>NC_030811.1:58391590-60891590 GCF_001704415.2 Capra hircus
CCAGGTCCTGGGTTCAGTCTGTGGTCAGGGAACTAAGATCATGCAAGCCGTGCAGGGCAGCAATAAATAATGAAATACAATTTTAAAAAATGTGAACCACATCAAGCTTTCTTTGAGTCTTCATAAACTAAAAGAATATAAAATATTATCCATATAATAACTAAAGACCTTCTATCCACTTTGTCCCTGAAAACGATTTTGAGAATTGCATTTGTTGTTATTTGTATTTCCAAAAGGTAAAGACTATTAGCTTAGAATGTGATGATTGTGGAGTTACTATAGAGAGTAAATACTTTCAGTGTGTGTTGTCAGCTAATGTGTCACCATATCTAGTATTACCACTATAACTTTGAATGAGAAGTAAATCCAATTCAACACAGGTTTTCAGATTTCTTTGGAATTTTCTTTCATTTATTAGAATTTTTCTCTTTCCAGTATCTTTATAGTCTTTCTTTCATCATCCCCAAGAGTATCAATGGTAACTTTTCTACTTTATATTTGGATATAATTTCAAACTGTAGCTTCAAGAATAGTATATACAGCTAGATTTACCAATTGGTTCAGCAGTGATTTAACTTTAGTGTGCTAGTTAGAGAAGCATCTCAGGACATTAACCCAGTATTTACTTTCTCTATGGGCCATATTACCTAATTCCTGTTATCTAATAATTACTTTTGAAAGTTAGAGGATAAAAGCTGAATAGATCTCTTACTACAATTGTTTGGGGGCCCTGAACTAACCACTACAGTCTTGAACAGGCTTTATGAAGTCCTGATTAGCAACACAGGAACTGTGGGTTAAACTTCTTAATGAGCTCACTGCAGTATCACTAGACTCAATCTATCGGGGTGCCAACAATAAGTTCCCCAGAAATGTTTGTTGAACTTTGCTTCAAAAACAAGCAGTCATAAATATGATTTCATGTTTACCAGTTATTGACTAAGTGAAATTCTTTTTAAGTTTATATAAAAAGCATTTCATTTTGTTTTCTATTTTCAGAAAAAGAAATTTTTAGATAGCAAAGTTTTAACATTCTAGTTAATCATACATTTTTAAAAGTTTAGGCACAGATTTAATCCCATAGATATTTAAATAATAACTAGTAGCTAACAGAAATTCATTTTTGCAGATATAGTTTTACATCCCTTTATGAAATTTGGGAGAACTGAAAAAGTTATACATTTGAGAGCCGATGAAAGAAAGGATCTGAGTTATATACAGTGATTTCAGTTGGACATCATTTTCATAATATAAAATGCCTGCAGCTTGTAATGCCATTGAATAGTGTCACCCATGTCAAAGGTAAAACGAAAAGAAAGATCCCAAAATAGTCAATTACTGAACATAATATGTATAGAACCCATGTGAAACAACCGAAATGTCTTTATGATTCAACAACAAATTTTAAAAACACAGTGTTTTTCATTTTGTGAGGAAAAACAATTAGCAAGTAAGGACAGTAGTATGTGCTTAAGAAATCCTGCAGTTTCAAGTGTATCTGCTGCTGCTGCTGCCAAGTCGCTTCAGTCATGTCCAACTCTGTGCGACCCCATAAGACGGCAGCCTAAATCATGGACTGAAAGTGAAAAGTGAAAGTGTCAGTCACTCAGTGTATCTGACTCTTTGTGACCCCATGGACTGTAATCCGCCAGGTTCCTCCGTCCATAGAGTTCTCCGGGCAAGAATACTGGAGTGGGTTGCCTTCTCCAGGGTATCTTCCCGACCCAGGAATCGAACCTGAGCCACCTACACTGCAGGCAGATACTTTACCATTTGAGGCACCAGGGAAGCCCATTCCAGCAAACATATACCCGTTTTTTTTTTCATGTATTATCTTGAAAATATGGATCATAATGCATTTCCTAACCACAAAATTCACTTTTTGAACATCTCCTTTATCTATAGATAAGTGTATGCATAAATAGAGGGCAGATTTTTACACTGCCAGCTGCACCAAAGAGAAAGGGACTTTTTCCAATAGTCATTATTCCATGTGATATCACTGGACTCTGAGTAGAGCTGGGGTTCCCAACCACAAGGTGAAATTGGCCCTCAGAGACCATTTCTCCAATTATCAGGAAAAGATCTGTCCAAAGGCATTTAAAAATGAAACCTGACCTACACTTCAACTCTACAGCAATGGCTTGCCTGCTCAAAAACAATGTATGACCTTTAAATCTTAAATTATAAAATAGTTTGTTGAGAGTGTAATGTATTTAGCTTTAAACTAATAATGTAAAGAAATGCAATCATTTCCTCACAAAAGCCAGAGGAAAAAAATAGCAAAAAATAGGGGAAAAAGTACCTTTTTCATTTCTTACAAATAAAACTACCAGACACCATAAATGAGAAGCTTTTTCACAAATTCTATTGGAAACTTTGATTTGGCTTTTAATATATATGAAAGTAATGTCTATCCAAAGTTTAAGAGATATAAATATGATCTTAAGTGTGAAATTTTTAATCTTCTCTTTATTTTCTGTTATTTAGCCATGAAAAATTATTTTATATTGTACTTAGTACATATTTAATTCCTATATATTTATTTTATGTTTATTATAGGTAAATCAGTAGACAAGCATGATATAGCAGTGTTTATTTCTATGCTCCTACCTTTAAAGCCATAACCCCTAGCACAATGCCAGTGTGTGTGTGGGGAGGGGGGATGTACATACACACACACACACACACACACACACACACACGTGTGTGCACACACGCGGCATTGTGCTAGGGATTATGGCTTTAAAGGTAGAAGCATAGAAATAAACTCAGACCTGGCAGGATCTATTGAGAAAAATCAGTTCTGATTTTAGTCATTTTTATTGTGGGTTATTTAGCAATGAAATGATATACTAATCATATCAATCACTACACTTAATGATGCAGTGAAAGCTAGATAGGCAGTGGTAGGTGGATTTTTGAACCCACTTATAATCTTAACTAGAAATAAACATTTCTCAAGAGGAGTAACTAGTATTGGGATATGTGGTTATTAGAATCTTAACCTATTTTAACTAAGTATTTTCAAATTCAGTTTCCCAGCCCTTACACTGTCAGTGGTCACTTTCTTAATCCTGCAATCTAGCATGATGCTTTCAAAAAGTAGGAATTAACACCCAAAAGGAATTATCCCACTTACCAGATTTGTGACCTTGGGCTAGTGTATTAACCATTCTGAACCTCAGTTTCTTCATCCACAAAATGGAGCTCATAGGGCCTTATTCAGGGGATTAGTATCAGAATTAAGTGATATATTATTAAAAATATACAGAGATTTTTTTTTTTCTAAGTTAAAAGTAACATCCAAACCATGAACCTTTGGTGGATACTAGTTTAGGGGAAGGCGCTAGGGGTTATAAAGACATTTGTTGGTCCATATGGAAATTTTTAATACGAACTCAGTTTTAAATGTGTTAAAGATATTGTGGTTACAAAATAATCTTACTGTCAGTCTGGGCTTGTAGAAGTACTTATAAGTATCATGATGCATACAACTTAGTTTCAAATGATTGAGAGGAGAAAAGTGGCTATCTAAACAGAGGTTGAGAAATGGAGCAGGGAAGGTAAAGCAAACTGGAAAAATGTTAATTGTTGAATCTGGCTAGAGAGTACCCGTGCTTCACTTTACTCTCTGTTTCACTTTTGGATTTTGAAAATCTTCCAAATAAATGTTGAGTGGGAACAAAAGAATTCAATGAGATAATGTCACTAAAGCATAGAGCTCCTATTAGAAACAGCTAATGCCAGCAGATATTCTGTCAATTTAGAATGATTGCCATCTTGTTACACTGGCTGCTATCAGTGTGAGGAGCTCCCTGCACATAGCAGGTAAGCAGTGAGCACATGCTGAAAAGAAAAGAAATTAACATAAAGAACTAAAACCCTTTAAAAAGGATGTCTTGAACCCATCAGGGTCACAAGCTGAGAGGCGGTGAGGTTCTGCTTTGCTGGGGACACCAACTACCTAAAGCTTAGAGGTTAAGAACACTGACATTTAACATCTAACCACCTGGATTTAAATCTATGATGGAAGCAGCAAGGTCTCATTGGATAAGTTATTTAACTCCATGCCTCAATTCTTTTGGCTATGAAATGTAACATAAAAATACTGTTGTTCCTATCTCAAGATATCATTGTGAGGATTAAATAAGACAATGTGCTTTAAATGGTGCTTTGCAGATGGTAAGTACCCAAATATTAGCTATTATTATAATCATGTAGATAATAGCCTCCTGTTCCATTTTCTGTGATATGAGAGGTCCTGCCAATATTAAGGATTGCACTTTTGCCAATTAGACAAAATCTCAGATGTTCTACTTAAAATTCCCTTAATTTTGTTCTGTCCATAATTTTCACAGATAATTTTCATAAAAGCAATGAAGTTTTCACATGACAAATTTTTGTTTCATTTTCAAACATCAACAGGGTTTCTTGTATTTCCCTAATAGCTCAGATGGTAAAGCATCCACCAGCAATGCAAGAATCCTGGGTTCAGTCCTTCGGTTGGGAAGATCCCTTGGAGAAGGAAATGGCAACCCACTCCAGTACTCTTGCCTGGAGAATTCCATGGACAGAGGAGCCTAGTGGGCTACAGTCCATGCAGTTGCAAAGAGTTGGACACAACTGAGCAACTAAAACACACACACACACACACACACACACACACACACACAGTGTTATGAGTGTTTCCCTGGTGGCTCAGTAGGTAGAGAATGTGCCTGCAATGCAGGAGACCTGGGTTCGATCCCTGGATTGGGAAGATCCCCTGGAGAAGGAAATGGCAAACCACTCCAGTATCCTTGCCTGGAAAATCCTATGGACAGAGGAGCCTGGTGGGTTGCAGTACATGGGGTCGCAAAGAGTTGGACACAACTGAGTGACTAATACTTTCTTTTTTCAATGTTTATAGTATAAAAGCTACTAATTCAGTTAGTGTAAGTTGAATGAATGTTTCAGGAATCTTTTCTGAGCCTGTGATATCTACCTTACATGTGTTCTCAAATAAATTGAAAATGGGATTGTTGATGTCAGTGTTCTAGATTCTAAGAAAAGTAGCATTAGTGTTTTAGGCCTCTGTGGGCTTCAGTCTATACCCAAATTCTTAGCTTGGGCATTCTCTGAAAGTTGCCACTCTTGTGTTATTTTAGGGATAATAAAAAAGTTATAGTACTTTGCTTTCACTTAAAGATAAATAATATGATAACATTCATACATTGATTTTATTATTTATACATTATTTCATTTTTTAAAATGCCATTAACTTTTAAAAATCCATATGGTGACAAATCCTCTTTGGGCATTACAGAGATAGTCTAATAGTCACAACATGCCTTTTTGATAGAGTGCCTTAGGGTTTCTAAAGGCATGTTTATGCAGAGCATCTCCTTTGAACTTTATAGGAATTCCCTAAGATGGTCCAGTTCTTAGTCCCAGTTTACAGGCAAAGAAAATGGCAGCCACAGTGATGAACTGAAGTCTACTCAAAGTCATATAGAAAGCCTTCAAGTTTATGCTGACCATTAAAGAAGAATAAATTGTGAAGAATCTTAATAGCACCCAGTCCTTAGCAACATTTTGATAATTATTTACCAACTTAGTCTAAGCCTTGCTGCTGCTGCTAAGTCGCTTCAGTCGTGTCTGACTCTGTGCGACCCCATAGACAGCAGTCCACCAGGCTCCCCCATCCCTGGGATTCTCCAGGCAAGAACACTGGAGTGGGCTGCCATTTCCTTCTCCAATGCATGAAAGTGAAAAGTGAAAGTGAAGTCACTCAGTCGTGTCTTACTCTAGGGACCCCATGGACTGCAGCCTACCAGGCTCCTCCGTCCATGGGATTTTCCAGGCAAAAGTACTGGAGTGATGCATAAATTTTAAATATGATTTACAACAGAGTAGAAAATACAAAACTCAGTATTATAAATTAGATATCTTGATGTTTATATAATACAGTTTATTATCTAAAGAGGTATTTAAAATCATTCTACTATAATTATCTTAGCCTGAATTTCAGCTGAATAAGTCTCACAAAATATCTAACAAATCAATAATTTCGGTAGTTGGCTAGACTGTGTGTGCTAATTTAGCAGAAAAACTGAACTTTAAAGTTTTATGAAGTCGTGAGTATATGGTTACTGTACATGATGAGGCCCTACCAAGAGGAGGTAAAGAAAACTGGTAAGAAGTCAGTTTGGGATAGGTTTTGGCAGGAGAGTGGGCAGTAAACAGCTTGACTGGGAAGGTAAAGGTTCTAGGAAACACAGACCTTTAAAACACTGAGCTGCAGTCACTCAATATAGTTGGAGGTCCTAGGTTGATTCTCCATAGCTTTCTTCAAAGTAAACTTCTGTTTTGAGTACTGGGATGGCCCTTCTCTCCAAGAAGATAAAAGCATCTGCTAAAACCTCATCTTTTTTGGCAAAAAAAAAATTGTGAAGGGTACACTCACCAGTTGATTCTGGTAGGCAGTGACCGCTGTAAAAACTGTTTCTGGAAAGATGAATGTTCTGAATTCTTCAGACTTCAGATTGAGTAATGAGGCTGTGTGGTCTTTCTTCTTAATGATGTGCACCCGTGGCTGGTACTTATGCATTGAGTTCAAAATTATCTACAATGAAGAATGGAAAGTACAGTACTGAATTTCAGGTTTTTATATTGCTGCTGCTGCTGCTGCTAAGTCACTTCAGTCACGTCTGACTCTGTGTGACCCCATAGACAGCAGCCCACCAGGCTCTCCCGTCCCTGGGATTCTCCAGGTAAGAACACTGGAGTGGGTTGCCATTTCCTTCTCCTTCTTATATTGCTAAACAGGCCCAATTACAATAAGGCAAAGAAAGGATCTAAAATCTACAGTTTCAAATGTAGTTTTAAGATTAAAATCTACCCTTTCCATTCTCCAGGCAAGTAATTTGTACATAATACAGCAGAGTCATCACTGTGAATCACATTTTACCAAAACAACTGCAAATAACACAGGTTGTTTCAAGTGTTCTTTCTAAAATTATAGAAGAAAAAGTCATCTGCAGGATAGGTTTATTTTGAAAAAAATAGTTTTTGTTTTTTAGTCTAGTTAGACCAAAGGCAGTATGTCTCTAAATTTTCTAAAGTAAGAAATTACATATTCGAGGAAGCCAGATTGTTACTTGGGACAGATCGGATAGTAGGGAAATAAAACTTAAAAGGTAGTGAGGTGTGAGATAGACTTTGGTTGGAATACTGAATCGATACTTTCTCGCTCTTTTAATCTTGGGCCAAGTGATCTTACCTTTCTCACCCCATTTTCTTAAATGCAAAAGCATTTAAGTTTTAAACTCACAGGAGTTGTGGTGAGAATCAGATGATGTAACTCTTGTAAATCACATAGCAAATAGGAAGTACTCAGTAAATATAACTGTATTATCATCATCATGTCTGATAGCTTCATTGATTCCAACTTCCAGGTACAAACTAAATAGGAATGATAATGACAGCTGTCTTCCATTCTATAGCTAATAAGTTGCCCAATACTTAGTAATCAGAAACATACCCTTGTTTACAAAGGCACTATTTTTCATGTATTATTTAAATAAAATACAATTGCCATTATGAAATTTGAGCAACAAATCTACTTTCAGATATTAAAGATTTTCTACATCTCCCTCAACGCCACACCCAGACAGCTATCTAAGTATATAAAATTGAGTATGTTTTTCTTGGGATAACAGGGCTCACATTGTATGCCCTTCACCCCAGGAGCCTAGCAGAGAGCATGGCTCTCAGAGGAGGTGTTTGATACATGCTGTGGCAGGACCAGGGTCAACAGCATGCAGTATTGTCCCTCTCTTGTCTCCTTGGCTAACTTGGGTGTGTGGGTGAATGTCAATGCTGGTTGACTTTAGGAGAGTTAAATACTGGTCACTGGGAGACAACTGATAGAGAATCAATCTGTTTCTGTACTGAGATAGACACCAGCAAAGTTACAGGGCGTTAACTGGCATTGAATTTTGAATATGCCATCTTTTTATGAATTACTGAAGCAAATGAGAGCTTAAAATAAATCAAAATAAACTTTAAAAAGTTATCTCTTTGTATAATGCATTTATTCCAAGGAATTCAAGATATCTGTGCTCAGTCCTAAAACTGGAATAAACTTGAAGTGATAAAGCCAAACATTTGCCTCCTGAAACTGGTATAAGAAAAACCTGAGCATTCACTGTATGTTCTACTAAGAAGATAAGAGTTTTCAAATCACATGCGCACACACATACATACACACTGGAAAAAGCCCTAAGCTTTAAATAAGGTCCCCTCTTCCTTATTTATACCAGCCCTAGGTTAATTTCCTTTAGGAAAGGGTATTGGACAGACTCAGACCCCAGACTGAATCTCAGACCCCAGGGCTTCTTGAACCTCTGCTCCGGCTTTCGTGGATCTAAGAAACACTGATAGAAATGTAGACTTTATTTCATTGGAGAAATAAATTCCTGGAAATAAGAAATTTTCCTATTATAAAACCAAAAATGTATCTGTAAAGGGGGGCTTCTTCAGGGCTGATTCAGAGCACTTGTCTAAACAACACAAGACCTGAAAAATTTCCTGGTAGTTTTCAGAACATACTGTTTCTGTTGAAAAAGAGTTATATTAAATAATAAAAATTTAAAGCCAAAATGGATATTAGCAATCATCTAAGATTTAGGCAAACAATCTGTCACGGTCTGGTCTTGGCGTAATCAAACTAGAACCCAGAGCTCCTGAAGTATGGCTTAGTGCTATTCCTCCCCATGAAACTGATGCTGAAAGGAAAACACACCAATTCTGGACAACTGAGTTGTAGGTTAACCTAGTTACTCTGACTTGGTCAGGATAAACAAGGTCTCCTGTGGGCATATGGATGGTGGCAGTGCCTGAAGTGATTTACTTGGTTTTAGGTTCAATCCAATTTTTTGAAACTATGTCTAGAGCTCTTTAACTTATTATCTATGTATATGTAACCTTTCTTTTTGAAAAGTTTTGAGACTCTTCTTCTAAATTGCATAGATCCAATAAAAATTAAAACCTTAAGTAACAAGAGCCTTAATAAAAGGGATAACAGAGAGAATAATTATATCAGAATATCTAAGCCAAGGAGAGAAATTATGAAAATACAATTTGCTTTCTGGCAAACAGGGCAAAGAAAAAAAAAAGGAAACAGTATTCTCCTCATCAAAAAGAAGCATGCGTGTCTGTCTGAAGTTTCCTTAGCATAAAATCTAAAACACTTTTTAAAATGTAAATCTTTACTTAAGCACATGAAATAACATCACAGATAGTTCCTTAAAAAGCATTCCTAGCAATTGTGTAAAAGCCTGTGTCAATGGCTGTTCTATTAAATGTTGATAGGAGCTCAGAATTCCAGTTTCTCTTTTCTCCACATTTTGATGAATTCCTTATTGATATATAAAATCAAATTGTTTTGTTTTTAACTGCAAGACTTCTCTGTGTTCTAATATTCGTAAGATTCACTACAGAAGAGATTGTAAAAAGCGAACAGCACTTTTCCAAATTTATTTGTACGTAAAACCCTTTGGTCCCATTGTATTTCACAAGAATGTATTCTGCAGAACACATTTTGGGAAACCGCCACTGGAGGTCTCAGCCCCATTCCCTTTATGCTGTGTTATCTATCACTGATAGAAATTAAATATTTAATCCAAGAATGGGCTGTAGTAACCTCCAAAATGCACATTCCCTTTGTTTAGTTGGCACAGGTGGTAAAGCATTTGCAGAAGTGGGATTCCACGGTGCCAAAGATCCCTGACCCTCTTACATAGAAATGGCATACAGCATCTCTGTATGTATCAGAGTTCCCCAAAGAACACAAAAATGTTCTCACAGAATGACTCAGAGCTGGAAGGCTGGAGGGGAAAAGGGAGAAAAGGAAGAGACTTCAGCAGAGAAGGTTTCACGTAGCTTCTCCATTCTACCCTAGGGAATCCGCGTAGTCCAAGCACTACTTACATGGCCATGTTGATCCAGTTCATTGTTTGTGAGTTTCACCTTTTCAAAAGACACCATCTGTTTGAGTAGCTGCTCGCCAGTAAAAGGAGAGTCTGGATGTACATACAACCTAAGAAAATTATGACAGAATTTTATTGAGACATTTTTAAAAAAATCTCACTGTGGGTTTTAAAATATCCTGATTCTAAAGGAACACAAAAATCTCACATAAATGGTGAATTTTTATTTGCCTCATTTAATCTCAAATTTAATAATACAGCAATGCCAAAATAATGCTAAAACATACAAATGTGTTTCTTTGTGTACCAATGACTTTAAAGGGGTAATACTTAATACATTTTCTATTATTGATTTTCAAGGGATAATACTTAATACATTTTATATTATTTGCTGAGCAAGTTGTTTTTTTAAAGGTGTTTTTTTTCCCATCTAATTAATCAACTACTGGTCTGCTTCTGTCAAATATAAAATTCAATTGTAGATATTTTCAAAGGAAAGTCTAGGTTATACTAATTGCATAATGAGCTCCTAGCATAAACATTGCTAAAAAGCAGTGAAGGCAAATAAGTTAAAAGAGGAAACAATTCTAGAGAAGCTATCCATTTAAACTCGAAGGTGGCTCAGTTTAAAGTTTGTTTTCTTTATAAGCATGACAGTGCTTAATACAGTGACCCTGGGAACTTTTAATAGATCACATAGTCTATTTGCTTCTCCGGGTACCTTAATATTATTTCTTTCATCATTATCTAGTTAAGTGCTCGCTAATGAGAGTGAAAACAAGCTGGGTAAGCTTCAAATTATTTAGTGTATTTATCTGTAAATAGCCTAAGCACTCCCCTCTCCCCCCAAAACAGCTTTGATCGGGGGAAAAATGTACTTATCAGGTATTTGTCATTTATTGATCAGCTGCTATGTTTTTGGCTAGCTTTTACCTACTGACAGTTAAATGTAAGTCATTTGCTTTACCTGCAAAGCTTTAAACTAAGTACAGCTCTTTGTAAATCACAATTCTAATATCCATTTAACACAAGCTTTTCTGAAGTCATGGGAGATTATAGAACTAATAACAGGGGAAGGAAATGTCCTTGATTTAATGGGATAAATTCCTTTATCCATGCCACAGGTTATTCATATTTATATTTTGTATCGAATCTTTGTAACTACCATTAAACATACATATTATGGAGGGAACAAAGGAAAGGGAAAAAGTTAAAAAAAAAAAAAAAAAAACCTTTCCTAACAATATTCATGTAAAGAATAAGAAGTCTGTGCTATAGTTTGTCACACAGAGGACTAACAATAGAAGAATTGGAATCACAGGCTGCAACTCACAAAGCCCACCAGGATCTAAGCAAAAAACAGGCTAACAGTACTAAAGATTCTTACCAGACCCATACAAGAACTTTAAAGGTTTTAGGTATTTGCCTGAATAATTTTTTAAAGGAGTGCTCAGAATTGCCTTTCAATTGAAGTATTCTTCAATGACACAACCATAATATTAAATAGCTTTTCAAATAGCACCCTTCCAAGGCTATTACTCTATATACACAGTTGTTTTACTAATAAGCACCACATCCTGATTAGAAAAGACACTGATGCTGGGAAAAATTGAAGGCAGGAGGAGAAGGAGATGACAGAGGACGAGATGGTTGGATGGCATCACCGACTCAATGGACATGAGTTTGAGCAAGCTCTGGAAGATGATGAAGGACAGGGAAGCCTGATGTGCTGCAGTCCATAGGGTCACAAAGAGCCAGACAGGACTGAGGGCCTGAGCAACAACAACCACATCCTACCCACTCCTCCAAAAAGGACTAAAAATATTTAGTCCTAAAAGTTAGTGAGATGGTCCCTCTTTATGTATCAATTTACCACATATAATAAGGTTAATAAATATTAATTTATTTAAATATCAACTTTTTTTAAAAAGGAAATGTCCTATGAAATTTATTTCATAAATTTATTTAAAATAAAACATTATTTAGGTTAATACAACGTCTTGCCCATTACTATGACCAAGTGATATTGTCAAGCATCATTTCTTCTGATTAGAAATAACTGACTGATGAATTTTAGTCTAAAATAAAGTCTTTCAAAGAGCTAGAATTGCAAGGAATTTCTACCATAAGTACAAAAATGATCACCTCCCAAATTCTTTCCCTTTCCCTTATGTAGCTACAAATTATAGCAGTGTGTTTTAATAGCAATAAAAAATAGTTGCTTGTATAATCTAGAATATTTATATCCTATAAGGCACAAACATTTTAATCTAATATCAATATAAATAAACTGAACTAGGATGAACGAAAAAGCATACAGGAAGCCCCGCTTCTCTCAAGTCTCATGGGACTTAAAATTCCAGCAATAGCTTAAACATGCTTCAGTTAAGATAGTGTATTGGTACATGCTTTCTTTTTCCAGCCAGAACAGATTAGTAACATAAACAAGGCATGTCATATTCCCAACTGGCCTAAACCAGTTCCCCATACCTTTAGATAGGAGGAAAATGTATGCTAAATAAGAGTGATTAACTTCTTAGAGGAAAGACTTAAAGGAAAAAAAAAAAGAAAAGGGGTGGGAGAGGCTGCTTGTAAAAATAGTTAGGAATCTGCTAAATTACTCTGCTTTCTGTCTCCTTTCTTCCTTTCTCTCTTTCCCCTTTAAAAAAAAATTGTAAATATTGGAAAGAAGCTCTAGATTAGTGTGAACTGGCTAGTTAATAGTTAATAGTAGAGAACACTAATTATATTTCTTTAAATATCTATTGTAAATTTGTCATTTATAGTCACTCAAAATGAGTGTCATTAAAATTTTTTTTTAGTCCTGATTGTTATTTAATATATCGATTTGGAAAGGCTGGGATCCTTCCTAGTCTTTTGTGGGAATGGAAAACTCAAGAGAGGCTCCTTTTAATCTCGTCTCTAGTGTATTTAACAGACTGTAAGCTTAATAATGTGATCGACTACTAAGTAAGCTTAATATTCCATTGAACTGTATGTGTAAATTATCTGTTTTGATTCTGTGCCTTGATTTAAGACTCCAAACTATATACTTACAAAGAACCACACTTTGAACCATAACATCAAAGTTCCTAAACCTGTACATTTAACTAAATTCTTAGCCTTGATATGAACTGCCTATCGATTATAAAAATGACATAGTCATAAAACAACTTTAAAGCTGTAAGTTTTGGTTTTAGAGCCCTAAATGTATAATCAGCTATGTAAATGTAAATTGTAAAATGTAAAGATTCATTGTTTGTATTAAAGAGTGCCTGTTAGATTTCTGTTCTTCAGCTGGTCATAGTCACATAAAGTAAAAATACTGTTTTCTTCCCTCCAGAATGCTCATTTGGGCAAAGCAGCAGCAATAAAGGTTTGCATGTGATTTGTTAAACAGGGTTCTCCAGGAAAAACATTACCAATGACTAGCACAAAAATGGACATGTTTTCTTTGGGTCATTACCTAACATAGTAATTGAATAATTTTTCAGTAAAAGTATATTAACCTGATGTTGAATTACATTTATCCACTAATTATGGAGAGGGGGGAAAAAGAGTTTGTTTTTCATACTTAAACATCTCTGAGCCTTTTATTAGCCAAAAAAAAAACAACCCACATTTACCAAAATGATGTTTACTGTGTGAAGTTATAACCACACTATAACAAATATCTACTAAAAGCTACGAATGTACTAAAATGCACACTTTTAAAATGAATTTTAGGGCAGTCGCTTCATCAGTAGGTTTATTCTGCTGCGTGTTAGCCAAATAGAAATGAGGGGTGTCATATGAAATGGGTCCAGATTTCTAACAAACATTCCAATTGAAATTTAAGAAAAACTTTGAAATGAATTATGAAGAAAGATAAAATTAAAGGCAGTGTTCTGAGTAGAAACTCTGCCTTTCTCAGAGACTAATCCATATTTTGTATAGTTAATCCTGGAGTGCCTGGGCTTGGAACGCTTTCTTACCAGAACTCACGGCTTTAAAAACAGACCTGCTGAAAATTCAAACAGCCAGGGCAGGAGACATTTTGCTTGGCTGAAAATCTGGAGACACAAACCTGGCTGGCAGTGGAGGGTCCGCTTTGCCAGCCACCAGCCAAGAGGACCGGTGGTAGGCATAGCGGTACCTCTTGTTGTCCACAGGGACGATGTCCATCAGGACTATGTACTTGGCCTCAGAATCCACACCGGAAAAGGACACACGGATGGTAGGAAACATCCTCCTGACACAGTGAGACAAAGAGAATCGCCAGAATTAGAGAGGAAGAGAGGTCCCTTCCCTCTCTACCCAGCCCCCAAACTCTTTGTTTCCTGTAAAGCCACAGAGATGTGAATACAGAGACTGACCTTCTCCCAAGCCTAGATAATCTTAAGTGTCATCTCTACAGGAGTCCTCATTAATACCCAAAGGTCTGCAATTAGGGAAAATCCTGTGCTATATCATCAAGCCCATTAGGCTCTGAACCGAAGTCTCCAGAGCAGAGAGAGTCCTGTAACCTTATGTTGCAGGGAGAAAACTCACCCCTGCCTTAGTAGAAAGCCAGAGCGGAGTTCTCAGGTTGGTTTTCTTTTCGGGAGACTCTGAGAGGGTGCATCCCAGAGACCTGAGAGCTGGAGCAGTCGAGTGCCAAGGGGCCACCGATCCCTAGAGCCTTAGCCCCAGTCCCAAGAGCTGCCTTCCTGCCTTCCCTGAATCAGCCCGGACTTCAGCATCTAGGGGCCCGGCACCGGAGCTCCTTCCTACCAGGAGTGTGGTCATTTCAAATTTCATTCTATCTCCCTGATTTTAATTTTTGTTTTTAATGGGAGCTTCTGCAAATAAAAGGAAGATAAAAAGGTGATAAAAAGGAAGCCACCTGCCTCCCTCACAACACGGAGCAGCCCGCCCTGTACTGCAGCAGGCACAAGTTCCCGCTTCCGTCCAGATGCAAACTCAGAACCTAAAAGACATAACTGGGCTGCAGGGAGGAAGAGAGCCCCCTTGCCCTTAGGGTGGGGGTAGGGCTTCCTATAGCCAGATCCCGTGAAAGCAAATGCCTGGACATCTGTCTCAATAGATCTTACCACAAGCAAGTCAGTGGAAGGAAACCCTCCATGAGCAAAGCTTCCTCTTCAAGCTCAGTACTAGCAGTTTCACCCAGTTCCTGGAGACTCCCTATGCCACACAGGGCACCGTTCCCTCCTCCCCACTCCTCAGCCGACAAGGCCCTCCTGCTACCTGCCAGACTTGGTGATGATCATCTCCGTGCCTAGCTCATGGAATTTGTCCCAGAGCTCCTTGGTCTCCAGGCTGCAGGCAATTTTGGCCATTTCCTCGCTGGGGATGACGGGGGTGGTGGGGATCAGTGGCTCAGTGCACAGAGAGGAGGAGGAGGGGCTGCTGCCGCCCGCACCACTGCCGCCAAACTCCCCAGGAGCATCTAGGCTGGTCAGCTCTCCCAGGGGCTGAGCGCAGGAAGACTTCTCAACAAATTGTTCTGCAGGCAAAAAGAATTGAGAATGACAGCTAATTCTGTCAATCAGAGATAGAAGGACAGCAGCACAACTAAAATACGTACCTAGATTTGACTTTGGAAAAGTTATGCTCAGGATCTCCAGGAGGGCAGTGCAAACCATTCACTATATAAACCAAGCCTGAGAGTCCTGTGGAGTGGCATGGCTCCTGCTTGCTTGCTTACTGAACCAAATCAGTGAGTTCCAGAACCAGTTCTTGTTACCATTACTTGAAACCCACTTTGGAGAAGAAAAAATGTGAGGAGTGGATAGTGGGGACGACAATGATCATAGAGAATTAAAAACAAATATTCCTGTTGTTATCCCTCCACATTCTCCTCAGTTTGTGGGCCCTGGTACCAGTTCTTCCTCTCTGACAAAGAGGAGACACTTTTTCCACGGAGATCAAAGCAGCGAAAATATCAGCTCCTTCCTCACTTTGAGAGAAACCTCCCTTCCCTCCTGAAGCCCTCTCCCCATAAGGGAAAATGAAAAGGGGGTGTGGTTTGCTATGGTGTTGGGGATGTGGTTTTTTTTTTTTTAAATTAGGTCACTTCACTTCTTTGCCCAGTTCTCAGTTTCCCAGACTTTCAGATGTTAGATTGGAACATTTTTATAATTTCCCTCCCCGTCTGAGATCTTATGAAAGACTAACATATTGCTTGTTAAATCACGGGAGTACGCTCTCCAATTTTTTGGACGTGGCTTGAAACAATTACTTGAGGGACAATGTGTGTATTTTCTCTCTCTCAAAAAATGTTGTGTGAGGAAAAGAACCCCAAACCCAGACCAGCAGAGTGTTAAAGTGGGAAGAACAGTTTTCCATCAACCATCAGGCTGGAATACCACTGCCTATGAACCAAACATTCTCCTCCACAGCTGATAAGGGCCTGGGAATACAGCAGTCACTTTGATGGAATACAGGAGGAGTTTTGTAATCGGCCCAATTATCTTGCGTCCCTTAAAAAAGAAACTACTTGAATCGACAATGTGAAACTGGACTCCAAAACAACTCTGTTCTAAGTGCCCTCAAGGAATTGAAACAAGTTCTAAGGACACACACACACACACACACACACACACATATATATAATGTTTTATTTCTCTTTGACTTGGGGCAGCAAGCAAGAGGTAGAGAATTTTAACCTTCTCTTACAATAATAATCCAACTCATGGAAAGATTTTTAAATAAGAATAATCAAATTAATTATCATATCCTTGTTTTCAAATTCAAAGAGAATCATGCAGTCACAAAATTATATTTTCTACTAAATTTTCAGAAACATATTCACATAACATCTTTATAGAGAATTAAGTAGACTTAAAATTTTTCTGACAATTGAAAAAGGCAAATTCCCTAAGCTCCAAACTAACCAGTGTGTCAGGGTTGGGAAATGGAAGAAGGAAATGATATAGAAATGTTCTAACAATATTTTATGTCAGTTATATCTCAATTTAAAAAAATTTTATGACTTAGTTGTGTGAGGTGGTTCTTTTGAATAGACCTAATGTGTTTAAATGAGCAATCATGAGACACCTCTGACTCCCACCCTACAGCTTCTTTAGCATCTCCTTAGTGTTGCATTCTCTCTGAACAGGTATTTCACGTGCTGGAGTCCTTGGCTTACAGTCAGTAATAGTGCTCTGTTGAACTGGCCCTAGAAAGGGACTAAGATGCCTTCAGGTTCTTTCAGAGCCTGTCTCAAAAGCCCCAGGGGAGGAAGGATGCTCGTTTTACTCTGGAATGAAGTGGGGGTGCTTTGAGCTGCCAATGGTTTTATAGTTTAGAATGCAGAGGAAGGTATTTTTTCCCCCCTCCGGAAAGTAGAGAAGGAAGCAATGTTGAAATGACAGTAGAGCTGAAGCTAACATGTTTCCCAGTCTACTGTACATCTGTCAGGAATTTTAACCTGAAATTCTCTTTTCCTGCTAGCTACCAAACACATTACTGTTTGGCAATTTATTTATAAATAAATAAATTTATTTATTTGGGGCATTTATTTATAAAGAATTTGGAGGCCTTCTAAATAGGAGTGGATAATGTTGGGAAGGGCCACAAAGTTAACTTTGAAATTGGTGGTGAATTTTTTTCTAAACAGTTGGAGTTTATCTGATTGGTTATTTCCATTTCTTTAGCAGGTTTAGATTTACACGGGAGGTTAGATGGGAAGAACCAGGGAAAGGGAGTAGAAACCCTGGAGGAGAGACTTTTTGACATGTTTTCTGCAGATCTTCCTGTTTCCTTTGCCTTGGTTCTAAGTTTCTGCAGGGATTCTAGCTCTCTCTTCTCTCTGCTGAGGCCGCTTATTTTCCTTCTATAACATTTCATCTTCCATATTATTATTATTGTGTTTCAAGGTGTGAGACGTTAAAATGTTGAGAAAGGCAGGGAGAAGGAAAAAAAATTGAAGTTAAAAAGGTAAAAAAAATTACCCTAAGTTTACTTGATGCTTTTCACTGTTTTAGGGCTACCAGATGATCAGGATGTGAACTAATTATTACCCAGGGACCCAGAAGGTGATGATGAGAACACTTCTTTCTCCCAGTTGTGAAGGGACTTGAAACACATCTCCAGCAGTTTCTTTCTCACACAATTCACTCGTGTCAAGGGGAGTATAGTCACTTTTCTCCCTTTTCTCTGAGCAGTGTCTTCTATAAATGGTAAAGGTTGTTAAATAAACAGTATAGCTAAAAGTTGAGGAATCTGGGAAATGATTACTGGTTAATGTTTTTGCCAACCGCCACTGAAAGTGACAGCAGCTATGAAATGTCTTACTGATATATCTGGAGCTTCTCTGAAGAAAATGGTTCATTCCGGTAGAACTGGCTTATTCTACAGCACCTGCAGGGGTCTTAAGGAGCTGAGTTCGTGTAATCTATTCAAGTCAGGGAAAAACAAAATTAAACTAGTTTCTTGTGAAGTGACAGTCTCCTTGGTTGCAAGTGCACAAGCAGGTGTTAGATGCATCATAAATTCTGTCGAGTCTTAAAAAGGGGCTTTTATCATTATTAATCCCTAAATCTTTATCCCAAAAATGTTACACACACACACACACACACACACCGGATGTTCGACTTGACAAAAGGATTCTAGACAAACAGGTAAGGAAAGCGACATATGAGGTATGAAACTGGTTGCATATAACAACACTGTGAAGTCCCCAAAGAATCTGGGTCTAAGAGGGGAAAAAAAAAAATTTCCCACCCGCAACGTATGGTCTATGACCCGCGGGTCAGAGCTGCCGCGCGAGCCGGAAAAGGTGGACACCCTCAAGAGCGTCGTGCAGCTAGGGGACAGAAGGGCAAACAAATGTGCAGCCCCCCCCCCCCGACTCCCCCGCCCTATGCCTGCCCATCCCGGACAGTCTAGCAGCCCGACTTACCCAGTGGTTTGATGGTGTTCTCCGTAGCTTCCTTCTCTTTGGAGCCGCCGCTCGACATCAGCGCGGCGATGGAGAAGGCGTTGGCCCTGGAAGAAAGCTGGGGCTTGGGCGATGCCGTGAACTCCATGGCCCCCAGTGTGCGGTCCTGGCCAGGGACCGGGCCTGCCGAACTGCTGTCCAGCTTCCCCAAAAGAGACAAAGACCGAAACACAGAGCAAAGTTTCCAAGTGCAGCCAGAGGGGAGCCAGGGACTCTAGATGAGTCAGCCCCAGTCTCCCAAGAGCTCCACACCGGTGTCTCCTTTCCCCCACCGCAAGTCTTCAGCCGCTGAAACTTCGAACTAGCCAGAGAGTACCAACTGCGGGCTCAACTGGGTGTGCAAGTACAGGGACGCTCCGCAGGGGCACAGGCTGCGCCGGAAGCTGGAGACTAGCATGAGCTGCGCAAAGCCCAGAGGTCCTGCAGCACCCGCTCCACGTCTTTCCTCCCTCCCCACTCTGGGGACAGTCGGAGCGGCTCAGAGTCGCTGAAAGGGGGCGGATGCCTGGGAGCCCGAACGTAGCCGTGCGAGCGCGGCGGGGCGCGGAGGACACTGCGCCCTGGAGCTCGAAGCCCTGCGCCTTAATTTGATGGCAGCGGCGATCCCGGCGGCAGGCAGCCAGTCAGCGCTGCCACACGTCACCGCTTCCTGATTCCGCCGCCGGGGGCGGGGCCGCGGGCCGGGTGGGGAGGGTGCGCCCGGGGCGCGGTGCCGGTGTGGCCTCACGCACAGACCGGTGGAACCTGGCATCCGTTAGGGGAATGGGGTGCCACCACCAGGCTAGTGCAGCGACCGCGGATGCAGCCCGTCAGGCCTCGCAGTTCCAGTGTGGGAGGGAGGTGCTCGCTGTCGGGAGGGGGCATTTTTGTCTCAAGACCTGGGAGCCTAGGAGTGGCCCACTGCAGGAATCTAGACCAGAGGAAGCCTCGGGGAGTTCTTGATTTCCTATTCTTTTTCTTACTGGTAATCAAAGTTCCAAAAGAAAGTTGGAGAGTGCTAGAAGTAGGACAGAAACTGGCGCCGCAGAGTCGGCGCAAATGGGATAGATCCCACTTGCCGGGCAGCGTAAAGAGCTGGATCCCAGAACCCGATGGGTTTCAGAATCTGACTGCTAGACAATGGGTCTGGAGAGAAGCAGCCTTGAGAACGATGCGCTAAGAGTGGGCTGTAAGCATTTGGCAAAGGATGCTCTCAGAACCACGGCTGCTTCTGCACACTGGTGCGCCTCTCATTCGGGGTTCCTATTCCCGAAAGGGACTCGATAATCGGGCCTTGACGGAGGGGAAGGTGAGGGGCGGTCGACGTGCTGGTGGCGCGGCACCCTGCGGGGACCATGCGACGCGCAGTGGGAGAGTGCAAGCTCTACAGCGCCCGGGCGCGGCGCACGCCGAGCCGTCAGTCTTCACGAGCTCGGACTTCCCATGGCCTTGTGGGGGTCGTCTTGTTGGCCTTGCTAAGCTTGAATAACTCAAATTCTCCAAATTCGCGGGGTAATCCGCTTCACTTGGAGCCGTGTAAACTCAGGCTGACACACACACTCAAGCTGTACATGTAAATATTTTCGCCCCTTTCCAGTTGGTCTGGCGATTAGGAGCCTCTTGGTAGGTCTTTAAAAAAAGAAAGAGAAGAAGGAAAACAGCCCCCCCCCCCATTTCTCACCCCCACATTTTCCTCTCTCCATGGCACAGACATTCTCCACCCCTTGAAATAAACTTATGAGGGAAAAAAGCTGAAACTCAAAAGTTGAAATCAGCCATGTAAGTAACATGGTGACAGGTGGGGGACTTGTGAGTTAAGCCTGTCTTGTCACCATATGTGAATAGTTTCTAACAACAAACTGCATAACAGTGACTAAGGAATAATTTTGAAATATCTCTGTGTACAGAAAGTGTATGTGTAAATTTGGGGGAAATTCGTAAAACTATAGATTTTTGTGCTGGAAACGATTTATACTGTCTAGCCCATGTCCATTTGCTTTTGACAGTGAGAAATCGAGTCTGGCTAGCAGGGTGATGCATCTCCCCTAAAATCGACCCAGCCGGCTAGAGGCACAGGACCTGCACTCCAGGCAGAGATCTTGATCATACCCCAGCCCTGCAGCTGTGCCTTGTTTCTTCACACGGGAGATCCATAGTAAAGTAACGCTGGTTGAGAATGCTTTCAGCTTAAACCTTAGTAAGAATAGAGGCAGCACCACTTCATGTGCCTGAAGATTCGTTTCTATTCTTGAGTATCTGGTCCTTTGCTGTTTTTGGACAACCCAGACCCTTGGATTAATAAATCTTCCCCCCAGCAGGCAAACACACTCCACCTCAATCAATGCAACTGTGACATTTCCCTTATTTAAACGTAAGGCACACAAGCTTGTTCCTGTCGTGTCTCAAATGCTTAGGGTTTAGCCCGGAAGGAAGATTTCTGTCAAGAGCGGTTGTCTTTTTTTTTTGCGAGGGGCGGGGGGTGGGTTGGGGTGGGGGGCGTGGAGGGGGTGTGTGGCATTGTTTGTTGGGATGGCGATGGCATAGTTAGTCTAGAATTTTACGCTGCAATTGGGCATCGAAAATCTTATTTGCTGGTTTTAGTTTTCAAAAACTTATTGTGAAATTATACCTCTATTTTTAAAAAATGCATTTCTACACAAAGAAAGCATCATATCTTTTCTTAATTATCTTAGTGGTTGAGGCTGGAATTTGAATAATTTCATGACAGGGACAGTTTTGGAAAACTTGGCAGACCAGGGGAAAAATGCTTTGCCCAGGGTCAGTTTCCACTTTTCCAATTGCCCACGCACTCTTAGTCCGCTTCTGGGTCTTTGGCGGGCAGCGAACTTGGACTGTTCATCCTAAAGACAAAATAGGAAGCTAAGCTAGCTAAGCTAGTGCGCGGAGGGAGACTACAAATAAGAGGAACTGAAAAGTCCACTTTAAACAAACTCGGGGCTCGAGAGGTGAGCCTTTTGGGGATCCCTAAAAAGCAATGCATCTTGTTGGTGTTGAAACCACAGCAATAAAATGTATACTGCAACATAATTATCTGGGGCGCACTGTCCCTGCTCTTAGATTTATTGCCTTTGCAAATCAATACTGTGCTGTAAAAGCCGGGAACCGGTACTTGGCAGGGAGGTGCCATCACAGAGTGATTAAAAGCCCACCCGAAGAGAAGATCGCCCGGTTCTGAGGTCCCTTCGTGTTAGCGCGGGTTAATAGGTAAAGCCACCAAGGGAGTTGGAACTAAGTAATCACATTAACACTTCCCAGAAGGTCCTTAGGCTGACGTCAGAGGGGATAGGGGTAGGGGTGAGTCTGGGGAGAGAGGGGTCCAGAAAGTCCACTGCACTTGGAGAAGACTTTGAATCTTGACTTTAACCCGCTTTAGCCCTCCCTGAGACTCGGTATAAGTTACCTCAATTTCTTAAAGCCTTAGTTTCATCATCTTAAATTAATTAATTTATTTCTACCTAGAATATCGCTGTGGATTAAACGAGATAAAGTGCATAAAGCGCCTGAACAGTTACTCCAGTATAAATGAAATATAAATACAGAAATTTATTGTCTTTAATTTTTGAACTGCAATTTTGCTATCTCAGAAATGTTTCTTTCGCGTGCTCACATGCAGGTATCTGTGCAGTTTTCGGAGTGTATGGATTGGGGTCTCATGGTGATAATGGACGATTATTTACAACTTGCTATACTTTGGAACTCAGGAATTAAAATTTGAGGTTATATGCCTGAAATTGGTTATACAGAGTTTGATTATATGGAGGACCGGAAGATGTCTCCTTATACACAGCGCCGCTTCAAATTTTCCTCTGTAACCTCCGAAACTCAAAAGTTGGTCGACTTCAGAACTGTGCAGGAAGAAACGGTTTCACGATTTCGGCCAATGGCTTCTCGCTTAAATGAATGTTGAAGCTAATGCAGAGCCCTCCGCTGACAGCCGGAGCTGCAGGACCCGGTGCCCGACCGAGAGCTCCGCCGGGTACCCGAGGGCGAGAAAGAAGACCGGTTTCTCAACACCCGGGCAGCTCTACTCTCGAGATCCTGTCCCCATCCTGTCCTCCGCTCTTTTTGGTAAACGCCTTAAAAGCAAAAGAAATGGGCTTCGGTGCCTTTGGATTCCTAAATTCGGTTTACCGAACAGGAAACCCACCCGAAGTAGTGTGGGGAGCGCGGCCGCAACTTCCCTTGAAAGCAGCTGCTACACGTCCCGGGGGCGCGCCTCGAGTAGCGCGCATCGTCGTCGTACAGCGTAGGGAGCGCGCAATGCGGCCTCGGATTTCATTGTGCGAGGAATGGAGTGGCCCAAACATTTCCTCAGAGGAACCGCGGAGTTCCTCTGGAGTTACATGAGCACATCCTGATGGAGTTAAGTTTTCTTTAATCCAAGTG
This sequence comes from Capra hircus, assembly GCF_001704415.2. Taxonomy (NCBI): domain Eukaryota; kingdom Metazoa; phylum Chordata; class Mammalia; order Artiodactyla; family Bovidae; genus Capra; species Capra hircus. Next base: position 58,414,874 of record NC_030811.1, read on the forward strand.
TCTGCGAGAAGCTCCCGCGTCCAGCTTTGGCTGCAAGAACGGGCCGGTCCGCCGGAGCTCCGGTCCACCCCGGAGGCCCCAGGACCGGGCGAAGCAAGGCACCCCACCCAATTCCGTTTCTAAGGCGAGGCCAGAGTGTGTCATCTGACGGTCCCTGTTTGGGGATGGGTGTATATGGGTGGGTGGGTGTTCGCACGCGCGCTCACATGCGGCCGGGACTTCACTCTGGCGCCCGGCTGTGGAACCGAGGAAAGAGGTGTCGTATGGGCCAAAGGCAGGTCGCACGCATCTCCAGGGCCTACGCCCTCAGACAGTGAAGGGAAAAATTCTTCGAAGGCCCGAGCCCCGCGCAATCCTAAGGCTCAATGAGACCTTCGACTGTGGGCGCGCGCCACCACCAGGCTACTGGAACTTGCACTCCAGGGGCCTTCTCAGGTTCCCATAGCGTTGAGCCACCGAGCCTAAACGCGGAGATCAGGTGCGGAGTCCCAGAGCCTCCTCACAGACTGTTCCCTCAGGGCTGCGACCCTCCAGCTCCTTCCCTTGACCACTCGCATGCTTGTACATCCCCCAGGAGCTCGAGGCTGCAGGACCTAAGCGCCGCAGGCCTCCTTATGACCAGAGAAGAACTTGTGCGCTAGAATTGGGTACACAACTCGCAGCGTGATCCCAAGAACAGCAAAGAAAGATCTCTTCTGATCCTATGAGCTAGGAATCCAGCTCTGTTCTCTTTCACCCCTTCTCCACCCTCCCTCCTCTTCCTCCACACGTGCTCCCGCCCGCCTTTCCAATCCTCCTTTTGGGACATTCTCACCTTCTGTCTCTCAAGGCCTGGCTGCTGACCAATCATGTGTTTAACACTTAGATATTTCGTACATCATGAATTTTTGCATGAATTTTGATTCTTTAAATTACTGCATTAAAATATTATTTTTTGTTAGCCTTAAATTTTAGGCTTCATCATAATCTCAGCCGGCTTAGGGAAGTTAAGAATTTGATCGAAATTATACTGATAATAAGCAGTAGAGCGGAGGTTCCCATGCAAATCTCTAGTTTCGAAAGCATCCCCTCCCCCGTCGCTATTATCACGCACATGGGACTGACTCAATGGGAACTCCTGCTAGGAGGAGGAAAGCGGGTAGAGGATGGTCCCCTGCTTCAGGATGAAGGTCTTGGCCAGGTGACCTGGTCCGGCCGTGTGGAGGCACGAGGCTTGCGTGGATAGGGAAGGCAGTAGCCAGACAGGAAGACTGAGCGTGCTTCCTGAGCTGTGGTTTCTTAGATGTTTAAAAACAAACTCGAAAGTAAATGAGGCAACTTCCATAGAAGAGCAACCACAGCTCTCTTGCGAGCACCTCTCCTCCCGCAAAGCAGCGTCAGTTTTGCAGATATCAGATATATCACCTAATGAAACTTACAGCAGTTACTGCATTTTGGAAGGTGAGCCAGCCTTCCAGCAACTAAGTGATTGCTGGAGGAGATTCTGCCTTTGCTTTTCAGGAGCTGGAACCTGCCGTTTGGTGACATACTTGTCCAGGTCCTTATCAAGAGGTTTGGGAGCTCAAAGCAGGGAAGACCCGGACAGGAAGTAGTCGTGCAGGGTCTCTGCAGCCTGCTCCCATTGCAAGTCTACCCAGAAGCAATTTGACTGAAGCTCATCTTAGTCTCTTCCCTGTGGAGGGCAAAATATACTCAGTAACGACTTGGGTGCCTGTTCTCAAATGTCAGCATGTTCTAGACGACTTGAAGCATGTATTAATGTAAGGGAACAAAGATGTATGTATCTCACAAAAGATAAAGAGTGCAGAGTATTTGTTCATTTATCTGATATTACCTGGTACTTACCCTGGGCTGGGTACTGTGCTTAGTTGGATGAATAAACCACTGATCAGAACCCTAATATTTCTGCCTCATGCAACTCACAGTGTGGTGGGAGGCAACAATAATAAGCACATAAAACCACACATAACACACACACACAATAGAGCTTGTGATAAAGACTTGAGGAAACAAAAGCAGTGATCATTGCTGATTAAACCTATTTTTGGTTATGGACATTCCTTCCTTCTGGACAAGGCACTGGCTTATGGGGGGGGTGGGGATGGTGTTGGATAATTTGCATATAATTCTTGACTATCAAGGATTCAAAATCTAGCTGGAGATTATAAAAGAGCATCACTGTGAAAAGTATACATTACAGTCTTCTCAACATTGAACTGAAAGATGTAGGGGCATAAAGGCAGACTAAACAACTTTAATTAAAAAAGCTTGCAGAAGAAGGTATAGGGCCTGGCATTAGAAACATCAGTTGGGAGAAAATGCCTCCATTTCCATCTGTAAAAACAAACTACAGTAAGTGTGTTGTGAAGATTAATGTCTTCGTGAGGGTAAAGGACTTCACAGATATTAGTATTAGCCAACTCCTGAACTTGGGCGAGGCCCCTTTTCAGTTACATATCTACACATTTGTAGTGGATACAGATTAGATCTGATGGAGAACTGTGTTCAAGAGCCCCCGTTTCCACATTGGAATTGCAAGGAATGTAAGAAACAGCTTTTTCTCTGGGGTCTGTGAAAGTGTCTGGGTCTCATTCAGTTTCTGTGGTGTAAGAGAAACCCATAGGTTGCCACTAGGAAGGGGCCAGGTCCCTAGGGATGCTCAGACATTTGGCCTCACTGTCGTGAATGCCCTCCTTGGAAAGGCTTGAAGGTCCACAGTTGGCCTCTGGACTGCATTTCCTTCCATTAACTCACTGATTGGAAGACGTTCTATGTGCATTTCAAGCCTGGATGCTAGTTTTTCAATGCATTACAAAGAGCTATTGCCTACTAATATGTGTTAGTCTCTGCAGTAGGCTTTCCAAGAAATAGGTAATGTTGATAATAATATCAGTCGCGTAGCATTATCATGTGCATTTTAAAGCTGCAGAAAATGAGGCTCCGAACGCTGAAAGCGAAGTAACTCACTTGATCTGGGCGCACGAATAGGTAGTTTCACGGGGAAAAGCAGTTGATCTTGGACTGTGTGAGCCGAGTTTTTCGGCTCCACAATCTTAACCTCTAACCCACATCGAATGCTATCGCTAACCTGGCTAGTTTCCAGTTCTGGAAACAGAGGCAGTTCGGAGGAAAGGGCTGAATTTTCTCAATCTGTTTGTAAATAGTAGCTCCAGAAACGCGTAAACATCTGCCTGTCTTTGTTGTTGGTCCACCTGCTCGAGAACGTTGATCCTCCAAATGTGGGCAGATATAACTCGCTTGCCCATGGTCCACTCTCCCTACGCGCAAAGAAGAAGGAGGGCCAAGTAAAGGTCTTTCGTTGTCGCACGTAGACCGCGAGTCCAGGCGCGTTGTCACAATTTTCTTCTTTTCTGGGGTTAATTACCGATTAATCTACAGGTTTCGAGGAGGCGGCGAGGGGAATGGAGGCGGGGCGGCCTTGGAGATCATGCACAACTTGACTGGCCTCTGGGTACCCCGCAAGTATGGGAGGAAGACCTGCAAGCGTTGGAGATTCGAAGCAGCTTTGTCCTCGGCTAGTCAAATGACCCTGGGCTATCTGGACTGCTCTAAGCCTTAGTTTCCCTAGCGCGCAGCGAGAGGCTCGCGCAGTGCCGGGCTGAGCCGCGGCCCCAGTAATGCAGATGCGATGGCAGTAAGCCGACACTCCGCAACAGAGAGGCGCAGACTCACCGAGCCCTCGGGCTTGCAAGGCTCACTGTCGCCTCGCGGATCCGCTGGTTCTCTCCCTCCAACCCACCCTCTCCTTTGCGGCTGTCATAGGGTCAGACCTCCACGTTGAAGAGACCACGACAGACCAGAGTGAAGGGGACAACCGCACTGTACGCCCGACTCCACCAAGTTTCATCACTTGGTGACGCTAGAGGTGGATTCACATTCCTAAAGATGCTTCCTAAAACGACGCCATAGGGGGTCCCTGCGAACGACCGAACGGTGGAGAAGCAGACGCTAACCGGCTTCTCTGCTAGCGGTCTTCGGGCCACCCTCCCGCACACGCGGCTCCCACCCAGGACCCGAGGCCCAAGAGAGTACCCTCAGCTCCAACCGCCACAGTCCCTGCGGCCGGGACGCAGACATTAAAGTTAGAGCCCCCGCCGCTGCCAGTCCCTGCCTAGTCGGCGCGGTGACGGTGGCGCTGGCGGCGGCGGGGGCCTTCCCTTGGCTGCCCCGCTATTTAATCAGGGCTATTATCAGACTGGGCTTGCAGGATGGCGCCGGCCGAGCTTTACCCCCATTAGCGTAGGGCAGGGTGGGGGCTGGGTCCCCAGACCGCCGTCTGTCCCAAAGCAGCTGCAGCGCTTCTGGGGCGCTTTGAGAAAGGCCGAGCCGCGGGGTCTGGTGGCGGCTAGCGCTGTCTCAAACCAGTTCTCCTCAAGCTGACAGTTTATCAGACTTTTATTTCCTACCTCCCAACTCGACCTTTACTAGCTCTTTGGCGTTGGAGCAAACCACTAAACTTTTTTGAGACTCAGTTTTTCATCTGTAAAGTGGATCTGCTTAGATACTTAACTCAAGGTCCTCTTGAAGATAAACTCAGATGATGCATCTAAGATAAACTAAGAAGGTTCAGACCACAAATGGTGTTAATACTATTATATGTGTTTTATAGAATTATATGTGTTTTTTTTTTTAAAAGCATTCCCCACACCCCCCTGCCCGTTTAATTAAAAAAAAAAAAAGTGTAGAGGGACCAAAGAAGTCCAAAGATTACTTAAGGACTTGCTGGATTTTATTCATGACTTGCTGGGATCTAATTTCTCCTCTGCCACTTGCTCTCTGTGTGACTTTGGGGACATCACGTCTCTTGGTGCCTCTTTACCTTAGCTGTAAAAGGGATGGAATACTACCACCTTAGTTATTAGACTGTTGGGCACATTAAATAAGATGATGCACAAGGGTTCCCTGATGGCACGGATGGTAAAGAATCCACCTGCAATGCAGGAGACCCGGATTTGATCCCTGGGTGGGAAAGATCCTCTGGAGATGGGAATGGCTGCTCACTCTGGTATTCTCACCTGGGGAATCCTATGGGCAGAGGAGCCTGGCTGGCTACAGTCCCTGGGGTCGCAAAAGGTTGGACAGGACTGACTAACACATGCATGTGCAGAATGCTGAGCACAGAGTAGGGTCTCCTTAAGGGTTATTAGTTGTTACAAAGTGTTTTTACAAACCACATTCTTTAGGTTTGTTTTTAATCTTCCTACAAGGAAGCAACTGTCTCCTGATGTTAAGGAATATTCATGTTGGGGTTGGGGGTGTCAGGTTTAGGGCTGAATGTCAGGTCTGGAAATGCCAGGAAAGAGAATCATACAACTGTGTCTTCTAGCCTCTTTGCATTCCCTTCACAATACCCTATTGACATGGTCCATTTAAAGGTAAAAGTCCCAATAGCACAATCAGTCACTGTTATTTTCAGATGGCTGCTAAAAAATTAGTACTCTCAGCAACCCCAGTATTCTCAGCAGTAGTTTCTAATCAGTAAAACACAATTAACACAGCAAGACTAATTATTAAAGTGACCTTCTAAGTAGTGAATGTTTGTGAATATTCTTAAGTGGGATGTGCTGGGCACATAGCCCAATACTTAAGGACTGTGTTCAGCTTCAGTCAGCACTGGTCTCACCTCATCGGTCTCCCCCAAATCCTAGAGGTGCTTTTGAACTGACTTTCTTCATCTGACATGAAGTAAACAGCCCATATAATAGTTATTTCAAGTGCTTATACGTGCTTGGCAATATCCTAAGCACTTTACCTGTATTATCTCATTTTCCCCACTTTACAGATGAGGAGATGGTAGAATTTCATGGACAAAGGCACAGAGAAGTTATTTAACTTACTATAAATCACACAGCTAATGTTGGTGGAGTATAGGTTTAAATTCTTATATTCCTTTCTCTTGTGCCCCCATCTCCCAGCACTTATAGCCCCTTCTCTTTTGCAACTCCAAAAATAGTTTAAAACCAATGTATCTGGAAGAAATCAAGCAAACAAAATACCTCAGAAAGTTCTGTGCTTCTAAGAAGGCACCTAGGGATAGAAGATTCCATTCGTGGCAGGATTCTGAAGGCCTTTACTAGTCAGGATGACTTCTTGTCAGTCACTTGTACTTTGTGCCACAGTACATTCTTCCGGAAGATGATTGAATGCTTCTTATATAACTGCTAGTTATAGTGTATAAGTAACATTTGTATGTGTGTGAAAGTTGCTTAGTTGTGTCCACTCTTTGTGACCGCATGGACTGTAGCTTGCCAGGCTCCTTTGTCCATGGAATTCTCCAGGCCAGAATACTGGAGTAGGTAACTGTTCCCTTCTCCAGGGGATCTTCCCAACCCAGGGACTGAACCCAGGTCTCCCGAATTGCAAGGTGGATTCTTTACTGTCTGAGCCACCAGGAAAGCCCTAACTAACATTTACCTAGACAATGTATCAAAGTCTGTGGTAAGTGCTTTTATATACATCATTTCATTGTAAAATACATTTCATAGATTTTATTTGATAGGAAATATTTTTTACATCACAGGGCTTTTGTGATGACCCAATGGATAACATAATTAGGAAGTATTTAAAAAAATACGACATTATTATAAACGGCTATTCTTGAAAAATTCTGAAAAAAAAACTTTTTGGGGACAGTGATCTTTCACTGTGTGGCTCAAAGTCTACCTGAATCCAAAGCACCTAAGAATTTTGTGTATTTCTTTCTTCTACTCAGAGTGACTAGACTCAGGTCCCCTGGTGCCTAACAGAGCACCCCAAGAGACTCTTGAATTCCAATCTTTTTCATGGCATTACCATCCTCCTATTGACCACATTTAGCTTTGTACTTGACCAGAGCCAATGAGAAACAAGAAATTCCCAGCACTTCTGAGAAGCCATCTGTGATTAATCAAGATGTCCCACACTGAAACTTACAACTTTCATAATTTCCCACCACACCTTTAACAGGAAAGGGTGGCTTCTTATTCTGACACGTCTGTTGTTTCCGTTAAGGGTAAATACTAGAAAAAGCATGACTGACTCTGCACAAATTGAAAAAAAAAGAACCACCAGCAATTACCCCCAATTCCAGCCCACCCCACCGCATACAAACACGTTACTTAGAGGGTTGTGAGGTCCTTAGCTTGGATTACTATATAGCAGAGACCAGGACATTGTGGAATGTTTGAAAAGGCCAACAGGGTCAATAAAATTCAGCCTCTCCCATCTTGTGGATGAGGAAATGGAAAATTGAAGCCTAGATCATAAAGTGACACACCCAGAGTCACTTATGCTGCTGGTCATATCCTTGAACCTGGTTGCTTGACTTCAAATTAATGTTGATTCTCTGGCAGGGACTCTGCTTAGGGGTGAGAAAGCCTTCTCATTAGCTATCATTGCTCCTAATTTATGTAGCTACACTCTTTCAGTCAAGGCTCACACATATTAGGTTTTGGTGATGCTCATGAAGTCCAAAGGACCCAATCTGAATTCTGCAGCAAGGCTTCATCTGGGCATGAGCACAGAAGAAAACTCAGAGTCCTGCCCTTGGCATCAGGGTTTCACTTCTAGAGCAGTTCCTTGTCATCTGGATTGTATTGTACAGCAGTCATCTTTGGATTTAAGGTTGCCAGGCCTACAGGATTGATTTGCTCATTTTGCTGGGGGTGGTGGGAGGGTAGGAGTAGAAGAGAGGGATTTACATATGACCAGATAAAATGCAAGTATATGAAACACAATTTTAAGGAAGGGGGAGGGGTTGGGATAATGTGTACACTGGTTAGGATTCCATGTTGTTCAGTTCAGTCTCTCAGTCTTGTCCAACTCCTTGCGACCCCATGGACTGCTAGTGGCAGATTTTTTTAACTTAGTTTAACAATAAAAGGAATTTGTCAGCCTATCTATTTAAATAGGTAAAGTGTGATTCAAGGCACAAGGAAATTTTTTTCTCGTTTCTGCTTCTTGGTGTTGGTGGTAATTTTTCTTAGGCTTTTTTTTTTGTTTTGAGATCACAAGATAGCTGTCTGCTGGTCTCGTGGCTATGTTCTTCCTTCTCGGTACCTACCTATTAGGAAATAGTCATCAAAGGAGTCCAGAAAATGGCATTTATATCTCATTGGCCCTGGTTTAAGATAATGTGCCTTGAACCCCTCAAACCATGATCCAAAGGATTGGGGTTCACTGATTGGCTTGTTTGGGAGTTTGTAACCCCTGAAGTTTCAGGGTAATGGAAGTCCTCCCAAACCATGTGACTGAGACCAAAAAAGAGGTGACTTCATTAATGAGAAATGAGGTTACTGTTGGCCAACATGAACTTGGGAAACCTTGCTAAAGAAAGGTTTTTTGTGGGGTTTTTTTTTTTTTGCTTTTCAGGAAACTTGGGTATGGTTTCCCAAAGGAAGCTTATGAGAACCCAGGTTGCTTCAGATGTTACCTAGTTTTGTACATCTTTCCAACAACAAAAATAAAATTTATCATTTTCAAATGGTTTAAAAAAATTGAAAGAATAATAGTATTTTGTGACATATGAAAATTATACAAAACTCAGATTTCAATGTCCACAAACAACCCGTTTGCAAGGGTTAGCAAACATTTTCTGTAAAGGGCCATATGATAAATATTTAGGCTTGTAGGCCATATGGTGTCTGTTACAATATTTCAACTCTGCCATTGTAAAATAATAGCAGCCATAGGCAATATGTAAACAAACAAATGTGGCTGTGTTCTGATAAAAATTATATTTATGGACACTGAAATTTGAAGTCATAAAATTGTCACTTGTCACAAAATATTTTTCTTATATTGATATTTTTCAACCATGTTAAAATGTAAAGATCTTTCTTGGCTGTGCTGCGCTATTGTTTCAGTTGTATCCAACTTCTTGTGACCCTATGGACTGTAGTAGCCTGCCAGGCTCCTCTGTCCATGGGATTCTCCAGGCAAGAATACTGGAGTGGGCTGCCATGCCCTCTTCTAGGGGATCTTCCCTCCCTAGGGATTGAATCCCCCTCTCTTAACATCTCCAGCATTAGCAGGCAGGTTCTTTACCACTAGTGCCACCTGGGAAAGTGGTATTCTTGGCTATTCAACCACCAAACAGGTGGTTGATCAGATTTGGCCCATGGGCCATACTTCGCAGGCCCATTTTACTGGCTGCCTTAGGCCAACGGCAGAGCTCAGTAGCTGTGACAGAGACCACATGGCCTGGGAAGCTTAAAATATTTACCAGTTGTATTAAAAAACTTTGCTGCTGCTTACTCTAGAGTAATAGTTTTCATGCTTCAATTTGCATACAGAACACTTGGGGATCTTGTTAAAATACAGATTCTGATTCTGCAAGTTTGGGTCAGTCTACATTTCAGCAAGTTCTGAGGTGGCCCACATTTGGAGGATTTTTTCAATCCTTCTTGAAGCCTCCTATAACAGAAAGCTGAGAGCAACTCCTCTCTCACTCCACACCCACTTGTTGAATTAAAATCATTTTTTCAGAAGGCTAGGGATCTGCATATTACATAAACAGATTCTAACTCTGTGGTTCTTTTTGAGAAGGATTAATGTAGATGCTTTAATGAAAATTCAGTAACAAATCCACCAAGGACAGGATTAGCCTAACAATTGACTTCAGAGCTGGTGAGATTTTGGTGACATTTGTTCAGCCAAGGATTAATACTATATTTTAAAATTTTTATTTATTATAGCACACAGATTATTTATTTGTTGGTTAGTCTCCAAGGAATGGACGATGCTTATACTATCTTGATTTCCTGTAGAGACAGTGATTTAGGTAAATGATTGCTGGTTGACTGGCACATGCTCCACATTTTCCCCGTTTTAGTTACACGTTTATGATCTGCCATATCTGCTAATGTACGTGCACGTGCACGCTCAGTCATGTCCAGCTCTTTGCGACCCCATGGACTGTAGCCTGCCAGGGTCCTCTGTCCATGGGATTCTCCAGGCAAGAATACTGGAGCAGGTTGCCATTTCCTTTTCCAGGGGGTCTTACTGACCCAGGGATTGAATGCACTTCTCTTGCATCTCCTGAATTGGCAGGCAGATTCTTTACCACTGTACCACCTGGGAATCCCCAATTAATGTACAGATAGGTTTAAAGAGTAAGGCTTGGGTTTTTATCTGTTCTTTATGTAGTAGCAAGGTAAATTTTCAGTAAAACCCCATTGAATCCTTTTTGTTAACTTTTTCCTTCTTTCTTCCCTCCATTCTTTCCTTTTCTTGATGGCCATCGTCTTCATTTTTTAATTTCCAGCGTTAGTAAACTTCTCAAGCATTAACAATCGAAAAACATGCAGCTTTTATATTAGAGCTAAGAAAAAAGGGGGGAAATGGAGAATCTTGGCCAGACATGGGATTTGGGGCTTTCAGAATGTGAGGACAACTTAGGAGCAGCCAACCTGAGAGCCCTGAAGGATGGAGACTGAGCAGCTCTGGAAGTAGAACACTCTCACCCCTAATTGAGTGGGGAATCTGTGTTGTGATGTGTGATGTGTCAGACGCTGTTCAAACAGCATTCATGACACTGTGGTCACATGAGTGGAAAAGCACTGTTCGTTTTCTTCCTTTTATACTTGCTAATGACCCAAAGTCAGCTTCCTAATTCAATCTGTGCACTTGGTCATATAAGCCAGGCCTGTCAGTACTGTCTGCTTCTTGTGGGAGCTTGATAGGAGATGGGGGGATGGAGAGGAGGGTGGAAGTAAATGTTCCATTTAAAGCCTGCGGGGAAGTGTTGGGCAGGTTGCAGAACTATTAATCCATTATTGAGTTTTATTTGCTTCATATTGGATCCCGATGGGTATTTTATTTTTATTTAAATTAGTGGAATTTCTTAGGAAAAGAAAAAACTGAGTTAATAATGATAATTTTTAGAAAGCCTATCTTGAAAGTTGTTAAATGGTTAGACTTCTTTAACTAAGTCATGTTGATAGAGAAAAGCAACCTTCTCCTACTAAAAATAAAAACAAATGAACTTATCAGAATTGGGTAGAGAGAGCTTTCTATTCCTGACTTGATTCTACCATAATGCAGAATGATTAACCTTCTAGCTTAAAAGGCTGCAGAGTAAAAGAAACCTGAAAATGAAAATCCCCTTAGACCTCTTAGAATAAATTATGTGGATTTGCTAAGTACACAGACTGGCCCTCTTAAAAGGGAGATAACCACTTTAACTATTGCTTTGGAAAGAGAATCCATAAGACCAATTACGAGTCTTATTTTACATTAGTGATCTTACACCAGTAAAAATAACCACCTTGGGTCCTTCACAAGGTGTTGTTTTAAAACAAAAACCAAATGAATTTGGAATCTGTTTACATTTCAAAGATAAAACAGCAAAGTATAGTAAAGAGCCTGCCAGACCAGGAGTCAGAAACCTGTGTTCTCTCCACTCCTTCTGAGTAACCCCAGCATGCTGTGAACCTCAGTTTTTCATCTATGAAAGGCAGAGAAAAACATCTGCCCTGCATTCTTCATGGTATTTTTTTTTTCTATTAGTTGATTGTGATACTTTTGTGAGGCACATTTGAAATTAGAAGAATATGAAATTTCCCTTTGAAAATTATGAATTTTAGCAAACGATATTTTGGAAGGTTGGGATAGATTTATTGAGATGTAAAAGCATTTACCTGACTAAGATAAAATTATATTCCATTTTCCTCTTTCCTCTCCTAACCTCAGCTTTCCTAAAGTAAAAATTATATATAAGATATTAGGAAGGGAAGGAAAAAAAAAACTTTAAAAAGTTTTTAAAAAACTTTTAAAAAACTGGTCTTTAAAAAACTTTTTTTTTTTCTTTTTTGGCTACGTTGCATGGCTTGCAGGATCTTACTTCCCTGATGCACTCTCTTGGCAGTGAAAGTGTGGAGTCCTAACCACTGGACCGCCAGGGAATTCCCTTGGCTTTTCTTTATGCTGATCACATGGCAGCCTCCATTATGGCCCCCCAAGAATCCACCTTTTGGCATCACATCCTCTAGTGGCCCACTCCTATATTGTTCCAAGATTAGTCTGTGTGAGTGACGGTGCATCACTTCCAAGATGAGGTCATAGAATGCTAAAGGTTTCCTGTCCCTGTTTCTCTTTCTGTCTCTCTGAGCTGTCTCTCTGTGCGGAAAAAGCTGCCATGTTATGAGCAGCCCGATACAGGGTCCCATGTGCCTAGGAACTGAAGTCTCCTGCCAACAACCAAGGTTTGAAGCAGATCCTCCAACCCACATCAAGTTTCTTGATGATTCAGTCTTGCCCAGCAGCTTGACTGCAGCCCCATGAGACATCTCGACTTAGAATCACCCAGACAATCTGCTCCCATATCCCCTGCCCTTGGACAGAGTCTGAAATAATAAACATTTGTTATTTTAAGATGTTAAGTTTGGGGGTAATTTGTTAGGCAGCAATAAATAACTGATACAGGTTTTAACAGGAAGAGAAAATGTCAGAGATGCATCTGATGAATTCTTTTAACTAGAGAATTTAACCAAGAAAGACTGTTGGGTACACATTTCCTTACTCATCAGTTTAGCTCTGATAAGGATTTGAGAGGTAAAATGTCAAGATATAGTAATTTAATCAAATAAAGTGTGTTTTGACGTTGATGCTGCCCTTGACAAATCATAGCAGACACTTGAGACAATTGTGCAGCATGGGGAGAAGGGGAATTTACTGAGACCAAGGTGGCTTAGTCAGGCTCTAGTCAGGAAAACAGTCCCATGCCAGGGAGCTCAACAGAGAGAATTTGAGATGGGGATCCAGGTGCAGAGATTGAGAAGGCTAGCAGAAAATGGAGAGGAAACTTGGATTAGCAATAACAAGAAATTGCTACCGCCCCTGTGACTGGAGAAATTAGGAGCTGTCATGTGCCAGGGACTAGAATAACAGTGTGGGCTACTCGGCCAAAGTTGAAACCACAGCGAAGAAGCTACACGGACAGAAATGCTGTGCTAAGTACAGAGAGATAGAGAGAAGCACTGTGGCCCTACTCCCTTGGCAGGGCTTCATCACCCACCAGCCCCGCAACCGGTAGCCTAACTAGAATCCATTTAGAAAGAGAACCTTGGAAATACAGTTTGCCAGAGTTGTCCCCCTTGTGAAACAGAGCAGGGAAGGTGTGAAGAGTGGATCTGATAGCAAACGGGCATGTGGCTGGCACAATCCACCATTTCTGCTAATCAACAGCTGTTCCATATTCCCACCCATTTTTATTTCCCAGACACTATCAACCACATGCCTCTATCATTCACACAAATAAAGACTCTCACTCTCCTTAGAAGAGGAGACACAAAGTCTCATCAAGTCATTTCAGAGTCCACTTCTACCCATTCAAGGTATACAATCACCAGGTGATACAATTCTCTCTTTTAGGATCAGATGTGACTCCTGTGGTCTGGTAATTTATAAGTAATTTTCTACAAAGACAATAGAGGAGGAGAAGGAAAAAAGTTATTGTTTGTGTATGTGTGCTTGCTAAGTTGCTTCAGTAGTGTCTGACTCTCTGCTATCCCATGGACTGTACTCCACCAAGCTCCTCTGTCCATGGGATTCTGCAGGCAAGAATGCTAGAGTGGGTTGCCATGCACTTCTCCAGGGCATCTTCCTGACCTAGGGATTGAACCTGGGTCTCCCATATTGCAGGCAGATTCTTTGTTGTCTGAACCACCTGGGAAGCCCATTGTTTCTGTTTATATTATATCATATCACGCATGTGTGCTAAGTTGCTTTAGTTGTGTCCAACTCTTTGTGACCCCATGGACTGTAGCCTGCCAGGCTCTTCTGCCCATGGAATTTTCTAGGCAAGAATACTGGAGCAGGTTGCCATGCCCTCCTCATTATATCATATCACATTATATTAAATTATAATGTCTTATATATATACAGAATTACAAAATATGCATCGTTACTATAGTCCTCATCTCTATAACTGATTATCAGGCCAAGTTAATGTTGATACTTATCGCTTTCTTTTTTTAACCACACATTTCATGTTTCCTTTGTCCCCAGCTTGCATCTCAGTTAGAGATTTTTATTTGGTGAGAAGAACCAAGATTTCATTCTTGAATTTTCTGTGGTCATAGTGCTATTGCTGTAGTCTTCCATTAAACTTATACAGAGGCAATAAGAGGTATCCCAGTGAGTTTTGGTTCTAGAGAGTTCTCCACACTCCCATTAAGTAGCAGCAACCTAATTCCTCCTTTGTAATTAAGATCCAATGTCTCAACCAGCATTGTACCCCTTTATCTTCCTGTTGGGTCTGTGCCATGAAGAAGACAGATTCAGAGCCAAATTTAGTAGAATCATTGCACTGTCTCCTAGTGAAAGCATTTATCTCCTAGGGACCTCTAAAGAATCATAGCCCAAGGTGTTGGGGCTAGAAAACTAACACTCTTTAAGGAGTCATTAAGTGTAGAGGGCTCACTGCTTGATATCGCCATCCAGGCTATTGGAGAGAAAGCAGCACGTTAGTTGTAGTTCAGAGTGTATATTATCCTGAAGAACAGCATCTCAGGTAGGTAGAATAATGCCACACTCCCCCCACCCTGCCCAGCTCCCAAGAATATGTACATATGTACCTTAATCTCTGAAAACTGTGGCTATGTCAGCCTACAAAGCAAAACAGAACTAACATTATAGATAGAATTAGAGTTCATCTTAAGATAGGAAGAGTAGCTTGAATTGTCCAGATAGGCCCAGTGTAATAAAAAAAGTGTGCTTAAAAGTAGAAGAGAAACAGAGGAGCGGATGTGATGATAGAAGCAAGGTCAGAGTAGTGAGATATGACAGGGAGTCAACTCTCCTTTAATTGCTTTGAAGATGGAGGGAGGGAACCATGAGCCGAGGAACGCAGATAGACTCTAAAAGCTGAGAAAAGCTCGGGAAATCCTGCACTCCCGGACTCTACCTAGACCTTACGGAAAAGAACGCAGCCCGACCAAAGACGTAACATGAGTGGGACCTGCACTACAGGGATACAAGATGATAAAACTGCATTGCTTAAGCCACTAAGTTTGTGGTGGTTTTTTAACTGAAGAAACAAAAAAACAATATAGTACCTCAGTCTCTCAGGGTGTTTATCTCTCAGTGCTATATAAATCTGCAGTAAGCCATTCTACTATCAGGCCAGATGCTTAGGAATGATGGGCATCATCATGAGATCAGTAAGTTCTATGAGAGTGATTTCATTGCTGGATTTTTCTCACCATAAAATGAGTTCCTTCGTTAGAAATGTGGTGGTGAATTAATCCCACAGGTGGTGGTGTTGGCAGGGACACTAGCAGAGAATATAAATCCAGGGAGTATCCAAATCAACTGGATAAGGTCAAGCCCATGGTTACTCTCTCCTTGTACCACCATGGCTGTTTGGTACATGGACCCCTGGCAGTTTTGCATATGGGTCCACTGAGCAAGCAAGCAGGGGAGTAAAGTAACTGAGGAAAGAAGATAAATTTCATCCACTGAATAGGTCATCTTTTCCACCTGAATATCAAGCATCTTCTCTGTGGTAGAAGCCCTTTGAAGAGTATTCACGTGGGACTCAATTATCTTCATACTCTATAGCCATTTTAGGTAATTCAGCGGCCTGAATTATCCTGAAAGTATATGATACTTTCTTGTAGTCAGCCTCATTCTTTCCAAGCCTTTGATCACCTGGGCAAGTTAAACCATGAATCTTGTCTATGAATAAGAGTAGATCCATACCTTAGGACATCTCTCCTTCCAGGCAGACTAGACAACCAGATGTACTACTTGAAAATTTTTTTCACTGAAAGTTCCCTTTTCCCCTGCCTATAAGGCCACCCTAGACTCTAACTTTCAGTGTGGGAGCTGGCATTCCCTGTTAGAACCAGCTTGTCATGCATATTTATTTGTAAACCAGGCCCAAGTGTTTTCTTCCTTCAACAAGAAGTTGGGACTCCTCATGAGTTCCATAGAATTGGACTGAGGGAAGTGGTGGTACCTTGAAGGAAACACCCAGATAGTCTAAGAGTCAACTACCTGTTCAAGCATTTTACTTGAGCCTTCCAGGCCTGCTCAATTCCCCCTTGATAATGGGTTATTTTCTTGTCCACCCTAACTTGTGGCTTGCTGGCCCAGATAACACTGCAGTTCAATGAGTGGCTCTATAGTATTAAGTGTTCAATCTCTTTCAGGGCCAGTAGTAAGTAAGAGGCTATTCTCAAAAGGAACATTTCAGCAGTGTGGAACATGGGCTAGGTTCCAGAGTTTAAGGATCTGTGCAGGATCTTCTTCTTGTGGCTTACCACAGAGCCCACACAGCATCATTCTTTGTAACAGGTACTTCTGGCAATAACATGTCTGTGAGGTCAGAAGATCTGAGTCACAGAGAAACTTGTATCATACCTTGGAGAATATAAAGAGCCTCTGAAAACTATTGATAACAATCTCACAGGTAACTCAGTAAAAGACTTGAAGCAGGAAATTTCAATGAGGAGTCTATTGTCTTCAAAGTGTAAGAGGCCCACCAAGCATTGTACCACCAAAGTGAGAATCAAGTCATTTTTCATTTTGATCAAAATGTTCCACTTGTCTTTCACCAATGTGTTCCTGAACATCTAAAAATGTTTTTGAGTGACAGGTCCATGACTTTTTATGGGATTACCTTCTGCTTGCTAGACTATATGTATCTTACTAAGGCATACAAAAAAGATCTTCACCACCCAGATAATCACAATGGTGTGATCACTCACCTGGAGCCAGACATCCTGGAATGCAAAGTCAAAGGGGCCTTAGGAAGCATCACTACAAACAAAGCTAGTGGAGGTAATGGAATTCCAATTGAGCTGTTTCAAATCCTAAAAGATGATGCTGTGAAGGTGCTGCACTCAGTATGCCAGCAAATTTGGAAAACTCAGCAGTGGCCACAG
Organism: Capra hircus; assembly: GCF_001704415.2. Classification (NCBI taxonomy): domain Eukaryota; kingdom Metazoa; phylum Chordata; class Mammalia; order Artiodactyla; family Bovidae; genus Capra; species Capra hircus. The sequence continues at coordinate 58,431,763 of NC_030811.1, forward strand.
GACTGGAAAAGGTCAGTTTTCATTCCAATCCCAAAGAAAGGCAATGCCAAAGAATGCTCAAACTACCGCACAATTGCACGCATCTCACACGCTAGGAAAGTAATGCTCAAAATTCTCCAAGCCAGGCTTCAACAATATGTGAACCATGAACTACCAGATGTTCAAGCTGGTTTTAGAAAAGGCAGAGGAACCAGAGATCAAATTGCCAACATCCGCTGGATCATGGAAAAAGCAAGAGAGTTCCAGATATACATCTACTTCTCCTTTATTGACTATGGCAAAGCCTTTGACTGTGTGGATCACAACAAACTGTGGAAAATTCTGAAAGAGATGGGAATACCAGACCACCTGACCTGCCTCTTGAGAAATCTGTATGCAGGTCAGGAAGCAACAGTTAGAACTGGACATGGACCAACAGACTGGTTCCAAATAGGAAAAGGAGTACGTCAAGGCTGTATATTGTCACCCTGCTTATTTAACTTATATGCAGAGTACATCATGAGAAATGCTGGGGTGGAGGAAGCACAAGCTGGAATTAAGATTGCTGGGAGAAATATCAATAACCTCAGATATGCAGATGACACCACCCTTATGGCAGAAAGGGAAGAAGAACTAAAGAGCCTCTTGATGAAAGTGAAAGAGGAGAGTACAAAAGTTGGCTTAAAGCTCAACATTCAGAAAACTAAGATCATGGCATCTGGTCCCATCACTTCATGGCAAATAGATGGGGAATCAGTGGACACTGTGGCTGATTTTATATTTTGAGCTCCAAAATCACTGCAGATGGTGACTGCAGCTGTGAAATGAAAAGACACTTACTCCTCGGAAGGAAAGTTATGACTAACCTAGACAGCATATTAAAAAGCAGAGACATTACTTTGCCAACAAAGGTCCGTCTAGTCAGGGTTATGGTTTTTCCAGTGGTCATGTATGAATATGAAGAGTTGGACTATAAAGAAACCTGAGCTCCGAAGAATTGATGCTTTTGAACTGTGGTGTTGGAGAAGACTCTTGAGAGTCCCTTGGAATGCAAGGAGATCCAACCAGTCCACCCTAAAGGAAATCAGTCCTGAGTATTCATTGGAAGGACTGATGTTGAAGCTGATACTCCAACACTTTGGCCACCTGATGCAAAGAGTTGACTCATTTGAAAAGACCCTGATTCTGGGAAAGATTGAAGGCAGGAGGAGAAGGGGATGACAGAGGATGAAACGGTTGGATGGCATTACCAACTCAGTGGACATGAGTTTGAGTAAACTCTGGGAGTTGGTGATGGACAGGGAGGCCTGGTATGCTGCAGTCCATGGGGTGGCAAAGCGTTGGACATGACTGAGCAACTGAACTGACTGATCTGACTGAAGGCATCTAAGATACTTGACCTTACTGCTTACCAGGTCCAGTCACCATGATGTTATTAATGTGGTGGGCCCAGCATGATGGTCTTGGAAGGTTAAATGATCAGGGACCCAGTGGATGATATGACAAAGAGTGGGAGAGCTGACAGAGCCCTGAAGTGAGACAGTGAAGATATACCACTGCTCTTACAAGCTACTGTTTTGATTGTGGGTATGCTGTCGTGTCTGACTTTTTGTGGCCCCTTGGACTGTAGCCCGCCAGGCTCCTCTGTCCATAGAATTTTCTGGGAAAGATTACTGGAGTAGGGTGCCATTTCCTTCTTAAGGGGATCTTCCCTACCCGGGGATCTTCCCTACCCAGGGACTGAACCCGCATCTCTTGTGTTTCTTTCAATGGCAAGTGGGTTCTTTACCAGTTGAGCCACCAGGAAAGCTCATCTGTTAACTAACACAGAAAGAAAAGCATTTGCCATATCATGAGTTCCCTAATAAATACCTGGTGCTCTGTTAAATTTTTTCAATAAATATACATACATCTGAAACACCAATTATAATTGATACACAAGTTTATTAATTTAACACTAATTTCTGTCCTCCAAATGGAGTCATTCTCTACCTGACTTTTGCCCAGGTCAAAAACAGATGGGTTAAATTCGATAAGAATAGGTGTCATCACCCCTGAATCTTTCAAGTCTTTTGATGCTACCATGAACCTCTGCAATTCTTCCAGATGCATTGTGTATTTTTTGGTTTATTATTTTGATTGTAAGGGATAATTCCAGGGTCTTCAACTTGGTGGTTCCTGCCAAAGTAGCCCTTACATCAAGTCAGGGAGCCAATGAAGATATTTTTTTCCATTCTCTTATAGTATGTCTTTTCCAACTATGCTTTCTCTGAGAAAATAGCTACATGGATAGGGAAGTAGGCCCATTCTAGGACTGACCAGGACCCAGACTCCATTTATCACCTTAGACCTCCATAAACCTCCCAGTGTATCTAATGCATCACACTGAAATGTAGGCTCAAAGCCAGTATCTAATAACTTCTGAAGTATTGGTATTAATGGCTTTTTTTCCTTTTCCTGGTGCATTGTGGAGATGTGAACAGGTAATTAAAGAAAATATTGTCAGACCATGTTCATGTTATAAAGCCTTTATGGAATTCCTTTCACTTTCTGGTGGATTTTAGTAAATAATCAAAGGAAATGTTGTATGTAACTCTTCAGATTATTTGTCTTCTTTGTCTGTACCCCTTTTCTTATACCATAAAATTGTAAGTTCATAAATGTTCTGCTGCCTATAGACGTTAATATGCTTTTTTATATCCTAACTATAAATAAATCAGAAATAATGTATTTTGGCAACCTACTTAGTTGAAAATTGTGATGATTAGAAAGAAAATGAATCTGAATGAAGAAAGCACTGGCTAAAAAACTATGGTCATAGACCACTTTGGGGAAGATGTAGAGAAAGATTTACAATGTACAGTTATGGCAATAGGACCTTCTTTTAGCTAAAATTAAGGACTCTGGGCTGCCCAGTGGCTTAAGTTTGGAAACTAGATGAAAGGTCTTTCTTTACTTCATGTTATGGCAAATAAGTCTGAGTTATGCTCACTAAACCTGCAAGTTTTCTGATGATGTAAATCAAGTAATATTTTGCCAGGCAGTCTATTTCTTTCCTAGAAGCACATGATCAGTTAACCAACATCATTAATTCTTATGTGTTTAAACACTCCCACTCCAGTTGCCATTCAGCCATGCTATCATGATGGCACCCACCTTGCTGCCACTTGGCCACTACTTGTCTGAAATCCCATCATTCCCACTGAAATCAGCATGCCTATTTCAGTGATAATATCTCCCATTACCACTGGATTCCTGCCTCCCCAGTCATTTTTTAAATTTCATAATAGACTATATCCTAACACCTCCTAGGAATTCAGGGGTAGGTTGTCCATAATAAATTCACTGTGATATATTCATCTTAGTAAGCTTTCAGATTCCTTCTTCCACATGATACAAAAAGTTCCAGCATCTTGATCTCATTGAATATAAATCATCAGTCTATAGGTTCAGTTATCCAAACAAGCAAAATATTAGGGTCATTTGCAGCCAAGTAAACTAGCATATTAAATTCATAAGTTTGGATAAGTGTACCCATATTCATAAATTAACCTATGCTATATTGGTCTAATAATTATTGATACCCACACTGGTGCCCAGGTTCTAACTAATATAAGTTATCAATAAATTGAAAATGTTCAGTATATAAGCTATGTATCTTCCCAGACAGACTTTACAATTCTCCTCTTGAGGTGTGCTGGGATCTGATCTTTTCTGTAGGTCTGGAGGTAATGAGAGAAATGGGGAATGGTTTTGCAAAGAAAAAATATTCTCTGGGAAGCAACTTCAAACAGGGAAAATATGATCTTAAACTTCATGTAAGAGATTCACTAATACTACATATTCAACTTTCAGTAACCCAGCACAATTCAGTTCAGATCTGATCATTAACTATATGTGCCCTGAGGCTATAAGAAATTAATTATTTTGAGGCTGTTATAGCATATCTGATTCTCAGGAATGCCTTGAGTTGAAAGTTAAATCACTGAGCTTATCATTTATTTCCGTTAGTTGCCCAGCACTATTAGAAATATCCAGCCCATTTCATGAGTTTTTATTTATTAATACTGTAATGATCGGATGAGGCATCTATTTGATCTCTTGAAGCCTTTCTTCAAACAGCAGTTTATCCTAGGCAACCACATGTAATAACTGAAGTAATCTTGATGTCATTGTATGTTATGTATCATCAGTATTCATTCCCCACAAGCAATGGGTCTTCCTGAACAATGCAAACACTTCCTAACTATTTAACTCCATCAATCCCCTTCCAACCTTTTATGGTATTGTTAGCATATGTTTTACTTTACATATTCTATGAACTCCATTGGCACAATTATTGTTATTATCTTAAACAATATTTTAAAAATTTACCCATGCATTTGTAGCTTTTCCCAGTGCTTTCATTCATTTTTTTATTGACAAAATAATTTTTTTATTAAAAAAAATTAACTGGGGTATAGTTGATTTCCAATGCTGTGTTAGTTTCTGCCGTACAGCAAAGTGAATCAGTTATACATATACATATATCCACTCTTTTTTAGATTCTTTTCCCATATAGGGGGCTTCCCTAGTGGTTCAGAGGTTAAAGTGTCTGCCTGCAATGCGGGAGACCTGGGTTCGATCCCTGGGTCGGGAAGATCCCCTGGAGAAGGAAGTGGCACCCCACTCCAGTACTCTTGCCTGGAGAATCCCATGGACGGAGGAGCCTGGTGGCCTACAGCCCACGGGGTCGCACAGAGTCGGACACGCCTGAGCGGCTTCACTCTCTCTTCTTTCTCCCCCAATATGGGTCATTATAGAGTGCTGAGTAGAGCTCCCTGGCTCTACAGTAGCCCCTTATTGTCTATTTTGTGTAGAGTAGTGTGTATGCATATGTCGATCCCAGTCTCCCAGTTTATCCCTCCCCCTTTATAACCATCAGTTTGTTTTTCACATCTGTGACTCTGTTTCTGTTTTGTAAACAAGTTCATTTGAACCATTTTTGGATTCCACATATAACTGAAAGCACGCGATATTTGTCTTTGTCTGTCTGACTTGCTTCACTCAGTATGATAACCTCTAGGTTGATCCATGCTCCTGCGAGTGGCATTGTTTCCTTCTCTCTTATAGCTAAGTAATATTCTATTACGCGTGTGTACCACATCTGCTTTATCCATTCCTCCGTAAGTGGACATTCAGGTTGCTTCCACGCTTTCATTCTTTCCCTGAAGTTCTGTATTTTCATCAGAGATTACTGTCTGTTAGTCTGAAGAATTTGTTTTGACATTTTTTTTTTACAGCTGAGGTAATTAATTTTCTTAATTATTTATACCAAATGTACCATACTAATATAGATGTAAACAATAGAGGAAACCTTTCAGACTTGGGCAGGTCTATTCAGGCTACCATTTACTAAAAATACTGGGCAGAACTATGGAAAAGCTTCAAGGTATATGATCTCTATTCCTTTGTAGTATGATTAAGTTTTATCTCGGTGTAGCAATTTCCTCCTCTTTCTTCCTTGGGCAAAGGTAGAGTGAGGGTCTCCAGTTGTTGGGGCTGCAGAGCTGGCTCAACAGAGGCTCTGTCTTCTGGGGCACACAGGTGAATTTTGCGCGAGAGGAAAATGGTCACAGCAAGTACTATGTATAAGAGACGTGGAGGAGGTGATGTGGGAATGTTGCCTGGAAAGGCTTCCTAGAGAAGACTCTGAAGGACGGTTGTGTGTGTGTGTTAGTCGTTCAGTCATGTCCGAGTCTGTGACCCCACGGACTGTAGCTCACCAGGCTTCTCTGTCCATGGAATTCTCCAGGCAAGAATACTGGAGTGGATTGACAGATGGTTAGGAGTTCATAACCCAACTAACTAACAAAGCCAGTTAGAATTAATGAAGCAAGAGTTTCTTTCTTAGATTGAAAAGAGAGTGTTGGGAAAATGCAGAGGCCAAAGGAAGTGGTGCTTAGGTTCCACCTCACATACTACGAGACACACCATCCACATCTTTGCGTAACAATTAAAGGAAAAAAATAAAAGCATGCTTGTATGCATGTGGCTACAGTAGAGAATCATTTTACACATATGGGCATGAACTCCAAACAGGAAAATAAATGACTTTCAAATCACGTTAATAGTCATGTGGTTACAGTGTGCTTGGGCCAGGAGCTGCCTGCAGAGAGAGATGTGACTTGCCCAAAACGCTAACACTTGAGTAAAATGCAGATGCATAGTAGAAAACCAGGCCGTCCCACTGTGAGAATCCAGGCAGTAACAAGATATCATACCCAGTCAGGGCTTGTCTTCTTCAAGGTCTGGCTCTTAATGACCTCTCAAAATAGGCTAGCCATTTCTGTGATGCCTGGAGCAAGGTGCTATGTGGACGTCTTTTCTAATCTTTTCTGATGACAGGCCTGGTGACCTTCAGTGGCACACAAACTTTTTGACGGAAAAAAAAAGTATAAAGTGCAGAAGCCTAAACAATGCAGTTCTCAGGATTAGCAGACCATGTCCAGCCTTCACCTTGAATTCTTCATCTTGCTCAGTTTCCCATTAACATGAGACAAGGTATTAAAAAGGTCGAGGTTTTCAACCAGACCAGGGTGCTTGGTTTTCTATATGGGTCTATCTTTGCAGCAAAATCAAAAGCCTCACTTTAAAAATTTATTAACAGTTCAAGAGGCCAAAAAGAAATCTAAAAGTGATGTTCAGGGAAACATTCTGTGGCCTGGAGAGGCGTGCTCATGGTATTAATGTGAAACTACCTGTACCCATTCTCCTTTCAATAGCATGTCAGGCCACAAAGCCTCCCTTATGAGATCTGACAAGCGTATGTTCTAGAGGAAGCAGAGGGGAAGCTCTCCGTTCATATGACTAATTAGACGGACTTCATGCTGGGTTGCTCTTTTTTGATGCAGGTCCTGGTCCTAATTGTCAGTTTGCTCCTCAGAAAGTAAGGTTGAGTTCAAATGCTTATGTGCCCTGTTTTCTTTTAGCATTCCTGACCTGAAACTGATGCGGGGTGACAGGGAACAGACGGGAAAGAGACTTCTCGTTGCATTCAGAGTAAACCTTTTCAAGTTCCCCACTTGGAAGACCGGACCACTAGCAGCAGCTTTTCCAGGCTATGTTTATCAATTAACATGGCTCACACCAGCTGGGAGTTCTGCCTAGGCGCATGAGCCTCTGTGATGAGCAGCTCAGCCCAAGTGAAGAAACCAGAGGCGCTTATTGGTCATGTCTGCTTGGATAGCTATCCAACGACCAAGGCAGTTACTGGCACAGACATGGCGATGTGTTTAGGGATAATTTTGGGAAATGAACTATGACAGGTTGATTGCAAGAATGGCTGCAATTCTTTACCCCTCCCTATAGCCATACCCTTTGCAGTGTTCCTCCTATCTAAATTTGGGGTCTATTACCCCACCTTTATATCTGGGCTGGCCTTTTGATTTGCATTGCCCAATTGAGTGAGGTGGAAGTGAGTTTATATCAGCATCAAAGCCAGATCTGGAGAGGCCTGAGCCCTGATGCTCTATCTCTTGAGACAATGCTTTGTGCAATAGTGGAAGACTGAGAGGTCATATGAAGTAGAGCTGAACCATTCCAACTGGGGCCATCCTAGATCATTCTACACCCAGCTGACCCACCACCTGACTGAAGCATAATCAAGCTTCATAATCAGTGAGATCAACCCAGCTTGACTCAGGCCATAATCATAAGTACCACACAGCCAAACTGTATGTAGACTTAAGAGCAAAATGAAATGCTTATTGTTTTCAGTGATTTAACTTTGAAGTGTGTTTTAGTTCAAGTCCTCTGGGAAGCAGATACCAAGCTGGAATTACAGATACAAAGGATTTACTGGATTAAATGCTATTGAAAGATAAAGAGGAGAGACTGAGAAGTTGAGAGCCTCCATGTTGAGACAGGTCTGACCACTGTGGAAGACAGAGGAAAGAAAAGATTGAGTAGTTAAGAGCTTCAGGCTGTAGCACAGGGCTAGAAAGATTCTGGCTGGCCTGACCACAAGTTCAAGTTCTTCAGCCAAAGGAACCCCATGTGAAAGGAATCCCATGTTTTGCAGGAGTGGGTCTGTATTATCATGCCCATTATGTTCAGTCATTGGAAGTGTGAATCATACGCTTACTGGCTTGGGGATGGATCCAGGAGGGCAGCAGTTGGGCCATTAATCAGTTATACTCCCCACAGCAGGAAATACAAGTGGCTTAAGTTGGTTTGTTACCCAACATTATTGAGGCAACAGATACACTATACTCATCAGTTCAGTTGAGTCGCTCAGTTGTGTCCTACTCTTTGCAACCCCATGGACTGCAGTATGCCAAGCTTCCCTGCCCATCACCAACTCCCAGAGCTTGCCTAAACTCATGTCCATTAAGTCAGTGATGCCATCCAACCATCTGATCCTCTGTCGTCCTCTTCTCTTCATACCTTCAATCTTTCCCAGCCTCAGGTCTTTCCTATTGAGTTAGCCCTTCATATCAGGTGGCCAAAGTATTGGAGCTTCAGCATCAGCATCAGTCCTTCCAATGAATACATTCATACACAGGACAAATAGGTTTCTGTTCCTCTAGAGACTTTTGGTTTGTTGTGAGCTTAGCCTATCTTCACCCTATCATGTCTCTGTAACTAAAATGAGAAGAGAATCTTTTCATTGAATAACATCAAAATGTTTGAAGGTTTTTGGCTAACTGTAGCTTCTAGACTAAGAATGTCCTGCTAAAAATGCAACAAACTCAACATTCCATTCCTCTAGAGGCATTATTTTGTTCATTATTTTGCCCAGGAAGGTGTCACATAGTGTCCACCATGGCAGGCCAGGAGGAAACAAAGCCCTTGCTTTTTTAAAAGGCTTTTAATTACCTAGATTTGAAATTGGCTTCAACTTGTGAGATAAAATTTGTGGAATATTGTTGTTGATGACAAATCCTTTATATATCTGTATGGCCTAGATTAGCATGCCTCATTATTAATTGTTTTTATAAGAGCAGTTTAATTACTAAGCATTTGTAATCACAATTATTAATTAGTGCTTTATAGATATCTGGGAAGAAGATACAACCTCAAATTCAATTAACAATTATGGAGCTCCTTTCATTGCTAGGCATTTTGCCAGGTACATATTTTATTGAATTCTCACCCAAACTACAGGAGGTACTTATTATCTCTGTTTGTCTCGGTGATCATACTGCTGGTAGCTCAAAGAGCACAGGCTTGGAGTCAGGCTTCTGACTTCATAATTCACGTACTCCACAATCATTCACTGAGCATCCAAAGTATTCTAGGAGCTGTGCTGTTTGATAGTAATGCAAACACAGTTCCTGTTCTCAAATCATCTGCAGATTAGTAGGTAAGACATATATTACGTTTTTATGGACCTCAGTGAGATACATGCTATAATTCAGAGAAGCACAGGGCACTTAAAACACAGAAATGAAACCTCTTTGGGGATATTTGTGTTCTCTCAAAATTTGTATGTTGAAGTTTGAACTCAGTACTCAGATGTGACTGCATTTGGAGACTGGGTCATTAAGAGGTAGTTAAGGTGAAATATGGTCATATTACTAATCCAATATGACTAGTGCTCTTATAGGAAGAGGAGATTGGCCACAGACGTGTACACACACAGAGGAGAGACCATATGAAGAGACAGGGAGATAACAGCCATCTATAAGGCAGGGAGAGAGGCTGCAGGAGAAACCAAACCTGCTCACATCTTGATTTTGGTCTTCTAGCCTCCAGAGCCGTGAGAAAACAAATCTCTGCTATTTAAACCATCCAGTCTGTGGTGTTTTATTATGGCAGCCCTAGCAAACTAATACAGAACCTAATTATACTGAGTAGGGTAGTGGGAGAAAGCCGCTACAGGAGGATCTCAGAGAGGCATCCGGAGGTAAGAGTGGACATGCAACTGAGATGAGGAAACGCGGCCTTTAGCCCCTGCTGGCCATGGCATCACTGAATAGCCTTTAGCAAGTCACTTCCTTCCTCTGGGCATCGGCTTTCTCATCTGTGAAATGAGAGGATAAACCTTGAAGAGGGTTTCTAAAAACGTTTCATGGAACACTGGTTCCTCGAGACATTTCTCAGAAGAGAGATGGGGAGGTCTCTGTAGGGAGATACTGTACACTGTACACTACACTCCCTCTTGGGTGTTCAAAACACTGAGCTGCACCTTGTAGGTTCTGATAAGTCCTGTTTTATGTAGAATTCACCTATTTATTTAGCCACAAAACACCATTTCCATAGCACATTCCTTAATACTAATGTGGGTTCCAAAGTAACCACGCTGAGCCATTCAGGTCCAAGTTTCTTATCTCTCTGTTTTCTGACTCCAATACTTAAGACTTTAAATATTTAAAATAAAACATTTAAAAATGTCCCAAATACAAAGTCTTCAGAGTCTAGGGGTTAGACCTGTGACTTACGAACCATTGATCCAAAGAGGTAGTTCTAATACCAGAAACAAATGGTGGAAAGGAGATGCCATTTATTTGGTTTGTATTCCCCTGCTTGATATTTTTCTATTTATTTTTAGTATTTAAATCTAATTCTTTTTGATTGTCTTATTTCTTTAGCAAAAAGTCATCGGACAATGTTGAATAATAGTGATGATATTGGAAATCCTTGTTTTTTACTTTAATGCAAACACTCCAGTGTTGCACTATTAATTTGATGTTGACTGTCGATCAAAAAAACCATATTCCTTACTATGTTAAGGAAATATCTTTTTATTTATAGTTTTTAAAGAGTTTTTGTTAACAGAAATTCTGTTGTCTTTTAACAAAATCCTTTTTGGCTTTTATAGATATAATAATATGCCTTTAGCCTTTGAATTATTAGTGTTTAACATTATTCATTTGTTATTCATTTGGTAAAATTATCCTTACACTATTAAGACAGTGGTAACTTAGTCATGATATATTATGTTATTGTTGTTCAGTCGCTCAGTCATGTCCTACTCTTTGCGACCCCATGGACTGTAGCATGCCAGGCTTCCCTGTCCTTCACCATCTCCCAGAGCTTGCTCAAACTCATATCCATTGAGTCAGTGATGCCACCCAACCATGTCATCCTCTATCATCCCCTTCTCCCCCTGCCTTCAGTCTTTCCCAGCATCAGGGTCTTTTCTTATGTGCCGACTCTTTGCATCAGGTGGCCAAAGTATTGGAACTTCATCTTCAACATCAGTCCTTCCAGTGAATATTCAGGATTCATTTCCTCTAGGATTGACTGGTTTGTGGTATGTGTTGATTGATTTCAGAATTTCAACTGAATATAATTATTGACTTTCAGCTGACTATCTGTGTGTGTTCTGTCACTTCAGTTGTGTCTGACTCTTTGTGACCCCGTGGACTGTAGCCTGCCAGGCTTCTCTGTCCGTGAGATTCTCCAGGCAAGAATACTGGAGTGGGTTGCCATGCCCTTCTCCAGGAGATCTTCCCAATCCAGGAATTGAACTGGAGTCTCCTGAATCTCCTGCACTGCAGACAGATTCTTTTACTGCTGGGCCACAAAGGCTCAGCTGGCTATAATCAGATGTATATATTATATAAACATTTTAAACAAAGCAAAATTTTGAATAGCCCATCAAATTACACCAGGATACTTTAGTTACCTTATATGATCAAACTGCCCAACTCTGGTTCAAAGTGATAGCAGTAGTCATCTGTTAATCTGTTGGAATACTCAGCAATGCATGCATAGAATTTGATGAAATATGGACAACCTTCTAAAGAAAATTGTCATGCAAATCTCAGTTTACATACATTAGGTGTAGGAACAACAAATATTATAAAAAGAGTTGTTTTTTAAGGCCAAATTATAAAATAAGACAATGAAAAAGGAATTTAAAATATGTTAGCAATTATCTTTGAAAATTCTCCTTTATTAACCCACTTAATAAAATATTAATATATAAAAATTCTTTTTTCTGATAGGTTCAGTTCTGGCTGTGAAAACACTACATCTGATCTCAGTTAACAAATACACCTAACGTGTTCTTGTTGTAAGATCCTAGATTTAAAAGTGGTATCTTATCTAAGGACTTCCCTGGTGGTTCAGATGATAAAGAGTCTGTCTGCAACGTGGGAGACGCATGTTTGAACTTTTTCTTGGATTGACTTTTAAAATATGTAAACAACAGAGCTAGATTAATTATTATGATAAAATGCAAAAAAATCACCAGAATGGATATTCTATATCTCTTATCTTAATAATGTAAAATAAAACAAACAAAATAAGACACCAGGGGAAATGGCATTAGGCTGATTTATTTGGTAGTTAACTAGTTTATTTCAAATTTATTACTAATTTAAATGCTAACTCAAATCTTGATAGTAATACTCAGATACACATCAATGACAGATTATTAATTTATGCTTATATCAGCAGTGTTTCCCATCCATGGAGATAATCAGGCTTTGAAGATCTTCAGAAAACACACATACACATACACACATTAAGTCCCCTAACATCATTAGCCTCTTAATTTCTCTTACACTATAGCAATAACCATGGAGCTCAGCTTGTGCAAAAGTACTGTTACAGAAACCATGGAAAAACACCTTTGTGGTTTTTTCAATCCTGAAAATTCTTGGACAACCTCTTTGCAATGGATCATAGAATATTAGGGTTAGAAGGGCCCCAATTTACTGTTGATAGCTCAGTTGGCTTTATCACATGCATTTCCTTATTTTTTGGACATCATTGAAAGCACTAAAGACAAATGCCATATCAGGAAATTGAAGAAAAGTCTCAGATAAGAGCAGAGTAGTATTCTCTTATGTGTAACCATATCTGTGGACCCAAACTAGAGATATTCTCTTATTGAAATTACAGAATGCCAGAACTGAGTGAACTTAGAGATCCTTTTGTTCTACCAGTTTGTCATAAAGTGAGTGCCAGAGTGCTTGAGTGATATGCTTTCTCACTGTAGCACAGTGTCTACAAGCTCATCTGTCGTGTTTCTTTGACTGCATTTACCAAACTCATGTTAGATTTGAAGTATATGACAAGCCAGGGTATGTGGGCATGAATGCTGTGTGCCATTCTAAGCCTAGCACAATCCTCTTCTCTCACTTATTAGTCAAACACAAAGGATGCTGTGGTGGACTCAGGAACTTCTAGAAGCTAGAAGCCCAAATGATGAAAAGACTGATTTCCCTAAAATAACACATTAAAGGCCGGACACTCAATCGGACCATGACATGGGTGAGAACTATAGTGCTAGGCTACTAAAATTTGGGGAGTTGTCTGTCACAGCAACTAGTGAAATTATCTGACTAATGCACTAATGGTGTAACTTGGTGGTAAAAAAGTTATAAACAGGATTTATAATATCCTGCCCTTGCTCTCAATTAAATAGCATTCTTTAGGCAGAAATTATTTATCTGCACAGGAATGTTTTTCTTCTTGAACATCTTCCAGGAGAGAAGAAATTGAACTTTTGCAAAGCTGAGTAACAAGCTATGGATGTGATCAAACTTACAAGTTCTCAGTTTTTCTGGTAGTAGCATGTACTTTTTTTCTTTCAGATGTGGTTTTTGGGCAATTGTCTAATGTGAAATGAACTGTGCTTTTTTTCTCATTGCTTTTAAGATATGGAAAGTGAAAGAAAGAAAGAAAGTGAAGTCACTCAGTCATGCCCGACTCTTTGCGACCCCATGGACAGTAGCCTGCACCAAGTTCCTCCGTCCATGGGATTTTCAAGGCAAGAGTACTGGAGTGGGTTGCCATTTCCTTCTCCAGGGAATCTTCCCAACCCAGGAATCAAACCCAGGTCTCTCGCATTGTAGACAGACAATTTACCATCTGAGCCACCAGAGAAGTCTTTAAGACGTGGAGGAACTTAACAATGTTTAGGCACCTCTGGAAATTTCTCAGGAGTCAAGGGAAATGACTCAATCTGCTTGGGGAAGATGGTCTCATCTGGTTTTCATGATTCCTTTTATTCTTATCATTTGCTTAGAAAATGATTATGAACACCCTAGGTGGGGAATTTTCCACTTGACTCTCTGGTCTGCTGATAGAAAATGGAGCTTCCATTAAGCTATGGATGGCCTGTCTCCATAAATTTGCAAATGAGCCTGAAAATCATCTCAATTTCATGTTCATGGAGAGATGGAGAGAATGTTTGCTCTTTATAGCCACTGTATTAGACTCACTGTTATATCTCATTGTGCTAATAGAAAACGGTGAATTCTGTTTCTTACTTGGAAATAATAAGCTTTTCAAGTGACGTTTCCTGTGAGATATGTTTTTCTGTCCTTGTTACTTTTTCTAATATGTTTTTCTGATTAAAATTTTTTTCAGACTATGATAAAGGATAATTTACATTTGGTCTTTTTGTATCACTTATTTTACACTTCTTTATTAAAAAATAGAACTTTGGGAAAAAATAAAATTCTTGACAGAGAAAGACAAACATCATATGATATCACTTATATGTGGAATCCAATAAAATGATGCAAATGAATTTGATGAACACTTTAACTTGAGTTGACCAACTGGCATGTTTTTCAGTCCCCAGATAGATGAATTATAATTGACTCCCTTTGGAGATTATCTCATAATTTTCAAGGCAGATTATAAAGCAGTTTGACCTAAACCAACATCTGTTTGAAGAAGTTAGAAAAAGATCAGCAAAATAAACTCAAATGAAGTAGAAGGAAATACATATGATAACAGAAATTAATAAAATGGAAAATATAGATACAATAGAGAGGGTCTAAAAGACCAAAATTTTGTTCTTTGAAAAGACAATTAAAGTTGATCAGGAAATAAGCTGGCAAAACTGACCAAGAAAAACAAGAGAGAGCTCTCTTATTTTCTAATATATTCATTTCAGGGCTATAATTTTCCTTCTTAAAAACTTTTTTGGCTACAACCCACGAATTTTTAAGTGTAGATATTTTTTGGTTAGCATTATATTCAGATGATTTCTAATTACATTATGATTGCTTCTTTGACCCACAATTTATTGAGGAGTATATTTATTAATTTCCAAGCACATTGATTTTATCTCTTTCTTAGGTTTATTTCATTGCGGTCAGAGGTTATTCTTTACAGGATTTCAATCACTTGAAATTTTGATGAGATTTTCTTCATGACCTAGTATTAATATAAGTACCATTTTAAAAAATATTCTATCTGTACTTGAAAGACACATATGCTGTGTTGTACATATGTCAGTTGGTTAAAGTATATAATCATGTTGTTGATGTTGTCTATGTTCTTCCTGACTTTTGTCTGTCAATAGGGATACAGAAGATTTCAGCAACATGATTACAAGTAACTTATCAGTTTCTGAGAGAGATGATTATAGATTTGTTTCTTTTTCCTTATAACTCTGTTAGAACTTCTCTTTATATATTTTGATGGCGTATTTTAGGTATATATATACTGGTGAACAAACCTTTTATTGTTATATATTGTATTTTTAATCTCCAGTAAATATTTTATACCTAAAGTCTACTAGTTTAATATCAACATAGCCACATCAGCTTTCATTTGGTTGTCACTTTCACTGGCTGTGTATAAATATTATATATAACGTACATGTGATTATTTAATGTTCTGTCATTATTTCTCATGTTTTAGATGTGCATCTTATATGCCATATATAGTTTTTTCTTTCTAAACCCAGTCTCACGATCTTTGTCTATGATTAATATTTATTTCATTCTTTTATGCAGTGAGAAGTATTATAATACAGTACTATGACTACATCTGTTAAAAAAAATGTAGACCCAATTTAACAGCTTGAATTTGGGGTTGTAGACAGTAAGACTTGATTGTAGCTACTGACTGAGAAAATCCTTACTGAGTTTCTGGACAGTGCCCAAACAAGTCATAAGACAGACAGGGTCATCTGAAACATTATTTTTTTTTCCTTTCCCTGAGAGTCATATTATCTGACAGAGTACATGAGATCATGAGATGGGAAGCAGAAGTGACCTGCCTGGCCAGTCAGCTCAGGCCCACCCACCCTGGCTCCTTACAAGCGGCATATGCCAGGGCCAGATTGCCCTGACATCCAGGATGCCCTGAGGGGTGTTCCGTTCCTTCCCTGATCCTCAGTGACTGGAAGCAAAGTGGCCACGTGCAGATTCTCAGCCTTCTGTGCAGATCTGGGGCTGTGGTGTGGGACAGGAGTGTATCTACCTTCAGTATTTGTCTAAGTAGATTTCCATCTGAAGGATGACAGCATTTTCCCCCCTCTATCTCAGATTTCAGATCATGATGATGTGATTTCAGTGCTTCATTCTCTAGCCTGATAGAGATGATACCTGGAGCTAATGGAGCCCCCTATGTAGTCCTGACTATACCACTGCTGCTGCCAAGTTGCCTCAGTCGTGTCCAACTCTGTGCGACCCCACAGACGGCAGCCCACCAGGCTCTCCTGTCCCTGGGATTCTCCAGGCAAGAACACTGGAGTGGGTTCCATTTCCTTCTCCAGTGCATGAAAGTGAAAAGTGAAAGTGAAGTCCCTTAGACGTGTCCGACTCTCAGCGACCCCATGGATTGGATTGCAGCCCACCAGGCTCCTCCATCCATGGGATTTTCCAGGCAAGAGTACTGGAGTAGGGTGCCATTGCCTGACTATACTATTTATATTCAATTGTACCTCTGAATCTGTCTCTTGCACATGGGGCATGAGTGCCATGAATAATTCTGCCTCTTATTCAAATCGAGCCTCCTTTATATCCTGGCATAAATTATGCATTCTATAAAATGATGGGGACATGAAAAGGGAGTAAATAATGTTTAAAGTAGCTGTTTTACTGAGGAATGTGAAGAGTTAGAGAAAGTCGGTGATACAAGAGAAAAGGTTCCTTCACATTTGTTTGCATGTCTTTTCTTTGGGAATTTACTGCTGTAGAGAGGTTAAGACATGCTTAATTTTTATATATAACTTGAAGTCCAAAGTGGTGTCTTCTTTTTGTCCCCAGTTTATAATGCAAATTATTATTTTTCATGAAATTCCTCCTCCAGTAGTTCTTAGTATTTTGCTTCTGAAAAGAGTTCAGTTCAGTTCAGTTCAGTCACTCAGTCATGTCCGACTCTGCGACCCCATGAATCGCAGCACGCCAGGCCTCCCTGTCCATCACCAACTCCCGGAGTTCGCTCAGACTCACATCCATCGAGTCAGTGATGCCATCCAGCCATCTGATCCTCTGTTGTCCCCTTCTCCTCCTGCCCCCAATCCCTCCCAGCACCAGAGTCTTTTCCAATGAGTCAACTCTTTGCATGAGGTGGCCAAAGTACTAGAGTTTCAGCTTTAGCATCATTCCTTCCAAAGAACACCCATGACTGATCTCCTTCAGAATGGACTGGTTGGATCTCCTTGCAGTCCAAGGGACTCACAAGAGTCTTCTCCAACACCACAGTTCAAAAGTATCAATTCTTCGGCGCTCAGCTTTCTTCACAGTCCAACTCTCACATCCATACACGAAAAGAGTTAGGGGCAATAATCATACAGTATGACACCTGCCTGGTTTGTTAGAATCCAGCCCTCTCTGTGATGTTCAGGTTTCAGCAGAAGAAGGTGTTACCAAGGACTTTGATCCCTTTGGGCTTGGTTCTTTCTGCCAAGGAGGAGCTACATGTTTTTTAAGATTTAAGATACTTTAAAGAAAGACTGTATCATTTACAATAATGCTGAAAGCTATCTAACAACTGGTTAATATTGCTTTGAGTATGAAAGAAACTCAACATCCTCTACAACGATTTAAATTCTAAAGGAAGAGGTGTACCTCTGAACTCAAACCATCACATAATCATTGAGGCTTCTGCCCAGATGAATACAGCTACTTGACAAAGAACCAAGAGCTACTGAGAACAGAATGTACTTATGTCAATGGCTCTTTCTAACTAGTGGTTTGAAAGGAATCATGCAATTTTGTTTGGGGTTTGTAAAGTGACACAAAAGGCAAAGAAGAAAAGGAAAGATATACGCATTTGAATGCAGAGTTGCAAAGTATAGCAAGGAGAGATAAGAAAGCCTTCCTCACTGATCAATGCAAAGAAATAGAGGAAAATAATAGAATGGGAGAGACTAGAGCTCTCCTCAAGAAAATTAGAGATAGCAAGGGAACATTTCATGCAAAGATGGGCACAATAAAGGACAGAAACGTTATAGACCTAACAGAAGCAGAAGATATTAAGAAGAGGTGGCAAGAATACACAGAAGACTATACAAAAAAGATCTTCATGACCCAGATAACCACGATGGTGTGATCACTCACCTAGAGCCAGACATCCTGGAATATGAAGTCAAGTGGACCTTAGAAAGCATCACTACAAACAAAGCTAGGGGAGGTGATGGAATTCCAGTTGAGCTATTTCAAATCTTAAAAGATGATGCTGTGAAAGTGCTACACTCAATATTCCAGCAAATTTGGAAAACCCACCAGTGGCCAAAGGGCTGGAAAAGGTCAGTTTTCATTCCAATCACAAAGAAAGGCAATGCCAAAAAACGCTCAAACTACCACACAATTGTACTCATCTCACACGCTAGCAAAGTAATGCTCAAAATTCTCCAAGACAGGCTTCAACAGTACATGAACTGTGAACTTCAGATGTCCAAGCTGGATTTAGAAAAGGCAGAGGAACCAGAGATCAAATTGCCAACATCCGTTGCATCATTGAAAAAGCAAGAGAGTTCCAGAAAAAAAGGAAATGGCAATCCACTCCAGTATTATTGCCTGGAAAATCCCATGAACAGAGGAGCCTGGTAGGCTACAGTCCATGGGGTCGCAAAGAGTCGGGCATGACTGAGCGACTTCACGTTCACGGTCTCCTTTATTGACTATGCCAAAGACTTTGTGTGGACCGCAACAAACTGTGGGATATTTTTAAAGAGATGGGAATACCAGACCATCTGACCTGCCTCCTGAGAAATCTGCATGCAGGTCAAGAAGCAACAGCTAGAACCAGACATGGAACAACACACTGGTTCCAAATCAGGAAAGGAGTACATCAAGGCTATATATTGTCACCCTGCTTATTTAACTTATATGCAGAGTACATCATGAGAAACACTAGGCTGGGTGAAGTACAAGCTGCAATCAAAATTGCCAGGAGAAATGTCAATAACCTCAGATATGCAGATGACACCATACTTATGGCAGAACGCAAAGAACTAAAGAGCCTCTTGATGAAAGTGAAAGAGGAGAGTGAAAAAGTTGGCTTAAAATTCAACATTCAGAAAACTAAAATCATGGCATCCAGTCCCATCGCTTCATGGCAAATAGATAGGGAAAGAATGGAAACAGTGACAGGCTGTGTTTTTGGGCTCCAAAATCACTGCAGATGGTGACTGCAGCCATGAACTTAAAAGATGCTTACTCCTTGGAAGAAAAGCTACGACCAACATAGACAGCATATTAAGAAGCAGAAACATCACTTTGCCAACAAAGGTCCATCTAGTCAAAGCTATGGCTTTTCTAGTAGTCATGTATGGATGTGAGAGTTGAACTATAAAGAAAGCTGAGCTCCGAAGAATTGATGCTTTTGAACTGTGGTGTTGGAGAAGACTCTTGAGAGTCCCTTGGACTGCAAGGAGATCAAACCAGTCAATCCCAAAGAAAATCAGTCCTGAATATTCATTGGAAGGACTGATGCTGAAGCTGAAACACCCATACTTTGGCTACCTGATGCAAAGAACTGACTCATTGGAAAAGACCCTGATGTGGGAAAAGATTGAAGGCAGGAGGAGAAGGGGACGACAGAGGATGAGATGGTTGGATGGCATCACCTACTCCATGGACATGAGTTTGAGTAAGCTCCAGGAGTTGGTGATGGACAGGTAAGCCTGGCATGCTGCAGTCCATGGGGTCACAAAGAGTCGGACACGACTGAGTGAACTGAACTGAAAGTGACTCATTTTAAATTTTGAGTTAATGGGAGACATGTAGGTGTTGGGGACTCAGTTCTAGTATCATATATGCTGGTGTCACATCTTCTAGTTAAAGTAAAAAATAAACCTGGAATGTTCTTATATGCTATAAGTCCAGGTGAAAGAGGTGGTACAAAAACTACCATTTGTTGAATAAACCTTGGGAATATTTTCAAGGTCTTCCTACCTGGTATGAATTTCGGGCTATCTGAGCCACAGTAGCTATTTTGGAGTTGGTTCTCTTTTGCCACTTTCAGGAGGGGAATTCATTCTTGGGATGGAAGACACTGAGATGCTAGGAGAGAATTGCAGAGAAGCAGGAGGATGATAATGATACTGCTAAACAATAGTACCCAGGAATGTACCCAGGTACATAGTCCCAGAAAATAGCCATAAGAAATTGGCATGGAGTTGTAAAGGGAGGGTTACTAATGCCAGTATTTTTCCATGGGAACCCTGTTGGCATCTTTGAAAGGACAGCTGTTCTTCAGAGGAATGCCCTGAACCATGTGGGACATTCAGTAAGCCTAGTGTTCAGTCAGCTAACATCCTCACATCATTGCATAACAATCAAATACGCCCCTACATACTTCTAAATGTTCCCAGTGGAGTGATACTGTCCTCCATTGAAGGTTACTAGTTCTGTTCAGTTCAGTTCACTCACTCAGTTGTGTCTGACTCTTTGCAACCCCATAGACTGCAGCACACCAGGCCCCCTTGTCCATCACCAACTCCCAGAGCTTACCCAAACTCATGTCCATTGAGTCTGTGATGCCATCTAACCATCTCATCCTCTGTCATCCCCTTCTCCTCCCGGCCTCAATCTTTTCCCGCATCAGGGTCTTTTCAAATCAGTCAGCTCTTTTCATCAGGTGGCCACAGTATTGGAGTTTCAGCTTCAACATCAATCCTTCCAATGAATATTCAGGACTGATTTCCTTTAGGATGGATTGGTTGGATCTCCTTGCAGTCCAAGGGACTCTCAATAGTCTTCTCCAATACCACAGATCAAAAGCATTAATTCTATGGCACTCAGCTTTCTTTATAGTCCAACTCTCACATCCATACGTGACTACTGGAAAAACCATAGCCTTGACTAGATGGACCTTTGTTGGCAAAGTAATGTCTCTGTTTTTTAATACGCTGTCAGATTGGTCATAGCTTTTCTTTCTGAAAGGAGAAAGCATCTTTTAAGTTCATGGCTGCAGTCACCATCTGCAGTGATTTTGGAGCCCCCAAAAATAAAGTCTGACACTGTTTCCCTATCTATTTGCCATGAAGTGATGGGGCCGGATGCCATGATCTTAGTTTTCTGAATGTTGAGCTTTAAGCCACTTTTTCACTCTCCTCTTTCACTTTCATCAAGAG
Organism: Capra hircus; assembly: GCF_001704415.2. Classification (NCBI taxonomy): domain Eukaryota; kingdom Metazoa; phylum Chordata; class Mammalia; order Artiodactyla; family Bovidae; genus Capra; species Capra hircus. The sequence goes on from NC_030811.1 coordinate 58,453,007, forward strand.
ACTCTTTAGTTCTTCATTGCTTTCTGCTGTAAGTATGGTGTCATCTGCATGTCTGAGGTTATTGATATTTCTCCTGGCAAACTTGATTCCAGCTTGCCAGCCCGGCATTTCTCATTATGTACTCTGCATATAAGTTAAATAACCCTGACATCCTCCTTTCCATATTTGGAATCAGTCTGTTGTTCCATGTCCAGTTCTAACTATTGCTTCCTGACCTGCATACAGGTTTCTCAAGGGGCAAGTCGGGTGGTCTGATATTCTCATCTCTTTCAGAATTTTCCACAATTTATTGTGATCCACACAGTCAAAGGCTTTGGCATAGTCAATAAAGCAGAAATAGATGTTTTTCTGGAACCCTCTTGCTTTTTCGATTACTAGTAGATGTTCAGAAATCCAGAATCTAGACGGGGCTTTGCTACTATCATACTATGAGTCTGTAGACAACTCTTTTTTACCTCAGTTCAGTTCAGTTCAGTCGCTCAGTCATGTCCAACTCTTTGCAACCTCATGGACTGCAGCACGCCAGGCTTCCTTGACCATCGCCAACTTCCAGAGCTTTCTCGAATTCATCTTCATCGAGTCAATGATGCCATCCAACCATCTCATCCTCTGTTGTCCCCTTTTCCTCCTGCCTTCAATCTTTTCCCAGCATCAGGGTCTTTCTAATGAGTCATTTCTTCGCATCAGGTGGCCAAAATATTGGAGCTTCAGCTTCAGCATCTGTCCTTCCAATGAATATTCAGGACTGATATTCTTTGGGATTGACTGATTTGATCTTGCAGTCCAAGTGACTCTCAAGAGTCTTCTCCAACACCACAGTTCAAAAGCATTAATTCTTCTACACTCAGCCTTCTTAATGTTCCAACTCTCACATCCATACATGACTACTGAAAAAACTATAGCTTTGACCTTATGGACCTAACCTATATAAGCCTATTTAGTTTTCTCATCTGAAAAACTTAAAGGACTGGAAATTATTAGATCTCTTTCAGTTCTTAGATTCACTCAGCATATAATTTCTAAGTAAAAGAAAATATGACTGAATGGTCTCCTTAGATTCTACAAAAGAGACTAAGTGTACCCCAAAAGGAAAAGCTGTCTTACATGATTTTCCCCAAAGAAAGTAAACTCAGGCAATGAATTGCAGACACTGCCAGTCTTTTAGAAATGATGAATCTTTTTCCTTCGTATCTCTTTTCCCTAGAAAACCATGGTTCATTTCTACTTGTACTAGGTGGAAATAGGAAGGAAATCAAATAAAAAAGGGAGGGCAAAAGCTTGATTTTAAGTGAATTTGATGAGAAATACTAATTCATAAAGTCATTGCTTGCCTCCTATTTATGTCATTTTTAACTTCCCCTCCCCTCTCCCACCGTTTCCCTTCCTCTAGGGGCTAGGCTTTTATCACTGGGATCATTGATAAAAGTCCTACTTTGTTGTGTGACATTGCAAAAAGGATCTGTGTACCCAGGAACATTCTCACCATTTCCAAAGTATCCAATTTTTGTCTCACTTGCTCTGTAGAAATGTTTCCCCTTGGGGTGTTCTTACTCACATGAGTGCTTTAAGTCTACATTAATACACTTATTTCAACTAGACCTTTAATCAATATTTCATGGGATGTATTGAGAGGACCCACTTAATCTCTTTTAGTCTCTGCAGGTGTAGGAGTGAGAGAACTCACTGGCCCGAGAAGACTGGTGTCATTTACACAGAAATGTAGATGTTCCTATCGATCACAGGCTTGTTAGGATAATACTTGTGATGAATCATTTACAAGAAGGGGACAAGGCAGCTTATGTTTTACAGAGTGGGACTTTTGGTTCCTTAAATATCTATCAGAGTCCCATTACTGAAGAAGTCAAGGATAACTATTGGGTTGACCTCCTGGCAAGGAAAAATACTAATAAAATAAAACAGCTTGCATAGGCAGACCAACTGGGGCCACAAAGGATTCTAAAATTTGTGAACTCTGATATTTTGAAGAGATCTCAGAGTTTTATCCTCTAAGGACAAATGAAACTCCATGAGTCAGAAAGTTGGAGGGGCTTTAGAAAGGTAATTTCTTTTTGATAATATTTATAGTATGGTGGTAAGTTGTCTAGGACTTGGAATTAGTAGGACTTTGCTCAGATTCTGGCTTCTAGACTTGTTATCTATATGAATGTGGACATTTTACTTTATGCTTCTTAAAAATCACTTCCTGAGCTTAAAATGTTTAATTAGTAGCTCACATGTGTTAAGCACTTACTATGTGTAAGATAATCATACTTGTCTAAATTATTATTATAAATATATTATTTTTATAGTCTTCAAAATAGTCTTAATAGGGAGATAAGACTGTTGACTACTGTAACTACATAGTAAGTTTCCAAGTGGAATTTCTTCTACTTTTCCTTTGTTTTGAAAATTATTTTAGCTATTTTAATTCTTTTGAGAATAAGCTTGTCTATAAATTTTAGAATAAGCTTGTCTATACCTTTGGGCTTCCCAGGTGATGCTGTGCTGTGTGTGCTAAGTCACTTCCGTCATGTCTGACTCTGTGTGATCCTATGAGACTGCAGGCTGTCAGGCTTCTCTGACCATGGGATTTTCCAGGCAAGAATACTGGAGTGGGTTGCCATGCCTTCCTCCAGGGGATCAGGGCTAGTGGTAAAGAATCTGCCTGCCAATGCAGGTGATCCTTGGGTTGGGAAGATCCCCTGGAGTAGGAAATGGCAAACCACTCCAGTATTCTTGCCTGGAAAACTCCACAGATAGGGGAGCCTGGTAGGCTACAGTTCATGGGTCACAGAGTCAGACACTGTGCAAGTGACCACACACACATATCTATAGAAACCTTGCTGTGATTTTGGCAAGAACTGCATTAAACCTATAAATCAATTTGGAGAGACCTGACATTTATTATATTGCGTCTCCAATCCATGAAAATTGTACATTATTTAGGTCTTTGATTTCTTTCATCAGCTGTTCGTGATTTTCAGCATATAGAGCCGGTACATGTTTTGTTAGATTTATGTATAAGTATTTCATTTTGAAGAGTGACTGTATACTTTATATATGGTATTATGTTTTTAATTTCATTTCTCACATTTTTACTACTATAGAAATATGGTTGATTTTTGGTTTTTTATTTGTATCCTGCAAGCTTGCTGAGCTCAGTTCTAGTATTTTTTTTTTTTTTCAGAGAATCCTTGGGATTTTCTAAGTAGTCAATCATTCTGGCTGTGAACTGTTGTTCTTGTTATTGTTGCTTAGTCGCTAATCATGTCCAACTCTTTTGAGACCCCATGGACTGTAGCCCGTCAGGCTCCTCTGTCCATGGGATTTTCCAGGCAAGAATACTGGAGTGAATTGCCATCTCCTTCTCCAGGGGCTCATCCCAACCCAGGGATCAATCCCCCATCTCCTGCATAGGTAGGAAGATTCTTTACCACAGAGCCACCAGGGAAGCCTTGTTGTCTGTGAATAGGGAATGTTTTATTTTTTTCCCTTTCCAGCTGTATGCCTTTTATTTCCTTTTCTTGCCTTACTACACTGGCTAACACTTCCTGTTTTATATTGAATAAGAGTGGTGAAGACCATCTTGCTTTGTTTCAAATTTGAGGGAGAAAGCATTTCAACTTGTCATCCTTAAGTATGCTATGATTTGTAGGATTTTTGTAGACTCTATATCAAGTTGAGGAAATTCTCCTCTATTTATAGTTTGCTGAGAGTTCTTATTGTAAATGGATGTTGAATTTTTTCCAGTGGTTCTTTTTTTTTTTTTTGCCTTATTGATATGAGCATGTGCGCTTAGTCACTTCAGTTGTGTCCGACTCTCTGTGACCCCATGGACTGTAGCCCACTGGGCTCCTCTGTCCATGGGATTTTCCAGGCAAGAATACTGGAGTGGGTTGCCATGCCCTCCTCCAGGGTCTCTTCCCGACTTAGGGATCCAACCTGTGTCTCTTATGTCTCCTGCTCTGGCAGGCGGGTCCTTTACCACTATTGCCACTGGGGAAGCCCCTTGATATGATAATGTTTCTTCTTATTTAGTCTATTATTATAATCATTGATTGGTTTCTAATTGTTGAACCAGCCTTGCATTCCTAGAAAGAATTCCTCTTGGTCAAACTGTATCATTTTGTTTATATATTGCTAGATTTGATTTGTTAATGTTTTGTGGAGAACATTTGCATCTATGTTTATGGGAGATATTGTTTTGTAATGTTTTTGTCTGGTTTTGTTATTGAGATGAAAATTTTATACTCCATTTTTGAGTTGGTATGTAGGAAGGCTACTAATTTTTCCATTTTGCTGTTATATCCAGTCACTTACTTGAAATTTTGTTTCAATTCTAATAACTTTTTAATTGTTTTTTTTTATATTCTAGGTATACAATTGTAACTTCTATTTCTAAAAAATCACTTTGATCTCTTCCTCTCTCCCAAATTGATGCAGTTTTTATTTGTTCTTGAATTTTGTGCATTACCTAGTGCCACTGCAATCCCTACAACAATTTTAGTAATTTATATTTTATAACTATAACATTACAGAAGGTATCTGTACATAGTATTACTAATAAATTTAACCTCCTTCCTATTTGAAATGATATTTCCCTAAAATTGAGATATAATTGATATATAACATCATACTAGTTTTAGGTATACGAGATAATGGTTGGATATATATCAATACTGTTAAATGATTACCCCAATAACTAACATCTGTCATCACACACAGTTACAATTTTGTTTCTTGTGAAGAGAACTTTTAAAATTTATTCTCTTAGCAACTTTCAAATTTACATTATTAATAATTATAGTCACCATGCTGAACATTATCTTCCCAGGGTTTATTTATCTTACAACTGTATGTTTGTACCTTTTGACCACCTTCATCTGTTTTGTGCTTCAGCAATATGTGAACTGTGAACTTTCAGATGTTCAAGCTGGTGTTAGAGAAGGCAGAGGAACCAGAGATCAAATTGCCAACATCCGCTGGATCATGGAAAAAGCAAGAGAGTTCCAGAAAAACATCTATTTCTGCTTTATTGACTATGCCAAAGCCTTTGACTGTGTGGATCACAATAAACTGTGGAAAATTCTGAAAGAGATAGGAATACCAGACCACCTGACTTGCCTCTTGAGAAACCTGTATGCAGGCCAGGAAGCAACAGTTAGAACTGGACATGGAACAACAGACTGGTTCCAAATAGGAAAAGGAGTACATCAAGGCTGTATATTGTCACCCTGCTTATTTAACTTCTATGCAGAGTACATCATGAGAAACTCTGGGCTGGAAGAAGCACAAGCTGGAATCAAGATTGCCGGGAGAAATATCAATAACCTCAGATATGCAGATGACACCACCCTTACGGCAGAAAGTGAAGAGGAACTAAAAAGCCTCTTGATGAAAGTGAAAGTGGAGAGTGAAAAAGTTGGCTTAAAGCTCAACATTCAGAAAACGAAGATCATGGCATCTGGTCCCATCACTTCATGGGAAATAGATGGGGAAACAGTGGAAACAGTGTCAGACTTTATTTTGGGGGGCTCCAAAATCACTGCAGATGGTGATTGCAGCCATGAAATTAAAAGATGCTCACTCCTTGGAAGAAAAGTTGTGACCAACCTAGATAGCATATTCAAAAGCAGAGACATTGCTTTGCCGACTAAGGTCCGTCTAGTCAAGGCTATGGTTTTTCCTATAGTCATGTATGGATGTGAGAGTTGGACTGTGAAGAAAGCTGAGCACTGAAGAATTGATGCTTTTGAACTGTGGTGTTGCAGAAGACTCTTGAGAGTCCCTTGGATTGCAAGGAGATCCAACCAATCCATTCTGAAGGAGATCAGCCCTGGGATTTCTTTGGAGGGAATGATGCTAAAGCTGAAACTCCAGCACTTTGGCCACCTCATGTGAAGAGTTGACTCACTGGAAAAGACTCTGATGCTGGGAGGGATTGGGGGCAGGAGGAGAAGGGGACAAGAGAGGATGAGATGGCTGGATGGCATCACTGACTCGATGGACGTGAGTCTGAGTGAACTCCGGGAGTTGGTGTTAGACAGGGAGGCCTGGCGTGCTACAATTCATGGGGTCGCAAAGAGTTGGACACGACTGAGCGACTGAACTGAACTGAACTGAACCCCCATCTCTGGCAACCACCATTCTGTTCTCATAAGTTCAGGATTTCTTAGACTTCACATGAAGTTAATCATTTATCAGTTCAGTTCAGTTCTATATCCAGTTCATACTATCTTTTTTAGTATTTTGTTTTCTATTTTTTAAATTTATGTTTTTATTATTAATTAACTTCTTCCTTTTCTAGCTTTTTAGTTTCATTCATTGAACACTTGGTATATTTATTTTCTGGCTGTTAAGTTTCTTCTGAATACTCTTTGGTCACATTTCATAGATATAAAAATATAATGTTTTCATTAACATTTATTGCTAAATATTTATCATTTCAGTTTTGTTTTCTTCTGGCTTCTAACCCCTGCCAAGCACTGATCTTTGTACTGTTTCCATAGGCTTACCTTTTTCAGAATGTTATATAGTTGGAATTATTCAGTATGTCGCCTTTGCAGATTGCCTCCTGTAACTTAGTAATATGAAGTTAAGCTCCCTCTGTATCTTTCCACAGCTTGATAGTTCATTTCTTTTTAGCACTGAACAATAATCTATTGTCTGGATAAACCAAAGTTTATTCACTCATTCACCTACTGAAGGACATCTTAGCTGCTTCCACTTTTAGGCAGTTATGAATAAAGCTGCTATATATTCTTGTGTACATTTCTTTGTGAACACTTTTCATCATTTGGGTAGATACCAATAAGCACAACTGCTGGATCATGTAAGAGTATGCTTAGTTTTGTAAGAAACTACCAAACTGTCTCCCAAAGTGGCTGTGCCATTTTGCATTCCTATCAGCAATGAAGGAGAGTTCCTGACACTCTACATCTTTGCCAACACTTGGTGTTGTCAGTGTTTTGGATTTTGGCTATCTAATAGGTGTGATTGTTATATCATTCTTATTTTAATTTACATTTCCCTAGTGACATGATATGGATCATCTTTCCCTGTGCTTTTTTTTTTTGTCACCTGTGTATCTTCTTTGTTGAGCACTGCTTTATTACTCTAAGGACTATTTTGAAATTTTTATGAACATCTCTAGAAATGCATTAATTTTTTGAATTATAAAAACAACAATAATTGTTATAAAATTACAGTAGCATGGAAGTCCTAACAGTAAAAGCAAAAGACCATTCCAACCCCCTGGAAAAGTTATTAATGAATATTATACTTTCAGATTTATTATGCACAAGTAAGTATGATTATCAGTATAATATGACTATACTATACATATGGAATAACATATTTAAGTTTATTTTGCTTTCCCTCTCTACTGCCACAAATTTTAGTTAAAATCATTTAATTTTAGTTTCACTGTTCATTTTTAATTCCAGTTTTTGCCTCAGCATTTCTAACAATTTCATCAAGTTCACAACCATATTAAAATCCTTTAGCTTTTATTTGTATTTCTGTTATCTTTACTTATCATCAACCATTTTATTTAAGATTTACTCTTTCTTCATTTTGTTTTACTGAAGAATTTCCTTGCATGTTTTTTGAATATTGAAGATTCATCTATTTTATCATAACATTAGATGATAATATCATTATCTTCTAGCATTCTGTGTTTAAAAATAAAGTTGGACAGTGGCCAGATGCTAGTTCCTTCGTAAATAATTCATTCCTTTATTTTCAGGGTAAGTTAAGAAATTTGGGGGTATGTATAAATAAACATTTGTTCATTATTTTTGCTCAGTGATCAATAGTGAAATCCCAAGTCTATTCATCTCAATTGTCCTGTATTGTTTCTTTTATTGATTTTTCCCTCCTCCAGTCTATCTCTTTCTTCCTTTCATTTTGAATGGATCTTCTAAGTATATCCTCTAAGTCTATTTTTGTCATGCTTTAAATTTCTTTATTTTTCTCTTTTTTGGAAAATTTCTTTGCTTTGTATTCCAGATCTTTAATTTGGCCATTGGTAGTCCATTTTAATTACTTCAATTTAAAACATTTCTTTTGAGCAGTTATTTCCTTTTTCTTTGACTTCCTCTTTTAAAATAACACCTTATCTTGTTCTTGTTTTATGAACAAAACATCAACCTGAATGTTGATGTTTTGAAAATTTTGGAGGTTGCTAATTAGAATTTTTAAATTTTGCTTTCAAATTTTGTATCTTTTGGTTTCTTCAGTATTGCTTTTTCTGACTATTCATCTTGGCTCTTCCTTGCCACCTGTGGTTTTTCTTAAATGTTTGGTAATCTTCCATTGCTCATTTAAATTTATAAACGAAAGACTTGGATGAATGTTTGGTGTTGGCATGGATTTCCTTTTTTGTGCATATCTCTTTTCATATTAGGTTTTTCTCCTGATTGGAAGGAATGAGTGTAGATGGACCTGTTTACCTTATAGACAGGCATATTTATCTTTAGAGTGGATTAGGGAAGCAAGTTGGGCTTCTATACACTTGTCAAAGTAATATACAGAGTGAAGTAAGCCAGAAAGAAAAACACCAATACAGTATACTAACACATATATATGGAATTTAGAGAGATGGCAATGACGACCCTGTATGCAAGACAGGAAAAAAGACACAGCTGTGTATAATGGACTTTTGGACTCAGAGGGAGAGGGAGAGGGTGGGATGATTTGGGAGAATGGCATTCTTACATGTATACTATCATGTAAGAATTGAATCGCCAGTCTATGTCTGACGCAGGATACAGCATGCTTGGGGCTGGTGCATGGGGATGACCCACAGAGATGTTATAGGGAGGGAGGTGGGAGGGGGGTTCATGTTTGGGAACACATGTAAGAATTAAAGATTTTAAAATTAAAAAAATTAAAAAATAAAAAATTTAAAAAAAAATTAAAAAAAATAAAGTTAATGTTACAAAAAGAAAAAAAAAAAGAAGACTTTACCTTGATACTAGAATACTTTGGAAATCCTTAATTCTTGGAAAAACTTTCTTTCTTCCCTACTTACTTTCCCTGCATGATCATTATGTAGGACTAGAATTTCCCAGAGCTCTATTCTACTTTTCTCTTTCTAAACTCAAAAAATGTTAGGACACCCTCTCCCCACAGCCCCCAAAGGCAGAATTGCCACCATAGAAAGTATTCTTGAGGCTTTGTCCTGGAGGCAGACACCGTGGCTAGCCTTTCTGTCCATATGCAGGCATGGACAGGGACTACAGACCAAGCTGTTCAGCAAGGAATCCCTTAATTGCCCTAAGGATTGCCCCATGTCCATGATCTCCTCCAGTTCTGATTTCTATTCATTGCTTTTGAAGATTCTAGAACTCCTGGGGATGAATAGCTCTCTTCTCAGCACGCTTTTCCCCATCCTAATTTGTGTATAGTTTATTTCCACTCTGGTTTCTTTATCAATCTGATCTTATTAGTTTTCTAACTTCTAGAAATTCCCCCAAACATATGGTCTACTGGTGATATCATTTCTTGTTCCTCAGCTTGTTATAAGTGTATTTTTCAGTTGCATATTTTGTGTCATTTCAAGTAGATTCTGGCAGAGAGAGGAGGTAAATGTGTGTACCCAAGCGTGCTGCAATTCATGGGGTCGCAAAGAGTCGGACACGACTGAGCGACTGAACTGAACTGAACTGAGTCTGCCATATTGAAATGGAAGTCTTCCCCTGTTTTTGATCCACAGTTAAGTTTCTACAGGCAAAGCAAATGTAATCTGTCACCAGTATGTAGATTCTAGTTTAAATTATCTTTTAGTTTCTAAATTAAATCCCCCAAGCAGGAGTTCTTATCCTAAGGCTCATGGATCCTTAGAGATCAATTAAGCCCTAAATAGTCTCTAGGGGATTATAGGAGAGCAAACTAGAATAAAGCCCTTTGAAAACACTTTTTCATGGACTACTTAAAATGGAAATGGACAACTAATGGAAGATAAATAAAATCTAAAAACTGCACATATCATTCAGGAAAACTTTATGCGAGATAACTTTTTCCTAGCATTATGTGAAATTTTAACATACAGGAAAGTTGAAAGAGTTGACAGCAAACATTCATATACTCACTGAGTTTGGACAATTAATATTTAACTCTGCTTTATCTCACATCTATCTGTTCCTCTACCCATCAATAAATTCTTCTTTCCTTTTTGATGTATCTCCAAGGAAATTTGAGTCATTAATGTACTTTAGGAAGTACTTTAAGAATGACAATGTATTTTCTCTGTTTTTCCTTTTTCTCATTCCTTTCTCTATTTTTGTCATCATATTCTTATGACAGTAATAGAAGAGTTTCCTTCTGGACATATTGTTTTTATCTGCTTGCTTGGCTAATTGGGTTGGTGTTTAGACATGGAAACCAGACTGGCTGCTTAAAGGACGAGTGGAAAGCTCACCTTTTCTGTAAAGGCTTCTTTAATTGAATAGGTTGACAATCCTTTATCTTGTGATCTTGGAGCACTTTGGGCAAATCTACTGTTATCAGATTGGCATTTTGATTATTGGTTTATATGACTGTCTTCTCTTTTGACTATAGGATCCTATATGTGTATGTGCGTGTGTTTGTGGTTGTGGGGGGCAGTGGATTAGAAACTAGGTCTTGTATATCTCTGAGTCCAAGAGCTGAAACAGTTTCCAGAACAAATTAATAAACCAGGTGGTGAACAAATGAATCAGTGTTTGCCCACTTTGACTAGAGAAATCAGTTCACAATTGGTTTTTATGATCATTGAAAGGAAGTGAAAGTGAAAGTTGCTCAGTCATGTCCTCTATGACCCACCTCCCAGAATACTGGAAATAAAAGCAAAAATAAACAAATGGGATCTAATTAAAATTAAAAGCTTCTGCACAACAAAGGAAACTATAAACAAGGTGAAAAGACAGCCTTCGGAATAGGAGAAAATAATAGCAAATGAAGCAACTGACAAACAACTAATCTCAAAAATATACAAGCAACTTATGCAGCTCAATTCCAGAAAAATAAATGATCCAATCAAAAAATGGGCCAAAGAACTAAATAGACATTTCTCCAAAAAAGACATACAGATGGCTAACAAACACATGGAAAGATGCTCAACATCACTCATTATCAGAGAAATGCAAATCAAAATGACAACGAGGTACCACTTCACACCAGTCAGAATGGCTGTAAGCCAAAAGTCTACAAGCAATAAATGCTGGAGAGGGTGTGGAGAAAAGGGAACCCTCTTACACTGTTGGTGGGAATGCAAACTAGTACAGCCACTATGGAGAACAGTGTGGTGATTCCTTAAAAAACTGGAAATAGAACTGCCTTATGACCCAGCAATCCCACTGCTGGGCATACACACCGAGGAAACCAGAATTGAAAGAGACACGTGTACCCCAATGTTCATTGCAGCACTGTTTATAATAGCCAGGATATGGAAGCAACCTAGAAGTCCATCAGCAGATGAATAGATAAGAAAGCTGTGGTACATATACACAATGGAGTATTACTCAGCCATTAAAAAGAATACATTTGAATCAGTTCTAATGAGGTGGATGAAACTGGAGCCTATTATACAGAGTGAAGTAAGCCAGAAAGAAAAACACCAATACAGTATACTAACACATATATATGGAATTTAGAAAGATGGTAATGATAACCCTGTATGCGAGACAGCAAAAGAGACACAGATGTATAGAACAGATTTTTGGATTCTGTGGGAGAGGAAGAGGGTGGGATGATTTGGGAGAATGACATTGAAACATGTATACTATCATGTAAGAAATGAATAGCCAGTCTAGGTTTGATACAGGATGCTTGGGGCTGGTGCACTGGGATGACCCAGAGAGATGATATGGGGAGGGTGGTGGGAGAGGGGTTCAGGAATGGGAACTCATGTACATCCGTGACAGATTCGTGTCAATGTATGGCAAAACCAATACAGTATTGTAAAGTAAAAAAAAAAAAAAAAGAAAGAAAGAAATTTTCCCAAGTTTATTTATTATTTTTATAAATTTATTCATTTTAATTGGAGGCTAATTACTTTACAATATTGTATTGGTTTTGCCATACATCAACATGAATCTGCCACGGGTATACACGTGTTCCCCATCCTGAACCCCCCTCCCACCTCCCTCCCCATACCATCCCTCTGGGTCATCCCAGTGCACCAGCCCCAAGCATCCTGTATCCTGCATCGAACCTGGACTGGTGATTCGTTTCTTATATGATATTATACATGTTTCAATGCCATTCTCCCACCAAGTTTAATTTTAGTACCCATCTCAGTGATGGGACTAAATCTTTGCATATTGATCCAGCTTCTCTGTTTGTCATACATTTCTTTGAGCCTAGGTGATTCAAGAACCTGCCCCACTAAAGAAACACAGGGCAGGTATTAAACATTTTTTTAATGAAATATGATGTGCTTGCCACTGTACTAGGTAATTTACATTGGTTATTTTTGTCTAAGTGGCTTCCAACTAGGGAAGATTGTATTAGCTGGTTGAAATCATTTAGTTGAACTGTCTACATGGCTACTGGATCTTGGTGGTTCCTTGCTGATTTGAGGAAAAGGAAATCTTCCTCTTCTTTTGTGTTTGTCTTCATGATTTAATATTGTATTCAAGAACAGTGCTAGAGGCCCACAGGGAATACTGGGTTCACATAAATATTTACTTTTCAAAAATGAAAGTGCTTCAGAGAGTTCCCGGGTGGGAAAGACCAGGGGAAGGCTCTTGGGTCCAGGTTTGTTAGGTTCCTGATCTTTTAGACAAAGGACACAGACCCTTTCCTTTCCTTTCTCCTTGTTCTCCACAGGCAGCTGCAGGTCTTTGGTAGCCCTGGGTGTTCATTTGACCAGATAAAACAAATGTGGCCTAGGAGGGGATTAAAGTGTAATTTACCTTGGAAGAACACCAGTCTGGAGTCCTTTCCAAGCCAGGTACACCTGCAGGAACATCCCAGAAGCCTGCCTCTGTCTCGTGGCACCAACACATCCCCCAGACACCACTGGGTGGCTGGGTTCCCCAGGATGCTGCTTTAGGGCAGTCTCTGCTTGCAAGGGCAGATAAGTGAGCTTAAAAGGGCCTTTTATCAGCTACCATGTTCACAGAGGCCATGTGATCTTCAAGGAGTTGCTTAGAGATTTAAAGCACTGATGTGACAGGGATGCTTTGATTCCAATGATCCAGCCGTTTCCTTGCAGCCAGTGTTTACATAAACTTGAAAAAATCTGCCACTACTGTTCATTGCCCTCATTTTTCAGCCTTAATGGTAATTACATTCCAAGGACTAGGAGAGATTTAGCATCCTTCAAGTCTGGGGTTAGAGTCTCCTGTAGACGTGGCACTGAAGTGTTGTAGTCCAGCTCTTAGGAGCATGGGCACAGTGGGCTACGGAAACAAAGGAGACTACTCTCAGATGGAATTTTGAAGTCAGCCCCCGGGAAGATTAAATTTGTTTATTGACTATTAGTGTATATGCAAATTTCTGACTTAAAAGACTCAAAGTCTCTTGTTTTAAATTTTTAATTGGAGAATCATTGCTTTACAATGTTGTGTTGGTTTCTGTCATGCAAAAACATGAATCAGTCATAAATATACTTAGGCCCCCTCCCTCTTGAACTTCCCTCCACCCCTCCACTCCACTCCACCCCTCTTGTTTATCCCAGAGCACTGGGTTGAGCTGCTGTGTTATACAGCAACTTCCCACTAGCTATCTGTTTTACATTTGGTAATGTATATGTTTCAGTGCGGCTCTCTTAATTTGTCCCTCCCATTTATTTCCCCTGCTGTGTCCAAAGTCTCTTTTTGCTTTAACATATGAATCAAATTTCTAGAAGTAGAAGTTGTGACTTTCTCACTGCTCCGTGAGAAGACTATGATCTCTTTCCCAGGCCTCCTGTTATTCCCCTCACTCCTCTTCCTTCCCAAATTCAGATCCTTTCTTCTTGCTTTTATGGCCCTTCTTTACAATAGTAAAGTTGGGGCTCTGTGAAGGAGAGAGACCTGTCCCGTAAGTACAGATGCCAAACCAAAACTATAGAAGGTAATATTAAGAATTGAGACAGTTTCCCTCCACTCAAGGACATGTGCTTGCCCTTTGACCTTGCCTCTCCCTGCCTTTCATTTCTAATGGGACCTTGGCTGTCCCTATTTTTGTTCAGTTCCCAAGTTGTGTCTGACTCTGTGATCCCATGGACTGCAGCACGCCAGGCTTTCTTGTCCTTCACTATCTCCCAGACCAAACTCAACCTCATGTCCATTGAGTTGGTGATGCCATCTAACCATCTCATCCTCTGCCACTCTCTTCTTTTGCCTTCCATCTTTCCCAGCATCAGGGTCTTTTCCAGTGAGTCAGCTCTTCACATCATGTGGCCAAAGTATTGGAGCTTCAGCTTCAGCTGTCCCTACCATCATCTATTTTTCTTCCTTGATCAGTCTTTCCTGTAAGAAACCCCAATCAGTCAACCCCTATGCCTACTTTCACGTAAGAGCAAAGGGAAAAGCAAAAAGATTTTGGTTGGGAAAATAGAGTTTGGTGTGTGAGAATAATTTTTTTTTTTTCTCTTTTCGCTCCTTTTCCCAAATGAAGGCCCTAAGGATGAAGCTGTTGGGCACTAGCAGACCATATCCTGGTCTTGAGCATGTCAGCTACTTCTTGGGCAGTTCTCTGATTTCTGTTTGGCACCCTTGGTGCCTCTGAATCCTGGCCCTGCTGTGGTACTTTGGTGAGCCCTACCTTCAGGCTGATCTTTGGAATGACACTGAGGGGTCTGAGCGCAGTCACACAGACGAAAGGAACTGAATCCTGTTCCCGGAATCCAGAGCAAGGATCCTGATGGAGACTTCTTCCTCTCCAAGGCTGAGCCTCTGGCAGACTTCTTTTCCATCTGTCCAGGAAAACCAGCTTTCAATAAATAGTTTTAAGAGCTTTTATCCTGCTCTTGCATCTAAGAGCTGGCCCAGAGCACAGCTCTTGGCTTTTCTCTAAACCAGCTCTGTTAGGGAATATGAAAGTCCATAGGGCTTAGTATATGGATACCAGCATTCTTCAACTTGCCTATCTTAAGTAGAAATTCAGGAGCAGATGCAAGTTTTGTGAGGCTTGAAAGCTTTCACATGACATTTTTAAACCACCAATCTGAGGGAGGTAAGATGAAGTAGAAGATAAAGTGGAAAGAGATAGCAGTCTTGGCAAATTGTTTTAAAATGACTTACTTTAGCAACTTAAACAACATATGACCGTGTTAACACATTACTGATGGTCATTCAAAGAATAGGAAAGAGAGCCTGCGTAAGTGAGAAGCCCCTTAGTCCATGCTTCATTAGCTTCATTATAAACTTGCTTCTATAAGAGTGTTTTCCTCTTAAAACTATGAAAATACATTCTTCCTGTCCACCAAAACATATTACTTTATGTTTCTAAAAAAGCTTTTCAAATGATCTTTGTACAATTTAGTCATGTTTTATCCCAATAATTCTTCTTTTGGCAATATAATCTAAAAAAGCAACTAGATTAATGAAACAGCTTTAAGTGCAAAGATGTCTGTTGCAGCATTACTTATAATGTAACAGAAAAACTTCAATAACTAGCAACATGGGAATAACAAAGTACAATGTGATATATTCATTTGGTGGAATATTTTATCATTAGTGCCAGTGATTTTTCTTTTCTTTACCAAATGCATATAATAATTTAGGAAAATATTAATATACCAATATCATCAGAAAATAGTAGCACACAAAAGTTATATAAACAGTATATATAAACAGCCAACTGATAACATTGTCTTTGCATTTCCAGCTCTTTTGAAGTATTCTTGCATTACACACATCTTCTTAGGTGAGCAGAAGAAAGTTCTGAACTCCTTGGATCTTTGGAATTTCCAAAATTGAGGACCAACATCACACTAGAAAAAAGTGTCATTTAAAAATATCCTCCAATTTTATATTGTTTTTTAAAGATAATTCTTGATATTAATGGGAACATGAAGAAATCAATACTTTTATTTATTGCTGATTGAAGGATAATAAAGATAACATTTATGAAATTATTTTAGCATTATTAATCAAAAGCCTTAAATATACTGATACCCTTTGACACAATAATCCCAATTCTGAGCTTTCTATTAGAAGGAAATTACAACAAATATAAAGGTAGTATGTACAAGGATGCCAACTGCAATGAAATATATAGTAGGGAAACATTTGCTGTTGTTCAGTCACTCAGTTGTGTCCAACTCTTTGTGATCCCATGTACTACAGCACATTAGGCTTTCCTGTCCTTCACCGTCTCCTGGAGCTTGCTTAAATTAATGTCTGTCGAGTTGGTGATGCCATCCAACCATCTCATCCTCTGTCATCCCCTCCTCTTCCTGCCTTCAATCTTCCCCAGCATCAGGGTCTTTTCCAATGAGTCAGTTCTTCACATCCAGTGGCCAAAGTATTGGAGTTTCAGCTTTAGCATTAGTCCTTCCAATGAATACTCAGGATTGATTTCCTTTAGGATTGACTGGTTTGATCTCCTTGCACTCCAAGAGACTCTCAAGAGTCTTCTCCAACACCACAGTTTGAAAGCATCAACTCTTTGGCACTCAGGAAAGCATTACTAACAACTTAAAGATCCAACATTAGAGAAATTATCTTTAAAAGTCACTGTGTATCTGTAATGATATATTAGCCATAGAAATGGCAAAATAGATAAGAAAAAAGAATAAAATACACGCAAGGACATATAATGGAACTATAAGTGAGGTTGATACAAAAAATACATGTGAAAGAATTTATTTTGTTTATGTACCAGTCACTGTTCTAAGCTCTTTATGAATATTTAGCCATTTAATCTTCATAATGACCCTATGGGGTTGGTTCTATAATTATTCCCACCTATTGGTGACTATGGACAAATGGCAAAGAGATTGGGTAACTGGTCCCAACTCACAAAGCTGATGAATGGTGGAGCTCCAATTCTCATTCAGAAGTCTAGCTCCAGAAGTCTCTGCTCTATGCTGTGCTGCTTCAGACTTAGCCCTAAGCTATTTATTAACCAACAAAAAGCTGGAAATTAGACCAGCTACTCCATTTAGTGTTATTAACAGGAGAATAAAACAATTTAGTATAAGCTCTTCCTGATGCTGAAACCAGAAAGAATACCATGTAGGTAGAATGTGGTGTTCCTTAATGAACATCCCTGGAGGAGAGGCCATAGCACAATTTATATGCCAGTTTTTATACTCTGTCCTTATGGCGAACTGAGCCAAAAATACTTGATTTAAGTCATCTCACTAAAGAATCTGAGCATTACTAGACTGTGGTAATCACCACTACCCACACCCAAAGGATACTTCAGCAAGAGTGATTCTAAAGGGTGAGGGTGGAGGTAAGGGAGCTATAGCAATGATCAAATGCATTAATAAGATAACTTATTCAAGAATCAAGTAAGAAATATCTAAAAGAATAAATTGGGTGCATGGTCTTCATATTGTACTCCATAAATACTGTTCCTCTCAGTCAGAGCTTAAGATGCATGCTAATTTAGTAATCCTATTTATCCTCAAAATTCTATGTAGGTTGACAAATTGGGTATATTAGCTACTTAAAGAGAAGTAAAGGGACTTGCCTAAACTGTAGTCCCAGTGCTCTACCCTCTTTGTCCAGGATTGTGCACCATCGAGCATCGGTGAAAAGGGTTGCAGTCTTCTATCCATTCCCCTCAGACATTCCGTGAGGTTCTGCAAGTCTGTGAGTTCTCAAATGAGCGGCTGGAACAGTCAGCTATTGTGGGGCAGGCATAGCAGGTTCCTTTGCTCTCAGTCAGCAGGGATGAGACTGTAACTTGCAAACTGATGAAAAATACTAGTTTAAAAATGCAGAAGGGTCCTTTAGACTAGATATTTATCCTATCCCTATACTTCTTTCTTGTGACAGACAGGGAGGCCTGGTGTGCTGCTGTCGGCAAAGTAACGTCTCTGCTTTTTAATACACTGTCTACATTTGTCATAACTTTCTTGCCAAGGAGCAAGTGTCTTAATTTCATGGCTGTAGTCACAGTCTGCAATGATTTTGGAACCCAAGAATATAAAGTCTGTCACTGTTTAAATTGTTTTCCTGTCTATTTGCCATGAAGTGATGGGACCAGATGCCATGATCTTCGTTTTCTGAATGCTGAGTTTTAAGCCAGCTTTTTCACTCTTCTCTTTCAACTTCATCAAGAAACTCTTTAGTTCCTCTTTGCTTTCTGCCATAAGAGTGGTGTCATCTGCATATCTGAAGTTATTGATATTTCTCCTGGCAATCTTGATTCCAATATACAGCCTTGATGTACTCCTTTCTCAGCTTTGAACCAGTCCATCATTCCACGTCCTGTTCTAACTGTTGCTTCTTGACCTGCATACAGATATCTCTGGAGCCAGGTAAGGTGATCTCATCTCTTTAAGAATTTTGGTATTCCCATCTCTTTAAGAATTTTCCACAGTTTGTTGTGATTCACACAGTCAAAAGCTTTAGCATAGTCAGTGAAGCTGAAGTAGATGTTTTTCTGGAATTCTCTTGCTTTTTCTGCGATCCAGCAGATGTTGGCAATTTGATCTCTGGTTCCTCTGCCTTTTCTAAATCCAGCTTCAATATCTGGAAGTTCTTGGTTCACATACTGTTGGAGTGTGGCTTGGAGGATTTTGAGTGTGACCTTGCTAGCATGTGAAATAAGCGCAATTGTGCAGTAGTTTGAACATGCTTTGGCATTGCCCTTCTTTGGGATTGGAATGAAAACTGATCTTTTCCAGTCCTGTAGCCATTGCTGAGTTTTCCAAATTTTCTGGTGTATTGAGTGCAACACTTTCAGAGCATAATCTTCTAGGATTTGAAATAGCTCAACTGGAATTCTATCACCTCCACTAGCTTTGTTTGTAGTCATACTTTCTAAGGCCCATTTGACTTCACATTCCAGGATGTCTGGCTCTAGGTCAGTGATTGCACCATCATGGTTATCTGGGTCATTAAGATCTTTTTTGTAAGTTCTTCTATGTATTCTGGCCACATCTTCTTAATATCTTCTGCTTCTATTAGGTCCATACCATTTCTGTCCTTTATTATGCCCATCTTTGCATGAAATGTTCCCTTGGTATCTCTAATTTTCTTGAAGAGATCTCTAGTCTTTCCCATTCTATTGTCTTCCTCTATTTCTTTGCATTCATCACTCAGGAAGCCTTTCTTATCTCTCCTTGCTATTCTTTGGAACTCTGCATTCAAATGTGTATATCTTTCCTTTTTCCCTTGCCTTTCACTTCTCTTCTTTCTTCAGCTATTTGTAAGAATTCCTCAGAAAACCATTTTTCTTTTTTGCATTTATTCTTGGGGATGGTTTTGATCATTGCCTCCTGTACAATGTTATGAACCTCAGTCCACAGTTCTTCAGGCACTCTTGTCTATCAGATCTAATCTCTTAAATCTATTTGTCACTTCCACTGTATAATCAAAAGGGATTTTATTTAGGTCATACCTGAATGGCCTAGTGGTTTTCCCTACTTTCTTCAATTTAAGTCTGAATTTGACAATAAGGAGTTCGTGATCTGAGCCACAGTCAGCTCCCGGTATTCTTTTAGCTGACTGTATAGAGCTTCTCCATCTTTGGCTGCAAAGAATATAATCAATCTGATTTTGGTGTTGACCATCTGGTGACGTCCATGTGTAGAGCTGTCTCTTCTGTTGTTGGAAGAAAGTGTTAGCTGCGACCAGTGCGTTCTCCTGGCAAAACTGTTAGCCTTTGTGCTTCTGCATTTTGTACTCCTAGACCAAACTTGCCTGTTACTCCAGGTATCTCTTGACTTTCTACTTTTGCATTTCAGTCCCCTATACTGACAAGATTGCTGGGAGAAATATCAATACCTCAGATATGCAGATGATACCACACTCAACATTCAGAAAACTAAGATCCTGGCATCTGGTCCCATCACATCATGGCAAATAGATGGGGAAACAGTGTCAGACTCTATTTTTGGGGGCTCCAAAATCACTGCAGATGGTGATTGCAGCCATGAAATTAAAGGACGCTTACTCCTTGGAAGGAAAGTTATGACCAACCTAGATAGCATATTCAAAGGCAGAGACATTACTTTGCCAACAAAGGTACATCTAGTCAAGGCTATGGTTTTTCCAGTGGTCATGTATGGATGTGAGAGTTGGACTGTGAAGAAAGCTGAGCGCCGAAGAATTGATGCTTTTGAACTGTGGTGTTGGAGAAGACTCTTGCGAGTCCCTTGGACTGCAAGAACATCCAATCAGTCCATCCTAAAGATCAGTCCTGGGTGTTCATTGGAAGGAATGATGCTAAAGCTGAAACTCCAATACTTTGGCCACCTCATGCTAAGACTTGACTCATTGGAAAGGACCCTGATGCTGGGAGGGATTGGGGGCAGAAGGAGAAGGGGACAACAGAGGATGAGATGGCTGGATGGCATCACCGACTCAATGGGCATGAGTCTGAGTGAACTCCGGGAGTTGGTGATGGACAGGGAGGCCTGGCGTGCCGCAATTCATGGGGTCACAAAGAGTTGGACACAACTGAGCAATTGAACTAAACTGAACTGATGATGAAAAGGACATCTTTTCAGCGTTTAGGCTGTTGTTTTGTTTTCTTTGAGCGTGATTCCCACTTCTTGCCAGATGTCACTGTTATGTGACATCTGTGAGATATGAGTTACTGTCATTAACCAGGACCTATTTTATGTTCACTTGCTATGGGCATTTTATTGGAACTCCTAAAAAAATATACACATATGGGATTACAGCTAATTGGAGAGGACCAATCTGTCTTTTCAGTGTAACCTGCTGTGCAAAATACCACCCTACAGTCCTTTGTATTAATTGTAGCAGGGAGCAGATTTCATTTCACTAGGGGCAGGCCATGATTCCACCTAAGTGTTTTATTTTTTTTTAATTAAAGGCATGTGTTAAATGTGTTATATATATTTGCATTTTTGTTAAAGATATATTTGATTACAGATATTAAGTGTTGTATATGTTTGTATACACAAGTGATTGCTTAGTGTCTTAGTCGTGCCTGACTCTTTGCAACCCTATGTACTGTAGCCCGTCAGTCTCCTCTGTCCATAGATTTCTCCAGGCGAGAATATTGAAGTCGGTTGCCATTTCCTCCTTCAGGGGATCTTCCAGGGATTGAACTGTGTCTCCTGCATTGGCAGGCTAATTCTTTACCACTGAGCTACTTGGGAAGCCCATATGTATACATAGATTTTTTCCAAATGTTATGTGTGTCTATCTGGCTTTGTGTGTATTAGTCTCTCAGTCGTGTCCGACTCTTTGCAGCCCCATGGACTGAAGCCCGCCAACCTCTGTTCATGGAATTCTTTAGGCAAGAATACTGGAGTGGGTTGCCATTCCCTTCTCCAGGGGATCTTCCTGACCCAGGGATCAAACCTGGGTCTCCTGCATGGCAGGCAGATTCATTACTGTCTGAGCCACAGGGAAGCTCCTATCTGGCTTTATAATAGCTATTTTTGGACAATGATAGGTGAAGTGTGAGTTTTTTCTCATTCATTCATTTTACATTTTATAGGCCTTTTCAATTTGAAATTCGCTTTTCTCTTTAGCTCTGAAAATTTTCTTTGGTTATTTATTTGATAATTATCTTCTCTGCATTTATTTGTTATCATTCATTTAGCTCTTCTCTTAATGGATATTGGACCTCCTGGTATGATGCTCTGTGTCTTTAATCTTTATGGGCTTTCCAGGTGGCTCAATAGTAAGGAATCCACCTGCCAGCACAGGAGACTCAGGTTCAACCCCTGGGTTGAAAACGTCCTCTAGAGGAGGAAATGGCAGCTCACTCCAATATTATTGCCTGGAAAATTCCATGGACAGAGGAGCCTGGTGGGGTCACAAAAAGCTGGACGTGACTTAGTTACTGAGCACTCATGCACATTCTTATTGCTCATATGTTTCACCCCTTGGCCTTTTTACTTTTGTGCTCTGAGAGGTTTTCTAGGCTTTCCTCCAATGCTTCTCTTGTATTTTTATTTCAGAATCATATTTTTTATTTTTCTTAATTAATGTATTTATTTTTGTTTGCACTGAGTCTTCGTCGCTGCATGCAGGCTCTAGCTGCAGGGAGTTGGGGTCACTCTTTGTTGTGGTGCATGGGCTTCTCAACACAGGCTCTAGGTGCACAGGCTTCAGGAGTTGTGGCACACCAGCTTAGCTGCTCCACGGCATGTGGAATCTTCCTGGACCAGGGATTGAACCCGTGTCCCCTTCATCGGCAGGCAGAGTCTTACCAATTGTGCCAACAGGGAAGTTCTCAATCATATTCTTAATTTCCAAACTACTTTCTTGTACCTAGATCATCCTTTAGCATAGTTTCCTATTCTTGATTTGTAGATTAAATGGCTTTTTAAATATCACTGAGCCTGCTGATTAGATTTATATTTTTAAATAATTGAACTTGAATTATGTTCATGTTCAGTTTTCCTTGCTCTTTCTCTTTAAAACTGCTTTTTTTCTCCTAAATTGTCTGGATAACTTTGAATGTTCATTGATATATCAGAGTGTGGACTAAGCAGGCAAATCTATATTTATGGGCATGGACTTGTTACTGACAGACATGTCTTTAAGGTGAGCAGGTGGGGAGCAAACCATTCTGCTTCCAAAAGCCAGGATGAGGACCGCTTTACTTTTAGGTGCTAACACCTCCAGTAGTTGCCTTAGTTCGCTCCAGATGTAGTGTCACTTTAAAAAAAAAAAGAAAGAAAGAAAAATGCCACAACTCTCCCTCTCCCCACCTGTGTGTGTGTGTGTGTGTGTGTGTGTGTGTGTGTGTGTGTTTTTAAACTAAGGATAAATGTCTACCTGCCTGACATTTGTGCAAGGAGAGAGGTATTTTCCATTTTGTTTATAGCCCTTTCACTCATCCCCTGGTTTTCAGCTCTGCTTCTTATTCATGCTCTTGTGTGTGTTCCCTCTGAGTCCAGAGGTTCTGTGGTTCTGCTGCCTTTGGATTCATGCAGCTTCCTCAAGGTCACTGTTTCCCAGCTGTGCTTCAAACCAATGATGCCTCTACATTTACTTTCTATCATCTGGAAATTTGTTATAATCTCTTATCTATTGATGAGTATCCTTCTATTGGCTTGCTGTTGCAGGTTTATACCATTCTGTTGCTTTACCATCATTTTTCTAAGGACCAGGTGACAGAGAGTCTATCATGGGGATTTAGTCTGTCATCCTGAAGTAGAATCCTTTAATCTATTTAAGCAGAACCCCTTAAATTCCACAGAAGATGTTTGATTTCA
This sequence comes from Capra hircus, assembly GCF_001704415.2. NCBI lineage: Eukaryota > Metazoa > Chordata > Mammalia > Artiodactyla > Bovidae > Capra > Capra hircus. The sequence continues at coordinate 58,476,306 of NC_030811.1, forward strand.
GCCAAGTGTTGAAAAAAGTAGAATTTACATGGAAATAGAGAATTGTAGAGGATAGACCAAACAGAGGACAAGTTTGTGCAGTAGTGTGGAGATGGGTATTGGCCGTGTTAGGTTTGAAGAATAATGAGTATGTTAGCCAAGCAGAATCCCAGAGTTCCAGCAGGAGAGTCATGGGAAATAAGACTTAAAAAATAGTCTGGATCTAGAGTTTTTAGTTCTAGATGGGAAAATTTGGCTGTTTTGAGCAGAGCAGAAAGGCAATGAAATCAGTACTTTAGAAAGATTTATTTGGCATGACGTGAAATATACTTTGGAGGGAGATAGACTAGAGGCAGAGAGCCAATTAGGAAATGGGTATAATCATCCATTTATGAAATGAGGGATGGTGGCAGCAGGGAGGAAAATTGGGAAGAGATGGCAAATTAGAAATAAGAATCTATAGTACTTAATGAGTAATGAGCTATGGAGGATAAGATGACTAAGTTTTCAGGTCTGGATAACTATGAAGAGTTACTGGCATTGATGTAGTTCTAAAAGTCACAGGTAAGCAAGTAAGTAAATGAAGTCACTCAGTCGTGTCCGACTTTTTGCGACCCCATGGACTGTAGCCTACCAGTCTCTTCTGTTCATGGGATTTTCCAGGCAATAGTACTGGAGTGGATTGCCATTTCCCTCTCCAGGGGATCTTCCCGACCCAGGGATTGAACCCAGGTCTCCCGCATTGTAGACAGACGCTTTACCATCTGAGCCACCAGAGAAGTCTGCCTATCCTAACTCCACCTCCTCTCTCTGCTAAGAGTAGGTCACACAGAGTGTAATCTTTGTTTTCAGCCTAGGTTTTTACAGGCGGTAATAGCGGTGGTAGTTGCAGTGATGATGGTGGAGACAGTGATGGTGAAAAGGCAGCGGCAGAAACAGTGATGATGGTGGCAATGATAATACTGAGGGTGGTGGCAGTGGCGGTAGTGATATGGTGGAGGTGATAATTGTGGGGCTTGCGCACAGCAGTGAAACTGGCAGCGGCAGTAGTAATGGAGGTGGTGTTGGCAGCAGCAGTCACGGTGGCAATGGAATGGTGCTGGCGGGGGTTGTGGAGGGGATGCTGGTGGTCATGATGGAGGTAACAGAAGTGATGGTGATGGAGAATAGAAGCGGTGGTGGTGATGCTGGCAATGGAAACAGTGGTAGCAGTGGTTGTGTGATGAGGGTGGTAAATGCGCAGATGGCTTTAATGATGGAGGGGGTGGTATGATGGTTCTGATGGCAATTGTGGTGAATGGTTATGGTAGGGACTGTGGTGGTGAGAAAGGTGCTAGTGATATTGGTGCTGATGAGGATGGATGTGTTAGTGATAGTGCAAATAATTGTGGCGGTGATTGTGGTGTGGGTTGTTATAGTGATAGAGGGAGTTAGAACAGTGGGAATAAGAGGAATGCTCATGAAGCTGATGTTCCTGGGTGTGGTAGTAGATGGCACATCTTAGCTACGCAGCTGTAAGTTTAAGTCTTGAATTTACCCTTGTCTACTCATATTTAGGAGAGTAGGAGGCTTAGTTGTCCACATAGTTATGTGACCCTGTCCTACACTTTAGTCACAGCTGATTAGACTAGAAGTAGACATCCATCTCAGAAGACAGTCCTTAGGCTGGTTGAGCTAAGATTTTAAATGATTAGAGTTTAATTATGAGACTAGAATATTGTAGCTATAAGATGTGGATAATTGAACGGAAAAGACTTGTGGAGTCAGAGCCTGAGTCATCGCCATGGCAATAAAATGCTGTGTAGTGTTAAGGTTAAGAAAGAGTTCACTAAATAATTTATTTTTAATTAAAAATAAATAAATACATTTTAAAAAATTGAAATAGCTCAATAGGAATTCCTATTGAGCTATTTCAAATCCTGAAACATGATGCTGTGAAATTTCTGCACTCAATATGCCAGCAAATATGGAAAACTCAGCAGTGGCCACAGGACTGGAAAAGGTCAGTTTTCATTCCAATCCCAAAGATAGGCAATGCCAAACAATGCTCAAACTACCACACAATTGCACTCATCTCACATGCTAGAAAAAAAAAAAAATAAAATAAAATAAAATAAAAAATTGAAAAAATAAAAAAGAGTTCACAAGTTATGACTAAGCCGAAAAGGGCAATGTGCCAATAGAGGCAGGATATGAAGTGGGGGGCAGAGAGAAGCAGAAATGAGAGACAAAACAGCAGCCTCCTTCCTAACTGACAAGGTCCAGGCCTCATGGATTCTCAAAAGGACCATCCAAGTCTATTCTGGTTTCAAGTGGCCACGAAATTGTCAACTGTATCCTTTCCATAAACTTCTCTATTTGAATTGCTGTGTGTGAGTTTCTATTCCTTGCAATCAAATATCAAGAACTAAGATATTTATCAAATAAGTTGCTTATTTTTCATGCTATATGCAAACCAAGGTCACTAGGCCCTCAGTCAAGTTCAGTTCAGTCGCTCAGTCATGTCTGACTCTTTGCAACCCCATGAATCGCAGCACGCCAGGCCTCCCTGTCTAACACCAACTCCCGGAGTTTACCCAAACTCATGTCCATCGAGTCAGTGATGCCATCCAGCCATCTCATCCTCTGTTATCCCCTTCTCCTCCTGCCCCTAATCCCTCCCAGCATCAAGGTCCTTTCCAATGAGTCAACTCTTTGCATGAGGTGGCCAAAATATTGGTGTTTCAGCTTTAGCATTAGTCCCTCCAATGAACACCCAGGACTGATCTCCTTCAGAATGGACTGGTTGGATCTCCTTGCAGTCCAAGAGATTCTCAAGAGTCTTCTCCAACACCACAGTTCAAAAGCATCAATTCTTTAGCAGTCAGCCTTCTTCACAGTCCAACTCTCACATCCATGCATGACCATAGGAAAAACCATAGCCTTGACTAGATGGACCTTTGTTGGCAAAGTAATGTCTCTGCTTTTGAATATGCTATCTAGGTTGGTCATAACTTTTCTTCCAAGGAGTAAGCATCTTTTAATTTCATGGCTGCAGTCACCATCTGCAGTGATTTTGGAGCCCCTAAAAAAAAGTCTGATACTGTTTCCACTGTTTCCTCATCTATTTGCCATGAAGTGATGGGACCAGATGCCATGATCTTCGTTTTCTGAATGTTGAGCTTTAGGCCAACTTTTTCACTCTCCTCTTTCACTTTCATCAAAAGGCTCTTTAGTTACTCTTCACTTTCTGCCATAAGGGTGGTGTCATCTGCATATCTGAGATTATTGATATTTCTCCTGGCACTCTTGATTCCAGCTGTGCTTCTTCCAGCCCAGCGTTTCTCATGATGTACTCTGCATATAAGTTAAATAAGCAGGGTACCACTATTAGATGCTTTTGTGTTTGGACTCAGCTCTTTCCTCAGGAGCTTCTACATTGAAAAGATCATGCACCAGAAAATTATATTTAACATCAGGCCCATTTCACAGAGTCCAGGCTTTGTTTACTGTAATCTATTACTTATTAATGCCCCCTCAATATCTCAAAATCGGAGTTCCCTCACCTAGGAACACACACATCCTGCTTCTCCCATGGCAGCAATGTCTCTAGACTCCCATAACCTCTTGTATGCTCTTATTTTTCTGGCTTGCACTCTCATGACTTACACCTTGACCCTCCTTCTCTGCCTTCTTCCTCCAGATGCCAAACCTGTACTGTCCGTCTGTCTGTGGTTTTGACTCACTCAAAAGATCCTGACTGGTGTCTCTCTCCCAAGGATGGATGAACACGGCCGACTGATAAGTTACACTTAGAACTGATGCTCTACACTTCTGCCAGGTTGGTGAGCGAGGAGGTCGATCTTTATCTACTGAGTACGTGTATCAAATATTCTACAGCCTGTTAGGTCAGCATGACTGCCTTTATTCTATAGATGACAAACCTGAAACTCTGAGCAATTAAGGCAATATGCCCAAGTTTATATGAGTGTGGTAAATGAGTGTGGCAAATGAGTGGCAGATGGGGTGTGAACCCAAGTGTGTTTGACTTAAAACATGTTTTCCTTTAAACTGTGCCGATTTGCCAGAGATGAAAGAAAGCCAGTATTACTTGAGCACTCTGAAGGTACCCTTTAATGACCATTCAACATCCATTCTCCCCTTACTTCTTCATACCAAAGCCCTGGTTTTGTTTGGTGTGGAAATATGTTCCTCTAAAAGACTCCATAGTCCAGGCTTCTTGAAGAAAGGAAGCACGGGCATGTGAAAGCTGGTATGAAAGTCAAAGGTTTGTATGGGGCTTTTAGGAAAGCTACTTAAAGCGTCAAGTTGGGAGGGGAGATTTTCCCCCTTTATTTTTCCTGCTGCTCGGAGTGGAGCTCTGATAATCACCTTAGACATGCTGCTGCTGCTAAGTCACTTCAGTCGTGTTCAACTCTGTGCGACCCCATAGACGGCAGCCCACCAGGCTTCCCCATCCCTGGGATTCTCCAAGCAAGAACACTGGAGTGGGTTGCCATTTCCTTCTCCAATGCATGAAAGTGAAAAGCGAAAGTGAAGTCACTCAGTCGTATCCAACTCTTGGCGACCCCATGGACTGCAGCCTACCAGGCTCCTCCGTCCATAGGATTTTCCAGGCAAGAGTACTGGAGTGGGGTGCCATTGCCTTCTCCAACCTTAGATATGATGAGATCCTAAAGGTGGAATCCACACTATAGGGTAGTCTGGGTCCCTAAAGGCAACAGTGCTGCCATATCAATTTTGTTTGTGGACTCTTCTGTGAAGGAGATAAAAACACCTATTTTGTTTGAGCTACTTTTATATGTGGTATGATTCAAGCACCTCCTATGTGAAACACTGCTCTGGTACTCAAACCTTTGGTTGCCCCCATTTCAGATGAAGACCCTAGGTTCCAAAAAGCTTAAATAATTAACTTAAGCTCACACAGATAGTTCAGTGATGTGTCTTGACTTTAGAGCATATTGCTCTAATAGAATGAAGTCTAAACTCCTTAACATGAAATATGAAATACCCATGATATAACCATTGTCTTTTCTCTCATCTTACATTTTGTTTGTGGAGCAGGCAATGGCAACCCACTTCAGTACTCTTGCCTGGAAAATCCCATGGACGGAGGAGCCTGGTAGGCTGCAGTCCATGGGGTTGCTAAGAGACATGACTGAGCTACTTCACTTTCACTTTTCACTTTCATGCATTGGAGAAGGAAATGGCAACCCACTCCAGTGTTCTTGCCTAGATTTGTTTTATGCTTTTGCAAATGCTGTTTCCTCTGCCTAGAATTATCTGCCCCTAATTTTCCACTGGGAATCTCCTACTCATCCTTTAAAGTGAAAGTGAAGTGGCTCAGTCATGTCCGACTCTTAGTAACCCCATAGACTGCAGCCTACCAGGCTCCTCCATCCATGGGATTTTCCAGGCAAGAATACTGGAGTAGGTTGCCATTGCCTTCTCCAGGGGATCTTCCTGACCCAGGGATTGAACCTGGGTCTTTGGCATTGTAGGCAGACGCTTTACCATCTGAGCTACCAGGGATTGCACTCATCCTTTAAGACCCAGTCAAAGTGCTGCCTCCTCTGAAGTCTTTCCTAAGCAGCTGTCTCATGACATAGGTCTTCCTTCTTCTGTGTCCCTACTGCTCCATGCTGTGCCTTATTAAGACACCATGTGGCATATAACATGGTAATTGTCTACATGCCTGTCTTCCTTCTAAAATGTCAGCTTCTTTAGAGGTCATTATTTTCTACCTCTATATCTTCAGTATTTGTTCACTGCCTAGCACATAAGAAGAAAATTTTTATTGAATGACTGACTGCCCAAATGAATAAAAGTAGGCATCAAATTGCATGGTACCTTTTAGTAAACTTCAGGTGCTAAACATCACATAATGAGACTTGTCTCCTCATGTTTCCTAGGCCACCTGGGAAGCATGGGGAGCATGTCATTGCAGGGCTGCTATTGGTGGGCACTCATGAGAGCTCATGTTTCCATGGAGGCTCTTCAGTTCACTCTACTTTCATTCCATAGCCTCTGTGTCTAAAGATGATTGTGGCTTATTTCCAATTCAAAACATGGTTTTGTTAGGGAATGTGGCTCAAAAGATCATAAAGATAGATCTGATTTTTGTTTGAATCCTTTCAAGAAATTAAATCAGTTCTGACACAGCATTTTTTTTTTTCAAGATTTTGAAAACTTCGAATCCATTTTAAACTAGATTGTGATCGACAAACCCACTGGAACATTAGCAAACAGTTAAATACTAATTAGCCAAGTCCCTGCTAATCTCCCAGCTGTCAAAGGCATAGATAGAAACGAAAGCTTCTATTAAACCTGAGTTGGTCCCTGAGGAGGAAGAGGTCAGAGGGGAGTGTTCAGTCAACTGTGAGATTATGTGCACCAAGTCTTAAGTGATAATCATAAAAAACATGCAAATATCCCTTTACTTATTTAAAAAGACATTATATTGACATGAAAACTCTCCTTTTGTCATTTTCTCCATCATCTAACTGTTAGCCATTATTTTCAGGATGAAGTTCAAAACCTTTTCCCTGACTTTCTACCACTACCTACGATTTCCAGTTGTGTTTGTCACTTCCTCCTCCTCTTCTTGGACCTTCTGCTCAAGGCTATGAGCCCTTAGATACAGAAAGTTGGGGGAAAGATAACTGCAAGATACAAGGTGGATGGAGATCTTGAGACTGTGAATGGTGGCAGTGGTGGCAGGAGGGGGAGTGAATATTGAGAATGGATGGTGAGGAAAGCTGCTTCTTGAAGCCCCAAAAGACTTCAAATCTACTACTATGGGCTAGTTCTCTGTGTTTACACTTCACTGCCCTCCAACATTTCCCCTAATTGTTTTTCAGAATTCACGCAAGGGTAACCCAGTATTGTAGTGCAAGCCCTTCATGCAAGTGAAGTCACGCTAAAACCTACCTATCCTCCTTCCCATTGCAATAAGAGACTTTTCTTTTACTCCTTGGTATATAGGTGAATTTTCAGGTGGAGTGGAGAAAGCAGTGTCCATTTTATATAAATCTTTACAAAACTCTCATCGGCATTTAAAATTCCCCAAAGGTTAAGAAACATCCATTTAGAAGAGACTAATATGATTGATTAAAACAGAACTTCTTAAAGTATGGCTTGTGGACTACTTATATTAGGATCAACTAGAGAGCTGTTTTTAATATAAATCCTTAGACCTTGACTCAGAACTCTTGAATTGGAAAATCGGGTGGGCGCCTGAGAAACTACATTTAAAAATCCTCCCAGAAGATGTACTTTATCAGATGAGAACAACTGACTTTAAATGGATCTAGATTCATATTTATTGGTACTTTATAATTACACATATTCCTGAATACTCAAAGTTGAAAAGTTACGCCTTGAGTGTGCCTGAAAGATAATTATATCATCAGAATTAATTATGATTTGTCCTCTTTCCTTCAATTTTTGCATGTTTTTTTTCTTCTCATCTTACACTGGCTATATTGTAGAACAGGAGTTGGCAAATTTTTGTCCACAGCCCTAATCCAGCCACCATCTATTTTTGTATGACTCATGAACGGTTTTTACATTTCTAAATGGTTGACCTATAAGTATCTACATAATATCCTCTACGTTGCCTCTTGGCAGCCAAAGTCTAAAATATTTCCCAGCTATCTCTTTACTGAGAATGTTTGATGACCCACCAACAAAGAATGAGAGCTCCTGTTCTTCATATCCCTGATTGTCAGCTTTTGGTATTGTCAGAAATTTTTTTTAGCATCTAATTTTTTTTTATACATCTAATAGGTGTATAGAAGTGTCTCTTGGTTCTAATTTGCATGTTTCTAATGGCTAATGATGTTTAGTATCTTAATGTGTTTATTTGCTATCCGGATATCTTCTTTGCTGAAATGTCTGTTCAAATCTTTGAACCTTTATGAAAAACTGAATTATTTCCTTATTGTTGAGTTTTAAGAGTTCTTTATATATTCTGGATACAAGTCCTTTGTCAGAAATACAGTTTGCAAACATTTAATTCTGTTGAGTGTTTTATGCAGAATAACATTTTTTAATTTTAATTAAGTCCAGTGTATCATTAAAAATACTTTTCCCCATGTCATGCTGTTGGTATTATATGCAAGAACTCTTTGTTTAACCCAAAGTCACAAAAATTTTCTCCTGTATTTTCTTCTGAAAGTTTTGTGGTTTTACAAAATTTTACTTTTAGAGTTATAATTGGTTAAGTTACTGTTATAAGATGTGAAGTAAAGTTTGAGTTTCTTTCTTTTCTTTTCTTTTTTTTGCCTATGGGTATTCAGTTGGTTCAACAGCATTTTTAGAAAGACTATTAGTTAGACTATTAGACTATTTTAGACTATTAGCGCTCAGCTTTCTTTATAGCCCAACTCTCTATCAAAAATAAGTTAGCCACATTTATGTAGGTCTCTTTCTGTTTGAATCCTCCAACTTTACTCTTCAAAAATTACTTTGATTATTCTAGCTCATTTACTTTTCCATATAAATTTTAGAGTCAGCCTATCTATATATTAAAAATTCTGTGGGATTTTGATTGCAATTGAGTTAAATCTAAAGATCAATTTGGAGAAAATTTAACTTTTAATTTTAATTAAAATTAAATTTTAATTTAAGATTTTAATACATCTTAACTTTGTTGAGTGTTTGAATTCATGGATACAGAAAGTACCTTCATTTACTTATGTCTTCTTTGATATTTCATCAAATTTTGTAGTTTTCAAGATACAGATACTAAACCTGGTTTTGGTTGGGTTTTTTTTATTTTTTTTGATTTTATGCCTAAGTTTTCTCTTTTTTCAAGCTATCTAAATAGTACTTAATTTTTTCTTCAGTTTCTAATTGTTGATTGCTAATAAATAGGAATACAATTGGTTTTTGTGTGTTGACCTTGTATCCTGTGATCTTGCTAAACTCACTTGCAAGTTCTAGGATCTTTTTGGTGTTGAATTTTATCAAATACTTTTTCTGCACCAGCTGATGTATGATCATGTGGGCTTTTTTGCTTTAGTCAGTTAATATGGTAGATTATATTGGTTTATTTTTAAATGCTGAAACTGCCTAGTGTTTCTGCAGTAAAAACCTTTTTTTTTTTTTGGTGATGTATTGTTTCTTTTACTGATTTCTGGAATTGATTTGATGATGTTTTCTTAAGGATTTTAATCTCATTTATAAGGATTTAAGTCCTTAGTTTTCTTTTCTTGTGCTATTTTTGTCTTGTTTGGTATCAGGTTGATGCTGCTGCATGATATGACTTGGAAAATGTTTTCCATTCTTCTAATCTTCTGGAAGATATTGTGTCGAATTTCTGCTATTATTTCTTTATATTTGTTGGAATACACCAATGAAACCATGTGGACTGAAAACTTTCTTTTTGGGGAGTGTTTAAACTAAATTTTGCACTTCTTCAAGAGACATAGACTAGTAGGATTCTGTTCCTTTGTGGATGAATTTTTGTAGTTTGTGACTTTCAAGGAATTGGACCATTTCATCTAAGCTGTTAAACTTTAATCCATAGGGTTGTTTAATATTTCTATATTATTCTTTTACTGTCTATGGGGTCTATATTGATATTCTCTTTTTCCCTTTTGATGTTAGTAATTGTTGTCTTCTTTACTTTTTCCTTTCTGTCAATCTGTTCATAGCTTTACCTTTATAATTATTGTTACAAAGAATCAGCTTTTAATTTCATTAATGTTCTTTGTTGCTTTTCTCTTTTCAGTTTTAGTGATTTCTACTCTTATGTTTATTTGTGTTTCCTTTCCTCTACTTGGACATCTGTATTGTAATTGTTAGACTATCACAGCTTAACACTTAACCACTTAATTTTGTTTCAACTCAAATGATTATAGTATGTCTTCAACCAGTTATTTTAAAAGAAAATAATACGTATGTCATATGACTTTTTAGGACCTGCCTCCTTGAAAATTTTTCTCTGTTGGTCATACATGAAAGCCAACCTAAAATTCTTAGGTTGCAACATTTTCCCTTTAGAAACCTATAGATGTGGCTTCACTGTCATCTAGAATTAGATTATAGAGGTATCTGAAGCTACCTTTGTTTGTGTTCTGTCTTAAGAAACAGATTTTCCCTTCTGCTAATGACATTTTAAATTTATTCTTGTAGTTTAAATTTTTCTAAGAAGTGGGCCAATTTCCAATAGTTTTTACCTGGTGTTTGATCTCCAGGTCTTTATTCAGCTCAGAAAAGTTATTAGATGATATTGAAAGTTATTAAATGATTATTGCTTTATATAATTTTTTTTGTTAAATAATAGTTCTGGTCTCTTCATAGTAAATACTATTGGTTATTCAAATAGTGATTTACCATTCCTTATTCTATATTTCTATTGACTTTCAAGTTTTGTTTTTTTAAATTATTTCTCTGCAGTCTGTAATACCTTTTTATTTTGTTACCTCTTGTCTCATCTTATTCTCTTGAATTTAGATTTTTTAAAATAGATTTACTTATGTTTATTAAGGTTATTTCCTGTTGTTCTCTTTTGTACATGCCCATTAGTTTTCTGAAATTTTATTCTGAATCTTACAGTGGACATTTCCTAGGTTTATGCTTTTGTTCTGAATCTTTATTACATTATTATTTTCCCTCAGTTTTGCAGTACTTTTCTTTTCTTACCCAGTCACTGTCTAGAACAGGGCCTGGCATAGAGTAGAGGTTCAGTGGACATTTGTTAAATGAATTAATTGTGAGGAAGGTGAAATCTTTCTAGACATTGGGTATGTGAATTAACCTTGGGCCTGCTCTTACTGTGCTTATGTAATGGTCTAATGTCCCCTTTCAGATCTACAACTGCAGGCTAGTTGGTGTGCATAGTTTCCAATCTAACTCCTAGCTTACTACTACTACGTCTTTTTTTCATTCAGATTCTATCTTCCCCTATGTCTGATGTCCACCTATAGGAATGATGGAATGCGTGAGCAAGCATCATTTCCATGTCTACCAATGTTCATCTGCACATATCTATATCTATAATAGTTTCTCATGGTGGTTACCTATCCCACGTATAATGCTCAAACGAAAGCTTCCTATTTGTATTTCTACCCAACTGATACCTGGCTTTTGCTCTTTGGCCGTACGGAGATGTGAAACAGAGCAGAGAGATTTGTAGGCAGATGTATTCAGTCTTTGAAGGAAAGACTTATGACCAATTTTCTGGGTGGTACAGAGAGACTTTCAGAAGTCTCTGAAATCACTGGTGGTATAAAATGCAGTATCATTTTACATTTCATCACTTTTTTGATATTCCTATTTAATTCATTGAGAAGTTGGACACTATTAAACACAGAGCTACTAGCCAATACCATTTTGAGCTAGAACTTCATTTCTAGCCTACTTTAAAAATATTAGAATTTATTTTAAAATTCGGCCAGAATCTAGGGCATTTATTTTGAATGAAGACACATTGCTGTTATTTCTTATCATATTCACCTCCTCCTACGCACTCTTATACATAAATATGCCAAAACTAAATACTCACACTGTTCACTCACTACAGTCAGTTGATAAAGAATTTTGAAACAATTCATAAATATTTATTAGAGTAAAATAATAGCAACTGTTGCCAAAAATAGCATCCCATTTAAGTATATTCACAGCAGATGAACTCCAGAATCACTTTGTGCTGATTCATTTTTTCATTTTATACTAATGCTGACATGTTATTCCCTCCCAAATCACTTCAGAGCTATCAACTCCTCTCCCTCATGAACTCCCAGTCCAATTAGCAAACCCTTATGTATCTTATTACACTATCTTTCACAGTGTCTACTGATTTCCAAGTCCAGCACAATCTATTTCTAGCCTGGTTCTTCCCACAGGAATTTTTTGCAATTCTTAAATGTCAAAAAATTTATTTTCAAAATAAAAGCAGATAAACAAGTAGTAGAAAAACGTGTTACTTTCTTCCCAAGAAAGATTACTGCAAAATGTCAGAAAAACTATGACTTCTGATTTATCATCTACAATAATCCTGTTTTACACATTGACCTTAACCAATCTCAAACTTTTTCCCTTCATAACTGAGAAAAAATAGTTGGGGAAACTCCATAAGGTACAGAAACAAAGGCAGAGAAATGCCCAATTAAAAAAAAGAAAACAGGGAGCCATAGGCTATATATGCATACTCACACACAAACATATTTTCATTTAAAATGTTTTAGCAGCCAGCTTACTGATCAATTCTCCTCACCTTCTTTTGACCCTTTTTTAAAAACAGTTAACATGGTCTAAATCATTGCATTTACTGCTTTTAGATCTGATGTTTTTCTTTGTTTGAACAATGGCTGTAATCATGTTTTCTCAGGTCTCTTAGAAGTTATACTAATAAGAAGTAGCAGACAGTCCTCTCCCATGCATTCGAAAAGCAGATTTCTCATGTGGCAAGACAAAAAAGGAAAAAAATATCATTTAACATAAAATGAGGCCCTATATCTGAGACCCTGTGAGGTCATGTCTGTACAGCAGATTTGACTCCTGCTTAAGTTTTTCTTATGGAGGCAGGAGTGATTTGGTGATGACATAAAGGGGCCCTGATAGGGGACTGTCAACTTTTTCTTACGTGACAAGACTAGTTCAGAAAAACAAAAAATTATCCAATCAGCTCCTCCCTGGTTTTCCCAGGGCAAAATTTGAGAAGCTTGTCTAAATCACCTCCAACTGCCTCCTTTGAAAATAGGTGTTGATGTGAAAAATTAGGTCTCTCTGGTTCTTACCACAAGCACTGCCTTTTTCTTCTTACTGGCTAAAGTATGGATACAAAGGTGGCCCATAGTGCTTCTTGAAGGCTTATTTCCAAGCTAAACCCCAGGTACAATTGTGCTCTCAGTACCATCAACTGGGTCATCAAATATGTGTCAGAAAAAAAACACAAGTATGTGTATGTTTGGGAGTGGGGAAAGATTAATTTCAAAATTGACAGAAGAATTTGTCAGGAGGATATCTATTTTTGTTTTGTGCAATGCCTTAATGAACCACCTTGTAAAAAGACCCCATAGAGCATGGTGTGAGGTCCAAGTTAGGCAGAGACAAACAAGCTATTCTGCCTTCCAACTTAGGCTTCCAAAGAGCTCTCCAGAAGGAGAATAGCTGGTCCCAGAATAGGGAATGGGGGTGAGCAGAGTAACATGACAAGAGGCTGGAGAGAGGCAGCCTGGGAAAGTAGCTGGTGGTTAACAGCCAAAGAGAAAAGGCAGTCACACAGACATTCCCAATGGTGGGTATGATGGAGATACTTTTAATAACTGAATTGTTTAGTATCTACTCTGAAGTTCTTTGTATTACATAGTTGATTCGGTCTTGGTCTTATGCAAACCCTGTATTAACGAATTCTGAGCTATTCATGGTTCCTGCAAGATTAGTACAAGGAAAATTACACGGTTATGTTCCCGTGAGCCTCTGGTCAAACATTTTCATCACTGTCAGTATATAAACTTGTCTCATGTGTGTTTCTATTTAAAGACATCTTTTAATACATTGTTGCTTCATTCACATGGAACTCATGGCCAGTGGCACTATAAACTGTGATTGAAAGTCGTTTATCTATACACATACTGTCTCTATAAGGCAGATCGTAGTCTCTTGCACTTAGGAACACTAGACAACAATTCAACACTATGCATGGGGAGCATTTTAAGCAGTGAAACCATCAGCAGAAAAGCACAAAAATGTGGGGGAAATGGCACTAAATGGACTGCAAAGAGAGCACTCATTTCCAGTATGAGCTGAAACAAGAAGGCAGAGTGATGCCTTGTTCTCACCTCAGCCGAGACTGTGCATGTTGGGTAACTTAAATCCTTTTCCACTCTGCTCATGTTCATGAATAACCCCTGTGAGTATTGATTTTGGGATTACAAAATATTTTTATCAAGTAAGTGAACTCATAGATGTGGAATCCTCAAATGGTGGGGACTGACTTTATTTTGATATAATCTTTCCTCATGGTGACCCCCAAAATGTTTGTAAATGCTTGCTTTACACCACTTCCCATTGTGTTCATTTAGGAGAAATCAAGGAATTAAGGTGATGTCCCATCACTGTGTTGATGTATGTCAGAGTTCCTGATACCTAGTTAATACTAATTATTGTTGTCATTTTTCTTAGTATTTCATGAAGTGGGATATAAGATAGCAACCCTCTTTTTCATATATACCTTATAATGCATACTTCCTTTTCATGATTACTCTTACTGTTTTAAAAGTTTCAGCTATGTAAAGGGGGAATATGTGTGCATCTATGTAGGAGAGCAGCATACAAAGTGACCTGCTCTGTGTAAGCTCTGTAAGGAGAGTTTTAGCTCCAGAATCCTTGTTTTTATTTGCCCCTACTCCTTGCTCCTAAATTCATTCTCTGTCACCAACAGTGCAATTGTGATGAGGACATCATATGATGAGTCACATCTCTTAAGAGACTACTGTCAAAAAAAGAACCTTATACAGGGATCCCTTGCTTTTTGAAAGTTCAATTAATGCCACTTTGCTTTTATGAAAGACCTTCATCAGTACCTGTTTTTGCTATTCGAAAGGAATTTTCTCTTTTATGAAGAAAAGTGCTTCTTTGCTCTATGTCATTTCTACTTTATGAAAGATTTCTTACGAATGCTCTCCTTTCGGATAGTGGGGGAAATATGTATTTATTATTTGCATCTTAGTAAATACTCTTCATCTACTATTCCATTTAGTAACCTAATTTTCCCTTCTTCCTCTCCACTCCCCTCTTTCCTTCCTTCTTTCTCCTGGAGGTAATCAATGCTAAAAGGAATGCAGGCCTTAATCAAAACATTCATGGCTTCAAGAGAGGGCTGTCCCTCTTACAGTTTCCTTTGGCAACCCTTTGTTAGGACAAGGAGCTTGTGGCCAAACTTCTAGTCTCAGTCAGAAATTCTGGCAACAGATCCCTAGCACATATAAATCCCCAAATTCGAAAGTTTTGTCCAACAAGCTTACTCTGGATTGCCATACAGATTGCCAATGTCAGAACCATCTCCAAATATGCTATTAAATCCTCTAAATTAATTCTCTGTCACCAGCTGGGCAGTTGTGATCAGTTCAGTTCAGTTCAGTCACTCAGTCATGTTTGACTCTTTGAGACCCCCATAGACTACAGCAGGCCAGGCATGTCCATCACCAACTCCCAGAGATTGCTCAGACTCATATCCATCGAGTCGGTGATGCCATCCAAGCTTCTCATCCTCTGTTGTCCCTTCTCCTCCTGCCTTCAATCTTTCCTAGCATTAGGGTCTTTACCAGTGAGTCAGTTCTTCACATCAGGCGGAGTTTCAGCTTCAGCATCAGTCCTTCCAATGAATATTCAGGACTGATTTCCTTTAGGATTAACTGGTTTGATTTGTTCTGAGGAGAACCAATCTCCATTTCCATATCAGCTTTCTCATCAATACAGTGGGGGAAACAAACAAACAAACATCCTGGGTTGGAGGTCAGGCCTTGTGGACTTGTCCCAAGGTTTTACCACTACCAGGATGGGTGACCTTAGCCAGGTTCCATTACCAACCTTAGGTTGAAGCTTTATTCTCTATTAATTAAATAGACAGAACTGAGGTAAACTTTAATGTAGGACTGACAAATTTAAGAAGGGAAAAAAGTGTACATGTGTTAAATTCTAATTAAACATGAATTTCAGAGAAACAACAGATAATTTTCTGTGTAAATATATTGCACTCAGTATTTGAAACATGCTTCTGCTTAAAAGGGCCTCCCTGGTGGCTCAGCTGGTAAAGAATCTGCCTGCAATGCAGGAAATCTGGGTTTGATCCCTGGTTTGGAAAGATCCCCTGGAGAAGGGAATGGCTACCCACTCTCGTATTCTTGCCTGGAGAATTCCATGGACAGAGGAGCTTGGCCGCTGCAGTCTATGGGGTTGCAAAGAGTCAGACATGACTGTCTCTGTGTAGCTGTCATCTCTTGGCACGTGCTGCTAGGTGTCTATGAGGCTTTGGGGCTTGTGGTGATCTGTATCTGCCTGATATTCAGTGTGAATGACCTTCAGAGAATAACAATTACTGCTCTACCTTCATGTCCAAACATTGTCCCTATTCCCCTTTTGGCTAATTCTAACTCAGAGCAATGTAGAGAAGAGGCTTGTGGACAACAGTTCCTGCTTAACCAACCTGAGGCAGTACAGTCATATTCAGGAAATCCAGAGGAATCTATTGAAAAGTTATTTGAATTAGTAACAGAATTTGGCAGGTAACAGGGAGGTAAAATAATGGCTTACCTATATAACTGATAATGAGTTGGAAGATATAGTAGGAAAAATCCCATTTGGCAACTGAAAACATAAAATACTTAGGGATAACATTAGCAAGAACTGAGTGGTGTCTGTCTATGTGTTACATACTTCACAGCATCACTGAGGAACATAAAAGCAAATGAGTAAATGGAAATTTCCATTTGAGTACATGGAAATGTGAACCATGTTTTCTTGTGGAAACTTGGTATTGTAAAGATGTCAATTCTTTATTTAATTTGTACATGTGGTACAATTCCAATAAAATTCCAATAGCATTATTTTTGAGAACACATAAAATTATTTTAGAATTCATCTGAAAGAGTAAACAAGACTAACAAAGAAAATTTAGAAAAAGAATAATGAAGGAGGGCTTGCCTTACCAGATGTGAAGACATGTTTTAAAGTTATGATAAGTAAAACAATACAAGATTGACACCTAAAGAGATAGACATACCAATCACTGGAATGAAATACCGAGATTTGATAAAAATGATATTTCAAACCACTAGATAAAGAATAGACTATTTAATAAATGATATTGGGGCAAATAGTTAACCAGTTAGAAAAAAATGTGGCTGGATTATCAGAGACTCAACACACAGCAAAAGCCTCTTCTGAGCAGCCCCTGCCTTCCCACCCGCACTGGCACCCTCCATCTAGTGTCTGTGGTTCCTCCCAGCTCCCTTCTGCCCTGGCACCCTCCATCTAGTGTCTGTGGTTCCTCCCAGCTCCCTTCCGCCCTGGCACCCTCCATCTAGTGCTCGTGGTTCCTCCCAGCTCCCTTCCGCCCTGGCACCCTCCATCTAGTGTCTGTGGTTCCTCCCAGCTCCCTTCCGCCCTGGCACCCTCCATCTAGTGTCTGTGGTTCCTCCCAGCTCCCTTCCGCCCTGGCACCCTCCATCTAGTGTCTGTGGTTCCTCCCAGCTCCCTTCCACCCTGGCACCCTCCATCTAGTGTCTGTGGTTCCTCTCAGCTCCCTTCCGCCCTGGCACCCTCCATCTAGTGCTCGTGGCTCCTCCCAGCTCCCTTCCGCCCTGGCACCCTCCATCTAGTGCTCATGGTTCCTCCCAGCTCCCTTCCACCCTGGCACCCTCCATCTAGTGCTCGTGGTTCCTCCCAGCTCCCTTCTGCCCTGGCACCCTCCATCTAGTGCTCGTGGTTCCTCCCAGCTCCCTTCTGCCCTGGCACCCTCCATCTAGTGCTCGTGGTTCCTCCCAGCTCCCTTCTGCCGTGCATCTCCTGCCACAGTCCACTGCTCAGCGTGGCTCTCCTTGTCACACGCCTTCCGCTTCCCTCCATGCCTGCATAATACAATCTAAGCTCCATAACCTGGCATTCAAGACGCCTCGCTCTGGCCCCTGTGCCTCCCCCTGCCCTCAGGCATCTTCATTACCACTCTCAGTGCAGCCCCTCCAGCCTGCTTCCTGCTGTTACCCTCTCTCAGTGGGTCTCTCCTGTTGTTTTGTTCTTCCTATTGATTTCTCCTCAGCTGCTCTGCCTGGTCAAAACCATCCCACCATTTGGTTCTGCTCAGATTATACTTTATCTGAGAGACTTTTTTTAACAATCTTCCTGCCATTACAGCATATTCACTCCTTTATTATAGCACATGCCTGATACTACAGTTCTTTGTATGAGAGCTGTGTCTTTTCATCCACGGTGTCACTTTCCACAGTGCAAGGAACTCGGTTTGCATTTGATTAACTGAATTCACCCTGCTGCATAGGCTGCCTAGGAATTGACAGTTTTCAAAGGACCTGAGTGTACAAGTGCTCTCACCACTGAAAATAGTCTAAGTATTGTATTTTTAATGGAATAATCCTTTATTTATATAGTGTTCTACCATTTATTTATAAATGTCTTTCACATAATGAGAACCAGTCTGAGTAAATATTTGCATTTTCCTGGAGAAACTGATTTATCTAATGTTACATGGATAGTTAGAGGGCAGAGTTGGGGTATAAAATCCGATTTCTTCCTTTCCAGTGCTGTGCCTTGTTGACCTCAGTGGTTCCACTGGGGAAGAACCTCAAGGTCTTATGTTACAAGAGGGCATCACTCTAATATCCACTGTCTTCCTACAGGGTTGCAGAAATTATGATTGCAGATTTGTTTAAAGTCTGAATAGAATGGAGTTTCTTTTGTGATTAATTCATCAGGCATATCAGTGTTGCCAGTTCATGGATGTCCCACCTGACCACCAGACTTTTGTCCCCTAGTCTGTGGAGTGACTGCTATGTTTTCTCATTTCTCAAGTGCGGGAGGGCCTCACTGCTTCACGGCTGACATGGCGGGCTTGCCCGGCCTCCTTCACGGAGGTCATTGGACCCTGTATATTTTCCTACAAATGTCTCTGGCATTTGAGAAGCGAGTGAGCCCCACAGCGCCTGCTTGTTCACAGAGGGCCTTATCAGTTGTTGATGAGACCCTGTCTAGGCTCACAGACAGGCAGTTTCCTCCAGCCCCAGAGCCTGAGCCCGCTGTGGAGCCAGAAGAAGGTGATAAGCCTCCGAGAAGATTTTTTAGGAGCCTTGCCTATCTTTCACACCAAGTCGCCAGGGTACATTTTCCATGGTCGCCATTTACAGATAGGGTGGCTGCTCTGGATAAGGCAGGGGCGGCCGTAGGGGGCGGGGACGGGGAACAGTGAAGGGGGCAAATGGTTTCTCCAATTAGCCACCTTCAGGTCTCCCTCAGGACCCTGTAAGATTTGTCTCAGACAACTTCTTTTTTTTTTTTTCTTTTTCATTGTAAAAATTCCTCCATAGCCAGCTAAGCAAACCTCAGGCTGGCTCCAAAGCAATCCGATAGGGTAGACCCAGATCATGATGGTAAAAGTTGAATCTTGTTGGGCCTTAACTGTGGGGAACGTTCCTTCTGCAGCTGCCAGACAGGAGGTCTGTGGCCATAGAGGAAGCAGGACTGCCACAGAAAAGCCTGATACAAAGCCCAGTGTTTTAGAACAGTCGGTTACAGGCCATACATTAAAGAATCTACACAAATCAACCCCTTGAGGACTCCCTCCAGTCCCTCCTTGCCAAGTGTTCAGGCAAGGCAGCCAGAGGAAAGCACAGGGAATAGCCTGTGCTTGACTGAAAAGCAAGACCTGTTCATTTTCTTGGGATCCAGAAGATCTGTCTTCTCTTTGGAGTCTTTCTAAGAGCTATAAAAGAGTGATGCCAAGGGTGTACTGCTGATTTTCAGCATTCACAAAAAGTTAAATGAGGACTTCTTCTCATGTTTAGAAAATAATCTTGTTTTCTTGTTTGGACAAGTAAATGTGTTCTAGCCTCTACAGAAAGGATGTAAGTACAATCCATTTTTTAAATGGAGTGTTTCAAGTTATTTAAGTGCCTATCCATTGCATTGTCGCATTTAATTGTTAATAACACTATTTTCCAATGAAGAACTGAGGTTCAGGGAGTTAAACCACATGTCCAGAGTCACATAGCTAGCAGAGGCAGAGAGGGATTCCATTGAGTTACTTCTTCCTTCCATTTCTTGCTGCTTACTGTTTTTTAAGGATTAGTTTTGTTTTGGTCATTCCTCCAAAGAGCAAACAAGGTAAAGTGCAGCCTTCTAGGGTCAACTGGGGAAATAAAGCATGAGGTTTGGTGATGATGCTACAGTATGTGTGTTGGCTGATGTGGAGGGGAACAGGTGGGTGGCTGTAATATAAGGTGGACCACGCTGAAGTAGAGTTATTTTATAGGATGCCACCAAAAGACTGCTTACTCCTTTTCTTGATTTGTTTTCCCATGAAGACCATTACCACTGCTTTGAAATACACTTTGTTAAGTTTCCCCCTTGTCAACTCACATCATAATCTCAAAAATTTTGTCTCAGCTATCATGGTGTGGGACAGGCAGTTTCAGTCTAGCCTCCTGTTCTTGGGTGAGATGATGCCTATACTGACTGCAGTACAGTCATGGCTACATAGAAAATGGACAAGTGGTAGCCATAATTGTCATTATGGTCATTATTGTTTCCAGTAAGCAGCAATGAGTATGAGAATGGACTGGGTCCTTTACTGCAAAGAGAAATGCATAAACACAGTTCAGTTCAGTTCAGCCTCTCAGTCGTGTCCGACTCTTTGCGACCCCATGAATCACAGCATGCCAGGCCTCCCTGTCCATCACCAACTCCCGGAGTTCACTCAGACTTGCGTCCATCGAGTCAGTCATGCCATCCAGCCATCTTATCCTTCGTCATCCCCTTCTTCTCCTGCCCCCAATCCCTCCCAGCATCAAAGCCTTTTCCAATAAGTCAACTCTTCGCATGACGTGGCCAAAGTACTGGAGTTTCAGCTTTAGCATCATTCCTTCCAAAGAAATCCCAAGGTTGATCTCCTTCAGAATGGACTGGTTGGATCTCCTTAAATGGAAAATACAAATGATATGACTTCATTTAAGGCTCCCAAACAGAGCCTTGCCCAGAGCTTTTTCCCAGAGGAAAAAGCGCTAGTAGCCTGTTGGACCACTTTGTAAGTAGGCTTGCAAGGTAGCAGCCCTATTCCTCCATGACTAAAGCCTGGACACTCTTCTTTCTGGTTTCTGTTTATTCTAAGAAACCTGAGCCTTGGGGAGAAAGACAGGTGGAAATGCCTTTCTGATCCCCTGGGAAGAAGGAACTAATTAGTAGTCTGCAGAAGAGATCCCCAAGCCTAATATTGACCTTCCTGTCCAGCTTCCTTTATTTTGCAACTTGATAACTCAAGGCAGCCACAATGAAGACCACCAACTACTCACCCTCTAGGTAAAATTCCTCACTGGAACTTGGATTTTGAGTTTACTTTGAAGAAATGATGTGGGTACCAGCAGCCACAGCTCACAGTGTTAGCACTGTTGACCACTGGATGCTGCCCAGTCCCAAGCAACTCTCTTTTAAACTCAGCCTGAAATGGTCACAATACTGCTTAGTGACCCCAACAGTCTTTCTACCTTTTGAATTCTGGGGACAGACTCTGTCACTGAAGGTGCTCCAAGAATCATTTCATAGCATCCGTGGTTTACTTTTCAATACAGTGCTGGGAGAATGATTAGAAACTTTGGTGTTCCAGATTTATTTGGAAAAATAACAAGACGAGGACAGGGTGGGTGGTAAGCACATGTATGTCTACTTTATTGATGATGAAATAGAAGACAGAAGGTTACACTAACTCTGAGAATTTAAATCCTGAAATGTTCCTGGAGCCCAGAGAGCAAAATGCCTGGGTTTGTCTGGTTGTGCATTTAACACAGCTTGACTGACTAGCAGGAGGGGCTGTATTTTCCAACTTTGTGCTCTAATCTGGGAAGTATGCCTCAAGGGGACTCTAAGGAGCTGGTTTTAGTATCCCTAAGGCCCAAAGTCTGTGACTCAATACCCTCTCTTGACCACTAACCCTGCCACGTGGATGTCACACCTCTCTTACTTACGGTGCAACTTTACCCCAGAGATCTCTGTCTCACCAAGAAGGAATGTGTGAATTGTCCCCTGGGGACTCCCCATTACTTGAGTTACTGCATGTCCCAGCATTTATGAGTCTTCCTTCTCACATATTTTTACTGGTAAAATGAAGAAAGAAATTTTCCATTCGAAAAATAAATACAATATGTAATTTTATTTTTTTAAACGAAAGGCATAATTTTTTCCTTCTCTACAGTAAAGTCTCTTTTATCCATCATCTAATCAACTAGAAATTCAGTAACCCAAGATTTAAAAAAAAAATCAGTTGTCTTAATAAAATGAGGACAAATAATAAACACTGCTCCACTAGGAAAAAATGTGAAAGCAGTTTTCAGAGAATACAATAGTGGAGCCAATATGCTTTTCACTTAATACCCAAATCAGCATTTCTTAAAGCATGTGCACTGGGATAACCAGGTATCAGAGGCCCCAGGAGGAAGGACCCCACTTCCCTGAACCTTGGAAACTCTGAAAACCACTGCCTGCCACTCCCACATCTGCTGTACCAAGATCTTGAGGCATGGTTCATAATTCTCAAAGTTCTTTCCAAATAATTCAGTCTCATTTGATTGGCAAATGTAGCTTTGCTGCCGCTGCTGCTGCTAAGTCGCTTCAGTCGTGTCCGACTCTGTGAGACCCCATAGATGGCAGCCCACCAGGCTTCTCTGTCCCTGGGATTCTCCAGGCAAGAATACTGGAGTGGGTTGCCATTTCCTTCTCTAAAATGTAGCTTTATTGCCCTTTAATTCTTTGAGAATTAATTGGCTTTTTGGTGCAACTGACATAACTCAGCCAGCTATTGGCATAACTAGTGAGTCACAGAGCTCTCCTATTTTCTCTGGAAAAGTTTGGGGCTTTTTGCATGTGTAAAAAGGAAGGTGATTTATTTTTTCCTTTTACAAATTTGCTGAGTTACTTTCAGTGAGTGTCAAAGATGGCCTTCATTTTATTCACTAGTCAGTTTTAGGCTATTTAGACTTTTCCTTTCTCCGACTGAAGTGACTTCAGAATTTAAAGTAAATATTTACTTTAAAAATCTGTGTCCTGAGCAACCCAAATGTCCACTGATACATGAATGAATAAGTAAAATGTGGTATTTAAATGCAATGGAATATTATTTGACTATTAAAAAGAGATTCTGACACATGCTACATGTATGAACCTTGAGCCCATTACACTAAGTGAAATAAACTAGACAGAAAAAGACAAAATATTGTACAGTGTCACTTGTGAGATACCTGGAGCAGTCAAATCAAATCCATAGAAACAGACAGTATAATGCTGATTGCTAGGGGCTGAGGGGAGGAGGGGGTGAAGAATTATTACTTCATGGGTGCAGGGTTTCAGTTTCACAAGATGAAAAGAGTTCTGGAGATGGATGGGGATGATGGTTGCCCAATAATGTGGAAGTATTTAATGCCACTAAACTGTCAAAAAAAGAGACATGGTTAAAAATATTAAATTTTATGTTATACATATATGTTGCCACAAGTTAAATATGTTCATATCCTGCAGATATTGCCATCCCTTGGCCATGATTTGGGCGGTTTTAGATAGAAAATGAAGATGCAGCTGTCTCTCCAGAGTACTTGGGAACAGCTCTGAAGCTTTCAGTTCTGTCAAGCAGATGCCAGAGTTCAATTGCCTGCAGTCAGGATCCCTGATGTCCAGGACACTTAACAGAGCCTTTTCCTAGGTCCATGTTTTTTCTTGACAAAGTGATAATGCTCCTAATTAGTGAGGAGACCTGCGCCCCGACAGCCTGACAAGCTGGGCCCTTGGCCACTGGGCTGGAGAGGGAGGGGGCAGAGGGCTGTCTGCAGGACCAGCTTGGGGGCTTAAGCTGATCTGCTTGGGAGCAGATGAGCACCCAGCAGACAAGAGGCAGGGGCTGGAGGGAAGAAGAGGCCCATAGATAGAGAGGGCAAGAGGGGAATGTTTTGCTGACAGAAAAGAGATATATTTTAGACTGACTTCTAATGCTAGCTATGCCTTAATCTCATTGCCAGAGCACAATGCTCTCAGGATAACCTGAATTAGTGTCTTCTATACTCTTCCTGTAGTAAGGACCCAAGGAGACTGCAAAAGTGCCTCTCTTCTCTCTTTATGCTTCTTTCTAGATAATCAAAACCCATAAGGATTCTTTTCCAAAAAAAATTTTTTTTTTCAATTTATTTGGCAGTACCAGGTCTTAGTTGCAGCATGCAAACACTTAGTTGTATGTAGCACATGGCATCTAGTTCCTTGACCAGGGATTGAACCTGGGCCCCCAGCACTGGGAGTGCAGTGTCTTATCCACTGGACAACCATCAGAGAAGTCCCCATGAGAACTCTTAATGAATGATTTAAAACAAATCAGGGGACCTTAACAGCTAAAGGTCACCTCCAACTGTGTGGCATCCTGCCCTTTCTCTTCTCTTCTGTCTCTCCTGGGAGAGGCCCTCACATCTTGAAGACCGTTGTCCTCACTGACCTCCATAATGCAACTGTGAGTTGAATAGTGGCCTTCAAATACATATCCACCCAGAACCTGTCTATATCATCATATCTGGAAAAAATGTTTTCACAAATGTAATTAAGGATTTGCAATTTGGATTTGGAGATAAGACCATCCTGGATTATACAGGTGATCCCTAAGTCCAATGAAAGTGTCCACGTCACAGGAAGGCAGAGGGAGATCTGAGACACAGAGGAGAGGCCATTTGAGGTTAGAGAGAAATTGGAGGGGTACAGCTACAAACCCACTTGACTTCACATTCCAGGATGTCTGGCTCTAGGTGAGAGATCACACCATCATGATTATCTGGGTCATGAAGATCGTTTTTGTACAGTTCTTCTGTGTATTCTTGCCACCTCTTCTTAATATCCTCTGCTTCTGTTAGGTCCATACCATTTCTGTCCTTTATCGAGCCCATCTTTGCATGAAATGTTCCCTTGGTATCTCTAATTTTCTTGAAAAGGTCTTTAGTCTTTCCCATTCTGTTGTTTTCTTCTATTTCTTTGCATTGATCTCTGAGGAAGGCTTTCTAATCTCTTCTTGCTATTCTTTGGAACTCTGCATTCAGATGCTTATATCTTTCCTTTTCTCCTTTGCTTTTGGCTTCTCTTCTTTTCACAGCTATTTGTAAGGCCTCCCCACATAGCCATTTTGCTTTTTTGCATTTCTTTTCCATGGGGATAGTCTTGATCTCTGTCTCCTATACAATGTCACGAACCTCCGTCCATAGTTCATCAGGCACTCTATCTATCAGATCTAGTCCCTTAAATCTATTTCTCACTTCCACTGTATAATCATAAGGAATTTGATTTAGGTCATACCTGAAGGGTCTAGTGGCTTTCCCTACTTTTTTCAATTTGAGTCTGAATTTGGCAATAAAGAGTTCATGATCTGAGCCACAGTCAGCTCCCAGTCTTGTTTTTGTTGACTATATAGAGCTTCTCCATCTTTGGCTGCAAAGAATACAATCAATTTGATTTCGGTGTTGACCATCTGGTGATGTCCATGTGTAGAGTCCTCTCTTGTGTTGTTGGAAGAGGGTGTTTGCTATGACCAGTGTGTTCTCTTGGCAAAACTCTATTAGCTTTTGCCCTGCTTCATTCCATATTCCAAGGCCAAATTTGCCTGTTACCCCAGGTGTTTCTTGACTTCCTACTTTTGCATTCCAGTCCCCTATAATGAAAAGGACATCTTTTTTGGGTGTTAGTTCTAAAAGGTCTTGTAGGTCTTCATAGAACCATTCAACTTCAGCTTCTTCAGCGTTACTGGTTGGGGCATAGACTTGGATTACTGTGATATTGAATGGTTTGCCTTGGAAATGAACAGAGATGATTCTGTTGTTTTTGAGATTGCATCCAAGCACTGCATTTCGGACTCTTTTGTTGACCATAATGGCTACTCCAGTTCTTCTAAGGGATTCCTGCCCGCAGTAATAGATATAATGGTCATCTGAGTTAAATTCACCCATTCCAGTTCATTTTAGTTCGCTGATTCCTAGAATGTCGACGTTCACTCTTGCCATCTCCTTTTTGACCACTTCCAATTTGCCTTGATTCATGAAGCGACTTAGCAGCAGCAGCAGCAGATGGACCTAACATTCCAGGTTCCTATGCAATATTGCTCTTTACAGCATCAGACCTTGCTTCTATCACCAGCCACATCCACAACTGGGTATGGTTTTTGCTTTGGCTCCATCCCTTCATTCTTTCTGGAGTTATTTCTCCACTGATCTCCAGTAGCATATTGGGTACCTACTGACCTGGGGAGTTCCTCTTTCAGTATCCTATCATTTTGCCTTTTCATACTATTCATGGGGGTTCGCAAGGCAAGAATACTGAAGTGGTTTGCCATTCCCTTCTCCAGTGGACCACATTCTGTCAGACCTCTCCACCATGACCCATCCATCTTGGGTGGCCCAACACGGCATGGCTTAGTTTCACTGAGTTAGACAAGGTTGTGGTCCGTGTGATTAGAATGACTAGTTTTCTGTGATTATGGTTTCAGTGTGTCTGCCCTCTGATGCCCTCTCGCAACACCTACCGACTTACTTGGGTTTCTCTTACATTGGACGTGGGGTATCTCTTCACGGCTGCTCCAGCAAAGTGCAGTCACTGCTCCTTACCTTGGATGAGAGCTATCTCCTCACTGCCGCCCCTCCTGACCTTGAACATGGAGTAGCTCCTCTCGGCCCTCCTGCGCCCGCACAGCCACTGCTCCTTGGACGTGGGCTTGCTCCTCTAGGCCACTGCCCCTGACTTCAGGCGTAGGGTAGCTTCTCCCGGCCACCGCCCTTGACCTCGGACATGGGGTAGCTCCTCTCGGCCGCTCCTGGATCACTACGAACAAAGCTAGTGGAGGTGATGGAATTCCAGTTGAGCTCTTTCAAATCCTGAAAGATGATGCTGTGAAAGTGCTGCACTCAATATGCCAACAAATTTGGAAAACTCAGCAGTGGCCACAGGACTGGAAAAGGTCAGTTTTCATTCCAATCCCAAAAAAAGGCAATGACAAAGAATGCTCAGACTACTACACAATTACACTCATCTCACACGCTAGTAAAGTAATGCTCAAAATTCTCCAAGCCAGGCTTCAGCAATACGTGAACCGTGAACTTCCAGATGTTCAAGCTGGTTTTCGAAAAGGCAGAGGAACTGGAGATCAAATTGCCAACATCTGCTGGATCATCGAAAAAGCAAGAGAGTTCCAGAAAAACATCTATTTCTGCTTTCTTGACTATGCCAAAGCCTTTGACTGTGTGCATCACAATAAACTGTGGAAAATTCTGAAAGAGATGGGAATACTAGACCACCTGACCTGCCTCTTGAGAAATCTGTATGCAGGTCAGGAAGCAACAGTTAGAACTGCACATGGAACAACAGACTGGTTCCAAATAGGAAAAGAAGTACGTCAAGGCTGTATATTGTCACCCTGCTTATTTAACTTCTATGCAGAGTACATCATGAGAAATGCTGGGCTGGAAGAAGCACAAGCTGGAATCAAGGTTGCCGGGAGAAATATCAATAACCTCAGATATGCAGATGACACCACCCTTATGGCAGAAAGTGAAGAGGAACTAAAAAGCCTCTTGATGAAAATGAAAGAGGAGAGTAAAAATGTTGGCCTAAAGCTCAAAATTCATGGCATCTGGTCCCATCACTTCATGGGAGATAGATGGAGAAACAATGGAAACAGTGTCAGACTTTATTTTTGGAGGCTCCAAAATCACTGCAGATGGTGATTGCAGCCATGAAATTAAAGGACGCTTAATCCTTGGAAGGAAAGTTATGACCAACCTTGATGACATATTCAAATCAGGGACATTACTTTGCCAACAAAGGTCCATCTAGTCAAGGCTATGGTTTTTCCAGTGGTCATGTATGGATGTGATATTTTTACTATAAAGAAAACTGAGCACCAAAGAATTGATGCTTTTGAACCGTGGTGTTGGAGAAGACTCCTGAGAATCTCTTGGACTGCAAGGAGATCCAACCAGTCCATTATAAAAGAAATCAGTCCTGGGTGTTCTTTGGAAGGAGTGATGCTAAAGCTGAAACTCCAGTACTTTGGCCACCTCATGAGAAGAGTTGACTCATTGGAAAAGACTCTGATGCTGGGAGGGATTGGAGGCAGGAGGAAAAGGGGAGGACAGAGGATGAGATGGCTGGATGGCATCACCGACTCGATGGACGTGAGTTTGAGTGAACTCCAGGAGTTGGTGATGGACAGGGAGGCCTGGCGTGCTGCGATTCATGGGGTCGCAAAGAGTCAGACATGATTGAGTGATTGAACTGAACTGAACTGAGCCACAAACCACTGGTAAAGAGTCTGTCTGCAATTTAGGAGACCCCACTTCAATTCCTGGGTCAAGAAGATCCCCTGGAAAAGGGATAGGCTACCCACTCCAGAATTGTTGGGCTTCCTGGTGGCTAAGACAGTAAAGAATCCACCTGCAATGCGGGAGACCTGGGTCAATCCCTGGTTTAGGAAGATCCCCTGGAGAAAGGCATGGCAACCCACTCCAGTATACTAGCCTGGAGAATCCCTATGGACAGAGGAGCCTAGCAGGCTACAGTCCATGGAATCACAAAGAGTTTGACATGACTGAGTGACTAAGCACAGCACAGCACAACTCCAAACCAAAGAATTTCTGAAAGTGGCAAAAATCATTCCGTCTCTAGAGCCTTTGGAGAAAGTGCGGCCCTGTTGGCCCTTGATTTCAGACGTCTGGTATTCAGAACTATGAGAGTATAAATTCTTGTTGTTTTAAGCCATTAAATTTGTTGCAGCAACTTTAGAAAATGAATTACAAATGCCAATACTTAAAACCAGCATGGTGGTCTTTATTGCTGAATTGTTACTGCGGAACTTGCTATTTGTTTCCTTGAGAAAGAGCCTCATCCGTGGCATGTTGGCAGTGCTTCTTACTTCTCACACTGTGTGCCCATGCATCACCCGGGGACCCTGTTTTGGAGCAGACTGTGAGACAGCCTCAGTGCTGGGGCCCATGATTCTGTCTTTGTGCCTTATCTTCCTCACCTGTTAAACAACGAGTTTGGGCTAGTGTTGCTCAAGTTTCTTCTAGCTCGAATTTTCTGTGAGTATGAGATGCTTTCCACACACAGACAGAAGACTCTGGGGTCCCAGTGTCCACCTTGATCTTTGAACACCAACCTTTACTTTCAGTGTGAGGCCTTTCTTCTCATTTTGCCTATACCAGAGCATAAAATGTCCTGATTCTCTGCAATGTAAAAGAAAATGATAGAACACTCCTTTGTCCATTGCTGCTGTGGTTTTCTCACTGGTCAGCTGAGGCATCACCCCCCACCCCCCCTCCCTACCCCTACCCTCTGCCAAGTGAGTTGTGAGCTTTCTTTTGAAGAGCTAATTCACATGAATGAATTGTTGCTGAGCCTCCATTTTCAGAGAAGGGTGTTTGTGTGTGTGTGTGTGTGTGTGTGTGTGTGTGTGTCGGTGTTAATAATCCTCACTGACCACATCCCCGTGGTCAGCTTGTGCACATAACTGAGTGTGAAGTCTAACTGTTCAGAGTCTGCAACTGTGATTTGTGTTCCCTTGGCACAGTCTGGAAAATACCCATTCTCTGTGGGTGTTGCTCTGTGGGCATAAAATGTCCACTGCCTTTATCAGAATGTCACTCCCTTAATACATGGTTTTAACAAAAAGCACTTTACTTCTAAGATTGACACTGTAGAAAATTGCGAAAATGCTACATGAGTGTCCCATAATCCCAGTAGGATGGCTATTTTCAAAAGTCACATTTCCATTCCTCTGAGTTCTTATTGCCTGAGCACACATCTAGAAGTAAGCACTTGAGAGATTTGGTTTTAAAAACCCTGATAAGGCGGGAGCCATTGTTCTTTCCTGGGTGTCCTTTCCTGGTATCTCTTGCTCAGTCTGAATAACTGCTCCCTGTGACCTTTTTCTTGCTACATCTTGCTTCATCTCTGACTGCATATTGGAAAATTCTTCCCATGTGTTTGAGTTCAAATTCTCAAGAGAAAGAATCTAATCAGAGGAGGATCTTCCCCCCCCCCCCTTGGGGCTACTACAAAATTGTTGGTCAACCTTTGATGGGTTCTCCCGGATCATGTGGTCCTGGGTCATGTGACTCAAATTGACCAAATCAGCTGTGGCTCAGGTATCACAGGACACAAACCACAATCCAGGCAGCAGAGGACTGGGGGCCAGTCAGACTTTCTGTGAAGAGGATGTGGGAAGGGCTGGTGATGACCCAATTTCCAGGGCACATGCTTCCCTCATCTTTCTCTGAAAGGGCTATAGATGTAAAAGGCCTATGTGGAGACTCAGGGGACTGGAGGTCATAGCTGTACAGTAAGTACCAGTGTTTCTTTGTCTCAGTCTTCGAAGTTGAGAAGTGGTAAAGTCAAAGTCACAGAGAATTGAAACTGACCTTCTTGAAATAAGTGTGTTTAGGAACCAAAAATAAGCTGGTGCCCTTGTAGAGGTTCAGTCCGACATATCAAAACATTGTCAGGGAGAGCAGGCTGCAGAATTTCTGGGAAGTGATGGGTGTGAGAGGGCAGGAGAGGCAAGCTCTCAGCCATGAATGTGTGGTGTGCACTTGGACATGAATCAGGCTGAGCCTACCACACTGCACATCAAGGGTCATGGCACTGTGTGAATTCCATTTGCAGGTTCCCTTTTTAAAAGGCAGAGCTGACCTCCCCAGCTCTAATGGAGAGGAGCAGCCTCAAGATGTCAACCAGAGAGGAGCAGGTTTCCCCGGCACTCAGGAGACTTCGATTGTCTCAGTCGGGCATCCAATTTGTTTCTGCTGGCCTCAGCTCCCCACTCCATTGCCACCTCCTTCCCACTTTCTGTACTGTTCACTTTTACTAAAGATTTCTTGTGTTTGAACAGCATAATGTCATCAAATGTGACTTGACTTTTAGAATAATGCAATAAAGCTTCTGGGAGAAAATTAAGAATATTTTCACATCTTCATACCAGAAGCTAGGTAAAAGATTTAAGATATAAAAAGCACTAACCATAAAGAAATAAGCAAATTTGGAATGTCAAAATTAAAAGTTTGTGCATATCAAAAGACGTTATCCAGAAAATAAAAAGAAAGCAAAGACTGAGAGAAATATCTATGATATGCATTTGTATATTATATTATGATAAATACTTTTATAAATGCATAAATATTATGATATATATTACTACAGATCAGTAATAAAAATATATACAACCCAATAAAAAATAAGCTAAAGACTTGAACAGACACTAAATTGTCTTTAAATCATGCAGAGTGCTCAACGTTATTACTCATCAGGAAAATGTAGTTTAGAAACCACAAGGTGTTATCACTTCATAGCCACTCAGGTAGTTGTAATAATTTAAAAGGTTTATAGCATGAACAGTATATTAACTTGATGTGGAAAAATGGGACTCACATATGTTGCTGTTGAAAGGGCAAATGGATAGCCACTTTGGATAACTGTTTAGCACTGATTCTTTAGCTGTTAAGAATACACTTATACCACAATCACCAGTTCATTTCTAGGTATTTACCCCACAGGGATGAAAGCATATACCCATACATGGACTTGTTCAAGAATGTTCATAATGGTTTTATTTTTAATAATGAAAAACTGGAAAGAGCAAACATGCCCAATAATAGGTTAATGTATAAACAATCTGTGTTGTATATTCTTATAATGGAATTAGTAACAAAAAAGTTCTGATATACACAAAAATGTGATTAAATCTAAAAACAATTATGGGTGCTAGACACAACAGACTACTTTCTTTGTGATTCTGTTTATATACATTTGTAAAACTCACAAAAATCACCTATAGTGATAGAAATCAGAGCAATGGTTTTCTTTTAGGGGTGGAGCAAGGGGCAGAGAATGCCTGGAAAGGGTACTAGGAACTTTCTGGGGTGATGGGAATGTTTTATATCTTTTTTAGTCTTTATTTCTTTTGATTAACTTTTATTGGAGTACAGTTGATTTAAAGGGTTGTGCTAGTTTCTGCTGTTTGGCAAAGTGAATCAGTTATACATATACATATATCCACTCTTTTTTCAGATTCTTTTCCTATATAAGTCATTACAGAGCATTAAGAGTTCCCTGGGATAAATTGGGAGACTGGGGTTTACATGTACACAGTGCTGTATATAAAATAGATAACTAATAAGATCCTACTATATAGAAGGAAATGTTTTATATCTTAAGTGGCATGTTAGTTACATGATGTAGTTGATGCTATGGTACCCTGTCCAGATACCCTGTTTAGGACTCACAGACCCATGCCCCAGTGCTGGCAATATCAGTCAGGATAACTTACATCTGCATTCCTTACTGGATATTGCCCTTGGCTCCAGAGAAATGCCTTGCCCAGCTGTCTTCTGTGGAGTGGCCATGACTAATGACTGTTCAATGCAAGGATTCAAAGACCCAACCCCTTGCCTTACTTTGGACACTCTAAAGGACCATCCCTTCTCCAAAGCTCCCCATAGGATCAGCCAAGGCTTCAGTTGCAACAACATTGCAGATCAGCTTCTCTTTGTTCTTAGCCCTGCCTGTCCCACTGTATCACTTTAGAGTATATACTAGTAAACTTTATGCATCAGCTTTCCACTTCAGGATCTGTTTCCAGAAAATTGAACCAAAAATGGTCCTGGGAATGAACTCTAAAATAGGATTTTGGAGCTGGGTAAATGGCCAACCAACTGGCAATGAGAATCCCATGAAGAGTCCTTAGCATGCTTTATGGTATGGTTGTTAAAATGTGTACAGGTGGTAGACATGATCGGGCTGTCAGTGGAAGGGCATGCGTTAGGTGGTACACTCGGGTGAATGTGGGAAGCAGTAGCCACAAGGACTGTGGGCTTGAGTAGTTGTTACTGAGTACATGGATTCGTTAAACAAAATAGTGACTGTCTCATCATGATTAACCACCAATTCAAGGCAAACTATGACACTCAGAGGACATCCTAGGCAACATTAAGGAAACACTAATCTAGCATCAAAATAAAAACACTGTGAAAGATCAGGTACAGAACAGTGAAGCTTTAGTGAAGGTTGATTTTAGAATCTGAAACTCTAGTTTAGAAGAAAGGGACCCTGAGAATTGGGTCTGGGATATCTGAGTAGATGTTGCTGTGAATCTTGAACTCTTAAATCACCTTAAGCCTTCTGGTCTGTAAATGGTCCACTCATGCTTATTAAAAAAAAAAAAAAAAAAAAAAAAAAAAAAAACAGTGCTTTCTCCCTTGTTTGAAGCTTATGCAGAAATCACAAGTGAAATAGTTACCTTACAAGACAATGTTTGTCTTGGATCTCCCCCAACCTTACCATCCCCATTACTGACTGATATGCAAATCAGGTTCCCAGGAGGAGCAATTATGAAAGTCCACAGCATGTATAGTCAGTAGAATTTATATAGTCCTTCCCTGTGGCCATTTATCTAGATAACCATGCATTTAACAAAAGGGATCATTTACACGCTTTTCAGGAATTTTTGGACAACCTAGAGTCTTGACTCAGGAAACACATTCTATGTAATACACCAGTAAACAGCAAGAATACATGTTTATTTAGAGATCGAAGAGATAGTAGATTTTCTTGTTATTACTATCAGCAATAAATAATATTAGGTACAATTCATTCAACAACTACTATGTACCAAGAATATTCACCTTTGCTCTCTCATTTAATCCTAATGACAACCCTGTGAAGTGAATGGCTTCACCATCTTATAGAGAAGGAAACTGAGGCTCAGAGATCTGAGATAAATGACCCTTCTTCATGAATCTTATGAGAGGTGAAGTCAGAATTTCAGCCTAGTCTGCTGACTGTGAAACCAGTACTGTTTCTGTCACACTAAATCGTATCCTGGTTGCAAAGATTTGTGGTCCAGTCACCTTGGAGAAAACACTCGGCTCCCAGCAAGTGGACTTAAGAAAATATGCTTTTTCTTTCATGTTTTTGAAGACAGAATCAGTCATAAAGGGCATTCCTTTAAGACCTTCTGCTTTGAAGTGATAAAAGCTAGATTGAGGGAAGGCTCACAGGCCCCTGATCTGGGCTCACCCCTGCCCTTGGAGCCAGGAAATGTGATTTCTTCTGCCATCCCTTTCACTTGCTGCACTTGCTCTGCTTCTTGGGTCTCCAGTGATTCTTTTTTTTTCCTTAAGAAAAGAAGATAGCTTGGGTTAATTTCAAGTTCTCCACAATTTATCTGTACTGAGCTGGAAGAGTGTTGAGTGGGAAAGGGTTTCATTGTCCACGAGGGCCTCACAGCTCTTCAACACCCACCACTTCTGCCTCATGTCAAAGGAAAGCAAATAGGTTTATTAAATAGCTGTCAAACTGAATGAGCAAGCACCGAGAACACACAGAAGGGAGATTGGATTAGAGGTAGAGGACATGCCACACTAAACAAGGGCACAGATTTATGGCCTTGGCCATGCGGCCTAAGAAATGATGCCGAGGTAGATATGTATGAGGGGGCAGGCGGGGCCAAGGAAGTGAATGGTGAGGTACAGAGGGAAAGGCTGAGGTGTAACATGCTTCCAGAAAAGCCATGC
The DNA here is from genome assembly GCF_001704415.2 of Capra hircus. Lineage (NCBI taxonomy): Eukaryota > Metazoa > Chordata > Mammalia > Artiodactyla > Bovidae > Capra > Capra hircus. Next base: position 58,510,589 of record NC_030811.1, read on the forward strand.
TTTTCCTTCCAGCACTCAGAACACTGGCAAGTGCAGCCTTTGATTTCCCAGCCTCTCCAGTATTGCATAGACCAAGAAGGTTAGAATTAGTATTGAGTGAGTCAGTCTGTAGCATCTGTTATATTACTTGTGTTACTTTCAAGCAGGTTTATATTGAGTTTTATGTTATTTGAAACTTATGCATCAAGTAGTGAATATTGATCACTTTTTTTGAAATCTTGAAGAGTCTGTATATGAGGTAAAGGAGTTCAGAGTTTAACTATGGGGAATTACGACTCTGAGTAGGAGGATAACTTATGAATGTCTTAGATTTATTTTCTTTATTTAGAAAACAATCATCTTACAAAGTGACAAACTAGATGAATATCCACCTGAGTGGTTATTGCAGCCATCCAAGTATAGAGAAGTGATATTCTGAAAGGAGATGAATTAAGGTAGAAATAAACTCTCGTTTGAGACATGTTGCTAGGGAAGAATTGGTGAAAGCCTATGATTAGAATTCTTGTATTTATATTAGAAATACCCAGGTGTTCATTTAAATGAAATGAGTCTTTATTATAAGGGTACAGTGGTATCTGACAGGACCTAGGACAAGGGAACTAGGACTCAAGAGATTAGAGTTGGTGCTCTTTGTCTCTCCTCTTCCCCGCTTTCCCCTCCTCTTCATCATCTCCTTTATGTATCTAAATATTGACTTCCTCTGCATTCCTGTATTCCAGGGAAGAAAGCAGGTAGCTTCTGAGTTAATACAGCCCTCTTTCTTTCTCTCTCATTTAAAATTCCCATTGAGGGGACTCTGCTTGGCCCAGCTAGGATGAAGGCTCACCCCTGAACCAATCAGACATGAGCCCAGGAAGAGGGAACAGCGGGGGCAGGGAGTTCGCTTGTGCCAGGTTCCTCTCTGAATCTTGGAAGGGAATTGTGAAGTGCATTAGCCTAGTGGATGTCCATCCTCTCCAAACTCGGTGCCACTGGATGTGGACCAGAGTGAGCTGGAAAGGCAGAGGGACAGTTGGTGATGATAGCATGGCTCCTGGTCTGAGTGACTGAGAGAATGTAGCACCATTTATCTGGATGAGAGTTTAAGGTTCCTACAATATACTGAACTGTGGACATTTTTAATATAGAGCAGTATGAGCTGGAAAGAAGCAGCCCAAGATTGCTATCACTGACCATGGCATTTTGACTTCACCCATGTTTGAAGTGATCTGGAGATCCTTTCAATCCTAGTGAAGTGTAAGTTTGAATAGAGACAAGGCCAGTTTGGGGGCAATCGGCATCTGTTAAGATTAAGGAAAACCTGAGGCTTAGGGAACTACCTTTGTGTTGTTCAGTCGCTCAGTTGTGTCCAACTCTTGGTCACAAAGGATGAAATGTTGGATGGTATCACTGACTCAATGGACATGAATTTGAGCAAACTCTGGGAAACAGTGAAGGACAGGGAAGCCTGGTGTGCTGCAGTCCCTGGGGTTGCAAAGAGCTGGACACGACTGAGTGAATGAACAATAAATTACTGGTAGTACCAGGTTTTTCTAGCCTTCACTATCTCCTGGAGTTTGCTCAAACTCATGTCCATTGAGTCAGTGATGCCATCCAACCATCTCACCTCTGTCGTCCCCTTTTCCTCCTGCACTCAGTCTTTCCCAACATCAGGGTCTTTTCCAGTGAGTCGGCTCTTCACATCATCTGGCTTTCCATCAGGGACTTCCTAGGACCTTCCAAGAGTAGAGTGACCCTTTGGCCCCAGAACTTTTATCCTCAGACCAGACTGGAGTGTGGGGAAGGCAGGGCAGAGTCTATGGCTGCTCTGGCTACTCACATGCTGCTGCTGCTGCTACTAAGTCACTTCAGTCATGTCTGACTCTGTGCGACCCCATAGACGGCAGCCCACCAGGCTCCCCCATCCCTGGGATTCTCCAGGTAAGAATACTGGAGTGGGGTGCCATTGCCTTCTCCAATGCATGAAAGTGGAAAGTGAAAATTGAAAGTGAAGTCACTCAGTCGTATCCAACTCTTAGTAACCCCATGGACTGCAGCCTACCAGGCTGCTCCATCCATGGGATTCTCCAGGCAAGAGAACTGGAGTGGGGTGCCATTGCCTTCTCCAACTCACATGCTACCTGTTGGCTTTATGCTTTGGAGAACAAGGAGCTGTTAGCCACACCTGGGCTATTATCAGTTTATGAGTGATAATGAGGAAAGTGGAGAGCTAGGCCCCAGGGTAGGGGTAGCAGGGGTAAGAGTGGGTTACACATGCTATTTCTAACACTCATAGCAGACATTACTAATTGACCAAGGAGTTATTTTTCATAGAGTTAAGAGAGAGTCCTTGTCATTGGAGAGCTTCAGACAGCCTGTCATTTCGTTAGTACATATGATTAGCAGAGTCGGTCACCCTGACATAGGCAATGGCTGGCAGGGGGAAACAAGTGAGTTTGGGCCCAGCATGGCTGGTTCACACATTTTGTAGAAAACTAAGAGGTTTGTGGCAACAATAAGCATGACTCCAACACAAAGTTCTAGCTTCCATGTGAAGGTACCTTAACCTTCTAACCCGTGTTGGTAGAGTGATGCAGATTTTACAAAGGGCTCTTTCTCAGAATTTAATTTCATCCTTATAGTAATGCTACTGGGCTAGTGCAAACTCAGTGAACTTATAGATGAAAGGACTGACACCTGAAAATGTGAAAGGTTATCTTCAAGTTCAACCAGGTGGGACCAGCTCTCTTGTTTTACCTAGAATTGGACAGTCTGACTGCTGGTTAGTGTAGTTTTTACTGCTCCCAATTATAGTTTAATTTGAGACAACATTCTTCTGCTGACTTGCCTAGCAAAAATAATTTTTCTCAAGTTATATGTCAGGTGATATTCCTTTAGAGTCTTGGTTCTCCAAGTCTGGTGCAGATCAATGATATCAGTGTCCACTGGGAGTTCATCACAAATGCAGACTCTTTGGCCCCAAGCGAGACCTCCTGAGTTGGAATCTGCTTCTTAATAAGACCCCTAGCTGATTCACGTGCACAGTAAATTTTGAGAAGTGTTGCTCTAGAAGACTCTAGTCCTTTCAAATGTTCCACTGTGGCAAAAGGGATTCTATAGGAAAAAATGTTTGAGAAACTCTGAGTCTATTTATTCTTTTTATGCATTTGTATATTAAAGGCTTGGGGAAAGTCCTAAAATAAAGAAAATTTAACCTTTCTTAGCTCAGTGTTTTCCAAATTTGGATGTTCATGGACTGTTTGTATGCGTAACATGTATCAATATACCATGGATTTACTGTTTAACAAAATTTGAGACATGCTGCCACAGAATAAGACTAGATAAAACCATAACTGCTTTTATGTGTGTAGTGAAAAATAGTTTAAAGAAATACACCATCAAAAATTGATCTGGTAACCAACTGTTTACATTATCTTCAAGTGATGATAGCACAGCTATTTTAAGGGTACAAATGTGGGAAAATGAAAAAAACAACAACAACAAGATATTCAAGGAAGGGAAAACAAAAGTGATCTATGAGAAAAAATGGGTAGCAGTTTGACGTGGGCAGATATGTTTGACCAAGAGAAAAATGGATGAAAGCATAAAAATTTGTTTCATTAAATTATCACAGTTTTCTACATCATAGCCTTCCATATAAAGGGAAACATTATAAAATGGGATAAGGGCCTATTTTTTGTCACATATGTGATCCCATTTAATCTTTGCAATAATTCTGTGAGATATGTATTGTTAACCTATTTTACAAGTGAAGAAACTGAGGCTCAGAAAGATTTGATCATTTGCCAAGGGTCACATGGCTGGTGAGCATGATTTCAACAGCATATTTGATGACTTAGAAGCCCAGGCTCGTTAACCTTTATATAGTTTGGCACAGAAAACATAGTGAGAAGTCTGGGCCTCTGGAGAACTGGGCCTGATCTCAAGAGTCCTCAGGGTGCAGGGGAGCTGTTGTTCAGGTTGCCAGTCCCTCATGACTCACGCACTTAGCACCAGCTTTGGGTGTCTGTCTGTGTTCCTGCAGGGGCTGCTCTCGGATCTGGTACATCACACCCAACAATCTGTCTCCTATACTTCAGCTTCCCCCTGAAGCTCCCACCCGCCACCCCTCAGATTAATAGAAAGAAACTGCCATAGCCTGGCAGCCAGCCACTCCCACCTGAACATGACCAAGTAAAATAGATTATTGAACAAAGAAATGAATAGAAAGAATTGAGGGGCTAAGGAGGCAGAGGGACAGCAGCAGCTAAGTTGCCTGTTTCTAAACAACTGCTGCTGGAATAATTGATTGCAGGAAGAGCCAGACTCGGTTTGGTCTAGTTTGGTGATCACTAACTCAACTACCTAATTTTCAGGGAAAACATTTGTCTCCAGTAAATAAAAACAGAATAAACAGTGATACTTATATGCTGCATTTCAGAGAACTTCAGTCACAGGTCGGATGTGCGAAAGGAGACAGCTGGGGAAATCTGGCCTTGGGTGAGCGCAAGTGACAGACAGCAAGAACGATAACAGTAACAACCAATATCAAGTTATTGGTGATATTATTGATAAAGTAACCCATTTAGTTGTCAGATTAAGGTGATAAGCATCACTATTATCCCCATGTTATAGATGATAAAACAGAGGGCCTGAAACTTCACTGATTGGTGCTGAAAGTTACATAACCAGCAGGTGACAAACACTTAGAGGACAGATTCTTCACCCAATCCTGCCCTGCTGTGGTTTTCTTACAGGGAAAATGAGAGGGTGCTATCAGATTCCTCTTTGCCAAACTTTTGTCGTTTTCTTAACACCTTTGAACTTTTTGGCCAGTTCTCAAACAATTAATGCTACTATGTTTTTAGAACTTTTTGTAAACCAACTTTTTTGGGGGAAAGTTTAAATAAGTCTATTGAAAAGGAAACATATCAAAATGGAGGTTGAAAACTAATGTCTCTTAGCTAGAAGATAAAAAATAAATATGTGAAAAAGATTACTGAGTCTGAGGCATAGTCCTATTTCTCCTTGTTAAAAAGAGAGGTTAACCAGTGTTATAGATATGTTAGGACCTATTAGATTCCATCCATAATTTTCCTCCTGGATATAATCAGAAGTATTGAAAGAGAGCAGGAAGACCCTTGCTTATGATTGCACTTGGGGAATCGTTACATTGCCCATTTCTCAAGTCTTTCTCCAATATCATAAAACTGAAACAGCATGGCAGAATGCTGGGGCTCAGAAGCCTAAAGAGCCTTAAGTCAGTGGTGAGGCTTCTTTGGCTCTGATGGGCCCTGGCTCAGGTTATTTGTGTGCTGATCATGCAAAGGGAAATGGTGAGGGCATCTTCTTTACCCAATCAAGAGGAATCTCCTAGCGGTGCTCCAAGCTCCAAAGCATGCAGGTAGTCTTATGGTAGAAGTCTGTGACTACACATCCAGCATGCCTCTCCTTTCAGGCACATGAAGGGACCACACTTCACCACTCACACTTTGACAAAAGCCATGACCCTTTGACTTGCTTTGGCCAATGAAGCGTGAGGAGAAATGATATAAAATCATTTCCTGGTGGAAGCATTTAAGAGCTAGTGCATGCTCTCTCTTTGACTGCCACGGTGAATGCTGGGACCTCCTGTGGAGACAGCAGAGAGATAAGGTGGTGATGCCTCCATCAGCATGGGTCCCCAAGTGATCACTGTATGCAGCAAGGCCCCACACCATCCTAGCTCTCTACTGATTCACGAGACCATTCACATTGTTTTAAGCCACTATAACTTTGCAGTCCTTTGAGGTTAAAGCATAGGCCAGCCTATTCTGACTGATAGAGGGACAGAGCTCTTATACTGACCACCAACGCTACAGATCCAGGCCCTGATCATCTGGTGAGCTCTTCTCTCAGCTGGAAGTCCCCTCTTTGGCCATTATTTCTGTCCGTTCATTATCAGCGAACTTGGAAATCTTCAGATGCTTCTGGCATCATCTGTAGCCACAGTTCTGGAAACTCTGCAGATAATGCTCTTACCAAGCCTTGGTATCCTGAGCCCCCAGGGCATAGTCCCTGGGTACTCATTCTTTTTTTTAACTTTTTATTTTGTATTGGATTATAGCTGATTAACAATGTTGTGATGGTTTCAGGTGAACAGCGAAGGGACTCAGCCATACATATATGTGTATTCCTTCTCCCCCAAACTCCTCTCTCATCCTGGGTTCTTGTTCTTGACCCTTCACCATAATCAACAACGTTTCTGTAAAATGAGACTGATGTTCCCTGGCTGTGTTAACCTCAGTTAAGTGTGCCCCAGAAGCAAAAGTTCTTGGGCACCAAGGATTCTAGCATTTAGAGAGAAAGTTCTTTGGATTCACACATGCAACCTCTTCCCTCAGATGCAAACTCACCAGGCTGGCTGGGTCATTTCTTCCATGCTGTGTTCCATGTCTTCAGCCTCTATCAGGGCCTTCCCTCTCACCAGACATGTTGTATGTGTCAAACCAGAAAGATCTTTTCCCCTGAAGTCTCCTCATCAGCTGCAGAGAAACAGTGGGCACTAATGGATGTGATGGGAGTATCTGAGTGTCTGCACTGGCCCATCCAGGGCACTCTGTATGTGGTGGCCTTTACAGTTTCTATGTACATGGGGTCTAATTTTTCCTCATAGACTGTAGGCTCCCCAAAGGAAAGAAATAGTTCTTGATTATGTCTGCACGTGTCTAGTTATCTATTTCTTCATGACAAGCCTCCTCAAACTAAGTGGTACAAAACAAAAATCATTTTATTATGCCCATGGATTCCAGAGATCATAAATTCAATTGGCACTCTAGGATATCAAGAACACTACTTGCAAGCTAACAAGTTAACATGCCACAGTTTTGAGGGTGCAAGCACAAAATATGAGACTTCTAGACCAGAGACAAATGACTTTATTGCTGACAGCAATAACAGTATTTTGAGTATCAGTATTTTCTCATGTCATTTCCCTGGAACCCAGTTCCCACAGGGTGATGGGATGAGAGCAGGTGACACCTGCACACAATGGGTAATATTACAGGAGAGGAGCCCTAAGCTTAGGGAAGCTGAATCATTTATAGCAGGAAGTAATGCCTCACATCAACTCCAGAGGAAGGTATTTTCTTTACAAAATAGGCTGCTATTTGTTTTCCAAGTTTGCAAGAAAATCTGCCCTTTGTTTCAGAGGCAAGTACAAATCTTTCTCCTGTATTAAAAGACGGTCTGGAACAAGGGCAATTTGTGCTTCTCCTTACAAGACATGCAGAAATGCTAGCGATCCAGGGAGAGTTGTCTCCCAATGTGGCAGTGGCTTTTTTTCTGCACCAACCTATCTAGAGCCTCAGCTGGGAAGACTCACATGGCTGGGGGCTGGAATTATGTGGAAGCCTCTTCATGCACATGTCTCATGGCTGAGCAGACTTAAAAACTGTCCTCAGCTGGGACTGTTGGCTGCTACCACCCTCTGTATGGGTTGGGATTCTCACATTATGGCAGCTGGATACGGAAAGGGAATATGGTAAGAGGGTATGTGGAAAACAATTGAACGAACAGAACCCAAAGGGAAACTGTGTAGTATTTCCCAGCTGGCCTCAAGAGTCATGCAGCTTTGCTTTGCCACCTTCTCTTGGTTATAAGCAAGTCATTAGGGCAGCCCAGATGCAAGAGGAGGGTAATTAACCAAGGCCACATTGGAGAGCAATGAGATGGGATACTGTGGTGATTGTCCTTGGAAAGTAGGCCCATGGAGTGTAGTGCCAACCCAAATGCCATAGTTCATGCTTAGTGTAGTAGAAAGAAACCAGCCTAAATATCTACAGGGCTCTGTTTCAGTTTCTGTTGTACCAATAAACTACCTGGCCATGACCTTGGGCAAATCACTTACCTAACTGAGCCCCTGAGATCCTAGTTCCCTGGGAGAGCACCTGGAGCATAAAAGGAACCTGTCCTTCTTGCTTCACTAGGTTGTTGTGAAAGTGCTTTGAGGGTCCTGGATGTGCCAGACAAATAAGCAAGGGGTTCTAAGGATTATCTCATATGTGGCTGTCCAGGAGGTACAGTGTCTGCAGACCATCTGCACTGAAGGCTCTCTTGGAGCCTTACTGGATAAGAGGCACAAAGCTTCAAAATAAATAATGTAACCAAAGCCTTTTAATGCTTATAATCAAGTTACCCATGAAGAGGAGGGGTAGCACCTGGCTTTCTTGCCCTCTAAAGGCTAGAGAACAATAAAAGGATTAAACATACTGTGAATTAGCTTCTTGGGTGTTCCTAAGTAGGAGCCTCCTGTACCTAGTCAAGAGAAAATGAAGAGAAAGGGAGAGAGAGAGAGAGAGAGAGAGAGAGAGAATGATAGTGGCAGGTAGGATTGTGGAGGGAGATGCCAAGAGCAGAATGCATAACTTACCCTGAATGATAGAGACCCATATCCCACTGCTGAGTACAGTTACCACTACAGGAGACTTAGTAATGGGTACATGCAATTTCCTGTGCCCTCAATGTCCACACCTTAGGACTGATTGTGGGTAACAGAAGGGGAAATATTTTTAGTTTAGAACATCAAAAAGGCTTGAAGTGTTGCATATTAAAGTTGTTGAGCATTTACTATGAGTAGAAATTTCATAAATCTGGGAGCTGAGTATTATTATTATAAAAGAAGAAACCAGGGTGCAGAGAAGAGAAGCAGATTGCCCAGACTGCATGGCCTGGAAGGGATAAAAGGACAACTTAAACTGAATACTGTTTGGCTCCAAAGCCCAGCCTTCTCCATCATTTCCCTTATTTCTTTACCTCTTAGCAGGGGTAAAAGTAGGAGTGTGTGAGGGTAGAAACTGGAGTAAGAAGAGATCATCCAAGCTATGCCAGCCAAGGATTTGTTGCCATGAGGCATTCTGTCATGTCCCCAGCATCAGCCTGATACTTTTGCAGAGTAAGAGTCAAAGGACAGGCAGAGGGAAAACTGCTTGGTCAAGTAGGTGAGTAGTTGCTGAATTTTCAAAGCTTGAGGCTGATTCATTCTGGGCAAAGCGTTGCCTCTGGAGCACCTCTGGTCTCAGTTTACTCTTCTTGATGTGTGCCATTCTACTCTTTTTATAGCTTGGTTTAGAGAGTATTTGTTGAGTGCTTGTTATGTGCAAGACACTTGCCTGCCTCTGGGGATGGCATGATGAATATAATTTCCTTGCCTGGATGAGCACTCAATTTAATGGGAGAAACAGATCATTTTTATTCAGACTGATTAATGCTCTTATAGAGGAAAAAGCATAAGAATACATCCAGGCTCACCAGGGGTAGCAAGAGTCAAGGAAGTCTTCTTGGAGAATTTAATGGCTTAGTTGAGTCTTCAGGGACAATAGGGGCAGCATGATCAAAGTTACGGTGCATGGACCACTGCTACTCTACTAGTGTACATTATGGTTTCTTTCCTTTTGTCACTTCAAATGCCTTTAGCTTTAGGTAGTATAATACCCAACTCAAACAGGCTTAAGCAATAGGTGGACAACTAAACAGCTGCAGGATTGAAAGGGGGCCATAGCTCCAGAAAGAGTAGAGACTTTTAAAATCTTTAAAGGCCTTAAGAAAAATTTAAATGAAGTCCTCAACTTTTGAGAAAATATAAATTAAGAAAATCGACAAAGAAATAGAAAATCTGTATATACCATGAACTCCTTAAAGAACTAAACCAATAGACGTAAATCTCTTTGGCAAAAAGGACATAACATGGTACAGCTGGAAAGTTTCACAAAACCTACAAGAAACATATAACTCTTATACAAACTGATAATCTTCTAATTAGTGGAGACAAATCTTTTAATTTCCTCCCTAAATTTAGGAAAACATATGATAAAATTTAACAGCCATTAATACTATGAAACCCTTAGCAAACCATACATGAAAGAGAATTTCCTTAACTTCTCAAAAATCAAGGACATCTGTTATACTTGATGGTGAAACTTTAGACATATTCATGTGAAGTCAAGCACGAACAAGGAGGCCTATTATTACCTCTCCTAGTCCACATTGTGCTGGATATTCTAGCCAATGCAATAGGACAAGGGGGAAAAATTAAAGATGAATGAAAGACACAAATTACTGTTGTTTATAGATTAAATAGAAAACAAATGAGCAGAAGATCTAAATAGACATTTCTCCAAAGAAGACATGCAGGTGGTCAATAAGCACATGAAAAGATGCTCATGACAGCTAATTATTAGAGAAGTGCAAATCAAAATTACAATGAGGTACCACCTCCCACCAGACAGAATGACCATCGTTAAAAGGCTACAAATAATAAATATTGGAGAGAGTGTGGAGAAAAGAGAACCTTCTTACACTGTTGGTGGGAATCTAATTGATATAGCCACTATGGAAAACAATATGTAGGTTCCTCAAAAGACTAAAAATAGAGTTGTTATATGATCCAGCAATTCCACTCCCGGTCATATACCCAGACAAAGCTATAATTTGAAAAGGTACATGCACCCCTATGTTGATAACAGCAATATTCACAATAACCAAGACATGGAAAAAGCTTAAATATCCATTGATAGATGACTAAAGAAATGAAGATAAAGAAATATATTCTTTATGAATAGATAAATATATATATATATTTAATTCATCCATAAGAAAGAATGAGCTCATTCATAAGATATTACTCATCCACAAGAAAGAATGAACTAATGCCATTTGCAGTAACCTGAGTGGACCTGAGATTATCATACTAAGTGAAATAAATCAGAAAGAGAATGAAAAATACCATATAATATCATTTGTATGTGGCATCTAAAATATGACACAAATAATATATCTACAAAAAAGAAACAGACAGACACAGAGGACAGACTTGTGGTTGCCAAAGGACAGGGAAGTCAGGGAGGAAACGATTAGGAGATTAGGATTAGCAGATGCAAACTAGTATATCAGTTCAGTTCAAACACTCAGTCGTGCCTGACTCTTTGCAATCCCATGGACTGCAGCAAGCCAGGCCTCCCTGTCTAACACCAACTCCCAGAGTTTACTCAAACTCATGTCCATTGAGTTGGATGGTGATGCCATCCAACCATCTCATCCTCTGTCATCCCCTTCTCTTCCTGCCTTCAGTCTTTCCCAGCATCAAGGTCTTTTCCAATGAGTCAGCTCTTCACATCAGGTAGCCAAGTTGTTGAAGTTTCAGCTTCAACATCAGTCCTTTCAATGAACACTCAGCATTGATCTCCTTTAGGATGGACTGGTTGGATCTCCTTGCAGTCCAAGGGACTCTCAAGAGTCTTCTCCAACACTGCAGTTGAAAAGCATCAATTCTTCAGCGCTCAGCTTTCTTTATAGTCCAACTCTCACATCCATACGTGACTACTGGAAAAACCATAGCCTTGATGATCCAGACCATTGTTGGCAAAGTAATGTCTCTACTTTTTAATATGCTGCCTAGGTTGGTCATGGCTTTCCTTCCAAGGAGTAAGCGTCTTTTAATTTCATGGCTGCAATCACCATCTGCAGTGATTTTGGAGCCCCCAAAAATAAAGTCTGACACTGTTTCCACTGTTTCCCCATCTATTTCTCATGAAGTGATGGGACCAGATGTCATGATCTTAATTTTCTGAATATTGAGTTTTAAACCAACTTTTTTACTCTCCTTTTTCACTTTTATCAAGAGGGTCTTTAGTTCTTCACCACTGCAGGGTGGTGTCATCTGCATATCTAAGGTTATTGATATTTCTCCCAGCAATCTCGATTCCAGCTTGTGCTTCATCCAGCCCAGCATTTCTCATGATGTACTCTGCATATAAGCAGGGTGACAATATACAGCCTTGACATACTCCTTTTCTTATTTGGAACCAGTCTGTTGGTCCATGTCCAGTTCTAACTGTTGCTTCCTGACTTGCAACAGATTTCTCAAGAGGCAGGTCAGGTGGTCTGGTATTCTCATCTCTTTCAGAATTTTCCACAGTTTGTTGTGATCTACACAGTCAAAGGCTTTGGCATAGTCAATAAAGCAGAAATAGATGTTTTTCTGGAACTCTCTTGCTTTTTCGATGATCCAGCGGATGTTGGCAATTTGATCTCTGGTTCCTCTGCCTTTTCTAAAACCAGCTTGAACATCTGGAAGTTCATGGTTCACATATTGCTGAAGCCTGGCTTGGAGAATTTTGAGCATTACTTTACTAGCATGTGAGATGAGTGCAATTGTGAGGTAGTTTGAGCATTCTTTGGCATTGCCTTTTTTTGGGATTGGGACGAAAACTGACCTTTTCCTGTCCTGTGGCCACTGCTGAGTTTTCCAAATGTGCTGGCATATTGAGTGCAACACTTTCACAGCATCCTTTTAGGATCTGAAATAGCTCAATTGGAATTCTATCACCCCCGCTAGCTTTGTTCGTAGTGATGCTTCCTAAGGCCCACTTGACTTCACATTCCAGGATGTCTGGCTCTAGGTGAGTGATCACACCATCATGATTATCTGGGTCATGAAGATCTTTTTTGTACAGTTCTTCTGTGTATTCTTGCCACCTCTTCTTAATATCTTCTGCTTCTGTTAGGTCCATATGATTTCTGTCCTTTATCAAGCCCATCTTTGCGTGAAATGTTCCCTTGGTATCTCTAATTATCTTGAAGAGTTCTCTAGTCTTCCCCATTCTATTGTTTTCCCTATTTCTTTGCACTGATCACTGAGGAAGGCTTTCTTATCTCTCCTTGCTATTCTTTGGAACTCTGCATTCAAATGTGTATATGTTTCCTTTTCTCCTTTACCTTTTGCTTCTCTTCTTTTCACAGTTATTTCCTCCCCAGACAGCCATTTTGCTTTTTTGCATTTCTTTTCCATGGGGATGGTCTTGATCCCTGTCTCCTATACAATGTTATGAACCTCCATCCATAGTTCATCAGGCACTCTGTCTATCAGATCTAGTCCCTTAAATCTACTTCTTACTTCCACTGTATAATCATAAGGGATTTGATTTAGGTCATACTTGAATGGTCTAGTGGCTTTCCCTACTTTCTTCAGTTTAAGTCTGAATTTGGCAATAAGGAGTTCATGATCTGAGCCACAGTCAGCTCCCTGTCTTGTTTTTGCTGACTGTATAGAGCTTCTCCATATAGGATGTATTATAGCAACCAAAAATGTATTATAGCAACAAAATTATAACGTGGCCAGAAGTAAATCTAACAAAAGTGATGAAAATCTTCTATAAAGAAACTATAAACTAGTATACAGGATGGACAAACAACAAGATCTCACTGTATAGCAGAGGGAACTGTATTCAGTATCCTGTGATAAACCATAATGGAAAGGAACATGCGGAGAATCTGTACCTTAGTCATTCTGCTATATAGCCGAAATTAACACAACATTGTAAATCAACTATACTTCAATAAGATTATTAAAAAAGGGTTACAAATAAACTATTTGAACTAAGCTTTTAACAAAACCACTTGATATAAGATCAACATAAACAACAATATCCCAATGTACTTAAAACAACAAATTAGAAAATATACTCGAAAATGTATTATAGCAACAAAATTATAATGTGGCCAGAAGTAAACCTAACAAAAGATATGAAAATCTTCTATAAGGAAAATATAAAACATTATTGGATGACATGAAGAATAGCTCAGATAAATGAAAAAGTATGCCATCTCTACAGACAAGAAGAATCAATATCATAAAAATGTAAAATTTCCCTCATGTTAATGTATTACTTCAATTAAATTCCAAGCAAAACACCCAGTATATGTATTTTTGCCATAACCTGCCAGTAGAATCTAAAAGTATTAAAAATAAAAGCCTTGAATATTCAGGCATTTTTGAAGATGAAGAAAGCACAGGAATTTTCTTAAAAGAGGTATCAAGGCTTATTATAAAACTATCATAATTAATAGTGTGTGGTATTTGTATAGATTATGCTAGCAAGCCATAAACAGGCACCCACAAGTCCCTGTAAACTTTGTCTGTGAAAGATGTAGCATTATGAATCACTGGAGAAAAGATATTCTATTCAGTGAATATTGCTGGGCCAGTTAGTTAGTCATACAAAAAGAAACTGGATCTTTACCTCAGATAATACACAAAAATTAATTCTAGGTAAATTAAAGAACTAAATGCAAATAGTGAAACATTTAGGAAAAAAATGAAGAAAAAATTTAACAGTTATAGAAAAGAATTTCTTAAAATACAATAAGCTAAAACTATTTTTTAAAGTTTGATAAATTTCACTGATTAAGATATTTCTGTATAGAGAAATATACCATAAATATAACTAACAGATATTATATTTTTAAAGGGAAATAGTAATGAGAAATGATACTTGTTGGTATACAACCTTCAGAATATTAGTATATAAATCATATTTAAAACTTCTAAAAGTAATAATTGCAAGACAAACAACTCAGTAGAAAAATAGGCAAAGAATATTAATTTCCTTTAGTGTCCTTTTTCCCTATTCCATTTAATAACAGGACTTCCGGAGTTTAGATATATAATTGACTGTGCTGAGGACTATATTTTCTAGCTTCCTTGTAGCTAAGTATGTCCAGATGACTAAATCTTGGCCAGTCATGTTAATGGAAGCAATGTGTCCATTCTAGTCTTATGTTTTGAGAAGGCCATTGTTTGCCAGCAACTTCTGCCCCATTTCTGTTTCTCAGAGGCTAGAATGCAGACTTAGTTGAAGTCTATGAGTCATCTGGTGGACTAAGACCAAACCCTAGAGAATGGCATGGTAACAAAGTTAAGGAATTTGGATTCCTGGGTTACTTCCTAGAGCAGAATTGCCTACCTATCCTGATCTGCCCACCCATTCCTGCCTTATTATGCAAGAGAACAATGAATTTCTTTGATATTTGAGTGCCTGAATTTGGAGATCTTTGTTATACCAGTTTTACCTATATCCCAACTAATGTAGATAGGAGTAGGAATTTGAATGATACACAAATATGTATATTAAATATAATAGGAGATTGAAGTAAATAATATAAAAATACATATTGTGTTGTTCAGTCACCAGTCATGTCTATTTGTAACTCCATGAACTGCAGCACCCCAGGCCTCCATGCCCCTCACTATCTCCCAGAGTATGCACAAGTTCATGTTCATTGCATCAGTGATGCCATCCAGCCATCTCATCCTCTGACACCTTCTTCTCCTTCTGCCCTCAGTCTTTCCCAGCAGTAGGAACTTTTCCAATGAATCAGCTGTTTGCATCAGATGGCCAAAATACTGGAGCTTCAGGTTCAGCATCAGTCCTTCCAGTGAATATTTAGGGTTGATCTCCCTTAAAGATTGATTGTTTTGACCTCCTTGCTATCCAAGGGGCTTTCAGGAGTCTTCAGCACCACAGTTCGAAGGCATCGATTCTTTGGCATTATGCCTTCTTTATGTCCAGCTCTCACAACTGTATGTGACCACTGGAAAGACCATAGCCTTGACTATATGGCCCTTTGTTGGCAGAGTAATGTCTCCATTTTTCAACACACTGTCTCGGTTTGTCATTGCTTTCCTGCTAAGAAGCAAATTGTCTTCTGATTTCATGGCTGCAGTCACCATCCACAGTGATTTTGGAGCCCAGGAAGAGGAAATCTGTCACTACTTCACCTTTTCCCCTCTATTTGCCATGCAGTAATGGGGCTGGATGCCATGATCTTGGTTTTTTTAATATTTAGTCTTAAGCTGGCTCTTTTACTCTCCTTCACCCTCATTAAGAGGTTTTTTTGTTCCTCTTCGCCTTCTGCCATTAGAGTGGTATCATCCACATATCTGAGGTTGTTGCTACTGCTGCTAAGTCGCTTCAGTCATGTCTGACTCTGTGCAACCCCATAGATGGCAGCCCACCAGGCTCCCCTGTCCCTGGGATTCTCCAGGCAAGAACACTGGAGTGTGTTGCCATTTCCTTCTCCAATGCATGAAAGTGAAAAGTGAAAGTGAAGTCTCTCAGTCATGTCCAACCCTCAGCGACCCCATGGACTGCAGCCTTCCAGGCTCCTCCATCCATGCGATTTTCCAGGCAAGAGTATTGGAGTGGGGTGCCATTGCCTTCTCCGTGAGGTTGTTGATACCTATACATATACATATTATTATTTTATATTATATATAATAATATATAATATTATATTATATATTATATTTACATTACTATCTATTATATTATATTATGTATTTGTGTAAGGACACGACTGAGCAACTTCACTTTCATTATTTAAATAAATATTTATTTTTTAAAACATCCTAAAATAGAGTACTACTGTTGGGGAAAAATGTGAAAAAGGATATTAATGTTAAACATCCACCCAAATCCACATGTTGAAATCCTAAGCTCCAGTGCCTCAAAATGCAACCTTGTTTGAAAATAAAGTCATGGCAGAAGTGATTGGTCAAGTTAAAATGAGGTCTATTTAGGGTGGGCCCTAATCGAATATGACTGTTGTCTAATTTCCCCATTAGTCACTTGGCTGGTGTCTAGTGGAAAATTTAGACACAAACATAAAGATGAACAGAGGGAGATGATGTGTAGAGACACAGTCGTCTATAAGCCAAGGAGAAGACCTGGGACAGATGCTTCCTAACAGCCCTCAGAAGGAACCAACTTTGCAACATCTTCATTTTGGAATTCCAGCTTCCAGAATTGTGAGACAATCAATTCCTGTTGTTTAAGCCACCCAGTTTATAGTGCTCACTTATGGCAGCCCTAGCACACTAATCCACCTGGGTGTGTTCAGCTTCTAAGTTGTGTCCAACTCTGTATGACCCTGTAGACTATAGCTTGCCAGGCTCCTCTGTCTGTGGAATTCTCCAGGCAAAGATACTGAGGTGGGTAGCCATTTCCTACTCCAGAGGATCTTCCTGAACCAGGGATTGAATCCATGTCTCTTGTGTCTCCTGCACTGCAAGGGGATTCTTTACCTGCTGAACCCCTGGGGAAGTCCAAACTTATCTACCTGTGACTCAACGATTCCTTGTATAGGTGTATGTCTACAGAAACTCTCACAAGAGTGCACCAGAAGTTACACAGAAGGGTGAAGCATGGCAATAATGAAATATTGGATATTCATCAATAAGAAAATAAATATTATACATAAAGTATATTAACACAGTGGGAAACTCTACCACGGAACAATGATGAACTAGTAGCCTCTCAATAGGGATTAAAATATGCAAAATTTTTAAAGTTCACATCCAAAAATATTTTTAAATAAAATTTTAAAACAAAATAAAATACAAGCTGAGAAAAAGTATTTGTGAAATAAGACAGCAAATGGATTTTTATTCATTTTGCTATGAAGAGTTCTTATAAACAATGACAAAAAGGTAAATACTTCCATACAAAGGGACAAGACACAGCAGCACTTTGAAGAGAAATGTAAATAACAAATAAATGTAGGAAAAAATATTCATTACCAATAAGAACAAACGAATACAATCTTATATCAGGAGAAACCAAAAAGATTTAAAATCTTAACCTTGCAAAGATTAGTAGCACACCAAACTCCCCTGTGCATGATATTTTCCAGGTAAGAATAGCGCAGTGGGTTCCCATTTCCTTCTCCAGGAGACCCTCCCAGTCTAAGGATCGAACCCACAGCTCCTGCTGTGTCTCCTGCATTGCAGGTGGATTCTTTACCACTGAGCCACCAGGAAAGCCCATTCCCAAGTGGCTCAGTGGTAAAGAATTTGTCTGCCAACACAGGAGATGTAGGTTAGTATCTGAGTATGAAAAGTTGAGATATTAATCAATGCCAGTGATTAATAATCTTATTTGAAGGACAGTTTTGCAGTATTAAAAACAACTAAAATATGGAAACCTTTTTGTCTTCCAATATTAATGTATCTTAAAATAATAAGAAAGTAACTCAAAGATGTAATCAACCTTGCTCATAATTACCATGAAGTTGTCAACAGACTGGTTTCAAATAGGAAAAGGAGTGCGTCAAGGCTGTATATTGTCACCCTGCTTATTTAACTTATATGCAGAATACATCATGAGAAATGCTGGACTGGAAGAAACGCAAGCTGGAATCAAGAATTCCGGGAGAAATATCAATCACCTCAGATATGCAGATAACACCACCCTTATGGCAGAAAGTGAAGAGGAGCTAAAAAGCCTCTTGATAAAAGTGAAAGAGGAGAGTGAAAAAGCTGGCTTAAAGCTCAACATTCAGAAAACGAAGATCATGGCATCTGGTCCCATCACTTCATGGGAAATAGATGGGGAAACAGTAGAAACAGTGTCAGACTTTATTTTGGGGGGCTCCAAAATCACTGCAGATGGTGATTGCAGCCAGGAAATTAAAAGATGCTTACTTCTTGGAAGAAAAGTTATGACCAACCTAGATAGCATATTCAAAAGCAGAGATATTACTTTGCTGACAAAGGTCTGTCTAGTCAAGGCTATGGTTTTTCCTGTGGTCATATATGGATGTGAGAGATGGGCTGTGAAGAAGGCTGAGCACCGAAGAATTGATGCTTTTGAAGTGTGGTGTTGGAGAAGACTCTTGAGAGTCCCTTGGACTGCAAGGAGATCCAACCAGTCCATTCTGAAGGAGATCAGCCCTGGGATTTCTTTGGAAGGAATGATGCAAAAGCTGAAACTCCAGTACTTTGGCCACCTTATGCTAAGAGTTGACTCATTGAAAAAGACTCTGATGCTGGGAGAGATTAGGGGCAGGAGGAGAAGGGGACGACAGAGGATGAGATGGCTGGATGGCATGACTGACTCGATGGATGTGAGTCTGAGTGAACTCCAGGAATTGGTGATGGACAGGGAGGCCTGGCATGCTGCGATTCATGGGGTCTCAAAGAGTCTGACATGCCTGAGCGACTGAACTAAACTGAAGTGAACTGTCAATGCAGATTAATCAGAAACAGCTTTTAAATGTATATTTAAAAATTTTTTTTAATTGAAAGAAATTGCTTAATAGAATTTTGTCATTTTCTGTCATACATCACCAAGAATCAGCCATAGAGACACCCATGTCCCCTCCCTCCTGAATCTCCCTCCCATA
The DNA here is from genome assembly GCF_001704415.2 of Capra hircus. NCBI lineage: Eukaryota > Metazoa > Chordata > Mammalia > Artiodactyla > Bovidae > Capra > Capra hircus. Next base: position 58,529,567 of record NC_030811.1, read on the forward strand.
TCCCTCTCCATCCCACCCTTCAGTCTGTTACAGAGTCTCTGTTTGAGTTTCCTGAGTCATACAGCAAATTCCCACTGGCTGTCTCTTTTATATATGGTATTATAAATTTCCATGTTACTCTCTCCGTATGTCTCCCCTTCCCCCTCTTCCCCTTACACCATGTTCATAGGTCTGTTCTCTATGTCAGTTTCTCCACTGCTGCCCTGAAAATAAATTCATCAGTGCCATCGTTTTAGATCCCGTATATATGTGTCAGTATATGAGATTTATATTTCTCTTTCTGACTTACTTCACTCTATATAATAGGCTCTAGTTTCGTCCACCTCATTAGAACTGATTCAAATGTGTTTCTTTTTGCAGCTGAGTAGTATTTCATTGTATATATGTACCACAGCTTCTTTATCCATTTATCTGTTGATGGACCTCTAGGTTGCTTCCATGTTCTAGCTATTGTAAATAGTGCTGCAATGAACAATGGGGTACATGTGTCCTTTTCAATTTTGGTTTCCTCAGGGTATATGCCAAGGAGTGGGATTGCTGGATCATATGATGGTTTTATTCCTAACTTGTTAAGGAATCTCCATACTGTTTTCCATAGTGGCTATATCAGTTTACATTCCCACCAGCAATGCAAGATGTTCCCTTTTCTCCACACCCTCTCCAGCATTTATTGTTTGTAGACTTTTTGATGATGGCCATTCTGATTGGTATGAAGTGGTATCTCATTGTACTTTTGATTTGCCTTTCTCTAACAATGAGTGATGTTGAGCATCTTTTCACGTGCTTGTTAGCCATCTGTATGTCTTCTTTAGAGAAATGTCTCCTCAGGTCCCCTTCCCATGGTTAGTATATTTTTAATCTAAATAAATACTGATGCATCCTTAAACTATCCGGTATTGCTATTTATCACTTCCAATATATTTTTTTCTATTTTTTTAAAGGAAGCATATAAGGCAGTAATCAGTTTATAGGGTAGGGTCTTCACTGGAGGATGAGGAAGTCTAGGGTGAGAAACATAACAGCCTGGCTTAGCACAATGATGGGGGCACCTGTGTCCTCCAGACAAGGAGGTGGGTGGGGGACCACCCTCCAGTCAATTGCAGAGGGAGAACTACTCCCCTGGTTTGACAGAGGGGTCCTTCTACCTGGCAGATGTGCTCTGCATGGAGAAAGGACTGGAGTGAACCAATTTAGTTGGGGCTAAAATGTTGATTTTTACTTTTTTCAGTATATTTGAAGCATTTCAAAATTGAAAGAGCTTTAAAGGTGCTATAACAGAAAGGCTCCAATTTTAAATAACAACTCAAAACTTCAAAAGCTAGTAATAAACTTTATAAGCTAAGTGTAAGATCTCTATGAAGAAAGCCAGAACACCTAGCAAGAAGCTTAAAAGAAGATGGGCAAAATGAAATCTGAGGCTGAAGCCTGACATATAAAATAGTTGCTAATATTTGTTGAGCAAACAGATAACAGACTCCGTTTATCAGGCACGAATTTATGCCAGACACCCCGCAAAGTGCTTCATGCACATTGTCCCAGTTAATCCTCTAATGATCCAGCAAAGCATGGATTACCAGAATCCCTGTTTTACCTAAGAGGACACCATGGAAGACTGAGGTTCTCTGTTTAAGATCAGAGAACCAGGAAGTCCTGGTTTGTAGCTCAGGAATGCCTGGCTCCAGAACTAGGATCTTCACCCCACTGTAAAACCTGTCTCATTTAAGTGGGGTGGAGTCCTGCCTCTTGACACCCTCATACTCCCTAGAAATAAGGAACTATATCTGCTAAGATAGGAAAACAGTACAGCTCTGTAAAAACTTGGTTGATTCAATGTTTGTTGTATTCTGTTCTGCGTCATCTAATTTTTTTTATTTTGAATTGCAGCCAGTGTCTTTGGTGCTAACCAGTGTAGGGGTGGCAGAAAGAAACAGGTGAAAGGATCTCAAAGGAAAGATGAGACAGCAGTAAAGGGAGGGTGCTCCATCCTCCTATAGGGACTGCTTCTGGGGCTAATCCTTGCAGGCTTTGTGGTTCAGTTGTGGGTTTGTTTGGTTTTTTTTACTTTATTTTGCTTTACAATACTGTATTGGTTTTGCCATACATTGACATGAATCAGCCACGGGTATACATGAGCTCCCAATCCTGAACCCCCCTCCCACCTCCCACCTCATATCATCTCTCTGGATCATCCCCGTGCACCAGCCCCAAGCATCCTGTATCCTGTATCGAACATAGACTAGCGATTCATTTCTTACCTGATAGTATACATGTTTCAATGCCATTCTCCCAAATCATCCCACCCTCTCCCTCTCCCACAGAGGCTAAAAGTCCGTTCTATACATCTGTGTCTCTTTTGCTGTCTTGCATAGAGGGTTATCATTACCATCTTTCTAAATTCCATATATATGTGTTAGTATACTCTATTGGTGTTTTTCTTTCTGGTGTGGTTCAGTTTTGTAAGTGATTTCCTGCCCCCAAAAGAGGGTATTCTCAGCACTCTGGAATCCAACTCCCTGAGATTCAAGTCTCATTTCTTCCTCTTGGTAGATGTATGAACTCAGGAAAGTTATTTGGCATCTCTGGACCTCAGTTTCTTTATCCTCATAAAAGACTTGTCAGGGCTAAATGAGGTATTGCATGAATAGTGTATGATTCAGAATTTAGCATATGATAAACCCAAATTATGTCTTACTCATCATCATCATTGTCATCATGGTCACATCACCATCATTCTCTGAACCTAGCAGCCACCCCAAGAACCTCAGCTCCTAAGACTTCCTACTGCTCTGAACACATAGCCTCAACTTAACTGAGTTCCCTTCAGCGTGTGGCTACAATAGACCAGGGCCCTGGGAAATGCCCGCTCCATCAGGTTCTTGCTCCCAAGCCCAGGGCTGAGAATTGTTTGTAGAAGGCTGAATGAGAGACTGATGACTCAAGATAAGATAGGCAATCAGCTTGGACTCACCACTGCAGACTTCTGGTCTACTTATAAAATGAGTCTTGTCATTTATTTGACAGTCCCCAGGATTTCACACAAGGGGAGGGACAAATAAAGTCAAGCCCCCAGTGGAATGTTGCTGATAGCCTCAAGTGAGGAGTTGGGTGTTCTGGGGGCCCCCAAGCTTGGGCAGCCCCTCAGTTTCCTAGCCATCTTGAAGCCCACCGTTCATTTCAGCCAGTGTTTATAGAGTACCAACCATGAGAAGCAGGTCCAGGTGGTTTTCCTTTTTGAAGACCAGCAAAATATTTGCACTTCAAATGTATTTAATGTGGTTTCAAAAATTTAACTCAGAGCAGAAGTATCCCATCGGTATACCTCCAGCCACCAGCTGCCCTTTAGTCATCTGTTCCTTAAGTGGTTGGGAACACAGGCTTGGCCAGCAAAGATCTAAGTTCAGAGGCTGACTCGGCAGCTCTGAGCCCATTTTCTCCTCATTCTGCTACTAGTTTTGCAGGCTTGCGATAGTTAAATGAGATTGTGCATAAAGCATCCAGGAATGCATGCACCTCATTAAATTAATCCTAAAGAAAATAACTGGCAAAGCAGAGGATCCTCCAGCCACTTTATCTTCTTTATATAGAGTGTTTTTATGTATTAGGTCTCCTTAGAATTCAGATACGACAGTCAGGGGAGGGAGGCGCCGTCCAGTCACGGCATATGGCAGGCCTGCCACGCCAGCGTATGGCCTGGGCCTTTGCAGGCTGCCTTATCTGTGAATGTCTTCCCCACCCACTTATGCTGCAGGTGTGGTTCACTTCATTTGGTATTCTCAGCACCTAAAACTAGGACCTGGCATTATGTGGTCACCTCAGTCTATATCTGCTGAAGGAGAGGTCAAAGAATGAGTGAAAGAAAACAGAAAACAGTGAGGAGGAAAAAAGTTATCCTGTTGTTCAACTGCAGCTTGATGCTTATTCTTCAAGATCCAGATCTTCTTCTCTTTTTAACTTTCCTGGCTCCCTCATCTTTTCCCTTTCTTCCCACCATGCCCCCATGTCTCTCCTCTCCCTCACTCCCATCTCTCCTTTTCCCAAGGTAGGTCTCCTTCCTCTTAGAAAATCTACAGAGGGAATGTAAATGAGATGGAATGCACTGGACATGGTTAACACAGCAGGGGTAAATGCAATGCCCCCCAACCCCTGAGCCATTGCCAACGGGATCCGCTTGACTGTGGAATGGCTGGCTCTTCCTCATGCCAAAGGAGCAGAGTAGCAGAGTGGGACAAAAGAACATGCATCTGGATGCAAGCTTAGAAACAAAGGGTAGAGTCAACTCGCAGAGCACACTTCAGAAAGTTTAAAGGGAGAGAGAGAAGAGGTATTACTATGGAGGCCCTGCTGTGACCACCCAGCGAGGCAGAGAGCGTGAACAGCATTTTTGTCCAATAAAATCGGTGCTTCTCAATGCTGTGTGCACAGGTGTTAGCTGGAGATTTTGTCAAAATTCAGATTCTGCTTTGGTAGATCTAGGGTTGGGCCTGAGACGCTGTACTTCTAACAAGCTCCCAAGTAATGCTAGTGCTCCTGGTCCAGGAATCAAACTTTGAGTACCAAAAGTCTAATGCAAAAAGCCCTAAAAAGTTTTCCTGGCATGTTCTCTCTCATCTTTTTAAAGATGTAACAGGCCACCCAATAGAAACTGAAAGGCTTTGAACAGCCTGGTATCCAAAGGGATTCTCTGGTCTCTCCCCGACCCTCTCTTCTTACAGCCTTTGCCTGGACACTCCCCAACATAGGGCAGCCTCCTCCAGGCAGCCTAGGCTGAAGGGGGATTAGGAATTCCAAGAGCTCAATTTTAAACCTCTAGCTTGATCCCCAGAACCACATATAGCTCCCGCAGCATAGATGAGGGCAGCCATAAAACGTTATCCTCAGGCTTCCTTCAAAGAACGCTTAAGCCATATGGAATTTAATTTCACTGTCTATTCTCCCTTCTAGATAGGTGATTTAAGAGCATGTTTGGAGATACTTCTGCCTCTTTTTGCCTTCCTTTACCCCAACACACACAACCGTAGACACTGAGCACTTGAGGAAATGATTATTTCCTTATTCTCAAAGTTTTTAACATAGTAGGTACTTGGTAAATGTTTGTTGAACTAATTAACAAAAGTCTTGACTTTTTTTTCACTACTTGAGCTAATCAAATTAGATTTTCTTAAGGCAGTCAAATTTCTTTTGCATGACAGCACAGGTTTTGTGAGCTTCAGTGGTTTTACTGAAGATAACTGGCAAGGAGAAGAAAAGAAACAAAAACCGTGGTTCCTGGAACAAACTGTAATACTAGTTGCTCACAGTGTGAGGTGAACAGGATTGGATTAGCCTATTTAAAAGATCACAGAATTCAGAACTAGAAGATATCTTAGACATTGCCTAATCCTCAAATGACAAATTTCTGACAGGAAACAAGTCATTTCTCTCCATTCCTGCGCATGTGGCAGACATCACTAATCAATCATGGTACTTTCCCTGATAAATGTAGATGCGACTTCAGAAACCTAAGGGTTTTTTGTTGTTGTTGTTATTATTCATTTAAATGTAGGGCTTTAAATGTAATACTGGGTTTCTTCACCTGTCCACTGGTGAACCCTTATACTTCTTAGCATATCCATCTGAGCACCTGCTTTGTAGTTCTCTTATAAAACTGTACCCCCAGTGTCTCTTTGCCTTCACAAATCACGACTCAGGCTGAACAGTCTTGAGTTCAACAGAAGAGAGGCAGTACACATATGCATGAGACAGGCTCACACTTCATTGTGCAGAGTATCATGAGGCCTGGGATTGCATCTTGCTCATTCATTCATTATTGATGAAATATTTATAAGACCAGGCACTGGTTTGACCTGTGTTCACCTCTGTATCATAAGCGCCTAAAATATGTGTTTATTCTTGCATAAATGATGGATGGATAGAAGAATAAATGCTTGAATAGTTACCTCTTATAGAATGAAGCCTGGTAGTCCTTAGCAAGGACACTCTTCTTCTACCTCTTGCTAAGGCTCAGAAAGATCATTTTCTTTCTTTCTTAATTAATTAATTTATTATGATTGGAGGCTAATTACTTTATAATATTGTAGTGGTTTTTGCCATACACTGACATGAATCAACCATGGGTGTACATGTGTCCCCCATCCTGAAACCCCCTCCCACCTCCTTCCCCATCCCATCCTTCTGGGTTGTTCCAGTGCACTCGCTTTGAGTGCCCTGTTTCATGTATGGGACTGGTCATCTATTTCACATATGGTAATCACTTCATGGGAAATAGATGGGGAAACAGTAGAAACAGTGTCGGTCTTTATTTTGGGGGGCTCCAAAATCACTGCAGATGGTGACTGCAGCATGAAATTAAAAGACACTTACTCCTTGGAAGAAAAGTTATGACCAACCTAGATAGCATATTCAAAAGCAGAGACATTACTTTGCTGACAAAGGTCTGTCTAGTCAAGGCTATGGTTTTTCCTGTGGTCATGTATGGATGTGAGAGTTGGACTGTGAAGAAGGCTGAGTGCCGAAGAATTGATGCATTTGAACTGTGGTGTTGGAGAAGACTCTTGAGAGTCCCTTGGACTACAAGGAGATCCAACCAGTCCATTCTGAAGGAGATCAGCCCTGGGATTTCTTTGGAAGGAATGATGCTAAAGCTGAAACTCCAGTACTTTGGCCACCTCATGCGAAGAGTTGACTCATTGGAAAAGACTCTGATGCTGGGAGGGATTGGGGGCAGGAGGAGAAGGGGACAACAGAGGATGAGATGGTTGGATGGCAACACTGACTCGATGGATGTGAGTCTGAGTGAACTCCAGGAGTTGGTGATGGACAGGGAGGCCTGGCGTGCAGCGATTCATGGAGTCGCAAAGAGTCGGACATGACTGAGTGATTGACCTGAACTGAACTGAACTGAATATACATGTTTCAGTGTTATTCTCTCAAGTCATCCCACCCTCGCCTTCTTCCACAGAGTCCAAAGTCCATTCTATATATCTGTGTCTCTTTTTGCTGCCTCACATACAAGGTCATCATTCCTATCTTTCTAAATTCCATATATATCAGTTAATGTACCGTATTGGTGTTTTTCTTTCTGGCTTACTTCACTCTGTGTAATAGGTTCCAGTTTCATCCACCTCATTAGAACTGATTCAAATGCATTCTTTTTAATAGCTGAGTAATATTCCGCTGTGTATATGTACCACAGCTTTCTTATCCATTCGTCTGCTGATGGGCATCTAGGTTGCTTCCATGTCTTAGCTATTATAAACAGTGCTGTGATGAACATTGGGGTACATGTGTCTCTTTCAAATCTGGTTTCCTTGATGCCCAGCAGTAGGATTGCTGGGTCATAAGGCAGTTCTATTTCCAGTTTTTTAAGGAATCTCCACATTGTTCTCCATAGTGGCTGTACTAGTTTGCATTCCCACCAACAGTATAAGAGGGTTCCCTTTTCTCCACACCCTCTCCAGAGGGTGGAGCCATTCTTTTGGATCGCAGCCATTCTTTTTCTATACTGAGCACACTCTACACACAGCCTCACATGCAAGGAGTCCCCAAGGGCAGCACTCACTTGGTCCGGAGGCACTTCTAAATGTGTTGTAATCTGTGCCTACTAGACTCCATTCAGTCAACTAGATTGTATCTGTAGATGGAACTGGTCTAGGTTCTGTCCTTTACTATTTATGTAAAATGCTATCTTAGATCTTCTACATAAACATCTTGTTTAATCTCCGGCACAGTTGGACAAGGCAGTTATCATGAGTCTATTTTATAGTGGAGGAAATGGAGGCTCAGAAAGGCCATTTGATTTGCTCAGGCTGACAGAGTTGCAGAGCAGACTGTGAGCTTGTCTGCCTGACTCACAAGTCTGAGCTTTTGCAAAGGGGGCTATGGCTAGTTGGTGTCACAGAACTCATGGAAAACTGACCAGTTGTACCAAGAAGGCAAGGATTTCTGCATTTGTGATCATCTGCTTACATAAGGAGTGATTCTCCCCACAGCTGGTGAGGAGGGGCCTGGCCTTTGCTGCCCCTGTTTGTCCATTGTTGCTGGATGTCTCTAAGTCCTCCAGAGCGGAAAGGCTAGGCTGGTCAATCCTGCATAAAGGGACGGTAGAGGGAGGGGCTCCTTTCAGGTATTACCCAATTAAGGATTTACTGAGGATAAAAAAAAGAGCAAGAGCAGGTTTGTGCCCCATTTTTACCCGCCTGCCCCACCCCAGCCGTCAGTGCCAGAGGCAGCAGCTGCAGTCTGGGAATGAACCCAGGCACTGCTTGTCACCTCACGGCCCTGGAACACCCCCCAGGCCTTGGCTGCCTGGACTCTCAGCTAAAGCTTGGGGGCACTGGGAAAGCCCCACTTTGTGTAATTGTTTAATTATCATGTCAATGTAGATTCATTAGTATGGCAGCTGTCATTGCAAATAGGGGAGGTGGGGGCTCCCAGAGCCCCTAGGGTCAGCCTAATTGATGTAGTGAACAGAATACTGTATTTACTCAACAATGGTTTGGGTTTCCCTTCTGACCTGGGAAGGGCATCAGTGCTTACCGGGAATCAATAGCAGCTGAATTTTCATCCACAGAGATGGGACTCTCTCTCTCATATGCATGGGCTTATCCCCTCCAGGCTCTTCCTGAGGATAGACAGGCATCCCCACTGCATTGAGAGGCTGCAGTCTTTCACTTCTCCCAGGTCAGAAGAGATGTGGGTGCGAGTGGTAGAATTACATTCTTCCCTTAACAGAACTGTTGACTAGGTTCTATTTAATTTTGATTTCCACAAAGATCTGACTAGGTCACATTTACCTCTGCAGCCCTCCCAGCTAGTTCATGGTATAGAACAGCCTAATGTTTAAAAAATGTTTGTAGAATGAGTAATAACTTGCTTTTATTGAATACTGACTGTGATAGGCACTGCCCCAAGATTTTACAGTTAATATAGCAGGCTTCCTAGGTAGCTCAGCAGTGAAGAATCCACCGCCAACGCAATAGATGTGGGTTTAATCCCTGGGTCGGGAAGATCCCCTGAAAGAGGAAATGGCAACTCACTTCCGTGTTCTTGCCTGGAAAATCCCATGGACAGAGGTGCCAGGCAGGCTACATTCCATGGGCTCTCAAAGAGTCAGACATGACTTAGCGACTAAACAATAGCAACAACAAATCAACTTGTAATTCTCACAGTAACCCTCTGGGAAGCACTGTTCTTGCTATTTATTGCTGTGTAACTATTATAACTTCCTGTAGTGGCTGAAAACAACAATTTGTTGCTATTATATCTCATGAGTCCATGAACCAGGTATTTGGACAAGGTACAGAAGGGAAGACTTACCTCTGCTCCATAATGTCAAGGCTTCAGGGTAACTCCAAGTCTTGGGGGTATTACAGCTAGAGGCTGTCTGAGTCTCTCTCTCTCTCTCCCCCAAATCCACAGCATCTTTAAGTGGCTAGCCTGGGCTTTCTCACAGCACAGCAGCCTCTTCTGTGGCAGTTTGGGCTGCATGAGGCCAAAGCAGAACTTGACAATCCTCTTAAAGACTAAGCTTGGGGCATTTCCCTGGTGGTCCAGTGGTTAAGAATCCACCTTACAAGGCAGGAGACACAGGTTCAATCCCCGGTCAGGGAACTAAGATCCCACTAAGCATGTACGCCACAGCAACTGAGTCTATATAGCTAGAAAGTAAGTGCACCATAGTGAAAGACCCCTATGTGACGCAACAAAGACCTGCGTGCCACAACTGGGCTGAAGCAGCCAAATAAATAAGTAAATAAAGAGCCTGGAACTGGCATATGACACTTTACTAGACCTTATTGGTCAAAATAATCACAAGCCTGCCCAGATTTAAGAAGAGGAGAAATAGGTGGCAGCTCTTGAGTAGAAAAGTATTAAAGACTTTGCAGCCATCTCCAATGCACCATAGAGACTATGATTATTTCCAAATACAAACGAGGAAACCAAGACCTAGGGAGGAGAGACTGGCAGCCAGTAAGTGGGGGCACTATGGGCTGGACACAGGAAGTCCAACTCTGGAGCTGTTAATTGCTGCAGACCTGCTTTGTAACCTCAGGTTACTCACTCCCTTCCTCAGGCCTTGGCTCCATATAAAATAAGGGAGTTGGGCCATATTATTATTATTTCAAAAGTCCCCTCTCATCTAAGTAGTTTCTAATTCTTTGCCACAAAGAAAATAATCTCATCCTGCATTTGTGCTTATACTGCTTTGGGGCACAAGTGGTTGAACTGTGCCTTTCTAATTTAAAATTTCTCAAGAATTTTAAAACATGAGTTAAGTATCCAGAGATTCCTCCTAAAAGTCAAATCAAGGAGAATCCAGTTTGTAAGTACTTGAGTTACAGGTAATGTGGTGCTCAGGTCCTTATAAGAAATCCACTCACTCACAGACTTAGAGAATGAGCTTATGGATACCAGTGGGGAAGGATATGGAGGGAAGGGATATCTAGGGAGTTGGGATGGACATGTACACATTGCTATGTTTAAAATGGATAACCAACAAAGTCCTACTGAATAGCACAGGAAATTATGCTCAATGTTAGATGGCAGCCTGGATGAAAGTGAAGTCTGGGGGAGAAAAGACACTTATATATGTATGGCTGAGTTGCTTTGCTGTGTACCTAAAACAACTAATTGGCTACACTACAATATAAAATAAAATAGTTTTTTAAAAAAAAGGAAGAAAGAAACCCAAGGTTCCTGGGGCTGATATTCGTCTCCTAATTCTTCCCCACAGATGTTTTAGCCCCAGAATGTGGGCTCCTCAACTTCTCTCAGGCTTTGATTTATAACCTCAAAACCATTCCCAAGTTGTGACTAGACCCATGGATATTTGGAGTCTTCTTAAGAGAAGGAAGCAGACTAAAGAGACTAAACTCCTTTTTGTGAAGAGAAATTGTCCTGACAGCTTTAGGCTGCTAAACATCCCAAGCTGATCAGGCTCCCGAGGAATGAGGTTGCAAAGTCTGGTTGTTGGGGTTGGGCATGGGAGGGGTGTCATGTAATGGGTCTAGACCAAGAACTGGAAGACAGTCTTGGCTTACATAGGACAAACTGCCTATGTGACCTTGGACAAGACATTTAACCTCTCTGTGGCATGGTTTCTTCATCAGTAAAGAAAGGAATTTGATCAAGCCCAGGAGGACAGATAGGTTTCATCACTGGTGCCAACTTCACTGACTGAAAGTGGCTCCCAGAAGGGCCTGTGTGGAGGGTCCTTGCACTGCGCCAAGACTGTCCTGTGACAGGAAGCTCTTTTGAGTTGGAGTGAGCGAGAGATGCCTGAGTTCAAATCCCAGATCCTCCATTTAGTAAATGTGTGATCCTTGAAAACTGTCCTAAATTTTTTGAAATCACTTTTTATCTGCTAAACAGGAATCATGAGGCTTTTCTTCATAGAATTGATGGTGACCTAATTGAGACAGCCTGGAAAAACCTTTCAACCCAGAGCCAGGCACAACATATGTGTTCAATAAAGGCTCATTGAATCTGAAATCTGAGCACCACTGGGATATACAGTAACAGGCAGGGAAGCCTTTAGTTACTTAAATGTCCTGTCAAATGTAGCAAAACCCATATCTTAATAGTCTGTGCCATTTTAGATCAACATTAAGGCTGTGTTTAATGCTGTAAGCATGATGGAATATGGAAAACATAAAGTAAATGTACTTTTCTAAAACATGGACACGATACTTATCTACAAAATGAGTAAAAATGAGCATTAAATGAGAAAAAAATTGTAAAATACTAGTGCCCAGCAGGTGCTTGACAACAGTGGGCATGGAGAGGTTAGAACTCTTAACTTCACCCAACATTGGAAGACAGAGAATAGAGAAAAACATGGATAAATCAACATAGAAAAAGCCTTAGCTTCATCCTCTACTCCTCACCAAAACTACCCCTATGAATAAGTTCCATAAATGTAAATGCAAGGTATGCTGACTCTGAATTTTGGAATGTCGGGCAGGGAAGACAGGGGTCTGATGATGTTATAGTCTAATATTTGGGTAGTTCAGACTGTAAAGAATCTGCCTGCAGTGCAGACCAGGGTTCGATTCCTGGGTTGGGAAGATCCCCAGGAGAAGGAATGACAAACCACTCCAGTATTCTTGCCTGGAAAATCCCATGGACAGAGGACCCTGGCGGGCTATAGTCCATGAGGTCATAAGAGTTGGACACGTCTTAGCAACTTTCAAATTTAGTCCATTAGGTATGCAAGTGAAAGGACATTCTTCATGGTGCCACTTCAACTATAATTATACTTTAATATCACGTAGAGCGTGCTCACAATGTTCCAGGCACTGTGCTGTGCACTCTGGATGGGCATTGGCTCATTTAATCCCCACAATAAACCACTGAGGCAAGTTCTTCTACTATCCCCATTTCCCAGGATGGCACAGAGAGGTTTGGAAATGCCAAAGGTCACACAGCTATGACATTTTAGGAAAATGACCCAGGGTAGGAAGACCCACTGTCCTAAGCCTGGGAGGCCTCCAAAGTGGTGGAGCCAGCCATTCCTTTGCTCAGCCCCAGCGCTTATTATTCTCATGACCTTGGGCAAGAGACGGACTAATCTTTTCAAGACTCAGTCTCCTCATCAATGAAGTGGGGATACTAATCATAGTAATCCCTGTCTTGTTCTCCTGTCTTGAAGACTGGGTTAAATGATGTACATAATAAGATGAGCATTGTGCCTGGCACAAAGTAGATGGTTGATTATTGTCAGATTGAAGTAGAAGTGAAGTGAAGTCGCTCAGTCGTGTCCAACTCTGCGAGCCCATGGACTGTCGCCCACCAGGCTCCTCCGGAGGTCCATGGGATTCTCCAGGCAAGAATACTGGAGTGGGTTGCGGAGTATTGTATCCTCTTTAAATGCAGTATTTCACTGCATTCCCAGCCACACTGAAATCATTACAATGGATCTGGGAACTAAGGAGGCCTCAGAAATTTAAATCAGTGTCTGTTAATGCTTAATTACATGGTGCAATTTCATGTGTATGTTTGTGTGTATACACTTCTTTTTCACAAAAGTATGATTTTTCAGTCACAGAAAAGCCTCGCTATGCTTAGGGTTTAGTGTTGAGGTGAAAATCTAAACTGATCCAGGGAGTTTAAGAAAAATGATTTATACAAGCATATAAATAATGCCCATAATGTAAAGCTCAGTATTTCTTTTACTCATATTCTGTGTGTTCATCAGTTTGAGAACAGCACATGAGGCAGCACTCCTTACAAATTAGGTGTAACTTTGGATGATTTGCTGACCCTCACTGACCAGGGTCTCCCTTTCTCCCCTACCTATAACATTCACTTTGCATCATAACCAAATGCAGCCTCCCCATTGCTCCCCCACCTTCCATTGGGAATGATCTCTTTATCAATAATCCGACCTCTGGAAGCCCAGTGGGCGACTCTTTAGTGCCCCCGACACCAATGCAGATGGGGGTTTCGGATCCCCAGTGTAATCCCAGCCTGAAATGTTACCAGGAGCCCTACGGCTCTTCAATTACCTTCCTTGGCCTGTCAAGACCACAGCATCTCAAATTCAGTTAGCTGGTCTTTGGGTCTCAGCCAAGGCCCAGCCTCTGCTCCTAATGACAGCCAGCTGAGGGGACACTGAGAGGGGCTAAATTCAATTTGCAGCCCTTCTAATGAGATTAAGGGAGCAGGGTTTTTTATTTTCTCCAAAGTTTGCCATGGGCAGGATGAATGATGGCCCAGGGATGAGCTGTCAACGTCAACAAAGGCTCCAAGCTGGGAGAAGGGGGATGGGAGACAAGAATGGGAGAGAGAGAGGGAGAGATTTTCCAGACAGAGCCAAGGAGCTCTAAGTGAATCGCCCAGCAGGTGACAATGTCTGGCTGGCAGAGTGTCACTCTGTGGACAGGATGCTGTCAAGAATGAATCTGGAAGAAAGGTAAATGTCAATCATAAGCAATATTCCCAAGTAGAATTTCTTTTTTTCCCTTGCTTCTGAATTCTTTCTCACTGTTTTTGACTTTCCAAACATCATGAAGAAACCTGTATTTCTTAAAATGAGTCAACTCGGAAGTATTTACTCAAATAAAGGTTGGACTGTGAAGAAGGCTGAGCGCCGAAGAATTGATGCTTTTGAACTGTGGTGTTGGACAAGACTCTTGAGAGTCCCTTGGACTGCAAGGAGATCCAACCAGTCCCTTCTGAAGGAGATCAGCCCTGGGATTTCTTTGGAAGGAATGATGCTAAAGCTGAAACTCCAGTACTTTAGCCACCTCATGTGAAGAGTTGACTCATTGGAAAAGACTCTGATGCTGGGAGGGACTAGGGGCAGGAGGGGAAGGGGAAGACGGAGGATGAGATGGCTGGATGGCATGACTGACTCGATGGACGTGAGTCTGAGTGAACTCCGGGAGTTGGTGATGGACAGGGAGGCCTGGCATGCTGCAATTCATGGGGTCGCAAAGAGTCGGACACGGCTGAGCGACTGAACTGAACTGAACTGAAAGGAGCAAGGCTCCCACTGCTTCCAGGAACAGTCCAGCCTTGGCTGAACGGACCTGTGTGCCTTCTAGTCTGAGAGCTTCCACTGAGCTAGTCAGTTAGGACCTCAGATTCCCACAGTGTGTTGTGGCTGGTGGTGAAGCACCAGAAGGTGCTTTATCTGATGCAGAGTAATGTCAAGGTGAGCAAAACCCATCTAATGCATGTTTTAGTTAGCACCCGCCTCTGAGTATCAACAGCTTAGTTGTGGGGGTACCCTGAAGAAATGGAGCAGGACATTCTTCTGGGTCCAAATGAGACATAGAGGGAAAGCCCTTTAGGAAATCTGAAGAGGAAGAGGCTTTGGTAGTTGGGAGAGACCAAGGAAACTTTGTTTTTGGGATGCAGCCTTGAGCTGTACCCTGAAAGAGGATGAGACCTACAGAGGCTGAGAGAAGGAACTCAGATGAGTCCCTTGTGGCTGCAGGCTTCTACTTGCAGGCCCAGCTGTGTTCTGTTTCGGGGTCTCTCCTGGTAGAAACTGCAATAGTCCTGCTGCCCCAAGCCTGGATCTCAGGCTCTAAGCACCTTCTTAGATCTCCACAGAGATGGTTCACACATATAGCAGAGCTCCCACTCAGCTTCCTGTCCCACCCTCAACCCCTCCATCCACGTGCCAGCCCTGCACCAGATCCCAGCTGATGCTTAGAGTTGCCTGGATTTAGTTTCAGGTACTTTGTCTCTTGTTCACTTGCTACTGCCTGAAGTCCTGTTCCTAGCAGGCTGGTAACTGGGGACCATGACATAACTGTCCTTTTCCTACTTCTCTTAAATATGGTAACCAACCCTAACCAAGGCCTGCAGTTAGCTTCAGAACATGTCAACATGAGTTAAGACAGCTTATGGGCACGTAGCAGACACTCCTTACATGGGTTACATTTCTGTTGGCTGAAATGGGCTCGTGAGGAAGGTGAACCTTGATTAGACTTGAGGGTGGGAGCAGTTGGAAACAAGGCACCATGTGGGAGGAAAGCTCAGAGCCAGAATCATGTTGTTGGTGTTCAGAGAACAGTAATTTGTCTCCTCCAACACATTCCTGGTGGCCGAGTTTTGACCTCTATTGCCCACTAGGCCCACAACTGGCTCTTCAGGGCTGGTACCACAGCCTGAACCTGGCCATCAGCCAGATGGACTAGAGGAATCCTACAAATTTCAGAACCCAGAACATCTCAGGGTCATGTTATAGCCAGAACTATCAGAGAATATCTCCCACACAAAACAACCACAAAATTCTTTTGGGGCTTGTGAAGGATTATGTTGGGTTGTTGGGTTTGAGATAAATCGAGTTACTAATCCTTCCCAATACCTTACAAGTTCAATGCTGCTGAGAAATACAACTCTAAGATGCTGGAATTCTAAGCCTGAAAGAGCTCAGTTTTTTAACTAATCATGGCTGCTCTGTTAATGTGTCTTCTTTTATGTTGTGAGTTGTTTCTGTATCTTTTCTTCTGGCTTCACTGACTTGTATTAAAATTCCTTGTGAAAAAAAATCATTCTGTCCTGGGGCGAGGGGGAGGCAGGGTTTGTGTCATGAATTGATAGAGACATCAGAAATTCAAGGCAAAGGCCTGGGACTTCCCAACTCTGCTTCACTCTATCTTGCAATGGGAAGAGTAGGGTATTTAGGTCTCAATAAGGAAGCCCTGTCCTGGAAGGTCCTGTCTGGAGGCACTTTGTATGGGCCTATGAGCCAGCCCCTGTCCCTTTCCCACCTGAGGCTATGAGTGAGATGGAGAAATAATCTGGGAGGAGTAGAAAAGATAAAGATGGCCAGGCTGAAAAATGGGCAGCTGTCAATGTGGATGCTTATTAATAAGAAGGAGTCACTAAAGGCCAGTTCCCCAGGAGCTATAACTCTCTCCTACAAAACACATTTTCAATCACAATGGATTTTCATGCTTATTTTCTTTTTTCTCTTTTTAAAAAAATATATCAATTTGGCTACACTGTGTTTAGTTGTGTCACGCAGGATCTTTCATTGCTCTGAGCTGGCTCTCTAGCTGTGGCATGAGGGCTTAGTTGCTGTGCAGCCTGTGGGAGCCTAGTTTCCCAACCAAGGATTGAACCCACATCCCCTGCATTGCAAAGAGGATTCTTAACCACTGAATCACCAGGAAAGTCCCCATATGCCTATTTTCTTATGTGAACCTTACAGCAAGTCTGTGAAGAAGGTATCTTGATCTCCATTTTAAGGTGAGAAATCAGAGGCACCCCAGACTTAAATGAATCGCTTAAGTTCATGCAGGGGTAAGCTTAGGATGCAAGACCAGGTCTGCCTGATGCCAGATATGCTGCTATGACTATTTCCCTACACTTCATCTTAATACACAACCTGTGTGCATAAGATGGACAGCCCTCCCCATCTCCTCTGACTGCACTCCTATGTGGAGACCCAGACTCTTCTGTCGCACTCTGATGGTGGAACTGGTCACCCATTACGAGAGAATCATCACAGGACAGCTCCCATGTGCCAGCTTTGTGTTGATGAAGAAAGAACCTCACTAATATTTAGGAGCACACTGAATAAGTGGACCCTGGAGCCAAGAGCCCTGGGCTGGGCTGCTCAGCCCTGCTGTTGCCAGCTCCTACAGTGATCTTGAGCAAAGGACTTCCTCTCTCTGCATGCCCTCTTGACTCCTTGCCTGTTCTGATGCTCCCAGATTCACATTCTCCAACTGCCCAAACATCCTGAATGGTCACTTAAATCCATTTCTTACTTCCTACAAATTACATTTTGCTTTTGTTCTTCTTATTCTCTTCCTGGCCTTCCCTATTTGCTGTGCCAAGTTCAGTTAACACTCTGGTGTGGTCATGAACATTTCCAATGCAAAAACTCACCCACCCCCAGTGCCTGCTGGGTTTGTTAAAAAATACCCTTTGGGCCCGCCCCTTCCAGGGTGATGCCAGACCAGGGGATGGAGCCCTGGGTCTCTTCACTTTGCGCCACATTATCACAGAAAGGTGGATTAGAAGTTATCTCCGCTCTGCTTTCTCTCAGAGCTCCTTGGCAACACAGCCACCTCGATATAAATACACACTAGAAATGTGCACAGCCTAATACTCACAGTGGAAGCCTTCAGAGGCTGGGGCGGGTCAGAGGTGTGGGGGTGGTGCAGCACAGATACTGCCAGGGAGCAAGGACGTCACGTCAGGAGATCCTCAGGATGCAAAGGGGTGCCAGCCTCACCGCTTCAAGGTCAAATATGGCACTCATCAAATAGAATGCCTGTGATCCCTGATAATTCTCTGGTGTGCATGCTAAGTCGCTTGTGTTCTTTGTGACCCCTAGGACTGTAGCCCACCAGGCTCCTCTGTCCATGGGATTCTCCAGGCAAGAATACAGGGCAGGTTGCCATGTCCTCCTCCAGAATTTTCTGGCACCCCATCCCAAATGCTGGAGATCTTTCATCTCTCTAGATAGTGACAGATTTCACAACTAAAGCTTCTTTTGCATTCTTTGCAATTAAACCAAGAGCAGAATCACCTTTCCTTTATTTGTTTCCCTAATAACTTTTTCTTCCTGGTGTTGCTAATGTTCCATTCAGATTGAAATTCTGTTGCTTTTGATCACTGGTCCTTTCAAGATCTAAAAAGAATCAAGGTTAAAATCAAACACAATGAAATTGTGCTTCTGTGTGTAATAATGTGTAACATTTTGGGATTTCACTAATAAAAGGAATTATAAACCAGTCCACTCCTAGCATATGGTTAACTCTGGTGTCTAAAATAGTATCAAATATTCAGGAAACCAATGCAAAATGATTCTCATGGTTAATACAGGTTCAGTAGCATGCCATTTCCTTGCACTGGCCCTGTTCTAGGTAGGACCATAAACTCAACTACCCACAAACATGATTCAAGCACGTTTAGGTGATGCATGCTTAAAAGACTGCAAAAAAAAAAAAAAAAAAAAAAAAGCTCTCTTTGCTTGGAGGCAAGAGAATAAAGCCCCCCAAATATCTCTCATGTATACCTCTTAAGATTTAGTCATTAGGATCTGTCAGGCATTTCCAAACTACAGAGGACCTGAAAAGAAAATACAATAAAGACATCAGAGACCTAAAATGCCAGGCCAAAGAGAAGAACCAGAAGGAACAAGATTTGTTCACTGTAAATATTTTAAAACTGTATCCTTATCTTGGTCCAGTGCTGTGTGCTGTCTTGTCTTTGATAATTGTAAATATTTAATGTACTATAGCTCCATCTCCTTACTGATATAGGAAAGATGAATAAACCCATATGCACAGGATGTGTGTTTTCACTTGCTGTGCAGACTGCTTGAAAGAGAGCGGCCTATGCGCGACTGCTGCGGATGGTTGTACACTGGACAAGGGTGCCTGCCCAGTAGAAGGGGCTGAGAAACAAGCCCCAACCACTCAACTCAGGGGTTGCTGGGTCAGTTCTGAGCTAACAAGCAAACAATTCCTTTCTGCAGTTAGCTGGGACTGGAGGGTGGTTTGGTTTGGTTTTGGTTTTTGCAATTCACAGTTTGCTAGTGTGAAGGAAACAGAGCAGATCAGATAAGAAAAATGCTTCTGTTTAATAAAAAGCAAAATCTAGCAACTTTTAAGTCTCAGTATGATTTTCTTTAAAATGAAAGTATAGGAATTTTCCATCTGTTTACTCCTTTAGCAGCCTAAGACCTATCTTGGGACTCAATTTTCTTTGCAAACTGACCAAAAGAAACTTCTGAAAGCAAGAATCTACTACAAGAGGAAGGAGGGTGAGGCAGTGAGGAAAGGTGGCTCCAGAAGCCTGGTTCTCTGAAGACCTTCTTTCCATCATCTGCCCTACTCCTGACACCTGACTTGGTTTGCCCCAGCAGGTAACCAGGTCTACATTGCCTTCAGTTCCTCCAGCCTTCTCATTATTCCATTCTTGCTCAATTCTGATCCTGCCTCCATGATTCCCCCACTCCAGGGACTGTGGATGCTTTGCTGCTATTAAAGGCAGTCGGTATCACCTATTTCCTAGGTGCTAGCAGAAAAGCAGGCAGAAGAACCCTAGAGATTCTAGCTGGAACCATTGGCAGGTATAGGCTTCCACAGTTACTGTGACCTTGTAAAGAAGAAACCTGGGAAACACCTGTAAGGCCCAAACACTCAACTCACATCTTTGAATTGTAATCATTAAAGGAGGAAGCTTTGGGTAACTCTTAAAGCAAGCAGGGTAGGCAAGGCAGCCTGACGCTATGCTTAGGAGAGCTGGCTCTGAGGCCAGATGGCCTGAATTCCAACCCAGCTCCACAGTTTTAACACAGTGTTCCTGAGCATAGATTCCAGTGGCCTCTGTCTCATCTCTAAAGAGAGAGTAATAGAAGTTCGAGTCTCACTGGATTGTCCTAAGAATTAAGTGTTAATGCTCTTGTTAAGTTGCCTAGAGCAGTATTTGAAAGGCTAAGTGGTCAAGGTGTATTGGCTATTATTATGATTATTATACTCAAAAGAGTTGGGGTTGTAGAGCTCTGAGAAACTTCTACTGTTTAGGAGGTTAGAGGTAGATTGCTTTCCAAATTTGGCCATTAAGATGTTGTTTCCATGTTAGGGAAAGCCAGAGGCACAGTAGGCTTACATAACACCCCAAAGCACCAAGCGCGCACAAGTATACATACTCATGCACACACAGATTCATCTTGCAGCCATGCACACACACAGGCACAGCTCCAGAAATAGCCTGGGGCAGTATATCCAATCAAAGGTGCATGGATGGCGGCAGGCTTTATTTGGCTTAGCTACCATCCAACTGATTCCTGACCTAGATGCCAAGATGCCATGATGCAAACTGGGATGCTCCAGGGTCAGGTCTCTACAGGGTCTGCAGAAAGACAGTTGACAGAGGGTTTGCTTTTACAAAGGCTTCTGAGAACTCCATCCTTTCTTCTCCCTCACCCTTCCCCTTTCTCTCCAGGAGTTTCAGGGGATAGTATGAGCCATTGCTAACAGTCTTGGGCTGGAGGGTCCCAGCTACCTGAAGTTGGAGGTAGGTGGTAATGTTGTTGTTGATGACCTATTCTCCAGAGAAACTGAAGCAATGTCAGAGATCCAAGCTTAGTACAAAGAGGGTGTCCAATAAGCAGTTGCTGAATAAATGGCCAAAAAAGTAATGATAGATACCAGCTCCAGCCACTAAGTCACATACCCTTTCTTTAGCTTCCTCAGATGTAAAAGGGAGATAAACATACCAATCCATAGAACTATGTGAAGATTGAATATTAAACCAAATTAGAGACTCAGTATACAATGGTATCTTTCCTCTCCAAAGTGTAGGGCCCCCAGGGTAGTGCAAGCAAGGAATGGTCTCTTTGAGATAGACAGTTGTGGACTATGTACTTTAACATAGAACCAGGAACAATGGTGCTTGAGAAAGAGTTTGTGATGAGGACATTTCTAGTTAAGAAAAGCTGTTATGTGCATTTCCCTTTATGGGGCAGGCACAGTGCAGTTCTTCCATCTCAGGATGCTCACTAGGAAATCCATACTTCACAGCTTAGGCCTCCTGGCTTATGAGGCAGGTGCAATCTGCCCAGGGTATCCTTCGAGAGGTAGAAATCTCCCTGAGTTTTTGCTGTCTGTATCAGTTTTATGGCCTCTTTTTGCTTTGCTCATTTAGTTAGTTAGTCTTTAGGGAAAATGGGCTAGGCTAGGGAGCAGAGAAAACAAGACTCAAATGTGTCTGAAGCCAGGTCCCAATACTAATCGAACAAACCAGAGACTCTCACAGGCAGAGGGAGCAGCTTTGTTTACTGAAGCCAAACAGGGATCCTAATGGGCTTGACTGGTTAAAATTCTAGAACAGCCTCCCACTGTCTGATTTTCTAGGTATTTCAAGGCATTTCCAAGTTTCTCCAAAGCATAAAATTTTGAGACATACTGAAGTCTATCTCTTTTTCATCTACCTATCACAAATTCACTTTAAATCACTGTAATAAGCACACATGAACGCCACGTTGTAGGGTGTATTTGGATGCAGGATACATCAGGAAACCATGAGAGTGTGCTGTAAGCCCCGGGCTGGTGGGAACCACTGCACCACACCACTGTTTTATGTCCCTCTCGGGACGTGGTGATCATAAGTATTCTTCCCACAATTTCCAGCCGTGTTTCTCAGTAGGATATGGGAAATTACTCTGCAGTCTCTAATTTGCCCCCTTTTGTGTGTGGATTTAAAGATGTTTTAATAGATTTCTTATCTCTCATGACATCTTTCTTATGTGACATGCGGGAGTCCTCTCCTCCCTATGCTTCTTTCTCTCACTCCTCCCTAAAGATGCGTCATTCCTTCATCACCTGTTCAACTAGTGTGAAGAACCAGAGATGCACACTCAATAAGACAGACAGTTTCTGCTCTCGTGGCTCCATGAACTCAGTCTCATGGAGAGACAGGATTCATGCATAACTTACGTAAATAAGTGATAAGAAATAGATACTTTGATGTGCTGTCCAAACCCCTCTTCAGGACAGGAGAAGCCACTCTCAGCTGCTGGGAGTTCTTCCAGATATAACCCTCAGCCCAACACTTGTAGAGATTTCCTTAACTAAAGAGGGTTACCTCACCCAAGGTCATGCTCTGGTCCCAGGGTATTCCATATCCAATGCCATTTGACCCATTGCTTACTCTGGACAACCATGAAAGGCCATCTAGCTTCTAAACTCCACAGATATGCAAACTCAGTACCTTCGTCTCATAGGTTGAACTGTGAAGCAGGCAAAATTCTGTTAGCAACTAATATGCCTTCTTCCATCAACTTTTTGTAAACAAGATGTAAGAGAGCAAAAACTGAGGACTGGTAATGGTCAGTGACATTCTAGGGGGTTACAGTCTCCAGAAACAGAAACAGCTTGGGTGATGGTGGCAAGAATCTTGAAAGCAATGCATATTTGGAGTGATGACTTTTTCACATTCCAGTGGTTCTGAGTGTTGTAGAGCCAGATAGAAAAGAATGCCTCCTGAGCAAGGCAATGATACATTAATAAAAGCTTGAGAAGTACTGGAAACTGTATTGAAAGCTGTGAACATCAATCCACCTTTCAACCATAGAACGAAGAACAGGAACCAACCATCACTAGTAGATAAAGCATAGAGCCAAGGGCAATCCACATGGGTTATCTGTTGACAACACTGAGCTTAAATTGCCCTCGCCTTTTTGAAAATGACTAATGCTTTTGAAAACTTCCTGGTAACAGCTGTTGGAATTTAAGATAGAATGCATATTTAGGATGATAAGAGAAAATAGAACATATTCTTCATTAAAAAAACTGAAAATGAAAGAAAAATCAAGGAAGTATGAAAACCAGAAATCAAAAAAGAATGAGACAGATTTAAAATGAAATAAATAAATTATAACAATAAAAGTAAGTAGGTTGAGCTTGTCTAATAAGAGGTCAATTGTTTCATACAGAGTGGAAAAACCTATTTAACTTTAGAGACAAACTATACATACATTAAAATAAAGCTTTAATTGAAAGTGCACATATGGTTACCAACAGAAAGCAGGAGTCACAGTTCTCATTGTGAAGCGTCGTGATGCTCAGTGGAGGAGGTTCCAGGTTCTTTCCCCTCCCCTCTGTCTGCTTGGTTTCTCTCTCCTGCACTGCTTTCTGGAGATGAATCACAGCTTCACAGACAGGTCTGAGGGAGAAAATCAAAGAACTGTCTTCCACATGGACAGGGCCTGGTAAGGCCTGATGTGTCAGAAACATGCGGCAGATTATGAGGCAAGAAGGAGAAAGGCACCAAGATAAAGATGCAAGACGGCGTGACCGAGAGAGATTTCATCAGACTAGGAAAGCGAGTGTCTTCTAAAACAGGAGAGTGTCAAAAGTCTCCTTTCAATGGTCAAGAGAGACACAAATAAGATTCGAATTCCAAGCTTGACTTACCCCGACCACCCTTTTAAAATGAAACACCAGTTAAAGACCGGACTTTCTCAAAGAATCTCAAAGTTTTTCAGAAGTTAACAACAACAAAATAATCATATTTTACAGGTCATACTCTTGGTCGCAAAACAGTAAACCAGAAATTAAAGACATTTATTTCAATTAAATCCCCAACTACTTATAAACTGTAAACTTTATTTTTTTCTAAATTTTTTTGTTAGAGAGCAAATGAAATGGTAACACAATTATTTAGAAAGCAATGTATAGAATTTGGCCAAAACTATAATAAGAAGCATATTCATAGCCCAAGTTTTTATTATCAAACAGGGAAAAAGAAAAGAAAATAACAATTCACATCATGAAAGTATAAAGAAAACATTTAAAAATATAAGAAAAGAGAGGAAACATTAACAAAGACAGAAGCAGAAATATTATTAAAAGTAATAAAACTGAGAAATGGGCTGATTATTTGTAAAGACCAGTGAACATGGACAAATATCTAATCACTATAATTTAAGAAAAGTGACAGATATACAATATTAAAAATAGGAAACATAATTACAAATTTTCAAATTATAGGCATAGACTTGATCAGAGAACCGTATGACTGATTAATGATTTGGAAAGAACAAAGTTAAATTCTTAGTCATACCAAACCCCAAATCAATTCCAGATAAAGGTACAAAAATAAAATATCTGTAAATATTTATATTTATTAGCAGTATAGATGCATTTTATAAATATGAAATATTTGATCAATTGTATCATATGATATATGGCAAAACCAATACAGTATTGTAAAGTAAAATAAAATTAAATTTTAAAAAAACATCAAAAAACAAAAAAATAAAAAATAAAAAACCAAAACTCCTATATAGGGAAAAAAAAACTGAAATGCAAATGACAAATTTCTAATTTGTCATTAAAAGTATTTCTAATAAGTATAACAAAATATCAGTGACCCTAACATATAAAACATATAAATATAAAAATAAATAGAAACTAATAAAATAGCAATCTCAAAATACAAATGCATATATTTGAAATATTTGGAGTTTTTTAAATTGTAACAGATATGTTTGTGTAAAAGTGGGAACTAATTAAGAACCTACTGTATAGCATAAAGGAACTCTACTCAGTACTCTGTAATGGCCTATATGGGAAAAGATTCTTAAAAAGGAGCAGATATATGTGTCTGTAAAACTGATTCACTTTGCTATACACCTAAAACTAACACAACATTGTAAATCAACTATATCCCAATAAAAGTTATTTTTAAAACTGAGGAAAAAAGAGTTTTTGGCCTATGGAATTGGAAAACATTAAAAATAATAATCATCCTTTGATATAAAGTTTTTGGGGTATAGTTGGGATATGTATCAATAAATTCTTTAGATTGTGTATACATTTCTCCTGGAATTTCACTTCTAGGAAGGTATTCCAAGGAAATAGTCTGATCAATGTGTAACTATTTAGTTACAGTGATTATTGCTATATTAAAAAATAATCATATTCCCAAATTGAGAGCAGTGTTAATTTTTAGCAACAGAGGATTGGTAAAGTTAATTATGGACCCTCTGTGTAACTAATAAAAAATAATATGGCACACCTATATTTATTAATCCTGAAAGATACTACTAATTGTAATATATTCAGCATAAAGAGCACATTACAATATAAACATTAATATTTCATTCTCACTTATATATATGTATAAACGTGTATTTATTATGTTTGCATATTCTTCAGACATTTCTGTTATTAATGGGTGAGACTGGGGATGACTGTTGATCTTCTATATTTTATACTCTATAATATGTTCTGTTATTTTACAAAAGAGAGAGAAAAGAAAGAGAACATTAAGCAAAACCAACGACATGTTTTCAAAAACCAGAGGCACTGGCTATGGTAGAGCTTACATAGTTCTACCTGTATATTCTTTCGCATGTTTTATATATGGGTCCATTTTCACATTCATTTTGTGCCTGCATCATTATTCCCTCAAGGACAATTCATTATTCCTCTGTGTGCCCAGCATTGTATGTATTGTGCATAGCATTAAATGGTAGTATTTCAGGGAAAGAAGAAAGGGAGGCAGGGAGAAAGGAGTGGGGACAGAGAGAGGGGAAAAGGAAAGAAGGGCATAAGGGAGGAAAGGAGGAAAAGAGGGAGAAAGGATAAGATAAGAGGGAGGGAGAAGGGAAAGGAAGGAAGAAGGGAGGGAGGGCTCCAGAGAGGGAGGCTGGGGGAACAAGGGGAACAAAATTTGGTTATAGGCATCATTTCTGCACAAACATACTTTTACCTCCTGGAGACAGAACCAGAATCCCAACCAAGCTGCCTCCTATACCCAGGTCACATTTCTGCCATGCCACTCTGTTTCAGATACCTTGTGATGCTGTTGGGCTCAGACCAGGGGGAGCCAGTCTAAGAAAATCTTTTCCCACAAGGTATGAGTGCTTTTGCAGATGTTTGCTAACATATCAACAGCTGGAGCACTGCCTAACACAGTTCCTCAATCATAGCAGACATTACCTAATTGATAAGGGCGTCCCTCTGAGCACGGCAGCCTGTTCCCAGTTCTGTGTGACACACAATCAAACTCTGTTCCCTTTCCCTGTGACATCAACATTCTTGGCTGAGCCGTTGGAGGGGAACTCCTTTTCCACCCAAGATAAACTGAAATCTTGGGACAGAACCATTCCCCAAGGATCTGCACCGCCACATTCTCCCATCCACTCCCATCTTCCCGGTCCACACAGTGCTCCAGTTCTAGCCATGAGCTGCGCTTCAGGCCTCACTGACATTGACCCCAGTGCAGCTGTAACTCTTCACCAGCTCCTTGTGACAGCGGGAAACAGATTGGAAGAACCAGGCATCTGGTGTCAGTGGACGTACACACATGAACCTCTGGGGCTGGGACCATCTCTCCCTCTCCTTCCTCCGTGCCCTCCCTCCACACATACACACACAGTTATGCATCAACACTGACAGTGTCCATCTGGTCTTTTCTGGCTCTAGCGTCGTGGTGATAGCATATTTCCTTAATAGCATTTGGGGATGGCCTGTGAACCCAAGAAGCAATAGGCCCTAGCTACCTATGGCCAGCTCAGGCCACGGCACAGAGAGAAACACAAAAGACCCCGAATTAGAGGAAAACCCCCTGAAATGCAGCCCTAGACAAATCCATCTTCTGCCACTTCTTATGCCTATTGGACATAAGGTGTTGAGATCCTTGGCTAATATAGCATGTACCTCAAGTACTATGATCCTTATCTAAGGAAATTTTTGCTACTAAATAGTCCCAGGCCCCTGAGATTAAAGGAAATACACAATCAGTAGGAGAAAGAACATCAGAGTTTAGATTGGGGGTGGGGGGAGGCTTTATATTGGCGGGAGGAAGGGAAGTTTCAATAAATGAAAGGTTAGTTTGTCTTATGGCATAACAGAGAATTTAGAGCCAAATAGACACAGATGCAAACACTGGCTCTGCCAATTACTAGCATTATAACTTGGGGCAAATTTTTCTCTCTCAGCTTTCATTTTCTCATGTAGTTCTTATAAAGATTCAGTGAGAAAATATATAAAAATCCCTGGTCTGGAGTAAGGAATAAAAGCAATTTTTAAAATGTGTATGAAGAGTTTTGAAGTCAGTTTCTTAATAAATGTGTCTAGATTGCCAGTTCTTCCTTTTGTCAGGTTGATATTATCTTCCCATTCCATAGTAAATCATGACACAATTAGCATAGTTGTCTGTAATCAGAAGTAAATGGTGCCCAGCATTTAAAAGAGAATGCTAGAATGGGAAAAATCTCAAAATCATCTTACTCAGCCCTGGGCCTTTTACAGGTGAGGAGCCTAAGCCTTGAGGAGGGAAAGTGAGGACATAATTGATGCTAGGGAGTTTGAACCCAAGCCTCGCCATGTGTCTTTTATCCCTAGCAGCATCTCAGGTGTAAGGGGAGTCATGGGCATAGGCCAAGGCCCTAGTCCCTTAACAAGTGGACGCAGCAGGGTGAGCTCATGTTCTCATTCACCCTGGCCTCTAGAGCAGTCATACTGTGCCTCTTGAGGCTTCAGGAAATTTTTTTCATATTTCCTCAGTTTATTGTTGTCAAGGTTGGGTCTCCACTGGAGTGTTCAGTCTCAGATTTTTGCTAAAATACCCACTCTATAGAAAGTTAGGGTTGATAGAGCATACACCCCACCCTCACACTCACACCTATTGACTTGTAGTGAGGTGGCTTCATCCTGACTAGCTATGAGTTGTGGGAGTGACTAAAATTCGAGCCCTGGGTCCATGAACAGGCTTAGCATTTACACCGGCAGGGTTGCCCAGGGTGCCTGGGGAGAGCCTAGTGGAATCTGATCACTAGTGGGAAGTTGAGGGGTCAGGGGTCACCTTCAGAGGTGGCCGATGGAGACCAAGCTGGTCTCTAAACCCCCAATACAGTGAAGAAAGACAGAAGAGGCCAGGGCCAGAACCTGGCCTGGTTTACCTTGTTTGGGCCTATTGCTCTGTCCCGTAATGCTGGGAGACCTTGGGCAATCATACGCCTCCCTCTGGGTTTCATCAAGGTGGAGAAGAATGGTTGCAAGAACCTCTTTCACATTCAACACTGTGGGATGCTCACCATGCTGGCCACCCATCCCTCCCCACCTTGTAGGCCTCTGCAACCCCAACTAAAACTAGAGCAGAGCCCACAGGGCCCCTCCTCACTCCCTACCCCTTGAAGAATTTGTGTCTCTAGAGGGAAGAGTATCATGTAGAATTTCTCTTTCATTCACCTGAGTACAGACAGCCAACTTTTCCTGTCATAGGAGCCCATCAAAGACTGGACTAAGTAAACTTCTGTTTTCATATCTCATTCTCTTGAAGAGAACACAGCCATAACTCCACAGAGAGTAAACACACACGGTCTAATCTTTCTCCTCACTGGGACAGTTTGTTGAAATTGGTGAAATGATGCAGACCCTGCCGAAATGGTTTGATAAGAGCTGTACGTCCGACTTAGTGATTATTAAACAGAGGGAGTTTAACTCAGCTGCTTCTGATAGTTTTAAAAAGAACCCTCTCTCTTACTTGAATCTTACTCCCTGCCATGTGTACACATGACTTATACATATATGAAGCTCAAACATCTATTGAGGCACCCCTGACTTCTTGTTTCCTTAGGGAGGGTGTCTGTGCCTTTAGAGAGAGAGAAAATCCCACCTCAATTTTGTGATCCCTCATTGGGTTATTAGAGACATCATGAAAGAGAAGCCACAGTTGCATGATTCATACTGCACAAGAATTATGCTGAAAAAAGAGTGGTCAGTGGAGTTTTAGGTACATAAGTTTTTCTTGGAGCAGGCATCAGCAAAGGGCAATCCACAGGTCAAATCTGGCATATCAGCAATTTTTTTATGGCTACAAATTTACATTTTTGAATGGTTAAAAAAATCAAAAGAGGAATAGTATTTCATGACACAGGAAAATTATATGAAATTCAAATTTCAGTGTCTACAAATGAAGTTTTATTGGAATACAGCCTCATTCATTCATTTAAGTGCCATCCTGTGGTGCTTTCAGGCAGGCAGACTTGAGTCATATTTACTATCTGGTCCTTTACAGAGAATGTTTGCTGATTTCTGGGCTAGAAAAGTTTTAGAAGTTTTTCTTAATACAAGTATATTTTTTCATACCATTTCACAGATGAATGAACTGGGAGAAGGAGATTTTAATGAATGTTCTCAATGTGTTTGAGCCCAAATAAAGCAGGTTTCTCACCCCTACGAAGCTGAATTCCCTTCTAATCCCTTCACAATGCACTGGCCATCAGAAGATATCCCCCGCAGAAGGGCTGTTGAAATGTCCATTAAGAAAAATTGATTCTGAAGTGTGACATCATGTCCTTGAAGATACATGATATCATGACAGGACATGATATAATGTCCTGTGCAAAAATAAATTGCATTGTCAGACCCTCAGTGGCTTTAGGAGGAAAGATATGGCTGTGAAAATAAAATCATAATTTGTGAAACTGTGATATTTGTGGAAGGAATGTTCAGCATTGAGAATTCTTCCCTTTATAGTAAACATTAAATTTTGTGTTAGCTGCTCCATGACTACTGACTGGCCTCCTTTGTTCTTTCATTGAAACACCTCGTAAGAACTGAGTTTCCCATGCTTATTTGATTTTCAGGCTTTTGCCGTCACTCAGTGATATTCCTCAGGAAGGTCACTTTGCAATTCAACTTCTTACATACCATTAAACAACACCAGGTTGAGAATTCCCAGAACTTCTTTTTTTCCCTTAAATTCATTTTTAATGAAAACACTGAGGATTATGAAATCATCTAATTCATTTAAGTGCTGCAGGAAGTTTCAGAGAAAATAATGTACAGCCATATCCTACATGCCAGAGTATAGGTGGCCCAAGAAAAGGGAGGGGGAGAAATTGTCCCTTCTTGGGACGAAATGCATAGTTCATAAATGATGGTTTATAGTTCATAAATGATGGTCCCAAACCCAAATTTTGTGTGCTGTTTTCACAAACAATAACCTACTGACCCAAGAGTGTTTTCCCAGCTCAGAATTCCAGTTGAAAACAGGGTGTCTGAGTTCCCGTACCCTGTCTAAGAGTCTTATCCCTGAAAAATCACCTTCATTCCCCACCATCCAGTGCACCTCATATCTCATTTAATACACATTCATGTTGAAGACTGGAAAAGAAATTCCAAGTTAACTGCTACTTTTGAGTGACTTCTCTGTGTCAGAGACTGCATGAGTGACTGCCCTGGACTTTATATTAATTCTCACAACAGCCCTCAGTGATGCTCACTGTTATCCACATTTTACAAGGGGAAACCAGGGCTTATAGAGGTTAATCATTTTGTCCCAAATTGTACAGCTATAAATTCTAGGAATTCAGGTCAACCCAACACTGACAGTCTTTGCCACCCCCATCCCTGCCCAAACTGCTAAATAAATAAAATGAATAAATAAAATAAATTTCTCAATAATTTCATTTCTAAATAAAATGAATCAGACTGAAACTGCTTTTGGAGTGATTTGAGTTTGACATAGGAAGACTTTCCCAAGAGTCGGTAATGTTAAATGTTAGAACATAAAGAAGGGTCTTGTGGAATCACTTCAGGAAAACTCTAAAATAATCTATCCTGCATTTCCATGGTGAACAACTTCAGAGTTGAACATGCTTTATTTTTTTAATTGAAGTATAGTCAATTTATGATATTATGTTGGTTTTAGTTTTAGAGCAAAGTGATTCAGTTGTATATATTTTTCAGATTAAGTTCCATTATAGGTTATTACAAAACATTGAATATAATTCCCAGTACTACACAATAAATCCTTGTTGCTTATCTGTTTTACCTATAGTAGTTTGTATCTATTAATCCCATACGCCTAATGTGTTCCTCTCACCTTCCTTCTCCCTTTTGGTAACTGTAAGTTTGTTTTCTTTGAGTTTGTTTCTGTTTTGCATATAGATTCATTTGTATTAATTTTGAGATTCCACATATAAGCTCTATCATATACTGTTGTCTTTGTCTGACTTCACTAAGCATAATATTCTCTAGGTTCATCCTTGTTGCTACAAATGGCAATATTTCATTCTTTTACGGCTGAGTAGTATTCCACTGTGGCAAAGGCAATGGCACCCCACTCCAGTACTCTTGTCTGGAAAATCCCATGGACAGAGGAGCCTGGTAGGCTGCAGTCCATGGGGTCGCTAAGAGTTGGACACAACTGAGTGACTTCACTTTCACTTCACTTTCATGCATTGGAGAAGGAAATGGCAACCCACTCCAGTGTTCTTGCCTGGAGAATCCCAGGGACACAGAAGGCTGGTAGGCTGCCATCTATGGGGTCGCATAGAGTTGGACACAACTGAAGCGACTTAGCAGCAGCAGCAGCAGTATTCCATTGTGTGTGTGTGTATACACACATACACACATACACACATACACACACACACATACACACACACACATACACACACACACATACACACAATGTGTATGATGTATATGTATATACACATACATACAAACACCATGTCTTCTTAAGTCAATCATCTGTTGAAAAACACTCAGGTTGTTTCATTGTCTTCAATTCAGTTCAGTCGCTCAGTCGTGTCCAACTCTTTGCGACCCCATGAATCGCAGCACACCAGGCCTCCCTGTCTATCACCAACTCCCGCAGTTTACCCAAACTCATCTCCATCGAGTCGATAATGCCATCCAGTCATCTCATCCTCTGTCATCCCCTTCTCCTCCTGCCCTCAATCCCTCCCAGCATCAGGGTCTTTTCCAATGAGTCAGCTCTTCTCATGAGGTGGCCAAAGTATTGGAGTTTCAGCTTTAGCATCAGTCCTTCCAATGAACACCCAGGACTGATCTCCTTTAGGATGGACTGGTTGGATCTCCTTGCAGTCCAAGGGACTCTCAAAAGTCTTCTCAAACACCACAGTTCAAATGCATCAATTCTTCAGTGCTCAGCTTTCTTCACAGTCCAACTCTCACATCCATACATGACCACTGGAAAAACCATAGCCTTGACTAGATGGACCTTTGTTGGCAAAGTAATGTCTGATTTGAATATGCTATCTAGGTTGGTCATAACTTTCCTTCCAAGGAGTAAGCGTCTTTTAATTTCCTGGCTGCAATCACCATCTGCAGTGATTTTGGAGCCCCCAAAAATAAAGTCTGACGCTGTTTCCACCCAGTCTATTTCCCACGAAGTGATGGGACCAGATGCCATGATCTTCGTTTTCTGAATGTTGAGCTTTAAGCCAACTTTTTCACTCTCCTCTCACTTCCATCAAGAGGCTTTTCAGTTCCTCTTCACTTTCTGTCATAAGGGTGGTGTCATCTGCATATCTGAGGTTATTGATATTTCTCCCAGCAACCTTGATTCCAGCTTGTGCTTCTTTCAGCCCAGCATTTCTCATGGTGTACTCTGCATAGAAGTTAAATAAGTAGGGTGACAATATACAGCCTTGACGTACTCCTTTTCCTATTTGGAACCAGTCTGTTTTTCCATGTCCAGTTCTAACTGTTGCTTCCTGACCTGCATATAGGTTTCTCAAGAGGCAGGTCAGGTGGTCTAGTATTCCCATCTCTTTCAGAATTTTCCACAGTTTATTGTGATGCACACAGTCAAAGGCTTTGGCATAGTCAATAAAGCAGAAATAGATGTTTTTCTGGAACTCTCTTGCTTTTTCGATGATCCAGCAGATGTTGGCAATTTGATCTCTGGTTCCTCTGCCTTTTCTAAAACCAGCTTGAACATCTGGAAGTTCACAGCTCACATATTGCTGAAGCCTGGCTTGGAGAATTTTGAGCCTTACTTTACTAGAGTGTGAGATGAGTGCAATTGTGCTGTAGTTTGAGCATTCTTTGGCATTGCCTATCTTTGGGATTGGAATGAAAACTGACCTTTTCCCGTTATGTGGCCACTGTTGAGTTTTCCAAATTTGCTGACGTATTGAGTGCAGCACTTTCATAGCATCATCTTCTGGGATTTGAAATAGCTCAACTGGAATTCCATCACCTCCACTAGCTTTGTTTGCAGTGATGCTTTCTAAGGCCCACTTGACTTCACATTCCAGGATGTCTGGCTCTAGGTGAGTGATCACATCATCGTGATTATCTTGGTCGTGAAGATCTTTTTTGTACAGTTCTTCTGTGTATTCTTGCCACCTTCATTGTCTTAGCTATTGCAAATTGTGCTGCTATGAAAATTGGAGTGCATGTATCTTTTTTAAAAAACATTTTATTTATTTATTTATTTTGACTGTGCCGGGATTTTGCTGAAGGGCAGGTGATTGGGGGCTACTCTCTAGATGTGGTGCACAGGCTTCTAATTGCAGTGGCTTCTCTTTTTGCAGAGCATGAGCACTAGCGCACATGGGCTTTAGTAGTTGCAGCTTGCAATCTCTAGTGCACAGGCTCAGTAGCTGTGGCACGTGGACCCAGTTGCTCTGTGGCACACGGAATCTCCCTGGATCAGGGATTAAACCCAGGTCTCCCACATTGGCAGACGGATTCTTCACCGCTGAGCCATCAGGGAAGCCCTGGAGTGCACGTATCTTTTTAAGGTGATACCCCATTGTGGTTTTGATTTTCATTTCTCTTATAATAAGTGATATGGAGCATCTTTTCATGTAACTATTAGCCATCTGTGTGTTTTCTTTGAAAAAAATATCTATTTAGATCTTGTGCTCAGTTTTTAATCTTATACAAATATTTTGTTTTTATTTTCTTATTGAAGTATAGTTACTGTGTAATATTATAGAAGTTACAGGTGTACAGTATAGTGATTCACAATTTTTAAAGGTTACACTCCACTCATAATTGTTGTAAAATATTGACTGGAGTGGACTGCCATTTCCTTCTCTAGGGATCTTCCCAACCCAGGGATTGAACCCATGTTATATATATATTCCTTATCCATTCATCTGTCAGTGGGCACTTTCATATCTTGGTGGTTGTAAATAATGTTGCTATGAACATTGGAGTGCATGTATCTTTACAAATTAGTGTTTTTGTTTTTTCAGATATATACCCAAGAGTGGGGTTGCTGGGTCGTATGATAGTTCTATTTTTAGGGTTTTTTTGTATTATTATTGTGTTATTTTTAGTACTTTTAGTTTTTCCATGATGGCTGCACCAATGTACATTCTCACCAACAGTGTATGAGTATCCCCTTTTCTCCACATCCTCGCCAGTATTTGTTATTTGTGTTCTTTTTGATGATGACCATTCTGACCAATGTGAGGTGATATTGCATTGTGGCTTGGATTTGCATTTCCCTTTTGATTAGTGATGTTGAACATCTTTACATGTGCCTATTGGCCATCTGCATTTTTTCATTGGAAAAATGTCTACTCAGTTTTTTACACATTTTGTAATTGGAATTGGGGGGGTTGATATTGAGTTGTATGGGCTATTTACATATGTCAGAAATTAACCCTTTATCAAGTCATATCATTTGCAAATATCTTCTCCCCCTCCGTAGGTTGTCTTTTCATTTTGTTGATGGTTTCTTTTGCTGTACAAAAACTTTTAAGTTTAATTAGGTCCCATTTGTTTATTTTTGCTCTTATTTCCTTTGCTTCAGGAGATGGTTCCAACTTGATAGGGTTTTGTTTTTTTTTAATTTATATTGGGTTGTATGAACAATGCTTTCTTGAAGTTAATATTTTAAAATCCTTAAAATTCTGAAGCCGTTTGGCAAGTTAAGACTAGAGTTAGAATTTCTGGACTTCTCTCTCATTAGCCATCACATCCAAGCAAAACCCCCCAGATATTCAGTGGGCGGTTGCACTGGACCCAACTTGTGCAGATTGGACCCAGAGGCTACTCAGGAGAACTCTGATAGAGGGCTGAACCACTGAACACTGCTCAGCTATGACACTTAACACTTGCCTTTTCTCCCTCTCTCTGATGTTAATGGCTGATTTCCCCAAGGTTCTTTTTTCACCCTTTAACCATGTGTCTGTCACCTCAGCTTGTTAATGGCTTTTGGGCATCCTTTGGCACATTGCATCACTATGCAGTTCCGCAGAGATTCCTGCCAGCCTTTCTCCTTGGTTAGGGGTTGCTTACAAGTTGTAAATCAGCATATTAGTCACAGTTAAATGTTTACTCAAGAACTTTCTGAACAGCCTGGGAGTATGGTTTACAGTATGGGATGGTAGAAGGATGCTACAAGCAGAAACCAGCTTGGGGGACAGACTGAGTCGAGCGTCTGGGCACCATTTGAGGATGCCACTCTGCAAGATGAGGTCCCTCAGCACTTGGAGCATCAGAGAAGGCATATTCATCTAGAAGAAGACCACAAAAATAAAGAAAATGCTACACCAGAATTTCCCTCAGGAATCCTAGCTGAGTATCCACTCTTACTCTGAAGCCTCAAATATCAGTTTGTTCTTGTTTTAGATGATTTTTTTTTTTTTTTTAGGATATGGATTGCTGTATCACCACAGGACAGGAAATCCTCATACCTTCTTGCCCTGTGGGTACAGAAGGGACCTGGGAGAGTCACTGCCAGTCACAGGCAGCAGCTATTTCATTGTTGATGGAAACAGATGATGAGTTATGAAATAGCAATTTTGCACCAAATTGGAACCACTTGGGTGGTACGAATACCAGCTTTTCTTTAAGGAAGAAGACAATCTGTTTAAAGCATGTTCTTTATATAAAAATTCAAAAATCTAAAATGCAAGGCATCATCACTTAGGCTACTTGTGACTTTTAGGAATAAAGTCAAAACATTTGGGAAATGATGCTGTGGACTTCCTTGAACTCAAATATCTGAACCCTACTCATGAGAGATTTGATGCAGCCAGAAAGTGAGCAGACTTTCCATTGCTAGTTCCTTAAAGGATAGCAAGAAGAAGGCCATTCTCAAGCCTGTGGAAAGAAAAAGCTGGTATTTCTTCTCATTTAAGGCTTCTCATCCAAGGAGCAAGAATTTGGGCAATAAGAATATAAAAGGTGCCTTGGGACCAGCCTGGCCAACTGATCAGGCTAGAGCTCTCAACAAGGACAGGAAGATGGCCAAATCAAGTAAATGGATTTCAAGAGAGGGGATTTGACAGGCTTAAGGGATTCATTGAAAAGCCTCTACAGAAAAGAAATCAAGGGTCAGACAGGGGCCCTGAGATGGCCAGGTGTTCTTGCAGGAACCAAATTCCACAAAGCTCCTGCATTGTTACCATTCACTAAAAACAGACATGGAAGGTAAATGGCAGTCCAACAAGCAAACCCTGAGATAAATGGGAGCGGAGACACACACCCAAGTGACTGAGAAATTGTAAAATGGACTCATTCCCAGGGAGGGTGATGAAGAAATCTGAAAAATGTGTTTAAGGAAGGCAGGAAATCGGAAACAGGATTTGAGACGTAACCTTTCAGAGGACACAGAGGAAGGTAAAGGGAAACGCTGTCCCTTTATTAGGTGAGGGCAGGGGGAAAGGAGGTAATGACCATGAGCCCTCTCCCAAGGCCTGAGGTCTGGGAGGTTCATTTAGCCTGTGAATGCGGCTTGAAAATGAGAATGAAAAATGAGCACTCCTTAAGAGCATACAGTGCTTTACAGTTTCCAATATACTTTCCAGTCATCTTATTGGAGCCACCTCACAAGTCAGTGGAAATATTTGGAAGGTAGGTAATCCACAAGGAGAAAAGGCATAAGTAGGCTAGACATTGATGCCTACATCAGGTTATGAACAGTTTGACTTACACAGTCTGAGACTTGTGTCCCAGGCCACTAAGACCTTTCCAGGTGCACAACAAACCATATGGAATGGTGGACTAATTCAAGGTATTAATAACTTTCTTAAAACTCAGTCCCTGTGCCAGAAAACCCCTGGCAAGACAAAAACAATGCTACATTACTTTATAGGCACATAGAAGTGAATGCTGCTGCTGCTAAGTCACTTCAGTCGTGCCCGACTCTGTGTGACCCCATAGATGGCAGCCTACCAGGCTCCCCTGTCCCTGGGATTCTCCAGGCAAGAACACTGGAGTGGGTTGCCACTTCCTTCTCCAATGCATGAAAGTGAAAAGTGAAAGGGAAGTCGCTCAGTCGTGTCCAACTATTCGCGACCCCATGGACTGTAGCCTACCAGGCTCCTCCGTCCATGGGATTTTCCAGGCAAGTTTATATGAACATAAATTAGCCTCCTGCCTCTATACAAGGGTGTACATTAACTCCCCAGATTAACACATAATTGGGAAAATGTGCTCCATATGGAGTTCTGAAGCTTCAGGTTTTTACATGGATCCTTTTCCAAAAGCCAGTATGATTCTGTTAATATATCACACGGCACACAAAGAATGAATATGCAAGTGGCATGGAACAGAGTGAGACTCATGGTGCAGTCTCTGGAACTTTTCCTTGAAAAGTTCATTTCCCTGCTTGCTCATTCTTAGAGAGATAGAATGAACTCTCTTTATCCTGATGACCTTCTGTTCAGGATTCTTTTTCTTTGATTAAAGTTAGCTTTTAAAGAAAGGTAGAAACTAACTGCTCCTGAGAGGTCCTTTTTCCTTGCATAGAAACTTACAGCCCACTCAAGAGCCTCACTTGACAGTAGTCATCACCTATCAGAAAGACAATGGACCAAAAGTTTTCTTTGCTAACTGAAGACTTTTATCTTATTTGCAATATGCTAATTTATAGAGAAAGAAAGAAAAAAAAAGAATCAGTTTCTTGTCTGTTTGAATTACTTTTGCTAGCAAGTTTGAGAGGCCTTTAACTTCTGCAGTTAATTTCAACCAGTTGTGCTGTAGTTTTGTAGTAATCACCTCCAGAATCCACGTCAAAAATCTTATTAACATACATGTTTTTGACTTAACACCAGGCCAAAGACAATCAAAACTGGATCTGAGGGCTTGATGCTATTGAGTCTCCTTAGCTTCTGCGTAGCAAAAACTCATTGTAATTTCTTCAGAAGTATAATTTAGACATACACTTAGAGGAAGAAAAGCCCGAATCGGAAAAGAACCAGGATAAGAACACTCAAGGCTCTTTAGTTGTTCATAGCCTAAACTGCTTTTCCCCTGCACGCCGAATGCAATATTTAAATTCTCGTGCCAGTTTCCACATTATTTACCAGGAAGTGCACACGTCAAATGCAGCTGCTGATAGATACTTTTACTTCTTAGAATGACATCGGGTCCCAAACACTATTACTCGGGTCTTTTCAGAGCGCTTCTCATCCTATTGCTCATTCTCTACAAGGGTCGTAGAATGGTGTACCGTGTAACTGGGCACAAAACACGCAAAGAACTGACCAACTGATGCTTCCGGAGAGTCCTGAGTCTACAACCAACTTATACAGAGTCCCTTAGCTTTTTTTCTTTCCCTTTTCCCGCGGTGAAGAGCAGATTCTCCTGGGGGCAATCTAACGTTCTGATTCGAGGGTTACCTCCCAGGTTACCTCTAGCCGCGGGCGGGGCTTCTGTATACCCCCAGGGCATCAGGCTGGAGCCGTCCACCTTCGCTTCACAGCCTGAAAATGGGAGGGGCCGCCCCCGAGTCACAGGCTTGCCTGTTCAGAGTACCTTCTTTCACATTCCAGTCATCCCCGCTGTGCGGTCTCGAGGCCACAGGCCTTCGGGAAATCGCTCCGTAGAGGGGCATTAAGTGGCTTCTACGACTCCTACGTTTCAGCGCGAGCTTCCTACTAGGCGATGGAAGGAGACACTAAGCTCTCCTCCTATGGAACACTGTTCGGTTCCGACTTACCCAACTCGGAGGCCACGGAAGCACATGGAACGCCGGCGACAACAGCACCGGGGAATTATATTTCTTACCCATGAATTCATTCATCCAAAAAGTATTTGTGAAGGACCTACTATGTGTGAAGTGCTATCCTAGATTCAGTGACAACCAACACTGTCATAAATGTAAGCCTCCTGTCAGACCAATATAATTAACAGAGTTTATATTTGGATTAGAATTTATCCTTGCAACTTGTCTTGACTTTGCTAGTTGCCAGTTGTGCCTCGCATATCAGACGATGATGTGTGCTGATGCCCAGAGAACATCCATGCATAATGACAGAATCAACCCAGATGGTGAAAAGGGTCACATCTTATGTCTGCTTTGCTCCTCTAACAATTCTAGTAGGCAAGGAAGGCGTTTTACCAGTGAGGTGACTGAGATTCAGAAAGATTAGTTACCATGCCCAT
Organism: Capra hircus; assembly: GCF_001704415.2. Taxonomy (NCBI): domain Eukaryota; kingdom Metazoa; phylum Chordata; class Mammalia; order Artiodactyla; family Bovidae; genus Capra; species Capra hircus. The sequence goes on from NC_030811.1 coordinate 58,568,668, forward strand.
GGGGCCACACAGATAGGGAGGAATGAAGCCAGACTGGGTTCCAAGTCTTATGGAGTTCTTCCAGAAAGGATTGGTACTGCTGTTGCCGAGGATGGAGCAGAAGACAACACACTAATGTGCAGACCCCAAGAGGCCAAATGGAAGGATTTCGGAGTCCCTTGCGATCAGTCTCTAACTCAAGTCCAGGATGCCCAATTAAATTTGAATTTCAGATAAGTTCCAAAAATTGCCCTGTCATGTTTCATTTTATGTTTTGTGGCTAAATTTAGCCACACTTTCTTGGATTCCCTGGGAAGTTACAAACTGTGATCAAGGGACCCTTGCCACCTACTCCTTTGGAGCCCAATATCAATCTCTCCTGAAAGGTTTTAGAAACTGCCTCCTTGTATATAACCTTGAGTTTGCTGCCTTCATTAAGGCAGAATTTTGACCTGATGAGACAGGCATGATTGTTTCTCCAAGAACCAGAAAAGTTGAAATATAAATAAGATAGGCAGCTGCCATGTGTGGAACTCTGACTTGTGCTTCACACCTTCAGTTCAGTTCAGTTCAGTCGCTCAGTTGTGTCCGACTCTTTGCAACTCCATGAAGCGCAGCACACCAGGCCTCCCTGTCCATCACCAACTCCCGTAGTTCACCCAAACTCATGTCCATCGAGTTGGTGATGCCATCCAGTCATCTCATCCTCTGTCGTCCCCTTCTCTTCCTGCCCCTAATCCCTCCCAGCATCAGAATCTTTCCCAATGAGTCAACTCTTCGCATGAGGTGGCCAAAGTATTGGAGTTTCAGCTTTAGCATCAGTCCTTCCAAAGAACACCAAGGACTGATCTCCTTCAGAATGGACTGGTTGGATCTCCTTGCAGTCCAAGGGACTCTCAAGAGTCTTCTCCAACACCACAGTTCAAAAGCATCAATTCTTCGGTGCTCAGCTTTCTTCACAGTCCAACTCTCACATCCATACATGACCCCTGGAAAAACCATAGCCTTGACTAGACGGACCTTCGTTGGCAAAGTAATGTCTCTGATTTGAATATGCTATCTAGGTTGGTCATAACTTTCCTTCCAAGGAGTGTCTTTTAATTTCTTGCCTGCAATCACCATCTGCAGTGATTTTGGAGCCCCCCCAAAATAAAGTCTGACATTGTTTCCACTGTTTCTCCATCTATTTGCCATGAAGTGATGGGACCAAATGCCATGATCTTCGTTTTCTGAATGTTGAACTTTAAGCCAACTTTTTCACTCTCCTCTTTCACTTCCATCAAAAGGCTTTTCAGTTCCTCTTCACTTTCTGTCATAAGGGTGGTGTCATCTGCATATCTGAGGTTATTGATATTTCTCCCAGCAATCTTGATTCCAGCTTGTGCTTCTTCCAGCCCAGCATTTCTCATGATGTACTCTGCATAGAAGTTAAATAAGTAGGGTGACAATATACAGCCTTGACGTACTCCTTTTCCTATTTGGAACCAGTCTGTTGTTCCATGTCCAGTTCTAACTGTTGCTTCCTGACCTGCATATAGGTTTCTCAAGAGGCAGGTCAGGTGGTCTAGTATTCCCATCTCTTTCAGAATTTTCCACAGTTTATTGTGATCCACACAGTCAAAGGCTTTGCCATAGTCAATAAAGGAGAAGTAGATGTTTTCCTGGAACTCTCTTGCTTTTTTGATGATCCAGCGGATGTTGGCAATTTGATCTCTGGTTCCTCTGCCTTTTCTAAAACCAGCTTGAATATCTGGAAGTTCACGGTTCACATATTGCTGAAGCCTGGCTTGGAGAATTTTGAGCATTACTTTACTAGCATGTGAGATGAGTGCAATTGTGCAGTAGTTTGAGCATTCTTTGGCATTGCCTATCTTTGGGATTGGAATGAAAACTGACCTTTTCCAGTCCTGTGGCCACTGCTGAGTTTTCCAAATTTGTTGGCATATTGAGTGCAGCACTTTCACAGCATCATCTTCTGGGATTTGAAATAGCTCAACTGGAATTCCATCACCTCCACTAGCTTTGTTCGTAGTGATGCTTTCTAAGGCCCACTTGACTTCACATTTCAGGATGTCTGGCTCTAGGTAGTGATCACACCATTGTGATTATCTGGGTCATGAAGATCTTCTTTTTTGTACAGTTCTTCTGTGTATTCTTGCCACCTCTTCTTAATATCTTCTGCTTCTGTTAGGTCCATACCATTTCTGTCCTTTATTGAGTCCATCTTTGCGTGAAATGTTCCCTTGGTATCTCTAGTTTTCTTGAAGAGATCTCTAGTATTTCCCATTCTGTTGTTTTCCTCTATTTCTTTGCACTGATCGCTGAGGAAGGCTTTCTTATCTCTCCTTGCTATTCTTTGGAACTCTGCATTCAGATGCTTATATCTTTCCTTTTCTCCTTTGCTTTTCACTTTTCTTTTCACAGCTCTTTGTAAGGCCTCCCCAGACAGCCATTTTGCTTTTTTGCATTTCTTTTCCACGGGGATGGTCTTGATCCTTGTCTCCTGTACAATGTCATGAACCTCATTCCATAGTTCATCAGGCACTCTATCTATCAGATCTAGGCCCTTAAATCTATTTCTCACTTCTACTGTATAATCATAAGGAATTTGATTTAGGTCATACCTGAATGGCCTAGTGGTTTTAGCTGTGATTTTCTCCATTTTACAGAGTCTGTTAACTGAGGCCCAAACCAATAAAGTGTGAGGACCTGGGATTTAAATGCATACAGACCACTCTTCTCTGTTTTTCCCATTATGCTCCCTGATGAAAGAATTTGCATGTTCCAGAAACTGGACCTGAGCTCTTTTCAGAATATTTCCTAACAACTTGCAGCAATGAGTCTTCCTCTAGTGGCAAAGACATCTTGAAGCAGGAGAATATGTAAAGGGGCTCAGGAGGGCTGTTAAGACTTGACAAGCAATGGAAAGGTGTCAAAATGACAGATGTTGTCTTGTCCCAACAGCAGAATCTCCCTTTGGGGAGCAATTGAATGTAACACCACTTCCACCTTTGGGGGCAGGGTCAGGGCTGCTAACCTCTCCCTGTGGAGATCCCTGCGGGCTTGTCTTCAGGCACTCATGCACGCAGCTCAAGGCCTCACTCTTTTTCCCAGCTGCCTTTTCACCAGTTCCCACCAGAGCTCCCAGTAATCACAATGAAGTGATATGCCTGAACTGTGGATGTTTGGTGAGGGAACAAAGAGCAATGCTTTTGTCATGCGTGTGTGTTGATGGGGAGAGAAGGGAGAGGTACAGAGGCTCCTGGTACTTTTCCATCATCTGCTGCCTTCAATAATCCTAAGCAAATGGCTATGTCCTTTTGATTCTCTGACTTGAAAGTCCTTGGTTATCCATCCTGCTTCTTGGGATGCCCACTACCGAGAAAATCCACTTTCATTGTACATCTAGGATTCATGGAGTGGGGAGTAGGGATAGTGAGTGAGAAAATGAGTATATTCAAAGTCAGACTCATCACAGGTCAGCCCTCCCTTCCACCCCCACAAGTCTGCCCACCACTCTCTCTAAAAGGCTTTTTGCATGAGCGATCCATACAAATTCAATTTGGGACTCACTATAGAATGGCCACATAGAACCAATGGATAGGCCGGGTTAAAAATTAAATATATGGATCATCTTCAGGAGGGGAACTTTGGTTGACAACATTACTCTCTTAGCCAACTAAAGGTTGCCCCACATATTTCAGAGATGTTCTGCTCAGACCGGCAAACAGTAGGTACATTCTGGAAGAACTAAGAAAACTCATCAGTAGCCCAGAGGCAGGGATAAAGTGGTGACACTAGACCAACTGTATAGATTTGGAGATGTGTTGCCTAAAGAGGACAGAACAATGAGAAAACATACCTTAATGGACGCTACTCATAAATTTCCATTCAAAAATGCATCCTGATCTGTGTTAGGCTAGGCTTCCAGTTTAGTCAATCTCCTGTCATAGGAGTTTGCTACATATTGAGGGGTTTTTGCATGACCTTTTTTGTCCTCACAGTACCCAGAACTTCCTCTTCCCTCTACCTGACACTGCCCCCCAGAAAATGACATGGTTGCTTGTTTCTCTTCTTGTTGGTCTCAGCCCAAATAACACCTCTTCAGAAAGGCCTTAATTCTCTGGCCACCCCCCATACATGAACTAGCACCCCTAGCACTTTCTGCCATTATTCAGTTTTATTTCTCTTCATAATTCTCATGTATGTCTTTGTCTGCCCAGCATTCTATGTGGGCTAGATCGGACTATTTAAGCATCAGGGATGACTCTGAGAGGAAGAAATTTCCATCAAAACAGAAACTTTCAACTTGATATGTTTATGGTGTGTGTGTGTGTGTGTGTGTGTGTGTGTGTGTACAAGTGTGTAAGGAGGAATAACCCTTCCCCACTGCCTTTGGTGTTGGTGCTGGTTTATGGAGCAACGCTCAAGAAGATGCTTTTGTTTGTTTTATTTAGCCCCTATGGAGTAGTCACGATGTGCAAAGCAGTTGCTTGCTGTCATGCGAGCTTTCCACTTCCCACTGTAGGTAGGCCAGCATGGTTTGCTTTGAAGATGAGGAAACTGAGTTTAGACAGACTAGCAGACTTATGAAATGTTTTGAGGTTAGTAAAGAGGAGAGAAGGGCCCAAGGTAACCACTCAGGTACATCAGACACTGGGGTTATCTTTACTATAAGCAAGTTGTATTCATAAGCTGATCACTGAAGACAACAAGGCAACTGACCCAATCCACCTCTTCCCAGTGTCCCCCAGGGAACAAGGGAAATGGAGACAGAGCGGGGGCTATGTGGCCCTGGGCTTGTCGCTTTGTCCCTCTGAGTCTCAGTCTACTGAGGGGGTTGTAATAGCTCTCTTTCAGGAGTCGTGATGATCAGAATTAACAAATGTCAAGTGCCTAGATTATGCCTGTCCTGAGCTCAAGATAAAGTCACAAACCCAGAATCTGTTGCTAACCAACCTACTAAAAGGCCAGGTAAAATCTTGTTGAGTGAGTTTTCAGATAAGAGGAATTTTAAATTCATAGTTATAGTGGTGTTAGGTTCTAACACTGGAGGAGAAATCCACTACTTTGTCAGCTTCCTCTGCCTTGTTTGTCTGTGCGTCAGAGTTTAGCGCAGAGTGTGGCTGCACCTTTCACTGGGTCCATTGCTGTTGCCTCCCACCTCTTCAGAGGCTCCTCCCACCTCTGCAGAGGCTCCTCCCTCCTAGTGCTCAGCTCACCTTTCCAAGGCACCTTGTGTCCCTCCTGGCCCATTCCTTCCCTCATCTACCCTGACAGCTCCTGAACTTAAAGCATCCCTTCTTGTAAGACGTTTTACCTTAGAGACAATAAAATGTCTTTCCTCAAAAGCCTCCATTGCATCTTGCTTCTCCTCCAACCCATCGCCCGAGCTGTCAATCAAGCTGAGCGTCTGGCTTTATGGCTCTGGCACGGGTAACCCCTCCATGTCCTTTCCAGTCTCTCCTCCCGGGCTTTACCTCGTTGCCCCCCGCGACTGCCTCTTCTGCCTTTGTACACTTTGAGTCCTTCCTCCTGGCATATCCCTCCACCTTCCTTCATTTAGTGAATGCCTACTCACACTTTGAGGCTAGTTTGGTATTGTCGCCTTTTATCCCCTTGGAGAAGTTAGTCCCGTTCTCTTCTGCCCTTGCAGGGGTATATGAGCATGCTTCTTGTAGATTTCTGTATAGACATCCCTCTCCCCATGTGGGGAGAATATACTTGAGAATGGGAACTGTGAGTGCCACAACTCTATTTCTTTCCAGGGGTAGACTGGTCAGGCTGTTTGGCTAGTTGAGATATCCTGATCCCCTTCTTGCTGCCACACCCCACCTTCTGTGACATTCTTTGCGATGGGCCATAGGCACTCAATAAGTATATATCAAATTAAGGAAGAAAGAAAGGAAGAGAGGGAGGGAGCAGACATGTTTTTATCCCTCCTCTTCCCAGTTCTCCCTCTGAAAAAAAATGAATGGAGAAAAATTCCTGAATGTGTCTATCCTTCTCTATTAACCTCTTTCCTCCCCTCTGATGCTGACTTCATGACTCTGGACCAAGTTCATGTGTTCTCTGTAATTTGGTAGTTTCTTTCTCACAAGTTCTCCTCAGTTCCTCCCACAAATAGTCCCATTGGAGCTCTTCACCCGCCCTGACAAAAGCCTCAATGTGTCCAAACTGCAGGGCAAGCAGAGCTGGCCTCTAGCTGTGACCCCCACACACACACCATGGGCACAGTACAGATGTTCCTCATTCCAAGCCCTCCCCATTCCAGCATCCACTTGCAGACTAGCAGTCCAATCTTCCCCACAAAGGAAAGCATATCACTAAGTCAGAGGTAGTGCTCGCTTTCTATAGCTTGGGGTAGAAACTCATGTATGCATGCTTATCTAATGTTGTTGAGAACATTGAAATCATCATCATGGGATTTAACAGTCTGATGTACAGTCAGTTCCTTTGCAACATGACATCTGTGTTTCTAAAATATACCACACCATGCAGAACCATGCAATGAAAACAATAGGTTGTTAATCGTTTAAAAATATATAGAAATACCACAATAAATATGATGCATTACCTTGAAAGGGACTTGAAATATGCTTCTCAGGAGTGGGTGTCAGAGGGGTTGCAACTTGTGACAAGTGGTAGAAGGAGATATATCTGAAGCTGGGTGGAAAGCTGTAGTATTGTATGTGGGTGTGTGTGTGTTCCATAGCTCACATAGTAAACCCAGGTGGCTGGTAGATGTTTGAGGTGTTTGCATGTGTGTGATTATGGATTCCTACACAGCTCATTTCAGATAGATGCAGATTTCTACCTTTCCTCATGTTTCTTGTGATCAGAACCACGCACACTCAGCTCAAGTTGTTCACTAGTATTTCAACTGCATTGGAATAATTTTGCATTTTCAAAACAAGTGCTATGGTAGAACTGGCTGTACACTCCAACAGACTGCGACCCAGGTGCTTGCCCACATCTTTTTATACAATGACATTTCCCCCCATAAAATGTGTACTATCAGGGAATAAAATTTGGGAAGGTATTTTACAAATAGAAAGCATCTAAAAATGTTATTATTTTTCACCAGGACTTTTTAAATCACCCCAGTGTCCTTTCAGAGGACAGGAGAAAGAACAGTTTGCTCACAGCCTATCTCTTTGAGATCAGTACTTTGTTTCCCATTATACTCTTTGCTTCATTTTCTCTTGACCAACCATGCTTTCATTCAGGTTCTTGCTTTGTTTATGCCATCTGACCTCACCTTGTGCGGGAAAGAGCTAGCTATGGGCTTGAAAAATAAAAGACAAATTCCATATAACCTGGAAGTCGGCAGTTTCTCTTCAGTAGTTATCACCTGCACCCCAGTTAAAATAAGATGCCCCTTCTAGGTGGGCACAACGCTGTGGCAGGGTGCACTGTGGATGCATTTCAACTTCCTCCAGATGGTCCCTGGGTGAGGTGCCCTTATGCAGAGGACATAGCCTGGCCAAGCTTACCTGACTGCCTGACCACCTTAGGCTCAGCAGGTCATGAGTTTATTGGTGTTGAACCTAGAGACTCAGCATGGTAAGAGAGGAGGAGGAGGAATGAGAGCCTGGCCTGAGACCCTGAACAGATCCAAGCAGGAAAGTCTCCTGCAGCGACTGACCCAGAGTCACCTAGACAGGGCTGAGTCATGCTCCAAGCAAGGGAGCTGGGGTCCTGTGCCAGGACTGGCTGCCAGGCTGAGGGAGGAGGGCTGACACGCCCAGAGGTCAGGGCCAGGCAACCACATCACCAGGCAGCATGTGGCTGCTATGTTCTCTGTCCTTTGGCTCATGGGCCTGGGAGAGCATCCATCCTCAGCCTCTCTGGGCAGAGACCTGGGACTGTGGTGGGCTTTCAGGCTTGGTGAGAGTACCTTAGAGCCTGGGAAGGGGACTCCATTCGATACCCACTGACTCAGAATCTTCAAGAGATGAACCTGAAAATCTGTATTTTTAACCAGCCCCAGAAGATTTTTATGACCAGGCCAGCTTGGCAAACCCTGACCTAGACCAGTGATTTGCAGAATTCCTTTTAGCAGCAAAATTCTTCTGCAAAGGAAATGTTTGCAGAAGCCAAGGTTGCCCCCAGGTGAAGCAGGGAGGAGCCCACAACCCCACCCACTCAGGTTCTTTCTAATCTCTCTCCTTGAGGTAGAGACTCTTTGGGCCAACAGAAGAGAATTTGAAAATTGCTGATTTAGTCCAATAATCCATTTTACAGAAAAGAAAGTTGAGGCCCCCAAAAGTTAATGTGTCTTTGCCAGTGGTCACAGGGTAGGAAGTGACAGGGCCACTTTATGAGCTGGGGCACTCAGGTCCCCTCTCCATCTAAAGCCAGGAGTACTTTTACAAACTAGAAAACCAGGCAGGAGAGCAGGGAAGGGCTGGCTCTGGAGAGGCCCCAGCAAGTGAGCGCAGGGCTTTAACAATTCACCTCGAAACCCAACCAGCTTTGTAGCGAAGCAGCCACACACCTGTGGGAGAGCGGAGTCGATGTCAGAACCAAATCTACGTGAGGCTTAAAATGCTAGGCCCTTTCCCTGAGTGAGAAAAGCATCAATTCTGTGTTAGAACAATGAGTGAAAGTGCAGGGCCGCTGCCAAACTTAGAATTGAAACTATTCAATTGCAGCCTGTTGAGACTTAGAATGCGTGTTTTTTAAAGAAGGCAGAATATGAGGAGGATTTCTTCCATTCTCTGGCCCTCTTCACTCTCAAGGAGAAGTACCTGGAAGCTCAGTGTGCTTGTGAGGACTTGAAACCCAGGGGGCTCTATCTGGGTGCCAGACCTCTTCAAGCCTCTTCACAAGTGGAGCCATTGATACAGGTGGATCAAGGTTAAGTACCTGAGGATTTCTGTGTGTTTTCTTTCTGCTGCAAATGATGCCCAGTTGAATGGAGGCTGGGTCAAGGAGCAGAGAGTGTAGAGTGGGAGGGTCTCAGAGAAACCTGAATCACGTTCTTCTCCCTTCCACCAAAGTTTTTTTTTTTTTCTTTACAAGGAAAGACATCACATAACAAAATAAGAGAGAGTGAGAGAGACAGAGGAGAGAGAGAGATGGAGAATAATGGGGTGTGGAGAAGGAAGCAAGAAAGAGAGAAACCAAAGTAGAAATGTCTTTTTCCATGCGTAAATAAAGACAAAAGAATATGAACTGAATCATATGTATTTGTTTACCTGAAGGGTGTTTATCCCTTTAGTTTCAGGGATAACAAAGATACATTTAAAATGGCAACCCCATTGACCCTTAGCACCAATCCTCAGCCTGCCCTCCCCTCCCGACTATGGTCCATGATCAATCCTCACATGAGCAGACCAAGAGCCTCTGGAGGTCTTGGATGGCTGTGCACAAATCAGGATTGCCCAGAAATGGCTGCAGCCTATGGGTCTAGTTCACTTCTTGGAGCAAAGCTTAGGGCTTCCCAAGGGAGGAGTGGAACAGGGTTCCAATCAGAAGATGACTCTGCCATTTCTGGCTTGAGGATTCAGCTGTGTAGTCAGTCCTCCCAGGTTGATTCTGTGGCTCATCTACTGTGGAAATCCCTCTCAGAAAAGGGATTCAAGAGGAGTGAAGAGGGCCAGAAAGAATCTGGGGAATGAAACAGCCTCTGGTTAGCAAAGTCTGATACAGTCTTCCCCAGCTTCCCAGGAAAACACCCACAGAAACTGGGAAAGATAGAAAATACTCTGCAACACTAACAATCAAGAGAGATAGATGGCATTCGCTTCAGAATGTTTCAGCAGAATCAAGAAAAATTCACCCAGATAAATGGAGCCTGTTTAAGAAAGAAAAAAGAGACATCATGTCTTCTCCCAATGTCTTTTCCTAAACTCAGAAAAGCCAAAGTTAGCTGCAAAGAAGTTCTATCCCTTCTCCCCTTCTTCCATGGATCTGATAGGCCACCAGGGTCCCATTTTCCTCCTGGCCCTGCCTTCCTTCCCATTGCATTTCTACAGATACAGCAGCCTGGGCTGTTCAGTGAAGGTGGAAAGAATGGCAAGTGATCTTCCCTCAGTGAAGACCTTGCTTGATACCTCTCATGTGATCCCCAGCAGTGTTTCCTAAACTGCCTCCTTTTCAAATGTGGAAAACTTCCCATTGAAATGACTAAGTGAGCCTGTGTGACCATCATAAGCAAATGCATGATTTCTATAATGGCTTTCCACAATGGATCCCATACAACTTTCATAAATTATTAGAGGAAAAAGATCTACAAATATGGAATCCGGGGCAGCAGGAATAAGTCTAGAGATAAAGCCTCCACCACTTGACCCCTTAATTCTTGCTGTATTCACTTCCTGTCAACTAACAGGCTAACAAAATCTGCCATTTTTTTTTCCTGTGGTTATTAGAGGGGCTTCACAGACATCATCTCTCATCCTTATTTTAAAACAAACCAAAAAGCAAATATTCTCACCCCTTTATAGGGATGGAGACTGAGGAAGACGGTGCCCACTCCTCCACCCCATCCCTCTCGAGAGTCCACCCTGCCATCTCTCAGTGAGCAGTTCCCAGTTCTCTTCACCCCGAATCCCCTGTTTCTTTGTATATTCTGTTTTTTCCTTTCTGTCTGGAGTCCTGCTCCCCTTTGTCAGCCAAACATCACTCTTTCTTCAGCATTTGGTTCCACATGTTCTCTGGAAACTTCCTGGACCTCTTCTCCCTGCTGCCACCCCCTCATCCCATCATTTCCTTCTCTGCTTACTTTTAAGACCTTGGCTGTAATGATTTATATGTTTTATCTTCTTCTCCACAGCATGTTCATATCTGCACATGAGATTTTCTCAGTTGTGGGTCAATGATAACTCATTTGAAGTGGCCTCAAACAAAACAAATAAAAAGTGAGGAGGCATGTTCCTCTGAGCCACTGAGTTTGTAGTAACTTGTGACACAACAGATAACCCAGAACAATGCCCACCTCATGTGTAAAAGGTTAAACCCAGTAACAGCTCAATTAACGTGGTTAACCAATTAGTAACTACTCAACCTTTCCAACATTGCTGTTTTCTTGGTCATTTCTAACCTGAGAAGGGGTGATCTTCTGTGTTTTTAGAGGTGTGCCATTTAGAATGTAGGTCACTAATCAATCAAATTAAAACAGACGAGTTTCCTGCCATTGCCAACCTCCCTTTGGAAACTTGACAACAAACCTCTTAATGTATGTTATTTGGAATCAGATGAAAGCGCTCGCAATGCAATCTATGTGTGTAATGCCAGAAAAAACTTGAGTTTTTGATGAAGAGTCATCATCACTTGGCCATTCCTGTCTTTAAAAAAAAAGTATAAACAGAAGATGCAGGGCCAAAACTTAACAAAAAGGACTATCAACACCATCACATTTTAAAAATGTGTTTGAGATCAAATACTTTATGTTCGTCTTATTAGTTCTTTCCACACCATGCAATCCTCCAGCACAGTAACAATTCTAGTCTGTGCAAGTGACAGAATAATACAGCAGAGAAAATGTGATCCAAGACACAATCCATTGGTCAACCAAAGACAAGCTGTGATTCTCGACCTCATTAGTCAAATTGCTTCCCCTCGCTCTACTCTTAATTAGAAACTGAATGTGGTTTTTTAAGACATTTGCACAAAGTTTAGGAGTGATTAATTCCTGGCTGTATTTTCAGGATTGTACACATAAATTTATACACACATTGAATAATCCTTAAATGGAAATGATTCAATTTAATTTAACACATTTATTGAATACTCAAATACGTGCTAAATGTTGGTAATAGCACAGTGATACAACATTGCCCATGAAGTTGTCCCAGTTTTTCAATAAATTAAATTGAAAATCTATTTAAAATTCAAAGAAACAATTTATGCTAGGTTTCAATGCTTATGTAATTTGCGAGAAGGCATTATGAGGACTTTTAAATTTTAAAATATGTTAAAATATTTCAATAAATACATGTTAAATGAATAAATGAATGTTGCAGTTCATGTTCATTAGCTGACTAAGGTTGATCACAGCATAGTTTGTGTTTCTATTGACACATCCTTAAAAGTTATACCAAAGTTTAACTCATGATTATCATCTGATTTGTGGTTAGTTAGTACTTCAAAATTGTGTTTGCTGATAAAACTTTTTCTGGGACTCACTGATGGATTCTTTTTAACACCCTTTCATTTTGCCAAGAGCCCTGACTGAAGCAGCTGAGCAACTCAATTGTGAGTTTGAGAGCAGAAATATCAACACTTCTATAAACTGTTAGCTTCTTGGTCATGACGGACACACAGTGTCTTGGTCAATTTGGTTACTCTATAAGTAGACTCCTTTGTAAATAGAAATATATATGTGATGCAAAGCTGACACATAATGTAAAGATCATCTAAACTAGTTGCTAAAAAGCAATATAATAGGCTTTTTAAAATATGAGTGAGAGATTTGCCTGGAGATCCTGAACTTCAAGGCTTTCTGTTCTGTGCTGACAACTGAGGGGAGCTTGAAGCCTCCTTCACCCTAGAAGCTGCTGTATGACCCATTTGCAGCTCATGCAGGAGGTCATTTTCACACACCCTCTTCCATGTCATCACACAAACCCATGCTTCTTGGCCCAGCAGAACACTGTAGGAATGAAGTTAGCCTGTGTCCCCATTCCTTCCTTCCACTATTTGAAAGTGAAGATTAATAAAAAACCTATTGAAGAAGAAAGCTGCCTCTCCTTTTATACAGTGAAGTTATCTTTCATGCAACTTCTTGAGGATCTCTTACTTTAGATGAATGGGTTAGAGCAGTTACACCTCTCTGACAGACGTGGGTACTGCCTATGGCTTTCTGAATCTGAATCTGTCTTCCCCTTCTACTGCCTATCAGAATCCTTCCAGACTGCCTCAGGCTTCTCAGCCCCTTGGTGGTCTATTTTGACATCTGCTTACCCTTATCTTGAATCATTTTAGCTGATAGGCCTTTCCTTGGAAAAGTTGTCTAACAGATTTTCTTTAACTCCCCTAACAAGTACTTAGGGAATTATCTTAGTGGCTTGTGAGAGTGATAGTCCCAAGACCTCCAAAAAGAGGCTCACTAGGTATGCATGTTCCCACGCTTGACCGTCTCCTAAATTGAATAGTACGTGATCTTTAAAACTTTTCTTTCAGCCATGAGGAATACAGATTCTGTCTGAGATAACTCTGTTTGAACCCATTTCTGGCCCTTACTAATAATTCAGTTTTGAAAAGTCACTACTTTCTCATCTGTTGAATGAAGGTAAAACCGTGAGTGTCTCAGGGCTGACAAGGGAGAGAAAGTCCAGGATTGTGCCCTCCCCAGCCCCTGGGGTGAAGTTGGCGGAGCAGTTCCTCCCAGAGAATCGAGTCCCTTCTCCCAGCCCCCTTCTCCTGGGAATAGGAGATGAGTGAGAGCACCAGAAAGGACCCAGTGCCCTCAATCACGCACCTGTCAGTGCCGCTCAGTGGCTCTGTCTCTAGGGGACCCTTTCCCCTGTGGTTTCCTTTCATCTTCCTCCATTCCTCCTTCTGCCACACAGCACACAACTCAGACCTCCATCGTGGATGTCCATCCAAGGAACCCTATGGAAGGAGAAACCCAAATCAGCCAATCAAAACCTTCCTCAACACTGTCCGGCAAAAAGCAAAGTAAAAGCCTAAGCCTCTACCACAGAGGAAAAAATTCAGTCTATGCTCAAAGACATTAATCTACATCAAGAAATAACCTAGCATAGGTTGTTGATACAATGGATAAGAATCTTCCTGCAAATGCAGGGGACACAGATTTGATACCCAGTCTGGGAAGATTCCACATCCTTAGAGCAGCTAAGCCTGTATGCCACGGCCAGCCCTCTAGAGCCCGTGAGCCAAAACTACTGAAGCCCGAGCGACCTAGAGTCTGCACGACACAACTACCGAGCCCACATGCTATAGCTACTGAAGCCCATGTGCCTAAAGCCATGCTCTGCAACGAGAGAAGCCTGTGCACCACAGCCAAGAGTAGCCCTCACTCACCACAACTAGAGAGAGCCCACCCGCAGCAACAAAGAACCAGCACAACAAAAATAAATAAATAAATGTCGTTTAAAAAAAAGAAGAAATAAACCTAGCATAAAAAGGTCAAGAGGATCTTTAGATAAAACTTTAGAATTCTGGGAAAGTGATTTTCTTTTTAACCAAGTATCAGAAACAGGAGATACTGCTCATCCTGTTACACTCATCCATAGAAAAATGAAACAGATTAGATTAAAATAAATCAAAATGAAGCTGATTACAAACTTTTTTCTTTCTTTCATCTTGATACATGTTTTTAAAATTCACCACTTGAAACTGAGGAAGACCAATTCCAGAGAATATGATAACATAATTGATGACCTCTCAAAGAAGTAGAAGTTCTGGCTTAATAATACTAGCTAATGTTTGGTGATTGCTCACAATGTTAGAATGTGAATGACTTTGTTCCATGTTTATTAGGCATCATTTAATTCACGCTCACAATAACCCTCTGAGGATGGTTAGTGTTAACTCAGTCTTACAGATGAAGAAACGAAGGCATAGAGAGGCTTATTAACTTGTTCAAGGTCACATGAATTGTAAATAATGGAGCTGGGATTTGAAGTGAGGAGTTGGATTCCAGAACCCATGGTCTGCACCAGGCTGCCATGCACAGCAACTCAAGGTGTAAATGGCATGACTGAGGGAGAAAGAAAAAAACTTGAGGGTGATGTTAGGAAGTCTATGTGCCTGGTGACTAGAAAAAAAGATGGTTCCTGGAAAGTGTCTCTGGAAAACAAGGGATGAGAAGTGAGGCTGAAAGCCAGGTCCTCCAGAAGGGAGGCTGGACTTAGGTGAGGACTTCCTCTAGAAGGGGTTAGGTTTGAGGCAGAGACTCTGGGGTAATAGCTTGCAAATGTTCTTTGCCACTAGAACATCATTTGAAAATATTTTTCAATGAAAAATATTGAGTTCATTTTCAAATGAAAAATATTGAGGTCACAATGGCAGACAGACTTAAAAGTGGCCACCCAACCTCTGCCCTCTAGTGTTCACATCTGTATAATCCCCTCCCCTTCACGGTGGGTGGTAGGCTTCCCTGGTAGCTCAGATGGTAAAGCGGCTGCCTACAATGCGGGGAGACCCGGGTGCGATCCCTGGGTCGGGAAGATCCCCTGGAGAAGGAAATGGAAATTCACTCCAGTATTCTTGCCTGGAAAATCCCTTGGACCGAGGAGCCTGGTGGGCCATGGTCCATGGGGTTACAAAGAGTCAGATACCACTGAGCGACTTCACTTCACTTCTCTTCACTTCAGCGTGGGTGGGACCTGTGGCTTGCTTCTAACCAATAGAATATAGCAAAGGTGATGGATATCACTCCGATGACTGTGCTATATTATAAAAGATTATCTTGCTAGTGGAGTTCACTGCTAGAGAGTCTTCTTACCATCATGATGAAGTTAGTATCCATGTGGAGAAATTGCAGGCAGCTTCCCCCTGCCAACCAATGAGAAGCCATGCCCCTCAGTTCCAGAGCTGTAAGGAAATGAATTCTGCCAGCAACCAGAATGAGCTCAGAAATGGATTCTTCCTTAGTCAAGTCTTCAGATGGGAACAAAACCCAGTCAATTCCTTGACTGTAGGCGTCTGAGACCCCAAGGAGAAGACCCAACTAAGCCATGCCTAGACTCCTGACCAGTGAAAATTCTGAAATAACGTGTTTTAAGCCACTGAGTTTGTGGTAATTTGTTGCAATAGCAATAGGAAGCTAATACAGTCACAGTATGGGAAGCACCCAGAGTAAAAGTGCAACTACTCTCAGGGGTTTTGAGGACTAGGAGGAAGGCAAGTTAATAAAGGAAATTTGTCAAGGAGGCCACTGCTATGTGGTAGAGGAAGGCTGGCTCTAATCACTGCCCAGTTCTGGGCCTGCAAGGAACCGCACACACTTTCGAGCCCCTCTCCCTCTGGGGTGCTTTGGGGCTTCTCACCAAATGAAAGATCATCTTCTGCTCTCCCAGAAAACCCTGAAGGTTGGGGAGGGGCTCCACATGCTGACATCTGCCTGTGGAGGGGAGGGCATGCCTCTCAGGGGAGGTGCGACCCCGCTGCAGAAAGGAGAGCTAGGCGCTGGGGTGGCAAACACTGCTCCCACAGGAGGCCCCCGCTTGTGTCTTTTCTGCTTAGTAGACACAAGCTGTTGATCTTCTCTGCCAAAACTGGGTAGTTCATTGTCTGCTAGGAAACAAAACCCTTCTCTTCTTACTCTTCCCCCTGCTCCCTTATACTCAGAACCAATACTATTTTCAACTCAGTTATAATTCAGTGCTATTTTAGGTAAAATGTTAAGGGGAACATAGCCATATTTATATCCCAGAAATACACACACAGACAGAGAATGCTAATGTCCATTACAAAGTAATTGGATCCTATTTGTAAGTTATGTGAAAGATAATCATTACTTTGCTTAAAACCTTAACTTGGTTGCTGGTTATTATGTGAAAGCACAGCAATGAACTCTATTTTTGCTAAGAAATGTATAAATGTAAAATGCGTTAAGTCCAAATCTTGGTTACTGAGAGTTACTAACCACCTTCATGAAATCAAAAGAGCTCTGTCCTAACTCATTCTTAGGTTGAATAAGAGTGAAAACTCCTATTTACTGAGCTTATAACATGGCAGGCCCTGTGCTCAACACTCAGTATGCTTTATCTCCTGAAATCCGCACAGTAATGACATGAAAAAGAGAACATAATCCTCTGCAACTTAGGGAAGGAGAAACTAGGTTTGAGGAGGTCAGAGTGAGTGCTCAGTTGGACAGTCCCAAACCTAAGGCCCCACATTAAGCATTGGGTATTCTGTGTCTGTTCACCACACAGAAAGAAAGAAGGGTCAACAGGACTCCATCTATGTTCATTATTCTTTTCCCCAAATTAGATTAAAAGTCCTGAAGACAGAGTCCAAAACTCCATGGCCACAGGAAAATTTTCTTGGTTTTTAAAAGCTCAGAAACCCAGAAGAGAGCACTGCACACCCTGGCAGAGTCTAGCCTGCCTACAGAAAACCAGCTGCACCTGCAACCCAACACCTTCAAGAGAGTCTCCACCATCATAGCTCCTCCCAAACATGGGCCCCCTCCAGCTGCGGCCTTGTAGAGGTAGAAGATGATCAGTCTTGTCCACCATGCCAAACTCAGCGCTAAGCACAGAGGAGACCCTCAGGCAATGTTTGCTAGATAAGTGAATGAGTAAATGGATGGATACATAGATAGATGGATGGATGAACAGATGGGTAGACAGCAGGAAAGACAGATTAATGGATGGATGGTTGGATGGATATGACAATGCTCAATTCAAGAGAGAGAGAGAAACAAACTCAGCTCCTTTCAAATCAGCTTTTCATTTTTGGTCATGGACTCCTGGGAACCCCAGAACGATGCAATGTAAAATATCAATAAGGAATACACAGTTTGTTCCTTTATTGTTTGAGCCATGTGTTTCCAAGATTTATTTTTAAAGTGTTGGTAGACAAAGAACATTTATTTTATTAAGCATCAGTCAAAGAGCTTTCTAAAAATCAGCAAATTGAAAGACAAACATTCCTGCCATGTTGAATTCTTCAGTATGGGGTCTCGAATGCTTAACCCCTGAGTGGACAAGTAGGGAACTTTACAAAAGGCACGTTTCAAGAGGTAAGCACAGAATCTTATCATGGCCCTGCCTGAATACTAACAAATTAGGAAATTAGGTCAAGCTAGATCAACAAAATGCCCAGCTAGCCATTCAAACACCATGGCTCTAAGCTCTCAGCATTTTTGAAGTTTAACCAGAGTCAGTGGTAAGGCTGGTTCCCAACAATGGATCTGTTGACATTGACATGGCAAATGAGGTGATACCCTCACGTTTGCTCCATGGGTAAGGAGTGCATAGCCCCAAACATGAAGGAAGGCACAGTTTTCCTGTCCTTTTGCAAGGAGCCATGACCTCATCCTGCTACATCTCCTGTCTCCAAAATGCATCCCTCAGAGGCCAGAGAAACTGGCAAACAGGGAAGCAGGAGACGTCATATCAGTTAGAAAGGCTGCTTTGTTGGGAAGTCCCCTTGAGTGGGGACATCTGCCAGACTGGCCATGTGAAGCTGAAGACATGGCTATGATGATCCAGAAGGAAACAATGATATACGAACTTTTTCCACTATCCTTGCTCCTTAAGAGAAAGCTGTTTCCAGATGAGGCCTTTCATCAACTTCCTACCAAGAGACCTCAAGGCGCCTAAACCTGTTCTGTACCATATGGATCATCTAATAAAAACAGCATCTAATGATACTTACCCTCGGTTATCCAGGAGCTGTTAACTTAGGGTGTGGGTTAGCCAGGACTTAGCTTCCTCTTGCACTCCAGAGCTGGCTTGGCTTGCGCGGGCCTCCAGCTCCTTCCCAGAGGAGGCCTAAGCAAGGCTCGGCCTGGCTGCTTTCCTGTTAGCATTTGTAGCATTCTAAAAAGCCAATGTCAGAACAGACCTTACCCATCAACCTCTTTCAGTTTTTTCATTTTATAGATGAGGAAAATGAGGCACAGATTGGGGAACTTAGTAGCTGAACTGAACCTCAAATTTGAGTCCTAGGATTTTAGTCCAGAGTTATTCCCATCATGTTTAATTCCAGTTCAAAATGTAATTGGCTTACTTTACTCTATAAAACAGACTCTGGGTTCATCCACCTAACTAAACCTGACTCAATTTCATTCCCTTTTATGGCTAAGTAATATTCCATTGTATATACGTATTACATCTACTTTATCCATTCCTGTCAATGGATATCTAGGTTGCTTCCATGACCTAGAGGGGTGGGACAGGAAGGGGGAGGGAGTCCAAAGACAGAGGTGAGTTATGTAGTTATGACTGACTCATGTTATTGTATGCAGAAACCAACACAACATTGTAAAGCAATTATCCTCCAATTAAAAGATAAAAAAAATAATTGGGTGAGGAAAGGCTGATACCAGTGGTAACTGGCAAGTTTGGAGACTCATATTTTCTTTATTAATCTATTCTTCACTCAACAGCTCCCCGTTTCCTATATATCAAGCCTAAAGATTTCGGCCTGGGATGGGAGTAGAAAATAGGTTTCATCCTGAAGGCCAAGCTTATAATTTATCAGTTGCTGGAGCTGTATAGAGAAGGAAAGAGTGCCATGTGCGATTAATGATGACTTTCTTGGACAAAAAAGTGGAGAAGCGCCAGTGGTCCCTGACTTGGACAGGAAGACCCTCTATAATCTGGCCTCATCTTACTCATTTTTTCTTTCTCTCAAATAAGGGCCCTCTGCTGGGGTTAGAACCTGATTCAAACATTCCACTGAACCACATCAGTGTTTCTCTTAGTTCTGCTTCAGAACTTTCTTCTTTTGTATTTTCCTGCCCAGGATGCTCTCCATGATTCTCTCACAAGCCCTGTGTCTTCATAGAGCCTTCCTGACCACCTCAGCCCACACAGGTATCAACTGAGCTGTAAAGGATGATGCAGCTTAGCACTTAAGTTGCATGGCTCTGTGCCCGAGTTTTTCCTTTGTGCTAGTCTTTTCTCCTCCACTAGGAAAGGTTTCTTGTTACTCCCAAGAACTGTGGAGTGCAGTAAGCTTCAGCGATTGACATTAGAATTCAATGTGGATAGCTAATTTAATTTTAATTTGTGTGTATGCTATAAGATAGGTCCTTGTTGGCCATCTATTTAAAATATAGCAGCCAATCCCCAATTCCCTAACAGTCCCTCTCACATCACTCTTCCCCCATCGTAACCATAAGTTTGTTCCCTAAGTCTCTGAGTCTGTTTCTGTTTTGTAAGTAAGTTCATTTGTCTCATTTTTTTAAAGATTCTCTGTATAAGCAATGTCATCTATTTCTCTTCCTCTGTCTGACTTCCTTCACACAACGTGGCAATCCCTAGATCCATCCGTGTCACTGCACATGGCATATTTTATTCTTTTAATGGCTGAGTAACATGCTCGTGTATATATACACCACACCTCCTATATCTGTTCCTCTGTTGATGGACTTGGTCTAGGCTATTGTAAGCAGTGCTGCAGTGAACATTAGGGTGCATGTATCCTTCTGGACCATGTTTTAAACATATGCATGGATATTTTATGACAGAAGAGAAGTGACGCTTGAGGATGCCTTCTCCTTTACCTCTTCCCTTCTCATTCACTCAGCCATGACTTCCTATTAAACTCAATTATGTTGAGGTTCTAACAAAAGCAGCATTTTCTATAAACCAAACCCAAGTGTATGCCTAAGCAATCTCACTTGGTATAAATTCTTGGCACTTCAGTAA
The DNA here is from genome assembly GCF_001704415.2 of Capra hircus. Lineage (NCBI taxonomy): Eukaryota > Metazoa > Chordata > Mammalia > Artiodactyla > Bovidae > Capra > Capra hircus. The sequence goes on from NC_030811.1 coordinate 58,588,950, forward strand.
GTCAAGGAGAGATACTGTTCAAGCCTTCCAAGTACAGTTTTAACTCAACCTAAGCAGATGTTGACTGTCATTTGTTCTAGGATTTGTTTTTCAGAACTTAGCAAGGAAGTCAGATATAAATAATATCCCTAAAGATTTTTGCTTTAGCTCTTCATCCAAAATGTTTGTAATCTCTTCCCCTTAGCAAAAACCTGCACATTTTTCTTACCAAGAAATAAAACACAAACAATTATCACTAATATTATTTTGTATAAAAATATTAGTAAATTAATGTATTACTTATACAGTGGCCATCTCTAAAAAAACTCATAAATTTGTGTTAGATGGAGGGTGCAGGAAGAATTAAAATTTCAGGCTCTTTTACTATGATTAAGGACTCTTGTCCTTTTCCAGTTTCTTTTTGGGTAGGACTGGTAGTGTTTGCAGATAACTCCTCTCCATCATCTACCCCCTTCTGCAGCAACGTACCTTCACTTCCCACGTGGAGCAGGAGTGCCATTAGAACCTCTGAGTGACACCAAGGCCACCTTGGCTCTCCTAGATGAGTAAGAAGGTCTCTCATATGAATCGTGGTAAGTCACCAGCTTCCACACTGTCCTAGGTGTGGAAAAGTTTGTCTCACGTACACTCAGCTTTTTAGGGTTTGAAACCTCATTTTTAAGTGATGGGCCAGTTAAACCTCCCCACACCATGAACAGTCAGAGAGAGGAGAGCAGGTCCTCTCTGCCTGGCCCAGAACTGAGCACACCCACTACCTACAGCCCAGTGATACGTGAAGGACACGGGCTGCCCCCCAGGTGAGGGGGCAGGGCATTTGAAGAGGAGGCCTGGAAGGCAGGATTCTGAGCTCCCCCTGCCCCAGAGTCAGAACCCCCCTGCTTTAGTCCACACCATGGTCCATACAGACTGAGGTTCTTTCTGAGTGACCTAATTACATAAGAGCTCTTCTAAAAATCGGAAAACTATCAACCTAATGAATGTCTCACTACCTTAGGATTCCTTTTACCTTGGGAGCAAAAGATCATGGAGAGTGTAGGAAATAGGAACAAAGTTTATTTGAGCCATTGTTATTCCCCCCGGCCCCCCACCCCCCCACCACCACCAACCACAAGTAAAAAGGAATCTATGAGGGTAAAATTTTTAAAACATTTGCACAGAAGTCTGATTAAAAAGACAGTTTCATAGATTTTCAAAGGGAGTTTTTACCACCGAAAACACGAGAAGGACATTATATCAGAAGAGAGGACCATACTTTAAATGACAGAAGTTTAGTTTTCTAAAAAATGCAATGCACAGTCTGACTTCTCTCTTCTGATGTGGACAGGTGGACATTCCACCAGGGCCTGCTCCTTGGAACCTTCCAACCTTGGGGATGGTGGGAGTTTACAGTGGAGGCAGAGGACTTGGGTCAGACAGGCCCATGTGTATTTCCCAGGCCCTTCCTTCTCTCCTGTGACTGGCTGGAGGGCCTCTGAGTGTCTGAATGTCTGGAGACTCGATTACTAGTTCCGTCAAGTCTGGCCAGAGTCTGGGAGCCAGCGTGGCAGTGTTTGTGGAGCCAAAGTGGAGATTAAGTCATGTTTTAGAAGTGACCTCTGTCCACCCTTTCTGCAGGCATCCTCTCCCCTCTGGGCCTCACTCCCCAGCAACTCGCCACCTACATGCTTTTGTTCTGAGTGAGCCCCTCCCTGCCAACACAAGACTCAACACCGTCACCTCCCGACCCCCACCCACCCCCACAGTGCCTTCTCTTCAAATGGTCCTAGTCTTTGTTGTTCTAATTACATTATCTCTGCCTTAGGGACCTAAAGGACAGTCCCCAGCAGCCCTGGCTGGAAAGGAAGGTCGCATAATCCCTGTTATCAAGAGGCTTGTCATTTAGCATGTAGATCAACTAATTCTTTCAATATCAGGGGAGCAATTGTGCATCTTAATATTGATTTTTTTGGAGATACAATCGCCTGCATTCCTGAGTCAGACTCACTTACTGAAGCTAAAAGGTTCCACTTACTGTATTATGAAATCACCCCCGCCCCCAGCACACACTCCATCCCAATTTAATGTTACAAAGCTGGACAAATCTGAAGGGCTTTGTGTTTTTCCACTTGGTCCAATTTCAGAATGAGCATCCAGCAGAGGAGAAAAGGAAAAACATTTCTGGTTATTTTAAGACTGCATGTATATTTGTTTTTGGAGTGGAGGTGGGGGCATATTTTGCCATTTCCCGCCATCCACCTGGTCCGCCCACACTTCCTCTACTCCCCAAACTTTGCCATACAGTGATTTCAGGCTCTTAATATAAGAAGGCCAGCTTATTGGATTTCTATATTTCAGGATGAATTAGAAGACTGGGCTTTCAAATTAAACTGGGGGCATTTTCTTATCAAACACCCTTCCAAGTCAGTGGGAAGCAAAGAAAGAAAAATTTGAGCTACAGCAGTAAATACTACTACTACTAATAAAAACTGTCTTATCAAAGATTCAAAAATGCACTGCGGTTTGGGACAGGCAGAGGTGCTGATTCTATGTTATGAAGGGATATGAGACAAAGGCAAATAGCAGCCAAAGGGCAAATGTACAATTTGTTCTACTCAGAAAGTTCAGGGGCCCTAAATGTGAGAGTGCTACACAGCGTCATCCACCGGAATATCAGCCGTGAATCTTTCCACTACTTACTGAGCATCAGCCGTAGTGCTGGCAAGCGTGTCCTAAGTCTTTGACAGCATTTTTCCACTTCATTCTCATAGCAAGCCTTTGAGTCATGGTCTACTAATTACTCCTATCTTATAGTTGAAACTTCTAAGGCCAAGAAAGATTGTGTGATTTGCTCAAGTTCCTAGAACCAATAAGTAGCAGAGAGATTCCAACCCAAGGCTGCCTGTCCAACCCCTGCTGGTGTTTTTTCAACTAGAAAACTGCTCTTCACACTTTGCTGGTTGATAAGGGGATGCATTCATCTATTCCATCATCTGCCCATTTATTCCAAGATGATTGCTCATCTTCCAGGCCCTCGGTGCCAAGGATAGAAAAGAACGCACAGCGTAGGATGGGAGACAGACAAAAATAAATAAATACTGTAGCATCAAATAAGGTGATGCTTGCTCCCATAGAGATGTGTGAATTCAGGAGGAACACGGAAGAGGTCTCTCAGAGATTTCACAGAAGATTTTAGTGTTTGTTTTGTTTTGAAAAAGTCCTTAAAATAATTAATTGCCTAAGAGAGAATGGGAAAAGGACTGCTTTTCACTAGACATCTGTTCTGTACATGAGCTAATGTAATCATGGTATTTACCTTTGTATTTACTGAAATCTTCTATCTACTGAGTTCTGGATGTGTATTGACATTTTACTGTTTCAAAGTGAAACTAACAAAGTCTTTAAACAGAAAAGCAGATATAACTGACTTCAGAACACTTGGAGATCTCCTATGCTTTGGGAATAAGATACTAATACATAACTTTTTTGTAGTTACTTAGGGAGAAGTTATATTCACATTTTGTTATGTAATTACCATTTCCCTGGTGGCTCAGGCAGTAAAGCATCTGTCTGCAATGCAGGAGACCTGGGTTCGACCCCTGGGTTGGGAAGATCCCCTGGAGAAGGAAATGGCAACCCACTCCAGTATTCTTGCCTGGAAAATCCCATGGACGGCGGAGCCTGGTAGGCTACTGTCCATGGGGTTGCAAAGAGTCGGACATGACTGAGCGACTTCACTTCACTATGTAATTATAATGCAGTGTGTGGTTAAGCAGACTTGTAAAATTTCTGTCCTAGAGTCTCAAACTCTTACTGCATTGTTTTGCTTACCTATCTGTCTTATGCTATTAGACTGCAAAACCTTTGTGGAACATAAGATGAGATCCTAGATCAGTGTCTGACACATAGTAGGTGCTCAGGAAATGTTGTTTAAAATAGAAAAGTGAATGCATGACTGAATTGACTGATGCCCACAAAACTCTTCCTGAAGCAAATGCTACACTCATTTTACCATGCGTTTGTACCATGACCACATCATGGTGCTGCTGCTGCTAAGTCGCTTCAGTCCTGTCTGACTCTGTGCGACCCCATAGACGGCAGCCCACCAGGCTCCCCCATCCCTGGGATTCTCCAGGCAAGAACACTGTAGTGGGTTGCCATTTCCTTCTCCGATGCATGAAAGTGAAAAGTGAAAGTGAAGTCCCTCAGTCGTGTCTGACTCTTAGCGACCCCATGGACTGCAGCCTACCAGGCTCCTCCATCCATGGGATTTTCCAGGCAAGAGTACTGGAGTGGGGTGCCATATGGAATAGTCCTGGCTTGATATACTCTGTTCTCTTGTTCCCATCAACCATCAAAACGTTTGTTTTAATATTTGAGCAGCATCTGTTAACTTACTCCTTGTGCACAAAAACAATTACCAAGATTCTTGGTAGGATCCATGTGTCCCAGTTTTCCTATTGGAAAACAAAGTTACCATAGCAACAGATAAACTATGTTCTTGAATGAGATCGACACCATTAGAGGGTGTGAAAATGAGGAGCTAGAATTACAATCCAACATTTTAGATTCTGATGGTTTTGGTGTTCTCACTAAGGAAAAAGACCACTTTATTTGACAACATTTATTTACTTATTAATGAGCACTTGTGAAGTATTCTGAACATGTATTGATTGTGGAAAGTATTGTTTGAAAATCTGATTGAAAATATTTGACTTGGTTTTTGTTTCTCATCTTCACATTTTTATCCATCCGACATGACTTTTCTGATCATTTTAGAGGCTTAGATGTCAAACAAAGCACAGCATAGTTAGCAAATAACTCAAGGTCCATAGTGGACATTTGTCCTATTTTTGTCTGCCTATCAACTTTTAAATGACCCCCTTTATTAACTGAAATACCTATGTCTCCTAGAGTATAAATTGTTTGCCTCCCTTGCCGCTAAAACACAGCATATGACCCAGATGTCCAGCAATCAGGGATACCTGGGCAAGACTTCCATACAGAAGATCCTGTTGCAGAAATGGCTTCAAAACGGGTGAAATAAGCTAGTGCAGTAAAGGTGAATCCCTGGTACTGCATGCCTGCCAGCAGCAGAGACCATGATCTCCTCATCAGGCCATTTTTCTCTGAAGTGTTTGAGCACTGGTGCAAGGCGCTGAGCTTCCAGCCCCTTTCTCTAGGGCATCCCCTCTAGTCTGAATTCCTTCATATCCTTCAAAAAGTCTTCTTCCTACTTTTTAACTGGTTAGAGATGATTCTGGTTGTTTTGCAAATAGAAATGTGGACTGTTAAAAAAATGACATCCAATCGTAAAAATAATCTTGACACTCATACAGAGTATATTATCTGTGAAGTCCAGGGTGAACTCTGAGTATGTCTTCAGGTGCCAGAACACAGGCTGAAAAATCAAACTGGTAATCATACAGCAATCCTAGTAATTCTTTGTAGTAATATGGTTAGAGGATTTTTTTTGTTGGACATAATACTATATTTAATCAAACTTCTTGGAAGGTGATTCTGAGCTTCCTGAGCCCTAATCTCCAAGTACGGGCTTTCCTTATGGCTCAGTCGGTAAAGAATCTGTCTGCAATGCAGGAGACCTGGGTTCAATTCCTGGGTTGGGAAGATCCCCTGGAGAAGGAAACGGCAACCCATTCCAGTACGCTTGCCTAGAAAACCCCGTGGACAGAGGAGTCTGGAGGCTACAGTTCATAAGATCACAAGAATCAGACATGAAGTAGCAACTAAACCAAACCCACCAATCTCCAAGTACAGTCACATTCTGAGGCAGTAAGGATCAGAATCTCAAGTTATGAATTTGGTGGCGGGAGGGAGTGGGACATAATTCACCCCGTAACACTTGTGTTCATCTAAATTGTCTCAATCAAGGCTGTTTTAGGGAAGTGAATTCTAAGTTATCATGACTTCTATTAAGTTTGAAATAAGCCTTTATAATGAAATTATCTGTTGATTATTACCTAAAAACTCTATTTTGGAAAACAAGGTAAAACTTCTGCTCCCCCAAACCCCCCAGGGTCCATTCTTACTAAAGTTGGAAGGAGACTGTATTGCTTGTATTATTTAATTAATAATACAAGCAGATAGCCTGTATTGCTAGTATTATTTAAAAAAAAATACTTAACAAAACCAGGGTTTTCAAATGAAAACAACCAGAGCTAAAAAAAATAAACAATAACTATACCTGTCTGTCTCCCACCTGCAGAAGCTCTTGTGCTATTGTTCAGAACATGGTAAGAATCAGTTCAGGCCTCTGCTTATGGGAAGTGCCCTGCCCTCCTTTGGGTGGGCCAGCAGTCATGTAGGAAATGGCACACAGAAGGAGAAAGACTGAATGCTGAAGAACAGCATCTTCTCTACTCCCCTCCACACACAAAGCTCTGACTGATCCCAGTGTATACAGGAAGAGTAATATTGGAGAGGGCCTGATGATAGCTTATATGTGGTGCACGTCTCTGTCCAGAGAGAGGACTGTCCCTCTTTGTTTGTCTGAGCACCTTTCATATTTTCTCAAGGGCCATCTGTTGGGTTGGCCAAAAAATTTCTTTTCTTTCTTGTGGAAACCTATTTAGAGATTTTGTCACAATCAGAATTGGGCCATAGAAATGTGTCACACATGTGAATAATATCCATCATAGGTACTGGAGAACAAAAAGTTGAAAATAACTGACCCAGACCAGTCTTTACCAAATGCTAGTGTATCTGTTAGGGTTTGATCAGAGAAAAACAATTTCTATAAATGATATGAAATAAGGAATATATGAAAGGAATGATACCAGTACTGTTCAGTATAGCTTTCTGTGATGATAGAAATGTTTTGTATCTGCCCTGTTTGATAACATAGGCACTAGGTACACATGTGAAATGTGGCAAGCACAACTGAGGAACTGGAGTTTTAATTTTCTATAATTTTAATCAATTGCAATGTTAATAGTCACCCATGACTTGTGGCTACTATACTGGATAGTACAGAATTAGACCTTAACCTGTTGTAGGGTTGGTGAAGGAATCTCCAGATGGGGCTTGTCTTTGCATCTGAAGTGGGTGGGCCAGCAGTTGGAGAGACAAACTAGAGTGAAGTAGAGGAGAGCAAGGACATGCTGGAACCAAGGGAAAATGGGGAGCATGTCTATCTTTTGCACCTGTAATTTTGGTGGACACAGGTGATCTGCAGAAGGCAGTACCCTTCCCCTCAGAACTGCACATACCTATGGCCCAGGACTCAGAGAAGCTGAAGGGGGAGATCCCATGGGAGCTGGAGGCTCTGTCTTGGCAGATGAGCTTCTTTCTCTGACTCAGTGAACCCGGAGGTCATCAGTAAGGGAGATACAAGCTGCCTTTGGAGAGCGATGGCTGAAGTGCCACCGCCACAGATGTCTCTTGTGGCCCATCTCACCCAGAACCACACAGGGAAAGGACTTCTGAGGAACTCTGTGTAATGCACAAGCATCCCAGCTTGTCCAAGAAGAGATGGTGTTAACTTTTCCTCCTGCCCTCTTTGGGTCTTTCTGCAATTACAGTGGATATAGCTTGGCCTTTCTCTCCTGGTTCTCCTCCTGTCCCTCACTCTTAAAATACAAGGAAGGTCATTTAGGGTGTACCAGTGCGTTGTGCATTTAGGGTAGCTCTTCCAAAACTAAGCTGTTTTGTTGAGAACACTGCACATTTTATTTATCAAAAGATAAATGGATCTTTTGATTTTTTTTAGTGGTCGTTTATTCACTTATTGTCTGACAATAAATGAGAAGTAGAATGAAGGAATCAGAATTTCTATTCTAACAAATTGCTCTGATTCTACTTTGATTCTTTATGGCTCCTTTTCTTTCACAGTTTGTGGGAGAAAAATACCATTACACAGAAGTGGCAGCTTGTACTTGGATAATAATTTCAATATACTTACAATTTACTCCTTTGAAGCTGTCAAAAAAGTTTGGCACTAAATACAACCCAATAGTCACAGTAAAGAAGAGCAATTATTTATAATCTTATTTTCACATCTATTCTAAAGGTTAACCATGTGTTTTATCCAAGACAATGTGCTTTTATTAATTCCATGACTGGACATATGTAAATGATAATATGAGTTTACTTCACAAGAACGCTCAGATTTAACATTTCCATTATATGATAAGGAGATTCTAACAAAGGCTGGATAAACTCAATGTTTTCCTAAAACAATGATTATTATTCACAAAAGAGTCACAAAATCTACACTTGAGACTGTATACTGTCTTCCACATTAAGCAGTGTTTCACTTTTATCCCTGATATGTTAACACTACTGATGAATATTTTAATAAGTACAAGTTTATCAAGTTCTTTGAGAGTCTTGGAAGAAAAAGTAAAGTAATTCAAGGATTCTGTCCAGACTAAATGGTGTGGCCTAATAGATCAAAAGCCTGAAGGAAACCAAGCTGTGGAAAAGTAATAATGTAAATAAAAATGTGATTTCGATCCTTGCTTGGCGACTGTCCTCGCTCAGGCCACAAAGGCTTGGTGCCATCAGATGCATTAATGCTAAGATACTGGTCACTAGTGGGGAAGGGGGAGATGCTGAAAGCTTTTTGCCTGGATCCAGGGAACTGCTTATAAGCCTGAAATGCATTCAGCTGATGCATCAGACATCAGTTATTGGAGAAGCAGAGGTGATGAACTTACTTTAGCATTGACCTGACCCAAGGGGATAAACACATTGCAACGTGCTGAGTTACTTCAACAGTGAAGAGACGCCCAATGTCAAAATGCCACAGGGCTACACATTGTTCCAAGGCTGGGACTGGATTTCCTCGAGATTGTCTCAAAGTGGTGGGATTTCTGAAGTGTCTGCAGAGAAACAGCCCTTCCCCATCCCCACCCCTATCACTCATTGTAGGAAAAGCAGCGTAACTTGTCCTGGGAAACAACAATAGACAATCCTTAAGGAACCATGCAAATAAACAGTGCTGGTGTCACTTGGCGGTCTGAGGACATAGCGAGGTATGGGTAGTAGCTGAGAAGACATTTACAAGGATTTCCTGTTCTCTGCTGAGCCATTTTCAACCTTCTGAGGCCCTCAAAGGGTTTAAGACTTGGGCTGGAGAACAGCATAAGAATGAGCATCAAAAGTCTAGGCTTCTGAGCCATTTACTCAGATTTGGAAATCTTCCTAAAACAGGGAACTTTAATAGCATAGGATTAAGAGCTGGAGCTTGAGAGTCAGACATTCTGGCTTCAGATTTTGATCTCACTAAATAGCTGTGCAAACTTGGAAAAGGTAATTAACTTCTCTGAATCATTTCCTCATCTACAAAGTGGGCTCATCATAACATTTATCAAAATGAATTAGGATTAGGTTGATCTGCAAGTCCTGGGAAACCCAAGATAACAGTGGTTTTATTGAGATAGAAGTCTATTTCTCTCTCATAACACAGCAATCCAGGCCAGCTATGGAGATTCCACATGACCACATCATTTTTAATGGTGACTTTAATATCTATGCCAAATGAATGCTGCAGCTCCAGTACTCACTCACATATTCCATGAGGAAGCAGGCAAGAAGGGAATGGCCTTCCCCTTTATAGACCTGTCCCATAAATTACACAGCTCTCTTACTTTCTTTTGTCAGACTTAATCACACAGCCACACCAGGTTGCAAGAGTCTGGGAAATGTGGTCTATATTCTGGATTGCCATGTCCCCAGCTGCAGTTTGGAAAGTCTGTTACTGAGAGGAAAGAAGGATATTGGGAGATGCATAGCATTCTCCGCCACCCAACCTATCAGAGTTTGTGCGGATTCAGATAGTATTGGTAAAGTGCTTTGCAAAGATGCCAGGCCAAAGGAAGTGCTCCAAGACTGTTAAGAATCGCTGCCATCCCTTACTCCACCCAAAGCACCCATGTTTGCTTGCTGGTCCCTGGGAGGGTGCTGCACCTGCTAGATAGGAGGTGGAGCAGTATATGTAAAGATGCTGCTTGTGGAGCATGGAGAGTGCGGGGGCTGCTGAGGGGCAGGGCTGGGGCTTTGGTGAAATGAATGAGGCACTCACCTTTGGTGCAAAATTTAGGAAGGTATGTGTTGCCAAAATTCTCAGTACTCAAGAATAATAATACTTTAATATTTTTAAAAACCAGAATTAGTGCAAAAAACCTACAGTGGACAGAAATAAAGATGGGATCCAGCTCTGCACATCAGCAACTCACTTTACCTGCTTTACCTAGTCCTAGACCTGTCAGATCCTGTTCTTCCTGGCAGCCCTTTCTCAGGCCTGAAAGCATTAGTGCAGTGTGAAGGGGATTTGTTTAAAACCTGGGGGATGTATCTGCAATAATTAAATGGGATCCGACAAAGTATAAACTCTCTAAGGTACCTGGATGTCTTTATATGTTCAAAGAGAAACAATAGTCCTTTTAAAATTTATAAAATCCATACTACCTAAATTACAAGAAAGAAAATGGAAAGTACTTAAAATTGTACCACTAAGAAAACCTTAATTAATATTTTAATGTCAATCTTTCCAAAATTTTTAAGTGGGACACACACATATAAATATCTATATATCTATATATACATTTAAAATGAAATCTTTCAGTATATAACACAATCTGCCTATTCATTTAACAGTATTTCTGTATTACTATATATTCTTCTACAATATAATTTCTTTTTAAAATTTTTTGTTGAAATATAGTTGATTTACAATGTTGTATTAATTCCTGCTGTACAGCAAAGTGCAGTAATACACTGTACTTTGTAAAGCACTTTGTACTGCACTCAGTAATATATTTTGCTGAATATGTATGTATTCTTTTTCATATTTTTCCATTATGGTTTATCACAGGATATTAAATATAGTTTCCTGTGCTATATAGTAGAATCTTATTGTTTATCTACTCTGTATCTAATAGTTTGTACCTGCTAATCCTAAACTCCCAATCCTTCCCTCCACCACCCCTACTCTACTCTCCCTTGGCAACCAGAAGTCTCTTCTCTGTATCTCTGAGTCTGATTCTGTTTTGTAGACCTGTTCATTAGTGTTATATTTTAGATTCCTCACACGAGTGATATCGTGTGGTATTTGTCTTTCTCTTTCTGATTTACTATGATCATCTCTAGGTCCATCCATATTGCTGCAAATGGCATCATTTCATTCCTTTTATGGCTGAGTAATACTCCATTGCGTGCATATACCGCATTTTCTTTATCCACTTATCTGTTGATGGATGTTTAGGTTTCTTCCATCTCTTGGCTATTGTAAATAGTGCTATGATGAACGTAGGGGTGTGTGTATCTTTTCAAATTATTAATTTGTCTGGATAAATGCCAGGGGAGTGATTGCTAAATTGTGTGGCAACTCAATTTGTTTTTGAAGAACCTCCATAGTGTTTTCCATAGTGGCTGCACCAATTTACGATCCTAACAGTGCAGGAGGGTTCCCTTTTCTCCACACCCCTTCCAGCATTTGTTATTTGTAGACTTTTTAATGATGGCCATTCTGATTAATGTGAAGTGATACCTCACTGTAGTTTTGATATGTATTTCTCTGATAATTAGTGATGATTAATATCTTTTCATGCACCTCTTGGCCATCTGTATGTCTTCTTTGGAGAAATGTTTATTTAAGTCTTGTACCCATTTTTTCAGCATAATGGAATGCTCCATGAATTTGTTTGTCATTCTTCACAGGGACCATGCTAATCTTTTCTGCGTCATTCTAATTTTTTAGTATACGTGCTGCTGAAGCAAGCACTACAATTTCTTATGTTGTGTGTATGTACCAAATTTAGATTGTTTCCAATTTTTTTGCCCTTATAAATAGCTCTGAAGTATGCATCCTTATGGTTACATTCTTTTTGCAATTACCTGCTTATTTACTTTGTTATTGTTGTTATTCAGTCACCAATTCGTGTCTGACTCTTTGTGACCCCATGGACTACAGCATGCCAGGCTCTTCTGTCTCTTACCATCTCCAGGAGTTTGCCCAGATCCATGTCCATTGAATTGGTGATGCCATCCAACCATCTCATCCTCTGTCGCTGTCCTCTCCTTCAATCTTTTCCAACATTAGGGTATTTTCCAGTGAGTCAGCTGTTCACATCAGGTCACCAAAGTATTGCAACTTCAGCTTCAGCAAAATCCTTCCAAAGAGTATTCAGGGTTGATTTCCTTTAAGACTGACTGGTTTGAGTCTGGGTTCGATGCATGAGGCAGGGTGTTCACGGCTGGTGCACTGGGATGACCCTGAGCGATGGGATGGGGAGGGAGGTAGGAGGGAGGGTCAGAATGGGGAACACATGTACACCCATGGCTGATTCATGTGAATGTATGGCAAAAACCACCACAATATTGTAAAGTAATTAGCCTCCAATTAAAAAAAAAAAAAAGATTGACTGGTTTGATCTCCCTGCTTTCCAAGGCACTCTCAAGAGTCTTCTCCAGCACCACAGTTTGAAAACATCAGTTCTTTGGTGCTCTGCCTTCTTTATTGTCCAACTCTCACATCCATACATGACTACTAGAAAGACTATGAAAGCGAAAGTGAAAGGGGCTCAGTCATGTCTGACTCTTTCCGACCCCATGGACTATAGAGTCCATGGAATTCTCCAGGCCAGAATACTGGAGTGGGTAGCTTTTCCCTTCTCCAGGGCATCTTCCCAACCCAGGGATTGAACCCAGGTCTCCTGCATTGCAGGCGTGTTCTTTACCAGCTGAGCCACCAGGGAAGCCCAAGAAAGGCTATAGCTTTGACTCTACAGACCTTTGTCAGCAAAATGATGCCTTTGCTTTGTAACACACTGTCTAGGTTTGTCATCTTTCCTGCCAGAAAGCAATCATCTTCTAATTTCATGGCCACAGTCACCAGCCACAGTGATTTTAGAGCCCAAGAAGAGGAAGTCTGTCACTGCTTCCACCTTTTCCCCTTCTATTTGCCATGAAGTGATGGGACTAGATGTCATGATCTTTGTTTTTTTAATATTGAGTTTTAAGCTGGCTTTTTCACTCTCTTCCTTCACCCTCATCAAGAGGCTCTTTGGTTCTTCTTCACTTCCTGCCATTAGAGTGGTATTTTATTTGGTATAAATTCCTAAAAGAGGAATTGCTAGTCAGCCCTCTTAAGACCACTAAATAACCTAAAAATTTTCTACCAATTTATACTCCTTTCAGAAATATATGAGAGTGTTTCCCATACCCTGACATCACTGAGAATAATCAATTTTTTAAATCTCTACTGATTTAACTAGTAACAAATAAAGACAAAACTTTTATATTCACATGTCTTTAAATGCTAATGGAGGTCAAGATTTTTGCATTTTTATTACTATTTGCATTTTTAAATAAATTGCATGAAGAGGTAAGACCTATAATGGCAGAGACTTATAGCTTCCCATTCATTTATGTCTTCCAAGCATCTACAACAGTGCCTGACAAAGCATAAGCACTCAATAAATATTTGTTGAATGAATGAAAGTGTTCAGCAATTTCTAAGAGTTCTTTATCAAAGGCATTAATATTTAGGATAGGTTTCAAATATTTTCTCCATTTATCACGTACCTGTCAGCTTTGTTTATCATATTCTTTCTACCACCTACAAGGTTATAAAATTCAGTGTTTTTCTTCTTGTTTTCTCTCTTTGCGTCAGGATATTACATGTACTGGGACTCCATTTGTGTGTGTATACATTTTTTTCTAACTTTTTTTTTAAAGTTCTGAATGATGTGTACCTTATTTTACTCTATAGTGTGCATGCTTTTAGTTTTTTCAGAGAGGCAAATGTCTTCTGCAAAATAGTATCTTTTTCTCGTTGTCAATATTTTTACATCTTATTTCATTTTCTTAAAATTCTTTAAATTCCAGAAAAATACCTAAAAATAGTGATTACAGTTGGTATCTTTTTCTTGTTTATTGACTTGAAGAGAAGTCCTCCTTATTTGGTGGTTATTTATTTCAAGATGGTAATTTCAGAATTCTTAAATTTATTTTTCTATAATAGAGGTTTATTTTAAAAAGTCTGGAATAGATTTTGAATTTTGCCACCTGTTTCTGACACCAGTATTTTTGATATTTTGACCTAATATTTTCCTCATTCTACTAATATGGTTAATTATATTTTAAATTTTCCTAAAATTATATCATTCTTATAATAAACTCACTTGGGCATAGTATATTTTTTAATGAAATTCTAGTTTTCATTTGCTAATATTTCATATAGTGTTATTCTATTTTTAGTTATACATTTAGTCTCTAGTTGTCCCTTTTTAAGGCACTTTTTCAGTTCAGTTCAGTCGCTCAGTCATGTCCAACTGTTTACCACTCCATGGACTGCAGCATGCCAGGCTTCCTTGTCCATCACCAACTCCTGGAACTTGCTCAAACTCATGTCCGTAGACTCGGAGATGCCATCCAGCCATCTCATCCTCTGTCGTCCCCTTCTCCTCCTGCCTTTCAATCTTTCCTAGCATCAGGGTCTTTTCCAATGAGTCAGTTCTTCACACCAGGTGGCCAAAGTTTTGGAGTTTCAGCTTCAGCATCAGTCCTTCCAATGAATATCCAGGACTGATTTACTTTAGGATGGATCTCCTTGCAGTCCAAGGGACTCTCAAGAGTCTTCTCCAACATCACAGTTCAAAAGCATCAATTCTTCGGCACTCAACTTTCTTTATAGTCCAACTCTCACATCCATACACGACTACTGGAAAACCATAGCTTTGACTAGACAGTCCTTTGTTGGCAAAGTAATGTCTCTGCTTTTGAATATGCTATCTAGGTTGGTCATAACTTTTCTTCTAAGGAGCAAGCGCCTTTTAATTTCATGGCTGCAGTCACCATCTGCAGTGATTTTGGAGCTCCCAAAAATAATGTCTCTCACTGTTTCCATTGTTTCCCCATCTATTTGACATGAAGTGATGGGACCAGATGCCATGATTTTAGTTTTCCAGATGTTGAATTTTAAACCAACTTTTTCACTCTCCTCTTTCACTTTCATCAAGAGGCTCTTCAGTTCTTCTTCACTTTCTGCCATAAGGATGGTGTCATTTGCATATCTTAGGTTATTGATCTTTCTCCCGGCAATCTTGATTCCAGCTTGTGCTTCATCCAGCCTGGCATTTCTCATGATGTACTCTGCATATAAGTTAAATAAGCAGGGTGACAATATACGTACTTGATGTACTCCTTTCCCAATTTAGAATCGGTCTGTTGTTCCATGTCCAGTTCTAACTGTTGCTTCTTGACCTGCATACAGATTTCTCAGGAGGCAGGTCAGGTGGTCTGGTATTACCATCTCTTTCAGAATTTTCCAGAGTTTGTTGTGGTCCACACAGTCAAAGGCTTTAGCGTAGTCAATAAAGCAGAAGTAGATGTTTTTCTGGAACTCTCTTGCTTTTTTGATGATCCAATGGAGTTGGCAATTTGATCTCTGATTCCTCTGCCTTTTCTAAATCCAGCTTGAGCATGTGGAATTTCATGGTTCACATACTGTCGAAGCCTGGCTTAGAGAATTTTGAGCATTACCTACTGGTGTGTGAGATGAGTGCAATTGTGCAGTAGTTTGAGCATTCTTTGGCATTGCCTTTCTTTGGGATTGGAAAGAAAACTGACCTTTTCCAGTCCCATGGCCACTGCTGAGTTTTTCAACTTTGCTAGCTTATTGAGTGCAGCACATTCACAGCATCATCTTTTAGGATTTGAAATAGCTCAACTGGAATTCCATCACCTCTGCTAGCTTTGTTCGTAGTGATGCTTCCTAAGGCCCACTTGACTTTGCATTCCAGGATGTCAGCCTTTAGCTGAGTGATCACACCATTGTGTTTATCTGGGTCATAAAGAATTTTTCTGTATAGTTCTTCGTGTGTATTCTTGCCACCTCTACTTAATATCTTCTGCTTCTGCTAGGTCCATACCATTTCTGTCCTTTATTGTGCCCATCTTTGCATGAACTATTCCCTTGGTATCTCTAATTATCTTGAAGAGTTCTCTAGTCTTTCCCATTCTATTGTTTTCTCTATTTCTTTGCATTGATCACTGAGGATGTCTTTCTTATCTCTTCTTGATGTTCTTTAGAACTCTGCATTCAAATGTGTATATCTTTCCTTTTCTCCTTTGCCTTTTGTTTCTCTTCTTTTCTCAGCTAATTTTAAGGCCTCCTCAGATAATCATTTTGCCTTTTTGCATTTATTTTTCTTGGGGATGGTCTTGATCACTGCCTCCTGTACAGTGTTATCCATAGTTCTTTAGGCACTCTGTCTATCAGATCTAACCTCATAAATCTATTTGTCACTTCTACTGTATAATCAAAAGGGATTTGATTTAGGTCATACTTGAATGGCCTAGTGGTTTTCCCTACTTTCTTCAATTTAAGTCTGAATTTGGCAATAAGTAGTTCATGATATGAGCCACAGTCAGCTCCCAGTCTTTTTTTTTTTTTTTAGCTGACTGTATAGAGCTTCTCCATCTTTGGCTGCAAAGAATATTGTCAATCTGATTTTAGTACTGACCCTCTAGTGATGTCCATGTGTAGAGTCCTCTGTTGTGTTGTCGGAAGAGGGTGTTTGCTATGACCAGTGTGTTCTCTTGGAAAATATCTGTTAGCCTTTGCCCTGCTTCATTTTGTCCTCCAAGGCCAAATTTGCCTGTTACTCTAAGTATCTCTTGACTTCCTACTTTTGCATTCCAGTCTCCTATAATGAAAAGGACATCTTTTTGGGGTGTCATTTCCAGAAGGTCTTGTAGATTTTCATAGAACCATTCAACTTCAGCTTCTTCAGCATTACTAATTGAGGCATTGACTTGAATTACTGTGATGTAGAATGATTTGCCTTTGAAATGAACAGAGATCATTCTGTCATTTTTGAGACTGCATCCAAGTACTGCATTTTGGACTCTTTTGTTGACTGTGAGGGCTATTCCATTTCTTCTAAGGGATTCTTGCCCACAGTAGTAGATGTAATGGTCATCTGAGTTAAATTCACCCATTCCAGTCCATTTTAGTACACTGATTCCTAAAATGTTGATGTGCTTGCAAGATGGTGGAGTAGAAGAACATGCACTCATCTTTTCCTGAGAGAACCTGAAAATTACAACTCACTGCTGAACAACTGTCAACAGGAGAATGTGGTAGTGGCATCAAGGTTATATTAGTTTTCTAAAATAAATTGTATAGCTTTTTTTCCCCCTCCCTTTTAATAGATTTCATAGCAAAGGAATGATGAGTTCCTCAAAGAGGTACACATACAAAAGAATTTGTTAATACATTTGTCTGGACCCAGTACTGTAACAGTAGGTTTTCATGCTTTTTGTTCTGTGTAGACTCTCAAAATTCTTTTATACAAACTGGACCATTTGTATTTTCATTTTAAAATTTTCAAGGAAACCAGAATTAAAAGAGACACATGTACCCCAATGTTCATCGCAGCACTGTTTATAATAGCCAGGACATGGAAACAACCTAGATGTCCATCAGCAGATGAATGGATAAGAAAGCTATGGTACATATACACAATGGAATATTACTCAGCCATAAAAAAGAATTCATTTGAATCAGTTCTGATGAGATGGATGAAACTGGAGCCGATTATACAGAGTGAAGTAAGCCAGAAAGAAAAGCACCAATACAGTATACTAACACATATATATGGAATTTAGGAAGATGGCAATGACGACCCTGTATGCAAGACAGGAAAAAAGACACAGATGTGTGTAACGGACTTTTGGACTCAGAGGGAGAGGGAGAGGGTGGGGTGATTTGGGAGAATGGCATTCTAACATGTATACTATCATGTAAGAATTGAATCGCCAGTCTATGTCTGACGCAGGATACAGCATGCTTGGGGCTGGTGCATGGGGATGACCCAGAGAGATGTTATGGGGAGGGAGGTGGGAGGGGGGTTCATGTTTGGGAACGCATGTAAGAATTAAAGATTTTAAAATTAAAAAAAAATTAAAAATTAAAAAATAAAATAAAATAAAATTTTCATTTAATCAGGATTATAAAATGTATAAACATAGAGATGTACATTATATTTTCTTAAAAGTTTTCATAATCTTTTTAATCTTGCCTAAATCTACTTCTTATTATTGATATTTTATGTTGGATATTTTTATTTGGGGGGTTAGTTCTCTTTTCTTTCTTTTTCCATTTTTATTATGCTATGTGGAGCTTGCCAATGTCATTAGCCCTGTTGAAAGAATGGACTTTGGATTTACCATCATTTCTCCACTCTTCTAATTAATTAATTTTGCTTTAAACTTTCTGCATCCTTCCTTGCTTCCCTTATATTTCTCTCTCTTTCTGGATCAAGTTAACTATTTATTCCCTGTATAAGAATAAGCATAATGTTTGTTTGAATGCTTGTAACAGCTTTGAATAGGTTTAACAAATTCTATTTTGCCAAGATCCTTGGCTATTTGGCCACATTAGCAATATTAATCTTTTTTTAAAAATTCATATCAAAAATTTAATAGCTTTATTGAGGTATAATTGATTTTTGAAACTGTATATTTAATGTGTACAATTTGATGAGTTTGAACATACATACACAGCATACAGCTATGAAGCCTTCACCACATCAAGGCAATAAGCTTATCTATCACGTCCAAAAGTTTCTTTGTGCTCTTTTGTTTCTAACTCATAAAAGTTAGAAAATGTGTAGGTGGGCTCTAAGCTGGTTCCCAACCCCTGATAGCCTATCTGCTCCTTGAGCTTGCTTCATAACCCAGTAAGATAAACTCCTCAATGTCTGGTACTTGGCCATGGTCTGAGCTTGTGGCAGAACCTACTCTGCCACTTCTTCAGAAATCAGTCTTGGGACTGTTCTGACTATTGCCCTTCTTTGGATTTTTACCATTTTCAGGTGGCTTTGCCCACGATGTTAGGAGAAAAGCAAATCCAGAGAGTGTTTTCTTTTTGTGAAAGCACAGAACAAAGACGTCTAGCCCAGTCTGAAGGCTTGAGAAAGCTTCCTGATGGAGAAAATGGTGCCTACTGGACCGATAGAGAAGGAACAGGTAAGTTTCAGAATGGGGAGGGTGGATAAGAAACTCCTTCAACTGTCTGGTCAAATACAGACTACAGTTCTTGATAACCAGAGCTGTGGCCCTGAGCTGTCTTTGTGTACTACTAAAGTATAATCCTTAAAAAGTTAAAAACATGACTACTGTGAAAATATGAAAGGGATATGTGTCAGAAGTTTTATGTGACTCACTAATTAATTGAAGAACCTATTAGATATCCGAAAGGGCAATAAAACGTAATGTTTGTAGTTACCTTTTCTATAGCCACTGGGTGAAATGCATTTGCTTTGTTGTGGACAGGAATTGTTTGCATTATTACCAGGTTTCCTACAAGTTACTGCTACCACTATGGTTGGAAAATAGCCTAATCAATAGAAAGACAGTCAAAAGTGCACACCTGGGCATGTTAGACAATGCCCAGCAATCCACTGAGAGGACACTCGATGGCCTCTTTTGCTCATTTTCAAGTTTTAGACAGTTTTTACTGATAACCTCTTTTTAAATTGTGAAAAATAATAATTCTGGTTTCCAGCAAATTCATTATTAAGTAGATAAAATATACGTGAGTGCTCTGCATCTCTGCCTCCCTGCCTGGATTCAGATCTTGTCTACATTCTAATAATCTCTACTGTGTGTCCTGGGAAGGTCATTCGGGTTTACTCTTGATATCAAGGGTAACACATTCAGCAAATTCTTCAGCCCTTGTCATCTCCCCAGCAGCCTTTTGTAGTCCTTTTGACAGTCTGCTGGGCTGAGCAGGAAGAGACAGGTTGCTCTGGGCAGTGTTCAACAGCACAGCTCTTTGTCTCTTGTTGTCAGCCGGCTCTGTCACTACATTGTTCTTCAGGCGGCATGCCTTTGATGGACTATCTGCCCCTCATGTCTCAACACTCGGGGCAGCATTTGGAGAAACAGCAGTCCTACACTGTTCCTTCTGGCATAGAATGATCCCATTAGAATACCGTGTGCTATCAACTCAATTCCATAGATTTGCTGAGAGCACTGTGAGGGAGTCCCACAAATGTAAAGGCATGCTCCTTGTTCTCAAGGAGTTGTACACCTGCTAAAGAAACAAGCCATACACAAGAAAAAATTACAAAGGCTAAAAAAGAGCATAGAAGGAAGACAGGACCCAAATCCCTACTCCCCTATTTGTATGATCTTGGACACATTTTTTTTTTAAACATCATCGCTGAGGTATAATTTTATACCATAAAGTCTACTCATTGTAAGTATGCATTTCAATAAAATTAATTTTAGTAATTTTACAGAGCTGTGCAAATATCACTTCAATCCAGTTTTAGAACATTTCCATCATTCCAAAAAGTTCCCTTATGACCAGTCAAACCTTATTCTCATCCCAGCTCTAGACAACCATTGACTTCCTTTCCATTTCCATAGATTTGTCTTTTCTAGAAATTTCGTGTAAACAGAATCATACAATATATACTCACTTGTTTTTTCTGCTTTTCTTTAGCAAAACATTTTTAAACTTCAACCATGTTGTTGCATGTATTAGCATACACTCATTCCTTTTGATTTCTGAGTTATGTTTCATTTTATGGATATACCACATTTCATTTATTCGTTCACAGCAGATGGATATTTGGACTACCTCAGTTTTAGCCTGTTATGAATAATGCTTCTGTGATCATTCAGTTGTTAATCTTTGTGTAAATGTATGTTTTCATTTCTCTTGGGTAGACACCTGAGAGTGGATCTGTTGGATTGTTTGATAAGTATCTGTTTAACTTTTCAAGAAACTGTCACGTTCTTTTCCAAAGTGGTCCTACCATTTTACATTCCCATCAGCAAAGCATGAGGGTTCTAGTTTCTCCACATCCTCATCAATACTTGTTATTATCTGTTCTTTCAACTATGGCCATCCTGCTGCTGCTGCTAAGTCACTTCAGTCGTGTCCGACTCTGGGCGCCATCCTAGTGGGTGGTATATACCAGTGAATGATCTTTCATTGTGGTTTGATTTGCATTCTCCTAATAGTTATTGATGTTATACATATTTTAATGTGATGATTAGCCATTCATCTACCTTCTTGGGAAAAATGTCTGTTCATATCTGACCTATTGTGTTGCTTATCTTCTTACTGTTGAGCTTTAAGTGTTGTTTATACATTCTGGATACAAATTCCATACCAGATATATGATGTACAAGTATTTTCTCCTGGTCTGTGGCTTGTCTTTTCATTTTCTTAATGGACAAATTATTTAAGCTACTGGAGTCTAACTTCAGTTTTTGCATAGACATTGTGGGAAAATTAACAATACCTATTTTCAGAACTGTTGAAAGAGTTAAAAGAGGCAATAAATGTGAAAAATACTTTGCACAGAGTTTGGAAATATTAGGAGGCTCCTGAATGCTTAATGAATAGTCTGAATATAAGAAAACATGTGGGGAAATGTCAAATTGTAGGTACTCAATGAGTGTTTCGCTTGTTCAGGGAGGAAAGAAATCAAGCAAGAGCTACAGATTCCATAGCACGTAGTGGGAGTAATACCTTGAGACAAGTATTGAAGGATGAAAAATACTGGATGTAGGAAGGTAGTCCAGGATAGGGGAATAGCCAGCAGGGGCACAGAGGCCAAAGGAAGCAAAGCATGTGAGGACAGCAGGAAGGAGACCAATTTAGTTCACTACAGACTGTGTTCTTCATACAGAGCCAAATATTGTGAAAGCCTGATGTGTTTATATTAGTAAGTAAAATAGGCATTTTGTCCAGTTTTCTAACACTCAAGTTTTTTTTTAAGTGATATTTCTGTTTGGAAATGGGAAAAATCAAAGAAATAGCAAAAATATTCTAGGCTATGTAAAGATATGTCATCAATACTGGAAAAAAAGAAAACTGCAAATGTATTAGTTGCCGTGGAAACACTGTGGTACCTGACAAGGCTGGTCAGAGGATAGGGCCCAGGCCAGCTGCCCCAGCTATACACTTGCTAGGGTCATGAGTCATCACGCAGTCTTGTAACCTGAGCCAATTTAAAACTGAGACCATTTTGTCAAGGACTCAGCAGCAGCCAAAGACCGATTTAGCAACCACATTCACTAGATCAGGAAACCTAGGCTGTTATGAAGAGGGTAACCCCAAAAGTCAGGAAGTATTAACAGCTGATGTCTGTTTGAGCTTACTACATAGCTGGGACAGGGTCAAGGTTTTACATGAGTGATCTCCTTTAATCTTTGCTCTTTCACGTGAGAAAGGTCCTGTTATCATCCCCATTTTACAAATGAGGAAACCAACACTCACTGAAATGAAGATACATGGTAGAGCTGGGGGTTGAACTTAAAGCATCTGACCCAAGCCCTTACCTTTAAGCACAGTCTCTCCTGACCATGTCCCAGGCTGGGCTCACATCAGTGGCAAGAATCACTGCCTGTTTCTCTTGGTTTCCTCATCAGTCAGCATGGGACCTGGCATAAAGGCAGGTACCTAAGAGTTGTATACAGGATAGAGATTGGCAGGGACCGAAGCAAAAGCAATGCCTGACATCACAGTAGAAAGGAAGCTGAGCAACGCATAACCTGCTGCTGCTGCTGCCGAGTCGCTTCAGTCGTGTCCGACTCGGTGCCACCCCATAGACAGCAGCCCACCAGGCTCCCCCGTCCCTGGGATTCTCCAGGAAAGAACACTGCAGTGGGTTGCCATTTCCTTCTCCAATGCATGAAAGTGAAAAGTGAAAGGGAAGTCGCTCAGTCATGTCCAACTCTTCGCGACCCCATGGACTGCAGCCTACCAGGCTCCTCCATCCATGGGATTTTCCAGGCAAGAGTACTGGAGTGGGGGCACAGGTTAACACCATAATCAGCTGTGAGGTGGAATACAGGACATCTGGCTAGTGGAGTTAAGAATTCCAAAGTGTAATTCATCTACCTCTTAAACATCCATTTGAGCAGTTCCAGGTTTTGTCCTCTATAGTAGTAACTGCGCTTCATCCCACTTTATTTCACAGGGCTTTGTGGAGCCAGTCCCATAACTGTCCCACTGGGGCTTGTATATGACCCAGGGTCCACTACAGGAACAGAGTTCAATAAGAGAACATCACACTTGCAGCTACCTGAGAGAAGCTGGAAACTACTTCTCCAGTCTGCATTATCCAGCACAGCAGGACGGTTCAGAGTCAGCCACATCCACCTTTTGCAGCTATCTGATGGCCAAGGAGTTTAACCTCTCTGGACTCAATTTCATATTCTCTAAAATACAATAATAAAAATTTCTACCCAAAAGTAAGCCAGAGAGTATACAGGAAAGTTTAAAACATTGCCTTTAAAACCATGAGCACAGGGCATGGCATTTGGGAAGACTCAAAAACTGTTGCTATTATCATTCTACGTGCTCAGATGCTAGTTCCAAAACCCCTGTCAAGTGGGGAGCATCCATTCCCCAAACACATCTCATCCTTCCTGTGCAATCCCAGGGTTGGTAACCAGTACACCATTGGGGCTGACTTGCCAGTCTTATCCTTTGTAGAGGAATGGATGAACTCTCTGAAGATAAGGCATCTGTAACACCCTCTCTGAGGGTCCCAGGTGGCACAGTGGTAAAGAATCCGCCTGCAATGCAGGAGACTCAGAAGACACGGGTTTGATCCCTGGGTAGAGAGATTTCCTTGGAGAAGGAAATGGCAGCCCGCTCCAATATTCTTGCCTGAGAAGTCCTATGGACAGAGGAGCCTGGCCGGCTACAGTCCATGGGCCAACAAAGAGTCAGACACGGCTTAGGAGACTAAACAACAACAACAATGCCCTCCTCCCTTTGTAATTCTCCACCTCCTTTTTTCCCTTTCAGCCTAGTAGACAAAGAATGAGTCTCCTGGCGTCTTGCCAGATGTAGCAGGAAGTTATGAATGAGGATTGCACAGGACAGTTGACTCTCTACAGAGATAGGCCCTAAATTAATCCTGAAGGCTGGGCAGCAACCACAGGAAGCTTGGAGCCATGAGGCCACCGCTTAACACTTACATATCTCTGTCTATCCTGGGGCAGCAGGCAAACAATAGCCTAATCCACTAAAGGCCTGGGGGAAGGATTATTAGTCATGGACTATCTGAGATCAACCTTCAGGAACATACACTCAGGGCCAGAATCTGGAATCAGGTCACTGGTGGGACTAGGATCCTTATATGAGTCTATGAGGAATGTCAGAAAATTTCCAACAACTGGTTAATGTCCACCAGTGCTTAGCAAATTAGGCCTGTGTTGAAGTGTCAGTGCCCAAAGGACTGATTTATTGAGCTGCCCTAATTAGGATCTTGTAACACATCAAGGGGCCATTAAAGAAAAAATTGCTGGCTTCAGAGACCAAGGAGTATACATAAACATGGTTTGTCTCTTTGCCAGGCCCAACAAATGCCATTCTGACACTGCAGTGAGCTCTAGTGGGACAGCAGCCATCAATTAAATTAAAACATTGACCCATCTGCGGGAGCAAGCATGATGTAACATTATCCCCCATGTCCATTTTCTCCTTTTCTAGCCTTCCTCCCTGTTTAGAAGTCTGAAGCTAGCTCAGAGTCAAATCTGGGAAAACTCCTGGATCAAAAAACCACCCAGAACAATCTGCCATTGAGGATTCACAAATAAGCTGAGACAGCTCATCAGCTTCTGGATTATAGTCCCCTTCCCTCTGTCACTACCACGTCTTTCATGCACATCCTCCTTTTGAGAGCTCCTTCACCACAAAGGAAAACATCTTTCCCTGGATTCACATCTTGCAGACCAATCCAGTCTTGCTGCTAAGAGTATAATGTCATGATTATTTCTGCCCAAGCTTCAACCCTAACACTGCCAGCTCATTCTCTATAAACTTGAGCAAGGTACTCAATCTCTCTGTCTTGGTTTCTTCATCTGTAAAGAGAATTAATAAAGAATTAACCTACTTTATAACACGGCTGGGAGGATAAGAAATGTATGTCAAGTGCCTGGTACATAGTTAGAGTTTGATGAATGTAATGGTTGCTATTACATGAAGTGAAGTGAAGCGAAGTCACTCAGTCATGTCCGACTCTTTGCAATCCCATGGACTGTAGCCTACCAGGCTCCTCTGTCCATGGAATTCTCCAGGCAAGAATACTGGAGTGGGCTGCCATTTTCTTCTCCAGGGGATCTTCCCGACCGAGGGATCAAACCTGGGTCTCCTGCATTGCAGGCAGACGCTTTACCATCTGAGCTACCAGGGAAACCATATGTAATGCTATTACATACTATTATGTTAAAGGGCTTCCCTGGTGTCTCAGACCATAAAGAATCTGCCTGCAATGTAGGAGACCCAGGTTCGATCCCTGGGTCAGGAAGATTCCCTGGAGAAGGGAGTAGCAACCCACTCCAGTACTCTTGCCTGGAGAATTCCACGGACAGAGGAGCCTAGCAGGCTACAGTCCATAAGGGTCACAAAGAGTTGGACGCAACTGACCAACTAACACAGAGACACACATTATGATAAAAGGAGACCTGGATGACCATGAGAACCCAATGAACATTAGCAAACAATTCTTTATAGAAGGCTGTCCTTGTGGCCAAGACAGAGAATACCTCTCAGAATATCAAGATGCCTATGTCAAAGTATCCTAGGTTGCCCCAGATGCCAAACATTCTGCAAACCCAGTAAGCTGCTATGCTTAGCTAATTGCCTAAGCTTTCATTTTTGCCAACACTGAAGAACATAACGCAGAAAGTGTCAATAACTCACTACAAGTAACAGGGTTCCTTGACTAATTCCAGGTCTGCTGTGGATAAGTCTGGAGCTCCTTGTCATAAAAGACAGCAAGGAAACAGTCGCATTCCACTGGGGTCAAGGCAAAAGGATCAAGAGCTGTCTAAAAGAGTTCCCACCGACCAGAGATGCGGTATTCAGAGAATCAATTAGAATAATAACTGCTACAATGGATGAAATGGATGTGTTATAGGGAATCAATTCATTATTTTTAAATAGAAATAATGGCAAATAAAATAACCTCTCCAATGTGAACTGTAATTCAGGGTAACCAAATTGTTGATGAAGGGAGGTTTTTCTTTATAGCATTTCCAGCTAATAAATGCAGAAGGGATGATAGACTCTTACCATTTTGCAGTACTAATGAATTAATTTATTTATGCAGTAATGATCATAATATCATAAAAAGGGAGACAATCAAACATTTTATTCCTCCCAATGAAAAGTACATACCACCATCTGTAAAGTGGTCTTGTCAAAAATATCACATTTTAATCTGATCAAACTCTAGATCTAAGTACTAATTTGAAAGCAATTCAGAAATAGGAAAACATGCTAAACAACACCATGAGGATACAACCAGCAGACTCTGGACTGTAAGAAAATCTATGGGACAAATGACCGGTTTCTTCAATAAACAAAGAGAAAGCTGAAAAGAGAGAGCCTATAAATTAAAATGTAACCCATGCTAAAAGCACCAAGTGCTGGTGAGGATGTGGAGCAACAGGAAAACTCATTCATTGCTGGTGGAAATGCAAAATGAAAGACAAAATTAAACAGTCTCTTACCATATGATCTAGCGATTACACTCCTTGGCATTTACCCAAATAAGTTGAAAACTTGCATTCACACAAAAGTTGTTGTTGTTGTTGTTTAGTCGCTAAGTTGGGTCAGACTTGCTACCCCATAGACTATAACCTGTCAGGCCCCTCTGTCCATAGGATTCTCCAGGCAAGAATCCTAGAGTGGGTTGCCATTTCCTTCTTCAGAGGGGATCTTTCCAACCCAGGGCTCAAACCTGCATCTCCTGCATTAGCAAGTGGATTCTTTACCACTGAGCCACCAGAGAAGCCCATTCACACAAACCCAGAAAGTAAATGTTTAGTGCAACTTTATTCACAACTGCCAAAACTTGAAAGCAATCAAGATGCCCTTCAGCAATTGAATTCATAAACAAATTCTGGAACATCCAGAGAGTGAGGTATTATTCAGTACTAGAAAGAAATGAGCTTTCAAACCATGAAAAGACATGAAGGAAACTTAAGTGAATATCACT
Organism: Capra hircus; assembly: GCF_001704415.2. Lineage (NCBI taxonomy): Eukaryota > Metazoa > Chordata > Mammalia > Artiodactyla > Bovidae > Capra > Capra hircus. The sequence continues at coordinate 58,615,934 of NC_030811.1, forward strand.
AAATGAATTAAAGCAATCTGAAAGGCTATGTATTTTATGATTCCAACTATATATGACATTGTGGAAGAAACAAAACTATGCATGCAGCAAAAAGATCAGTGGTTGCCTGGGATTAGTGGGGAGGAAAGGATGAATAGACAGAGCACAGATTTTTAGGGCAGTAAAACTATATCTGTATGATGCTATAGTGTACACATGACTATGATATTATAATGGCAGATACATGTCATTATATTTTGTCAAAACCTATAGAAGACACGATACCAACAGTGACCCCTAATGTAAACTGTGGACTTGGAGTGGTAATAATTCTTGCCTGGAGAATCCCAGGGACAGGGGAGCCTGGTGGGCTGCCGTCTCTGGGGTCACACAGAGTCGGATGCGAGTGAAGTGACTTAGCAGCAGCCTAGGTTTATCCGTTGTTACAACTGGACCACGCTGGTGCAGAATGTTGACAGAAGGGAGTTTGTGGGTATGTGAAGACAGGGGCCACGTGGAAACTCTCTACTTTCCACTCAGTTTTGTTTTTTCTCCCCACTCAATTTTGTTGCAAATATAAAACTTCTCTGAAAAATTATTTTAAAATTCTGAAAAGCTTCTCTGAAAAAGTGTAGTTTTAAAGAAAAACAACCCATATGAGAAACCAACTGATTCCAATGTATGAGACTTACCTGGATCCTGATATGAACAAACTATAGGAGGTGGGGTAGGAGAAAGGGAGGAGAAATGCCTAGATATTGAATGATATTAAGGAATTATTATAATAATCTTAGAGGTGACAAGGTACTGTGGTTATGTTTGAAAAATAGTTCTTGTCCAAATACTGAATCCTGAAATGTGTGTGTAATACTATGAAGTCTGAGATTTGCTTTAAAACATTTTCTGGTAGGAGAGCAAGTGACTAAAAAAACACATAAAATAAGATTGGCTGGATGATGGATGCATAAGTTTCACTACGCTGCTTGCAGGTGATCAGGGCTCCCCAAGGCCAGGTCAAAGGCAGAAACTCTGCATCAAATTTGTTTCTCCTTTGTGCCTAAAGCCTGACTCTCTTGCATGAAAAGCATAGACTGTCAGATGCAAAAGAGCTAAATAACTGTGCTGATGAGGAAAGAGATTCTGAAAGATGAGGTGACTTGTCAAAGGTCACAGAGTTTGGTAATGGCAAGACTAGAAATAAGGTCTGGATCCCAGCTAAAAGTCTAGCACACAGCCTCTCTTCCCCATTCACTTATCCTGTTTTTTCCAGCTGTTTTTCTTTCTCTATATGCCTCAGTCATACATTTATTGCACTTGAAATCCCCAAGCTGGAGTTCACTGAGCAGCCTCTCTGACAATGCCAGGTCTCCTCCTTTCACTGATGCCCCGAGGTGACTGCCACCCAGCAGCTGTCAGGATGCATTGCTTTGGGGGCCTGTGTGTCACTCTGACTCATACTGGGGCCCCAGGACCCCAGATCAGAAAGCAGACTGTCATTCTAGTTGAGTGATGGCCAATTCCCTTGACTGTTCATGAGATGTACATCTGTTCAGTGACTATCTCAGAAAGAAGCACAATTGGAAAGGGTGTGGAGTGGGGAGAGAGAGAGGATCCTATTTTATCCATGACTCGTTGGAAAAGACCCTGATGCTGGGAAAGATTGAAGGCAAAAGGAGAAGAGGGTGGCAGAGGAAGAGATGGTTAGATAGCATCATGGACTGAATGGACATGAATATGAGCAAACTCCAGGAGATAGTGAAGGACAAGGAAGCTTGGTGTCCTGCAGCCCATGGGGTGGCAAAAAGTCAGATACAACTTAGCAACTGAACACACACATAGCACATACTACTCTCAAGAACCTGGGTAAGAACTCCGAGACTTGGTGCCCATGAACCCAGTTCTAATGTTACTGAAGGCCATGAGGAATTCCTAGAAATCCAGGGACCTGCCCACCAAATCAGATAAATATCCTTGCCCCTTCCCTCTCTTTCTCCCTGGCTTCCTTCTTTTCTTCCCTCTTTCTCTATGCATGTAGGTGCTAGGTTTGGGGCTGGGGGGGGCGGGTACTAAAACCATGTTATCTAATCTTAAAAAGCTCAAAGACAGACATGAAACAACAGCAACTTATAAGATATAAATCCCATATTTGTCACCTTTAAGACCTTTAAGAAAAGTGTGCTATACACCGACATTTAGGAAACTGCTTAGAGATGATAGGAAATTCACCCAAGGTCAAAGAACCGTAACTGGCAGGACAAGAATTTGAACCCACCTGTGAATGCAGAACTCAAGCTCCGCACTACTAAGACTGAGAAGATGCCGGAGCCTCCCTCGCTTCTTCTCTGTTGTCTTTTGCCTCCCCAGCCCCACCCTATGCAGACAGAAGATTCATGAGGAATTGACTTTCAGTACTTTCTCTCTAGCTAGTAGAACCTGCAGAACATCTGGAAGATTTAGCAGAGCAGCCACTGGCTATCAGCCCCCTAGTGACTCTTCACAGCCCTCCTGGAGTCAGCAGGCCCTTTGTGGAGAAGGCGCTCTTCTCCGGCACTCAACCCTGGCTCTCTTCTCACCTTCACGGCTTGATTAGGCAATAGGAGCAAACAAAGTCAGAACGGATTTCAACAACAGTACTGAAATCCTCTAGTCCTACCTTACAGCTTCAGAGTGTCGCCATCATGGTCATGGAGTAGGTGCTCAATATGTTAACATTTCATGGCCCTAAACTAATGTTTCAGGGACTTCCTACCACTGCCCAAACCCCGCAGTCCAGAACTGCTCCCCATCTCCCTCTGAGGCTAGAGCTGGGCTGGGTGGGCATCAAAGGGCCAGAGGATGAGGCCTGGCCAGCTGCTGTAGACAGGGCCCCCCAACTCAACACAACATGTCCTTTGTCCCTTATAATTCCCTGGGAAGCAAGCAAAAAGATACTGCTCATCTGATTTTACAGACAAGGAAATTGAGGCACAGAAGGATATTATTTGTCCAAGGTCCTAAATCCTTCAGCTAGTAACAGAGCTGAGACCATCTCCTGGATCTTCTGACACTTAGACCTTTGTTCTTTTCCACTATCCATCAAAGCAGTAGATGCAAGTCCTTATTGTAACATGTTGCTGCTATTCTTTAGTCTTCTAAGAGATCCCTATTAAAACATTGCCAAGTAGTGGCAACAACAGGGCCAATCTCCCGTAAGAAGGTCATCCGCTAATAATTTCCCCTCTCTTGCCCCAAGTTCCTCTACTCTCCGATCCCCTGGCCCTTTCCCACTTCCCATCCATTACCACCACCTGCCTTGGGCTACTTTTCCATGGGACATGTCCAGTACCTCCCATTTCAGTGAGGGTCCCTAGGAGGGAGGCATCGTTGGGGATTCTCACTTCTGATACAAATGTCAAAGTAAGAGAAATTGGGAAATAAAGAGGAAAGGGAATATGTGGGAACAGCAGCTATCTTATCTCTCCAATCCCTGGGAGAGACATTTCCGGCTTCTACAAACAACCAAGCTCTGAAAGGAGGCTTCTTTTACATACACTTTGCAGGGATGACTTAAGTAAGTCTTGACGACTCTCTTTCCCTGGAGACTAGACTAAAAGTATTGTTTAGAAATCTAATATATGGTTTATTTACTCAATTTGTGCTGAGCTCCACAGTTCCTTCAGGCCAGCCTCACTCGCCCATTACTCTATTAATGCTCCATTACTGAAATTAGTGCTGTAATTGGAGGGGGAAGGGCCGAGGAAGGGGGCACTCCTTAAAGGCACAGGTCTCCTTTAATCACATCACGGGCAGAGGCATGGAACTGTTGTAGGGGCCACATGCATGTTTGGACCAAAGCGAAGCCTTAGCAGCCAGGCAGCAGAAACCTATAACGCAGCATGAGTTGCGCTGACCAGCCAGCATGCAGCACCTTGAGGCCCAGCCGCTGCTCCAGCTCTCTAGACAGTGATGCTTTTGCCCACACCTAACCCCTCACACCAGCCGTTCCAAATACACCACCAGAGCACCCCTGACCTCTCATTCCTAGCATGTGATGGCAAGGCCATTTTTCTTAAGCTTCCTATGTGTCCCTTCTCCTTTCATCAATATGCCTGTGCACTCTGGCTCTTTTCTCGCCTAAAATGAGCCCCTTAAGGACCACCTGTCATTCATACACCTACTGTACCTTCAGTCTGTGCCATGCTGACTTCCTCTAAGAACAATTCCAGAGTCTTCTCTTCCACATACTGACTTACTTGGCTTTGGCAAGGTAGACTAGCCATCTATCCCTTATCTGGGTTACCACTCCCTCTCACAAATAAGTTTCTTTGGAAGAGCACCCATACTCCTTGCCTCATTGCTTCCTACTCACTTCTCAACAAGTTAAGATCTGAACTGTAACCTCTCCTATCTACTGAGCTAGCTTGTTTAAAGGTCACCAGTTATCCAATCCAGAAACTATTTCTCAATTCTTTTCTTCTACAGGACATCTCTCTAGCATCTAAAATTGCCACACATCCTCTTCCTGGAGTGAATTTTCACTTTGGCACCTGTGAATAATTAGTGAATAATATTTTCACCAAATTCTTCTTTCTGACAAAACATCCTCTTTGCAAGCCGTGATTCTTACCATATTTTAAAGAGCCACGGGTTCTTTTATTTTTTTTTTTAATTTTTAATTTTTTTTTTAATTTTAAAATCTTTAATTCTTACATGCGTTCCCAAACATGAACCCCCCTCCCACCTCCCTCCCCACAACATCTCGCTGGGTCATCCCCATGCACCAGCCCCAAGCAAGCTGCACCCTATGTCAGACATGGACTGGCGATTCAATTCTTACATGACAGTATACATGTTATAATTCCCATTCTCCCAAATCATCCCACCCTCTCCCTCTCCCTCTGAGTCCAAAAGTCTGGTATACATATCTGTGTCTTTTTTCCTGTCTTGCATACAGGGTCGTCATTGCCATCTTCCTAAATTCCATATATATGTGTTAGTATACTGTATTGGTGTTTTTCTTTCTGGCTTACTTCACTCTGTATAATTGGCTCCAGTTTCACCCATCTCATCAGAACTGATTCAAATGAATTCTTTTTAACGGCTGAGTAATACTCCATTGTGTATATGTACCATAGCTTTCTTATCCATTCATCTGCTGATAGACATCTAGGTTGTTTCCATGTCCTGGCTATTGTAAACAGTGCTGCGATGAACATTGGGGTACATGTGTCTCTTTCAATTCTGGTTTCCTCGGTGTGTATGCCCAGAAGTGGGATTGCTGGGTCATAAGGTAGTTCTATTTGCAATTTTTTAAGGAATCTCCACACTGTTCTCCATAGTGGCTGTACTAGTTTGCATTCCCACCAACAGTGTAGGAGGGTTCCCTTTTCTCCACACCCTCTCCAGCATTTATTGCTTGCAGATTTTTGGATCGCAGCCATTCTGACTGGTGTGAAGTGGTACCTCATTGTGGTTTTGATTTGCATTTCTCTAATAATGAGTGATGTTGAGCATCTTTTCATGTGTTTGTTAGCCATCCGTATGTCTTCTTTGGAGAAATGTCTACTTAGTTCTTTGGCCCATTTTTTGATTGGGTTCTTTTAAAAATCTGATACACACACACACATATATGCTCACTCACGGCCCCGATGAAAGTCTGTAAATGCCACCTCTGCTCTTTACTTTTTTCCCTGGCAATCTTGACAGTTCCTGTTTTAAAAATCATAAGCGTTTATGCAATTTCCAAATCTAAACATTCAGCCTTGGTCGCTTTACCAGTTGTACACCTGCATTTTCAGCTGCCTGATGAACATCCCACAAGGACCTTAAACACGTCTTCACCGCACATCCAGCTTTACGCTTTTCTTTCTCTGTTCATGGCTTGGTGATATCTTTGTTGTTGTGCCTCCTGAAAACCTTGGAATCATTATTAACCCTCTAGTTTCCTAAACCTGCCCTGGGCAGATCTATACTTTGTCATCCACAAGTGTTGTCTGTAGCTCTCCTCTGAGTTACAATACGGCTTCTCCAGTTTTAAGTACCACATAATTAAACAACAGGATACAAAAACAAAGCTTTCATCCCTGTAATCCATTTTATTGGGGAGAAACATCCTTTTCAAATGTTGTCCTGAAGACTCTTGTTGAAGTCTTACTGGCCAGAACTGAGTCAGATATCCATCCTAGGGCTGGTCACTAGAAAAGGGCATCTGAATGGCTATGACTGACTCAGTTTCATCGTAACTGATCCACCATGGCAGAGCAGGTTAAACAGGAATAAAATGGACATTCCTTTAGCAAGAAAGAAGGGAAAAGGCTATTCATTAAGCATGTAGGCAACTATGTCTGTCATGACACAGTATTATTATTAATCAGTTTATTGGTCCAGACTGGGAGTTCCTTAAAGGAACAAAGACTGTGTCTGTTTCACCTTGGAGTCATCCATGTCTCTCACTATGTTCTCAGTGGCTCAGTCATGGCCAACTCTTTATGACCCCATAGACTACAGCTCGCCAGGCTCCCCTGTCCATGGGGATTCTCCAGGCAAGAATACTGGAGTGGGTTGCCATTTTCTTCTCTAGGGGTCTCTCACTATACAGGTGTCTAAAAGATATTTGCAAAGGATAAATGAAGAACCCCACATCTCCTGATTTCCCAGGTGCTTAGCATCTTATCAGAGCAAAAAGTTGACTTGATGGCCTCTGCGCAGAAAGGAGAAAGCTGAGGAGATTCACTGCCTCTTCACCTTAAATGGAACTAACATCTAACATTCCCAAGAAGCCTAGGTTATTTTAAGGGTGTGCGGGTGAAATACTATTAGTATCTCACATCCCTCTATCGTTTATTGCTGCTACTGAATCCAGAGGCAGACGTGCTAAAATATAGCTGAAATGCCTGGTCTCAGGGCATTTCTGGCCAAGTCAAAGTTAGAAGGATAAGAAACCCCACAAGGTTGTTCTTGTAACGCTTAAGGCTATGTCTTGGGAAAACTCAAGGTTTATGGAGAAGTGGCTGTCCTTCAGGGTGTCTGGGTCCGGGAAGAGCTGCAGAGTCACACCTTCTCTGGGCACAGTGACATCATCCACTGCCAGGGACAAGTCCCCTCTAATGATTTTCCAAACACAGCACTTCTAAGTGGTCTGTGTTGTTCTCTGGTGGGAGCACAGCTTGAAAGAAGACAGAGGGCAGCTGTGAGGAGTGAACGAGATCATGTAGTGAAAGCGCTACATTAGATGAGATTTGAAAAATAAGTCCCTAGCACAGTGCTGGCCCTGCAGTAGATGTTAATAAATGTCCATTGATTGCTATCCGATTCAGTCTTTCATATTCCAACTCTGGGACACAGGATAGGGAACAGACAGTCCACTATAAATAGTCCAAATGTTTGACATTAATTAACATATTTACCAAGGTGTAAAATGCAAGTTTTGGGCTTCCCAGGTGGTGCTAGTGGTAAAGAACTTGGCTGCTAATGCAGGAGACTTAAGTGACATAGGTTAAATCCCTGGATTGGGAAGATCCCCTGAGGGAGGGCATGGCAACCCACTCCACTATTCTTGCTTGGAGAATCCCATGGAAAGAGGGCCCTAGGGGCTACAGTCCATAGGGTCACAAAGAGTCGGTCACAACTGAAGCAACTTAGCAAGCATGCATGAAGGTTTACACCTTTCTAATACCCCTCTGTGATGGAAATGACTATCCAATTGATATCCAATAATCAAATTGATATACTGCAAAGTATAAGAACAAAATCTTGAATTTTGTGATTTTTCCCTGCAGTCAAGTCAATAAATCAAGAAAGTGTTAAAACAGGAAGTAGAACATTCTGATCCATCCTTTAATCAGTAGTTGACCTAATTGATTAGAATCTACCTGATTAAAATAATACAGCATATGGGGTTTAGGATATTATTTAATCCAATGCTCTCTTGTAATATATGAAGAAACTAGGACCCCAAGAAACTAAAAGACTCACTCAAGGATGTCAGTCTTTAAAAGTGAAGGACTAGATTTCCTGACTCTCGGATCTGTGATCTTTCCTGTCCCCCGACTGTCCCACAGTCCTCTCTATTGTGGACCTAAAGACTCCCAGCTGGACAGGTGCAAATACACCATGGATCTTCTAACAGGAGTCGTTAGTAGCTTGCCATCAGATGCAGGTGGCCCTTTAAAACTGTGTTCCAATAGAAGAAACACATGTGTGTGAATTTGATAGTATGGGGTGCAGCCAAGTTTGAAGACCTTATTAGAAGGAGTCCAGATAGTTTGAACTTCCACACACTTATGGTACTTGTGATTCTGGATGCTCAAACTGCTCACTAGAGTCCCACTTTTGATCTGGCCTATTCAGAAAGAAATCAAGCCCAACCAGCCACTGAGAACCAAAAATGTCCAAGATAGAGTTCCCTGGCAGGGCTTGAACTCCTATCTACTTCTCAAAGTACACCTCTCTAACCCAGAGTTTTGGACTGCCCATTCTATATTTCTTTATTCATCAAACTGATATTTACAGAGACATAACATGTAGCAAGAAGAATGTAAGGCTGCAGAAATGGTTAAGCCATGGCCTCTTCTCTGGAGAAACACATTCTCTAGTTTGGAGACAGGCCTGGGCACAGCTAGTTCAGGTTCTGTGGAGTAAGTGCTACGGCTGTCATACGTGCGCAGGAAGAGGTGTCCCTCCCCCTGTATGAGAGATATTTGTCTTGGTGTTTATCTAGTGGACAAGGGCAAGATGGGCATCCCAAGCAGCAGAGACAGCATGTGCAAAGGCTCAGAAGCATGCAAGACTTATGCCTGTCATATTAGACTGATTCAGTTCTCCAGCTACTCAATCCACGTCTCATAAATCTAGGGATTTACTAGAAGATGTGAAGGCTGGTGTGAGACTCCACAGTGAGATTCAAAACTCCCATGTTTATACAGCCAGGAATTTCAGCACTTTGCTATGTCCATCCCTATTTATCATCCCCCCACCACCAACTCATAAGAAAAGAGAATAGTGACAGAGTCAATCCTGATCAGATTATGAAGTGGGTAATGACTGCTTCTGTTTCTGTCTTGTCTGCTCCTTTCTCCAGCCCCAGATGTTCTGGAGCCCCCTTTTCCATCCTACCATCACCTCCTCTGATATCAACTGTTGGTTCAGTTTGATTTGAGCCCTCGTGTTTCCCACTTGGGCTTTGTTCTGTGAAAAGAAAGCCCACCTCTTCTTCTACAGAGGTTTCAGGGATCATGGCACCAGTGCGAGGGCCATCCCAGATGCGTGCCACCTCTTGTGCCCAACCTGCAACCCTGGAGGAGCTACACACTGACTGAGGCTAGAGAACAATGTTGATGGAAACTCCGGAGCGCAGAGGAGCCAGGAGGGGCCTGGAAGAGGGACTTGGAGCCCTGGGAAACAGGGTCCACTATGCGTGAGAACTAGGAGGGGCAGGGAGTAGTTTTCATATTTACTCAGATGGTTGACCTAAAGGCCTAATACTACTTGCAAAACACCAGAAATACTGAAAAGAGTAAATCTCATCATAGGTCCCAGGGTAAAATAAAATTGGGGGAGGAAAAAAATATGTGTATGGGCAACCAAAAAGTCTGACTGGCTGAACTTGGATCCTAAGAGTATTAGATTTAATCAAACATTTTGAAGTGTACATATTTAAGTGATCATATTGGGTTTTATTTTTGATCCATTGATTGATTTATTACTAAACTAATCCATTGATCAAGAAATTTGTAATAGTATTAAAATATTTCTTAAATTATTATATTAGTCTGCAATTAACACTGTGTTTATCATAATAGACAACTTTTAAAATAATCTGTCAAATCCAGTTTGCTAGTATTTCATTTGAAATGTTTGTACTTAACATGCAAACCCTAATTTGAAGGTGATCTTGACTTTGGCTTTTTTCTTCTGAAGCATGTATAATTCTCAGATTTGCTATACATCCTTAGGTCTTGAGATCTGCCACTATCTCCATTTTTATCTTTTAATCATTTTCCACTATGGTCAGGAAAATTTTTTTCAAGTTTCTCCTCTTCATTTCTGGTGTAATTTTATAGACAAAGATATTGTCTTGCACTTACCCTTTTCAGTTGGATTTTAATCCTGCTACTACATTTGGAATTACCCACATTCTTTTCTTATTTTATCAAACTACTTTTGCACACTGCCTTAATCTCAGCCCATTCTGATTTTGCAGCTCCCTCTTCTTGTTTCATAAACATAGACAGAAAGAAGATTTATTTCACAAGCCTTTTTTTCCTAACAGAATAACACTTTGGAGACATGAATCACCAGGTAAAGTCTCCCATAATTGGCATACCTTGCAGTACCTTTCTACAGGCCCCTTATTCATCTTTTCTTTCCATTCATCCTTGAGACATCATATTGCTACTCAAGTCTGGAGTTTCTAGCAGGCCCCATCACTCACCTCACATTTTGGTGCAGTATCTCCCTTTCTAACCTACAAAGCTAAGCTCTAGCCACTAGGTCGATTTGCACTGAATAATGCTAGTGGGCTGAAGTTAGATTTCCCTTGTTCCAACTCTCAGGTTCTTGAAGATGCTGGTTTTAATCCCTCCTGTTTGTACACAGTTTAGAACATGAAAGATGATGCCCCTTATCCAGAGCTCTGTCCAGAACTCTTGCAGACTCTACCCTGCTTCTGATGCTTCTCTTTGGGCATCTACATGAGCCAAAATGCAATGTACTTCTCCCAGTTCCCCTCTGCTTTGTGTTAACTGTGGCTTTTGAATGAATACAGGGGAAAATGATTGGAAGGCAGTGGTGTGAGGGGCAGAGGTTTAGTGGGTGGCAACCTGGGGAAAGATAGGGCTCTAGCAGCTCGCCTAGCTCCGAAGACAGTGCAGGAGAGACAGTTTGTTTTTCTAATCCTTGTCCCTGTGGCTTGAAGATAAGGACATTAGTAGGAAGTGTTTAGTTTATTTCATCTCAACTCTTTGAATTTGGGGTGTTTTAAATGGAGAATGTGTGCTCAAAAACTACTTCTCAATCCATTCCTATTGATGAGGTCCAGAATTTAATTTCACATATATCGTCTCTTACATTTTATTAAATGCTTATTACCTGCTTGGTTTTTTTCTTTGTTTTCATTTTCATGATATTTATACTGTCATGTGGAAGTCAGGAGGACTATACCAGGTATTATACAAGTTAAATCAGAAATCCTTACTTCTGTGTTCTAAATTTCACTTAATTTTATTCTTAACTTTTCTTCCTAACTAGATAAATATAATGTATCGTACTGTAAATATTCAGAATTGTGCAGGGCTTTAGTACAATGATCCTTTTAGGCTATTAAAGTACCTAAAATAGGGTTCCTATACTAAATGGCCCAAACTGTTGCCCTTTATAAAATTATTTTGTTTTCTTTCTCTCTCATTCCTAATCTTTGGGTGGAGGTATCTTTCCTTCTGGATTCCCTCTAGGGACTACACTGTTATTCCTGATGCAAAGTCTCTGTTTCTGAAAAGAGAGTCATAAAATCTCAAATCTGGAAGAAAAATTTTGAAAGGTCTAATCTGATCATCATGCTCTTTTGGAGTCCCCTCCACCCTTCTCCCTACCTCTCACCTACCCCTGCATATTTCCCAAGGGGTCGTTGATCCTGTGTTTGAGTGCCTCCAGTGGCTGGGAACTCACCACCTCTTGAGGTAGTCAGTTCCATCTCTAGGAAGCTTGGATTATTATAAAGCTGCTTCTTATACTAAAACACGTGCCTCTTTTACTTCCTTGCCAGTGATGCTGGTTCTCTCACATATGGACCCAGAGTGTGAGTCTGTTTCCTGTTCCACACAAGTGCTATCAGGGATCTGAAGGCAGATTTCATTCTCTTCCTCCACCCCAAGTTCTCTCTTCTCTGAGATAAACATGTTCAGTTCTTTTGATCGCTCCTGCGATTCCTTGTAACTACTTAGCTCTGCCATTCTATACTCACGGCAGTTCTTAGCTCATTTAATGGGAAGTAGGAACACCAAGGTCGCTGAGAGCCAGAAGGTGAAAGTGCCAGGGAGAGGATGCCTACTGACTAGCCCAGGGTGTCATCCAAGGGCAAGACAGGACTCTCAAAGAATATGGGTAGAAAGTGTTTATTCCAAGCTAGAGCCGCTATCGTCAGTGAGAGGAGACAGCCTCTCACATGGGAAAGCTAGACAGGCTAATAACAAAGTGAATTCCAGAGGTGTAGACAGGGTGAAAGGACACCAATAGGAAAGTGTTGTCCCCAGAGCTGGAGACAGTGGGACACAGTCACCATCCCTGGGCCTAAAGGGGTGAGGGTGGGGAATGGGTCACAGTTGAACAGTGTGCAAAAACTGTTACTGGTAAAACTTTATTACCTTTGTTTAAAAAATGTAAACATGGATAAAAATTTTATTGCTTATATTTATGAACCCTCACTTTTGGATATTAATTAGCACCTATTAAGCTGCTAAGAACTTAATGGCTTTAATCACCAAACAAGGAATGAACTAAGTCATTGCGATGGCTGAAGTGGGAACAGAAAGAGACAGGCATTCTGAGGCTTATTTGAAAGGGGCCTGTGAGCAAGTGCCAAGCCCTTTTCCAGGCAGGATCTCACCCCTCTTCCCCACCCTCCTCCTGCTCCCAGAGGTGGTGATTATATGTCCCTGTTTGGCTCAGGTCTGAAGCACACCCTGGCTGGGAGGCAGCTGGCACTGGCCCAGGCATGAATGTGTGCCTACCCCTCTGGGCCCCACTTCTAGCAGGTCACCCGGGTCTGTGTTGTCACCTTGAAACATCTGAGAGAGCTGTGAGCTTCAGAAGGTGAGACGTGTGGGGCTGTGAGCTGGGGGTGGGGCAGACCAGTCCTGGAGGGTGGCTGGAGAGCTTTTGACAGCCCAGACCAGAGCCCAGGGTCCTATTCCTGACGACGTGAGCCCCCAGGCAGGCGCCGAGTGGATAAGAGTGTAGACAGTGAGGCCGGCCGTGATGCTTGCCAGCACCTGCAGATAGCAGGCAAATAATTGGCACATGTTTAAAAAAAATTAAAAAGCTATTGGATGTGAGTATTTTCTAACAGTGTCTGGCGGGAGTGCCTGGGAGGAATTTAATCAGCAAGAGTTGTTTAAATGGGGCTTCGCACACAGGCCCTGGCGAGGCTCGTAATGAACTTCGTATCATGTGCCACTCCTGTCTGCTGAGGACATTCAATTTGTTAATTCTGCAGCTGGTGAGAGAGGTCAGATAGGAAAGTGACGATTGTTTTCTGACGTTCCAACCCCTGCTCACATCTTTCTAATTAATCCTTTTAGGAGCCACGGGTAGATTAAGAAGGAGAAAAGGTGAGGGAAGCAAGCATGAGAGAAATTGATGGAAAGGCAGCGTTGCCCTTCTCTTCTCAAATGGGATGGGATGTGGGGAGCTGGGGGTGGGAGAGGAAAGGCAGATCTTGGCCTGCTGCCCGTGGCTTTCCTCATTCAAAGGGAAATCAGATGCTGCAAAGAGACGGGGCCCACAGAGGCCACCAGATACTCTCCGATGGTGGCTGTCTCTTTCATACCAGGGTCGCAGAAGGAAGGGCCCTTGGTCTCCATCGCTTGATTTGGGGCTGACCCCAGCCATCAGGAGCTATGGAGGTATGTGGCCTCCCAGGTAGAGTGGAAAGCTGTGCAGGATGAGAGTGTGATTTGCTGTAAAAGGACCATGATCACTGATCTGTGGAATTTTGTAAGAATGTCCCCAGGGTGCCAGAAGACCTGATCAGGTGTCTCCAAGCTTTACGTCCTGCTGCTCTTGCCTGCCTGTGTGAGTCGCTGCTTGTGTGCATATCTTCTCTTTTCCCTTCCAGATCCATTGTTTCCTCTTTCTCCACCTTGCTCTCTGCCATGGAGGCGGACCCCTGTGGACCCTGCCCATGGACTCCCTAGCCCCTGGGCCTGGTCAATGGGAGCCCCATAGTGGGAGGGAGGAGAGCAGGGGGTTGCCTAGGCTGACTGGGTTCTGCACAAGGAGGTGTGCACCTCACAACAGTCTCTCCTTCTTGCTTTCTGTGCCCTCTCTCCCCCTGCTGACAGCTGTGTTGCTCCCAGCCTAGCTTCCCGCACTGCCCCTCTGGCTCCCCTCTCCCCACCCGTGGCTTTGTCCTTAGTGTCTTTGTGAGTAAACACTCCTCAAATTATCCGAACTAAAGATCCCTTTTCCCACTGGGACATTGATACTAACTAGTGCCTGATGTGGAGAAGGCAATGGCACCCCACTCCAGTACTCTTGCCTGGAAAATCCCATGGGTGGAGGAGCCTGGAAGGCTGCAGTCCATGGGGTCGCTGAGGGTCGGACACGACTGAGCGACTTCACTTTCACTTTTCACTTTCATGCATTGGAGAAGGAAATGGCAACCCACTCCAGTACTCTCACCTGGAAAATCCCATGGACGGAGAAGCCTGGTGGGCTGCCGTCTCTGGGGTCGCACAGAGTCGAACACGACTGAAGCGACTTAGTAGTAGTAGTAGTAGTGCCTGATGGATAAGGCAAAACCAAGTTTGCATCTGACCTCTGTTCATGGTAAGGACTTGAGAAAGTTGTGTGAGACTAGGTTGACTTCATCTCTAAAATGAGGACAATGATACCAACCCACAGCATTGTGAAATACCCTAAAATAAACACCCAATGGTTGCTTTATTAATACCCTGCTCTTGGTTAGTAGAACCACAAAAATCAGCAAATAGCATGAAATAAGAGTACAGAGAACTCCTGAATTGTTACCAAAACTACGAACTTCACATGCTTCTGCTGTGTAACTCCAGCTTGCTGGTACTCTTTGATACAGCATTCCTCTGCCCTGCTCAAAACTGTCCATCGGTGGCGGACACTGGGCCTGGTACCTGGGTGTCCGCTCTCTATCCTGGCGGCTCTTTGTGTCCTTCAGTGCTTTCACTCATTCTCTGACATATTCATCCTGTATACATTTGCTGGATCACCTTCTATGTGCCAGGCACTGTGCTAGGTTCTGGGAAATCAGAGATGAATCAGCACCAAGACCTCAGGATGCTTCCAACCAAAGGTTTAAGAGACAGATTCTAAAGCCCTAGTTCAGATCCCAACTTTGATCAAATAATAAAATGCCACCAAACAGAAAGGAGGAAATGATTACTTTTGTGTTGTATGTGTGCTTGTGTTAGGGGAGGAGGGCCTGGGAAGGCACCTCTAGGGCCTTGAAAGTTGAGCTTCCCAGAGAGCAGAGAAAATCTCTACAGATAGAGGGAACAGCGTGGGCAAAGTCCCAGAGACAGGAGAGGATGGGATGTGGAGTGGGAGGGGAGGTGGATCTGCAAGCAGTTTATAGTGGCTGGAGTGTGGGGTCCAAAGGTACTGAGGGCAGGGGGATTCAGGGAAATGAAGACCAGCTCGGGAGTGGGAAAGACTTGAAAACCACCCTGAGAAATTTAACTTTGATTTAGAAGGCAAAGGGGAAGTAGCAAAAATTCTTCGTTTTGAAAAGAAAACTCTGGCATGGACTTCATGAAGTACGTATAAAACATGTATTTCATGTTTTTTGTAATCAACTGCACTCTAACAATAAGCCCCTAGTCCACTGAGCTGGCCAGAGATGGATACAGAGCCATCACTGTAATTGACTCAGAGGCTTCGCTGAGAACTCCCCTTTCCCAGATGCCACCCAGAATGGTGCCCCGTTCCCAAAGTCTTGCACTAGCAAACCTCCAGGAGTCCCCACAATGTCATCCCCTTGAAGTCTGTCCACCTCCTCAGGGACTGCCATAGAGTGGCTGCTGCTCCTGCTAAGTCGCTTCAGTTGTATCCGACTCTGTGCGACCTCATAGACCGCAGCCCACCAGGCTCCCCTGTCCCTGGGATTCTGCAGGCAAGAACACTTGAGTGGGTTGCCATTTCCTTCTCCAATGCATGAAAGTGAAAAGTGAAGGTGAAGTTGCTCAGTCGTGTCTGACTCTTTGCGACCCCATGGGCTGCAGCCTACCAGGCTCTTCTGTCATGGGGTTTTCCAGGTGAGAGTACTGGAGTGGGGTGCCATCGCCTTCTCCGCTGTAGAGTGGCAGTGGATCCCATATCACATGTGCAGTTCACTGACCAGAAACCACTCCCGAAGCTGGGGGTCAACTTTCACTTGTCCTTATTTGGCCCTTAGAATCCTTCCTCTCTCCCACATCACCCTCTTCCTGAACACACAGCCTAATCTACCAGAAGCATTTACAAAATATAGGAGGAGTCCTTGACTTAGAGCAGTTTTTGTTTTCTGCTGCTGCAGCTAAGTCACTTCAGTCATGTCTGACTCTGTGCAACCCCAGAAACGGCAGCTCACCAGGCTCCCCTGTCCCTGGGATTCTCCAGGCAAGAACACTGGAGTGGGTTGCCATTTCCTTCTCCAATGCATGAAAGTGAAAAGTGAAAGTGAAGTCATTCAGTCGTATCCGACTATTCGCGACCCCATGGACTGCAGCCTACCAGGCTCCTCCATCCATAGGATCTTCCAGGCAAGAGTACTGGAGTGGGGTGCCATTGCCTTCTCCGTTTGTTTTCTACTATCCTGCAAAGATTCCCCAAAGCAAGATAATGCTAAGGGCCTGACAGCTTGCTTGAAATGTGAGAGAGGGAAAACCCAGAGACCACCACAATGACTTAGTTGATGAAGTCACCCACCTGTGCACACTTGGAAAGCCTTCAATAACCCATTACTAAGGAGGACACTCCACATTTTGATACTGTGTCTGCTGAAGTAATTATCCAAATAATTTGGTCTCCCAAGTGCTATGAGCAAAAGCACCAATAGCTGAGACAACAGCAGGAACTTTTAACTTAAATTTGGAATACGTTCATAACCATCACATCTAAAATAGTCTCTACTTGACAGTAAACTTCTTCAGGGCAGAACTGTTAACTGTAATGGTCTTAAACTTTAGAGTTTAATTTTTATCTCTAAGTTATATAAGCTTGAACAAATTATTTGAATCCCCTGAGCCCATTTTCTCATCAATAAAATAGGGCTCACCTTTTAGCACTGTGGAACATGGTACATAAAGGGACCTGGCAGAAAGTGTGCATTCAATAAATGCTGACTGGATGGAAGGTCATATGGACAGACAGATGAACATCTCAGCCCTTTGATTTAATCTGCTTGTGTTGTACATGTGTCAGAGGCCTCAAAGAATTATTTAAATAATGACTTCAATCACAACAACATTGGGAACTTTGCACCTTGGAATAATATCTAAGCATTTTGTGAGCTCTCAGGTCAAGTGTAACTTCTAAACTAGGGTCTAAACAGGGCTCTCTGTCTTGCCTATGTAGATTATTGCATATAAAAAGAAATACTGAGAGTAGGGAGAGAGGAGGTGGTAGTCAATTACCTCTTTATCAGGTGTAAGGACAGCACATTCTTCCATTCATTAGCACCCACTTGTACCTGCCAAGAGAAGGCCAATCAGCTGCCATTTGCCTAGGGCACGAATGAAGAGGTGGGGAAAATAGAAGAGATGACCCAGGAGACAGATGATGACCCAGCGGCAGTAGAAAGGGCCAAGGAAGAAAGTTTAGACTGCTTACCTCCAGGAAGGTACTAGCTCTCCTGGCCTTAGAGGGGAAAAGATTTGACAACTCCACCAGCACTTGGAGTCTGAAAACCATTTGCATTATTGGTAATCATAAGTTTGCTCCTGAGGGCAAGGAGAGGTCACTGAAGTGGCAGAAAAACAAATCTACCCAATGTACTGATCAGGCAAGTGATGTAACTGTTCTGAGCAAGGAGCTGCAATCTCCAGGGCCTGTGAGTAAATGAGTGAAGCAAAAGGAAGTAACACCATAAGGGAACTACCATGATTAACTGTAGAGTCTAAACAGGGAAGGTTACATATAGCTCATCAGCTTTTTCATTTTTTCAAATAAGCCTGAGATTTGGATGTGTTTGTGAAATCTCCCAATTTTAAATGTATTGCCACTTGTAGGACACGTATTTTCCAGGGTGTTTTTGTTTGTTTGTTTGTTTGTTTTTTACCTTTTATCTAGTTTATCATTTTAATGTCAGTTAAAACTTTTTGAGTTAAATCACTTGCACTTTTCATCTTTAAACTTTTTCTGTTATTTTCAAACTTAAAGATTATTCCTCCACAAAAGGCCTGATAAATAGTTAACTCAAATTTTCTACTTTTTCTAATATAGTAAGTCCCTAACATACAAATGCATTCCATTCCAAGGGCACATTCATAAATCCAATTTGTTCATAAGTCCAAGAAAGTTAACTGAGTTACCCAACTAAAACAATCGACTGTATAGTTCTGTACTGTAATAGGTTTATAATACTTTTCACATAATAATATATAAAAACCCAACAAAAATAAAGTGTTTCCATCTTACAATATAGTACCTTGAAAAGTACAGTAGTGCAGTACAACAGCTGGCACACAGGGGCTGGCATCAAGTGAATAGGCAAGAGGAGTTACTGACTGAAGAAGGGAGGGGAGATGGGAGATGGGAGAGCTGAAGGATTGTCAGCAATCGGAGACGGAGGGAAAGCTACCATCTCACTCACACCTGATGTTGATGGCACAGGTTCTGGTTCCTTGCTGGATTCAATTCTATCTGCCCTCTTGAGAAAACGATCCAGTTTTATCTGGGTAGTAGCTCTTTATTATCATAGATGACACGGTAGCACTGGATTGCATTCTGAACAGCTGCTTCAACCTTCATGTACAATTCTGTGTTTAAGTCATGGGCCTCAAAAACTGACAGTGCCTCCTTGAATCAAGAAAATCCCTCGCCATTTCCTGCGTCTTGAATCTCTTTGGTTTTCCAGTTACTTTTACTTCCTCTTGTCTCCCTTCAGCCTTTCTTGGCACTTGGCACTTCTTAGCAGTACCAGCTATATCATCACTGCTTTTATGCTTGCTTTCAGCCATCCTGGGCTTGAAATAAAATTACTGTACTCGATTCATGAGGTTGCAAAGAGTGTGACATGACTGAGCGACTGAACTGAACTGAACGAATACAGTAAAATACACAAAATCATACCCACTTGTAGAGGATGCTTGCACGTGACGGTGTACACCAGACAGGTGAACTGACTTACATGACTGAACATGTGAACACACACTTGCATTTTTGAATGTTTGCAACTTGAAGGTTCGTATGTAGGGAACTTACTATATTTGAAAATAAATCCACTTTGGATTTATTTTGGTTCATAATAAAAAAGGATGATCTAAATAGTACTCTGCTATAGGATGCTAGTCAATTATTCCACACATTTATTTGTAATCTTGGTCCTTTTTCCAAATTAATTTATAATGCATATCTTATCAAACATTTAAATGTGAAAGACTATTTCTGTGTTATTTCTTCCATTGATGTATCTATTGTTGAATCAGTGCCATAAAGTTTAAATTATTGTAACTTTACAGTGTGATTTACTAGCAGGAAGAGCTAAGTGGCATTTCCCCCTGCTTCTGTACTCACCTTTCTCAAAATCATCTTTCATATTTTTGGTTTATGTCATATGAGATTTTTAATTATTTTTGTCATGTTTCCTGCAAAACATCCTGTATATATTTTATTGGAATCGCATCTTGCCAATCTATTAATGGGAAAGGATGAAATATTCATGATACTTGATTCCTCATTTAAGAATATAGTATGTCTTGCCATTTATCTGTCATCTTTTTCATCCCTTTATATCCTTTTGTAATTCTGTTTATAGAGACTGAGTCTAAACAAATGTAGACTCAAATAATGATGTAAGTAAAACTATATGTATCTGGAGGACAGAGGCTTTAGACAGTGTGAGTGACTCTGCCCATCTTTCACTCCCTGAGCACATTCTGGAGAGGAATGGGGGATCAGCCCCAGTTTCTGGCACTTTTCATGGTGTCAGCCTCTCAAGGTGCTAGGTGTTACACTAGGTTGTATAGGT
Source organism: Capra hircus (assembly GCF_001704415.2). NCBI lineage: Eukaryota > Metazoa > Chordata > Mammalia > Artiodactyla > Bovidae > Capra > Capra hircus. Next base: position 58,635,810 of record NC_030811.1, read on the forward strand.
TGTTTGACTATGTTAGATTTTAGCTCAGAGCTCAGCCTGTGATCTAACTCCTGAGTAAAAGTGCTTCCACCCTAGTTCATAAGCACCTGTTGTTAAGCTTATTAGACAGTTTATATTTCTTTTATTTATTATGTAGTTTATATTTCCTTTTCTACTGTGAGATCTTTTCTTACAAAGTGTCTTTCTCAGTAATTTTTACCTTCTGTTACAAAAAAAAATCATTTTTCTTTACATAAAATTTGTAAATTCAGGTATCAATAGGAAGAAAATTAAAAGTATTAGTAGAAAAACAGAATACAAGGAAGCTCCTGGTTCTCAGTCCCCTACAGAAACATTTAAAAATAATAATAATAACTAGTGATTGGCTAAAGGAGTTCTGAAAAATAGCCAAAGGTTGACATCAACCAAACAAATCTCCAATCAAGAAAAGGCATATTCGTAATGGTAGGAAATTTTGTGACATTTTTACTCACTTTTGTTCCATTCCCTCCCTAATGGGGAGCAGACTTGGTCCAGAGAAGATAGCAGTCCAGCTCCCAAATCTCTCCCTTGAAACAGAGAGAGCAGCACAGACTTTATTTGCAATGTTATAATTTGTCTGGGAACTGCCTGAAGGATTGATCTCTGTTCTGCCTAGTTGTGTCCAACTTTTTGTGACCCCATGAACTGCAGCACAGCAGGCTTCCTGGTCCTTCACTATCTCCTGGAGTTTGCGCAAATTCATGTCCATTGAGTTAGTGATGTTATCTAACCATCTCATTCTCTGCCACTCCATTCTCATCTTACCCTCAATCTTTCCCAGAATCAGGGTCTTTTCCAATGAATTGGCTCTTTGTATCAAGTGGCCAAACTGTTGGAGCTTCAGCTTCAACATCAGTCCTCCTAATGAATATTCAGGGTTGATTTCCTTTAGGACTGACTGGTTTGATCTCTTCACTGTCCAAGGGACTCTCAAGAGTCTTCTCCAGCACCACAATTTGAAAGCATCATTTCTTCAGCACTCAGCCTTCTTTATGGTCCAGCTCTCACATCTGTACATGACTTCTGAAAAAACCACAAATTTGACTAAATGGACCTTTGGCGGCAAAGTGATGTCTCTACTTTTTAATATGTTGTCTAGGTTTGTTATAGCTTTTCTTCCAAGGAGCAAGTAGCTTGTGGTGAATGGTGGCATGACTTACATCTCAGGGTGGGGAAAATGACAAAAAGGAGCAAGTATAGCTCATAAAATCTGCAGGCACCTGAGGCAAGAGATATAAATGGAGGCAAGCAATAAAACACCTAAAGTGCTGAAAAGACACTGAGGTGAAACTCTTTGGGAAATTAAGACCTCCAAAAATATTCAGTTCCTTTTATGTTCAGGGGATTGAAAAAGTCACACACAGGTTCACGAAGGACATGTGTTTAGAAAAGATTTGAAAAAATCTTAAACCTCTACCTTGGGTTGATTTCAAGACTCAAAGTATATCCATCTATTAAGGAGAGGAATGCCCAAGCACATAACCTATCTGCAAAGACTGAGAGAGGTGACTATTATCAAAATGTGCAACTCCACAATAAAATAAAATACAATAAAATACAGTGTACAAAGAAACAGAAAAACATGGCCCATTCAAAGAACAAAAAATATCTCTAGAAACAATCCCTGAGGAAATACAGACTTCAGATTTACTAGAAAAAGACTTTTAAAAAATTGTCTTTAAGTGAGAAAGCTAAAGGAAAACGGGAAGAGCCAAAGGAAATCAGAAAAGCGATGCATGATTAAAATGAGAATTTTAACAATGAAGTAAACAGCAGAAGGAAGACTGGAAGATTCACAAATATATGGAAATTTAAAATACTAAACAACCAATGGATCAAAGAAAACATCACAAGGAAAATTAGAAAATAACTTGAGATAATGAAAATTAAAAGATAGCCTGCTGAAACTTATAGAATATAGCAAAAGTAATGCTAAGAGGGAAATTTATACTTACAACCACTTACATTAAAAAATAAGAAAGATATCAAACCAACAGACTCACTTTACAACATAAGGAACTAAGAAAATAAGAACAAACCATCAAAATCTAACAGAAGTAAAGAAATGGTAAAGATTAGAGTAGCAAGGGCTTCCCAGGTGGTGCTAGTGGTAAGGAACCTGGTGCTTGCCAAGGCATAAGAGACCATGGGTTCAATCCCTGGGTCAGGAAGATCCCCTGAAGAAGGGCATGGCAACCGGCTCTAGTATTCTCACCTGGAGAACCCCATGGACAGAGGAGCCTGGCGGGCTATGGTCCATAGGGTGGCAAAGAGCTAGACATAACTGAAGCAACTTAGTATAGGCAGCATGCACGTATATACAGAATAACAATTTTTAAAAATTAGAGAACAGAAAAGCAACAAAGTCAACAAAACTGAAAATTGGTTCTTTGAAAAGAATAAAATTAGCTAACCATTAATTACATTAACTAAAAAGAGAACGAGAAGACGCTACTAAAATCAGAAATGAAAGACAGGGCATCTTTACCAATTTTACAGAAATAAAATATGATTGTAGCAAAATATGAACAATTGTATGACAACAAATTGGATAATGTAGATGAAATGGAAAAATTCCTAGCAACACACAACCTACCAAGAATGAATCATGAAGAAAAGTGTTAGTAATCACACCACTCATTATTCTGATGTCTACATAACCAGACAGATGAATGGATAGATAAGACCAAAAATTATATCTTCTACACTGAACTGCTTCTCATTTTACCGCTTCAATTAGTGACATATTTTGAACGTCTACTGGTACTGTTTACAATTACCATTTAACATCTACTGTTTACCATTTACTGTTCAAAACTCTGCTGTCCAACATGGTAGCTACTAACCAAATGTGGCTATTTACATCTTAATTTTTTTAAATTAAAATTCAACAAAATTTAAGCTTTCAATTCCTCAGGGTATTCGCTTCCTATTGTCACTAGAACAAATTACCACAAACTTAGTGGCTTAACACTGCACAAATTTTTTATCATAGAATTCTGGGCACAGAAGCTCAACATGGGTCTCACTGGGCTAACTTCAAGGTGTTAGCAGAGCTGCATTCCTTCTGGAGGCTCTGAAGGAGAATCCGTTTCCTTGCCTTTTCCAGCCTGCAGAAGCTGCCCATGTTCCTTGGCTTGCAGGTCCTTCTTCCATCTCCAAAATTATCAGTTTAACACCTTCAGCTCTATCTGGCTCTGACTCTTCTGCCTCCTTCCTATAAGGACCCTCGTGACTACCTTGGGCCCACCCAGATAATTCAGGATAATCTCCCTATCTCTAGATCATATCTTAGTCATACCTAAAAATCCCTTCTGCCATGCAATGAAACATGGTCACAGGTTCTGGAAATTAGGACATGGACATCCTTTAGGGGCCATTTTGGGGGCAGATTCTACCTGCCACACCCTGAAGTTTCCAGTGGATTGAACAGCACAGATTATAGACCATCTTTACCATCACAGGAATTTCTTTTAGCAATGTAGAGTTAAGAAGCTTTGACAATTACTTACCTTCTTGGTGCCTACTTTCCTCCTCTGTAGAATGTATGTGTAGAGTTGTTGAGTCAGAGAATTAACAATTGCACTGAGCTTTATGCGGTACTTGCAATGTGCCAGGCACTGCTCCAAGCACTTTACTTATTTTACCTTCTTTAATCTCCACAACAACCCTATGAAGTAGATGAATGATTATTTATAGATAAGGAAAACTGACAACAACCCTGTGAAGCAGATGAATGATTACTTATAGATAGGAAACTGAGACTCAAGAGGTTAAGTACCTTGCACAAGATTATGCAGCAAAACATGAGGTAGCACATTGCACCCTGCCATATGCTCCCCATTACACAGACTATCACATTTAATCCACCCAACAACCCTACAAGGTAAATCCTATTACAATCAGGAACACTGAGACTTGGTTGAATAACTGAATAGGCTACATAACTTGCTCAAGGTCAAACACACAGAGTATACATTGGTAGTAAGATTCAAACTCATGTTCTTTCCACCTCTGGATAGGCAGAGATACTGGAATTCAGGGCAATGAAAGTTCATCTCACAGAAGAAAATAAAAATTGTGCCATTGCAAGATATAAAAGCCATCTCAGTTCCCTATGTGGGCTGCCTGCCCTGCAGAGACTCTGACAGTGCGGTGGGAGCAAGCACCAAGGCCATGCATTCTTCTGCCCACCCAAGGGGGCGCTACTAAAGGTGAGCTATAGCTCACATTGCTGAGCTCAGAGTAGGAAGCGCAGCTCAGCCTTGTTGCCAGGATGATAAAAGACAATGGGAAGAAACCAAAGTTGGGGTGTGAAAATGATTTCAGAGGCTTTAATAAAAACATGGGCTTTGAAATTAGGAAAGGGAAGCTCTCCATAATAGCTAAATCAAGACCCACAAATTGAATACAGGGCCAGAGTGATCGATGGAGCCCTAATTAAAGAGCAGATTGGCTGTCTGCTGCAGGCTTCGTGTGAGGCCAGCCCTCCCTCTGGCTCTCTCAGTTCTCCCCCCTGACTCCCTCCCCCAGCATTCATGTTCATGCTCTCACTGTGATGGATGGCTCAAGCAAGCCTGGAAAGAGAGCTCTGCATTGAAGCAGAGCTTGGGCAGTCCACAGAGCAAAACCTCCATTTGCCTTACAAAAGAAGAGCAATAATGTATTTTCTCATGCAGAAAGCATTTACATGGCACCTGTTCTGTGACAAGCATCTGCTGAGCCCTTCCTGGCCCTCCCTTTCCTAACTTACCCCAGCCTTCTCTCTCTCTGCTTCTCCTACCCATCCAGATCTCTGGCCATGAGTTCTTCCAGGCACATGCCTCCCCTTCTACCTGCAGTGTCCTTCCTTACCCTGTTTGTCTGGAAAACTCCTACCCAGACTTCAAAACCTCAGCTGCATCTTTCTGGTTTTATATTGATGTTGTATTAGACAGTGTCTACCTTTCCGCACCAGACCGGGAGCTCCTTGACTCTGAGGATTGAGTCTTGTTGATCTCTGGATTCTTAGAGTTGAATACAGGGCCTGGCAATGTGGGTACTCATTCCATATGAATTGGCAAAAGAATAGGGAATCCAGTGATAAGCTATAGTTCTAGTCTGGTAAAAGAGGTGTGAGGCACACACAAGTGAGCACAAAATTTGCTGAAAATACAAATGAGCTACTTCTAGAACTGTGGGATGCCAGAGGACGAGCAAATTATGTAAGCCTGGAGGACAAGCAAAGGAGGCACTTGGACGAAGCCATGGAGATGGAGCCGACTTTCCACAAGCATTTTCATTTTCTGGAATTTGGCGGGATGTTAGAATCTCCATTTGCCCTCTTGTGGTCACCAGAGAAGGGCAGAAAGGGAATAGGTTTGACAGGCAGGAGTGCATATTCTTTCAGGAAGTCTGATCATGTTGGTGTCCAGAGAAGAGGAAAGCTGCGGAGAGAAGGAAGGGAAATCTTCCTTGCAGGGATCCTCTCTCTTTCTGCCCAAATATTGCTTTTTTGCCTGCCCTCCTTTCTGTTCAGGTGAGGCGAAGTAATGTAGTGGTTAAAACCCGAACCTCGGGAAACTCAGTTCAAAGCCAGATTCTGTCACACATGGCCCTTGTCTGTATCCTATTTGGGATTCACATTCCTCATCTGGATGCAGGATATAAATGCCTGCCTCAAAGAGATAGGAGGAATGAAATGGAGCAGACATGCCGTATCAGTCAGGGTTCAGAGCAGGAAGCAGAAACTACTCTGGCCAGAAAGACTGAAGACAGGGAATTATGTGCTGACAAAAGCTTCAGGTCTGGAGGAGTTACTCCCAGAGCACACGGAAGTGGGCCCCCAGTGACGCAGGCAAGAACATAGGGCATCAGGAGCCCCACCACCAGAGTGATCAAATTCAAACACACCACCTACAGCAAGACTGCAGGCCAACCCATGGCCCTTCTGTACGTGAATCCATCCACACCAGGATGGGCAGCCCAGGTTGAGGGTCTCACAGTGGCCCGCCTGGGGCAGAGGGCTAGTGACGACACACAGGGCTCTGGTGAGCACTGCGGATGCAGGCCCTTCAGGGAGGGACCAAGTGAGACAAAGGGCCACAAGCCACCCTGGTCTGTGGCAAAGCTCGGCTCCAAATGGGGTAGCAGGGCGTTCCTCTCACATCAACACAGAACCCAAGGAGGACCCAGGGCATGCAGTCAGATATGGCACCTTGAGATCAACTTTTTAAACCCAAGGAAACAACTCTGCATAGAAAGGCCAGCATCCTACAGCAGTGGCAGAGGCACGGCCCCACTCTCAGCGGCCTTGTGGGCACAGACATCGCCAGGGCACAGGACGCAGAGGACCAGAGAAGAGGGTGAGCTCCCCTTGGGAAGCCCCAGGGCCAAGGCCAGATTAAGATCTTTGGAGGCCTCTGCTGTGAATGGTGGTATTATGAGGACCCCCCCACCCCCACCCTGTGTAAATCAAGCTCCAGGCAAGATGAAACAAATGCATCAGCATATCCAACCATGTTTGTTTTTACATTGATGACCCATTGGGTGCCTTTACTACAGTATCAAATTCTCTCCATACCCTCCCTATCCCATTAAAATACAATTACAGCAACAGTTTGTCACCCGGAGAACACACTTGTTTGCCTGGTTGGGCACTGTCCTAAGACTCAGAGAACAAACTGGGCAAGACTTTTAATGGGTCTGGAGGAACTGTATACAGCAGAACAAAGAGACGAGGAAGATTTGGATTCAATACAATTATTGAAAATCCATAAATACTTGTAGAGGAGAAAGGCCTGGGGAGTCCTTGGATAATATGGCATTTTAAATATTATTTCTGATGGTCCAGAGTTTTTCAGAGGCGATATTTTCCTACCATGTGAATCAAAGAAGGAGAAGTTCAAGACTCCAAACTGAAACTGTCTCCTCTAATGTGGAACTTCCCCAGCTGCCCCTGCAAATCTCTTCAGAAGGAAAGCCAAAAGATCAGGCTTTGACGGAGGTGTATAGCACAAGGACTACAGGGGACTCAGAGTAATGCCAGCCTGCCTTGCTCCCACACTTACAGCATCATTTTGTACATTCCATTAAGGTCTGAATTCAGGGGAAAGTCTTCAGCAAGGAGCCACACACAGATGAAGACCCTCTTCCTTTTATTGATATAAAGCAGGGCAACTCCCAGAAAGGACACACAACTCACCAGCAGAAAATCTACCCTTCCCTTCTTTGGCCTTTTCCCTTCTTTTCCTTCCTCCCAGCCTTCTCTGCCTTCTCTGCCTTCTCCTTTTCTTTTCCTCCTTCCTTCCATTTTTTCTTCCATAATCCATAAATTTATTCAACAAATATTTATTATGTACCTGGAGAAGGAAATGGCAACCCACTCCAGGATTCTTGCCTTGGAGTATCCCATGGACAGAGGAGCCTGGCGGGCTACAACCCATGAGGTTGCAAGAGTCAGGCATGACTAGGCGACTAAACCACCACTACCACTGTGTCCTGCTTCTCTAAGGAGAAGACATGGCAGGGGCAGCAAGTGCAGAGACTCTGAGGCAGGGGGGTTCCTTCTATGTTTGAGGAGCAAGAGGGTGGCTGCTATGGCTGGGGCTAAGTGACAAAGGGAATGAGAATGAAGAATTGGGCTGGAGGAGCTGGATCCCACAGGATCCTGCCCCTCTATGGCAAAGGTTGGGATTTTATTCCAAGGGTTATGAAAGCCCTGGGGTTTATAAGTGGGAGAATTAAATGATCTGCCTTTCACTAAATATATATATATATATATATATATCTGTACACATGCTAACATACTTAGGGGAAAAGTACTGATGTCTTAGTCAGTTCAGTTCAGTCTTTCAGTCGTGTCTGACTCTTTCCAACCCCGTGGACTGCAGCATGCCCGCCAGGCCTCCCTGTCCATCGCCAACTCCCAGAGTTTACTCAAACTCCTGTCCACTGAGTTGGTGATGCTATCCAGCCATCTCATCCTCTGTCGTTCCCTCCTGCTCCTGCCCTCAGTATCAGGGTCTTTTCCAATGAGTCATTTCTTCGCCTCAGGTAGCCAAACTATTGGAGTTTCAGCTTCAGCATCAGTCTTTTCAATGAATATTCAGAACTGATTTCCCTTAAGATGAACTGGTTGGATCTCCTTTCAGTCGAAAGGGCTCTCAGGTTCCTTTCAACACCACACCACAGTTCAAAAGCATCACTTCTTCAGCACACAGCTTTCTTTACAGTCCAAATCTCATATCCATGCATGACTACTGGAAAAACCATAGCTTTGACTAGACGGACTTTGTTGGCAAAGCAATGTCTCTGCTTTTCAATATGCTATCTAGGTTGGTCATAACTTTTCTTCCAAAGAGAAAGCACCTTTCAATTTCATGGCTGCAGTCACCATCTACAGTGAATTTGCTGCTAAGTCACTTCAGTCATGTCCGACCCTGTGTGACCCCGTAGACGGCAGCCCACCAGGCTCCCTAGTCCCTGGGATTCTCCAGGCAAGAACACTGGAGTGGGTTGCCATTTTTTGGAGCCCCCCAAAATAAAGTATCTCACTGTTTCCACCGTTTCCCCATCTATTTGATGGGACTGGTTGCCATGATTTTAGTTTTCTGAATGTTGAATTTTAAACCAACTTTTTCACTCTCCTCTTTCACTTTCATCAAGAGGCTCTTTAGTTCTTCTTTGCTTTCTGCCATAAGGGTGGTGTCATCTGCGTATCTGAGGTTATTGATATTTCTCCCAGCAATCTTGATTCCAACTTGTGCTTCTTCCAGTCCAGCGTTTTTCATGTTGTTCTCTGCATATAAGTTAAATAAGCAGGGTGACAATATACAGCCTTGAGGTACTCCTTTTCCTATTTGGAACCAGTCTGTTGTTCCATGTCCAGTTCTAACTGTTGCTTCTTGACCTGCATACAGATTTTTCAAGAGGCAGGTCAGGTTGTCTGATGTTCCCATCTCTTTGAAGAATTTTCCAGGGCTTGTTGTGGTCTACACAGTCAAAGGCTTTGACATAGCCAATAAAGCAGAAGTAGATGTTTTTCTGGAACTCTCTTGCTTTTTCGATGATCCAGTGCATGTTGGCAATTTGATCTCTGGTTCCTCTGCCTTTTCTAAAACCAGCTTGAACATCTGAAAGTTCATGGTTCACATATTGCTGAAGCCTGGCTTGGAGAATTTTGAGCATTACTTTACTAGCGTGTGAGATGAGTGCAGTTGTGCGGTAGTTTGAGCATTCTTTGGCAGTGCTGTAGCCACTGCTGAGTTTTCCAAATTTGCTGGCATACTGAGTGCAGCACTTTCACAGCATCATCTTTTAGGATTTGAAATAGCTCAACTAGAATTCCATCACCTCCACTAGCTTTGTTCGTAGTGGTGCTTCCTAACTGATGTCTACAACTTACTTTAAATGCATCAAAAAATAAGATAGTTTGAGGGATGGATGGAGGAATAGATCTATGATAAAAATATGTATAGTAAAATGTTCGTGGTTGAATCTAAGGATTGACATATGGATATTCACTGTAAAACATGCTCTTTCATACGTGTGATATTTTTCATAGTAAAATGTTTTTTTAAAACTCACTCTGGCTGCTAGGGAAATAACCTGGAGGCAGACAAAAGAGGAAGCTGGGAGGTGAGGATGGAGCCTATGCACAAGCCTGGCTACAGGTGATGGAACCCTAGACTGGGGGGAACACTGGCTACAGGTGATGGAACCCTAGACCGGGGGGAACACTGGCTACAGGTGATGGAACCCTAGACCGGGGGAACACTGGCTACAGGTGATGGAACCCTAGACCGGGGGGGAACACTGGCTACAGGTGATGGAACCCTAGACCGGGGGAACACTTGAAATCAGTGAGTGACAAGAAGTTTGTTGGAAAGGACAGTTAACAGACACTTGGGCATCAAGGATTGAGTAGTATCAATTGTCCAATCATTGTGCACAGAATGTGGCTAGTTTCAGCTGAAATCTTGCCTCTCTCATGTGCTGTGTGGCCTTGAGCAGATTACTTTATCACTCTGAGCCTCCATTTCCTCGAGAATGAAACTAGGGGAACAAAATTAACCATGCAATGTTCTTTTCAATAACATGACTCACATAAATTGTAAAAAAAAAAAAAAAAAGATTGGAAACATAGTAGATAATAAATATTAAGGGTGACAAGTACTTGAAAATAATTAGTGATGCTAATTACCACTTAAAACACAAACTCTGCTACCATAAAATACTAGAAAATGAGAAATGTCCACTAATATAGTACTAAAATGTAGAGTGAGATCTGAAACTGCCATGCAAAATGTTTTTATAATTTAAAAAAAATACTCAGAGCAATAGCACAGGAAACCTTAGTCAAAGAAGAAATAAATTTATATTTTAAAAAAATAAATAAATAAACAAAATAAAATTTTAAAAAAAGAAATGAAGAAAATAAGTTGCTCTTTAACATCCAGGAGGACTTCCACACATTTTCAAGCAGAAAAGGCCAATATGAAAACTTTAAGCTCAACCTCAGTTCGTATAAACAAACTTGGCCTCCAGTAGTTTTCCAGAACCATCTAATACCTTTAATTTTTAAAAAAGCTGGAGCACACTTACATCTAAAGTTTGCAGTCACAGCCTCAATGCTTTTGAGCTCCTTAATGACTTTCTGAGGTCTTCAAACTCTCAGGTTTTGGCTAAATCCAGGAGTAAAAATGCCAAAACACGATGGACAAGACATTCTTTTACAAAGGTACTGGAAAGTCCATACAAGATATCCAGTAAATTGAAATTTCTGTGCCAAAACGGTTGAATCAATTGATTGCTCCCAGCAAAAACATTCTCCCCAATTCTCTTTCTCTCTCTCCCTCTCTCCCTCTAACTCTCTCCCTTCCCCCGCGTCCCCCTGGAATTGCCTCACTCTCCTGGAACCTCTGATTCAGCTGTACAAATAGCAGAAAAAATAATTACAAGTCAGGAGGGCAAATGCTCCGAATGCCCTTTGGACAGTTTGTTTTTTTCCCACCAGAACTTGGCACCTTAGTCTCCTTGTGGGAGAAGTTTCTGTGAGTCCAAGCCATTCAGGTGGTGAAAAGATGGTCCGAAGGTGGCATTTCTGGTGTGGTTAGGAATCCTGGTCCTAATTCCATCCAGGATTGCTGTGGGTCAGTGCTGCCCATCTGCTCTGTCTTTGAATAGCCAGAAAATCCTGGGGTTCTCTGTGAGATACTCACTGAGATGTTGACTCTACCTAGCCGAGGTGACTTCATATTTAATGAGTTTAGATGTGTTTGATGACCTCAAGATTCAGCAATAATAGCAAAAATGGGTGCAATATGCCAGGCCCAGTGTTTTACATATACTGAACCATTTAATCATCATGGTAACCCCATAAAGTAGACACTGTTATCATCCCTTATTTGTAGATTAAAGAAACAGAGGCATAGAAAGGCAGAGTAACTTGCCCAAGGTCACACAGCCGGTAAGTGAGAGGGCTGGAATTTGGACACGGCAGTCCACTAAGTTAGGATTCTTCTCAAACCCAATCCAGTCTCCTCCTCTGGTGCTGGAGACCCATGTAATAATAGTGCCATCAGTGTCCCCATGTCCAGGCCTCGTGGGGTCCTGACTTCCCACACAAATGTCAGGTAATATACCTGCTCATCCCACAGATCAGTTTCACCTCTGGCTTTCACAGGTGCAGAGCACCTCCTGGCAAAATATTTAAAAAAATAAGAATATCGCAGATTTAAATCCTGACAGAATTCTGGTATAAATGCCTATGGATGTGTCTGACAAACTGAGGTGGCCCCAGCAGAAAACAGATCGTGGCAGGGGCCGCACAATCCCTGGAGCAGAAGTCCTCTGCAAGGGACGTAGGAATCTAACGCTGTGGCCCAGCCTGAGCTGTGGGCCCCTGCATGAGGAGTTGGGCGATTCTGGATACAGAACAACACCAGATCCTGTGCTGACCAGGTCCCTCATGCAGCAGGCATGAGTCTTGGGGACAGAGAGCTGCAAGGGAATTGAAAGGGCCGTCTCACTTGAAGCTCAAGCAGCCGTGTTCTGCTGCTGGATGATTCTAACATGAAGAAGGGGATGAAGCGGACAGTGTTCTCACTTCCAGGAGAGCAGCTTGGGTTCCAAGAGCATCAGCTTGGAAACAAATGGGGTGAGAGCCTCCCAGGGGCAGCAACCCTGGGGGTGGCCAGCTGTTCTCGACGTGGAGGCTCCGAGAGTCCCAGCTTCCAGCACCGTGCTGCAGAGGGTCTCTAGCAACCTGCCTGTGGGCAGCTTGGGCAGCAGGCTAGAGGCCAGCTCAGGGCCGCGTCTGAGATATCTAAAGGACCGTTTGTTTACTGGCCATGCTAACAAGCAGTGACCAGAGTTGATTCTTAGACACATGCAAGCATCCCTGGAAACTTCCAAGAAATAACAGGAGCCAGGAAGCAAAATTCTTCTGAAGACTGGAATGCTTGCAGATAAGTTGGTTGCGGCTTGTAGCCTTCAAGGGCCAGCTTGATGCAACCACCTCTGTACTCGCTGGCTTGTAAAGCTTGAGTAATCAGGACATGTGCATTTTAAAACTGGAGAATTCTGACTCTGGTATTAAGTAAGTGCTGAAAATGCAGATGGCAAAAGTGTCCATGTCTCTGGATTTCATCACTGGGCAGTTTCAACTCCCATAATTTTCTGTGTGATATAAGAATGCATTAAAAAGTGCTGTTTAAAAAAAACTGTTCTGAGCACTTTCTCCTAAGGACCCCTCTAGTCATTCCCCTATGTAGTGCTCCTCAACTCTTGGCCCACTTAATTCTATCCTTGTCGCTTGCTCCTCCTTATCCTCTCTCCCCAAGTGAATGATCTAGGTTTGGAGCTGGCCACCCCAACTTCTTCCTCTATCCTCAATGTGTGTACCACATTGTGGGTGAGACGCTCCTGGCCCTGGCTGTAGCCCAATGAGCCCTCCACAAGCCTAGGCCCTCCCTCTGCAAGGAAGGAGAATGGAATACAAAGGTCTAGATCTTCATTTTAGAACCAGTCTTGTGCATTGACGTTGCCTGTGCCAAAGCCTGTCCACACCACCCCCAGTCGACCCCCTGCAACTGGGCTAGTGAAGCCCTCTGGAGACTCTGGGGGAAATCCTGTGTTCACTCTGGTTTAGTAACAAGGACTGAAATAAGGGAGCTGACCAGCCTTCATGACCTGCTTTCCACTTGCCCAAACACCAGCTCACACAAGGCTCCTTCAAGGACTTGATTTAATGTCTCTGCTTTACAACAGAGCAAACTGAGATTCATAAAGTCCACCCAGTAAGTCACCGACAGAGCCGCAGGAATTAGAACTAAAGTCTCTACACTCTTAATGGCCATGTTTCTTCCTTTGTTCACTTCCTCTGGGATTTGGTTGACAGGCTTGAACCAGACCTAAGGAGGTCACCAGCTGGAATGGCATTTGCTGTGACAGAGCACACCTCAGCAGGAGGCCCTGTAGATGAGCTTGGAATCTGCAACCTAGCAACCTGAATATTTTGTCTTCTGCAGGAACCTGAGGCAGGGGCAGGACCACTATATTCTGGTCTCGATGCTTCCATTTAGCTTTGGCCTCTATCATGAGTCTGTTTTCTTAAGCATTTATGTCTCATATTTAGTGGTATTGCTTTCAATAACAAGGTATCCTAGAATGTAGTGTCTCGTGGTGTGTTATAAATAGGATACTGTTTTTTAAAACCTTATTAACAGTGTCACAAATTATTAATGCATGTATCAGATGAAGTAAATTACTCAGCCTTTATCATAGGATGCTGAATTCTAAAAAAACTTTCAGTCAAATAAAGTCTATCTTTTCCCAAGTTCCAGTAACTCTGTAGTAAAATCAACTCTCAGATCCTAGTATTTACAATATTGAACAGTGCTGCCAACACCCTTCACAAGGGGAGCCCATTTTTCCAGGAAACCCAAAGCTGTCCATGCTTTGATGAGGGCTTTCTCCCATTAAGTAGGAAGATGGCCAAGTGAGTTTCAAGCAGATGATCTTCATTGCGATGTAGACTGGCCTATGCAATTTCATCCCTCCTGGAGAAAAAAAAAAAAGCAAAGTGAATACCAAACCTTGAAAATTTTATAGTTACTTAGGCTATATAGGTCTAATTTTCTGCCCATCCCCTGAAGTCCAAAGAAGCTTTTTCTTACCTTGACCTCATACATCTTCCCACATGGCAGCCAGCAGCTTTCAGGGTGCAACCTCTGGATAAAAGATAAGAACATATGCGGGTACCTCTGGCTTTCTTCTGTGCCACGCTGCATTATCACTTTGTGTTCTGGAGTTTAGGTTCCCAGCACCAGCCAGGGTTAGTGTGAAAACCATACTACCTACCTTGTTGGCATCTGGGTACAGACATCAGATTGCTTACACAGCAGGCTTTTGGGGTTAAAGTGTGGTGTTACCACAGATTGCAGGAGATCCAGGCCTTCCAAGGAGACCTGTGCCTGGGGAGGAAAAGCCCTGGAGTGCATTTTCTCACACTGGCCTACTCTTCCTGCTGGCTTGGCTGTCCCTAGACTTCCCTGCAGAGGTCAGTTTATAGGGCTTAACTGAGAATCTTCTAGCATTTAAATCACAGCCCATTCCTTGGTGCTAAGCTGAGGGGCTAAAAGAAAACATAGAGTTTCTACTATAAATTATGTGCGTAGCCCTCAAGTCTTTGGTCCAGCTAAAGGTACATCTTTTCATCAACAGGGATTGTGTTTGTGACGCCACATCCCTCACTTTGTTCAGAAGGACATTTCCTGTATTCAGTGACCATGGGTGTCATTCTGTTCCATCACTCGCTAACAACACTAAAACATTTTACACTGTTGGAACAGTGTCAGGAGAACTGCTCAAATGAATGCTTAAAAGCAGCTTTGCATAACACAATAGATAATCGATGCTTATTGCCCGAGAACTGAAGTCATTTTGCATCTTTAGAAGTTGTTTAATTAACTGAATCATTGGCCTTTCTAATGGGTAAATATCTGGAGCAGATATCTATCATCAAATTTCTCTTCATACCATCTTCCTTCTAGAATCAGTGGATTCTCTTTATTGGGAGTGCTTGAAAATCAAATAGACAATATGATCTTGATTATATTTAAAAATGCCTAGAAAAAAAGGCTGTCAGGACAGATGCCAATAAATTAGCAGTGATTATTCATGAGTGATAAGATATTGGAAATCTTTCTTTTCTTTTTTACTTTTAATACATTTTCTAAGTTTTATACACAATATATCTTTACTTTTATAATCTCAAAATAAGAACAGACTTTTAACAACTACTGCATGCAATTTTGTATTTACTACTTGATTATAACTATTAAAAAATTTATGTAACTCAAAAGGATTAGAAGTAGATATATTAATGTGTTAATAGCAACTATCTCTACAGGGTAGACTTCCCTGGTGGCTCAGATGGTAAAGCGTCTGCCTAAGATGCGGGAGACCCAGGTTCAATCCCAATTGGTTGAATTTTTTTCTACATTTTCAAAATGTTCCCTAATTAGCATATAAATATTGTTTCCAACAATAACAATAAATAATAGAAATTTGATGCATAGTTTTTCTTCCCTTCTCCTGACTGACCTCAAGAATGAAGAAGATGGGGAGAGCTGTATTTTGTAAAGCCCCAATGTAGATCCTGCATGAGGGGAAGGAGAACCTCGACTGCCTTTCTCCACAAGTCTGGGCCGTCACTTATACAATCCAGGGGCCCCTCCCTTGCCCTGTGTATTCCTTTGCTGCCAAGAAAGTGTCCCAAGGTCTGTTGGCAACGACTTCCACTAAGCAGTCTTAAAGAATTCATGGACCATGACAGCTTTCCTCCAAGACCCCCAGAAGGAGCCCTGCTGAGCCCCAAGTGGGAGACTCTCCCTCCACCAAGGTCACAGGGGCTTGCTGAGGTGAGGAGGTCAGCACTTGATCCCGTGGCTGCAGTGTGTTTTCCTATGCTGGGAAAAGCACCTCGTAGACAGAAAGGTGAAATGTGAACTAAAAATAGAGTGGCGCTAGCCCAGGCCACTGGGGGCTGAGGCAGCAAACAGAGGCAGACACAACAGAAGGGCTGAATGAGCTGAGGACAGACGGCCCCTCGCAGCCTCTCACATCTGCTCTAAATCAGACCCTGTTTTCTGCAGCTTCCACCATGGCTCAAGGCTGACCTCACCACCACTGGCATCTTTCTCCCTGCACTTCTGAATGCTGCTGGCATCCCAAGACCATTCCAGTGGGCTTCTCTTCAGAAAAGAGAAGCTGTGAGATACCATAGCTCTTGGTTGTGGCCTTAGGGAAAATTTGTTCTCACCTGAAGAATTTAAGCAGCCCTCGCCAGAGCAGAATGTTACTGTCCTGTGTAGTTCAGGACAAATGGATTCTACCACTAAAGCACCAAATCTGCCCTTTGCTGGCCCAACTGGCCTTTCTGGTAAAGAAATCCTGTTAGGTTCTCCTTCTGCTCACAAACTATTTATAGCAGCCTTGACCTCTGCCAGAGGCTGGGAGCCAACCCTGGATGGGACAGGTGGCTCTTTAAAGCTTCATATTCCTCATCTGTAAAATGGGCATGTTGCTGTCTCAGTACGGCTGTGCTGTGCACCCTGCAGACTTCTTCTCCCTTCTTCCTCTGAACTGTAAAACACAATGACTAAAATTTCAAGATAATTCAAAAGGACCCAATTCATCTTTTGGACGGTTGTTTTCCGTTTTTAAAAGCCTGTTACAAACTAGTATTTGATAAGCTATTGATGTCTGTGGACACCCTTAAAAGAACTACTTTCAGGACTGTGAGGCAAAGGCCCTGGCAGCAAATGCAATTCCACTTAGAGTATTTCAACTGAAGACGTATGGGCAGGTCAGAGGGACCCCAGATGGATTCTGAGGCAGTCAGGCACAAGCAATGGCAGAAAGTCAATATCCCAGGTCTTCAGGGGCAAGGAAGGAGATAGCCATACTGATAGCTGCTTTGGAGGGCCTCCCAGGCAGGAGTTGGAGTCCTCAGTTACAGAATCACAGAATGAGGCAGTGAAGCATGGAAGGAAGGGGAGAAACACCCCAACCTCACTCTCCATCACCTTCCTTTCTCCCACTGATGCCTCCCATCTGCCAAGCCCAACCAGAGGCCAGAGGGCGAGGGGAGCCTGAGGGATGTAGCCCTCAGAAGGGGTCAGAACCAGAGGGTATTGAGCAGGGCAGAGGAGAATGAAGGTGAGGCCTAGAGGGTGACTAGAGACCAACCAGCCCCGTGCACTTCGCAAGTACACGTTATGAGCAGTTGCTTTACAGATCACCAGTCCTCTTTATCCATTCATTCCCGCCTTCAGAAAGCACTACTGAGCGTCCTCTGTATTCCAGGCTCAAGAGAGAAATTTGGGATGCAAAGGTGAATGAGATACTACTTCCTTGCCCTTGAAGAATTCAGGTCCAAGTTGGGTGATCCAACAGTAAACATTCAGTGTCCACACTGCACTCAGCTAGATAACCTGGTGGTTTTGTATTATGGTATGGATACTTAATGTGAGGTCTGTCCTCTTAACAAAACTTTTAGGTACAAAGTTCAGCTGCCTACAGTAGCTCTAGGTAGTGTTGCAAGCTGATCTCTAGACTTATTCTTCTTGCTTAAGTGAAACTTTATGCCAGTTGATTATCAGCTCCTTGTTTCCCCTTCCTGGCAATCACCATTCCTCTCTTTGATTCTATGAATTTGATGACTTTAGATACCTCCCAATAAGCAGAATCATGCAGTATTTGTCCTTCTGTGATTGGCCTATTCCACTTCAAACTTCAACCATGTAGTTGCAAATTGCAGGATTTCCTTCTTTTTTAATAAAAGCAGTTACAGGGAGGTGATTTCCCACCATGCCTCTCCTCTCCTGCTATGAGGGGGACAGGGGATTTTGGGTTTTGACACCAGTCAGGAGAGCAAAGACCTAATTTCCAGGCCCCCATCACTGCTAACCAGATGGCTGACCTTTGATCACCCTTTATGGTCTCTGAGCATCAGTTTCTTCTGTAAAATTAAGCAATTGTATTAAATGCCACTAAGGTCTCTTCTGCCTTTGAATGGTTATAGTTCTGTGCGAATTAGATAATGCATCAAACATGTGTCCAGGGGTGTGTGCTTGTAGACATTCACATACAAATGTTTGCATAAATATGTTTCCTCCCTGAGGTCCTTGCCATTTGTGGGGGGGGGAAGTTGGTTAAATGGTAGTTCCAACACTGCATTTCATAAGAATGAAAATATTATTTTCAGCATCTTCCTCTAGTATGCTTTTTCGTTTCCTTTTTTTTTCTTAGAAAATGCTATAATATAAATGTTAAGATCATTATAGAAAAGGAATCCTTCCTGATGAGCTTGGGATCCTATAGTAATTATATTAAACTAGGCCTTTTATTGCTGGTTAATGAAATTCTTTTAAAATTGAACCAGCTTCAAGTAAACTGATTTGCATTGATTTGGTGATGTATAGAGCTCAAGCCACTCTATGTATAAGCAAATTAAAAGCCTTAAGCCCTACAGCCAAGCTGCACAGGCCCCAGCTGAAAAATTGATCCCATGGTTCCCTCCAGGGGCATCTTGCTCTGGGGTTGGTGCTGCTTAAAGGGACACAGTCAATTTCTTGGGTAGAAAATAAATTAATTAGGAGAAAAGAAAAATCATGTTCATCCTGGATTAAACCATTTCCCAAGTTACCAAAGACAATCTTTGTAATGACAAAGTCATCTTGGATGCCTCCTAAGTCCACCCCACACACTTAAATGACAACATGGGGGAAGCCTCCTGCTCCTCCCAAGCTGCTCACCCTGAGCGTCCTACACGGTCTTGGTGCTCTGGTCCTCCCACCCATAGTACCGCCCCACAGCGGCCTGGTACCTTCCTTTCCATCGATCCCAACAGGGTCTGTCCTGCTGAAGAGGATGGAGGAAGGACCACACAGAGAACCTCATAGGCACCAGATCCAGGAACCGGGGGAATCTGGCAAACAAATGTCTCTGCCCCAGTGCCCTTCTCTCCTTCCCACTCTATGAGGCAAAGCAAAGCATTGTGTTGACCTGTGTATTAAAAAAAAAAAAACCTTCATCTTCTCCCTCTGGGGAATACCCTGCTTGGGTTTATGCCTAGCCAAGTTTCTTTCAGCTTTAAACCTATTGCCACATAGCCATATGATCAGTATTAAAATATTAAAATAGTTATTTGATTATTGATTCTATGATATGTTATAAAATATATGCCTTATGGTAGTATTATTATAGATTTGATTTGTATTACAGTTAACACTGAATGATTACTTTTCAACTACTACTATCAAAATTTAGGTACACATATGTGTACCTAGTTTAGACAATATCCATGCCAGTCATGAATTATGGCACTATCCATGGTTAAGGTTCGGAATAGAATCATAGAATCGGACCTGAAATTAAATGAGATAAACCCTATAACTAATAAATTAATCCACTCAATCCCTTTTTCAACATTTCTACTTGACATGGAATTCACTTAATTCACGTGGCAAAGATGAAATGTTAGACTCTTAAAGAAACTTTTTAGGACAGGCAAACTCATTTTTGGATAAGGAAAAAAAGGCAGGAGACAGGTTCCAATGCCTTGTCCAGGCCCCGCAGAGGCACAGGGAGCCCGAGGCAGGCTGAGCCACCTCCTCTGCACCCCAGCCTATGCTCCCCTCTTCAGTCTGTGGTGTTACAAAGCCTGTCTTGAGAACACACTTAATGGAAGAGGACAGTGCCCACTGTACACGCAAGGAGTTCCTCTGAATTCTTCTCTTTTATCCCAAATAATCATGTGACTTATATTCTATTCCATAATACATCCATTTTCTTTTAATATAAAAATATATTGAATTAATTGCTGATCTAAGAAGGGCTGTGTGTTTATTCTAAGATTGCTGGTGCCCCTGGCCTACCACTGTGCACTTCCAACAACACCTATAACCTACTTCGAAAAGCAAAAGTTTATCTAAGAATTAAAACATTCCTTAGATTAATTCAACAAATACTATTTTATGTGCTTAATAAATATTTGTTGAGTGCCTGTTTGTCACCTGTTGAACTGAGCACCTAATATATATTATCTCATTCAATCTTTGTATTAATAATAATCCTCTGATCTATATCATTTTCCCCGTTTATAGATAAGGAAACAGGTTCAGAGAAGTTAAGCAGGTTGCCAGAGTTCACAGAGCTAGTAAGTAAGTGGCAGACTGAAATTTAAATCCTGGTCTGGATTTGTAATCCCTGTCTAACTCGTTTGGTTGCAAGTGATGCAAACCCAAGAAACTCAACTCATCTAACTGGGAAAGTTCACTGGTAAAGTTAGACTGGTGACACTTTTCTATATTTTTGGTTCAGCCTCTCACTGAGTACTGATCTATCCTACAGCAGATGGCGCGTTCATATTGGGGAAGTTATGGAGAAAAAACTCGAACTTAGATCAGACCATCTCAGCAGCCCATGGAACTGAGAGCCTCAGAAACCCACCACCCCTAAAGTGCTCTGATGGGCCTGGATGGGGTTAGCTTCCATCTCAGGACCAGTCACAATCCCAGAAGACGGGGTAACTTCCGTTGGTCTGCTTGTGCCATGTACCCACCCTCTCGGCTGAAATAAGGGTGGGCGGAGGTAGTTGCAGTAATTAGCAGTTCCATGCACCACAGGACCATGCAGCCAGTCCAAATGAAAGAATTCTTGGCTGACAAAATACAGTAGATGTCCTCAGACAGCTAATGAGGTTATCTAAAAAATAACACTCATAATAAAAATCAATGTATTGGTCTTCAGTGCTCTTTCTCTGCCCTGTGGTGGAAGCGGGAAAGATTACTTAGCTTCTGCCCATGCCCCCAGTTTTACAATCATAGTTTTGAAGCATTCCCCACTCAACCTGAGGGAAAGGGCAGGGAGGAAGGTAGGCTTCCTGTGGTTAATACAACCAGCAGAGACCAATCATTTACCTAACAGAGCTACCTGCCCAAATGTCTGAACAATTCTCTTTGCAGAAAAATGGAAAGAAAGATTGCTTAATCCCCATAATCTCTCCCAAAGAGTGTTACCTCTCAGGTGCTTGCCCCTCCCCTTTGGAGCCCCCACCCTCCAGCTGTCCCTCTCTGGGAGTGCTCAACCTAGTTCCTGAACATGCAGGCAGAAGTCAGGTAGCCCTTGTCACCACTGAAGACTGAGTTTCCAGACCAAACTCCACACTTGCCAATAACTATTTACTTTACAGAGGCAAAGCACAAAGCCCTGGGCCTGGTCAGGGCTGAGTGGCTGAGAAAGGGCCTTAATGAGCCCTGAGAAGCCTGCCTTCCCAGCAAAATAAGTACTCAAGGTTAATGTCATCAGAATTGAGGGAGAATACCTTGTTTTGACTGAGAGATCAAAGCTAGGGGAGTTTTTGATCAGAATTGCCTGGACAAATATTTTAGCTTCCAATTTATTCTGATTATGCAGAACAGGCCTGAGAGGGTCACAGCCAGTTAGAGAGACGGTCACTCAGCCCAGCCAGGCTGGAGGGAGGACAATTCTTGTTTGGGAGTCCTGAGATTGGAGAGCCTGTGGGAAGTCACAGAGGTAGGCAAAATCCCTCTGGCCCTGTTTTCTGAGCTTTTAGCACTCCAGTGAAGACAGGTTCAAACTGGAAGGGGCCTCGGAGACCCCTCTTGGTTTGGGACCTTGTTCCAGTGGCTTGCCATACAACCAGCTAATAGCCAAGCTGGGAGGAGAATCAGACCACCCTCTCCTAACCCCACCACCTGCACTGCTCCCCATGCTCCCTGCTGAAAATGTCTGCAGTGAAATATGAGCTTGACCACAAACTGTAAACTCTGGGGAAACATCTACAAGAAGCCTTGGGGCTGCCTCTGACAAGCTGGGGTGAGCCCATCCAACTGCAGTCACAGCTGTCGCTCCAAGGCGCTGTGCAAGGGTCTTGGGAAGCCCAGGGAGGAAGGGAAGCCTTGGAGTTACGAACACACCAGGAGCAATCCCCATCCCACCCCAAACCCTGAAAGAGGCAGATGTAGTTTTCCAGAGCAGGCTCAGAGAGCAAGCTGAAGATGCATTGTCAGAGATCCGCATAGAGCCCAATCCTAGGACCATCGTAGGAGGACTTGACTGTGATTACAGATACTTGATGAGCACTACTCTGTAGCAGGCATGGGGCTTTTACATAAGTTAATTTTTGAAAGCTTGTAATAAGTCTTCTATGCTGTCACCATTTTATAATAATGAACTGGAGGCACAGAGAGGTACAATACTTTGCATAAGGCAAATTAACTACTACGCAGCATATGTAGGATTAGTACCAGACTGGCCTTCAAAGCCTTTGCAGAATCAAACAGTTATCCTGACTTCCCTGCATCAGCTGTATCTTGGATTAACTGAATAGTTTGGTGTTTTAAAAGATTCTAACTAATAAGTGAAAGAGGAATGATAGATTTAGAAATTTATTTAGAAAATCACCACTCTACAACCACTAATGCAGAAATATTGGGTTGGCCAAAAAGTTCATTTGAATTTTTCTATAACATCTTACAAAAAAATTGGAATGAACTTTTTGGCCAATTCAATAATTTTAGGTAATAATCATCAATAACTCAGTAATTGATTAGGTAAAAAAACCTAAGGGGGAATTATATCCCTAAGGGGGATCCCAGTGTGATACAGCAGGAAGGTGTACACATAACCTGTTAGAAAAAACCAGGCCTAAATCTGACCAAGTCACTAAAACTACCATCAGCTTGCAGGGGAAAAACAGGGTATAGAGGAACCTGTTAAACTAACCCATGAACTTGTAAAAGTCCAAACTATGAGAAACTGTTCAGTTCAAAACAACCTGGTTTCTTAAACTGATAGAGAGGAAAAGAGAAAGGGGGAGCTTATGGACTAAAAGAGGACTAAGATGCAGAGTAACCAAATGAAATGTATGAACCTTGCTTAGACCAATTTAAACCAATCAAGTATATAAAAACACTTTCTTAACAGTAAAGTAAAAGTGAATACTTACTAGATATTCAATGATACCAAGTATATTAGTTTCCTATCACCACCATAACAAATTACCACGTTTGTTAAACCAGCTCCCACTTTTTATTTCACAATTCTGCAGGTCAAAATCTAAGTACAGCACAGTTGGGGTGGCTGGCTTAGAGTCTCACAAGGGCAAAATCAAGACATCAGTTGGGCCTTTATGGAGGCTATGGGGAAGAATCTGGTTTCAAACTACTGAGGTTGTTGACTGAATCAGGTTTCTTGTGCTGTAGGACTAACATCTCCATTTCCTGTTAGCCCTTAGCCAGAAAAAAAATTTCTTAGTGCTTAGAGGCCTCTTTCTGGTCCTTGCTCATGGTCCCTCCATCCCAGAGCCAGCAACAACTTGTTAAACTCTTTCCACACTCAGAATATCTCTAAATTTCCTTCCTGTTGCATCTTTCTTCTACTTGTCTCCTCCTCTTCCAGGTGAAGACAACTGTCTGCTTGTTAAGAGCTCATGTGATCAGATTGTGCCTACCCAAATAATCCAGAAAAGTCCCCCTGGCTTAAGGCTTCTAACCTTAATTACATCTGCAAAGCCCCTTTTGCTATGTTTTCATTTTCCCAAGATTAGGCTGTGGACATCTTAAGGGGAGTAGGGTAGGGGACTAATGTCTTGCCTACCATACCGGAGAAGGGGACGACCGAGGATGAGATGGCTGGATGGCATCACTGACTCGATGGACGCGACTCTGAGTGAACTCCGGGAGTTGGTGATGGACAGGGAGGCCTGGCGTGCTGCGATTCATGGGGTCACAGAGTCGGACATTACTGAGCGACTGAACTGAACTGAATGCTGTTGTAATTATGATTTAAAGTAAAACGGTTCTTATCTTTTAGATTTCATTGTTGTTGTTCAGTCACCCAGTCATGTCTGATTCTGCAACCCCATGACTGAAGCACACCAGGCCTTCCTGTCCCTCACCATCTCCAGGAGTTTGCCCAAATTCGTGTCCATGGCATCAGTGATGCCATCCAGCCATCGCATCCTCTGACACCCTCTTCTGCTTCTGCCCTCAATCTTTTCCAGCATCAGGGAAGAAACATTTATAGATGAAATTACATAATAACTGATATTTTCTCAAAATAATCTAAAGGGCTAGGAAAAGTGGAGGAGAGTGTAGGTGAAACAGGGTTAGCCCTGTTTTCATCATTGCTACATTTGAATGTTAAGCTCATGAAGATACATTCCTTTATCCATTCTGTTTTTGAATATGTCTGAAATTTTCTATAACTTACAAAAAAGGTGGGGGAGCCTTTTCCACCACATCAGCAATCCTCAAAATTTGGCGGAATCACTAGAAAGTTTATTAAATATGCATATTCCTGAGTCCCATGCTGCCGATCCTGGTTCAATAGCATTGGAATGAGCTTCAGGGGTTCTCTAATATTAATGTCATTGACCATACTTCAAGATACACTGTGCTATTATGGGAAGTTTAATAAGAAAGTGGTAAAATATAAATATCAGGCAAAAAAAAAAATCTTACGATCACAGGATAGGCAGATTGGGTTGTTTGGAGAAAACGGGGGAAGGCTCCTTGAGAGAGATGATACCTGAGATACAGTCATCCAAGGATAGATAGAATTTTAATAGCATATTTGGGATTTTCTTGCAAACCATAGAGGCTGGAAAAGGTGAGGCATAGCCGAGAGATCCCAGTTTGTCAAGCTTGGTGGAGAAATAAGGTCAGTGAAGGGGAGATATAACTTAATAGAAGGTAGGGGTCTTGTTGTGCAGAGTCTCTAGTGCTATGGTTTGTATGTCAGTCATCAGGCAAGGCAACTATTGATGGATAGTGTTTACTGCTGCTGCTGCTGCCAAGTCACTTCAGTCGTGTCCGACTCTGTGCGATCCCATAGACGGCAGCCCACCAGGCTCCCGAGTCCCTGGGATTCTGCAGGCAAGAACACTTGAGTGGGTTGCCATTTCCTTCTCCAATGTATGAAAGTGAAAAGTGAAAGTGAAGTCGCTCAGTCGTGTCCGACTCTTGGTGACCCCATGGACTGCAGCCTACCAGGCTCCTCCGTCCATGGGATTTCCCAGGCAAGAACACTGGAGTGGGGTGCCATCGCCTTCTCCAGATAATGTTTACAGAGGAGAATAATGTGTTTGGAGTTAGGCATTCCAACACAAGGGCTTCGCCGGTGGCTTCATGGTAAAGAATCCACCTGCCAATGCAAGAGACGTGGATTTGATCCCTCGGCAGGAAGAGGGAAATGGTGATGCCACTCCAGCATTCTTGCCTGGGGAAATCCCATGGACAGAGGAATCTGGTCGTCTATAGTCCATGGGGTCTCAAAGAGCTGGACACAACTTAGCGACTAAACAACAACAAATTCCAACCCAAAACCATCTTATTTCTAACCTTGGTCAGAAAATACTAGAAAATTTGAATGTGCTATTCCTAATCATTTCAGAATAAGTCTTATTTCTAACCTTGGTCAGAAAATACTAGAAAATTTGAATGTGTTATTCCTAATAACATATTTGCCAAAACTAAGACTGCCACTCAAAAAGCCATGCCCTTCTTTCTCTGTGGGGGCCTGTTGTGCAGTGGGGGTAGCCAAGCTTCAAAGGAATCCTTTCTCCTTTCTGCTTTTACAAACACACTATACACAATTATGTGCTTGCCTCAAAAGAGAAATAAACAAAATGGCAAATGTCTAATAGATCATTAGAGCTGTTATATTAAATCCTAGCCAAATAAACTTGTTATTTTTCTAAGTATTGACTAAGTATGGTAAGATTCAAGCTACTGTTTGGAAAGATGAAACCAACTTCACATTTTTCTTTGTGTATTTTAAAATTCCTGAGGAGTAGACAATGAAGTTGAGGAAGCTGGATCTGTGTTATCCCTTTGGGAAACGGTGGATGTAAATTATTACTCTTCATTCTCTTCTAAAAGTGCCTCTTATATGTTCAAAGAGAATATTAAAGGCTCAGAATGTTTCACAACATTTTTGCCCCTGTGAACCCAGAGTTCAGTGTTAAACAGTTATGTTTGCTACATGTAAATGGAAAAGGCAGTATATAAACACACTCACACACACAGTCATACACATTAAATTTTATCAAAAATAGAAAGGACCACACACACTTTCTGCTGAATTTTATTGCATCTAAAACACTATTGATTATTAAGACACATCATTAAACTATGACATTCTATTGGTTATAAAATGCATCCTAATTTCAAAGATATTAAACTTTCAGTCAATGAATGATGATATTTTGTTTAACTCTTCCTCTGGAACAGAGCTCACATCACACACTCCATAAATGTTACTGTTAGTCATCAGTAGCATAAATGTCCCTAACCTCCAATCTGTCATACACCAAGTGATAACTAAATGTTTGTTGAATCCAAACCCAAGTGTCTGTGCTACACATAATTAATGCCATGTACCATTCAGGGTGCAAAGACAGATAAGCATTTAATTAGCAAGAGAAGTCTTTATTGAAATCCTACCGTGAAGACTTTTACTCAGTCGCCCCACATTACTTAGCAAAGTGGTTCCCACATTTAGCATGCATCAGAATCATCTGGAGGGTGATTAAAACATGATCCCTTAATCTCTGCTCTGGAGTGAAGAAGGCCTCCATATCCTGCCCACTCTCTGACGCACACGGTGAGATGCAGGACCTTGCTGCAGACAAGTTCTCGATATGTCTCTTAAAGTTTCAGAGGCTCAAACACTGGACAGAAGTTGCTAAATGATGACCTGTCCCAATACTTGATATTATTTGCTGGAGCTTCAGGGCAAGGTTACCTCATGCTCCCTGCAGAGCCTGCAGTTAAAAAAAAGATCAAACCCTGAGCCTTTGGAGTGGGAGCACTGACTCTAAGACCCTAGACTACCAGAGAAATAACCCTAGGGAGTATCAAATAGTGAGAACTCACACAAAGGAAAGCACTTGAATACAAGACCTGACATCACCCAACCATCAATAGGACCCTGTGCAGGATGCCTCATCTAAACAACAAACAAAACAAAAATACAAACCCAATAATCAGCAGACAGTGTTACCACCTCACTTAGCCCTGCCCATCAGAGGAAAAACAAACAAACAAAAACTCAGCACAAATCTCACCCTATATGAAGATTACGCAAACCACTGGACCAACCTTAGGAGGGCAGAAACCAAAAGGAAGAAAGAATTCAACCTTGAAACCTGGGAAAAGGAGACCTCAAACACAATAAGTTAAAAATAATAATAAAAAGGCAAAGAAACACTACATAAATGAAGGAACAAATTAGAAACACAGAAGTCCAAATAAATGAAGAGGAAATAGGAAAACTACCTGAAAAAGAATTCAGAATAATGATAATAAAGATGATCAAAAACCTTGGAAACAAAATGGTGAAAATGCAAGAATCAGTTAACAAAGACCTAGAAGAATTAAAGAGTAAACATACAGAGACAAATTACACAATTACTGAAATTAAAAAGGAAGGAATCAATAGCAGACTATCTGAAACAGAAGAATGAATCAGTGACCTGGAAGATAAATGGTGGAGATAAGTTCTGAAGAGCAGAATAGAGTAAAAAGAATAAAAAGAACTGAGGATAGTCTCAGAGACCTCTGAGACAATATCAAATGCACCAACATTAGAATTATAGGGGTCCTAGAAGAAGAAGAGAAAAAGAAAGGGTATGAGAAAATTTTTGAAGAGATGATAGTTGAAAATTTCCCCAACATGGAAAAGGAAACAGTCAGTCAAGTCCAAGAGGCACAAAGAGTCCCATACAGGATAAGCCCAAGGAAAAATATGCCAAGACACATACTAATCAAACTAACAAAGACTAAACCAAAGAAAGAATATTAAAAGCAGCAAGGGAGAAACAAGTAACATACAAAGGAAACCCCATATGCTTAACAGCTGATCTTTCAGGAGAAACTCTGCAGGCCAGAAGGGAATGGCAGGATATATTTAAAGTACTGAAAGGGGAAAATCTACAACCAAGATTACAGTACCCAGCAAGGATCTCATTTAAAACTGATGGAGAAATAAAAGCCTTTCAGACAAGCAAGAGTTAAGAGAATTCAGTACCACCAAACCAGCTTTACAACAAATGTTAAAGGGACTTATATAGTCAAGAAATACAAGAGAAGAAAAAAGTTCTACAAAATCAACCCCAAACAAGTAAGAAAATGGCAACAGGAATGTATATATCAGTAACTACTTTAAATGCAAATGGATTAAATGCTCCAACCAAAAGACACAGACTGGCTGAATGGATATAAAAACAAGACCCATATATAGGCTGTCTACAAGAAACCCACTTCAGACCTAAAGACACATATAGACTGAAAGTGAGAGGATGGAAAAATATATTCCATGCAAATGAGAAGCAAAAGAATGCTGGAGTAGCAATCCTCATATCAGACAAAATAGACCTTAAAATAAAGAAGATTACAAGAGATAAGAAAGGACACTACATAACGATCAAGGGATCAATCCAAGAGGAAGACATAACTATTGTAAATATCTATGCACCCAACATAGAAGCACCTCAATACATAAGACAAACATTAAGCTGAGTGCCGAAGAACTGATGCTTTTGAACTGTGGTGTTGGAGAAGACTCTTGAGAGTCCCTTGGACAGCAAGGACATCCAACCAGTCCATTCTAAAGGAGATCAGCCCTGAGTGTTTTCAGGGCTAAAGCTGAAACTCCAGTACCTTGGCCACCTCATGCAAAGAGTTGACTCATTGGAAAAGACTCTGATGCTGGGAGGGATTAGGGGCAGGAGGAGAAGGGGATGACAGAGGATGAGATGGCTGGATGGCATCACCGACTTGATGGACATGAGTTTGAGTGAACTCTGGGAGTTGGTGATGGACAGGGAGGCCTGGAGTGCTGCGATTCATGGGGTCGCAAAGAGTCGGACATGACTGAGTACTGAACTGAACTGAACTGAACAGACATAAAAGGAGAAACTGACAGTAACACAATAATAGTAGGAGACCTTAACACCCCACTCACACCAAAGGACAGATCATCAAAACAGAAAGTTAGTCAGGAAACACTAGTCTTAAATGACACATTAGATGAGATGGATTTCACTGATATCTTCAGGACATTCCATCCAAATGCAGAAAAATACACCTTCTTCTCAAGTACACGTGGAACATTCTCCAGGATAGACCACATCCTAGGTCACAAATAAAACCTCAGTAAATTTAAGAAAATTGAAAACGTATCAAGCATCTTCTCTGACCACAATGCTATGAGACTAGAAATCAATTACAAGGAAAAAAAACTGTCAGAAACACAAACACATGGAGATTAAACAACAGGTTTCTAAGTAACCAACAGGTTACTGAAGAAATCAAAAGGGAAATTAAAAAATTAATGAAACAAATGACAATGAAAACACGACAACTCAAACCTGTGGAATGCAGTGAAAGCAGTCCTAAGAGGGAAGTTTATAGCAACATAATCCTACCTCAAGAAACAAGAAAAACATCTAATAGACAACCTAACTTTACACCTAAAAAAACTGGGAAAAGAAGAACAAAAAACCCCCAAAATTAGTAGAAGGAAAGAAATCATAAAGATCTGAGCAGAAATAAATGAAAAAGAAATGAAAGAAACAATAGTAAAGACTAATAAAACTAAAAGCTGGCTCTTTGAGAAGACAAAACAAAATTGACAAGCCTTTCGCCATAGTCATCAAGAAAAAAAGAAAGAATCAAATCAGCAAAATTAGAAATGAAAAAGGAGAGGTTACAACAGACAATACAGAAATACAAAGGATTATAAGAGACTATTATGAACAACTATATGGCAATAAAATGGATAACTTGGAAGAAATGGACAGATTCTTAGAAAAGTTCAATCTTCCAAGACTGAACCAGGGAGATAAAGAAATTATGAACAACCCAATTACAAGCACTGAAATTGAAGTTGTGATCAAAAATCTCCCAAAAATTAGAAGCCCAGGACCAGATGGCATTCCAGGAGAATTCTATCAAACATTTAGAGAAGAGCTAATGCCTATCCTTCTAAAACTCTTTCAAAAAATTGCAGAGGAAGGAACACTTCCAGACTCATTCTACAAGGCCACCATCACCCTGATACCAAAACCAGACAAAGTCAACACAAAAAAAGAAAACTACAAGCCAATATCACTGATGAACATAGATGCAAAAATCCTCAACAGAATTTTAGCAAACAGAATTCAGCAACACATCAAAAAGCTCAAACACCATGATCAAGTTGGGTTTATTCCAGGAATGCAAGAATTCTTCAGTATACACAAATCAATCAATGTGATATACTATATTAACAAATTGAAAGATAAAAACCATATGATAATCTCTATCAGTCAGTTCAGTTCAGTCGCTCAGTCGTGTCTGACTCTTTGCAACCCCATGAACTGCAGCACGCCAGGCCTCCCTGTCCATCACCAACTCCTGGAGTTCACTCAAACTCACGTCCATCGAGTTGGTGATGCCATCCAGCCATCTCATCCTCTGTCATCCCCTTCTCCTCCTGCCCCCAATCCCTCCCAGCATCAGAGTCTTTTCCAATGAGTCAACTCTTCGCATGAGGTGGCCAGAGTATTGGAGTTTCAGCTTTAGCATCATTCCTTCTAAAGAAATCCCAGGGATAATCTCCTTTAGAATGGACTGGTTGGATGTCCTTGCAGTCCAAGGGACTCTCAAAAGTCTTCTCAAACACCACAGTTCAAAAGCATCAATTCTTCAGCACTCAGCTTTCTTCACAGTCCAACTCTCACATCCATACATGACCACTGGAAAAACCATAGCCTTGACTAGATGGACCTTTGTTGGCAAAGTAATGTCTATGCTTTTGAATATGCTGTCTAGGTTGCTCATAACTTTCCTTCCAAGGAGTAAGTATCTTTTAATTTCATGGCTGCAATCACCATCTGCAGTGATTTTGGAGCCAAGAAAAATAAAGTCAGCCATTGTTTCCACTGTTCCCCCATCTATTTGCCATGAAGTGATGGGACCAGATGCCATGATCTTCATTTTCTGAATGTTGAGCTTTAAGCCAACTTTTTCACTCTCCTCTTTCACTTTCATCAAGAGGCTCTTTGGTTCTTCTTCACCCTCTGCCATAGGGTGGTGTCATTTGCATATCTGAGGTTATTGATATTTCTCCCGGCAATCTTGATTCCAGCTTGTGCTTCTTCCAGCCCAGCGTTTGTCATGATGTACTCTGCATATTGTAATGGAATATTACTCAGCCAGAAAAGGAATGCATTTGAGTCAGTTCTGATGAGGTGGATGAACCTAGAACCTATTATATAGCGTGAAGTAAGTCAGAAAGAGAAAGATAAATATCATATTCTAATGCATATTATGGAATCTAGAAAAATGGTACTGAGAATTTATTTACAGGGCAGCAATGGAGAAACAGACATAGAGAATAGACTGATGGACATGGGGAGAGGGGAGGGGAGGGTGAGATGCATGGAAAGAGTAACATGGAAACTTACATTACCATACGTAAAATAGAGAGCCAACAGGAATTGGCTGTATGGCTCAGGAAACTCAAACAGGGGTTCTGTATCAATCTAGAGGGGTGGGATGGGGAGGGAGATGGGAGGGAGTTTCAAAAGGAAGGGGATATATGTATACCTATGGCTAATTCATGTTAATGTTTGACAGAAAACAACAAAATTTTTTAAAGCAATTATCCTTCAATTAAAAATATAAAAATCCCTTGACCCTACTCCCAGAGTTTCTAATGCAATATGTCCAGATTAGGGCCCAAGAATTTGCATTTCTAAGTCCCCAGGTGACTCTGACCCTGTTGTTTTCAGGTACAACACTTGAAGACCCATTGACATCCAGTATGATCTCTGTCCCCAGGGAGTTCCCAGTCTATTTAAAGAAATAAAGGAAGCTCACACAAAGCTCTAGCAAATGACAAAGACCTCTCTCTAATTTTATTTATGAGTGTGACTCAGATGAGGAGAGAGAAAAGTGAAGCCCAGGCAGCCAGGATGGATCCATGTCACTGATAAGATTACACTGGGACCTTGAGGATCAAGTAGATCTTGTCTATGAGTCACAGAGCTGATGCTGAGTAGTGCCCTTTGTATGCGGACGGCATCTGTTCTGATTGGCCTATACCCCATCCTGCCATGTTGGTGTCTATTATGGTTGTTCAGTGCCAACACCCATTAGATGTAGCAGGTGATGGAGAGATTGACAAGGGAATCCAGGTAGAGGAAAGAAACCCGGAGGAGGGAAAGAGGGTTCTGACTGGTGAGAAAACCAGCCTGACTCGGCAGAGTACATCACCAGGCAGAACCTGACTAGGCAGAGTACATCACCAGGCAGAAGTGAAAAAGAACAGAGAGGTGAGGATGGGATATAGCTGTGAAAGGGGCCTATGAAGACAGCCTAGAGAGAGGGATTCGGGTCAAAGTGCAGCATATTCCGGACATGAAGGATGAATGCCTAGAGTCAGGTCAGGGCAGTATGAGCAGAGAAGTAAGATCAGACAAAAATAAGGTTTAAAGGAGAGCTCAACAGAGCTCACTGCATATTGGGCACAGATTAAAAAGGGGGACTGCTAAAGATGAGGATGAAAGACTTCAAATATGGGAAGGACTTCAGGAAAAAAAGATACTGTACGAAAGAAAGGTTACTGAACAGTGAGGATGTGTGTGGTTTGCAAATGTGCATTTGGCTGCTGATGGGCAAGTGAGATTTTGTCAAGCTTCAGAGACATGCTATAGAGCTCAGGGGGAGGACAGGATTCAAGGCATGGACACAGGAAGTCATCAGTCTAGAGGTGTGAGTTGAAGCCAGGGATGTGTGAAGAGTTTGAAGGAGGAAACTCAGGAGAAAACTGAAGTTTGAAAAGTACCCGAAGTGGGGTCAGGAAAAGCTGTCTATTGAGTTTGACTGCCTTAATGGAATACCAGCTTCATGCCAGACCAGAAGTATGGTGGAATAGAGAAGTTGGTGTGGTATATTCACAAGACAAATGACTATGTGGCATTCAGAATGTAAAGCATCTGAGATGGTGAGCTGCACACAAAGCTAGGAAGGACACAGGAGAGCCTCCTAAAAAGTATGTGTGGTATAAGGGAGGTGGCGGGGAGAATTTATGGAAGGCTTCCTGGAGGAGGTGATGCCTACACTGAGAACTGAAGGAGGAGCAGGAGGTGGAAGCTGAAGAACAGTGAGAGGGTGTATTTTACTCGGAGAGCTAATTTTCAAAGGAAATAAACAGTTTGTATGTGTGCTCAGTCATGTCCAACTCTTTGCGACCTCATGGACTGTAGCCCACCTGGCTCCTCTGTCCATGGGATTTTTTAGGCAAGACTGCTGGAGTGGGTTGCCATTTCCTTCTCTAGGGAGAAACAGTTTGGTCTGGTTTTAAATGATAGTATTTGATATTTTCATTGTTGCCATTGATAGTTTTCTGATAAAAAAAAAAAGCTGAAAAAGAAAACCAGGAGAATGTAACATCAATGGCCAAGGCAGAGTAGAGTTTCATAAGGCATGACTTGGCACGCCTAGATGCTGCCAGTCCTGAAGGAGAAGATGCATCTGGGAAGCAGGTGGGTCGCACAGTGAAAAAATCAATGGCACCTTTAGGCAAAAGCCATCATCAAGGATAAAAGTGGCCATTACATAATGATAAAAGGAACTATTCTGTTAGAAAGAGGTAACAATCCTGAACTGTATAGTTGCAATAACATAGCCTCGGGTCATACAAAGCAAAAATTAACAACTATAGAAAGAAAATATCAAATCCATTATCATAGTAAAAGATTTTAGGGCAGTTGTCACAGAAACAAAATGCAGACAAAAGAAAAATCTCAAATAAATAGATCTGAACATCTTAATGAACAACTTGACTGTATACTAAACTATGCCTAACATTTAGAAATACGTGAACCGTGAACTTCCAGATGTTCAAGCAGGTTTTAGAAAACACAGAGGAACCAGAGATCAAATTGCCAACATCTGCTGGATCATCGAAAAAGCAAGAGAATTCCAGAAAAAACATCTATTTCTGCTTTATTGACTATGCTAAAGCCTTTGACTGTGTGGATCACAATAAACTGTGGAAAATTCTTAAGGAGATGGGAATACCAGACCACCTGACTTGCCTCGTGAGAAACCTGTTGCAGGTCAGGAAGCAACAGTTAGAACTGGACATGGAACAACAGACTGGTTCCAAATAGGAAAAGGAATATGTCAAGGCTGTATATTGTCACCCTGCTTATTTAACTTCTGTGCAGGGTACATCATGAAAAACACTGGGCTGGAAGAAGCACAAGCTGGAATCAAGATTGCCAGGAGAAATATCAATAACCTCAGATATGCAGATGACACCACCCTTATGGCAGAAAGGGAAGAGGAACTAAAAAGCCCCTTGATGAAAGAGGAGAGCGAAAAAGTTGGCTCAAAGCTCAACATTCAGAAAACGAAGATCATGGCATCTGGTCCCATCACTTCATGGCAAATAGATGGGGAAACAGTGGAAACAGTGACAGACTTTATTTTTCTTGGCTCCAAAATCACTGCAGATGGTGATTGCAGCCATGAAATTAAAAGATGCTTACTCCTTGGAAGGAAAGTTATGAGCAACCTAGACAGCATATTCAAAAGCAGAGACATTACTTTGTCAACAAAGGTCTGTCTAGTCAAGGTGATGGTTTTTCCTGTGGTCATGTATGGAAGTGAGAGTTGGAATATAAAGAAAGCTGAGCACCGAAGAATTGATGCTTTTGAACTGTGGTGTTGGAGAAGACTCTTGAGAGTCCCTTGGACTGCAAGGAGATCCAACCAGTCCATCCTAAAGGAGATCAGTCCTGGGTGTTCATTGGAAGGACTGATGTTGAAGCTGAAACTCCAATACTTTGGCCAACTCATGCGAAGAGCTGACTCATTGGAAAAGACCCTGATGCTGGGAGGGATTGGGGGCAGGAGGAGAAGGGGATGACAGAGGATGAGATGGTCAGATGGTATCACCTACTCAATGGACATGGGTTTGGGTAGACTCCAGGAGTTGGTGACGGACAGGGAGGCCTGGTGTGCTGCAGTTCACGGGGTCGCAAAGTCAGACACGACTGAGTGACTGAACTGAACTGAACATTTAGAGAATATACATTATTTTTCAAGTATGCATAAAACATGCATAGCATATAGCAGGCACAAGGCAAGTCTCTCAAGGAATTTGTAATTTGATAGAGAGAGATAAGAGGCTTCCCTAGGTGGTACTAGTGGTAAAGAACACTCCTGCCAATGCGGGAGACATAAGAGATGTTGGTTTGATCTCTGGGTCAGGAAGATCCCCTGGAGGAGGGCATACCAACTCACTCCAGTATTCTTGCCTGGAGAACTCCATGGACAGAGAAGCCTGGCTGGTTAGAGTCCAAAAGGGGTGCAAAGAGTCAACCAGAACTGAAGCAACTTAGCATGCATCACGTAGAGAGAGATAGGCACATGATGGTCATCCAGTTTTGTGATCTATGCCTTGTTGAAACTTCAGGAGCAGGAAAATTAAACTAAACACGATTGATTCCCTTACTCATACTGTATCCTAGAAAGGGTCCCCTGGCCACATTCTGGCCAGTTCTGCCTCCTCCCCTGGGTCACCTCCAACCTAGGTTAGGTACCTGTCCCAGGGTCAAGGCCTAAAGAGAGGCTGCCTCTGGGAGGGGGCTCCTCTGGGAGGGGACTCCAAATGCCAGGCAGGCATAGGGAACAAGACAGACCAAAGGAGCAAGAAAGTCACCAACCCCATGAAAAAGAACAAAAGGCCCCTTTCCCCACCCTAGAGAGGAGGAGGATGAAAGAGCACCTAAGCACAGTTCCAAATTTTGTACTTACTGATTTAAAATATCATTTTCCTTTTTAAAAATGGAGCTTGAAAGTGTTTCCTTCCTGACTTGACTTTGTGCACCAAGTCTGCTGACCACAGGTGGAG
The DNA here is from genome assembly GCF_001704415.2 of Capra hircus. Taxonomy (NCBI): domain Eukaryota; kingdom Metazoa; phylum Chordata; class Mammalia; order Artiodactyla; family Bovidae; genus Capra; species Capra hircus. The sequence continues at coordinate 58,671,816 of NC_030811.1, forward strand.
TAGGTCTGGAGGGAAACATTTCCCAAGCTTTTCAAATCACTTTTGCGTGATGCTTCTTATAGCATCTTGAGGAGCTGCCTTCTACAAAACACAGTCTGGGGAATGTAGAGAACATTGTTTCCCAAATGGCTTCCTTTCAGCTTTCTGTAAGAACACTTTGCAATAATGGCCCCATCACAAATACTGAAACCAGAAGATTTCTCAACAGACTCCCATGGGAGCCTCTTCAGCACTGTTGCTCCAGGGCCTGCTTCCCGGGATTCTCTGCCATAAACAGGTTAGAAACACAATAATGAGGCACCTAGGGCTGAGGATGCACCCTGCAGTGGAGCCGTTCGTTTTCCTTCCACTAGTAAAGCTGACCTTGGCTTTGTCACTTCATGATCTAAATGGTTGGGTGCTGTTGTATTACTGTTGCTACCATCCACATTTTTTTTTCCTTAGAGAAAATGCTGAAAATAAGTGAGTCTTAATACAGTGACAGGGATCTAATACCTGTGAGCATTTCTGCTTTTAAGAACTTGCTGGTGATGTGTACACAGCCATGTCACTCGCCAGCATCATCCGTGATCCGTCAGCACGTCCCCTTCTCACCATGGCAGCAGAACAGAATATGGCACGGTCAGTGTGGCGGCTCCCTAAACCCCGGGAGCCTGTTGTGTGGCCCTGATGGAAGCGTATTTCACCAGACCCTGTGTCAGCACAGGCCTGAGCCTGGTGCTCAGCTTTCCTTTGGAAACCAGGCCAGGGAAAGGACCTTAGACTCACTCCTTGCTGTCCAAGGCAATGAGAAACGCTAATTCACGGCAGTGACACTCACCGGTGGTGACTGAGAAGATGGTGACTGGGTGAATGATAGGGGGCCGGGTGACACACTGTAACACAGTCCCATCACGGTCAATCAGCTGAGAGCACCTTGGGTCTGAGGGTTATACCTCTGGGGCCTTTAGGGAAGTCTCCAGATTTCAGCACGCCCATGAATGACTCATAGTGTGCTCTGGCCAGCTGAAGCGTTAAAGATGATTTAGAGCAAGTGGAACTCATTTGTGGTTAGATGGACATCTTTAAGAGTCCAATTGCCAGTTTTTCTGGGGCTTCAAAACCTACTGAGCTTGGAACAAAGCCAGGCCCATGCAAAACTGTGGATAGGTTTATGCTCCCCTCTCCCCGGCTCCTTCCAAGGCTTCCTTTCCCCATTTGGCTGCCGCTGCCCTCAGGCCGTCACATGCTCATGCTGTCCCTAAAGCTCCCTATCAGGGTAACAGAACAGAATGGAAGACACCTTTAAGTGAGGACGGCGCCAGGAGTTACACACACACATTTTCTAATCCTCACAAAAGTTTTGCATTTAAAATTAAGGAAATTAAGTTACTCGCCCTCAAACCACAGCGAAGGTGCCAAAAATGACATTGGAATCCAAGTTGCGTTGATTCCATCCTTGCCCACCTTCCCTGCCCCTCCACCTGCAATTGCACCAGGAATATCCATAATCCTCCCTATTAACTTTTCCTTCCCACGTTTCATTCTTTCTCAGCTGAAAACTAAGCTGCCTAAAGTTGTGGTTCTCAAAGTGTGGTCCCAGACTGACGTTAGCATTACCTGGAAATACAGATTCTTAGACTTCACATCTAAAGAACCTACTAAATCAGATACTCTGGTGGTAGCACCCAGCAATCTGTGTTTTAATAAAGCTCTGCAGACACGCTTGATGCCCATGAAAGCAAGAGGACCACTTGGCTAAAGGAGTCAATCATGTGGCTGAGATTACCAAGCCATGAATAAATTCTCCCCACCTTGTGTGAGAAAATACCTAAAGCTCTAGGAAATTACAGCTGTCTGGGCCTCCTAGGAGTGTTTACAGTTATTGTCTCCGGTATTCTGTCTTCCCGATCACACCCATCTTCCCCTCAAGTCCAGCAGGACCAGCTTGGACTGACACGGACCTCTCCCAGCGGCCCATACCAGCTCTCATTGTCAGCCTGGAGGTTTTTGTCACATCTTCCCAGTGAGTGAGATTATTTCATTTGCGTTGACTTTCCAGTGGTCAACTATTCAAAACAGCAACAACAAAAACCTTGAATGAAGACAAAATGAAAGGAGGAGAAAGGCGGTGAGGATTATAGGAAAATAATAGGATGGGTTTCTGTTGATGGACACTTAGATTGCTTCCATGTGTTTGCAATTGTAAATAATGCTGCTAGGAACACTGGGGTACATGTAGCTTTTTAAATTAGTCTTTTCACTGTCTTCAGATACATATCCAGGAGTGGAAATGGTAAATCATATGATAGATAAATCTAAATTTTGGTGTGAAATCTCCAAAATTTCTAATGAAAGCTCAATTTTTTTAATCTGGAACTTTTTAAAAGGGAACTTTCTGAGGTCTGAATGGCATCTCAGAGTCACCAGTTTGTAGTCTTAGGTCTAAGGGAAGAGCAGAGTCATGCAAAAACATTTAATAATTCCCACAAAAGAAAACCCCCATACGACTAAGGGTAAAGCATACAAAAAGGATCCCAGGGGTAAGGGCCAAGATGGTTCAGAGAAGAAAAATATTGGGGAGATGGTAGGGTTATTTGGCTGAGAACTGGACAAATTATCATCATGGCCTGTCTACATTAATCAAATCTGCCAGATAATTACTCACTTCCCTACTTTCCAGAGCCTGTTGAGTATTCATTTTCACAGTTGCATCCTAAATTTAGCTCTAACTCTGATAACTGGGACCTTGCTTCGGGTCTATTCTCTGACCTGGTCCTGGCTAACATCCAAGACTCCAACACTCTACAGAGGTGTAGAAGTTACAACCTGAGTTCTATTGCTCTGCTGCTGGCCCTTCAGGCCTAATGCTTCAGAGCCCCAGATAGAACGTGAGCAACCATTACTTGCTTGTAACTGGTGAGGACGGCTCATGGGACTATATAGTTATTTTGGAGCTTAGTACATATGTATTATACTTAGTCCATACCCTTAGTTCTAACTTAATTCTCCATAAATGATCCTTATTTTAGGAAAGAGGTAATTGGAGCCCAAAGAGGTTAAGTAACTTGTGCCCAAGGGTCACCCAGCCAAGAAGTGGTAATCCTGGGATTTTTACCCAGGTCTTCTATGTTATATCCACTCTTTCCTCTACATCTTCATGTATTGTTGAAATTAAATCAATCCAAATTACCTCCTCACTAAAACACTTTCAATAATTCCCTGGTGTAGTGTCTTAAAGAATAAAATACAAAGTAAGGGCATTTGAGGCCAGCCGGTTTCAGTCTTGGCTCTGCCACTTGCTTACATGCAAACTCAAGCTGGTGACCCTGCTTCCCTGCCCATCAGTCTTCTCTCCTGTAAAGTAGAGATTCTATATACTCAGGAGATGCCAGGAAGAATACCTTCATTGTGCATAAAAAGACTCTAGTCCAGTGCCTGGCACACATGAAACACCCAATAAATGGGATTTCCCCTTTCCTAATTAGAGGATTGGGCAGTTTTCCTAGTATATGTTGGAAAGTCCACACGCACGTTCCCCCTCTTGTGATACTTGGTCACTTGGCAGAGCTGCCAAAGGTGAGAGCTTTTCCTGCACTTTCCTTCCACCCCAAAAAAGTGCAGAGGCCCCAGCTTCTTGTCCTTTCCCTCAGAATCATTATAGATTTCAGGCATTCCACGGGATGCATTCCACAGAACGCAATGTTCCTTGATATTAGTAGGTCTTGAGTTCATAAAATCCCAAGTTAAGCAAAGTTAAACAGATGTTTTTCTTGCAGAACTTTTCAAAGTTTTTAAAATACTAAGATGATTTATGACACTCAAAGAGAACAGCATACAGCCTTACCGAAATTTATTTAACTACAGTGCCTTGTTTTCTCACTGAGAATCTTGCCAGATTTGCGTCTTGAAAAGTACATGTTGGGAAATACTGGTCTGACACTTAGAACCATTCCCGTCACCAGACTGAAGCGATGCCTGCAGCTCTGCTGAGACTACACCAGGGCTGCCCACCAGTGAATTTTCCAAGAGTCCCGTCATTTAAATGTCTAACGGCTTTCTCTTCTGTGTGAGCTGCATGCACTAATATCCAGACCAGTAAGGTTTGGCTCTACATTTCAGAGCCCCTGGCTGAAGCTCCAGTAGAACTAGGACTGGCACTTAGAGATTTGCGGCCACTTTTGGGTAGGAGCTAATGGGGAGGCAGAGCCACCTGCAGGATGCTTGTGTTACTGCACACGGAGAGCAGCCCATGGACAGAGGGACTGGGGGATGCAGTGAAGCACCTTCTTTACTTCAGACGGACATTTCGCAGTGAGAGCATGGGTTTTACAGGAAGACCTTTTATTTTTGTCTTATGGGAGTGAGTAGAGAGATGTGATCTTGACCAAACGTGTGTGTTGGGGAGGGAGAGGGTATGAAGTAGATGTTTCCTCTGTAAGGTGGAATGTTCATTGAAGAATACAGAAAAGTGGGCCCATTTTCAGTAACTCCATATCAACAACAATGTAACTGTAGGATTATGTTCACCCTGGCAATGAGATGTGCCCAGTGGTTTACAGGACATTTTGCACAAAACATTTGAGGGCTCTTCATTATAGCAACTAAAGCCTCACAGTGGTTTCCTAGATGTATCTTTAGTATTTTGAAAAATAGACTTTTCTTCCCAAAAGTGAAGGCAATAGCACTTATGTCATAAGAACTCTGCCTGATGGACCACATTTTGTGATAAAAGCAAAATGAGAAGCATGTTAATGCACTTAGTAACAGATGTGCACAGATGTGTTCAGGCTGATGGAAACGCTTTTATCAGACCTCTCAGGGCAGGCAAGGGAGGAGAGTCATGTGCTGGGACAGATCATTCCCAGCTCCTTTTGTGTGCAAGGAATGAGGGTCACTCCTTCATCTAACATACAGCAGTGTTTCCTGGCCTGTTACCTACCTACCAGACACAATGGTAGGTGCAGCAGACCTACCTAGCAGATCTGGTAGGTGCAGCCTGGTGAGATAAAATGCATGGCCTCTCATCCTTGAGATACCTGGTCCCACCCACCAACAGCAGTGGGAGCAACATTTACAAGTAGGGAGAATCTCAGAGATCATACTTTGAAAAGTTCTAATTAAGAGATGTTCCCATACTTAGGATAGAATTTGCCAGCAAGGAATAAAGAGAAGCCTGAGGCATTTTGTTAGGCAGGACAGTTATGCCCAAAGTAGAAATCAATTTGTCTTTTCCAACAGTTCACTTGGATTCATGTCCTTATGAACACTTTCCATCCGAAAATTTTTATGAAGAAAATTCAGCCTATTTCTATAAGAACATACTACCTAAGCAGTCTGTACGTAAGACAAACTTCAATTATTTTGATGATTGATAGTTTATAATCAGAAATGCTAATGAAAGCAGCTTTATAATCTGAAAATCCAAACATTAAAAACCCCAAAATGATGCTTATCATTCTGAATTCTCTTGGCTCACTCTTTGCCTTGCCTTTTTTTCTTCTTTTACATCTAGTTTTTTGTTTTTGCTATTGTCTATTTCATTTTTCTTTAAAGTTATTTTACATCCTTTAAGGAATAAATACATAGTTTTTAATATTAGAGACTATTGTGGAAAAGAGCTTCTATTATTTTTAACTTGGGTTATCTAGCTGAATTATCTCGATAAAAGCCTTGAATGTTAGCATTCCCCAGAAACCAGAACAACAGTAACTCAGAAATAATTAAGTAAAATCTGAAAGAATCATCAAATTCCAAAACCTCAAAACACTACTTATTTCTGCAGTTGTAAAAAACAACATGCTTCTTAATGACAAAGTCCATAAAACCCACAAGATGTGGCTTTAGCTATAAAACAAAACAACTGCAGAAGACAAGATAATTTCTGGAGAAAAATATATTCAACTCTAAATATTTCATACTATCTGTAAATGGAAGTTATCCTAGTGGTTACTTTGGGGCTGAAGTATAGATTGGGAAGGGGCATGAGGAAAATTTCTGGAATCCTGGGATGTCCTATGTTTCCACCTTGGTGGTAGTTAGACACACGATTGTTGTTTTTAAGTCTCTAAGTCATGTCCAACTCTTTTGTGACCCCATGGACTGTATCCTGCCAGGCTCCTCTGTCCATGGGATTTCCCAGGCAAGAATACTGGAGTGGGTTGTCATTTCCTTTTCCAAGGGATCTGCCCAACCCAGGGATTGAAACTGAGTCTCCTGCATTGCAGGTGAATTCTTTACCACTGAGCCCTAAGGGAAGTAAGACATGTGATTACTGATGTTAAAATTATCAAGTTGTATGCTACAATTGGTGTACTTGATTTACTTAACTATGTTATACATTAATTAAATTTATAGTATTTAAATTTATTCTGTTATACCTTAATTGAATTAAACATGCTTTTCTATGTTATACCTTGATATGTATTCAATTAATACATATGTATGTAGGATTTTTCATTTCAGAAATCTCACTGAATCTTAAGATAACCCAAAGTGAAATTTTAAAGGGGTTAAATTTCATTCACTATACTCTATCTATACTCTTATTTTCCAAAGTAAGGAAATGGACATATGTATAATTTTAAAGTGTCCACCTAAAATAAGGAATAAAACCAAAACATGTCCTGCTTGGAAAGAATCACTTTTCTTGCACCCAGATGAGGGACCTGGGTCTCCCAGGCCTCGTCGCACACAGGCCCGAACTCTGCTCTCAAATGAGCCCACCAGGATGGTCCTGAGCCCTTGGGGAGCTGGGCTTGGAGGGGCTCCTCTCAGGAAGCAAGGGGACAGTGGGAGCTGTGCGAGAGGCAGGAGTCCTGACCTGCCTAGGTCTGAGCGAGCAGCACTGCATGTTTAAAGGCTCAGAAAATGCTTATTCAGTCAGTTGCACAAGGAGTCCCCAGGGAGCCAGGGAGCTGAGAGGGAGTGAAAGGCTGCTTCCCAGGGCTCACAGAGGCCCAGCTGCCTGTGCATTCTTTACTGCTGATCTGCCCGCATACATCATCTCAACAGTGAGCAGCTTGACTGTCAGTGATTTTCAGTGGGAGAATATGTATCTCTTGAAAATGTGTATTTTCTAAAATCTTATAAACATGAAACAGAATTTCAGAGATGCAGTGCCCAGGTGATTCTTAGTGAAACAAGCCTCGTTCATGTCAAAGGAACCAGCACAGACAGGCCACCACACTCTCAATGCCAAGTGCTGGGCAAATTCCTGGGGAAACAGAGATCCACAGAACCATGGATTCAGTGTGGAAAGCAGGCCGGCAAATGAGCCATCGCCAGCCATGCCAACTATGTCATGGACAAGTACAGAGTACTGATGGAAGTGTAATGCACTGGAGACTCTTTCCAGGCAAGTTAGGGGAGCTCTGTGAGTGAAAGAGTCCAACTCTTTGTGACCCCATGGACTATACAGTCCATGGAATTCTCCAGGTCGAATGCTAGAGTGGTAGCCTTTCCCTTCTCCAGGGAATCTTCCCAACCCAGGGATCGAACCCAGGTCTCCCTCATTGCAAGAGGATTCTTTACCAGCTGAGCCACAAGGGAAGCCCAAGAATACTGGAGTGGGTAGCCTATCCCTTCTCCAGGGGACCTTCCTGACCCAGGAATCAAACCGGGGTCTCCTGCGTTGCAGGCGGATTCTTTACCAACTGAGCAACTAGAGAAGTTCTAAAGAGGAAATAATTTCCAACTGTGTCTTGATAAAACCCAGGTGTTGCAGGAAAATCATAACATATTCTAACATAAGATATGATGAGGAAAGTAAAAAAGTCCCCTAGAGTGCCACCAAACAGGACAGTCACTGCTAGCCTCTTAGGTATCCACTTCTAGACTTCTGCCTAGCCAGGGTTCATTTACCATTGACCACAGTTTGCACACACTTTGCTAAGGTTTTTGCACAATCTCATTTTATTCTCAAAGCAAACCCGGACAGCAGATAGAATTGGAGAGTAGTAATGAGGTAGGGGGTTGACATGTGTCAATTCTGGTTTACTAGCAAAGAGATGAGGATGTTTAAGGAAGAGAATTAACCTGCTTGGGTTAATACACCTTACCACCTGATCTGTCTGACAACAGAGCCCTGGCTCCTTACCATCTCGGAGGATGGGAGTTCCGAGCTCCAAGCTGGGAGTCCAGGGTGACCGGAACATGAGGGGGAGGGAGAAGCAGGTGGTGAGTGGCAGGAAGTGAAGCTGGGTGTGGAAAACGCTGAGTGCTTGGCTGAGAAGTTTGGACTTCAGCCTGAAAATAATGAAGTTCATGTAGATTCCTAAGCATGAAAGTAATGAAATCTGTTTTGTGCTCTAGAAAGATCCTGCTGGCAGCATGTAGGGGGCATAACCTGCAGCAGGGTGAGTGTTATGAAGCGGTTCAGATGCAAAATGAGGAGATGACCCTCAACCAGAACAGCAGACTGGGGGAAGGAGATCCAAGGAACCTGCAGGAGGAATCACTGAGTGAAAGAAGGTAGGGATGAGGAAGAAAGAGGAAATCAGGGAGGACTCTAAGCTGGGGTCCTAGTCTCAGTGACAGTACGGGGTTCTGTTCATGAGGACCATTTCCTATGCTGAGCACTGTGTAGACACTGAAGTACAAGGGTGAATTAGGACTGACCTAGTTCATAATTGGCACTCCTGGATGGAACCATGACAGCATTATCCTACTCCACATTCCCCTGGATGGAGAAGATGGGAATGAGGAGACCCTTGTATACATGACAGCCTAATACAAGTGTGTCACTTGAACATGACACAGATTTTCAAGAATAGCCTTTCTGGGGGTCTGAAGCCAGAGGGTGGGACTAAGACTGGTTTTTAATCATTTACAAAAATACCTAGACTCTGTACTGAATTGCAGTGGAGGAAGAAAGAAACCATTTATTTCCATTTCTTTAATGCCATCAACATGAACTTGGAGTTTTCATGTCCCAGATCTTGGTGCCATGCAAGGACACATTCAATCAGATTCTCCTACAGGGTTATTATTTTAAACTCATCTAGACTTCTGCTCTTTGCGTTATTAGACAAAAATCTTAGATATATGTTTGGCAGAATGGTATTAATCAGATTTGATAAATTCTGGTATTTTATAGATAGTGACTTAGCCCTATTGGAGTGGAGTCCCCATAATTGGAGAAGCTTTCAGCTTTTGGATATCTCCAGTATCATTGATTTATGTGGTGGGAATTTTGAATCACAAACTCAGGTGAGCAAGTATTGTGCTTTCTTTAATTCCTATCTCTTCCTTTGGTTTCTGACTCACAGCCCCTTCCTACCAATTGAACACTAAGCATCAGTCTTTCTGGGTGTTTCTAGTGAAAAGTGAAAGTTGCTCAGCTGTGTCCAACTCTTTGCAACTCCGTGGACTGTAGCCCTTTAGGCTCCTCTGTCCATGGAATTCCCCAGGCAAGAATACTGGAGTGGGTAGCCGTTCCCTTCCCCAGGGGATCTTCCCAACCCCAGGGATCAAACCCAGGTCTCCAACATTGCAGGTGGATTCTTTACCATCTGAGCCACCAGGGAAGCCCAAGAACACTGGAGTGGGTAGCCTATCCCTTCTCCAGGGGATCTTCCCGTGCCGGAAGTTGAACTGCGGTCTTCTTACTTCCTCCCAATTGGGCTTGTACCATAGGAATCTCACCAAGACAGGCGTCCAGGTGTTCCTTAACCACTGCCTGACAGTCAGACTACTGCCTCTGGCCCTATCTTCCTAGACCCAAGGGCATAAAGTAAAAGCCTATTAACCCACTGTGGCCTGGACAAGTTTGGGGTTTCTTTGTTTGTTTTCTAGCCCACACACTGATTTTTTTTAATCAGAACATTTCATATTTTTAAAAAAATCTAAATTTCTATTACTAGTAGTAGTAGTTAAGTCGCTAAGTCTTAACTTAGCGACCCCATGGACTGTAGCCTGCCTGGTTCCTCTGTCCGTGGGATTCTTCAGGCAAGAATACTGGAGTGGGTTGCCATTTCCTTCTCCAGGGGATCTTTTCCGACCCAGGAATCGAACCCAGGTCTCCTGAATTGCAGGCAGATCCTTTACCGACTGAGCTATTACTAGCTTCTCCTAAAAGATGTAGAAACACTGGACCCACATGTTCTTGGCACCGACCAGCTAGGGCTGAGCAGCAGCTGCCCGCTTCAGAAAGGACTGTGTCCTCCAGCCCAACCCCGTCTTGGGGTTCCTAAGATGCCCCACAGATTCAACTGCCATCCACCACCCCTACATCATTCCCCCACACTTTTGTTTTTCTCATAGAAGAAAAATCATTTTCTGTATCTATCATAGAGCAAGTTCCCAACACTGAGACAAAGATTAATGCAGGAAGTTTAGCAAGAAGTGCTGTTGGAGTCTTGACCTGGTAAGGAAGAGAAGAACAGAGCAGAGGGAGAAGCTGGGCTCCCACGAGATCTCAATAGTGGCCTCAGCCGTCCTCATGAGAAGCTGGGAGGCAGCAGCCCTTTTGTTGTGGTGAAAGGAGCCAGGCCTTTGAAGTCCTGAACCACCTAGTCATTGCTGTGGCTTCCCCAGATAAAGGAGCAAGACCTTGGGCCAGGTAGGTGTCTTTAGTCGAGGGCAGATCCTGGCAGCTGGGGAACTGGCCCTTTATTCTGACGGGGGATCTGGGTGGGGTATGGCAGCATCAGCCACGGCACCAATGTGGGACACGTGGAATCAGCAGGCTAAGAGGAGTGCTGCAGGGCCCTCTGCTCACGCACACTACCTCCCTGCTCCCAGTGGGCATTTAGACCAGTGCTTCTCCCCGGGGGTTCTACTGGAGCCCGAGGACAGCTACCTGGGATGCAAGCAACTGTCCCTTTGGCTCATACAGCCTCATGTTCCTCCCGCCATCTCTCTTGTTCTGCCTCCTGACCCACCACCACCAAGGCACGGAAAACCTTTTCTAGTCTGGGGAAATCCTACTCCCAGTGTATTTCTTCCACAAATCCCCTCACCACTGCCTTTCAGTCCTACTGCAAAGCCTCTAAGGTCCCTCAACAGAGAATTTCAGAACACAGAGGTCAAGAAGAATTTCTGGTTATTTCTGCTTCCCTCCCTGCCAAAAATCTCCCTGAGGCAATGAGCATGGAGAAAGCTACCTGTTGGACTAGGAAGGAGGGAAATGAGAAAATATAAGGAGATTAAAAACTTAAGTGAGTATCACTGGCCCTCCACTTACACAGAACCTGGCCAGGAATCAGACCAAGCAGGCCTGTGTCTCAGTCAGAAATCCTTTGCAATGGACCTTGACTCAGAGTCCTTGCTTTTTTGTGAACGAGTTTGTATGAGATGAACAGAAGCTCAAGGAAACAGCAAGGGTAGGAAAAGGGCTTGAGGAAGGGAAAGATAAGCACTCAGACACTGTCTGGGGTAAGGGAGGCCTCCCTACAAGGATATTCTGTAGAGTTCCAAGGTGCCTGGGATTCAGACAGGTAAGAGGAAGAGTCGGGACACTTAAGGAAGATGGGCTGATGGTAGGACCACATTTGCTTTTTTCCGAACTCTGAGTGAGAAAAATCATCTTCCCTGACTTCAAGAAGCTCCTAGACAACTGAGTGTAGACAGCAGGGGCTTCCCCACAGACTGGGAAGGTTCAGTAAAGGTGGAGGACTGGCAGACTGGGCTTGAGGGAACAAGGATTAGAGGATGATTTTTGCAGAAGGTGACACCTACAATGTCCTTTAGAGGATAAGGATTGCACCAAGCAGGGAGCATTTCTTCATGGCTGGGGGCAGAAGAGAACCACGGTACTCTCAGAACACCTGTGGTGCATTCATCTCCCCTGTACTGAACAGGAGGAGAGCAGAAAGAGGTGGACTGTGGAGAAGTATCCTTGACAAGATTCTTAAATAATTCCTCATGCTTCCTTAATATGACCCCCATCAAATACACACATGAGACCAGCTCTGGAAAAGGGAAACATTTCAAAGCACAAGGCAGCGACTTGTCTTTGAAGTTCAATGGCAACTGCACTCTCTAGGAAGAGAGCTCCCTGCCAGTTGCCCTTAGAAAATGAAGATAGAGACAGCTCACAAGGAAGACAAAATTGAATTGACTTAGTCAATTTTCATTTCTCTCCAGCTCACCAGATTTATATTAACTGTTATCAGGTGACTCAATTAACCTCTCTGCTCCTTGAATTAATTACTCTTACCACATTGTTCACGGTGAGGGATGGAGAGTTCATTCAAGAAAGCTCTTTTGCGTATCTGCTATGTGCCAGGCATCATCAGATAGCTGGAGATTCAAAGATGAAAAACAGACTCATCACTGGGACTAAAATTGCTAACAGGAGAATCACACAGACTGCCAGAAGTGTTGAAACTGTGTTGCATGGATAATGAAAATGTGGATGCACAAGAGTTGTCCTAACACACTTCCCGTCCCCAGTAAGGACTTTCTGGAGAAGCAGCAGGTGCGCCACTCCAGAGAGGCTACTCAGAACTCCGTCCATTACAGAGGCTGGGCTGTGACACAAGAACTGCTTTGGGATGTCCACTGGGAAAGGCTTTCAGCTCCACTTTATATTTGAAATTTTTCATTTAGAAAAAAGGTGAGAGAGAAAAATCCTCTTTTAAACCACTGCCTCTCAAAATTTGATATGCATGAGAGCCATCTGGGGTCTTGGTAAAATACCAGTGCTGACTTAGGAGGTAAGGCTGGGGCAGCATTTCTAAAAGCTCTCAAATGATGCTAATATTGCTGATCTAGGGATCAGACTTTAAGTAGCAAGGTTTTAAATGACCTAAATTGTTTGATATTACAAAGATATGGGTGCACTCCAACAAGTTCGATCAACTCAGTGTGTTAAGTAAACAAGGTGGAGCTACCAAAGTGACAAGAGAGAGAGAGCCCTTTCCAGGGGACATGGAAAGCAGAGAGACCTGTAACATTGAATACATACTATTTAAAAAGGAAACAGGAAACTGACTCTACGCTTTTGTGTGCTGGACACTCACTAGGATCACCTGGGGTATATTAAACACTGCGATGTCTGGACCCCACCTCAGAGATGATACTTTAACAGGTCTGTGAAATCTTTCTAGAGAACTTTGATGTGCACCATCTAATCAGTGTTCTCCAGTGAGTTTGGAGCCGGCAAGCTGAGGAGCCAGTACTCTAGTAATGGGCGTTCTCCTACTCCTCCTTGGGAGGATTAGAGCACGGAGGGAGCTTGAGTTATCTTATCTCCCAGCAGAAAGGCTGGGCTGGGCTGAGCCGATCCCAGTCCCCTCATGCAGTGTGGGGCAGTTATTCCTTCCACCATTAGACTTTTAGGGCTGACAAAGAACTTGGGGATCATGAAGCCTGCGCAAGTTCAGTCACAGAGGTAAAGGGTATTAGGTCTTGGTGGCTCAGACAGTAAGGAATCTTCCTGCATGCAGGAGTCTTGGGTTTGATCCCTGGGTCAGGAAGATCCTCTGGAGCAGGGAATGGCAATCCACTCCAGTATTCTTGCCTGGGGAACTCCATGGACAGGGGAGCCTGGCAGGCTATAGTCTATGGGGTCACAAAGAGTCAGACGTGACTGAATGACTAACACGTTCAGAAGCCCAGGGTATGCCCTTGGGCCACCCACTTTCTGGGGAGCTAAGCCACATGGGAAAACAGGAGAAATCCACAGCCACAATTTAAAAACCTGAAAAATCAAGAGGTCTGGGTTTAGAGGGCCTGTTTCCAGGATTGCCCAGGCTGACGCTGCAGTGACAGGCAGCAGGACATGAGCGCCACCTCTCAAGAAGGGCTTGGGAGGAGCGGGGTGAGAATGTTGTCAGAAGTGTGCCAGGGGCACAAAGGGGCATGTGGGGCCATGGGAGGGAGGAGAGCTTGGGGAGAGGGAGTCATATAAAAGACTTTGAGGTGTGCGGGCATGGGGCTATAGGGTGTCTGGGGGCTTGAAGGGGTATGGGCTAGGGGAGTGTGCAAGGGATGTGTGCAGGCATGTCAAAGCAGACAGCAGGCTAAGACCACTGCTGCTCTCTTCATCAGTGTTTCCCAGTAACAGCTGCACCTTTGCAGTACAGACTCAGCCCCTGGCACCTGTGTGATGCTTGAGTCCAAGCACAGATCCGCTAGGCACTGGCCCCACCTAGTGTTGGCAGTATTTTATTGGCCGTGTTACAAGAGTTTTTAGTCACCTGTTTTCACTGAGTACTTAAACCAACAAATGGGCTGTATTCCCAAAGAGGGTTTATGAATTAATTGTCTGGAGCTCAGGATGTAGTTTTTACAACAAATCTCAGGCTGATAATAATAATAATAAAATATTGTAATAATAATAGATAATAGAAATGGTAATTGGGTGTTCACTATGTGCGTGGCCTTTTATGAAATATTTCGTGTTCATTTTCTCTTTCAGTTGCTGCAGTACTGCTGTGAGTTAGCTATGATGATCAACCCCCACTTTCCAGAAGAAGAAACGGAGTAATGGAGAGAGCAGGTAACTCATTTCAGGTCACACAGCTGGGAAGTGGCTCCAACCACTGGAATGTAGACTCCAACCCAGACCTGTCTGTCCCGAGTCACACCAACTGAAGTCTGTGTGACTCCAAAGCTGTGCTGACATATGGCAGAAAATTACAGCTGTCTATTACAAGGAAGTAATAGCATTTAATAAATTAGCCTACTTTTTAAAATCTTGAACATTAAGGTTTTGGTGAAAGGAGTTTTCTATTGAGAAACTGGTTTTCTATCAAAAATTTCTTTTTTACATTTTCCAATTACTGATTCCTACCACCCCTATGCAGCTTTCATTTTGGTATATCATGATTTATCTCAGGAACCTTGAGAACAAGCCAGATACAACCAGCCTGGCCAAAGAAGCACAGGTCAGCTCTGTTCTCCACCCTCTTGGACTGGTCCAAGCAATCAAAATGAGAGGAAAGGACATAATCTGTGCCACACAGCCTAAGTTAACCAGGGAACAAAAATAACTGATTGATTCAAATTAATTGATAATTTGATCAAATTATCTCTTCAAATTAATCAAAGAAAGATCATTCCAATGGAAAAATAAGCAAATAAAATGAAAAGGCAATCCACAAAAGGATAACCATGAAATGGCCATAAACCCATGAAAAGATTGCTGAAGTTCTATAGCACTTCAATTAAAAGAAATATGCTGGACCATATATTTACAGTGTTTGGATCTGTTTTGAGGGGTTTTTAAGGTGGCAGTGTTAGTGAGGACTCACAAGGAAAGGCCCTCCCATTTTTTGCTGGTGTATAGTGGTACAGCTTCTCTGTAGAGCAACTGGAAATATGCATCACACATCTTCACAAAGTGCCTGCCTGTTGCTTAGCAGTTTCACTTGAAGGGGTTCATCCTGAGGAAACAGAGAAGACTGTACCGTAAGGTTAGGAACAAGCAGTGTGTTCTGTATGACCCCGTTTTTGTAAGGAAAAAACCATACACACATCTTTAAGATGAAGTCTAGGAAAATGTAAACCAAAAAATAAAGGGTGGTTATCACTAGATTATGGGTTCAGGGCTGATTTTATATTTTCTGCTTTTTTCTTTAATGAATATGTACCATTACTGTAATTTTTAGGTTGTAAGTATGTATGTACACACGTGCGTGCACACACACACACATATGATTACAGCCAAAGAAATCAGACTTTTTTGTCTCAAGCAGTGGTCTCCAAAGTAGAGGAGGAGGCATGCCAGGGTGTGCTAAAGATAATCTGTAAGGATGATGTTGGGAGAAAATATTAAAGATTTCATTTATGTTTATTTTTCATCAAAAAATTAGGAAGATGTTGTGTTAGTAACATTTAACAAGTAAGCTAACGCTGACTCCTCAGGGGTCCAGAGGTCAGCCAGGCACAGTCATGTAGCCTGAGAGTTCCTGATGACAGATGAGCTCCCAGGACAGACAGCTTCACTCTCCTTCACTTGCTTCCCATGTCTCATGCCCCGCTCAGTTCACGGGTGCACAGTTACATCAGTGTATGACTTTGGGATTCAGATTTAAGTAAACTAGCCCTTGGGATATAGACAAGTAGCTTGAAAAGGTTCCTGCCAATAGATGGCAGATTGCAGATAATAATAACAACAATGATGCGAGCACAGCAAACAGCTGTTATTAGACAAAAGCTGTGACAATCTAATCAGATCTGAGAAGAAGTCAGCTGGAAAGAGCAAAAGAGTGTCCAGGTAGAGGCGATATTCTAACAACAACAAGGATAAGTAAGACAGAGACTGCGTCTAAACTCTACAGAGGTTATACTATTTAGTTAAAAAGCAAAGTGCGCAGGAAGGAACTCACGGCTGCCGAGGGGGAAGGGTGGCTGAAAGCAGGGGTTAGGGAGTTTGGGATGGACATGTACACACTGCTTTATTTAAAATGGATAACCAACAAGGACCTACTGTATAGCACATGTATAGCTCAATGCTGTGTAGCAGTCTGGATGGGAAGGGAGTTTGTGAGAAAATGATACATATATATGTATGGCTAAGTCCCTTCACTATTCACTTGAAACTTTCACAACACTGTTACTCAGCTATACTCCAGTACAAGATAAAAAGCTTTTTTAAAAAAAAAAAAAGCAAAGTGCAGAACATGGAGTAATAATCAACCGCTTGTGAAACAGGAAGTAATAGGCTTGTATGTGCATTTTCAAAACAGTATTGGAAAGCTATACCGGACATGAACAATAGTGGTAACTGGTTAGAAGAGCGGGAACTGAAGAGACTGACAGGGAGGGAAGATTTCAGTGTTTCCATTGTTGAAGTTTAACCATATGAACGTATTACTCATCCAAAAAGTAAAACTTATATTTTAATAATCTTTTTCTCAGGATTTTTTCCAAATGTTTCTGAACTATGTTCTACAAAAAAAGCCCCTACTCTTGGACTCTGCCCTACTTCTTTACAAGATCTAATTTAAAAGCTATAAATAATCAATTAGATTTGCCTCACTTTTAACACTTATTAGGCACCAAAAATCTATTCTTCAGAACATTTCTGAAAGTGGCAATGGAAAGAAACAGAAGAGGAAAGGGGAGGAAGAGAGGAAGAGAGGAAAAATTTCAGTGGATGCCTCTTGCCTCTACTCAGAGGGACTCCAATGTTCTCCCCTTTCAACTTGTCCCACCACCATGCCTTATCTGTGAGAAACTTTTGCCTCTGAGCATTTAGCAAAGTTTTACCACCTCCTTCTAGACAGCACACCAGTCACAGGATTTGAAATGCTCCCTTGGACAACATAGATCCCACCCTCCTAGGAACGTCTGCTTGACTTGATAGATAAGCTTTGCACATCCACTTTAACAGCATTTTTAATACTGTCCTGGGAAGTGACTTGAAAATACAGCAATATTAAGTCTTATGAAATCCCCAGGCAACTTCTTATATTTGGTTCAACATTAGTAACTTGAAAGCCTTGCCTCACGTGCCAAAGCAGAGTCTAATTTTGAGCCTGTAAAGTGACTCCTCACCTCTAAAGGATTCCCAGAGGTTTCCAGGAGATTCTGCAGGGGATCAACAAGTCCTGGGCCAATGGAATTTGTGTTGGACATTTTCAAAGTCACAAGTCTCAAATCAAATTGATCCTCAATTTCATCTTTCTTATAGTCCTTCTAAGCCAGTACTGTGAGTTGTTTTCTTTTTGAACATGTATCTCTTTTCACATATCTACTTTGCCGTCTTTATTGTGGCTTACAGTGTTCTTTTAAAAATGTATTTAAATTCCTTTTCAAACAGAATGTTTAATGTCTGTTTCCCTCCCTTCCCTGTGGGTCCCAAACCAGTTCCTGGAAGGAAGAAAACCCATGAGGTTGACTGTTAAGAACTGAGAGATGTGCTCAGTGTCGTTAGTCTTAGGGAAATGCAAGCAAAAACCACAATAAGATCCCACTTCACATCTGCTACAGTGGCCATAATCAAACATACCGGACAATAAAGAGGGTTGGGACGAATGTGGAGAAATTGGAACCGTTACACTCTGCCGGTACAAATGAAAAAGGGTGAAGCTACTAGGAAAACAGCTTGGCAGTTTCTCAAACAGTTTAACATAAAGTTACTCTGCAGTTTCACTCCTAGGTATACATCCAAAAAAATTGAAAACAGATGTTCAAACAAAGACTTGCACCGAAAAGTTCATAGCAGAACTACTCAAAATGATCAAAAGAAAACAATCCAATGCACAAGTGATGAATGAATGAACAAAATGTGATATGGATATACAATGGAATACCACTCGGCCACAAAAAGGAGTGAGATCCAGATACATGCCACAACGTGGATAAACCTGGAAAATATTATGGTAAGTGAAAGATGCCAGACACAAAAAGTCACATGTTAATGATTCCATCTATACGAAATAGAACCGAAGAGGTAGATCCAGGGACAGAAAGATTGCTGACTGCCAGGGACTGGGTGGATGGTTGAGTAGAGAGTGACTGCTTAATGGATATGGGGTTTCTCTTTAAGGTCATGAAAAAGTTTTGGAACTATCTATTGGTGACAGTTTTGCAACATTGTGAATATGCTACAAGCCACTGAATTGTATATTTTTAAATGGTTATTTTATATTACATGAATTTTACCATGATTTAAAAATACTAGGGATGGTGGTCCCCATTCTATGGCTTGTGGTCTCCCTATTTCTTCTCCATGCAAATCTTGGGTAAAAGACAAATCAAACTGCAAAAATTTGAGATTTCTCTGGTGGTCCAGTGGTTAAGACTTGTCATTTCCACTTCAGGGGACATGGATTGGATCCCTAGTCTGAGATCCCACATGCATGCTATCCAGCGAGGTCAAAAAAGAAAAATAGAGACACAGCCTCCCTCAGAGGAGGCTCTGAGAAGAGATGGAACTCAGGCAGTCTCCCCAGATGACTCTAGTATGTGGCCCAGGTGATATCACCTGGGTGGGCTAATCCCATCACACTAGGTATTCCTCACACATGGCAACCAATTAAGGTCTGAGAAGACATATGTCCTATGGACTTTCAGGTTTCTTGAAGAAAAGCTACCTTTGGGATCTCTGACCTTAGGAAGCTATGATTCTGATAAGGCCAGGATGAAGGATGGAGGGAGGAAGCCACATCTATTTCATCTTCACTGTAGCCAGGGTCATTAAGCAGAAATGGTTTCCTCTGCCCTGGAATCCCCATGCTCACTGTCAAATGCTGGAAACAGAATGAATAATTAGAATATCTTACTGTCGATCCATTTCATAGGGTGGCCCTCATTTACTTCCAAAATAAGTGGGTTTCTTTGAAGATGAATTTATTTCCTATCAATTCTGTCAGCTCTCCATATCATAAACCTGTGTTTCCTTTTACAAAGCATTTGCTGAATTCTGTTCTCTTGAATGTGGGTTTAGAAGTTTGCATCCTAAAGATTTAAGATACCCTATTTTCACTTTGTTATTCTCCTTTTGACTTTCTGGGTGCACATGTCCCTGGCATTTCAGCCCTTATTCTAATGATTTTTAGAGTGTAACTCAATTCCTGGGTCAGGAAGATCCCCTGGAGAAGGGATAGGCACCCACTCCAGTATTCCTGGGCCTCCCTTGTGGCTCAGCAGGTAAAGAATCTGGCTTCAATGCAGGAGACCTGGGTTTGATCCCTGGATTAGGAAGATCGCCTGGAGAAGGGAAAGGCTACCCATTCCAGTATTCTGGCCTGGAGGATTCCATGGACTGTATAGTCAATGGGGTCGCAAAGAGTCCATAGACTGAGTGACTTTCACTTTAGTATTCTAGGCTTTGATTTAACCATCTGTGCAGGGAAGGCAATGTCATCTATTGAATACCCACACAGACTGGATTTTAAAACTTTATAAAACCAAGAAAAGCTTGACTTCATTTTAAGATGGAAAATCGAGGCACTTCCCTGATGGCTCAGTGGTAACGAATCCACTTGTCAATGCAGAAGACACAGGTTTCATTCCTGATCCAGGAAGATCTCACATGCCACAGAGCAACTAAGCCCCTGCACCACAACTGTTGAGCCCATGCTCTAGAGCCCAGGAGCCACAACTACTGAGCCCATGTGCTGCAACTACTGAAGCCCAAGCACCTAGAACCCGTGCTCCACAGCAAGAGAAGCCCACGCATCTCAATTAGAGAGCAGCCCCGGCTCTCCATAACTGGAAAAAAGTCCACGCAACTGGAGGAAAGTCCATGCAACAACAAAGACCCAGCACAGCCAAAAATAAATACAATTATAATTTTTTTAGAAAAGATGTAAAATCGAGGCTCTGGTTTTCAAGTCACATTGCTATGGTCTCAGCTAGTGAGGAGCAGAGCTGGGTCTCAAACTGCATTCACCTGTCATCAAAGTCACAGTTCCCTCTGTACCCTTCCCATCCTCTGACTTCAGAACATCATAGTTCCTAGGGTAGGTCTGAGAACAGGAAGATACAGAACATGGCAGATCCCTGGATTATTTAAACAATTATTTTGGCTGAATAAGAAGGGGTAGGGTTGTCAGTGGCAGTTCAATCTGTTCAGAGAAAAGGTATTACAATAAACCTTCTCATTCTCTCCCAAAGAGCAAACATATCCCCACCCCACCCCCAAAAAAACCTTTCATTCATTCAATATATATTTCCTGAGCACCAGATGCTCTGTAAGGTCTAAGAGTAACAGCAGAGAACAAGGGTAAGGTCCCTGCTTCTGGTCAATGATCAATTTAAGTAAGATGCTTATTCAGTTCAGCCACTCAGTCGTGTCCGACTCTTTGTGACCCCATGGACTGCAGCACACCAGGCTTCCCTGCCCATCACCAACTCCCAGAGCTTATTCAAACTCATGTCTATCAAGTGAGTGATGCCATCCAACCATCTCATCCTCTGTCATCCCCTTCTCCTCCTGCCTTCAATCTTCCCCAGCATCAGGGTCTTTTCCAATGAGTCAGTTCTTCACATCAGGTGGTCAAAGTATTGGAACTTCAGCTTCAGCATCAGTCCTTCCAATGAATATTCAGGACTGATGGCCTTTAGGATTGACTGGTTTGATCTTCTTGCACTCCAAGGGACTCTCAAGAGTCTTCTCCAATACCACAGTTCAAAAACAACAATTCTTCGGTGCTCAGCTTTCCTTATTGTCCAACTCTCACATCCATACATGACTACTGGAAAAACCATAGGTTTGACTAGATGGACCTTGTTGGCAAAGCAATGTCTCTGCTTTTGAATATGCTGTCTAGGCTGGTTATAGCTTTTCTTCCAAAAAGCAAGTGTCTTAATTTCATGGCTGCAGTCACCATCTGCAGTGATTTTGGAGCCCCCCAAAATAAAGTCTGCCACTGTTTCCATTATTTCCCTGTCTATTTGCCATGAAGTGATGGGACCCGATCCCATGATCTTAGTTTTTTGAATGTTAAGTTTTAAGCCAACTTTTTCACTCTTCTCTTTCACTTTCATCAAGAGGCTCTTTAGTTCCTCTTAACTTTCTGCCATAAGGGTGGTGTCATGGGCATATCTGAGGTTATTGATATTTCTCCCGACAATCTTGATTCCAGCTTGTGCTTCTTCCAGCCAAGCGTTTCTCATGATTACTCTGCATATAAGTTAAATAAGCAGGGTGACAATATACAGCCTTGACATACTACTTTCCCAATTTGGAACCAGTCTGTTGTTCCATGTCCAGTTCTAACTGTTGCTTTTTGACCTGCATACAGATTGCTCAGAAGGCAGGTATGGTGGTCTGGTTTTCCCATATCTTTAAGAATTTTCCAGTTTGTTTTGATCCACCCAGTTAAGATCCTGATTAAGAGCCTGCATTTATTAAGCATTTTATAGCCCAGATATTTCTCCACCAAAGATGGGTTTATTCAAGATCAGCAGAGAATTGCAGTTTGGGGTTTACAGCCATCCAAATTCCTACCCAGCAAGGAAAGAAGAACTCTTTTATAGAGGGGGAAATAAAGGTTGGGAGGGCTACATTAAACAGAGTCCATGGCTTTTCATTGTCTGAGTCCTTGCCTGGAAAGAGGAATGTTTCTTCTTTCTGTTGGGTTGGAGAAGGAAATGGCAACCTACTCCATCCAGTGTTCTTGTCTGGAGAATCCTGTGGACAGGGGATCCTGATGGGCTGCCGTCCATGGGATTGCACAGAGTCAGACACGACTGAAGGGACTTAGCATGCATGCATGCATGCAGCTATGAGGCAGGGTGTCAGAGCTCCCCTGTTAGTCTCCCAACTCTACTTAATTGAGATTTTTGTTTGTTCATTTTTTTGTTTTTGTTTTTGTGTGTGTGTGTGTGTGTGTTTTTCCACAAAAGCAAGAAGGGGATTCAAAGCAACAGGTATAAAAGCCTTTGCCTCATCCCAGCCAGACGCCTCCCTCAGTGGTAGAACTGAGAACACAGGAAATCTTCTCAGTGCTTCAGGGAAAAGAATCATTGCTCAGGTAATTCCTACTTGCAGGAGAGAACAAATTTTCCTATCCAACTCTCCTCTTGGCCCCAGAGACTTCAAAAACAAACACTGCTAACAGAGGTCACTAGTGTCAGTTCACATGCCTGTGATAATAGCCACCAGACAGTCCCTCTAAGGAGAATGACCTTTCCTTCAGGTGGGCCCACAGACCAGGAAAGCTGAGCCCTGCCTGCCCCATCCTGCCCCAGAGCCTTCAGGGCTTACAGCTCAGGCCTTGTCAGACCGCCATAGCGAGAGAAGCTTGAAAAGATCATAGAGCAGTCCCCAAAGAGGCAGTAAAAGCTGAGGGACACGTGCTTTTTTAAGATGAGCACATGACCACCTTTGATAGACTTTTTTTCTGTTTTGGGGGTGGCAATAATGGAATACTCATTGAGTATGTAATTTTTAACTGATGCAAATCCACCCCTTCCTGCTTTGCTTCATAAGACAGAAGATGTAATTTTAGGGGTGTGGAAAGGTTTGCATTCTGATCAGAATCACAAGCCAACCCAGTGCTTGAATGGATGCCAAGACCAGCCCCGAGCAGCGCAGGACAACCACGGGGAAAAGCTCTTCCACCTCAGTCTCCGGCTTTTCTCCCTGGGTATTTTCTCTGCCCTCACTGTACAGTTCGCGTTGTCTGTCCCCTCCCTGAGGCATTCTAGTCAGGACTGGAAAGCAAAGGCCAGGAGCCTGTTTACAGGTGTCTTTGAAAGGGAAAGTTGGATGGATCTGGCGGCTGGTCCTGGGCAGTCTACAGACTCGAATATCATGGTGGACTCATGAGTTGGGAGATGAGGCTGCAAGGTGGCTACCGCAGCAATAGAGGAAATCTGGGTGGAACACTGTGGGAGGACTCCTGGGTACTGGCAGAGTTTTAGATCTTGACCTGGATGGGGTTACAGAGATGTCCTTTTACGTCACAAAAAGTCATTGTCCTGAACATAAAGGTCATAAATGTATTTCTTTTTCATGCAGAGGGAATGCTTGTTGCATTTTATAATTTTTTTTTGAAACATGCCTTTTAAAAAGGCATCCTGAAGCATTTCTGGTTTAATCCCAATATTGCTGCCAAGTCCTCCTGATGGCGGGTGTAAGTCAGGAAACATTTGTGAAAGGGAAATGTCATTCTCTGGATACCCAAAAAGAGAGGAATTTGGGTTTTTTTTCTGTGGGAGACGGCAGACAGGGGAGATATGGCCTTCCTTCTGCAGGGCTGCAGGATCGGAGCTGGTGGGAGTTGGCACCAGGTGAGAGGACCAGGGAGGCAGGGTGGCCATCTGGCAGCTGCTGAAAGACAGAGCTGCCAGGGGCCCCCGCAGAAGCTGGCATCCCGATCTCTGCTACTGTCACGGCAGATTATGTGAGGTAAAACGTGTTCTTTATAAAGCCACTCCCAACTTTTCATTAGCTTGCTTTTCTCTTAACAAGAAAACTAATCAGGAGAAACAGCCAAAGATCCCCAAGCTGGACCTGAGTTCTCTCTCCAGCGTGGCCAAATGTGGCTGAACCCAGACCAAATAGAGATGTTTACTGACAGCCTAATAAACAAATGGGCCCCTTTGGATGTAACCTTGATGAATGGAGCATCCAGGTGTTTTCAATAATGGCAATAAGCACTGCAACTCAAAGTATTTCTGATTCAAGTATAATGCATTATTAGGCCATTAGAGGCTGAGCACAGAGGACCATTTGGACACGCCCTATCAATAATGCTGCTTCCAAGCCTGCATTTAGGCCTGGGGAATTAGTCATCCTGATATTCTATTTAATAAAAACCTCAAGAAGAAGCATCAAAAATCACATTACATTTTAACAGGGTTACAGCAGCCCGGGAGAACCACAAGTTTAATTTTCATAAGAGCATTCATTCCTCAATTATGTCAGACATGAAAATGTAAATGGCAAATTTAATGCTAACAATATCCCTCAAAGCACATTGGCAGGTAAAGGCGCATTATATTGAGTGGATGCTGGCTGCATATTAAGCAGCACCCAAAGTGAGATGTCGCAGGGGTGGCAGGGGGAGGGGTGGGGGTGAAGAGAGGAGGAGGGATGCAGGCTACTTAGCTAGGCTGCTCCTGGAAGAGCTGTAGCCTTAAAGCAGCAGGGCAGGGAGAAAGGACGACAGAACTACCAACGAAGATGAAACTTGCAAGTCTTAGGAATGTGGGCTTCCTGGCACCCCCTCACGGCATTTCCCATAGGTGCCGAAAGCCCAGTGTTTCTGTTCAACGACAGCAGTCAAAAGGTGCTAAAGAAGGCATTCAAGGGCTAAAAGTGAGCACAACTTCCAAGGGATTTCCAGGAATTGTATGACATGTGAAATGGAATTTGTATTTTAAACAGGTTAGGGACTCTCCCTCCCCCAGCTTTCTGGTCAAGAATATGGTAGAAAGAGAGAGTATTGTTTATATTTTTAACAGAAGCCACTGACATCAATCACCAAACAATTTCATTTCCTTTTTCCATAATGAAAATTGTCTCTGAAAGATGTTCATGATGTTTTGATTAGGATTTTTTTTAAAAAGTGATCAATGGCCCCCCAAAACGTCTAATATTACTTATGTACAAGCATACCTCAGAGATATTGCAAACTTAGTTACAGACCACCACAATAAAGTGAATATTGCAATAAAGCAAGGCACACACATTTTTGTGTGAGCATATAAAACATAAGAAAACAATGTATATTAATTTTTAATTAATTTTAAAATATTTAATTTTATTTTAAAATTAAGTCCCCCTTAATTTTTAAAAATATTTCATTGTTAGAAAACACTATCATCTGACAACTTGAGCTTGCCAGAAGTCTTCCATTTGTAAAACACACAGTATCTTTGAAGCACAGTAAAGCAAACTGCAATAAAATGAGATATGCCTGTACATGCATAAGAAGTCATCTGAAATATTATATACCAAACTGCTAAGGGTATCTAATGAGCATGCATTTACCTTTATAAGCAAAAATAATAATGACAAAGATTTTTTAAAGATAGAAACCCCATTAGAGAATGTCCATTCATGGACAGAGCCATTTCTCTGATGACAGGCAGTTGTATCATTCCTTCTGAGTTACTCTGTGTTTGTAATTAAATCAGAATCATAAAACATGAGAGCAGAAAGAAAGCTCAGATGCAGTCTAGTCTCATCCTTCCCTTCACTGTGGAGGAAGCAAAGGGCCAGAGAGGTTCATTCATTTAAGAAAGATTTGCCAAGAGTCTGAGGTGTGCCAGGCAGGACTCGAGGCTCTGGGCTTCCCTCCAGGGAATCATCGAAGCCACAGACTGAAAAGTCTAGGCAAATATATCACTGATAACTGGATTCCATGTAACCTGACATGCGACAGCAAATTTTACCATGCTTTCCTTTTGTTGGAAATTCACCTTTCTAAAGATCTACTCAGATATTTGTTATTTCAAATGATGTAATGAGTCATTGGTATAACTATTCTTTTCTCTTTTCATATGAGAAAGCCTTCATAAAGGTTAAAAAAAAGGAAAATTTTCAAACTATATTATTTTTATGTGAAAGATCCAATAGGGAAAACATAAGGAAGTATGCACATTAAGTTGATGAAAACAAGCTTTTATTAAGTGTATACCTCTTATAAGACTCTGTGATGATTGCTAAGGATACAGCATCTCACAGTCTGGGGAAGGAGCTAAGCACATAAACAAATAAGACAGT
Organism: Capra hircus; assembly: GCF_001704415.2. Taxonomy (NCBI): domain Eukaryota; kingdom Metazoa; phylum Chordata; class Mammalia; order Artiodactyla; family Bovidae; genus Capra; species Capra hircus. The sequence continues at coordinate 58,697,872 of NC_030811.1, forward strand.
ACAGTGCCATATAGGTCTGCGTGAAACTGCATATCAGATGTGGCATGGTATTGAGGGGTCAGTAGTGACTTTGGGGGAGGTTTTAGTGAAGGATTCACTGGGGTAACATCCAAGTTGAGTTTTTAGTAATGAACAGGCATTTGCCCAATGTATATAAGAAGTAAAGGGCATTTATGCAAAAGGAACAGCAGTTGCTAAGGTTGTTATGTATTAAATCACATGATGTACGAGATATGCTAGTGCACAGGGTGAAGGACCCCATGGGAGGGAGTGAGAGGGGCAGAGAGGCAGAGCACAGTGGGCTCCTATACCATGAAAAGAAGTTAGATTTTATTGCAACAGCTGTGTGAAAAGAAAAGTGTCCTGATCAGGTTTTCATTTTATAGAGTATTTTGATAGCTAAGGAATGGGACTAGAAGGCATCAGATGGAAGTGAGGAGACTAGAAAACTAATGCAAATAATAGTCCAGGTCAAAAAAAAATGAGGCTAGGGCTGTAACTGAAAGGTAAGGGGGGAAGGGACACGTGAAAGAGACACTTAGGAGGTAAAATCTTTAGGGCGTATTGGATGTGGGATGAGAAGGAGCGAGAATCAAGGATGAACTTGGGGTTGGGAGGTTTGACTTTGGAATCTTCAGGAGTGATGATGTCTCCTAGTAAACAGAAAAATCAAGAGAGGAGTTTGGTGGGCTAGAGTAGGGAATTAATTTAGCTTTAGACAGGTGAGTTTGAGGAGGCTTTGGGACATTCAAGCAAAATTTTTGATGGACATTGGCTATGGCACTCCAGAGAAAGTTCTACCTGGAGACACAGACTTGTAAGCTTCATCACATGATAGTGGTTTAAACTCTGAGAGTGAATTAGCTTTTTGGCCTAGGGAGAAAATGAATGAAAAGAAAAGGGTATAGCTACTAAGGAACAAAAATGTTAAGATCCAGATAGAGCAATAAAAACCAAAGAGGATGACAAAGAACAGTCAGAGAAGTAGTGAAATAGCCTGACAGTAACCAGATTACAGACTAACAGAGCAGTTTGGGGGGAAGAACTGAATCATACTTCTTTAGCCACGGGAAGGCTCTCATGAAACATGCAGCATGAATAATGGGGGAGGCATCAAGTCTCACAGTGGTGGGTGAGCTGCATGCATGGAAGCCCACATAGATGACAGGAAGCCAGCTGTCAAAAATGGGGAGGAGGTTAGCATTGTGAAGCAGGCATGGCACTTTGGGGTCCCTTGAGTAACTTAAAATAAGACCAAGAGTTACAAAATCAGAGGAAACACACCAAACCATAGGAAATGTTATTGATGCCTTATTTCTGGCTAGAGTTCAGGGTAGCTGAGGCAAGGTATGTAAAGCCCAAGCTCCCAGACATTCTTAACAGGATTTTAAAATATTTTTAATTGGAGGAATTCCCCGGTGGTCCAGTGGTCAGAACTTGGTGCTTTCACTGCAGTGCTGTGCTGTGCTTAGTCACTCAGTCGCGTCAGACTCTTTGCGACCCCATAGACTGTAGCCCGCCAGACTCCTCTGTCCGTGGGATTCTCCAGGCGGGAATACCAGAGTGGGTTGCTGTGCCCTCCTCCAGGGGATCTTCCCTACCCAGGGATCAAACCCAGGTCTCCTGCTTTGCAGGCAGATTCTTTACCAGATGAGCCACTGGGGAAGCCTAAGAATACTGGAGTGGGTAGCCTGTCCCTCCTCCAGGGAATCCTGCTGACCCAGGAATTGAACCGGGGTCACCTGCATTGCAGGGGGATTCTTTACCAGCTGAGCTCCCAGTGAAGACCTTCACTGCAGTGACCTGGGTTCAATTCCTGGTCCAGGAACTGAGATCCTGCAAGCTGCATGGTGTGGCTGAAAAAATTAATTTAAATTAAAAAATTTTTAATTTTAATTAAAAAAAGAGGAAACTCTTTTTTTTCTTTTCATCACATATCATCCCATATCATATATCATGATCCATTCCCATCTTCAGCTCCTTCCCGACACTTAACAATCCATAGCCTATGACAGGAGTAGGGAGAGCATTATTAAAAGAAACGGGAGGCATTTGCCAGCCACAGTGATCTCCACCTTATCATGGCTGTGTCTGTCTTCTCCCTGTCAGCAGTAAGCATCTGTCACATACTGACCATCTGGACTCTTGGGGTTTCTTTCCGATGTCCAGCGTCAAAAGAGCAGAGAGGTTTGAAATCACATTTATTCTACAGGTCAGCTGGGGAGATGGTACAATGTGAATATTCTAAGACAAAGAGTTACACTTTGTCTCCATGTAGTGAACCAGAAGACAAGATAACACAGGCAGGATGAGGCAAGGATCTTATTTAAGCCAGTAGAACAATGGGGAGACATTCTAACTAGAGATCTGACTCTGCGTTCTTGTCACATTAAGGCTATCCACTCCAGCATTCTTGGGCTTCCCTGGTAGCTCAGACAGTAAAGAATCCGCCTGCAAGGTGAGAAACCTGGGTTCAATCCCTGGGTTGGCAAGATCCCCTGGAGAAGGGAATGGGTACCTACTCCAGTATTCCCAGCCTGGAGAATTCCATGGACAGAGGAGCCTGGCAGGCTACAGTCCATGAGGTCGCAAAGAGTTGGACACGACTGAGCGGCTTTCACTTTCAGTTTCTGGTCACATCAGAGTCTGTAAGCATTTCTCCCCTTTGCCTGGAGCCATCATGTACCACTGCTGAAGAGCATGGTAAGACAAGAGACAGGTTAAGAATGAGGAAATTGTGCATTATATAATAGCCAAGTGCATAGAGGGCAAACACCTGATATTGGGCTGAGAGAGTAGCCTCCTGTCCTCTAGCTTCATGTTTCCATGTGAGGGACGTGACTCTTGGCCTCTCCGTCACCCTCTAGCCCGAAAAGAGCAGTGAACTATTGGACTGTTTAATTTGGATCAAACACTTGTCTGCAATTGCATCTGTGTGGAGCTCTGCAGAAGTCCCCACCAGCAGAAGGCACTGCTTCTCTTCTAGGTTTCCTGGAGAAACAGAGCGTTGGGTGACAATTTCTGTGAGGCACCTGGATGAGCACTTTGCACAAAATAAATTTACAACGGTAGTCTTTATATGCACCAAGAATTAACTTCCATTGGCAAATATACTGTGTGCCCAGGATTTGATTTTGCCCAGAAGAGACTGACAATAACAAGCACACGTTAACTGAATGGGATTTGGAATACTGAAGGAGCCAGGGGAGAAATATTCAGAAGGTATTCAAGGCTTTCTCTGTGCTGGGCCCTGAATCTTATGTACATTAAGACCATCTCATCTTCACAGTAATTCCATTTGATAGTTAGGGAAATAATGTCAGAGAGACTAGGCAACTTGCCATGATGGCACAGGTGAAATGAGACAGAACCTGCATTTAAATGCCTCAGGTCTGTCGAATTCCAAAGTTGAATTGCTCAACCAGTCAGCTGTACTGCCAAATGGCAAGTAATTTGTTTCCTGAATTTTCTATTTATTTATAGTTCAGCCCTATGTCAGAGCAGAGAACCCATTGTCAAGGAACAGCAGAAATGTTTGAGTTTTTACTTAGTTCAGAAAATTCATAGGATTTGGTAGGAAACTTTTATCTACTGCTCTATCTAAGGAAGATGTTCCTTAAAATCAAAGCTGTTGCTGCTTAGGGAAGTGGCAGGAACATGGGCTTTGAGAAAGACAGTCCAGAGTTAGAATCCTAGCTCTGTCTCTTATTAACTGAGGGACACTAAGTTTCCCCATTTGGAAATGGGGCTAATGATGCCATGCCAAGCTTAGTCGCTTCAGCCCTATCCAACTCTTTTGCCGTCACATAGACTGTAGCCCACCACCCTCCTCTGCCTATGGGATTTTTCAGGCAAAAATACTAGGGTGGGTTGCCATGCCCTCTTCCAGAAGATCTTCCCAACCCAGGGATCAAACTCATGTCTCCTGCATTACAGGCAGATTCTTTACCACTCAGCCACCAGGGAAGCCCATATAAAACTCTTGCATGCCATAGTATATACCTGCATGCTGTAGTATATACCTGCATGCCGTAGTATATACCTGCATGCTGTAGTATATACCTGCATGCCATAGTATATACCTGCATGCCATAGTATATACCTGCATGCTGTAGTATATACCTGCATGCCATAGTATATACCTGCATGCCGTAGTATATACCTGCATGCTGTAGTATATACCTGCATGCCATAGTATATACCTGCATGCCGTAGTATATACCTGCATGCTGTAGTATATACCTGCATACTATAGTATATACCTGCATGCCATAGTATATACCTGCATGCCGTAGTATATACCTGCATGCCGTAGTATATACCTGCATGCTGTAGTATATACCTGCATGCCGTAGTATATACCTGCATGCCATAGTATATACCTGCATGCTATAGTATATACCTGCATGCCGTAGTATATACCTGCATGCTGTAGTATATACCTGCATGCCATAGTATATACCTGCATGCCGTAGTATATACCTGCATGCCGTAGTATATACCTGCATGCCATAGTATATACCTGCATGCCATAGTATATACCTGCATGCCGTAGTATATACCTGCATGCCATAGTATATACCTGCATGCCATAGTATATACCTTCATGCCATAGTATATACCTGCATGCTGTAGTATATACCTGCATGCCGTAGTATATACCTGCATACTATAGTATATACCTGCATGCCATAGTATATACCTGCATGCCGTAGTATATACCTGCATGCCGTAGTATATACCTGCATGCCGTAGTATATACCTGCATGCCATAGTATATACCTGCATGCCATAGTATATACCTGCATGCTGTAGTATATACCTGCATGCCATAGTATATACCTGCATGCCGTAGTATATACCTGCATGCTGTAGTATATACCTGCATGCCATAGTATATACCTGCATGCCGTAGTATATACCTGCATGCTGTAGTATATACCTGCATACTATAGTATATACCTGCATGCCATAGTATATACCTGCATGCCGTAGTATATACCTGCATGCCGTAGTATATACCTGCATGCTGTAGTATATACCTGCATGCCGTAGTATATACCTGCATGCCGTAGTATATACCTGCATGCTATAGTATATACCTGCATGCCGTAGTATATACCTGCATGCTGTAGTATATACCTGCATGCCATAGTATATACCTGCATGCCATAGTATATACCTGCATGCCGTAGTATATACCTGCATGCCATAGTATATACCTGCATGCCATAGTATATACCTGCATGCTGTAGTATATACCTGCATGCCGTAGTATATACCTGCATGCTGTAGTATATACCTGCATGCCGTAGTATATACCTGCATGCCATAGTATATACCTGCATGCTATAGTATATACCTGCATGCCATAGTATATACCTGCATGCCGTAGTATATACCTGCATGCTGTAGTATGTATCTGCATGCTGTAGTATGTACCTGCATGCCATAGTATATACCTGCATGCCATAGTATATACCTGCATGCCATAGTATATACCTGCATGCCATAGTATATACCTGCATGCTATAGTATATACCTGCATGCCATAGTATATACCTGCATGCCATAGTATATACCTGCATGCCGTAGTATATACCTGCATGCTGTAGTATGTACCTGCATGCTGTAGTATGTACCTGCATGCTTTAGTATATACTTGCATGCTGTAGTATATACCTGCATGCCATAGTATATACCTGCATGCTATAGTATGCTCCCAGGTTGTAGTATACCACAAACTGTATACTATAGCCTGCCTTCATATAAAATACCTGCATGCCATAGTATATACCTGCATGCTATAGTATGCTCCCAGGTTGTAGTATACCACATACTGTATACTATAGTCTGCCTTCGTAATGTTGGTTCTCTTCCTTCCTTCAAGTTGTGAAAATTATAGAAAGCGATGATGATGATACAGCTTGCATTCCAAAAACAGATGTTAAGAGAGTTGTTCAGTCACTAAATCCTGTCCCACTCTTTGCAACCCCATGGACTGCAGCACACCAGGCTTCCCTGTCCTTCACTATCTGCCGAAATTTGCTCAAACTCATGTCCATTGAATCGGTGATGCCATCCAACCATCTCATCCTCTATTGCCCCTTTCTCCTCCTGCCTTCAATCTTTCCCAGCATCAGGGTCTTTTCCAATGAGTTGGCTTTTTGCATCAGGTAGCTAAAGTACTGGAGCTTCAGCCTCAGCTGAATATTTACTTCCAATAAAATATTCAGGTTGATTTCATTTAGGATTGACTGGTTGATCTCCTTGCTGCCCAAGAGACTCTCAAGAGTCTTCTCCGGCACCACAATTCAAAAGCATCAATTCTTTGTTGCTCAGCCTTTTTTATGGTCCAGCACTCACATCTGTACACAACTATTGGAAAAACTATGAACAAAGCTGGTGGAGGTGATGGAATTCCAGTTGAGCTATTTCAAATCCTGAAAGATGATGCTGTGAAAGTGCTACACTCAGCAAATTTGGAAAACTCAGCAGTGGCCACAGGACTGGAAAAGGTCAGTTTTCATTCCAATCCCAAAGAAAGGCAATGCCAAAGAATGCTCAAACTACCGCACAATTGCACTCATCTCACACACTAGCAAAGTAATGCTCAAAATTCTCCAAGCCAGGCTTCAGCAATATGTGAACTGTGAACTTCCAGAGTTTCAAGCTGGTTTTAGAAAAGGCAGAGGAACCAGAGATCAAACTGCCAACATCCGCTGGATCATGGAAAAAGCAAGAGAGTTCCAGAAAAACATCTATTTCTGCTTTATTGACTATGCCAAAGCCTTTGACTGTGTGGATCATGATAAACTCTGGAAAATTCTGAAAGAGATGGAAATACCAGACCACCTGACCTGACTCTTGAGAAACCTGTATGCAGGAAGCAACAGTTAGAACTGGACATGGAACGATAGACTGGTTCCTATAGGAAAAGGAGTACGTCAAGGCTGTATATTGTCACCTTGCTTATTTAACTTCTATGCAGAGTACATCATGAGAAACATTAGGCTTGAGGAAGCACAAGCTGGAATCAAGATTGCCGGGAGAAGTATCAATAACCTCAGATATGCAGATGACACCACTCTTATGGCAGAAAGTGAAGAAGAACTAAAGGGCCTCTTGATGAAAGTGAAAGAGGAGAGTGAAAAAATTGGCTTAAAGCTCAACATTCAGAAAACAAAGATCATGGCATTTGGTCCCATCACTTCATGGCAAATAGATGGGGAAACAGTGGTAACAGTGGCTGACTTTATTTTCTAAGGCTCCAAAATCACTGCAGATAGTGATTACAGCCATGAAATTAAAAGATGCTTACTTCTTGGAAGGAAAGTTCTGACCAACCTAGACAGCATATTCGGAGAAGGTGATGGCACCCTACTCCAGTACTCTTACCTGGAAAATCCCATGGACGAAGGAGCCTGGTAGGCTGCAGTCCATGGGGTCATTAAGAGTAGGACATGACTGAGCAACTTCACCTTCACTGTTCACTTCCATGCATTGGAAAAGTAAATGGCAACCCACTCCAGTGTTCTTGCCTGGAGAATCCCAGGGACAGGGGAGCCTGGTGGGCTGCCGTCTATGGGGTCGCATAGAGTGACTGAAGCGACTTAGCAGCAGCAGACAGCATATTAAAAAGCAGAGACATTACTTTGTCAACAAAGGTCCGTCTAGTCAAGGCCATGGTTTTTCCAGTGGTCATGTATGAATATGAGAATTGGACTATAAAAAAAGCTGAGTTTAGAAGAATTGTTGCTTTTGAACTGTGGTATTGGAGAAGACTCTTAAGAGGCCCTTGGACTGCAAGGAGATCCAACCAGTCCATCCTAAAGGAGATCAGTCCTGAGTCTTCATTGGAAGGACTGATGTTTAAGCTGAAACTCCAATACTTTGGCCACCTGATGTGAAGAGCTGACTCATTTGAAAAGACCCTGATTCTGGGAAAGACTGAGGGCAGGAGGAGAAGGGGACGACAGAGGACGAGATGGTTGGATGGCATCACTGACTCAATGGACATGGGTTTGGGTGGACTCTGAGAGCTGGTGATGGATAGGGACATCTGGCGTGCTGCAGTTCATGGGGTCCCAAAGAGCTGGACACAACTGAGCGACTGAACTGAACTGAACTGGAAAAACCATAACTTTGACCTAAATGGATCTTTGTTGGCAAAGTGGTGTCTCTGCTTTTTAATATGCTCTCTAGGTTTGGCATAGCTCTCTTTCCAAGGAGCAAGAGTCTTTTAATTTCATGACTACAGTCACCATTCACAGTCATTTTTGGAGCCCAAAAGAATTAAATCTGTCACTATTACCACTTTTCCCCCTTCTATTTGCCATGAAGTGATGGGACCAGTCATGTCCAACTCTTCACAGCCCCACAAACTGTAGCCTCCCAGGCTCCTTTGTCTTTGGAACTTTTCCAGGCAAGAACACTGGAGTAAATTGCCATTTTCTACTCTAGGGGATCTTTCTGATCCAAGGATCAAACTCTCATTTCCTGCATTGGCAGGTGGATTCTTTACCACTAGCACCATGTGGGAAGCCCTTGAGAGAGGATAGTAATAATTCAAAACTGTTCAGAGGACCTAAAGCCAGGCTTCTTTCCATTCACATCCCAGTGAGAATCAGTTCCTTATCAACTACTCAGGAAAATATACAAAACCCAAACCTCACTGGAGGCATCAAGCATGGTAGACAGTTTCCTGAGATGAAGCATAGTGATCCCTATCTCCAGGTATTCGTACCCTTGTGTAATCCTCTCCCCTTGAGTATGGGCTGGACTTGGTACTCACTTGTAAAGAATAGCAAACAGCAAAAGCAATAGTATGTCATCTCTGAGATTAGGTTAAGAAACTGCAACTTCCATCTCCCTACTTTTCCTTTTCCCTTTCCTTCAGTGTCTATTCCTTCTTCCCTTTGGCAAATATGTTTTGGCCATGTCAGGCACAAATCACCAACATCTCTCCAGTTTTGTCTCTCCTGGCTCTAACAAAGCTCATGGATAGGGCAGGCAAAAAAACTGTTTGCCTTAGAGGGTGGGGTCCAGAGGAGACAGTGAACACTCAGGATCAATGTTTGACCCTCTCGCACCCAGGGATGGGCTTGGACTGCTCCCCAAACAAGCACAAACTCCATGGTTTGTGCACTTCAGCATAAAAGAACATCAGATCCTTAGAGAAGTTAATGCTGCCAGTGGACAATCTGGAGGTGTTAACCGCCATGTCTAGAGAAATTAGATCCCCTGGCCTGAAATTTTCCACTGAGAACTTTTTATAGTTTCTGTTTCCATTTGTAATTATATTTGGGAAGGGTGGACTTAACAGATACTTTTGAGCTAGAGATGTTTTACATGCTCATGAATTAAATAAGGGTTTTATCCTACAGCCAAATTATTTTTTTTAAAAATGTCTCAGGCAGGAAGAAAGCCAAGTTCTACCAAGACAGAATTTCTCAAGGTCTTGGAAGCCAGTGTCTGGTTGAAAATTTGCTACAGCCTCATTTGGGGCATTCAGATAACTCTGACTATACCCTGATAGGCTGTTTGAGTCATTATCTCCCCTAAGAAGATCCAGTTCCAAGAGCAGGAAATTAAATAGCTTATTTTAGCCAAGAAGACTGCTGTAAATTAGCTAACTCCATTACTTTCATTGCAGTGCTTATCTCACCCTAAAGGACAGCCTTGGGGCGGCAAAGAAGCTCTTAACTGCTGAGAATGGGAGAGGCTCCTGCTGCACTAAGGCACAGCCTCAGGAGTGTCTGCAGGGAGGACAGTGCCATTAGGTGCCCTAAATGCCACCACTTTGGGTTCAAACAGGATTCTCTCTGATAATTTTTAACAAATCAGTGAGCTCTGTGAGGACAAGGATGTTATCCTTTATCTATGAGTATATTCTAAGGTGCTCTGTTTTCAGCCAAAGCCAAACTTTCTAACCTCTGAAAAGGGGGTGACAATACCCACACACTAGAAGCTGCAGAGAACATTATACGTTATTCACCCAGAGTCCCTAACATGGTTCCTGGCATAAGTAACACTTAGTATTCATATACTTAAATTAATGAATGAGTAAGTGAATATTGCATAAGCAATCATGGAGATAAAATTAACCTTAAAAAATCTTTATTTTTGTGTTTGCTATCTGTCAGACACCACTTTTAATGGACAGAGAGCATCAAAATATGTAGCAGAGAAGAACAATGTTTTTGCAACCTGCTCTACTAATATAAAATTTAATAGAGCAAAAATAACTTATTATCATTATGGCCATTTTACAGGTGAGCAAAATGAGTATTTCAGGGGTTAAGTAATTTGCTGAAGCTATTCACAAGTATACAATAAGGTTTTCATAATTACATGAGTATCTGTTGAGTATGTCAGTTCAGTTCAGTTCAGTCGCTCAGTCGTCTCCGACTCTTTGCGACCCCATGAATCGCAGCACACCAGGCCTCCCTGTCCATCACCAACTCCGGAGTTCACTCTGACTAACATCCATCGAGTCGGGGATGCCATCTAGCCATCTCATCCTCTGTCGTCCCCTTCTCCTCCTGCCCCCAATCCCTCCCAGCATCAGAGTCTTTTCCAATGAGTCAACTCTTCGCATGAGGTGGCCAAAGTACTGGAGTTTCAGCTTTAGCATCATTCCTTCCAAAGAAATCCCAGGGCTGATCTCCTTCAGAATGGACTGATTGGATCTCCTTGCAGTCCAAGGAACTCTCAAGAGTCTTCTCCAACACCACAGTTCAAAAGCATCAATTCTTCAGCACTCAGCTTTCTTCACAGTCCAACTCTCACATCCATACTACATACATTAGCTCTTTTACTATTTCAGCAGCCTCATCATTATGCTATGGACTATTAACTCCACATAACAAAGGAAGAAACAGAGGCTCAGAGGAGTGAAATGTTTATGATCTGTTAGCGGCAGAGCAGGGACTCAAACCCAGATGGTCCTGGTGGCAAAGTCCATGTGCTTCATCCCAACATTGACCCATTAAAGTAGGTGCACCTTCTACCACAGGGTAAGAACTCCCTGTGAGGGTGTCAGTCTCAGGGAACAGGATGGGTCATATTCAGTTTCATGTCCTTCTCAAGACTGGCACAGTGCCTGTCTACAAATAAGCATTTGAAAAATATGGCACCTATTCTCTGCTCATGCTTGGGAAATGCTCTGCAAGCCTCTTACATAAGGTAGCTGGCATCTGTTGAGGAAATGTATTAGAGTTCTCCAGAAAAACAGAATCAATAAAATGTGTGTGTGTGGAAACAGATCTATTTTTAGAAATTGACTCATACAATTATGGTGACAGGCAAGGTGAAAATCTACAGTATGGGCCAACAGGTTAGGAACTCAGGAAGAGCCAGTCCTCAGATCCAGTCTCAAGGCCATCTGCTGGCATGGGACTTTTGCTTGGAAGAGTATAGTCTTTTGTTCATTCAGGGCTTCACCTGATTGGGTGCAGCCCACTCACATTATGGAGGACAATCTACATTACTCAAAGTCCACCAATTTAAATGTTAATCTCATCCAAAAACACCCTCACAGAAACATCTAGAATAAGTTTGACTACATGGCTGGGCACTATGGCTCAGCTAAGTGGACATATAAACTTACCAATCACAAGAAGTTAGACAAAAACATTTAAAAATATACACATGGGTCCACAGCTCTGCCTTCAAGAGACAAGCAGAGGACATACCACACTCTCTGACTGGCAGAGTCCACTTATGTACAAGCTACTACTTTATTGGCCATGTTTTGTAGTGAAATGTACTGAGAGTAACTGACGAAGGCACTGAGGAATCATGCAGGGCTCCAGACTGGACAGTGAACCTACGGCAGGGAAGCCCAAAGAGAAGCAGTTGGATGTCTCCTAGGAAGAAATTCAAATGATGAGGCAGGTCATGAGTCTGTGCAGCTGGGCCCCAAAAGGACACACACAGGTGACATCCCCTAACTCACGGGATGTCGCACAGTCTGGGGTCTGACATGGGTTCATAACCTTATTGCTTTTTCAGGACACGAGAGAGGTTCATCTTCTCAAGCAGCACACATAAACTAAGTTCAAGAGACCAATGTGAAACAGAAAGGATTCTCTTAAACTCCAGTTAATAACTGCCATGAGCCAGGTTGATCTTCTTCAAGTAAATTAAAGGACTTTGTTCAAAACCTTCAAATGAATTGAAGTCAAGGGAGTCTTTGCACTGCAAGTTCTGAGTCTGGATTCTACCCCTGTTTCTGACCCCATGCCCTAACACCTACAGCCGCTTTCTACATGTACTCAAACCAATATGGCTTCTTGCTGTTCTTTCATCATGTTATCCTTCTGCATCCCCTCTGCAGGGCAATTGCCTCCTTGCTGACCAGCCCATTCTTTCTTTCAGCAGGTTTATAGATCAAGGAACTAAGTGTGGCCTCCAGTCAACAACCATGGACAAACTGAGGTCTGCAGGCCAACATCCTATAAAAGGAATCAAATTCTACCATCAACCATGTGGGTGAGCTGGAAAGGGCACCCTGCTCCAGTTAGGCCTTGAAAGGACAGCAGCCCTGGAGACACCTTGTTTGCAACTTTATGAGAGACCTAGAGCTAGAGGACCCAGGTAAGGCATGCCCAGATTCCTGACTTGCAGAAACCATGAGATGATATATTGGTTGTTTTAAGCTGGCCAAGTTTTGGAGTAATTTGTTACAAAGCAATAGATAGCTAATATATCAAGTGACTTAAGCACTGCACAATTTTTCATGTGAGTAAATACGGTCCAGAAAACAGAAATAATTAAAATCAGTTCCAAGCTTTACTGATATTTTGTAAAGAAAGTGAAGGCAGGAGAAAGACCACAGAAATGATGTTATAAAGGAGAAGAAGCATAAACATTTCTTGTATTAGTCATGGTAAGCTAATCTGAGAACAAACAGCCCCGAATTATCTTGTTTGTAAAAGTCTTGTTTTTCCTCCCGCTAAGTCCAGTAGTTAATGACTATCTTCCAAGAGTAGGATGGCTAATCATTCTAGTTTTCTCAGAACTTGAGGGCTTCACAGGACACAAATGCTCTGTACTAAAACCAGAAAAGCCTCAGGCAAACCAGGATGAGTTGGTCACCTATCCAAAAATGAGTCCTTGAGCCAGCTCAGGTTCTTCATTGATTCTTCCACATTTAGTCACATTTCATTAGTGAGGACTAATCACATGGCCCCACCACAGACTTCCTGGTGGAACAGTAGATAAGAATCCACCTGCCAATGCAGGGAACATGGGTTTGATCTCATCCAGGAAGATTCCACATATCTCAGAGCAACTAAGCCCATGTGCCACACCTGCTGAGCCTGGGCTCTGGAGACTGTGAGCTGAAACTACTGAGCCCACGTGTAGCAACCTCTAAAAAAAAGCCCATGTGCCTACAGCCCATGCTCTGCAACAAGAGGAGCCACAGCAATAGAAGCCTGTGCACCAGAGTAAAGAGTAGCCCTCATTCACGACAACTAGAGAAAGCCGCATGCAGCAGCGAAGACCCAGCACAGCCAAACAGGAAAATAAATAAATAGTAGTCACATGGCCCCACCCAGATGCAAAGCAGCAGGCAGCTGGGTCTCCGGAAAGAACAAATGGGTTAATGAGCATGTCACCAGTCTTTTTCCAATGCCCCAGCTTCCTATGGAGTCACAAGGGTGTTCTGAGAATGCATATTTGCAGTTAAACTTCCTCTCACTTAGTAGGCCACCTTGACTTCATGGAGTGGCCATAGTCAGTCAGTTGTCAGAGATAAAGATTCTCTAATGCAGGAAGCCAGCTACAATAAGAAGAAACCATTCTGCAGATAAAACAAAGAAGGAATAAAGGAAGAAAAGGGGATAAGCTGACCAAATCTCTTTTCAAGTCAAAGAATCAAAAAGTGATCACTTATAGTTCTTGCCCCTGTCCTGAAAATTAAATCTATATGCCTGTGTATGTGTATAACAATTCCTAGGTATAGAATAATACTTGTTAGTGGTAAAAGGAAGAAGGTTTACATTCTCAGATGATTTCTATCTTGCATCTGTCTTGCATTAAGAAATACTACTGCACAATTTAGACACATTTTTTTAAATAATTAAAGTTTAAGATTGAATTTTATACAGTTTTCCAGCAGAATCTCTTGCCTGGGCTATGTAAAAATTTTCCTCCAAGATGGGAGATGCTGCTTAATACAGTTTCACCTGATTTCCCCTGATGGGACAGTGTTAGTCCCCATCAAAGGGTTATGACAACAAAGGTGTTAATATTACCAGAGCTAAAGTAAAGACCAGTCAAGAATCTAGAATCCAGAGAAAAATTCTATCAGTAAAGGTCTTTGGGTAACTGTTGTTGCCAGATTGAACTGGTTACATGATATGTGACCGAAAGTATCATGGTTCTTTGAGCTCAGGACAAAGTTCTGGAGGTCACAACAGAAGGGGTTCAGGTTGAAAGAGGTTTCAAAGATCAGGGGAAGAGGAATAAGAAGACTAGCAATTATAAGACTAGTAACTACTGTACATTTGATACCATGTGATGGTTTTCCTGCTAATGTTTGCCTACCTACTATACACTCACTTCAGTCTGTGGTTTATCCAAATTGTTGTGTCTTTGGCCTCCTCCAGCATAACTATCTTGGGGAAACTAAGGTGACACAGTGGTAATTAAATAGCTGTGAGGACATCAGTTCCTGCCGTCATGGGGTAAAGATGCCCCAAAGCACTGCTTTGGTTTCTGGAGTATACTCAGTTCAGTTCAGTTCAAGCCCAAATGTGGAAAGAAGCAGTAGCAGGATGCTGGAAAGATCAAGCTCTTTCACAGGGGAAGCTTCAGTGGCTGGTGAGCACAATCCAGTAAAGTGAGATGAGAAGGAAGGAGCAGTCAGTGCAGATGAATAAACGACTCCTTCCATGCAACCCTTTATCTGAATTTGTCAAAAAAACAAATACTCGACAGGAAATACATAACCCTAAAATAGTAGCCTGATACATTTATTAGCTATAACTGAGTTTTCTAAAGACACAGCAGAGTTAATTCAGTGTTCATGCTTAGAGGAAGGCTTAAACGACTGGCCCCTTCTACTATTTAAAATTTAGAAAACCAGAATGTTCCTGATGAGAATCAGATCGCTATATCGCGTGAAGAAATATGCCTAGAAATATGGCACTAAATGTCTGCCTCACCCTGTTTGGGTACCATTTTGCAAATGGTGAGTCAAGTAAATATAGCTAGTCCATGTGAAGGCACTAGAGGTAAAAATTCTCAATATCTGGTGCCCAAACATGATCAAAGACAGTGAGACCTGATGCGTAATTTGTCTGCTAGTTCAGACCGCTCTTCTAAAGAAGATTTTAAACTTGATTAAGATACCTGAAATACACACTATGCAAAGAACTATATACACGTTTATCTCTTTATCAACTATCTATGTGTTTATCTATGTATGTATCTATCCATGTTATTGTAGATTAACTTAAGCACAAATACATACAATTACAAAGTCAAACAGTATACAAGTCTAATGACATCATACTTCTGGAATTATCTACCAGTCCTTATCACTAGGAAATGTTGCCAGGCTAAACTGGTTTTCAGCTATTACTCCCTGGGAGACAACTGACAATGTCTGAAGACATTTTTTACCATTACAAGTTAGGGGTGGGATGTCACTGGCATTTAGTGTGTAGAGGCCAGGGATGCTGCTAAACACTCTATAGTGTGGGTTCTTAGTTGCAAACTACAAAATCAACTCTACTTAGTTTAAACAACAAATGAATCTTTTCAAGTCTATCAAGCAGCTCACAGTATTTCCAGGGGAGTCAGAGAGTCAGTCTTAGAGCTAAACAGCTGAAGTAATGCCCAAACACCAGTGCAACAAAGACAGTACATACACAGCATGGGTGCTTTGCCACCACCTTCACCAAAAAAGTGTCTAGCCAGCCCTGCTTTCTCTTACTGATTACTTCTGAATCGGAATTTCACACAGTGTGCCTAGTTGACAGAGATTAAAGTAATGCCTTGCAATACATGATGGGGCCATGGAAAAGATGGAAAAGCAGCTAATTTGTGGATGCATGAGATGATAGCCAGTTTTTAAAAAGCATAGTGAGTAGCACAGCTGTGAGACTGAAAGCCAAAGAATTCATGATCACCTTACTGTAACTGAAATAACATTTTATTATCAACACCACATTTATTTACAACAAGTCTATATTAAATAAATAAAGTGTTTTTAAACAGAGACACTCATAAACCAAGGTTATGTATTGAGCAGTTGATGAAACTGTGATGAGAGGCTTGCAAGAGCCCCAACCTGTATTTCCTCTGGAAGCAGTGATTCCTTACTCACTAGTTCAGTATTTGTGGCAACTTTAAGGCCATAACTACTGCAGATAATGAGAATCACTGCACCTTAGGAAGAGCCACTCAGAGTCAACTTCACCCTAACGTATATTTTCCTGATGGTATGTAGTTTTCTGAAAGAACATCCAAAAGGCTTACTGAGTGCCTGGTGGGAGGGTCGCTGTAGAGGAAGAGAGGAAGTCCTGGAGAAAGGGGATTTGGGAGGAACAGACAAGCTCCTCCCACTCCCCAGGAAATTATGATTCAACGCAGAGGCTCCTGGAGTAGAAACCCAGTGAATGACATGCCAAAGATCAGAGAGCTCAGAGACCATGATGCTTATTCTTGTGATTCAGTTCTGTCTTCAGCTCTGTCTTTTTCGCACTTGCCCCACAGTTACAGAAAGCTTTCCTTGTGACGACCTTTTGCAGCAACAATAAGGTATATGTTCCTCATGCCACGGTTACACTAGCCGTGTCAACTAGCCATCAGCTGTAACTCCTAGAAAGGACTAGCATCACACAATGTGATTCAGCCTGAGAATATTTTAGAAAATGGACAGGCTGACGGACGAGCAAATTTCTGCCAGCCAATCGGCCGCTCTAGAGTTTACAGCCTTTACAGACTCACTCAACAAAGAACAACATTTTTCAGTCCCAGAAAATATACACAAATGTATGTCTGGTAATATTAACATCAAGGAAACAGCAATATTTATTGAGCACTTCCTCTGTAACAAGCATTGATATCAGTACTTAACTTGCTGTAACTTGTAGAGCTTAGTGTACATCAAAGTCAAGTTAAATTAGAACAGCATTTGGAAGTAATGATCTCTGGGCATGGAAGTTTCTTCCATATTGATGTAAATTTAGGCAGTGTTATTTCTGATCTCAAATTAGATGTGTGTCATGGCAATAGATAAGCACTGAGGGCTTAGCAATGATCATATTACATTATATTTGTTCATGGAATAAATATTTCTTAAGTGCCTATTTTGAGAAAGGGGGAAGGTTGGGTCCTGAGCACACCAAGTAGAACGGGGTCTCTGCCCACAGGAATTTACAGCTGGCAGAGAAAAGGATCACAAAGTAAAATGACTGAAAAGAAAGCATTGTACCTGTGAGAAGCAAACTGTAGACATGTTGCTGTAGAGGCTCAGAACAGGGCAATTTCTCCTCCGGAGGAGGCACTGGGATGGCTGTCAGAGGAGGGGATGTCTGAACTATATGTGAAGAGAGGGCAAGGAGGTAGGAGAGTGGGAGAGAGGGGGCAGGGCTCAGAAGGCAGGCAACTTCTGGGGAGAGTCTGTCGTGGAGCAGAAAGCCACACAACACAGGAGGAAAAGAGAGTGTCCAGCATTTGTTATGTTTCAGACCCTGGGCTAGGACTAGGATGCAGAGATAAGACCTGTCCTCAAGCAGCTCATGCTCTAAGTGGTGCTTCTCGAAGTGCATCCTCCGTGAGATAAGAAGCACTGTCTGCAACAAAAAGCAACATGTTGATTCCTTATTAAGTCTGGATAGGCAACAAGTGAGCTATATAATGAAGGAACTGGCTTACATGACAAGAAGCAGGCGTGTCGTACTTGGAACTGTGCTTCTCTAGAACAACAGCCTGCAGCACGAGGCTTGTGCAAGAAGACATATGGGCAGAGAAAGAAAGCATTTAAATGTCCTCTTATCTAGAACTGCAGTCTCTTACTGACATCTTTGGGGCCAGATGTGTTTTGGATTTTCCTTCGGATGCCATAGAAGCAAAATGGCACACATAGACTATGTATAGCATAACGCAAGCCCTTAGGGCAACAGCCGCTCATCAGATACATGAACATTCCTGTAGCAAAATTCGTGACTGATCCTCAAGCAGCATAAACAGTGACTCTAAAGTCTTTCATCAGCAGGGTCAGGTTTTGCTGCTGTTGAAAGACAATTTTCCTCAGATTTCTTGCATTTCTGCACAGTCCAAGTCTTCTGAGCAAAGTCGTTGGTGAGCTATGTTCAGAGATGACTAAAACAGCAAACATGCCTTGGGAGCTGGAGAGAGTGAGTGCATTTGATAAGGAGAATGTCTTCCTCCCTGAAGACATTCCAGGATTGTCAAGCTTCCTCAGAAATGTCCCAGGGCAGTGAAGATATTGTCTTCCTCAGGGACACCCAAGAGAGGCAGGCGTCATCCTTACTGTACTCCCCATTCCTAGAACATGGGGCTCAGCAAAGTTAACTAACCTGGCAGTCCCACTACCAAAAAGCAGTGGAGCTGGTTTGGAATGAGATTCTGCAGGGTTTGGTCAGATGTCCTGCTCTGCTCTTATGCACTGTGCTTAGATGAGGACGTGCCAAAAGCATTGCCTGCCATGGAACCTTAGTTACGGCTAATCTCTTAACTGCTCTGACCCTATTTCCTTATCTGTAATACATTTCCACCTCTGAAAAGTGAGAATTTGGTGAAATGACCTTGAGATGGTGCACAATGAGATATTCCAAAAATTAAAAGGTGATATAAAATGTAAGAGATTATAATTCATGTCACTGCAATCATATGGCCCTCAAACACACAAAATGGGAATGAGTAAAGTGACTTCTGGCCTTGCCACTACCTCCCTTAGTGGCCTACAGAGGCCAAGCAATACCCAGGAGCCCTGCCTTGGTGGGGTACCGGCCTTGTCCAACAGCACCCCCAGGGCGTGGCCAAGAGACAAGGGGAAGGGAGCTTTGGTCTTGCAGAAGCAGAACTCATCCTGCTTCCTGCTTCCTTCATTCTAAAATGGTGAAGACCTCCCTGAGGGTGCAAGGGAGTGCTATGGAGCTGCTGTGCTTTGATTTTACCCAGAAATTAACAAGAAGAGCAGTTCCAGAGCCTCTCTGGGTAGGAATGAGGACTGCACACTTAATTCCTCTGACTTAGCTAAACAATCCCCGTGGCCAGCCTCATGGAATTTAGAAAGAGTAAATATTTTTTGGAGGTCAAGCAAACGATTTTGTTTTCTAAATACATGCTGACATGGGGTCTGGGGAAGAGAAATACAGGTTCAGATTAGATCTAAGGAACAGAAACTCACATTTAAGCCCCAGCCATGCATCAGACACAGTCAGAGCGGGGCATGCACTCTGTTCTCTCCTTACTTCTCTCTGCAGCCCAGGAAGGAATGACCATCACCCTCATTTATTACAGATGAGAGAGGAAAAGCTCATAGAGGTTAACAGATCTATCACAGACATGTGGATGGCAAGTAACAGACCTGGGGTCTAAACCCATCTTGCCCATCTCCAATACCCATGCTGTTTCCTGGTCAATCTGCTCAGCTGACTTTTTAAGATCACTGATGACCAAAAGAATAAACACACTGTCATGCCAGTGTTTCTTCATCTGTTTGGACATAGCTTCTTTTCCTTTGGCTGATTAGAAAATTAGCTCCTTAAGATAATAAAATGGTGCTATTGACTTTCCCATCTCCCCCTCAGATACTAATGAGCAGTGCCTGTAGAAGCTGACATAGATGTCCCTGCTTTGCTAGCTTTATTCACTACTCAGCTGCTATATTCAATCTGCACCTACAGTGCTGCTGTAAAGTGGCCTGAACTGAAAGTGAAAGTGTTAGTCACTCAGTCATGTCCAACTCTGTGACCCTGTGGACTGTAGCCTGCCAGGCTCCTCTGTACATGGAATTTTTCAGGCAAGTATACTGGAGTGGGTGGCCATTCCCTTCTCTAGGGGAGCTTCCTGACTCAGGGATCTAACCCAAGTCTCCTACATTGCAGGCATATTTTTTACTATCTGAGCAACCATGGAAGCCCAGAACAGATCAGTCAGTTACCAGCAGCGGCACCCTTGAGCCAGGGTCCAGCCTTGGTGACAAGTCAGAGGCCCCAGGAGGAAGCTGGGCTCCTTCAGGGACAGTGGTGGCTCACTGGCCTCCAGTCCCATAACTCAGCAAGTGACAGGCTTCCTCCTATTCATGGCCACATAAACCTCTGTTCACTGACCACCCCCTGCCCCAGATTTTTGTTGCTGGGACTTGTATTGTAACCTGGCATTAAAGGTACAGAGTCTAGTTTAGGCTTGAAATTGAAAGGGAGATTTGAAAAAGGTCTGAAAAAATATTAAATATTATTAAAACATTCAAAAACTGAAAGAGAAAGAAAGAGGTTGTGTGGAGCAGAGAAAGACAGAGAGAGAAGGAGAGTGAATGGTCACTGTCTGGAGAAAGGGGATGCTGTTGACACACAAACAATGCTTTATTTTTGGATGTATTTTTGTTGCAGAAAGTCCAAGAAAATATAACCTTTTTATGTCATTGGACGTTTACTATACAGTGGCCACTGGTTTGGCACTCTACCTACATTATCTGGAATGAGATCTCCTTATAGGAAATCCAAACTGCACACCCATTGATGCCTTTTGAGAGAAAAGAGGGGAATACAAATGAGGAGGAAGAGTGAGGAAGAGAGGGAGAAAAAGAATGGGCTAGGCAGGTAGCAATAAGCATGCACGTTCTAGTACTGTGTTACACGGGAACTGACATCATAGCATTTGGCCTCACATCCACTGCAAACTGAAAAGCAGGCATGAATCTTCCCCTTTAAGACATGGGGAAACTACAGTTCAGATAGAGCATGGCTAACAACTAGCTCTCAAACTAAGATTCCAGGGCTGAATGGGCACTAAAGAATTCTGATAGGGCAACCAAGGGAATTACATTTCTTTCCTTATAAAATAACCATGACACTATGGCAAAAATTGAAGTTTTATTAAATAATTAGGATTGTTGTTGTTCGGTCACTCAGTCATGTCCAACTCTTTGCTACCCCCTGGACTGCAGCACACCAGTCTTCCCTGTCCTTCACAATCTCCCAGACCGTGCTCAAACTCATCCCCATCAAGTCGGTGATGCCATCCAACCATCTTATCCTCTGTTGTCCCCTTCTTCTTCTGCCTTCAATCTTTCCCAGCATCAAGGTCTGTTCCAGTAAGTCAGCTCTTTGCATTAGGTGGTCAAAGTATTGGAGCTTCAGCTTCAGTGTCAGTCCTTCCAATGAATATTCAGGATTGATCTCCCTTAGGATTAACTGGTTTGATCTCCTTTCAGTCTAAGGGACTCTCAAGAGCCTTCTCCAACACCACCCTTCAAAAGCATCAATTCCTCGATGCTCAGCCTTCTTTATGGTCCAACTCTCACATCCTTACATGACTATTGAAAAAACCATAGCTTTGGCTATATGGACCTTTTTTGTCAAAGTAATGTCTCTGCTTTTTAATATGCTGTCTATGTTTGCCATAGCTTTTCTTCTAAGAAGCAAGTGTCTTTTAATTTCATAGCTGCAGTTACTGTCTGCAATGATTTTTGGAGCCCAAGAAAATAAAGTCTGTCATTGTTTCCATTGTTTCCCCATCTATTTGCCATGAAGTGATGGGATCAGATGCCATGGTCTTAGTTTTTTGAATGTTGAGTTTTAAGCCAGCTTTTTCACTCTCCTCTTTCACTTTTATCAAGAGGCTCTTCAGTTCCTCTTCTCTTTCTGCATTAAGGTGATGTCATATGCATATCTGAGGTTATTGATATTTATCTTGATTCCAGCTCATGCTTCAGCCAGCCCGGCACTTTGCATGTTGTCTTCTGCGTGTAAGTTAAATAAGCAGGGTGACAATACACAGTTCTGATGTACTCCTTTCCCAGTTATGAACCAGTCCATTGTTCCATGTCCAGTTCTAACTGTTGCCTCTTGACCTGCATACAGGTTTCTCAGGAGGCAGGTCAGGTGGTCTGGTAGATCATTAGGATGCTTGCCTTCCTTATGAACTCTATATTCATATTCAGCATAGAGAGTTCTATGTTTTGATTCCAGTGTACATGGGACAATTACAGCCAAGACTGTAGTACCAGTTCTAGTCACCTCATACCTATTAATTTGCATATTTTATTAAAGTATAAGGAACTCAAGTCATGCGCTATCAGTGGGAGCCGACAACTGATCCTCAGGGCCAAGGGGACCTTGAACAGGGTTGTATAGTTTGGAGGATGGATATAAAAATGCTTCCTGGAGGAGGTTCTGAGACCAAAACTAAGTCTACCCTCTTGGGTAGAAAACCTTAAGAACCAAGATCTAGAACCAAAAACGGGAGGATAGCTCAGGAACCAGGAGAACTAAGAGCTGTCTGGAAGTATTCTCTGATTAATAGATGAAGGACAAATTTGCATCCTTGTGACCTTTATTTTACCTGTTCCAAGTGCACATGGGATGAGTAGACCATCCCTGACACATTTTAGCCTGTTGAAGATCATGTTTTTCATCATACATTACTCATTTACCATTTTGGCTTCTATCCAGCTCTCAGTGCTATGCCTGGCATATGGTAAGCTCTCAATAAATGCTATATGAATAAACAATTTTTTAGTGTGCCCAGGGATTGATGTTTCTAAACTTACAAACCCTGTCCCCCACCTGAGAGGAGGCCACCTGAGCGACCAGCTGGCATTTCAAGATGACACCTCTGTCTCTGTTAACCAACAAGACCCCCTATGTTTGAAAAACATAGACTTCCCTAACCAGGAAGTCATTTCTGCATCAGCACAGGATAGCTGGGCTCTCCTTTTAGAGAAACTAGAAATCTGAACAAATGACTCGCGAGATCTCATCCTTTATTTTCAGGGAGAAAAATCTCTTTCACAAAAGTAAAAGCATGTGGCCAAGCTATAACCTCACTGAGGTCATCAATGAGACAGCTCACCCCAGAACTTTGTCTGCAGTTCTGAGCTCAGGGTGTGGAGAGGCGCTCATGGAATTCAGCCCAGATATGCGTTTCCTTTTATACTGATTCCCTCTAATAGCTGTAAACCAGGTTCCCAAGTTTTCATGCACCAATCTTTCAAGGCAGATTCCCTCAAAAATTTCTAGTGAAAAAAAAAAAGAAAAGAAAATTCTAGTGGTCAAAACAAAGAGCTAGAAACCTGAGAAGAAAAGAGAAAATCCTACATGAGTAAATCAGAAACATGGTCAGAAACC
Source organism: Capra hircus (assembly GCF_001704415.2). Classification (NCBI taxonomy): domain Eukaryota; kingdom Metazoa; phylum Chordata; class Mammalia; order Artiodactyla; family Bovidae; genus Capra; species Capra hircus. The sequence goes on from NC_030811.1 coordinate 58,721,208, forward strand.
AAACCATCCAGAAACTGCAGATATGAAAAATATTTCCTATATATTTTAAAACTACTCTTTGCCTATTTATTTAGATCTTACCTTCTTCCAACAGACAAACTTAAGTCACATACACATACATATTTGCTTCATGAAAGAATAATGAGGTAGAAATATGTATTGTGTTTAAGGACAAGACTGCCTGGGTTCATATTCTGACCAGCACTTTAATCAGCTTTGTGACCTTGGGTTGATGCCTCTGGCCTCAGTTTCCTCACTTATAAAATAGGGATGGTAAGATAGCTAGCTACCTTGTAAGAATGTTGCATGGGCTAATCTCCATTTGAGGCCCAAGAGAAAATATATTTACATCTATTGACTACCTATTAAGTACCAAAATTGTAGTGGGTACTTTTATATACTTAAATTTAATATATCTCACAATAGCTTTTAAAGGAGATATTATTATTCATATTTCATAGAGAAAACACTAGAAGCTCAGAGAGGTTGAGTAATTTGACCAAAACAACATAGATATTAAGGGCACGGCAGATATTTGAATCCAGGTCTTCCTGACCACAAAACTTCAAAGTTGTAGACAAGGTAGCTCCCTAGGTCCCCAGCCATCATGTAGCAGTTCCTTGTTCTCATAGTTATGGGTGATCAGCCTTCCCCAAATGCTCAACAACCCCCTCCTATGAACTCTCACAGTGCAAGGACTTCTATACATGGAGAGAGAACATTTAAATCTAATGGCTGAGTCTGAGTTCTCTTCACTTAAGATATTAAGAAATATACCACACTGGTAAAAGCAGACTTTATACAATGCCAGAAGAACACAAATATCACTGAAAATACCTTCCTTTCACAATGCTTAGGTTTGCTTATATGACTCAGCCTGCGTTCCAAAAGCTTTGGTTTGTTGCACTGAAATAATTCATGGGCTAATACAGTGCAAGATCATGTAACAGTACTCAAATGTACTCAGTAAATGATACATTTTACTATTGATTCACTTTATCTTCAAAACAACATTATGAGATATTTGTTATCTCCATTTTATAGATGAAGAAACCAAAGCTTGGAAATAAAGCAACTAAATAGCTATACTGATTGCTGCATAAGAAATTTCCCCCAAAACTTAGTAGCTTAACACAGCAATAAGCATTAATTTATCTTCCACCATCTTTATAGGTCAGGAGTTGGAAAATGGCTTGGATAGGGGTACTTCTGGATTAGGATTTCTCATAAGTTTCCAGTCAAGCTGTTGGCTAGGACTGACTGACAGAACTGGAGGATTTGTTTCCAAGGGGGCTCACACACTGGTGCTGGTTGTTGGTGGAAAGCCTTAGTTCCTCCCAATGTGGGGCTCTTCATGGGCTGATTGAGTGCCCTCATGACATGGCGACTGGCTTCCCTCAGAGTGAGCTATATCAATAACCTCAAATATGCAGATGACACCACATTTATGGCAGAAAGTGAAGAAGAACCAAAGAGCCTCTTGATGAAAGTGAAAGAGGAGAGTGAAAAAGTTGGTTTAAAACTCCAGAGAACTAAGATCATGGCATCTGGTCCCATCACTTCATGGCAAATAGATGGGGAAGCAATGGAAACACTGACAGGCTTTATTCTGGGGGGGCTCCAAAATCACTGCAGATGGTGACTGTAGCCATGAAATTAAAAGATGCTTGATCCTTGGCAGAAAAGTCATAACCAACCTAGATAGCATATTAAAAAGCAGAGACATTACTTTGCCAACAAATGTCCATCTAGTCAAAGGTATGGTTTTTCCAGTGGTCATGTATGGATGTGAGAGCTGGACTATAAAGAAAGCTGAGTGCCAAAGAATTGGTGCTTTTGAACTGTGGTGTTGGAGAAGACTCTTGAGAGTCCCTTGGACAGCAAGGAGATCCAACCAGTCCATCCTAAAGGAAATCAGTCCTGAGTATTCACTGCAAGGACTGATGCTGAAGCTGAAATTCCAAATCTTTGGCCATCTGATGCAAAGAACTGACTTATAGGAAAAGACCCTGATGCTGGGAAAGATTGAAAGCAGGAGAAGGGGCCAACAGAGGATGAGATCACCGATTCAATGGACATGAGTTTGAGTAAACTCTGGGAGTTGGTGATGGACAGGGAAGCCTGCTGTGCTGCAGTCCATGGGGTCACAAAGAGTTGGACACAACTGAGTAACTGAAGTGAACTGAACTGAGAGTGAGCTATCCAAAATGTAGAGGGCAAAATGGAAGCTATCCATTTGGCTACTCACAGCATCACTTCAACCACATTCTGTTTGTTAGTGGCAAATCTCTGAGTTCAACCCACATTCATGGAGGGAGAATGAAACTCCATTTTTTTAGAGGAAGTGTGTCAAAGAATCTATGATATATTCTAAAGTCACCGCAGAGGAAGAACTGGAATTCTCATTTATCCCTTTCTGACTTTACAGCTCCAACTCTTCTGATAGCTAAGGTAAAAAAACACCACGAATGTTTCCACGGCTTACCTCCTCATCCGTGATAGACATCATAAGCAATCCCAGTAACTCATACTGCTGAAGCTCAGCTTGGCCTAAGTATCTCTCTCACACCACATGCCAGGAAATCACCACCGATCATTTCAGAGTAAGCACACAAGTAGATATGAACTCCACTCCTGTCCCTCCCTGTCCTACCATACTTACTTACATAGGAAAACCTCACAGGTGTTGTAAGTTTGGGCTATCTTAGAGTCCCTAATCTGGAGGGTCATCTCTTGGACTCTCTCTGAAACAAGATTTTTAATAATGAACCCCTCTCACAAAAGTGCTCTAGGGAGGAAAATCCTTTAGGAAGCCTCATTTATTCTAAGCTTTAGAAAATCCTCCAAATTCCAGAACTTTACTGAAACTGTGCAGACACACCCCAGTAATGCACTTATCCTCTAATGGCAGGAGGAGAGGATTATATTCAATATCTACAGTGTTCTTTACTTAATACAGGTGCTCTCACCCACGGGTGCACATTGTAATCACCAGAGCCAGGACCTGGCCCCAATCTCAAGAGATTCTGATGTGATTGATTTGGGGTGCAGCCTGAGATCTGGGGAACTTTCAGAACTCCCCATGTAATTCTAATTTCAGCCAGATCTGAGAATAACTGATTTAACACTTCATTCTCATTGCCAAATAAGTGTTCCCACTGTGTATGCATTAAGACATGCCACTTTGTAATGACTCAATGAACATATTAAAAGAATTTGGAGTGATTGGCCCCAGGCAATATTCAAAATTTACCACTATTTTTCAAAATATCAATCTCAGTTTTTGAGTTAAATTGTCTTCCTTCTGTAGTTTTCCCTATCTATCTTAAAAGGACAAACCCACCTGATTCAATAAAAAAAAAAATCCAGTTATTTTGCACTTTTATGTGACTTTAACATTTTTCATAAGCATCTCCCCAACCCCCTTTTTCTTACCCACTGCTTACTTCCAATCTATAATTCTTCCCAATGTATCAAAAATATGAGATCACCCTAGAACAAATGTAAAATTCTGTTGATATGGGATTTTATGATTTTTCAGTCACTCAGTCATGTCTGACTCCTTGTGACCCCTTGGACTGCAGCATGCCAGGCTTCTCTGTCCTTCACTATCTCCCCAAGTTTGCTCAAACTCATGTCCATTGAGTCAATGATGCCATCCAACCATCTCATCGCCTGTCACCCCTCTCTCCTGCCCTCAGTCTCTCCCAGCATCAGAGATTTCATGATAGTTTTAGTAAATACTTTTCTCTTCCTCACACAGTCAACTCTTACTTTCCTAGATTAACAAAGAGGGAGATTAGCCAGATAATCTAAAAATACCATTTTTCTCTCAAATATCACATCTATCCTAAAAAAGATATATTTTTAACTGAGACATTTTCATTTTTATACCTTAGCCAAGACAAGGACAAATGAGCACCAAAAGATATCGAAAGATTCTGGGAATGGGGGCATGCCAGCAATCCCCTGAACACAGTTTCTACACTTTATTTCACATTAAAATCCCACACCAGGCTGCATCCCAAAGAGTTAAATTAGAATCACTGAGGGTAGAAGTCAGGCACTTGCACAGTTTGTAAAAATTTCCCAGGTGATTCTAATGTGCAACAAAGTTTGGGAACTACTGTCTTAGCACTTTACTGCTTAATCTTTATGGGTCTGTGAGCAAAATACATGTTCTACATCTTTAAGCTACTTTCAGGGAAAAAACACTCAGATGGGAGATATTTGTGTACCAAAGTTTATTTACTGAGCTAAAAACTGTGTAACATAGTGAAGAATTTGAAAAATCCAAATGTCTCTTCATTTAGCAAGATCTAAAATTCAAGCAGAACATGTTATTTCAATAAAGTATTACCTATCGGATTTGGAGGCTAAATAAAAGTGCAGTTTATCAGTGTGTTCCTTTTTCTACCTTCACAGTAACTGACTATCTAAATATGGCATAACATTCACAACTAAAGGTCAAATTAAAATTGATACCAAGAACTGGGTTTTTAATCACAGAAATAAATTGTATTTATGTTGTACAAGATAGCCATTCATTAGCTTAACACAAAATTGCATCTATACCACTTTTTCCTTTCTTAATCTTATACTACTTCCTTGTGACATCATTTATTAGCTGGTTTAGATCATTAATTTTTTTTTTTTTTTGCTTCACAATATTGTATTGGTTTTGCCATACATCAACATGATTCCACCACGGGAGTACATGTGTTCCCCATCCTGAACCCCCCTCCCACCTCCCTCCCCGTACCATCCCTCTGGGTCATCCCAGTGCACCAGCCCCAATCAGCCTGTTTCCTGCATCGAACCTGGACTGGCGATTCGTTTCTTATATGATATTATACATGTTTCAATACCATTCTCCCAAATCATCCCACCCTCTCCCTCTCCCACAGAGTCCAAGAGACTATTATAAACATCTGTGTCTCTTTTGCTGTCTCACATACAGGGTTATCGTTACCATCTTTCTAAATTCCATATATATGCATTAGTATACTGTATTGGTATTTTTCTTTCTGGCTTACCTCACTCTGTATAATAGGCTCCAGTTTCATCCACCTCATCAGAACTGATTCAAATATATTCTTTTTAATGGCTGAGTAATACTCCACTGTGTATACGTACCACAGCTTTCTTATCCATTCGTCTGCTGATGGACATCTAGGTTGCTTCCATGTCCTGGCTGTTATAAACAGTGCTGCAATGAACATTGGGGTACACGTGTCTCTTTCAATTCTGGTTTCCTCAGTGTTTATGCCCAGCAGTGGGACTGCTGGGTCATATGGCAGTTCTATTTCCAGTTTTTTAAGGAATCTCCACACTGTTCTCCATAGTGGCTGTGCTAGTTTGCATTCCCACCAACAGTGTAATGCACACCCTCCCCATCATTTATTGCTTATAGACTTTTGGATGGCAGCCATTCTGACTGGCATGAAATGGTACCTCATTGTGGTTTTGATTTGCATTTCTCTGATAATGAGTGATGTTGAGCATCTTTTCATGTGTTTGTTAGATCATTAATTTTTTCCAGTTTTTTTGCTAAATAATTGACATACATCTCTGTATATGTTGAAGGTATACAGCATGTTGGTTTGATTTACAAGCATTGTGAGATGATTACCAAAATAGGCTCAGCTCATTAATTCTTATATGGTATCCTTATTTTTTAATGTCTTCATAGGGATTTTAAGATCCCTTAGGAGAAGGGATCATGTACATCAAGTAATATTTATTGAACATGTACTATGTGGCGAGAGCTATGTTAGCCCATCAACAGGTTTTTTGTCCCCTATAGCTATGTTTTTGTGTCCCCTATAGCTACAACAGAGGATGAGATGGTTGGATGGCATCACCGACTCAATGGACATGAGTTTGGGTAAACTCCAGGAGTTGGTGATGGACAAGGAGGCCTGGTGTGCTGCAGTTCATGGGGTCACAAAGAGTCGGACACGACTGAGCAACTGAACTGAACTGACTGATAGCTATGTTATTTAATTTGCAGTTTACAGTCAATAGTAAAACCAACTTAGTGGCCTGGCCACCTTTTTATTAATGGCAGTATAAAACAGAAGCAAATAAAAAGAAATAGCCAATGGCAGCATATTAAGGATATACTCACATATCAAGGATAAGTTTACAGTAAATGAAACATTCAGTTGTGTGTGTGTGTGTGTGTGTGTGTTGAGTCTCAATGCAGAATATTTTTCTCCATTAGAGAGATTTGAAATATATTGGGATAGAACAGTGTTTTGTGCATCATAGTATTCTGTAAATAGTTCTTGATTAAGTAAATGAAGTCAAAAGTTCTAGAAATGGGGTTTTGGTTTGTTTTTGTTTTGTTCTCAGCTATTAGAAGTTTCTCTGGCTGAAAACAGAAATCACCTTGTAACTTTGGTATTCTTTTGGCTCTGAGCACTGAAGGGGCCTCTTTTTCATATGTAAGTATAAGGGGCTGAGGCCCCTGCTGTTAGAGAAGCAGGCAGGATGCCTGTGGCTTGGACGGTTCAGTCCCTCAAGCCCTTTCTAGGTATGCAGAGATGGTTTCTGGGCCATGGACTTCTTTGTCTAGTGTCAAGAAGATTCCTGGGAAAATAAGAAATAAACACCTGCCTCTGTCCATTTAGAGCTTCAAAAGACATGGAATGGTCCCAGCCAAGGTCCATGGCTAATGAAGGAGAACTCTCCATGAGGCAAGAGGCGTCTGGACTGGTTGGAGCCCACAGGATAGAGGTGACCCCCAGCATAGCCAAATGGAGATTTTGACAGGAAGAAAGTGTGCTTTCTGCAAAGAGAAGCTGATGGAGCCTTAGAAAAACAAGCAGAAAAATAATGAAGATGTTAATATCCCAAACTGATCTTTTAAAATGCATAGTAGTGATTTGCAGGGTAAAACTCTGGCACTTTTAACTCAGTAATAGCCATGAATTGTCTTCCACACTCTGCATTCCGGATGATTGTGATTAATGAGGTCATTTATTCTTGTTGTTATCCATATGACAGAAATAACATATACAGCCCATTTATACTCTGAATTCCTTCAATGGCTTCACTTCACTGAGATGAGAGGAATGTGGCCATATTCAGAGATGGCCAAGAATTCTACATAATGGTTAGGTCAGATGAACCACAGTATTTCACTGCAATGTATATAAGTTTGAAGGCTGGAAAGACACATATAAATTGATTCACTTAGTAGACATCTGGGTGCTTAGCATATGCTAAGCACAAGAAAATAAAATATAATTTTTTATATCATGAAATTATAAAGTTCTACCCATATTGAAAGTGAAAGTTGCTCAGTCATGTCCAACTCTGTGTGACCCCCATGAACTATAGCCTGAACTGACCCCATGAACTGTAGCCCCATGTCCAACTCTGTGTGACCCCATGAACTGTAGCCTCTGTCCATTCAATTTTCCAGGCCAGAATACTGGGGTGGGTAGCCGTTCCCTTCTCCAGGGGATCTCCCCAACCCAGGGATCGAACATAGGTCTCCCACATTGTAGGTGGATTCTTTAGCCTGTGAGCCACCAGAGAAGCCCAAGAAAACTGGAGTGGGTAGCCTATCCCTTCTCCAGTGGATCGTCCCAGCCCAGGAATTGAACCAGGGTCTCCTGCATTGCAGGCAGACCCTCGACCCACATTAGTGGTACAACTAAGAGGCCACTAATTGCCATATGGCTTCAAAATGGTGAAATTCAGAGCAGACATTAAGATAACATGAGCAAATTTTAAAATATTACTTGAAAACACAAAATATCTCAAAATGAGAAAAATCTCTAAAGACAGGCTTAAGAATAAGCCACCAACATACCTGACTCACATCAAGACAACAGACCTCAGACATAGGTTATCTGAGCAACCACTTATATGAGTGTTTTGATGGATAAAATTTATAGAAATGGGTAATCAATGTATCTCTTATGTTTCATTCACAAAATATTTAGGGAGGGAAAGTAATATCTGACATCCTTGCTTCTGAATTTGGTCATTACAACATCTCCACATAATTTACTTTCCAAATCAGTGTTTACATATGTTTTCATAAGACAACCTGTGTTCTTCATAGTTTAAATTGCAGTGTGGATGTTCAGTGGCCTTCCTTTAAGCAAGAGGCAATAATCTAACAAAAGGCTTTTCTCACTGCAAAAGGAAGAAAAGTGTCTTTGTGGAATGTTTTTCTCATTCATTATCCTCCCCCTACTGCAAACTACCATTTGCCAGGCCTGGAGACATTCCGTGATAAGCAGGAGTGCTGTCGTCAGAAATAGGCTCCGCAGGACTGAAAAATAGCTTTCTTGTGGAGGAATAACTTCTTGCTTTTACAGATCTAAAGAAGGGTTAGGAGAAAGATTTGATGAACACTTTTTAGGCTAAATTCCACTTGGAAAAACCAACTTTGGCTTAGATCTTTGTTCCTCAAAAGATGGAAGGTTTTATTCTTTCTTTTTTTTTAGTTTTTTATTTTTTAAATTTTAAAATCCTTAATTCTTACATGCGTTCCCAAACATGAACCCCCCTCCCACCTCCCTCCCCATAACATCTCTCTGGGTCATCCCCATGCACCAGCCCCAAGCATGCTGTATCCTGCGTCAGACATAGACTGGTGATTCAATTCTTACATGATAGTATACATGTTATAATGCCATTCTCCCAAATCATCCCACCCTCTCCCTCTCCCTCTGAGTCCAAAAGTCCGTTATACACATCTGTGTCTTTTTTCCTGTCTTGCATACAGGGTCGTCATTGCCATCTTCCTAAATTCCATATATATGTGTTAGTATACTGTATTGGTGTTTTTCTTTCTGGCTTACTTCACTCTGTATAATCGGCTCCAGTTTCATCCATCTCATCAGAACTGATTCAAATGAATTCTTTTTAACGGTTGGGTAATACTCCATTGTGTATATGTACCACCGCTTTCTTATCCATTCATCTGCTGATGGACATCTAGGTTGTTTCCATGTCCTGGCTATTATAAACAGTGCTGCGATGAACATTGGGGTACATGTGTCTCTTTCAATTCTGGTTTCCTCGGTGTGTATGCCCAGAAGTGGGATTGCTGGGTCATAAGGCAGTTCTATTTGCAATTTTTTAAGGAATCTCCACACTGTTCTCCATAGTGGCTGAACTAGTTTGCATTCCCACCAACAGTGTAGGAGGGTTCTCTTTTCTCCACACCCTCTCCAGCATTTATTGCTTGCAGATTTTTGGATCGCAGACATTCTGACTGGTGTGAAGTGGTACCTCATTGTGGTTTTGATTTGCATTTCTCTAATAATGAGTGATGTTGAGCATCTTTTCATGTGTTTGTTAGCCATCCGTATGTCTTCTTTGGAGAAATGTCTATTTAGTTCTTTGGCCCATTTTTTGATTGGGTCGTTTATTTTTCTGGAATTGAGCTGCATAAGTTGCTTGTATATTTTTGAGATTAGTTGTTTGTCAGTTGCTTCATTTGCTATTATTTTCTCCCATTCAGAAGGCTGTCTTTTCAACTTGCTTATATTTTCCTTTGTTGTGCAGAAGCTTTTAATTTTAATTAGATCCCATTTGTTTATTTTTGCTTTTATTTCCAGAATTCTGGGAGATGGATCATAGAGGATCCTGCTGTGATTTATGTCGGAGAGTGTTTTGCCTATGTTCTCCTCTAGGAGTTTTATAGTTTCTGATCTTACATTTATATCTTTAATCCATTTTGAGTTTATTTTTGTGTGCAGTGTTAGAAAGTGATCTAGTTTCATTCTTTTACAAGTGGTTGACCAGTTTTCCCAGCACCACTTGTTAAAGAGATTGTCTTTACTCCATTGTATATTCTTGCCTCCTTTGTCAAAGATAAGGTGTCCATATGTGTGTGGATTTATCTCTGGGCTTTCTATTTTGTTCCATTGATCTATATGTCTGTCTTTGTGCCAGTACCATACTGTCTTGATGACTGTGGCTTTGTAGTAGAGCCTGAAGTCAGGCAAGTTGATTCCTCCAGTTCCATTCTTCTTTCTCAAGATTGCTTTGGCTATTCGAGGTTTTTTGTATTTCCATACAAATCTTGAAATTATTTGTTCTAGTTCTGTGAAAAATGTGGCTGGTAGCTTGATAGGGATTGCATTGAATTTGTAAATTGCTTTGGGTAGTATACTCATTTTCACTATATTGATTCTTCCGATCCGTGAACATGGTATATTTCTCCATCTATTAGTGTCCTCTTTGATTTCTTTCATCAGTGTTTTATAGTTTTCTATATATAGGTCTTTAGTTTCTTTAGGTAGATATATTCCTAAGTATTTTATTCTTTTCGTTGCAATGGTGAATGGAATTGTTTCCTTAATTTCTTTTTCTACTTTCGGTTTTATTCTTATACAATATAAATTATGGTCTTTCATCTTCTCCAGGGATACCAAGTACACATTGAACTATTTTAGTTTTATTTGTTCATATATCTTAAGGTTTCAGTTTCTTTGAGAGTTTTTAATTCTCATGGCTATTATATTTCTGTTCTGGTTATAATAATTAGAGATAGTTTCAATATTTTGTGATTTCAGTTTGACTTGAGATCCATATAAACTATACTCAAAGTTCTTCACATCATTTCAGTGCACATGAGAAAAGGCCTAGGGCTGCAAACCAGGTGACCTGCATTCTGGTTCAGCTCTGTCTCTAGCTATCTGTGTGATCCTGAGCAAGTCACTTAGCCTCTCTGGGCCTGAGTTGTCCCATCTACAAAACAAAAATCTTAGAGATGTTTTCTCCTCCTTTGATGTTTAGTTAAACCTCCTTTAGAACTAATTTTAGGGCTAAAATTGTATGATTTTGGTTTATAAGTATCTCCCCTGCAAGACCTTTGTGCTAAATGTTGTACATTAGTTATGCACAAAGTATTCATAGCCCCCTTCTTGTATGCTTTCCTCAGTCATGGGCTAGAAATCTAATATTCTTGATATTCAGACTCCTTTGTACTTAAATGGGATAGTCATGTAAGCAGGTTCTGGTCTATGATGTCAAAGTCTCTAGAGGGAAGTTCCAGAAAAGCTTTTTTAAAAGAATACATTAAGCTTTAATGTCCCCTCCCCTTTTCACTCCCACTTCTATCTTCCTGTTTGTGATGTGGACAAGAACCTGTAACTGCAGCCTGTGACTGTGAGGCACAAATACAAGGACAAAGGCTATACACTAGTGCTAGTGGAGGAAAAAGAGGAGAAGAGCCCGGTTTACAAATGCATCCCTGAACTATCACATCAGACCTAACTGACCTGTGTTACACTTCTTGTTGCTGCAAACAAATAAATCCTCTCCTATTTAGAGTGCTGTTAACTGGGCTTTCTATAAGCTGTAAATGAATGCAGTCATAATCATCCTTAAAACTAATCAGTTCCAAAGAGTAGGGATTTTAGAACAACCTCAGTAACTTTAGAGTTAATCCTCCTTCTTAGAATCAGTTTCCACTTTGTGATGACTTTTCATTGCCTTTGTTTAGCATTTCTGTAACTCTTCCTCACCATCTGGACCCTCTACTCATCCCCTTCTCCCTCTGTGATGTGCTCGCTGCTTCTTCCCTATAGAGCAGATCACAGCCTCCTCTGTGCCACCACCATCCCTGGCACTCTCCTTTATTTTTGCCCATATCTCATTTTTCTGGAACTTATTTAGTCTAGCTTTCTTATTAAAACCAGAAGGCTTCAGAGGGTAGTCAGCATGTCTTCAGTTAAGTTCAGTTCAGTTCACTCACTGAGTCGTGTCTGACTCTTTGTGACCCCATGAACCGCAGCACACCAGGCCTCCCTGTCCATCACCAACTCCCGGAGTTTACCCAAACTGATGTCCATTGAGTTGGTGATGCCATCCAACCATCTAATCCTGTCGTCCCCTTCTCCTCCCACCCTCAATCTTTCCCAGCATCCGGGTCTTTTCAAATGAGTCAGCTTTTCACATCAGGTAGCCAAAGTACTGGAGTTTCAGCTTCAGCATCAGTCCTTCCAAAGAAATCCCAGGGCTGATCTCCTTCAGAATGGACTGGTTGGATCTCCTTGCAGTCCAAGGGACTCTCAAGAGTCTTCTCCAACACCACAGTTCAAAAGCATCAATTCTTCAGCGCTCAGCTTTCTTCACAGTCCATCTCTCACATCCATACATGACCACAGGAAAAACCATAGCCTTGACTAGACGGACCTTTGTTGGCAAAGTAATGTCTCTGCTTTTGAATATGCTATCTAGGTTGGTCATAACTTTCCTTCCAAGGAGTAAGCATCTTTTAATTTCATGGCTGTAGTCACCATCTGCAGTGATTTTGAAGCCCAAAAAATAGAGTCAGCCACTGTTTCCACTGTTTCCCCATCTATTTGCCATGAAGTGATGGGACCAGATGCCATGATCTTCGTTTTCTGAATGTTGAGCTTTAAGCCAACTTTTTCACTCTCCTCTTTCACTTTCATCAAGAGGCTCTTTAGTTCTTCTTCACTTCCTGCCATAAGGGTGGTGTCATTTGCATATCTGAGGTTATTGATATTTCTCCTGGCAATTGATTCCAGCTTGTGCTGCCTCCAGCCCAGCGTTTCTCATGATGTACTCTGCATAGAAATTAAATAAGCAGAGTGACAATACAGCCTTGACATACTCCTTTTCCTATTTGGAACCAGTCTGTTGTTCCATGTCCAGTTCTAACTGTTGCTTCCTGACCTGCATATCTTACACAGCCCTGTTTATCCCAAGTATGGCTTTGAACCTGGTGCATAATAGATGTTCAGTAATGGTAATTTGGCTATTTCATTTTGACTGAGTGCATTAATTTATTAATCTTATAATCATTTGACAAACTCACTGCTTATGCAGAAGTAGATGAGGACCACTGGATTTCATGCCGATTGTTCTATATGGAGACTGTATAATTCTTGATAATTCTATCTGGACTACATAATTGACACTGTCATTTACCTCTAAACACATTATACACTGAACTTTCAAAAGGAGTTTCTTTGAAACAGCAAATCTGTGTCTAACTCAACCAGCTCTCCCACTTTTTCTGATGCAGCAATAGAATTGACCATGAATTTATTAATTTAAGGGACACAAAATACATTATTAAAGTCCTAAAACTCATGGAAATGAAAAACAAGGAGCTTTTCACAAACAGTGCTTAGTAAACATTTATTATGCCTGGGAAACACGCATTGTGCCTTTCCTGAGACAATGCTTTTACAAATGGAAGACATGACAAGATATCAATTCATTCGATCTATTGATTTCCTTGGCATAATACAGAAAGAAGACATTCAGAACTGCAGATTGTGTGTGTGTGTTTAAGTCAAGAACTGTCCTATAAAGGTCAAAAAAGGACCTGGTATATAATAGGATTGTGTGAGATTACATTAAAGCCTACAGTTACTCAGTTTATTACAGTTTTCTATGAACCACTAAAATGTCTATCTATCTAGGCAAATTGGAGCTGATTCAGTTATGCTTAAGAATGCTCAGATAATTAATATTTTAGTGGCCCTCATTCACTGAAGCTATGGATAAAACATGTCTTCTCAAGGGAAGTGAGTTTCCTAGTGAAAAGCAACACAGTTGAGAAGAGTGTTCTGAGATTTTAGTAATTCACATACCAAATTCACAATTTGAGCTCCAGTTTTTACCTGTATTATCATAAAATTAATGAATCAGTTGCTTTTCTTTAGGAAATTTAATCACTTTCCTTTTCTACATAAGTAAATTTATTTTAAAAAGAATTGCAAATCTCTATTATACCACAAATTTAAACAAATAAATAAATGACAGATGATGGAAAGCTTGCCCGGCTTTGGACTCTATATTTGTGTATATTAGAGATACTATTCTCTGCTAGGCTCTAAGTCAGAGGCCTGTTCTTTCTTTTTTAAAGCGAAATAAGAAAATGTTATGGGCTTCCGCAGTGGCTTAGTAGTAAAGAAGCCACCTGACCATGCAGGTGATGCAGCAGACGCGGGCTCGATCCCTGGGTCAGGAAGATCCCCTGGAGAAGGGGATCTGCAGTATTCTTGCCTGGAGAATCCCATGGACAGAGGAACCTGGCAGGCTACAGTCCATGGGGTTGCAAAGAGCTAGACATGACTGAGCACACACACATTTGCAGGAAAATGTTACAGAGGTAAGAGGTGTTAGAAACACACTGGTATTAACCTGAGAAATTTTCATTGAGATAACAGTAAAGATAATTAAAAAGGGAAAAATTTTCTTATAATGTTATTTTGCATCAGGTCCACGTGCCATGTAAAGTCGTTTAAAATACCATCAGATAAGCACATACTGTTAGTGCTAGTCAACTCATTTTGACCCTGTGGATTGTAGCCCAAAAGGCTCCTCTGTAAAACAGGCATAACAAAGTACCACAATGGCATACAGTTAGAGAACAGAATGTCATAATTTTTTTAAAAAGCATGCTGAAGTGTGAAGATATCTGTAGTTTTTTTATGTTTTTAAACAATTCAACTTGGCTAGGCTGAACCATATCTCCCAGAAGTCCCAGAAACATTTCTGGTTAAGGCACATCTCAAAAGATACTTTATGTGAGATTTGGAGGGTTAAAATGAAGCAGCAGCCATTTTCATTTTTATGCTCAGACTATCATAGGAAATCCAGGTAAAACTAATGGAATTGCTTCCACCCGGGAAAATAGTGATTCGAAAGCAGGATCTCATTCCTGGAGACATTGCAGAGAGTACCACCATGGAGCACTTGAAAGATGTAAAGGTGGTGATTCCTACCCACCCATCCCCAGTCATCCCCATTCAGCTCGCTGATTTGGCCTATGCAGTGGACAGAATGACGGTGGATTAGCATAAGCTTAATCAGGTGCTGACTGCAATTGCAGCTGCTATTCCGAATATAGTGTTATTACTGGAGTAAAGCAACCAGTCCGTTCACACCTGATCAGCTATATCGGTCTGGCAAATGCATTCATTTTTCTCTTTACCTGTTAGTCAAGACCACTAAAAGTAGTTTGTTTTCAGCTGAGAAGGCCAGTAATTTTCTTTCGCTCTCCTATTTCAGAGGTATCAACTCTCCAGCCCTAGTCTATAGGGCTCTTGGTCACCATTTCCACTCTGCATGATATCATTCTGGTCCATTGCATTGACAATATTTATGCTAACTGGATCTGTTGAGAGGAAGTAGTGACTACTCTAGACCTGTTGATAAGATACTTGCATGCCAGAAATAGGAAAGAAGTCCCCCTGAAAATCAGAGCCCTTCGACCTCAGTGAAAAATCGAGGGGTCCAGTCTGAGGCATGTCAGTATATCCTTTCCAAGGTATATCCCTTCCAAGATGAAGGGTATACTGCTGCATCTGGTCCTTCCTACCACAAAGAAAAAACACAATCCCTGGTAAGTCTCTTTGTGTTTAATGTATACCTCATTTGGCCATGGTCGTGTTATTCCAGCCCATTTACCCAGTGATCTGAAAGGTTCCCCATTTTCGTGTGTTCCCGAACAAGAGGAGGCTCTTCCATAGGTCCAGGCTGCCATGCAGGCACCCACAGGCGTGGATGGTGCCTGAATGTGTTGTGGCACCCGTCATCAAATGGAGGCAGTCTATTTGAGACAGCTCTCCAGCAGGTCCTAGAGGCCCTAGTGTGTTCCATGAGAAACAATGACCCCTACCCCCACCATGCTGCTTTCTCTCTCTCCCAACCCACCCATATGGCCTCATTTATAGCACATGCTTCCCTACACCAATCAGTGGGTCCTTGTCAGTTTGGCATGGCTTTCTACACGTGAGTCCTGATGGCTGATTCTGGAGGTCAGAGCACCCTGAGAGGACTCCAGCTTCCCTCACTTTTTTTTTTTATCAGAGCTGGGTTTGTCAGTGGATTTACATTTTTCCTGAATCAAAGGGATAAGCTTATTATTAACAAAAGTGTATCTCTTGCCAGACAGCCAACTTCTAGCTGAATAAAAATTTCCAAGGATTTCTATGTAAAAGTATATGAAAGGTCTATGAAAAATCTGACCGTGGCTGCACATGTCACTGACCCCCAGAGAGCTGAAGGAAGTCAGAGCCTGACCTCAGGCCACCAGATATCATAGTCACCTCCCTGCTCACCTTCCTGAGGGTAACTTTCAAGGACAGTATCTCAGAGAGCCATGGCCCAACATGGCCCTGAAGCTCAGCCCCAAGAGTTCCCTTGTAGCCATGGCTCCACCAGGCAACACCCCACAGCACATGACAGGGCCTCCCCAAGTGCTCTGCCAGGAACTGAAACCAGCAAAGAACAATGGGACACAAGTTCAATAAAGGGAGAAGGGAGGACAAGTTCAATAAAGAATTCACAGCTAATGTCTTGCTAGGAAATTTTGTAAGTCTCTGTCCTTAGTCTTTCCAGTCTTATAAATCCAACTGCTGACTCAGCTCTCCACTTGGCTGTCTAATAAGCACCCCACACGTAACAGAAATCTTGATTCACCTCTCTTTTCCCCAGACCTACCCCACCCCTGTCTTCCTATTCTTAGGAAACAACACCACTGTCCACTCAGTTGTTCAGCATGAAAACCTTGGAGTCAAAGCCACTAACATGGGATGCTTGCAACTTTGCAGGGGGTAGACCTAGAACAAGGGAGGATGTGAGAGCATGGACTAGTGTGGACTCTAGAGTCAAACCACCTGCATTCACAACCGGCTAGCTCACTCACGAGATTCGTGCATATGGGCAAAGTACTAACTTGCCACATCTAACCTTCAGGTTTTTCCTGTGAAACATCAAGATCACCATAGTATCAACCACTAAGGTTGTTGTGAGACTTGCACAACAAGTGTTGTGCCTCAGTGTGGCAGTTGTCCAAGGTCAGCTCACCTATGGCACTTTTAAAGTGAGCCAGTTTCTACTAGTTCACTGTCTCCTCCCTAGAGTCATGGAGGCAAGACAGAATTAGAGCTATATGATTAGCCACCTACAATGAGTTGAGTAGCATCAGCAGGAGAAATGGCACACTGGGGGTACATTAGAAGGTCCCTCCATAATTATATTTGGATTTATAAACTTGTATGGATGTGAGAGTTGGACTATAAAGAAAGCTGGGCACCCAAAAATTGATGCTTTTGAACTGTGGTGTTAGAGATGACTCTTGAGAGTCCCTTGGACTGCAAGGAGATCCAACCAGCCCATCCTAAAGGAAATCAGTCCTGAATATTCATTGGAAGGACTGATGCTGAAGCTGAAACTCCAATACTTTGGCCACCTGATGCAAAGAACTGACTCATTAGAAAAGACCCAGATGGTGGGAAAGATTGAAAGTGGGAGGAAAAAGGGATGACAAAGGATGAGACAGTTGGATGGCATCACCAACTCAATAGACGTGAGTTTGAATAAGCTTCGGGAGTTGGTGATGGACAGGGAAGCCTGGAGTGCTGCAGTCATGGGGTCGCAAAGAGTCAGACACGACTGAGCGACTGAACTGAACTGAACTGAACCAAACCCAAAACCTTTCCTCTGTTTGTTCTGTCTTCTGTCATGTTTCCAACTACAGCTCCTCTCAGAGTGGTGAGCACCTGAGCTCTCCACAGTGCTGCCCTCTTCCAGCTCATAATAGATTTCTACACCCTCCTCTTTGTTCAACATGTCACTCAGATATGGATTCTCATTTAGGGTTCTTGACTACCTCTATACCTCTTCTGGGGCCTTTGTAGCTTCCTAAATGGATGTGATTTGATTGATTGCTTATTAAAATCAGGATATACAGATGACAAATCCAAAATTATAATGACTTCTGGCTTACTCCCAACAATGAAAGAAAAGTGTGTGTATATATATATATATATACATATTCATTTTTTAAATATTCTTTTCCGTTACAGTTTATCATAGGATATTGAATACAGTTCTCTGTGCTATACAGTAGGACCTTGTTGTTTGTTCACTCTGTGTATAAAAGCCTATATCTACTAACCCCAGCCCCCACTTCATCCGCCCCCCCCAACTCCCCCTCCCTTGGCAACCACCAGTCTGTTCTCTATGTCGGTGATTCTGTTTGTGCTTTATACATAGGTTCACCTGTGTCATATTTTAGATTCCACATATAAGTAATGTCATATGGCATTTATTTTTCTCTTTCTGACTTACTTCACTTAGCATGATAACCTCTAGTTGCATCCATGTGGCTGCAAATGGTATTATTTCATTCTTTTTTACAGCTGAGTAGTATTCTGCTGTATAGTTATCCATTCTTCTGATGATGGACATTTAGTTTGTTTCCATATCTTGGTAATTGAGAATAGTGCTGCTATGAACATAGGGATGCATGAATCTTCTTGACATATAGTTTTGTTTGGAAATGTGCCCAGGAGTGGAATTGCTGGGTCATATGGTAATTCTATTTTTAGTTTTCTGAGGAACCTCCATACTGTTTTTCATAGTGGCTGTATCAATTTACATTTCCACCAACAGGGTAAGAGGGTTCCCTTTTCTCCACACTCTCTCTAGCATTTGTTATTTGTAGGTTTTTTAATGATGGCTATTCTGATTGGTATAAGGTGGTACCACATTGCAGTTTTGATTTGCATTTCTCTAATAAGTGAAAGTGGAATAATTAGTGATGTTGAGCATCTTTTCAGCAGTACGTGAACCGTGAACATCCTGATGCTCAAGCTGGTTTTAGAAAAGGCAGAGGAACCAGAGATCAAATTGCCAACATCTGCTGGATCATCGAAAAAGCAAAAGAGTTCCAGAAAAACTTCTATTTCTGCTTTATTGACTATGCCATAGCCCTTTACTGTGTGGATCACAATAAACTGTGGAAAATGCTGAAAGAGATGGGAATACAGATCACCTGACCTGCCTCTTAAGAAATCTGTATGCAGGTCAGGAAGCAACAGTTAGAACTGGACATGGAACAACAGACTGGTTCCAAATAGGAAAAGGAGTATGTCAAGGCTGTATATTGTCACCCTGCTTATTTAATTTCTATGCAGAGTACATCATGAGAAACACTGGACTGGAAGAAAACACAAGCTGGAATCAAGATTGCCAGGAGAAATATCAATAACCTCAGATATGCAAATGACACCACCCTTACGGCAGAAAGTGAAGAGAAGCTAAAAAGCCTCTTGCTGAAAGTCAAAGAGGAGAGTGAAAAAGTTGGCTTAAAGCTCAACATTCAGAAAACAAAGATCATGGCATTTGGTCCCATCACTTCATGGCAAATAGATGGGGAAACAGTGGAAACAGTGGCTGACTTCATTTTTTGGGGCTCCAAAATTACTGCAGATGGTGATTGCAGCCATGAAATTAAAAGATGCTTACTCCTTGGAAGGAAACTTATGACCAACCTAGACAGCATATTCAAAAGCAGAGACATTACTTTGCCGACTAAGGTCCGTCTAGTCAAGGCTATGGTTCTTCCTGTGGTCATGTATGGATGTAAGAGTTGGACTGTGAAGAAGGCTGAGCACTGAAGAATTGATGCTTTTGAACTGTGGTGTTGGAGAAGACTCTTGAGAGTCCCTTGGACTCTCCTGCAAGGACATCCAACCCGTCCATTCTGAAGAAGATCAGCCCTGGGATTTCTTTGGAAGGAATGATGCTGAAGCTGAAACTCCAGTACTTTGGCCACCTCATGCAAAGAGTTGACTCATTGAAAAAGATTCTGATGCTGGGAGGGATTGGGGGCAGGAGGAGAAGGGGACGACAGAGGATGAAATGGCTGGATGGCATCACGGACTCGATGGACGTGAGTCTGAGTGAACTCCGGGAGATGGTGATGGACAGGGAGGCCTGGCGTGCTGCGATTCATGAGTTCGCAAAGAGTCTGACACGACTGAGTCACTGAACTGAACTGAACTAAACTGAGCATCTTTTCACGTGCCTGTTGGCCATCTGAATTTCTCTTTGGAGAAGCATTTATTTAGGTCTTCAGCACATTTTCTGATTAGGTTTTTTGGGTTTTTTTTTGCATTGAGTTGTAAAGCTGTTTGTATATTTTGGAAGTTAAACCCTATTTTGCAAATATTTGAAAATATTTTCTCCAATTCTGTAGGTTGTATTTTCATTTTGTCTAGAAATATGTTTTCTAATTTGATAAAGTGTCAGAAATAGATGTACTATCATTTAAGGATCAAGTTCTTCCATGCCATGTCTCTCACTGATGAAATAATCATTTAAATATATGTGAATGATGGAAAAATATTTAATGATAGGTCAAATATAATATATATATTGTTTTGAAATGTATTAATAGGTTAATTATATTTTAAAGCTATGATTAAAATATTTATATTTATTATTTTATATTTGTGTTTTTGTATATATCCAAACACAGTCATGAAGGATTATTAGTAAATCTTTCACTGAAAATTGCTACATAAACTGAGTAAAACTAGAAATGGTTTTTCCTGTAAAAAAAATGACTGATTGTTCAATAGAATCTGTGCTCCATACAGTATTACTTTTATCTACATACTGTCTTTACTCTGAAGGCCCCAAGGAATTAATTAAGATCACTAGCTAAGAGGGAATTAATACTATAGTAAATACTTCTTACTTTTCCAACATAAGTACAGTTGGAGAAATGGAAGAGTCTGTAATTGGACTGAAACAATGGGGCATGGCCTGGATCCCTAGAGCAGACCCACCTGGACTTCAGGACATGTTTTCCTGGCCTGCATTTAGTCATCTGCTGGCTTCTTATAAAGCCTAATTTTTTCTTTCATAATTGCCTATATCCCACTTGACTGGGACAGCCCATACAGACAAACATTGTGTCAGGCACAATCACTATCATGTCAGATCATTCAACAATGCACCCCATAATCAAAGGAGCAAGAAGTACTAACTTGTCCAAGTGCAAATGATATTCTCTGGACAATCTCCTGACAAGCAGAATCTCAGTAATGGTGAGAATCTCAACATCACAGATTAAGATCCTGTGACCTAACTTTATCTGCCCTTGACCAAAATTGAGAATTAGAGAAAAAAAAATCTCTGAAGGCCATCAGCTGCCACTAATGGCACAACCCTGATGTTCTACTAAAGATACAATTTCACAGAACACCAACATTAGGTGTGGTCACTCTGGGACCATGATAGAGTGAGCCAAAAGTGAGACTCCTCGGAAATTATGTCTGAGTACAAAAGCATGGATACTGAAACATGCAAATAATCAAATGTCTCCCTCTTTCAGCCAACATGAATGACCACTGCCTTTTTGCTAATTATACCTTTAGTTCCACTCCATTTCTTTCTCATCTCCCAGGTAAAAATTATTGCTGTCTAAGCTTAGATTTAATATTACCTCCTGACAGTATTCAATCCAGAGAAGTCCCCTGCTTCTTTAAACACTCCACAAGATCACCTGACAAGTTTAAATCCTGAGTTACTTCCTGGTGTGGGCTCCTTTGTTATAGCAAGTAACACAGGTAAATTCACTCCACTACACATGCGCTCTTTGGGAGCTGTGGGCAACATTAATTAATACAAGAACTACCTTGAGTCCTTTGACCCAAAAATGATCAAATGTCCAGGGAAAACAGAAGAAACTACAAGCGGAAATAACAATTATTGCTCACTAGACATGTGCTGGAAGGCATTTACACATGGTGGCCTTTAAATCTCATACTGTGACTCTGATTTTCCTCATTCCCTCACAGCCCCCATTGCAATCCATCAGCAGGCCCTCTGAGCTCTGCCTCACAGAACACCTCAAATCTGACCACTTCTCATCCTCTGCACTGCACACACGCAGCCCAGCCATCCTCAGCCACCACCTGCACTATCGCCATAGCCTGTGGAGGGACCTCTGGACCTTGGTTCTGGCCCTGAGTCCCCTCCCACTGTCCATTTGCCTCACCACAGCCAGAGCAAGTTTTACAAGCAGAATATATATATATATACACACACACACGTGTGTGTGTAATATTGAGTTTATGAAAAAATGTTTAATCTCAACAAGCAACTAAACATTTTGAAGTTAAAATAGCACATTGTACAGTGCAGTACTTGGCACAAAGTGACTACTCAAGGAATATTTATTGTATACATGAAAAACAGTTTTTCATCTAACAATTGGCAAAGATTTAAAAATAAATTCATAGTTATTGGCAAGAGCTCACAGGAAGGGCACTCTGTATACTTCTGGAAATATTGTGCAGTTTATCAGGAAATTTGTCTCTGAAATGTCCATATCCTTTGAGCAAACACTTTCATATTTAAGTTTCTTATTTAAGGATTTAGTTAAGGATGTGCACCAAAAAAGCTGTATTTACAGTAGTCCAGGCACTTTAAGTAGCAGTTTAATCTTTCATGTTCAAGAAGGATGTTTTTTAGGTTATAAAAATTCATCATAGCACAGAAAGGGCTTTTTTGTTGAGGGTTCTATTTGTTCCCTATTGTTGCTGTAACAGTTTGCCACAAACAACACAAATTTATTATCTTAACAGTTCTAGAGGTCATAATTCAGAAATGGGTCTTACTGGGCTAAAATCAAGGTGTCACCTGGACTATGTTCCTTCAGGAAACTCTAGGAGAGAATCCAGTTCCTTGCCTTTTCTAGCTTCTTTGTTTCTTGGCTCACAGCTTTTTCCTCTATCTTCAAAGCCAATAGCATATCATCTTTAAATCTCTAATTCTGACCTCTTCATCTGCCTCCCTCTTCGACTGTGTGTGTGTGTGCGCGCCTGCGCGCTCAGTCACTCAGTCATATCTGATTTTTTGTGATCCCATAGACAGTAAACTGCCAGGCTCCTCTGTCCGTGGAGTTTCCCAGGCAAGGATACTGGAGTGGGTTGCCATTTCCTTCTGCAGGGGGTCTTCCCGACCCAGGGATCACATCCAGGTGTCTTGCATCTCCTGCACTGGCAAGCAGATTCTTTGGCACTAGCATCACCTGGGAAGCCCCTTCCTCTTTAAAGGACGCTTGTAGTTGCATAGGCCTCCCTCTATAAGCCAAAAGAATATCCTGATTTTAAGATCATTTGATTTAGCCGCTTAATTCCTTCTTTAACCTTAATTACCTCTTGCCAGGTAATATAACATAGTCAGAGGTTCTAGGGATTCTAATGTAAACATTTTTGTATTGCCATTACTGTGTCTATCACATGGAATATGAAATTTTGATCTCCTTCTTAAGCAAATCATGACCCTTCCAATCTACAGCTGAGCCCTCAAACTTCAGAGGAAGGCTTAAGACTGTGGTCTCAGGCTGCAGATAAGGAACAAGGCTGTGCAGCACATCCAAGCTGCCTTCATCATGACCCTAATCACGGTGGATGGGATCAGCTTTGCTCTTACTGTTTGAAATCCAAATATTCAGGCAGTTATGATGGCCTGACCTGAGCCCGGTAGACATCTGATGCTCAGAGCCTAGGTTGATATACTTGAAGCAATCGGTGGTGGGGGGCGGGGGGACAAATCAGATGAGTTCCTAGGCCATCTGAGAGTCAAAGCTGGAGAAACAAAATTCAAACGTAAAGTTCGTCCAGCAAAAGTAGGGCTGATGCTCTGAGATCAACCAATGGCAGAAGCCAAGTATAACAGGGATGGAACTAGAATTTAGCATCAAAAAAGTGAGCCCATTGAGCTAAAGTACCCACAGTGACTATTTGCCAGTTGCCTTCACAGACAAGTCAGACTGGCTTAAAGGTACAGATTTGGTTGACATCATTTTTCTCGGAGAAGAAAGGTAAGCTACATCATTGTATTGAATTATTTTCTTTTTTTTTTCCTCACAGACTGAAGACTTTCAGTGGTTAGAAGATGAAATTTGGCCTCATGCCAAATAGTAATAGTAATCCTAATGTAGAGGCAGCTTTTAAAGCTATGGCTGGGGTCGCCTCCCCCACCTCACCCCCAGCTTCTTTGCAGATTACTTATTTGTAGTGTGTACGAAACAAAGGTAAATGAGATGGAAACCTGCATCTTTATGCACACCACTCACACATTTCCAAGAATTTGTATTGCACTGATCCCCCTTCCATCCAGGTAGCACCATCTTTTTTCCCTACAATAATGGAATTATAGTGATAAAGGAAACAGAATACTATCAGAGTGATGCATGAAATCTCCAGTTTGTTTCACTGTAGCTCAGAGAAAAGAGCTTTAGTGTTCAGCCTTGTGACCAGTATGCTTCCTAGATTCAAATGAGTGAAGAAAACAAAGAACTCCAGCTATCTTTAGGCTAAAGTGTGGAAGGTGGGAAGGACTCTATAGACTACAGGAAGAAAAGCACCTTGGTACATTCTGGTTTTCCTAAAATAGGATCAAGCAAACAAAGCCCACGTTTTTATTGCAAACAATAACTTGGCACCTGACTCCTAAAATTCCTAGGACTTAAGAGGCAAGAACCACAAGTTGCTAATAAGCTAAAAGAAAGCAGGGCAGAGTGCAACCACCTCAAGACTCAATCGCAGACATTAGTCTCCTTTTCCCTACCTGCGAACGTGTGTTCAGTTGGTATGAAAAAATAAATTCTCTTAGTCTGGCCACAATCTAAGCTAACAGAAGAAACATTTCTTTTGGCCTCAGCCCTCTGCTTCATCCCAGTGCTTGCATTTCTCACTCAAAGCCAAACTCAAGGGCAAGACTTCTTCTTGTACCACGTCAAGGAAGCAGTGTTGAAAGCAAAGTATTTGATTTTAAGAAAGGAAGGCCTGTTCTCAAGGCCTAAACATTCAGCTGTAAAATGTGTAAACTATGTCATGGAATTCTGGCCGTGGTATGTGTCAAGCTAAGAAAACAACATGCCATCTCACCACTCTACATAACACGGAAGTACGGAGAGCCTGAGAGAGATAAACACATACACATGTAGTTAGCTATGATATTAAAATATGGGGGCTGCTGGGGAAACTTTGCTGCTGAAGAATTAAAGCTGCCATTGTATAAAAACTATGTAAATGTTTGCTTGATATCATCATCTGTTGAGCAGTGGTTATAAAAATATATTACTGGGAATTATCAAGTTAAAGGAATATCTTGTTTTTCCATGAGACAGGCTTCAGAAGTAGATGTTTGTAAATGAAGTCGTATTAGGCATACTCCCATTTAAAAAGCTTTTGTAGCACTCGCCACCTTCTACCATAATCTATAATTTACTTATTTGTTACGCTTGTTGTTTATTGACACTCCATCTCACTGCAACATGTGATCTTTGCATATGGTGGCTGCTGCTGCCACTGGCCCAGAAGGCAGCTGAAACTTCAACCACGAGGTTTCCTACTCCATATCTACAGCTCTCTCCTCTCTACCATGCCATGCTCAGGCCTAGCGTGCTAACTCTAACACTAGGTACCCTAACGGTGTTTCAGCGCTATTTGGCTCCCAAACAGGGGAAAAGTTCTCCCTTTTACCAACTTCACTCCATAACTTCAGCTCCTACTTGGTGTCCACATAGACATGCCCTGATTTACTCTTTCAACCTTAAAATTCCTCAACAGCTAATACTTCCTGGGCACTTACTATGTGCCAGCCACTGTCCTGGGTACTTGGGATACAACGATAGACAAAAACTTCTGAATTAATTCAGCTTACATTTCTTCAGTGTCCATTGAAATTTATCCTGTATCCAATGCCTCTCTATAAATTTACCATTTAGCTACATTTAGAATAAACCCCACATTGAAATGTCAACCTGACACCAACTTTTGATGGTTGCCTTTTAAGATATGCAGGCAATAGAGCCTGTAATACTCCAGCTCGCTAGGGTTTATACTAATATCTTACTTTACATTTACTACAAATGCAGGTGCTCCCCTCCCCTAGGTCCCTGAGAAAAGGATCACTGAGTGCAAATGTCACAGGTTCTACAAATTCCGTTGTCATTTCAATGAGACTCCTTTTACACTCCTGGGGTAACCAAAATGCCAAATTGAATTATTATAGAATTCTGAAATAAATCTCTTAATCCTTTCAGAAATTTCTGTCAATCTGCTTCCATCTGACCATACTGGTCCATGATCCACCCCTGTGGAAACTCTTGCCCAGGCAAAGCATTGGAGGTTTTTAGTTGGAGTGTAATTAATGTGCCAAGTCATAATAACTATCATGAAAATATTTCAAAAGGTCAATATAATGATAAGCTTTCCCTTGTCTCTTTCTTGAAATTCTTCTCCAGCTTAAACCAATTGCCTAAGTCACTTAGAGGCCTTTAAACAAAATGAAATCCTAATGATGTCTCTGCCATGAATAATTAATTGTTCATGTACCATCTTCTCAACAAAATCCATCCTCATTAGATTAGAGGTTTCCTCAAGATATGTGAGTTCATTATGGACATTTTTACCTCCTCCTTGTGTCTTTCTTTCTTTGTCCTTCTCATCTGTGTCTGTGATCTGAGATTCCATCAGCCTGGCAAGCCTCCAAAGAGAAACAGCTGTAAGGCAATTAAGGGCCTTTGAGAAGTGGTAGAATCTCTTACTACTTTAAGACATGGTGGCTCAACTGAGAGAGTAACAGCAGAGAAAGACTGAACTTACCCTGGAGGTCAGGGCAGCTTGTTCTCTTCAGAGGGAAGAGGAAAGGAGAGTAGGGAAGGTATGTTTGTCCACCTTCTCAGGAACTGACGTTTTATCCAGGAATCTTCTGTCTTTCGGACAAAGCTTTGATGACTGGAAAACCTTGAGAAGAAATTAACACTGTACCAGTAGAACATCTTGTAATTTCTTTTTAAATGATGAAATGCAAGGTCATAGACATAATGGGAGAAATTTTAGGGGTCATCTCACATTCATCTGACAACTAACTGAATTCTGCTATCTGTCACAGTTCCAGCCACTGAGCCAAAAGGAATATTGTCCCCATCCCATTCATCATAGCCCTGCCTTTTCAATCTTCCGTCTTCACCCATAAATGTGTACAATTCTTCCAACTGTATTTCTGAATGATCATATTTATTAAAAGTGTATTTCAATGTTTAAAACTAATCTAAATGAAGAAAAGGATATCATCCATAATTCAAACATGTTTTCTGTTTATGTATTTATACATTTCTATTATACCTTATATATAAATTATTGTTCTTTATCAAAGTAATGGTCTAAAGAACACTTAGGGATAGGATGAACTTGGCAAATGTGGGACAAATCATTTGGTTTCACACTTCTTTTCACATAGCTATATTCATCCAGTAGACAAAATTTTGTATTCTCTTTTTTTATCTAGCCTACCATATGCGTTTTGGAGATTAACATAGTCCTTACAACCATCACTTGGAAAAGCTGCCTGGGAGTCCATTGGTGGACATATGCTACTTTAACAAACCACTATTAATAATACTGCAATGAGCGTCTTTCTGCATCCTTTTTTAATATCTAGGATTATTTCCATAGGTTCAACTCTTAGAAGTGGGACTACTAAATCAAAGGACAATATTTAGATTGTTGAGATATATTGTGAAAACTTTCCCAAAACACTATTCCAATTTCTAATCCTACATATCTTATTCAATTAATAGGATTAATTAACTTTCAATCTAAGGTAGTCAGAATGCACAGAAGAAGGTGACTATTTATTGTGCAATATATGTACACAAAAGTATATAAAGTATATGCCGTTAAAGAATGACAATAAATTAATACCTATGTATCCATTCCCTGCTTAACAAATAGAATATTATGAATATTTTAGAAGCCCCTAAAGTATTAATATATTGAAGCAGCTAAAGACAGATCTCATAATTTCATTAGCTTAAAATACATGCATATACATCATATACACATTTATACTTTGTTCACATTATAGTCCATGCACTCCAAGGAACTCCCCTTGACACCTCCAGCAATAACTTAAGACTTTAGGTTGTTTCCATTTTGTAATTCTACCATCTCAAAGGTCACAGCGATGGTAGTAAGACAGCAGGTATCTTGAAATTTTGTTCTCAGCGTATTGTGGCTGCCTCCTCTATCTGCAAAATGCCTACCATCCTGGGAACTTCCTTCATCCTACCATCCACAGGAACTTCCCTGTGGATTCCCTTCACCTCTCTCTGCTATTGATTCCAGTATCCCATGGCTTCCTTTTGTTTATTTTTTTTAATTCTTCAAACTTAGTAAATATAGTTTATTAAAGCCTGTAACTCTTAACTCTAGTAACCGGAATCCTGAGGGTCTTTCCATTTCTGTTTTTTTTTTTTCTTTTTCTGAAGAAACACATCCTCCAGCAGCTTCTTAATAAAGGATGTGGGAGGGGTCAGTTTTCTAGAAAATCCAAATGCTTTTTTGAGGTGACAACATAGTCTTTACAACCATCATTTAGAAATGCTATCTGACATCAAGTAAATATGCCCTTGTTTTGTTAAAACAAGGTTTGTGAACCATGCCCTTTTTAGACATTCATATTGTTTCCCATTTTTACTACTAGTAGCAATGCTGCAGTAAGCATCTTTCTGCATCTGGACACCTACTGAGGGCCAGGTACCTCATGGGCACCGTAGAGAGTCATGCACAGTCTGGTGCACACAGAACAAGAGGCACAGCGAAGGGAAGCAGGGTGTATACATGAGCTTAGCTGAGAAACAGGTGATTCTTTCCCTAAGAATCTGAGGTACAAAACAGCCTACTGCAATACATAACTTTCTCTGCAGACTTTATCCCAACTTAAGTGCAACTTTCCGATTTTAATACATATTAATCTTTGGTTTTGACATTAAGGTAGTAACCTTTTAAATTACTTACCAGTGATCTTTCTGTGGCACCCATTTCAGTTAACACATCTCTGTGTATATCCCCACATCCACATCCTGCCCAACCCACCTCTCAAATTTCAGTCTTGAAACTGAATGTGCTCCCATGGTCAAGGCTGGGACAGTCTTAGCAACAAAATAAAGAAGTTTTGGATTAAAACCCAAAGAATTTGTGCTGTGTGTGTGTGTGTGTGTGTGTAATGAAATATTACTCAGCCATTAAAAAGAATGAAATAATAACATTTGTACCAACATAGATGGACCTAGAGACTGCCATACTGAGTGAAATAAATCAAACAGAGAAAGAGAAATATCATATGATACCTATTATATATGGAATCTAAAAAAGAAATGATCCAAAATGAACTTACTTACACAACAGAAACAGACTTAGAACAAACTTTCGGTTGCCAGAGGAATAATGGAGAGAAGGGATAGTTAGGGAGTTTAGAATGGACGTGTACACACTGCAATACCTAAAATGGATAACCATCAGGGAGGTACTGTCTAGCACATGGAACTCTGCTCAATGTTACATGGCAATCTGGATGGGAGGGGAGTTTGGGGGAGAATGGATACACATATATGAAGGGCGAGTCCCTTTGCTGTTCACCTGAAACTATCACATCATTAATCAGCTACACCCCAAAACAAAATTAAAAAGGTTTAAAAAAACCCAAAGCATAAAATACATAAGTATTCATGAATTCATACTGACATATAAATGATTGAAAAAAATTAGTAGGCAAGAAGAGACAGCTCTCCCATGCAGAAAAATTCTAAATAGTATATGTAGGTACTCCGCTCTCATAGTGCTAGAGCCAAACCCCCAACTCCTTAAATGTGGACTTCACACAGTGACTTCCCTTTAAAGAGCACAGAATAGAAAGGGAGGAGATAAGAGTGAATTTCTAGTGGAGAAATATGACAAACACTACATCAGCCAGGTGATCAAGATCAACAGCAAGAGTGACAGGTCGTGTTGATCGTGTGTGCTTTTGATATGATGTGATGAAAATGTCATTTCACCTCTGTGCCTGTTCCTAAAAAAAATACATGGCTCCAGTATAATTATGATAAAAATATCAGATGACTCCCAGAGGAGGAACACCCTGCAAAATACCTGACCGGTACCCCTCAGAACTGTCAAGGTCATCAAAAAGTTACAAAAATCATCTAAGAAATAGTCACAGCCCAGAGTAGTTTAGGTAGACATGAAAACTAAATTTACTGTGATAGCCTAGAGAGGATTCTGAAATAGAAAAGAGACATGAGGTAAAGATTAAGGAGATAAAATATGGGCTTCTGTTAATAACAATATATCGATACCAATTCATTTCTTGCAACAAATGTACCATACCAATGTAAAGGGTTAATAATAAGGGAAATTGGCTGCAAGGTGTGTGGGAACTCTCGCACTTTCTTTGCGATTTTTTCTGTGAATCTAAAACTTCTAAAAGTTTATTTTTTTAGGTTAAAGGTCAGGGCTTCCCTGGTAGCTCACTGGCAAAGAATCCACCTGCCAATGCAGGACAGACAGATTCGATCCCTGATCCAGGAGGAGCCCACGTGCCACGGAGCAACTTAGCCTGAGCACCACAACTCTTGAGCCTGCGCCCTGGAGTCCAGGAGCCACACCACCGAAGCCCAAGCGCCACGGAGCCCATGCTTCCCAGCGAGAGAAGCCTCAGCAAGGAGAAGCCGCAACTAGAGAGCAGCCCCTGCTTGCAGCCAACTAGAGAAAGCCCACCTGCGAACGATGACCCAGCACAGCCAGAAATGAATAAAGTTTTAAGTTAAAAGTCAATGAAACATTAAGTCACTGAGGCCATTTTCATCTATACGTTTTAGTTTTAGCCACTAATGGTTATATCCCTGGAGAATCCCATGGACAGAGGAGCCGGGCTACAGTCATGGGGCTACAGGCCACAGGGTCGTTAAGAGTCAGATACTGCTGAGCAGCTGAGCACACAGGCACACTAAAAGACGACTGAAGAAAAACATTTCCCAAGAGAATTACTAAGTAAGACTTATGGCAAAAAGTGCCATCTCATTATCAAATACTGTCATCTCATCACTGAATTTTCCGCTAAAGTATCCTGAAGTAGAGACTGTCAAAAAGTTTCCTTGGTGGCTCAGGGAGTACAGGAGACCTGGGTTTGATTCCTGGGTCAGGAAGATCCCCTGGAGAAGGGAATGGCTACACACTCCAGTATTCTTGCCTGGAGAATTCCATGAAGAGAGGAGCCTGGCAGGCTGTGCTCCAAGGGGTTGCAAAGAGTCAAACACGACTGAGAGACTAACACTTTCACTGCCTGAAAAACAGTGATCTGATTCAAATCATCAGGAGCCAACTGTGCATACAGAAAGATGGTATGAGCACAATGCTTAACTCCTTCAGGAACCACTCATTTGTGTGTTTCCCCCCACACACACACATAGCACACCTTGAATCACTTATACAAGTGGTTATTTTTATCCTCTATATTTTTCTGTATGTTTGAAATATTCTATAATAGTGTTAAGGTAATGTTTTCATATGAATAATTTTTTCCTATTGAGCTTTCAGACTCAATAATTTCAGACTTGACAGTTACAAAATAATACAAGAATTCCTGTACACCATTCACCCCACTTCCCCAAATGTTAATGTTTTACATAGCCACGGTACAGTAATCAAAGCCAAGAAACTAACTTGAAGCAAAAGTGAAAGTGTTAGTCACTCAATCATGTCTGACTCTTTGTGACCCCATGGACTGTAGCCAGCCAGGCTTCTCCCTCCATGGAATTCTCCAGGCAAGAATACTGGAGTGGGTTGCCATTTCTTTCTCCAGAGGATCTTCCCAACCCAGGGACCAAACCCAGGTCTTCGGCATTACAGCCAGATTCTTTGCTGTCTGAGCCACCATTATTAACTAATCTACAGACTATATTCAAATGTCACCAGTTGTCCTACTGATGTCCTTTTTCTGATCCAGAATCACAATCCAAGATCCTACATTGCATTTAGATGCCATGTCTCCAATGCGAGGCAGTTAATTAGTCTTTCTCTGCTTTTCATGCCCTTAACACTTTTGCAGGGTCAAAGGAAAACAGTTAAACCCATCAAATTTATGACTGTCTCCCCAAAAGAATTTTATTAAAGGAAGCTCTCCAGATAGTTGCCAGCACATCAGGGAAGAGCCTTGAAATAGGCTCTAATCCCAGATGACTCTGTAACTTCAAGCAAGTCCACAGAAGGGGCAGGAGAAGGATAGGGGGAGTGGTTGAGCAGGGGCAGACTATACCCCAGTAGGATTACTGAGTTTTTGGACCTACAGTTTCATAAACATCTATTGCAGTGCCAAAGTTCTTAGATGCCCAGAGACCTCTCCTCACTGGCAGGAACTTCTGAGATAGGGCAGCCCATTGTCAATGAGAGTACTTGCCCAAGTCCACTCACCAGGGCTTGGTGAAGCTAAGAGTTGAACTCAAGACTGTCTGAAAAAAGCCCAGGCTGTCAGTACTACATATCCTGAAGCTGACTGAGGGTCACACTCTCCAGCCTTCTCAGAGTTGAGCACCAAGGATCAGAATGTGAAGGCCAGGAGAGAGAGGTTCCTTTTTTCTATTCTTTCTCTTGCTACTTTGAAGTAGCCTCTGTGCCCTCGGGTGCCCCTAGACTCTGAAATTACCTTCCTCCAGGCCTACAGCAGAAGAGATATGTGGTGTTACACCTCCATCTAGTGGAAAAAGCAGTAAAGTGCAACACCACCGTCCCTGCCTCGCCAGTCACACTTGCGAGGTGTAACAAGTGGTTAAGCGGAGGCTGACAATCTTGAAGAAGCAACTCGCCAAGATTTAATCAACGTACTGTGACTTCTTGCCTAGAGAATACCGTGAACAGGGAAGCCTGGCGGGCTACAGTACATACGGTTGCAAGCAGTCAGACACGACTGAAGCAACTTAACAAGTACACACGTGCTCACTTCATAGTGTTAGAAGCCACATAAACAAGGCAATGTGGTTCGTTTGAAAGAGGCGATGGAGACAAATGGACCAAGATAGACTCCCTTCCCTGCTCTTACTTAAAGTGACTTTGTTAAGTCTCTGAAATGTCTCTGAACATTAGTTTTCTCATATTAAAATGGGGGCTCATAATATCTACATGTAAGGCAGTTATACATTGATGAGTCCTGGGTTCACAGTAAATCCCGGATAAACATGTGTTCCTCCTCACACTCCTCTCTACCTCCTTGTGCACAGTTTCCATGACAACCTGGAGTCATCAAAATGAAAGGGATAATTCATGAGAGGTTCAATAATGTTTTTCCAAAACGTTGGACAGACTGTAAATTTCAGAGTCCATATTGCATAGAATATAGGCCAGGGACTCTGGCACTGGGGCTGCCTTGTTTTGAATACCAACTCTGCCAGTTGCTTGGTTTTCCATCTGTAAAATAGAAATATTAATAAAGATACCTACCCCCTAGGGTTGCTGTGAGGATTAAATAAGTTAATATCTGCAAAGCACTTAGAACAATACACATTTGATGTGTGGATCTATTATCAGTACCATTTCATAATGATGTGCGCATGTGCGTGGGTAGTCTCTTCAGTTGAGACCGACTCTTTGTGACCCTATGGACTGTAGCCCACCAGGCTCCTCTGTGCATGGGATTCTCCAGGCAAAGATACTGGAGTGGGTTGCCCGTGCCCTCCTCCAGGAGATCTTCCCAACCCAGGAATCAAACCAGCATCTCTGATATCTCCTGCCTTGGCACGCGGGTTCTTTACCACTAGTGCCACCTGCTGATCCCAAAAAGCAGGGGTGAGGCTGGGTAGGCTCGAAGCCAGTTCATTTGATTTGTAGAAGAAAATGTTTTTCTTTCTGGCTTACTTCACTCTGTATAATAGGCTCCAGTTTCATCCACCTCATTAGAACGAATTCAAATGTATTCTTTTTAATGGCTGAGTAATATTCCATTGTATGTATGTACCACAACTTTCTTATCCATTCGTCTGCTGCTGGACATCTAGGTTGCTTCCATGTCCTGGCTATTATAAACAGTGCTGTGATGAACATTGAGGTACACGTGTCTCTTTCAATTCAGGTTTCCTCAGTGTGTATGCCCAGCAGTGGGATTGCTGGGTCATAAGGCAGTTCTATTTCCAGTTTTTTAAGGAACCTCCACACTGTTCTCCATAGTGGCTGAACTAGTTTACATTCCCACCAACATTGTAAGAGGGTTCCCTTTTCTCCACACCCTCTCCAGCATTTATTGCTTGTAGGCTTTTGGATCACAGCTGTTCTGACTGGCGTGAAACAGTACCTCATTGTGGTTTTTGATTTGCATTTCTCTGATAATGAGTGATGTTGAGCACCTTTCCATGTGTTTGTTAGCCATCTGTATGTCTTCTTTGGAGAAATGTCTGTTTAGTTCTTTGGCCCACTTTTTGATTGGTTCTTTTATTTTTCTGGAATTGAGCTGCAGGCGTTGCTTGTATATTTTTGAGATTAATTCTTTGTCAGTTGCTTCATTTGCTATTATTTTCTCCCATTCTGAAGGCTGTCTTTTCACCTTGCTTATATTTTCCTTTGTTGTGCAGAAGCTTTTAATTTTAATTAGGTCCCATTTGTTTATTTTTTGCTTTTATTTCCAATATTCTGGGAGGTGGGTCATAGAGGATCCTGCTGTGGTTTATGTCCGAGAGTGTTTTGCCTGTATTTTCCTTTAGGAGTTTAATAGTTTCTGGTCTTACGTTTAGATCTTTAATCCATTGTGAGTTTATATTTGTGTATGGTGTTAGAAGGTGTTCTAGTTTCATTCTTTTACAAGTGGTTGACCAGTTTTCCCAGCACCACTTGTTAAAAAGATTGTCTTATCTCCATTGTATATTCTTGCCTCCTTTGTCAAAAATAAGGTGATCCTATTATACAGAGTGAAGTAAGCCAGAAAGAAAAACACCAATACAGTAAACTAACACATATATGTGGAATTTAGAAAGAAAGTAACAATAACCCTGTATGCGAGACAGCAAAAGAGACACAGATGTATTGAACAATCTTTTGGACTCTGTGGGAGAGGGTGAGGGTGGGATGGTATGGGAGAATGGCATTGAAACATGTAAAATATCATATGTGAAACAAACTGCCAGTCCAGGTTTGATGCATGATACAGGGTGCTCAGGGCTGGTACACTGCAATGACCCAGAGGGATGGGATGGGGAGAGACGTGGGGAACACATGTACACCTGTGGCGGATTCAAGTCAATGTATGGCAAAACCAATACAACATTGTAAAGTAAAATTAATTAATTAATTAAAAATAAAATAAACTGCTCAACCTGAAAAAAAAAATGCACCTAAATGTACCACAACTGAAAATATCTATCTATGGAGAAAATTAATTTGTAGTAAAACCAGCCTTCCAAAACACCATTTTGTCTTACTGGTTTACTTTCACAGCTTGAACACTCTAATACTTGGTATATAATGAGATATTAAATAAATATTGGTGATGAAAAAAAAAAAGAATACGTTACACGTTCCACATTTCTCATCCTTTTGAATGTTACTACTCTATCTCTTGTGTTTTCCGCAAAACACACAGACACACGTATTCTTTCTTCAGATACTTATAATTTGATGCCTCTTGACTAAGCTAGCTTCCTGGTCCATCACTAAGCGGGTGCAAAGCCTTTCTGAGTGGCAAAATGCCTGAGTGACTGCATACCCTCTTACTCTATTAATGCTTCTCACCCTTGAGTCTGCTTTGGATACTAAGCACACCCATTTTCTGCTGGTTAATACTTGCATGAGAAGTCTTTTTCCATCTTTTTACTTTCAACCTTACTTTCAGCTATCCTTACATTGTACTTAAGGCATGTTGTTTTTAAGTCTCATAGAACTGGGTTTTGTTCTTCTTGTAATTGATTTCTAACCTCATCATAAAAAAAATTCAGAGTAATGATAGTAAAGATGATCCAATACTTCAGAAAAAGAATGGAAGCACAGATCAAGAAGATACAAGAAACATTAAACACACCAATATTTGCATTACAGGGGTCCAAAAAGGAGAATAGAGAGGAAAAGGACCTGAGAAAATAGTTAAAGATACAATGGCTGAAAATCTCCCTAAGGGGGGAAGTGGAACAGTCACCCTAGTCCAGAAAGTGTAGAATTGCAGGCAGGATAAACCCAAGGAGGAACACGCTGACACACATAGTGAGCGACGGCTTCTCTCATTGCTCAGTAAAGAATCTGCCTGCAGTGCAGGAGACCCAGGTTCAATTCCTGGGTCTGGAAGATCCCCTGGAGAAGAAAATGGCAACCCACTCCAGCATTCTTTCCTGGAGAAGTCCATGGACAGAGGAGCCCACCAGGCCACAGTCCATGGACCGAGTCAGACACGACTTAGCGACTAAACCACTACAAAGACAAAAAATATTAAAATCAACAAGAGAGAAGCGACAAACAACATGCAAAGGAATCCCCAGGTTTTGTCTTTAAGTTGTAATACTTAGTCCATTTATGCTTCATGTATTGCTACATTTGGATTTAAATCTACCTTCCTGGTTTTTTGTTTTCTGTTTGCTCCCATCTACTTTTTTTCTCCATGCTTGCCTTCATTTGAATTTAAATTTCATATTCCTTTTCTACTGTCCTGTTAGTTTTACATTCTTTTATTGGTTTTTAAAAATATCATAGAAATTAAAACACACTAATTATTCATTTCTCATATAAATTAGTGTCTTGATCATTTCCATTTCCAAGACAATTCAAGGACCTCAGGATACTCAATCCTATTTACCTCCTATCAGACTTATATGCTATTCTTGTCATGTATTTTAATTCTTTATACATGTAAGACCCCATAAAGCATAAATGGATTATTTTATAGCAATATCCTTTTAGATTTATGTACGGATTTACCTTTCCAATGCTTTTCTGTTTTTTTTCTGCACCTCCAAGCTGTGATATGTGATAATTTCCCTTCTGCCCAAAATCCCATTAGTATTTTCCTTTAGTACTTTCCAATGGTGCCAAATTGTTTTCATTTGCCTGAAAATGTCTTTCAAAGGATATTTTTGCTGCACATTATCTTCCATATTGGCCATTATTTTCTATAAGCTCTTTGAAAATATCACTTACTAGGCGTACTTACTGTTGCTCCTTTGAAAATAAGCTACATTTTCCTCTGGCTACTTTTAAAGTTTGTTTCTCAGCAGTTTTCCTCTGTAGTAATTTGCCATGATTTTCTTTGTATTTATTCTGCTTGGAAGCCAATAATATTTCTACTATCATTGCTCAGTGTCTTTCACCAATTTTGAAAAACTCTTAGCCATTATCTCTTCAAGTGTTGTCTGCCCTATTCTCCGCCCAGCATCACTCTGGATAATTTTTTTACCTTTCAGTTCATTAATTCTCTTAAACTGTGACTATCAAAGCCATCTACTGATTTCTTAACTTCAGTCATATAAAGTTCTAGAATTTTTGTATAATTTCCAGTTGTCTTCTGAAGTTTCTCCATCTTGTCATGTAAATCCTTTAACATTTTGATCACAGTATTATAAGGTCTCTACCAGATAATGCTAGATATCTTAATTTTCTAAGGTTTATCTGTTTCATTTTCTCCTTTTTGGTCAAATCTTAATGTGTTTGTATTGCTAGTTATTTTTTTATTGGGGTTAACAGACTTTGAACAATTATAGAGACAATTTGAGAAACTGCATGATGTTACCTTTCTTCAGAGGGGTTTATTTCTGCTTCTGGCTATCCGCTAGGTTTGGGGCCAGTTGCCTCATTCAGCTAGGGACTGAGACCA
This sequence comes from Capra hircus, assembly GCF_001704415.2. Taxonomy (NCBI): domain Eukaryota; kingdom Metazoa; phylum Chordata; class Mammalia; order Artiodactyla; family Bovidae; genus Capra; species Capra hircus. The sequence goes on from NC_030811.1 coordinate 58,758,654, forward strand.
CTTGAGGCTGGGCTTCAGTCCTTGTAAGTATAGAATCAATTTCCAGTTCTCCTTCACTCAAGGGGTAGGCCTTTGGGGATCCAATAAGAAAAAGCCCAGGACGTTTAAAGGACATTTCTTCTTGGTGCAGTCAGAACTCTAATTTTTGTTTCCTATGAGTCTACCAAAAATTTTGCTGTTTCTCTCACTTGTTCTTGAATTACAAAGTGCTTCTAGGAGTAAAACGTGGCACCAAACATAGGTCTCATCTGTGTGGATTATCAGCTCCTGCTTTCTTGATAGCTCTCTGATGTTTTAATATATCCTAACTTTTCTAGTTTTCTCAGCAGAGGGGTTGGGGCAAAACAAGCTAATCACCCATTACTGGAAGCTGAAGTCTCTACGTGCTTTATTTGAAAAATTACTTTTAGAAAATTCAAGTTCTGAAGTAAAATAGACTTGATTCTGTCACTTACTAGCTATATGACTTGAAATGAGCTATTTAATGAGTCTTCGCTAGCTACCTTATCTGAAAAATGGAACTAACAATAGCACTTACCTTGAGTTGCTTTAAATATTTTTTCAGTGCAGGTATAGTATTCAGCACAGAGCCAGAAATATAACAAATGTTCAGACGTTAGTAACAGCAATTTTTAAAACATTATAATGGTTTCTATTAATTATATAAATTAACACATAATGATAGCCTTTCTCCATGTACCCTCTGTGAGGAATGATAACTGGTAAAGATGCTATATAGATCTCAATTTTTCCAGCTTTCCTATGGCTTGGGAACAGCTGGGCAAAATGGACCACACCATCTTACTGCACCACATGAAACAGTTTATGTAGCCATCAATATTTTCACTTTGGAAAACAGATCAGTTGGAGTAAAAGAGCTAGAATGCAGCAGCAGGATCAAAGTAAGCTTTGGCAAGAAGGCTCTTGAAACTAGCACCCTATACTGGGGCCTCCAGGGCTTATCCCCCAAGTGTGATGTGAGACACTGACCCCTGAGATGTGCTCTGGAAGGATTCAGATCTCCTGCTGTCCTCCCTATTTGGGCTGAGGCCCCATGATGTTGGGAAAGGCCTTCCACTTACAAGACTCTTGACAGTCAAGAAGCTCCAGATTGTTCTTGGCTCTTTTTGTAAGAAAAACTTTTATTTCAAAGATGCCATGGTATTTTAATTTAAAAAGGCTTGCATTGTTCCCCAACAGTCTTATTCAAGAAGTATCATTATTCTTCTTTGTTTTCACATCTTATTTAAATGTTCTTAAATGCTACTCTGTATTATACACTTAAACATCTGTTGACAGTAAACTTCATGGTAAACATTCTTATCACAATTTTTCAAATTCAAAAAAATTAAGTTTTTTAATGTTTAAATATTAAAACAACCAAAATATCATTTATGTGTAAGATATAAGTGAAGTGAAAGTCAGTCATGTCCAACTCTGCGACCCCATGGACTGTAGCCCACCGGGTTCCTGTCCATGGAATTCTCTAGGCAAGAATACTGGAGTAGGTAGCCATTCCCTTTTCCAGGAGATCTTCCCAACCCAGGAATCAAACCCAGGTCTTTTGTATTGCAGGGGACTCTTTACCATCTTGAGTCACCAGGGAAGCCCAAGAATACTGGAGTGGGTAGCCTATCCCTTATGCAGGGGATCTTCCTGACCCAGGAATTGAACCAGGGTCTCCTGCATTGCAGGCAGATTCTTTACCAGCTGAGTTACCAGGGAAGCCCTTATAAGATATAAAATACAATATATATGCTTTATACCCACCATGCAGCAGTGAGAGTGTGTGATGTCGCGTGGGGGGGTGAGTCAGCAAGCCACATCAGGACTCTCAGGAAAGATCAGTAGTTGGGAATACCACATTCCATCCATCAACATGATTCCAGACACAACAGGCCTCAGGGTCTAATATACACCAGACGTACAGAGAGCTGACATACAGAGCAGCACGCCTTAGTCTTTGCTCAGTGAAGCAAAAAACGTCACGGGGTCTCTACTAATGAGGCTCCAAATTTGGCCTTGCTTCCCCTACTTAAAAGCCAAATTTCAACAGGGATGATGCAGCCAGAGGAACTAGTTAGAATGATGATAGATGGTGACATCAAACTATGGTGAAAATATTTCCAATTCTTCAGCCCTCAGGATCACTCTTTCCTTTTACCCAGCTAATAAAAACCAACCCTTTCACCCATACTGCTTGACCTGGTGCCTCAAATGGTAAAGACTCTGACGAGACCCAGAATCTCCTCAGATGGTAAAGAATGAGGGAGACCCAGTTTTGATCCCTGGGTCAGGAAGATCCCCTGGAAAAGGGAATGGCTACCCACTCCAGTATTCTTACCTGGGAAATCCCATGGACAGAGGAGCCTGGTGGGCTAGAGTCCACAGGGTTGCGAAGAGTCAGACAAGACTGAGTGACTAACACTAGACTAGACATAGAAAGTCTAGTCCTGGGAAGTATTTCAAACCCATCCTGACTGTTGCTAGTCACCATTTAGCCTAGAGACCAGTATCTGGGCTTCTGTGTGGCTTTTTCCATCTGGAAACCATCTCCATGCTACAACTGCCTTCTAAGCACCATCTGGCCCCAGCATGGACACAGTTCCTCCCTTAATCATCCAAAACATAGCTGACACTGGGCTGTAGTTTCTGACAAAGACTTACTGGAAGTAAGACTAATATGAGGGAATTAACAATGTGGGGGAAATTATAGAGTAGTATAATACATTTCGCTTTTATTAGAATGCTTAGCCACAGCCTTTCACAGGGGGTCAATGACCAGAATCCTTCTCCTTAGGGCCCAACCTGCAGTTAGGATGCAGAGACCTGCTCATTTCCTTCCGATAGTGTCCCACACAATAATGCTCCCCTCTATGAATTCTGTGGCTTCAGTTCTCCCCTGCCCAACTCCCAACTGCAGAGACAAGACTGAGACTGCTCAATCTCATAATTACATCTGCTTTCTTTCTTACTCTATCCACCGACTCTACTTTTTAGGATCTGACCTGTAGAACACTTCTTTTGGCTCTGACAGTTTATTTATTTAGTTCCCAGGTTAAAATCCAGATGCTCCCTCTGGATGCAATGATTTATCAGCCCTGAAACAAGCCATCCCTAATCATGAACCCAAATGGTGTACAAATGTACCATAGTTCACCCTGGTGAACAGCTATTGTATACTACTGTAACAGTACTATATATACTTCCATAATACATTTCACATGAGATAAAGTTCCTCCATAGTAAGCTCTACTATCTGCATTTATTCCATTTTAATTAGCTACCCTATAACAGACTTACTCCTTTCTTAAGGAAAATCAAATTGACTTTCACAGGGATTTTTAGATAGCATATTCAAAAGCAGAGACATTACTTTGCCAACTATGGTCCATCTAGTCAAGGTTATGGTTTTTCCAGTGGTCATGTATGCAAGTGAGAGTTGGGACTGTGAAGAAGGCTGAGCGCCGAAGAATTGATGCTTTTGAACTGTGGTGTTGGAGAAGACTCTTGAGGGTCCCTTGGACTGCAAGGAGATCCAACCAGTCCATTCTGAAGGAGATCAGCCCTGGGATTTCTTTGGAAGGAATGATGCTAAAGCTGAAACTCCAGTACTTTGGCCACCTCATGCGAAGAGTTGACTCATTGGAAAAGACTCTGATGCTGGGAGGGATTGGGGACAGGAGGACAAGGGGACGACAGAGGATGAGATGGTTGGATGGCATCATGGACTCGATGGACGTGGGTCTGAGTGAACTCCGGGAGCTGGTGATGGACAGGGAGGCCTGGCGTGCTGCGATTCATGGGGTCGCAAAGAGTCAGACACGACTGAGCGACTGAACTGAACTCAAAGAGGTTTTACACTCTCTGAGAACTAGAAGATATCCATCTGGAATAAAAAGAGGTGAAAATGACCTTGAAGACTTCAGCAACCCCAGAACTACTGAAATTTACATAGATTTTTGTATGGAGAGAGTATAATATGGAAGAGTTTAAATAAATATACCACAAGACAGTTTTACCATAATTGACCTTTTATTTTAAAAAAATTACAGGGAGTGATTTCCAGAATCTTATTTTATAAAAGTACTGCCTATATCAAACATTTTATGTCACTATTAATTCCATTGAAGAGCTGCCTTTTTTTAAAGGTATTAATTCCAATTGATGGGATACATCCCCTTAAAATAGAAAGTTTCCATTTATTCAAATGTCAAAATGAAGATTATTGAGAAGTTTATTGCTTTATGGCTGGGCAAGATGCTACTAGCACATTTTAGGTAATTAATATTCTTTATTAAAAACTATGAGGTCATTCTGTTTAAAACTTTTAGGACAATTCACAGAAAATAGATATATTTATTCAAATTATACATTGAAGGGCTGGGCTATAAGCTATAGACATTTATATGTGAAGCAGCTCTTTAAAGAAAGACACACAAGTCTGTCTTGATATAATATACATAATTGAAATTAATAAAACCTGGAAGACCAATATTGTTATGCTATGTTCTGTTAGGATCTTAAAAAAAAATCACATATTTAGTAGTCTATTTGTGCTTAAAATATTCATATGCATGAGAAGTTTAAAGAAAAAACACCTCTATACATGATGATGAAAAGAAAGTAATAAATTTTTTGAAATTGCACTGTTATTTAAAACACTTTCCTAAATTCAGACCCTCCTTTGCAGCCGGCACAGTTTTTCAAGTCTAATTGGCAACCTGGGGAGGCCCCTCTGGTATTAGTGAAGTAAAGAATGTGGTGATAAAAGACCAGGCTGACGCCATTAATCCAGGCCTTTGACTCGCACTGGCATCTTCCCCTGCATCTTCTCCACTCTCGTCTTCAAGCCCATCGTCCATAAGGCGCTCCTTTCAAACAAAACAAGAAACATATTCCTAAGTGGTCTTAGCAGCTACCATGAACTCATTACAGAAAAGGAGAGAGTTAAATTCCTCCTAAAGAAGGAATACGAGTACATGATAAGGAAGTAGAACTATCTGGTCATCAGAGAGCTTCCTTAAGTCCAAAACTGATAAACTCCTCCTTGTTCAAGCTCAAAGGAATAACGCCAGTTTAATGCAATAATTTCTCACCGTGAGCATAACTTTCTTTCTAGGCTATTTTTAGGAAGAATGATGTTAGTTCTTTCCACTTAATTATAATATATGACTGACTCAGTATTATAGGTTCTCTGGAATTAAACCACACATTAGCATGTTAACTTTTCTTCCATACTATGAAATACCCGAGATTCTTTTACTGTATTGGTCTCATACAGTGCTGAAGAAACACCTACATTTAAGTACATGAAAACCTCATAAGCATACCATTTCTTCAAGTTCTAGATTGTTCGCATTCTGTGCATCATTGTTAACTTCAGCATTATTGTTGGGAGCCTGTTGCTGAACTCCTTCTTGCCTAAAAGGAAACCATCCAGCTTGGTGTCTGCTCAGTAAAATAAAGAGAAAAGAAAATAAGTCACAACTGTTTTTACTTGTAACACTATGAAATATTTGTGTCCTATAAGAGCAAAATGATTAGAACATTTTCATTCATGGGCTGAACTATGATAAATGAAAAAAACTAATTTCCTTCTTCAGATCAAGAACTACCCCTCTCAAACCAATGACAGGAAAACACGAATCAATTTAAACTCTATCCTGAGCTAGTAAGATATATCAGGAGTCATAAAATCATTTTTTGATATTTCTCAAAATGAAATTCAACTAGATATTTGTTTGCTTCCTAAGAAAACAGAGGAGCAAGGGACAGTTAGTCTACTTATGAAAAAAAATCTGACCTATATCTAACAGACTTACTATTGATAACTATAATTAATTAAAAAGAAACTCCTCTCCAAGACTGCATCATATACTCAAGTTCTAAATGATTACTAGAGCATACCTAACTGAACTAACAATTTTTAGAAAAAGTAGTAAAGGGAAAAAATCTGCTTCTAGACAATTGTCATAAACAGTCTTACACAACGTAACTTGCTTTGCTCTTGGTGCTAGGTATCTGAAGCCCAACATTCATATTCCTTCACTCAACATTCACAACAGACCACCACGTGTCAGATTCCATGCTTAACAGTTTTAGAAAGTACTTATAATGAACGAACATCACTCACAAATAAACCAGCAGCATGGCTCCCATCACCATGATAAACCGACTGAAAGAAGAATAGAAGTATACGATGCTAAGGAGAATTGCAGCCCGTGAGAACGTGTACATCCAATCTAGCCAGTCTCGATTGAAGTCCTCTTCGTTCAGCACTGGACCTCCCTGGGCATTCATCTGGACATTGTCATTCACGGGTCGATTTTCTTGGGCCACTAGGTTTGGAGCTGGTGGGGGTTCTTCTCCAGGCACATGTGCCAAATTTAGAGGCTGTGTAGCAGCAGGCTGGGCTGGGTTAGCATTTGACGTGGCCTGAGCTGAAACTGCAGCTTGACTGAAATAGTCACCAAAATAAATATTAAAAAGAAAAAGAAAAACATTTATCATACTACATTATATTTTTCAGAACTTCCTGGGAAGCCATATGTATGTCTCATAAACCTTACATGGAATATCACAACTCCTATACCACATTTCCTAGGTAAGCATAATTCCCAGTGTGAAAGTAGAGCCAACATGGATGGCAGGAGTAGTTCAGGAAAGGTTCTCCCAGCCTGGAAGTCTAGGACAGCAGGCGGAGAGGTGGAAGAGATTAACAACGGCCATGTTATCACTATTTGTTTCGTTCACTAAATTGTAAGGCTGTGACCAAATCTTTCTCCAAAACTTTTCCCTAATTGCCTCTTTTGCTCTTCTACATAGGATAAATACTGCTTGCCACCCCCCTCACACACACATACCACCTCTCCCTCAGATCCATGTTTGAAAAGATTTGTCTAAATAAGTTAATTAATCATTAATTAATCATTAATCATTACCCTGTGTGTACACTCTCATAGTAAATGATTTGTATTGGTATTTTCAAATATTAACTAGGTCCCAGATAACAATCCCTCAATCTCAATCCTGACTTTTCAGAACTCCACCTGGAGAACACTGGTATAGATCCTTGTCAAGTTACGAAGATGTGTGGTCCTGAAGTTTGCTTATAATTTGACTGCTTAAGAGTCAGAATAAATTTTCCTGTAAAAGACTACCAGTAAAGTGATAATATATCTGAAATTTGCTTTAAATTATTCAGCAAAGAGGGGAAAGTTGTAGAATCAGAGAGTCATGAATTGATAAATGTTTAAAAGCTGGGCGGTGAGAACATAGGGGTTCACTTTATTTATTCTGTCTTTACATATGTTGAATTTTCTCTACAAGAAAGTTTTAAAATCAAGATAGCAAAATGAAATAGAAGTTTTCTATGGTACAAAAGCTTATTTAAGCCAGTATGCTGATACACTGTATCTATAGTGAAAGTCACTCAGTCATGTCCAACTTAGCTGTTCCCTTCTCCAGGGGATCTTCCCAACCCAGGGATCGAACCCAGGTCTCCCGCATTGCAGGCAGATGCTTTACCAGCTGAGCCACAAGGGAAGCCCCATATTCATTTCCAGAATACTTCCTACCTCATGGACATTCTGATTCATAAGTGAGTTATTTCATTAAAGGTGAAAACTTGAGTCTCTGAAGTTAAATGATGTGCATAAGATTATATGGTTCAGTAGCTAACTACAATAAGCCCCACTTATCTTATTACACAGTTCCCATGACGTTGTAAACAAGACAAGAGGTGTAAAGATATAGCGTAATACTAAGTCTTCCCCAGGTGGTGCTGGTGTTACAGCCCAATAAGAGATGGGTTCAATCCATGGGTCAGGAAGATCCTCTGGAGGAGGGTATGGCAACCCACTCCAGTATTCTTGCCTGAAGAATCCCATGGACAGAGGAACCTGACGGGCTACAGCCCATAGGGTCACAAAGAATCGGACATGACCAAAGTGACTAATTATGATAACGATTACCATGACAACAGGTAAGGTATAAATAGCCTGCCTGGAGCCAAGATTACACAGGAGAGCATTAGGATATGAAGTTAATAAAGCAGGTTAGCTTTATGAGGTAAGGTATAGAGGAAGAATTGGAAAAGGCAATGGCACCCCACTCCAGTACTCTTGCCTGGAAAATCCCATGGATGGAGCAGCCTAGTGGGCTACAATCCATGGGGTCACTAGGAGTCGGACATGACTGAGCGACTTCACTCTCACTTTTCACTTTCATGCACTGGAGAAGGAAATGGCAACCCACTCCAGTGTTCTTGCCTGGAGAATCCCAGGGATGGGGGAGCCTGGTGGGCTGCCATCTATGGAGTCGTACAGAGTCAGACATGACTGATGACTGAAGCGACTTAGCAGCAGCAGCAGCAGCAGCATAGAGGAAGAATAAGGATACAGACTTCACGCTGTAGGCAAGAGGGCCGTCTGATATTTTAGGGAACGGAGAATGATGGACTCAATTATGTGTTAAGTTAACCTGGCAAGCAGTACAATGAAATACAGTCAGGAGCCTAAAAGGAGGAAAAGTGATTGCATTAAAGTGGGTCTAATATTAGAAATATCTAGGGAAAACATCAGAAGTAAAATATAGGGAAGGACAGAAGCTAGTAACAACATACTAATTCATCTTGGTAAGTTGTTGAGTTCAGGGATAACAGAAGCTAGAATCAAACCTGATTAATGTTAAGGGCTTGGAGGATGACTGAGAAGAGAGTATCACTGACAAGTCAAGAAGGAGAATGCACATAACAAGATGATGCAGTCAAAGTTCAGACCTAACTGCATTTAAAGGCAGGCAAATTTCTCTATGGAAATCTCCAACAATTAAGGGGAGACACAAGATGAGGCACAGGAGATGAAGAACTGGGAGCCATCACACAGAGCTAACAACTAAGGCCACAGAAAAAGGAAATCCAAGAGGACTAGCCTGGAGCTAAATCCTATCTTCCCTACCAGACTGTGTATCACAAGGCACATGGTAAGTATATAAATACTTAACTGAACAAGGAATGTTACCATTTAGAAAAAGGGAAAAAAACAGGCTATCAAAGGATACAAAATGAGTAATCAGAAAGAGAAAAAGAATGAACAGGATAACAGAATCACAGGAACAAGCAGAGGAGAACACTAAAGAGAAGCTGCTGCTGCTGCTAAGTCGCTTCAGTCATGTCCAACTCTGTGAGGCCCCAGAGACAGTAGCCCACCAGGCACCCCCGTCCCTGGGACTCTCCAGGCAAGAACACTAGAAATGTTAATGAATACATAGGAAGCCCAGCACAAAGAACACCAAGAAACTGTTCCATGCTAAGAATGTTTCATGCTGATCAGGAGCAAAACTTACTAAAATACAGAAAAGTCCAGAAGGCATATTAGCCACAAGTGAACCCGACATCAATACATCAATATGAGCGTCCCTGACGTATGATTCTCTCTATTCCCTTTTTTAGTTGACATCCTATCTTCATATAGAATTGCTGCCTTCCAGTGAAACTTTCCTAAGTTTTCTCCTCTTAAATAGATAAAATGTTCTCTTAAAGAAAGCACCTGAATACTGCCAAATATAATTAAGGGAGAGAGGAAGAAGCAGAGAATAGGTTTAGTTGATGTGAACAGGATGCATACCCTTTTTCCTTTAACCAAATAATTTAAAATAATTTTTAAAAACCAATAATATACATCAGTAAATGAAATCCCAAATCAATTTACTTAGGATGAAAAAGAAAATAAAGCAAAGAACACAATGTGTAAAAAAATCAACTCAACCTGACTTACTATTGCATATAATACTGATGAGCATACATCTGTTGCCACCACAGCATCTGCAGTGGGTTGAAAGCGGGATACACTGGGAATCCAGCCGGAACAGCCTGCCCAGGAAGCTGGTTGTCTACATTTCTGCAATAAAATTTTAAAAAAAAAATGTCTTTTAATGTTCCAGAAGAAGTTGAAAGCATTTCTCTACATTTTTATTTCTGAACTATGTCATCCATTGACAAAACATACTAAAACTCACCGAAAAAAAATACTTATGTTCAACATTCCTCAAGTAAGACACTGTGTATGTGTGTTAGTCACTCAGTTGTGTCCAACTCTTTGCAACCCCATGGACTGTAGTTCTCCAGGCTCCTCTGTCCTTGGAATTCTCCAGGCAAGAATACTGGAGTGGGTTGCCATTCCCTTCTCCAGATCTTCCTGACCCAGGAATCAAACCCAGGTCTCCTGCATTGCAGGCAGACTCTTTATCATCTGAGCCACAAGGAAAGCCCCAAGTAAGACATTACGGCTTATCTAAGATGATCCCGACCCCACATATACAGAACAACGAACATCACAGCCTAGAATCAGACTACTACATGAGTAAGAAACAAACTTCTATAATGTTAAGATTCTAAAATTTTTAGTTACGTTATTAATTGTTAGTCAACTGTCAAAATGTTTTATAAAAGTGATTTAATAAATATCCCATTTTCCGTATAAACTTAAGTAAAAATAAATAAAATTTAAAAGTTGAACTTTGGGCTTCCATGCTGACATAGCAGTAAAGAATCTGCCTGCCAGCACAGGAGACATGGGTTCTGCCCTTGATCCAGGAGAATCCCACGTGCCACGGAGCAGCTAAGCCAGTGTGCCACAACTACTGAGCCTGTGCTCCAGAGCCCGCGAGCTGCAAATACTGAAACCCACACACCCTAGAGCCTGTGCTCTGCAACGAGAGAAGCCACCGCAACAAGAAGCCAGCACATTATACCTAGAGTAGCTCCCACTTGCTGTAACTAAAGAAAAGCCCACATGGCAACAAAGACCCAGCACAGCCAAAAGTAAATAAAACTATTTTTAAAAGCTGAACTTCAAATTTAATCATTAGGCCCAAGATCTAACTACCAGTTTACAGGCAATCTATGAAAACAGAGGACAATATTAATGATACCACATGGATGCAACGAGCTGAATCTAGACTACTATGGGAAATTAGAACATACAACAACAGAAAAAGCATAAAGTGAAAAAAGATAGGGATAGGGATTAGATTAAAAGAGCCTTAAGAAACAAAATTACTCAATCAAATGCAGTAAGTCAATCTCTGAATACTGATCCAATCAAAACCATCTTAAAAAGACATTTGGGACAATCAGGGAAAATGGAACACAAATCGAGTAACAAATGATATTAAAGAATTTTTAATTCTGTTGCATGTTCTAATGGTATTGTGATTCTTATAGTCCATATCTGTTACAGATACACAGTATTTACAGATGAAGGGATATGACGTCTAGGATTACTTTAAAAATACTCCAGCCCAAGAGAAAAAAAAGAGGAACAAGGGAAAGGTTGGAGAGCTGTTGTCTATTAACTGTTGCTGAAGCAGGATGTTAGGTAAGATCCTTCTAATAGAGATTCATTAGTATGCTTTTAAAGTTAAGAATGATAAAGGAAAGGAGATGAACTGGAAACAATCAGAAACAAATTCTTTCAAAGAAAACCTGCATGGAATTCCCACTTTATCTCCACAATATGCCTTTTCAAGACTCTCCACACTACTTTGTTCTCCCTTGCTGAACTTCCCTTAAAATCAGCCCCAGTGTTACCAGCCATGAAGCTCTCCCACCTTCTGTAAGCACACAGGCACTCCCTCCTCCAGGCTCCTGCAAAACTTCGTCAAACCATAGAAGCACATCAGTGAATGGCAATTTATTTGCCGATCTGACCTACTTCCATTGAGGGCAACTACATAATTCATTTTCCTGTCTTCAGTGCCCAGCTACCGTAAATTTTAAGTAAACTTTTCCTGAAGAAAGCCACATGATCCTTATATGACAAATTTGCTTATTCAGTCAGATTGCTTCAAATCTGACCAATAGATCTGACTAGAGAAAAGTTTTAAATGGGAGAGTAGAGGGGAGAGAACCACCATTATAAATGAAATCAAAATATAAATGATAACACAGAAAAATATACTGAAACAAATGATAAAATATTCACTTCAACAAGACAGTTAACAGACTTTCCAGTCAGATGTGGATCTGAATTCTAGTCCTGATACTGACTATTGAAGTAAGGCAGGCTATGTACCTTTTAGCCTCCTTCTCCTCATTCATAAATTGGGAGAGAACAGTACCTCGAGCACAGAGTTGGTATAAAGTTCAATGAAATAAAGCATGTATAAGTGCTTAATACAATGCCAAGCTTGTGCTAAGTAATAATTAATACTCAATAGTATCAATTAGTAATATTCTTTTACATAAAGAAATGTCACCAATGAACTTTTTAAAATACCAACATGCCAACAAATAAGCACTTCACAAAACAGAATAAAAAGAATGTCTCTTTATCATGTCTAAATTAAAACAAGGACATTTCCAACTTACTGCACTGGGAAGTATGAATTTGTAATGGTATGATGAATCAGGCTCTTAACAATGGTTACTGAAAGATGAACTATAAGTTTTCTTTTTATGGCTGAATAGTATTTCACTGTGTATAAATGTAGCACAAGTTCTTTATCCACTTTCTACCTAGGGACACTTGGGTTGTTTCCTTATTATGGTTATTATAAATAATGCTGCAGTGAACATGTGGCTACATTTGTCTCTTCAAATTAAATATTTTCATTTTCTTCAGATACTTAGAACTGGACCTGATGGGTCACATGGTAGTTCTGTTATTAATTTTTTTAGGAAACTCCATAATGTTTTCCATAGTGGATGCACCAATTTACATTACCAACAACAGTACCCATGGGTTCCCTTTTCTCCACAATCCTCACCAACACTTATTATTTGTTGTCTTTTTAATAACAGCCATTCTGACAGGTGTGAGGTAGTGACTCACTGTGCTTTTGACCTGCACTGGTCTGATGATTAGTGATGTTGAGCATCTTTTCATATAACTGCTGGCCATCTGTGTGCCTTCTTGAAAGAAAGTCTGTTCAGGTCCTCTGCCCATTTTTAAACTGGATTATTTGGTTTTCTGCTATTGTATAAGTTCTTTATATATTTTGTATATAACCCGTTATCAGGCATATGATTTGTAAATACTTTATCCTATTCAGTGGGTTGCCTTTTCATTTTGTTGATGATTTCCTTTACTGTGCAAAAGCTTTTTAGTCTAATGTAATTCCATTTATTTAGTTTTGCTTTCGTTGTCAAATCTAAAAAATCATCACCAAGTCCAGCATCAATGAGTTTTATTTTGTTCTAGGATTTTAATGGTTTCAAGCCTTACATTCAAATCAAATTCATTTTGAGTTAACTTTTTCTTTTTTTGGCCATGCTGTGTGGCTTACAGGATCTTAGCTTCCTAATCAGGGATTGAACCTGCACCCTCAGCAGTGAAAGTACCTAGTCCTAACCACTGGACTGCCAGGGAATTCCTATTTTGAGTTAATTTTATGTAGGATATAAAATAGTAGTCTAGCTTAATTTTGTTGCAGTTTTTCCACACCATATATTGAAGAGACTGTCCTTTCCTCATTGTATAGTCTTGCTTCTTGTCATAAATTAATTGATTATATATGTATGGATTTATTTCTGGGTTCTCTATTCTGTTCCCCTAGTCTGTTTTTATGCCAATACCATATTGTTTTAATTACTATCACTCCATAGTATAGTTTGAAATCAGGCAGTGTAATACCTTTAGCTTTGTTCTTCTTTCTCAAGATTGCTATGGCTATTTAGGATCTTGTGGTTCTCTACAAATTTTAGGATTGTTCACTTTTGTGAAAAATATTTGGAGTTTTGATAGAGACTGACTGAATCTATAGATTGCTTTGAGTAGTATGGACATTTTAACAACATTAATTCTTCTAACTCATGAGCATGGAATATCTTTTCATTTATTTGTGTCTTCAGTTTCTTTCATCATTATCTCATAGTTTTCAGTGCATAGGCCTTTCAGGTCCTTAGCTAAATTGATTGCTAATACAAACTTTAAATGTTGTAGACCTATATTTGATCTGGAAATATGTCCAGACTACATTCTGCTTTTTTAAAAGGTTTATAAAATAAATGCGGGGGCGGGGGGGGGGGCGCTCCGCAGAAAGAGAGAGGCAGTGGAACTTCCCTCAGCAGAGCTGAGGGGTCCCGAGGAGAAGTGAGCCTGCTGTCCGCCAACCCAGCCCCTCGGCAAGGGAGACACAATCAGACGTGACAGGGGTTCTGTCTAAGCTGTTCCGCTTTATTGTCCTAAGCTCCTGGTTTATATAGGCAAGCAGGGGGGTTTTGCGAGGGACTTTCCATAGTTCTACCAATCAAGTTAAAGGTCAGATTACCACATGCTTACATCATGACAGGGGTCTATGGTGATCACGCATTGTCCATGTGCACAGAAATCAAGAGAGCCAATCAAAAATTTTGACAAACTGCTTCAGCTGCCCTCATCTCTTCCGCCAGGCACCATCTTAGCTCTAAACCGGAAAGCTAGCCCTTCTTTTTAAGGTTTCCCATTTAGGGCCCCACAAATGAAATAGTATGATGTTTCTATTTTAAAAGTATTTAGAAGGAAAGTACAAAAATGTTAGTAATAGTTATCTCTGGGTGGTGGGCTGTAAGCAGTTTTTGCTATCAAAAAATCAGATAACGGAAGAGTACAATGAGTAGGTTTTCAGTTTTTTTAATTATGAAACAAGGCTGCTACTATTTCAGGCAGGGAAATTAAGTGTACCTAACAGTGCGCAATTTTTTATGAACCAGTTAGCAATTTTTAGAGTTAAATAAACATGACAGCATAACACATTGAGTCCAGAACAGTCAAGGTTTATAAATGTGACATTATAGACGGACAGCCAGTGTGATGCAATGTACCATCTGGTCTTCTCATTGTTTCCTCAAGAGCTTAATGGGCAAATAAACACCTGCATTAGGATTTCTTGAAAAGTTAGGTTCCCCGAATGCTGTTAAGTTGGCAGAGTCCTAAACACTACCCCAAACCTAGTGATTCAAAAACTCAGGAAACAGTGATCAGAATTTAGCCATTTTAAAGACTGACAGTACTAACCTACATGGCGGAAAACATATGTGACTAGCTAAATATAAGCTGTGCTGGAGTCTAAAAATGATGTGGAGAGATTTTATTTTGTTGGTGAATTCTTCAAATTACTAAATTACTGCTCTTGCACATGTAAGGCAAGGCTATATTAAATAAAATTTTACTTAAAGACAGATGTAAAGTCTTCTTTAGTAAAAGATTACAACTATAAGATTAGGTTAAATCACATTCATTGTTAAGCCGAATAACCTACTTATTGAACTTTCACTTTAATTGCTTTGTAAATCACAAAGTGCTCTTTCCAAATACAGATTTATTTTCCAGCACCTGGTACTGGCATTCCTTCGGATGTTTCAGTGTGTCAGACTCACAAATGCCTATAAATATGTTTGCTGAATGAACATACAGCATTCATTTATAAGTATGAATGAATTTATAAATAATTGCTAACATATCACCTAACTCTTTACATACATGAAATCTTAATCCACACAGAAATTCTGTACAATAAGTACTATTATCTCCAGATCATGAGCAAACTGAAGCAGAGAAGAGACTTGCCCAAGGTAGTCAGTGGACAGGGCTAGGATTCAAACCAAGGCAGGCTGACTCCTGAATCTATACATCCACTAAGCTATACTGCCCTCCTGATTTAAAACTAACCATTATTTAAGGATTTTACCTCTTTTCATCTTAATACTCATTTTTAGCAAAATAAACACTATTTCAGATTTTTCTAATCTGTTTTATATATTTCTAAGAGCTAAATGCCTTTGCTCCAAAGTCTGTTGATTTTCTCAACAGACTAGTTTAAAGAAATTATTAATGTGTTTCCAAGATATCCATGGTCTTATTCTGAAAACATGCGACTTCACATACTTTATTACAGAGTATATATTCACTGTGTAGATACTTAATGCTAGTGAACTGTGCACTTTAAAAATGCTTTAAAAGGTTTATTTTATGCATATTTTACCTTAATTTAATAAATCAAGAGTTAAATATACATATTAATATATTCACTGTAAATATGAGAAAGAGTTAAAAATATTGTGCAGACATAACTATTGTCAACATAGCACTATATTTTCTTCAAGTTTTATTATATCCATTCTCACTTTCCATCACTACCAACATATTTGGTAAAATATTAGTAATAGCACTCTGTATAAATTGAGAGGAACTGAGCTATTTTATTTTGCAAAAAAGACAGAAAAGGAATCACTGTCATAAGACAAATTATTTTAAGCCACTATTCTACCATGTAAATCGTGACAATACTTTTTTACAAATAACAAAGTTCCGGTTTGTAATAATCATTTTCTGAAAACAAAAATAGTTTCATGAGATGCTTTATAAAAGTCTACAATCAGCCTTACTAAATACTTATTTTTAAAAGAAAAACTCAAGAATATGAGACAAATGAGTCTTTCTTTTTTCTATGTACTCAGCTTTGTTTTTCTACATTAAGAATTGAATTAAGTTTATAAAATTCAAAGTAAAAAGCAGCCATATGCTATTACATCCTCTTTGGCATAACAGTTAGTGGCTACTCCTTGGTTGCATCGCTTACTACCATTTTGGGGGGGGGGTCCTAGCCATTTGCTTATTTCCAGCCTCCATCATAGATCTGGAGCACTGTCACACACACCACAGCACAATATGCAACGCAAAACAACTATCAGTAACTATCATTCCTGTTTCCTTTACTTCAAAAGTACTCCAGTTTCAGACATGACCCAGATTTAAACTGTATTCCCCAAGATCCTCCTCTCTGAGCTGTCCACAGCTGCTGTGGCTGTTGGCTGCATTCCCCCTGGAACTGCCTAACCCAAGAGACCTATTGTAATTGCTAAATATAAGATAGCCATAGCAAGCTTCTTGGGTAAACTCCTCTTAAGAAAGTCACTCGATAACTTGCAATGGTTAGCATATCTTCATAATACATCACCATAATACTTATCACAATACTCTGTCTTAATTGTTACCAAGCCTGGCTGATTATAAACACCAGTAGGACTTTTAAAAAACAGATTACTGGGCTCTGTACTCTTCTAAGAACACCCTTATTCACCCATCTGTTCTCCAGAAGACTAATTTGAGTAGATCTATAGTGAGACTGGGGCTTCCCTGATGGCTTAGTGGTAAAGAATCCGCCTGCCAATACCCAAGATGTAGGAGACGCAGGTTCAATCCCTGGGTAAGGAAGATACCCTGGAGGAGGAAATGGCAGCCTACTTCAGTATTCGTGCCTGTAAAATCCATGGACAGAAGAGCCTCGCGGACTATAGTCCTTAGGGTCACAAAGTTGGACATGACTGAGCACTTGAGCATGACATAGTAAGATTGAGTAAAAACAAAAATTTTAGTTACCTAGATCCTTGCTATTCAAACTATGGTCAAAGCATCAGAAGCATCAGCATCACAGCGGAGCTCACTGGAAATACATAATCTCAGGCCCTGTTAGACCAACCGAATCAGAACCTGCATCTTAACATCTCCAGGTGATTAGCACAAACATTAAAGACCGAAAGGTACTGCCCCAGACAATTCTAATGTACAACCAGCTTTCAAAAGCACTGTTCCACAGAGTTCAGTGGCAGTCCAGTGTTCTCACTGCAGAGGGCCCAGGTTCAGTCTCTGGTCAGGGAACTAAAATCCCACAAACCACACAGGACAGCCCCCCAAAAACTGCTACACCTAACCCTCTAATTCACAAAACATATAATCAGGTATATGAATAAATTTCAAATGTACTTTGATTAGCTGAAGGGCGCTACCATGAAAGTCTAGAGTCATAGATTTTTAAGAGGACCAAAGCTATCAGTTTCACTCACCCTTGCATTACATATGGGACCTGATGACTCTGTGCTGGGTCAGTTTGTGCTTGTGGAAGGGTTCGTTGCCTCAATCCTTCTGAGGAAGAACTGGTAGCTAAAGTCAAGGTTTCTTGACTGGATGATGGAGTTGATGATCCTGACTGATCTGAACTCTACAAACAAAAATGTAATTATTTTTTTCAAGGAGATTTAATTCATTATAATCACAATATTATAGACACATTACTAAAAATGTATCTGTGAAATCCCTCCGCAAAGAGTGAATTCTAGAAATTTACTGATTTGACTTGTGTGCCCAGCATAATAGGTATATTTATTTATATATATATAGGTATAAATAATTTAATTCTCATGAGACTAAAGAGTTTAGAAAATCAAAATCCATTAATTATACAATAATAGTCCATTTCTCAACTATAAAAGGCTGAGTAGTAATTATATACCAAAAATCGCATACAAAATTTGTGAAAATTATCGCATGCAAAGCTCTTTTCATGATGCCTAACACATAAGAAGTGTTCAATAATGGTACTAATAACTGTATCACTTAAACAGTTAGTATGTACCAGCTACTGTATAACATGCCATTAGTCATATACTGGTTTAAAATACTGAAGAGCATGCTAGAATTTGGTGTTAACTCTGACATTAACAAGGAACATAAACTTACAATTCACTTAACCCCTAAGTCACCGCTTTCCTATAAGAAATGAGATGGAACTAGATTTTCAAGATTCCTTTCAGTCCTAAAATCCTATTAGTTTAAAGATACTACCAACAAATACTGTGTTTTTTTTTTAACAAAATAAACAAGATACCAAACAGAATTTTTAAATTCTCATGCATTAATGGTGTCAGAAACTTACAGATTCAACAACTTCAATCAACATAACCCCTTGAAGACCACCTCAATTTGTTGCTGTTTGAAAATAGTTTGTCAAGTGTTTTATGTAAATTTAAAACACAATTACAGTTTATATAAATTACCTACTTTAAAAAACTGGATACAAGATAATTTCAGCATCGTTCCAAGTTTTGAAAATCACATTACTGGTACTGCCTTCCTATTTACAGCATCTCTTTTTACATGTCTACCTTCGTTAGTCCTGCCATGTGAAAGGTCCTAAGGACCTTTGAAAAATTAACAAAAGCTTTAAAATGTTATTCCATACCAAACAGACACCAAATATCTTACTAGGGAGGCTGATTATTAGGCACACAACTTGGAAAGGCTTCTTTTTTGGCAAGATTTCATATTAAATGGCTCATCAAAATATGGTAGTCACTAAAAAAAATTAATAGAAGAAAGGCCTAGCCATTTGACAGCACACCCTAATTTCTCTAGAACTAATTATTTCTGACCTTATTATTTAACTTTCATGAACAGATTTTTAAGACATTATCAAGTCCCAATGAAATTTATCAGCCATAAAAAAATTAAGAGGAATTCAATTTCATTCTCCTTTGATACTTCTTAGATTTTTTTATAACACGCCTCTGAAAAACTGAATATATATTATAAAGAAATGAAATCATGGCCGAGGAACCACCAGAAAAGGGAAAAGAAAGTTCTCTGTCAGCAGAAACTGGAGCAACACAACTGTTCAAAGAGTATAAACAGAATTCTATGCCAGTGCCAGGGTTTTGTCCCTTCTTATGCAAGGTAGGAAACATAGAAAGACCCTTAGGTTTATCGAGAAAACAAATTTCAGTTTAGTGAAAGCTGAATTCCCATGACTAGTACTAGAAAATACTTACCATTGAGGCTATGCTAATTAAAGAGAGCAACTACAAGATCTAGCTTCTTAAAGAAGCAGTTAACAATCAGTCTCTCATTATCACCCCTGCCATTCATCCCCTCCTCAAAATTTTGGCTAGATTCCTGACAAGAAGGAAAGTACACTTAGCAGTACAAAAGATCCCTACCCAGGAAGCTTGAAACAAGCTTCCCACTCAACCAGTCCTTTTCTTTCACCTCCAAAAGTGTCACATAAAGCTTTTACAAAAGGAAACCAAAAATAATTTAATATAAAAGAATTTGAACAGTATAAAAAATGTCTAAGTTGAAAAGTTCAACTAGTTTTTTAAATTTCCAAAACAATTTAAGGAAGATGGAAAAATAAGGAGGGAAAAATGAATACTCAAGTCTGAAAGAACTGGGTACATCAAGTAATTATTCCTCCCATAGTCGGAATATATACTCAAATCCAGTCATTTTATAAAACAATTATTGAACAAGCAATCTTCTTTAGCAAACTTAAAGTTTAAATAATTTAATCTACCTTGATTAAATATAATATATAAAATACCTTAAAGAGTTTATATTATATAACCATATCATAATTTTGTCTTTTCAGTATTTCAGTAATTAAACCCCTGAAAATTGGCTCTATTACTGACCTGCCATATAGCAAATTATAACTCATGGGCACAGGCTTCAAGGGATTACACTGTGTACTGGATCTCTAAAAATGAAGTTTAAATGATTAACTTAAGCTGTTCACAACACAGTCTCACCACCCACAAGATCCAGTTGTTCTGTTTTCCACTTAGTTTTTAGAGGCAAGAAGGGATAATCAGAAAACTTCAGCATTTACTCTGCCCAAAACAACTCACAGAATTGCTGTTGGACGCCAGTGCTTCATGACTTTCTCTATTGGTGCTGGATTTTGGAGAACTGGGAGGAGTCCGAGAGGTACATACTAGATGAACCATATGATACTCATCTTGCTAAAATTAAAGAAAATTACATTTAAAGGGTAGTACTGGAAAGTACGCAGCTCAACAATGTCAGTAGCTAAGCAGAAATACTGAACTCAAAACTTAAGTTTCTTCCTACCACAGCCGTTTTATTAGTAATAAATTGTCACCTGCACATAAATTGGGATCCTTCTGAGTATTTCTTCCATGCTTAGAAAACAGTCTCAATACTCAGGAACTACTATATGAAAAAAATTATTATTTTGTATACCAAGCAAACACTGCTGTAAAATTGCGTCAATGCAACCTATTATTTTAGTATAAAAACACTACACACATTAATATCAGCACTGTGACAGTCACATTGAAGCTTAGGCCTACAAACTTTGAATAGTAAATGTTTTCATTATTTGAAAACTTACAGTGATAAGGAAACTCAAATAACCTCACTCTAATCTCATCTGTCTGAATTTTAGTAATAGTATTTGATTTTTTAAGTCAAAAACTGGTTTTATCTCTAACACTTGTACACAGATATAGAGCATATATTCGAACTATATTCTGTAAATATTCCAAGTGTGTCTCCATAAATCTACAACTATGAGTGAAGGAAAATACTCTAAAAATAATTAACTGGCATTCTAGCTTAATGGTTTCATGAGTATATTTATCACAGGCATAAAGCAAGTAAACAAGGCAGAGTAAGGAGACGCAGAGAAGAACAAAGGATGGCGCAACAATTTTTAAAGATCAGAAAATGACTTTTTAAAAGGGGGGGCGCGGCAGGAAATAAAGAAAAGATGCCCAGTTGTGAGAAAGAGAAACAAAGCTCTAGGAGTTCACCATCTTCCATAAACAAGAACTGTGCTTAATTCTGAGGTGAATCCAAGAAAGGGCAGGAGTCAGTCCCCCCCACCCCCGAACAGACTCACGATGTTGTTCAAAGAACAGACTGGGGCTTCCCTGGTGGCTCCGTGGTAAACAATCTGCCTACCAATGCAGGAGACCCGGGTCTGATCCCTGATCTGGGAAGACCCCACAGACAGCAACTAAGCCCACGCACCGCAACTACTGAGCCTGTGCTCTAGAGCCCAAGGGCTGCAGTTACTGAAGCCCGCGCACCCTGGAGCCTGTGCTTGGCAACAAGACAAGTCACCGCAGAGAGAAGCCCGCACACTGCAACTAGACAGTAGCTCCCACTCTCCACAACTGGAGAAAAATTGGCACAGCAATGAAGACCCAGCAGCCAAAAACAAATAAATTAAAAAAAAATTTTTTAAGAACAGACTAGCACATTAGAGTGCAATTAGAGAAATATATAAATCAGTCTTTTGCACAAAACTGAGATGCATGAACTGTAACTGTTTATGGGTTTAGAGGAAGAAGTTAATAGGAGTTAGAATACTAAAGAAAGGCATTCCCAGAAATAGCATTACATGAGGTACACCAAGCAAAGCAGGTAGAAAGGATGCCTGATTTACAATGTCCCCTTAGCTTGGGAATACAGTAAAAAAACAGTAAAAAAAAAAGCATCCAAGTGTAAAATGTTCATCCTTACAAAACTAGTTTCAAAGGTCATATTAACCACAATTACCTCACAGTATTTATTCACCTTTGGGGAATGTTTCTATAAAACATTATATAACTAAACAGGTAAAGTTAATGACAGCATTTAACTGAAAGAAGTGAAGGGTTATACAGTTCAATGATCTGTTCAAACTGTAAACATACTGTTCGAAATGTTCTGTGATAAGGGGTACAGCAGTCCTTTGACTGAAGCTGGGTGGTTTTTGGTGGTTGTTGTTGTTGTTTTCGGGGGGGGGGGGGGGGGAGGCGGGTGTGGTTGGCCATGGAAAGGCACATGTGGGATCTCAGTTCCCTGATCGGGGATTGAACCCGAACCCCTTGCAGTGAAAGCACAGGGTCTTAACCACTGGACCACCACGGAAATCCCAAAGCATTTTAAGTATTCTGGTTGGAAATGATTTCTGGCAGCAAAATCCTTTTTAGAAGTACGCATGTTCAGACTCTACCTATCCTTGGGTTAAAATAATAAATCTATATTTCAAAGAGCATATAGTGAAAAAAGTTTTTAAGGATAAAACCAGGAAAGAAAATGAAGAGGTGGAATATAGCAGATTTGGGGGGTAGTAAATATTCTGTACAATATTATAAGGTGGATACCTGTCATTATATATTTATTAAAGCCTACAGAAAGTACAATACCAAGAGTGAACCCTAATGTAAACGATGGGTTTGGGGTGATGATATCAATGCAGGCTTCAACTCTAACTACTGTAGCACTCTAATGTAGACTGATGTGGAATGCTGTTATTGGGAGTAGCTGTGTATGTGCGGAGGCAGGAGTTATATGGGTAATCTTTATACCTTCCGCCCAATTTTGTTATGAAACTAAAACTACTCTAAAAAATAAAGTCTATTAAGAAAAGAAAGAGGGGAGGATATATGCTACAAAAGCCAGTATTTTTGAGAGAGAGAGGGAGAAGTAGGGAGAGAGAGACAGTGAGGGATGTTATTAAACCACTTTGGCAACCTGAAACTACATGATTAAAATGAAAATGACAGCAGGAAGTCACACTAGCAAAACTAAAATGTCAACTATCTAAACAGAAGGAATACACCAGCGTAAGGTTTTTTCAAATTTCCCACAGGTGATCATAAACATACACAAGAGCATAAAGAGATCAGGGATATCCAGAAAACACTGAGTTAAGTCAAAAATCTAAAGTGAAACCTAACAGCTATATATTCAGTTCTGCTACATTCACAAGCAAAAAGAATCTCAAATGCAGAAAAATTCTAAAAGTATAAATTCCACAAATAAACATGAGCTAAAAGCTGCCATTAAAGTAACTAGTATTCTATCAAAAAATTATATTAAAATATATTTAACTCTGAGTACCAGGATTCAAAGTTTGCTGATGGACCAAGTGGGCTTCCTTCTGTAATATTTGATGTCCCAAAATTAAATTCCTAACCCAAGTTAACTTGTATTAAAATGTTATGTAGTTTCATCAAAAACGGATTTAAGAGAGGGGACTGTTACCAGTCTACTTGAGCACTCTACTCCTGCATTAATGATAAGTGAATATGGCTTTCTTCTGCAAGATAACAAATCCCTGAACACAAATATGTAATGCTATTTCAGATTTAGCTATCAGATGGATATATGAAACTGTTAACTAATCAGAATCACCTATTATGCTACCTAACAGGGTTGATTTTAAGTGTCTAAGAACTAAATTGGTTGGATAGCAAAACAAAGTTCAGAACATATTTCCCCTGGCACTCTGAGTAACTGGTATTGAATAGTGGTGGAAAAGCTTACTTTTCTGAGAATGTCTTTCAGCTGCAGATGATCGGGAAGCAGTCTGCCCGAATACACCAATCTCTGATCCTTCGTCAACTAAGAAATGGGATAAAGAAAAAAATTCAACTTTTTCTAATTATACAAATTGAAAGTTGGGAATAAGATGCCTTACTATGGGTAAAGTAAAATTCCCTTTCAGCACAAATAAGCAGAAAACTGACATAATTTAAGAATTTTGTTTTTCCAAATTCTATTTAAGACATTAAAAGTTCAGCAAATGGTAACATATCTACTGTAGATATAATAAAATACAGATAATTCCCAATTTATCTTTAAAATGGGGAAAATAGATAAATTGGAAGTTGGTCTTTCAGCCATAATGCAATGCATGTGTGACTGTCATTAAAAACCTTCAAGACTATTAATAAGAAGGTGACTGGCTTTCTATTAACAGTCAACAATGGGATAAAATTCCAAGGTCACCAGTGTTATTTTGCATTATTTTGTCAGTATTTTTAATCAAAAGTATACATAAAATATATTTTCTACTTTAGTAACATCATGCAGGGTAATTTATCAGTTTTAAATTCAAAAGCCATTTGGATATAGTTTACAGTTTTAGATAACTATCCTAGTTTTTATTATTTTTGCCATTCTCATGAATACCTTTTTACATTTTTCAAAAACACAAGAAAAACAAGCTCAAGTGCATGGAGATCCAAGTGCCATCTCCATATACAACCCAAAATATAAAATAAATTCTGGTTATCTCTGCCTTATTTTGTACTTCTAATAAATCTGCTAAGTGCTCACACTACAAGCATTAGGTATTTAAAATAAAAACATTTATGTACAGTCCCCATAAGACCTCCTATTTCATCATGGAGAAACCGGCAAGCGTTCCTTGAATTCTACTAAAACAAATATTGGCTATATGGACAATTACTAAACATGCCAAATCCAAGAAATAACTATAACAATTTTCAAACAGTCTATATATGCAACATGGCTACTAAAAAAGAGTCTTACATTAAAATTAACCACAGTAAAAAGAGCCATTCGGTAGTTAAGATCTGTGGTTCACAGGTTCTTAGGTACCAAAGATCAAGAGAAGGTACAACTTACTTAGCTTTCTGGCATAATTTAATTTCCCCAGAAGTATTTTTGAGTGCACCATTCCGAAAATGCACAAATTCTTATATATAAACAACCAAATACAACACAGGATTTTTTTTGAAAAACTGCATATCACAAGTCTTGAAACTTTAATCAATACATATGAACACTGAGTGGGGCACAATAGTAAATTATATAACATGAGTTAAACGCTAAGTGATAAAGACTGATTTAAGCCCTGATTTAAGCCATCATAAACTGTCAGTTCAAACATTTAATAGATACTCCTATGTCATATCATTTGATACAAAAAATATCAGTCTTTTCTTATGATTTTAATTTACTATTAAAATTCTCAAACACACACAAAGTGGAGAGAATAAAATGAAGCCCCTTACCATCTTTAGAATTCCCAAATACCCAGCTCCAACAATTGTCAACATTTTGCTATTCTTGTTTCATTTACCCACCCCCATTTCATTTTTGGCAAGGAAAAGAGTTTTAAAGCAAACACCCCATATCATTTCTTTTCACATGTCAAAAAATAGCATGTATCTGTAGCAGTTGTTTTTGTAATTAACCACAATATTACCACCTTCAATAAAATAAAATTTAATTGCTTAGTAAGTAATATCCAGTACAGTTCCCCACTTGCTCAAAAATGCCTTTTTAGGGATGTGTGCTGTGCTGTGCTGAGTCATTCAGTCGTGTCCAACTCTGTGACCTCATGGACTGCAGCCCCTGTCAGGCTCCTCTCTCCATGGGGATTCTCCAGGCAAGAATACTGGAGTGGGTTGCCATGCCCTTCTCCAGGGGGTCACCCCAACCCAAGGATCGACCCAGGTCTTCCACACTGCACGCAGATTCTTTACTGTCTGATGGTTTGTCTAAACCAGAATCAAACAAGGTTCACACATGGAATTGGGCTGTTACGTCTCTTTTAATCTTTCAACAGCTTCCACTTTCAAAATTTTCCCTAGCTACTTGTTGAAGAAAACATGTTGCAGTCTGGATGTAAGTGACTGTGTCCTTCTGGTATGGTATAGTTTGTCCTATAGTCTTCTGTAAATGCAGTTAGATCTGGAGGGCTGATGAACTTCAGGTTCTTTTTTGTTTGACAAGAGAACTTCCTGCTGTATCACATCATTATTAGCACATGTAGACTGGGTGACCTACTTTTAGTCATGTTAAGATCGATCAGTGTGTTTAAATATTGTCAGCCTGGTTCATCCCCTATGAAGTCTGCCATCAAACATTCACCTTTTTAATAACTTAGATCAAACTGCCTAGATCCATTATTTCATTAGGGGTAGAAAATAATTTTGACCTCTGCAGTCTGTAAGAGCTTCCTTGCTTTTGGGCACATAAGGTTCACCTTCCACGTTTCTTTTGCCAGGCCTGGAAACAGCCACAGTTCCAGGGGCTTTGATTCCTTTTAATAGGAAATGGCATCTAAAGACAAAATCTGGGGCCTAAGGGTACTTACGGTCACTTGCTATTATTTCTAAGATTCTTCAAGAGAGATACAAAATATGTATTTTTTGCAAAGGAGAAACTTAAACCCTGGGTGAATATTCATTTTTCTGATTTTAATTGAATGGTATAAGGTTTTTTATTTTATTTACACATCTGTCACCCTGAAAATCTTTTTTACTAATGATATTAACAAAATTATGCCATTAGCAAAAGTACTTATGGGCTTTATCCTACTATGTATAATCTCAATAATTCTGGATGAGGTTTAAGATTTCTTGTCACTTTTTCAGTCCTTAGATCTATCCTACTAGAGATATGTAGTCAAAATAGTGTTTCAAAATTACTTGTAATTTTGTTAACATCCTGACATTGTTAAACTGTTTAGGAATTTTTTTTCTACTTAATTTTTAAAATTATATATAACATACACAGAAACAAAGGAAAAATTATAGAACAAGGTACAAAGAGGTTTAGCTTCTGTCCCCTACCCTCTTTCCTCTGTAATTTTGAATCACCCTTCCATGGTTTTTTAACAACGTAACAAATGTGGATATAAGCACACTTACGTTTCCCTTCTTTTCTCACATAAAGGTAGAACAGGATACTCACTCTTTAGTACTTTGTTTTCTCCCTTATTTTACCCTGGCAATTACTCCTTAGCAGTATAAAGATGTCTTCCCCACTCTTTTTGAATGCTCCATTACACAGAAATACTAAAGTTTACAACATGGATATTTGAATGTTTCTAGGTTTTTGTTATATACTCATAGTGTCCTTCTTTCATACTATTCATTTCTCTACATCCCCCACCATATCCTGCAACATAGAGCTCCCTGGTGACCTTGATAAAAGCAATCTTGGTGGAACAGTAGGGTAAAAACTTAACTGGGATGTATTTAAGAGAAAAGGAGAGAGTACAATTACAAATAGTGAATATTCACAATTTATAAGGAGTTGTGCACTAAAGACGGAAAGGGACTAAAAGTAATAGCTGGAAGGGAAGTGAAGTCAAAAGAGGGTCTTGTTTTACTGTTTTGTGTTTTTAAGGAAAGAGAAATTACATGTTTGTATGCCAATAGAAATAATCCATCCTCAGGAAAGTGATGATGCAGGAGAGAAAAACAGAAAATTTCCAGAGCAATGTTCTTGAGTAACTCATAAGGGGTAAAATCTTGTGTGAAGGAGTTGAACTTAGAGAAGAATATGGCAGAGACAGGCGAAGAAATGTTAAGAAACTTGTACACAATCCCACTACCACCACTCTTTGCCTCAGCTTTCTTATTTAAATAATCAGGGCAATAATAGTACCTATTTCACAAGGCTGAATTTTCACAATAAAAATGCACACAAACTTCTAACAGCAGAGCAGAACACTTAGAAAACATTCAATGAGCACTTGATACTAATCTCTAACAACTGCTTCTCTGACATCATGCAGTTTCATGAGGATCTAATGAGAGATTTTGTGACAGTATTGATAAGCTGTATGACCAATAGCAGACTACCTTTGTTCATTATGTATAAGAACATGATTAGGATACTGCTAAATAGGTTTAAAGCTGCAATAACTATCAATTTAATGAATAAAAAAGCAAGCCCTATTCCATATTTGAAGAGCTTTCAAGAATCAGTTTAAAATGACATTTATAAATAACAAAAAGAAAACTTTTAATTCATTTCACCTTCTCTACATAGAAAAATATTTGAAATTAGTTTTAAAAAAAAAGTCAAGAAGTCCATGTGCAAAGCATAAATTACTTACCTTCAGATTTTTAGTGAAAGGATGTACTAAGTGGATGGGATGAAAGAAGTATTTATCAACTACTTCAAAATGTAAGAAAACTATGTATTAGCTGTTTTCTACATAGGTAATCATCATTTTACTATTAAACTGTAGCAGTAATGGAATTAATCAAGTACTTTATCACAAGGATCATTTTTAAACAAGATAGGACAGAAAAGTATGCTAGAATACTCAATATTTTGGACTACTGACATGTATATATATATAAATTAAGTACAGTGGCAATCCAACTTAGTTTACTCTCATAATTATCTAGTAGATAGATTTAAAACAATTTTTTCACAGAAATAATACAGACCACTATCAGTCAGCAACCTCATAGACTCCAGAAACCCATGCTTGAGAAACTTAACCATATAAATTAAAGACATTTAGGAAGATCACTTAGTTTAGAATATAGGTACTAAAATCTCATGAGAGTCAGCTATAAAGTAATCATTTGGTTATCTATAATGATAATTCTTATGTGAAAATTAAAAACTCCAAATTAAAGATTGTGAGAACTCCTAGCCCTAAAACTATGAGTCCCAGTTTCAGAAATACATACAAATACTCATCAAACTTTCGAACCTAACAGCACATAATCTATTTAACCCAAAATATACTGACTGAAATAGCACTCCTAGAAGCCCAGAGACTGATAATCCCTTATCGCCAAGTCCTATTTTTTTAAAGCCTATACCCAAGGGCTTCCCTGGTGGCTCACACGGTAAAAACATCTGCCTGCAATGCTGGAGACCCAGGTTCAATCCCTGGGTCAGGATGATCCCCTGGAGAAGGAAATGGCGACCCACTCCAGTACTCTTGCCTGGGAAATTCCATGGATGGAGGAGCCTGGCAGGCTACAGTCCATGAGGCCACAGAGTCTGACACAACTGAGCGACTTCCCTTTCTTTCTTTCATACCCACTGAACAGAAAGGCTGGATAATGGCCAAGAAAGTCCCTCAGCAGGATGAGGAATAGCATGGCCAAAAGTGCCTAGCAAAAGGTTCTGACATTTGAAAGGAGAAAAGACCATGGCTTTCACCATTTGTACCTCTGGAAGAGCAATCAAAGTTTAGAAAATCCATTAAGAGGCATTTGTACATTTCATTCATATCACTGGTCACTGTCCGTCCAGAGTCCTTTGCTAAATTTTCCATCCAATTCTAAAAGTTAAGAAAGCTTCTTCGGCTGAGATGCAAATTTGCTTCTCTATCCAAGGCCTCTCTCCCTTTCAAACCCAAATCCATATACCCAACCATTTATTAGACATCTAACACCTTCAGATATCTTTATGAGTTTTCTGTTATTGTTGTTTGTTTTTTGCCTTTGGCCACACCAGGCAGCACATGGGATCTTAGTTCTAGGACCAGGGATCAAATTCATGCCCCCTGCAGTAGACATGCAGAATCTTAACCACTGGACCACAAGTGAAGTCCCCACCTTCAGATATCTTAATAAGCAACTCAAAGTCAAAACATCTACAACAGTTCTCAGTTTCCAAATCTCCAGATCTTTCCCCTTACTTGTTCCCTATTTCTTAAACAACTTGCCACCAGATGTTTAAGCCAAACTCTGGGCATTATCCTCAATTTTTCTCTCACCTTGTCTAACATATCTAACCATCAGCAAATCTCTCGGACTCTATCTCCAGAAGCCCCTCTCAGTTCATTTCTTTCCATTTCCATTGTCATTACTCTAATCTAAACTGCTACCTCTTGCCAGAACTTCTGTAATATTAATAAATAGCATCTTTAATTGGTCTTCACACACTCTGGTCTACAGTCAGTAAACAGAGTGATCTTTTAAAAATGTGAATCATTCCTGTCACTCTCTAGTAGATCCCTACCAGTCTGGATTTAATTCTAATTCCTTACCATAACCAGATGGTCCCAGCAGATCTGCTTTCTATCTCTTTCCCACATCCTCTGATTTTATTCTTTCCTCCTCTCTCATTAGCCAAATGGGCAATCACTTTGATCTCCAAATATGCTAAGCTCATTACCAACTCAGACACCATACCTGTAGTATTCTCTCTCAGCTCCTGCAGACTTAACTCTTTCTTAATCATCTTTTGGGTCTTAGCTTTAAAATGACCTTCTCAGAGAGGCCTTACCTGATTTACAAACTTGAAGAAGAGTATTCTCTTTTACTCACCCAGTTTGTTTTCTTCATAACACAAACCATAATCTGTAATTATGTGCACGAGTTTATTTCCCTAAGTGGGATATGACTGTCAGGAACAAGAGAGGGTCCATGTCTGTCTAGCTCATCCCTTTGCTCCTATAGCCCAGCCATGTGTCTTGCAGAGGAGATGCTAAATGCCACTGTATTAAATGAAGTGTTATGAAGTCCAAAAGCGTTTACACAGATTTGGAAGACATAACTTATTTGAAACTCATTGTATCAGTTATTTTACATGTAATCATTAAGAATGAAAATGAAGTATTCAGTTAGTATTCAGTCTTATGAATCACAATACTTACTAGCTTAAAATACTGGTGATAAATTCATCTGGTTCATATCTATAAATGGTACTGATATTAGCATATTATTATCAAGCAACAATTGTGTGTTGGTATCTTAGTATTAACTTTTCTCTAAATAAATAGTCTATTTCAAATAAACTTTTATCTTTCCACAGCAAGGGACCATCAATTTTCAAAAAATACAACATAACAAAATTAGATTATACCCCACCCAAAAAATACATAAAGCAAAAACAAGTATGGATGAAAACGTGAAGAAAGTAGAACCCTTTTACATTACTGCTGCTGCTAAGTCTAGTGGGAATATAAAACGGCATGGCCTCTTAAAAAGCTTGACAGTTCCTCAGAAAGCTACCATATGACTCAGTATACATCCAATCCATTCCTAGGTATATACCAAAGAGAAGTGAAAACACACATCCACACAGAAGCCTGTAAGAGAATATGCACAGCAGAGAAAAGTAGAAACAACTCAAATGCCTATCAACTGACGAATGGACAAACAAAATGTGACATCTATTCATACATACAATGGAATATTATTTGATCACAAAAAGTAAGGAAGAACTCAGACATGTTATAACATGAGTGAATCCTGTAAACATGCTAAAATGTAAGAGGAAGACATAAAAGATCACACATATCACAGTTCCATTTATGTGAAATCTTCAGAATAGGTGAATACATAGAGACAAAAAGTAGATTAGTGGTTACCAAGGACTGAGGAAACAGAGAACAAGGGGTGATGGCTAGTGAGCATGAGCTGATGAAAATGTTCTGGACATCAGAACACCAGACAGTGGTGATGACTGTACAACTTTTTGAAGTATTAAAAACCACTGACTTGTACATGTTAAAGGGTAAATTTTATAGTATATGAATTATATCTCAATTTTTAAAACTGTTGCTTTAAATGGAATATTCAAATGCCTTCAGATAATCAGAAGTAAAAGGAAAAAGAATTCTTTAATTTTACTGTAGTTGAAAATAGATTAAGTTTTCAGATGCATAAATTAAATAAGACTTGAAATTTTCTCCACTAAAATAATACTGAAAAAATTCAGTTTAAATATCAGTAATTTAATTTAAATATCTGGAAAATCAGTGCTTAGACACGGTAACAAACCACGCAACCATCAAGTGAATTTTCAATTGGTTGGATTATAAGCTACAGTATTAGGAAAAGAACGGATTTTGAGATCTCAATTCAAACTCAGTTTAACTTCTAAAAGTGACACAAATTTATTTACCCAGACCTACTAATAACAGTATTTTTTACTTTGATTAAAAATTCATTTCTGTATTAGTTAGGGTAAGTAATGCTAACTGCTATAACAAACCTCAAGATCTCAGTAGCTCAGCACAATAGAAGTTCATTTTTCTCTTAATTAAAACATTACATCCTTTAAATATAAGAATTCAGAAGACTCGAGGATTGGTAAATTTAAAACAAAGTACTAATGATATTGTCAATTAAAAATTTCTTCTGTTAAGATAACTGTCTACACAGAGTAACATATAAATACACTTGACTATTTCTGTTAACAGCACCACCATTCTTCCTTCTGCTCACACCCTACATCCAACAGTCAGCAAATCCTATCAGGAATACTATTAACAGTGCTTCCCAGGTGGCTCTACTGGTAAAGAACCTGCCTGCCAATGCAGGTTAGACATAAGAGACACAGGTTCTATCCCTGGGTCGGGAAGATCCCCTGGAGGAGGGCATAGCAACCCACTCCAGTATTCTTGCCTGGAGAATTCCATGGACAGAGGAGCCTGGCAGGCTGAAGTCCTTAGGGTCACACAGAGTTGGACACGACTGAAGTGACTTAGTACAGCATACAATTAATACTCTCACCATCTCCACTGCTCCACCCTAGATGAAGCCTGGTGATACATGGCAGAGCAGAGGCAGCTAAATTACCAAGCTGGAAACATCCTGTTGGCACTCTGAGCAACCCAGAGACAGAACTATACCACTCCAAATAAACAGCTGCTTAATCAGCTGGCCCCAAAACTTAGCTACCTACTTAACAGAGATGGCTAGAAACCAAGGTGAGGAAAGTTCATCTGCTAGTATAATATACAAAAATAAATCCTAAACTAGGAAAAGATGTTTTCTTTCTAAAAGGTTTATATATATTTTATCTGACGTATCTGACTTTTTAATGTTTAACTACATAGCAAAATGAAATACTATGTACCCCTAATGCATTTAAAATATTCACAAGAGTCTAACATGAGTTTACTAAGAGAACAACACTTTTTTATTTCTGGCAAGTCATGTTGCTTGCTTGCTCATCAGTCACTAGGTCATGTCTGACTCTTTGCAACCCTATGGCCTGCAGCCCGCCAGGCTTTTCTGTCCATGAGATTTTCCAGACAAGAATAATGGAGTGCGTTGACATTTCCTTCTCCAGGGGATCTTCCCAACCCAGGAATCAAACCTGTGTCTCCTGCATTCGCAGGCAGATTCTTTACCACTGAGCCACTTGGGAAGCCCAGAAAGTCATGCAGTTGGTATCAAAAGATTAGATTTTTTATGTGAAGGACTCAATGGGTCTCTCATGATTATGTATGGCTTAAAAAAAATCATGTCCTTAGTATATCCAACATAACCAAACAGCTCAGTAAATGCACCAGTCAACTTACATGTTGATTCAAAGAACTACAGTCCAATTTCTTTGAAAATAGTTAACTATTAACATTTCAGTACTTACATATAATTCAGCTACAAATGTCAAACAGCCTTAAAGAGCTAGTTCCCAGGGAAGTGCACAAAATATCATTTTCTATGGGAAATGAATTCCGTGAATTTGTACTGAAATGTATCTCCCTCTTATTTCCACTAGATCCACCCAATCTAACGCTTCAGGAAATTTAGAGAGACTGTAAATGGAAGCACAGCTTAACCAAACTGCCTCTACCTCTTATCCTCTTACAACAACCGAAAACAAAAAAGCTCACAGAGCTTAAACAATAATTTCCTCTAGAACTCCAAAGGGGCATTCTGTGCTTAGCTGTTTCTACTCACAGGCCAAATTAGGTATACATACAACAGAGATGCCAGAATGTATGACTGTTGTGGTTCATACAAACAAGCAGGAATGTGAAACGATAGGCAAAGCTACGTAGTTTGAAGTCTTAAGATATTATGTTCCCATACCTTCTTTATAATTTATCAAAATCACAAAAATAACCACAGTCTAAACTGATGCATTAGAACAGTATTAAAACTATGTTACCCATTCACCTGTAGTCTTTAGACGATAAACCATCTGAACACACATGTCTTTTTACAGTTTACTTACTTCTTTTTAATTTGCAAGTATATAGCTGATAGAGCCAAGCCCTAAATGCCTTTCTTCATGTTATTATATACAACCACATATGTTTAAGATCTGAGGCTTGCAAGTCAGACCAGACCAACCTAAATACAAATTCTGATTCTAGTTAAAGTTCTATGACCTTGGGCAAAAAAAAAAAAATAATAACCAAGTCTCAGCTTCCTCATCTAGAACAGAGAGCTCATAATAAAACTTACAGCATAACCTATGAGAAATAAATGTGATAAATATATAAAATGCTTAGTAGAATGATTGGTATACACAACCACTTGGTAAATGTCAGTTTAAAATCAGAGCACCAAATATGACAGTTAAGTAAAAGCATTCAAGACCATCAAATCTGTATTTATTATGTATGGGAATCCCATGGCAGTCCAGTGATTAGGACCCCATTTTGTCACTGCTGAGGGCCAGTTTCAATTCCTGATTAAAGACCTAAAATCCCACAACCAACAAAGCGCTGCAACCCATCCCCCCGCCAAACACACACACACCAAAAAATTATTATGTAAAGGAAAGGAATAAAGTTCTAGAAAAATTCTCTTTTTAAAACCACTGATGCATGATTAAACAAAACATCACCTTCACCGTACTGTTATTTTCCAAAAAAGACATTAGAAAAAGGCTACAAGAGGAGCTAAATAAAAGAAACTTTAGTCACCACTCATTCAAAACTTTTAACTTTCCATCAACCTTTGATAAAAATCTTATAAAACAAAAATTAGGGTGGATTATAGCCCCTTTAAATCAATAGTTCTGAGGTGATTAAGCAGGCAGATTTTTAAAATGACCTGTGTTTCCCTGGTGGCTCAGAGGTTAAAGCGTCTGCCTGCAATGCGGGAGACCTGGGTTCGATCCCTGGGTCAGGAAGATCCCCTGGAGAAGGAAATGGCAACCCACTCCAGTATTCTTGCCTGGAGAATCCCATGGACAGAGGAGTCTGGAGGGCTACAGTCCATGGAGTCACAAAGAGTCAGAAACGACTGAGTGACTTCACTTTCACTTTTAGTTATGATAAATGAAATAAGTCAGAAAGAGAAAGATAAATACTATATGATATCACTTATATGTGTAATCTAAAAAATATAGCAAACTAGTGAATGTAACAAAAAAGAAACATACTCAGAACAAACTAGTGGTTACTAGTGAAGAGAGGGAAGGGGGAAGGTAATAAAAGGGTCAGGGACTAAGATATACAAACTATAATGTATAAAATTTAAGTTATAAGGATATATTGTACAACATGGAATATAGCCAATATTTTACAAGTTTTTTTTAATAAAAAATGACCTCCCTAAGTAAGGTAATAGGGAATTACAAAAATAACAGAGATATAAACCTCAAATTATATTATAAAAGCTACTTCCACTGACAATGAAAGTAAGACTTCTATCTGAACTGTAGGCAGTTTGATTATGCAATGTTACATTCTCAGAACAGAATATACACAACTAGTTCTATTCCTATTTCTTTAATTCTAAAAGAATCAGGGCAAAGGCACAATTTGAAAAGGCAGCAAGAGAGGGGAAATCTATCCAGAACTGAGGGACATGTTCAACAGGCACTCTGAGTTCAAGACTGAAAAATGGGAAACAAAAGAATACACGTCCCTTCAAAATTGATTTCAGGGTAAGTCATGTTCATCTTGGTTTGTGTATAAGAGCAAATAGTAAGAAACAAGATAATGAAAAAGGTGCCTAACTGGATTTAGAGATTCTTATTTTTTATTTCCCATTTTTAAAGTTTTCTCTAGGACAGTCCATTCTACTGAATAACATTAAGTTCAACCATTTTGATATTTACATACCTGGTCTAAACTAGATCAAAGTCTGAAACTGCTCAAGTAAAAGTAGTCCTCTTGATAGGTTATCTTCACCCACTAGTGGCAATTACCTAAATTTCAGAATAATTATTTCACACTACAGGCCAAGTTTAAGAACTAAAAATCTAAAATCATTAAGTGATGACAAATGTCATATTAGAATATGATTCACAATTATATACACTATCAACATGAACTGCTGCACTAACCAGGTCTTAAACCATGTTCTAAACCAAGTTTCAATACCAAAGTTAGATAAATCTCCACCAGAGCTCAATTTCAGATCTGAGGTTTTTTTGTAATGACTGTTGAAACTTCTGCATAAATGTAGCAACTGCCTTGCTTCCTAACTGGAGAACACTTTC
Organism: Capra hircus; assembly: GCF_001704415.2. Taxonomy (NCBI): domain Eukaryota; kingdom Metazoa; phylum Chordata; class Mammalia; order Artiodactyla; family Bovidae; genus Capra; species Capra hircus. The sequence continues at coordinate 58,794,920 of NC_030811.1, forward strand.
CCCTTGGCAGCCCATTATGGATCTATAATCTTTTAACACAGTACTATACTACCAGGTTAGGCTGTAGTCCATGGGGTCGCTAGGAGTCGGACATGACTGAGCGACTTCACTTTTACTTTTCACTTTCATGCATTGGAGAAGGAAATGGCAACCCACTCCAGTGTTCTTGCCTGGAGAAAACCAGGGACAGGGGAGCCTGGTGGGCTGCTGTCTATGGGGTCTCACAGAGTCAGACACGACTAAGGCGACTTAGTGGCAGCAGCATACTACCAGGTACTAGATAATATAAAGCATTCAAAATCATCAGGGCAACAATATCTCTGAAAGAACAGTTAAAAAAAGAAACTATCATCTTACCTCCTTAAAACTGTTCTCAATTCTATAAGAAAAATGTTTCTGTGAATCTTTTCTAAAACAGCTTCACATTCCCTTATCTCAGCTCGAGTGGACTGTTCCTTCCTGTGTTCCTACAGCACTCAGTACCTCCCTCTTGTATGACACTAGCCACGTAATATTGTATGTCTGTATCCCCCACTAGACCTGAGCTGCTGCTGCTGCTGCTGCTAAGTCGCTTCAGTCGTGTCCGACTCTGTGCGACCCCATGGACAGCAGCCCACCAGGCTCCCCCATCCTTGGGATTCTCTAGGCAAGAACACTGGAGTGGGTTGCCAGTTCCTTCTCCAATGCATGAAAGTGAGAAGTTAAAGTGAAGTCACTCAGTCGAGTCAACTCTTCGCAACCCCATGGACTGCAGCCTACCAGGCTCCTCCATCCATGGTATTTTCCAGACAAGAGTACTGGAGAAGGGTGCCATTGCCTTCTCCAAGACCTGAGCTACTTAAGAGCAAAGGACTCCTATCGTCTTTTTGCTTAGTAAATACATAGACCTTCATGTGCCAGATCAATAAATCCTGATTAAATAAATAAATGAAGCCCAAGAACATGTGCTTTGGAAGGAGGAGTATATTTGTTGTGGGTTGGGTTTATTGAGGGAAGGAGAGGTTGAATTAAATGAAGTCAGTATCTGACCACAAAACTAAAATCCTAAGATTTTATACACTGTTGCAAAGTTTAGCCAGAATTCCATTAATAGCATGTAAAGATCCTAAAAGAACAAGGTCAAATCATTCTTCCGCCAACAGCTCTCATTTATTTTCCTAGAAGCCACTCCTCACAGGGACCAAGGCCCTCTACCTTACCTGACCCAAGAGGCCCAATAAGAGCAGTAATGACCAGAGCTACACACTTTTCTACTTCTTGCTATGAAACAGTTGCTTCTACCAGGCACTGAACTCTTCTCTGCTTCGAAGCCCACCCACCTCCCCCAGGCAGAGATGCAAAGAATTAGGCAAAAGAAATGATCTGTTAACACCAACTACCACCTGAGACACTTTAAAACAGAATCAATGTTAAGTAGTCATTGTGGGAGGTCATAAGAACCTAACCTTCCTATATATTAAATCATTAATATAATATTGTTTATACTGTTATATTTCTCTGTTCTAAATAACAACTTTACAAGCAAACTTTAAGAACTCCAATTCCTATGCTGAGGACTAACTATGGCTTTGGAGTATCATTAAACAGTTGGTCTGTTCAACAACTGTGATGCTTCAAATCAGTTCTAGGTGATAAAAAAGTTAGAATGTTAAGTGTGTCAAATCTAATAACCTTACAAAGTTTTCAGTGAAGTTCTATGAAAATAAACACATGTATACCATCCCCACTCTCATTAACCTAGAAATAAACTTCAGATGTTTTCACTTGGAGAAAACCTGCTGGAGGAGAAAAAAAAAGGTTTGCCACAAGGCTAGGTAATTAATAAGCTGCATATTATTTGGTACAGCTTCCAAAACTGCCTCCAGCGTGTCCTAGAAGCAAGAGGGTTAGGAGGGTGGGGTGTAGAGAAATTTGCAGCTTATCTATCCTCCAGCAGCTGACTGATGCAGATGGGCACTGACAGCCCTCCACTGGAGATTAGTACTAAGAGGGCAGAACTCCTGGCAAAAACAGGCTTATCTCAGGTGCAGGTTAAGACAAATGTGTTTCACACTCCTCTCTTACATACTTCTTTAAAGAGAAAAATTTTCAGAAAAGTGATAACTCTTGTTCTATCACAGTACAAACCAAGTCCTTTTTGGTTTACTCACATAAAGATCCTCACGTAAGTACATATTTGAGCATATATCTTAGGTAAGTGGGCTTCCCTGGTGGCGCAGAGGTTAAAGTGTCTGCCTGCAATGCAGGAGACCTGGGTTCGATCCCTGGGTCAGGAAGATCCCCTGGAGAAGGAAATGGCAACCCACCCTAGTATTCTTGCCTGGAGAATCCCATGGACGGAGGAACTTGGTGGGCTACAGCCCATGGGTCGCAAAGAGTCGGACACAACTGAGCAACTTCATTTTCACTTTCACTTAGGTAAGTACTTAAGATATATGCTCAATAATGGCTCTGTTATGAACAGTATATGGACATCCATGACTTTCAATTCCAACTACCCTAAAAAGCTATTTTCTACTTCATCATATGCAATAGGAAATCTTTTGCAAAACAGAAATTTTTAAAAAGAAATTGTTACCCCTGTGTAAATCTTTGCTTTCAAGACAAGATGTGAATGAATTAGAGTTCCAACAATTTTGTTTCAAGTACTTAAATACATCAGGGTTTTTACTTTCCCTTCTAAGAGTATTTGTACCAAAAAATACTGACAAACATAGCTAATGCCAACTAACAGTTGTTTTTCTACATCTCCTGTTTTTGCAATAACTGCCCTATTTCTATAGTTGTTCTAGAAACCTAAACGCCTAACTAAACTTAATACTGTAACACTGAAACAGTACTAATTCATTAATATCTTAATATAGATCAAGTGTCTTCCTTACTTGTGTGCATAAAACAAGTGTTAAGTAAAACCTGGAAAGCACAGTTGCCTTCCAACACAACCTTACTGCTGGCTTAAATTTACCAGATGCCAAAAATATTTGCCACCCTAAAAATCCAAGCCTCTTCATTAATAAAAAAGAAAAAAAAATGGTTTAGTAATTGCCGAAAACTACTTATTCAGGAATGAAATTTTTACACAGTGGATAACAAGAAAGCCTCACTTTCACACACTGTGCATGACATACTTCTCTAAATTATTCCAAGACTTAATTATCAACTATGTTGATAACTTTCAAATCTAACTTTGGGAACAGATGGAGGTGTACTGTCTGTTTTATTTATTATGTTTGCAATATCCAGATATGATTCAGAATTTAAAAAAGGACTGTTCTCTTCTAAATTAAGAAAATTTCTGTGTCCTCTACAAGAGAAAAATGAGAGAGGGAGGGGCAGGAGAAAGTCAAACTAAAAACTCTTTGCTTCTTAAAACATATATACTAGTGTGGAAACTATAACTTTTATAGAGGTCACATGCTTATTTCCAAGAAAAAACTCGCTGTTCAGCAGAAAGCAATTTCTGGGCCAGGTGTTGAAAGTAAAAAGGAATTTTATTCTAATAAGTAATAAAAGCTTTAATATGGGTTGTAGTGCTTATCTCTCTTTTTTTTAAAGGATGCATCTCCTTTAAAATGTCATTCTCACATTAGGTTGAAGACTTTGAGTACAAGGAAAACAGTCTTATTGTATGCCTGCCAATTCTCACGTCCCTTGATATTTCTGTATACTCTTTACTAATTAACTGAACCTCATCAGGAAGACATTAATGATGGTTCAGACACTCAAGAGAGACACATAAGCTCGGGATGCAAAATACCTCACAGTTAAAAAGAGACCTATTTGACTCAAGAGGGGAGGGGATAAGCAGGGAGTAAGAGAGTACAGAACACGAAAAGCTGCTGGCCAGAGCAGCTGTGCCCAGCTTTTAGACACTTACTGGTTTGCTAGGGTACACGTTAGACAGATGCGTTTTTAGTTTCCCCACGGTCCAGTTCAAGAAGCAGCTAATAGTCTGGTCACTGTATTTCTGATTCGGTGCTTTAATGATGAGGGTCACAGGAATCTCCATCCCATTTTGGTCCATGGTGCCCCCAAAGTCTTACAGAGTCAAGAGGAGCAGCAGTTAAGCTCAAATGAGCTGAGATGGTTACTGCCGGCGCAGCTGGGATGGAGACGGAAGCGAGTGTGTTCTTAATATTCCTTGTCCAAGTCACTCATCGGGCGATACAAAGGCCATTGCAGGTACCGAAGATGATGGGCAGCGGCGGCGGCGAGGTCTGGGGGCCCGGCCGTGGGTGCAGTTTTCCCCGCCAGGTCCGGGCTCTGCCGGGCTCCGCCGGGCTCCGGACTGCAGAAGGAGGCCCGGGTGAGAGAGAAAGCGGTGAGAAGGGAGGGGTGAGGGCGAGACAGCCCGAGCCACCGCCCCGCCCCCGCCGCGACCCCCAGCCTGAAACGCAACAAGGCCCCTACGCGATGGTCCCTCCACGCGGGTTAGAGAAGGGGACGGGCCGCTCAGGGCGGCCAGCCGCGACAGGCAAGGCTACCTGAGAGATGGCCGCGGGTCCTGCCACCGCTGCCCTCCGCGCCCAAGCACGGCCAGCGATCGCACAGTCTGGCCAAGCGTCCTCGGCGGTGGCCGCACCCTTCCTGCTGATCGGCGGCGCCCAGGGTCCGGCCCCGGGTCTCGCGAGGCGGCGCGGTGGCAGCTGGAGAAGTTGGCCGAAGGGCGCGGTCTGCTCTCCGCCCGACCCCTCGGGCAGGGGAGCCGCGGCTCACTGCCGGGTGCGGCCGAGGCGGCGGCAGGTGGCAGGAGGGCGGGGACTAGAGTCGGGGCGCCGGCCGCGAGCGCGCTGGTTTTGTTGTTGTTGTGAAGAAGGTCCGGGTCCCTTTAAGCCGGAAAACGCAGGGCGGAAATGCGTCACGGGCGGCTCGCCCGGCACGCGGCCCTCCAGGTCCTGTCGGCGCACCCCGCCGCCCGCCGTGGCTTGCTCCCGACACCTTGGGCCAAATTTTGGGTGTCCCGGAAGCCACTTGGATGCGTCGAGCCCGCCAGGGCAGACCATTCCCTCCGCCCCGCTTCTCCAGAAGCACTTGGGCCTTAGCACTAGCACATTCTGTTTTGACCACACCCCGAAGACTTGGGAAGTGTTGCTCCATCGTTAGAGTTGTCGAATGCTGAATCAAACTTATGCCCCAAATTTCTTGTGTCGACTGTGTGCAAGGCACGGTACCTGGATCTTTAGTGGAGGAGAGACTATGGGTAGGTTGCTTATGGGGGAGGCTTTCAGTTAAACCTAAAGGCTACCTGTAATTTCCTCGTGATCCAGGTTAACTTTTCTGTGCCTCAGTTTGTTTCTCTAAACGGGGAGGATGATGCCTGCCTGACTGCGTGCTGTTGAGTAAATGAGCTATGTAGACCATTTGGTACAGTTTTGGCGTAAGGCAGTTTTTCAACTAAATATTAATTTCATGTCCTTCCTCTTCATCTTCTCAGAAGTTGACAAGTGTTTGTTTACTGAGCAGGTATTGTGTGTTCAGTGAGAGATGAAGACAGATGGCAATGTTATTTTTCTGTTTTATGGCTGAGATGTTGGGACCCCGAAGGTTCAGGCTACTGCCCCAAGCTGACTTCCTCTCTATTCTCTGCACAGGTTTAGGAGTCAGTGCAGTAAGTTAAGTTTGTTAGATGCGTATTTGCTCAGCTCCAGGCGTCCACTTATAGGTGAATACAAGCAGATAATGCAGGGGGCTTTGGAGACCTGGTCTCTAATCCTCTCAGCTTCAGAAGACTTTCAGGAAAGTTAGACCAAGAGGAGATTCTTCCTCTCAACAGCTGATGCAGCAGGATTCCTTACATCCTCTCCTCTACCTCTTTTTTTGTGACAAGACACCTACCATATCTTAGCTATAAACTCACAAAGCGCTTCTGAAATAAGAGTGAAGTTTCTTTTATTTCTTGTCGTGGAATGAGAACAACTTGCTAGGACTTGTATTTTCTGTAACAGGTCTTTTTCTGCCTTGTATCTAATCATTTTCATAGAACCTTGGCATCCCACTCCAGTATTCTTGCCTGGAAGATCCCATGGACAGAGGAGCCTGGTGAGCTACAGTCCACCGGGTGGCAAAGAGTCACACACAACTGAGCAACTTCACTTACTTACTTACCTTAATTCTAGCTTCAAATACTTTTTCAGACTCCCTTTCATCTAGCAGCAGCCTTTTGACACAATTATAGCCTATAAGAAGAAAGGTGAAGTTGCTACTGGAGCTTCTCAGAGTGTTCAGGCAAACATGTTCTGTAGACTAGAGCTCAACCTCGTCCTCTGTCATCCCCCTTTCCTGCCTTCAGTCTTGCCCAGCATCAGGGTCTTTACCATGAGCTAGTTCTTCACATCAGGTGGCCAAAGTATTGGAGCTTCAGCTTCAGCATCAGTCCTTCCAGTGAATATGCAGGATGGATTTCCCTTAGGATTGACTGGTTGGATCTCCTTGCAGTCCAAGGAACACTCAAGAATCTTCTCCTGTCTTCCTTCCTGGAGGAGTATGATGCCAGTGGTGGGGCAGCCACAGCTCAGTCATGAAGGGATAGAACAAAGGCCTATAAATACAGAGATGGCAGACCAGAACAATTGAAAGAGACTGGATCCTTTATGGCATAATTAGCCACCATTTAAGTCCCAAGTGATTGCTGTAAGAATTCTTTGATGTTCAACTCCTTTTTAAGCCAGGAAGTCTCCCGACTTACAACTGCTTTGACACTGCCATCCAACCCTGCAGCTCATATCACTAATGCTCATGACTCAGACTTCCAGGAATCCTTTAGAGTAATGTGGTCATCTCACTTGGCACACTGAAGTGTACATTATAAGTGAAATATACCTTAATTATTAAGACAGATTGTACATTTTACTGATAGACACTAAAGTAGGATTCATCAAAGATTCACTAACATGGACAAAATCATTTAAAAATGTAATGAACATTCAAGAGATTGAAATATGAGTATAAAGATGATAAGAGTATCTGACAGAAATGAATTTTTTTTTTTTTTTTGCTTTACAGCCACCTAAATTAAATACCTGAAAATGCTTTTGATGCTGTTGAACTTGGCCACAAAAAAGCAGTATGTAAATATGATCTCATTTTTGTTAATTATGTGTATATGTGTATAGAAGAGTATATGAAAGGTTCAGTTCAGTTCAGTCACTCAGTCGTGTCCAGCTCTTTGTGACCGCATGGAATACAGCACGCCAGGCTTCCCTGTCCGTCACCAACTCCCAGAGCTTGCTCAAACTCATGTGCACAGCTTTGGTGATGCCATCCAACCATCTCGTCCTCTGTCATCCCCTTTTCCTGCCTTCAGTCTTGCCCAGCATCAGGGTCTTTACCATGAGCTAGTTCTTCACATCAGGTGGCCAAAGTATTGGAGCTTCAGCTTCAGCATCAGTTCTTCCAGTGAATATACAGGATGGATTTCCCTTAGGATTGACTGGTTGGATCTCCTTGCAGTCCAAGGGACACCCAAGAATCTTCTCCAACACCACAGTTCAAAAGCATCAATTCTTTGGCACTCAGCTTTCTTTATGGTCCAATTCTCACATCCATACATGACTATTGGAAAAACCATAGCTTTGACTAGATGGACTGTTGCTGGCAAAGTAATACCTCTGCTTTTTAATATGTTATGTTTGTCATAGCTTTTCTTCCAAGGAGCAAGCATCTTTTAGTTTCATGGCTGCAGTCACCATCTGCAGTGATTTTGGAGCCCAAGACAATAAAGTCTGTCACTGTTTCCATTGTTTCCCCATCTATTAGCCATGAAGTGATGAGACTGGATGCCATGATCTTAGTTTTCTGAATGTTGATTTTCAAGACAGTTTTTCCCTCTCCTCTTTCACTTTCATCCAGAGGCTCTTCAGTTCCTCTTCACTTTCTGCTGTAAGGGTGGTGTCATCTATATATCTGAAGTTACTGATATTCCTCCTGGCAATCTTGATTCCAGCTTGTGCTTCATTCAGCCTGGAATTTTGTATGATGTACTCTGCATATAAGTTAAACAAGCACGGTGACATTATATAGCCTTGTTGTACTCCTTTCCCAGTTTGGAATGTCTGTTGTTCCACGTCCGGTTCTAACTGTTGCTTCTTGACCTGCATACAGGCTTCTCAGGAAGCAGTTAAGGTAGTCTGGCATTGCCATCTCTTTAAAAATTTTCCACAGTTTGTTGTGATCCACATAGTCAAAGGCTTTGGCACAGTCATTAAAGCAGAAGTAGATGTTTTTCTGGAAGTCTCTTGCTTTTTCGATGATCAGACAGATGTTGGCAATTTAATCTCTGGTTCCTCTGCCTTTTTCTAAATCCAGCTTGAACATCTGGAAGTTCTTGGTTCACATACTGTTGAAGCCTCACTTGGAGAATTTTGAGCATTACTTTGCTAGCATGTGCGATAAGTGAAATTGTGCAGTAGTTTGAACATTCTTTGGCCTTTCCTTTCTTTGGGATTGGAATGAAAACTGACCTTTTGCAGTCCTTTGGCCACTGCTGAGGTTTCCAAATTTGCTGTCATATTGAGTGTAGCACTTTCACAACATCATCTTTTAGGTCTTGAAATAGCTCAGCTGGAATTTCATCTCCTCCACTAGCTTTGTTTGCCGTGATGCTTCTTAAGGCCCACTTGACTTCAGACTCCAGGATGTCTGGCTCTAGGTGAATGATCACCATCGTGGTTATCTGGATCATTAAGATCTCTTTTGTATAGTTCCTCTGCGTATTCTTGCCACCTCTTCTTAAAATCTTCTGCTTCTGTTAGGTCCATACTGTTTCTGTCCTTAATTGTGCCCATCTTTGCATGAAATGTTCCCTTGGTGTCTCTAATTTTCTTGAAGAGATATCTAGTCCTTCCCATTCTATTGTTTTCCTCTGTTTCTTTTCATTAATCAGTGAAAGGTTAGTCCCCAGAATATTGGTTGGTGGTGTTTAACTTGGTATTTGGAATAGGGAAAATAGTTAGCATGGAATGTATACAAGTCAGCAGTTACTTAGAGGCTGCTATGAGCTGTTTGTTCCTTGTCCATGTTGCAGATATGAAAGGGAAATGTGAAAGAACTACACATTTCAGTTACCATTTGCTAAAGACAGTGGGCAGTGAGAGTGTTTATGTACTACTTGTTGTTCAGTTGCTAGGTCATGTCAGCCTGTTTGCAACGCCATGGACTGCAGTACACCAGACTCCTCTGTCCTCCACTATCTCCCAGAGTTTGCCCAAATTCATGTCTATTGAGTCAGTGATCCCATCTAACCGTCCCATCCTCTGCCGCCCCCTTCTCCTTTTGCCTTCTTCGATCTTTTCCAGTGTCACTGTCTTTCCCAGTGAGTCAGCTCTTCAAATCAAGTGGCCCAAGTATTAGAGCTTCAGTTTCAGCAACAGTCTTTCCAATGAATAGTCAGGGTTTATTTCCTTTAGGATTAACTGATTTGATCTCCTTGCAGTCCAGGGGACTCTCAAGAGTCTTCTCTAGCACATTCGAAAGCATCAGTTTTTCGGTGCGCCACCTTCTTTATGGTCCAACTCTCACATCCATACATGACTATTGGAAAAACCATAACTTTGACTGGACAGGCCTTTGTCAGCAAAGTGACGTGTCTGCTTTTTAATACTCTGTCTAGGTTTGTCATAGCTTTTCTTCCAAGGAACAAATGTCTTCTAATTTCATGACTGCAGTCACTGTCTTCAGTGATTTTTGGAGCCCAAGAAAATAAAACCTGTCACTGTTTCCACTTTTTCCCCTTCTATTTGCCATGAAGTAATGGGACTGGATTCCATGATCTTAGTTTTTTTCAGTGTTGAGATTTAAGCCAGCTTTTTCACTCTCATTGACCGTCATCAAGAGGCTCTTCAGTTCCTCTTTGCTTTCTGCCATTAGAGCGGTTCTTGTGCTTAGTTGCTCAGTCGTTTCCAACTCTTTGCAACCCCAAGGCTGTAGCCTGCCAGGCTCCTCTGTCCCTGTGGATTCTCCAAGCTAGAATACTACAGTGGGTTGTCATGCCCTCCTCCAGAGGATCTTCCAAACCCAGGTCTCGTGCTTTGCAGGCAGATTTTTTACCTACTGAGACTTTAGAGTGATATCATCTGCATATCTGAGGTTGTTGATATTTCTCCTGGCAGTCTTGATTCCAGCGTGTGATTCATCCTGCCTGGCATTTTGAATGATGTACTCTGCATAGAAGTTAAATAAGCCAGGTGACAATATACAGCCTTGTCATACTCCTTTCCCAAATTTGAACCAGTCAGTTTTTCCACTTTCAGGTGCTTAAGGGTGGAATACTAATAGGTAATACTGGATTTGTGATTTGTTAAAACCAAATCCACTTTAACAATATTAACTGTTTGTTCAATAGACATAACCTTAGTAATTAGTTCAGTAATTCAGAGTGATTTCTGCCCATGGAGTAATTTTCTTTGTTGACAAGCAAAACACTTAAAATTATTTGCAAGTAATAAAATTAATTTCCAGTGTTTGTGAGATATTTATTTCCAATTCTTTTGATTGAGAAGGAGGTCAGCTTGAGAAGCTTATATGGATTCCTGTGAGATTCCACTTTCTTTTAAAATTTTAAAGAAAAGTGCTTATTACCAAGTTTTTCTTACTTGGAATACCTTTCTGGAAGTTAAAATACTTTATGATGTTGAATAATGTAGTTTTCAGTGTTTTGGTTTTTTATTTTTGATAACCCTCTTGGGAGGAAAGTTAAGTGATGATCTTGCAGTTACAGATTTCAAAAATGGTATTGGCCATCTGGCTTCTGATTCCTTCTATTTCTACTTATACCAGACTTGTCTTTTTCCTTAAGATGCTGTGCCACAAAGCATCTAATCAAATCTCAATCAAATTTATTGTTTAAAAACAAGTGAAATCCTACACTTGAAGCCTAGGAAAATTAGCTCATTTCAACATTGCACTTTCAAAATCTTAATTGGTTCCAGATGTTTGATTATAAGCCATATTGTAGACAAAGGAAGGAAGAAAGCCACACATGCATTAAATGCCAAGTGGGTGATTTGAGTGATGGGTCATTTAATGAATTTTCAGAACAGCCCTGAGAGGTAGTAAGGGCAGTGGAGCTCAGAAAGGCTAAGTGTGTTGCCCAAAGTCACACAGCGAGTAACTTCCAAATAGAATTCTGATTCCTCTGTAATGCACACTCTTTCCACTCCACTGAACTGTGTTATTTAAAGATGTTCATGTATAACAAGACACATTCAGGAAGAAAAGCCTTTCAAGAACAACATGTTAGAGGTCCTCTAGATCGGCTTTCCATGTCCTGCCAGAATCACTTTTCTTGTATTTCTGAAAGGCAATCAGCCAACTTTGGCTTAAACCCTTCCAGGCAGAAGGGGCACCACAGTTTTTACTACTGTATGACATGCTGTTAAAAAGCCATGATTATTGTGAGTTTAAAATTTATAAAAATTGCTATAATTTGTCATAGGCCACTTTTCTCATTTTAACTAATCCAGAATACGTTTTTTTTTCCCCCATCTGCCCTTTAAATGGTTAAATGCTGTCTGCATCTTCTCCAGACTAAATATTCCTAGATCTGTCAACCATCTTTAAGAACAGTTTCCAGATCACTTGAAATATTGACTCACTTTTGAACACACTAGTTTGCATTACCCTTCTCAATTATGGTGTTTATAATGAGCATTTTGACATGTGATTTCCCTAGAATAGTCTTCATAAGGACACATCTGTATTTCTACTAATTTCTATATTAATATAAAACTTCATAAGCTAGTTTAGCAGTTGGATTTCCTGCTCTTCAGAAACTTATGTGTCTAGTTAATTCTTAGAGTGATCATTTGGCTAAGACTGAAGCCTAATTTCTCTGATAATTTAATCCATTTATTTATGATAATACTTGGAGAAAATGATAGCAAATGGCATTTCACTGGCCTCTTCTAGGTGACCAGAGGAAGGAAGGAAGGGGAAACCCCTTATATTTTTCACTCTCTAAAGAATTTTGACCTAAATGCATGTATTAGTTATCTATTGCTGCAAAACAAGTTGCCCCCAAAACTGTGGGTCAATTTTGGGAATGTCTTTGCTGTTGGTTCTGGTTGTGAGTCTCTTGTGAAGTTGCAGTCAGGATTTCAGCTGGCATTCAGTTATCTGAAAGCTCAATTGGAACTGGAGGACCTAATTCCAGGGAGGCGAGTTGGGCTGGTTTTTGGTGTGAAGTCTCAGTTCCTCCTAATGTGGCTCTCTCCACAGGACTGGTTTTGAATATCCCTGCAATGGACAGCTGAATTCCTCCAAAATTAGGGAGACTAGAGACCAAGACTTAAGCAGCAATACCTTTCATAACTTAGCTTCTGAAATCATATACTGTCACCTACATGATGCTCTTATTTGGTCACAAAGATCAACCCTGAGTTGTAGGAGGAGAGTAGATAGGAGCATGAATACCAGGAGATAAGAACCAGTCATACTGGAGGCCATTATTGAATGCACCTTACCAAAGCATAGCAGGTCATAATGGATACCCTGTTCTTTCTATATGCAGCTATCCAAGCCCAAATCCCAATAACCTGGCAGTTGTTTCACAACTGCTTACCTTTCCTCTGGCATTTAGACTCTCACTTCTCAGAGCTCTTTCACCAATTTCCTCTCCTCAAAATCACAACTATCTAATTCTATTGGCTGGGCTTCCTGGGTGACACTAGTGGTAAAGAATCTGTCTGCCAACACAGGAGAAGTAAGACATGTGGGTTCAATCCCTGGGTTGGGAAGATCCCCTGGAGGAGGGCATGGCAACCCACTCCAGTATTCTTGCCTGGGAAATTCCATGGACAGAGAAGCTTGGTGGGCTACAGTCCTTGGGGTCGCAAAGAGTCAGAGGATGACAGCACGCACACACACACGCAACTGTATTCGCTTATTTATCAAATGTTTATAAATGTTTTTTGCTAAACGCAAATATAGTTTAACTGAGTTTGGAAATATTAACTTTGCTATACTGCATTCAAATAACTTTAAGAATAATTACTAAAGTGAACATAGAGAGTAGTCATTGGCCTAGCTTGGGGGTTCTTAATCTGAGTCTAGAGATGTACCCTGAATTATCTGTAGTACTGTGTACACGTGCATTTATTCAGAGGGAGAGTCCACAGTTTTTATCAAATTCTTGAAGGGGCCCTTTGCAACGTCTTTCAGAAATACCGCCAAATTTAGTCTTCATTGTAAGGTTTTTCCAATTAAAGGAAATGGCTTATTGAACCAATTACCAAGTTATTGCCTCAAGGGCCCAAACACTCTTCATTGACTGTTTTAAGACAGTAGAAGTGTGCATGCTTGGCACACCTTATTTTTCCTTTTCCAGCTCTCATCATATTAAGCTTTGTCAGCAAAGCGCACTGGAGGGACACTGGAGGAAGAGATTTCTCTACCTGTGTAGTGTAGTATATTCCTTTAGACAGGCTCTTACAGCGTGTGTGGCTTCTGCAGCCCTCAATTCCAGCAATGTCCTGTGGCCAGCAGTGTGTAGCATATCCCTTGAATAGCTCCTCCAGGAACCTTTTCAGGCAACAGCCATGAGCAGCTTTCCCTGGAACCCCATCAAATGGCTTCACATGGAGTACCACCAGTACAAAGCTGTCCTTGAACAGCTTCTCCTCAGACCCCTTAGGCAGCTTTGCATCCACAGCAAACTTCTCTGTGAAATGAGCCACAGTTACTGCTCTTCTTCAGGAAGGTCTATCTCAGCCCTAAGGGCAGTAGATGATCACTATATCTGATTTTCCTGTAATCATTAGAATTCTCTTCATTCCTTACTGCCCATCTCCTTATCAGTTCAATTCCCTGTTATATGTGGTGATTCTTTATATTTAACCTTCTGTGTTCAAAATATTGTTTGACTTCAGTCCCTTGAATGGACCCTAACTGATACAGAGTTGGTATCAGTAGTGACCCCAGGAGATAAACACACACAAAATTTGAGGGTTCCTTTGGTCATGTCCTTTGGCTGGGCTCCTCCCTGTTGAGAAGTAAGATGAGGGCATTACAAGTAATCAGACTTTTAGTTGTGGTTAATCTTGAAACAAATGATTGCCCAAATTGTTGCTACACACTTGACTGTTAATGGCAGTTAATATGTCTGTAAGGACAATGATATGGGATAAAGTCTTCTGAGCGTCCTTTAGCACTTACAGAAAGAAAATGACAAGCTCATGTTTTTCAACTCTCAGGGCAAGTCACAGTCTAACACCACAAAGCCTCTATGATAACTATAAAAGAATCATTTGGTTCTTTCAGACATAGGGGTGATGCAAAAAATCAAGCACAAAATTTTATTTTAAGGATCGCTGAATTGTAGTGATAGTTGTACTCATGCTCCCATCAAGTTTTTCACATGACAAATCAGTGGTTACCAGTGGGAGATGGGGAGTGGGAAGTACAAACTATTGGCTGTAAGATCAGCTACAGGGGTGGATAGTACAGTATGGGGAATATAGCCAATATTTTGTAATAACTGTAAATGGAATGTAAACTTTAAAAATTGTTAAGGTAAAAACAGAAAAAAATGAACAAAGAAGAAAGACCAGGATTACAGAGAAAAACAAGATATACTGGGCAAAAAGAAACAGGGTACCAAGAAAGAGAAAGGAAAACCAAAAGTGGGTGCAACCTGCATTTTTTTAATGTTATTATTATCATCATCATCATTATTACTAAAATAAAATGGCTAATTTTTAAATGTTTACATAAAAGTTAAAGCATTCAATGGGAAACAACAGGATTCTGAAAATTGGCATGGGGCATCTGCTTTATTAGAGATAAAGCTGATCATCTTGAAACTACAAGTCACTCTAAGCTCCCTGTATTCAAGAAAGACATTTGCCCTCTGGAGACTAGCCTTCCTTTGCTTAAAAACCCTGTGATAACTTTATCTTGGGAAGAGGTCTTAAAAGGGCCTCTTATTCTCCACAATATACACCATAACCACCCCCTATTGCCCCTAGATCTATTACAGGTTACATCTCAGCCTGCTCCACGGGGACAGGAACACACATTGACCCAGAAAGAAATAGCTTACACACAAAAGTAATTGCAAGACTTAACTAATCTAGATCAGTAGAAACAGAAAGTATATCCTAAGGGTGTTAGACCTCAGAGGTTGAAATATAACACTAAATTAAGCCAGATTTTGGATATAAGTGCTCTTTGTAGAGATTCCAGGTTTAATGCGTTCATGAAGCTGAAGGGAGCTCTCACAATTTACTGATTGGTTGGCCAAAACTTGGACTCAAACTCAACCTACATTTAATGCAGCTGAGATACCAGAGCCACCTACATCATGTAAATAAAGGAATCCAAGGACCTAGGAAGACAGGAATGTTAAAACTGTATCATGTGTCGCCTACACACCCACCTGCCCCCTTCAGCGTTCGATTAGAAGGCCCAGAAGACGCTCACTTCACTAAGGCATTGAGAAACACATGGGTGAGGGAAGCCCCCACATCCTCGTAAAGCTCTCTGTTGCTCTTTTTGTAGACCAGGCCTGACTAAAGGAGACACGGCCACTGAGATGAACTCCCTAGTCATAGTGCTGTTTGGAAGACACTCCCCTGAAAGGGTAAGGATCTGTTTTGTAGGATTAGAGACCACTGTATGCAGATGAATACCTATTCTTAGCTCACTTGCAAAAATATTTACTGTACACCCTTTGTAGTAATATTTGTGTTCAGTTCAGTTAAGTTCAGTCACTCAGTCATGTCCGACTCTTTGTGATCCCATGAATCATGGCACGCCAGGCCTCCCTGTCCATCACCAACTCCCGGAGTTCACTCAGACTCACGTCCATCGAGTCCGTGATGCCATCCAGCCATCTCATCCTCTGTTGTCCCCTTCTCCTCCTGCCCCCAATCCCTCCCAGCATCAAAGTCTTTTCCAAAGAGTCAACTCTTCGCATGAAGTGGCCAAAGTACTGGAGCTTCAGCTTTAGCATCATTCCTTCCAAAGAAATACCAGGGCTGATCTCCTTCAGAATGGACTGGTTGGATCTCCTTGCAGTCCAAGGGACTCTCAAGAGTCTTCTCCAACACAGTTCAAAAGCATCAGTTCTTCAGCACTCAGCCTTCTTCACAGTCCAACTCTCACATCCATACATGACCACAGGAAAAACCATAGCCTTGACTAGATGGACCTTTGTTGGCAAAGTAATGTCTCTGCTTTTGAATATACTATCTAGGTTGGTCATAACTTTCCTTCCAAGGAGTAAGCGTCTTTTAATTTCATGGCTGCAGTCACCATCTGCAGTGATTTTGGAGCCCCAAAAAATAAAGTCTGACACTGTTTCCCCATCTATTTCCCATGAAGTGATGGGACCGGATGCCATGATCTTCGTTTTCTGAATGTTGAACTTTAAGCCAACTTTTGTACTCTCCTCTTTCACTTTCATCAAGAGGCTTTTTAGTTCCTCTTCCCTTTCTGCCATAAGGGTGGTGTCATCTGCATATCTGAGGTTATTGATATTTCTGCCAGCAATCTTGATTCCAGCTTGTGTTTCTTCCAGTCCAGCGTTTCTCATGATGTACTCTGCATAGAAGTTAAATAAGCAGGGTGACAATATACAGCCTTGACGTACTCCTTTTCCTATTTGGAACCACTCTGTTTTTCCATGTCCAGTTCTAACTGTTGCTTCCTGACCTGCATATAGGTTTCTCAAGAGGCAAGTCAGGTGGTCTGGTATTCCCATCTCTTTCAGAATTTTCCACAGTTTATTGTGATCCACACAGTCAAAGGCTTTGGCATAGTCAATAAAGCAGAAATTGATGTTTTTCTGGAACTCTCTTGCTTTTTCGATGATCCAGCAGATGTTGGCAATTTGATCTCTGGTTCCTCTGCCTTTTCTAAAACCAGCTTGAACATCAGGGAGTTCATGGTTCACGTATTGCTGAAGCCTGGCTTGGAGAATTTTGAGCATTACTTTCCTAGCATGTGAGATGAGTGCAATTGCGCGGTAGTTTGAGCATTCTTTGGCATTGCCTTTCTTTGGGATTGGAATGAAAACTGACCTTTTCCAGTCCTGTGGCCACTGCTAAGTTTTCCAAATTTGCTGGCATATTGAGTACAGCACTTTCACAGCATCATCTTTCAGGATTTGAAACAGCTCAACTGGAATTCCATCACTTCCACTAGCTTTGTTCGTAGTGATGCTTTCTAAGGCCCACTTGACTTCACATTCCAAGATGTCTGGCTCTAGATTAGTGATCATAATATTTGTGTTACTCACCATTATAAAGGACACAGGAATGGTAAGATGTATTTGCCTGCAAGGAGTTTACAACTTAGAAGAAAGTAAGACAAACTCACGAATAACTGTAAAACAAAACAGAGTAAGAGAAGTAGGCCCTTCTACAACCCAGCCAGTTTATTTCTCAGCCAAAAAAAAGGGGGGGAAAGTGAGGAAGAGTTTATGATCTGCTGTATTAAAGTGGGCTGAGGGCAAGAGGCAGACAGTAATTTGACATGATTCTTCCTTTCCTCAGCTTTTCCCAACTTTTTCTCACATTTCCTGCAGCTTATATGTTCATTAAAACCAATCCACTGCCTTTCCTCAGGCCCAGATGAGACTGTAAGTTCAGAGGGGCCCAGCTATGCCCGAGAAGGTAAGATGGACCTCTCACTACCAGGCATGCATGTCCACTTCCCCCTTATTAAGGCCTGTTTCTCACTGTGCTGTTCTTAAGGACAACCTCATCCTTTTTCATCACCCTCTCTACCATCCCTCCCATTTCACTTCCAGTAACTACAGCAATTTCTCTGTTTTGGTAGTGGTATCCCAAGTAGTTGTGTTAAGATTCTGAGGCCAGATCTGGGATCAGCAGGATATCTGATTTAACTGACATGGATAAGGAAAGGGAATGACAGCTAGGTCAAGTACTTCAATGACTGTGTGCTGGAAACCCACTTCATTCATTCATTCAAAGTATTTCATATTGCAGAGGTTTTGTACTTTTTGTCTTATCTTGAAAAATGTTTCCAAAAACATGCATAACAGTTTTTAAATAGTTTCATAATTGGTCAATAGAAAAGGTCAAAGTTCTTGAGAAAAATCTTGTCTGCATTCACTTTTTTTTTTTTCTCCTTCTTAGTTTCTTTCTTTGTGTCATGACTCCCTGGGGTTTGTAAACAAGGCTGAGTCTTTGAAAGAGCAAACTATCTTTGACTAAGACAATTTGTTAAATTCCAGGTTTTTGAGAGTAATAAGACAGTTTCTTGAGTATAGTCTTTGTAATGCTCATTCTTAAAGAATGCAGGATTTTATCTCCCTGAAAGAATTTATGTTTCACAACTTTGATGTTGCCCAGTACAAAATGCTCAGCTCTGTTGCAAGAATTTGTAACTAAGGTCTCTCCAGAATGAGGACAGCAAATTAATCTAGTGGGGTATGCTCGATACATTTATATAGTGATCTCTTTAGTGATCTCTTTGAATCCCTTCAAGATAAACCCTGAGCCCTCACTTCCAAACTTTCCCTGTCCCATCTTTAGATGGTTTGTCTGTGCTTCCATGTGAAATTTGTTGTGCTTACCATGCGATAATTATCTCTTGATAAATCTGTGAGCTCCCTGAGGCTAGATATTATGCCTTAAATTTTTTATCACTATTGCCTAGCACAACCCCTTTTTCTTTTAATAACAATGAATATTATTGACTAAATTATAATAGTCATTTTACAGAAAATGTAAATGAGTTAAGTAATTTGTTCAAGGTGACTTAGTTAATAATTGATAAAGTTATTGATACAAAAGCCCATGAATTTTATGGTGTTTCCTATTTGTTTCTATTTAACACCACTTCTGGGTTTCATGTCTGTAGGATTTGGGGTAACCATCTATGTCCTCTTTCATGTACGCAATAGCAAACAGTAGAGTGTCTAAGAGAACTACAGGGCAAAAATCTGGGCCAAATTGAGATGTCCCATGAGGTCAACAAAAGGATTACAGAATCGTCACAGGGACAAAGTTCCTTAGTGATCGGAAGACATCACTCTTCAGACATCTGCTAGGAATCCCAGGGAGCCAAAACAACCTCTCTGATTAACTATAAGCATGCTTGTTATCTGCCCAGAAAAAGAAAAACCACAGAAATTTCAACATGGTACTAATTCTTATCTCATACACTTTCCTCTTTCGTTTAATGATTAGCTATACCACAGCCAAAGCCACAGGCCTTTTCCTGCTAACTCCTCTGCCAAACTCAGGATTTTAATCAATATATTTTTTTTCACTGCACATATGACTACAGTCTCCTATAATTACTATATTCTTGTAGCGTTTTATTTTGTATGTATGAGAGAAAATAGACTTAAGGAAGGAAAACAAAGTTCAGCGTAAATTAGTACTTTGTCTCAGGTTCCATGTGAGAGATGGTCATCTTTGCTCCCCACCATTTATGTCTTGGTTCTCCAGGGGTTTTTTCTTTTTTTTTTTTTTCCAAAATTTATCTAGAAGCCTCCATTTTGGATATGGGCCTCTCCTGACACAGGGATCAAACCCACATCTCTCGAGTCTCCTGAAAGGTGGATTCCTGACCCCTGCACCACCTGAGAAGCCACATATGGTTCTCATCTTGTCTTATTAGCAACAGAAACCTTTTTAAAAAAAATTATTTTATAGGGTTTTAATCAGCTTCAGTTTTCTTTTATTTAAAACATTTTTCAACTTTATAAGAAATTCTAGTCTAATTTGTATACCCTCACCATCCTAAGTTAGCAACTATCATTATTTTTTATTTCCTCTGATTTCCCCTATCTCTGAGTGCATATTCATAATTAATTCATATGTATATAGTTTTATTAAGTTACAGTATCCACACACAATTTTAGAAATTCCTTTTTTCATGAGTTTTTATGTTTTTAAATTTCCATTTGATTATTTTTTATTTCTATGTAGTCATATTTATCAGTGCTGAAGTTTCAAAATCAAGTACTGTATCAACAAGCCATGATTTTATTTAATCATTTCTCAAGTCTTAGATATGTAGATTCATAGTTTTTCATTATTAAAAAGAATGCTTCTGTAAACATCCTGGTTTGCTTAGCCCTATACTTGAAATATAGTCCCAGAAGAATGATTACTAAGTCAAAGGATCTGAACTCTTGATATACATTGGCCCATTATATTTTTAAATCAATTGAAAATAAATTTAAATGTAAATAAGAATTTCAGGTTGATTCTTTATCAGCTGAGTAACAAGAGAAGCCCATGAATTTAGTATTATTTAACTTGCTTTAGTCCTGGTGTTAATAATATATTATGTGGGGTCATCCAACATTTTAAAATATGCCAAAAATACATCATTTAGTCCATTTTGTTGCAAGTGATAATAGTCTATCAAAAAGGCATGAATAGATTCAGGAATCATCTTTCCCATTCTACATTTATTTACCATTGATATTATCCATATCATTCCTTGTTGGGCTTTCTCCATAGTAGGAAAAATGGCCAGTAGAGATCTCAAGGGCTTCCTGGTGGCTCACATGGTAAAGAATCCACCTGCCATGCAGGAGACCTGCGTTCAGTCCCTGGGTTGGGAAGATCCCCTGGAGAAGGGCATGGCACCCACTCCAGGATCCTTGCCTCGAGCATCCCCATGGACAGAGGAGCCTGATGGGCTGCAGTCCACTAGGTCACAAAGAGTCAGACACCACTGAGTGACTAAGCACACAACACAGAGATCTCATCTATTTATTTAAGACTTGTGCTTTCACACACCAGATCTCATTAAAGGATTCTGATTATCCTTGCTTGGCTCTGATGCCCACCCTGGATTAATCATTTTGTCTGTGGGGACTTCCCTGGCCGTCCAGTGGTTAAGACTCTGCCCTTGTAATGCAGAGGGCACAGGTTCCATCCCTGGTCAGGGAACTAAGATCCCACATGCTGCGCAGTGCATGTGGGATGATTCCTTAGTGGAATCATCTTGTCCTTGAAGACATAATACTCTGAATGGCCCATCTTGGTCACATGATGACCATGTGGGGTAGAAGGCAGGGTACCGTGATTAACAGTCCTGAAAGAATCATGGACTTGGAAAGAGGTAAGGGGTCTTAGATGGGCTATTAGCAGACAAAAACAATGTATCTGTTATATGCGGTTTTTTATATTGTTTCTAAACTTCTTCACATTTATAAATGTAGATACAGACTTGACTCTATTTAAGACTGTGAAGTAAGAAGGTTTACTTTCTTGCTCTCTTATCACCCCTTTTCTGCATCCTTCTCCCAGACCTACCATGATTGTTCAGTGACCTAAGGTTTTCTCTGTTTCCCATCAAAACTTACTTTCAGCTAACAGGAGTTGAAAAGAATCCAGAAAAATCAAATTAAGATTCAGGATTCAAATTACTATCCTCCATAGTGCTGATTAGTTTTTCTTCAAGGACAATCATATAAGACTAAGTAAGGTAAAATTTGTAGGGGAAGGAGACATCTGAGCACTTTCAAATAATCCCCTTCTACTAGGAATTCATTTTTTTCCCCTTCAATTGCTAGTAATATCTTTAGTGGAAAGGACATAAGAAA
This sequence comes from Capra hircus, assembly GCF_001704415.2. NCBI lineage: Eukaryota > Metazoa > Chordata > Mammalia > Artiodactyla > Bovidae > Capra > Capra hircus. The sequence goes on from NC_030811.1 coordinate 58,816,449, forward strand.
TAACTAGGACCCAGGATCTTTAACTTAAATCCTATCTATTTAGCATTCTCTGTGTGGCTCAGATTGTAAAGAACCTGCCTGCTATGTGGAAGACCCAGGTTCGATCCCTGGGTTGGGAAGATCCATGGAGTTGCAAAGAGTTGAACATGACTGAGCGACTAACACTTTTATCATACAAAATGGGCTTCCTCAGTGGCTCAGATGGTAAAGATTCAGCCTGCAATCCAAGAGACTCAGGAGTCGCAGGTTCCATCCCTGGGTGGAAAGATCCCCTGGAGAAGGGCATGGTAACCCACTTCCGTATTCTTGGTGGAGAATCCCATGCACAGAGGAGGCTGGTGGGTTACAGTCCATAGGGTTGCAGAGTATGACTGAACAACTGAGAGCACATGCACCATAGGAAATACACATATAGAAATCAAGGCTAGCCAGTGCAACAGTGAGGCTTTTGCCCAAACCCCACTATTTAACACAATAGAAATAGTCAAGAGCCTAAGCTCTAGAATCAGCCCAACCTGTGCTCAAAAGTGGCTCTATCATTTCTTACTGGGAGTCTTAGTACCTTCACTCTAAGATGGGGATAGTAATTTCTACATCATGGGGTACTGTTAGAATTGTTTTTAAATAGTGCATACAGACTGCTTAGCTCAGTGACTGGCACATAGTGATCCCTCCATAAGTGAGAATTATTTGATAATGTTGATGATGAAGGATGAAAAGGAGGGGGAAGAGAAGAGCGAAGAGGATGAGGAGGAGAAAGAAGGCCTCACCTTCCTACCTGAAAGGCCAAACAAATCACAAAGAAACCTTCTTTTCACTTGGCTGCAAGTTGGTCCTAGGACCTAAGATAATGGTCTTCAAAAAGTGTTGTCCTTATACCTCTGAAATAATTTTTTTAAAACTATGAACTTCCTCCTCTATTTTTAAATTGACATCTGAAAGCTTTCGAGTTTAAATAGTTACAAAGGATATTCCTACATTTTACAAATAGTGACCTTTTCAAATAAAACTTTTATGTCACTTTTAGCTAGTTGTTACTGTCATTCACTCTCTTAATATCCAGGGTTCCCAAGCCTATAACAAGGTATCAAAATTTTAATTACACTTATTTTTCTTTTACTTGGCAGTAACTTATTTAATCTACTAGAGTCAGAAAAGTAAATTTTAAGTTTGTTCATTTCACTACACTTTTGCCATTACCATATGCTTAAAATATATTTTCATGAAAATCTCAGAGCTACAGATGTCACTCATTTTGTTCATGGCCCATATCTGTTATATAATTTAATTACAAAGCCATCAGATAATTTTTTTCTCTAGAAAAGTGAAGGGAAATGAATTCTGAGTAAAAGACTATATACATACACATATATCAGGTGTATATACCCAGTTGACCCTTGAACAACATGGGTTTGGACTGCAGGTCCACTTACACTTGGATTTTTTTCAGTAACCACGCACTTCAGTGATACACGATCCGACTTCCCTGGTGGCCCAGTGGTTGGAAATCCGCCTGCCAGTGCAGGTACAGGGATTTGATTCCTGGACCAGGAAGATTCCACAAGCCACATGCTAAGCGCGTGTGCCATGACTGCTGAAACCTGCATGTTCTAGAGCCCTAAGCTGCAACGACTGAGCCCAAGTGCTGCAGCTTGTGAGGTCCCCACCCTGGAACCCGTGCTTTACAGCAGGAGAAGCCATCGCCGTGAGAAGCTGTGCACTGCAACGAGAGAGTAGCTCCAGAGACCAGCAACAAAGACCCAGTGCAACGAAAAATAAATAAAATTTAAAGAAATACTCAATCCCCGGCCCCTGGCTGGTTGAACCCAAGGATGCAGAAGTGTGGATACTAAGAACCAACTGTAAATTGTAAGTGGATTTTCCACTTGCATGGGGTGGGGGCTGGGGAGCAGCACTCTAAATCACCACCCCCCACTCCTAGTTCAAGGGTCAGTTGTACATTCATACAGATAGTTTGGAGAACCAAGTCCTGTACCAATGAAAGTAGGCTGCACTGCCTTTCCTTCCCAGGCCCTTTTCCTATTCCCCCCACCCCTTTCTTCTTAAACCCACATCAAAGTCCAGCGCAGCCTCCCTCTAAACACTGAGATGATCGACCCAAAGAAAAGGACAAGGAACTGAAGAAACAGCCCAATTGTGTAGTAATGAGACCCAAGTGGTGTCTCACTTTTGTTGGACACTTACTGGGGTGGGTGGAGCTTCCCTTATAGGTCAGTATAGGCCAAAATGCCTACAACTGTGTGAAATATCAGTCACAGTGAACTGAAATTCAAAACTGAATTTTATTTTCAAATACTGTCTGTGAATCAAAAGTACAACTTTAGTACTGCCGACATGTCATTTGATGTAATTCAGTTTAATAGTTTTCTATTAACTCCATGAACCAAAAGACTGCGGTTACTTTCCAGTCCTCTCAGACGGACACCTGGGAGAAAGGGACAATTTGATGATGCTTGTCAGAATCTTAAAGGAGAACTGTGATTGGGAAGGGATGAGGATGTATTCTGGGGGCCAGTAATGTTCTGCTTCTTGACTTGGATGGTGGTGGATACACTGTTACTTACTTTATAACTGTTGAAAGTATTCCTCTAAGTATACTGCAGAATCTCAAAACTATTGCAAAGTATACCTACTCTAGATTATTCACTTTAAATAGTTCTCCCCAAATTTAAAAAAAGATGTAGGAGTAGTTTTATATTATTATATATAATAGTGAAAAATTAAAGCTAAAAATCTGATAGTGAAGGTTTGGTTAAATAAAGCATAGCATAGCCATACATTGGAACATTATACAGCTTTTTAAAAATTATATACAAGAAAATAAGTATGGAAATAGAATGACATTAAGTGAAAACCAGATTGCAAAAACTATGTTCAGTAATATCCCATTTCACTTACATAGTCCATAGGTAAAGAAGACTTTATGGAAATATATAAACCAGAGGATTAATAGTCAAATTGTGGTGAGAGTTTTATTTCTTTTTGCTTACTTTTATTTTCTAATTTTTCTAAATAAACTTGTTTTACTATTTTGATAAGAAAAATTATTTTTAATTTTTAAAATCCCATCCTTTAAGCCAGCAGAAAGCCCTGTTGGCATTATTCTCAGTTTTGACTTTTTAAATTTTTTAAATAAATAAACACTTTAAAAGGATGATCAGTTCTCTTCATAAACCCTTATATTTTTAAATATGATGTATTATTAACAGTTGGATGGAATCAGGCACTTTTAAGTGTTAAGGTAATTTCATGTTTAAAGTTTTAATTTCTATAAGGAATCTCTTCTGAAATCAAAATTGGTACTGAAAAAAACCTATTTTGATGTTTTTAGAAGCTGTAGTTTTAAAAAGCTATTTCAGACAGGATTAGATGATATTTTTCTTTTATTTTATTTTAAAAAAAAATTTGCTCACAGATTCTTCAATCTTTTAGACAAAAGCTTCATTTGAGAGTGATAATCAAGTTATGAACTTCATCTTTACTATTACACTTTTAAATTTCTTCTTAGAGGTGCTTAGTGCGGTATTTTCAAGAGGAAATACTCTTATTTGTAAAACAGGAAACTGACGAAATGCACCGTGAAATGCTCTATTGCTGCGGTTAACCGCATTAGCCACTGGGTGGCTCCACTGTTTCGTTCCATTCACTGTCTGTTGATGGAAGTTTCCAATGAAAACATGAGATGAAGAGCAGGGCTTTATTTGCAGAATGCTTAATTAGGAACTGATGCAGCATTTACATTCTGACATTTTATTTAGAAACAGTTCTGCTCGTGTATGCAGTATTCTCTTGTGTTCTTTGATAACTGGGCATTTAACTTGCCAAGGTGGGGGAAGGAAAACTGTATTTGTTTTCCCCTTACTATTGTGTCATTTCCTGTTCCAATTTTTTAATAAGAATCAAGAATTCTTCATTGATGATATCTTGTCTATTTTCAAAGCTATCATTTTCAGAGTCCTATAATAAAATAGTAATAAATAGAGTCCTATAATAAAATAATAATAAACAGAGTCCTATAATAAAATAATAATAAAGAGTCCTATAATAAAATAATTTGAAGGAAAACAAGAAATTACCACTAGACCAGGAGTATATCCAGTTCAGTCGCTCAGTCGTGTCCGACTCTGCGACCCCACGAATCGCAGGACACCAGGCCTCCCTGTCCATCACCATATCCCGGAGTTCACTCAGACCCACGTCCCTCGAGTCCGTGATGCCATCCAGCCATCTCATCCTCTGTCATGCCCTTCTCCTCCTGCCCCCAATCCCTCCCAGCATCAGAGTCTTTTCCAATGAGTCAACTCTTCGCATGAAGTGGCCAAAGTACTGGAGTTTCAGCTTTAGCATCAGTCCTTCCAAAGAAATCCCAGGGCTGATCTCCTTCAGAATGGACTGGTTGGACCTCCTTGCAGTCCAAGGCACTCTCAAGAGTCTTCTCCAACACCACAGTTCAAAAGCAACACTTCTTCGGCGCTCAGCTTTCTTCACAGTCCAACTCTCACATCCATACATGACCACTGAAAAAACCATAGCCTTGACTAGACGGACCTTTGTTGACAAAGTAATGTCTCTGCTTTTGAATATGCTATCTAGATTGGTCATAACTTTCCTTCCAAGGAGTAAGCATCTTTTAATTTCATGGCTGCAGTCACCATCTGCAGTGATTTTGGAGCCGAAAAAAAATAAAGTCTGACACTGTTTCCCCATCTATTTGCCGTGAAGTGATGGGACCAGATGCCATGATCTTTGTTTTTTGAATGTTGAGCTTTAGGCCAACTTTTTCACTCTCCTCTTTCCCTTTCATCAAGAGGCTTTTTAGTTCCTCTTCCCTTTCTGCCATAAGGGTGGTGTCATCTGCATATCTGAGGTTATTGATATTTCTGCCGGCAATCTTGATTCCAGCTTGTGCTTCTTCCAGCCCAGCATTTCTCATGATGTACTCTGCATAGAAGTTAAATAATCAGGGTGACAACATACAGCCTTGACATACTCCTTTTCCTATTTGGAACCAGTCTGTTGTTCCATGTCCAGTTCTAACTGTTGCTTCCTGACTTGCATATAGGTTTCTCAAGGGGCAGGTCAGGTGGTCTGGTATTCCCATCTCTTTCAGAATTTTCCACAGTTTATTGTGATCCACACAGTCAAAGGCTTTGGCATAGTCAATAGAGCAGAAATAGATGTTTTTCTGGAACTCTCTTGCTTTTTCCATGATCCAGCAGATGTTGGCAATTTGATCTCTGGTTCCTCTGCATTTTCTGAAACCAGCTTGAACATCTGGAAGTTCATGGTTCACATATTGCTGAAGCCTGGCTTGGAGAATTTTGAGCATTACTTTACTAGCGTGTGAGATGAGTGCAATTGTGCGGTAGTTTGAGCATTCTTTGGCATTGCCTTTCTTTGGGATTGACCTTTTCCAGTCCTGTGGCCACTGCTGAGTTTTCCAAATTTGCTGACATATTAAATGCAGCACTATCACAGCATCATCTTTCAGGATTTGAAAGGAGTATATTATGTTCTCCTTTTGGAAAGGTAGAAAGCTACACTGCTGATAGCTTCCATCTCTAAGGGATGTCATTGTGTTTCAGTAAGGGCTGGTGAATAGAAAAAAGAGATAGAAATAACCCACAAAGATGTAGAATTGTAGAAGGGATCACTACAGCTAACTCTTCCTGGGGTCACAGATCTACACCTTGGGACTGACCACAATTTTAAAACTTGACCTCAATTTGTATTTCTAGATGCCATGCATTTTGTGCATTCGTGATAAACTTTTTCTCTGTTCTGTCTTCTTTTAGTCTAATTTTTCTAGCCCAAACCTATTACTTTCTTTTGTGTTCTTGCTTCCTTTTGTAATCCCTACTTATCTTTTTTTTTTTTTGCTCCCTTTTCATTTGCACAATTGAATGCATAATTTTTGAATGACAGTTACTGTTTAAAATTCTGCTTTAGACCTGAATCATTCCGTTAGAGGAAAGAAATTCCAGAAATCTAACATAAATGGCTCAGACATTGAAATGCCCCTAAATATGAATACAATTAAGTATTTGAGCTAGTAATCACTGTTTTTTTTAAAATAAATTAGCTGTATAGCTAATTTCCTTATGTCCTTGGGGGGAACTCATGAATGGTAGAATCAGATGAAAAACATTTGAATTCAAATAACAGTGAAATTAGAGAGCATGTTTCTGATTGTAAACTATAAATAGAGTAACTAAAACCAGAACTTGGTGTAGATGACAGAAAGTAGAATTTAAAGTGAGTACAATTTAAATATCAGGTTCACCTTATCAGGAAAAAATACAGTCATGAGTTAGAGAATGCATCATTTAAAATATGTTCAAATAGATGAGATATTTCAAATAGATGAAGTAAGGTAAGGTCTTGGATTCTAGGTTTCTGAATTAATATCATGAAATTCACAGAGTTCCCTGCAGAAGAAGAGGGGAGTAAAGAATCTGACTGCTGATTCAGGAGAGAGGATGAATCTCAGCTATCCTCCTATCAGAAGACAAATCCACATAAAAACCTACAAGCCCAGTCATGCGTCAAAGCCCTTTTCTGGCTATCACATACATCAGCTGTACTCTCTCTCCTGTTGAAAACAAGAATATTTCCAGAGTGTGAGAGCCAAACTTCAGTAGCCGTTTCCACCCCGAGGCTTCATTATCTCCCAAGGCTTCTGGGATTAGAATTAGGTTTTGTTGAATCAGGCTCTGCAGTGGCTGGGTCCCATGAAGCATCAGTTTTTATTTGAGTCACATAACTCTTGAATGAGGCTAACTCTGTAAAATTCTTCATCTTTAAATAAACTTGTATAGATAAAGATTTAGATTAAAAACAAATATTCTTAAATGTCTAATGTATTGGTGCAAATATACAATCCCCTCTTGCTGAAACTTGAGTCCATCATTTTTTTCTTCTTTTTATATTAATAATGAAGTGTTTCCAAATACAGAAAATTATAAAGAGTCATATAATGAATTTCCAGGTACCCATTGTCCAGCCACATCTAATTTTAACATTTCCCTTATTTGCCTGATGTCTTTACCTAGAATCTTAAAAAAAAAAAAAAAATTTAAAACATTTCAGATCCAAATGAAAGCCCTAGTAACATCTCTGCCAACCCTTCTCTCCATCATCCTGTCTAAAAACGAACCATTACCATGAATTTGCTGTTTATCATCCCATGCATGTTTTTATATATTGCAGTGTTTGTATGTATTCCTAAAAATATATATATATGTATATGAATGTTTTAACCTTTTATAAAAATAGCACCACACTGTATATAACCTTCTACAATTTGATTTATTTACTTAGTGTCATATTTTTAAGATTTATCTATTATGGTACATTCACCATCAATCATTGCTTTAATTTAGACTGACAGCTCAGTTTTCTCTGCTTTTGCTCAAATCACTGAACAATTTGTCCATATAGAAGTTTACTATCTAGTGGAAAAAGTAAATAACTTTTTGAAATAGACAACTTTTTGAAACACGGCCATGATTTTAATCCCATGTGTTTACCATGGAGAAACTAAGAAAAAATGTATATTTTCAGACTTTCTCATATAGTCTGGACTGAGCTATTCAAGTCATTTCCCAACAGTTCTTCTATGTGTTATGCAGACCAATAAATATATCACTGAGCTGTTTGGCTAACAGATAAAAGTGGAGAGATCTTGTCCTAGGAGTTAATAGTCCTACAGTATCTTTCACAATTTATTTAACTTCTCTGGACTCTAGTTTCTCTCATATACAAAATGAATCAGTTGAACCAGAGAATCTGGTGCTAATTTTCAATGACCTATGGAATATTTAAAAATTATAAAGGCTTAAAATTCTTGTCATATGCTTTAGTAGAATTTTATTTTCTGTATGAAATAGATTTTTGTTATAATTCTTTGTTAAAGAAAGTGCACAATGTATGAATATCCAATCTTTAAAGACATGGACTATATTTAAGTATGAAATTATTATATAAGTGTGTAGTTATAATTTTGCTTTCATCACGCATTTTGTTCACATCTTTAATCTATTTACTTCTGAGTCCTTGGTGATAAGCCCCTGTCCCAGATGTGACGTTGCTCTTATGGGGAAATAGGATATGCTTCCATGATGTGCATTTCATCATGTGGACTCAGGAGCACTTTGTAGGAACACTCTGTAGGCAAATTATAAGGGCTACAAATGTGAGCATATGGTATTAGAATTACCCTCAGATTATTTGGCAGTTTTGGTTAGTATTTCTGGGCCCTTCAAATACAAGGATAGAGCTCTTAAAGCAGCAGCTTACAGAATCCTCCCTCAATTTTTTTTATCAGAAAAACAAAATCATTCATTTTAGAGGATTTTTAAATTCCTAATTGCAGATGTAAATAACTATCAGTTCGGAAAATGGCTGAATATAATAAAAAGCATAATCTTCCCTATAAAACTAGAAGCTTTATAGTAACACAAAGATGCTTTCCTTCTACTTCCATCCTCCTCCTCCTCCTCCTCCTCCTCCTCCCTACCAACTCTGACCTACCAACTGCTACCTACCAACTCCTGTCCACAATACAAAAGAGACAATAGAAAATCCTTTTCAACCATCATTTACCTTGAAGTAAACCTAAAAGTGTAATCAGGAATAGAAAAAACATAGGTGCTAAAAATCTATGAAAATAAATTTTGAAGATTGCCCAAATATCTAACAGCTTTTTCTCCAACACTCTGCTTAAAAAATATAAATTCACATGAATAATGGATTATAATAATGATTTGCCTTTAAACAGCCTGTTTTCCCCAATTTATTGCTATAGGTAATTGCCCTAGTTTGCCTGATTTTTAGAAAAAAATTTACTTTTTGTGGAAAGCCATCTTCATCATGTAACCTTTTAGTCCATTGTTTCTTAAGATTTTTGCGTTCATAAACACTAGTTATATCATCTTTTAGGGATATGATAAAATTATGTTAAAAACTTGTATTTAAGTTATAGACTTCCATTAGTGCTGTATATAACAGCTTTATCCCCATTAAGATTTGCAAATTATATTTAAGGAATTGAGGAACTTCCTTCCTTAATTTTACTCTCATTAATTCTTCTAGGACATTTATTCATTAAACAAGATGGTTATTGAACTATGTCCATTAAGTGTGTAAGGCATGTTACAACTAGTCAAACACCAAAGCTCTAAGTCGGTAGGATTTCATGATTAAGTGTAGCTCTCTTAATACTCATGATCTTGTTCTCACATTCCCCACCACCAAAGTCTTTCATTTCACTGCTATATGTTCTTACTCACTCCTACTAGTAACTCCATTTAGATCCTCTTATCCCACCTCCTTTCCTATAATTCTTTCCTTACAATTTCATTTTTCCCACTTACGTTCAGTCACATCTGCTCTAATCTGTAGTCATATTTTGCCGTAAACCCTAGGCAATATGAACAGAGGCAATACTATCAACCTGCCCAAGAGCGCTGCAGTTGTAAAGGATAGATAGGCAGGGGTAATGAGCATTCACGTGAATCTGGGCCAGGCCTGGGGACCTGCTGAACTGGCCAGCTCAGAGGCAGCAACAAGAAGGCAACGTAAAGCAGGAGGCATCACCTTTACTTCAAGTTCTTAGAGCAGAAACAAAGAAGGTGCTCCTCCTTGGACATCAAAGGAGAAAGAATTCTCAAAGAAAAAGTAGGATTGAAATTCCAGGAAGATCAAGTTCCAGTGCTATGTCCAAAAGGTTGAAGGAAGGCCCAAAGTCAGTGCGGTAGGGCCAAGAGTTTATCTTGTGGTTTGGCTTTATCAGTATGCGGGTGCATGTAAGTGCTATCAGCTAAGCTGATAGTTGCCAAGAGAGGCAAGCAAGAGTGTTGGAGAAAATATGATGGCAGAAGAAGACACCACAGGAGTTGTTGAGGCCTGCGTTAGGAAGTAGACTGCAAAACTGGCAGAGGCTGCTGGGCCTAATCAGGCACCAGGAATGACAGAGAGGCCAGCACAGGTGAGTCATGTGACTGCTGGGCCTGACAGACCAGATTGGCCAGCACAATAGCTGAGGCCACGTGGGCTTTGACTAAGGCACTTATGAGAAAAGTTGGGGCACTTATGAGAAAGTAGAAGAAATGCCGTAGATAAGCCAAAGTAGTGAGTGGTCAGGATGAATAAAGACAAGTCAGGCCAGATGGCTTTCTTACTGTGTGTTCAACTTTCCAGCTGTGATCAAATAACCAAATTAAAATAAGTCAATTTATGCCAAGACCAATTTTAATTCTATGTTTTGCTAGTAATACAGGATCATTGACTATATTAGTAATGGCCATGCTAAACCGATTTTGAAATGGGAGCAATTGTGTCCCTTATTATTGGTCTGAATATGTTCAACAAAAAGGAGAGGATGAAGGCAAGACCATGCAACTTTTTTTTTTAATTGATATAGGTTAATAAGATCTAGGGAATCTTAAGATTTAACAGACAAAGTTGAGATTGATATAACTATGTTGCAAACTCATTTTCCAGAAATAATTTATTTCAATTAGTCATATTTTAATCTTCCACTAAAGTATAATTTTAATTTAATTTTAAAAACCTACCATTTAAATACTAATGTAATCTTTTTCTTTATACAACACATAAAAAATTGTTTTTGTATTTGTGAAGACTGAACATTAAACATGGGTTCAAGTCTTTGGCCAAGAACAATTAATTAGTAAATTCACAAGTTAGAATTTGTAATTCCATTGTGAAATTGAGTAACTGATTAGTATAGATAAGATTGTCAGCATGTAAAAAAAAAAAAAAAAAGGATAATCTTGTCTCAGTTGTACCTATAGATTGCAAATTTTGTGTCAGTTCAAATTTTTGCCAACCTATGCTAATAACTTTACCAAAAGCAGAAGATAATTAGAATGGAAATGTAAATATAACCCTAGTTGATTAGTATGCTCATTGTACTTCCTTATTATGATACTAGCAGATATTCAGTCTTTAAGCTGATCTGCAATATATTGAACAGTGTCACAGGAGCATAATTTTTTACATGGCTTTTCCAAAGTTTCTATCAATTCATCCTAGCAACAGAGCCAAGTGTTAGAGTTATTGCTGCCTGAGTTACAACAGCTGCCCGGGAATCTTATCCAAACAGCAAGTTAACTGCTATTCACAGTAATATCTGGTCTTTCCACCCCTAAACATACACAAAAGATTTTTGTCATTCTTGGCACCATGCAATAGAAGTAGCAAGACATGCCAGTAGAACTCTAAAGGCAAAATGTCCTTCCACCTGTTTTATCCTGTAAGACAGACTTCCAAGTGCGAGGCGGTGTGGAGCGTTGTTTCCTTGAATGGCAGCTGAATGTGCCAGCAGGATCTTTGGCAGCAATGCCCAGGCACTGAAGCTGGGCATTCAGGAGAACTAAGTGGAGAAAAGAAACTTGAGCACACTGCTTCCTGGAACATTGAGAACCTGAATGGGAGATTCAGAAGTACCAGATTCTCTCTATTCTTGCACCAGCCAAGGTCAGATTTCCAAGCTCCTATTTATTCTAATCATTCCCCAAAAAAGTGCTATTGCAGTTTATGAAGGTAATAAAAACACTCTTTTCTTCTTTTAGAAAATAGTGTTACTTACTGTTGTAGTATGCTCTGGCTTGAGAATTTTTTCCCCATCCTAATGTAAAAGCTTCATACCACAAATGAAGCAAGACCATGGTGAAGAGGTTCAAGGAAGACAAGTGACTTATTCTACACCTCAAATGGACAACTCCTTAGGTGAGGGGACTGGATAGGACAGCTTGCTTGTTGACCATCCTTTGATGTCTTGTCAACAGAAGGCTGGAGCTGAAGTCTGGCCTCTGCCTGCTTGGCAGACAGAAATCTCATCACTCAGCAGGACATCTACACTGGCAGAACCTTAGGCAGATATGCATGCATGCTCAGTCACTTCAGTCATGTCTGACTCTCTGTGATCCCATGGACCATAGCCCACCAGGCTACTCTGTCCATGGGATTCTCTAGCCAAGAATACTGGAGTGGGTTGCCATTTCTTCCTCCAGGGAATCTTCCTGATCAATCTTCCCAGGCACTGAACCTGTATTTCTTATGACTTCTGTATTGGCCACTGCCATCATAAAGTACTTATTACAAGTAAGGAGGGTAAATCGATAGCAAAAGACCTAGAAGTCACAGGCCTTTGTTAAATGGGTGCTGTCTACCTGGTGTCCTCTGGAACCTAGCTTCAAACCTAGAAACCCAGCCATTTAGGAAAATAATAAGCACCATCTAAGGGGACAAGGAAGAATTTCTTTAGCTATTTTCATTTGTCAAGAAGCTTAACATAATTGTTTACTCACAATCAAGCCTCAAGGATGACTTTTAGTTAGGGGAGGAAAAAAAGCTTGACTTCTTGGTTTCCTCTTGGGAAAATAAATTTATTATTATTTAACAAATGTGTTTGCTTATAAACAAATTCTTTCAACAGGGATTTTGTGGAGGAAATCATATTAAAAGGGGTTTTCCAAGAGGAAGCGTTTAGAAAACACCATGCTGGTGAAAACTGTTTAAGGGATGTAATTTTTCAAATTGTTTTCATAAAAATTTACAGACAGTGGCTAACTTCCCATTATACTTTGCATCTGATTCAATCAAAGCACTAAAGATTTTAGAAGATTGTTAGAGGAGTGGCTGTGGGAAATTCCAGAGCTGCTGCCGCCTGCAAAGACTTCCTTTACTGAGTGTCTCAGATCCCAGACACTGCCTTATTTGCCAGAGCTGCAAGGAAATGGTAGAAATTCCGTAAAAGAAGGTCTTGCTTAAGCCAGGGAGCCTTCTCATAGAGTCACAGATTCTTCAAATACATTTTGCCACAGCAGAGGCAAAGCATGCATAGGCTTCCACAGATTAAAGAAATGTAGACAGCGATGTCTATTATTAGTCCTCCTCTCATTTACTCAGCAAGAACGAAATCCATTGTTTTCAACTGACGCAGAAGCAGATTTATTTATTAAGTCATCAGGCATTGTCCGTATACCTTTCATCTGCTGGGTTTTATGCTAAGCAATGGAAGTATAAAGATGAAAAAGGCTTGTGGTGCAACAGTCAGGACTGGCCAAAATGGACCTAGGTGACTCATTCTGGGTTGCCTAGGTTCATCACCTCCTCCTTGAAAGAGGGGATCCATCTTATATAGTGCTTCCCAGCTTTGGTAAAACTACTTGGAAAAATGCAAAATCACCTGTTCCGGAACAAATCCTGTACTACAACAGAAAGGGTTTCATTTTCAGTTCTGCTGGGGTTTCTGGCCAAGGGAGGAAGTGGGAAGCTGTCTGCTGCCCTTCCTGGCTGACGAATGCAGAGGGTGCTCAGGTAAAGTGCCTGTCTCAAACCTCCCTCCACTACTGTTTGTTTGGATGGATTGTAGAGATATTTGTTCATTTGTTTAGTTACTTTATATCAAAGTTGTTTCAAGACTTAAGAGAGACAATGGACTGAAAAGTACCTTGAGAGAATATAAAGTTCTTTTTAGGTACCATCATTTAAATATCAAAGGAATATTTACTATAGATTATCAGTCCCATTCTCTTTTTAAGTTAGGAACTTATTCTCCAGATAAAGGCTTATTGTGAAGCCTAAAATATAAAATAGATATATAATGACCTGCTGTGACTGAAGTCAGACAGAGGGGTAGAATTCCAAGGGTTCCAAGGAGCACAGTTTGAAAAAAAGCACTGCAAAAGATGAAGAGCTTAACAGCTTCTTTTAGAAATAAATCCCAGTTGTGTAGCTTGATGGTGGTGGTGAATACACAAGCCTGCACGTGTGATTAAAGTACATAGAGCAAACTACGCACGCAAACACACACATACATGTAAAACTGGTGAGGTCTGAATAAGGTTGGCGGATTCTATCAGTGTCCATTTCCTGACTGTGATATTGTTTTAATGCTACAGCCTTGGAAATTGCTACAGTTGGGGAAAACTGGGTGAAGCATACAGAGTTTCCATTATTTCTGCCAACTGCATATAAGTCTACAATTACCTTAAAATAAAAATCTTCGTTAAAAAATAAATAAAAACCGCAGCGTAGATTTCTTTTCCTGTTGTTTTCCTCCTCCCCAAATCTCAGAAAGGTCTAATAAAAACCTACCTATGACCAAGAGCTGAGATTCTTTATCATCCATATTATTGGACGTAGACAGGTATATCAGGAAACCTTCAGGTATAAGTAGCAGATAATGCATGCTGACCCAACTGACTTTAGCAATAAGGAAAATATGGTGATTCTATCATGAGAAGTCTTGAGTAGGGTAGTCGTAGGTCAACTGACTCACCAACTCAGCATCATCATCAAGGGCCCACATTCCCTGTCATTTGCAGCAAATATTAATAAATTGTGTCCTCAGGCTAACTTTGTCACAGTTTCAAGCTGGTTGTTATCATGCCATATTCCCCATGCAGATGCAGAAATTATTTCTTTTCACAAGTCTCATTTTCACAGCAAGGAAAACATTTACAAGTCTTTCTAGTCATTCTCTTTGCCCACTTATTTTTATTTACCAGGATCACATGACAAGCAGTTCCGTAGGTGGATCACTAGCCAGTGTGACAGGATTGCCATTATCCTTGGATGGAATCCCTGGGCGTGGGAGATGGTTGCATCTGAAAAAATCAGCACTTAGCCAGTGAGTAAGAGCCAAGGAGAGACAGGGTGATGGACAGGCAATCCATTACCGAGGAGCGATAATAATGTGGAGTGAGAGTTGTTCTAAGAAGGTTCCCAGACATTTCTTTCAGCAGTACAGCCATGGAGTCTCCCAGAAAGCTTTGACACAAGCTCAGAAAGTGATGAAGGTGGAGTAGGTGCTAGACCCCACAGAATGAGTGAAACGCACACTTTTACAGCCAGTTCCTGATTCCACACCATGGAGCCAAGGAGAATGGCTTTTCCCTCAAGCCTTGGAGACATAACTAGGAGGAGAGCAGGGGATAGAGGTTGCTATAGCAGAAGCCCTGCTCATTAAGATTGCTTTTTTAATATACCCCAAATGTCTGACCTTCAAGCACAGCACCTAGTACAGCATTGTCATTGATTCTTTTCTTAAGGAATCACTTGTCATTGATTCCTTGTTGTGTAAAATATAACTCCTTGGAACAGGAGGAAGGGATTTAGGGATTTGAAGACCAGACCAGGGACAAGGAAAGCCTCTTATTCTAATGCCAGGTGAGGGGAGAGTCCAGGAGGGAACAGGAGTCAGAATGTGTTGGAAGATGTGAACATATTGCTGAGGGTGGAGGGGTACAAATGTGGAATTTTTACTTCCTCCCTCTCTGCAGTGTCAACCTAAGGAGGCAGGGACTCTGACATCTTCTCCCACACCTATCTGTATCCCCAATGCCTGTCATTTTGTACATGTAAATATTGATTTAATTAAAACTTTCTGTTTCTACTCCTATATTATAAAAACCTAGAAGGCCACGTTCTTGCTGGACCGTAGCCTCAAGAAGAAAGGAAGGAAGCTAAATGTATTGCTCTCTCAAAGAATATTCAAAGATAGTCTTTGTATCTGTCATACTCCTTATTTATGTAGTCCTCTACCAGGACCTAAGCCCAGTGGAGACAGCAGCTCACAGCACCCCAGTCCCAGGGCAGCATATAATGGACAAGATGCTACCATCCCATCAGGGAAAGCCTTCTTCATCCTTGTGCTTGATTAAGGGTGGAGGTGCTGGGATTGGGGGCACAGCCGTTATTTCCTGGTCTAAATCTTAACTGCTAAATTTAGACCTGAGCACTACATCTGCAAGCTTAAAGGGCCTGGTGTCCACAGGCCAAAGGTTGTTCTCGCCAGAGTCTGGGCAGTGGGAAGCTGTGTGAACTGATGAATGAGCTCATCTAAATTTCAAAAGGATGGAAGAAAATGCTGTTCCTCTCCACTTTCCCACCCCACCCCCTTACCCAAAACTTTACAAAGGACCTTACAAATTTCCCCTCAAAGCTACAGAACCCAAACTTTATAGGCCTCTCCTCTATTTGCTCCTTTCCTCCTTTCTTTTCTTTCTCCACTTCTTCTCTTCCTTTCCCTTCCTATTTCTTTTTGTCACTCTTTTTCCCCTGCTTCCTCAGCTCTTCTTCCTCCTCCCTTGTTAAGGGGATACTTTGGAACTGGAAGTATATTTTACTGTTTAATGAAAACAATTATTTCTTTTTCATAGTGTTTTCTGATCCTTCATAGAAAACGACTCTTCTCTCTTAAATTGACTTTCATAATAATTCCCTGAAGATTAATGGATCGTATATGTGTGAATTTAGTATATTAAATGGAAAAATTATACTTAAAAACTAACATTTAAGCATTCTGGCCTCTATCATTTTAAAATGAGAGTTTAACTTGATGCCATTCATATTGGAATTCCTAAAATTACAACCATCATCTGTGTTTTACAGGCTTCCCTTATCTATCCAGACATTTCCTGTTCTGTTTTCTTTTTCTCCAGAGACCCATATCAACTTACTTATTGTTGGTTTGAGGTTTTGTTGGGGAAGGAGAGGGACATGAAGGCTTTTTAAACTAACATGAATCCAAACTCTCCAGGAGAGGTGGAGAAAGGCATGAGATGTTGGCCCTGACCTAGGCTGGCATGTTTAATTTTGCTTGACTGAGTTCACTTCAGAATGTAAACGTCTTCCTGCTTAATTAATTTTAAATTTCTCAAATTTGTTTTTCAGAATTCAGTGTGCCCATCTGCGATTATGTATTGCCACATTTGTGCATAATATCACCAGTTCTCAAAACCTAAGCCCACACACAGATCTGAGGCCAGCAATGCCAGTTAACTCTCATATAGAACTTCCACGTGCCAGGCATTATATGAAGTTCTTCAGATCTATCAAGTCATTTAATTCTTCAACAACCTTACGAGGTAGGTGACTTAGTCTGCTGGGGTTGCCCTAACAAAATGCCATAGACTGGCTCAAACAGACATTCATATTTTCACAGTTTTAAAGATGGGCAGTCCAAAGGTTAAGGTGCCAGCAGCAGCACTGGGGTCTACTGAGCTGTCCCTTGCCATGGCAGTCACTAGAAGGTGGCAGCCCTTTTAACTGGGTGCTCCCACGGCCTTTCCTCCATGCTTGTGTAGAGAGGAAAAGTGAGCAAGCTTCCTAGTGTCTTTTATTAAAAGACACTAATCATACCCCATCAGGGCCCCACCCGTGGGATTTCATTTAACCTTAATTATGTTCTTAGAGGTCTCATGTCTAAATACTACTCTGGAGTTTAGGACTTCAGTATATGAATTTGTGGGGAACACAAGCATGCAATCCATAACAGTAGATCATGTTCTGCATATTTTTCAGATTAGGAAACTGAGGTTCACACAGGTTGAGTAATTTGCCCAAGGTCACAGAGGTAGCAAAAGGCAACACTGGGATCTGAACTGCAGCATCATGCTCTTAGCCACTGTGCTGCGCTACCTCTCATCACCTAGCATGAGTCTTAATGTACTGTCTAACAACCACAACCCCTAGTAGAACTTTAAACCTGTCCTATAGTGACCACAGCTTTGCTATGCCTTCTAAAAAGCCTTCCTGGAAGGGAAATAATCCCTCACTATTGAAGAGGAGAGTGAAAAAGCTGGCTTAAAACTCAACATGCAAAAAACTAAGATCATGACATCCACTCCCATTCAGTTCAGTTCAGTTCAGTTCAGTTGCTCAGTCGTGTCCAGCTCTTTGCGACCCCATGAATCGCAGCACGCCAGGCCTCCCTGTCCATCACCAACTCTCAGAGTTCACCCATGTGCATCGAGTCTGTGATGCCATCCAGCCATCTTATCTTCTGTCGTCCCCTTCTCCTCCTGCCCCCAATCCCTCCCAGCATCAGGGTCTTTTCCAATGAGTCAACTCTTTGCATGAGGTGGCCAAAGTATTGGAGTTTCAGCTTTAGCATCAGTCCTTCCAATGAACACCCAGGACTGATCTCCTTCAGAATGGACTAGTTGGATCTCCTTGCAGTCCAAGGCACTCTCAAGAGTCTTCTCCAACACCGCACTTCAAAAGCATCAATTCTTCTGTGCTCAGCTTTCTTCACAGTCCAACTCTCACATCCATACATGGCCACTGGAAAAACCATAGCCTTGACTAAACGGACCTTTGTTGACAAAGCAATGTCTCTGCTTTTGAATATGCTATCTAGGTTAGTCATAACTTTCCTTCCAAGGAGTAAGCATCTTTTAATTTCATGGCTGCAGTCACCATCTGCAGTGATTTTGGAGCCCCCAAAAATAAAGTCTGACACTGTTTCCCCATCTATTTCCCATGAAGTGATGGGACCAGATGCCAAGATCTTAGTTTTCTGAATGCTGAGCTTTAAGCCAACTTTTTTGCTCTCCTCTTTCACTTTTATCAGGAGGCTTTTTAGCTCCTCTTCACTTTCTGCCATAAGGGTGGTGTCACCTGCATATCTGAGGTTATTGATATTTCTCCCAGCAATCTTGATTCCAGCTTGTGCTTCTTCCAGCCCAGCATTTCTCATGATGTACTCTGTACATAAGTTAAATAAGCAGGGTGACAACATACAGCCTTGAAATACTCCTTTTCCTATTTGGAACTAGTCTGTTGTTCCATGTCCAGTTCTAACTGTTGCTTCCTGACCTGCATATAGGTTTCTCAAGAGGCAGGTCATGTGTCTGGTATTCCCATCTCTTTCACAATTTTCCACAATTTATTGTGATCCACACAGTCAAAGGCTTTGACATAGTCAATAAAGCAGAAATAGTCCCATTACTTCATGGCAAATAGATGGGGAAACAATGGAAACAGTGACTTTATTTTCTTGCCCGTCAAAATCACTGCAGTTTGTGACTGCAGCTATAAAATTAAAAGACGCTTGCTGCTTGGAAGAAAAGCTAGGACCAACCTAGACAGCATATTAAAAAGCAGAGATATTACTTTGCCAACAAAGGTCCATATAGTCAAAGCTATGGTTTTTCCAGTAGTCATGTATGGATGTGAGAGTTGGACCATAAAGAAAGTTGAGTGCCAAAGAATTGATGCTTTTGAACTGTGGTGTTGGAGAAGACTCTTGAAAGTCCCTTGTACTGAAAGGAGATCCAACCAGTCCATCCTAAAAGAAATCAGTCCTTAATATTCATTGGAAAGACTGTTACTGAAACTCCAATACTTTGGCCACCTAATGCAAAGAACTGACTCATTAGAAAAGACCCTGATGCTGAGAAAGAGTGAAGGCAGGAGGAGAAGGAGACGATGGAGGATGAGATGGTTGGATGGCATCACCGACTCAATGGACATGAGTTTGAGTAAGCTCTAGGAGTTGGTGATGGTCAGGGAAGCCTGGCAAGCTACAGTCCATGGGGTCACAAAGAGTCATACATGACTGAGCGACTGAACTAAACTGATTATTATTTTATTATAAATAGATTTCTTTATTATCAAACTTATAGAAATAACATGTAGTTACTACAATCTATTTCTTTAAAATGCTTGTACGTCTTAGTGAAGCATCTAGTGAAGTTTTCCTGTTTGTTTATATTTATATAAACTGGTTATAAACATAATCGGTTGTAGTATTTTAAAGATTCTGTTACTTTTTAAGAAATTAAAGCTTTTTAATCAAAATTTCTGTGCAGAAAAGTGGAACATTATAAATTGTTGAGACTACCCTGGCAATTCTTACCAATCAGTGAAGAAACTCCCTTACACTAACTTACAGACTTTGCTTGTTCAATTCAAATATGTATTGAGGGGAATCTGATTACCTTATTGGCAACAGCCCTAGGGTTTTTAATGGAAGTTGAGAGGGAGAGACACAGTGCATTGGATAAGAGCTAAGATTCTATTATAGAATCTGGCTATCCAGGTCTGAATCCTAACTCTGCTGTGTGAGCTCTGCTGTGTCCTCAGTTTCGCTTTCCTCATTTATAAGATAAAGCTAATAGTAGCTTTTACCTTATATGAGCATTAATTGAGAGAATCCGTAAATGTAATTAAACTGTCTGGCTCACTAAAATTTCCATTTCCCCCACATTACTGAGGTATAATTGACATATCACATTGTATAAGTTTAAAGTATACCATATAATGATTTGATATATGTATATATTGCAGTATGAATACCACAAGGTTAGTTAACACTTCTGTCACCTCACATGGTAACAATTATGTATATGTGCATGTGGTAACAGCTTTTAAAATAAAGTATTGTTAACCCTAGTCACCACGCTGTACATTACAGCCCCAGAACATATTCATCTTACATTTGGAAGTTTATACCCTTTCACCACCTTCTTCCATTTCTCCTCTACCCTCACCCCCAATCCTGACAATCACTAATCTACTCTGTTTCTATGAACTTGTTATTTTTTTAAAAAATTCTACATATAAGCAAGATCATACAGTATTTATCTTTGTCTGATTTATTTTACTTAGCACAATGACCTCAAAAACAAACTTCTTTTAAATTTTAAAATTTTAAAAAGAAGGTTTTATACTTTTCAAAAAATTCCCCAAATCCTCTAGCAGGAAGAGACATAATGAGTGTTAAATGAAAGAATTACAAATGTCTCGAGAGCTCAATATCCCGCCAAGACCATTCTCAGTATTACTAGTTTCACCAGGAAATAGTGGAAGCCTCCTCCTAGGGTGAAACAGGGCCTCACACAGGCAAGAGCCTTCTAGACCACAAAGCTTGCTCTTAAACCACAGCCACATACCCCAACCTCACATGAGACTTGGGGAGGAGCTCTGGCTTGGTTTCCATGATAAACAGGTCTGCACCTGTGTAACTCTTGTGAGTTTTTTGACATAAATGTGCATGTGTGCTGGGTCTTTTTTGGAGAAGACATTGTGATGTGGGGCATTGATCTTCAGAATCTGCTTGAAACTAGTTATTTCAGTTATTAGAGTGAATTAAAATTACTAAGCCCTACATAAAATACATTTTGGCCAGCTGAGCCTAATTTTAGATTGTTGGTATTGATACCCATCAGCACAGTTACCACCCCCGCAGACTCTATAGCATCTGTTTGCCTCTATTAATATGGATGGAAGTTCTTTGTGTGTGACTTGAGAACAGACCCCCACTGATGTTGCTGGAACAGCCAAGAACCATGAAGGTTCGAGGGGTGGTACAGATTGTTTTCCCCACCTAGATCTTTGAACTTGGTTTTAAGCCCCAAGGTTTAGAAAGAT
Organism: Capra hircus; assembly: GCF_001704415.2. Classification (NCBI taxonomy): domain Eukaryota; kingdom Metazoa; phylum Chordata; class Mammalia; order Artiodactyla; family Bovidae; genus Capra; species Capra hircus. The sequence goes on from NC_030811.1 coordinate 58,837,659, forward strand.
GAAAGTCAGAAGCTGGGAAAACTATTCACAAGAAACATTTATGATTCTCAGTCGAGAGCACCACTCATTCAGATCCCAGGTCACAAAGCAGAGCACAGAACTGGAGGGAAGAGGCCATTTTCCCTGCTTGCTCAGGAAATATTCTGCTCTAACAACTCAAAGGCTAGCTGACTTTGGCAGCACTGGGAGAGACTGTGGACTTGGCACCATCAGTGCTGATTTCATGATGGGCAGTGACAATACTGATGCTTTCCAAGTGGCCCTGCAGGAAGCAGACCTGGAGGAGCCAGAGCAGAAGAGAAAGGACCGGGTGGACCTGTGTGGTTTCAGCAGCTGGTTTGTAAGCATGAATGACACATCCTGTTGGGGACACCCAGAAAGAGTGGCAGGACACTGAGGTCAAGCTGAGATCCTGTTGTTACCTTTGTAATTTGGACATCAAAAGGAAACATAACCTGATTTTACATAGTCTGGGAGACCTGAACAGACTGTAATGAAACTGCAATTGCAATTAATAGACTACTTTATTAATAACTTAATTTCATGGAATAATTAGTGGCTTATGCTAAAACGAGATTGGTGACTTTTCAGTACAATAAAACAAGGAAATTATAGCCATTTTCAAAATGTTTATGAATCGGAAAAATTGAGACACAGGCAAAAAATCTGAATTAGGTTAAACAAAAAGAGAAAAACGCAGAGCTTAGAAGAAAGGGACTTGCTTCACGAACAGCTTTTTACCACAAGTTCCAGCATTCCATTTCAGGAAGAGTTCAGAAGTAGAAATTTGAATAGAAGATGGACTGAGCACTTGTCTTGGACATTTGCATGCCACTCTACTTAAGGCTGAGAAAATATCAGTTGTTCCCATCAAAGGGTGAGGGGTTGATGGACATGGGTACCTTTGTTACCACTGCTGACCCCAGGGCATCCTTAGCTTTTGAGCCACTGCCAAACCTGCCTTGTAACCACCAGAGGACACATGGCATTAGTTTCCTCTCCTCCAGGTGAGAACCACCTGGTGTGCAGACAGTGGATCCAATAGGAGGCATGGCTACAGCAGTAGACCAGTCCTACAGAACCTCCACACACTCCCTATCGACTGGCATCCCGCTTTGAGTTTCAAAGCAAAACACCTTCTAGCAAGCTCTGTTGTTACAGCAGCTTCCCTGAGAACAGGAACCAAGCAAGCACTCAGTGGTAGCCCAGCTTGACCATCTCATATTGTCTCTTTACCTCTAACAACTGAGCTTTAACTGCTTATCCTTCAGCTCTCAGCTGGTAAGTCACTTCCTCAGAGAAGCCCTCCCTGACTAGGTTAGAACTGTCATTGCCCTCTTTACTTTTTTGTAATTAATTAGTAATGACATAATCATGTATATAATTACTGCAGATAATATGAACAAGGATCATGGCTATATTGTTCACTCATGGACCCTCAATGCTGGCATACAGTACATAAAAAATACTTGTTGCATGAATGAATGTTAGTGTCATCTGCGAGACTTACCCTACATGGCTTAAGGATTCAGCTAAAGCTCTTGGTGTTTTACCTCATTCGCCTCACCTCTATTATTTATATTTTTAATTACTTGTTTTTAATATTAGATATTAGGTGAATACATGGTCATTGTAAAAAAAATCTAAATAGCACATATACACACTTATGAAAGTTATGTGTTAGTCACTCAGTCGTGTCTGACTCTTTGTGACCCCATGGACTGTCGCCCACCAGGCTCCTCTGTCCAAAGGAGTTTTCTAGGCAAGAATACCGGAGTCAGTTGCCATTTCGTCCTCCAGAGGATCTTCCTGACCCAGGGATAGAACCCAGGTTTCCCACATTGAAGGCAGATTCATTATCATCTGGGCCACTGGGGAAGCCCTCTGTATATGTAAGTTATGCCACAGTGAATAAATAAATAATTAAAATTTTCTTTTTAAAACTACCATTCAGCTTCATAATTCCATACCAACCCAGCCTTATTCCTTTTCCCAGTCATAAAAGCACTGTTCAGAGTTTCATGTGCAGACTTCCAGATCTTCTTCTGTATTTTTTTCATACATATATGTGTTTTCATACATATGTGTGGTTTCATACACATATATTCATATAGATATTCATATATTCATGTATATATACAACATACTCATTCATTGAGAATATTTCAGTCAGAGTCGAAAATACTCTGCAGAAGCCATCCTAGGTATTGCAGAGGGACTTTAAATAGGCGATGGAAGAGTTGAGAGGCCAGAGAAGAGTGAGAAGCCACTATCAGCTCTGGGGCTAGAGAGACGCAGAGAGAAGGCAGTTACAGGAGCCCTGGTTCTGGGGCTGCTTGGGAGACCTGGGATCCACGACAGCACTTCCAGGAGAAATCAGGCACCATGGAGAGAGGGTTGTACAGCAGGCTCTGGAGACGTGGACCTGACGCTGCCAGACACACAGATCTGAAGCAGAGGAAAGGGGAAGAGATAACCTGGCTTCTGCCCTCTTATTTTCCGGTGTTCCATCACTGGCTCTCTTTGACCAGGTCCATAAGCAAGCCTGGGACAAGTAACTCCAAGGGATGCAAAACTCAAGATTGAGGATGGTAGAGAATAGATCTGAGAGCAAACAGACAAAAGACCAACATGCATAGCTTAAAATAAATTACACAAATAGCATCATGGTATGTGCAGTGTTCTAAATTTATCATATCGTTTTTGTAGGGACAAAACCTGGATGAAATGAACATTGAGAGCAGGCTTGACCCGCAAGATCGAGGATACAGCAGCAGAGCACAGAGGCAGGCGGCAGAAGACAGATGTGTTGTTACAGGAGAAATGCACTCTCAGCTAAAGGAAAGGTCGGTCACAAACAGCAGCTCCAAGGACTGGTGAGGGTGCAGGTCTTGTTCCAAGGTAACCAGGTCTGACCTGCTCTGCAGAGAGTGGAAAGAAGGCAGGGTTATAGACTGCTTATTGTCCATGAGTAGGCTCAAGACTCAGAGATTTCACAGCCTGGAGGGAGCTTAGGTCTCTCATCTCAGCTCATAATTGCTGCAGAATAAGGAACCGAAAAAGCAGAGAAGTGAAGTGATAGGCCCAGGCAGGCCAAAAGACCACAAGCCTATTTTTTGTCATTTTGGGGCTTGAAGGGCATGATATGGGGGAGGTGTTGAGGGCCAGTTTAGCACACATGCCTCCTCTTCCGGCTGGGAGTCACTGAGCAGCCCAGCAGAGAAGGTCTGGCAAAAAACAAGTAATTGTAGAAGCAATTACTCCAGGATGACCTATTTTGTAGACAGTGCTAGGTACCTGGCATGTCTTATTAAGGAATTCACCAAAAAAAGAGATATTTTCCTTAGAAACTCTTCCAGCCTCCAAAATCTGTTTCTAATCGCCTTTGGCAGAACCTCCAGTCTGTTCTAGGCCCTGTGCTAGACAGATGAATCTAGGTGAAATAATGGATGAAGAAGGCATGTACTTCTAGGATTTCTTAGTCTCACAGGGGATCAGCACTGGATAAGAATGATTGTGATATGGTATGATAAATTTAATAATGTCTATAGCACAGAAGAGGAAGTGAGTAATTGCTGAGGGACAGGAACCCGGGGAGGTAGGCAGAGAAGGCGTCACAAAGGTGACAGAGAAGGTATAGAAGCAAGAATAGGAGCTCTTCAGACCTCCAACTCCATTTTTAAATTAACAGCATTAAATCAACCTTCTCTAAAACACCACTGTTAATTCTTCAACGATTTACAAAGCAACAGTTCTTACTCCATCTACCTCTCATTACATAATGGAAACCACACACACACACACATATATATACACCATTTTTGAAAGTAAATGATAGATAAAGTGAGTCCACTGGCCCCATCAACCAGGGTCAGCAGGGCCAGACTGACCTTCAGAGACACTGTGGACTGAGAAGTTGACACTGGCCACGTGTAATCAAATATCCAAGCAATGCCTTCAGTCAAATGCCTTTAAGGCAGTCCAGCAAAGTTCTGACTTTTCCTACAACAACACATTTTATATGTTTTTGAAACTATCAAATAACCACTTACTACCATAAAAGTCCCCCCCCCCCATTATTTTGGTGCCTCTGCTTTGAAAATGAAAGTGAAGTCTCTCAGTTGTGTCCAACTCTTTGCAACCCTATGGACTATAGCCCACCAGGCTCCTCCGTCCATGGGATTTTCCAGGCAAGAATACTGGAGTGGGTTGCCATTTCTTCAGGGAATCTTCCCGACCCAGGGATTGAACCCAGGTCTCCTGCATTGCTGGCAGACATTTTACCATCTGAGCCCCTATGCTGTTACCCAAACACGTGTTTGGCCTGCCTGTGAGTGACCCTACCCTGAGGAGAGCCCTCTTCCACTCTAAGACACCCCCGGTGGGGTCAGCCTCATCAAGTTCATATCCCTGTTCTCAACTAAGTGGACCTAAACCTGTTCTTTCACTTCCTCAAACAGCACATGCATAAAGATTTCATTCTTCATCCCCTTCTGTCATTATATACTCACCTTGCAAACTCAGGAAGGCCCAGTGGTCTGGTTAACCAGAAAGAAATGCTGATGTGAGATGCTATTAGCAGCTCTTAGCTATTCCTAACCAAAGGAAGGCTGTGTTACAGTGCAGCATTTATGAGCACAGGCTTTTGAAACAGACATGATTGGGTCCAACACTTACTCTTTCACTTCACCGTGTGATCTTGGGCAGTTTACTTTACACCGGTAAGCCCAAGTTTTATCTTCTATAAAATGTGCTTAATAATACCACCTGCCTCATGAGGTCATTCTTTCAACAAGTATTTAATATACTCCGACTCTGTGCCAGGCACTGTGCTTGAAGAGGGAGATTCAGCAATGAACAAACAAAAATCCCCACCTTAGAGCTTACATTTTAGTGGAAGAAGCTAAACAACACAGATAAATAAATATATTATATACTATGCTGAAAGGGGCTCAGGAACATTGAGGGTGTTGCTGTTTTTGATGGAGTGAGCAGAAGAGCCTGAGTGAGGAGGGGATGCAGGGGATGGAGAGTGGCAGGTGGACATTCAAGGGGCAGTCTTCCAGCCTAAGGGAACAGCCTGAGCAGAGGCCCTGAGGCAGGAGCAGGCCTAGCACGTTTAAGGAACAGTGAGTCTGGCTGGAACCAACTGAGGGTGGGGACAGAGGAGGGAAGTTAGGTCAGACAGTATTAGAGCAGAGGAGTGGCATTTGCTGACTCCTATTTGAATAGGATCATTGGGCTTTGGGGTTGAGAAGGACTTAGGAGGGCAGGGCTGGAAGCTGGGAAACCGGTTCGGAAACTCCTCCAGAGATCCTGGAGAGAGATGAGCATACTCCATCCTCACCTTGGCGCCTGACCCCAACCAACTCTGGATTCCACACACGCACATCTGGCAAGGGAAGAGCTCAGCTTTGTTCTCCTTTCTGCATCGTTCTCAGTCAACCCATCTTATAGCCTTTCCTTAATCACCCTGCTTTCAATCTTCTTCCTCTTGTCTTCTCTCTCTGCTTCCTCCTCACCCTGCTGTCTGCCTTTTTCTCACTCTTATGAATGGTCTGTTTTTTTAGGGCACAGTTTGGGAGGGAGGTTGTTCTGTCTTGGGGAGAGAGCAGTGTGGCTCTTGGCCTGTGGTTCCACGGGGCATATGAGAAGGGTAAGGGAGCAGATTAAGGGTGACAGGCACTCAAGGTGCCCAAAGAGACAGGTCTGCCATGAAGATCATACCAGTGTCACAGGAGGAGCTTTTGTTGCCTGGTCAGAGTGCAGCTAGGAAAAATGAAGCTTCTGCGTGTTTTATGTACTTCCTAAATGGTCAATAATGCAGGCAGTTAGAGGCTGATCACCATTGGATAGACCAGGAGAGCAAAGATCCAAAGGCCATTTTCAAGAAATCACAAATTATGGGGGTTCTAGAGAAGCCACCACAAATAACCTCATAGCCTTCAGTGCCAAAGCAAGCAGTTCTCAGAAAGAACTTCAGTGATACTAGCCACTAACTTCATGTCACAATACCAAATGTTACTGCAGGTAGTAGGGATTTTCCTAGAAGCCATTTCGATGGTGAGACTAATAGCCATGACTTAACTCTGCACAGAATTGTCTGAAAAATCACATATCCCACTAAATCCAAACTCAGTGTGTCCCCAACTCAACTTCCCCTTAGCCAGAGACCCAGGATGCCCGTGGCCACTCTAATCCCCCCAACAAGCTGGCAGAAGGGAAGTCAGCATGTAGCAAGGCAGAGTTTTTAATTGTCTTAAAATATCTTACTTTTGCTAATTTTATGAAAACATATGAGCCTGTGCACACATTGCTAGGCTCTCCTAGGGCCCTGGAAGATGTGCTGCAAGCAAGACTCCTGGAGATTCAGCTTCTCATGGAAAATCTGCCTCTGTCTAGAAAAGAAGTAATTTACCTTCACTGACCAGAGAGCTGATCATAAGAAGGGGCTTTGGACCAGTGTGAAGGGTTTCCTTGGGTTTCATTTGTAGCAGGAATATTTTATTTAGCTTGGGAGTTGCTAATAACACTACTAGATTGTTTATTAAATTAATACAAATTTGAATTAGTAGATCATGAGCCACTTCATGTAGCCTTCACACTCAGACCTTTGAATCACTCCCTTTTTGGTCAGCACGCCCCTTGCTTGCCTGTTCTACAAATAGGTATTGAGGGCATCCTCCCTGCTAAGCTCACAATGGTGAGGACAGTAAACATGAACTCTGCCTTGATGGGGCTGTAAGGAGAAAAGTAATCAGCTAATCAGCCAAGTCTCTAATTACAGGACTAGGAAGGAAAGGTTCAGGGTCCTACTAAGAGTGTAGGATGAGAAAGCCTAGTCTAGTGGAGGTGACAGGAAAGACTGAAGGATTCCTTCTCTCAACAGTTATTTTTGAATACCTTCTCTGTTCACTCAGTGCTAAGGGCCAGGATAATGGTAAGCAGGAATTGCAGCTTCCCTGTCTCCCTCCACCTCTCTCTCCAGGGGAAGGCACTTTCACAGAATCAGGTTGCACCTGTCTGTAAATGACCATCTGATGGTGGCCTCCGTGAAAGCATGATGCAGAATATGTGGGCCTGTGTGCAGAGGGTTGGTACAATAGGACAAGCTTTTTGAAGGGGCCACAGTGCACTGAGAGCAAAAGGCAGAGTTAACTGATGGATGAGAAAGCGGAAGGGCTTAAGGACATTCTTCTAAGCAAAAGGAACTGTACGAGGAAAGTCCTGGGGACAGGACTTAGGACAGAGCACATGGGAAAGAGAAAGACGAACGGAGACCAGTGTGGCTGGGACAGCTCCGAGGGAGGGCAGGTATGCCTACATGTGGCTGGAAAGATAGAACAGATTCATATGCCTGACACAGATGGGAGCCAACAACAAAATAAATGAATAAAGGAACAAATAAAAGCAAACACATACAAACACGTGGATACAGAGAACAGAGCAGAAGGGAAGAGGGGAATGGGGGTGGGGCAGGGGTGAAATGGGCAGAGGCGATCCACATCTGGTGACAGATAGAAACTAAATCTTTGGTGGTGGCATGCTGTAGTGTATACAGAAATAGAAAAATATTGTTGTACCATGAAGCTTATATAATATTATAAACCAATATTGTTGCTGTTGTTCAGTCATCCAGTCGTGTCTGACTCTTTGTGACCCCATGGTCTGCAGCCCGCTAGGCTCTTCTGTCCATGGGATCCTCCAGGCAAGAATACCAGAGTGGGTTGCTATTTCCTTCTCCAGAGGATCTTCCCGACCCAGGGATGGATGCCTGGTCTCCTGTGCTGCAGGCGATCTCCTGCAATGCAGGTGGATTCTTTACTGACTGAGCCACCAGGGAACCCCAGTGTTACCTTCATAAAAAAGTTCTTAAACCTTAAAAATAAATAATGAGTTAATAAATAAATCTGAAGTTTCTGAGGAGTGAAGAAGCATGGCCCAATTGGCACTTAAAAGGTCTCTCTGGCTGCAGCAAGAATATTGGATTACAAGGGATGCTTTGCCAGTAGCTGCATCTTAATTACTTCCCCCTTTCTCACTTTCCTTTCCAGTAGCCGCAGAGATTCAAATAAATGCATGCCTGATATGCAGTTCAAAGCTCCCTAACACTGAAGGGCTGGCTGCATAGCCTGGAGAAGAGCACATTGCCTTCAGTCAGGCAGATGCACTTTAGACCTCCCCTCCACCTCCAGTCCACTGGTGGGGCCAGACAAGTCATTTTCCCTCCCTAAAACCCACTCTCCACCTAGTCTACAAAGTGGAAGGGCAATGTCTACTCCACTGAACTGAATGAGTAACAGAACAACTGTGTGCAAGTTACCTGGCATTGGCAGAACTCAAGACCTGTCAGCTGTTATCGGACGTAACTGCAAGATGGTTACCATAGTAAGAGTAAGATTTCTAACCAAAAACTGTACTAGTAAAAGCCCGGGATTACAGCATGTTCTTGCCTATTGAAAAATATATAGGGTTTCACTGGTGGTCCAGTGGTTTAGGATCCGCCTGCCAGTGCTGGGAACATGGGTTCAATCCCTGATCTGGGAAGATCCCACATGCTCTGGAGCAACTAAGCCCATGTACCACAGCTACTGAGCCTGTGCTCTAGAGCCGAGAGCTGCGATTACTGAAGCCTGTGCGCCCTAGAGCCCATACCCTGCAACGAGAGAGGCCACCACAGTGAGAAGCCTGCATTCTCAACAAGAGAGTAGCTCCTGCTCGCCACAGCTAGAAAAAGCCATCCCACAAAAACAGAGAGCCAACAAAGCCCCCCCAAAAAATGTTTAAAGATTCCTCTATGTCTTAAAAAAATAAACATGTATATATGTATATAAATAAATTGAGACTTTTCCTGGTGGTCCAGTGGTTCAGAATCTGCCTGCCAGTGCAGAGGATACCGGTTTGACCCCTGGTTCGAGAAGATTCCATATGCTGTGGGATAGATAAGCCTGTAAGCCACAAACTACTGAGCCTGTACTCTGCAACAAGGGAAGCCACCACAGTGAAAAACAAAAAAAAGCTCCCGAAAGGCAACAAAGAGTAGCCACAACCTCTGCAACTAGAGAAAGCTGCACACATCAATGAAGCAAAACCCAGTGCAGGGAAAATAAATTTTAAAATATATATAAATACATATATATGTTATATTATACATTTACTTAAATACTATATTTTTAATGAGAGCTATGTAATGAAATCTTCCTAGTACTGGTGTTGGAAAACAAGTCTATATGCTTTTTTTTTTTTTTTTTTTGCTTTTTAAAAAAATTTTATTGAAGTCCAGTTGATTTACAATGTTGTGTTAATTTCTCCTATACAGCAAAGTAACTCAGTTTTTGTGTGTGTGTGTGGTCCTACATGTGTCCTTTTATTTTATTTTATTTACTTCATTTTGCTTTACAGTACTGTATTGGTTTTGCCATACATTGACATGAATCAGCCACGGGTGTACATGAGTTCCCAATCCTGAACCCCCCTCCCACCTCCCACCCCATGTCATTTATGCAATTAAAAAATATATATATACATGATAAAATTTAACAGTTTCTGAGTAAGTTATATTGTACATGAATTGCCTTGCCTCTGGTCTTTTCCTGTATGCAGTTATTTTCTAGAGAAACTGAAATTTGTTAGCCTGTCCATCCTCCAGACTGAACATTAGCTTCTCAAGAATAATTTTATTTATTTCTCCAGAGTCTACTGAGAGTCTAGCACTCACTCAGTAGTAGGTGCCCAATAAAAACTTGCAGAATGGAAAGATGAAGAAAAAATTAATAAATTTAACTTTTGAGTCTGGCAGCTATATTGTATGAATCAAAATCAAGATACATTTGTCTGGCCTACACAGTATGAGTATCTTAGAGAGAATTTGGCATGGAATATTTGATATCCAGAGTGTCCTGAAAAGTTCAGGATGTATGATCAAATATACCTCAAATAGCTGCATCTGTTTTAAAGGAGCTGCAGCAAGCCACTAAAACAAATTCCACTGTCTGTGTTCTACTAATTTTTCATTATAAAAATTGTCCCATGTTCTTTGTTCATAGTAGAAGGAACAATCCAGAAGATTTTCAAGGATGTCTGTTTAACCTTTAACACAAGGACTCTGGATCTGCTTTTCTCTTATCTCACTCACTATAATTAATTGGTTGCACTGCTCAGGCCTCTTCCATCACACACACACAAAACAGCCAAACATTTTGTTTGTTAAGCACAGCTGAGGCTGGCTCAACAGAGTGTCTATTCAAAAGAAGGAAATAAAATATGCAGCAAAGCAAGGAGACAGGGAACAAAGAATCCAGTATGACAATTAACAGGAGAGCTAAAGAAACATTCAGAACACCATCAGGAAGGTAAACAGCCTCAAGTGTCTAGAAAAGAGAGAAGCTGGAGGGGAAAGCCTGAGAGGACCTGAAAGGACCAATTTAAGTCAGTGAAGAAATTTATGACTCTGTTATAAAGGATTATTTTTTTTAAGTCAGGTTTACTGAAGTATAATTTTTACACAGTAAAATTCCCCTTCTTATAGTTCTGAGACTTTTAAACATCACAAATAGATGTGTAGTTACTATCACAATCAAGATATAGAACTGTTTCACCATCTCGAAATTCTCTCTTGCTCCTTTTTAATCAACTCCTCCCTCACCCTTAGCTCCTAACAACCACTATCATGTGTTCTGTCTTTCTAGTTTCGCCTGCTTTAAAGGAATTTAATAAGAGAACTTAAAACAGAGGTGGTGGGGGGAGGAACTGAGATTATTTTTTTCCCTACACCCACTCACTTTCTATACCCATCAATACATCATTTGCTGAACTTTTATTTATTAAGTATCTATTATGTGCCAAAGATTCTACATACCTCATCTTTCATTTTTACAGCTTGTCCATGAAGGAAGTTACATCCCATTTTCCAGATGGGAGCTAAGAGTCAAAGAGGTGCCAAGCTTCTAAGAGGCAGAGCCAAGATTCAGAATCAAAGTTGATCAAAAATGCCACCATAGCTTATCTCTGGGTGATAGGATTATAGCTGATCTATGCTTTCTTCTTTGTTTGTACTATCAAAGTTTTCAACAATAAGTTTATATTATTTTTGCAACCAGAAAAATTGCTTTCATAATATATATATACACACACATATGTATATATGTACTACATACATACATACAAGGTTTGATTCTCTGTTGAGCAAAAAGGGGAAAGGTAGAAAAGAGTTTAAAAGAGGATAAAGAAAACACTCCTCTTAGCAACTGGCACTCGGAACTGAGAAACCAGAATCAAATTTACTAAAAGAACCAGAGCACAGCTTTGTTCTGTCTCCAGATCTCATCAGAGTCTAATAGCTCTACCTTTGAAAGTTCTGTAGCACAAATGCCCTTCCAAAGCACTGAAGACAAGTCCCAGAGGCCTGTAAAAACCCATTAGGCCACTCAGACCCAAAAGGCAAACCTCCTAAGCTTCTTCCTGCCTCATCTCCATGAGAGCCAGTAGGAACAAGCTAACTCTCGTGAACGAGTGAGAGCACAACAGCCTTTCACCACCCCAGGAGAGGCAGGAAAGTGAATAACTCGAGGCCAAGGCTAAAGGGGACACAGAACATCTTTTATTGTGGGGAAGTGCGGAGTTCTATTTTTAATAGTCTATGTTGGGAGAATATTACTGATCACAGCACTGTAAGAAGACTCATGAAGGCATCCTTTGGCCTTTAAGCAGAATCCAATTGTTGCTTGTTTCAAAAATATTTGAGTAATCTTACAAAAATGTATAAAGTACAAGTTTAAAAAAAAATATAGATTGGGTACTGGGACTAGGTGCTTGCGTGCATGCTAAGTCACTTCAGTCGTGTCTGACCCTGTGCAACCCTATGGACTGTAGCCTGCCAGGCTCCTCTGTCATGGGATTGCCCATGTTCTCCTCCAGGGGATCTTCCCAACCCAGGGATCAAACCCTCATCTCTTAAATCTCCTGCATTGGCAGGCGAGCTCTTTACCACTTGTGCCACCTGGGAAGCCTGGGACTAGGTACTGAAATAGAAAAACAATAAACATTGACACACACACACAATTCAAGAGGGATTGCTGACCTAAATGTAAAAGTGAAAACTCTAATGCTTCTGGAAAAAAATAGAGGAGAGTATCTTTCCAACTTTGAATAGCAAAGTTTTCTTAGATAAGATAAGCAAAACCATTTAAAAACTGATAGATTATACCAAAATTTTAAACTTTTACTCATAAAAAGACAGTGTTAATGAAATACAAAGAAATATATCATAGACTGATATAAAATATTTGCAAGACATACCTTTGACAAAGTTTTAGTATCTAAAATATGTAAAGAACTCCTATATCTCAAAGATTTGAAGAACCATACAAGTCAATTTGGATTAACTTAAACAGACACTACACAATGGAAGATATATTAATGGCCTATAAGCAGTTTAAAAGATACTTAATATCATTAATTATCAGGGAAATATAAATTAAAGCCACACTAAGATACTACTATGTGCCTGAAAAACTAAAATAATTTGAAAAAACGGACTGGCAACACTTAATGTTAGGAGAACATAGAACAACCTGAACTCTCATGTAGTGTTGATGATATAATCACTTTGGGAAAAGGACTGACAGTTTCTTATGAAATTAGACATGTATCTGCCCTATGACCCAGCCATTCCACTCCTAGGAATGTGGCCAGAGTTATGAGGGCATTTCTCCAAAGCGACTTGTACAAAAACATTCATAGCAGCTGTAATTGCTAAGCAATCTGAGGTATATTCATACAGTGGAATACTAATCAGCAGTATAAAGAAACAAATTCTGGTACACATAACAGTGTGGATGAATCTTTAAACATTATGTTGAATGATAAAAGATTTATATAAGAATACTTATTGTGTGATTCCATTTATATAAAGTTCTAAAACAGGTAAAACTCCTCTACAGTGGGAGAAAAAATCAGGACAGTAGGCGCCTCTGAGATTGTGAGGATGAAAGAAAAGACATGAAGGAATTTGCTAGACTGATGGAAATATTCTGTATCTTTATCAGGATTTATGTTACACAAATATATGCATTTGTCAAAAATCTTTGAATGGTGTATTTAAGGTACGTGCACTCTGTTGTATGTCAATTTTATATTACTCAAAAACAGAAAAGAGCTATAATCAAATATTGACTTTGGGTTAGTGATATGTATACTAAAACATATAGGGGTAAAGTGTATAGATGTTTACAATTTACTTTGAAACACATCAAAAAGTAATTGAAAAGGAGGATGTATATATGGACAGACATGTGATAAAGTACAGTAAAAGGTTAATCATAGAATCTAGATGGAGGATATATGGATGTTAATATAAAATTCTGTCATATTTTTCTAGTCAATAAATTTTATAATGAAATATTGGAAAAAATAAGTTAGGATTTAGGAGAAAAAAAAAGTAAAGTTCAGGCAAAAAGGATGAAACTGAATTTAGAACCTTATAAGGAAGTATAGGTCTGTCTTATGGTTTCCTAAGAGCCAAAGCAAAAGGGAAAAGCGGATGATGTGCAGGAGTGAAGGGGAAGAAATAAAAGCAAAGGAGGAAAAGAGAGCGAGATCTCATTTACACAGTTAACAATGCCCATATGGTTGATAAAAAAATGTTCTAGTAAAGCACCATTTTCCTGATACAGGCAAGTTTTCATGAAGAAGGTACTGTGTGCATGTGGTTCTATTAATTAGGATAAGAACTTGAAACAGAGACCTTTACTTCTCATACAAATAAAAAACTTATTCTTATCTTGTATAATAGCACAAGTAGTGCTCTATGGGGTCGCACAGAATTGGACACGACTGAAGCGACTTAGCAACAGCAGCAGTATTCTAGGGGATTTCCCAGGTGGCGCGCGTGGTAAAGAACCCACTTCCCAATGCAGGAGACACAGGTTTGATCCCTGGGTTGGTAAGACCCCCTGGAGGAGGGCATGGCAACCCACTCCAGTATTTTTGCCTAGAGAATCTCCATGGATGGAGGAGCCTGGCAGGCTACAATCCATAGGGTCACAAAGAGTTAGACATGACTAAAGTGACTTAGCATGCATACACAGTGCTCTGGGACCAGAATGGTGGCATTAGTCATAGGAAAATAGGTGATTGGAGCTCCAAAATACTACAACATAGAAAAAGGCTGTAATTATTTTATCCAAGAAGAAATTATGTACAAAAATAGACTCAAGAAATACTCTAAGAAATACTCTATCACTTGTCTTATTGATCTATTCCATCGTATGTTGCTGAATCTGTTCCTCTCTGAACTGTTTGCTACATAGTAGAGCATATGTAGCTACATACTAGAATGACAATACTAGCTTTCTTATACCATATTTCAACAATTCTGAGATACATGTTTTTTTCCCACATTTTGACACCTCTGAGATTGGCATGGGTCTTACTGTCAATGGCATGTCATTTTTAAAATTTCTTAATAGTATGTAAAATAATAGTGTTTCTTAAAATCAATGTCGTGTTACATTTAATAAGACAGATTTATCCAGTGCTTCATGGTTCGAAGTATTTTCATCCTATTCAATTCTTACAGCATCATATTTTGGTGAGATGGGTAGTTATTCCTATTCCAAATATAGACATTGAAATTCAGAGTGTTTAAATGACTTCTCTAAGGTCCTCTGCTAGTTATAATGAAGCTACAGTACTGATCTGAATTCTCTAAATTTGAAATGTCCTGCTTTCTCCCAATATTACACAAAATATTTAGAGAATGAAATCTCCATGGAAACAGGAATTTTGTTTTATTCGCTACTTTAGCACCAGAGCAGAGAACATTACTTGGCACACAGCAGATAGTCAAATGTTTATTTAATGAATTAGTATTATAGAAGGGAATGAGAGGTCAGAATGGAAAGAACCTGTGGACTGTGGTGAGCTGGGAAGTTTACACAGAGGGTAGCTATCCCGCCATTTTTTCTCTGCTTTGATGAACGTATCATTCATCACGCAAATAGCACCTACTTCATGGTGCCTTCCACAGGTTAAGTTAAATATATTCATTCCCTAATAACTTGAGAGGCAACCTAGGATAGTGCAAAGCATACTGATTTTTGCATGAGAAGACCTTTGCATGAGAAGATTTTTGCATGATTTTAAATTCCTTCTGATTTTAGCTACCTATTAGCAAAAAACTTTGGGAGAAATTACTTAGCTTCAGTTTTCTTACCCACAAAATTAGAAATAATAAAACCTACTGGATTGCATCATTGTGAAACTTAAACGAGACCAGAATGTGAATTTACCTGAAACACAGTAGGAGCTCAAGAATAATACTGTAATTCTTTTCTCTTTCTTACATGTACAAGCTCCACTTGAACTTGATAAATACTTCCATTTTTTAACTTCACATTTTTCTCCCCATGACTGTGTGCTTCTAAAAGAACCGCACCTCTCCAGAACACAGGAGAGTGCCAGGCTCATTCTAAATGCCCATAAGTATTTTCAGAGTTTATTCATTCACTTATTTAATTCATAAATATTTACCATATTCCTGTTATGTGCCAGGTTCTTTTCTAGTTGCTGACACTCCACCAATGGACAGAACTAATGAAAATCTCTGTCCCCTTCAGTTCAGTTCAGTTCAGTCACTCAGTCATGTCCGACTCTTTGCAACCCCATGAATCGCAGCACGCCAGGCCTCCCTGTCCATCACCATCTCCTGGAGTTCACTCAGACTCACGTCCATCGAGTCAGTGATGCCATCCAGCCATCTCATCCTCGGTCGTCCCCTTCTCCTCCTGCCCCCAATCTCTCCCAGTATCAGAGTCTTTTCCAATGAGTCAGCTCTTCGCATGAGGTGGCCAAAGTACTGGAGCTTCAGCTTCAGCATCATTCCTTCCAAAGAACACCCAGGGCTGATCTCCTTGCAGTCCAAGAGACTCTCAAGAGTCTTCTCCAACACCACAGTTCAAAAGCATCAATTCTTCTGTGCTCAGCTTTCTTCACAGTCCAACTCTCACATCCATACATGACCACAGGAAAAACCATAGCCTTGACTAGACGGACCTTTGTTGGCAAAGCAATGTCTCTGTTTTTGAATATGCTGTCTAGGTTGGTCATAACTTTTCTTCCAAGGAGTAAGCATCTTTTAATTTCATGGCTGCAGTCACCATCTGCAGTGATTTTGGAGCCGAAAAAAAATAAAGTCTGACACTGATTCCACTGTTTCCCCATCTATTTCCCATGTAGTGATGGGACCAGATGCCATGATCTTCATTTTCTGAATGTTGAGGTTTGAGCCAACTTTTTCACTCTCCTCTTTCACTTTCATCAAGAGGCTTTTTAGCTCTTCTTCACTTTCTGCCATAAGGGTGATGTCATCTGCATATCTGAGGTTATTGAGATTTCTCCCGGCAATCTTGATTCCAGCTTGTGCTTCTTCCAGCCCAGTGTTTCTCATGATGTACTCTGCATAGAAGTTAAATAAGCAGGGTGACAATATACAGCCTTGATGTACTCCTTTTCCTATTTGGAACCAGTCTGCTGTTCCATGTCCAGTCCTAACTCTTACTTCCTAACCTGCATACAGGTTTCTCAAGAGGCAGTCAGGTGGTCTGGTATTCCCATCTCTTTCAGAATTTTCCAGTTTGTTGTGGTCGACACAGTCAAAGGCTTTGGCATAGTCAATAAAGCAGAAATAGATGTTTTTCTGGAACTCTCTTGCTTTTTCCATGATCCAGCAGATGTTGGCAATTTGATCTCTGGTTCCTCTGCCTTTTCGAAAACCAGCTTGAACATCTGGAAGTTCACGGTTCACATATTGCTGAAGCCTGGCTTGGAGAATTTTGAGCATTACTTTACTAGCGTGTGAGATGAGTGCAATTGTGCGGTAGTTTGAGCATTCTTTGGCATTGCCTTTCTTTGAGATTGGAATGAAAACTGACTTTTTCCAGTCCTGTGGCCACTGCTGAGTTTTCCGAATTTGCTGGCATATTGAGTGCAGCACTTTCACAGCATCATCTTTCAGGATTTGAAATAGCTCAACTGGAATTCCATCACCTCCACTAGCTTTGTTCGTAGTGATGCTTTCTAGGGCCCACTTAACTTCACATTCCAGGATGTCTGGCTCTAGGTGAGTGATCACACCATCGTGATTATCTTGGTCGTGAAGATCTTTTTTGTACAGTTCTTCTGTGTATACTTGCCACCTCTATTTAATATCGTCTGCTTCTGTCCCCTTGGAGGCAGATAAACAATACAGGAATAAATAGCATGGTGATAAGTCCTGTGGAGAAAAATAAATAAAGCAGAAAGGATAGGGATAGAAAGTGTGGGAGATAGTCAGGGGTAACTTTTTGTAATATTAATATTAATATTAAAGAGTGTTGAAGAAAAGCCTTACTCATGTGATGACATTTGAGCAGAGACTTCAAGGAAATGAGGGGAAAGCCAAGCAATCTGGGTTAAATTAGAAGAGCAACATGAATATTTGTAGGAAAAATAAATAGATAAGAATAGAACATTCCAGAATGTGAGAACATTTGACCAAAAACCTGACAGACTTAAGTAGGCGGCTTGCTTGGGCAATATAAAATGAACCAGTCCAACTGGAGTATCAGGACTTTGAATACCAGGAAAAGAATCTGTATTTTATCTTATAGACAATGGTGAACCACCGGAGACTTTTATCCTAGAGGATGTGACAGAAACCAAACAGTACCACAGGAAGCTTAAACTGGTGGAGCACCCCTGCAGAAAACATTAAAGGGGAAGGCTAGCAGTTCCAGCATGGACATCTTGAGTTTGACGCCACCATGGGTTTTCAAGAAGATCATGCACAGAAAACAGTCGGAAATGCAGGCCTGGGGTCAAGAGAGAGAGTTGAGGGCTTGAGATTTGAGGGGTTGTAGCCCATCTAAATCCTGACAGCCAATTGTAATCATCTTCCAAGAGTCACCGACTCTGTGAGCAACAAGCAGATCTTGTTAGAATTCTACTTCTGGCCTAAAAACTGGTAGGACATTACTCGTTGGAATTTTCCAAACTTACGCCAAGACTACAGATTCAAAGTCAGCAGTAATGAGAATGATATGCAGGACCTGACAGGGAGACATGCCAGAAAATTAAGTAGGAAAAAAACCTGAAAGGTGGGGCACAACGTGCCTTGGGAAGCTCAGACTCTTGAGAAATCTGGAAGAACATATATCATGCCAGATGCTTCAACCTTATGGGAGGGCTTTTATTTAAAAGTGTGCTATGTGAAATGATTTAGACACCCTTCAAAAAGCAGCATGCCAGTGATTCATCCTATCTGAAAAAAACATACAGCCCCTCACATTTCACTTTTCAATCTCACCACTGATTGGAAATAACAAAAGTGATCTCTTTGCTATTTGGAGTAATTTCTCTTTCACCCACCAACAAGCAGGATCGGGGAAGGGGTGTCTCTGAAAAGTGAAGAGTGGGGTTTATACAGTTTGGGGAAAAAGTTGCAGGAGGCAATTGTACCCTTATGTAAGATCCTTGTATAAAGACCACTCATGTGCCTGTGGCTGTGTGACAGTGGAATCTGTCACTGTGGGTTTTAAATTGAGAAAAAAGGGGGAAAATTACTTTATTGAAATAAACTTGATTCCTATCCACAAAAGCAAAGGGCTGCCATTAGTCTGGAATCCTAATCAGGTGTCTTGGGTGCCTATAATTAGCCACTGGCTCCTAGAAAGGAAAAAAGCAGGGCCTCCTTTACTTGAAGTATATTTTCTTAGCCCAGGAATCCTTAAATATGTTGCTTACATAACCCTCAAAAGAATTTTTCAGACTATGGAACTCCTCACATATTTTAAGTTGTCACTGAAAATTTTTCATCAGAGGATAAGATGATGATAATTTGTAATTAAGATAAATACTTCATGACACTATTTGGTAAAATAGATTATAACTTCCCAAAGAATAAAATACCTCAAATCTTAAGGAGGTCATATAAAAATTTTATAAACCAGTTCTATCCAAATACAAAAAATTTGCTTGTCTTGCAAGACATTCCAGTTAACTTTAAGAGAATCAGCATCACTAACTTACATTGTTCAGCTGTTCCAAATCTAGAGCTTCTCCACAGAGGTTCCCCAGTTATTCTACTTCTAATGCCAACTTCACTCAGAAATACGAGGAAGACAGGTAAAGGAGGGAGGCTCTGTGCATGGAAGGAAGCTTGATTAACAACAAACAAACATGTCATTACCAAACGAGTATTTCTTTCTTGATTTTTACTTCTATATGTATCTACAAAAAAATGAATGTTTTCCTACACAGCCAAAATAGCACTGTAGCACTTAATGAAAATAGCCTGTCCGTGTTAAAATTTCTCACATGTCCCCTAAATGCCCTTTATGGGATGGTTTACACAATCCAGGATTCAATCTTGGGTGTATATTGCATTTGGTTGCTATATCCCTTAAGTGTCTTTTAATCTAGAACATACATTCTACACAGGGGTGATGTCCACAAGGGAGTGAAAATTGGTTCTTAAGAGATGAAAAAACTGTTACTCTTTTTATGTAGAAAGCACAGTACATATAGTCATAAACATATACACAGTATGACTGTAATATTGGATGATGGGGAGACAGGGAAAAATGTCTTAAAAGGCCTTAGGGGGTAGGGGGATAAACAATAGTGAAAAAAAGGTTGAGAAATACTGATCTAGAATGATCCCTCTTTCATGATACCAATGGATTGATGAACTGGTACCTAAATCAGTATTTCAGTGTAGGTTTTCATAGCCCAGGGCAAAACCCTATTGTAAGATTTGGGTTGAGTAAGGTGGCAGACATGGAAATGTGCTGCTCAGATATCCCTCCAAGAAAAACTTGCTGCCCAACTAGGAGGAATGTGTCTAGCTGAGATTCCTCAGTTTCTCAGTGGAGGTCATACTCCCTGGGGATGACCCCCACCAATGAGCAAGGCTGCTGCACAGGGGCCTGGCTATTTCCACCCTACAGGAATACTTTGAAGGGGGCAGTCTTATCTCCGGAGCTCCCCAATTATCTGGCAGAGATGTTTTGGGATCCTTATTATAGTCTGGCAACTCCAGCTGCCCAGTCCTGCTTTCTTCTTTTTTCTTTCGTGAGTGCTACTTCCCTGTGGAACATTTGCACTCTGAACTCTCAGCATCTTCTTCCTGGAAAACCAAACTGGCTTATTCTTAGCAGATCATATTTATGAAAGAATTAGGAGGTTGAAGATTTGGAAATTGATTCCCTTAAAACTGTATCGAATTCTTCCCCTATCCCAGATGTAAGGAACTAATCAAGGTTCAATTAGAAAAGCAGAACAGTAGGAAATATATATATTTAATATGGGATTTATTATAGGGATGTAATATCACACAACTAGGGGACCTGGTTACACAGCTTATGTGAGCCTTTTGGTTTTGTGTTTGGTGCTGAAGCCTGAAATCCTCAGAGAAAGCATTTGGGAAAGAAAACTGTGAAGTGAAGAAAGCAAGGGCCTCTGAGCCACCAGTTTTCATGATGTGGTAATCTCTAGGAGAAGCTGGTGTCCTTCATCAGGGAGCTAAATACGTATCTGGTCCAGGAGTTGGGGAGGTTGGAGAAGCTGGAGGCCTGGCTTCTCTTCCATCCCAACACAAGCCAGCAGGTCAGCCACAACATGAATCAACTGTAACAGCACCTGTGCCTACAGCAGCCTTCCATGTGCAAAACAAATCAAGCTGCTGCTCCACTGAGTCACATCCCAGTTCACGTAACATGTCTCTTAAAGCCCACACTAACCTGGGGCTAATATAGGCAAGAGAGTGCTGGGTGCCCTAATTACAGTTTAGCCGATTTGCTACGAAAATCCACCCATTAGGGGGTCTCCAAACCCAGTTTAAGGACCGCTGACTAAACCAATGGCAAAGAGTTAGAGAGCCTTCTAAAAGTTGTGCTTGGGAGTTTAGGATTAAATTTCTAGCTTTGTTGTGTATCCCAAAAGTGAATGTGCTAAACCTAAAACTATCAGCAAGGGAAGCTATTAGTCATTTACTCTGGGACTAGAGTATGTGGAGGGGTAAGGGGAAGTTTTCAGTCTTACAGGCCTGGGTGTGGCGCTGTTGACTGTTAACCTCTTTGAATTTCAGTTTCTTCCTCCATTAAAGGGGCTAATAATCCCTACTTTGATGGGTTCGATGAGGATTACATTACAGTAGCCTACAGGAAACCCAAGTGTACATTGCCTGCATACAGTAAATGCTTAGTAAATGTCAACTATTCTTTCAAGTATGTCAGAGCTTCCAGATTAATAAAAGCATGTTGAGATATTAGATCTGCTAACTCTCTAGAGGATCACACAAGTCAAAGTCTGCTTAGCCATGGTTACAACGCACAGAACCATCAGTTTGTGCCCCATAAGACCAGAGTTCTCCATGTCCTTGAGTTTCAAGAGTAGGAAGGAAAACTCAGAGGGTCTGATTGGTTAGCTTTCTACTGATGAAGGCCATCAGTAGCTGCAGGCAAAGACAGCAGTCAGTAGGAAACCAGGCTTCATGCTGCTATTGCAATTCAATATTTCCTGAAGGCAGGGGCCTCCTTCATGCTTCAGAGAGTTGAAATTAACCTGAGAATTATGGAGGCAAATAGTTATGAAGGATGAAACAAGGTCATGCCTGTCCTCTCATAATTCGATTCTCTTCACCCCCTGCTCTCTTACACCAATATATAACTTAAGGGCCACAAGTATCCTTCATGGTCAGAATGCACTTGATCCTGAATTAGTCAGCAATCTGGTTGCAAGAAACAGAAACCCAGGCTTCTCTGGTGACTCAGTGGTACAGAATCTGCCTGCCAGTCCAGGAGACACTGGTTTGATCCCTGATCCAGGAAGATCCCACATGCCACGGAACAACTAAGTCCGGGTGCCACAACTACTGAGCCTATGCTCTAGAACCTGGGTGGGGCCCGCATGCCCTAAACCCAGTGCTCGCCAACAAGAGAGACTGCCACAAGGAGAAAGCTGCACACCACAGCTACAGAGTAGTCCTCACTCTCTGCAACTAGCGAGAGCCCACGCGGTAAAAAAAGACCCAGCACGGCCAAAAATAAAGAAATAAGTAAATTATTTTCTTTAAAAAAGAAACAGAAACCCAAGTCAAACCAGCTATAAACAAACAAGTAAGTAAACAAGGATGAAAGAAAAAAGGAAAGATGGAAGGAAAGAGTAAGATTTCCATTTATCAGTTTATTTTTATTTGGTTCATGCGATAGGAAGTCCAGGAGGAGTGGACCTCGAAGGATTACAGAGAGTTAGCAATGCAGTTAAATCTCTGTCTCTGTTTCTCTCTCTTTCTCTGTCCACTCGCTTCACCTCTCTGTTCTGTTTACATTATCTCTTACCGCAGATGGGCTTGCCCTACCTTGCTGTGGGGAAGAAGAAGAGCATGATTCAGACCATTGCTGGTTGTATCATATCAGTCTGGTGATAACAATCTCTTTCCCCAAGCCTGATACAAAGTCCCAGGGACAGACCCTAACCGGCTCAGCCTGATGCACAAACACATTTCTAGGCAATTCCTGTGGCCAAGTAGATGGAACTATGTTGGTCAAGTCTGGATCTGAGGTTCACCAGGCTGAAGACTGGTTTGGCAACCCATTAAAGCTACAAGAAGGGGTGGATCATTTCTCCCAAATGAAATAATATATAGTACTGGAAGAAGATAGGGGAGGAGATGCTGAATAGACACAATTGACAGGTATCCATTAAAGATCCTTCCTGTTTCAAGGTTTTGTTTTCAAATAAATTTTTCTTTCAGAGACAGAGACTTTTACAGTTGCAAAGAAAAAAACTCTTTGTTGGTAGAAAGAGGAGAAAATGTGCCGGAGGGAGGAGCTAGGGGAATAAGGTTATTATTAAAACTCTTTTGGAAAGTATAGCATCCTTTGACTCCAGGTATTTATCTGTGGGAGTATGACTCTTATATTTTCTTCTAGAGCCTTTAATCCCAGTATCTAAGCCTCAGGGGATAAGAGTAGCACCTACCTTATAGCACTTCTCTGAGAAATAGATGAATTAATGCAAGTAAAATGTGTAGTATAATACCTAATACATGGAAAGCTATTTTTACAAATAGAAATGTAATTTCTGTTTACTAATGTAGCACCGATTTCCCCACTACACACTGAGGTATCTTGGTTCCAAATAGTTGCAATCTCTGCTTAGGATTCTTTTTCTGGCCCAGAGAGACTCATTTGGAGAGCGAATGCTCCCCATATCAACTCTCAACTGACAGGAGTTAGTGGATAAATACTCTAGCTTCCTCATTCCTCAGTGAAACAGCTCTGAGTTCCCCAGCATGACTGCACTCCAACTGATTTGTCTGAGAACATACCCCTTTTTTGGCTTCTTTTCCTTCCATCTTACTACTTTCACTCCCCTAATGGTGTTTTCTGGAATCACCTCCTAAATAAACTACTTGCCCTTGAATTCTAATATTAGGATCTGCCTCTGGGGAATCTAAACTTTGAAAAAAAAAGTTTTTGAAAGAAAATGCACCACAATGTTCTGCATCATTATTCTGTGACTAGTGGGATTATAAAATATAAATTATAAATCATTTTGTCGACTATATCTAAAACACTTTTTCACAAATATGAACATGGATAGCAACTAATTGATTATTGAAATAGTCTAAAACATTACACTTACTTTTAGTTTCTTCAGAACCTGAGCACCTTTTCCTTCTGTTAATAATTCTAATTCTATGTAACTAATGAATAAATCTTTTTTTACACCTACTTTTTACACTCACTAAGTCCATGCCCAACCCAATGCCTTTACTCATACTTTATCTAACAGTTTCTATTACCTCTTCAGCAAGCCCCCACTCCCAATTCATTCCAGCCCATAAGCCATTTGTGTCCATTTATTCTACGTATTACTTAATTGACATTATTAGTTCTTCCCATACTTTGCATCATTTTAAAGAGATACATGTAAAATATTGCTTTGCTATAGGCCTCTCAACTTTCTAGAATATTTGGATCAGCAATAGAAAGAACTACTTTCAACACAAAAATGGTGTTAGACCAATTCAAGATAAAATACTCCCTCCCCAATTATTTACGGTAATATCTGAGCTGCATCTGCTGTTTCAGTCTTTAACAAAGGATCTGTTTTACAGAACCACAGCAATGGGGGAAGAGAAGGAAAGAACAGAAGCTGGCTCTGATGCACTCATTCCACCATCCATAAATGATCTTTTCATGAGGACACAGCCGATAAGGAGAGAAAGAAAGACAAAAAGCATTCTTGACTGTGGAATGGAATAGCAGCTCCCCCTCTGTGTCTGATTCAGTTGCTCAGAATGGCTTTCTTATGGCTGCGCCTCTTGTGAATTATGAGTCTCTCTCCCTTTCTCTTCCCCCCAGGCTTCATATTAAAGACAAGATGCAGCTGCCAGGGCCTCCAGAGATTTCCCAGCAGTCTACTATGGTGAAATAAAATACCATGTTATGCTGGAAAACTAGCCAGTCCTTTTTTCACATGGGCTGTGCTATCTCATGGCCTGGATAAAGGATTCCAGGCCTGGACACTTACCACTTTTTCTGAGATTTGTGGGATGACCTTCTGACGACAATACTCAATCTTTCTGTGTTTCAGCTTCCTAGCATGATATTTATAATTACCTCCTAAAGAGACTATATATATTTGTATACCATTGGAGCAACTATTTTGCTTCCAAGGAGGGAGAGGTTCTGTGGCCCTGTTGCCACAGATGATTTGGGACTTTGATAGACTTGCAATCTTCTTTATTTGCATCTTTTGTGTCATTACTACCAGAAGGATTACACTATACAAATGGGCTGAGGTTTATACATAATGATTGGTTGAACTGCTTCTGATATTTCAATCTTAGCTTTATCTGCCCAGAAGAAAATGGATCCAGCTAAAATAGGTTTGTAACCTTACATGGAGATTTGAAGTACGCTAGTGAAATGTTGCAGAGAAGGCAATGGCACCCCACTCCAGTACTCTTGCCTGGCAAATCCCATGGACGGAGGAGCCTGGTAGGCTGCAGTCCATGGGGTCGCTAGGAGTCCGACACAACTGAACGACTTCACTTTGACTTTTCACTTTCATGCACTAGAGAAGGAAATGGCAACCCACTCCAGTGTTCTTGCCTGGAGAATCCCAGGGACGGGGGAGCCTGGTGGGCTGCCATCTATGGGGTCGCACAGAGTCGGACACGACTGAAACGACTTAGCAGCAGCAGCAGCAGCAGCAGCAGCAGCAGCAGCAGCAGCAGCAGCAGCAGCAGCAGCAGTGAAATGTTGGAGTATGCTGCTGAAATCAAACTGAAGACTGTCTTTAGTTGAACAGTTAAAACCCTACCACAGACTGAGGCTGAAAGTAAACATGCCCCATGTTTTTCTCATATCCTGATTTCAATCTTTAAATACTAGAATAGACTTCAAATCCCAGCAAAAGAGAAGGAGAAGGAATGTGAGAAATCACTGAGTTGTTGATGACAGTAGCTCTCCAAGTGTGGACAGACAGTCCTCATGCACATTCCTTTCTCCCTCTTCTGTTTCACCTGCTTATTAGCTAGCAAATAGAATCAATAAACACCCTTCCTCTTGTATATACTTTGTTTTCAGAAGGCTTTAATAGATTAAAATCATCAGGTGCTAAGTACTGAATTTCTTTCCAACCTTTTTGTAGGGTGTACATGGAAGAATAGATAAGGATCCAATTAGTGATACGAAGGTTAATTTTTAATATGCAGTTGGATAAATAGGTCCCTTTGGAAGTACCCAAGGAAAATCAGAAAGTAGTTCAATTTACCAACTGAGGGGCAAAGATGGAATCTTAATTATTTTTCTATCTTTTTGTAGTGCGTGTTCAGTCACTTTAGTCGTGTCCGACTCTGCAGCTACATGGATTGTAGTCCACCAGTCTGCTCTGTCCATGAGATTTTCCTGGCAAGAGTACTGGAGTGAATTGCCACTTTATTCTCCAGGGGCTCTTCCTGACCCAGGGATTTTGTAATTAGCATTCAATAAATATAGTTGAGTCGAATTTTTTTAGTTTTTAAGAAATATTTATTCGTTTGGCTATGCCAGGTCTTAGTTGTGGTGTGCAAACTCTTGGTTGTGCCATATGAGAACTAGTTCCCTGACCAGGGATTCAACCTGGGCCCCTAGCATTGGGAGTGCAGAGTCTTAGCCACTAGATCTCCAGGGAAGTTCCTGAGTTGAATTATTAAATTGAAATGCCTATCTTGAAGAACATCATCTGCAAGGAAATATTTTATTAAATGCAATGAATATATAAACTATACCTTGAACTTTTCTCCTTTTCAGTTGTGAGGTTAAAATGCTTTCCAAGTATAACTTATTAATTTTTCAAGTTGTGACTGTCTCTAAGGAAGGAAATTAACATCATTCCATTTTACAGATGTGAGAACTGAAGTGTAAGGTGCTCTGGCCAGCATGGGTCAGTGAGTCAGAGTCAGAACAGAACGATGTGAAAATGGGGTCAGAGGGAGCAGAAATGAAGCCTGCCATCTACTTTGAGGCACCTTTCTCTCTCTCTCCCCTCTGACCGTATAACAGCTTGGGAAAGCCTAGCATTGCCTTCTGGTACAATGGGAGAAACTTTCTCCTGCCCATCAGAGGAGTAGGGCAAGGAGGAAAATCTTTGGACTCCGTCAGGACACAGCCTCTGTTTAGTTCCCCACTATAGACCCGCATCCACCCCATACATTCGGAGGCCTACCTAACTTGACACTTGGCTTGGCCCTAGTGAACCCTGGTCAAGTGAAAGAATGCATGAATAGAAGCCTTGTGACTCCAATTTAGGCATTTGAACCATTGAATCCATATATTTTAAAATGGCACAGTCATCCCCTTTAAAAGCCCCCTAGCATCATTTATTTTCAACTGTCCCTGCAAAAACAACAATGAGAATCTCTCCAGATGTTGTATAGGACCATATACATTAGATTCTAGTGATACTCTTTTTTAATAAACAGATACCTAAGTAAATAAATAAACACAAATACCATATATGAGGAAGGGTCTTCAACACAGTATGAAGTAAGAAAGTTTTGAAGCAATCCATTCACTGGGCTACATGCTTTTGAATGCATTATCTCATTTGATCCTCACAAAAATCTGAGATGGGTGTTCTTTTTTACTCCTTTTTATAGAGACAGAAACTAAGATGGAGAAGTTAAGTAACTTGCCCAGAATCACACAGCTTGGAAATGAAGATTTAAAACCAAATCTGTTTGAATCTAGAGCCTGGCATCTTACTGCCTCTTTCTGTTTCTTACCCTCATGCTGGCTTTTTGAATCCTCTCTTCCTTCTCTTCTGTCCCTTTTTTCTCAGTTTCTGTATCTGTCTGTTTGTTCTCTCTCTCTCCTCTCTCTTTTCTTTCTCTCTTTCTCTTCTGCCACATATGATAAATAGCTTTCTTCACATTCTCCAAAGGGTCCATGATTTAGAAAAGTTTCATTGCCAGAGAGTGTTGCCAGGCCCAGATTCACAGGCCCAGCAGGGTGTCTACAATTCCAGCCACCAGGCCATTGCCTCAGGTCACTGCCCAGCTGCTGAGCACACCCTAGACTCACAGACGCTGCCTGGGCTGGGGCTGTTCGTGCATTTTGTCACTGGGATTTGAAAATGGCAATTATTAACTTTAGAAGCAGTGTTTAGAAATGGCTGCCACTTAGATTTTGTCAACTAGTTTGTATGAACACGGATTATCAATATAAATAATTTGCATTAGAGATTTGCTTGGGTTCTCCTGTAGAGACTCTCTTCATGCTCCAGAAATTATGAACATCAAAAGATTACCCAACCAACCAGCAGTGGCGTGTCTTGCAGAGAGCTCTCCAATACAGATGTGCCTCAGGTCACGTCCTCGTGTCTCAACCCTTCTGCTTTCAGTGGCGGGGGCTAGACTATCTTTGACAGAGATGAAAACAGCCCAGCATGGAACTTAGAACCCAGTAGCAAAGATTTTTTAAATGTTCACAAGGATAACAGTAAAGGAGAGAACGCAACCTAATATTACGCTCCCAGGGCAATGGATAAGGAGTAGTAATGATTTCTTTAAACAGAGAAAATCCTTAAGTTGTGTGTGATATTTTTTTTTTTTTAAGAAGTTGGAGGAAAGAGGAAACCATAGAGCATACTCTGAGATGGGCAGCCTTCCAAACATCACAATTACTTCTGTGGAAAAGCAGAGCTAAGACTGAGAGGGTAAAAGTCCAGAAAGTCAATGGCCAGGCTGGATTTGAAACTTGTTTTGTGCATCTGGAGATACAGAAGTCAAGGGGCCAAGGAAGGAATAGAGTTAATGACCCACATGGTAGTCAACGAGTGATACTGGAGCAGTGGCTGCTACTATGCGAAGAGTACAGAGGCTGAGAATTGGAGAATTAACCACTAATATGGAAGGGTCCTTGGGCTGAGACCTTTCCATGGTTTATTTTGTTTTACTATAAATCATTTACTTAATACACTGTAGTTCTTAGGATAGTACACTCTGTATTAATTTATGACCATTATCGAGTTGAAAGAGAAAACACAAAGTTTGTATATGAAAGAAAATATGTCTCAAATTGTTTTCTTTAGATCCAGGACTGAATGTAGGAAATGAATGCCAAGACTCATTATTTAAGAGCTGCCTAAACTCTAACAGTTTTTGAATCATCTTAAATCCTGGTCAAATTGGCAGTGGAGTAGCTTGCCCCACCCCCCCAAAAAAACCATCCTACTTTTTGTAAATGTCTATCCATTCTAACTTTAAAATATTCTCAAACATTTTGGAAGAACGCAGAGTTAGGGAGTTCAGTAGCTTGGTGAGAGAGTTGTAAGAACTTGACCCTCTTCAATACATATTCATCAAAAACTTAGTTTTTTCAGTAGAACATTTATTCTTCTAATTCATTTTCCACTTGCAATCCTGTCTCTTAGATGGGATGTTTCAAGGAATGATTACCAAAAAATAAATAAAATAAAGCTATAATGCAACTATTTCTCTGAAGAAGAAGTTTGTACTACATTTGCCCTTTATCTGATTGCAATTATCTTTCTCCCAAAAAATCTTGCTAGAACTTGCAAAGTTCTACAGAAATTGGTATGAAGTAGTCAGGCAATGGCAAGTACAACAGTGAAAGAAAAAAGCAAGTTCTGATTTTGAAAAGTATTTACATAGATTCCAGTGCATTCCAAACACATAAAGAATAAACTTAGTAGGGAAAGGCATTCCATGCCCAAAGCTGAATCTTTGAAACTGGGATCTGAGGAAAAGAAACACTTCATGTTACTGCTAAGCATAGAGAAACAGAGCAGAAATTATAGGCCTAAATGAAGTGTTCCTGGAAGACTCGTGAGAGAGAAGGGCAAACATCCGCCAAGTAGATACTTCTCATAAGGACATGCTTTGCAATTTAAGCATTTTTGAGCTTGCAATGGAATTTTAAAGCCATCCAGAAACAACAGATGTTTGAACGCAAATGATCCAACGTCTCGATGCCAAAATTAGGGCTCTGATGAGGAACGTTAGAATTGTAACATATGAAGAACTACTTCAGGAACTCTTCTCCAGGGGAACAGTTGAAAGATTTATTCTGTGACTTGCTGACCCATCCTTAATCTGTGCCCGTTTATACTCTAAGTGATAAATATTTCTGTCAAATGGAAACAAATTAAAATGCAAGTCTCTTTCGTAGGTCTAACTTCAATCTCCTCTATCACCCCTTTGAGCACTCAATCTCTAAACTGAATTATGAAACTAGGAGGAGGACTCGTCTAAGGTTTTACATATGAAAACCAATAATAGGATATGGTTGAACATACACAGCACAGAATTATCTAGCTAATTTGGTAGTTGTAAGCAGCAAGTCAGATATTTCAAACAAGCCAACAAAAACTGGCCAATATCAACTCCCACCACCAATAAATAAGCAGACTTCACTTTGCAAGGTAATTTTCCCCCCCAGATTAACTAGGTAACAGATAAATGCCAAATCTCTGCTTTTATCTAGTTTTAAGGATATATTGAGTTTTTTGTATAATTCTAAAGCAAGATAGTTGTTTTCTCATTAGCTTGTCAGATCAACTTTCCCCCACCTCTCTCTGTTAAACAAGTAAATGCAACTTAGACATCAAATCCCCTTATTCAGTTTTCAAAGAAACTTTTTGTACATCTCACTTATCAACTCAACTTCCCAACAAGGTAGCAAGATTTATTGGTTTCCAGAAGGATGTTAGCATATTTCTTATTTCAGCCCATACATACTCTAAAATAGCTCCTGTGAGGAGAAAGTGGCAGTATGGTCATGGTTCTAAAAGGGAGCCAGGAGCTCAAACTGAAACTGCATTTTAAAAATAGCATAGCAGCTATGATTATAATTTAGCTCCACAGCATGTAAGCGTGGTATGAACAGGAAACGGGAATACATCTTCTGAGCCTGATAAGGTTCTCTAATGTGAGACATATGCTCTGTTCCTTAGCTGGAGAGCTAGACCTAGCCAGAAAGAAGAAAAGCATATATGTTTATCTTTAACCCAAAGATTAAGCCTATCAACCATGGAAGACTTTTTGAATTACTGTTGAATAAAGTGATGAAGTCAAGAATTGTGCAGCATAGATTTCAAATGCAAAAAAAAAAAGGAAAGAAATCTTTCTAGAAAATTGAAGATTTAAAGTAACTTCCAGAGGAAAATTAATTAAGTGAGCTATGCATCCCAAGACTGTTATCTCGGTGTAGCCTCCGCAGGGCAGAGACACTCCTTAGAGAAATCAGTGCTAATCAAGGGGACACTCCTGACAAAAGAATCTCCATTGTTTATAAAAAGCCGAAGTTGAATTCACTAAGGAGCACGTGTTTTAAAAACATTCTACAATATCAATAATTATTCCTTATTCTACTTATGACAAATAGAAACATGACAAAATGCCCTTGAGATTGCTCTTCCATTCTAGGAAGGAACCGATGGTTTCAACATATATTTTCAGGTTAGCACTGTAGAGAAAATATAAGATGAAGAAAGCAACAGTACTCAGCAGTTGATACATGACAGTACATCAAAGTACGTATGGACTTACTACATCACCCAAGCTTATAGTCAACATTAGGAACAGTGAAAAGGAGCTGATACCAATGCCTATCATCAAAATACAAAATTTGATTTATTACCCTTTGATGCAAATTGTAGTAAAGAAAACCTATAACAGCTGGAAAAGAAACAAACAAACAAAAATAGTAGTTTCTACGCTCTATTACTTTACAAGCAGAAGGCTAGGGAGATTTGTCTGGTTATTCAGAATAAGAATGAATCTGCTCATTCAACAAAAATGTATCAAGTGCTTCCTTTGCATGAGGCACGGTTGTAGTTGCCAGGGATCCAGCAGCAAGAAAGACAGGGAAGGAGCTTACATTCCAGTAGAAGTCACTCAATAAGTGTATAAACAAGAGACTGTGAAGGGTAATGAGTGCTGTTAGGGGAATGAAAAGGTGATGTGTAGAGAAAAACAAAATAGGTGGGGACTATTTTAAGCAGGATGGTCCAACAAAGGTTTGCTTGAGCGGAGACTTGAATAAAGAGAAGCCAAATGGGTAAATATATAGGAGAATGTTCTAAGGGTAGAGGCGAAGCTAGTGCCAAAGGTCCTGAGGTCAGAACAAAGTTTGACTTCTTCAAGGAAACGAATTAGCGAGGTCAAAATGTGGTGCTTGATAGGGAGATGGGAAGAGAGGGGGTTGGGAAGGCAGTAAGGGGCCGGATTGTACAGGACCTGCTGTTGTACCTTGGTAAGAGGTTAGAATTTCATTTAAAGAACAGTGAAAAGTCACTGGAGAATTTTATGTGACCTTGATTTATTTTTAATTATAAAATATTTCAGGTATCCAAGAATGTATGGATAACAAGAGAATGAATATCTCAAGAAATTAGACTCTGTTGAAATCCACCCGCACCCACCCCCCACCACCACTTTTGAACCTAATCCCCTCTCTCTTTAAAGGTAACTCCTATTCTGAATTTTATGTTTACAATTCTCATGCATGTTTTGTGCTTTTAACACACACACACACACACACACACACACTCATACATATCCATAAACAATATGTATAACACTGCCTTGGTTTTTTAAAACACTTAATGTGTAACTGGCTTTGCATGTTTTCAAACTGTATCAATTCTATGACTTGCTCTTTTTCCTGTTATATTTTTTTGAGATTTGCTCATTCACATAGAGTTCTTCTTATTCATTTATATTTAACAATTGTTTCATATTCTCTTATAATAAAATTCTGCCATTTATTCATCCTTTGGCTGATGGGCATCTATGTTGTCTTTAATGTTTCTATTCATATCTTCCTGAGCAGGTAATGGAACATAGAGAGACAAGAGTGGAAACATATAAACCAGTTGAAAGACCCTTCAGAGTGCTGCAGAAAGCCAGTGGTGGCTACAGTTAAGGTAACAGCAACCGAAATGAAGAGACAAGGAGAAATTTGGTACAGAGTTTGGAAATACAGCTGATTGGACTTTCACATAGATTTAATAGGAAGGTGGAGTTGCAGAGAGAAGGCAAAAAATTAAGGAATAATCCTAACTTTTGGTCTTAAGCTATTTTTGAGGCATCTAAAGGCCCAAATCTTAGAACTTCATAAGGTAACATGTGATGTGATATCTTCCTTCTCTAGTGCCTTGAAATGTACAAAATGTTGTTAAATGAATAAATAATGGACTTTATAATTGGTTCTCTATGGTACATTGAAATTATATTGAGATTTACTTACACAGCAATCTAGAATATTTTCAGGTAAAATGAAATGAATTGGGGTTTTGTTAAAATAATCAAAGGGGGGCTATTTGTGTTTGAGGGTTTTTAGTAAAACAAGATTGACTCTATATTAAACATTTTTTTAAGCTGAGTGATGGGTATACGGGAATTTCACTTTTGTAAATGTTTGAAAATTATCATGATAAAAAGTTTAAGAACAGGTAAGAAAAAAATTTTAACTGTTTTCTCATCAAGATGAGAGTTGTCTCAATGTGGCTTTTCAAATAAACATCCAAATACATAATAACCACTCCTTGTAAGAATGTTGTCCAAGAATTCAGGAAGTCCAGGCAAAGTTTGTAACCTTATGGGATTTATGAACTCCTTAGGGAATTTGATGAAATATGTGAACACTTTTCCCAGGGGAAAAAAAAACACAGATACACAATTTTGCATAAATATATCAGGTTGTTCTTTACTTTTTTTTAAAGCTGTTGTCATAAACCAGGTTAAGAAATCCAAACAGATTCAGGAAAAGACCTCACTAAAGTTCTGACTTTAGGACTATAAGTTCTCAGGTAATTTGTTAAGATGGAATTTTTTCCTGTTAGTTTTTTTAATGTTCTACTTTCCATGCTTGGTGCTTACATTCCTACCTAGAGTTTGCGGTTGGATGATTGAAGTTTGAGTCTTGTCTTTGTCACTTTCAAGCTATATGATCCTGGAAAAATCACTTAACCTTTCTAAGTTTCAGCTTATCTGAAATACACCAAGTATTATTGGTGATAAAAGTGAGCTAATATAATTGAAAGTCCTTTGTAAGATTTAAAGAGCACTATAAATTGGTGGTAAAAATTTATGCTTCTTATGTGCCAAGAACTCTTCTAAACATTTTAGGTACTATTATTAACCTCATTTTTACACATGAAGAAACTGAGACACACAGAAATTAAGTAACATGCCTAGTGTCATATGGCTCATCAGGAGTTGAGTTAGAATTTGAGCCCGGCCAATCTGCCTCTAGAGTGTACATTCTTAATCTTTAAACTGTGAATTTTAGTGTTGTTCACCCTGCATATAACACCCCTCCACTGCTCCATGATATTATACTGTGCTCCTCAGATGAATACTATCAACCTAGGACTGAGAGAGAAACTGTAATTCAAGTAGCAGCCAGATTCCAAGGGGGAAAAATGATGCCATCTTGTTTTATTTTTTAATTTAAAAAAATTAAAGTTTTTAATGAAAATTAAATTTTTATGTTTTTAATTTTCTTCTGTTTAATATTTATACTGTAAGATTTGATTTGATTTAAGTTCTTTTTCTGGAGCGGTTGTTAACTCCAGAGTTGGGGCAGAGAAAATAAAAGGTGAGTCTGGAGCATCTTGTGATGACAAAACAGTAAGAAAGCACTCGAAAGCACTCAAAACACTCAAAGCCAGTGGCACCATATCAAAAAGACATAGGGTCCAACCAGAAAGGACTACCAATAACTAAGGATGAAACAACCTGATAAGAAATAAAATAGCAATAGAACTGGATTATGATCCATAGAATAAAATATTCATGAATCTTACTAATATTAACAAATGAATTTTAAAATAAGTAGGGGGTGAAAAGACTATCTTACAAAAAAAAAAAAAAAGGAAAATAGAAGTGAGGAAATAGAAAACTGAACACAGAACGCAACACTAATATTTGTTTCAGGCAAGGTCCTTCAGTGGATACTAAAATCAGTGGAATAGAAATAGGATATTTTCATAATCTCAATGTGTCTCCCCCAAATATTTATTAATTATAAAGGTAAAACTAGTAATTTTATAATAAAGAAAGCTGGCAAATAGCACCTTAATCAAGTGACGGGACTTAACATCACTGGCTTAAGATACCAACTTTGTGAAGTCCTGAATTATGATGTCCTGAAAAGGGTACATCACTTCAGTGAACTCTGATTAAAAAATGCATAAAACTCAACTTAATCAAGAGAAAATAGCAAACATAGCAAATTGTACAAAAAACTGACTAATATTCTTCGAAAGTGTCAAAGTCATGAAAGACAAGGAGAGGCGGGGGAATGGTCCACATAGTTGGAGACTAAGCAGAGCTGACAAATGCATGGCATTTGGGAAAAGCATCACGGGAAAGGACCATAGGGTAAATAGTGTCCCAGAGGAAGTCTGCAGATTCGTTACTTGCTATTATTAAGTATTATAACAATGCTAATTTGTTAATTTTTATTATTATGCTAGGGGTCACATAAACTGTTGAACTCTTATGGGAAACTGGATCAAAGGTACACAGAAACTCTGTTCTATGTTTGGAACTTTCCTATAAGTCAAATTGTTTCAAAACAAGAAGTCACAAACAAAACATAAGCCCTGATCTTGCCTTGTTTTAAACAATCGATTGAACTGTCTATTCCAGTTTCTCCAGATTCAGTCATTTGAGTACCATTTCAGAATTCTTATCAATATTCCCAACATTTAATGATTTCTCACAATATTTTACAGGGGGAGGAAATTGAGGCACAGTGAAGTAAGTGACTCAGCATCACAGAACAAACAAGTCATTGAATCAGGATTCACTTTTAAGCTTAACGCAGTCTATGTTAACTTCTCTAGATTACCTTATAATACTACTATCACCTGTATCATTATTTACTTGGTAGCTTCTTTAGAATTGACCCAGTTTATTTCAAACTTTAAAAATAATAATTAAACAAAATGGTAAGCTATGTTATAAGGTTCTCAGGATAGAAATTTTTGTTTCCTCCACTGATGTACCACAAGTTCAGTGAATAGTGCTTGGGATATTAAAGATACTCAATACCAATGTATTGAATGAATGAATTTTAAACTTTATATCAGAACTGTAAATGGAAAGTCAGCATCATTTTACAGAAATAGAAAGTAATCTTTGAAATAAATACAATGAGAATAGTACAGTGTTATTAAATGCTGTTGCTTCCTTATTGCTCTGGACCTGAGGCTTGGTATTTCTATATTTAAAAAGCAGTGCAAGGGAGGGCTTCCCTGATGGTTCAGTAGTAAAGAATCTGCCTGCCAATGCAGGAGACACGGGTTCTACCCCTGATCTGGGAAGATTCCACAAGCCTCAGAGCAGCTAAGCCAGTGTGCCACAGCTACTGAGCCTGTCCTCTAGAGCTCAGGAGCCACAACTACTAAGCCCATGAACCAGAGCTACCCTCGCGCCCTAGTGCCTGCACTTCACAACAAAAGAAGCCGCCACAACGCAAAGCCCACACTCTGCAACTAGAGAGTAGCCCCTGCTCCCCGCAACTGGAGAAAAGACCACACAGCAACGAGGACCCAGCACTGTCAATAAGTAAATAAATATATAAAACCTTTATATGATAACTGTAAATGGAAAGGCAGCATCATTTTCTAGAAACCGAAAGTAATCTTCAAAATAAATACAATGAGAATAATACAGTGTTATTAAATGTTGTTGCTTCCTGATTGCTCTGGACTTGAGGCCCAATATTTCTATATTTAAAAAGTAATGCAAGGGGGAAAAAAAGTAACGCATATTAGTGTTAGTGTTAGTCACTCATTCGTGACCGACCCTTTGCGACCCCGTGGACTGTAGCTCACCAGGCTCTATTAGAAGGTATTAAACAGGATACCAGTTACAGACATTCTCCTTGATTTAATGAGAAAGTTTCAATGAGAATGACAAAGAGACTACTTTTCTGAGTAAATTGGCTGTATCTAAAGTTGTATCAATTTGCACATGACCAACGTAAGGGACCATTCTTTGGGGAAGATGGTTCGGTTCTAAAGGGACAAATCTAGTGAGGGTTCAATATGAGATTAGACAACTCAGTCTCTCTTGACCATCTTCATGCCTTAAATGTCACCTCTTCTCTTCTGTGGTCTCCTTCCTCTTCTTGCTTGCATCTCATTTCTATCTCTAATCCCCTATAGAATTATTTTTAGTTTTTGTAACACTCCTTAGTGCATACCTCTTTAAAAGCACTTAAAATATAAATTCATCATTATTTTTTCCAAGTCTGTCAACTTCACTTAAGTTATAATTATGTAGGCCATCAGGGAGTGTGTAATATTTACATCTCCAGAGCTCTTAGCAGTATCTAACAAGATGGTAGGCCCACAACAACTAATTGAATTATTAAATTAAGAAAATTACAGAAATTAGAGGGGAAGAAAAGAACTGTATGATTTTCTGTCATACTTGAAGCTGTGATTTTGTCCTCACTTGTTTTTGAAAAGCTTATTATTCAGATCCTTTATAAAATCTTCCCAGACGCACATGCAGGTCCTCCATGAAGATGAAAAGTAAACAGCAATCGTTTCCTTCAAAAGCTCTTATAATTAATTTGCTTCCTTGAACAATTATATTACTCTTCCTTTGCAGACTATTTGCTACAACCTGATGGATGCTTCCCTTGTAGACATTACTGATGTATTTTCATTGCTGACAGGAAGGCAAGAGTAGGCTCTTCAAAAGT
Organism: Capra hircus; assembly: GCF_001704415.2. Classification (NCBI taxonomy): domain Eukaryota; kingdom Metazoa; phylum Chordata; class Mammalia; order Artiodactyla; family Bovidae; genus Capra; species Capra hircus. The sequence goes on from NC_030811.1 coordinate 58,874,939, forward strand.
TTGGAGCTCAGAGTCCCGATCTTTTCTCATCCTAGTCTAAGGATGATGCTACTTAGTAATCAGTCATCAGACAAGGGGATAGAGAGTAAAGTTTTCATTTTTCTGGGTCTTTTTGAATATCATTTAGCAATGGAGCTTTTTGATTGTTTGATTTTGTTTGATTTTGATTACTATTTAGTGCAGTTTTTAACATAGTGTGTGATTTCAAAGGTAATGTCTGGAGAGGCGGGTGGGAAGGTAAAGAGAAAGAAGGAGACTTTTACCCTTCAGTTGGTACCATTCTTAAATGTTGGATTTTTAAATGTTTATTTATTTTAAAAGTCTTTATTGAATTTGTTACAATATTGCCTCTGTTTTGTTTTGGTCCTTTGGCTACAAGGCATGTGGGATCTTAGGTCTCCATCAGGGATCAAACCTGCACCCCCTGCATTGGAAGGCAAAATTGTAACCACTGGACTGCCAGGAAAGTCCCTGTTGGATTTTTTATTTTTAACATGTAGATATATTGTATTTGCATTGAAAGAAACAACAACAAAAAGATTTAAAGACCTTCTAATAGTTCCTGAAACAAATTTAGAAGTTTTAGTGCTAAATTTAATTATCATCTATACTTCTTTTGGTTTCCAGATGAAGCATTGCCAACACAACATATTAGGTAATGTGATAAATACAGAAGTTCTATTTTTTCTTAATGGCAACATTCACATTTGAAGCAAGCTGTCAGTAGCAAACAGCTTTGCTTGAGTAGCCTGGTTTAGCAGATGTCTTTGTTAGGAATGTGACAATTATCACCATTATTTATTTCACTGAATATCAAGTGGTACAGAGAGAAGCCAAGTCTTCATCAATAGTGCACGTGGTTAATTACATCATTCTCTCTCCTCACATGCCTTAATCTTTGTTACTTGCTCTCAAAATAATCATGAAACAACATATCTTACTGACTTAAAACAAAATGCAAAGTTACTATCAACTGTCACACAAAACTATGTAGACTACATGGAGAAAAGGAAATTATTTTTTTCTAGCCACTTATTACTTGCTGTTTAATAGTATTAGGTAACATTTATCGAACACTTAGTCTGTACCAGAGAATGAGTAAGGATTTTACATGCATTGTCTTTTTTTAAATTATAGTCAATCTCCCCTAACATTTGCATATATTCTTTCACCTACACTGTGCTATCCTTAAACATGTTACACTAGTCTGTGACTGGCTTCCCTGGTGGCTCAGACGGTAAAGCATCTGTCTACAATGCAGGAGACCTGGGTTCAATCCCTGGGTTGGGAAGATAACCTGGAGAAGGAAATGGCGATCCACTCCAGTACTATATTATGAATGTCATGAATTTTTATCCATTGAATATTTCCAACTATAGAAGTTCTATTATGAACAGAAAATTTATATTACAATAAAGACCAAATCAATGAAGAATAAAACAAAAATTTTCCTCATCAAAATAAGATAAATTTTATTCTGTAAATTAAGTCAAAGCAACTCTTGCTGTATAGAATTCAACAATTCAAAAAATAATAAAAACCCACTGTAGGAGCACTTTGTATTCATTATGTTGGGTACAGAAATGAATTCGTCTGTCCCTTTCTTCTAAGTGCATAGTCTAATGGAGAAGAGAAACAAACAATTGGATACTAAGACTGGTTGTAGTAAATCCTGTGTTCCAAATAAAACCAAGTACTTAATAATGTGAGATGAGTGCAATTGTGTGGTATTTTGAGCATTCTTTGGCATTGCCTTTCTTTGGGATTGGAATGAAAACTGACCTTTTCCAGTCCTGTGGCCACTGCTGAGTTTTCAAAATTTGCTGGCATATTGAGTGCAGCACTATCACAGCATCATCTTTCAGGATTTGAAACAGCTCAACTGGAATTACATCACCTCCACTAGCTTTGTTCGTAGTGATGCTTCCTAAGGCCCACTTGACTTCACATTCCAGGATGTCTGGCTCTAGGTGAGTGATCACACCATCGTGGTTATCTGGGTCGTGAAGATCTTTTTCGTACAGTTCTTCTGTGTATAATTGCCACCTCTTCTTAATCTCTTCTGGTTCTGTTAGGTCCCTACCATTTCTGTCCTTTATCGAGCCCATCTTTGCATGAAATGTTCCTTTGGTATCTCTAATTTTCTTGAAGAGATCTCTAGTGTTTCCCATTCTATTGTTTTCTTCTATTTCTGTGCATTGATCGCTGAGGAAGGCTTTCTTATCTCTCCTTGCTATTCTTTGGAACTCTTCATTCAAATGGGTATATCTTTCCTTTTCTCCTTTGCTTTTGGCTTCTCTTCTTTTCACAGCTATTTGTAAGGCCTCCTCAGACAGCCATTTTGCTTTTTTGCATTTCTTTTTCTTGGGAATGGTCTTGATCCCTGTCTCCTGCACAATGTCATGAACCTCCATCCATAGTTCATCAGGCACTCTGTCTATCAGATCTAGTCCCTTAAATCTATTTCTCACTTCCATTGAATAATCATAAGGGATTTGATTTAGGTCATACCAGAATGGTCTAGTGGTTTTCTCCACTTTCTTCAATTTAAGTCTGAATTTGGCAATAAGGAGTTCATGATCGGAGCCACAGTCAGCTGCTGGTCTTGTTTTTGCTGACTAGAGCTTCTCCATCTTTGACTGCAAAGAATATAATCAATCTGATTTTGGTGTCGACCATCTGGTGATGTCATCTATAGAGTCTTCTCTTGTCTTGTTTGAAGAGGGTGTTTGCTATGACCAGTGCGTTCTCTTAGCAGAACTCTATTAGCCTTTGCCCTGCTTCATTCCGTACTCCAAGGCCAAATTTGCCTGTTACTCCATGTGTTTCTTGACTTCCCACTTTTGCATTCTAGTCCCCTATAATGAAAAGGACATCTTTTTGGGGTGTTAATTCTAGAAGGTCTTGCAGGTCTTCATAGAACCATTCAACTTCAGCTTCTTCAGCATTACTGGTCAGGGCATAGACTTGGATTACCATGATATTGAATGGTTTGCCTTGGAAACGAACAGAGATCATTCTGTAGTTTTTGATACTGCATCCAAGTACTGCATTTCGGACTTTTTTGTTGACTATGATGGCTACTCCATTTCTTCTAAGGGATTCCTGCCCACAGTAGTAGGCCAAAGAATGCTCAAACTACTGCAGAATTGCACTCATCTCACACGCTAGTAAAGTAATACTTAAAATTCTCCAAACCAGGCTTCAGCAATACGTGAACCATGAACTTCCAGATGTTCAAGCTGGTTTTAGAAAAGGCACAGGAACCAGAGATCAAATTGCCAACATCCTCTGGATCATGGAAAAAGCAAGAGAGTTCCAGAAAAATATCTATTTCTGCTTTATTGACTATGCCAAAGCCTTTGACTGTGTGGATCACAATAAACTGTGGACAGTTCTGAAAGAGATGGGAATACCAGACCACCTGACCTGCCTCTTGAGAAACCTGTATGCAGGTCAGGAAGTAACAGTTAGAACTGGACATGGAACAACAGACTGGTTACAAATAGGAAAAGGAGTACGTCAAGGCTGTATATTGTCACCCTGCTTATTTAACTTATATGCAGAGTACATCATGAGAAATGCCGGACTGGAAGAAACACAAGCTGGAATCAAGATTGCTGGGAGAAATCGCAATAACCTCAGATATGCAGATGACACCACCCTTATGGCAGAAAGTGAAGAGGAACTAAAAAGCCTCTTGATGAAAAGGGAAAGAGGAGAGCGAAAAAGTTGGCTTAAAGCTCAACATTCATAAAACAAAGATCATGGCATCTGGTCCCATCACTTCATGGGAAATAGATGGGGAAACAGTGGAAACAGTGTCAGACTTAATTTTTTTGGACTCCAAAATCACTGCGGATGGTGAATGCAGCCATGAAATTAAAAGAAGCTTACTCCTTGGAAGAAAAGTTACGACCAACCTAGAGAGTATATTCAAAAGCAGAGACATTATATTGCCAACTAAGGTCCATCTAGTCAAGGCTATGGTTTTTCCTGTGGTCATGTATGGATGTGAGAGTTGGACTGTGAAGAAGGCTGAGCGCCGAAGAATTGATGCTTTTGAACTGTGGTGTTGGAGAAGACTCTTGAGAGTCCCTTGGACTGCAAGGAGATCCAACCAGTCCATTCTGAAGGGAGATCAACCCTGGGATTTCTTTGGAAGGAATGATGCTAAAGCTGAAGCTCCAGTACTTTAGCCACCTCATGCGAAGAGTTGACTCACTGGAAAAGACTCTGATGCTGGGAGGGACTGGGGCAGGAGGAGAAGAGGACGACAGAGGATGAGATGGCTGGATGGCATCACGGACTCGATGGACGTGAGTCTGAGTGAACTCCAGGAGATGATGATGGACAGGGAGGCCTGGCATGCTGTGGTTCATGGGGTTGCAAAGAGTTGGACACAACTGAACGACTGAACTGAACTGAACTAATAATGTGGGGAGGCTCTTGTTTTGATTTTGGTGTTGGGGAAAGAGCATTTTCGAGGAGAATGATGTGAATTAGGCTTTGGCAACCAGGTAAACTTGCAAAAGTTTATCTGGAAGGAAGGGCAAGTGACAAAGGCCATAATTTTATAAAAGGCAACTGAGCACAGGGCCTGTTTCACAGGCGAGGCGAGAGGATGGGGGTACATATGACTTGTCACACACCGGGCTGCAAGAGTTGAGTGGGATTTAAGGGTTAGAGTGATGGATTTGGACCAAATCACAGAAAACTTTGACTACAGAAGGCAGCAGGGAGGAAAGGAAAATCTTTAAGCCCAAAGTGACACGCCTAAATCCGAAGATTCGGAAGATGAGTCCAGCAGTGATGTTCGGAAAAGCTAACATTTAGGGTATGAGTAGGGGGAGAATTAAAGAAAATGAGTTTCTTAAAGAAGGAAGTAGACAGAGATTGATTTGAAAGATAATGGTGGAAAGAGACTTCATTGGATTGATTAGAAGATAAAAACCCAGGAATGATAAGTGATGAGTTTAATTTAGATCAGACTTTAAGATGTCTGTAATACATCAATGTGTATTATACATTGATCATATATATATAAGCATATAGTTAGGAACAGAGTCTGATTAAGGGAAGACAGATGAGGGCTAAAGGTACAGAGCTGAGAGTCAGTCTTATAAAGGGGGTAGCTGGGTAGATCAAACTGTTAAATACTATGAGGTTGCCAAGAGACTGTCAAGACTTAAGAGGACTGAACACTGAATCTTCGGAAAGTTAATATTTAAAAGACTTGTTTTAAGGTAGGGAAGGTGTGGGGCAGGTTAGGAATTTTGGAAAAAAGCTAAACAGAAGCAGTCCTTGAGACAGAAGAACCAAAACAATATAATGTGGGCTCCAGTAGAGATGACAGTTCTAGTAAGAAGGTGGTGGTGAATATTGTCAAATTCTGCTAAAAACAGAGTTTGAGCAGAAGATCTAAAAGCTTTTGGCTTCAGGACTTTCCATAGGCTGATGATGCTGTGAGGATCAAGAAGGAGAAGAAACCAAGGTAGAAATTAGAATCAAGGGAGAGGATTAATCCAGGAGAGAAAGGTTTGTAGGTGTTGAGGGAGGCACAGAAATGGAAGGGGAGTAGATGAAGAGGAGAAGATGGAAGGGGCTCAAAAGAAGGACCTAGGGAGGGAAGAGAGGATAGGAAAGATGGAAATACTAGCCTTAGAAGGAAATTAGGAAAGGTCTTCAGAGGTTGGAAAGAAGACAAAAGGAATGGGTGATAATTTGAACAGAATGAAATTTATGTAGCATTCATATCAGATGATCTCCAGCTTCCCACGGTAGCAAAAAGAGGGTGGAGGTAGGTGCAGAAATTTAAAGGAAGTATGAAAGATTGGAACAACAGCTATGTTTCTTTTCTTTTTCTTGCTGGGGGGGATGTGGCCCACAACAGGTGAGATCTTAGTTCCCCGACCAGGGATCGAACCTGTACCCCATACATTGACAGTGCAGAATCTTAACCACTGGACTGCCAGAGAAGTCCAACAGCCACATATATTTTAAAGGTGAATTGATGAGAGGTAAGAAAGGGAATTCCCAGGGTTATTGAATTTCCAGGCAAATTGAAAAAATATATGTTAAAGCATCCAATCAACCCAGTTATGTCCATTTTCTCCAGAACTGTTCAGCTGCCTAGAAAAGGAATAAGAAACAGATGGCTGGCCTAACCAGGGCTGGAGATTGGCAGGACTGTTTTGACCCTAGATAAGTGACGTAAGTCACTGGGATGCAGGTGCAGCGAGCACAGTGGAAAAACTGTCCCTGAGAAAAGCTGTCCTCAAGTAGGTGCCTTGGGACATCCTGAGAGGCCAGGAAGGCTGACTAAAGCAAAAAGAGCAAAGGGATTGGGCCTGAAAATTTGAAGGGAGAAGGGGGTCAGAGAAAGTGAGGTAATAGAAGAGATAAATAGGTAGAGGTCAGAGGAAGCTTCAGATTTGAAAGTCTCAGATGTGGAGAGGTTATGGATGGTGGTAAAAACTAAGATGAGGTGACACTAAGTTATATCTAAGGCAGAATGAGATGGAGTCACAGAGTTCAAGGTAAAGGAACTAATAGACCAGAGAGAAAGATTATCAACATGGAATTTGAATCCCAAAGGAAAATACACTGGAGATAGGTAATGTTTTTTGTATGACTAAAACACATTAATGTGATAATAAAACACATGAGCAGCTAGAAAAATGCTTGGAAGGAAGATATGTATTTTTGAACAACAACTCAATCTTGTTCATTCAACAAATACATATTGATCTGTGTGCTTAACATGAAACTATATATAATAAGCATATGGTAGATTCCTCCCAAACAATGGTTTCACTAAGATTCAGCCTTCACTTTCCACTGTCGAAGAGTACAACATAGGACTCAACGACTTTGTACTAAAAATTGAAAATACAGACTGGTTACTTGGAAAAAGAAATGGTAGAAAAGCTAAACCTTGACATATTACCATATACTTAAATAAATGGTTGAATCAAGTAATAGTGATTCCCAGGAAATTACTTGTTTTCAACATAAAACTACTCATCTTAATATTTTGCCTTAGAGTATAAACTTTCACACTCAGAGACTGTCTTCAGTCGATGAACCCAGACCTCCAGCCTGTCTTGCTCTGGATTGTCATAATACTAGCTTGGTGGTGGAATATCTGTAGCCACAAATGTGGAAACCACAGTAAGGTAGGCTCACTGGTTCTTCGTAGCCCAGATGGGGAAACATGCTCACAATTTTCTTAAGTTCTAAAAATAAATAAGTTGTTTTTTTAGAGACAAGTACTCTGTTATATACACTCATCAGGAGATTGTGCGGAGTTTGGGATGCTGTAATCATCCAGCTCAAAGTTGAATTGTTAGCCAGATGTTGAAAAATATATGTAAATGGGCTCAGGGAGTACATGTTATCTCTGAATCTTCCCAAAGAATGTTGACCTAGTCCTAAATTATTTATTTACACATTCTTTTCAAATGATCTTCAAACTCAGAAACCTTATTTTGTATCACGTAGCTTGGTCCAATATAGACAAAGTGTTGAAAATTGTTGAAGCTGTGTGATGGGTATGAAGATTTACGACTCTTCTCTCTAATTTAGATATGTTTGAAATTCTCCACACTAACAAAATTATTTTAAAAGGAAAAAAGGACATAGGTCCTTTTATTGTGCTTGTATAGCAATGAGACCCCCCTTTCTTGCTTTTCCCCTTCCTGCTGATATACACTGTAACCTATCAGAAAGTGCTTGCCCCAGTTCCCTTTTTTCTAGAACAAATTAGAATGTACTGCCCAACCCTAAGATTTGAATGGTATAACATCATTATTATTTCAAATATTCCTTCGTGCTTCATAAAACTCTTCCATACACTGTCATTTCGTTGACTTTCATGGAACTTCTGTACTCACAGGCATTCTCCCAAATAGTTGCCTTCCCAAAATACATCCCAAAAGAAAACAGGCTTTAATCATTCAGAAACCAGTCTTCATTGCACATATAGTATGTGCCATTATTTTTAAATTCCATGACTAAATATCTTCGTAAGGAAAAAAAAAACATTCAACAGCAAACCTTCATTTGTTCTATAAACATGTATTAAGCACCCACTATCTGCAAGGTAAATACTTCAGTCTTGATTTCACATCATGCTGGCAACTTCTGCATGGAATCAAGAATCGGTGAAGATTAGTGAGATGGCCCTTCCGGTGAGGGAAGAGGAGCTTTTTTAAAAATGCATGTTCTCTTGCTCTACATACAGTAAAGTTTTAGGTCTGGGTGGTTCCAGGAAATATTGAGAACCCTTGGTTTAAATCACCAAGTCTGAAGGGGACCAGAGCAGCCTCCAGTCTGACTAAAACTGGTACTGCCATCCATGGAGTGTAGTTGGTAGATAAAAAGCAGGTAAGATATGTACCTGAAGCTTCATCCTGTTACTGGAAAGTATAAGAAAAGAGGGTGCAAGCTTAGATAAAAATTCAGCAGGATTTGGGCAAGCAGTTAGGACTCAGAGTTGACTGGGCATAGGTTCAAGGCTGGGCTTTTGTCCTGGTGTGATTCTCAGCAGAGACCCAGAAAGAACTGATTGTGTATTTGATCCCTTTTGTGTAACAGGCACTGTACAAATCGCATTACATCCTCCTGACTGCCCTGTGAGACTGGTTAACTTGCCCAAGGTCAAATGGCCAATAAGTGGATGAGTTGTAGTTGAACCTAAGTCTGTTCTGAATGCAAACCCTATATTCTGTCTATCCATGGTATGCACAGAAACTGGGGCAGAAGCTTGCTAGGCTCACCCAGGGGTGATAGTTAGGGGGATCATTTAACTATAAAGGACTCTGCTAACGTGAGGCATTAGGCATCTATTTCCTACTCACTTTATTCACTAGTGGTTAAAATAAATTCCCTATGACTCCTGACCGACAGGGTTCTCATTATCCCCAGATTATGTCCTGGGCAACATAGTGAAATTGGCAAATTTGTCTTTGTGTCCCAAGCCTCCCCAGTTTTACCTGTTTCTTCCTCAGTGCTTGAAGAGGGGACTATTGTTTTCATAGTCTTCACCTCCATTCACATCAAGTAGTACATGTCTGATGACAGATGAAAGTCTTGTGCTTTGGGGACCTACTGCTTTTGAAGAGCAGGCACTTAGAGGAATGATGTTGATATCAGAGGAAGGAGCTAGGAAGGATTTGGAAGATATGCTGAATTCCCTGAAATCACGCTTGTAGGCAGGTGGTAGCACATTTAAATTGATCCCATTGCTATCTGAAGAGAAATGATAACATTTCAGGGGATATGATGATCAAGAGTCCTGCTGCTCCAGAGATTCTCTTGAAGCACTTTTCATCCCACTGTACAGCCTATTTGTACAAAGTCTTTATTTTACAGGGAACAATACATATGTGTGTGTTTCTCACAGAGATTGTAATCAGGGGGCATAATCCATCAAAGCCTCTTTCTTTTGATAACTGAAGTTATAGACCCAGACTCTGCTTTATTAGTATTCCAAATACCAGTACTGCCCTACCCTACAATAAACAGAGTAAACAAGAGTGGCTCTCCTGGTACTCCCCCACCACCTCTTGATCATTGTTAAGGAGAGCCCAAAATTATGGAATTTTTTCCTTTGCTTATCAAAATCACTTGTAAATGCAAAAATGTTCTGGCAAATATTTCTGATTAGTGACTATCAAATATGGAGAGATGGATGGATGGGTGGATGGATGGATAGATACAGAGACAGAGTATATTGAAAGGTGGTAGTTTACTGAAAGAATATAGTAATGACCTGTAAATGTGATAAGATGACATTAAGCTGGAAGATAATTTTCTGTATCCTGAATAACAGGGCCTTGATTTCTGCCATGATAAAATCAAAATGGTAAAACTTGCTTCAAACAGTTTTTTTTTTTTTTTTTTTTTTTTTTTTTTGAGGACGTAATACACATTAGTCCCTAACAATGTCTAGGATTTCAAAGATCTTTGGATGTTTGTAAACAATTTGTTTTTTGATGTACCTCATTCTGGGCTTCCCTGGTGGCTCAGAGGTTAGTGTCTACCTCCAGTGTGGGAGACCTGGGTTCGATCCCTGGGTTGGGAAGATCCCTTGGAGAAGGAAATGGCAACCCACTCCAGTATTTTTGCCTGGAGAATCCCATGGACGGAGGAGCCTAGTAGGCTACAGTCCACGGGGTCGCAAAGAGTCGGACACGACTGAGCGACTTCACCTTCACCTTCATTCTGGTATGGCACTAACAGGAAGAAGTTATTATAAGATATTTTCCTGTTGAATTATCCTCCATTTTCATTATGTGAACCATGAAACAAAACAAATTTTTTTCCACTTAATTTCTCTCAGATTTCTTCCACTGATTGATGGGAATAAATAGCTCACCTTTGCAGAGTATTTTAAGTTCATTAGATAAATATTTGGGTTAAGATAATTAAATCACCCTATATCAGCCTAGTGGCTAGGTTGAGTTCACACATTTCTTGAGACTGTATCTTAACACATTCCCTCTGCCTGACCGTCCCCTCCCCCTCAGCGTTCATTATATTTGATGTGTGTGCTTCTCAGAGAAAGAAGTAGGGAGGAAACTTGAAATTACCCGAGGATCCACATTCTCCTCTGCAGCCAACTTCAGTAACTCTCACATATTTGACATAGTTTCAATTTCCTGAAGAAGAGTGACTCACCCAGAGTTACACAGCCACAGTAGCTGGAATAGTTGGTCTCTAGATCTCCTAATATTTCTTTCTTCCTTCAGCAATTCCTTTTACTTATAAAGTGAGAGATTGCTTCGCTCGAGACTGCTGCATGTTAGACACTAAAGGAAAGGACGAGGGAGAGTACCTGCCTGTGATTGAAAAAGAGGCTTTTACTTCTGTGATCTCTTCATTCTCTTCCTTTTTTTTGCCAAGAGTACATGTCGGTTGCTTATACACCACACTGAACTGTAGGTTTGGGGAGCTTGACCTTACTTTTCTTCAACAGGTTAGTATATCTTAGGAAGCAAAGAGTCAGGCCTGCCTCTATTCAGAACTGATCAGGACTGAGACAGAAGGAAAGGTGGACTTCTTTTTCTCTGCTCAACTTTACCAACAGCAGAGTCGGCTAAGCTTTCCATTTGAATGTCAGAAGGATGCCGAAAGAAAACAGACAAACTCAGAAATCTCATGATGAGGCTAAAAAAAAAAAACAAACCCAGAAAAATCTCCACCTTGTCAAATCTGGGAGGAGGGGGGAATTGTGCAGGAAAGTGTTTTTTGGTTTTGTTTTTTGGATGACTTTTTCCTCAATGTGTTTGTATGTAATGGAAATTGAGGATAAAGAGCAAACATGAGGATGAGACAGTAATCTCTTCCTATTTACAACACTTTCAAGTTTCTTTTTTTTTTTTTGACCCTTTTTTGGTGTTGCTTTTTCTACTCTATTCAGTTTCCTAAGACACATGCGAATCCTAAAAACATATGCAATTATTTCCAAAATGTTTTCGTATTTTCCAAAAAGTTGGGGTGTCTACTATATGCAAGGCATTATGCTAGGTTTACATAAGATGAAAAGATAGCTAAGTTTTAGTCCATCTTCAGGGTCTGTAGTCTCATAGCAAAAGTAATTCATGGTCATGTTTGCTCACAGATTTGTAAAAGCAGCTACATTTTACAAGAGAAAACATTTTAATTGTCTGATGCTCACTGACAGCATTTAAATGTCATGGACACTGAGCTCAAACCAAAAACATATTTTGAAGTAATAAACAATTAAATGAATGCTTTTATCAGAAAGAAGGACTTCAGAAGAGTTTACTCATTTGTGTATTATAAATTTGAAAAGGAAAAGAGTTACACTCATGCCATATGTGAACTATAGGCTGTAAAAAATATATCATCTGCAATACATCTGCTTCATTTAAATGCAGATTCTAACATTTATAGTTTCAGTAGTTGGTGCTGTGGCCTTATATATAACACGAAAAAAATAATACTTGAGGAAGTTCCTGAATTTGTAGGTGGCTGATGTAGTTAGGGGAGAAGGCAATGGCAACCCACTCCAGTACTCTTGCCTGGAAAATCCCATGGGCGGAGGAGCCTGGTAGACTGCAGTCCATGGGGTTGCTAAGAGTCGGACACGACTGAGAGACTTCACTTTCACTTTTCACTTTCATGCATTGGAGAAGGAAATGGCAACTTACTCCAGTATTCTTGCCTAGAGAATCCCAGGGATGGGGGGGCCTGGTGGGCTGCCGTCTATGGGGTCGCACAGAGTCAGACATGACTGAAGCGACTTAGCAGCAGCAGCAGCATTGGAGAAGGCAATGGCAACCCAGTGCAGTGTTCTTGCTTGGAGAATCCCAGGGACAGGGGAGCCTGGTGGGCTGCCATCTAAGGGGTCGCACAGAGTCGGACACGACTGAAGCTACTTAGCAGCAGCAGCAGATGTAGTTAGGATTCTTCCAGTTCTTAAGATACTAGATTCTATTAAGACACAAATATAGCCTTTTGAAATAAGAACTCTTGGGGGAAATACCTATAATTAAGCATTTGTGTTTACTGCTGTGTTGCTACTATTTTGGATGCTAATGATGGCCATTATTTTTGTTTCATAAAACCTGTTTATCTGTTTTTAGTGGTTGACTGGCAAGATTTATCATTTATTGCCAACTTTCTAGAAGCAAATCAAAGAAAAAAGAGTATCAACTAAAACCTATAAATAAATCTTAATCATAATTCCTTCCATGAATTGAATGATACCTGTGGTAAAAATCACAAACATTAATATTTGATCTTTTTTTTTATCAGACACATATCTAAAATAGGATCAAATGAACATCAAATGATTAAAAGTTTAGTATAAGAAAGAGTCTTTTGGTTGTTGGAAACCTCATAAAGGAAGTAATGACAGACTGTTTTAACTAAGCATTTGTCCTCCACCAGTAAATCTCCATGGCAATCCAATGCGATTGCTTCACATAAAGCAAGCACATTAGTCTGGCACAGACATTCGCTTCCTCTCTGAATTTCCTGTTTTCCTGGATGTGAGATCTCAGAGGTGCACCTTCAGGAAACAGTCACTCAGAGGTCTACTAGGAAAAGTGATTTTGAGAGGATAAGTTCCTACTGCTTAAAGTGACAGCCTTGTTCTAATGTAACACATTCCATCTACACAAACTTACTTAAGTACTATTCAATTCACTTTCACAAACCTCTTATATAGCAGGAGGCATTCAATCATTGCCAAAGTCAATATATTAAGTCTGGTTGTTGAAGGCAGCTGGTTTCCCATAAAACCATGTGTTCCTATTTCCTATTTCAGTCAGTTTATGATTCAGGGGTAGGAAATGCCAAAGGCAGTTGGCAACAATGGCATTTTCCACTTATAATAGATTTTTTAATGTACTTTGGATTTTTCTCCAATATTGTGCTCAGTGGTATTTCTACCGTGTAATCAGATTGGATGGTTCACAACAAGGTGATGACTGGCAAGAAAACCTCAAGGTAGATGGCTTCCTCTTTTCCCTCAGTCCCAGGGTCAACCGTGCTGCAGATCTGTTATCAGGACCATGGAGTCCTAAGAGGAAAGTGGGACTCTCATCAACATTAGAAGCAAATTTCCAGGAGAGCCCTGGAATTTGAAAATTCTTTGAGGCACCAGTGATAAGTCAAGATAAATCAGGCCTCCTGGGGCAGTCTGGATTTGGACATCCTATTTCTGTGCTGCTTTCTCCCCCACTCCCTCCTTGGCTGGTGGGAAAAAGAAAAACTCCTCCTTCTAAGGTAAAGAATTTAAGAATGAGAGCTGTTTGCTGTTTTTTAAATCTCTGGTCTTCAAGTTACATGATTCTCTCATTCTATTTTATCTTATTTTTGTTTTGTTATCACTGCTATGTCTTTTGGCTCCTCTTCCTCTGTGAGGTAAAGTTTGTTCTTTACAAAGAAAGAGGAAGTATGAGGCTTTATTTTTTCTAATTTCTGTTCACTCCTTGTATAACCTTGCAAGTGTCACTTGACTTCCTGTACTGTGTAGATTTTTAATCTATAAAAGAGCATGTCAATATCTATTCCGCTTTATTTGCAAAAAATTAACAATCAATCATTTTAGTTACATTATTTGACCTCAACAGAACTTTCCTGTAATAACTATGCTTTTTAATCATGAATTTAACACTAAAACTATTGTTTTTCAAATATTTAAAATTTAAATACAAAAATATTTAAAGCATACTCACCTTGATTCCCTGTGTTTGTATTTCATTACACTTAAAAGAGATTTTGTAGGTGGTAGAATATTCCTTTTGAGAAATACCTTGAATTACAAGGCTTCATATTCAAAATTTGACTTGAACAAAATATATTCCCATATTCATTAATAATATGAAACTAAACTAGCTTCAGCCTTTGTAAGTTATACTTTTAATTCTCACAAGAAAAAAGTTTTGGTCAGTTAATGACTTTATTTTACATATCATTTCTCAGTTCACTTCAGCCGTTCAGTCATGTCCGACTCTTTGCAACCCCAGACTCTGGACTGTACCATGCCAGGCTTATCACTTTTCAGTGCTCTTCCACTTTTCTTCAAAGGAGGAAAGAAAAGTACTCAAGGGCTTTTTGGGTATTTGGACATTACTGTTAACAAACAAATATTTCAGAGTGCCTGACCCACTTCATAAAATACACATCTGAAATTTCAAGCTCCACTCCTACAACCCAGTCTGCCTATGTCTGCTAAGTTTGGGCAGTGTAGTAAACAGGATAAACTTGTTCTATAAGAAGTGCCATCTCATACTCTTTCTTTTTTAAAATAATTTTTTAAATTTCTTTACCTTTGGCTGCACTAGCTCTTTGTTGCTCTGCAGGCTTTTCTCTTGTTGGAGTGAGCGGGGGCTACTCTTCACTGCGTTGCGCAGGCTTCTTATCGCAGTGGTTTCTTCTATTGCAGAGCACAAGCTCAAGCATGTGGGATCTTCTTGGATCAGGAATTGAACTTGAGTCCTGCGTTGGTGGGTGGATTCTTTATCACTGAGCCACCAGGGAAGCCCCATACTGTCACTTTTTGAGTTGGTCCTTCAGGAAAATCTTTGGACACACCTAAATATCATTCATATGTCTTTCTTCTTGCATTAAAGGTAGAAGTACCTGAAAATTATAAAAAAAACAACAACAAGCAAATAAAATGCCTTCTTACCCTTTCACCAGACCGAATGTCTAACAAATGAGAATAGGGTTCAGGACAACAGAGGAACAAGTCTCTTCATATGAGGTCTTGTGTATTGGAAAGCCACGAAGTATTTGAAAGTTGTCTCAGGCTCTTACAAATTCTGAGATCTTAAGTAAATCACTTTACCTTTCTGAACATTGGTTTCCTCATTTAAAAAATAAGGGTAATATCTATTTCACAGTTTTATTGATTAAATTTGAGTGATATGAAATGAGCAGCTATAAAAATTCTTATCTTCAAGTCAGCTATCAGATTGTGATAGGTAGTCCTGGTTCTAATACCAAAGCTAGGAGGTTGGTCCATATTTATCACAGATAATCACCAAAACAATTAAATTCATATAACATTCCATAGTTTACAAAGCACAGTCACCTAAAAATTATATTCAGTTATGTATATCCAGATAATTAGCCTACGTATTATTTTTTTTTTTTTTTTTGCCCATCTGGGCTATTTAAAATACTAAAAGATGATGCTGTTAAAGTGTTTCACACAATATGTCGACAAATTTGGGAAATTCAAAAGTAGCCTCATGGAACTGGAAAAAGTCAGTTTTCAATTCAATCCCAAAGAAGCACAATGCCAAAGAATGTTCAAACTACCATAAAATTGCACTCATTTCACATGCTAGCAAGGTTATGCTCAAAATCCTTCAAGCTAGACTTTAGCAGTACATGAATCAAGAACTTCTAGATGTACAAAGTGGGTTTCAAAGAGGCTGAGGAACCAGAGATCAAATTGTCAACACTCGTTGGATCATGGAACAAGCAAGCAAGTTCCAGAAAAACATCTACTTCTACTTCCTTGTGTGGATCACAGTCAAACAGATTGCGGAAATTCTTAAGGAGATGTGAGTGCCAGACCACCCTGTCTGTCTCTTGGGAAAGCTGCATGCGGGTCAAGGAGCAGCAGTTAGGACTGGGCTGGGAGCAACAGACTGGTTCAAAACTGGGAAAGGAGTACAACAAGGCTGTCTATTATCACCCTGTTCATTTAACTTCAATGTATGCCAAATGCCAGGCTGGGTTATCACAAGCTGGAATCAATATGGCCAGGAGAAATATCAATAACATCAGATATTCAGATGATACCACCCTAATGGCAGAAAGCAAAGAGGAACTAAAGTGCCTCTTGATGAAGGTGAAAGAAGAGAGTGAAAAAGCTGTCTTAAAACTCAACTTTCAAAAAATGAAAATCATGGCATCTGGTTCTATCACTTCATGGCAAATAGATGGGGAAAAAATGGAAACAGTGACAGACTTTATTTTCTTGGGCTCCAAAATCACTTTGGACAATGACTGCAGTCATGAAATTAAAGGACTCTTGCTTGCTGGAAGAAAAGCTATGACCAATCTAGAAAGCATATTAAAAACCAGAGAGTTCGCTTTGCTGACAAAAGTCCATATAGTCAAAGCTATGGTTTTTCCACTAGACATATATGGATGTGAGAGTTGGACCTTAAATAAGGCTGAGGACTGAAAAATTGATGCTTTCAAACTGTAGTTCCAGAGAAGACACTTGAGTGTCCCCTGGACAGTAAGAAGATCAAACCAGTCAATCCTAAAGAAAATCAACCATGAATATTCATTGGACGAACTGTTGCTGAAGCTCCAATACTTTAGCCACCTAATGCAAAGAGACAGCTCATTGGAAAAGACCCTGATGCTGGGAAAGATTGAGGGCAGGAGGAGAAGAGGGTGACAGAGGATGAGATAGTTGGATGGCATCATCAGTTCAATGGACATAAGTTTAAGCAAATTCTGGGAGATAGTGAAGACCGGGGAAGTCTGCCATGCTACAGTCCATAGGTCACAAAGATCAGACACAACTTTAGAGACTGCTGCTGCTGCTGCTAAGTCACTGCAGTCGTGTCTGACTCTGTGAGACCCCATAGACGGCAGCCCACCAGGCTCCGCCATCCCTGGGATTTTCTAGGCAAGAGTACTGGAGTGGGGTGCCATTGCCTTCTCCGTTAGAGAGTGAACAACAACAAAAATGGGGATAAGAGGGTAACTTGTCCAATCTTGGTACATCAAGGAAGGCTTTTAGAAACAATGATGACGCTTAAAGGAGAAAGCTTGGTAAGCAATCCAAGCATAAAAGGGAGAGTAAAGTAGCCCAAAGAGAGTGAGAAGCAAGACTTGCTAGAGTTTAGAGAAAGGCATGGTAGTTTGGCCATTAATAAGAAAATGTATCACATAAGTTTCCTGAAGGATAATTTGAAGATTTCAAACAGGGGACTGACATAGTTAAAGTTTAGAAAGGTCACTCTGGGTACAATATGAAGAATAAATTGGAGAAGAACAGGGTAACAGGCAGATAAGACTGTTGCAGGAGGTATTAATAATATTGGTCAAGCTGGAATAATAGTCCTAGCGGTATGTGTGTGTGTTGGTATGCTCAGTTGTGTTCAAACTGTGTGGGTATGTTGCTGTCACTCTTTTGACACCATGGACTATAGCCTGCCAGGCTCCTCTGTCCGTGGAATTTTCCAAGCAAGAATACTGGAGCAGGTTGCCATTTCCTAACACAAGGAGGTCTTCCCAACCCAAGGACTGAACCTGCATCTCTTACATCTCCTGCACTGGCAGGCAGGTTCTTCACCACTATGCCAGTAGCAGTGGAGATGGAGAGAAAGGGAGAAACTAGAGATATACGAGAAAGGAAAACTGCCAGGACTTTGTGATGGCTGTAGGAGGTGAGAGAGAGGGAGAGGCTGAATCTAATACCCACATTTCTAGCTCAGGCAGTTAGTTTGATGATGATATCATTTAGAGACTGGGAACATAAAAGCACATATAATGAAAATGAAGGGTTTAATTTCAGATATACTGTTTTGAGATATCTTGGAACATCATGACATATATTTTGAGCACAGTCAGGTGTGCAGAATTGTAGCAAGGAGAGAGAACTGGACTAGAAATATATTCTTAGGAGTTATCAGCATAGACATGGTCACTGAGCCATGGAAGTGAATGAGCTCACCCAAGGAGAGTATAAAAAGTGAGATAGGAATAAACTGACTAGGATATAACTCTGAGGTGTATGGACACATAAGTGACAGGCAGAAGATGAAGATCCTAGAAGATAAAATAGAGAAGCCAGAGATCCAGGGTGAAAGCTAGGAATGTGCGGTTTCACAAATCTAGAGACATAAGTACAGCAGGCTGTAGGCAATAGTGTCAACTGTTCAAGCAAAAATTCATTTAAAAGGGTCCACTTGGTTGAATGAAAAGGTTGTTCATGACCTTGTTGAGAATTTCAGTGGAGTCATAGGGACAGAACCCAGAAGTTTACTGAGTAAATAAATAATCCATTGAGTGAAGTTCCTGGGAAGGTAGGAAGAGACAATCCAAAGAATAAGCTACAGAGATGGAATACAAGGAATATGTAGAAATATGTATCTCACATGGGGAGGGGCACCTGATCCATTGTGATATCTGAAAGGTGGATGTAGACACATGTAGTCTTATGAATGTGGCGTCAAGAGGTTCTTGGAGTTCCTCTCTGACGGGTTCTATTTTTTGCTGAGAGTAAATGAGGGAGATGGTTTGAAAACAATGGAGCAAATCTGAAGCGGCTGTTGTGGAAAAGAGTGCTAACTAGGGAAACAAGCATTGCTTGGCAAAGCTGAGACTGGACATTGTAAATATGCAGTGAAAACAATTTACATAGTCTATCCAAATTTCAGATGAGTTTTTGGTTTTTATTTTTTTTTACGTTGGCAAACCTATAGTTTTGCTTTTTTTTTTTGGTTATCCTGGGTCTTCGCTGCTCACAGGCTTTCTCTAGTTGTGGTAAGCAGAGGTTACTTTGTTGGAGTTCACGGCTTCTCACTGGTGTGGCTGCTCTTGCTGCAAGCACAGGCTCCAGGTACAGGGGCTTCAGTGGCTGCATCGTGTGGGCTCGGCAGTTGTGGCGCATGGGCTTTAGTTGCTCTGAAGCATGAGGAATCTTCCTGGACCAGGGAACGAACCTTTGTCCCCTGCATTGGCAGGTGGATTCTTATCCTCTTTATCACAGGGAAGTTCCAGTTCTTTGTTTTTAAAAGACTATTTCTGAGTCAGAAGGTTAAGGTCTAGACTAAATTTTCTTTACAAATATAATACTGCAGACAGTGCAGTAGAGATCATGAAACTAATACTATAATTTTCTCTCTCTCCATTCCCTCCTTCCCCATATAATTTCTAACACACAGGTGCATGTACACATACACATTATATTATCATTTACTATTAGAACTCCTCAGAGAGAAAGTTCCAAAAGATGTCATCATCTCACTGCCTATAATCTTCCCTTTAATTTTCAGTGGAAAGTGGTAAGGAAATTATTGTGTGTGATGGAATTTGTAGGAGAGTATGAACAAACCCAGGCAAATAACTTATTAATATTATTTATATTAATAATTTATCCATTTTCAGAGAGCAAAATAACAAAATTCACCTCTTTCACATCTATTAAGAGATCCGCTCAACAGAGATGGGAGACTTTCTTCTTTATAAACTATTAGATTTTATTAAACAATAACAGTATTCAGCATAATTTTATATTTTAAAATAATCCATTTGTAGGTAATTTATTAAGCATATACTGTACTATGGACTGAACACATCTAACTCTCACAAAAACTCAATTAGACAAGGATTATTCCCATTTATAGGTGAGGAAATTGGATCACAGAAAATTTAAGCAACTTGCCCTCTCAGGCATTTGGCTAGTAAATGGTAGAGATGGGATGTGAACCCAAGCAGGTTAACTCCATAAGTCACACATTTCAATTATCTGCTGCACTGCCTTCTCCACAGAAGAAATTTAACAAAGTGTTCTAATAAAGCACTCCTGTGAAGTTTCAGAAATTCAACACTATTGGTTGACCAGGCAAGTTGTAACACACTTTATATATATATAAGCAATTTAGTATAAATGGATACTTAAGAAACAGTATCAAGATACAAAATGAGCTGTTTTCTTAGATAAAATTTTTATTAAATTACTTGGAAACATTTCAACTATAGAAAAGAGTACAGAAAATAATTACAATTTAACATCCATGCATCCTTCACCCACCTTTAAGGTTTTGCCACATTTTCTGCAAATTATTTTTGGTAGAAAAAACATCCTATGAAGTGAAACCTATCACGTTCTCTTCTCCTCCTCTCTGGAACTAATCGCTATTCTGAATTTGGTATCTATAATTTCCTTATATGATCTTCACAGTTTCTTAAATTTTTATTTATGATACACCGTATACATCTTTCTGTAAGTTATTTTCCTCAATATTATATTAACGAACTCTAAATTAATACTAGTAGCTTTCGTTTATTAATTTCCGTTTTTTAGCATTCTATGTATTTCAGTTTGTCCAATAATGTCACTTGTTCATCCATTCTCCTGTAAGTTAATATTTAAATTGTTGCACTAATATAAGAATGCTATGAACATTTTTGTGTTAGCTCATGATAATTACATATGCATACAATTCCATAACATGAAGTTTAACAGGAAACAAAATACGTGTGCATGAACTATACAATGAAGACAGCGATTAATTTTTATGAAAGGTACAAAAGATCACGTGTTGTTCTGAGCAAAAGGAGGCTACTTTCACTAGAAAATAGCTGGGGAAGGCGCCAACGACTGAGCAACATTCACTGCTAATTAACAGTAGGAGACCACACACTTTAACCCTTATTTTTTAACTGATACCCAACAGTTTCACGTGTGTCCATTCATTTCCTCAACTATGGTGTGAGCACCACGAGGACAAAACCGGGCCCCAACAGGCTGAGCCAATACGAGTGTGATCGTGAAGAGTCCGCAGTGGAAGCTGCAGCAGTGGACCTCTTCGCTGTGCCAGGCCACTGGAAAGTGACAGCGCGAGGGCAATGTCGAGGTAACCACGGCCTAACCTCACTTTTCATTCCGAACGTGAAGGAAACTGAGGAACCGGGGACGGATGGGGGTATAGACACCCGCCTCGAAGTATCTCTCCACTTGCATTCACATTACTGCCAGGCCAGTAAACCTGGAGCCAAGGCATACAGGCGACCCCTACCCAAAGCGTCGCCTCCCAGTCTGGCCTCTTTTAGTGGCACCTCTTTGCCTTACGCCAATTTCGTAAGTAAGCGCAGAGACCAACCCAGAGGCTCCTCCAGCTCCGAAACCTGACGTGAAAACGCGCGGGGCTGCACAAACGGCAGCCATCTTTGATTAGGGCAAAACCACACCCTCGCACCCCACGGGCCACTCCCTCTCAGCGTCCCCAGGCTTTTCACCCACAAACGTAAGGCGTTAACCTTAGCGGCGGTGTTGAAGAAACACGCACAGAAGCCTGACTATCCATGACCCCTGAGGTGCCAGATCCTGCCAATGTTAACATGGCGGCTAAACCCGAGCAGCAAAAGAGCGCTGACGCCAATGAAGTCATGCTCGAAAAACGAGCAAGTCGGCGGGGCAGCGATGAAGTAATCTCGCGAGATCGAAGCCAGCCTCCGCTCGGCCCGGAAGCCTCGTCTGAGGGGGCGGAGGGGCGGAGGGGCGGAGGAGGGAGCGGGAGTCCGGCGAGAACCAGTGGAGGAGTCCGCCCGCTGTTGCCTGCGTAAGCGGAGCAGCGACTCCGGGCGGCTACGCCGCGGAATCGGCGTAGGCGGCTTTGGAGAATCGGCGGGCTGCGCTGCGCCCGGGCTGGTCGCGGAGGGGGGAGGGGATGTCGGTCAGTGCGAGATCCGCTGCTGCTGAGGAGAGGAGCGTCAACAGCAGCACCATGGGTGAGTCTCAGCTTTGGGCCGTCGCGACTCGGGTCGGCGGCTCGGGACGCTGGGGGGCTCTGCGGCCCCCCGATCGGGTGGTGGTGGGGGAAACGCCCTGAGGCGAGGCGCGGCGCTGGGGCGAAAGCAGGTGAGGTGGGGGGCGACGGCGGGCCCGGGGCGCGGCGGTGGCGGCGGACCCGGGGGGAGGGGAGACGGCGGCAGTGACAGTTTGAATTGAATGTGTGGAGAACCGAGGCGGCGGCATTTCCTGTGCCGCGGCGGGCGGGCCCGGGGAGTGGAGAGACGTGAGCCGCGGCGGGCGGGCCCGGGGAGTGGAGAGACGTGAGCCGCGGCCTCCGCCGCCGGACCCCGAGCAGGGTCTCCTTTGCCGGGCCTCCGGCTCCGCGGCCCTGCTTCTTCGCGTCGGCGGCCGCAACTCCCGCGGCGGAGCTCCCCTCGTGGGGGAGTGGGCCTGGCGAGGAGGGTGGGAATGTGTGTGCGCGTCCGGGTGAGGGTGCTGTGTGGGCCGGCCCCGAGAGGGCGGCGGCGGGGAGGGAGGAAGAGGGATGCACCAGGCTGAAGCTGTGGTGCAGGCGGCGGCGGCTGCTGCAGCGGCTCCAGCGACCGTGTCGCCTCCTTGCTCCCCCTCCCCGGCTCTGGGGCTTCCTTTCCCCAGGCGCGGCCCGGGAGGCCGGTGGATGGCGGGCAAAGCTTGAATAAGGAGGATGAGGAGCCTGGTTTGGGCTTAATTTTTAAGAAAAGGGGAAAAGAGAACGTTTAGTAAGGGCGCCCTCCGGAGGAGCCGAAGGGCTGGGAAGGGTCTTTGGAAAAGGGAGGGAGTTGAAGATACGGACTGGCGATGTTTAAGGAAATTAAGTTTTGAAAATATTTAAGTATTTTCATTTCTTCTCTTAAGAAGCCCTTTCATTTCCTTTTCTCCTCCACGTATTGGAAAAAGAACGAGGCCATTTCATTCACATTTTCCACTCCCGAGTTCCATTTCATACTGTGTATATAGTAGGAACTAGCAACTGAAATTTTTCTAACACATTTCCATTTGCTGAGTTACATTTTGAGAGTGCACTGTTTCATATCTGGGTTGTGAGGTCCAGGTGTTTGTTTAGATACTGAATTAGTTTATTCTTGCGACTTTATTGTTCTAGTTCAACTGTGGTTTCTCTTGGTGTTGTTACTTTGATGAAATGGAAGGATATTTTTCTGAGTACCCTTGGTAATCGAAATCAACAGGTAATCTAGAATCTAAAGCATTTTATGTATTTATTAAGGTGATGAGTAAAGTCAATTCCCTACCCTTTATAAAAACTTGTTTATAAGCAAGTTTAGAAGGGAAGTTTTTTGGCATTAGGTGCACAGGTAGAGATGAAGTTTATGAAATCCTGATAGACTGAAGGATACTGCCTTAGCAGTGTATAAACAATTACCAATCTAGTTAATGTTTCTTGTATCTCTTATTCCTCCAAATAGCAGGGGAAGGAGCAGGGAGGAGAGGGGAACGGGGGCAGGAAACAATCTTTCATCCCACCCAGCTGTTCAGTGGGTGGGGCTAGAGGAGATTGGGTTGAGTGGAACTATGAAATAAATGTGGAAGCTCCATAGATGGTTGTATGGTAGCATTGTGTCCTTCTGTGTTCGGACAGCATGACGGAGCCAGGTCTTCTCAATACAGTTATTAAAAATATCACGTGCTCTTAGGCTCACAGAATTGAAGCTCATAACTGAAAAATTCATTGTGTGTTTATGGCGAGTAGATTTTAATTTGCAGAAACTATTACAGTTGTGTAAAGTAAAAGTGTTTGGTTTCTGATTTTGATTTCGAGATATTCGATACATAACTACAGAAAAGGTAATTTATGTATCAGATACATATCAGTTACCGATAGCTTGTTTCAAAACTTTGTTAAATAATTGATTCTTTGGATTTGCATATTTTCCCAAAGAAATAATCTTAAATAACTACATGTCGGGACTTCTGAGCTGTTCTGAGACAAGATAGGACCCCTGAAAGACCTTAGAGCAGTTGTAGAGGGTTAAAAATGACAATTCACGTGGTAAAGAATCCTCCTGAGATAGGGAAGAGGAGGGTTCGATCCCAGGGTCAGGAATATCCCCAGGAGAAGGAAATGGCAATCCACTCCAGTATTCTTGCCTGGGAAATCCCATGGAAAGAGGAGCCTGATGGGCTACAGTCCATGGGGTTGCAAAAGAGTTGGGCATGGATTAGTGACTAAACAGCAACAAAAAATGGTAAGGAGGAAGAGTTAGATTTCCAAGATCTCAATAATAGGGAGTGGTCAGATGAGTAGACCACTTGGTGTGAAGATAGTGGGTTAAGTTGGTTTCAGACGTGTTATAAATTGATGGTATATGTATTCGCTATAGACTCTATTCTTGTATTTGCCAGTAGAGTGTTATTATCTAATTAAATTATCAGCTGAGAGCATGTTTCACATTTTAAGCTAGTAAACTATTAGCTTAAACTATTAGCTTCAGTTGTTGATTAGAAGTAGAAACTTAATTTAACATTTATACATTTTACTAAATTTTGAGACAAAACTTTTATTTTTCTGTACAGAGTTTGGACTCTAAATGACAAGATCTATTGCACAATGAAACTGATGTATAAAAAATGTGTTTTTGAGGAGTAGAATTTTAAGGTAGTGTGATTATAGGTTAGGCTTGCCAGATGAGAGCACACTGTTGAATGTAGACCTACATTTGGTCTCTACAGCAGTGTTTTGCAGACTGTGAGTTGAGACAAGTGGATGTTGAAATCAGTTTTGTGGATTTCTACCAATACTTCACAAAGTAGTAAAGAAATAAAAAATAGCAGTACATTGTAAAAATTTGGAGTGGTAAATTTTGTTGTGTAAGTATTGTATATTGTGTTGAGATATAACTTTTTTGTTTTTAATTGAGAACTGTGATCAAAAAAGTTTGTAAAAACACTTAGGGAGATGTGCAGTATGGATTGGTGAAGTTGAAGATCTTTAAACTTTATGATAGAGGTCTTAGTGTGAGGATGTAAGACTAAATGAAATTGTCTTATTTCTGATTCATTTATTGTGTACTTTATGTAGCTGGTGTGGTTAGAAAGATCTGAGATCTACTTTTCCTTGAGAGGAGGTCATCTCCCACAGTTATATAGAAAGCAGGGTGGGTTGCAAAAGAAGATAGTATTATATCATTAAATGTCTCTGCTCTTGACTTTGAGGAGAAAAAAATGTTTTTGGTCTTGTCCTTTTGCATTATGGAAGATGTGGAGAGCCAGATTTTGAGCATGAGCTTGGGTAAAAGGGACCAAAAAGGCAGCTTGGTTAGCATTCAGCGTTGAAGGCCTTAGATGAGACACACAAAAGGTCCTTGTAATTCATACTTGGTGCAGTGTATCTCTACAGAGATAGGGATTACAGATAGGGATTTGAGTTCAAAGTATTAATAATAACAGAAATATAGTATAAGGACTAAGAAAAAAGACTTTGGTGTCAGACAGACATGCAGTCAAATCCTGGCTTTGCCGCTTACTAGATGTATAAGTCAATGATAGGTTTAGGTTACTGCTGCTCAAACAGTGTTTTTTTATTTTTTTAAATTTCCAATTCACTATTGACTGACAAAATTGTAAAGTACAAGTTATTGCAAGTTATTTTTACTAATGCAGATGAAATTTTAAAAGACAAAAATACAAGCCCCAATTTTTAAAGATCCACTAGACATAAAGTTATTCTGGTATAAAAATTTTCATTTCTGTGTTCTACATTTTTACTTCTCTGGTGTAAACCATTGAGCAATCAGACTGGTTCCTCTATAGATACTTCGAATAGTTCTGGGTTAAACCATGGTGCAGTAACAAATAGACCTAAAAATCTTAGTGGCAGTAGTTTAAAGATGAGGTCATGCCTGTCTTGAAGTTTGTGTATTTTATTTTAAGCAATGTTTTTTAATTTCAGAAGTACTTTGCAGATTGAGGAGAGTACATAAGTATCCTCTGAGGTTGGGAGTAAAGCCTAATCTTGCGTACTTTATTCTGAAGTGTATTTTAGGTATTTATGTGACATTTATTTTAGATATTCCTGTGACATTTGCATTTTATCTGTATTTGTTTGACTTGTATACAAATGAAACTCGCTCAGGCGTGTCCAAATCTTTTGTGACTCCATGGACTGTTTTCCGCCAGGCTCCTCTGTCCATGGGATTCTCCATGCAGGAATACTGGAGTGGGTTGCCATTTTCCTTCTCCAGGGGATCTTCCAAACCCAGAGATTGAACCTGAGTCTCCTGCATTGCAAGCAGACTCGTTACCATCTGAGCCACCAGGGAAGACCCATATACAATATAAAGATAATCCCCCCCTCCTTCTTCCTCACCAGTGTGGGATTAAAAATTGACTTTACTGAAGATTTGTTAATTCTATTGTTTTGTTTACCTCTGGGGCCACAACTAAGTACTTTTGATAGCTTCATTTGAGATGAGGCTCAGATGCAGGCGAGAGTGCAGTTTGGTGTTTTTAATTTGGAAGGAGTGGACTGTCTTGTGCATTGTACAATGTTGACCAGCATCCCTGGCCTCTATTAACTAGATACCAGTAGCAGTTCATCCTCCCAGTGATGACAATGAAAAAAAAATGTCTCCAGACATTGCCAAATGTCACGTGGGAGAGCCAGTTTGAGAACCACCATACTAGGTGATGAAGAACCCTTGAAAGATTATAGCAGATGGAGAAGAAAAAAAGTCTTTGTTAAACATCTGGTTCATAATTCTTCCTCCTAGAACTCCTGCCACTTGGTATTTCTCAAACTTAGAAATCAAAATCACCTAGGCAGCTAGTGCTCATTTCACATGCTAGCAAGGTAATTCTCAAAATCCTTCAAGCTAGTATTCAGCAGTACCTGAATGGAGAAATTCCACATGTACAGGCTGGGTTTAGAAAAGGCAAAGGAACCAGAGATCAAATTGCCAACATTCATTGGGTCTTAGAAAAGCAAGGGAATTCCAGAAAAACATCTGCTTTTGCTTCATTGATTATGCGGAATTCTTTGTGTGGATACTTTAAAATTCTTAAAAGATGGGAATAGCAGACCACCTTACCTGTCTCCCAAGAAACCTATTTGCAGGTTAATAAGCAACAGTTAAAACCAGTTATAGAATGACAGATTAGTTCAAAATTGGGAAATGGGTATGTCAAGTCTGTGTGTTGTCACCCTGCATATTTAACTTGCATGCAGAGTACATTGTGCAAAATGCCTGGCTGGAATCAAGATTGCCAGGAGAAATATCAACAACCTCAGATATGCAGATGATACCCCTCTAATGGCAGAAAGTGAAGAGGAACAAAAGAGCCTCATGATGAAAGTGAAAAAGGAGAGTGAAAACCTGGCTTAAAATTCATAATACAAAAAACTAAGATCATGGCATCTGGTCCCATCACTTCATGGCAAATAAATAGATGGGGGGAAAGTGGAAACAGTGACAGACTTTATTTTCTTGGGCTCCAAAATCATTGTGGGTGGTGACTGCAGCCATGAAATTAAAAGACTCTTGCTCCTTGGAAGAAAAACTATGACAAACCTAGACAGCATATTAAAAAGCAGAGATATCACTTTATTGACAAAGGTCCATATAGTCGAAGTTGTGGTTTTTCTAGTAGTCCTGTGTGGATGTAAGAGTTGAACCATAAGGAAGTCGTCTGTGCACCGAAGAATTGGTGCTTCCAAATTGTGATGCTGGAGAAAACTCTTGCGAGTCCCTTGGATAGAGAGGAGTAGGTATCATTTCTTGAATAGGTAATTTAAAACATGAAATTGAGAGGCCTGTGGGACAGCTAAATGAGCATAGTAGAGTCTCAGTAATGCTAGGAGAGACATCTAGGATGGAAAATAAACATTTTAAGGTTTTTGTAAATTAATTCATTTGTGCTTTGAATTTTTATGTTTAGTAATTGAATGTCTATATTGAAGAAAAGCCATACTCTAGTTTGGTGAATAAATTTTTTTATATTTTTATAAGACTTGGTAGTTTTACTTTGGAGAGCAAACTTGAAGGAAATTAGAATAAAGTGATTTTTGTGAAACTTATGTGTTCTTCACAGCTAGACAGACTGAGGTTAATAATTTCTTAAATAGTACTAAAATGTCTAGTTATTAAAAATTTTTACTGGTACTTTCAAAGCAGTAGCTGTTTCAAACTGCTAGTATTTCTTTATATGAGTGACTTTTTTTATTCTTATATGTTTAAATTGTTCATTCAGATTATAATCAGAGTTCTTCCTTTTTTGAGGAAGCTTTTGGTATATACTGTCAATCAGTTTTCGAAAATACTAGAAATATTTTGAATGAGGTAATTATTTGTGCAAGAGGAGGCAAAATCTTCACAGCAATCTTAGTGCTTTCTGGTTATTCTATTATAATGACTAGGGTACTACCTCATTTGTTACATGTTTTTGGGTCTATACAAGGAAAATTTTTTTCAGTAACTAGTCTTACCTTAAAGCATCAACATTTTAAACCATTTTTAATTTTAAAAAGTTTAGTAGGTATATTTAGTTCTTTGATGATTAAATACATTAACCAAGAGGGGAAAAAAGCCACTAAATTATTAATATTTCAGTCACTGAAGTTTGATTTGTTTTCTTAATTAATACTTTTTTTCATGGTTGTGATTAGTGGTATATTAGTGGTTAGTGGTTCTCAACCCTGGTTTATTAATCTATATATAGGTTATTTTAAGTTTGTATATGGTGTTTCTAATATTGATATTCTAATTGTCTAGCCATTTTATTATTTCAAGATGTTCAGTTTCATTATTTTAGAACTATAAATAGTATGAAAAGAGTTATCCTTAAGCCTCCTCTGCCTTCCCCAATTATTTTCCTAGGGCATTTGTTAGTTTAGTATCTTAAACTTGTTTTTAATTTATATTTTTCATATTATTGGAGAAAGGCATTTGTTATGTATAATCCAGTTAGCTTCTCTACTTTCATAAGAATATACTGAACTTGTTAAAATCACTGTCAGGAATATTTGGTTTTGTGCTATGACTTATATATGGGACTGTTAAATAATGCAATATGAGAGTCATTTTTGTTTTTAAATTATACATAGTTTTTCACATTTTTGTGCTCTTAGGAATGTACCTAACTTCTCCTGTCCTTGAAGTTTGTAGCTGTTCAGCTTGCTGTTAATAATCTTTGTATTTTAGCTGCTCAGTCATTATTTCCTGGTTCATTTCTTTATTGAAGTTCTGCTCTCTGTTAAGTATCAGGTTAGATTTCCATTTTAATTCCCAGCTACATTCTGTTTTTGTTTGTTTTTTTAATTAAAAAAAAAAAAAAAAACAACATGGCAGCCCAGATATGGTGACTAACAGGTCAGGCATGACAGCAAGATGGAAGCAGTGTCAGGTTTGGAGACACAATGCCATAGTTCCCTAGAGGCAGCTCTGAACTTACAGCTTGTATTTCATTTCTGCCTTAGCTAGTGCTTTTGTTGCAGGAAAGGGAACCCCTTCCAGGCCCCAAGAGTGGGCTCTTGTCTAATACTCGGAAATGAATGGTCTGAGGACACACGTGCTGGCAAAGCAAGAGACTTTACTGGAAAAGGGCGCCCAGGTGGAGAGCAGAAGGATAAAGAACCCCAGGAGAACTGCTCTGCTTCCTGGCTGTCAGTCTCAGGTTTTATGGTGATGGAATTAGTTTCCAGATTGTCTTTGGCCAGTCATTCTGACTCAAGAGTCCTTCCTGGTGGCCCTCCCATTGCTCAGCCAAGATGGATGCCAGCGAGAAGTATTCTGGGAACTTAATTCCCAGCTATATTTTGTACAGTGTATTCTGACAGCTGAGTGAAAAGGGTAGACATTTAAGTAGAAGTGATTTTTGTTTTATGGATGTATAAAATAATGTGCAAATAGAAAACAACTAAGGAAACCAAAATACATACTCATTGTATAATTTGCAAAACCAAATTTGCTCTGAGTACAACTTGTAGTTTGTTTTCTGATTGCTGAGAAGGGCAAATTGAGTAAACATGAGAACTTGGCATGAAAGAATGAAATTGTTGCCATTTACTTTTCTAGGGGATCTTCCCTACCCAGGAGTCAAACCTGGGTCTCCTGCATTGCAGGCAGATTCTTTATTAACTGAGCCACTAGGGAAGCCCCAATCTTAGAACTGTAGTCAATCCTGTCATGTTTTGTATTAGAATATAAAGGTTGATCTAATACAGAAAAGTAAGCGTTACTTAACCAGTTCCTTAATTCAGGTGTGAGCCTACAAAATAACTAGAATGACTTATCTGGTAAGTTATTGTTTTTTAGTCTTTAAGTTGTGCCCAACTCTGCAACCTCATGGACTGTGTAGCCCACCAGGCTCCTCTGTCCTCTATCTCCCAGAGTTTGCTCAAATTCATGTCCATTGAGTTGGTGGTGCTGTCTAACCATCTCATCTTCTGCCACCCCTTTCTCCTTTTGCCTTCAATCTTTCCCAGTATCAGGGTCTTTTCCAGAGGTGACTGTTCGCATCAAGTGGCCAAAGTATTGGAGCTTCAGCCTCGGCAACATTCCTTCCGATAGGAACCACTCAGCGATTGATTTCCTTTAGGATTGACTGGTTTGATCTTGCAATCCAGGGAACTCTCAAGAGTCTTCTCCAGCACCACAGTTCAAAAGCATCAGTTCTTTGGTGCTCAGCCTTCTTATTGTCCAACTCTCACATCCATGCATGACTACTGGAAAAATCATAGCTTTGACTGTGTGGACCTTTGTCGGCAAAGTGATGTCTCTGCTTTTTAATACGCTGTCTAGGTTTGTCGTAGCATTCTTTCCAAGGAGCAAGGATCTTAATTTCATGGCTGCATTCACCATCCGCAGTGATTTTGGAGCCCACAAAATCAAATCTGTCCCTGCTTCCACTTTTTCCTATTATATTTGCCATGGAGTGATAGGACCGTATACCATGATCTTAGTTTTTGTTTTTTTTATCTATTTTTAATTGAAAGATAATTGCTTTACAGAATTTTGTTGTTTTCTATCAAACATCAACATGAATCAGCCAGATCTTAGTTTTTTTTAATGTTGAATTTCACAGCAGCGTTTTCATTCTCCTCTTTCACCCTCATCAGGAGACTCTTTAGTTCTTTTTCACTTTCTGCCATTAGAGTGATGTCATCTGTGTACCTGAGGTTGTTGATATTTCTCCCGGCAATTTGGCAAGTAGACCCACCAAAAATACTTGTTTGTGTTTGATCATGGTGCTGTGCTGTTAAAAAGATAATTACACAGATGTTGTTCCTTTTTTTACATTTCTGAAAGTTTGAGATAATCATAGACTTGCTGAAAAGTTGCAGCCTCTGTCCTTTTGAAACTTAAGTATTTGGTGAACGTGGAGGAAGTGCAAAGATAATACCAAAAACATGCATGTACAATGTTGTGAGATAAATAGGCCATCAACATTAGCACTGGCTAGGAACAAGTGAAAAGGGGAAAGTTTGATGCTTGATGGAGACACCTTTTACTTGAAATTATGTTGAAGGGTTTTGGCTAGGGCTTGGAGATTCCAGTGCTTTTTAATTGAAGGACGAGTGGATTCCGTTTAACTAGTGTCACTAGTGGATGCCATTTAACAAATTAGAATCTAACTAGGGTGAATAAAAGACTGTTCTCATTTCATTTAATGAATCTGTAATACAGATTATTGTACTAAAATATTTCATAAAATAATTGACCTATTGTAGAACTTTAAATATCTATTTATAATATAGCCTTCTAAGGTCCTTGTTTAAAAAAAAAACAACTTATTTCCTAGGCCCTACCAGAACATTCTAATTCCCTACTTCTAGGCTTAGGACCTAGGTATTTGTTTTTATCAAGTTTCCCAGATGTTTCTGATTATAGCCAGGTTTGGAAATCATTTAACTGCAAGATAACAGTTCAGAGGCCTTGATAATAGCTGTTGTCTATTGCACAACCACTGTAACAACTGACGTTTATTGTGCTTATTGTATCTGAAGTGCCAAATATTTCAAGTATTTCATATATATCTTATGATAACCTCATGAATACGTTGTCCCAGTCTAAGGCTCAGAAAGGTTATGTAGCTTACCCATCCAGAGTATAGCTCCAAGTTACAGCAGATACTAGATTTCAGATTTCTAGCTATATTTCTACAGTGGTCCACACAAAATCACTGCAGATGGTGATTGCAGCCATGAAATTAAAAGACACTTAGTCCTTGGAAGAAAAGTTATGACCAACCTAGATAGCATATTCAAAAGCAGAGACATTACTTTGCCGACTAAGGTCCGTCTAGTCAAGGCTATGGTTTTTCCTGTGGTCATGTATGGATGTGAAGAAGGCTGAGCGCCGAAGAATTGATGCTTTTGAACTGTGGTGTTGGAGAAGACTCTTGAGAGTCCCTTGGACTGCAAGGAGATCCAACCAGTCCATTCTGAAGGAGATCAACCTGGGATTTCTTTGGAAGGACTGATGCTAAAGCTGAAACTCCAGTACTTTGGCCACCTCATGTGAAGAGTTGACTCATTGGAAAAGACTCTGATGCTGGGAGGGATTGGGGGCAGGAGGAGAAGGGGACAACAGAGGATGAGATGGCTGGATGGCATCACTGACTCGAGGGACGTGGGTCTGAGTGAACTCTGGGAGTTGGTGATGGACAGGGAGGCCTGACATGCTGCGATTCGTGGGGTTGCAAAGAGTCGGACACGACTGAGCGACTGAACTGAACTGAACTGAACACCCTTATCTATGGAGGATACATTACAAGGTCCCCAGTGGATGCTTGAAACCACAGATAGTAATACTGAACCCTGTCTGTACTGTTTTTTTCTATACATACATACATACTTAGGATAAAGTTAAACTTATAAATGAGACACAGTAAGAAATGGACAACAATAGCTAATAATAAAGCAGAACAATTGTAACAATATACTGTAATAAAGGTGGTTATAAAAATGTGGTCTCTCTCTCAAGTTCAACTCTGCCAGAAATGTGGCAGTGGCTTCTTCATTGGCAGACTCAGCCTCTCCAACAATTTTTACATTTTTCAGTTGAAATCTATTCTTGAGTCTATGTAACCATTTCATATTGGAGTAAATGGCTTGGTGTCGTTTTAGGGGATCCCTTGCTTGCTAAAGTTGTCATACAGGCTGCATGCTTTCTGGTGTGACCTGTTGCCATCATTTGTAACATGTTTTATGTTCATGTCTTCCACCCATAGATTTAATGCCTTTTCCATCCTGACTTTTCCATTTATCTTGCACTATGACTTTTCCTTTTCCATTTATCAGGCACTGTTGCTGTAACTTTGCAGTTTGAAGTGTATCAGCAAACGTAGCATAAATTTTTTTTCCTCTTTTTCAATTTCATGGATAGAAGATTCCTTTTAAGGTACAATTTCTTTTTCCTTATTAAATCAAGACCTTCACTTTTCATTTATGGGAAGTACTTTATAGCTTCTCTTTCATACATGCAAATTGCCAGAATTCCAACTCTTGTTTTTTGGGGCCTTTATTAAGTAAAATTATGAAGTGAGGGTTACTTGAACACAGGCATTGCAATATCATAATGGGTGATCTGGTTATGCTGAGAAGGCTAAGTGACCAATGGGCAGGATATACAGAACAGAGGGATGAGTCACATCATAGGCTGGACAGAGCAGGACAGCACAGGAAGGTGTGAGATGTCATCATGCTATTCAGAACAACACGCAATTTAAAACTGATGAATTGCTTATTTCTGGAATTTTCCATTTAATATTTTCAGACCACAGTTAACAGCTGGTAGCTGAAACCTTGGAAAGCAAAACTTGACGTGAAGGGGGACTCTTATTGATGTACGATTATCTTATATATTTTTTAATTAAAAACTTGGGTAGTCATTTTAGGGTCTCTTTGCTTGGCTTTTTCCTTCTATTTAGATCAAATCATGTTTTGTATTCTTTCTTTGCTTATGCTGTTCTTACCTATCTTGAAGTCACATCCATCCATTAACGAAGGCCCACCTCAAAACTACTCATTCTGGGAAGCTTTTCCCATCTTTGATCCTTTCCCTAACTTAAACTCCTTGAAGACTACTCTCCTAGTAGGTAACAGCATTGTCAATCTGTAAAAATATATTTTCAGTTACTGTTTATGCTAATATTACAAATATTGTGGGGGGCGTAGTTAGTTGCAGTATTGTGATGAGTAGCATGCTTTTCTGAGCCCTTTACTGATCTCTGGCATTACTATGTATTGTACTGCTCTTGAGTAGAATGGTGTGTGTGTGTGTGTGTGTTTGTGTGTGTGTGTGTGTGTGTGTGTGTGTGTGTGTGTGTGTGGTTAGCAGAAACACAAGAGAACAAATCCATACATTTATTTGTTTGCTTTTCAATGAGTTTAAATCCTCAAAGGGTACAGCATCACAGAGTCTGTGTCCAGCGGCCTTAGCAAGAAGGCTGCTTCGGAATTTGGCACAAACCATGCCACTGTTTACCTGAGCATGAGATGTCTTTCCCCAGATTACTCTGGTTTTGTTAGGTTTGCTGCTAAGAGTTACCGTGTTGTTCTTTGCTTTGTATACATAAGTACGTCTCTTGCCTAGATAGAATTCAGTTTCATCTCAAGCATATATATCTTTGATTTTCAGGAGAGCTGTGTACTCCCTCTTGGTTCCATAGACCCCGCTTATAGCCAGCAAAAGTGGCCTTGGGCCACAGCCTTCCAGACATATTTGTTGTTTTAGAAGTCCTGTTCCCAGCAGGCCTCCACAGGGTCCAAGATGGCTGAAAGACCATTATTTTTATAATGGAATAAATTAACAGACCTAGGTTATGGAAAAAGTTAGAATTTTCTGTTTTGAGGTTTCAGATTACTTTGGCTGCTTCAGTAGCTCTACAAGGCAGGCTTTTCAAATCTTCTGTTGTAGAGTAAATTTATAAACATACAGCAACATTTATCATAATAAATTAATAATTTCAGCAGTAATGTAATTTAGTTTGCAGTACAATTTTTTAACTAGTATTTTCTTAGAACTTTATTAGTCTGCTAGGACTGCCATTACAGAAAACCACTGATGAGGTGGCTTAAACAACAGACATTTGTTTTCTCACAGTTCTGGAGGCTGGAAGTCCAGTATTAAGGTGCTAGCAGATTTGGTATCTGAGAAGGGTCTTCCTGAATTACATATGGCCACCTTCTGTCTGTGTCCTCACGTGGCCTTTGTGCATCTTCTAGAGGAGAAAGGGTTATCTCCAGTGTGTCTTCCTCTTCTTGTAAGGATACCGGCTCCACATGATGGGCCCTACTCTTATGATCTCCTTTAACCTTAGTTACCCCCCTTAAGGCCCTGTCTCCCAGATACAGTTACATTGGGATTAGGGCTTCATCATAAGAGTTTTGGGTGTATGCAGTTTGGCCTGTAACAGGAATTGAATTTCTGTTTTCCTGTGTATGGTGGTGTACTAGCTATAGAAATTTTTTTTAAAAATCAGATAATAAATTCTTTGTTTCTACCTACCTTTTTATTAGGCAAGTAATGTTAAGATGAATATCAGTTGAACATTTTATGAGTCATGGGAATCAGTATTTTGGCAGGAAATGGCTTTAAAATCTTTTAGAAGCTGGCTTGAGAGGTATATGCTGGAAATAATTTGAACTCTTTGCTAAAACTGTGTTATGTACAGAATGCATATATATCATGAGTACACAAGGTACAGTAGTGACTGATTAAAATGGACCAAAGTTAATCCTTTAAAAATTTTGCCTATGTTATTAAAACTTGTTTTTTTCATCCTTCTATTTTCACAAGATCTCAAGATTGGAAGATGTATTGTCATTTAACCTAATTATGCGAATAATACTCTTAATTCCCCCTGCAACATGCCTGTGACTGTAACTCTGACTAGTATTATAGCCACAAGCATATATGGCTGTTGAGCACTTGAAATATTGCTAGTCTGAATTGACATTTGGTATAAGTGTAAAATGCATAGAGGATTTTGCAAAGACTTAAAGAATATAAAATATCTAATTCATTTTTATATTGATTACATGTGGAAATAATGTCTTGGATATATTGAGTTAAAGAAAAAATTTATTATTACAATGGAGTTTTTGTTGTTCAGTTGCTAAGTTGTGTCTGACTCTTTGTGACATGGACTGCAGCACACCAGACTTCCATGTCCTTCACTATCTTCTGGAGTTTGCTCAGACTCATGTCCATTGGTGATGTCATCCAATTGAGTTTACTTATTTGTTTTTACTTTTTTAAATGTGGCTTCTAGAAAATTTAAAATTGCATATATGACTTGTGTTATATCTCTAACAAACAGAACTGATTTAGTCTGTTAAACTCAGCTGCCTTCTCAGATAACACATTTCATCTTTGAATAGATGTCACTATTAATTTTTTTCTTCCTATTTTTATATGTATCGGTCTTTGATATTTGCATTCAGATATTCTCATTTACTCCCTAGGACCAAAAAGAAAAGTCTGATTTCTCTTTTTAATATTATTGCTTTGTAGTTTGAAGACCGCTATCTTTTGTTGTGACTTTTACTCTTTCCATTTTCTTTAACAGCATTTATATGGTAGGGAGTCATATCCCTCCAGCCAATTTTACTCCCCTTTGAACTTCATTTGGTATATAACCCTGCTAATACCAGGACTGAAATGAATATCTTGTGATCTTAAAATTGCAGGTTGAATCTATCTTTTGTGACCTTCTACGTGCTATATAAATCTGTTAATGAGGCATAAAGTTAAGTTACCTTTTAGGGAAACCTTAATTCTTATACTGACATAGAGAGTATACTGTCAACTCAGATGTCTCTACCTTTTCCCCTTGTGCTGCCAGTATTTTATCTTGCTTCTTCAGGATTTTTTTTTTTTTTAAATTAGACGTACTTGATTGAGTGGGTGAAATGTGTCCCTCCTCCTCATTTGCAGTCCCATTTTATAGTTGTGTCCTTAACTGAAACTTTATCCTTTAGATTGTGGTTTGAGGGTGGGAAAAAGGGCACAATTGGATCCATATATTTCTGTAGCAGATTTCATTTGGGTTCTGAATGTGTCATATAAAGTATTTATTAACTTTTTCAGCTTTTATCATGTGTATACTTAAAGTGTATCTTTTGTTTTCATCACAATATTGAATAATGTCCAGTTCAGTAGCTCAGTTGTGTCCGACTCTCTGTGACTCCATGGACTGCAGCATGGCAGGCCTCCCTGTCCACCACCAACTCCTGGAGTTTACTCAAACTCGTGAGTTGGTGATGCCATCCAACCATCTCATCCTCTGTTGTCCCCTTCTCCTCCTGCCTTCAATCTTTCCCAGCATCTGGGCTTAATTAAGGATGGAGTCTTGTGGTATATAATTTTTCTGAAGTTGATACACAACTAATCAGCTATTAATTCATCTTATTTTATTAGTCCTCCAGGTTTTATTTCTCTGCCTTGCCCCTGTTCATATCATGATTGAAATCTTGTCTGAATTACCTCGTATAATTTCTTTCTTTGCAGTCTAATGAATATGTCAGAAATGGAAAATAAGATCTGATTGATAAAGAAGAAAAACCCACACTAACTTGTGAATGACTTCATTTGCTTTCTGTTTGATTTTTTTTTTTTTAATGAAAATCCTTTAGGTTTCTTAATAATAACTTTGGAAAATAGAAATAATATAAAAGTGAATTACTCCCAAATCCAGTTAGCAAAATATAACCAGTGTTAAAATTTGTATGTGTCTTCTTTTTAGCTTTTTTCTTTGTCAGCTTAAAAAATTTTGATAGTGGTGCATGGTTACTCTTCTCTTGGGTAAATAGTTAGCCTAAGTTATAGGTAGGTGTACATGTACCTTCTTAAGAAATTGCTAAACCATTTTGTAACATAAATGTTAACATTTATGTTCCCATCAAGAGTTTGTAAAAATTTTTAGTAGTTTCACATACTAACTCCTGGGATGGCCACTCTTACTAATTTTACCCATTCTAGTGGAATAACTAGTGGATAAAACATTGTGATTATAATTGTCATTTTACTAATGAGTAATGTCTTCCACTGGAGAAGGAAATGGCAAACCACTTCAGTATTCTTGCCTTGAGAACCCAATGTATGAAAAGGCAAAATGATAGGATACTGAAAGAGGAATTCCCCAGGTCGGTAGGTGCCCAAGATGCTACTGGAGATCAGTGGAGAAATAGCTCCAGAAGGAATGAAGGGATGGAGCCAAAGCTAAAACAATACCCAGTTGTGTATGTGACTGGTGATAGAAGCAAGGTCTCATGCTGTAAAGAGCAATATTGCATAGGAACTTGGAATGTTAGGTCTGTGAATCAAGGCAAATTGGAAGTGTTCAAACAGGAGATGGTGAGAGTGAATGTCGACGTTTTAGGAATCAGCTAACTAAAATGGACTGGAATGGGTGAATTTAACTCAGATGACCATTATATCTACTACTGTGGGCAGGAATCCCTTAGAAGAAATGGAGTAGGCATCATGGTCAACAGAAGAGTCCGAAATGCAGTGGTTGGATGCAATCTCGAAAACGACGGAATGAACTCTGTTTGTTTCCAAGGCAAACCATTCAATATCACGGTAATTCAGGTCTATGCCCCAACCAGTAACGCTGAAGAAGCTGAAGTTGAACGGTTCTATGAAGACCTACAAGGCCTTTTAGCCAAAAAAGATGTCCTTTTCATTATAGGGGATTGGAATGCAAAAGTAAGAAGTCAAGAAACACCTGGAGTAACAGGCAAATTTGGCCTTGGAATACGGAATGAAGCAGGGCAAAGGCTAATAGAGTTTTGCCGAGAGAACGCAGTGGTCATAGCAAACACCCTCTTCCAACAACACAAGAGAAGACTCTACACATGGACATCACCAGATGGTCAAAACCAAAGTCAGATTGATTATATTCTTTGCAGTCAAAGATGGAGAAGCTCTATACAATCAGCAAAAACAAGACCAGCAGCTGACTGTGGCTCAGATCATGAACTCCTTATTGCCAAATTCAGACTTAAATTGAAGAAAGTGGAGAAAACCACTAGACCATTCAGGTATGACCTAAATCAAATCCCTTATGATTATACAGTGGAAGTGAGAAATAGAGTTAAGGGACTAGATCTGATAGAGTGCCTGATGAACTATGGACGGAGGTTTGTGACATTGTGCAGGAGACAGGGATCAAGACCATCCCCATGGAAAAGAAATGCAAAAAAGCAAAATTGCTGTCTGAGGAGGCCTTACAAATAGCTGTGAAAAGAAGAGAAGCTAAAAGCAAAGGAGAAAGGAAAGATAGAAGCACCTGAATGCAGAATTCCAAAGCATAGCAAGAAGAGATAAGAAAGCCTTCCTCAGCAATCAATGCAAAGAAATAGAGGAAAAAAACAGAATGGGAAAGACTAGAGATCTCTTTAAGAAAATTAGAGATACCAAGGGAACATTTCATGCAAAGATGGGCTCGATAAAGGACAGGAATGGTATGGACCTACAGAAGCAGAAAATATTAAGAAGAGATGGCAAGAATACACAGAAGAACTATACAGAAAAGATCTTCACGACCACAATGGTGTGATCACTCACCTAGAGCCAGACATCCTGGAATGTGAAGTCAAGTGGGCCTCAGAAAGCATCACTAGGAAGAAAGCTAGTGGAGGTGATGGAATTCCAGTGGAGCAATTTCAAATCCTGAAGGATGATGCTGTGAAAGTGCTGCACTCATATGCCAGCAAATTTGGAAAACTCGGCAGTGGCCACGAGACTGGAAAAGGTCAGTTTTCATTCCAATCCCAAAGAAAGGCAATGCCAAAGAATGCTCAAACTACCGCACAATTGCACTCATCTCACACGCTAGTAAAGTAATACTTAAAATTCTCCAAGCCAGGCTTCAGCAATATGTGAACCGTGAACTTCCTGATGTTGAAGCTGGTTTTAAAAAAGACAGAGGAACCAGAGATCAAATTGCCAACATCCACTGGATCATCGAAAAAGCAAGAGAGTTCCAGAAAAACATCTATTTCTGCTTTATTGACTATGCCAAAGCCTTTGATTGTGTGGACCACAACAAACTGTGGAAAATTCTGAAAGAGATGGGAATACCAGACCACCTGACTTGCCTCTTGAGAAACCTATATGCTGGTCAGGAAGCAACAGTTAGAATTGGACATGGAACAACAGACTGGTTCCAAATAGGAAAAGGAGTACGTCAAGGCTGTATATTGTCACCCTGCTAATTTAACTTCTATGCAGAGTACATCATAAGAAATGCTGGGCTGGAAGAAGCACAAGCTGGAATCAGGATTGCCAGGAGAAATATCAATAACCTCAGATATGCAGATGACACCACCCTTATGGCAGAAAGGGAAGAGGAACTAAAAAGCCTCTTGATGAAAGTGAAAGAGGAGAGTGAAGAAGCTGGCTTAAAGCTCAACATACAGAAAATGAAGATCGTAGCATCTGGTCCCATCACTTCATGGGAAATAGATGGGGAAACAATGGCTGACTTTATTTTTCTGGGCTCCAAAATCACTGCAGATGGTGATTGCAGCCACGAAATTAAAAGACAATTACTCCTTGGAAGGAAAGTTATGACCAACCTAGATAGCATATTCAAAAACAAAGACATTACTTTGCCAACAAAGGTCCGTCTAATCAAGGCTATGTTTTTTCCAGTAGTCATGTATGGATGTGAGAGTTGGACTGTGAAGAAAGCTGAGCGCCGAAGAATTGATGCTTTTGAACTGTGGTGTTGGAGAAGACTCTTGAGAGTCCCTTGGACTGCAAGGAGATCCAACCAGTCCATTCTGAAGGAGATCAGTCCTGGGTGTTTTTTGGAAGGAACGATGGCTAAAGATGAAACTCCAGTACTTTGGCCACCTCATGCGAAGAGTTGACTCATTGGAAAAGATTCTGATGCTGGGAGGGATTGGGGGCAGGAGGAGAAGGGGATGACCGAGGATGGGATGGCTGGATGGCATCACCGACTTGATGGACATGAGTCTGAGTGAACTCCGGGAGTTGGTGATGGACAGGGAGGCCTGGTGTGCTGTGACTCATGAGGTCGCAAAGAGTCGGACATGATTGGGCGACTGAACTGAATTGAATGATGTTGAGGATCTTATCATGTGCTTGTTTGCCATCTATATGTCTTTGATGGTCTGTTGAAATATTTGGTCCATTTTTAAGTTGTATTGTCTAATGAGTTGTATGTTTTAGATACTAGTTCTTTGTTGCATTATGCAAATAACTTATTTCTCATCATATCTTTATCTACTATCAATAATTCTTATCTGCCACAAATATTGCTGTACTGCTTTCCTTAGTAATGATTTTCTGGGGTTATTTTGGCTGCTCTGCATGGTTTGCAGGATCTTAGTTCCCTGACCAGGGATGAACCCATGGAATTCTTTTATAAGAAATAATTGTTCTGTCTCACACATTCATTCATTCAGTTATTTATTAATACTGTAGGACACATAAATATTAATGTTGTCATTGTTTATTGCTCAGATTATCCTGCATCTGACTATTGGAAGCTCTTTGCTGTTAGCTCGTATTCATCTTTCAACATGCCTCATTATTTGTTTTGGAGCACTTCTTCATTTTCTGGTTTGTCTTTTATTTTTCCTCCTCAGGCCTGGAATTGATCATTTTTCAAGGAGTTCGGGTTCCTTTTATCTCAGAATAGTGTTTAGAAGCCAAGGTCTCAGCTCTAAAAGTGCTAGTTGCTCCTACTTCTAGGTGTTTTGAACAAATAGATCTAAGAACTTGTATTTTTTGACCTATCTCTGTGTAAATATTTGTTCATATATATTAAAAACCATGAATTCATACTGATAAACCAGTTTTAATCTACTGACACCAGATTCAGTCTAGCCTTTCTTTTTTCCTTATTTGTAACTCCTTTTTCCAACAGTGCAAAACTTGGCTGTTATCTACAATTTATTTATTATTTGTTCAGTTCTGGTGTACATGTAAATGTAATTTCAGAATTACTATTATAAATATATTTACTTCCTAGAGTGTGGTATTGTGTACACCTCTTTTTGTCTTTAGTCTCATACTGTATAGGCACCATACTGGTGTCCAATGTTCTGTTCTTACCTGTGTTGTTCATTGCTGTTATGTTACTCATTTGAAATACAGTTTTGTTACTGCTTCTTATCCATTTTGAGTCCTTCTCACATTCTGGCAGGTTTTGGTTCTTTTTTTCATTGGGATATACGAAATGTTGTTCAGTTGCTAGTGCATGTCTGAGTCTTTGTGACTCCATGAACTGTAGCTCACCAGGCTTCTCTGTCCTCCACTATGTCTGGCAGCTTGATCAGATTCATGTCTGTTCAGTTGGTGAGGCTATCTAAGTATCTTGTCTTCTGCCGCCCCCTTCCCCTTTTGCCTTTAGTCTTTCCCAGCATCAGGGTCTTTGCCAGTGATCAGCTCTTCGCATCAGGTGGCCAAAGTATTGGAGCTTCAGCTAAGCCTCAGTCCATCCAATGAACATTCAAGGTTGATTTCCTTTAGAATTGACTACTTTGGTCTCCTTGCTGTCCAAGGGACTCTGAAGAGTTTTCTCCAGCACCACAATTTGAAAGCATCAGTTCTTAGATGCTCAGCCTTCTTTATGGTCCAGCACTCATATCCACACATGGAAA
The DNA here is from genome assembly GCF_001704415.2 of Capra hircus. Lineage (NCBI taxonomy): Eukaryota > Metazoa > Chordata > Mammalia > Artiodactyla > Bovidae > Capra > Capra hircus. The sequence goes on from NC_030811.1 coordinate 58,917,547, forward strand.
AAAGCTATGGAATAACCATAGCTTTGACTGTATGAACCTTTGTTGGCCAAATATTACATCTCTTCTTTTTTATATGCTGTCTAGGTTTGTCGTAGCTTTACTTCCAAGGAGCAAGTGTCTTTTAATTTCATGGCTGCAGTCACCATCTGCAGTGATTTTGGAGGCCAAGAAAATAAAGTCTGTCACTGTTACTCCATTTTTGCCCCATCTGTGGCTTCCCAGGAGGTGATATTGGTAAAGAACTTGCCTGCCAGTGCAGGAGACATAAGTGATAAGGGTTTGATCCATGGGTCAAGAAGATACCCTGGAGAAGGAAATGGTAACCCGCTCCAGTATTCTTGCCTGGAGAATCCCGGGACGGGGGAGCCTGGTGGGCTGCCGTCTATCGGTCGCACAGAGTCGGACACGACTGAAGCGACTTTGCAGCAGCAGCGGCAGCCTGTGCATATCTGAGGTTGTTGATATTTCTCCCGGCAATCTTGATTCCAGCTTGTGATTCACCCAGCCAGGCATTTTAGATGATGTACTCTGCATATAAGTTAAGTAAGCAGGATGACAATATACAGCCTTTATGTACTCCCTCCTACCATCTTGCTGGGGCTTCTCCTTTGCCCTTGGACGTGGGGTATCTTTTTTTGGTGGGATCCAGCATTCTCCTGTTGATGGTTGTTCAGCAGTGAGTTGTATTTGTAGTTCTCACAATAGTTAGAACTGGAGTTAGAATGACAGAAATAGAGGAAAACAATAGAATGGGAAAGACTAGAGATCTCTTCAAGAAAATTAGTTACCTAGGGAAGATTTCATGCAAAGATGGGTACAATAAAAGGACAGAAATGGTATGGACCTAACAGAAGCAGAAGATATTAAGAAGAGGTGGCAGGAATACACAGAGAACTGTACAAAACAGATCTTCATGACCCAGATAATGACGATGGTGTGATCACTCTCCTAGAGGCAGACATCCTGGAATGTGAAGTCAAATGGGCCTTAAAGCATTACTGTGAACAAAGCCACTGGAGGTGATGGAATTCCAGTTGAGCTATTTAAAATCCTAAAAGATGATGCTGTGAAAGTGCTGCACTCAGTATGCCAGCAAATTTGGAAAACTCAGCAGGGGACTCAGAACTGGAAAAGGTCAGTTTTTATTCCAATCCCAAAGAAAGGCAATGCCATAGAATGCTCAAACTACCGCACAGTTGCACTCGTCTCACACACTAGCAAAGTAATGCTCAAAATTCTCCAAGCCAGGCTTCAACAGTATGTGGACTGTGAACTTCAGATGTTCAAGTTGGTTTTAGAAAAGGCAGAGGAACCAGAGATCAAATTGCCAACATCTGTTGGATCATGGAAAAAGCAAGAGAGTTCCAGAAAAACATCTACAAGCTGGAAAATTCTTAAAGAGATGGGCATACCAGGCCATGTGACCTGCCTCCTGAGAAATTTGTATGCAAGTCAAGAAGCAACAGTTAGAACTGTACATGGAACAACAGACTGATTCCAAATTGGGAAAGGAGTATGTCAAGGCTGTATACTGTTACTCTGCTTATTTAACTTATATGCAGAGTACACCATGAGAAATGCTGGGCTGGAGGAAGCACAAGCTGGAATCTAGATTGCCGGGAGAAATATCAATAAGCTGGGATATGCAGGTGACACCACCCTTATGGCAGAAAGCGAAGAAGAACTAAAGAGCCTGTTGATGAAAGTGAAAGAGGAAAGTGAAAAAGTTGGCTTTAAAACTCAACATTCCAGAAAACTAAGATCATGGCATCCGGTCCCATCACTTTCACAGCAAATAGATGGGGAAATAATGGAAACAGTGACTGATTTTATTTTATTTTTTGGAGTCCAGAATCACTGCAGATGGTGATTGCAGCCATGAAATTAAAAGACGCTTACTTCTTGGAAGACAAGCTATGACCAACCTAGACAGCATATTGAAAAACAGAGACATTACTTTGCCAACAAAGGTCCATCTAGTCAAAGCTATGGCTTTCCCAGTAGTTATGTATGGATGTGAGAGTTGGACTGTAAAGAAAGCTGAGCGCTGAAGAATTGATGGTTTTGAACTGTGGTGTTGAAGAAGACTCTTGAGAGTCCCTTGGACTTCAAGGAGATCCAGCCAGTCCATCCTAAAGGCATTCACTCCTGAATGTTCATTGGAAGGACTGATGCTGAAGCTGAAGCTCCAATATTATGGCCACTTGATATAAAGAAGTAACTTGTGGTAAAGACCCTGAAGCTGGGAATGATTGAAGGCAGGAGGAGAAGGGGATGACAGAAGATGAGACAGTTGGATGGCATCACTGGCTCTATGGACATGAGTTTGAGTAAGCTTCAGGAGTTGGTGATGGACAGGGAAACCTGGCATGTCGCAGTCCATGGGGTCACAAAGAGTCAGACACAACTGAGTGACTGAACTGAACTGTATGGTAGTTTGAATATTATTTGGCACTGCGTTTCTTTAGGATTGGAGTGAAAACTGGCTTTGCCATTCCTTTGGCCATTGCTGAGTTTTCCAAATTTGCTGACATATTGAGTGCAGCCCTTTAACAGCATCATCTTTTAGGATTTTAGATAGCTCTTTTGGAATTCCGTCACTTCCACTAGCTTTGTTTGTAGTAACGTTCTTAAGGCCCACTTGACTTGACACTCTGTGATGTCCAACTCTAGGTAAAACATTACTGTGGTATTAATCGTCAGTTCTGTAAAACAGTATGTCTGGAAATGTCCCTTCCATGTCTTATCTCTTTTACACTTTTACCCATCTCATTTTCCTTTTCTACCATTTAACCACCCGTCTGTTTGGGTGACCAATCTTAATAGTTTCTTTCTTAGTTTTTAATTTCTTCCTATCGTCTTCACAGATAAGAAGATACATGTAGGAAAACAGATATAAAAATTATATTGAGTTGGCCAAAAAGTTCTTTTGGGTTTTTCTGTAAACTGTTACAGGAAAATGCAAACAAACTTTTTGGCCAACCCAATATATGAAAAGTAGTGTATTATAGACACTACATACTTGATTCTCTGACAGCTTTATTAAGATACAATTCACCTGCTGTAAAATTCATCCCTTTAAATTGAACAATTCTGTGATTTTTAGTATATTAACAGAGTTGTGCAACCATCGTTATGTCTTATTTGAGGACATTTTCATCAACCCCAATGAAACCGTGTATATTAACAGTTACTCCCGCTACCTCCCATTCCCAGGTCTTGACAACAGCTAATCTACTTCCCATCTCTATAGAATTTCCTATTCTGAGCATTTCATATAAATGAAATCTTAGAAAATTTTTTTGTAATTAGCTTCTTTGACTTACCATGATGTTTTAAGGTTCAACCATATTGTAGCATCCATCAGTACTTCATACCTTTTTACTATTAAATATTTTATTGCATGGCTGTTCATGTACATATGTGGTCAGTCATGTTTGACTCTTTGAGACCCTAAGGACTGCAGCCTACCAGGCTGACTTGTCTATGGAATTTTGCAGACACGAATACCGGAGTGGGTCGCCATTTCCTCCTCCAGGGGATCTTACAGCCCCAGGGATTGAACCAGTGTCTCTTAACATCTCTTTCATTGGCAGGTGGGTTCTTTACCACCAGCACCACCTGGGAAGCCCCGTTAGCCATTAGAGAATTGCAAGAAAACAACAGTGATACTATCACTCCAACAGTGATAGTTTAAAGGGACAGACTAATAACAAGTGTGAACATGAATGTGCAGAAACTGAACCCCTCTCACATTACTGGGGGGAATGTAAATGTCAGAGCTGCTTCAGCAAACAGTTTGGCAGTTTCTCAGAAAGTTACCCTAAGATGCAGCAATTACATCCCTACGTATATATATCCAAAAGAAGAAACATAAGTCCATATGAAAACATTGTGAATCTGTAAACAAAATTATGTGTTATTTATACAGTAAGGCTTCCCTGGTGGCTCAGTGGTAAAGAATCTGCCTGACAGTGTAGTATTCTTGCCCAAAGAATCCCATGGACAGAGGAGCTTGGCAGGCAGAGTTGAATGTGACTGAAGTGACTTAGCATGCAAGCACACAATGGCTAATGATGCTCAACATCTTTATATGTGCCTGTCGGCAATTTGTATATCTTCGGTGGAAAAACCAAAGTGTTAGTTGCTCAGTCGTGTCTGACTCTGTGACTCCATGGACTGTAGCCTGCCATGTTCCTCTGTCCATGGGATTCTCTAAGCAAGAATACTGGAGTGGGTTCCCATTCCCTTCTCCATGAGATCTTCATGATCTGGGGATTGAACCCTGGTGTCCCAAATTGTAGGCAGATTCTTTACCATCTGAGCCATCAGGGAAGCCCATCTTCTGTGGGGCAATGTTTACTGAAGTGCTGTGCCCAATTTTTAGTTAGGTTATTTATCTTTTCATTTATTGCTGTGGAGATTACCTTTAATAACTTATAGCATTATAATTTGGGTTACTACCAGCTTAGTTTCAGTAAAATACAGTAGTTTTGCTCCTGTACTTTTCATTTCCTTTTACCTCCTTTGTGCTCCTAGTGTCATACAAATTACTTCTTTCTGGTTTATAAACCCCAAAACAAAATTTAATAATTATTGCTTTGTAATTTCAGTCACTCAGTTGTGTCCGACTCTTTGTGACTCCATGGACTGCAGCACACCAGGTTTCCCTGTCCCATTACCAACTCCAAGAGCTTGCTCAGACTCATGTCCTTCGAGTTGGTGATGCCGTCCAACCGTCTCATCCTCTGTCATCCCCTTCTCCTCCCGCCTTCACTCTTTCCTAGCATCAGGGTCTTTTCCAATGAGTCAGTTCTTCGCATCAGGTAGCCAAAGTATTGGAGCTCCAGCTTCAGCATCAGTCCTTCTAATGACTGTTCAGGACTGATTTCCTTTAGGATTGACTGGTTTGATCTCCTTGCAGTCCAAGGGACTCTCAAGAATCTTCTCCAGCACCACAGTTCAGAAGCATCAATTCTTTGGCGCTCAGCTTTCTTTATGGTCCAACTCTCACATCCGTACATGACTACTGGAAAAACCATAGCCTTGACTAGATGGATCTTTGCTGACAAAGTAATGTCTCTGCTTTTTAATACACTGTCTAGGTTGGTCGTAGCTTTTCTTCCCAGGAGCAGGCATCTTTTAATTTCATGGCTGTAGTCACCATCTGCAGTGATTTTGGAGCCCAAGAAAATATAGTATGTCACTGTTTCCATTATTTCCCCATCTATTTGACATGAAGTGATAGGACTTGATGCCATGATCTTAGTTTTCTGAGTGTTTAGTTTTTTTTGTCTTTTTTTAAATTTTTTTATTTTTTAATTTAATTTTTTTTTTTGAGTGTTTAGTTTTAAGCCAACTTTTTCACACTCCTCTTTCACTTTCATCAAGAGGATCTTTAGTTCCTCTTCACTTTCTGCCATAAGGGTAATTGCTGTGTAAAGTGTGCCTTTAAATCAGATAGGAGAGTTGCAAATAAAAATTACATTTGTACTGTCTTTTGTGTTTACTTATTATGTAGTGTTTCTATCTGATTGTGAGGAATTTTCAATTTTTGCTTATCAGAGAATGTCTTAGGTTCAGCTTTATTTTTGAAAGATGCCTTTGGTAGATGCTGAATTCTTGGTTGATATTCTTTTTGTTTTACTGTCTTCAATATGTCATCCATCTACTTTCTGGCCTGTGTGGTTTCTGATGAGATGTTTGTCATTATTCATATTGAGTCACCTATATAGAGTCATTTAAGTCTCTTGCTGCTTTCCTGATTCTTTGTCTATTTTTTGGCAATTTGATTGTGATGAGTCTAGCTGTGGATCTCTGCTTTTTCTCTGTTTGAAGTTGCTGAGCTTTTATTGTGTTGACATGTTTTTCTTCAGATTCGGGATGTTGTCTGCCATTGTTTCTTCAAATATACTTTTTGCCTCTTTTTCTTCTTGTCTTTTTCCGTATGTCCTTTTTTCCAGTACTTCATGTTGGTATGCTTGATTTTGTTCCACACTTTCTGGCTGTGTAGTTTTTTATTCCCTCTCTTATTATTTCTGTTCCTTAGCCTGGTAAATGTTATTTGACGGTCTTATTTTGCTAGCTCGTATCAGTTTTTGAACCTCTTTCTCTATAGTGAAATTTCATTTCAGTTATTCTACTTTATAACAATAATTTTTTTCTTTATTTTTGCTTGTGCTAGGTCTATGTTGCTGTGAGCCTTTCTCTAGTTTGGAGAGTGGGGGCTTTTCTCCCCTGTGGTGTGCAGGTTTCCCATTGTGGTGGCTTCTCTTCTTGTGGGGCATGGGCTCTAGGGTGCATTGGCTTCAATAGTTGCCACACGTGGGCTCAGTATTTGCAGTTCCCAGTCTCTGAAGCACAGACTGAGGAGTTCTGACACACCAGCTTATTTGCTTTGTGCCATGTGGGATCTTCCCAGACCAGGGATCCAACCTGTGTCCCCTGCATTGGCAGGCATTTTCTTTACCACTGGGCCACCAAGGTAGCCCTCCACTTTTCAACTTGAGGATTTTTATTTGGTTCTTTTAAATAATTTCTTTCTGTTTATTAATCATCTCTATTTGGTGAATGTAGTTCTTATACTTTCTTTTAGTTTTTTAGAAATGATTTCCTTTAGTTATTTCAATGTATTCAAAATAGCAGATTTAAAGTCTTTGCCTATGTTTAAGTTTTCTCAGAGTTAGCTTCTGTTGATTGCTTTTTTCTCCCCATGAATGTGGGTTATACTTTTGTACTTTCTTGGGTTTTTTTTTTTTTTTCCATCTCATAAGTTTTTGTTGAAAACTGGGCATTTTAAGCAAAACAGCGTGACAGCTGTGGTCAAATTGTCCATCTCCCCTCTTTCCTTCACCCCAGGATTTATTATTATTTTTTGTTGTTTAGAGACTTTTGAGGAACTAATTCTGTAAAGTCTGTTTTCTTTGTCTTGTTTTGTTACTGAAGTCTTTAATAATCCTATTGGTTGGTTGTGGGGTCTTGCAAGGAGTCAGACAGGTCAAATAATCTTTTTGGGGAATGGAGCTTTGAAGAAGCCTATTCTCTTCCAGTTGCTGACTGGGTGCTGATTTTTGCCATGATTGCATGCTGTTGGTTTTCAAGGCTACTGTAAAACAGGTGAGGGAAGATACGAATGGGCAAGTTAAAATGCAACAAGAACTGCTGTTTTTACTGACATCCAGCCCTTTTTCTTGAGTAAGTGTTCTTTGAATTGCTATAACCCTTTTGTTCATTTCCAGAGTTCAGAAGAAATTGATTTTGATAATTTTGCCTCTTACTGCTTTTAATGAAGGAGAGAATTTTCTTAAGTCTTTACTCTGTTGATTTCTTTAATGTCACTCCACTGTATATCCTTTTGTTTTCCAGTGTACACATAAGAGAATCTTTAAAAGTAAATATTACTATGCCAGCTGTCTAATAATAGTTTTTCCATTCAGGATATTGGTATTTGTCATGTCTGGTCTTCTAGAAGTTCTAATTTCTGCATGGTGTTTTAACACATGGGAGTAACATAATATTTGTTTCACTTGTTTTTGAAACTTTGGTTTTTATGATTTTTCATTATCCTTAACAGTGCTTTGTTGAATGTTGTTTTATCCAAACTTTATAAATCTATAAGGTATACATTTGTGGAAGTGAAATTTATTGAGTGAGAGAGCATGAAGACTTAAGTTTTCAATGCATGTGGGCAAGTTGATCTTTAGGGAAGTGGTTTCATGTATATTTCACCAGTAATGTGTGAAAGTGCCTGTTTTCCCACATCCTCACACTACTGGGTACTACTGTTCATTTAATTTAGTGCTCTCCAGTAGATCTTTTCGTAATTATGAAAATGTTCTATATCTATGAAATTTCCATTTCTATATCGAGTAGGGTAATCACTACCAACATATGGCTCTTGAGCACTTGAAATGTAGCTAGTCCTAAATAAGGTATGCTATATTTCAAAGATTATTACAAAGCAAAAGCATATAGAAAAATTAATAATGTAAAGTGAGTCATAATAACTTTTTATATTGACTGAATGTTGAGATGTTGATATTATATATACATTGGGTGAAATAAAATGTTAATTTCACCTTTTTACTCATGTGTCTGTTGTAATATTTATTACATAGATAATTCATCTTATGTTTCTATCAGTAGTTGTCTAGATTGTAGACCATTCTTCCTTTTAAAAAAGCCCTGCTTCTTTAAAGCTTATGCTATTTAATAACAGTTATTTTCTCACTCTTCTTAAATTTGTCAGATACCGTATCCCTGTTTTCTCTTCATTTGTTAAAGATGGCACCAAACAATTTTTCTTTCTACTCCAAGCCTTGTTATTATTCTGGGGCATATTTAGTGACCATATATAAAACTTGTTCAATAATTTAACTTACACATCTGGGATTATTGTTAAGCCATCATTTTAACGGCTCCATGTGGTCATCATCTGGAACTTCTGTCCCACCTCTGAAGACTTAAGTATATGGCTTTTTCTGTCTACAGCTTCATATTCTCTTAGCTGTCTCATTTCCTTACTTCCTCCCTTGGATCCTTGACCCTCTCCATTTTGTTCAGTGATTCACTTCAACCATACCTGTCAGCTCTCATGATGCCTTGTAGTTTTTGTGTGCCCTTTCTGCAAAATAACAGCTTCAGATAACAGTCTTGGCTTACATTCAGTTACAGATTGCTACTGGAGTAAAAGATCACATGGTTCAGTTCAGTCACTCAGTGGTGTCCAGTTCTTTGCGACCCCATGGACTACAGCATGCCAGGCTTCCCTGTCCATCACAGATTTATCCTAAACTAGTGGACAGAATTGCTTGGATGCCTGCTGTGTATTCTTAGCCCTTCTTTTTGTTTTGATGATTGCTGATTCAAATCTTTTGGAGAAGGCAATGGCACCCCACTGCAGTACTCTTGCCTGGAAAATCCCATGGACGGAGGAGCCTGGTAGGCTGCAGTCCATGGGGTAGTTGAGGGTCGGACACGACTGAGCGACTTCACTGTCACTTTTCACTTTCATGCATTGGAGAAGGAAATGGCAACCCACTCCAGTGTTCTTGCCTGGAGAATCCCAGGGACGGGGGAGCCTGGTGGGCTGCCGTCTATGGGGTCGCACAGAGTTGGACACGACTGAAGCGACTTAGCAGCAGCAGCAGCAGATTCAAATCTTTTTCTCTTAAAATTCCCTGGTAAGTCCCTTTAGGATTAGCAAATGATTTTTCTGTCTGATATTTAAAGAAAATCCTGTCTTTCACTCCAAAATGTTATCTGTATCCTAGTTTACCTTCCTTTCTTTAGCCACTTGTCTAGGTAATGCTTTTTTTAAAATTTATTTTTATTTAAAAAATTTATTTGTTGAAGTATAGTAGATTTACAATGTTGTGTAATTTCTGCTGTACAGCAGTGACTCATTTATATACACATATGCTTTCTTTTTAATATTCCTTTCCACTGTGGTTTATCTCAGGGTATTGAACATAGTTCTCTGTGCTATATACTAGGACCTTGTTTATCCATTCTATATGTAATAACTTGCATCTACTGACCCCAAACTCGCAGCATTTAAGCATGCAGCCATCCTTTTTTTTTTTAATTCCTAAAACCCTGCCTTAACCCTTTGTTGTTCTCTAAATTCTACTCTGTTGCTCTTCTGTTCACAGATAAGCATTCAGAAAAAATTGACTTGTTTACGCTCACTGTCTGCAGTTACTTACTACTTATTTATTTCCATTATGCCTCCATCCGTCTTTCCCTTATCAGTCCACTGCTCTGACAATGGTCCCTGATAATGTTAAATAGATTCTTTTCTATCTCTGTATTGACCACTCCAGAGCATGTGGTACAGTTGACCACTTCTTGAAGGAAGCCACTACAGTTGACCTCCTTGAACTGCTTCTAAAAACTGTTTTCCTCATTCTTCTTTTTTCACCTTTTCCTAGGTTGTGTAGGTCATAGAGTTGGGATTTTGTTGTTGGTTGTGGCCTGCTTCCTACTTTGAATATTGTACTTGGATTCATAACCCATGGCCTTCATACCATTTAAATGTTGATGACTTAAAATGTTAATATCTGCCTTAAAATGTTAGTATCTGCCTAACCTAGACATTTCTAGAACTTCTAACTTATATATATATAGCTGCCTACTAGATATTTGTTTTCCTAAAGCCCTTAAACTCAAGTGAATTTTGCTTTTAGTGACTGGAACCACCATTAATCCAGCTCAGTCTAAATTCATAAATTTAGAATTTATGTCTTGATGTTCCCCCCACAAGTTACAGAGACTTGTCACTTCAGCTCCTTAATATCTAACCCAGCATTGTTCATTAGAAGTTGATGTAAGTCACATATGTAATTTAAGCTTTTCTGGTAGCCTAGGCTTCCCTAGTGGCTCAGATGGTAAATAATCTGTCTGCAGTGCAGGAGACGTGGGTTCAATCCCTGGGGCGGGAAGATCCCCTGGAGAAGTAAATGGCAAGCCACTGCAATATTCTTGCCTAGAGAATCCCATAGACAGAGGAACCTGGCAGGCTATAGTCCAGAGGGTCACACAGAGTTGGACATGACTGAAGTGACTTTGCATGCAGGCATGTTAAAAAGTTGAAAAGAAGGAATTTAATTTTAGTATCATTTTTATATAGCCCAATATAGCTAAAATTTTATTTCAATAAGTAATCAGTATAAAAATTGATATTTTATTTTTTTTTCATAATAAGTCTTTAAAACCTGATTTGTGGGACTTCCCTGCTGGTCCAGTGGCTAAGGCTCCATGCTCCCAGAGCAGGGGGCCCGGGGTTCGATCCCTGGTTAGGGAACTAGATCCCACATGCTTCAACTAAGACCCGGCACAATCAAATAAATAAATAAAAATAAGTATATATAAAAAAACCTGGTTTGTATTTTATGCTTAGTATGTGTGTGAAAGTGGCTCAGTTGTGTCCGACTCTTTGCAGCTTCGAGGACTATACAGTCCATGGAGTTCTCTAGGCCAGAATATTGGAGTAGGTAGCTGTTCCCTTTTCCAGGGGATCTTCCCAACCCAGGAATCGAACCCAGGCCTCCTGCATTGCAGGTGGATTCTTTACCAATGGAGCCAGAGCATATCCCATTTCAGACTTGCTAAATTTCAAGTGGTCAGTAGCCACATGGAGCTAGTGGCTACTGTAATGAACAGTAGTGTTCTAACTTAATTTCTCTTAATCCTTGCTACTTCTGTCATGATTCAGGTCCTAATTTCTTCCTTGGGCTACTGCAGCAGATCTTGAAATTGCTACCAGTCTCTCCTCAATATTCTTATTAGTTGTAATTTTCTAAAATATGAATGTGACTTGGCTTGTGAATTAATGTGATAGTGCAGTTTTCTGCTTAAAATTCTTTAATACTCTTCATAAGTTTTCAAGATGATGCCTCGTCTAAGTTCTTTACTGTGGCCTACAAAGACCTTTGTGATCTGGATTTTGCTTGACTTCCTACTCTGCATCTCCTAGACCTTGATTATGAGGTGTACTGAACTATTTCTAGTTACCAAAAAGATCTGTACTTTCTTCTCTTGCTTTTGGGCCTTTACAGTTGCCAATTTGCTTGTCCATATTGTGCAGCACCTACCCAAATTTCTCATCAGACTAAGGCCTGCTAGTCCTTTAGAATCTGAAGATTCTGACAACAGGATGGGAGAAAGCACCCGTCGTTTTTGTTCTCATAGCTGTCTTCCTGTGCTTGCTTCCATTATAGTGTTTATCACTGTATTAATAGAATTGCCTTCTAACTTCTCTGACCTCAGATTCTTAGTTTCATAAGCAGGGACCTTGTTTTCATTAGCTTCTATATCCCTAATTTGTGATACATACATTATGTGAATCCAGTAGTTATGTTAAATGAGTGTGGCCAGTAATTCTATAAAAAGACATTTAAATTCCAAGTTCAGAGCAAAGAAAAAATTTTATTAAAATTTTAAAGTTACCTCTTACATGTATTCATACAGATATTACATCTTTTAGGTAGAGTAACCAAGCATCCAGAATAAGATTAAGAAAGTGAAAGTTGGTTCTGTTTGTACACAGTTGTTCATCTCAGTAAAAACGGAGGAGCTAGGGGCATGCAAACTAACGTATGACCTTTAAAGAAAATTGAGGAGGGGACAGTAAAGCTAATATTTAGGAAACACTTATGTGATCCTGTAACATCTTAGTAGTGTTGTTATATTAAATCTAGAATCTAGCTACTTTTGCACCAGTTATATTTAAAATACTTAAGACTTTTCAGTAGTGAAGTTCTGTAACTTTCCCCTTGAGTTATGTAAGAGATGGTAGGGATTTCAAGTGCTAGATAGTTTCGTCTATGTGTATGATATAAGGCTTCTGTTAGAGTTAATAAGTAGACAACTAAATTTATGTAGCTTTGTCTTTTGTATTGAGTGGTTGTTTTTGTGTTTAGAATTACATAAACTTTAGGAGAAAGCTTGCAGTTTATCTATGTTTTAAAATTCAAAGTTGATACAGCTTGAATTTGAATTATATAGAAAAGACCAAATTTACCTTTGGAATATTAAGTTACTGATGTAAACCTTCCTTGAATCTTTATAGTGGGATTTTTTTCCCCTTTTTTATTATTGTAGTTACTAAGTGGAGAAATAGAACCTTGGTCATATTAGGTAATTTGGGGCTGAATATCTATCTCTTTTGTAAAGTTGGTGAGTTCAGTTCAGTCGCTCAGTCGTGTCCGACTCTGCGACCCCATGGACTGCAGCATACCAGGCTTCCCTGCCCGTCACCAGCTCCTGGGGCTTGCTCAGATTCATGTCCGTGATGCCGTCCAACCGTCTCATCCTCTGTTGCCCTCTTCTCCTCCTGCGTTCAATCTTTCCCAGAATCAGGGTCTTTTCCAGTGAGTCAGTTCTTCACATCAGGTGGCCAAAGTATTGGAATTTGAGCTTCACCATCTGTCCTTCCAGAGAACATTGAGGATGAACTGATTGGATCTCCTTGCTATCCAAGGGACTCTCAAGAGTCTTCTCCAACACCACAGAACAAAAGCATCAATTATTCGGTGTTCAGCTTTCTTTATAGTCCAACTCTCACAACCATACATGACTACAGGAAAAGCCATAGCTTTGACTAGACGGACCTTTGTGGACAAAGTAATGTCTCTGCTTTTTAATATGCTGTCTAGGCAGGTCATAACTTTTCTCCCAAGGAGCAAGTGTCTTTTAATTTCATGGCTGCAGTCACCATCTGCAGTGATTTTGGAGCCCAAGAAAATAAAGTCTGTCACTGTTTCCATTGTTTTCCCATCTGTTTGCCGTGGAGTGATGAGACTGGATGCCACGACCTTAGTTTTTTAAATGTTTAGTTTTAGGACAGCTTTTTCACTCTCCTCTTTCACTTTCATCAAGAGACTCTTTAGTTCCTTCCTCTTCACTTTTCTGCCATAAGGGTGGTGGTATTTGTGTATCTGAGTTTATTGTTACTTCTCCCGGCAATCTTGATTCCAGCTTGTGCTTCATCCAGCCAGGCATTTTGCATGGTGTTCTCTGCATATAAGTTAAATAAGCAGGATGCCAGTATACAGCCTTGACGTACTCCTTTCCCAATTTGGAACCAGTCTGTTGTTTCATGTCTGATTCTAACTGTTGCTTCTTGACCTGCATACAGATTTCTCAGGCAGGTAAGGTGGTTATGGTATTCCCGTCTCTTGAAGAATTTTCCACAGTTGTTGTCTTCTACACAGTCGAAAGCTTTGGTGTAATCAATAAAGCAGATGTTTTTCTGGAATTCTCTTGCTTTTTCTATGATCCAACAGATGTTGGAATCTCTTGATTCCTCTGCCTTTTTTAAATCCAGCTTGATCATCTGGAAGTTGACAGTTCACATACTGTTGAAGCCTGGCTTGGAGAATTTTGAGCATTACTTTCCTAGTATGTGAGATGAGCAATTGCGTGGTAGTTTGAATATTCTTTGGCATTGCCCTTCCTTGGGATTGAAATGAAAACTGACCTTTTCCGGTCCTGTGGCCACTACTGAGTTTTCCAAATTTGCTGGCATATTGAGTGCAGCACTTTCACAGCATCATCTTTTAGGATTTGAAATAGCTCAACTGGAATTCCATCACCTCCACTAGCTTTGTTCATCGTGACTCTTCCTAAGGCCCACTTGACTTTGCATTCCAGGATGTCTGGCTCTATGTGAGTGATGGAGAGAGTTGAGGGTTTATAGTAGATCCTATAAAAATGTTTTAATTTTCCCTCAAATTCCTATTACAACTCAGTTTTGTTGTTCCCCAAAAGCATATTTAGCAATTTTCAGAATAAGGTGCTGTTTTCACCTTTGGAAAATATATGTTAATTTATAAATATTAATATTCAAATGTTAAAAATGATAATGGGTTTTCAGATGCCACGGTTTTGATAACTTTACTTTGAAGTAAGAACAGATGGTAGAGAATATAAACAAATCTTGAGTTCCAATAATCTGTTATTAAAATTATTTTGAGGCATCTTGTTCTTTGAATCTAATTGATTTCTAGAAGTAAGTTTAAGTAAGTTAATGACTGCAATTACTGGGTATTGTATTTAAGTTGGTTTTCCCACAGGTAGTGAAATAGCAAGCAATGGAATTGTAGTTTGATTTTCTTAAATGTGAATTTGACATAGAGATTTGCCATATCTTTTAGTTACCAAAAGATTTAACATGTGCTTTTAGAAAAGATGATTCGATAACTGATTCTTCTTACATAACTGATGATTGAAATCAAGTAATACTCTTAAGGTATTTTGGGTGAAGCCTGGGTGAATATACTTTTATCTACATTTGCATGCTTATAAGTGTCACAGTTACGTCACTCGGGTCTATAAATAATGTTTCTTTATCCAGAGATTATATTTCACACTGGCACTGTGAGCATTATATTTGTCCAGAAAAAGAATCAGTGGGTGGTTAAATCTTTTGAATTACAGACTGTGGTTGATTTTAGAATTTGGGGAAGGCAAGATTCTTATGAAATGTGAAAAGTTTATGTGTTTTAGTCAGCCAATGTTATATTTTAGTATATTCCCTAAATCTGTCTTTTGTGTTTAGACACAGTTTCTTTCTCAGGAGAAATTTTCCTGAAAGTGTATTTTTGTTTATTTTTTTAAAAACAACTCCTGTGTATCAGCACTCTTGTAAGGAATGTAGGGATGAATATGACATGATTTTCTTCCTCTGGGAATTCAGTCGTATGGGGAAACTGGCAAATGACATGCTTAATTTTAAAATAATTTATAACATGTAATTATTTTAAAAATTATGTTAGTTAACATATACAGAGAATTATCTACTCTCAAACTAGTCAGTCTTCTTCCTGAGTTACTGAGACTGCTCTTGTGTAGAATTACCAGTAATCTTATTTCCAGATTTTATGGTCACATCTCTGGTATTTTTCATTTGACTTTTTAGTAGCATTTTACACAGTTGAGTAACCTCTAGCCCTTCAGTTTTCTTTCCTCCTCACTGCCTGATCTTTCTGACTCTTTTTCTGCCTAGCATTTCAGTGTTGGAGCTCCAGGAAACTGCCTGTGTGCTGTGCTGTGCTTAGTCGCTCAGCAAAGTATCTGACTCTTTGCGACCCCATGGACTATAGCCCACTAGGCTCCACTTTCCATGGAGATTCTCCAGGCAAGAATACTGGAGTGGGTTGCCATGTCCTCCCCCAGGGGGATCTTCCCAGCCCAGGGATCCAACCCTCTGGTCTCTTGCATTGCAGGCGGATTCTTAAGCCAGCAGGGAAGCCCCAGGAAACTGCCTAGAATCCCTTTCATCCATAATCTTCCTTTGAGAGTATAATCCTCTCTCAGTACTATCTATATGCTTATTTTTCCTAAATCTGTATTTTCAGCAACAATCAACCCTGGAATTTCTGAATTCATATGGTTAACTGCTTATGACCATTTCTCCTTGAATATGTAATAGAGTCTTGAACACATTCAAAGCTTTTTTTGATTTTGGTGATTTTGGCCCTCACCACTCACTCTGTTCCTCGTCTTTGTTCCCTCTTTTCGTGGAGCTATCACTAGCCATTGAGTTGTTCAAGTCAAGTAGTGAGAGTATCTTTTGTCTCTTTTACTGATCACATGTAAAGCACCAGAAGTGTCCTGACAATTCTTCCTTCAAAACTTGTTCTGAATCTTTCTCCTTACATTGACACATCTAAATTCAGTATACCCTTTCTTTCTTAAACTATTGTAGTAGGCTTCTTAGCAGTTTTCTTATTTCCATTTCTTCTCTTAGCAGTAAGAACTATCTTTAAAACACAAATCAGGTCAGGTCACTTGCCTGTGTAAAACCCTCCAGTGGCTTCCCATCATGCCTAAAATAACACTCAAATTTCCTGCTGTGACTGGGTCCCACATTATCTGGCCCCTGCCTGCCTCCCTGACCTATTTTCTATCGCTTGTCCCCTGGTCTGCTACCTTACTTCTGTGGAGTTCATATGCTTTCTTTTTGTTCCTGAAAGTACCAGGTTCATCTCCACTTTAGGGCCCACCGCTTTGCCCTAGAATGCTTTTCCCTGTTTTCTTACTTCAGTCTCCCAGTTGTCCCTAAGACTTTTCTGTGACTTGAGGATAAAGCAATGAATAAGACACGGGTAGACTGAGACATTTTTCTTACACTTTTTATATGGTGGGTTTCTTGAATATGTGACCTAAAATATTTTCTCGGAAACTTCTTCAGTTCTCTCAGATGGTCAGATGGCTTCCTCTCTTTGATGTCACAACTTCTGTAATTCCTCTAATCTGTACCTTGATGGAGTTTACGTTCTAGTTGGAGGTAGAGTGGGTGGAGATCACCATAAACAAGATTTGTATGTATGGTGATAGGTGCTAAAGGGAAAAAAAAACATAAAGCAACAAAGTGCTGAGATGAGGAGTAGGTTGTAGTTTTAGTTAGGGTATTCAGAGCAGTCCTCTCTGTGGAGGTGACATTTGAATAATCATTGTCTTTTCTAGGTTGTGATATAACTCATAGATTTGTTCAATATAGAAAAAAAGACATACCCTTTTTACGGACATTTTGTCCAAAGATAGTCTTATTTTCTTCTCTGTGTTCTGTTCGTTGCCCTTCAGTTTTCATAGGTCACATTTACTTCATCTTTCCATTTGTCTTTAGCTTGTTTTTAGCTTCCTTTCCTATATCCCAGTTTCTTCCAATTCTGAACTTTAGTTTAATTACTTGAAATATAGTAATACTGTATAAAGATCCTAGCGAAAACATTGGCATTTATCTGATCTGATCTGTCTTAATCCAGTGACTGACAAAGCAAAATTGTATGAAATTTACTTTTTTTTTTTCTTCTTGGAATTTAAAGTTGGTCCCTGTATATCTTCTTGAAATTTCATACTTTACACTTTTTTCATCATTTCTTGTAAGACTTCAGGTGCAAGGCATAGTGATTGTCCTTTATGAAAAGAGAGGAGGTCTTTGATTCTATGTTTTATCAGGAAAGCTGCTAAAATGGACTCACTGGGCCTTATATCCAACAAAAAAATATTTCCTTGATGTGAGTAAAAAAAGTCTACTTTCAGTATATTTGTAATTTACCTTTAATTTGTTGAGTTACATGTAAGTAACTTTCATTTTCCCCCCCTCTTCATTTTACTGTGTTCCAATGGATTTCTCTGCCCTGTTTGGACTGAATGTGCCATGAATGATTCTTGGAATTCCTCGTTTACTGTTCCTCTGTGGATCTGTTCTGTTGGAATCTGGAACACTGGAATGATGGAAATATGTTCTTTACAAAGTAGCTGTGAGTATACTACATAATTAATACAGAGGCTTTTTTCTGGTCTAAGTTAAATTTCAGTTACAATTGGATGAAATATGAATCAAGGAAGCTTTAAATTTAATACATAGTCTTAGCTCTGCACATAGTAGGCTTTCAAATATTTGACTTTAAAATATTCTGTTCAGTGTCCTAACTAGTATATTTAAAATTAGCCTCTAATTTAATTGGCTTACTTATCTGCTCAACATTTGTCTTAAAATTAATTTATATGAATTTTAAAAAAAGGTAAAAGATTATGGATGGAATATTTAGTTATATATGTGATACTAATGAGGAATGTAGGGTGCTGTTCTTTGTTAAATCCAAATGTATTGAATTATTACTTTGATCCCATATGAGTGTTTTTGGATGAGAATTTAAATGTGGCAAAAACCTTTAAGAGAAATGTGTATCTCTTTTTAAATGATGAATGGCATTATGTTTTAATGATGAATAAGACCTACCTCTAAGTAAATTAATCAGTAAGACTCTACTCACTCAGATGGTCTGAACTATGGACAGTATTTCTCACCAATGGGTAAGTTGAAAGTCACACTGATTTTCTGTGCCAATTTAGAAGTAGGTTTGTATGAATTACTCATGAAATTATTGGTGCGTTCATCAAAGAATCAAAAGCTATACAGAAAACGAAATTAAAGTTTACTTTAAAACCAGGATAAATCTGATGTCCAGTAAAAACATTGAGGTGACATTATTGGACCTAGTATAAGAGTTTGAAAGATAATGTTTACTGGTTGACATTGATCATGAGAGCTTTTAAGAGTTTATGAAAAATTTTAAACTCCACATTTTGATTTTATTTCATAAATAAGAAGGTGAATTTCAGGAAACTCCTGCCTGTGGTTTTTAGTATGAGCAAAGGGAATAATTAAAAGAGTCCTTAATATAATCTTACATAAGATTATATATATAATACAACAGGGAATATATGTTATATAACATATTGTTAATATAAAATATATAATTAATTATATAATATAATATATAGTATAACAGGAAAGCCTGGCATGCTGCAGTCCATGGGGTTGCAAAGAGTTGAACATGACTGAGTGACTGTACTGAATATAATCTTAAGGGGATTTGAATTTTTTTATTGTGAAAAATCCTTTGTTGTTTTTTTTAGTTGTTTGATCAGAATCTCAGTAACTTACTATAAATTGAAATCTTTGCTCTGAGGCAGGTTTTTTTAATTTTTATTTTATTCCCTTGGGTTTTTGTAATTGACTCAGTTAAGTACAGTTCAATTGCTCAGTTATGTCTGACTCTTTGCAATCCCATGGACTGCAGCACACCAGGCTTCCCTGTTCATCACCGACTACTGGAGCTTGCTCAGACTCATGTCCATCGAGTCAGTGATGTCATCTGACAATCTCATTGACTTTTATAGTTGACTACTGTTAATCAACTTGTGCTCAATTTATTTTGTCCATTTCTTCAATTAACTAATACTTTTATTGGTAATACTATAAAATCAGTTTGATTTACCAGGAGTAAGAGTTTGTATGATTTTCTAAAAATAGGTTAATGAGAATTTAAAATGTATGATAGAAGCATTTTGTTGACTTATTAATAATTGAGCCTCTTTTGCTTTTCTCAGCAACAGAAGAATCTTGAAGGCTATGTGGGATTTGCAAATCTCCCAAATCAAGTATACAGAAAATCAGTGAAGAGAGGTTTTGAATTCACACTTATGGTTGTGGGTAAGATATAATTTCTCACTAAAGTTGAATTTTGACCCAAGTTTCAAACTGTTTAATGAACTCTGAATGTTTTAAGAAAACAATAGCCCAAATAACTGCAGCAATCAATGTTATATGTTTTTTGTTAAGCAGATACACTTTAAAATTTAACTTGGTATCATAGTGGGATTTAAGTATTTTCTTGCCTGTTTTTTTGTAGGTGATGCAGTTTTGAAAACTGTGGGGAAAGGAAGTAGAAGTTGAAAAGCAGTGGGAGGTGGCTAGTGGAACAGAAAACTGGAGAAGTTCTCCTCAGTTGATGCTACAAAAGGAAATAGCATCTGGTGGTTACTTATTACTCCAGGATAGTTTTATTCTTTGGCTCATGTAGTGCATTGAAGCCATATCATCCAAGTGTTTAACTTAAACATATGTTCTCTAAATCTGAAAAAGAAGGATGGGGTAGAGGATCATAATCGTGCAGTGATTGCCCTGGGAGTTCATTCATTGAGTGTAAGCTCTGGAATACGTGAAATATGACTCTCCTTCTTTGGTTCACTCTTATTTTTCTCTTGCATGTGTTTCATCCTGTGAACACCTTTCCCTGCCTGTAATCGATTTTAAGAGATTGTCGGGTTATTTTAATTGTAGTTTAGTAACATCATCATATATGAAAAGACGCTTTACCATGTGTAAGATTAGTTTTCTTAAATGACAGTCTTAATCTTAAATGACTTTATACTATTTTCACCTCATATAGGCTGACTTTATAACTTGGCTCCTCAATTTGATGCAATTTATTATATTTCTCTATTTAAGAAGATGGAAGGCAGAATTATTGGATTAACTATCCTTGACAAAGAAAATTGAGTTGATGCTGGATCTTTATGTATTGTGCATTAAATTTTGCTAATTATATTCCATACCTGGTGTTTTATTTTGGTGCTGAATTAGATTATTGAATTAGGTATGAAATACTCCTTCACTGAAGGTAAGAATATTTTATCAACTGACCAGAATATTTTGCCTGAGGGTCAGTTTGTGGCTGTTTGGAAGTATCTGCATTGTAATAATTCATAGTTAAAACGTGGTACACACACACGCACAAAAACGTGGTACAAAATCTGCAAACTTGATACTTGTCTGCCTCTGGCTGAATAAAAAGTATGGTATACCCGGCTTGCAAATTGCTGCTGTAGAGCAGAGGTGTGGGTCTAGATAGGTGAATAAAATATGCAGGACACACCTCTTCATAGGTTGGTAACATAAATCATTATACATGAAGAAATACTGCATCTTATATTTACATTTACTGTGTAATGTTAGTGATCTTAAGTGACAAACTGTAGACAAATAAAAGATCATTTTTTAATTTGTTAAAAAACCTCCTAGGTCCATTAGGAGAACCATAACAGTTTTCAAAAAATTTATATTATTAAAACTTAAAGAGTGACTTTTTGAGTGTCTGCTTAGTAATGTCTGGGAGTCAAGGCCAGATATTTGGTTTGAAATTGCTGTGACATTTTTCCAGGTGAAAGATATATAATAATCAGCTGATCTTGACTTTTAGAGGAAATATGGAATCTCTGAATGTAACTTGCTAATTTTTTTGTTGTTGTTGCCACATTTAACACTTGAACATTTTATATTTAGCACGCAGTGGCACCCTACTCCAGTACTCTTGCCTGGAAAATCCCATGGACGGAGGAGCCTGGTAGGCTGCAGTCCATGGGGTCGCTGAGGGTCGGATACGACTGAGCGACTTCACTTTCACTTTTCACTTTCATGCATTGGAGAGGGAAATGGCAACCCACTCCAGTGTTCTTGCCTGGAGAATCCCAGGGACAAGGGGAGCCTGGTGGGCTGCCATCTATGGGGTCGCACAGAGTCAGACACGACTGAAGTGACTTAGTAGTAGTAGTTAGTAACCATTGTACATGTTGCAACTATGTATTGTTAGTGTTGTATTTTTTCCACTTAACTAATACATGCCCTCATAGATATATTTAATCAGTGTTACCACCATGGGGACAAGATGCTGATTCTTACTAGTTTTTTTGGTTAGACCTTTTGTCAACTATAGCTTGTTTTTTTTGTTTGGTAAGACTTAAAATGAGAATAAAAGAGAATGGGTATCAATATTATTATTCTGTCCTCCTCCCCATACCTTACTGTTTAATTAACTGTCTTTGTGTAGACTTGAGTACAAGGTCTGAATCTTTTCATCTACATAGTTGCAATGTGTGACACATAAAAGTCACCTTTTAAGTATTTTATACATTGTTTTTCAGACTGCAGGCCATATCTGACAGCACTGTGTATATATCATAGAAAGGTAAAGCTAATCTTGCTGTAACATTCTTGACTTAGAGACTACAAGCTATTCCTTATAAACTGAGTCCTCATTTTTGTGATTTATGCTCAGAGCAACTTCGACTCTTAAAACAGTTTTTGATTTGAGATTTATACATTGATACAAACAGAATCTATATTTAACAGTTGATTTCTTAATCTCTTCACCCTTTGTTGGGAAACCTTTATCCAGTAACCTTGCTTCATAAGCAATATTTATTATTTACCTGAGAGACTTTTTTGTATGAAAGAGGCCTATTGGTATTCCTGTATTTTCTTGCCTAAAGGAGCTTATAATTTACATAATGATATAAAATATACATAAAAAGATAACATTTTCAGGAAGTAAATACAAGTTAGTAGAGTCATATAGAAATTAAAAACAGATGTTTAAAGGTATAGGAGAGCTTATCTGTGGTTGGACATTATTACTGCTTTATTTGAGGAAGAGGTATTAGGGCAGATTTTCGAAGAACAGAATTGGGATAGACATTGAGTGGGCAGTCCAGTTGGAAAAACAATAGCCAACAAAAATCAGCACCTGTATGTCAGGCAGTATTTCAAGTACATAAAGTATTGACACTTTATTTCTGTAACTCATACAGTCCTTAACAGTAATCGTATGATATAAGTATTATTGTTTTCTCCATTTTAAAGATGCAAAAACTGAGGCATGGAGATATTAGTTACTTGCTCATGGTCACACTGCTATCAGATGCCAGAACCAAACCCAGTCTATCTCTGTCTGGTGTGTTCTTGAGCACTATGCTGCTGCTGCTGCTGCTGCTGAAGTTGTTTCAGTTGTGTCCGACTCTGTGCAACCCTATGGACAGCAGCCCACCAGGCTCCTCTGTCCACGGGATTCTCTAGGCAAGATGCAGAGGCTCATTTGGAAATACTGGATATAGTGCATCCATTATGCTTTGAACTTGTATGATTTCAACTAGATATTCTGTTTTCCCTAAAAAAATTAAAGAGACGAGAGGGACAGAGAGAAAAAGAAATGAGAATTGTAGATAACTTAAATAGTGCAAGCAGTTTTTTCCTGCCATTCTACTGAAATGAGTAGTTTCTGTCCTTGGGTCAGCATCAAGTGGGAGAGGTGAGTTTTCTATTCCCCTAGTCATTCCAGCTTCCACATACTTTCATAGTGTATGGCTCTCACTTTGCTCAGTTAGTCTAGGTGCCTTAATATAAACTAGTTACTTCTTAAGTGCTCAAGAAAAAGGTATCTGTTTCAGTGCAGGAAGAAAACAAGTTGTCAGGTTATATGTAATTGTGCTTTATGGATGATATGGAGGAGCAGAGGGAGATTTAAGATTAATTGGCATTGTACATTGATTTTAGGATCCTACCTTGAAGAGTTCACTTTGTAATAGTTGGAAATAAGGCTGGAAGGGTAGGCTAACGTAGATTTTAAAGACCTTGCTTGCCTGTGGGATGAGATTGGAATTCTTGATTTTGAATCTTTATTTGAAAATTTAGTTTAAAACCCAATGTCAGCAATATTAAGTAATGAAGACAGTTAGGTCTTTAATGTAGCAAAGCGTCAAACCTGTTTGGGCTCGGAACTTGACAGTTCTTTGTGTGCTTCTTAATTAGACTTGCCTAGGCTCTGAGATGGAAATGGCAACCCACTCCAGTGTTCTTGCCTGGAAAATCCCATGGATGAAGGAGCCTGAAATGTTGCAATCCATGGGGTAGCAAAGAGTTGGACATGACTGAGTGATTTCACTTAAAAAGAAGCATGCTCTGAGAATAAAATGTTAATTGTAAATTCCTGATTTTACTAGAGTCTTTCAAAGAGGTAGAACTAAGGTAGATTGCTTTATCTGACCAGAAAATATTTTGAAAAGCAAGTGGCATTAAATCTGTTACTTTGGATTTTTTGAAGATAAAATCCAGCTTAATCATTTCTATAAGACTAAGCTTTGCAAAATTTTTATAGCAGAGGTTTTTTTTAATTGTCATAATTTAGTTGACGTATATCAAATGTCTTTAGTAGCACTGGCCTTTTTGTTGGCAAAAGGAGCTTAGCAGTAGAATATGGTGGTTTAGCCATTTTGGGGATTCAGAGTTTATCATAATGTGTATTTTATGTATGACTTATTAGTAAAGTTTAGGGGGTATTTAATGAGTGACAGAATAAACAATGACTGTCATAGATAATCTTCCCCCACCTTCTTGTTGGTGTTTATATTAATGTAGTTAGTTAGTTGAAGAAATTGAAAAGTAGTATTGGCCATTTTGTATCTAGGTTATTGGGCATTCAGTGGAATTATGCTTAATTCTGACATTAAGATATGTTGACTACTTGAAATGCTTTAATACTTCAGAATTTTCTGCCCTGAGCTCTGCATTTTTATTTTGCTTTTAGTAATAAAAGTAATTTAACCAATGATGATTGCACAACATTGTGAATACAGAAAAACCACTGAGTTGTACACTTTAAAATAGTGCATTTTTGTTATATGAATTTTATTTCAGAGAACTAATTTAGCCAAAGCAGAGAAAGTTTAGGGGGAAAAAACTTACCTACTATTTAGATTTTTGTATTCCTTCTAGGAGTTTCAGCTACATATTTTAAAAAGTGCTTTTGTAATAAAGTTAATGTGTTTCATTGTAGAAATAGGGAAAAGCAGAAAAGCAAAATGAAAATAAATATTACCATAATCTGTCATCCAGTGGTAACTCTTAAGCATAGAAACATACAGTGTTTCTGTTTGTATGTATCTGTAATGTCTGTGATTGTCTTATAAAATTAGCAGTAAATTATGATCATCTTTTAATAACATTTTTTGATAATCTAGCTATGATTGAGATGCAGATTTCATTGGCTTTTGTAGGTTGGGTATACCAAAATTTGCCTTGTTGTCCAGTATCAGTATAGTTAGAGCAAACATGGTTGTAGTTATATCTGTCCTTGCATTTTTATTTACTTCTTTAGGATTAAGCTTTGTTAAGTTTGAATTGGTATTTTTTTATGAAAGCTTATGAGTTGTTTTAAGGGTTTTAATATTAATACCGAATTGACCTAAGATAGATTGTATACCACTTTGCACACTAACCAGGTGTTGATAGCATACTACCATCAGTGGATATTACAGTGTTTCTTTGCCAATTTAATACCTAAAAATTGGTGTCTTATTTTCATTCTACATAGTATTGTTGCTGGTTAGCTTTTTAATTATTTCTGTTTATCTTTGGTTTTATAAATCATATTCTAGTTTAATTTTAAAAGCTATATTCCTTTTTTTCCTTATATAGATGCTCTAAGGGTATTGTTGTTGTGGTTGTGGTTGGGCATTGACTCTGTCAGAATTTTTCTTGTGTCATGTTATATATTAACCTGATTTTTATATTGTCCGTGTAGTCTTTTTTTCTTTTGGCTTGTGTCTTTGATATCTGCCTGCTTGATTCAGTCTTACTAGGGATTGCACTGTATATAAGTATATAGACTAAGGTTTACTTTCTTTATTTTGCAATTTACATCCATGTGAATTTTTTTGATGTGAGACAGGAATTTGATGTTTATTTTACCTTATTTTTTAAATGGTTAATTAGTCTTCCTAAAACCATTTATTACAAGCTTAAAGATATATGTGCTTGGTTGGTTCTCTTACTCAACCCTTTGGTTTAATTCATTCTAGTTCTTCCTATATAAATACTATATTACATTATTACGATTATAAATTACAGTAATATATGTTGTTTCTTCTATGAGAAGATCACTGGAGTTTATGCTTATTTAGGGAGATAGACATATAAGTAAACAATATGTAAAATAATTGTATTGTATTATTTTCTAGGAAGGAAGTAAACATGGTGGGATCTGTTTAGGGCCTCAGTAAGATGCACCTCTCAGAAAGGATACTTTTCCATAATGATACTTGAAACTTGTGAAAATTAAGAAATACTAAAGAAATGAAATGACTTACCAGCAAGAGATAATTATCATTAACATTTTGCTATGTTTATCCTCAATCTTTCACTTGTAACAGCTGCATATTTCCAACTGTGGCTAAATCAAATTTTAGACTCTAATTTGACTTTTGAATGATTTGTGTATTTAATTTTGTAATAATGCTGCAGTAAAAATTTTAGAGAATGGAAATTTTGGTCAACATTTTAACTGAGATGTTTAATGACTACATTGTATTTTAATTTGTGACAGAATATATGATAGTTTTTATAGCTTATTTCTCCATTAGTGGACTTTAAATTTGTTTTTACCCTTGTTACAAATGACAGGGCAATGGAGATCTTTAAACACATAGGACTTGTGTATATGTATTGGGAGCAGAGGGCAGTATCACTGTTTATAGTCCCTGAAGTTGGATTTTTGCAGCAAAGTGTTTGAATATTTTGTGGCTCTAGAAACATTAGCAAATTATTTTCTTAAAAGTTTGTGCTACTAAATATTTTTTTCAAAGATAAAATATATTTTTCCTGAATTTTAGGAGATTTATGGTATGTTGAGGATATCCCCATTCCATGTATGCTCTAACTGTTACAGATGCTTAATGGGAAAATGTAAAGATAGGTGAAAACACTGTAAGGGAATATAGTAGAGAAGAACAAAAGTCCAAGTTAACTACACCATGAATCATTAAAGTGATATTATCCACCTTACCTGCCTCCTGAGAAACCTGTATGTTGGTTAAGAAGCACCACTTAGAACCAGACATGGAACAACCAATTGGTTCCAAATTGGGAAAGGAATACATCAAGGTTGTATATTGTCATCTTGCCTATTTGACTTATATGCAAAGTACAACATAAGAAGTGCTAGCTGGATGAAGCTCAACTTGAATCAAGATTGCTGGGAGAAATATCAATAACCTCAGATATACAGATAATATCACCCTAATGGCAGAAAGTGAAGAGGAGCTAAAGAGCCTCTTGATGAAGATGAAAGAGAGTGAAAAAGCCGCTTAAAACTCAACATTCAGAAAACTAAGATTATGACCTCTGGTCCTATCACATCATGGCAAATAAGGAAAAAATGGAAAAAGTTACAGACTTATTTTTTTGAGCTCCAAATTCACTGCAGATGGTGACTGCAGCCATGAAATTAAAAGACGCTTGCTCCTTGGAAGAAAAGCTATGAGAAACCTAGACAGCATATATTAAAAAGCAGAAATAACACTTGGCCGACAAAGGTCCATCTAGTCAAAACTATGGTTTTTCTAGTAGTCATGTATGGATGTGAGAGCTGGACCATAAAAAATTCTGAGGGCCGAAGAATTGATGCTTTTGAACTGTGGTGTTGGAGAAGAGTCTTGAGAGTCTCCTGGACTGCAAGGAGATCCAACCAGTCCATCCTAAGGACTGATGGTGAAGCTGAAACTCCAATACTTTGGCCACCTGATGCAAAGAACTGATGCACTGGAAGACCCTGATGTTGGGAAAGGTTAAGTGCAGAAGGAGAAAGGGGAGACAGAGGATGAGATAGTTGGATTGCATTATCGACTCAATGGACATGCATTTGAGCAAATTCCAGAAGGTAGTGAAGGACAGGGACGCCTTGCATGCTGCAAACCATGGGTGGCAGAGAGTTACTTAACAACAACAAAGATACTAAAGATTATGGTGCTGACTTTTTAAGGGGAAAATAGGGATGACTAGGGATTCCCCGGTGGCTCAGCAGTGAAGAATCGGCCTGCAATGCAGGAGATGCAGGAGATGTAGGTTTGATTTCTGGGTCAGAAAGATCCCCTGGAGGAAGAAATAGCAACTCACTAGAGTGTTCTTGCCTGGAGAATCCCATGGACAGAGGAGCCTGGTGGGCTGCAGTCTGTAGGGTCGAAAAGTGTCAGACACAACTGAGCATGAGGGGGCTCTAAATGGGTTCACTGACTGAGCTTCCTGAAATACAATTGAGATTTTTATCATTTATTTTCTGGGGAGAGATTGTGTATTTGGGTTTTCAGAGAGGTGGTTAATTCACCTAAAAATTGAGAACTATAGGTACAAAGTATTCTGCATAATTGGAAGTGTGTGACACTGATTTATTTTGATCTTGTGCTGAGATAATGTTTTAATTAATTTTGTAACATTTGTAAAGACAAAAATTACAAGTACAGTACACAGGTTTTTGCCCTCTGTAACATTTGGAATGCACAATGCCTGATTGCCCGTTAAATACTTGTGTATTTCTCTTCCTCAAGGATTTTCTACTGCATAGCCATTAATATACCATCAGAATCAGAAAATAGCAAATGTATGTTTGTATACATACGTATATAGAGACAGTGAAAGTGTTAGTCTCTCATTTGTGTCCAGCTCTTTGCAACACCATGATCTGTAGCCTGCCAAGCTCCTCTGTCCATGGAATTCTCCAGGCAAGTATACTGGAGTGGATAGCCATTCCTTTCTGCAGGGGATCTTCCCAACCCAGGGATTGAACTCGGTCTTCTGCATTGCAGTCAGATTCTTTACTGTCTGAGCCACCAGAAAAGCCCCACATATATATGGAAACAAAAACAAATACTTTTGTATCCATAGTGTATCTCCATCTATTATATTTGTTGAAAATCATAATGTTTACACTGGTATTTCCAGTTTCAGTTCATTATCACAGCATATGTTTACTTTAAAAAAATTGAATTATAGTTTCTGTACAATATAAGTTATAGGTATACAATATAATGATTCATAATTTAACTGTGCTTACTTATTTGATCAGTTTTCCTGTATGAAACTAATCTTCTGTCCAGGCTTTTCTCTTCCTCCCTGTGGTGGAGTCTCGCTACTCACCCCTTTCAAGTGCTGTGACACCCTGTGGCAAGCCACTCTTCATGCCTTCTTCATCGTTTTTGAGTTCAGGCCTTCTCCCAGACTCTTTGGGAAGCGGTCTTTATCTTGTAGATGCCTATTAGCCTGCCCTGGGCCACTGTGCCTTCCCTCTAACATGTTCACCTGGTATCATCAGCCTCAGATAATGATTTCTGGACTGAATTTTCAGGAAGAAAGTGGAAGAGAAAGAGCTGAAATAAGTTTGAAGGGTTTAAAAACTAATATTTAACTGTTACAGAGTTAACTGGCATATGAAAAGGAGAAATTATCTTTTTATTCTTACGTAACACAGGTTAAAAAAATTAATAAAATTGTAGTTTGGGGCTGCCATAGGAAAAAATTGACTAAAAGGAGATGAAAGTGTGGAAAAAAATTAGTTTGGAAATGAAACGTACTTGCAGAGGTGTATAGGGTTTCAGTGGTTACATTTACATGTATTTTGATAAACAGTGTTTGTAAAAACTTTGAATAGCCTCCAAATTTATTAATGGTTGAAACTAATAGATGAATATTTAAAAGGGAGAAAGCTTTAGATTTTGGGGCTCTGTTCTTACTCTGCCCAGAACTCTCAAGTAAGTGGATGATATGAAGAGGTTTTCTTCATTAAGCCCAAATAATAACTTCCTTGACTCTTTACATGGCACACTAAATGTGTACTACTGAAACACTTACTAAATTAAATTGTAATTAATAGTGTGTATTACCCTAGAAATGCCTTTGAGAATTGAAGTAGTCATTTTCATTTTCATATCATTAGCTTAGTCCATAACTCCTAGTCAGTTCAGTTCAGTTCGGTCGCTCAGTTGTGTACGACTCTTTGCGACCCTGTGAATTGCAGCACGCCAGGCCTGCCTGTCCATCACCATTTCCCGGAGTTCACTCAGACTCACGTCCATCAAGTCCGTGATGCCATCCAGCCATCTCATCCTTTGTCGTCCCCTTCTCCTCCTGCCCCCAATCCCTCCCAGCATCAGAGTCTTTTCCAATGAGTCAACTCTTCACATGAGGTGGCCAAAGTACTGGAGTTTCAGCTCTAGCATCATTCCTTCCAAAGAAATCGCAGGGCTGATCTCCTTCACAATGGACTGGTTGGATCTCCTTGCAGTCCAAGGGACTCTCAAGAGTCTTCTCCAACACCACAGTTCAAAAGCATCAATTCTTCGGCACTCAGCCTTCTTCACAGTCCAACTCTCACATCCCTACATGACCACTGGAAAAACCATAGCCTTGACTAGACGGACCTTTGTTGGCAAAGTAATGTCTCTGCTTTTGAATGCTATCTAGGTTGGTCATAACTTTCCTTCCAAGGAGTAATCATCTTTTAATTTCATGGCTGCAGTCACCATCTGCAGTGATTTTGGAGCCCCCCAAAATAAAGTCTGTTTCCACTGTTTCCCCGTCTATTTGCCATGAAGTGATGGGACCAGATGCCATGACCTTCATTTTCTGAATGTTGAGCTTTAAGCCAACTTTTTCACTCCCCTCTTTACCTTTTCATCAAGAGGCTTTTGAGTTCCTCTTCCCTTTCTGCCATAAGGGTGGTGTCATCTGCATATCTGAGGTTATTGAGATTTCTCCTGGCAATCTTGATTGCAGCTTGTGTTTCTTCCAGTCCAGCGTTCCTCATGATGTACTCTGCATATACGTTAAATAAGCAGGGTGACAATATACAGCCTTGACGCACTCCTTTTCCTATTTGTAACCAGTCTGTTGTTCCATGTCCAGTTCTAACTGTTGCTCCTGACCTGCATACAGATTTCTCAAGAGGCAGGTCAGTGTATGTCAGCTAAATTACTGATCATTCAATTAAAATCTGTTCTCAGGAGTATGACAGAAATACTGTGGAAATCTCATATTATGTTATCACTATAAATGTTATCATCTGTAACAAAATTAACAATTCCTAGTCTTCTATCATAAAAATTTTAGTTAAGAATGAACCACCAGTCACGTTACACTTTTGATTCCTTGGTATCCACTCTGATATTTTGACAAAATCTTTACTTTTTATGATTCACATATTTTAAAACTAGCTGTTTCCCTCCAGATGAAAACTTTATTTTTGTTAGTGAATGCTAGCCACAGTTGAAAATTAGAGGGAAAGTTTAATCCTTCCTCTACCATATGAAAGAGTGATAGTATTCATTAAAAACTTGTCATATCAGTTATATTGGATAAAGATGCCTATTAAACTAACTGAACTACTAACAACTGGTGCCGTGTTAATTGATAATTATTAAATGATTGTTACTTTATTTTGACTTTGTATTACATGTATTCTAAAGTTGTTGATGTTTTAGTAAAAATTAGCTGTACATTTGGTATGGTCTCTTAGACTTGACATGAAGCGATAGAGAAGAGTATGTGAATCTTAGTGGAAATTGTCTTACCTCCCTCCTTTCTCAGTTTAAACAGAAGCATTTTTATAAAAAGTATATAGAAGTATGAAAAGTATGACTTTTTGGAATCTAGTTTATAGAGTATACTTAAATTGATTGGTATATGGGTAAATTAGAAGTGGGTTTTTTTTTTTGGTGGTTTGCTTTTAAAATACATTGTGATTAATTTTTCTTCTTTTTTTGTCAGCAGACAAAAAAGTAAAAGTACAAAAGTACTACTTTTTTGTACTTACCTGATTTCTTGCCTTGGTCATTCATTAATTGTAAAAAGCATTTATACTTGTTTTATGCTTTATTGCACTGAAGCAGCAATATATAATCCAAGTGGGATGTTGCCTTCATGACTTTCATCTCTAGGAATATATCACTGTTTTTTAAAAGAACTGGTGACTATTGTATCAGATACATTACTTTTGTTTTTTTACATTACTTTTAAAAAACACAGATTGTAGAATTATGAAGCCAAAAATCCTTTTCAAATACAGGTCTGACTTGATAGGTAAGAAAATTAGGGCTAAGAACTTATTGTAATAGGGAGTCTTTATAGTATATTTTGTAATGTCACTTCCTTGTCCTCCAAGAAGTAATTGGATGAAAGCAAGTTTGATTATAACACTGGTTGAATATTTAAGCTTGATAAGTTGACTGAATTTTAACAGATTTCCCCCTCTGTTTCTTTTAGGTGAATCTGGACTGGGAAAGTCAACATTAATCAACTCATTATTCCTCACAGATTTGTATTCTCCAGAGTATCCAGGTCCTTCCCATAGAATAAAAAAGACTGTACAGGTATGTGTATTGTTAATTGATGATAAGATAGGGTAATATTAACAGATACAAAACACATTCTATAAAATTATTTTTTATAGATACTTTGTTATACAGTCCATCTGCTTTGTTACGAACTTGGTTAAGATCTCTTAATATGTTCTCTGTGTTATTGTTTTTTAAGTCTCTTAAGTCATGTCCAGCTCTGGAAACCCCATAGATGGTAGCCTGCCAGGCTCCTCTATCCATGGGATTTCCCAGGCAATAATACTGGAGCGGGTTGCCATTTCTTATGCCAAGGGATCTTCCTGACCTAGAGATCCAACCTGTGTCTCCTGCATTGGCAGGCGGATTCTTTATTACTGAGCCACCTGTACTTCCCCTCAAAACATATTCTGTGACTTGTATTATATTTATATATAGGTAGATTTCAAATTTGACCTTAGCCAGTGTAAAGTGTTAGTAAACATGGTTGTTGTTGAAAAAGAGAGAGTGATTGATTGAGAAGTGCATGTAATTAGAGGGACTTTCTTGATTTAGAACCTTATGAATTTGTCTTAAGGATCCTCCTAGAGATTATGCTGTGATACAGTAAATGATAACTTTCAGAATTATGCTGCAATATGGTAACTACTTGCCATATGTAGCTATTTAAGTTTAAAGAGTTACAAGTCATTGAAGCAAAAAATTCTGTTTTTCAATTGCACTGGGTATATTTCACGTAGTAATATGTGGCAAGTAGCTACCATTTGGAGCAGTGCAGATTATTTCCACCATTGCAGAAAATTCTGTTGGACAGGGTACAGAAAACATGACTTATGTCAAAGCCATTAGTATTTGTTTTAGTGAACGGCATGATACCACGTGATAGTTAAATGACAGTAACAGTTTGTTAATACTTTAAGCTATGTGTGGTCTAATTTAGTACTTCTCAATCTTTAATGTGCATTCAGATCATCTGAGGAGCTTGTTACACTTAGTTCCTGTTCTAGGAAGTCTGAAGT
The DNA here is from genome assembly GCF_001704415.2 of Capra hircus. Lineage (NCBI taxonomy): Eukaryota > Metazoa > Chordata > Mammalia > Artiodactyla > Bovidae > Capra > Capra hircus. The sequence goes on from NC_030811.1 coordinate 58,950,354, forward strand.
GAGCTGGGATTCAATATTTCTAACCAAATCTAAGGTGATGCTAATGCTGCTAGCAAAGTGCTAGACTCTCTATAGTTGTAGTGATATGTTGTCCAGGACAATAGCTGGTAGCCACATGTGGCTGTTGAGGTCTTAAAATATGAGATGTCTGTGTTAAGATGCAAGTATAAAATATACCCCAGATTTTGAAGTCTTAGTTTGTTTTTTTTAAAAAAACATTATTTTATTAAAAGTTCTCTATTGATTACATTTTGTAATAATGATTAATTGGTTATATTGGGTTAAGTAAAATTCAATAATTTCATCTGTTGCTGCTTTCTAAAGTGGCTACTGAAATTTTAAAAATTATTTATGTAGTTCACATTACATTTTTGTTAGGCAGCACTGCTCTAAACTATTGATTGAAAGATTTGTTGATAGATTGATACAGTAATACACAGCACATAAGCAGAAAAGTAGTGGAGTGAACGGTTGTAGCAGAAGCATGTCTTATTGAGGCAGTGATGCTAGAGCTGATATTTTGTTTCTTCTTTAAAGTTTTCTCTGTTTCAGGAATTTTTAAAATATCCTTTATGGAGTTTGAGATTTCAAATTACCTGTTAAAAAATGTGTTCTAAAAACTTGATACTATACTACATTGCTTATTTATTTTGTGATATATTGGATATTTTAACCCTAAGCAACAAGATAAACTTTAAATTTTCTTAATTTAAGTTTTTAAATCCAGAATTAGTAACTAGTTGTATAGAAATGTTAAGGAAACCCCACAGTGTAGATTCCTAAGTTCAGGAATATTTATTGTAAAATGTCTGTTAAATATTAATAGTCATATATCTACCGGTGGTGTTCTTGGCTGTTAGTGCTGGTGAGGGAATTTTCTGAGTCCTTTTTGTAGTTTTTAGTACCTGGCATAACGCAAGGTCGACATTAATAATAAAACGACACTTAGTGAATCATTAACATCTTCCAGGTACTATTCCAAACACTATAGATACATTTATTTAATTATTGCAGTAACTTTTTCAGGTAAATGGTGTTATCATCCCTATTTTACAGATGTTGGAAGAGATGATGACATACCTGATATCATGTAGTTAGCGTACCGGAACTAGGACACAAATCTGAGCACTATGGTTTAGTCTGTATTGTATAAAACTATGCTATCTCTATACTTTAGAAACTTAGTGTTAGCTTAGTAGATTAGCGAGTTCTTAATAAATGGATTAGCTTTACTTTTTAATGATGTTTGGTCTAAAAAATTGTCATTTTTCTTTTATTTATATTGCCTTTTCCTTGAAAAATCTTATGTATGGAGATAGATTTTCCAGTTAGGCAGTTTAGACAAACTGAATTGATCAGTGAGGTTATTTCTTCAGTTATGTAATATATGAGTTTAGTTTTAAAAAATGGAAAATTAAGTCATAAGGTAAAAAATGGAATTATGTCTTAAGGCTGATCTATCTGATGCTGCTGCTAAGTCACGTCAGTCATGTCTGATCTGTGCGACCCCATAGATGGCAGCCCACCAGGCTCTCCCGTCCCTGGGATTCTCTAGGCAAGAACACTGGAGTGGGTTGCCATTTCCTTCTCCACTGCATGAAAGTGAAGTTGCTCAGTTGTATCCGACTCTTCGTGACCCCATGAACTGCAGCCTGCCAGGCTGCTCCGTCCATGGGATTTTCCAGGCAAGAGTACTGGAGTGGGTTGCCATTGCCTTCTCCTATCTGATGCTAGCTAGTAAGGAATACCTAGTGTTGTGTTGTTTTTACTTTTAAATGGTATACACATGATGTTCATTATTGCTTATTATATTTGAATTTTCAAGCTGGACTCTGGAGGGTATTGACCGACCATTATGTACTAGGTTTGAAATTCCAGTAAACTTCTTGGTGGATGATGGAAGCCAATTAATCATAAAAGTTTCATATCTTACCATGTTTTATTTTATTTTATTTAAACAAAATAGGCAAGTGGACAGTATTTTTAGCTCTTTGGATTCACCCAGTGCAGTGATTTTTGCTAGTGTCTGAACAGATGAAGTGTATTGGCACTTGCAATCTAAGGAATTCAACACATGGAAATCTAGTTTAACATATTTTGCAACAAAGTATTTGCTCAAACAAGGAGAGTTTGCTTCACCCCCATCCCTTCTCCCCCTCCCCACCCCGACCCGCACTCCTCAACCTAGTTCTTATACTTCTGGCTTATCCTGCTTTGGCCAAACCAACCACTTTGCTGTCCTTTGAGCAGGCCGATCTCTTCCACTCCAGGGGCCTTCCAGTTTGTTTCTCTGCTTGCAGTGGTTTTCCTTGGAATATCCTCATGGCTTGCTTCCTACCTAATTTTCATCAGTTTTCTGCTTAAAAGTTACTTTCTTAATGAAGACTTTCTTGACCACTCTATAAACTTTGTAAGGGTAGGGACTCCTTTTCATTCACCCTTACAAGCTAAGTTTCTAGCACGGCATCTGTTACATGTTAGCATCCAATATTTGTTGACTGACTGAACAAACAATTTTTTAAAATTTGTTTGAGGATCTTTGAAGTTTTGTTTCTATTTTTTTTTTGGTCTGTGAAATTTTATAAAACACTATCGTAGATTAAGTGGAATGATTTCAAATTTGAGAATCTTTGAAATTTTAAATTTGATCTTTTTTGAAATTTTGTTGATTATTTTTGTCTTAAGCAGAATTTTTTTGCATTTAATTTTTAAGTTGGTGTGTAGTTTGTACTAAAAGGGCACAAATTTAAGCATAGAACTTGGTGTTACATATGTATTCATATATCTGGGTTTCCCTGGTGGCCAGTGGTAAAGAATCTGCCTGCTGAAGTAGGAGATGTGGGTGTGATCCCTGCAGAAGGAAATGATGACCCACTCCAGCATTCTTACCTGGGAATCCCATGGACAGAGGAGCCTGGCGGGCTACAGTCCATGGAGTCGCAAAAAGTTGGATACAACTTAGTAACTAAACAACAGCAGCAATTCATATATCCAAGTAACCACTTCCCAGATTAAGATACAGTATTTTTCTAGGAACCTGGAAGGCTTCCTTGTGTCTCCTCTCACTCAATATTATACCCACTCCCACTTAATAAACACCTTTCTGACATCTCCATAGATTGATTTTGTCTGTTCATGAATTTCATTTAATTATATCTTAAGTCTGGTTTCTTTCACTGAGGATTATGTGTGTGGTATTTATTCATGTTGTATAGCTGTAGTTGTTTTCATTGTTTTATAATATTCTACTATATGACTATTTTGCAGCCTGTCCTCTTCATTGTAGATAAGCATATGGGTTTTCAGTTTTTGACTGACATAAATGTTCTTGTATATGTCTTTTGGTGGACATAAGTACTCATTTCTGTTGTGTATGTGTGTGTACATGCACCTGTGTGTATACATAAAGACATTTCATTTTTTTCCCTTTGATTTCTTATAAGATTGAACGTCTTTTATACTCATTAATTGTTCAGATTTCATGAAGTGTTTTGACCATCTCAATATGTCCTGTTTTTAACTTCTTGAGATTTGCAGATGTTTCTTATCGAGATAACGGTCCCTTACATTCAGTTATTGCAGGTAGTTTCTCCTAGGCTGGTATCTGGTAAAAGATGGGAGAAGCTCTCAATTTGTCAGAATTCTATTTATATTGGTCTGTCTCCAGAATAATGCTGTCTTAAACTCACTTTTCCTTCTTTTAAGGTAACACTTCAAAGCTATCCTCTTCTGTTGTAAATGTTCTCCCAGCTCTCCCTTTTTTTGAAAACAAAGGCATAATTAGACTAAGGCTATCTCTAGTAACATTTTTAAGACAAAGGCCTGTGTACCACTATTAAATCTCCTCCTTTTACCAAAAGTAAGACCTTTAACATTTGAGAGCTAGATTGATCCTTATTAAAATCCCAGAGAAGTCCTTTTTCCTGATGTACCATGGAGGTATTCCTTGATACACTGGAAACAAGGTGAAGGTTGTCTGAACTCTTTTCTCCACTTACCTAGGAGAGAACATGGCCTATTCCTAGTCATTCAGTTGTTAGAGAATAGAATGTAGTTTTCTTTTACATTTGAGTGGTTTTTCACCAAGCTCAATAATCTAGCAGATTATCTGCTCTTGGGAGCTCTTAAATTCTCTCAGTGAAGAGTGATCAGAAGTATTACATCTTAGCCCAGACATATTAGACTAGGAAAAATATACAATCCTGAGTTTCAAAAAGCAAATGTCTGCAATTTCCCTGACCTGAAGGCTTTCTGGAACACTTCCAACTGTCAAAAAGAAGAGAAGTAACATCCTGTGATGTGGCCAAATAGGGAGTGAAACTTTTTTTTTTTTTTTTTTAAGACCACAATCTCAGAATCTCTTCTAGCATTATTTATTTACAAGAGGCTTGTTTGTATCTTAAAGAAGAAATTCCTTCTCATTCACAGTCTTGGGAGAAAGGAGAAACTATCTACTCTGAGCAGGCAAATGATTCGGAGTTTCCAGTGTATCAGTGGTTCTGATCTGAGTGAACTTTTCAGTAATAGATAGAAGTCTTCTGAGATTAATTCCCAACATCCTATCTTTGGCCTTAGAAACCTAAGCTGTGCACTTCCGAATGTAAGCTGACATTCTGGTCCTGTAGTTCTTTATACTAGTCTTTTCAAAGTACGCTGTGCTTCACAATCACTTGGAAGCCTTGCTCAATCTGTCAAGTCCCCCTCCCCATATTTGAGGCAGAGCCCAAAGAATTTGGCATTTCTTTTAAGTTTCCAAGCTGTTCAACTACCAGTCTGGGTACTATACTTTGTGGACCACTCCTTGTGTTTCTGGCCTGCTGTGGACTGATTTCATCCTATCTCTGTGAAAGAAAGTAAGAGAGAGAACTGTTTTTCCTGAGTTCTTCCAGAATATTTCTAATTGAATGAAATGGTACCATGTTACTTTTACTTTCATTCATATATATATTTTCCCAATAGACTGATTAAAGTTATAGAAAAAATTTGAACACTTAAGCTCTACTTCATAGTCTCATCTCAAACATAGATGATTAGATTAACAATTTTCAAGAAAAATATTATTAATACAATGTTATATACATGGTAGCAAGTTTTATGATCTTATATTTGAAAATTTTTATATCATATTTCATTTCAGCAAAAGTTTGCCAGCTATCTCCTAGGGAAAGGTGATAGTTGGCAACCTTCATAGGGAAAGACCATCCTTTATTCTGAGACTAAATCCATTTTAGTTTCTTTTGTGAAATGACAGTGCTAGATTTGTTTTTTCTTTCAGATTTTCTTTTTTTTTTGAAAATTTTATTTTTTTTTTATTTGGCTTTGCCACGTCTTAGTTGGAGCATGTGGGATCTAGTTCCTTAGCCAGGGGTTGAACCCAGGCCTTTTACATTAAGAGTGTGGAGTCTTAGCCACTGGACCTCCAAGGAAGTCCTTATTATTTTTATTTTTCCCAGATTTTTAGTTGGCTGCCTTATGTTGGTCATCTTTAAAACTTTTTTCTTGGTTTATGAAGTTTAGTAAATCTCTATTTTAGATTAGATGGAAACAAAAGTTTTGGAGGTGAGAAGTGAAAGCAATGAATCCTATCCCTAAGATAACTTCTTATGACTCCTTGAAACATCTTTTATAGAGTCCAGTTAGGAAACTCTGCTGTTAATGTTGGTCCAGTTTTGATAATTTTTTTTTGAGGCAGTTTTACACAGAGCAGGTATTTAAATACTTGTCTTTTACCAGGTTTGGGGGCTACAAGGATGATGGACATAGAGTTCTCAAGGTTGTCACAGTCATGTGAAGGATATAGCAAAAAGTCATAATATAGTGAGAAAGATGCTGCTCTAGGGTGGTATAGAGGTGACTTTGGCAAGGTATATTTTAGTGAAATCAGGAATAGAGGGCAGGATGACAGTGAGTTGGGAAGTGACTTTGTGAGTCAGTGAAGATGGAAATAGCTATGAAGGAAGGGATGAGAGGGAATACCTAGAGGTCCAGTGTAGGGGACAGAGACAATGGTTTGGTTTTTATTTCTAAAAAAGACCTGAAAATGTTTGTATCCTATGGAGAATCAGTTCCTAAGAGATGAGAGATTGAAGATACAGGGGAACTAGTCTAAATAGTTGTTGAGATGACTTTGAAATGGAAATTGATCAAATCCCCACCATAGATTGAGAAATTAGCCTCAGGGAAAAAAGAAATCTATTCCACTAAACAGGAGAGAACATTCAAAAAAGCTTCAGAAAAATTGGGGATGCTCTTGAGAACCCTCCTACACTGTTGGTGGGAATGTGAATTGGTGCAGCTACTATGGAGAACACTATGGAGCTTCCTTTAAAAACAGGTACCATATCATCCAGCAGTCCCATTCCTTAGCATATATCTGGAGAAAACTCAAATTCAAAAGGACAGATGCACCCCAGTGTTCATGGCAGCACTGTGTACAATTATCAAGACATGGAAGTAACTTAAATGTCCACTGACAGATGGATAAAGAAGAGGGGGAGTGTGTGTGTGCGCATAGTAGAATATTACTCAGCCACAAAAAAGAATGAAACCGCCATTTTCAGCAGCAGATATTACACTAGGTGAAGTAAGTCAGGAGAATGACAAATACCATATGATATCACTTAATATGTGAAATCTAAAAACGTGATACATGGAGAAGGAAATGGCAACCCACTCCAGTACTCTTGCCTGGAGAATCTCACAGACAGAGGAGCCTGGTAGGCTACAGTCCATGGGGTCGCAAAGAGTCAGACACGACTGAGCAACTTCACTTCAGGAAACTGGATCCCTCATACTATAACTAAAGATCCTGAGTGCTGCAACTAAGACCTAACATAACCAAGTAAATAAAAATTCTTAAAAAGATGTTAAAAAAAACAAAACAAAACATGATACAAATGAATTTTATTTATAAAACAGAAACAGACTCAGAGAAAACAAACTTATGGTTACCAAAGGGGAAAGGAGGAGGGATTAATTAGGAATTTGGGATTAATAGATACATACCACGTTATATGTATGGATGTGAGAGTTGGACTGTGAAGAAGGCTGAGCACCAAAGAATTGATGCTTTTGAACTGTAGCGTTGGAAAAGACTCTTGAGAGTCCCTTGGATTGCAAGGAGATCCAACCAGTCCATTGTGAAGGAGATCAGCCCTGGGATTTCTTTGGAAGGGCTGATGCTGAAGCTGAAACTCCAATACTTTGGCCTCCTCATGCGAAGAGTTGACTTATTGGAAAAGACCCTGATGCTGGGAGGGTTTAGGGGCAGGAGAAGAAGGGGACGACCGAGAATGAGATGGCTGGATAGCATCATCGACTAGATAGACATAAGTTTGAGTGAACTCCGGGAGATGGTGATGGACAGGGAGGCCTGGCGTGCTGTGATTCATGGGGTCGCAAGGAGTTGGACACGACTGAGCAACTGAACTTAACTGAACCACATTATATAAAATAGATAAGCAACAAGGACCTACTATATAGCACAGGGAGCTATATTCAATATCTTGTAATAACTTACAGTGGAAAAAGAACTAAAAAAGAATGTATATATCCATTTGAATGTAAATAAAAAGGATTGTATATTTATATACTTTGCCATGCACCTGAAACATTGTAAGTCAACTGTAGTTGAGTTTAAAAAAATTTAAAAATAAACAGCAACAACAAATTGGGAATGTTCTTGTCTTCCAGTGAAGATCAAGTACTTTGCTGAGCATGGTGGCAGAGATTGTAAGGTAGAGCTTGTGTGCATGTGTGTGTGCTCAGACACTTCAGTCGTGTCCAGCTCTTTGTGACCCTGTGGACTGTAGCCCACCAGGCTTCTCTGTTGATGGGATTCTCCAGGCAGGAAGACTGGAGTGGGTTGCCATTCCCTTCCTCCGGGGGATCTTCCTGACCCAGGGACTAAACCCACAAAAGTCTCCTGCATTGCAGGCAAGTTGTTTATCTGCTGAGCCACCTGGGAAGCCCCAAGATAGAACTTGGGAAGAGTCATACTAGAAGAGACATGAGGTGAAGGAGCAAATAAAAAGACTATCAGATGACCTGGAAATTCCTGTCATAGTTAAAGTTTATGAAATTTATGGAAAAGTATCTTCGCCAGAAAGGAAAAGAAAGGCTTTGGGAGGGATTTGTTAATAGAAAATGAAAGGGACATGGGAATTAAGATTTCAGTGTAAAGAGAGAGGGGAATGAGGTATATAGTGGTTCGGAGAGTAGAAGGCAGAATTAGTGCTTGGATCAAGTTTCTTCTTAGTTCGTTCTCAGTCTTGGTGAGAAGGAAGTAGTTTTTAAGCATAACTATTCTGTTGGTCATTGCCTCTCTAAGTATCTTGTTGAACATAATGAAGTACATATGATGATGCTTGTCTTTTGAGTTATTAAATAATCTAGAATAGATTTTGTGTTTGAGCCAAGTGGAGTATTGCAGACTTCAAGTTTCTACTAGCTGAGTCTGCAGAGCTTTGGCTGTAATGCCATCTCCTGAGCAAGTATAGGTGGAGGTATGCTCTTAACAGAAAATTTTAGCCTTCTCCTCAAATGTTAATATAGTTATAATACTTTATCTTAAAAAATGACTCAAACATTAAGTTAGAAAAGTGTAATGTGTTTAATAGTCTTTCAGAAATGGAAGACGCGAAGCTGTATGAACAGTGAAAGTTTGACTTTTTCTCAGACTGAAAAACTGTAAATATTAGAAAAAGTGTGAGTTTCTGGAATATAGGAATCCAAAGTAGCCCTTCATTATTATACATAAACAATATAATAGGCTTTAATTTTATTTTTCAGAGAAAAGCTCGTTTGAAAGTGCCCTTGATTCATTCATTCCTTTTGTATTAAATTATGTGTTTAATCTTTGAGAACTCTGAGTGATGCCGTAAAATATGCTGGTGTGACCTGCTTAAGTAAAGTGCATGGGAAAGTGGCCATTTGGAGTCGATTTCTTAAGAAAAGTTTGAAATTCCTGGGCTTGAACTAATTTGTTTACCATGGATCCCATGAGGATACTTGCAAAGCCAGATGATAGGATACAGTTGGATCCTGTGAATGGCACTAGTTTACAGTTATGTTTTCTGGATTTCTTCCATATGTTGCTGTCTTCTTTGTATTTGACCATGTATGGATACACAGAATTTCATAGGCCAAAGAAGAAAAGAAACTTTCATATGAAAAGCAGATCTTCATTTGTATTATCACTCCAATAAACAATTAAGTTGTTGAACTAATTTTTTTAAAAACAAAGGAGCAAAAATCTTAAAATTTAAGCTGTTGTGGTGTGTGATTAGTATACAGCCCAGTACTGGAGGTAGAAATGTTCTTTGTTTGGTAATGAGAGAACCAGAAATGGTTTGGAGTAAAATCAGGAGATGATTCATGTAGAACAGTTAGATTTTTACATCAGTTCTAATACATGATACTGTGTCATTTAAAATAATTTTTGAGAATTTTTAGGTGAAGGGATGGTTACTTTAGATATTTCTGCTTCCATAAATGGATAACTTATTTTTATGAGGGAGATGGAGGCAAATGAGATATATATCGAGATCTGTTAGATTTGAATAGATTGTTCTTTTTTAAAAAATTGAAATATAATTGACATATAACCAGATTGTCCTTTTTAACTATAGACAACTACTAGATATATAGATCCTTTTTAACTATAGACAACTACTAGATATATAGAATGTGAATTTCTAAGCCGCATGAAGTAATATCACTCAATTTTTTTTAGTTTTGATAATCTACACTGATTAGTCTGATTATTTCCACAGTTATTTTGCCTCCCTTATATTATTAGAGTAACTCAATATCAGACAGACTGTATTATCTTAGCTATGTGGTATGAAACAGGATTCTCCGAAGCAGTGTGCAACCATCGTTGATATTGAAGATGACTAGAAAATATTAGAGCCCATATCTATTGATGTTTAGCTTTTTTTAATTTACAGAGAAATTGACAGTTCCTGCTATTTAATGTTCAGATAACCAATTTTATATGTTTGGTAGATAAATAAATGTACTTACATTTGGGATATCTAAAATTTTCACTGACAGTTTACATTAGGGTCAAAGCAGTTTAAAAACCATTGGTCTAAAAGATAAGAACTTTATCTCTTATTTGTCTAAAAGATTGGAAGCATTTCTGTGAATATGCATGTCCAAATTTCAGTTTCAGCAACTTTCTTTTTTGATAATGCTCTTTTAACAAAATAATTTCTGATTGCTGTCAATCTTCACTATCGAATTCAGTAGTCACTAAGCCACATGTGGATTGGGAGGATCCCCTGGAGATGGAAATGGCAATCCACTCCAATATTCTTGCTTGGAAAATCCCATGGACAGAGGACCTGGCAGGCTATAGTCCATGGGGTCAGCAAAGAGTCCGACATGACTTAGTGACTAAACAACAACAGCAACAAAGCCAAGTGTAGCTGTTTCAGTTTAAGTTAAATAAAATTGAACATTCAGTTCCTCAGTTGCTCTAGTCAGATTTCAAGAACTTGTTAACCTCATGGACAAGCAGCTAGTATGTATTGGATAGTTTAGATGTAGAACCATTTCCATCATCTCAAAGTTCTGTTGAGCAGTGCTGCTATACACTTTTAGCTCTGCAGTCTTAGTTTCAACTCTTCAGTCTCTTCATCCATCAGCTAGCATCTATAAGAAAATGTGAGGGTAATGGAAAGACATTATCCATTTTTTAACCTGTAAAGGTAAACCAAACTTTTCCTACCCAGAAATTAATTGCTTTTCCTTTCCCAACTCTGTTAATCAACATAGATAGTTGAAATTGTTTTTCATGTGATTACATTTCCCTCTCTAAGTCTAGTAGTACTTAATTGGTGCCATCCTATGGCATGTAACATTCAAAGTTTAATTCGTGCCTCTTAAGTTAGCCTATCAGCATACTTGGAACCTCTAGTCTTGCTAAACACTATATATAAATTAAATGAAAGCCTATCTTTTTCTGGGAGAATGATTCTGCTTTTCTGTTTGAATGAATGTTTGCTTTAAGTAGGAGCAGCATATGTCCCAAGATGAATGATTTTTACATTCTAAAACAGAATTTGGGGTTACAGAGTATCTTAGATTGTAGGAAGAACTGCTGTTATTAAGTCCAATTCCTTTTCTTAAATAGAACATTTTTACAAACTCTAAAGAGAACTGAAGATTTTACTCAGTTAGTAGGGTTTTACCCTACCAGATGCATTTTTTTTCAATGCCTGGATTTTGCTGATCGCTTTGACCTGAATGGACAATAACACATTTGAGAAGAAAGTTGGCTCTTGGTCATGACGTAAACACAAGTGTAAATAATCATAGCCATGCTGAGAAAGATTTGGGAATGGAAATAAGTTCACTTGAGTAATTGGTTGGGACCAAAGTAGATGGAGATAATCCAGAAAACATTTACTGCAAATGGTAGATTAAATGTACTTTCTGATAAATCGTATTTGATCTCTGTGAATTACTTGATCATTCAAGCACATTGTTTATTTGTATTATTAGATGTGCATTTATTAAATTTTAAATGGCTTTAATAATTAATAATATTTTATCAGTTCCTGTTTTCCTTCTCTATACCAACTATGAGCCATAAACCCATCATTTATATATATGTACTTTTAAGTAACCTGGACACTCAACATCTACAGTAATTGATTCTAAAGAAAGTTGCTGGGTGGGTAGATTTACTTTACAAAAAGCTTCCTATTTAGTTTTGATTAACACTCGTCTCCCTATATCTTACCTTGTAGGAAACCACAGATATAATGTATGTTATTAATATCTGTACACAATGACTCTTACAGGTGGAACAATCCAAAGTTTTAATCAAAGAAGGTGGTGTTCAGTTGCTGCTCACAATAGTCGATACCCCAGGATTTGGAGATGCAGTGGATAATAGTAATTGGTAAGAAGGGTTTGTCCCTACTGCTTTCCATTGCATTTGGGAATAGGGCTGGTTAGACGTTTTTTAACATTTTAAATCTTCTCACCTATGGTTACTAAAATTTAAGTAATATGGCTTGGGTTCATATATCAACTTTGCCACTTGTCGTTGTTGCTTAACTTCTTTGAACTGATTTCCTTTTCTATAAAATGATGATAACACTTTTCATAGAATTATTTTGAAGACAGACTAACACATAGATAAAAGAATTCTCATTATTATAAGAAATTTGAAACTTTTCATTCTCTGCTATTAATTTTATCTGTTTTCTGTCACACCCTAATTTAAATATGATTTTAGACCTTCAGTTTTTCTGTAAGTTGTAAGTGAAGAAAACATCCATGACTTTCTTTTTGGAAATAAGATATTAGGAGCTTATAAAAATATTTTTATTTTTCTTTGAGTTCTGCATTATTTTTGAAGTAAATTTCTTAAACTTTTGAAATACCTAAATAAATTCATCATGAGGCTTCTGTGTTGTTTAATCTTTTCATTTGAAATCTAAAACTCTTTGGATGTAATTTTTCATGTTGTAAAGTGTGTTTTTTGTTATTTAATCACTTAGTTATGTCTGATTCTTTAGTTGACCCCATGGACAGTCTGCCAGGCTCCTCTGTCCATAGGATTTCCCAGGCAAGAATACTGGAGTGGGCTGCCATTTTCTTCTCCAGAAGGTCTTCCTGACCCAGGGATCTTGGTGGATTCTTCACCACTGAGCCATCTGGGAAGCACCGTTCATAAGTGGAATCTCAACTTAATTATTTTATTTATTTGCATTCTACAGCTGGCAGCCTGTTATTGACTACATTGATAGTAAGTTCGAGGACTACCTAAATGCAGAATCTAGAGTGAACAGACGTCAGATGCCTGATAACAGAGTGCAGTGTTGTTTATACTTCATTGCTCCTTCAGGACATGGGTAAGTACCTGAATACTTCTGATAACCTTTTCGTTGTTTTATTATTACTTATCTTTGGGTGCATGTGTTAGTAATCCTTATCTCTGTGGAGTACGTTTAACTATACAACTTGTGAAATTCCAAATTCCATATAAAAATGATTTATAAAAAATGTAAGTCCTAGCCACGCTGAAAATGATTTTACTTCTTAGTTTCTCATCTGTAAGACTGTGCTTCATGGAGCGGAATATTGTTTTCATCATGGTTTCGCGTCTCAATGTGGCTGATTTAGCTTTCTTGTTGACCAGTCTGCCACAGATTGAACAATCAAATAAGGAGAAACAGCCATAACAATTAGCTTAGACATATTCTAAGAAACTCCAAAGATATTATTTATTATACATCTGGTAGAGAACATTGCCAAAAAACTTAAATACCAAGGTTCTAATGTGCTGTTTCTTTCTTCAGTAAATCTATTTCACTAATCTTCTATTTGACCTTAGCTGTCACAGTCAAATTATTTAAGTATCCTATCATCAGTACTAACCTTCTACTTATTAGGAGTTAAAATTAAGATCTGAGTATTTAGACATGTATCTGATCGGATTGTTTGTTTGTATGGCCAGCCTGTACTCCTGTTTTGGTCGTTTGTGTTTCTTTGTCATTTTGAGGAGATATGCATTCCCAACCCAGGAATCAAACCCAGGTCTCCTGCATTGCGGGCAGATTCCTTACCAGCTGAGCCACAAGGGAAGCCCAGGAATACTGAAGTGGATAGCTTATTCCTTCTCCAGCAGATCGTCCCGACCCAGGATTTGAACCGGATTCTCTTGCATTGCAGGCAGATTCTTTACCAACTGAGCTATCAGGGAAGCCCACTTTCAAAAGCATACCTTTCTCTTTTGTTTTCTGCTTTCTTCTTCATCTTTTGCCTAGATAGGCTAGTGCCCATTATCACCTTCTTGGTTGAGCAGAAAGCCTTAATTTTATACTTTACCATTTTTGCACTGTCTGATTGTAGTGGTGCAGCTGTTTCTTTTTCATTTCTAATATTCTTCTGTAGTATTCTCAGAAAATTGTATATTTAAAGCCTAAAGCCCAAAATTGACTTATCGACTTAAAAGGCTTAAAAAAAAAAAAACCTCAAAATACCATACTGTATAGTTTTTTTCTGATAACTTGTTAGTTTCTTCTTGAATTTTTGTGTGTGTGTGTGTGTGTGTGTGTGTATATATATATCATGCTAATATAACTTGTTAGGACTTTTTCCTGAAAGCCAGCAAAGTAAAATCTCAACCTGTAGTTAAGTCAATAGAAATTTGTCAGTTTATATCCACTTTTTATTATTTCAGATCTTTTGGACTCTCTCCAACACTTAGTAATTCTCATGGAATCACATTTCTCTTATCCCCTGAGGGAAACTATATTCCTTAAAATTGCGTGGGAAATAAAATTTTTTTTAAAGAAAAAATTCTGATATTATGTGTAGTGGCTTGGGACCATTTCTTGTTTGTCACAAGGGATGAGAGTTCCAGATTTTAATTTCTTAGTATAACAATGTGCTTTTGAGTAGTTTGTCAGCTTAACTATTTTTAGAAATGGAACAAAGTTTTGCCACTGGTATATGCTGCTGTGGATTAAGTGACATAATATGACATTGAATTTTCTGTAGAGAGTTCCAAATTCCATGCTTACTAAAGAGTGAAATTCCAGGCAGCATAGTAGAGGAATTATGACCTTTCTACCTGGGTAGTGCCTGGATTCCCTTTTTAGAGGTTCTGTCTTTGGAGTAATTGTAGATTGGTCCACCAGTGTATTTTCTGTGTCCCTTACCCCACCAGGTGTCATCACTGAACAAAGGGTTAATTTGTGATTTCAGCTTGTTGCTGCTTCATTTCCTTTGTTCAGTGGTTGGTAACTGACTTGGAACTTGCATTTTTAAATGGTGTTTTTACAAACCTTTTGAATTTTCATTGCCACTTTGAAAAAAATGTCAGTTTTATAGAGATTTTTTTTTCCTTTAGAAATGTATATACGTATGTATGTTTAATAAATATTTTTATGTATTTTTATGTATGTTTAATAAATATTTGCCCTCTATTCATTTTACTTATTTTGCTGTAAGCTTTGAGGTATTAAATGGTTTTTTCTCTTTGTGAGTGTTTCATCGCTCAGTTGTGTCCAACTCTGTGACCCCATGGACTGTAGCTCCTCTCTCCCTGGGGTTTCCCAGGCAAGAATACGGAGTGGATTTCCATTTCCTTCTCCAGGGTATCTTCCTGACCCAGGGATCGAACCTGGGTCTCCTGCATTACAAGTGGATTGTTCAGTGTCTGAGTCACCAGGGATGGGTTTATCTTTTAGAAATTCTATAAAGGAGTTTCCTTTGTATTAAAAAAAAAAAAAAAAACTTAAAAATTAGATTTGTTGGAAAAGATGATCTGAAATAAAATTAAATGGATAGAGGAAAAATTTCAACCAGTATGTAATCTGTTGTGAAATAAAAGTGTTTTCTGTGGGCATTTTGTAAGCTTTTAAAATTTGTATTCTAGTTTAAAAGGACAAAGGGTTTTATCAGGGCTTTTATAAAGGTTATATCTAAAGTTTAATTTTGTAAAAACTGGTTTAATATTCTTCAGCCCTGTCATTTTATGTTTGAGAAGTTGACTTCCCTGATTTCCTTGTCATGGCTATTTTCAAGTATCTTTCTCTTGGAAAGTTGAAATAATAAACATTCTGTAAATGTTGTTTTACTTTAAGCATAAAATCTTGTTAACTTGGATTACAATTTAATATTTTATATTCAGTTCAGTTCAGTCACTCAGTCGTGTCCAACTCTTTTTGACCCCATGAATCGCAGCATGCCACGCCTCCCTGTCCATCACCAACTCCCAGAGTTCACCCAAACTCATGTGCATTGAGTCGGTGATGCCATCCAGCCATCTCATCCTCTGTTGTCCCCTTCTCCTCCTGCCCCAATCCCTCCCAGCATCAGGGTCTTTTCCAATGAGTCAACTCTTCGCATGAGGTGGCCAGAGTACTGGAGTTTCAGCTTTAGCATCATTCCTTCCAAAGAAATCCCAGGGCTGATCTCCTTCAGAATGGACTGGTTGGATCTCCTTGCAAGATTCATTAAAATTATAGATTGACTGAATTCTTTTCTGTCACCAATTTAATGAGGTGGTAGTGGTAGTAATTTAACTTTGTCCTCCATATAATCTGGAAGGTAAACTCTAAAAATTTACAAATGTGAGATTTTTAAAAAAATATGTAGTGGAATAATTAAGTTTATTTTATGTGCTCCATATTTCTCTCTTAAAATTTGTTTATTTTTTGGCTCTGCTGGGTCTTCAGTGCTGCGTGTGGGCTTTCTCTAGTTGTGGTGAGCAGCGGCTACTCTAGTTGAGGTGCTTGGCCTTCTTATTGCAGTGCCTACTCCTGCAGAGCATGGGCTCTAGGGTGTGCAGGCTTCAGTAGTTGCTGCACATGGGCTAAGTAGTTGTGGCGCAGGGGCTTAGTTGTTCTACAGCATGTGGAGTCTTCCCAAACTAAGGATCAAACCTGTGTCCCCTGCATTGGCAGGCAGATTCTTAACCACTGAAACACCAGGGCAGTCCCAAATCCGAGATTGATTGAGCCATGACTTTTATATTTAGTGTTGTTATGTAATGATTGATGAAAAACAGACAAAAACTTAAATATTTTCTCAAAATCAAAAGGTTTTTCAGTTACCATTAGTGAGATAAGGGTGCTGTTTATAGATAAATATGGTGTTATTCCAGCCACACACTCTTTCTGTAGTGTTCTCTGAATGCTAATATCAAAATTCAAAGGATTTAAGATGAGAATTAGAATTGAAGCTGTCTCATTTCTCCATATCTGCCTTCCTGCCTTCTTACCCTGTCTTTCTGCCAGTCACCACGTCACTACCACAAAGAAGTATAGTATTATTCATCAGTAAAAAAGGAGTATCTCATTAGTCTCCGCTGCTGCTGCTAAGTCGCTTCAGTCGTGTCCGACTCTGTGCAAACCCATAGACGGCGGCCCACCAGGCTCTCCTGTCCCTGGGATTCTCCAGGCAAGAACACTGGAGTGGGTTGCCATTTCCTTCTCCAATGTATGAAAGTGAAGAGTGAAAGTGAAGTTGCTCAGTCATGTCCAACACCTAGCGACCCCATGGACTACAGCCTTCCAGGCTCCTATGTCCATGGGACCCCGCAGGCAAGAGAGTACTGGAGTGGGTTGCCATTGCCTTCTCCCATTAGCATGTGGACAACCCCCCAATACACCCGACAGTATATATATTAAACTATAGTATGCTAAGAGAACTCAAACAAGGGCTTTCTGTTTATTTTAAAATATTAGTCTGTAAAATTTATAATAAAATTAGATCTTTATTCCGTTTTCCTCATGTTTTATCAAAGCAAACGAATACTGTATTTCTATGCAAAATACTGCTGTTACCTTCATTTATTTTGTTAAATATTAATTTTTAGTCTAGTGTATTCTGCATGTGAGGAATAGCTGATTTTCATTTATAGTTATTCAAAGATGTAAGGAAAATTACAGCAGCATAGTTTTTTAGTCAGCACATATTTGAACACCTTCCCAAGTGTTGGAACTGTACTAGATATTACAGAAGAGATGAATGAGACAAAGGCCTTTGCTCTTAAGGATCTTCTAGTGAGAAGATGGGAAGAACAAATACACAAGTAGGTGGTTACTATATGACAGATTCAGTGTTGTGATCCTTTAGGCTTCTAGTTTTAGGTTGGAGAAGAATTCTCAGGAAATGAGAATAGTAAGCTGGGTCCTAAAGGACAAATAGGAATTAGGCAAGCCAGCTAGAATGGCGATGGGAATGGAGTTGTTCCAGGCCAAGGCAATATGACCAAAGTATGGTGATTTTAAGATACTGTGAGAAGTTCAAAAAGGCTGGCATATTGGAAGTCGGAAGTAGCAAAAAATGCTAAGGGATGGTGAGAAATGAGGTCAGCTGAAGAGGTTATGTTTTCACAGGCTTCTTAGGCCACACTCACTCAAGGAATCTGGCTTAGTAAGGTTTTCATTCTGGGAATGACTTGATCAGAATTGCATTTTAGAAACATCATACTGACTGCAGTGTGCATGGTTTTGAGGGAAACCAGACAGATTCTTGTCATTATCGAAGTTTGGTGGCCTGAACCAAAGTAATGGAAAGGAGATAAATATATAAATATTTTTATTTGTTCAGCAGGTTCTGGTGAATCTTTGGAATAGATAAATAGAGGAAGTTTATCCAATCTGAGTCCTGGGTTTCAGCTTTGAGTAACTGGGTGGATTGAAGTGTTACTTACTGAAATAGAAAGCATAGAAGGGGAGGGGGTATTCGGGGGTTCAGATGAACTTTTGATTTTGAGGTGCCAGAATGGATTGTCTGAGTAGTATTTCCATCAGGTGAACACAAGCCTGGAACGTAACAATGAGATCTGGGCTAGGTATAAAGACTTGGGAGTTATTAAGCCGTAAAAGATATTAGAAGTTGTTGTAGTTAATGATAAGCTCATAGAATGTAGAGAAGAAAAGACCTAATAGAGAATTCTGAGGCATGTACCTTTTAAGGGACTAGCTTACAAAGAGGTTCCTGGAAATTAAGTGAACAGCTTGTGAGAGAGTAATGTCAGTGCTGCATAAGGGGCAAATTAAAAATACCATTAAACACAGTGTTTCTGAGTTGGCTGCTGCTGACTAATTATATTAGCAGCCTGAAAGTATTTGGTGACCTTAAAAGTATAGTGGCCAAGTGGAGGCAATAGTTAGAGTGTAATGAATAAAAGGGATGATGAAGAAGATGTTCTTCTGAGCCCCTTCTCTGAGAAATATACTGGGTAACAAGAAGTAAAAGAGGACTATAATTTTTCATTTACGAACGAGACAGATTTCCCAGTTTGAGTGATAAGTAGAGTCTCTTGTAAGAAAGCTTATAAGGAGCCTTTCTGGATTTTCCGATTCTACTTTCGGGCCCACATGCTGTGACCAGGGTGTTACAATGCAGGAGTCAAAGCTTTCTTAGGCATTCCAGTGCTTCTTGAAATCCTGTTCTTCCTCACTGTTGCTGGCCCAATATACATGTTTAGAGAGTGTTTCTCATGAGGAAATGAAGTAGTTCCAATGTATGTAATTTTAGCATTGGAATGTAAAAAGTCTGTTCTCCCAAATTGGTCAATCCAGTCATATTAAATATTGTGTATTTCAGACTTAAACCATTGGATATTGAGTTTATGAAGCGTTTGCATGAAAAAGTGAATATCATTCCACTTATTGCCAAAGCAGACACACTCACACCAGAAGAATGCCAACAGTTTAAGAAACAGGTAAGTAAAATGACTTTGGGAATTCTTAGGATTCTAATATTATTCATGTAATTTGTAGTTTTTCATATTTTCATTATAATGTGTTACAGTGTGTTCCTCCTGCTACTTAATTGTGTACGTGTGGTTGTTGACACTATATTAAAAATAACTGTTGAAAATAGTCTCCTGCTTTAGTTTTCTTCTCAGTTCAGTTCAGTCACTCAGTCGTGTCCGACACTTGTGACCCCATGAATTGCAGCACGCCAGGCCTCCCTGTCCGTCACCAACTCCCGGAGTTCACTCAGACTCAGGTCCATCAAGTCAGTGATGCCATCCAGCCACCTCATCCTCTGATGTCCTCTTTTCCTCCTGCCCCAGTCCCTCCCAGCATCAGAGTCTTTTCCAATGAGTCAACTCTTCGCATGAGGTGGCCAAAGTACTGGAGTTTCAGCTTTAGCATCATTCCTTCCAAAGAAATCCCGGGGCTGATCTCCTTCAGAATGGACTGGTTGGATCTCCTTGCAGTCCAAGGGACTCTCAAGAGTCTTCTCCAACACCACAGTTCAAAAGCATCAAAAGCGCTCAGCCTTCTTCACAGTCCAACTCTCACATCCATACATGACTACTGGAAAAACCATAGCCTTGACTAGATGGACCTTTGTTGGCAAAGTAATGTCTCTGCTTTTGAATATGCTATCTAGGTTGGTCATAACTTTTCTTCCAAGGAGTAAGTGTCTTTTATTTTTATGGCTGCAATCACCATCTGCAGTGATTTTGGAGCCCCCCAAAAATAAAGTCTAACACTGTTTCCACTGTTTCCCCATCTATTTGCCATGAAGTGATGGGACCAGATGCCATGATCTTCATTTTCTGAATGTTGAGCTTTAAGCCAACTTTTTCGCTCTCCTCTTTCACTTTCATCAAGAGGCTTTTTAGTTCCTCTTCCCTTTCTGCCATAAGGGTGGTGTCATCTGCATATCTGAGGTTACTGATATTCTCCCGGCGATCTTGATTCCAGCTTGTGCTTCTTCCAGCTGAGCATTTCTCATGATGTACTCTGCATAGAAGTTAAATAAGCAGGGTGACAGTATACAGCCTTGACGCACTCCTTTTCCTATTTGGAACCAGTCTGTTGTTCCATGTCCAGTTCTAAGTGTTGCTTCCTGACCTGCATACAGATTTCTCAAGAGGCAAGTCAGGTGGTCTGGTATTCCCATGTCTTTCAGAATTTTCCACAGTTTATTGTGATCCACACAGTCAGAGGCTTTGGCATAGTCAATAAAGCAGAAATAGATGTTTTTCTGGAACTCTCTTGCTTTTTCCATGATCCAGCAGATGTTGGCAATTTGATCTCTGGTTCCTCTGCCTTTTCTAAAACCAGCTTGAACATCAGGGAGTTCACAGTTCATGTGTTGCTGAAGCCTAGCTTGGAGAATTTTGAGCATTACTTTACTAGTGTGTGAGATGAGTGCAATTATGTGGTAGTTTGAGCATTCTTTGGCATTGCCTTTCTTTGGGATTGGAATGAAAACTGACCTTTTCCAGTCCTGTGGCCACTGCTGAGTTTTCCAAATTTGCTGGCATATTGAGTGCAGCACTTTCACAGCATCATCTTTCAGGATTTGAAACAGCTCAACTGGAATTCCATCACCTCCACTAGCTTTGTTCATAGTGATGCTTTCTATGGCCCACTTGACTTCACATTCCAGGATGTCTGGCTCTAGATGAGTGATCACACCATCGTGATTATCTGGGTCGTGAAGCTCTTTTTTGTACAGTTCTTCTGTGTATTCTTGCCACCTCTTCTTAATATCTTCTGCTTCTGTTAGGTCCAGACCATTTCTGTCCTTTATTGAGCCCATCTTTGCATGAGATGTTCCCTTGGTATCTCTAATTTTCTTGAAGAGATCTCCAGTCTTTCCCATTCTGTTGTTTTCCTCTATTTCTTTGCACTGATTGCTGAAGAAAGCTTTCTTTATCTCTTCTTGCTATTCTTTGGAACTCTGCATTCAGATGCTTATATCTTTTCTTTTCTCCTTTGCTTTTCGCCTCTCTTCTTTTCACAACTATTTGTAAGGCCTCCCCAGACAGCTGTTTTGCTTTTTTGCATTTCTTTTCCATGGGGATGGTCTTGATCCCTGTCTCCTGTACAATGTCACGAACTTCTGTCCATAGTTCATCAGGCATTCTATCTATCAGATCTAGACCCTTAAATCTATTTCTCACTTCCACTGTATAATCATAAGGGATTTGATTTAGGTCATACCGGAATGGTCTAGTGGTTTTCCCTACTTACTTCAATTTAAGTCTGAATTTGGCAATAAGGAGTTCATGATCTGAGCCATAGTCAGCTCCTGGTCTTGTTTTTGTTGACTGTGTAGAGCTTCTCCACCTTTGGCTGCAAAGAATATAATCAATCTGATTTCGGTTTTGACCATCTGGTGATGTCCATGTGTAGAGTCTTCTCTTGTGTTGTTGGAAGAGGGTGTTTGCTATGACCAGTGCAATTTCTTGGCAAAACTCTATTAGTCTTTGCCCTGCTTCATTCCGCATTCCAAGGCCAAATTTGCCTGTTACTCCAGGTGTTTCTTGACTTCCTACTTTTGCATTCCAGTCTCTTATAATGAAAAGGACATCTTTTTTGGGTGTTAGTTCTAAAAGGTCTTGTAGATCTTCATAGAACCATGCAATTTCAGCTTCTTCAGCATAACTGGTTGGGGCATAGACTTGGATTACTGTGATATTGAATGGTTTGCCTTGGAAATGAACAGAGATCATTCTGTCATTTTTGAGATTGCATCCAAGTACTGCATTTTGGACTCTTCTGTTGACCATGATGGCTACTCCATTTCTTCTAAGGGATTCCTGCCCACAGTAGTAGATATAATGGTCATCTGAGTTAAATTCACCCATTCCAGTCCATTTTAGTTCACTGATTCCTAGAATGTCAACGTTCACTCTTTCCATCTCTTGTTTGACCACTTCCAATTTGCCTTGATTCATGGACCTGACATTCCAGGTTCCTATGCAGTATTGCTCTTTACAGCATCGGATCTTGTTCTGTCACCAGTCACATCCACAGTTGGTTATTGTTTTTGCTTTGGCTCCATCCTTTCATTCTTTCTGGAGTTATTTCTCCACTGATCTCCAGTAGCCTGTTCGCACCTACTGACCTGGGGAGTTCCTCTTTCAGTATCCTATCATTTTGCCTTTTC
Organism: Capra hircus; assembly: GCF_001704415.2. Lineage (NCBI taxonomy): Eukaryota > Metazoa > Chordata > Mammalia > Artiodactyla > Bovidae > Capra > Capra hircus. The sequence continues at coordinate 58,972,752 of NC_030811.1, forward strand.
ATACTGTTCATGGGGTTCTCAAGGCAAGAATCCTGAAGTGGTTTGCCATTCCCTTCTCCAGTGGACCACATTCTGTCAGACCTCTCCACCATGACCTGTCTTGGGTTGCCCCGCAGGCATGGCTTGGTTTCATTGAGTTAGACAAGGCTGTGGTCCTAGTGTGAATAGATTGACTAGTTTTCTGTGAGTATGGTTTCAGTGTGTCTGCCCTCTGATGCCCTCTTGCAACACCTACCATCTTACTTGGGTTTCTCTTACCTTACTATTTCTCCTAGGAGCCCATAAGTATTATCATAGTGCCCTTCAATGTGTGTGCTCAGTTGTTTAGTTGTGTCCAACTGTTTGTGATCCCGTGGACTGTAGCCCACCAGACTCCTCGGTCCGTGAAATTTTCCAGGCAAGAATACTGGAGTGGGTTGCCATTTCCTGCTTCAGGGGATCTTCTGACCCAGGGATCGAATCTCTGTCTCTTTTGCCTCCTCTGTTGACAGGTGGATTCTCTGCCACTGAACCATCTGGGAAACCATAATGCCCTGTATCCTTCGTCAATTTAAATAAGGCTATTTTAGATGTTTCTGTTTAGATTCCACCACCACCCGTCCCCACAGGCAGTCTCCCACATTGCAGGCGGATTCTTTACCAGCTGAGCCACAAGGGAAGCCCCATTTTAGATTGTCTGTATAGCTTGTGCCACTGCCCCTCCCCATACCCTTTATAAAATTACTTTCCTAGACTAAATTCCTGGGGAGAGGATTACTTTTTAAAGGGTATAATTATTGTATTACCCCCTCTCCATTTTGTCATGGTGCTTTCTCAATAAAACAGTCAATCCTTTTATGATAGGTATGTTTGATCCAATGCCTTGCTAGCATTGTCATAATTTTTTTTTATACTTTTTTGGATTAAGGTGATGTCTAATAATTTCTTTAACTTTCAATTTTCCAGAAAAGCTGAACATTTTAAAGCAAGGGTGTAGTTTTCCCTCAGTGTTGTGTTTTTGTTTTATTATATATTGTATTTTATGAAATGTAGGATCAGTTTCTGGAACTACTTTCCTATTCTAGTAGCCTATTTTTAAATTTTAGGCCAGTGTTATGTCTTTTTAGAGCCTCCCTGGTGGCTCAGATAGTAAAGAATCTGCCTGCAGTGCAGGAGACGTGGGTTTGATCCCTGGGTCACGAAGATCCCCTCGAGAAGGGAATGACTATCCACTCCAGTATTCTTGAGAATTCCATGGACAGAGGAGCCTGGCAGGCTACAGTCCATGGGGTTGCAAGGAGTTGGACACAACTGAGCATCTAGCACTGTATGTCTTTTAAATTGAGGCTAAGTTGTATAATATTTTGAAGTAGATTTTAGAGTTTTTTTATCTCTCACTGTCCTTCTAGTCGTTTGTAACAAAGTACTTTGGTTCTTCATCTTTTTCAGTATGACTTTTAGAATAACTTGAAAACTATTAGAAAAACAAAAACCTGTGGAAATTTGCTTTGAAATTGTGTTAAATCTGTAAAAATTTTTAGAATGTTTTACTACATCATTTTTACTGTATCTGATATTTCTACCAGGAAATTTTTTATTTTACATTTATTAGCTCCATTTTTATTTTGTAATTTGCTGTTCCTAAGTTCAGATACTAATCATATAGTATTAGTAATATATCTTTTATCTTAATTTGAAATTGTACTAAAAATGAAGAAATAAAAAAGATGAATAAGCAGTGATCTCTACTTCTAAATTGGTCACTTGCAGTGGTTGTCAATTTACTTTTTCTTTTATTCTTTAAAAAAAAGCAGGGCGCCAGGGGCAGGTAGTATTTAACCAGAGATGTTTATCAGAATCATGTAGAGAACTTTTTCAAGATGAATTATTGGACCATAGCTCTACTAGTTGGTTTTGTAGGTTAAGATACAGCTTTGTATTTGTTATTGTGAAGATGCTTACTCAGGCTATTTTAATATACAACCTCTGACTAAAAGCCATTGCTCTTAGCGCTAGCTACTAGTCTTTTCTTTTTTCTTCTAGTCATGTATCAGGTTGGCCAAAAAGTATGTTCAGAAAGCTTACAAAAAAACCTGAATAAACTTTTTGGCCAACATTGGGTTGATGCATGATCTGACACCTCATCATTTATTCTTAGGTTTTTTTTTTTTCTAAATAGATGCATAACCCAGTTATAAAGGATATGTGGTTTTGTTTATTTCCATGGTGGTTCTGTCTGCTTTGGTAGCTGTGTAGCACATTTTGTTTCAGGTCCCTTTACTGCTGCTGGGGACCCTGGTAGTGAGTGTAGCATTAAGCTACCAGTACAGGCAGGGAGCTAGGTTTAGGTTTATTAGCCATCAGTTTGTTTGTTATAAGTTTGAATAGGGTAGGTATTCAACACTATTTGGATGTCTGTATTCTTATTTGAATTTAGAGTGATTTTGGACAAAATAAATTAATTTGAGGTCATTTCTGATGTTACTAGTAAGCTGTCTTTCTTTTTCTCTGTATTCTCATTGATTATTATTATAAACGCATTAGCTTCTTAATTTCCAGGGCATGTTTTCTCCCTGTGTGCTTGCCTGATCTTTTATCTGTTGCTCCTTGATGTATGTGTATGCACATGTACATGCAAGGATACTTCCTGATAAGTACACATTTTTTTTTCCTAGAGCCAGTGCTATACTTAATTTTATTTACCTTTGCTCAGTGCTACTAAAAACTTTAGGTGAGTTTAAGCTCTGTTGATTCAGCTGAATAAAATAGTTGGTAAGAATTTGTCTAAAGGTATCTCAGTCATTATAAATAAATGACCCAAAACCACTAGAATAGAAATCAACTAGTGAAGCCATTTCTGGACTCTTACTTCGTTTTTAGAACTCTTTGGGTATTATAACCTAATAAGTTTAACATTTCTGAAGCAATTGGATTTAGAGAACGGTACTTATATATAAACTTTATTGAAAAAAAAAAAACACCAGCATACTATTTTGGTTTTAAATTACATTTTGCATTGTTGACAAACAGTAAAGGAACTGGAGCTAAAGACTCAGGAATTTAAGAAGAGTATAATAAAAATAAAGCTAATGTCTAAAATTATATGTGGTGCTCTTTTACTAACTTCCTCTTTCATCTTAGATAATGAAAGAAATCCAAGAACATAAAATTAAAATATATGAATTCCCAGAGACAGATGATGAAGAAGAAAATAAGCTTGTTAAAAAGATAAAGGTAGGTTCATTCCCATACATATACTAACATGTTTTAGGGCCTTAGCAATACTATAATAGCTGCTGTAAAGACTAGAAATAGCAGTGTTTATAGGGACTTCCTGATGGTCCAGCAGTTAAGACTGTACTTCCACTGCAGGGGGCCCAAGTTCAATCCTCGGTCAGGGAACTAAGAATCCCACTTGCCATGTGGCATATACATATATAAATGTTTTTTAACAATTGACTTAACAAAATAAATGAGATTATTGATTGTTTAGTTCACCTTTATGATTAACTTCGTTGTTTGACTGTTAGTATAATAAAGCATTATATGGAATAGAAAGATAAGTAACAGTTCTTGTTTTCAGATGGTTTTCAATTAACTGATTTCATATTTTATAATTTTCCCCCTTAGAAACAAACAGGTAATGGGAATGAAAGGGGAAGCATAATGAGAAGACAAAGGATTTGCTCTTAAGCACTATTATGCTTATTCTTTAAGAGCCAAACATATGTTTTATTTTGTTCTTTTATAAAAATCAATCAAAAATCTATTCTGACATAATTTTCTATATTTTTAACTTATAGTGGTTTCCTAAGTACCCTGGATTTAAAAATGATATATTAATAACATTGTCTGCTTCTAGAGCTATTAAGGTTGATTTATTATCAAGTAGGCAAACTAGCTACAAGTCTCATTTTTTTCCTTGTAGCTGCCAATGTATTTTTTACCCTTTTAAATTTTTCCAGTATGGAACACTTCTTTTTGGAATGATGCTTTGACAAATAATCTGATCAGTATATGCCTTAGTATTCTTAAATTTTAGTGAACGTATAATTTTGTTTATTGTTTACATTAGTAATAATGCCATACAATGGCAATTTACTAAATATTAATTGAATGACCTATGAAAGTGAATGCAAAAACTATTGGGGTAATAATGTTTTTTGCTTACCTGTTGAGTAAGGTTAACTTCTTTATTCTTTTATTTGTGAGGACTACAAAGATGTATTTGAACAAGAATACTTTGTTTTATAGGACCGTTTACCTCTTGCTGTGGTAGGTAGTAATACTATCATTGAAGTTAATGGAAAAAGGGTCAGAGGAAGGCAGTATCCTTGGGGTGTTGCGGAAGGTAAGGTTTTCTCCAGTGAATGGCTTTCTATAAGATCTTACAAATGTTATAAAAAATTTGTATTTAGTAAGTAGTATAATATGCATGCTACATTGATATAGTCTAGATTTTCAAAGATCTGAATTCAGTTTCATTGAGTCTCATCTCCTTATTAAATACATTCACATTTCTCAGACCTTGTGTCCTGCTGTGTCAGGCAAGTATGTGTTAAATCTTAACATTATAGTACTTTAGAAGCCACTTGTCAGTATTCCTCCCACCTCTGCCCCACCATTAAGCCTATTCCTGTTTTCTTGTTTGAAAACACACTTACAATGCAGGGGTTCTTTACCTGGGGCCCACAGATTGCTCCCAAGGGATCTAATAAACCTTCTGAAATTGAAAACAATTTTGGAGAAAAGGCCTGTCATTTCTATCTGAGTCTCAATTGGGTCTGGGACCCTAAAGAATGAAAACTGTCAGAAGCCCAATTAAAAGATTTGCATTTTGCTTTCTTCAGGGCAGAAGTCAACTTCTTGGCATCATATCTTTAGAGCAAGAAATTTTGTTATTAAGAGATCCTCTATACTAATTTTTTAAAGGAGTTTTAAACAGCAATATAATCTTAGTTATAGAGTCAATTCTTTGAAGCCTTCTTGGCATTAGATACGTTTCCCGAAATTTGTGTTCATTATACTGGTTTATACTAATACTTAATCTTCAGTGTTACAGTAACTTGGAATGAAGATTGAGTCATGATTATAATTTGTTGATACTACTTTGAAAATATACATAATTTTTAGGATATTTTCCAAGTTAATGTTATTATGAGTGACTTTCCCAACTAGAGATACTGTGGTCACTCTCAGCTCTTTTCATCACCATGTAACCTTCAGTTTCTGAGCTGAGACTTTAAAACTGGTATAGACCTTAGAAATCTGCACAGAGGAAATTGCTTTGTATCTTTAGTTTTAGGTTATCCCCCTTCAAGAGTATTCTTTTAGTGATACATTAAAAAAAAGAAGAACATTAAAGTTTCTTGGCTTAGGTTTTCATTTTGGTTAACTTGCAGTTTTTCTAAAGTTGATTCCTCACCCACCTTTGACCCGCAACATTAAGTACTATTTTATAGGGTTAAAGTCTTAATGAAACATTGACCTAAGGTATTTAATACTTTGTATATTTTCTCATTGTTAACACCCAGTTTCCTTTTAAAAGAATGAGTTTAGTGGAAGTAATACATATGGTCTGATTTTTTTTTTTTTGTAGTTGAAAACGGTGAACATTGTGATTTTACAATTCTAAGAAATATGTTGATAAGGTAAGTGTAAGCAGTGATGAAAATAACACAGATTTTACTTTCCCTAAATAAAATTAGTCTCAGATTTAGTTTTTTGTCTTCTATAAATTTAGCTAATTTAAACTGGTATCTTCATTCTAGCACTGAAGCAAGCACTGCCTAGAGACAAATTTGGATTATTTTGCCAAGGTTTTGAACTCTAGAGGAAAAATACAAAATAGGCTGTGTGGCTAGGGATACATAGGAAAGTGGGTCTTTCAATCATTGTACTTTGTGTTGTGGTTTAATACTGAAAGAAGTATGAAAGTAGAAAGGAACAGGCTTTTGCTTCTCTTTAATGTGAAAAGCTTGTGGAAACTGGAAGAGAAGGCTTAAGTTTTAGGTCAGAAACTGAACTTCAAATATTTAAAAGATACACAGCTTAGTAGCTGTGAGTGGAGCACTTTTGTTACTGAAACACTGTGAAAAACTGATCTTCCTCCCAGGAGGGAAAAACATCAGTCCTGAATTGTACCTTGTACATCTGATGAAGGAGAAGGAAATCATGTGAAAACAGGATAAATTCTGGTTAGAGGAACCAGGACCTTAATTAGAAAACTAACAGCAGAGAGGAAATTCTGAAGAAAAAGTTGAAAAGACCCAGAGATAGGGAACAAAAAGAGGATCAAAATGAACCTCATTGTTTTCATGGAGAGATAAATTCCTTCTTTATGCTATTCCATACCCTTTTGCTCTTTTTTTCCTCTCATCATGCTTGCTTCTCCAGACCTTCAATACATACTATTCTTTTCAGCCTCCAGTTTTAGATGTCCATCTTAAGTTGATGTCTCTTCAGTTTCACACTACTCTGCACTTTCCCAGTATACAAGAATTTCTTTAGCTATGTAGAAGTAATAGGAATATTGATGATAATTGGAAATCATGGAACAGCAACAAGATCATTCTTAAAAGTGAGGGGGACAATTTGAGTCAAACTGATACCTCAAGAGGAGAAGGCAGTGGTACCCCACTCCAGTACTCTTGCCTGGAAAATCCCATGGACGGAGGAGCCTGGTAGGCAGCAGTCCATGGGGTCGTGAAGAGTTGGATACGACTGAGTGACTTCCCTTTCACATTTTACTTTTCATGCATTGGAGAAGGAAATGGCAACCCACTCCAGTGTTCTTGCCTGGAGAATCCCAGGGACGGGGGAGCCTGGTGGGTTGCCGTCTGTGGGGTCACACAGAGTCAGACACGACTGAAGTGACTTGGCAGCAGCAGCAGCTACCTCAAGAAATATAAGAGATGGGAGTGAATTTTGAAATTGAGATCGCCATGTAATTGATTTTTCTCAAAAGAACTCATGACTAGATGCGCTGATAGAAAGTAGATGATGGTGTTAATTCAGCCACAGTGGTTGCCAGGCCTCACACAGTGGGAGAAGAGCAAATGCACATGAAAGGATGTTTATCTCCCTTGGTTTTGAGAAAACAATGCTTCAGGTTCTATTACCATTTCTTTGTTTTCTCTTCCATTTTGAAAATGTGACTTCAGAAGAACTAATAATGTTTCATAAATATTAACTGCCAGTGCATTCCCTATCATTTTATTATTTTCCTCATTTTTAAATCTATGCTACTTACCTAGTGCTTGAAGCAATGATAATCTTTAACCGTGTTTTATTTACATATGCAATCAATAATTCCCTATGTACCTAAAATACTATAGAAAGGAAGGCTAGTTACTAGCCAGACTTTGAACATATGAAGGTATGCAGCCTCCCCTCTGATGAGTGGGACTCAGTAGTATACAAGCGTTACAAGCAAATGGACCATTCCTACAGGAAAGCAATAAGACAATCATACATGTGTGGAAATATTAAAAATTCTAAAATTATGTAATATTGCATAATTTTTATATATAAGTAGATATATGCTATGATGAGAACATTTACATGTATTAAAGAAATTCAAAGTAAGTATTAAGTGGTATATTTTCTTGGAGCGGAACCAGATAGAGAAGGATTTATGAAAATAGTTGCCTTAAGATGGATTAAGATAAATAGAGTCATCAGATGTTTATTTGTGGGGTTGGGAGTGATCCTACTTAACATTTTTATCAAGTAGAATGAAGATATTGTCTTCAACTTCTTGAGGTAGATGGTTATGCAATTTTGCTTAATAAAAACTTCATTTATTTGTTGAATTTGTTTTAGCACACTTCTTTTTTTCTTTCCTAAGGCATAAATGTTCACTTACACTTTTGCTAGATGTTTACTTTGCCTCTTAACATAATTTTTCATTTATAGTCTTTGAAACGTGTAAAACATCCTTGATAAATATACTTTGAAAATAAGTTTAGGAATATTTTACTGCTTTTCCTTCTAAGTTCAGAGGAGAGGTAAGGTATATGTTATGTAGCCCATGTTTTTATGATAAAGGCACCTAGTAGATATTTAATAAATACTTGAAGGAAATATCAATACCAATATTCCATATGTCTGTGACTTCCAAGTAAGTGAAATCCTGCAGGTTAAAGTCAGGAGTAGTGGTTGCTCCTAAGAAAGACCCAAGTTCAAAGATTTGTCATTTTGCTAATTTAGAGAACTGACTGTTGCAGGCAAAGCAAGGAAGACAATGGAAAAGAGGAAATTTTGATAAAAATAATTTCAGGATGTGGCAGTAGAGAGTGCCAAAATCAAATAGAGAAGGAAAACAAAAGGAGAGAAGAGAATGGTATAGTATCAGCAATCAGAAATGGAAAAGATAAATAAATTCAAGAAACTGTGGGGAAAATACTAATTATTTTAAGTGTGGAAGAATGAGTTGATTTTTAAGAGTAAAATAAAACGTATTTAAGTGGAAATAGAGACTTTTATAACCTGGAAAATACCAGAACCAGGTAATCATAAAAAAAGGTTATTTTAGTGAAAGGGAAAAATCTTTCATTATCTAAAGTGTTTAATGACATTAACAAAAATAATTTAATAGCTAGTTAACAAGTCCACCTTATATATCTTGTATTTCAGCTACGATGTACTTTACCTCAGGTCCTTTAATGATTTTTTAATGATGCATTGATGAGGTAATATATGATATTTAAAATTACAAAAAGATTGTTTTATACTGGCACGGTTATTTGTTTTTATTATTCTCTACTTAGAGAAATTGAAAACAGTAATGTGTCCTAGAAAATCAACAATGTTTATCACATCTCAGCTCCAAATCAGTTTTTTGCAGGGCCCATTATAGGCTCTGTGGCAAGAGTGCAAAAGGTGATGGCACGTTTTTTGTAAAAGGGGATGTATAGTATAGTTGAAGAGTTTATATGCTGTCACCTGTCGCATTTACTGGTACCATAGAAAAGACTGGCAGCCAAGGAGAAGGTTGTCTTGGGTTAGAGTGACTTGACTTCAAGAGTGCCAGGAGAGCTCCCAAAGCAGACTGGAAGAACTCTGAAGTAAGTTTGGGAGTCAGTGACAAATTCAGTCCCAATCATTGGATATGCTCAGAGTAAGAAACTGTCTGACTTGACAGAAGTAGAGAGGGATAGAGCTTTAGATAATTCCAGTGGCCATAGAAAGTGTATATTCATCAAAGGGCAGAGTATAAAGGACAATGAGGCTTGTGGAAAACCCAGTCTTAGTTAGAAATAGGAGTAAACTATCAGAGAACTGCACAAAAATGTCCAATCGAGGATGAATCATAGTAATTGGCCATCACAAAAAGGAAAAGTAATAGTAAATGTTTCTTGGCTATTAGGCAGAATAAAAACAGAATAACACCTTTACGTTTGTCTCTCATAAGGGAGTTTTGGTAAAGTGGTGGAGGTGAAAGATAGGGGATTAGAAGTGCAGGAATGAATGATGAGAAAAAGGAAGATAAAATGATACAGAGTACTCCCACACCATGTATATCCAAGAACATTGCATTGGTAAAGGATACAATAGAGCAGCTCACAGGAGTCTTTTAGCATCTTGAAACACTAGGGAATGGTAAAATTGTCTCATGTATAGGTATCTCCTATATATTGATTTTATGTATCATAGATAATGTCTGCTATGAGCAGACATTCATTAAGCAAAATACCACATTTACCAGACAGTTGGAATAAATAGGAATTTATTCCAAATTAAAATTCCCCAGTTTGAATCCAACTTGATGTGTAATCTATGTATTCCTAAATATTAACCTGAATAAAAACTCAAATATTAGTAATATTAAGGAAATATTAAGGAAAGCAATTTCTTTTAGGTTTGTGAACTTCAGTAGGAACTAATCTACCTTTCCTTCTCTAGTAAAATAAAATATATACTATAAAGGTAAATACTCTTCTCTAGCAATGTCATTGTTTAGTAAATGTTTTGAGAGAATTTATGGTTTCTAAACTTTAATTTGGAACTTAAATTTCTATTAATGTCAAGTTAGCTCATTGTATCTTGCTCCCCCTTACATGTAAGTGAAGACAGATAAATGCTGTCTTCCTTGAAAAGTTTCGTCTGAATTTTTTGTTTGCTAAAATTTTGAATTTACACCAAAGCTTTTTTAATAGAAGCAAATTCCTTATGTGTCTTTTGTTTATGACAGAACACATATGCAGGACTTGAAAGATGTCACTAATAATGTACACTATGAGAACTACCGGAGCAGAAAACTGGCAGCTGTGACTTATAATGGAGTTGATAACAACAAGAATAAAGGGCAACTTACTAAGTAAGTATACATCGATTCCTCCCAGGAATGGCATTATTTATTTAGTAAAAAATCATATTATTTCGTCGCCATCAAATTCCTCTTGGCTACTCAATAGAAAATTGGAATAGTGTTCTTTATGGGCTTCCTTAGTAATTCAGATGGTAAAGAATCTGCCTGCAATGCAGGAGTCCCAGGTTTGATCCCTGTGTTGGGAAGGTCCCCTGGAGAAGGGAATGGCTACCCACTCCAGTATTCTTGTCTGGAGAATTCCACAGAGGAGCCTGGTGGACTACAGTCCATGGGTCACAGGGAGTCAGATATAACTTGAGTGACTAACACTTTTACTTTTTCAAACGTTGATTGTTGTAGACATAATGCAATTGCACATCTAATGAAGTGTAGTATAAATATAACTTACATGCCCTGGGAAACCAAAAAACTTGTGTGATTCACTCTATTTCTGTATTTGTTTCACTTTATTGAGATGATTAAGTTGTGGTTACCTTTTTCCCATATGTTAATTTTATTTTTGTTTTCTATAGCCTTCTCCATCTTTATCAGTAACTGAATTCATAGAAATGGCTGAAAATACAGGTTTTCAAAGGGTAATCCTCATAACTCTTGGTACATGACAAAATTTTCGTTGATCTAAAGATACATAAAGACAGTTTTCTGAAATTCCCCCCCCCTCTTTTTTTCAATTACATCTTTTATTCATGTGTCCTTTCGTGAAAATATGATGATGGTATTGTTTTATTTATGTTTGGTTTTAACACTCTCACTTGGCAAAATGTTAGTAACTATTGTTTCCCAAAATGTTTGGAAAATTTTGTTGCTCTTTGAAATCCTTAATTTAACTGAAATTCTTTTGGATAATGCTGTATGAAAATTGCTACATGTCTGTATACATAGTGACCTGCCAAACCACCAAACTAAGAAGCAAAAGTATGTAAATGTACTTGCTTAATGAATTCTTCAGGAAAGACCACATATAATTTAAATGAAATTTGGTTCTTTTCGTTACGCTCAAAATGTAATACATTTCAGCATTTATACATTTATACAACCAAAATGTAGGTTGTATGACACAACCACAGTAGGGTCTTAGGTCAGCCTTAAATGTGGTCCTTGCTGTGATTCTGCAATTGGTCACATGAAAAGGGTAAGTCATTTTTCAGGATCTCCTTGAAAAGATCCCTAAAAGAAGCTAAGTTGCATCTTTGAGGATTTAATATGATGTTCAGGTTATGTTGGCCTGTTTTTTAAAAAATCTTTTACCGGGTCTTTTTATTTTTTTGATTGAGTTACGTTGAATTTCTCTGACAAGTTTTAAGTTTATAAGCTTTAGCTTGTTGATGTGTGTCAACAAGCATTTTCATTAAAAAGTAGGCAGACAATGAAATAGTTTAAATGGTTTTTCTAGCTATCTAATAAAGTTTCATTTGAAAAACTGTGATAACAAAAAGTTATCCTTTTTCCTGTTTTCTGCATTATAAACACATTTTTGTATTACGTTTTTCTAAATAGCACTTTAATAAAGATGACTAGAATTGAGATGCTAATTAATTTAACAATTAGGTTTACAAAATCATTTTGACTGGTAAGAGTCTTCAAAAAATTAATTTTTTAAATGTGTGACCATTTTCTTATAATACTGAAATATCACTCTTGGTTAGGAGGCAAGTATTTTTACAAGGTTGAAAGACAAAGTACCTCAAGTGTGAAATATTGAACATCTCTTTGAAAGTATGCATATGTAAATAGGTTTAGAAACTTGAGCAGACTGTCAGAAGATAGTTGCATAGCATATTTACTTTCATAATGATTTGGTATAGGGATTATTAACAGAATTTGGAAAAGAAATTAACTATCTTCAACAAATTTGGCCATAAACTTTTGTTTTAGGAACGTGAAGTGAAAGTCGCTCAGTTGTGTCCGACTCTTTGTGACCCCACAGACTATACAGTCCGTGGAATTCTCCAGGCCACAATCCTGGAGTGGGTAGGATCCTTTCCTTTTTCCTTTCTCCAGGGGATCATCCCAACCCAGGGATTGAACTCAGGTCTCCCGCATTGCAGGTGGATTCTTTACCAGCTGAGCCCCTTTACTGTAAAATCTGTGGATTTGCTTTTAATTGCTGTTTTTATTGTGGTTTACTCTAAGTGTGTTTTGTTGTTGTTTAGTCACTTATGTCCCACTTCTGTGACCACATGGACTGTAGCCCTCCAGGCTCTTCTGTCCATGAGATTTCCCAGGCAAGAATACTGGAGAGGGTTACCTTTTTCTTCTCCATTTATGTGTGCTAGTAAGTCTCTGTATTTTTTGTTCTTTTAGATATGGCACACTTGAAGACATTTCATTTGTTTTTCCAAAGACATAAGCAGTTTTAGTATGTAAAGATTTTTAATATTTAAAAACAAATTTTAAAACATCAAAGCTCTACAATCTTCTGTTTTCCTCCAAGAGTTATTTAAATGATAATTTAGGTGACCGTGTTCCACTCTTGGTAAGGTGGTAGGTAGTCTTTTCATGTGCAAAGTATACTACAAATTCTTTACATTTATATGGATTGGCTTATTCCTCCCAAGGATGAAATTAAAGAGTATTTTATAGATAGGTTATTATTAGTAAGAATATATATTTAACTTTAAAATCACAGTTCCATCTGAATTTTAATTTATTTTTTTAAATTCTAGTGTTTACTTAATTTATTTAAGTTTACAATATATTTTCAAGTTGCAGCAGTGTTGTTGGATAATCTTAAGTTGCTTAACATATTCAGTTATTTAAGATGGCCAATTCAAAAATCATTTTTATGGGTTTTATGGTTTTTTCCTAGAGCCTAAAAGTGTTTTGGAGTATGGCAGAAGTGAGTTTTGTAGAAATCAAACAAAAGCTTTGAACCCTTACTAGAAAAAACACTTGTATGAACACACAACACACACACACGTTTGTTGTGTGATTTCAGGACCCAAGAGATCTGAGGCTCCTCTTAAAAATACCTGCCATAAATATATCACCTTTTAGTGAAATAATGATATTTACACTTTAAAATTTATTCCAGTTTACCTGGCTTTTTGAATGTTGATTTTCCTAAGTTAATGTTTGGTTTATTTTCATTTTCAGAACTTCTGATTAATTGTTTAATTATTAAAACATACTGCAGGTTTATTCTTTTGATGAAATATCCTTTAGTTAAGTAACATTTTGTTCTAACTTGCACTAATTGCAAAAACAAATCCTCTTGGTCACAATGCTACATCACATTTTGTCTTTGCTTTTTGCTAAGAAAAATCAGTAGGCAGTGTTCTTTCTGTCCTGTTGTTCATTTAATATATTCCATCTCGGTCTCTTTTTCTCCTTGATAGGAAAGAATAGTGCTACGATGGTCAGAAATATTCAGCCTCATAAGGAGAGAAGTCACTATAATCAGAGTGTGTCAAATCAAGATTAAAGTGACTAGCTTTGAAGTTATAGATGAAATACAAAGCCTGATTTTGTTTTTAAGCCATAATTTAACTTTTTTAACCACTTTATTCATTTAGGGTTGTAATTAAATGGTCAAAGCTTGTTTTTGTGGAAGCACAATATACGTGTTTAATCAACAAAGTCAGAAAAGAGCCTGCCTCTTTTAAGCTGTCCCAGTGTATTGGAATAGGTTTTTAGAGATCCCGAAGGCCACAGAGCCCACTTTTCTTTCTTCTCTGGGACTGTAGTAGGTTGCTGATACTTTGCTGTACTCTTTTCTCCATAAGTATACTAGCCTTCACTTAAAGCGTATTTGTAGTATTTTTCAACATAAAACCTTGGAAAACATTGTGCAGAGATTTGAGTCTGTGAACTTTAATAGAGTGAACTACTTTTTAATGTCTGTTTTCTGGCATTTCAGAAATGTCAGGATATTCATTTGCTTCTGATACTGTCTTTTTTTCTGCCTCCCTCCATCCTCCTCCTCCATTAACTCAATACCATTTTTTCATATTAAAATTTTGTTTAAAAATTAATTTTCTTCTAGTTTTTCTTTTTGAGAATGTATTTAGGGAATGTGTCTTTTCCATTTTCCTTATACAGTCTGTTTTATGTGTTTTCTTTAGATTTGATATGCATTAGGTTTAGGGAGACTTCAAGTCATGAAACTTCATGGAAGGAAGTTCTAGATTGTAAATATTTATACATTTTTAAAGTTTCTGAAGAATTTTTTCATATGTTCATACATAAAACTTCAAACCTTTGTTCTGTGTTATTTAAGATGGTGTCAGAATAATTAAAAGCTTCTTTTGAAGCTTGTTTTCAAAAAACAGAAAGCAGAGAATTTAGTAATGGCATACAGCATTGTTCTCATCACTGTTTCAGTTTTGTATTACACTTTTCGTTTTTAGACATATAATGATTATCTTTAATGTTCATAATAGGAGCCCACTTGCACAAATGGAAGAAGAAAGAAGGGAACATGTAGCTAAAATGAAGAAGATGGAGATGGAGATGGAACAGGTGTTTGAGATGAAGGTCAAAGAAAAAGTTCAAAAACTGAAGGACTCTGAAGCTGAGGTAATTAACCATATATTTTCACCTTTGACAAAATACTCCTTTTCAAAATAATGTCTTAAATGAAATTGATAGATAATGTAACTGCTCTATCGATTTTTTTCACATGTAATATGCAAATTTAATGTGTCTGTGTGTGTTCAGTCAAACTCTTTGCAACCCTAAGGATTGTAACCTGCCAGGCTCCTCTGTCCGTGGGGTTTCCCAGACGAGAATGTTGGACTGAGTTGCCATTTCCTCCTCCAAGGGAGCTTCCCAACCCAGGGATTGAATCCACGTCTCCTTGTCTCCTGCATTGGCAGGCAGTCTTACCTCTGAGCCACCTGGGAAGTCAATCAGTTTAGTCGCTCAGTCATGTCCGACTGTTTGCGACCTCATGAACCGCAGCATGCCAGGCCTCCCTGTCCATCACCAACTCCTGGAGTTTACCCAAACTCATGTCCATTGAGTCAGTGATGCCGTCCAACCGTCTCATCTTCTGTTGTCCCCTTCTCCTCCTGCCCTCAATCTTTCCCAGCATCAGGGTCTTTTCAGATGAGTCAGCTCTTCGCATCAGGTGGCCAAAGTATTGGAGTTTCAGCTTTAGCATCAGTCCTTCCAATGAACACCCAGGACTGATCTCCTTTAGGATGGACTGGTTGGATCTCCTTGCAGTCCAAGGGACTCTCAAGAGTCTTCTGCAACACCACAGTTCAAAAGCATCAATTCTTTGGCACTTAGCTTTCTTTATAGTCCCAACTCTCACATCCATACATGACCACTGGAAAAACCATAGCCTTGAGATGGACCTTTGTTGGCAAAGTAATGTCTCTGCGTTTTAATATGCTGTCTAGGTTGATCACAACTTTCCTTCCAAGGAGTGTCTTTTCATTTCATTGCTATGGTCACCATCTGCAGTGATTTTGGAGCCCAGGAAAATAAAGTCAGCCACTGTTTCCACTGTTTCCCCATCTATTTCCCACGAAGTGATGGGACCAGATGTCATGATCTTCGTTTTCTGAATGTTGAGCTTTAAGCCAACTTTTTCACTCTCCTCTTTCACTCTCATCAAGAGGCTGTTTAGTTCTTCACTTTCTGCCATAAGGGTGGGGTCATCTGTATATCTAAGGTTATTGATATTTTTCCTGGCAGTCTTGATTCCAGCTTATGCTTCCTCCAGCCCAGCATTTCTCATGATGTACTCTGCATAGAAGTTAAATAAGCAGGGTGACAATATACAACCTTGACCTACTCCTTTTCCTATTTGGAACCAGTCTGTTGTTCCATGTCCAGTTCTAACTGTTGCTTCCTGACCTGCATACAGGTTTCTCAAGAGGCAGGTCAGGTGGTCTGGTATTCCTATCTCTTTCAGAATTTTCCACAGTTTATTGTGATCCACATAGTCAAAGGCTTTGGCATAGTCAATAAAGCAGAAATAGATGTTTTTCTGGAACTCTTGCTTTTTCGATGATCCAGTGGATGTTGGCAATTTGATCTCTGGTTTGTCTGCCTTTTCTAAAACCAGCTTGAAATCTGGAAGTTCATGGTTCACATATTGCTGAAGCCTGGCTTGGAGAATTTTAAGCATCACCTTACTGGTGTGTGATTTACAATAATACATATTTTAATAATCTGTTTAGATACAAGTATACTTGGTAGGAAGACATAGTAGAATACCTAAAGTAAATTTTACTAGCTATAGTTAACAAATTATGAGAAATGAAATTTTAAGCCTTTCCATATAGTCGGTATAAGAAAGTAAGAGTTTTGGGCAGATACAAGAATAAAAACTAGTTTTAGGATAGTAATAATTGACGAGACTTACTTGCATATGAATGGAGAAAGAAAGAACCTTAATTAAACTATGGGCATGCTGTGATAAATTACAGACAAAAAGAAATGAAGGAATGTGATTTTGTAGATGAGTTGGGCTTTATGTGACCCTAGTGTCAGTGTAATTCAGTTGCAAAAATCAGGTAGGGTAGTGACAAAGCATTCCATCAAGCTGTTCTGCTGTAACCTTAGAATCCCTCTACATGTTGAAGCATATATTTAGTTTCTGTTAATCAAAAAGATCATGAAGACATATCCATCTGTAAGTGATAAGAAATAAAAGATGGAGGGAAAAAAACACTTAACACAATAATCTATAGAGTAAATTTGGCTTGATGTCCAAGAACAGTAGAAGAAACTATAGGTAAACACAAATCAACAATTTCAGTATGATGTTTTCTCAGAATAGATTTATTATCATTGTGCTGAAAATTACTTTTAAATATGTAGGATGACATTAATAAGAAATACTTAAACAATTTTTTAATTGGAGGATAATTGCTTTACAGTGTTGTGTTTCTGCCATTCATCAACATGAATCAGTCATACAATATGAAATATTTTAAAAATTACTTTAAATGATAAAATTCTGGTTAAATGTGGATCCACTAATATAATAATATTTGTATTTAAACATGTTAAGAAAAGACTCAGATTTAGTTTGTTACATCCTTACAGTTGGTCTCTTTGCTTTTGTAATTAATTACTGCAGAAAATACATAAGCTTTCTTTGGCTAAATATATGTTTGCTACCCATGGACTGTAGCCTACCAGGGTCCTCTGTCCATGGGATTTTCCAGGCAATGGTACTGGAATGGATTGCCATTTCCTTCTGCAGGGAATCTTCCCAACTCAGGGATCAAACCCAGGTCTCCCACATTGTAGACAGATGCTTTAATGTCTGAGCCACCAGGGAAGTCCTACTCTAATATTACGACAGAAGTGCTCCAATCCATTGAGTAAGCAGAATGCAGAGTATTCAATAGTTTTGAGGAAGTGTTTCTATTCCACATTAGACTTCTCTTAAATTACTGAGCTTTTCATGTAATCTCTTATCACAAAAAAACTTACTTCCACTACTGTTACATTTATAATATGTGTTTAATTCAGTGCAGATACAGAATAGCTTCTCCAGGTTTAAGATTGCCAACTCTGCAAAACTAATATCCTGAGCACTTGTTATTAAGATGACATTTAGGAGATTAAGTTTTTTTATTAGTTAGGTTTTTATTAAATCTATCCATTTGAGTCTCTACCCCTTTACCAATTAATAAGTAATCTGGAGAATCCCTGCTACTGCTGCTAAGTCACTTCAGTCATGTCCGACTCTGTGTGACCCCATAGACAGCAGCCTACCAGGCTCCCCTGTCCCTGGGATTCTCCAGGCAAGAACACTGGAGTGGGTTGCCATTTCCTTCTCCAATGCATGAAAGTGAAAAGTGAAAGTGAAATCTCTCAGTCGTGTCCGACTCTTCGCGACCCCATGGACTGCAGCCTCTCAGGCTCCTCCGTCCATGGGATTTTCCAGGCAAGAGTACTGGAGTGGGGTGCCATGAATCCCTATCAGAAGGTAAATAAAAATAGGAATAATCAAGAGTCTGCATTATCTCCGCACTTAGGTTTCGATGAAAATCTAAAAGGAGTTGAATTTACATTTGAAAAGACATATTTTAGGGTCTCCTCCTAAGAGTAAATGTCATAAGCAATTATGTTAAGCATTTATTTCCATAAGCAATTATAGAACTTTTGAGAGTTTTAATGATTACTGTGAATGGTGAAAACAGACTTTTGTAATACTTAGCTACTCTTTGAAGAATAGTCTTTATTAGCATTGAAAGAAACTGTAAAGCGATGTGGGCCAAGTTTCCCCTAATTCTGTAAGCCATATAAGTATATAAATATGAAGTCTATTTAACCTTGTATAATATGTTTTCTCAAGTGCTAGATATATTTGTGTGGGGCATAGCTGCTAATATCCTGCAGCACAGTGTATTAGACACAGTACTAAGCATCTTTCATAGATTATGTTATTTAGTCCATACCACAGCCCTACAAGGTGGATATTATTGTCTCATTTCCATTTTTTACATGAGAGGAACGATAAATTAACTTGGTCAGTGCTGCATATCTGTAAGTCATTATTTGAATGCACTTAACTGTGCTCTTAATCCTAGACAAGTCTACAATCATGTATCCACAATTTCGAATCTTTAAAAGCTCTGAAAACTGCAAAGCTGGAAACAGAACTAACAGTTTTATCCCCACTTGATGTGAATAGTTATATACTTTGCTGCAAAAATAAAAAATGTGATAGATGCTACCTTAGACAGCCCAGGTGTTAAATAGACCTATTGGCTTTCAGAAATCTGAAAAATTCTGAGCTGTGTAATACATCTAACCCTAAGAATTTCTACAAAGGGAAGGATTGTGACCTGCACTTTTAACCTACATGGCAGTTAACACAAAAGAAAATGTATATGTGATAGAAAGGTACAGATAAAGAATGATGAACACTTATAACCCTATGGCCCAGTTTAAAAAATAAGGCATCATCAGTTCATTTGAGGCAGCTCTGTTTCTCTCCCCTATTGTATCCCTCTCTCTCTTTCTCAGAAGTAACTATGCTGGATTGTGTGTATATAATTCCCTTGCATTTTCTCTTTTTAATAATTAAAGGCATTTCCCTGTGTTCCTATTTTCTGACATGTTCTTAGTAATGTGTTTGCTATCATCAGGAAGATGTTACTTCAAATTTGATTCATATTTGCTTTAATATATCTGAGATGGTTTCGTTTTGTAGAAACTGCATGAGATATTTGGAATAGAAATGAATATGAAGTCACTTTTTTGGGTTTATGAAGTAACAAAGAAAGCAGATTGTATGCAAAATCATAATCCAAATTCAAGATGTTGACTAATTGATGTAATACAGTCTTTAACGGAACATAATTCCTGGACATTTATTAAGTTTTTAATAAATAGTTGTTAGTTATTTGATGCAGTTAGATAGTCAGATTTATTTATTAATTTTTTGCTGTCATTGTTTTCCACAGAAATGGATTGACTAGTGCCTAAATGGACTAGATAAGCTCTTTGTTTCTTCAGTTACTTTGCATGTGTGTTTTTTATCTTTCAGCCAGCATTCTTTGCAGCATTAACTCTCAATATAGAAAGAACCATCTGTTTCAGAATCATGGGGGCTTATTGAAAATGTGGATTTCTAGACTTAAAAACCCAGAATTCTAATTCAGTATATCTGGTTAGGTCCAGGATTCTTTATTTTTAACAAGCGTTTAGGTGGTTCATACAAAGACTGACATTTGAGAACCGCTGGTTTATAAGAATCCAGGGACCTTATCTCCTCATCTTGTAACTCTTATATTCTTACCTATTTGCTTTCTTTTCACTTGTCTCGCTTTCTTAAACTTGAAATTATGAGACAGGTTCAGATCCTGGTTCTGCCAGTTTTGGCTAATGACTTTGTACAAGTGACATAAACTCTGCAGCTACAACTGTTTGCTCATCTAGGAGTGGGAACAGTGGTGTCTCCTCTGCCCAACTTCCTACATGTTTGTGAGTAAGGAAAAATGAGATGATAAAAATATGAGTATGCCCCTTATAAAGTGCTATACAACTGTAGCTTATTGTACCTTTTTTTTTAAACCCCTTGTTTCCCAAGATTATTCTCTTTGGTCCCTGGCATTTTGGGTGGTAAGTCCTATAGAAAGAGGATTTTTAGACAGTGCTTTCCACGTGGTACTCTGAATTTATAGCATAAGAACTGAATGCTCAGCTTTTAACATTAGACTGCCTGGATGAAATGTATTTCTGATTTCTCAGTTTTATTTTATGTATTGTGCTTTGAACTAGCTCCAACGGCGCCATGAGCAAATGAAAAAGAATTTGGAAGCACAGCACAAAGAATTAGAGGAAAAACGTCGTCAGTTTGAAGATGAGAAAGCAAACTGGGAAGCCCAACAACGTATTTTAGAACAACAGAACTCTTCAAGGTATCTAATATCAGATTCCCAACAAATATGTGTATTAGTTTTAAAGAATTATTTTCCTGTTTATTTTAAAAACATTAATATTTTAAGACATTGTCCATTACCATACATCCCAAGCACAAATTATTTTCATGGATGAATAATTTACATAGATTGATGCACTCTATTATAATAGTATTTTTTCCACTGCAGACATTTTTATGACTTAATAATCTTCATAATTATACTTTAGTACCTTCATAACATTCTCTTCAGTTGACTTACCATAATTAGTTGTTTACTGCTTCCTGTCAAATATTAAACATAATGGTTGTGTAATTCTTGACAGACATAGAGAGTATTGCTGCAGTGTTCTCTTTTATACATTTAGAGGTATATTTTTATTGTGTTAGATTATTTCATTAAGATAAAGTTTTAGATACCTAGTTTCTAATGCAGCTAATTAGTTACTCATAATTTACTCAAAAATCGGGTAGTCTTTGTACTTTGGTCTTCTTTTCCTCATTAGTCTCATTTAAAACTGAAAAGTTGCATCCCTGTAAGGATTCTGTAATTTAACCTCACTGCTAAACATTTTCAAGTTTAGACATTTGTTCAGTAACACTATGCATCTGTTAACTTTTCCCTTAAGAAAGACGAAAAATTATTTGTGAGAAAAAAAGCATTTCAGAATGCAGGTGGCTGTAGGAGAAAAGGATACCTTGCTTGATGTCAGTTGACCTTTTTCGATTTGTACTATTTGATTTAGGAAAAGTTGTTTTTGTATAAAAAAATGGGATTTTATCATATTTCTTACTGTTTGTCTTGGAATTTTGTCAAATATTTGTCCAAGAAAATATTATAGATTAGCATTGTCCTTATTGTTAACTTCTAAATCTTCTGATTTTAAAATAAAAATGTAACACAGTTGAAAATCCAACACAGTTGTAGTTGGTTTAGCTATTGTTACCATATGTTTTCTAGGTTTATAAAGTAGTTACTCATTTTGATTGTTTTTGTTTACTCATTTAGAACCTTGGAAAAGAACAAGAAGAAAGGGAAGATCTTTTAAACCCTCTATTGACCACCAGTTACGTATTAGTTGCCAATATGCCAGCTTGGACATCAGTGTTTGTTGGATCCGTTTGACCAATTTGCACCGGTTTTATCCTTAATGATGGATTTAACAGCATGACAAAAATTATTATTATTATTTTTTTGTTCTTGATGGAGATTAAGATGCCTTGAATTGTCTAGGGTTGTTGTGTACTTAGAAACTAACAGCTCTAAGTACCTTTCCTACATTTTTCTTTTCTTTTTTTATTAAACAGATGTCTTCAATTTAATGCAAGAAAACATTTTACTGTTGTACAATCATGTTCTGGTGGTTTGATTGTTTACAGGATATTCCAAAATAAAAGGACTCTGAAAGGTTTCATTGAGGATAAATTGCCATAATATGATGCAAACTATGCTTCTTTATGATAATTATAATACAGAGGTTCCATTCAATGCAGCATATACAATAATGTAATTTAGTCTAACACAGTTGACCCTATTTTTTGACACTTCCATTGTTTAAAAATACACATGGAAAAAAAAACCTATATGCTTACAATGCACCTAGAGCTTTTTTATAACAACCTTTTTTTTGTTTGTTTGTTTTGAATTCTTTAAATATATATTATTTTCATTTAGTACCCTCTTTAGCCAGAATCTCATTACTGCTTCATTTTTGTAATAACATTTAATTTAGGTATTTTCCATATATTGGCCCTGCTAAAAAATAGAATATAGCATCTTTCATATGATAGGAACCAACAAAGAAACTTTCCTTTAATTCCCTTTTTACACTTTATGGTAAGTAGCAGGGGGGAAAATGCATTTATAGATCATTTCTAGGCAAAATTGTGAAGCTAACAACCAACCTATTTCTACCTATGTGCAGTCTCTTTTATTTTACTAGAAATGGGAATCATGGCCTCTTGAAAAGAAAAAAAAGTCACCATTCTGCATTTAGCTGTATTCATTTATTGCATTTCTGTATTTTTTTGTTTGTATTGTAAAAAATTCACATAATAAACAATGTTGTGATGTAATTGAGTGTGGCGTGTTAAATATTCTGCAGTTGATAGGAGTGTGTTTGAGAAGAAACTTTTCAATTTGAATTTGCCTTCTCCATGATTGTAACTCTTGTTTGTTTCATTTAGAATGCACTTGTGCTGATTTTCTAATTTACAGAATATAGTATCTTATCTACTTACTACTGTCTCCTATTAACACATTTCTCTGAGAACAAATTTCAGCTTACAAGGTGAACTCTCAAGTCCTTGGACTGAAATTTTTTAACTGAAAAAGAGAGTGGTATAATTTCTTTCCACTAAAGTCAAATGATAAGAGATTTTAACAAAATGCTTTGTGACATTTTAATGATTAATGCAAAACAGTTTATTACTTTAAAAAGTTTCACCGTATCTTTTGATGATCTTGTCGAAAGGAAGTAACTGATTATTATGATTACCCAATATTTTAGTTGACACTAGAAGCTGAAGGGTTTAAATAAAACAGGATGCTTAAAAGAGCGTTGTTGCTTTTCAGAGATATATAAAGTGTATGTAGAGCATGTTAGGAAGATCATTCACTTTACAGAAAATCTTGACTTCACATGTAAGTTCATTCTGGGATACTATTTTTAAAGCAGATCTTATGAGGCATTAAAAACATGGTTTAAGATTACTGCAGCAACAATTTATTTGTTGGCCATCACTAAAGATTGTCTTTGAAAATACAGTGCTTTCTGCTGTGTGTGGTTTTCTTTTTTTAATTGGCTGTTACTCCAAGACCAGAATCAGACATTGAGGAATAATTGTAAGTAAATATGCAGAGATATTTTTTTGTTTGGTTTGGTTCTTATAATAGAGATTTGGTTAACGCCCTTAACCAGAAAAGTTTGGTTTTAGGAAAAATAACTTAATGAATTTGATGACTGCAAAATCAGAAAGTTTATATTGACCACTTGTCTAACTGGTAAGTACTACTGCTTCTAGAAACAAGTTCTCATAGGTGCTGTTTAAAAATTCAATATGCATTGTGATAACTTTGTAAAGTCACCTTTATTCTATTACCCTAGTGAAAACTTTCGGAAGTTTTTGTCTGTATCATGGCGAAGGTTTATCTGAATCTGATGTAGGACCCGTACAGAACTTGACCGACCAGGTCGTTTGATGGTTGGCTTCGTTTTTCAAGCTTATCAAGGGCTTTTTTGTTATATGGCCTGTAGAGTTTTGAGAACTGCTATGTGATTATTCACAATACATATAACATTCAGGAAGCATAAGGAAAGGCTAGCTTGTAAATAGCAAAATGGACAATACGTAGTCTCCATCGTGAGAGACATTATAAATTGGAGTAACTCTAACCACTGCGCTCTTTAAGTGAGACCAGAGACGCCCTAATCCAAGTGCACATCGCATGGCAGAGTTGTGCTGCCACCTAGTGGAAGTGAGAGCTAATTGTTTTTATCAAGTTCACATTGGAGCAGAGGCTTATTTCTGTGGAGCTCAGGTTCTAATTTTGAAAGCTAAGCAGATATAGACTTCTGCTTCTCAGGCTTATTAGCTTAGTGTCACACCACCACCCACATATTCTGACATATTCTGCACCTTTCATGCCTTTTATTCTCTTGGAAAAAGACCTAGGAATGTGGAGGTCAGGGTAGCAGGTGAGCAAAAAGGTGGAAACAATGTAAGACTGCAGCAGTAGCAAAGTGTTGACTTAGCAAGTCATTTAGATCACTGTCTCCAAACCTGATACTGTTTCTTTGTGAAAATATTTTTGAACATGTATGTGTGATTATACCTATATAGTAAATTATATATAGGTAGCACTATGTTAGGGCTTCCCAGGTGATGCTAGTGGTAAAGAACCCACCTGG
This sequence comes from Capra hircus, assembly GCF_001704415.2. NCBI lineage: Eukaryota > Metazoa > Chordata > Mammalia > Artiodactyla > Bovidae > Capra > Capra hircus. The sequence goes on from NC_030811.1 coordinate 58,997,311, forward strand.
CAATGCGGGAGACACAAGAGACATGAATTTGATCCCTGGGTAGGGAAGATCCCCTGGAGAAGGAAATAGCGACCCACTCTAGTATTCTTGCCTGGGAAATCCCATAGACAGAGGAGCCTGGCAGCCTTTAGTCCATGAGGTTACAAAGGGTTGAACACAACTGAAGCAAAGCAAGCAAGCAGTATGTTAATATGAACATTATGAAACAATTTTTAAAACTCAAAAAAAAGTTTAACGCTTCCCAAGCCCCAATAAATTACCTAATATATTCTACTTTGGAAGCCCTTGGTTTAATATGGTAGTCAGTAGTATGTAGATCCTTATGCTGTTGAATCCCTAAGGAAGTCCTGCCATGGTATCCTACTTGATGTAAAAGGAAGACTAATTGGTAAATTGAAATCCTTTCTAATAAATAGTTTGCAGATAAAAACAAAAGTTGGTGTACTTCATTCAGGATATTTACCCTACCCCAGACAGTCAACTAGTTTGTGTACATTATCTTCATTTAATCCTTAATAGATACCAGTGTCATCCTTTTCATAGATGTGGAAACAGCTTTGGAGGTGGTTAGTGACATCCATTAGAGAGGTGGTAACTGGTGAAGTTGGAGTGTGAACTGGTCTTGGCAACAGCAGGACCTGTGTGCTTCAATCTTATGCCATAAGACCACCTGGTGTGTGCCAGAAAACACTAAACCCACTGACTAATCACCTCGGTTCAAATCCCATCTGTATAAATTAGGTATGTTACTTTTTGTTTCTGAATATTTGTTTCTTCAGCCCTAAAATAAGGCCCATACCTCCCTTGCTAGATCTGAGTGCAGATTACATCGTGACTGCACAAGTAAAGGTGCCTAAACCTTGAGAGATTTTTCTTGAATTTTAAGAAATTCAATTGAACTGAAAAACTGTTCAACACCTTCCTCCCCTCCCAGAATGTTGAAGGATGTGGTGATGCCAGGGCCATGACAAACCAAGAATTTTGTTTTTTCCTACTTTTAGGTAAGTTTGCATGGTGCCATGGTAAGCCTCCAGACATGCTTCTTTGCGCACAGAGCCTTTTTGGAATTACTAAATGAGGTATGTTTCAATAATAGGGTATACCATAGAAATAAGCTGATTTTGGTTAAGAGCAGGTTTTCTAAAGTACTAGTAACAAGAGTTAAAAAATACGTCCTCCCTTGGAGAAGGAAATGGCAACCCACTCCAGTATTCTTGCGTGCAGAATCCTTTGGACAAAGGAGCTTGGCGGGCTGCAGTCCATGGGGTCACATGACTAAGCATGTGTGCATGAGGGTGGAGGGTGGCAGGTTGGTAGTAATAAACTGGTAGAACTAAAACAAAAACAAAAAAAAAACGTCCTCCTTGATAAGTAATGCTGAGCTGGTTTATCAGTATCTCATCTCTGATGAAAATATTGCTGCTTTTCAAGCAAGCTTGGTTCCCATGATTTGGGATCAACCCATAGAATGTTCAGGGTTTAGTGTCAGCCATTTTCAACAAAAAATAGGGACTGACAATTTCCTGTGTTCTTTAGAAGACTGTCAAAGCTTCGCAGGAAGAATGAAGACTATTCTTGGCCTGAACCATTTACCCCATGGGGTGCTGGGCCCAGCCAAACAGCATTGTATTAGCAAAGGAGGGTCAAGTGAAAGGAGACCTTGTTCTGTGCCAGGCTCTCAAAGGGCAGCCTGAAACCACGCTGGCCACCCAGACCCAGTTTTAGATGCAGTGTTTGTGGACCTGCTGAAACCTCATGCCATTCAGGCTTTTTGAAATCCTTTGGGATGGAGACAGGGAGGAGTAGTTGACACCTCTGAGAATAGGGATCCGTGAGAACTTGGCAGAAGGGGAGAGGCTAATTAGGGGAAATGGTAAGACACTGCCAACGAGTGTCTAGTTTTTGTTCTCTTCCTCTTCAGAGTGAGGCCTTCTTAGCTTACAGGTGTGTTGCAGGGAATATTGTCTCACCCTGTATGTTTACAAGGAAACAGCAGACCACAGAGGCCCCATGAGCTGGCTCTCATCCAAGTGTGGAGTACTGAACAAGGTCTAGCAGGGGCTTACAACTTTTTTCCCTTCATTTAGCTCCATTGTTTTTGAATTTCACGGTGGAGTCTTTCATATTAAAATGTATGCTCCAGGCCCGGAAAAGTTCTGTTTTGTGTAAGCTGGTTATTTAAGCAACTTGGCAAATGGCAGATGAAGTGATGGGTGCCGTGACACACACCCTGGAATTAATGTGTTTTCTCCCCTTGGTATTTAGAAGTGAAGAACATATATTTTGTTTGATTGGGAGTGGGGGAGCTGTCTTTTTTTTTTTTTTTGCTAGGAATAAATCTTGTGATTATACAAATCTATAGCTTAACGTGGTTTGCTTTTCAGACCAAAAAAATAATTAATGGAACACAGTTCTTTCTCTCAGATACCAAAGTAAAATTCTCTTTAGACCTTTAGTTTGCTGGGTACAGGTAGAAGAAACTCAGATTTTCACTTTCTTTCCCAAACTGCTACTTCATTAGTTCTTAATTAGGCCTCATCCCTTGTAGTCTTACTTGGAAGAGGGGTAGAGGCCACTGAGGCAAGCTCACTTCTGTGGTGTCTTCATTCAGATGGGATTGGCCCAGGTATAATCCATGTCCAGAAGAGGAGATGGGCTTTCTGTCTAACTTGTGCTATGAGGACTGGTGAACTTACCCTACCAAGTGGGAGCTGCTGCTGCTAAGTCGCTTCAGTTGTGTCCGACTCTGTGCGACCCCATAGATGGCAGCCCACAAGGCTCCCCCATCCCTGGGATTCTCCAGGCAAGAATACTGGAGTGGGTTGCCATTACCTTCTCCAATGCATGAAAGTGAAAAGTGAAAGCATAGTTGCTCAGTCATGTCTGACTCTTCACAACCCCATGGACTGCAGCCTACCAGGCTCCTCCATCCGTGGGATTTTCCAGGCAAGAGTACTGGAGTGGGGTGCCATTGCCTTCTCCGACCAAGTGGGAGCATTTTGACATTATTCTGAATGGGGAGAATTCCTACTTACCAAAGGAGAAAAAACTCACTTGGAAATTGAAGCAAGGGAACAAAAATCAGCAAAAGGTGAAGCCACAAATGTTTGTTGAGCACCAACTATGTGCCAGATACATACTTCACATACAGACTTCAAAGACCAGTAGAATTCTATGACATGGCCATTTTAACCCCCCATTAAAAACAAGCATACTAGAATGGATTAAGAAGTGTGGTGTATGTTTATTCAATGGAATATTACTTAGCCATAAAAAGAATGAAATAACATCATTTGTAGCAACGTGGATGGACCTGAAGACAATCATACTAAGTGAAGTAAGTCATACAGTTAGTTCAGTCACTCAGTCGTGTCCAACTCTTTGCGACCCCATGAGTCGCAGCACGCCAGGCCTCCCTGTCCATCACCAACTCCCGGAGTTCACTCAGACTCACGTCCATCGAGTTGGTGATGCCATCCAGCCATCTCATCCTCTGTTGTCCCCTTCTCCTCCTGCCCCCAATCCCTCCCAGCATCAGAGTCTTTTCCAATGAGTCAACTCTTTGCATGAGGTAGCCAAAGAACTGGAGCTTCAGCTTCAGCATTATTCCTTCCAAAGAAATCCCAGGGTTGATCTTCAGAATGGACTGGTTGGATCTCCTTGCAGTCCAAGGGACTCTTCAAGAGTCTTCTCCCAACACCATAGTTCAAAAGCATCAATTCTTCGGCGCTCAGCCTTCTTCACAGTCCAACTCTCACATCCATACATGACCACAGGAAAAACCATAGCCTCAACTAGACGAACCTTAGTTGGCAAAGTAATGTCTCTGCTTTGGAATATGCTGTCTAGATTGGTCATAACTTTTCTTCCAAGGAGTAAGCATCTTTTAATCTCATGGCTACAATCACCATCAGCAGTTATTTTGGAGCCCCCAAAAATAAAGTCTGACACTGTTTCTACTGTTTCCCCATCTATTTGCCATGAAGTATGGGACCGGATGCCATGATCTTCGTTTTCTGAATGTTGAGCTTTACGCCAACTTTTTCACTCTCCTCTTTCACTTTCATCAAGAGGCTTTTAAGTTCCTCTTCACTTTCTGCCATAAGGGTGGTGTCATCTGCATATCTGAGGTTATTGATATTTCTCCTGGCAATCTTGATTCCAGCTGTGTTTCTTCCAGTCCAGCGTTTCTCATTATGTACTCTGCATATAAGTTAAATAAGCAGGGTGACTATATACAGCGTTGATGTACTCCTTTTCCTATTTGAAACCAGTCTGTTGTTCCATGTCCAGTTCTAAGTGTTGCTTCCTAACCTGCATACAGATTTCTCAAGAGGCAGGTCAGGTGGTCTGGTATTCCCATCTCTTTCAGAATTTTCCACAGTTTATTGTGATCCACACAGTCAAAGGCTTTGGCATAGTCAATACAGGGAAAGACATATATAATTTCTGTGTGGAATCTAAAAAAAATGATACAAATGAACATATTTACAAAACAGATTCATAGACAGCAAATTTATGGTTACCAAGGGGGAAATAATGGGGAGAAATAGGAGTTTGTGATTAACAGATACACACTATATATAAAATAACAAGGACCTACTGTATAGCTATATTGAACTATATTGAATATCTTATGATAAGCTATAAGGGAAAATAGTCTGAGAAATATATATAAAATTGAATCACTTTGCTCTATGCCTGAAACAAGCACAACATTGTGAATATGTGCTTCAGTAAAAGAAGGGAAAGTAAAAAACAAAAATTTCATTGTAAAATTTAATGTTGGTATTAGTTATCCATTGCTGTATACAAAGCAATAACTACCTGCTAACCTTAGTAATGATAACATTTATGGTTTACTACAGTTTAATAATAACATTTCTTAGTTTCTGCAGGTCAGAGATTAGTTGGGTAGTTCTGGCTGGGGACTGTCATTTAGGTGTCCAGAGGGCTGGCATTCAAGATGGCTTAGTTGGATCACTAGTAAGTGGATTTTCAGGAGGCCTCAGTCCTTTACCACATGGACTTCTCCATAGGGCTCCTTGCATGTCCTTGTGACATGGTGACTGGTTTTTTTCCCAGAACAAATGATCCAAGAGAGAGCAAGGTGTAAGCCACGATGCCTTTTATGATCTAGCTTTGAAGGTCCCATAATGCCCTTTCTGCAATATGCCATTGCTGATGCAGCTCAGCCCTGTTCAGTGTGGGAGGCAGCTGTACAAAAGCTGAGTGCCAGGAGGCCACTGCTACATTATATCTTCTTTTGTTTAATAAATATTTTTTCAAATTTTAGTTTAATAAAATTATTTAAATATTTTAATAAACACTTCTACAAATAATGCTGTGAACACTTCTGTACACATCTTGCCCATATGGGAGTTTCTGTAGGCTTACGTGTCAAGAACAAAGCTAGCAAATCTGTCCCTTTAGGTTTACGAGCCTCTGTCAAATTTTCTGTGATTTGTCATGTAAAATGTTCTATCCACTGGCCCCATCCCCACTCAGATCAGATGTCCCCATAGACCCAACCCAGGGCCTTAGTTAACTCCATCTTTACAGTTTGAATCAGAAAAGAGAGGAGGAGTTCTCCCCGTGCCTCGAAGTGTGAAAAAGGGAAGATCTACAGCAGACCCAATAGGCTGGGTGGCGGAGCTGTGGTCACAGAGATAACTGTGAGCCACACAGCACTGCTGCTCCCCCACAGACTTCTCCTAGGGATTGTGGGTAAATGAGTTACAGATTCTTCAGCCAACCTGGGCATTTGTGGTCAACCCGTGCATATCCCACACTCCAGTTCTGGGTCTTTGCCTGTGTTGGCTGTTGTGGGAGCTCCACCTGGCCCACAATCTCCTGACCCACACCCAAGCAGCCCCTGAACCTTGACCCTCATGAGGCTTCAACTCTCTCCCTCCTTCCTTGCTGCCCACCGTGGGCCAGGGTTTACAATGGTCCCTCCTGCTTGCGTCATGAATGCACCCAAAGCCCACATCTCAGCACTCCCCGCTTACAGGGTTGGCTCCCTATTGGTACCTCCAGCAGAGCCTCAAATAATTCTTCCCCATTTCTAGATTTTCAAGGAATTTTTTCCTGCTGATTTTCATTTTTGGCAAAAAATACTTTTTTCTGAACCATTTTTGAATCATTTGCAGCCCTGTGCCCTTTGTGTTAAGTTGTTCGGTGTGTATTTCCTAGAAACAAATCCTCATAATAATAATTAAAACAATTTAATGAGCTTTTAATCAAACTTAAAAACATAGATCCTCTTTGTCAAGTTATTGACAAGTTGATGTCAGGAGGCCTCAGTTCCTTGCTACATGGACCTGCTTGAGTGTCCTTATCTTCAAATATATATGTTTTTGTGTTCATATTATGTACACTGCTTGGATGGGATCAAGTGGCCAGGTTGACACCTAAGTGTCACTTATCTCTGCCACGTGGGATGGACTCATTCATTCATTCTCATTCTCTCCATCCGATCTCTGAGCCCCGGCCAGCCACGATTTTTCCCACCCTGCAGCAAGATTTCCAACACAGGAATCCCGCGGCCACCTGGAAGATTAAAGCCGTGGAAGGTGGTAGCCCCTGCACGGTTCGCCCGTGCTGTGGAAGGCAGGCTCCCTGCTGCCCCCTGGCGGCCGCAGACACCTGCACAGGGCCTGGCTCCTCAAGGCAGCACCGAGTTGATGCAGCTTCTTCCCTCTTGGGGGCTAGGGTCTGTGGGCACAGACCCTGCCTTCTTTCTCCCATTCGAGCATCAGTGGCGGATAGGGGACTGTGGGGACAGAACGTGGCAGTATGCCCATGCACGCTGAGACCTGTGCCAGGAGGTGGCTTTCCAGAGCGCCCGGAGCCCCTGAATTCCACACCACTCAATTGTTGGATTTTATATTGTTTTCAGAAATACTTCAAGACCTTTTATTATTTTTATTTAATGGGAAGAGTTTTAAGAATGTTACAAAAGTAACTCAGACTCTTGAACAAAATATTACAACCAAACATAAAGCATGAACGGTTTAAAAGGTTCCTTAAAATGTTAAATATAGAATTACCATTTGACCCAGAAATTCCACTTCTGGGTATATATCCAGAGGAGGTAAAAGCAGGGATGTGAACATTTGTGTTCACAGCAGCATTATTCACAAATAGCCACAAGGAAGCAACCTGAGTGTCCATGGACGATGTAAGGATAAACAGAACATGGTGTATATCAACACATACAGTGGACTATATTCATCGACCATGAAAAGGAAGGAAATTCTGACACAGGCTACAATATGGATGAACATGCTATATGAAAAAAAAAAGACACCAAACACAATAAGACAATTGTAATTCCATTTATATGAAATATCTAGAACAGGCAAAGTATAAGGATAGGAAGGCCAGACGTTATTGGGCACTTGGGGGAGGGGATATGGGAGTTACTGTTTAATGAGTGCAGAGTTTTGGTTTGGAGTATGGAAATTTTTTGAAAATGGTAGTGATGGCTGCACATTGTCAGTGTAATTCATGTTACTGAATTGTACACTTAAAAATGGTTTCAATGGAAGTTTTAATTATATACAAATATGTATTTTATAATTTAAAAGCTAGGTAAGAGAAAAAAACATTGGATTTACCTCTCTACTATTCTACCAGCTTGAAGCAGGAGCATTCAGGTTAACTTAACTGGAGTCTGGAGTCATGTAAATGGAAGGGCTAGGGTTTGAACTGACTGCAAAGCACGCAAGATTACAATAGACTGCCTGTCTCTAAGCAGCCAGCAGCCATGATCAGGTGCCTTCCGCAGCCTTGCATCTCATCTCCCTGGGAGCACCAGTTGGTGAGTCATCACCACTTCATTCTTCTCCCTTTGATTTCCAGGGGGACTGACCTCGACCTGGACCTTTAGCATACTGGCTCCAAGTTACCCCAAGACATAAAATGACTAAGACTGTTCTTGAACACAGTGTAACCCATTCAAAGCCCAGATAAGCACAATGGGCAGGAGACCTTGGTGGCCTCCCAGAGACCCCTCTGTCCTCCTTAGGCCCCATGACTGGGGCTACCATAGCCACCTCATCTCTAGGGCCCTTCCCCTCTCCTGCAGCTCCCTCCTCATGCCCTGCCCCTCTGAAATTTCAAGTCCCTCTCCCCATCCCAGCACTGTCTCCACCCACTCCCGTTCTTACCTCAGAGACTCCACACTCTGCCTCACTTCCCTCCCTCCCCAACCCTGTGTGCACTGCCCAACAGGCATGGCAAACTTCTGCTTATAAAAGTTGGGGAGGGGAAAATTTTGAAGTGATATTTTTTAAAAAGCCATCAAATTACTTTTCATGGGAAACCAAGATTTTTTTCAGAATCCTAAATTTCGTTGCACTGTTTACAGTTTTAATTTTTTTTTATTTTGAATTGGATAGATGAGTGGGAAGGGGGGAGCATTAGGCTTTAAGGGTTTACAACCTCTACGTATCTTGATTTGGCCCTGCCCAGTCTGCCTGATGGTGGGTCTTCTTTCTCTTGCTTATTCTCATGGGGACCTGAGCATCACAAAGAGGCCAGATCTGAGAAGAGCTGGGAGAGCAGGAGGTGGAAGGAACCTTCAGCCTGTACCAGAGGAGTTTGCTATCTTTGTGATGTGGTGTGGAGCAACTCGAGTGCCCAGTGGAAATGCTTAGGAGGAATGGGACTGGGCCAGGGAGAAGCTAGGCTCAGGGTAGGGTGATCACCCTAGGGGTGCCCGTTTTGGGTAGTGGTCCAGGACAGCAGGACATCAGCTTTCTGGTGGCTGGGGAAGGGGAGACACTGACCTCTACTTGGAGTATCAGCTTGGCCAGGTCGGAGTGGACACAGGACTAGGCGTCCCCAGTGGCATTACCATGTTCTTGGTGGATGGGGGACCTCTCTGGAAAAGGAGTTAGACATACACTCATGTGCTCCTTCTGGGGTTGTGGCAGCGCATAGTGGGCCCTCACAGGGTTATTTTGGCCACTTGAAAAGCCTGCTGACATTGGCTAGCAAGTGGTGAATTTATAGGAATGGATGTGTGGATGGGGGATGATCTGCCCTCATCCAGTGCCCTGCCCACTTCTCTGGAGAAGATAGAGCGGGGAGCAAGTAGGCGCCAGGATCCCCACCTAGGGAAACCTGGGAATACTCCCAGTAGGCACCAGGGGGCAGCACTGCTGCAGCATCAGGCTCCTACCGAGTAACTGTTGTTCCTGGCCTCAGCAGCTGCAGTGGCACTAAGTTCTTGGGGCTATTAATTATTATTTTTGGATTTTAAGAAATAAAAGGCTTTTAAGAGTTATAAACTTGGTGAGGGTCCTTATAGTAGCAGGTGGAAAAACTTAATCTGAGGGAAAAAAAATGAAACAGTTTCTGCTTTCTAGCTCTGATGAGAAACAAGCCCTTCGTCCTCTCTTTGCCTCAGTTTCTCCATCTGTCAGACTGGGACAATCTCTTCTGCACCCACAGCTTAAGAAACTGTTGTGCTAAAAGGTGCAATTGATGAGAAACGATTTCCTCATGTTCAAGGTAGCTGGCACACAGTCACGGGCGTTCCTACAGTGAAGAAATGTGCCAGTGTCCCTCCTTTATAAGTAGGTTCATGAGTCTGTCCTTTGGAATTAATTTCCCATAGTTGGAAATATGCGGCAGATGAATGATGCTTCCTGCTTCTGCAAGTTGACATAGCTAAGGGGCCATGGGTGGGCTGGCAGAGCAACAGACTTGTTTGGCCTCAAAAGAAGGGAGAATCCACAAAGTCAAGGTCAGACTTGGCCGGTGGAGACCTCACAGCAAGTGGAAGCCTCTCTTTGGGATGTGTGTTTGAGGGTTTGTGGTACCCACTATTGGATATCCAACTACAAGATCTTCCTTTTGCTGTCTTGTTTTCCCCAGATGTAAACAATCCTCCTGAAAGTGAGAAGAGGGAGAATGAGTTAGAGGTCAGGTCAGTTTCCTTGTGGCTGAACTTCTTATCAACTTTTTGTGAAAGAGCCTGACCCAGCTCGTCCCAGGAAGGCAGTGAAGCTAGGGCAGCACAAGACACGATGGGGTGAATTTCTGTAGCTGGCAGAGCCCGGGCCGGGGCAGGCAGAATGCACAGCGGTCCAGCAAGTCATCCTTGCCATTAGACAAAGGAAGGCTTAGCAGCTGGTATGCAGTTTTCTAAGAGGCAGAGAGTTTAAAAGTCCATTCAGCCCAAAGCATGTACACAAATCTCAACTGTGAGCATCAGGTAGGTGCCAGTCCTGACTCTGTTACCTGACCCTGAGCAAGTTCCCTGACTTTTTTTTTTTAAGTCTTATTCATCATTTGGAGAACAGAGACTGTTATTTCTTTCTTGCTATGTTGCTGAGCAGATTAAATGAGCTTGCTTCTCTCAGAAGAGCATCCAGAGTGCAGTAAGCGTCCAGTAAATATCAATGTAGCAGGATTCAGAGTGAGAGGTTGAGAAATTTGGTTGTTTAGTTTCGTGGATATTTTGTTTAAGTATTTCTGTTCATCTTTGTCGGGTGGGGACAGGGTGGGCTTATGACTAATTAGGAAGAAATGAAAGCTATGTTTCTCCTTCCAGGAAGAGAACCAGACTTTGCTGTTCTTAAGATCTTGATCTCTCCTTACATCCAGAAAACATTTGTGGTTTTAAGGCTGATGTCCTGTCACAGTGCAAAGGGGTAGAATGCAAGTAATTTGGAGATTTGAAAAGGCAACAGTGGCTTGAGTCTGCCTTCTATCTCTCAGGGTCTGGGAAGAAGCACCTTGTGCTCACCTGTGAGGGGGAGCTGGGTGCAGGGCATGGTGGGCCCTTGTGGGAAGCCCTGAGCAGGCCCAGCAGAGAGATCATGGGGTTGCCCTGGGGACCCCTTCCTTTCAGGGTCCTACCAGAGGAAGACAGAAGGCCAGTGGATGTGCTGTGGGGTGAGACAACAGCACTGCCCAGAGGTGGGAGCTGCCCTGACCTGGACCCCTAGGGGACCTCTGGGGCTATGTAACACCCCCAGCTCCACTCAGAGTCTTTGTGGGACCCAAAGGAGAAACCTGACTTTAAATGTCTTCCAGTCTTAGAGGGTGGTTTACAGTAAATTAGGTGAGGGGAAATCTGATATTATTTACCTCTTGAGATTAATTCCTTGTGAGTGAAATCCAAAGCTAAAATGGATAACATTTGCTTGGGTCTTGGAATCTCAGCAAGTCAGCACCAGACAGAACTGATGAAAAGTGTATTTTTCATCTGGTAGTTTTGGTTTTCTTGGCATCAAACTGATAGAGGCCTGAGGAACAACAAACCATACATACACAGCAACAATACAAGGCAGAGGGAGAAACGTAAGAAGGGTCTCAAGCCCACTACTATTCCTATTAACTAAAATAAGTGTGACCACACAATGGCACCGCACGTGTCATCCATTCAAGGGTCTGTCTCACAGTGATAAGGGAGGTGCGTGTGGGGACAGAGGGAATCCACAGGGAAAGAAGACACACGCACAGAGGGCCTCCTCCACTGGCAGCGATGCCTGGGCCGTGCGGCTGGGAGGGTGGCTGGGGCAGCTCTGCAGGGGCCATCCGACAGGGCGAGAGGCAGGCAGAAACGACGGGCTTGAGCCCTGGGGGTCCTGCCACAGATGCCGTCAGCCTACAGACAATGCCATGAGGCTTCAGGGCATCTGCTCGGCACACAGGGAGCTTTCCAGACCTGTGTCTGCCCTTCCATTCATGTTAAGTGTCCGGCGTTGACTCACTCAGACCCTGACACCTGGGTGAATTCATGCGGGCTCACCCATCAGTTTCCTGGGTTTCAATAAACACTATGTCTAACAGGAACTTCCCATTTAATTTCTTTCAGGATTGACATTAAAAGTGAACTGGTCTACTTAAAGCATAGACTGTTAACATACCCCATGGGGAAAACTCTCCTTCTGTAGACCAAAGCCTGTCAGGCTTTTTGTATTTTATAGAAGAACCCAAACTGAGACAGGCAACACCTGTCTGCTGACCCTGAAGTGATGGGAGTTGTCTCTGGATTGTCTTAGTTGGGGAGATGGGATTTGCCTATAGCGCTGGTGACATAGACCAATGCTAATGATACACGGCTTCATGCAGGGAGGTCTGTTAGGAACCGAGTGCCTGTGCCCCCTCAGAGGTCCCAGCCTCTTCCTGGAATAAATGATTAAACTTCAATCATGATACAATCAAACAATATAATTTTTTAAAAATATTTATTTATTCCTTTGCCTGCTCCAGGTCTTAGTTGTGGCACGTGGGATCTAGTTCCTTGGCCAGGGAAGGAACCTGGGCCCCCTGCATTATGCGTGTGAAGGATCTTCACCACTGGGCCTCCAGGGAAGTCCCAGACATTGTAATATTTTGCTTGGATACAAACGCTACTTTTGAACCATTCTTATTGACATGGGAAATTATTAATGCCACATCCATTCAAATAATAGGTGACTAAACCACAACGGACGGAGAAGGCAGTGGCACCCTACTCCAGTACTCTTGCCTGGAAAATCCCATGGATGGAGGAGCCTGATAGGCTGCAGTCCATGGAGTCGCTAAGAGTCGGATACGACTGAGTGACTTCACTTTCACTGTTCACTTTCATGCATTGGAGAAGGCAATGTGTTTTTGCCTGGAGAATCCCAGGGACGGGGGAGCCTGGTGGGCTGCCATCTATGGGGTCGCACAGAGTCAGACACAACTGAAGCAACTTAGCAGCAGCAGCAGCAAACCACAACAACAACACCTCTGTGGCAAAATGTCATCTGATTAGAGAGGAGCAGAAGCGGGAATAGGCCAGATAGAAATCTACTGGAAATAGCTCTCTTTGGCAGAAAAAAAAAAAAATGCTGTTTTCCATCGCATAGCTAATTGACTTGCTTTTCAGACCTCTTGAGCCAGAAGAGATCACCGCAGGGTCATAAACTTCACTGTTGCAGATAGCAGGCACAGAAGAAGAGCTTCAGCCCTGCAAACCACTGAATGATCTGGAGTCCCAGTAGTGTCCTGCTCTGGGGACCACAGGTGTTTCCCCAGCAGGGTGTGCCTGAGGACTGTACCTTCCTGCCTCCTCTTGCTGTGGCCCTAATGCCCAGGTGCAGTCTCAGGACCCTCACTTGTGGTAAAGAGAATCGGGAAAACTAGACATTTGGATAGATGAAAAAGCCAAAGAAATCCAAGTGGCCCCGGCAACTCATACACTCTTTCATAAATGCTATCCCCAAGAAAAATGCCACATCCTCTAGAGTAGGAAATGGCAACCCACTCCAGTATTCTTGCCTGGAAAATTCCACGGACAGAGGTGTCTGGTGGGCTACAGTCAATGGAGTTGCAAAGAGTGGGACATGACTAAGTACACATGTGCTGTGCTCAGCTCCTGTCCTGTGCTAAGGAAAGGATTGCAGAAATTAGCGTGTATGTAAAGAAACTATTTCTGGTGATCTTTTCAATGCGGCTCCTCAAGTTGGGTCCATACTCTTGAATCAGTCTTCCTCTCTGTCAAGCCTTAAACAGGTCATGGGGGCCTGGCTGAGCCCAGGGCCACTCAGAGTGTACTCAGACTGCAGTCCTGAGGGCAAGTGAAATCAGATGGAAGTCATGCGTTGAGGGCTTCCTAAATGCTCATCCCACTCCTGGGCCACCCATTGCATCCTCTGGGACATTGACTATAAGTCGCCCTGATCAAATAAACAACCAAACATGTTTGTACAGAGATGTAGGGAAGAGGAGAACCGCTGGGTTCAGCCAACAAATTCATGGCCAAGAAGTGTTTTGTAAAGAAGAAATAGGTCAAATATTTTGTATGATGATCCCGAGTGGCAGGGTAGGGGACAAACTATTGAGACCCCAAAATAATCCCAGTCCCCTGGCTTATTAGCATATCTGCTCTGGAATGCAGGGCTCCTCACAAGTGTGGTTTTAGTTCCAAATAATAGAGGTCAAAAGGCACACCTGTACTATAGGTAAATTTCTGTTCCCCATTCTTAGGACTTGAGTGGGTTTTACTTATTTATATTGTTTGTTTATTTTTCAAAGATTTATTTTGAATTGGAGGATAATTGCTTTACGATGTTGTGTTCGTTTCTGCCATATATCAACTGAATCAGCCATAGGTATACATATGTTCCTTCCCTCTTGAACCTCCCTCCAACCTCCCACCCCATCCCACCCCTCTAGGTTGTCGCAAAGCACCAGGTTGAGCTCCCTGTGGTATATAGCAACTTCCCATTAGCTATCTATTTTACGCATGGTGGGTTGGGAAGATACCCTGGAGAAGAGAATGGCGACCGCTCCAGTATTCTTGCCTGGAGTAATCCATGGACAGAGGAGCCTAGTGGGCTACAGTCCATGGGTTCACAAAGAGTTGGATTCAACTGAGTGATTAACACACACACACGTTTACATATGGTGATGTATATGTTTCAGTGCTGCTTCCTCAGTTTGTCCCATCTTCTAGCATAATTGTTCATTTCTCCTTAAATTTAGCTTCACATCTCTTCCTTAATGCTGGTTGTTTGGCAGTGCTTTTTCAAAAGACTGTTTGTATTCACATCGAGCACACATATCTGATGCTCCATCCAGAGGGTGACTTTCCCATTGGTGCCTCTCCTGAGGACTGATGATTTCAGAATTGTACTTCAGAGAGTAAATGAAAATCTAAATCTAAATCCTAGATTGAACTGAATTCAGAATAAGGCAGCATGACTAGTCCATCAGCATAATCAATGTTTTCTTCACCTAAGAGAGTTTCAGTCAGTCAGTTCAGTCGCTCAGTTGTGTCCGACTCTTTGCGACCCCATGAATTGCTGCACGCCAGGCCTCCCTGTCCATCACCAACTCCTGGAGTTCACCCAAACTCACGTCCATCGAGTTGGTGATGCCATCCAGCCATCTCATCCTCTGTCGTCCCCTTCTCCTCCTGCCCCAATCCCTCCCAGCATCAGGGTCTTTTCCAATGAGTTAAATCTTCGCATGAGGTGGCCAAAGCATTGGAGTTTCAGCTTCAGCATCAGTCCCTCCAATGAACACCCAGGACTGATCTCCTTTAGAATGGACTGGTTGGGTCTTCTTGCAGTCCAAGGGACTCTCAAGAGTCTTCTCCAACACCACAGTTCAAAAGCGTCAATTCTTCGGCACTCAGCTTTCTTCACAGTCCAACTCTCACATCCATACATGACCACTGGAAAAACCATAGCCTTGACTAGACAGACCTTTTTTGGCAAAGGAATGTCTCTGCTTTTCAATATGCTATCTAGGTTGGTCATAACTTTCCTTCCAAGGAGTGTCTTTTAATTTTATGGCTGCAATCACCATCTGCAGTGATTTTGGAGCCCCCCAAAATAAAGTCTGACACTGTTTCCTCTGTTTCCCCATCTATTTCCCATGAAGTGATGGGACCAGATGCCATGATCTTCGTTTTCTGAATGTTGGGCTTTAAGTCAACTTTTTCACTCTCCTCTTTCACTTTCATCAAGGGGCTTTGTAGTTCCTCTTCCCTTTCTGCCATAAGGGTGGTGTCATCTGCATATCTGAGGTTATTGCTATTTCTCCCGGCAATCTTGATTCCAGCTTGTGCTTCTTCCAGCCCAGCGTTTCTCATGATATACTCTGCATAGAAGTTAAATAAGCAGGGTGACAATATACAGCCTTGACATACTCCTTTTCCTATTTGGAACCAGTCTGCTGTTCCATGTCCAGTTCTAACTGTCGTTTCCTGACCAGCATATAGGTTTCTCAAGAGGCAGGTCAGGTGGTCTGGTATTCCCATCTCTTTCAGAATTTTCCACAGTTTATTTAGGAAATCTGAATTCATAGACCCAAACCCCCGTGACCATTTGCTGGCAGTTTCCTCATCTGTAAAATGGGCATGACTGTACCTGCCCAGCCACCTTCACAGATTATGGGAGGATCAAATAATGTCACAAGTGTGGAAACACTTTGTGAGTCACGCAGACAGACCTGGAATTGAGGTTTATTTCTATCATTTATTGATGATGGGACCTTTGAAATGTTACTTCACCTCATTGAATCTTCAGTATCTGTAAGGAAGGACACTGGTACCTGCCCACAGATAAGCTGTAAAGATTAAGAGGGATTCAATGTGTTTAAAGAATGCATGCTAACTGCTAAATAAATGGTAGCTATTATTACTGTGATTATACCTAAGTTTAGAGCAGTTGCATCAACATTACCATGTTTCATCAGCATCATCCCTAGACATGAAACAAAGAAGGATATTTTTGGAGCTGAGGACAGGAAAGTTTGGAAAATGTGCAGGAGAAGGAAAGTGTGTGATGGGTCCAGGGGAAAGTTAGGAGAAAATGGTCTTTCTGGAGTGAAGTTCTGTGACAGAGAACCATGAGAAACCGAGTCCACGAAACCAGCAGAAGTCAGTGAAGTCCTCTCACAGCTAGAATAAGACCTTTGATCTTGGTCCCAAAAATGTCAGGCCCTGAACTCTGTGTTTAGTGCTGGCCAGAGTGACTGGATTCTTCCCTCCTGACCCAGCGCCAGCACCTCACAGTAGCAGAACTTCTGAGCAAATAGGGCAGTAGGAGGGGCCCACAGCAGAGAGGGGCCGTGGCCGGGTCACTTTGCCGAGGGCCCCTGTGGTCAGCCCCAGGGTCATTGGCTCCCTGGCCATGGTGCCAGCTGGGCTCACTCTTCCATTTGTTTATCAGTGACCTCCCCTGATGCTCTGGCCATCAGGCCTTCAGATGCCATCTAATACCTAAACTATGTGTTTGTTTTAATGTGTTTATTTTAAAGCCAGTTTTTAAAAAAGAAATAAATGATTATTATTTCAGAATATTCCCCAAATTACCAAGAAGACAATAAAAACAGTAATTCCATTTTTAGACCTATTAGTGTCATTTTACTTTCACTATGCAGTTGTATCTTTTTTTTTTCAAGACTGTTTAAAAGAGTTGTGTAAGGGTCATGGAAAAAATGACGGGAAGGTGCGGATTACCCAAATACTCCCTGCCCCCAACATAGGCATAGCTTCCCATGTTATCAACATCCCACACCAGAATGGGACATTTGTTATAATGGATGAGCTTACTTTGACGTACTGTTATTCCCCGAAGTCCATAGTTTGTTTACATTATGGCTCACTCTTGGTATCTTAATACTTAATAAGTTTGGACAAATGTATGGTGACCTGTGTCCATCATTATGGTATCATTTATAGTATTTTCACTGCCCTAAAAACCTCTGTGTTCCACCTGGCATCCCTTCCCACCAACCCCATATCCTCTGGCAATCAATCACTGATTTTTTTTTTTACCATTTTTATAGTTTTGCCTTTTTTAGAAGGTCATATAGTTGGAATGATATAGTATGTAGCCTTTCTGGATGGGCTTCTCTCACTTAGAAATATTCATTGAAGTTTCATCTATGTCATTTCATGGCTGCATACATAGCTCATTACCTCTTAGTACTGAGTAATAGTTCATTATTTGATGTACCACACTTTATTTACTCACTCATCTATAGTAGGGCATCTTGGTTATTTCCACATTTTGGCAATTATGAACCAAACTGCTATAAACTTATAGTTTTTAAGTATAATTTTGTAACATGCTTCTTTCATTCAACAGCAGATCATGAATGGGACTTTCCTGGTGGCCCAGCGGTTAAGACTCTATGCTTCCACTGTAGGGGGCGTGCGTTTGATCTCTGGTCAGATCCTGCAGCTGCACAGCCGAAACAAAAAAGATAAGTAAGTATTCCTTATCCATAAGTATTCCTGTGCAGTCTTATTTTAAGGATCACTCTGTAATCCATCACATGGATTAAATGAGTTAACACCAGTAAAGCCCTTGAAGCGATGAGTGACATTTGGTAAGCATTCAATAGAGCTTAACAATTATTATAATCTGGATATGTGTACAAACTATATATAACTTAACCATCCCTTTCTTATTGGACTTGAAGTTTGTTTTCACGGACACAAATAATGCTCCAGCGTGCATTCATGTGGACAAACGTGCGCGCATGGCTCTGATGATTTCCTCGGGAGGTATTCTTGGTTGTAGAATGGTTGAGTCACAGAATATGTAATTTCTTTCCATTTATCAACACAGATTCCTTTACCAATTTACATATGCTCCAGGCTGCTAAATTTGTTTTTTCTCTCCCAATGAGTCTGGGTTTGGAGCTAGAGCCTCCTCTGAGAGTGAGGGGGTGCTATGGCGGATAAAAACATGACCACCCCCATTTTATGCCAGGAGCTGGAAGGTATGATCCCAGAGGCTAAACAAGAGTGAATGTAACCAGAAATGAAGTCATGAGTAAAGCGCCTGACTTGGCTGCATCTCAATTTCTTGACCTGTGAAATGGCTTCAGCATCACCTGCAACTCTTAAAATTTATGACAAGATTAAATGAAATGGCTGTCTCTAACTAGTGCTGAGCGCATACATGAAGGACTCATACACGGCAACGGTCACTAGCAGATATAGAAGCAATACCATTAGCAGTGCCACTGCAGAAACATTGGAGGCACTGTAAGGATTTATGAATGCTGAACTAATGAGCATAGACATTATTCCGCAGAACATGAGGATCCATTGAAGTTTTTGGTCCAGGGACCAATATGCCCACAACAGGGCTGTGGAGACTGGACCCAGTAGGTTGAGGGGTGGACTGGAGCAGTGGCGCCTGGAGGCAGAGGCCAGTCCAGAGGTCACTGGAACTGACCAGAAGTGACAGGTCACATCAGAGAGTTTTGCCTTATGAATATTAAAAGCAATTATTTCCAACATTTGTTCTATGAACAGGAGAGATGACAAGCTCTAAAGCCCAGCATTTCTGTGTTGTTTTTATTTAAAATCCACTGGTCACTTAAGAATAGTGTATGCTCTTGCCCAACATGGGAATGTACTTAATACTCCTGAGTGAGTGTGAAAGTCTCTCAGCAGTGTCTGATACTTTGCAAACCCATGGACTATACAGTCTCTGGATTCTCCAGGCCAAAATACTACAGTGGGTAAACCTTTCCCTTCTCCAGGGGATCTTCCCAACCCAGAGATCGAACCCAGGTCTCCAGCATTGCAGGCGAATTCTTTACCAGCTGAGCCACAAGGGAAGCCCTAAGACCACTGAAAGTACACTTAAAATGGTTAAGATGTTAAACTTCATGTTATGTGCATTTTACTACAATTTTAAATAATTAAAAAAATAAGTTAAAAAAAACTCAGAGGGATTCACAATTAGAAAAAGGGTCAGGGCAGCAGGAAAAAAAAAAGGACACTATCTGATGGTGAGGAGGGCACATTTAGCTCTCTTTCAAAGGGTCTGCCTGCAGTGCAGGAGCCCTGGGTTTGATCCCTAGCTCAAGAAGATCCCCTGAAGAAGCAAATAGCTACCCACTCCAGTGTTCTTGCCTGGAGAATTCCATGGACAGAGGAGCCTGGCAGGCTACAATCCATGGAGTCACAAAGAATCAGGCAAGACTGAGTGACTAACACTTTCACTTGGGACAATAGCAAATGATGAGGAAGAAGGGCCATGGACATTAACAGTAGCCTTATAATCACAAGTCTTGGATTTAAACCAAGGTTCTGAATTTAGCCTGTGAACTTGAACTAATCACTGTAACCATTATAAGCTTCAGTAACTTTCTCTGTAGAAGGGAGATGACAGTACCAGATCTCCTTGTTTACAGAATGAAGCAAAGATCAAACCAGACAGTGAAATCAAATAAGTAATAAGCTCTGAGTTTTCTCCATTTTGTAAACTTTCAGTTCTACACCCCAAGCAGATTCAAGACACTGCTTAATTAAGCTCCTACCATGAACTTGAAAACAAGTCCCAGCTTGGATCCTACCATGGGATCCTATCATGGGATTTCATCTCAGGGCTTGGGACATTTTATATCAAATCGTGGTGGGAGGAGATGCAGACATGGAAGGAAACAGCATCTGTCTGCACATTCCCTTTTCCCCGCCAACTTCCAGGTAGTCAGTAAAGGAATCTTTTCCAAAAGGCCACACAGTCTTGTTTTATTATAGCAGGTCATGTCAGAAGTGGTTGTTCCATGCAGCAGCTGATAAATTGACATTTAACGGTTTTCCATGTCTTTTAAGAGTTTTATAATGGAAATATTAAGTAAATGTAATATATGGAAGTATATATACAAAAAAGAATAGTGTGTGCCTCTTTTGGAAGTTAAATTTAAGAACATGAGTTCTGTTACTGCTGGGTTGATATCAATAATGCTCTGCTTAAATCATGGCATGTGGTTTAGAAATAAGCATAAGGGATTCTTGACACAGGACGGATGGTTCTCGGTTACTTGGTAGCTGGTCAGCCCGTTTACGGGTGATTGTTTTTCTGTCCTCCTTCCATCTCCTTTTCTCAGCCAGTTCTTTCAGTTAACATATCCATCAAAGTACAGGAAGGGAGCAGAGATGAAAAATCCTGTCATGTTTACAAACATTGTCTCCAGTGAGGGTTATATGATACTATCTATAAATGTCGACGGTTTGTATTGTTCAGAGCCCCCATTCAGGCAGAAAATGCTGAGGTAGCTTCGGTCTTGACCTTGGCAATCTGGAAGGATGATGTTTCTTACAGCACACACAGGGATGGCTAATGGTCCATGTGAACAAGCCAGGAGTTAGTCTATTGCAATATTAATGATTATGACTTAGTTTTGGCTCAAATGAATAATTCATTCATTATTGCTTGACTGTTTGAACATAGCCAACCCCAAGGCTTGGCTTGCATACAAGTGTCTGTTGCAGGGAGTTCCAGGGCCTGCTCCTGCACTGTTGAGCTTTCCAGGGGACTCAGAGACCCCTGATTCACACTCTGCCTTCAGAGAGCTGAGTTGGGACCTCATTTTGGTGACTGGTTTGGACTTTTGGTGACTGATGGATTGAATCTTTGGTTCTTTGAGTTCTGTGGATTTTGGTGACCTCTCCAATACGAGTTGTGAGATTTTCTCTGTCAACTCTGGTTCCACAGCTTCCTTCCAGACTCAGCTAAGTTTCTACCACCTCCATTTTACCCAGCATATGATGTATTTATGAGAAAGCAGGTGTCATCTCATTCAGTTTAGTTCAGTTCATTTCAGTTGCTCAGTCGTATCCAACTCTTTGCGACCACATGAATTGCAGCGCGCTGGGCCTCCCTGTCCATCACCATCTCCCAGAGTTCACTCAAACTCACATCCATCAAGTCCATGATGCCATCCAGCCATCTCATCCTCTGTGGTCCCCTTCTCCTCCTTCCCCCAATCCCTCCCAGCATCAGAGTCTTTTCCAGTGAGTCAACTCTTTGCATGAGGTGGCCAAAGTACTGGAGTTTCAGCTTTAGCATCATTCCTTCCAAAGATCACTCAGGGCTGATCTCCTTTAGAATGGACTGGTTGGATCTCCTTGCAGTCCAAGGGACTCTCAAGAGTCTTCTCCAACACCACAGTTCAAAAGCATCAATTCTTTGGTGCTCAGCCTTCTTCACAGTCCAATTCTCACATCCATATATGACCACTAGAAAAACCATACCCTTGACTAGACGGACCTTTATTGGCAAAGTAGTGTCTCTGCTTTTGAATATGCTATCTAGGTTGGTCATAACTTTCCTTCCAAGGAGTAAGCATCTTTTAATTTCATGGCCTCAGTCACCATCTGCAGTGATTTTGGAGCCCCCCAAAATAGAGTCTGACACTGTTTCCACTGTTTCCCCACCTATTTCCCATGAAGTGATGGGACCAGATGCCATGATCTTCGTTTTCTGAATGTTGAGGTTTAAGCCAACCTTTTCACTCTCCTCTTTCACTTTCATCAAGAGGCTTTGTAGTTCCTCTTCCCTTTCCGCCATAAGGGTGGTGTCATCTGCATATCTGAGGTTATTGCTATTTCTCCCGGCAATCTTGATTCCAGCTTGTGCTTCTTCCAGCCCAGCACTTCTCATGATGTCATCTCATTAGTACTTCACAAAAAGCCTATGCCAGGCAACTCCTCATTGGAAAGATATAGGATATTTAATTCATATGGTCTTCATCTATGTATCTGCTCAGTCATGTCCAGCTGTTTGTGACCCCATGGATTGTAGCCCACCAGGCTCCTCTGTCCATGGAATTTTCCAGGCAGGAATACTGGAGTGGGTTACCATTTCCTCCTTCAAGGGATCTTCCCGACCCACGGATTGAACTCACCTCTCTTGCATCTCCTGCATTGGCAGGCAGATTCTTTACCACTGCACCACCTGGGAAGCTTTTTAATTCATATAGTATAACCCAGATATCAACTATAGGCTGATATCTGTCTCAGGCTCTATAAAGCTTAATTCAAACCTTTTCCCATTGAGTATAGAATTCTAAAGCCTCGCAAGATGCTTCTGAATTCTTGACATTTTTTTCATGATCAACTTCCCACTGAATTTCTTTGCCCAGTTTTGTTCTCCTCTCTGCATCTTGGAGCTGGCTGTTCATTTGTGTCACTCCTTTGACCCAAACTAGAGGCACAACTCTTTCTTCTATTTCCTTAGTTCCACGAACACAATGGTGAAAGCGAATCATTGCATGTAGGAGAATTTGGCTGCAACCATTTGAAATCCATGTTTGTCCTAAGAAATTCTCACTGGCTGCAGCACCCATAGCACTCCTGCTCCTTGTCTCTTTCTGACTCATCTCGCTCTTCTCTTTTCTTTCCTCTCTTTTTTGCTTTCCCCCTCCTACTCAGGAACAAAAATAACATTTATAACATCACTCCCTTTTTGTTTGTTTGTTTTCTACATGTATCTTTATAGTCTCATTTTCTGCCCCCCAAAGCAGCTTTTCTGCGGGGAAGCAGAGCATTGAAGGGAGCCAGACGCTTGGGTTCCGATCCCAGTGCTGCCTCTTTCTCTGGATATTACGGTGGGCAAGTCATTCCAGTTCTCTGTGCCTCAGCTTCCTGTTCTGTAAAGAGTGAACAGAAAGCCCTCATATGGTTGTAGAGAAGATCAAATAAGTTAATGCGCCACCCGTGGAGAAGTAGATAAACAAATTGTGGTATAGTCACACAGTGGAATACTATTTAGTCATGAAAAAGGATCTCAGTACTGATATCTGCTGTGACTGAATAACTCTCAAAACCATTATACTAAATGAAAGAAGCCAGACAAAAATGTTACATATCATATGATTTCTTTTTAAAGATGTATCCAGAATAGGTAAATTCATAGAGACGTAAAACAGATTGATGGTTACCAGGAGACAGTAAGGGTGGGGAGGAGGCAACAGAGAAGAATGACTGCTTAATGGTATAGAGGGTTCTTCCGGGGTGATTAAAAAGTTTTGAAACTAGAAAGAAGTGGTAGTTGTATAACATTTGCGAATGCATTAAATATAAAAATGGTTGATAGCAATGATATGCTTTAAAAGCTGATTGATTTCAGCTTTTAAAATAAATAAATGTAGAGCATTTGGTGTATTTCCTGGCATACAGTACATAATCAAAATATTATTACTACCCATCACCCCCTCCAGCCAGCATAGATGATTATTAATCTCAGCTATTTTCAAAATAAGGAGAAAATCATTAAATAACAAGCAGTATAAGGGAGTCTCAGGCCCCAGGGAGAGAATTTTCCTGAGGCATGCCCACCCTGCTAAGATAATATTTCATCTTATTATAAGAACAAATGGGAACCTGGGTTGTAAAGTCAGTAGTTCTTGGAGTCTTTTGTCTCATTAATGTGGTTCCAGGAATTGGAATTTGGAAAAATATTCTATTGTTTAAATATTTCTGGCATCTACAATTTTCTTTCCATCTTCATTAGTGTCTTAGCCACACAGGCTTGCTCTGCCATGCTGCCTCTCCCAAATCAGGCTTGTTAGAAAGACTGGATTACGCCACGGGAAGGTGTTCAGACCTCACCAAAATCTCACTGAGGCCCTTCTGTAAGGACTGCATCTTGTTCAGGATGCTCAGACCAGCCAGTTATGTGCCCCAGCTGACTGCAACGGCAGCCTTTCTAATTGCTGTTACTAAATATATAGGACACCCTGTATGATGCAAGTAACACATCTTCATCACCATGGTGACCAGGCAACTTCTGCCTCCAAACACATTCCTTTGCGGCATATGTCTACCAGGGACTGAAGAGAGCCAGTGAAGCTACGGGCCTGGCTAAGGGGGATCCCAACTAATTTCTGGTTCTAAGAACCAAGTGGCCTGTGCTCTGCTCTTTGACTGTACGTGGAAATTTCTGGCAAAACAAACTCACAAATTTCTATCACTTAAAACTGGTTTTCAGGAAAAAAGCATTCAAGAGAAGGAGACTCTTAAGGTGACAGCTGGGAATCGGCTACATCAGAGGATGCAGGATTCACCAGGTCATCCAGGAGATGCAGGCTCAGTGCTGACAGAACCAGTCCCAGGAGCACCCACAGGAATCCCTCTGGGGGAGGGTCTCTTCAAGGATGGAGCTAAAAAAAAATGTAGGTGCCTCAAGGGAGCCTCTTCCTTCCAAGGACACTGTAAGAACCGTTTACCCTCCACTTACAAATGGAGCAGGATCAGACGAAAGTGAGTGGGTGTGGGCAGTAGGCGGGGCTGTCCCACTGCAGTGACTGTAGCATCACATGGCAGTCCCCTGATTTTTCACTTGAGTGCTTTTGGGCCTCTTTTTAATGTGACCCCTGGACTTGTCTTAATGCTTCTCCCTCCCAGCCCTTCTTAAGCACCAGTCAGTGCTGTTCTGAGCTCAGAGAACAGGCAGAGATTCATCACCTCAACCTCACGCCCAGAAGTAAGGAGCTACCCTCAGAGTTTCCGACTTGCTGACAGAAACCCAGCTCAAAAACTGGAGCCATTTTCCTCAGGTTGCTCTCAGGAGCCACCTGGCACAAAAAGCGATTTAAAGACCTGCTCATGGGCTGAACGAAATCATTTTGTTTATTGTGGGAAGAAGGCTTTGGAGGCCTCCTCTGATATTTACTCCCAAACTCTGGTTTCTTTTGGAAAATTCAGTGCTTGTTCCAAAGAGTCAGTTTCTTCAGTTGCAGTGAGGGTGTGGATCTGCTCACCCATTTCCCACCTCTAAGCTGTCCCATCGGTGCAAATATGCCAGCCTCCCACCTTCCCTCACTGGCCATGTGAAGGAGGATGGACAGCACGTGTATGCACTTGGATCTCTGCACTGCTGCTGCTGAGACGTATCCCAGGGACTCAGCTGCCTGTGGAGAAGGCGGCCACCCCGTCCCAGTTTGCCAGGGACAAGCCCTGTGTGTATATCTGCTGTCTTAGAATGATTTTAAAAGGCCCCTTTCACTCTGAGAAGTGTCCTGTCACTTGATAAGATAGGTGATAAGATCCTTTACGCAACAGAATCTTTTTTTTTTTTTTTACTTTATTTTACTTTACAATACTGTATTGGCAGAATCTTGTGTCTCACCGCTGACAGCCCAAGCATTTGCACTGTTTTCCTTTAGTTCTAGGATTTTTCAGATTTACTGAGTTCTTAGAGAGGTTGGCGGAAAGCAGGGCAATTTTCATGGCCTCGTTATGAATCCTAACTGATTCTCTCTTAAACTCAAAGTAGTTATAAATATTCTGTCCAATATATTTGGCCCTCACTATATTGGCTCTAGAGTGGCGCTAGTGGCTCTCAGAGTGCATCCAAAGAACACTGCCATAGTCTTGAAATTTGCATTGAATGACAACAGCTGTGTCCCACAACAACACTGTAAGTCAGCGGATAGAATGGATTCAGGTTCAAGTTTTTTCCAAGTTTTATACACCTTTGGTAGATGATCCTGCTTGTCAGCTGGCAGATAAACAAATGCACAAGTGCTGAGTATGAACTTTCAAATGTTCAGAAAGTATTTAATAACATATTTTTAATGAGATAAGAATACCTGGAACATGGTCATATTTTCACTAGGTAAAATTTATTTATGCAGTGGAATTTAATATATCAACAAGTTATAGTACATCAGTATTAAATTCATATCTAACATTTGTTGTTTTACTATGTGCCAGACAAGTGCTGAATGAGTCACGTACATAACCTATTTCATCCTTGCAGCGACCCCATGAGGTAGGTACTGTGGTCACCCATGTACTGTAAAAGAGGAAACTGGGAAGAGACTCCAGGTCTCACAACTTCCAGGTGCTCTGTCACCTAAACTCTTTTGAAATGCACTTTGAAACTTCCTAGCTAGTCATTATACTAAAAAAACCATCTGTCAGTTGATTTTTGCCCTTAGGCCATGATTCCATAGCAATTAGAGAAATTTCCTGAAGCTACACTGAGATCTGAATTTTCCTTTTGACCCTGAAAAACCTCTTCATTTGCTATACGTTTTTTTTCTTTTTCCTTTTAAGAGAAGAGCAGTGAATCTGGAAAAACTGAGGCCGTGTCATATTAAATACGATGCTGCTGGTTTTGCTCAGCACTTTTTGCTGTAATGCTCTATTACTTCCAGGCCCCCAGCTTTAGTCCACCTCTTTCCATTATTCCCCCATGGTGGCTGAGATGGTAAAGAATCTGCCTGCAATGCAGAAGACCTGGGTTTGATCCCTGGTTTGGGAAGATTCTTTGAAGAAGGAAATACTACCCACTCCAGTATTCTTGCCTGGAGAATTCCATGGACAGAGGAGTCTGGCGGGCTACAGTCCATGGGGTTGCAAAGAGTCAGACATGACAGTAACTAACACTTCCACACTTTTCATTTCACAAGGAGGGCACGCTGGTATTGTAATCTGGTACAAAATAGATGCTCAGTAAACATTAGTTTTAAGAATGCATTTTAAGTGAACGAAGCAATGACTCAACATCACTTTCACAAAGATTATGAGATGGAATCCTGCAGAAACTGCTGCATTTTGCCAAATCCCCTTCCTTAAGTCTCTGGATGACTGCCAGGAAATTAAATCTCTGCATTTCCTGGTTAATTAAATGTAAGAGATTGACTAGCGATGTAAATGTTTCCCCTTGATCCTATGGCTTCATCAAAACCTTTGGAAAGTGAGGAAGAGAAAGATTACCTGTCTGTGCCTCGTTGACTGAACATGCCCTTCAGTATGGTCTCTTCTAAACTCACCAGCGAGGCTTTCAACGCTGTGTGAGGGCAGTCATGCTTCTTTTGCCTCCCACGGTGCCTAAGCTTTACTTTGGGACCTGACATGTCACTGTGCCCAGTGAACAGAGCCCTCTTATCCCGCCTGCCACCCACCTATGCATTTCTCCTTTCCCACCAGGCAGCCAGACCACGTTCCTGTTGTTTCCTTTTCAGTGATTGGCAATAGGCCACCTGAGCCTGGAAAACCTTTCCTGCCGCCTGACTGTCAGCAGGGAGGACCCAGAGAGGCAACTGACCCAGCCGAGATGCTTGTCTTGTTCAAGCAGGGAGTGCACTCACTGCCAAAAGTACTGAAGGCTTTTGTGTCCCCCAGTGCTTTCAGAGCCCGAACAAGCTTTGCATTCCAATGCTGTGCTTTCCTGGAAAGCTCTCTGTCTTTTCTCCAGGGCTTCGTCTCATTTCTTTTCAGCACCAGACAGAATTACCATGGGTGTATCTTCTGGCCTCTGGGCCCTCTCGAGTCCATAGAGTGTAGGTCATTTTTTCTCCATATAACTTTCAAAACAATTATTACAAAGTTAGTAAATATATTCATGGAAGGAAATTGAGAAATGCAGGAAACAAAAGTAAAATTATCTATTATTATCTTGTGCTAACGTCTATTAACATTTTGCGATTATGTGTGTAGTCTTTTTAATTTCAGTCTGTTTTCTTGATTATTAGGGGGAAAAACAAATAGAATTATGCCAGCTTGAATATTTGCTTAACTATTGATGCATTTTTATGCGTTCGCCTTATTGATTTTTAAAAATTTTTGTGATAATTTTAGGTTACAGAAAAGTGGCAAAGATAGTACAGAGAGTTCCCACATACCCTTAATCCAACTTCCCATAATGTTAAAATCTTATATAACCATTGTTATTTGTCAAAAATAAGAAAGTCACACTGATCTGATATTATTCACTACAGATTTTTTTTAAGGATTTTACCAGTCTTTCCTTGCTTTTCATGACCTTGGTACTTTTGAAGGAAACTGGTCAGGTATTTTGTAGGATATCCCTCAGTTTGTCTAATGTTTTTCTCATGTTTAGATTTGGGTTATGGACTTTGGGAGAGAAAACCACAGAGGTGTCTTTTCACTTCCTTCAGCTCAGTTCAGTTGGTCAGTCACATCCGACTCTGCGACCCCATGAACTGCGGCATGCCAGGCTTCCCTGTCCACACACCAACTTCTGGAGCTTGCTCAAACTCATGTCCATCAAGTTGGTGATGCCATCCAACCATCTCATCCTCTGTCGTCCCCTTCTCCTCCCACCTTCAACCTTTCCCAGCATCAGTGTCTTTTCCAATGAATCAATTCTTCGCATGAGGTGGCCAAAGTACTGGAGTTTCAGCTTTAGCATCATTCCTTCCAAAGAAATCCCAGGGCTGATCTCCTTCACAATGGACTGGTTGGATCTCCTTGCAGTCCAAGGGACTCTCAAGAGTCTTCTCCAACACCACAGTTCAAACGCATCAATTCTTCGGTGCTCAGCCTTCTTCACAGTCCAACTCTCACATCCCTACATGACCACTGGAAAAACCATAGCCTTGACTAGACGGACCTTAGTCGGCAAAGTAATGTCTCTGCTTTTGAATATGCTATCTAGGTTGGTCATAACTTTTCTTCCAAGGAGTAAGCGTCTTTTAATTTCATGGCCTCAGTCACCATCTGCAGTGATTTTGGAGCCCCAGAAAATAAAGTCTGACGCTGTTTCCACTGTTTCCCCATCTATTTCCCATGCAGTGATGGGACCAGATACCATGATCTTCGTTTTCTGAATGTTGGGCTTACATTACCATATGTAAAACAGATAGCCAATGCAAGTGTGTGACTCAGGGAACTCCAACAGGGGCTCTGTGACAATCTAGGAGGGTGGGATGGGGAGGGAGACGGGAGGGAGGTTCAACAGGGAGGGAACATTTGTATACCTATGGCTGATTCTTGTTGTTTGACAGAAAACAATGAAATTCTGTAAAGCAATTATCCTTCAATTAAAAAAAAAAAGCAGAGACCAGTTTGTGTTTAGAAGAAATGTATCATTTCCTTGAAAATAAAGGCATAGATGTGCAAATGGACACAAGAACAGAGAAGATATTGAGGGAAGAAAGATATTAGAGCACAGAGTGCTGGAGACAGTTGTGTGTCCCAGTTATCCCCAGATACCCAGGACCCTCAATGGAGAAGGCAGGAGCTCTAGGGTAGGAGACGGGGAGGAGGCTGACTCTTACAGAGAACCCTGTCCAGGCCTCTGCCTGACCACCTTTGGGCACCTTCTTGCTCCCCCTCTGCCATTGTAGCCCCCTGGCTTGTTCTAGAACATTCACACGGCCTTCCTTTTCATGTCACTGGTTTTACTGAAGGTTTGGAGACAATGGTAGGTGATTCAGGCACAGGCCATGTATCTCTGTTCCCCAAGCTCACCTCCTGTCCCACAGAGGAGAGTCTCAGACTAGCTGACTTGCCTTTTCAGTCCAGGCCCCCGGCCAGGGTACTGGTCTCCACTCCTGAGTCCCCTCTTCCCCTTCTACCATCCCCAGCCTACCTCCTTCCCACAAATTCTGAGAGAAATTGGGAATCTCCTCCTTTTGTTCCCAACTTCTCACTCAAACTCTTCTTGGTTTCAACTTTCACAACCAAAAGGACAGTCAATATTTCTTTTTAAACAGAGAAGACCTACTCAGCAGTTACCATCTTTGGCCACACACACACACTGGCTGGCAGAAGCTTCAAAATGCCCAGAGAAGAGAGGAAGGGGTGTGATATCATCTTCTAGAGCTTGTGGTGGGAACATGACTCAAGCCATGAGTCTCTGAGGGGACTGGAGGGGCCGAGAGAACTTTGGATGGCGGGGGTGGGGGGTGGGGGTGCGAGTGGGGGCATCCCTGGGTGGCCCTGGATCCTTTGATTTATGAAACTCCAGGGCCATGCAAGAGAAGATCAGAAATAACTAAGTAGAACCTCATCTTTTTCTTTCCCCAACATTTTTATAGAATAATAATTTTTTTTAAATACCTTGCATTACAATTTAAAAAATCTTGTAAGAACTTTGCATTCAGTCACATCAAGATTTTACAATTGACAGTCACACTCTGGTTCTTCTTTCTGAGGAGGACTCTGCTGTTGATCTCAGACTTGCTTTCCCATAAGGAGATCTCTACAGCATTCACTATGGGTCTATCCAAGGGTTACCATCTCCTTAGACCTTCAAGGTTGGATCACCTTGACCATGGGTTTAGAAAGTTGTGAGTGAGTGGTTTTGATCTCAAGTAAGTAGTCATGTATGGATTTGAGAGCTGGACATAAGGAAGGTTGAGTGCGAAGAATTGATGCTTTTGAACCATGGTGGAGAAGACTCTTGAGAGTCCCTTGGACTGCAAGGAGATCAAACCAGTCAATTCTAAAGAAAATCAGTCCTGAATATTCATTGGAAGGATTGAAGCTGAAGCGCCAATACTTTTGCCACCTGATGCGAAGAACTGACTCATTGGAAAAGACCCTGATGCTGGGAAACATTGAAGGTGGGAGGAGAAGGGGATGACAGCAGATGAGATGGTTGGATGGCATCACTGACTGATGGACATGTTTGAGCAAGCTCCAGGAGTTGGTGATGGACAGGGAAGCCTGGCGTGCTGCGTTCATGGGGTCGCAAAGTGCCGGACACAACTGAGTGACTGAATTGAACTGAAGAATAAAAGCATGATAGAAAAATACAGACTGTACACTTGACTTTAAGAAAAATGGCAATCAGGTAACACTGACTTCTTTTATTGATTTCCCAGAAAGCTTTCTTTTCATGTATTTTTTGTTTTTGGGTTCAGTTTACCTGCGGACAAAGCTAGTGCAGAATTGTCTTGTTTTTGTGTCTGGTTATCTTTAACAGGCCCCAAAAGTGTCTGCTAGCTGCCTAGAAAAATGAATTACTCTGCTGCTTCTCCTGTTTCTGCTGGCTTGCTCTTTGAGAAGGTGTTTTTATTTTCACTGGTGTCAAAGGGAGGTTAAAGCAGTAACGGCTCTCTGCTCCTCTCTCCTCTGCCAGGCAAGAGGGACCGAGTGAGGGCAGAAGATATTCAGATGGCCTGTAAGACCCCATGAGACCACATACCCCAGGCTTCCCAGAGCTGTGGGGATGAGACTGACAGAAGGACAACCAGCAGCGCTGAAGCACTGGGTTCAAGACACTGATGTCATTGCCCAGATCGAGGTTTCTTTGGTTGTAGCTAAGAGAAAGCCATCTGAAAACAGCTTCGGCCAAGGTGGACCTTTATTATTAAAGAAAGAGATTTCAGACCACACTGGATACTCTTTATTGCAGGCCTCTTTATTGCTCCCTCTTTCCCCAATCTTTCCTTCTCTCTCTCAGACAGGTTTCCACTGACTCATTCAAGCCAACCAGCCCAGGCTGAGACCCATGTGTTTTCTCCAGCTTCAGGCTCCAAAGCCTGGTAGGCTGCAGTCCATGGGGTCTCGAGAAGTCGGATGCGACTGAGCGACTTCACTTTCACTTTTCACTTTCATGCATTGGAGAAGGAAATGGCAACCCACTCCAGTGTTCTTGCCTGGAGAATCTCAGGGATGGGGGAGCCTGGTGGGCTGCCGTCTATGGGGTTGCGCAGAGTCGGACACGACTGAAGTGACTTAGCAGCAGCTTAGCAGCAGCAGGGTCCAAGGAGAGAATTGGATTATCTTCATTTAAATGAACTGTGGGAGTGGAGTCGGGGTGAGGGAGTCATTGTCATGTATTAGAAAGATGGCTAAAACTGACGGCTGAAAATATACCCTTAAGGTTATCTATTATTGAGCTTGTCCCTGCAAATTTTGGCTCCCTCCATGGTGACATCACTGTGGCTGTGATGATGGAATGGCTCAGACAACAGGAAATGGTATTCAGGTATTTTCCCTAGCCACCAGGGTTCTAGTTGATTCAACCACAAGTTGAAATACCTAGTATATGTCATATACTATCCTAGGCTCTGAAGACAGGAGTGCAAACCAGATACATCTTGAGGCTCAGTATGACTCAGTTTATGTACTGAAACACATTTAAAGCCACAAAGTCCCAAATTAATTACACTTAAGTCAAGCCAAATTATACTTTTTTGTCTTCCAAAAGAATTAAGAAATATTAATAGGGAAAAAAATTATAACTCCTTAAAGCCTTCTAAATCTCTTTTGTCTCCTCTCCCAGCATATGATAGATGCTCCAGAACATCTTACTTGTCAAATTGCCTTTGAACTCCTTTTGATGCCTACAGCTCAGGGCCTGTTTCTCTCCACCCCATGTTTCCAGGGTCATCCAAGCATTTTGTAACTTGGTTTCTAAAGACTAAATTCTTTTTCAGGGAGTAAGGAAAAAGGAAAATCTGAGTAGGTAAAGGCAAAATTATCTTTAGTTGGTTAGGGATGGGTGGAGAGAGAGAAAATACTGAAATCCTGTGTAATCACTAATCAAATTCATTTCACCTGTGACCTACCTTCACTAATCAAGGTTGTTTTAATTGTTGCTACAAAAGACCTGTGTATCCTCAAAGTGGCATGTAGTCTAATAAGATGTTTACAAGAGCTGTTTTCTAAGAACTTGAAGTCAGCTGTGTCTAGTTTGAGCTGAGCGGGTTAAGACTGCGACTCTCCAACTGTGTGAGTGGCTTGTGTGAGTGTCAGCTCAGTGACCTTTTGATGTCAGAGGACCGAAAACTCCACCCTCAGATTGTGTTAAGCGCCTCCATTCTGAGCGTGCAGAGGCCTGCAGCTTAGCTGCACCTGTGCAGAATGATGAAGACTGAGCGTTTCTTCACTTTCCTGCATGCTCCCCATGCTCCCTACACCCCAGACTGCCCTGATGCTATATTCTTTATCATATAAATACACCACACCTTGCAGGCAAACCCTCTTTTTTGCACAAACCTCAGCATCGTGATATCTCAGCTTGCTGTGTCGGGCAAAATGAGCCTGGTTTGGCCACAATGCCTCCATCATACAGAGAAAAAAGGAACCAGGTACTTTCCCTATTTGGTAAAGGATTCTGAAAGGAAGGCAGGTCAGAGGCCAGCATAGCTTCTCTTGGGGTTTTGGGGGGTGTATCTGGGAAAGTCACACAAATGTTTGAGGGTTATGTCAAGATGAGTGGGACTTTCAGAAGGGGTAAAATTGAATTCAACACACGGTGAAAGCATAAAGACTTTGAGAGGTAGCTTTATCGTTTCTGATTACAGATGAAAAAAATTAACTCAGGATAAACTGTAACTTGCACACCCATGATCACGCTATTTGTAGGTGGCAGAAGTAGAGCTGGAGTCCTTTTTGACTTGAAAGACCACATTTTAAACTTTGAACCATACTACTGCTCTTAACTGAAATATCTTTCTCCAGATTTTACCAGCTACATCCAGATCTTGGGTCTCAGACCCCAGAACCTCACAATGCCACGTGGTGACATTGACTGGACTCTCACTTCAGTATATTGCTAGTTTCCATCTTACACACCTAGCTGTGACAAAATAGTAGAGATGCCTATCTTTCTCAAAGAACTAAACTAGAATTTGAAAGAGATTCATAGTGGCTTGACAAGGAAACCCAACTCTCTCCTCACAGGACAGTTTCTCTGCCTTGCTGCCCAGAAGCAGCTCTGCCTGGGGACCTTTTACACTCTTCCCACCCTCCAGGGCTGCCCCGGGAGAGCCCTCCTCTGCACTGAGCTGCTGAACGTTCCAGACTGCTCTGGGAGAAGTGTGTTCTGATGAGTGGAGAAAGAATAGGACAAACCACATTTGAAGTATAGCTGTCAAAAGGCTTGCATCCATCCGTACGTTTGTTCATGATCTTTTCAGATTCTGATTTTTCTGATTAACAGCTAGGAAGCTTGCATGTCAACGCTGCAGTGAGGACTCTGCTCCATCTCCAATCTATAAATAAAAGCAGAGCTCCATTCCCTGCCAACTCATTGCCTGGGACAATGGCCAGGTGCCTGGGGGTGGGAATGTTATTAGAGGCTCAATAAATATTTGTTGAATCTTGAATAAATTCACCCCCTGAAATCCGCTAAGAAGTGGTAAATAGTCAGAGGTGAGAAATAGTACCCTTCTCCCAGGAGATTGATTTAGTTATTATATTAGAATTGCAAATTAACATGTGCTTAGAGCTAGTTGGAAATCTGTCCATTAATCCAGATAAAATTCAGCTTATTATGAATCTCTTCTTGCTATCCTTGGGTTAGGTTTGTAGGGGTTTTAATATAATGTATCTACAGGAATTCCCAGTCCAATGGTTAGGACTGACTCTTTTGCTACTGTGGACTAAGATTCAGTCTCAGGTAGGGGAACTAAGTTCCCACAAGCCTCCTAGCAAGGCCAAATAATAATAATAGTGTATCTACAAAATGGAAAGCTAGAAGAACTCCAAAGTCATCTAAGATTGATCTGAACAAGGAGATATGATATCGACCCTCAAGAGGTGCATATGAGAAGTGCCAGATCATCCCCGTATATGCTATAATAAAGAAAACCAGGCCAAGGGGAATTTGGAGGAATGAGATAATTTTGACCTGAGGTAGTAAGGGAAGAATATGTAGGGAGTGAGCATCATTCCTTTTGGGAGGGCACACCCCCCAGCACGTGGGATTTTAGTTCCCTGACTGGGGACTGAGATCGAACCCATCCCCACTCCAGTGGAAGCACAAAGTCTTAACTACTGGACCACCAGGGAAGGCCCTCATTCTTTTTTGAAGAAATATTTCTGAGCATCACCCAAGCTAGACACTGGTACTGGGATGAGCAAGATTCAGTGCCTGCCTCCAAGGAACTCGTGGTACTAGAAGAGCTGACTCAGGCAGTGGTTATGGTAACAGCTGATGCTTCTCTGTGTGGTGTGCAGGCAGGCCAGGTGGACAGGGGAGGGACCCCCAACTGAACTAGCTAGACCACAGAGAAGGCTTTCTAGGGACTGTGTCTCTAGACCTGGACCTTGTAGAATGAGGCAGACAAAGATGAAGATGGATAATTTCAGGCAAAAGGAATAGCATGACACTGCTTTGAAAAGAGAGGTTTGGTTTCTCTGCAGTGAGAGAGCTCAGAGACCAGGCCATAGTACCTGAAAGGGTCCATCACAAAGGATTTTGTTGCCAGAAACACCACCCAGAGGTTGGAGGCAGGGAATGCTGTGAACACACCTGGCATAAGTGGAAAGTAATGAGAAGCAACTTGGCTTTGCCAGTGGAAAGGAATGAGACCAAAGAGAGACCTATGGATATTTTGGGTGGAATTTTCCACGTGTTCATGGGGGCAGTCTGATGCTGGGTGCCAAGGGCTGGGAGGGGGTTGAGACTTTCCCTGCTTGCACATGAATGAATTGGTCTGCCACAGTGCGTGGATGCTGACAGAAGACATGTGGCTCCTGAGTCAGGACCATGAGTTGGGACCAAGGACTCTATTACTTGTAGCAATAGCAGAATCCAGAGTGTCAGGACAGTCACATTGGTTCCAAGCCCCTAGGGGCTACACAAGTGGGTCTTGGTAGACACCCACAGCCACAATAGGTGACACCCAGGAAAGGGACCCTGGGCCTGGGGAGCCCACCAACTTACAGCAGCCTGCTCTTTGAGAGAGACAGACATTATCTCATCCCCTGCTGGAGCTTGCTGAAAACACAACCTGAAAAACCACCCGGGAACAGCTTAAGAGAGCCCAAGGCCTCGGCAAGAGGTGCAGAGTGCCAGAGAACCTTGTGTCTTCCAACGGGGAAAAGGATGCTTTGTGTCAAACGTTGAAGGGCTATGCATCCAAAATAAGCAATTTGGAATTTATGCTGTCAGTTCAGTTCAGTTCAGTCGCTCAGTCGCGTCCGACTCTTTGCGACCCCATAAATCGCAGCATGCCAGGCCTCCCTGTCCATCACCATCTCCCGGAGTTCACTCAGACTCACGTCCATCAAGTCAGTGATGCCATCCAGCCATCTCATCCTCGGTCATCCCCTTCTCCTCCTGCCCCCAATCCCTCCCAGCATCAGAGTCTTTTCCAATGAGTCAACTCATCGCATGAGGTGGCCAAAGTACTAGAGTTTCAGCTTTAGCATCATTCCTTCCAAAGAAATCCCAGGGCTGATCTCCTTTAGAATGGACTGGTTGGATCTCTTTGCAGTCCAAGGGACTCTCAAGAGTCTTCTCCAACACCACAGTTCAAAAGCATCAACTCTTCGGTGCTCAGCTTTCTTCACAGTCCAACTCTCACATCCATACATGACTACTGGAAAAACCATAGCCTCGACTAGACGGACCTTGGTTGGCAAAGTAATGTCTCTGCTTTTGAATATGCTGTCTAGGTTGGTCATAACTTTTCTTCCAAGGAGTAAGCGTATTTTAATTTCATGGCTGCAGTCACCATCTGCAGTGATTTTGGAGCCCAAAAAGGTGAAGGGAAAACCACTGTAACTTTTTTGGAATAACCAAGGACTGTTAAATTGGGGGACTTCATCTGGAAATGGGTGCAAGCCTGGAGCAGATTAAAGATATCTGCACATTCCCAGACATTCCTTTCCCAGAGAGGCAAGGTCTTTCTTGACACTGAGCAGGCTTTGTGACTGATTTGATGGGAGTAACACCCTGCCCTAGGAAACTGGCAGCTTCTGTCTCCTCAATCTTGGGTCTCTCTCTGGGAGCCCCGAGCCATGTAAGACTACTCTGGGATTGCCGTGCTAGAAAGGCTATATCTAGGCCCTCCAGCTCCGAGCCAGCTCTGCTCAGTGCTAGATCTGTGGGTGAAGCTGTCTTGGACCCTCCAGAGGGGCCTGTCTGCCAGCTGTGAACTCCTGAGTGACTTCAGTGGGCATCACATGGAGAAGAAGAGTCACCCAGCTGAATCCTGTTCAAATGC
Organism: Capra hircus; assembly: GCF_001704415.2. Taxonomy (NCBI): domain Eukaryota; kingdom Metazoa; phylum Chordata; class Mammalia; order Artiodactyla; family Bovidae; genus Capra; species Capra hircus. The sequence goes on from NC_030811.1 coordinate 59,034,223, forward strand.
AAACACAATCTTAAGATATAAAAAAATGATTGTTTGAAAAACTGAGTTTTATAGAAGAGGCATACCTTGATTTATTTGCTGCATTTTGTCTTGCTTCACAGATACTGATATTTTTTTTTTATTTGAAGCTTTGTGGTAACTCTGCATTGAGCAAGTCTATCAGCACCAATTTTTTCAACAGCATTTGCTCTCTTCATGTCTGTGTCACATTTTGTTAGTTCTCATAGTATTTCAGACTTTTTCATTATTGTGCTCTGTGATCAGTGACCTTTGTTACTATTGAGAAAAGATTATGACTCACTGAAAGTTCAGATGATGGCATTTTTCAGCAACCAAGTATTTTAAATCAAGGTATGTGTTTTTGTAAAGAACACAATGCTAGTCACACTTTATTGGCTACGGTATAGTGTAAACATAACTTTTGTATGCACTAGGAAATGAAAAAATTCATGTGACTCACTTTATTGCAATATTCTTCTTATTGCAGTGGTCTGGAACTGAACACACAAGGCATCTGAGACTATGCCTGTAGGTGTTAAGCTGCAGATGAGATTGGAGGCAAGGAGTCCAATAGAGTCTATACTAGACTGGAAGGAGATAAGCAGGGCTTGCTTTAGAAAGCCAGTGGAAGCAAGAGTCCTTAAAGAGACACAGTGGAGGTGCTTAGTTGAATAAGCGCCAAAACCTTCAACAGAGCCATGTCAGAACACTAACTGCTCCTCCACTGAGGATGCAACACGCAATCCACGGGCCTTTGTTAATCTGTGTCCTTGGGTTTGGCAACCTTCTCTCCAGCTGCATCTTTTAAGACAGGTTAAAAGTCAATTCCTTTTGTGCAGTCATTTCCTGAAAATGTATTCGTTGCTTCCTCCCCTTTCCCCAGATTCCCCAGCTGTGCCTCTGGTGTGGGATTCGCTGGCCGCTGGATGTGAGCATCTATCTCCCCCATGGACTGGTGTTCCTTCAGGTAAAATTCTGTGCTCTTTCATTTCCGTGTCCTCAGGTGCTGGTTTCCGGTCTCAAGGCCTGGGTGTTCAAGGCACATAGTAGGTGATCAACACATGATTTGCAAACAAAATGTTGGTGGAGTTTCCAGAATAGGATGAAAAGTTCTATGGTTCTCTTCAAGTTGAAGTTTTTGTTTCTGGACACTGTTTTCTTGTGAAAAATACTGATGTCTGGATCCTACTCTCAGGCTTCTGATACAGTTGGTCTGGGTTGCAGATCTGGGCTGCAGCTTCGGCACTGAGAGTTTTAAAAGTTGCTCAGATGATTCCAGCATGTAGTCAGGGCTGAAATCATGATTGTGATTCAATCTCCATTCCTGAGATCCCTCTTCGATCTCTTAGTCTCTCCTCTCACCAGGATGAACTGTGTGTTCTTCGTTAAACCAGCTAGGGGAGGGCCTGCCCCAAGGGCAAGGGTCCAGAGAAAAATGCCTGCAATAACTTAAGGATAAAGACCCTGAGAGTGAGCACATGTGTGTGTGTGTGTACATGTATATACATGTATGTAGTGTACTCTCATGATAACAGCTATAGCCACGCAGGAAGACTTGGCCATGGATGGCTGGGAGGAAGGAGGGAGCAAGGAGAGTGAAAGCGACCAGCTCTGGAAACTGGGAAGGCTGCTCGAGGCCTCTGTTCATCTGTGCTGCCACCTGAGACCCCTCTTGAAGACTGCCTGTCCAAACAGGCCGGGCAGTTCGAGTAGGCAGTGTGGCAGGGTTTGAGAGCTTGATTTATAGAGCAATCCAGTTCAACTCCAGGAACTGGCCTTTATATCTGTGTGATCTTGGCTACTGACTTAACCTCTCTGAGCCTCAGTTTCCTTACACACAAAATGTATATTTAATAAGGTTTTTGAGAAGATTCAATGAGGTTATAGTTATAAAATGTGTATTTATAAAAGGCTTGGTACAAGCATGCAGTGAGAGCTAAGTAAACATAAACTGCTAGAATCACTGTCGTCTTCTGTCCCTATCTTCTTTTCTCTCATATACACACACTAGCATTTTAGGGTCTCTTTCCTTTTGCAGTTCTAAAACCTCCAATTGGACAGTGCAGTGGGCCAGGGCACTTGTCCTTCAGGAGCTGTGGGTGTGGGTTGCTCAGGGATCAGAGGTACGCCACTTTCCTCCAGAATTGTCCCCAGCCCAACAGGAAACACCTCTCCCAGGGGTATCCACCAACCCTCCCTCCCCCGCCAAACCCATCTAATGCCCGACAGAGACACAAGCGTGGCCTTTTTGTCATGGTGAAGTCAGCTCCGTGCTGCAACTCTTACTCCAGAGCACCCCATGGGAAGGCTGAAGCCACACGCCAGCTGAAGTCATATCACCTGCCTTACCCTCCTTCCCCCTCTCCCTTTGTCGTGAAACCATCCCCCCAATAAAGCAAGTAAATCAGCCCTGAATATTGATTGGAAGAACCGATGCTGAAGCTGAAGCTCTGATACTTTGGCCACCTGATGCAAAGAACTGACTCATTGGAAAAGACCCTGATGCTGGGCAAGCCTGAAGGCAGGAAGAGAAGGGGTCGACAGAGGTTGAGATGGTAGGATGGCATCACTGACTCAGTAAACATGAGTTTGAACAAGCTCCAGGAGCTGGTGATGAAGCCTGGCGTGCTGCAGTCCATGGGGTCACAAAGAGTTGGACACGACTGAGCAACTGAACAAAGACAACATAATAAAGCAAGTGCCCTGAATCCCCGCCTTAGGCTCTTGGAAGATTTTGGGAGCATGGCCTGCGGCTGACAGTATGCATAGTTCTCTATCGAGGCTTCCCCTCAGACACTGTCAAGCCTTCACTCCGTGTTGTGAGGCCTGACAGGGAACTTTACTCTCAGGCCAGGAACCTGGGTCTGTGATATGGGAAGGGGAATCAGGTTCCTGCTGGAACAGGAAAGGCATTTAAGTAACACTCAAACCATAAAGTACTCAACTTCTCATCTGGCTTCTCCAGGTCATATATGTAAGTCACCTGTGACCCTCTCTGACTTGTGGAGTTGCTGCTCTGTGCTTTTCTGCTCTGCCCTCCCACTGGACTCTGAGCGTCCGTAGGATAGGAACTGCAGCTGAGTGGTTTCTGTACCCCCCAGCACTCAGCATGGGCCTGCATACAGTAGGTGTCCAGTAAACATTTGAGGAATTTGGAATGAAAAACATGTATAGCCAAGATCACCAAAGAAAGCAGACAGCAGGGACCCACCAAGAGTTGGGCCTGCCAGGTAAGATGGAAGATCCCCAAAAGAAGCAGCTGTTAACCCCTGGGCAGAGTCACAATGCTGCGAGCACCCTATAGGCTCTCATTTAGCTCTTAAACCTTCTGTGGCACATTTTACCATCTCCATTTTACTCGTGAGGTCATTGAGACTCAGAAAAATAAGTAACTTGACCAATATAAAGAGTGGTGGAGTCAGATCTCAAGCCCTTGTCTGACTGTAGTCTTTCCGTGATCACAGGATCTGAAATGACACCCTAGAGTTGCCCTTCTGGGAATTTGTATCCCTACTCATGCTTGAGCTAGAAAGGACCAGCTGGTGGCTGAATTGGAGGCATCCTGCTAAGGTGGCTGGGTGGAGGTGGAGAAAGAGTTTGGATATGAATCCACTCTTTTACTGGGAACCACAGAGTCAGGAGCATCGCAGCGTGGCTCCAAGGAGTCAGGCTTCAGAGGCCAGGCTGGTGCAATGGACTGTCCAGAAAAGGGCACCACCGGGCCAGATGCCCGATTTGCTCAGACCTCCTGGCTCCAGGCAGGAGGGAGCCCCAGGCGCTGAGCTGTGTGATTCTCCCTGGGCTCCATTTCTCATCAATCAAGAGAGCAGGGTGACTGGAAGTTTTCTTCCAGCTCCAAGTCCCCAGTTCTCAATCAGTGAAAGGTCCGATGTTTCCCATCCCTCTTTGCTCCTCTCTGTGTAAATCCTGGGCTGCCGACCAGTGATCAAGTCCTTCAGCCCAGCCAAGGCGACAGAAAGCCTGACTTTCTCAGCCCTGAAAAGAGCTGACAGGCTGTTCTCCAGGCGCCCCTCCACAGGGAGCATTGACAAGGGCTGGAAGAGGAGACTGGCACGGGAGCCTTCTCGAGTTGTTCCACAAAGGACCTCTTCTCTTTCCCAGGCATGATGACAAATACTTCTGCTCCCTCTGGCTGTAAGGGCCAGGGGGTGTAGACAAGGTTCCCATGCCTGGGCTCTTAGGAAAACTGCAAGCAAAGGAGAAAAAAAACTGCATGGACTTTTGGCTGTGCTTCTTGACTTGATGCCAGATAACCACTGGGTTCAAAATTACATCACTATTGACTATCTGAGTAATTTCTGTTTGACTGTCTTGCAAGAATAGCTACCTTGGCAACAGATTATTATCAGTTCCTTAATGACTTGTGCAGAGGAGCAGTTTCCTTTATGCTGAAAACCGGTGGCCTTAAAGCTGGCCAGCTGCCCCATCCTGGGTCTCTGAGTGGATTGCATGGTATTGAGAAATGGAGCTGGGTTTGACAGCCTGCTTTGTCTGTAAAGTGGCAAGGGCCAGGCCAGTGGGGCTGGGATTCCCACTGTTACCCCCCTCACCCTCAGCATTGGATTCGGCTGAGCCTCTGGGATGCTCCGCTCTGGGGAGGGTCTGATATGACACACCCCACTCTTCATGCTGGACCATCCTTCTGAAGCCACTGGGGTGCTGTTCCTCATACGTCCGCTCTCCCTTGCCTTTTGTTCAGCTCACCAGACACCATTTGTTGGCCTCTGTGCTTCAGATGAATTAAGCAGAAAGTGGGAAGGAAGCTGAACATAAAGAAATGATGTTCAGAAAGTTGAAGTGACAACACAGCTGCTAAGTGGTGGAGCTGGGGTTTGAACCTAAGTCTGTGTCTCCCTGATCCCTGACCTTCTACAGGGGTCAGTGAGGCTGTCTCAGCGAGAGCTAGCAGAGCCCAGAATGTGCCTTAAAAATGAACAGGTGTGTAATAGCAACTATTCACACACTTTTGATCACACAAAGGATCGCAAATATTATGGAATAAATAAATGAGTGATGTTTGGCCGTGTATTGTGAGTCTGAGGCCCTCTGACTACAACATAAGCTTAGAGGCACAGAGCTGTCCTGCTCTCATTTCCTAACTTTGATCTTGGGCTTCAGTGAGGGAAGAGCTTTCTGACTCTGGCAGACCTTCCTGCTGCTGCTGCTGCTGCTGCTAAGTCACTTCAGTCTTGTCCGACTCTGTGCCATCCCATAGACGGCAGCCCACCAGGCTCCCCCATCCCTGGGATTCTCCAGGCAAGAAGACTGGAGGGGGTTGCCATTTCCTTCTCCAATGCACGAAAGTGAAAAGTGAAAGTGAAGTCACTCAGTCGTGTCCGACTCTTTGCGAGCCCATGGACCGCAGCCCACCAGGCTCCTCCGTCCATGGGATTTTCCAGGCAAGAGTACTGGAGTGGGGTGCCGTCGCCTTCTTCGGGCAGGCCTTCCTACAGTCTCCCAAATACTTCCTTCAGGTAGTCGAAGGGCTGCCCAGGCCAGCTTCCCCATCATCTATCTTTGAACAAAAGGAGGTTAAATTCAACCCTCTAAGTTCAGGGGAAGAAAGTCAAAGGGGATTGGAATTATTGGAGGCTAGCTCTGTTGAGGGGTGCTACACATAATCTCATTTCTAATTTACCATGTCACCCATTTTGCAGATCAGAACATGGAGGTTCAGAGAAGGCAAAGAATGTAGGTTAAAATAGTTAAACTTTTATTGTTTATAGCAGGCACCAGTTTTTTTTAGAGAGAGGAAATGTCTTTATTTGCTTCAGTTCAGTTCAGTTCAGTCACTCAGTCGTGTCCGACTCTTTGCAACCCCATGAATCGCAGCACGCCAGGCCTCCCTGTCCATCACCAACTCCCAGAGTTCACTCAGACTCACATCCATTGAGTCAGTCATGCCATCCAGCCATCTCATCCTCTGTCGTCCCCTTCTCCTCCTGCCCCCAATCCCTCCCAGCATCAGAGTCTTTTCCAATGAGTCAACTCTTCCCATGAGGTGGCCAAAGTACAGGAGTTTCAGCTTTAGCATCATTCCTTCCAAAGAAATCCCAGGGCTGATCTCCTTCACAATGGACTGGTTGGATCTCTTTGCAGTCCAAGGGACTCTCAAGAGTCTTCTCCAACACCACAGTTCAAACGTATCAATTCTTCGGCACTCAGCCTTCTTCACAGTCCAACTCTCACAGCCATACATGACCACAGGAAAAACCATAGCCTTGACTAGACGGACCTTAGTCGGCAAAATAATGTCTCTGGCTTTGAATATGCTATCTAGGTTGGTCATAACTTTTCTTCCAAGGAGTAAGCGTCTTTTAATTTCATGGCTGCAGTCACCATCTGCAGTGATTTTGGAGCCCAAAAAAATAAAGTCTGACACTGTTTCCACTGTTTGCTTAGATACCTTTATAAACACTTTGGGTGGGAAGTAAGGCCAGAAGGACAGGAGCCTCAGCTAGGACAGCAAAGCAGAGGCTGAGCTCCCCTCCCTGGGGTAGGGGGCAGGGACTGAGTGCAGAGAAGGATGGCAAGAGGGTCAGCAAGATGCTGAGAGAGCCTGGGGATAAGTGACTCCAAGTGCCCAGGAAAAATCTCCAGTTATGGCTGACTTTGTGGTGTTCCCCAAACCTGCTTGAAACCCTGCTAGGGAATTCTTCTTATGAGTGGGGTTTGTTTGCAGGAACTGTAGAAAAGGGTATATCGTTGTCTGCTCCCATGAGATGACGAGCAGGTTCAGCCAGTGTGGAATCAGGACCCTAGAGCCCACGGCGGCCCTGGGAATGGGAGATTCAAGCCCCTCCACGTGCAGTAATGACATCGGCAGGAATCCTACGGGGGGCATGGCCTTCTCTCGATGGCAGGAGAGATCGAAGCAGACCTCAGGCTGGTGGTGTGCTGGAGCCTGCCTCACTGTAGAACATCCCTGCCCAGAATTCCACTCGGTGGTCCGTCTTAGCTTCACATCTGCCACGGCAGGAGGACTTGCACCGTGGAAAATGGCAAATGCTATAAATCAGGGCTTTTTTTTTTTTTCTTTTGATAGCTTATTGTTGAACATTTACCAGAATACCCCTGCTTCATGCAGATCAGGAGAAGTTTTGATCTGTTTACATTCTCTTGCCAGGTTCTTCAAATGTTGAAGGAAATTAGAGGTTGCAAGTTCTGAAGGCAAGATTTGTGGACTGTTCTCATTTCTGAATTATGAGGGAGTTCTGACCAGAGTAGGGCCACAGAATGAGAGCTTGCAGGTTTAAAAAAGGAGAAGGGGGAAACACTACAAATATTAATAATTGCCTTTTGCATGTGAGACTGAAATACTCCTCAGCAATAAAACGGAGTAAACTATGGATACATGCTATAATTATGCTGAGCAAAAGAAACCAGACAAAATATGACTGTACTTATATGAAATTCTAGAAAATGAAAGTAAATCTGTAGTGACAGAAAACAGATCAGTGGTTGCCTGTGGATGGAGAATGATGGTCTGTAGAGGTAGGGACAGATGGTTGGGTGGTTGGGACGGATTACAAAAGTGTATGAAGAAATTTGGAGGAAAAAATAGATATAGTCACTATCTTGCTTGTGGTGATGTTTTCATGGCTGTGTACATGTTCAGACTTACCAAATGGTTTGTTTTTTTGAGGACCACTTTCATATCTTTTGTGCGTGTGAATTGTCTTTTCATATTCTTTCCCAGCTTTCTGGGTTTGGTCCCTCAGTATTTAACAGTAATTTATGTATTAAGGTTAGTAACCCCTTGTCCCTTGTTATATGTTGCAAATACGTCCTCCCAGTTTGTTAGTTGACTTTCAACTCTGTTTACAAGGTATCTTGTCATGCAAAACTTTTTGTTTTTATGTCATCAAATTTATCAATCTTTTCTTGCCTCTGGATTTTAAACCATAGATAACTTTATTTCTGTGTCAAGGTTACAGGGAAATTCACCCATATTTTCTTCTAGAAATTGTATGGCTTCCTTTTTTTGTTGAGATCTTTCGTTCATTTGGATTTTGTTCTTGTGTGTGGCATAAGATACGGTACTAATGTGATTTTTCCCATATGGTTACCTACTTGTCCGAGCATTATTTCTCAAAAACTCCATCTTGACTCCTGTGATTGGAGAGATGGCTCAACTCCATTTGAGGGAATAAAGTAATAAAACACTATTAACTGCTAACATTTTCCCCAGGATTTACTGTGTTAAGTAAACTATAAGCACTGTCTCATTTAACCTTCACAATCCAATTAGGCAGTTAATATCAATAACCCAAATTTATAGATTAACAAACTGAGGCTCTAAAAGGTATATGGTTTAACAAATGTCACAGAGGTGATGAAATAAAAGCCCACATCTGACTCTTACCCATCCTCTAGGAAGACTTAACCTGGAAGTTAGGCCATCCTACTCTTAACCTTGTGTATCTATATCAAAACCCATTTTCTGGAACTCATAGCTGTTATCTCAGGCCACGTGCATTTTAGCTAAGATCATATTGGTGGTCAGGTTGATTGGTGTATTCTTGAGATGAATGAAGACAGCCCTCTTGTTTAGAACAGCAGACTATGAACCCCTCAGACCTACTAAGAGCTTGCCTATCAGTATGTTTATTCTAGTAGGGTGGGCTAGACAAAGACAAACAAGAAAGTATCATGAATGATAAGTGCTTTAATGAAAATAAAACCAGGTGCTGTGATGAAAAGGGGCCAGGTGGCTCTTAAGATGAGTGACTGGGGAAAATCTCCCTGAGAAACTTGCATGTAAGCTGGAGTCTGAGAGACAAGAAAGGGCAGGCCATGGGCATATGAAGAGGAAGAGTGTCCCAGGCAGAGGGACAAGCAAATTCAAAGGCTCTGAGTCAGGACCAGGCTTGATGCACTGGAAGAATAAAATGAAGGCCAGCATGGTTAGAGTAAAGAGGAAGGGCCATAATGAGAGAAATCAGAGCCTAATCCATGTCATGGAGGGTGTTGTGGCCAGGATACAAAGTTTCTTTGTGTAATAAATCTTGGGTGGCTTAAGTCCAAGGTATGGCGTCAGTTCAGGTTTTTGTAGATACAACTCTGGAAGATCTGTAGAGAATGGACTGTGAGGCTAGAACCTGGGGGGACAGTTAGGGCTTTTGTTGGAATGCAGGCTAGAGATGGTGAGGGCCTGGGTTAGGGTGCTAGCAGTGGAGATGGAAAAATGTCTCAAGATTGAGTCAATGGGAGTCCTTAAACGATTGGGTGTGAGGAGAGAGGGACAGTTAGTGGGTGGGTGATGGTGGTGCTTGCCACCATCAGATGGGCTGGGCTGGGGGACAAGTATGTTTAGGGAGGGTGGGAAAATCAATAGTTCAGGCTGAACTTGTCAGATCTGGCATGCTGACTGGATATCAAAGTGGGCAGATGGACATGAATTTGGATTTGGGAAAAGAGGAGCTGCAGACGCAAATATGAAAGTTGCTGTCAAGAGTATTTAACATTATGAATTGAATGAGTTTATCCAAAGTGATGACAAACCTAGACAGCATATTAAAAAGCAGAGATACCACTTTGCTGACAAAGTCTGTATAGTGAAAGCTATGGTTTTTCCAGCAATCATGTACGGATGTAAGAGTTGGACCATAAAAAAGGCTGAGCACCAAAGAATTAATGCTTTTGAACTGTGGTGCTGGAGAAGACTCTTTGGAGTCCCTTGGATAGCAAGAAGATCAAACCAATCGATTCTAAAGGGAATCAACCCTGAATATTCATTTCTCTCATTCTCCATCATGGAAGGACTGGTGCTGAAGCTGAAGCTCCAATACATTGGCCACCTGATGTGAAAAGCTGACTCGTTGGAAAAGATCCCAATGCTGGGAAAGATTGAAGGCAGGAGGAGAAGGGGTGACAGGGGATGAGATGGTTGGATGGCATCACCAACTCAATGGACATGAGTCTGAGCAAGCTCTGGGAGACAGTATAGGACAGGGAAGCCTGGCAGTGCTGCAGTCCATGAGGTCACAGAGTCAGACACGACTTAGTAACTGAACATCAGCAAATCCAAGGGAGGCATGTAGGTAAAAAGGGGGCCCAGGACTCACAGCAAAGGCAGAGAGACTGGGCTATACTTAGCTCACCCCAAGACTGAGGAGACAGCCTGACTGGAGGGGAGGCCCTGTGTGGAGCAATGTGAGGAAATCAATGGGAGATGCAGGAGGGTCAGTTAAGGATGACCCCAAAACACTAGAGAGGTCGACCCAAGTGGGGAAAAATGGGACTCACAGTTGAATTTGAGGCTGGAAATGGCCTGAAGTGAGGGCATCTGAGCAGGTGAGTCTGTGTCAGGGCTGTGGCAGCATCTCAGAAATGGGGCCAGGTAAGAGGATTGCCTTCAGAATGAGACACTTCAAAGGAAAATTTATAGAATTTGTGAATTAAAGACCTCTCTCTCAGTCCTCCATGGCTCTAGTAGTCCAGGACTAAAACCAGTCCCTGCCCCAACCCCGGGTCCTCTCCACCTCCTTGTAGTAACGCCTTACTGCAAACCACCTGACCACAAAGGTATGTGCAGAGGGGGTATCTGAGTCTACACGGAAGGAGCCAGCTCTGCAAGCCACTGGGGAAGGAGCATTTCTGGCAGAGGGGATAACAATTGCAGGAAAATGAACGTGTAGGGAAGAAGGCATTCTGGCTGCCGGACAGAGACTGCGATTTTATACATTCAGTGGGGGAGCAGCAGCTAAATCTGCAGAGAGGAGTGTTGGCAGAAGGTGGGGACGGGAAATTCTGCTACTCTCAATAGTCATTCAAATCTGGAGACTATCGCTTCTGAAAAAGGAATTGCATCTGTGCTTTCCTTACAAGAAGGCCAGTCTTTGGACACCAACCTCCAGTGTTGGTGCAGCTCTGAGACCAAGAGTGCTTTTTGGAGCCAGACCACCAGAGTGGGACTAGTGACCCTAAAAGTGACCAGGATACGCAACCTTAAAGCAAGTCACCTATTCTCTCCAAACCTCAGTCTCCTTATCTATAAATCGGGGCTAATAACAATCCCATCTCAGGATAGAATGAGATAGTTAATGTAAATATTATAATCACTTAATACATATTAGCTGGGCTTCTCAGGTGGCGCTAGTGATAAAGAACCTGCCTGCCAACGCAGGAGACATAAGAGACATGAGTTCAGTCCCTGGGTCGGGACATCTCCTGGAGGAGGGCATGGCAACCTACTAAGTATTCTTGCCTAGAGAATCCCATGGACTGAGGGGTCTGGTGGGCTATAGTCCATAGGGTCGCACAGAGTTGGACATAACTGAAGTGACTTAGCACATGCGAATGCACACATTAGCTATTATAACAATGATCCCATTGAGAGATAAGTAGAAAGCTTCTGCAGATAAGCAGAAAGCTTGTCCTATATGGGTTGTCTCAAATGGTTTGTCCCTGTGTGTCCCAAATTGTTCAGTCTGCACAGATTCTGTGTTAGACAAATTCTCAGTGTTATGAGTAATCTCTAAACCCTTGTAATAGTGTGAGTGTTAGAAATGAACTTTGTTGTGGTAAAAAATTTCCCCTTGCTTTCAACTGCTTTAAAAGAAAAGATGACAGAGTAGGGCATGGGGAGCCAGGAGTGGGCAAAGGAGGGGGAGGAGGTGATTCTGAGTGACTTTTGACTGTCGATGCCTCCACCAGCGATGGGAGATCAGAAATGACAGGCTACTTCCCATGTGGCCTCAGCCCCATCACTGACCGGGAACACCATAAAACTCTGAAAAGGGTAACAAATGTCAGTCAGGAAGGATTTTTGACAAAAGAGCTAATTCCTCGGCAGAATCTGAACTGTCAAAAGATGAAGGCACAACAGGAAGCGATGAAGTGACCCTTGCGTTCAAATGAGAGAGTATTCTGGCATCCCAGGATTTCACATTAAGAAATCAGGCCTTTACCCCAGACTTCAATGAAATGAGTAAAATGCAACCTGCCAGAGCGTGCTACTCCATTTCTTTTTTTTTTTTACTTTTTATTTTAAATTGGAGTATAGTTTATTAATAATGCTGTTAAGTTTCAGGTATACAGCAAAGTGATTCAGTTATGCACATATCTATTCTTTCTCAAACTCTTTTCCCATTTAGGTTTAAGTTGTTACGTAATACTGAGCAGAGTACCCTGACAGCACAAGCTTCTGATCAGCAATTTAAATCAGTAGTGGCCCAAACTCAAGTTTTGTAGGCTCTTGGTGGATGAGCTTCTTCTCATGCCCCCAGTTTTTGTATAAAATCAGTCAGATCTCTGGGTTTCCAAAAAACCTTTACCCCTGTCAGATCTCCCAGTCATGGTTATGTAATGAGGTGGAGAAATCTTATTTCTCAGGCTTCTACTTGGAGAAAATACTGTATAGAGAAAATAGAAGTGGAAAGAAATGGTTTGCCCTGCCTCTTGGGAAGGAGGGTAAGACCCTGTGGACATGACCAAGTGCTGAAGGTTGTTGCTGAAGTCAGAGGGACCAGAAGAGTTCCTCCTGAAAGGGGAGGGGAGGAGAAGGAGGGAAGGAGTGAGCGTGGAAGTCAGTTCTTGCCCCACATACTTTAATATTTATTCAAGGGGCTAACTTTAGGCCATGCTTGGTGCAAGTGGGCTACCAGTTTCACAGGGTAGAAGGTAGTGAAGGGGTTGAGCATTGTCATGGATGATGCAGGCAAAACAGAGGCAGGACAGACCCTGAGCTGGAGGGGCAAGAGGGGCAGGGAGGCCTTGCTGGAGTCTGGATTACAATTATCCACAGGTCACCCCCCACCACCCCCACCATTAGCTCTCCTGTAAGCATGTGAGGCCCAGCTCAAGAGTCTGAGCTTGCAGAGAGATGTTTAGACAGGACTGGCTGCCTGGAGCCAGTTGTGGTGACTATTAGATTATCATCCACTATTACCAAGAGGGCTTTGTACTTTCCCATGGTCCTTGGCTAATCAGAATCCTATTTGCTTCAAGTCAACACTCCCACTTAAAAGCAAACTTCCAGTGCACCCCAGAGCCGTGTAGAACATGCTATTTGGATTTGAATTAGGACTGGTGTCATTGATTCAGTGAGGTTTTCAGACCAACTTTCTTCCGAGGGCTTCCAAGGCCCTATCAACCTTTCGTTGGCTGTGCCTCCCCAGAACATCAACTCAAAGCGCATCCTCCAGTCTCATCCAGGTAACCACCACCTGGTCCTAGTCACTGATGTCAGTCAATGAGAATTTAGAATCCCAGCTTGGTCATGTATATATATGTTTGTATTTCTAAAGTATTATTTACCTAATATAAATATTTATGAGCTTTCTGAGTGCTTGCTTCTTTTTTCTAGTCATATTTCATACTTGAATCTCAGTGCTCGCTTCACTCCAAATAAGGCAATGCAGTTCAAATGAGGGATGGCACTTGAGTGGCAACTAAGGAAGAAGTCACAGCTTAGGGACACAATTAGCCTTCTCCTTTGATCATTCCCATTTCCCCCACATCCTTCCAGCAGGTAGGACATGGACAGCTGAAAAGAGAGATCCATGTTTGACACGAGTTTATAATGTCAAGTGTGTGTGTGCTTAGACTTGTCCAACACTTTGTGATCCCTTGGACTGTAGCCTGCCAGGCTCCTCTGTCCATGGGATTTCTCAGGAAAGAATACTGGAGTGGGTTGCCATTTCCTCCTCCAGGGGATGTTCCTGACCCAGGGATTAAACCCACGTCTCCTGTGTCTCCTGCTTTGACAAGGGGATTCTTTACCACTGAGCCACCTGAGAAATCCTAGAGGTGTTTCTAATACCTACCTAGAAGTATATGGAGGGAGCTGTTTTGGAATAAAGAGTCTTCTTGTTGAGTTTCCAGTTACAAAGAAAGTCAGACTTGCTTGAGCCCCAGGCCAGGGGCAGAATTGAAAATGACTAGAGGAGTAGGCTCCTTTTGCAGATCAGATATAACTATTCTGAGTTCTATGGACCTAGAAATAAAGGAGATCCACAGGTAGTTTCCAGAGGGCAGAAGAAGAAGCAAGACTCTAACCCAAGCATATAGGATTGGTGGGAAAACTTGGTTTAAATTTGATAGCATCTTCCTGAGGCTGAACATGGAAACACTTAGCATTTGAGGTGATCAGGCGCCTGGTGGGTAGAAGCAATGTAATATGGTGGCAGGATAGGACCAAGAAGAGAGAGAGCCAGTAGTGGGCCTCCTTGTGGTTAGAATGTTGCTGACAGTCTCTACTTTGCCAACAAAGGTCCATCTAGTCAAGGCTATGGTTTTTCCAGTGGTCATGTATGGATGTGAGAGTTGGACTGTGAAGAAACCTGAGCGCCGAAGAACTGGTGCTTTTGAACTGTGATGCTGGAGAAGACTCTTGAGAGTCCCTAGGACTGCAAGGAGATCCAATTAGTCCATCCTAAAGGAGATCAGTCCTGGGTGTACATTGGAAGGACTGATGCTGAAGCTGAAACTCCAGTACTTTGGCCACCTCATGCGAAGAGTTGACTCATTGGTAAAGACCCTGATGCTGGGAGGGATTGGGGGCAGGAGAAGGGGACGACAGAGGATGAGATGGCTGGATGGCATCACGGACTCAATGCACATGAGTTTGGGTGAACTCTGGGAGTTGGTGATGGACAGGGAGGCCTGGCATGCTGCAATTCATGGACTCTGATCGTCAAGTTTTAAAGTTTTCCTTTTCTGCATTGTAATCCTCTTTGTTTTTGTAAATTAATTTATTTATTTTAATTGGAGGCTAACTACTTTAAAATATTGTAGTGGTTTTTGCCATACATTGATGTGAATCAGCCATGGGTGTACATGTGTCGCCCATCCTGGACCACCCCCTCCACCTCCCTCCCCATCCCATCCCTCAGGGTTGTCCCAGTGCACCAGCCCTGAGCACCCTGTCTCATGCGCTGAACCTGGACTAGAGATCTATTTCACATATGGTAATTGTAATCCTCTTTTGTCACTCTAAATCTTCAATAAAGTTTGCCGAATCCAAATGTCTTGCATCAATTGTGCTTGAGAGAATAAAGAAAGAGACCTGTTCCTTAGGCATATTCTTGGGGGTGGGGCTGACCTGGAAGATGGGCTCAGCATGGAGGAGCCTAAATCATCCACAGATGTTTAGGGAGTCAGGGAAAGTGTGGAGCCGTGGTCCAGTGAGAGAGGTGACAAGCAAACCTCAACCACAGACATTCCTGTTTCCCCTTTGACTTCCCACTCCCTCTCCCCATCACCACATCCTCCTTGTCTCTTTTAATTTATACTCTGTTTCATTCTCTCCTTAAAGAAGGAAGATGCTAGATATTAGACCTGAAAGTAACTTTGACAAAATCTGGAAGCAAACTCTGGGCCCCCATTTCTCTTCGTTGTGCTACATGGTCTTGGTGGTTGCCTTGCCACTGAAACAGTCCAAGAGTCGATGCTTATTTTGCAAGAATAAATAGTTGTGGTTCAAATAAATCTCTTGCTCAATTTTTGAGATCTGGAGATTTTGCCACATAACTGTCCCGATGCCAGGAATTCATACCCCTGAGGCTTTCCTCTCATCATTTAAGATTTTTTAAGAAGATAATTTAGCTCAGCGCTGGTTGCCAGATTGACAGTCTTAAAAACAAGAGGTGAAATCCAATCTGGACAGAGCCTGTGCCCACTGTCTATATTTAGGGAAAAGATTACTCACCCATATGGTCAGCTAGGAATAGAGCATTACTGGGGCTGGGGGTTGGGTAGAGACTTAAAACAGCCCTGACCCTGAATCTCCTGCTCTCAGTTGGGGCTGGGGAGGGGCAGTGGTTGGTGGCTGGAAGGGACAGGAATTGCTCTGGATTTAGTGGGGTGTGCAGTACAAGAGTTTCCCAAAACCAATCCAGCATTTTGCAGTGTGATAAAAATAATCCTTCCTTCTAAAAATAGCCCTCTTAGCAACCAGAGGCCTGGATTTAATTGCAGTCACTTTATAGTGACCATGTACCAAGGTACCAAGGCCCAAGCTGGTTCTTTGCAATATTATCTGCTGCAACCCTGCTCCAACCCCAGGAAGCAAGTATTTCTTTCCCCACCACAAAAATGAGCACATTAAAGGTCTGAGAAGGAATTGAAAGCCAGCGCATCACTTAACTTCAGTTGTTTACAAGGGGTTCTAGTCCCGGTTTGGTGCTAATTTGCTTCTGCACAACAATTTGGGAAGCTACTCTTTATTTCAGATTCTGTTTCCTTCCCTGATAAACAAGGGGGCTAGATTAGACCCATGGGTGCCGTGTGTACGTGCTAAGTTGTTTCAGTTGTGGTCTCTTTGTGACCCTATGGACTGTAGCCTGCCAGGCTCCTCTGTCCATGGGATTCTCCAGGCAAGAATACTGGAATGGGTTGCCATGCCCTCCTCCAGGGGATCTTCCCAACCCAGGGATCAAACCTATATCTCTTATGTCTCCTGCATTGACAGGAGTATTCTTTACCACTAGCACCATCTGGGAAACCCCAGACCCATGGGTGTCAGACGCCACTAAATGTCAGAGTTGCTAGGGAGCTTCGGTCAAGTGGAGTCCATCTCTCCCTCAGCAGGTCTGGAGTGAGTCTGGGACCACATTATAAATGAGCCCCAGAGGTGCTGATGCAGGTGGGTCTCAGGAGTGGGATGGGGGCACATTTTAATAACACTGGGTTGGGTAGATTCGGAGGTCCTTTCTAGCTATGACGTTCTGTCATCTTTTCAGTTAGCAAACAGTCCTTGCAGTCTGTGCATGAGGAGACAGAGAGGACTCAGAACACATGTGCTTTCTCAGAACTTGTGTTCCTCACATGGCTGCCAGCTCGTGCCGTCCGTGAGGGGCAGAGCGGAGCCCTTGCTTGCCATTTGCTTTGTAACTCACTAGACTTAGAATCATCGCTTCTTGATATAAGGAATTCACTGCAATGCACTCCATGTTAAAAACCATACTGGAAATTTGAACTGTTCTCAGAAGACTCCAGATAGTACTCAGGACCTCCAAGTGTCGGAAACCATCCTTGCAATGAATGGAAATTCTGGAAGAGAGGGAAGGCCGTTTCATTATGGCCTCTCCTCTCCTCCACTTTTAAAAAATTATAAAACAAAAATGGAAAGCCACATGAAATAAAGGTATAGGTTTGTGATTTCTTAATCACTGCTCACTTCATGAAACAGCTTTGCTAGTCCCCCAGAAGCCGCTTTGCACCCTCTTAACTCTTTCCTGTCCCTTGAAAGTAAGTACTTTCTTGACTTTTAAAGTTATCACTTTCTGGTGTTTCTCGTTCTATCACCTGATTGTGTATTTCTTGTCTCTCTCTCTCTCTCTCTCTCTCTCTCTCTCTCTCTCTCTATATATATATATATATATATATATGATGAACTTGCCATTTGTTAAAAACATTGGTTATATCTTTAATGTCCCATTAGATTCACAGTCCTAGCCCTCTAAGACCAGCTTCCCTCATAGCTCAGTTGGTAAAGAATCTGCCTGCAATGCAGGAGACCCAGATTCAATCCCCGGATCAGGAAGATACCCTGGAGAATGGAATGGCTACCCAATCCAATTTTCTGGCCTGGAGAACCCCATAGACAGAGGAGCTTGGTGGGCTACAGTCCACAGGGTTGCAAGAATTGGACAGGACTTAGTGACTGAACCACCACAGCCCTATAAGATTGAGGGGCACATAACCTGCAGAGCTTCTCACGGGCTGGATTTTGCTGATTGCATACTCATGGTGCAGTTCAGCATGTTCCTCGGTACTTGGTATTTCCTGAAAGTTGGCAGCTGGAGTCAGAGGTTTCATCAGTCTCACTTCCAACCCACTTGGCAAGACTATAGGCAGTGGTGTGTTCTTTCATCAGAAGGCACATAATGTCTGGTTTTCTCTCCCTTCTCCCCTTCTCCCTCCCCTCCCCACTTTTCTTCTCCTCCTCTTTCTGTCTTTTTCTCTCCCCTTTCCTCCCTCCCTTCATGCTGTTGGCCACCATTGATGTTCATGATCAGTGTCAGAAGGCATTAATTCATTAGGGACTGAAAAAATTATGACTGTCTAATTCTATAATTTCTTGCTAGGTCACTTCAGTCATGTCCGACTCTGTGCGACCCCATGGACTGCAGCCTACTTATTTAATTATTGAAAAACTGTAGGAAGTGATGCTTTCCCTCATCTAAAATATGGTTAGCTGGTGCTACCCTTCGTATAGGGAAGGCAAGATGAATGAAACATTCTTTCCTTTATTTAGCACCTTTTAAGATAATGAATTATTTCTCTATCATACTTTCCAGGTGACCACCTACTTAAAAATACCATGAGCTCACATATAAAAGTTAAATGAGTGTCAATCTTTTGGAATTATTATTCTTTCTGAATCTCAATTGCTTTATCTTTGTCCAGAGGGAACCTCTTCAAGTTGGCTAGCAGGGGTCCTTCTGCCTGAGGGGGCTCCCCCTCTCTCCTTCTCTAATCTGAATTTAATCCTATTCTCCAATCCTTTTGCTCTTGGGACTATTGAGAGCATATTTGAAGACATCCCTTCCCTTTAGCACTATTTCCATCTCTGGCTGTGAACTTTCCAACAATGAAACATGTCAGTGGATCTCAAGGATGCATCCTTCTGTTGCTGAAAGTATCTGGATTCACCTTGTGACAAGCAGGAGTCAACTGTCACAGCTCAGAGGAGCCTAACAAGACATGACAACTAAATGTAATGTGGTATCCCAGATGGGAAAACAACACTAGGTAAAAGCTAAGGAAATAGGAACAGAGTATGGACTTGGGTTACTAATAGCGTAACAGTCATTAACTGTAATGGAAGTACCATGCTATAAGATGTTAGATGTTAGTTAGAGGGAGCTGGTTATGAGATATATAGGAACTCCCTGCACTATCTTTGGCCTTCCCTGATAGCTCAGTTGGTAAAGAATCCACCTGCAATGCAGGAGACCCCGGTTCGATTCCTGGGTCAGGAAGATCCACTGGAGAAGGGATAGGCTACCCACTCCAGTATTCTTGGACTTCCCTGGTGGCTCAGCTGGTAAAGAATCAGCCTGCAATGCAGGAGACCTGGGTTTGATCCCTTGGTTGAGAAGACCCATCCCCTGGAGAAGCGAAAGGCTACCCTCTCCAGTTTTCTGGCCTGGAGAATTCCATGGACTGTATATAGTCCATGGGGGTTGCAAAGCGTTGGACACAACTGAACGACTTTCACTTTGTACTATTTTGCAATTTTTCCATAAATCTAAAACTTCTCTAAAGTAAAAAATTTACTTTAAAAAAGGAGAAATGGGAGTCTAGGTAGCTTTGTAGGCATATGTCTATTGTAAACTCACCAGCAGATTGAACACACAGATCACAAAGAGAGGCAAAGGAAACAGACTGATCAGGTGAGTGGCAAAATCTCCTAAAGGAGATGAATTATGAACCAAGTCTCTAATTTGAGGGTTAAGGAGTTGGGGTGTGAACTAACCAAGGCAAATCAAATATATATATTTATCTCTTCATTTTTGGGAGAAACCTTTTTAAATGCCAATAAAGAATTTTTTAAGGGTAAACCCAAAGAACAAAAAAAGTGGAAGTGTAGAAGAACAGCAGAAAAAATGAGATCAACCAAGTTTTGGAAGCTGAAGGGTAGTCAGTTGATTGGATGAGGGGAAATTGCCTCAATAGCACAGAGAAATTCAAACCTCAGTGTTGCTGAGGAGACGCTAGGAAAGGACTAAAGGAGAAGACCAAGAAAGAGTTAAGACATGGGCTCCAGAAAACAGAGGCACCAGTGCAGGGCAGCAGGTGAGAGGCATCCCCAGGGAGACTGCTGTTTGGCAGGCATGAGAGCCAACCAGCGTGGACAGGAACAGGACACTGAGGGAAGAAGCATTTATTAATACTAGGAAAAAAATTTTTAAGTACAAGAAAAGAAATGATTCTATTGCTCTACTCAGCAATAGAGTCTCAGTTGTGAAAGAGGGTGAAAGTGCGTGAAGAAAGTGTAAGAGAATTCCATTTTCACCTTGTGGAGGAAAAAGTCAACAGAGGATGCATAAAAGTGAAACATTATTCTCACTTAAAAATTATGCTGCTGCTGCTAAGTCGCTTCAGTCATGTCCAACTCTGTGCGACCCCATACACGGCAGCCTACCAGGCTCCCCGTCCCTGGGATTCTCCAGGCAAGAGCACTGGAGTGGGTTGCCATTTCCTTCTCCAATGCAGGAAAGTGAAAAGTGAAAGTGAAGTTGGTCAGTCGTGTCTGACCCTCAGCGACCCCATGGACTGCAGCCTTCCAGGCTCCTCCGTCCATGGGATTTTCCAGCCAAGAGTACTGGAGTGGGGTACCATTGCCTGACCATTAAAGAAAAAGACAGGTGGAAGAGAAAGTTGAGGTTTATCACCCCAAAGTTATGGGCTGAGTTGTGTCCCCCTCCAAAAATTCATAGGTTGAAGTCCTAACTCCCAGTACCTCAGAAATGACTGAGTTTGGGGACAGGACCTTTAAAGGAATAATTAATTAAGTTAAAATGAGGTTACTGTTATTGTTGTTCAGTCACTAAGTCACGTCCAACTCTTTGTGACATCATGTATTGTAGCATACCAGGCTTCCCCGTCCTCCACTATCTCCTGAAATTTGCTTAAATTCATATTCATTGAGTCAGTGATATTGTCTAATCATCTCAGCCTCTGCTGCCCTCTTCTCCTTTTACCTTCAATCTTTCCCAGCATCAGGGTCTTCTCCAATGAGACAGCTCTTTGCATTAGGTGGCCAAAGTGTTGGAGCATCAGCTTCAGCATCAGTCCTTCCAATGAATATTCAGGACTAATTTCCTTTAGGATTTACTGATTTGATCTCATTGCAGTCCAAGGGACTCTGAAGAGTCTTCTCCAACACCACAGGTCAAAAGCATCAATTCTTCAGTGTTCAGCTATTTTATGGTCCACCTCTCACATCTGTACATGACTACTGGAAAAACCATAGCTTTGACTATATGGACTTTTGTTGACATAGTGATATCTTTGCTTTTTTGCAGGGGGGCTCAATCAGAAGGACTTGGGCCCCCACCTTTGCTTTTTAATACGCTGTCTAGGTTTGTCATAGCTAGGAGCAAGCAGGCATCTTTTAATTTCATGGCTGCAGTCACCATCTACAGTGATTTTGGAGCCCAAGGAGAGAAAATCTGTCACTGCCTCTATTTTTTCCCTTTCTATTTGCCATGAAATGATGGGACCAGATGCCATGATCTTTGTTTTTTGAATGTTGAATTTTAAGTCAGCTCTTTCACTCTCCTCTTTCACCCTCAGCAAGAGATTTTTTAGTTCCTCTTTGCTTTCTGCCATTAGAGTGGTGTCATCTGCACATCTGAGGTTGTTGGTATGGGATGGCTGCTAGGATGGTTCTAATCCACTGGTGGCCTTGTAAGAAATCAGGACACAGACATACACAAGACCGTGTGAAGACACAGAGAGAAGCCAACGAGGGAGGCCTCAGAAGAAACCAACCTTGCCAACACTTTGGTTTCAGACTTCTGGCTTCTAGAACTGTGACACAATAGCAGTGTTGTGTGAGCCACCAGTCTGCAGTCCTTGGTTATGGTGTCCCCAGCAGGCTAATGCACTCAGGCGCCAGATATGGAAGTGGATATTCCTGAAGCAGTCGTCCTGGGGAGTATAGAAGGCCATGGACTTGCATGCAGCCTCTGAACTGGGCCCTGATTCTTCTGCTGCATGAAAACCAATGTTTCCAGGGATGCTTCAGCTTACTGGAGCCTCTGGTCAACTAAGACTGGCTGCAAAGGGTGGCATCGTCCCTTGACACAGCAAAGCTCCCTTACTGTGGCTCTCCCACTTGTTGGCAGGACACAAGGGGGCTCCTCAGCGCTGCTTCCTTCAGCCCTTTTGGACAAACTGTTTGTTTTTGCCTTTGGGGCTTCCCTCTTTGGAAGTCACAGAAGCACAGTGTCCAGGAGAATTCCGTGGAAGGCAAGCTGCCTTGTTTTCGTTTTTTGGCAGATGCTGAAGTTATTTTGCTGTTTGTACTACAGAGATTCTATAAATGTTCTTCTGAGTGAGCCTCTGCATGTTCCTGTAAAATTTTATGATCTTCCATGTGAACAAACTGATAGTACAGACACTGACACTGAAGAAAAGAATTTCTGAGACATATCATGTGAGGTTCAGTAACATTATGGAAATATGACCTTTCTTATGAGTCTACATATTGCAAACTAAAATGATAAGGAAACTTCCCCAGCTTGAGTAGTAAAACCATTTTTTCTTCTCTGTGATATTTTTGACAGTCTGCTAACAAGTACTTAGAGACTAACTCCCTGTTCTAGTTCAATTTTGTCTTCTCTGTATGAATTTGTGTATGAGTGTATGATAGTGCATCTTTCATGTTAATTTTTGTTATAGTGTTTCCAAATACTAGTGGAGATAGAGTCACTCTTCCAAACTGCTTGCTCTTGTTTCAAGCACTGGAAGCACTATCTTGGGAATCCTGTCAGGGCTGAAGATTCTCTAGAAGAAACAGACTCTGGTTCTATTTGTCCTCTTGTCAATCCAAGTTCATGAGCATTAAGAGAAAAGTGGACAGAGGAAGTTGGCATGTCAATGGCCTTTGGCTTTGTGGATCTGGAACTTCCTGCTATGGCCTGTTTTAAAGCTTCCCAGGTGGCGCTAGTGGTAAAGAACCCACCTGCCAATGCAGGAGATGTAAGAGACTCGGGTTCGATCCCTGGGTTGGGAAGATCCCCTGGAGGAGGGCATGACAACCCGCTTCAGTATTCTTCCCTGGGGAATCTTGTGGAAAGAGAAGCCTGGCAGGCTACGGTCCATGAGGTCACAAAGAGTCGGGCACGACTGAAGCAACTTAGCACATGCACAATGGCCAATTTTGTTATTGTTATTTTTTACCTATTATCCCGGATGTGAGGGCTTTACACTTTCTGCTAAAGTAGTGAGTATGTCTGTTTGCATTAATAGCCTGAGTTGTCATGGATGGGATAGGCCTCCTCACTGCTGGCTGGGCCCATGCCTAGCTAGCCTTTCACAGCTGTGTTCACGGCAGCCCTGAGTGCGCATAAGGGGCAGTTGTCCTGGTTCTATTTTGCAAGTGCTTTGGGCATCTTCATTTTTCTTTTGACAGTTCTCCTGTGCCATCGCAATAATGGGGGTCCGGTTGTTGTATCAGGCAGACTGTGTGCCTTTATCTGCAGCACACAGAATTGCAGTGAATGATAGCAGCATATTGTTCACCTTCATGGGGTCTTTCAGGAGGATGGAGTAACTGGCAGCTGTAAAGCAGCAAAAAGACTCTCTCTGGCAATGTTCTGTAAAAGACTAAAAATAACGTTACAGAGCCTCATCTGCATAATCGTAACAGAATTCAATATAATGGTGTACAGAGTAATAACAAAATTCCATTCTTTAAAATTCTAAAATGCATTGTCTATACACTTGCTTTCTTCATTTTCCTAATGAATTACTTTGGAATATTCATTTCACCACAAGTCCAGCAAGATCTTGACCACAGCACATTTAGAGGGTCAACTTGCTTTACATGTCTCAAGGAATTCAGCTGATGAAATCGTTTGAACTAACCAAGAAGTAAAATGCTAATGTTCTAAAGGTATGCTTTCACCTCTTTTTAAAAGATTGTACTATATTATGAAAATATATTCAGAAAATTATTAAATAACAGTATCATCTAGTAGTGTGAATTCATGCTGAGTCGCTTCAGTTATGCCTGACTCTTTGTGACCCTATGGACTGTAACCCTTAGGCTCCTCTATCCATGGGATTC
Organism: Capra hircus; assembly: GCF_001704415.2. Taxonomy (NCBI): domain Eukaryota; kingdom Metazoa; phylum Chordata; class Mammalia; order Artiodactyla; family Bovidae; genus Capra; species Capra hircus. The sequence continues at coordinate 59,057,993 of NC_030811.1, forward strand.
TCTAGGCAACAATACTGGAATAGGTTGCCATGCCCTCCTCCAGGGGATCTTCCCAACCCAGGGATCAAATCCAGGTCTCCTGCATTGGCAGGGGGGTTCTTTACCACTGGTGCCACCCGGGAAGCCCCACGTCTTATGGAAACATGCTAAAATATGTTGTGGCCTAAAATAGGCATGGTCTACGGTTTTGAGTTTTATGGAATACTGAAAACCAACATCATAGAAAAGCAGTTTAATTTAAGCATGTTCATGCAAATCTGGAGGAGCTTAGAAAGAAATTAATCCTTGAGACAAAGTATCTGGTTCATTTATTCTAAGTATACAGTATTGTCATTGTAGAAACTTTCATAGCACTGCATGGTTGGTGTCATAAATCTGTGACAACCCATCATATATTACACAGTTAAAAGTATCATGTTGCTGCAAATTTGGTTTGATAAAGCTCTGCATAATTTAGAGGTTGAAAAGAAATGTTCACTTTTCAATTAAGTAATTTCCATGGTGAAAGGGTTTAAACTGAAGTGACATAAAACAATTTTCATCTAAAAATGTGTTATATCACAGCCATAATTCAAGTAGGCTTTAGAAAATGTTGCATTTCGTCTAATTAGCAATTAGCTTAGAGATTTGATGGTTTCCCTGGGAAAGTTGTTCTAGTATTCAGGATAGAAGGTCACATTTCACACATCTGTCTGCCACACACACAAATGCATACCTTCTGCCTCACATACCTTTGTTTTCTGTGTCATTCACCCTTTGAGGCTGTTTTCCAGAGCTTTCCACTTGGGCAAAATGAACCTCTTCTTTTCTGAACATCAGCAGCCCATCCTCCCACCCTCTCTGCTGCAGGGTTGGGGGAGGCGGGCTTTAGAAAACGGAAACTGAAGGCTCCACTTTGCAAATCCTCACAAACTCCAATTTCACATAAACATTACACCCCCAGGGAGACTGAACCAAGAGACTGACGTCGGACATTTGTTTGAAATCACCAAGCAAAATCTAACATAAAGAGGAGTGTGAGATGAACCTGTGCAGAACATCAAAGACCAAATGTTTATTCCTCAGGACGTCAGCAGCCTTGAGAGTGCCATGGATCTGTCGGTTGGGGAAGCCTACTACACGTTAGCTCCCCGAGTGATCCTCAGGGACGGGGGCTAACCTAACAGCTACTATTCCAGCTATTCCATGTCTTGTATGTTTGATGCTTGTGGCTTAGACTCATTTGTATGTGCGTGTTAAGCTGCTTCAGTTGTGTCTGACTTTCTGTGACACTATGGGCTGTAGCCCACCTGGCTTTTCTGTCCATGGAATTCTCCAGGCAAGAATATCACACCTTCCTCCAGGGGATCTTCTCCACCCAGGGATCAAACCCGCATCTCTTTTGTCTCCTGCACTGGCAGATGGGTTCTTTACCACTAGCACCACCTGGGAAGCCCTTAAACACATCTGAAGTGCCTAATTAATGCGAGAGAATCCGAAGTGTTGTCACCACAGACACCAGTGCACAGACCAGGCTATCCCAGTGTCGTCTTTCATGATCTCTGATGTTGGGCTGCTCTTGTGCCTGAAGCTCTGTAATTATAGACTCAACCTTTGTTTCCTGATAAAAAGCTGTCCTTAGTGAGAGAGAAAGTGCTATGTCGGATCCTTCCTATATTCCAGAGCTTCCCTGCTGAGCTGAGGCATTGTATTAATGATCTCAAATACCTCATTGTCTTGCTGTCTATCAGTCTGTCCTCAGACTATTTTATTTCCACATTTCCTGATTCTTTTGAGTAATTCTGGTCCCAAGATTTGGAAGACTGTTCAGCTAGGTGAAAAACTCCCAACCATAAAACAAATTTTTTAAAAAGGAAACCTTTAAAGCAATTAAAGCTTTAATTTTTTATGGCCCATATTTCTATAAATGTAAATGACTAATAAACATCATGAAATATTAACCATGTTGGTAATCCAGGGTTATGTACAATGTCAAGTCACTCCCCATTGTCAATGAAAAGCTCTCAGGCAGCAGTTTCTAAAAACAAACAGAAGCTTCCAGATGTCCCATCAGGGGAGTAAGAGCTCACTGGAGGCCACATTTTTCATAAGTGCCGGTCTTGAATGGAGGGAAAAACTTCACTGGACTCCAGGCAGGGCAGAAAAGAGAACTACATGGGAGGATGTGGGACAGACCTATAGGGAATCCACCAGGGGTTGTGACCTGATGCAGCAGGTGCTTTGGCGGAAGGGACACCTCCTACCATGATTGAATTCAGGGTTCATATGTCTTCATGTATAAGGAGGTTATATCAGAGAGGAGGCCCTGCTAGAGACTGAACTTGTTTTATTTCCTTTTCTTCAGCACAGTAGATATGGGCCGTGTCCTGGAGTGATGAATGCTGGCAATGGTCTTAGGGGCATAACAGTGTCCTCCAGAAAGGGCATTAGGGGGCCCCTAGAAGTCAGGGCCCATGGCCTGCTGTAGCAGGCAGGTTATCCAGGGAGAAAGGAAAGCTCACCTAGAGGAAGGGGACCAGTGGCTCTGGGTCCCAACCACTTGGAACCAGCTTGAGCCCTGGGAAGAGATGAAGCACTTTGAGAGACACTGTGGGAGCAGGAGTCAAGCATCCTTAGTTGGTTCAGTGCTTGGGGGTGGGCTTGTCTTCCCTAGAAGAAGCACTGCCCCCTGCTTGGTCTTCCCAGCCAGCAAAAGGTCTTCTCAGTAGCGGATGGGCAGCATTGTTGTCAGGGAAACCATCTTCTGCACAACGCCATGTGTCAGGAGAACCACCCAAACTGAACAGACTAGCTCTAGCTAGCTCTTCTGTGGGCGTGAGAAGCTGGACCGATCCACTCTGGTGGCATAAGGACAATTAGAGGTGCAGGGGGAAAGAGGCCTCAGTAGGGAGGGCCTTATTTTTTGATAATAGAGTATATGGGATGGACAAGTATTTTGTGGCAAATAACTGTTGTCTGCTAACGCAACAATCCTCTGGAAAAGCTTTTTGTGGAAGAACTCACCTCCCATGACAGAGACTTAAAATGCCAAGCACTCACTCTCTCAAACTTTCTTGGTATGTGGTCCGGTTTCTTTTATTTATTGTAGTTGAGTTACATTGTTGTGCTCACTGCTGCTGCTGCTGCTGCTGCTGCTGCTAAGTCGCTTCAGTCGTGTCCGACTCTGTGCGACCCCATAGACGGCAGCCCATCAGGCTCCCCTGTCCATGGGATTCTCCAGGCAAGAACGCTGGAGTGGGTTGCCATTACTGTACAGCAAAAAGACGCAGTTATAACTGCACATTTTTCATATGCTTTTCTGTTATGGTTTATCACTGGATATTGAATGAGGTTCCCTGTGCTATACAGTAGGACCTTATTGTTTATCCATTCTATACATGCCAATAATTATAGCATCTGCTAATCCAAAACTTCCAATCCAACCTTCTCCCATCCCCCTGCCCCTTGGCAATCACCAGCCTATTCTCTATGTCCCTGATTCTGTTTCATAGATATGTCTGCTTGTGTAATATTTTAGATTCCACATGTAAGTGATATATGGTATTTGTCTTTCTCCTTACGACTTACTTCACTTAGTATGAAGTCTCAAGTTCCATCCATGTTGCTGCAAATGGCATTATTTCATTTTTTTAACGATTGAACAATATTCCGTTGTATATACGTACTATGTCTTCTTTATCCATTCATCTGTCATGACTATTTAGATTGTTTCCATGGCTTGACTATTGTGAATAGTGCTTTTATGGGTATATGTATCTTCTTGAATTATTGTTTTGTCTGGATATATGCCCAAGACTGGGAATGCTGAATCATATGCTAATTCTAATTTTATGGTATGTGGTCCAATTTTGATCAATGAGATGATGGGATAGTTTCTTATGAGCTTGAGGGGAAATTATTTTTCTCCTGGTAAAAAGACAGGGATAGGCAAGAAAAGTTTGCCTCTTTCTTTCTTGTCTTAAACATAGCTTGAGTATGGGCATGACATTTGGAGCTGTGGCAGCAATACTGTGAACATGAGGAAAAGTCCAAGAGTATCATAAGTCAACTCAGAACTCTGATACTAAACAGCCACCACCAACCTTAGAATCACCCTCCCTTTATAAGTTTATTTTAGTTGGGTATTCCATTAGTTGCCACTGAAAACGTTTCCATAACTAGCAATGTAAATGACAGAAAACCCAACTAATCCTGGCTTAAATCGTAGGGACATATATTATTTACTTAACAGAAAGACTAAAAGTAGATGATCCTGAGATTGGTTCATTGGCTCAGCCACGTCATCAAAAATGCAGACTTTCATCATGAGTCAGCAATAGATTCTGACCTTTAGTTTTTGCCTCATGGTTGCAAAGTGGTTGCCAGCAGCTCCAAACATTCCATCCTGGCATAGGCTAGGGCAGGAAGAGGAGGGCAGAAAGGGAGCCTCCTCCCCAGCTGCCTCTCTGTTATCAGGGAAGAACATCTTTTTTGGCATAGTCCACTCACTGGCAAGAGGGAATGGGACAGCCATTGGTGACTTAAAGGAGGTTCTGCTTGGCATCTGCTCTTTTCTTCCTCATCTGCTCTTCTCCTTTCTCAGCATGTCCACTGCCCTTGCTAGCAACCCTCAAAGTCTGGTGATGCTACATTCTTGGGGTTTCTTTTAAACAAAGCATGAGAGTAAAGCATGTTTGAGCTTTGGTCTGTCACTGGGGCCCCAAAGAGACTGCATGTTCCCAACTGCTATTGTCTGCAGGCCTTGCTTCCACTGCTTCCCCTCATAGAGGCAGACCTCAGGGGAGTAGTTCTTAATGAGGCATGATTCTGAACACATACACACCCCTACTGTCAATGGACATTTGGTAATGACTGGAGACCTTTTCAGTCTCACAACTGGGGAGGCGGTGGTGCTACTGGCATCTAGTGGGTAAGGGCTAGGGAACTGGTACTAATCCTTCAATGCATGGAACAATCCCCCACGCAAAAATTAACCATACCCACATGTCAGCAGTGCCAGGGTTGACAAATTTGGCCCTAGAGGATGGAACCAGGGCAGAAAGCCACCTTTCCTCCTTTTCTTAATGCCTCCTTGCTTTTGTCCCAGGCCCTGATAAATATGGAGAATGTCCATATTCCATGTTCCCTTCCAAAGACATGAACGCGCCCCTGGACGGTAGCAACGACCAAGTAAACACGAAGGAGACACCAAGAACTAACTTATGTTGGTTCATTGATTAAATCAACTAATGTCTTGAGTCTATTGTCTTTGGAAAAATTGCAGCAATCACTGCATGACTTTTGTCTTCAATGGCAGTGTTGCAGCATTAGTAAGAGTGTCTCCAGCGGCCATTGCAAAAGAGACAGGCGCTATGGGAGGAATGTGGTCAATTCAATCCATTTCTGTTGATGAGCTTCGGAAGTGAGCAAAAGGTCAGCAGAGGAGCATTCTAAAATTAAGACTCATCAACAGTTTGGATCTGGGCCTTGTCTTCCTACTCACCCCTGTCTGCCTTCACATTATTTCCACCAGGCTCAAGTGATAGTACCTTCTTCTTAGACTTGTCATTTCTTGGTTTTCTTTTTTTTACAATATTCCTCCTTATTCTTACTCCATTTTCACACGCAAAGAGAGACAGGTCAACAAATGAGAGAAAGCAAAGAAATCCCCTACACACCTAAGCAGGATTCTCTTCTTGTCAGTGCTGGAGTTGGCTGTTTCCAAGGACATTCAGAGTTCTCTCCTAAAATAATCATGCCACGTGGAGACTGCAGAATTGAAGGTGCAGATATATCTACATTATAAAGAGATCCTCACCCCTATCCACTGTCTCACACAAGTTAGAAGTTTTTCACTTACATACCTTTGCTTTCTGAGTCACATCAGATCTGTTTGGGTGGTCTCAGGCCCACAGGGTGATTCAGCAGTGTCTGTGAAGAAAGCTCAGCGCCGAAGAATTGATGCTTTTGAACTGTGGTTTTGGAGAAGACTATTAAGAGTACCTTGGACTGCAAGGAGATCCAACCAGTCCATCCTAAAGGAGATCAGCCCTGGATGTTCATTGGAGGGACTGATGCTAAAGCTAAAACTCCAGTACTTTGGCCACCTCATGCGAAGAGTTGACTCATTGGAAAAGACTCTGATGCTGGGAGGGATTGGGGGCAGGAGGAGAAGGGAACGACAGAGGATGAGATGGCTGGATAGCATCACTGACTTGATGGACATGAGTTTGGGTGAACTCCGAGAGTTGGTGATGGACAGGGAGGCCTGGCGTGCTGTGATTCATGGAGTCGCAAAGAGTTGGACATGACTGAGTGACTGAACTGAACTGAACTGAGACCCCAGGCTACTTTGCTCCTCTAATCTCGGCATGCAGCTTCCACCTTGTGGTCAAGGTTGGCTGCACCATCTTCCATTATCACAGCCCACATTCCAGCCAGCAGGAGTGGAGCACTCCCCTTACTTTTAAGGGACATTGCAATCTGCCCTTATCCCTTCTGCTCAAATCCGTTGACCAGAATCTGGTCACACAGCCACATCAAGCTACAAGGGGTGCAAACTGGAAAACTGTGTTGGGAGGCCCAGTGTGCTAGCTACAGTGTGAGAATTCTGTCACTGAAGTGCTTGCTAAGTGCCAGGCTCTGTGTTGGGTTTTATTTGGATTACTTGGTCGAATCCTCACAACAAAAGCAGATACTCTTCTAGTGTTCGTGTTACAAATGAGGAAGCTGAGGCACAGAAAGCCCACCCACTCCCAAAGCAGACCCACATTTGTTAAGGAACTGCCGGTGGGTGGATGGTAAATGGGGAAGGAAGCCAACAAGGGCTCCGTTTCAGGCAAAATCCCCACTTCCATCCTATCTCACCCAACTCCACCCTGATCCTGCAGCATGTGCAATGCCATGAAAAGTACAACAGCAACAAAAAAAAGCCAGGTCTGTGGGCCTAGAAGGTGCTGAATGAATGAGGGAATGAGGAAATTAATGAATGTATGGGCTCAAAACTTGATTATTCTCAGGAGGACAGGAGATGAGCTGAAAATCATTTTGGGAAATAGATTTTCCTCCAAACTACTTAACCGTCTCCCTCTTATCCTCCTGACCCCTCAGGAGGTTCTAACCCACCCTTCTATGCAGCAGCCTTGACTGAGGGCACCTGTTACCCTCAGGTGTGAGGTAGAGAGTCAGCACAGCCGGATGTTCTTTTTCCATCCTTGTCTGGACCTGACCAACCTGTAACTTGGCTGCAGCGTTGCCTTGTGAAGTTGGGCAAGTTTCTGGAAACTTCACCGCTCTGATCTGAAATCAGGGAGATTAGAATAGTTTGTCCTTGTCTGAAAATCACTTTGAGACTTGCAGGCAGCAGATAGCCCTCCAAATAAAATATAATCTCCCCTCTGCCAGACCAAACATCCTCAAGGTCAGGTTCACAAATCCCACAAGAAGTATGAAGTTTATAAAGGGACTGGCATCAGGGGCTTGGACTGGGAGGAGGGGCTCCTATCCCCTGCACCTCCCATCATTCCCTGAACAATGAAAGAGCTCAAAGTCTTCTTATTGATTATGTAGATGAGGCCATCAGTTTAATGACAATAATATGACTTATGGAAAAGATCCTACATTCTCAAATAGAATAAAAGGAGACCAGATGAATAAGAGAAGATTGCTTTTTCTCCCTCCAGCATAATCTCCTAAGCCCCCTGTCTGAGTCAAGAGCATGTCTCCTATGAAATTTCACCCTGCAAATCCCCAGGGTCTTTAAATTTCACAGTTCCTGCCTAATGTCCTAGGGAAATGGCTTCATCCAGAGTCCCCTGGGGACTCACAGGGGGCAAAGGACACTTAAAAGAGGATCCCTCCTTTAACAGCTACTGGAAGTGGTCAGATGTAAGCCTTGGGCTGGCCTTTGCTGCCCTTGGTCTCTGTTCCCGTTTTTGTCCCCAGTTGTGCCGGGTGAGTTTGGCAGAGTCTTTAAAGTCCTGGCATGAATCACTGGGAGGCACTTGGCAGATGCCAAGCGTGATTGTGACACCATCAGAATAATCTCCATTCCAGGTACCAAATAGCTGTTGCTAAGAATTGGAAAAAATATTATTTTCTTTCTGAGAATTTGCAATTTGGCCGGCATTGGGGGAGGAATTTCATTAAGGACTGTGGGTGGGTGGTGGGGGGTTCTATTTTGGAGTTGCCGTGTTTCTCCTCACCAAGCCTCACTGAGCACTCACACCCACACAGTCCTGCACAGTAGCTGCGGCTGCTCCTGTCTTACAGATGTTTCTAAGATATTTATGGTTTAGGTGCAGCAGAGCCTTGAACCTCTGAGACTTGGATTCGCACCTGTCTCTCTAACTTGAAAAATACCATTTACCTACCTCCATGCTATCTTGGGGGCTTCCCTGATAGCTCAGCTGGTAAAGAATCGACCTGCAATGCAGGAAACCCTGGTTCGGTTCCTGGGTCGGGAAGATCCGCTGGAGAAGGGATAGGCTACCCACACCAGTATTCTTGGGCTTCCCTTGTGGCTCAGCTGGTAAAGAATCCACCTGCAATGCGGGATACCTGGGTGCAATCCCTGGGTTGGGAAGATTCCCTGGAGAAAGGAAAGGCTACCCAATCTAGTATTCTGGCCTGGAGAATTCCATGGACTCTATAGTCCACGGGGTCACAGAGAGTCAGACACGACTGAGCGACTTTCACATACATACACTGTCTTGAATTCAAATAGCAGTGTTGTGGGGTTTTTTTGAGAATTAAACATCTTCCCACACACCTGGAAGTGAGAGACTAGCTTGTTGCCTGTGGCCCACCTGTCTGTTCCTTCCCAGGTGGTCAGTCTTAGGAAAATTAGAAAAGGATCCCAATCTCTATCCCCAAATTCTTGGATCAGATGCACTTTAAAATCAGAAAAAAAATATACAAGATTTTTCAGATTTTATAAAGGAATTATTGTAATGTGTCTTGTCTTACATAAGACCCAGTAGGTCTGGGGCCACACTCTGAAATGAATCACATCAGTATTTCTGCAGTGGAATATTCACAACAGTGGGATAACAAAGATTATAAACAGCCACATGGGAATTTAGGTCAGGTTTCTACTACCAAATTAGATATGCCAAACATCAGGTTTTCAGAGTCTTAGGGATTTGGGAGTCACTGTAAGACATGGTGGATCTGCAGTTGGTGCTTAAGGGCCCTTCTTCTCCTCTAAATCCTCTTCAGAAGAGTCTGCTGGGGAAGAATATGGGCAGCAGACACACTCCACAGGGAAGTGGCTTGGTCTGGAATTTTTTCAGCTGTGCCTAAAGAGGAAACCCCAGTCCCTGGGCATTTCCAGGACACAAAGACCAGGGAGCCAGACTTACTGAATTCTTTGACTGCCATGGAGAGCTGTGTGTCCTTAGGGAAAGTGCTGAACCTCTCTGGTCTACTAAGTGAGGAGAGAACAGAGGGGAAGCTCTGCTCTGGATTCTCTCAGGGCAGTTGGCCCTGTGCAGCTCTGAGGCTGCAGTGAGGCTCTGCAGACCTCCAGACCAGGACTAAGTCTCTGCACCCATAGGGAAGGCATTCCTCCCACCAGAGGCATCACCTTCCAGGGCTGTGGATTTGGAGGTGTGAGGTTTAACTGCTTGGTAACAGAGTCTGCTCTACCAAACACCAGCTTAGCTTGGACCTGATGACTTCCCAGTTTGTTTACCTGGATAATGAGCATAGTAACAATGGATCCCACAGCATAGAATGAGCGAGAAACTCCGTGGAACTAGTTCATGTTCAGCTCAGTGCCTGGAACACACTTGACACTCTCTAAATAAGAAACAGCTTGTATTATTCTCACTAGGGAGATTGGACCTGTATCCATGACCATAACAAATGACCACAACCTAGTGGTTTAAAACAGCAGGATTGATTCTCTCACAGTTTTGGAGGCTCTAAGCCAGAAACCAAGGTGCAGGCAGGGTGGGTTCCCTCTGGAGATTCAGAGGGAGAATCTATTCCATGCCTTTCTTTACCTTCCAGTGGCTGCTGGCAATCCTCAGCATCCCTTGGCTTGTGGTCACATCATTCTGATCTGTCTCCATCTTCATGTGGCCTCTGTGTGTCAAACCTTCTTATCTTTTCTCTTATAAGGACACTTGTTACCAGATTTAGGGCCCACCCTTAATCCAGAACGATCTCATCTTGGGATCCTTCCTTTACTTGCATCCACAAAGATCCTATGTCCAAATAAGGTCACTTTCATAGATACTAGTGGTTAGGATTCGTGCGTTTCTTCTGGAGGTAATACAAATCAACCCACTACAGGGCTAGAGATTAAGTTCACAGGGTTGAAAGTGTAGTAAAGATAGCACCAGATGTGCTATCGGGTTGTTAGTGGACCCCTACAGGGGTCCCCTTTGGGGGCCATCATTACAGGAGCCGCTTGGACAGTATAAAGGGTGTGGGTTTCAGGGTCTGGCAGATCAAGCCCTGAGACACTGGGAAGTTTTGCTTCACCAAAGTGAGGCTCAGTTTCCTTATCTCTGAAATGGAAATGATAAGCCCTACCTCCAGGTGTTCTTGTGAGGAGTAAAGTCCATTAAATGCTCCATAACATGTCCTCTCCATAAAGTGATCCATAAACAGTTTCCCTCCTTGCCCCCACGTTCTTTTGTCTGGTAATACGAATGTGGTTGGGGCCCAGAATTCTCTCAGAAATCCAAACTGAAAGTCTGCAGTAAGGCCCCTGCGTCCCCATGGTTAGAGCACTGCAGTGTCAGCCATGGTGGAAGTTTCGTCAGTCAGAGGTCTTCTTTGATCAGCTAAGTGGTCTGCAGGGTCCAGGCCTACGTTTCCAGGGACAAGTGCCTGATCCCTGGGAGCCGATCCTGTGGAACCCACCCCAACCCACACCCCCAGCCTTCCCAAGGCTTGAGAGGATTTCAAACCCTGAAGAGCATTTCAAGGTTGTCATGCGTGCGTGCATGCTCAGTAGTGGCTGACTCTCTGTGGCCCCACGGGCTATCGCCCTCTAGTCTCCTCTGTCCATGGGATTTCCCAGGCAAGAAAGAATACTCGAATGGATTGCTATTTCCTCCTCTAGGAGATTTTCCTCACCCAGGGATTGAAACTGTCTCCTGCTCTGCACTGGCAGGCAGATTCTTTACCACTCCATCTCAAGGTTGTTGTTGTTGTTCAGTAGCCAAGTCATGCTCAGCTCTTTCCAACCCCATGGACTGCAGCACACCAGGCTTCCCTGTCCATCACCACCTCCCAGAGTTTGCCAAAGTTCATGTCCACTGAAGCAGTGATGCCATCCAACCATCTCACCCTCTGCTACCTCCTTCTCCTGTTGCCCTCAATCTTTCCCAGCATCAGGGTCTTTTCCAATGAGTCAGCTCTTTGCATACTTTTGCAGGTGGCCGAAGTATTGGAACTTCAGCTTTAGTATTAGTCCTTCCAGTAAACACTCAGGGTTGATTTCCTTTAGGGATTGACTGGTTTGATCTCCTTGCAGTCCAAGGGACTCTTAAGAGTCTTTTCCAGCATGACAGTTCAAAAGCATCAATTCTTCGGAACTCTGCCTTCTTTATGGTCCTGCTCTCACATCCATACATGACTACTGGAAAAACCATAGCCTCAACTATACAGACCTTTGTCAGCAAAGTAATGTCTGGTTTTCAATACACTGTCTAGGTTTGTCATAAGATTGCTATAAAACAAAACAGTGTCCAGGATGGGTTTCAAGGAACCAGCCTCAGTTCTTCTAACCCGTGTATGGGACCTAGACACGGCTCGCAGGAAAGCTGTGGCGTCCCTGCCTGGCTTCTCCTGCCGTTCGGAGGTGGGTTGAGAAGCTGCGCTCTGTCCCTGTGGGATGGTTCCGGTGGGTCACTGATGCTGCTCCCAGGGCCTGTTTGTTCTCTTGGAACACATGTGCCTTTTTCTGATCAAGTTTTATGTCACAGAGTAGGATTTCGATTTCCGTAGGAGGTGCTGGAGTAATCTAGTCTGTGCACCGGACAGGCCCAGCATTTTAATTCTTGAGCAAATAACTTAATTCTTCAGTAAAAATACTTCCAGCCATAAGTTTTTGGATGTCATAGTTTGTTTTAGCTTTTGTCACAGAAACTCAGAAAACCCAGAGGGGCATGAACTTTTGCCATCTGTGGTAGGACAGGAAGGGGCTGGCGGGCTGATTGCCTCCTCCAAACCTTGGGAATCCATTTCCACTCCTCCGTGGAAGGGAGTTTAGCCAGCAGGCTTTTGCTCCTGCGCACCTCCTCTGCCCAAACCCTACCCTGACTTTTGTTTCGGAGGCTGGTTTTTGGAGGATCCTCCCCAAACCAGTTGTTTCCAAAGGCAAAGGGCCTAACCCAGGAAGGTCCAAGGGCTGGTTCCCTCCACCCATCCTCCGGGCCACCCAGGCTGTGTTCCTGAACCAGGCTCTTCATAGCTCAGGAAGGTCCCACTGCCCTTCTTGTCCTTCCACACAGCTGTGCTGAGTGACTGGGGTGTGAATGATGGCAACAGGGTTGTTTGATGTCTGTGAGGTTCTAAGCAACATGTCTTCAAAGTATCACCCCTGGTAACACTTACCCCACTTTACAGATGAGGAAAATGAGCCCCAGAGAGGTCAAGAGTGGCTTCTCTGGGCTCCAAGGTGGTAGAATTACAATGGGGCCGATTAGAGGGAAACAGGCACTGGAGACCGAGGATCCATTTTGCTTGTGGACGTGGATAACTGAGCAGGGACTCAACAGGGGCACGGGAAAGGGAGGGACACAGAAGCACAGCCCTGAAGGGCCCACACATCCGTGGTGGGCAGAGGGCTGACGGGTAGCACTAGCAGATGAGGCTGGATGGAGGCTCAAGGGTTTGTCTGTCTGGCCCCAGCTGGTACATATCAATCAGGCCAGGGCATGGCTAGACATACTTGCACTGTCTGCTCTCCAAGCATGCACCCTTCTACCCTAGACTCATCAACTTCTCTCTTGTCCCAGCAACAAGGACCTAACCTAGGATGGCACTAGGAGAGTCTAGATGCCACCTTCAGTGGCCACCCAGCTTCCATAATCCTTCCATCCTCTGTCACCATAATGCCCCTTGACTCTCCTGATTGGCAGTGCTCATCTCTTTAGTGGTTTGGTGGGACTGGACCTTACCAGGAAGCCAAATCATCCATGATTACTGCATCTATCCATCAGCTCCCAGAGAGGTTTGTAACGTTTTCACTTTGACTATTTCCCTGCCTTCCACTGGCTCTGTATTCATATAATAACAGGAGTGTGTGGATGGACCTGAGCTTTCCACCGGCTCCACACTTTCAGCTTTCCTAGATGCAGGATTTCTGGGGTCAAAACTGGCCAGAATGTCCATTCATTGCTCTGACCTCCTCTGGTCTGTACTGGCCAAAGGGCTGAAAAACACGTTCTCTGTTCTCAGAGAGAGAGAAGACACTCAAAAGAGGGCTGAGGGAAAACATTCAGGTCTCTCCCTTTCCCCAGGGAATTCTGGAGCAACTTAATGGCAGTGGAAATTCTTAAGGAGAGAACATCACCACATATAAGTAATCATTATTGCTACTAATTATGAAAGAGTCATGGGAATATCAGAATGACTTGGGAACAGTTACCCCATGGCAATAGAAATGCCTTTAATGGAAACACATTTCTAGTTTGCCCTCAGAAAGAAATGTACCAGGCGCCCATGTGGGCAAGGGGAGGGCAAAACGCCAGCAGCACCATGACAAACAATGGAAGCCTAGGTCATTTGTGGACTGAGATTGAGTCCTTAACATGGGACTCTTGAGAGTTCCTTGGACTGCAAGGAGATCAAACCAGTGAATCCTAAAGGAAATCAACCCTGAGCACTCATTGGAAGGACTGATGCTGAAGCTCCAATACTTTGGCCACCTGATGTGAAAAGCTGACTCATTGAAAAAGACCCTGATGCTGGGAAAGATTGAGGGCAGGAGGAGAAGGGGATGACAGAGGATGAGATGGCTGGATGGTACCACTGACTCAGCGGACATGAGTTTGAGTAAACTCCAGGAGTTGGTGATGGACAGGGAAGCGCGCCATGCTACGGTCCCTACAGTTGCAGAGTTGGACACAACATAGTGACTGAACAGCAACAAATGAAAGTTAAGAGGAATTACACTTGTCACTTGACACAAAGTCATATTCTAGCCTTCTCATTTGGGCTAAACTCCCCAGGAGAGAAAAATCCCCAGTTCTGTTGTAGTTACTGCTACCTTGGGATACGTTAATTGCTGTTGTTCAAAATGAGAACAGCAACAGCGGCCATGGGGTTTTTTTTGTTCTGATGATGAGTGATGTTCCAGCCCTCAGCAGGGAATGGTGCTCTGGCCACTGAGTGGGTGTCTGCAGTTACCTCCCATCTGTCAGCCAACATCATCTTCTTGGCTCCCACCTGCCACTAGGGTGGCTGAGTCAGCAGGAAGAGTCTGGGCCCAGGCAGTAGCTGGACTGGCCTCAGGGAGGGATGAGATCCCTGAGGCTGTGAGATCCATGTTCAGATGAAGGCCAGTGGGATTGCTGGAGGCATGTGAGGCTGCGGGCAATCTCATGACTCCAGGTCTGGAGTTACAGATCTGTCCATGGGCTTGCAAAGATTTGGACACGACTGAGCAACTTCACTTTCACTTTTCACTTTCATGCATTGGAGAAGGAAATGGCAACCCACTCCAGTGTTCTTGCCTAGAGAATCTCAGGGACGGGGGAGTGTGGTGGGCTGCTGTCTATGGTGTTGCACAGAGTCGAACACGACCGAAGCAACTTAGCAGCAGCAGCCACAGAGCAGAATCAGCTCATACCTACTGACCCCTGATAGGTGAACACTGTAGCACCAGGTCTGCCGGGGCCCTCGGGGAGAGCACCGTGGAATGTTCCATGGAAGCTTACAGTCAAGGTGTAGAGAGAGAGCCCATTTGGGGTAGAAGACCACGTCAGCACAGCACCCTCCCTCATGAGACCAGCATTACGGCCCTCTACTTGGTCTGTTCGTGCCCCCTGTGGCCGACCCCTCAATCCTTCTTTCCTGCACCATCAGAGACCTGCCTGGACTGGCACTTGTCAAACTCCAAAGTGCCCTCCACAAGTCCTGGGGATCGAGTTATATTAATAAAATGCAGATCTCTCAGATCCTGTGTGTCTACTAAGCACAGAGAGGCCAAGGCTGCTGGGCAGCTGAAAGGCACCTAAAGGCCAGCAGAAGAGTTAAATGTGTGCTCTCAGGCAATGTGACCCTTGGAATGTCCCTCTGTCTGGCTCTGCTATCTCCTTTCTGTAGAATGTGGCTGCAATGAAGATCACAGGGCTCAGTGGATGAAACACGCTGAGGCCAGTGTCTGGTTTGCAGTGCAGGTGCAAGTGTGGCCCCTTATTGCTGCTTGTCCTTCCTCTGTTTTGTCCCTACAGTGCACCCTCCCCTGCAGATCAATCAGCCTCATGCCCCACTCTAATCCATACCTTTGCTTTCCCCTGTGTCTGGAATGGCCTTCTAAGGGATTCTTGCCCACAGTAGTAGATATAATGGAGTAGTAGATACAAAAGAGTCCAAAATTCAGTGCTTGGATGCAATCTCAAAAACAGCAGAATGATCTCTGTTCATTTCCAAGGCAAACCATTCAATATGACAGTAATCCAAGTCTACACCCCAACCAGTAATGCTGAAGAAACTACAGTTCAATGGTTCTATGAAGACCTATAAGACTTTCTAGAACTAACACCCAAAAAAGATGTCCTTTTCATTATAGGGGACTGGAATGCAAAGGTAGGAAGTCAAGAGACACTGGAGTAATAGGTCTCCAAGAATTTGGCCTTGGAGTACACAATGAAGCAGGGCAAAGGCTAATAGAGCTTTGCCAAGAGAACGCACTGGTCACAGCAAACACCCGCTTCCAACAACACAGGAGATTGATTATATTCTTTGCACACAAAGATGAGAAGCTCTATATAGTCTCAGCAAAAACAAGACCGGAAGCTGACTGTGGCTCAGATCATGAACTCCTTATTGCCAAATTCAGACTTAAACTGAAGAAAGCAGGGGAAACCACTAGACCATTCAGGTATGATCTAAATCAAATCCCTTACGATTATACACTGGAAGTGAAAAATAGATTCAAGGGATTAGCTCTGATAGAGTGCCTGAAGAACTATGGACAGAGATTCATGACATTGTACAGGAGACAGGGATCAAGATCATCCCCAAGAAAAAGAAATGCAAAAAAGCAAAATGGCTGTCTGAGGAGGCCTAACAAATATCTGTGAAAGAAGAGAAGCAAAAAGCAAAGGAGAATTGGAAGGATATACCCATTTGAATGCAGAGTTCCAAAGAATAGCAAGGAGAGACAAGAAAGCTTTCCTCAGTGATCAGTGCAAAGAAATAGAGAAAAACAATAGCATTGGAAAGACTAAAGATCCCTTCAAGAAAATTAAAGATACCAAGGGAACATTTCATGCAAAGATGGGCACAATAAAGGACAGAAATGGCATGGACCTAACAGAAGCAGAAGATATTAAGGTGAAGTGGCAAGAATACACAGAACTATACAAAAAAGATCTTCATGACCCAGATAATCAGGATGGTATGGTCACTCACCTAGAGCCAGACATCCTGGAATGCAAAATAAAGTGGGCCTTAGAAAGCATCACTATGAACAATGCTAGTGGAGGTGGTGGAATTCCAGTTGATCTATTTCAAATCCTAAAAGATGATGCTGTGAAAGTGCTGCACTCAATATGCCAGCAAATTTGGAAAACTCAACAGTGGCCACAGCACTGGAAAAGGTCAGTTTTCATTCCAGTACCAAAGAAGGGTAATGCCAAAGAATGCTCAAACTACCACACAATTGCACTCATCTTTCACACTAGTGAAGTAATCCTCAAAATTCTCCAATCCAGACTTCAACAATACGTGAAGCGTGAACTTCCAGATGTTCAAGTTGGATTTAGAAAAGACAGAGGAACCAGAGATCAAATTGCTGACATCCACTGGATCATCAAAAAAGCAAGAAAGTTCCAGGAAAACATCTACTTCTGCTTTATTGACTACACAAGAGCCTTTGACTATGTATCACAACAAACTGTGGGAAATTCTGAAAGAGATGAGAATACTAGATCACCTGACCTGCCTCTTGAGAAATCTGTATGCAGGTCAGAAAGCAACAGTTAGAACTGGACATGGAACAACAGACTGGTTCCAAATAGGAAAAGGAGTACATCAAGGCTGTATATTGTCACCCTGCTTATTTAACTTCTAGCTGGGCTAGATGAAGCACAGCTGGAATCAAGATTGCCGGGAGAAATATCAATAACCTCAGATATGCAGATGACACTACCCTTATGGCAGAAAGTGAAGAGGAACTAAAGAGCCTCTTGATGAAAGTGAAAGAGGAGAGTGAAAAAGTTGACTTAAAGCTCAACATTCAGAAAACTAACATCATGGCATCCGGTCCCATCACTTCATGGCAAATAGATGGGGAAACAGTGGCAGACTTTATTTTGGGGGGGGAGGCTCCAAAATCACAGCAAATGGTGATTGCAGCCATAAAACTAAAAGGCTCTTACTCCTTAGATGAAAAGTCATGACCAACCTAGATAGCATATTGAAAAGCAGAGACATTACTTTGTCAACAAAGGTCCGTCTAGTCAAAGCTATTGTTTCTCCAGTAGTCATGTATGGATGTGAGAGTTGGACTAAAAGAAAGCTGAGCGCTGAAGAACTGATGCTTGTGAAATGCGGTGTTGGAGAAAACTCTTGAGAGTCCCTTGAACTGCAAGGAGATTCTACCAGTCCATGCTAAAGGAAATCAGTCCTGAATATTCATTGGAAGGACTGGTGTTGAAGCTGAAACTCCAATACTTTGGCCACCTGATGCGAAGAGCTGACTCATTTGAAAATACCCTGATGCTGGGCAAGATTGAGGGCAGGAGGAGAAGGGGATGACAGAGGATGAGATAGATGGTTGGATGGCATCACTGACTCAATGGACATGAGTTGGTGATGGGAGGGAGAGCCTAGCGTGCTGCAGTCCATGGGGTCGCAAAGAGTTGGATGTGACTGAGTGACTGAACTGAACTGGAATGCCCTTTTCTCCCCAGTCCACTGGCAAAGTCCTCTTCATTCTTTCAGGCTCCCAGACCTGAGCCCACCCCCAAAGGAGACTGTTCTCAGGGCTGAGTAGCCCCTTGACCGTGAGCTCCAGGGGGACAGGAAGTGTTTCTACCCTCTTGTATCCCAGTCTGTACATCACCTGACACATAGTGGGTTTCAGTACATGATGGTGAGACAGCAAATGCTTCAGCTCTTTCTTCTATAACCTCCATGAGTCTGTGCTCTACTGAGAGAGGCTAAACCGGTATTTCTCAACCTTTACTGCACATCACCATTCCCTACAGTCTTTTTAAGAACAAGAAATTCCTGGGCACCACTCCAGACCTACTTGAGACAACATTTCAGAGAGAGAATAACATGAGCATTCATTTATTTACTTACTTGTCTAGTTCTATGAGTACCAACTAGTTATAGTTGAGTATTTTTTTATTCAATGTCTTATAGCCCGTTATTATTGCTCATTTTATGCCAGATTGTTTCAGGTTTAGCCTTCTGGCCCCATGTTCTCTTGACATGTCCTCATCACTCTTGGAGTAATTCCTTGCTTTCCTATGTACAAGATTTTCCAGATTCATTTTGTGGTGTATCTCTTACAAAGCACAACAGGTGATTCTGATGTGCATATGGGTTTTGGAAGCCAATCAAATCACCAACAGGGTTGGCTCTGATTGCCAGAACCCATAGCAACAGGCACAGGAATATTCTTGGGCAGAAGCTAGTGAAGGAAGCTCAGTGTTCCCTAAGACTCCCAGGCTGCATCCCTGAGGATGGCTGGCTCAGCACAGAAGACAGATGATTCAGGCAAGCTACCTGGCAGAGGTTCCCAGGTGCCCCATGCCCAGCCAGTTACCGATGGCAAATGCCTAGTGTGCCCAAGGCAACAACTGAGGGAAACAGGAAGGAAGCCGTACAGAGCAGGACTTTTTTATGCAAAGAGTCGGACACGACTGAGTGACTGAACTGAACTGAATGTGTTTCTCAACAGGTAGAAGTCATATTAACTTTAACTGTCTGCCTGGGGCAATAATTGTCATGAGGTCTGGATCCTGCCCTCTGAGGAATAAGCCCCAGGAATTTCCCAGGGTTGGAAAAGGCTGGCAGCTCCCATCAAGGAACCCTGTAGGGTATTCCTCTGGAGGAGGCCAGGTATCACAAATGCCTTGCACTAAACAGCACTTTTCTTCCCAAGAATGCAAAGCACTTTCACAGATGGCTCATTTGTTTTCAAATAATTTTTAATGTAAAATCATTTGTACAACCTGAACAGAGATTAAAAAAAAAAAGAGAGCCACAATTCTGTACTGCCTTGACAAGTTTTCTGTAGATCTAACATTATGCCAAAATGAGTTTTAAAAATAGACTCACAATTTACAACATCGTGGGAACCAGCATAATGCCCCTACCCACAAGATATTCACATCCTGAACCTGTGACTCTGTTACCTTCCATGACAGAAGGGAGTTCACAGATGCTTAGAGTAAGGTAAGCATCCTGAGGTGGAAGGTTTATCTAGAATCATCTGGGTGGGCCTGTTGTAATCACAAGAATCATTATAAGGGGCAGAGATATGATGATGGAAGCAGAGGTGAGAAGGACGGTGGGGGAGAGAGGGACTTACATGTGCTCTTCTGCTGGCTTTGAAGATGAAGAAAGAGTCCATAAGCTCATTTACAGAAACAAGAAAAGTAAGGAAGCAGATTCTATCTAGAGTTTCCAGAAACAGTGCGACCCTGCTGACACCTTGCTTTTAAGAACCGTTTCAGACTTTTGACTTACAAAATTGTAAAGGAGTAAGTTCGGTTGTTGGCTTAACACAAATCTATGTATACTTTATTATAGCAGCAATGGAAACTAATACAGACACTGATTTGAAATTTATTTTTAATGAATTAATTTTTATTGAAGTATAATTGATTTTCAATGTTGTTTTAGCTGTACAGCAAAGAGATTCAGTGATGCATATACCACATTGCTGTTACATCAGCCAGCCTGCTTTTTAGTCATAATCTCTTCACTTGGTCATATCACATTTTGTAAACTCTTCCCATGAACATACAGCTGTAATCAAAAATATTCTTTCCATTTCTTTCTCCACTATCTGAACCGCTACTACCCACCTTTCTGTGATTGCTAATGCTGCTGTTCTGCACCAAAAAGGCTTGTTTATGTGAAGTTTCCTATTCAACGTTAGCCTTATACTCTTTTAATACCTCTGGAGTTTAATTGAGCATCTATTACTATCCTTTCTTGAACGCATATGGAAATGGGAATTCAGGAGTGCAGGTGCCATAAACATTCCCATATGCAGACTGTCAGCGGTCCACAAGGTAATCCTCTATAAGTAGAGCGTGGATTCTCTCTCCCCTGCAGTAAGCCCTCTGCTGTGGGCAAAATTCCCTGAGATGAAGTTACTGGCACCCCAAAGTTAACCTGGAAAATGATTCATGGTTCAAAATCCACTTCTCCCTTTCACACATGGCTGCCTGGACACTGCAGTAATGACAGTGGTATGGCCAAAGCTCCTGGCAGGAATACCCAGCTAAAGCCAATATGTAGGCATTCAATGTCCTGCTTTTTCTGCATTCTCATGTCATCCACAAATGACCCAACTTCCCATCTACCATCACAGGCCCACAGACTTCCTGCCAATGAGAGGAATAGGCTTTAAAAGTAAGCAAATCTATATGCAGAATAGCCAGAGAGAGTCTGGGGGGAGACAAAGGTGTCCTGTTGCAACTGAGGGGACAGAGGCTCCATTGAGAACCACCCAGGCCAGGGCCCCTCCTCATGTAGTTCAGATCCCCCAGCCCCACCCTCCCCCAGTTCCCACGCTATGCTTCCTGTCCTGCTCCTTCATATTGGTGACCTGGCTAAAGTGTCTACTTGCTTGTTTCCTTCCCCTTCTGGTTTAAGATGTGACTTAGTACGTTTAAATACCTAGGCTCATGCCCAACCACCTCCCACCACAGCCCCCGGCCCAGCCCAGGCTCCCAGGCTCCTGCCCTGCTCTGGGCACCCACCTGCCCATCAGGAGACCCTGTGCAGCTTCCCTCAGAATCTCAAGGACATCTTGATGAACCTGCAAAGCCTAAAAGATAGGAGGAGATTTGCATTTCTCTAATAATGAGTGATGTTGAGCATCTTTTCATGTGTTTGTTAGCCATCTGTATGTCTTCTTTGGAGAAATGTCTGTTTAGTTCTTTGGCCCATTTTTTGATTGGGTCGTTTATTTTTCTGGAATTGAGCTGCATAAGTTGCTTGTGTATTTTTGAGATTAGTTGTTTGTCAGTTGCTTCATTTGCTATTATTTTCTCCCATTGAGAAGGCTGTCTTTTCACCTTGCTTATATTTTCCTTTGTTGTGCAGAAGCTTTTAATTTTAATTAGATCCCATTTGTTTATTTTTGCTTTTATTTCCAGAATTCTGGGAGGTGGATCATAGAGGATCCTGCTGTGATTTATGCCTGAGAGTGTTTTGCCTATATTCTCCTCTAGGAGTTTTATAGTTTCTGATCTTACATTTAGATCTTTAATCCATTTTGAGTTTATTTTTGTGTGCAGTGTTAGAAAGTGATCTAGTTTCATTCTTTTACAAGTGGTTGACCAGTTTTCCCAGCACCACTTGTTAAAGAGATTGTCTTTACTCCATTGTATATTCTTGCCTCCTTTGTCAAAGATAAGGTGTTCATATGTGTGTGGATTTATCTCTGGGCTTTCTATTTTGTTCCATTGATCTATATGTCTGTCTTTGTGCCAGTACCATACTGTCTTGATGACTGTGGCTTTGTAGTAGAGCCTGAAGTCAGGCAAGTTGATTCCTCCAGTTCCATTCTTCTTTCTCAAGATTGCTTTGGCTATTCGAGGTTTTTTGTATTTCCATACAGAGTGAAGTAAGCCAGAAAGAAAAACACCAATACAGTATACTAACACATATATATGGAATTTAGAAAGATGGCAATGACGACCCTGTATGGAAGACAGGAAAAAAGACACAGATGTGTATAACGGACTTTTGGACTCAGAGGGAGAGGGAGAGGGTGGGATGATTTGGGAGAATGGCATTCTAACATGTATACTATCATGTAAGAATTAAATCGCCAGTCTATGTCTGACGCAGGATACAGCATGCTTGGGGCTGGTGCATGGAGATGACCCACAGAGATGTTATGGGGAGGGAGGTGGGAGGGGGGTTCATGTTTGGGAACGCATGTAAGAATTAAAGATTTTAATATTAAAAAATAAATAAATAAATAAAATTTATTGACTTACCTTAAAAAAAAAAAGATAGAAGGAGAGCAAAGGAGGTCTGATGAATGAAAAAATGAATGTAAATTAAAAAGCCTCATTTAATTATTGGTTTTCTCTTGCTCTGTGGCCCCAAACTCTTTCCGAATGTGCAACTGAGTTGCTAAAATGATTGACTTGTTCTTCCCAGAGATATGTAGCCAAAAAGGAAAGAAGAAACGAAGCAGGAGCTAGCAGCACACAGCAGTGGGGGGCTAATTGGCTGAAACTTTTCTGGATTAGAAATCAAAAGTTTGAAAATATAGGTTAAGGAGGGACTGTGGCGTTTGCTGTAGGTTTCTGTCCTGGTCCTAGCTTTTGTTTTGAGTGATGGTTTTTCCAATCCTTATTACATTAAAGAATAAAACAAAAAGCCTAAGGAAGTAATGGGAGGCCAGGCATGGACCAATGACAGCAGAGTGGCATGAACGAAAGATGGTGATTAACCCCTAATCTAATTCTGTGTACCTGAGATCCAGGAAATAGAACACAGGAATAAATCACATCTCCAGGGGCCTCCGCAGGGCTTCTGTTGAGGGGAGGGGAGTCAGGCTGCAACACTTCCTCCTGGACTCCCCTGGCGTCCAGAGGGGGCCTGCCAGGAGGTCGAGCTGAGCAGAGCTGTGTCTAGAGAGAGGCTGCCACCTGCACCTGTGTGAGTCCACAGGTCCTGTTTTCAACACTCCCAGAAAATGGGGGATCAGCCTCTGCCTGTGAGAACATGGACAGAGAGGCCAACGTGACTGGCCCTTTGAAAATTAGCCCAGATTTGCAGGGCAAGGGAGTGGGGGAGGGGTGCCAGCAAAACGTGTTCAGACCTCCCGGCTGCCCGTTCCTCACAGGGATCCAGCCCTGCGGCACGCCAAGCCGCACAGCTGTGAGGCCTCATTATCTCCTCCCCACCAGGAGCCTCCTCCCCACCAGGTTTTTGGAGCCCGAAGGGTAAACAATTTGGGGAGCCTTTAAGGAAAATGAACATAAATTTACTCATGCAGAAAGCAGATACCGGAACAAAACCAGATATTTATCTAGAAGTGAGGGCTACCTAGCTATTTAGCTTTGTTCTCTGGGGATAGGGATCATCACTCCCATTTAAAGGTCATAAAAAAAAAGAGTGGGTATATGTATATGTACGGGGCTTCCCTGGTGGTTCAGCAGTAAAGACTCCGCCTGCCAATGCAGGAGGCCTGGGTTTGATGCCTGGGTCAGGAAGATCCCCTGGAGAAAGAAATGGCAACCCACTCCAGTATTCTTGCCTGGACAATCCCATGGACTGAGGAGCCTGGTAGGCTATGGAGTCACAAAGAGCCAGACAAGACTTAGTGACTAAAGCAACAACAAATATGTGTGTGTGTAGCTGATTCACTGTGCTGTACTGCAGAAACTAACACAACACTGTAAATGAACTATACTCCAATAAAATGGTTTTTTTAAAAAAAAGGCACAAGATTGAGGCCCAGATTGGTGAAGTGACTTGCCCGAGGTCAAACACCAGGCAATGAGTTAACTAGGATTATAACCCAAATCAGTTCCATGTGACCCAACTGGGTGGCTTCCAATAACCTCTGATGGTGGTGCTGATGAGGGGAGGGGGAGCTGCCCCTGTTCCAGAAAGACCGGTTATCTTATCTGCATCCTAAAATGATTCATGCCATCAGCCAATTCAGTCATGTTTATCCAGGGCATATTTTTTCTTGCTGGGGCAGTGCAGGGGCCTGGGAGTCAACAGGGAAGCAGTAATGGGGCCTCCTGCTCCCCAGGAGGCAAATAGAAAATGAATCCCACTACCACCAGCCTGTTGAGCACTGGTATGGGAAAGAAGGTCACCGAGGAAGACAGATATATTGTATTTCACTGGCTGTTCCTAAAGGCCTCAGGGAAGGAATCACGTGCGTTTAGAACAATAATTCAATAAGCCTTTGGAAGTAGAAGATGAGAGCCTGTGGGCTTGGGTTGGAAAAGAACTATGAAGAAGTGACTGCAGCACTTTAGGTTGGAACCAATATACTGTGGGGGCCAGGAAGGAGGAGGGAGAGCTAAGAGGAGGCAGAAAAGTCAGAAATTAAAAAAAAAACAACAACCAACAACAAAGTTATC
Source organism: Capra hircus (assembly GCF_001704415.2). Classification (NCBI taxonomy): domain Eukaryota; kingdom Metazoa; phylum Chordata; class Mammalia; order Artiodactyla; family Bovidae; genus Capra; species Capra hircus. Next base: position 59,082,466 of record NC_030811.1, read on the forward strand.
TGTACTAGGTTCAGCACAACTGTGTTTTTACAATGTAAGTCTCCACATGCAAGGTTTCAGTAAAGCTGGACCACACACGTGAGCTTGAGAGGATGATGAGTGTGAGAATGAGAAAGTGTGTATGTATGAGTGTGTGTGTGTGCGTGCATGTGTGTGTCTGAAGCTGAGTTCCACATCTGGATTAGATTAAAACCTAATGGAGGAAAATATGATGGAGTAGGAACAAGAAATCTGATGCCTGGGGTTTACTGGAAATCCTACCTTGGCTCTGGGCAGTTGGGCAGATGAGATCGTCTCTGGGTCTGAAGGGCAGGCGGGTCCCATCTGGCACTGGTGTTGTGAAAGGGAAGCCACGCTGTTGGGTCCCCCTCTGCACCGAGTCCCATGGGCCTGCCGTGGACATTGCCTCACACAATCTTCCCTCAGTCAGTAAGTTTGTCCGTCCGTCCTTTGTAGATAAAGAACTCAAGGCTCAGACAGGTTAAACAACTTGCCAAGGGCAGTGACAACTATTAAGAACAGATTTATCTGATGTCACAGCCCTTCCTGATTCTGCGGCTCCCCTGGCCTGGCCGTGATATTCTTTTCACTTTGGTCCATTTCTATACTCATTGCTGCCAGGTTTCATCATAAGAACTAACAGAGCATTGGACACGGACAAGTCCACGGCAGTTGGCTGACAGTCACCAGGCCCCCACAAGGCAGGTGCCATGCTGTTTCCTCCCAGCTTCTCCTCTTCCTTCCCTTCCACCTCTCTCCCTGTTAGGTTTCTCATGGAAGCCAGTGGAGTATTACTGACCCACTCACCCACTCCCACCTTTTCTGTGGGGACATTAATCCCCCCTGCTGCCCAGGTTGTTCCTGAATGATCCACCAAGTGTGTGGAAGCAGTTGGTTTTGTTTTTTTTTTAATTTATTTTTGGCTGTGCTGGGTCTTCGTTACTGCACAGGCTCTTCTCTAGCTGCGGAGAGAAGGAGCTATTCTCTAGCTGCAGTGCATGAGGTTCTCATTCCCGCGGTTTCTCTTGTTATGGAACGTGGCTCAGTAGTTGTGGTGTAAGGGCTAAGTTGCTCCACAGCGTGTGGGATCTTCCCGGACCAGGGATGGAACCCGCATCTCCTGAATTGGCAGGCAGATTCTTTACCACTGAGATACGACGCCCTGGAAGTTGTTTTTAAGTGTGAATTCTCATTAAGTGAAAATGCTAACAGCAAATATGTATTATTTTGTGTGTTTGTATACATGCCTCTTCACAGAAATTGAGAGAAGAACATATTACTGGAGTTATTTAAATAGATGAGGTCTTTCAAAACTTGACTGTAGGTAAAATACTGAGTCATGCTAACTAATTTTAATGTGTTGACCATCTGACTGTCACCAGGACACAGCCATTTGGTTTTTTCTTGGTCAAGTGTTAAATAGCTGTCAAGTCAGCTATTGAGTGATAATAAGCATCCAATTATCACTGAAAATGGAGTCTGGTCCCAGTACCCTGCCTGTGCTTGGAGATTCAAGGAGAGCTCCATTGCTGGTAGAACTAGCCCCACACATCTAGGAGGGACAAATGAAATGGTTCTTTACTGAGTGCCTCTTATGTGCCAGTTACGAGGCAAAGCATGCTGCATCCATAATCTCGTCCCAGCTGCTTGGCAAAGTGGGCACCACTGTTATCCTCACATTAGAGAAGAGGAAACTAGTGCCTAGGGTTGCCAGCTTATCAGTGTTGGGGGTCGTGTTTAGGGCTCTCCACAAACAATCCCAATCCAGTTATTCAGTTCTTTTTCCCAAAATAAGGGTGTGTTGTACTTCCCTACCTCCTCAATGTTGGTAACACATATCCCTTCTGGGTAGAAGTGGTTTCCTCATCTGCCACTGAGCAGAAATAGTATCTATCCCATAACCTGCTGGGAGGATCAAATGTCATAATAAATGCAATAATGTATATAAAAATATATATCAATAGCATAGTGTATGGCACATTGTAAAGGTTTAAAGATGTTAGCTGTTACTATTTTCGTAATGATGATTACATGATGTTTGCTCCTTGAGAATCTTCAGCTTCTTCCTGTTATGTTATGTATTAGATCACAGCCAGCTGTCTCAGCCAGGCGTTCCAGGTGTCACTTCCTGATGTTTCTGCCATGGCTCAGGAAGCTCGGAGGCCACCTTGGCACCTAGACTGTGTGAGGGAAGTTAGAGAGGCAAAGACAGGACTGCTTTGAGTAGTCCAGCTCCATTAGCGTAGCCCCAGGTGGTGTCAGTAGTGAAGAACCCGCCTGCCAGTGCAGGAGACTTAAGAGACATGGGTTCAATTCCTGGGTCAGGAAGATCCTCTGGCGAAGGAAATGGCAACCCACTCCAGTATTCTTGCCTGGAGAATCCCATGGACGGGGTCACAAAGAGTCCGACACGACTGAGCATGTTTGTGTCCGACACGACTGAGCGTTTGTGTCCGACACGACTGAGCATGCACAGGCTAGCACAGTGGCTGCCTTAGCCAATCCCTGATATGGCTGGAAGGGCCAGTCTAAACAGGAAGAACACAGCTACTGGGGGCTAGGTGAAAACAATCTTGGGAGTTAGTGTTGGACATTGAACCTGCTGAGTTTTTTCAGTTCAATTCAGTTGCTCAGTCATGTCTGACTCCTTGCAACCCCATGAATCGCAGCACGCCAGGCCTCCCTGTCCATCACCAACTCCCGGAGTCCACCCAAACCCATGTCCATCGAGTTGGTGATGCCATCCAACCATCTCATCCACTGTTGTCCCCTTCTCCTCCTGCCCTCAATCTTTCCCAGCATTAGCGTCTTTTCCAAAGAGTTAGCTCTTTGCATCAGGTGGCCAAAGTATTGAAGTTTCAGCTTCAACATCAGTCCTTCCAAAGAATATTCAGGACTGATTTCCTTTAGGATGGACTGGTTGGATCTCCTTGCAGTCCAAGGGACTCCCAAGAGTCTTCTCCAAAACCACAGTTCAAAAGCATCAATTCTTCGGCGCTCAGCTTTCTTTATAGACCAATGCTGAGTTTTTTAACAATATTTTTTTGTTTGTGGCTGCAGTGGGTCTCCCTTGCAGCACACGGGCTTTTCTCTAGCTGGACTGCTGTCTCACTGCGATGTGCATGCTTATTGTGGGGGCTTCTCTTGTGGAGCACAGACTGTAGGACATGCAAGCTTCAGTAGTTGTGGCTCATGGGCTTAGTTGCCCTGAGGCACGTGGAATCTTAGTTCCTGGAACAAAGATTGAACCTGTGTCCCCTGCATTAGCAGAGAGATTCTTAACCACTGGGCCACCGCAGAAGTCCTGTGCCTGTTGTTGAAAGCAAGGTTTCCTTACTGTTTATAGCATTGGATACAAAATATATATTTGAGTTCTCATTTTAGGCAAGATGCAGTAAGCACAATTCAACATGCCTCTCCCGCTGAATGTGACAATAATTCTCAGAGAGAATTCATGGAGCAGCTACTGGAGGACAATGAAGAGGAAACAGGAGCTGGTGGGTTGGGGAAGGAGATCAGAATTTCAAATACCACCAATACCACTGTGAGTCCCTCTATTTCTCCCTTGGGCATCATCCGACCTCAACTCACATGCAGCCTGAAAACTGGTAGTAAGCACCAAATGCAAACAGAAAGGACTGCAAAAGGAACACTTGTTATCTGGCCTGAGGCGGGAAAAGAGGGGCTCCTAAGTGTCACAGAAAGTGAGGAGAGCCCCTGGTCGTTTTTCTCCAGTCTCCCACCTTGACCCTCAGCTGGTCCTGTGGTAGTAGCAGTGAACGCAGGACAAAATCCCACTGCTCTTTTTCCTGCCTATCCTTCCATTGCTTGGCCCACACTCAGACACACTCAGAGGAGGTGCACAGATGCTCAGAGAAACTAAACCCCCAGCTTTCAGACCAGGGGGCCACAAGGGAGCTAAACGTTTCAGATCTCAAAAGGTGAGAGCTTAAGAGAGAAGAGCTTCTGGGCTTCTTTCTAAGCCCTGTGAGATTTGAGGACTGGCCTGTGGATTACAGAATCCCCCGGCCTCCCAAGTGGCCACTGGGTAGTACACAGAGCAAATCCAAGCAGCACTTGCAAAGTCTTTGAAAACTGAACTGAAATTGAAACCACAGCCCATAGAGAAGGGTTAGGACTTGAGGCTGGAGCTTACCTGCTAGATGGATAACCTGCAAAAATAAAGCAAAACAGAATTTATCATTCTCTTTAGGATTTAAGTAGAGCATAGATTCTCAGAATGTAATATTCAAACATCTAGGATATAATTTGAAACTACTCAGCATATGCAGAGCCAGAAAAACATCAACCTATAAGGGAAAGGACAATCAAGAGATGACACAAACATTGAAATTACTGGATAAAGATGCTAAAGCAGCTGTTGTAATTATACTCCAAGTTAGAGTGAATTCTCTTCAAATGACTGGAAAGATAAAAAAAATTTAAGCAGAGAGTGAAGATATAATGAAGAACTAAATAGAAATTTGCAGGAAACTTAAAAATGCAATAACTGAAATAAAACATTCATGAAAGAATCAATAGCAAAATAGAGAGGAGTCACGTGACAATAGATCAATACGAATTATCCAATCTGAACAAAGAGAAAAAAATTAAAAGAAGAAAAACAATGAACAGAGCCCTAAGTACATGTGGAACAATACCAAAAAGTCTAACATTCTCATTATCAGATTTCAGAAGGAGAGAGAAAAGAGTATGGTGTAAAAATTTTATTGAAGAGGCAACATCCCTGGTGGTCCAATGGTTAAGACTCTGAGTAGAGGGCACATGTTTGATCCCTGGCCAGGGAACTAGGATATTGTGTGGTGCATCCAAAATAAATTTGTTTAAAATTTCATTTGAAGAAATAATGGGTAAATACTTCTCAGATTTGGTGAGAGACATAAACTTACTGATTCAAAAAGCTCAGTGAACTTTGAATAAGATAAACCCAAAGGAATCTATGCCCAGACACATCATAATCAAGCGACTAAAAACTAAGACAAAGAAAAACCTCTTAAAAGAAACTAGAGAAAAATAGTGCTTCATTTTGCACTATAGAGAAAGACTGGCTTGAGTCTTTGTGAATTTTTCATAGAAAACAGTGGAGGCCAGAGAAAATGGAGCAACATTTCTAAAATGCTGGCAGAAAAACTGTCAACCAAAATTCTTTGTCTGGTAGAAATATTTTTTTTTCCCAAATAGTCTCAGTGAAGGAAAACCGAGAGATGCTCTAAAATAAATACTAAGGGAATGATTTCCCCCTGAGACTGGGAACAGGACAAGGATGTTCTAGAAAAAAAAAATTATAGTGATGAGGAATAAACCATGGTTACCAGAGATTAGGGGTGGGGTATGTGGTTGCAAAGGAGAAACACAAGGAGTTTGAGGGATAACAGATTTTCTGTATCCTGTTGTGGTGATTGTACGAAACTATATATGGGAAAATTCAGAACTGTTACATCAAAAAGTGAAAAGAAAAGGAACCTGGAAAAAGAACTGGGGTGGGGCTAGGAGAGACAAAAGGAAAATGAACTGAAGCGTCCTCTCATCCCCATGAAACTTGTTCAAATCCATCCACCAAAGTTCTGAAGATACCTCAGCCTCCCATGAAAATCCTGCCCTTGGATTCCCATGAGTTAGGCTCTTCCTTGTCTTATTACAAGAGATGAGTCCAGATGCTAAGAGCAAGCAATGCGAGTCTTCTATTCATTTTTTCAAACATGAGTTCTGGAGCATCTACTGTGTACCCAGTAGACAGGGGTACAGATGTGAATAACAGAGGTTAGCTCCCAACGTTTATGAACTAATATCTAGGAGGATAGGCAGCAGAACATAGGAAATAAGCACATAGATCAGACACTGATGAAACTAAACAGAGACTAAAATGGAGCAATGCAATGGGATTCTGGAACACGTCCACTCTCTGCCTAGTAGGGGGCTGCTGTGGGCAAAGATCTAACCACACCATGCCTTGGTGACCTCATCTGTAAAGTCTGGGTAATGATGGTAGCTACACCTGAGGGTGTGAGAATTCTGCAAAGTAATGTCTATTCTATGGGGTCGGTATACTTTTTGAATATGGTATATGATCACTAAATGTTCAGTTCAGTTCAGTTCAGTTCAGTTACTCAGTCGAGTCCGACTCTTTGCAACCCCATGAATCACAGCATGCCAGGCCTCCCTGTCCATCACCAACTCCCAGAGTTCACCCAAACTCATGTCCATCGAGTCGGTGAAGCCATCCAGCCATCTCATCGTCTGTCGTCCCCTTCTCCTCCTGCCCCCAATCCCTCCCAGCATCAGAGTCTTTTCCAATGAGTCAACTCTTTGCATGAGGTGGCCAAAGTACTGGAGTTTCAGCTTCGGCATCAGTCCTTCTCATGAACACTCAGGACTGGTCTCCTTTAGGATGGACTGGTTGGATCTCCTTGCAGTCCAAGGGACTCTCAAGAGTCTTCTCCAACACCACAGTTCAAAAGCATCAACTCTTCGGCACTCAGCCTTCTTCACAGTCCAACCCTCACATCCATACATGACCACTGGAAAAACCATAGCCTTGACTAGATGGACCTTTGTTTGCAAAGCAATGTCTCTGCTTTTTAATATGCTATCTAGGTTGGTCATAACTTTCCTTCCAAGGAGTAAGCGTCTTTTAATTTCATGGCTGCAGTCACCATCTACAGTGATTTTGGAGCCCCCAAAAATGAAGTCTGACACTGTTTCCACTGTAAATGTTCAGTTCAGTCACTCAGTTGTGTCCGACTCTTTGCGACCCCATGAATTGCAGCATGCCAGGCCTCCCTGTCCATCACCAACTCCCGGAGTTCACTCAGACTCACATCCATCGAGTCAGTCATGCTGTCCAGCCATCTCATCCTCTGTCGTCCCCTTCTCCTCCTGCCCCCAATCCCTCCCAGCATCAGAGTCTTTTCCAATGAGTCAACTCTTCCCATGAGGTGGCCAAAGTACTGGAGTTTCAGCTTTAGCATCATTCCTTCCAAAGAAATCCCAGGGCTGATCTCCTTTAGAATGGACTGTTTGGATCTCCTTGCAGTCCAAGGGACTCTCAAGAGTCTTCTCCAACACCACAGTTCAAAAGCATCAACTCTTCGGCACTCAGCCTTCTTCACAGTCCAACCCTCACATCCATACATGACTACTGGAAAAACCATAGCCTTGACTAGATGGAGCTTAGTCGGCAAAGTAATGTCTCTGCTTTTGAGTATGCTGTCTAGGTTGGTCATAACTTTTCTTCCAAGGAGTAAGCATCTTTTAATTTCATGGCTGCAATCACCATCTGCAATGATTTTGGAGCCCCAAAAAATAAAGTCTGACACTGTTTCCACTGTTTCCCCATCTATTTCCCATGAAGTGATGGGACCGGATGCCATGATCTTCGTTTTCTGAATGTTGAGCTTTAAGTCAACTTTTTCTCTCTCCTCTTTCACTTTCATCAAGAGGCTTTTTAACTCCTCTTCCCTTTCTGCCTTAAGGGTGGTGTCATCTGCATATCTGAAGTTATTGATATTTCTCCCAGCAATCTTGATTCCAGCTTGTGCTTCTTCCAGCCCAGCATTTCTCATGATGTACTCTGCATAGAAGTTAAATAAGCAGGGTGACAATATACAGCCTTGACGTACTCCTCTTCCTATTTGGAACCAGTCTGTTGTTCCATGTCCAGTTCTAACTGTTGCTTCCTGACCTGCATACAGATTTCTCAAGAGGCAGGTCAGGTGGTCTGGTATTCCCATCTCTCTCAGAAGCCTTTGACTGTGTGGATCACAATAATCTGTAAATGTTAGGTAATTAGTAGTAGTTTCAGAACTGTATTTAGGGTTGCTTCAAGCTTCAGTGAACTCCCCTGAGCAGGGAGGAATACCTCCCCCACCACCCTACTGACTTTGTGTTCTTTTCCCATGTATCAAGGAACTGGAGATTGCCTGCTAAGGCAACTTCTCCATTAACTGAATATAACTCTTTAAAAGCATGCCCTGAGGAGTGTAGAAAGCTCCCAGGATCAGAAAAAGCTGGGTTGAAGGCTGCCTCTGCTCATATTTGCTGTGTGACCATGGGCAAGTGGCTTAAATTCTCTGAGCCTCATTTTTCCAAACCATAAAATGCTAATCCCACATGCTGTTCAGAGTTGAGATAAGGTCAGCCAAGAATGTTTCATTACAGTAGTTATTTTTGTTAGTATTAAGTCATGTAATTTGGAATCAAGGCAAAGGTTAATTCTGGGAATTGAATTAAGCAAGCCAATGGAGCAAGCAGGATGCACAGCCCTGGGGTGGAAGTAATTGATGGGAAGAAAACCCCACCCCTATCCTGTCATTGTGCAGGACAGTGGGGTCCTCCGCCATGGGATTACTGAGTGGTCAGAGCAGAAAGGATCCATAAATATCAGTGGTCTGACCACCTCACTTTCAGACAGGAAGGTGGGCACAGTGACTTGCCCAGGCCACAGGGTCCCTTGAAACCTCAGCTATGCCCCCTAAGATCAGGGATGTCACTGGACTTCTGTAAACATATGTGAATTCCCCACCAACAGTTACTGTGACTAAGGAAGGGGCAACAGCCACCCCAGTGATGAATAGACAGGGTGGGCACCAGTGAGCAGGGACGGCCTGGACATGCCTGAGAAAAATGTCAAAACAAACCACAAAGATGGTCCCTTCTAGCAATAAGTTCCTTTTGCTATTTGTCATTTTATCACCACTTTGTGGGAACTTGCTATTATTATGGACTGAGTTCTTTGGATATTGTGTTTTTTCACATCTATGTACATATGCATACACACATGTATCTGTATATCCATATATGCGTTCATGTATGCATGGGTTTCTCAGGTGGTGCAGTGGTAAAGAATCCACCTGCCAGTGAGAAGATGCAAGAGACACGGGTTTGATCCCTGGGTCGGAAGATCCCCTGAAGTAGGAAATAGCAACCCACTCCAGTATTCTTGCCTGGAAAATTCCATGGACAGAGGAGCCGGGTGGGCTACAGAGAGTCGGACAAGACTGAGCAACTGAGCATGCACAGCATACATGCGCGCGCACGCGTGTGTGTGTGTGTGTGTGTAAAAAGTATAAATATATTTTCTTCCTGTCTAAAGCTTGTTTTTATTTTCCAAAGCATACTTCTTGAAGTTTTTAATATTGATGGAATATAATTCACCGATTTTTTCTTTTATATTTAGTATTTCTTTGTTCTGCCTTAAACTCTGCCTCCCCCTAAGTAGAACATATTTTTCTGCTATGTTTTCTTCTAGAAAGCTTTCTAGTTTTAGTTTTTACATTAAGACCTATCGTGCATCTTTATTTCCTTGTACGTGTGTGGCATGAAGTGAAAGGTGGGATCAAGGTTCTTTTCTTTCACAAGATGTTCAGTTGCTCCTGCACTGTCGGTTGAAAAGATGCTCCCTTTCCTGAGCAAGTGCATTGACTGCACTGAGGCTCTGTTTCAGAACGCTCTCTATCCTTTCATTCTTGTGCTCAGCTGTGCTTACATCAATACCATACTGTTCTGGTCACTGTAACTTTACAGGAAACCTGGGAATCAGGGAGTGTTAAGGTCTGCAACTTTGACTTCTTTTCCTTTATTTATTGTGGTGATAAAAGTCTCATAATATAAAATACACCGTTTTACCATATTTTACTGTATAGTTCAGTGGCACTAAGTACATTCACAATGTTGTGCAACTCTCACCAACATTCATCTCCTGAATTTACTATACATGCTGCTGCTGCTCCTAAGTCGCTTCAGTCGTGTCCGACTCTGTGCGACCCCATAGACGGCAGCCCCACCAGGGCCCCCCATCCCTGGGACTCTCCAGGCAAGAACACTGGAGTGGGTTGCCCATTTCCTTCTCCAATGCATGAAAGTGAAAAGTCAAAGTGAAGTCGCTCAGTCATGTCCAACTTTCCAGACAAGAGTACTGGAATGGGGTGCCATTGACTTCTCCATTACTATACATGGTAGTGTATACATGTCAATTTTGATCTCCCAGCTTATCTCCCCATACCTTCCCCCCTTGGTGTGCATACGTTTGTTCTCTATGTCTGTGTCTGTATTTCTGCTTTGTAAATAGGTTTATCTGTACCATTTTTCTAGTTTTCTTATCAATGCCTTAACAAATTTAGGTTCTTTGTATTTCTGCATAAATTTTTGAAACTGCATGTCAATTTCTGCACAAAGTCTTCTGGAATTTTTCTTCAATACTAGACTTGCTTTTTTAAAACAATTTTAAAAACATAGGAACATAGAAAACTTCATAACATAGAAAATGAACAGAAAGTAGAGTCCCCATATGCCCTCCCTCATCTAGTCTCCCCTTTGAATAGGTCGCAGTAATGTGGTTCACCTGTTAAAGCTGACGACTCAATAATGGCTTCCCTGGTGGCTCAGACAGTAAAGAATCTGCCTGCAGTGCAGGAGACCTGGATTCAATTCCCGGGTCAGGAAGATCCCGCGGAGAAGGGAATGCCAGCCCACTCCCATATTCTTGTCCATGGACAGAGGAACCTGGCAGGCTACAGTCCGTGGGGTCACAGAGTATAGTCCATGGAGTCGCAAAGAGTTGGACATGACTGAGCAATAAAAACAATATTGATACACTGTAGTTAAAGTTGATAGTTTACATAGAGTTCACTTTTTGTATTCTGAAGTCCATGCATCTTGACAAAGGCCTAGTATCATGTAGCCACCATTATGAGAATCAGGCACAATAGTTTCATTACCCTAAAAATTCTGTGTACCCCTCTTATTCATCCCTCCCCATCCCCAACCACTGGCAATCACTGATCATTTTATGACCTCTATTGTTATGCCTTTTCTAGAGTGTCAGATAATTGGAATCATATACAACTTTTTCAGGTTGGTTTCTTTAACTTAGCATTGTGCGTTTGTTTTCCCCATGTTTTTTTTTTAATTGGAGTATAATTGCTTTACAATGTTATGTTAGTTTCTGCTGTATCCTCCATGATTTTTCAGTGGCTCAAAATCTCATTTTGTTTTATTGCTGAATAAAATCACAATAGAATGGAAAAGACTAGAGATCTCCTCAAAAAAATTGGACTTATCAAGGGAATACTTCATGCAAGGATGGGCATGATAAAGAACAGAAATGGTAAGGACCTAACAGAAGCAGAAGAGATTAAGAAGTGGCAAGAATACACAGAATAACTATACAAAAAAGGTCTTAATGACTTAGTGACCACAATTGTGTGGTCACTCATCTAGAGCCGACATTCTGCAGTGTGAAGTCAAGTGGGCCATAGGAAGCATTATTAAGAATAAAGCTAGTGGAGGTGATAGAATTCCAGCTGAGCTGTTTTAAATCCTAAAAGATGATGCTGTTTAAAGTGCTGAACTCAATATGTCAGAAAAGTTGGAAAACTCAGCAGTGACCATAGGACTGAAAAAAGGTCAGTTTTCATTCTAATCCCAAAGAAGAGCAATGCCAAAGAATGTTCAAACTACTGTACAACTGAGCTCATTTCACATGCTAGAAACATTATGCTCAAAATCTTTCAAGCTAGGCTTCAGTAGTACACGAACCAAGAACTTCCAGATATGCAAGTTGAATTTAGAAAAGGCAGAGGAGCTAGAAATCAAATTGCCAGTATTTGTTGGCTCACGGAGAAAGAAAGAGAGTTCCAGAAAAATGTCTACTTCTGCTTCATTGGCTATGTTAAAGCCTTTGTGTGGATCACAACAAAATGCGGAATATTCTCAAAGAGATGGGAGTACTAGACCACATTACCTGTATCCTGAGGAAGCTGTATGTAGGTCAAGAAGCAACTGGACATGAAACAACAGACTGGTTTCAAATTGGAAAAGGAATACGACAAAGCTGTATACTGTCACCCTGCTTATTTAACTTATATGCAGAGTACATCACATGAAATGCCAGGCTGGATGAATCACAAGCTGGAATCAAGATTGCCAGGAAAAATATAAACAATCTCAGATACACAAATGATACCACTCTAATGGCAGAAAGTAAAGAGGAACAAAAGTGGCTTGAAACTCAATATTCAAAAAACTAAGATTACAGCATCCGGTCACATCACTTCATGGCAAATAGATGGGGAAACAGTGGAAACAGTGACAGATTTTATTTTTCTGGTCTCCAAAATCACTGCAGACAGTGATTGCAGCCATGAAATTAAAAAACATTTACTCCTTGGAAGAAAGGCTATGATAAACCTAGACAGCATGTTAAAAAGAAGAGACATAATTTTGCCCACAAAGGTCTGTACAGTCAAAGCTATGGTTTTTCTAGTCTGACCAACCTAGATAGCATATTGAAAAGCAGAGACATTACTTTGCCAACAAAGGTCCGTTTAGTAAAGGCTATGGTTTTTCCAGTGGTCATGTATGGATGCGAGAGTTGGACTGTGAAGAAAGCTGAGTGCCGAAGAATTGATGCTTTTGAACTATGGTGTTAGAGAATACTCTTGAGAGTCCCTTGGACTGCAAGGAAATCCAACCAGTCCATTTTAAAGGAGATCAGCCCTGGGTGTTCTTTGGAAGGAATGACGCTGAAGCTGAAACTCCAGTACTTTGGCCACCTCATGCGAAAAGTTGACTCATTGGAAAAGACTCTGATGCTGGGAGGGATTGGGGGCAGGAGGAGAAAGGGACGACAGAGGATGAGATGGCTGGATGGCATCACTGACTCGATGGACGTGAGTTTGAGTGAACTCCGGGAGATGGTGATGGACAGGGAGGCCTGACATGCTGCGATTTGTAGGGTCGCAAAGAGTCGGACACGACTAAGCGACCGAAGTGAACTGAACTGAACAGATGTGAGGGTTAGACAGCAAAGAAAGCTGAGTGCTGAAGAACTGATGCTTTTGAACTAGAGAAGACTCTTGAGAGTCCCTTGGACTGCAAGGAGATCAAACCAATCAATCCTAAAGGAAGTCAACCCTGAATATTCATGGTTTTATGTCTGATGTCAAAACTGATAGAATTGTACTCTTTAAATATGTACACTTTGCTTCATAGAGACAGTAACGGCACGGCACTCCAGCACTCTTGCCTGGAAAGTCCCTTGGACGGAGGAACCTGGTGGGCTGTGGTCCACGGGGTTGCTAAGAGTTGGACACGACTGAGCGACTTCTCTTTCACTTTTCACTTTCACGCACTGGAGAAGGAAATGGCAACCCACTCCAGTGTTCTTGCCTGGAGAATCCCAGGGATGGGGGAGCCTGGTGGGCTGCCGTCTATGGGGTCGCACAGAGTCAGACACAACTGAAGTGACTTAGCAGCAGCAGTGTACTTCAATTATACCTCAATAAAGCTGGAAAACTTTCTAAAAATGAAAAGTAAAATAAAAACGAATGCTCTTAAAAAGCTTTAACAAATGATAGCTTGGAGGGGGGTGGTGTTTACATGAGAGGGCAGGTTATTGCAGTAGGTGAGCCAAGGTAGAGAATAAGATTAAGGGGGAGGACACGTGGTCAAGAAGTTGAATCTGGAGCTAACAGAAGAGAAAACCAGTGATCATTCCCCAGCTAGGGTGAGGGCCCCAAGAGAGGGAGTACCAAAAGACTTTAAGACCAATGATGTCTGACAGTCACTCTTATCTAATGTGCTATCCCCTGAATCTCTAACTAGAAATGTTATGGACTTGGAAAGGTGTTGCTTGGGGAAATAAAGAAACTGAGTCTCTCTGGTGGATTTAGGACAGTAAGAAGGGGAAAATTAACTCATGCAAGTTGGGAGAAAGATCTAGGATTCATTCAGTTCAGGTCAGTTCAGTCGCTCAGTCGTGTCTGACTCTTTGAGACCCCATGAATCACAGCATGCCAGGCCTCCCTGTCCATCACCAACTCCCAGAGTTCACCCAAACTCGTGTGCATCGAGTTGGTGATGCCATCCAACCATCTCATTCTCTGTCGTCCCCTTCTCCTCCTGCCCCCAATCCCTCCCAGCATCAGAGTCTTTTCCAATGTGTCAACTCTTCGCATGAGGTAGCCAAAGTATTGGAGTTTCAGCCTCAGCATCAGTTCTTCTGATGAACACCCAGGACTGGTCTCCTTTAGGATGGACTGGTTGGATCTCCTTGCAGTCCAAGGGACTCTCAAGAGTCTTCTCCAACACCACAGTTCAAAAGCATCAATTCTTCGGTGCTCAGCTTTCTTCACAGTCCAACTCTCACATCCATATATGACCACTGGAAAAACCATAGCCTTGACTAGACGGACCTTTGTTTGCAAAGCAATGTCTCTGCTTTTCAATATGCTATCTAGGTTGGTTATAACTTTCCTTCCAAGGAGTAAGCGTCTTTTAATTTCATGGCTGCAGTCACCATCTACAGTGATTTTGGAGCCCCAAAAAATTAAGTCTGACACTATTTCTACTGTTTCCCCATCTATTTGCCATGAAGTGATGGGGCCAGATGCCATGATCTTCATTTTCTGAATGTTGAGCTTTAAGTCAACGTTTTCTCTCTCCTCTTTCACTTTCATCAAGAGGCTTTTTAGTTCCTCTTCCCTTTCTTCCATAAGGGTGGTGTCATCTGCATATCTGAGGTTATTGAGATTTCTCCCAGCAATCTTGATTCCAGCTTGTGCTTCTTCCAGCCCAGCGTTTCTCATGATGTACTCTGCATAGAAGTTGAATAAGCAGGGTCACAATATACAGCCTTGACGTACTCCTTTTCCTGTTTGGAACCAGTCTGTTGTTCCATGTCCAGTTCTAACTGTTGCTTTCTGTCCTGCATGTAGGTTTCTCAAGAGGCAGGTCAGGTGGTCTGGTATTCCCATCTCTTTCAGAATTTTCCACAGTTTATTGTGATCCACACAGTCAAAGGCTTTGGCATAGTCAAGAAAGCAGAAATAGATGTTTTTCTGGAACTCTCTTGCTTTTTCCATGATCCAGCAGATGTTGGCAATTTGATCTCTGGTTTCTCTGCCTTTCCTAAAACGAGCTTGAACATCTGGAAGTTCATGCTTCACGTATTACTGAAGCCTGGTTTGGAGCATTTTGAGCATTACTTTACTAGCGTGTGAGATGAGTGCAATTGTGGGGTAGTTTGAGCATTCTTTGGCATTGCCTTTCTTTGGGATTGGAATGAAAACTGACCTTTACCAGTCCTGTGGCCACTGCTGAGTTTTCCAAATTTGCTGGCATATTGAGGGTAGCACTTTCACAGCATCATCTTCCAGGATTTGAAAGAGCTCCACTGGAATTCCATCACCTCCACTAGCTTTGTTCATAGTGATGCTTCCTAAGGCCCACTTGACTTCACATTCCAGGATGTCTGGCTCTAGATGAATGATCACACCATCGTGATTATCTGGGTCGTGAAGCTCTTTTTTGTACAGTTCTTCTGTGTATTCTTGCCACCTCTTCTTAATATCTTCTGCTTCTTTCAGGTCCATACCATTTCTGTCCTTTATCGAGCCCATCTTTGCATGAAATGTTCCCTTGGTATCTCTAATATTCTTGAAGAGATCTCTAGTCTTTCCCATTCCATTGTTGTCCTCTATTTCTTTGCACTGATTACTGAGGAAGCCTTTCTTATCTCTCCTTGCTATTCATTGCAAGCACAAAATCACAATCCAAAGTGACCTGGTGAAATATCTGACTTTCAAGAATCCCACTGAAATTTTGGAGCTTGGCTGGAAATTACACGGGCAATGAGCTCACAAGGGACAGGAAATTTTAAGGCCTGCTGACATCTGTGTTACACAAGTGTATCAAAGGGCAGGGGTCACATCATTCCAGCTGAATGCCGCATCCTGTAGCCACTGCTTATTACAGCAGAGTTCTCACCTGGGACCTCAGTCAGAGAGACAAAGGTCGCTGGCCTTCTGCTTCTCTGTCAGCAGCCAAAGGTAAATGGTAGTTCAGGCAAAGGGAGAGGTGGTGGAAGGTAAGAAGTGAAAGCGTGTTTCAGTTTTCAGTTTCAATATCCATGATGCTGGCAGTAGAGATACTTTGAGGGGTGTGACTGTACTTGCCAATGATCTGGAGGAATGTGTGTTTCCTTATACGGACCTCTTCTTCAGCAGAGGTGGCCAAGCAGCCCTGCAGTGTGTTGCACGTATTGCTAACAATACTAACTTACTAAATTAAACAAGAAATAAAGAAAAATGAGAAAAAAAGTAATGAAAAAATGAGAAAAAGCACAAGGTGACAAAAATAAAGTAAAAAAGAAAAATTAGGGAAAGATTAAAAGAACAAAGAAAGAAAATTAAAATGAAAAGAAAAAAGAAAAGAGAAGAAAAAATGAGAAAAGGGGGGAAAGTAGAGGAAGAGGAAAAAATAACAAGCAAAACAGACTGTGATGTGTGAAGATGTATATATATGGTCTTTATCCCCTGTTCTTGGCACAGAGTTTCTAATTTCTAAAATCTTAGTAGAATTCCTGAGTGATGGGGTGAAAGGAATATAATTTTTTGTTCATAATAAACCCTTTTCAAGCAGACCAAAATTTATGATAATTATGTGACTGGTAGCTAAGAGCCCCTAGGCAGCCCCTAGATAACATCCTAGGTAGCTGACATCCTAGGATGGGGAGGTTGTCACGGTAAGCAACCATGTGATGAGTGAGTTGGGACTTTCAGCCCCATCTCACCATCAACTTTCAGGGAGGGAAAAGGGGCTGAGGATAATCACCAGTGGTTAATGATCTAATCTATCTTGCTTGTAAAAAAACCTTCATAAAATTAAGATGCTAGATCTTCTGGGTTGGTGAATGAATCCAGTTGCCAGGAGGGTGATACACTCCCAAACTCCATGCGGGAAGAGGCTCCTGTGCTTGGGAACCTTCTCTTGCCACATGTAATTCTTCATTTGCCTGTCCTCTATAACATCCTCCACAGTAAATCAGTGATACTAAGTGTTTTCCTGAGTTCTGTGAGTCATTATAGAATATTGCTGGCCCTGAGAATATGGGAACCCCCAGTTTGTAGCTAAGTCAAACAGAGGTTGTGTAGTTGACATCTGAATGGAGGGCAGTCTTGTGGAACTGAGCCCTTAGCCTACGGGGTCAGCACTGATATGGGGCAGTTAGAATCAGAATTGAATAAAATCATAGAGGTGAGAGGGAGGTACCAGTGGTAGGGGATATGTGTACAACCATGGCTGATTCACCTTGTTTTACAGCAGAAACTAACACAATATTATAAAGCAGCTATACCCCAATTAAAAAAATATATATAGGGCACCCACTTGGTGAACTGCCTGATGTGGAAAACCTACACATTAAATGTCAGAAGTATTGGGACAGAAACAGTTTTCTTTCATAGACAAAAATTCAGGAAGAAAAAAAAGCTAAGTTTGGTGAAGCTCCCTCAGGTGACCAAAAGCCAGACTCCTGAGCTAGAAGTACCAAAACCCTAGGCCCAGCCAAAGACTTATTAGGTGCCTGGAACTCCGCAACAGTGGGTCCTTATAAAGTCAGAGTAAGAAATGGACCTGTCACTGCTATGGATAAGCCAAAGTTGCTTTCTTATTTTGGGACTCAAAATCCTTTTACTCTTACAACAAAGTGGGAGGAACCCCAAAGAGCTTCTCATTCTTCCGGATTGTAGTGACCTTGTTAGAAACTGCAACCTGTAGGATGCTTCAGTGACCTTTTTATTTCTAGTTCACAAGGCTACAATAATTTTTGACCTTAAAGAGCTCATAATGTTGACATCGCAACTATTAAATTTCCTTTTCTTTAAACTCTCAATGATTGGTCTCAAAATGATGCCACAACTTAATTGGCATTGTGGTACTATATGAAGATGCTCCATTGGATAAGATGTGATAAAATACATTATTAACACCTATAAAGTTGAGGGGGTGGCAGCTTTCACTGTAGTTCTTATTTGCAATGTGTTTTTGAGCAGATTCCTCCCTTATACAAGCCAGAGAACACCTTATGTCCATTAGGGCAGCTTTAGATGTAATGGATGCATCTGTAAGTCAAAAGAGCAAGAATTCTTTGTTTCTTAGAGTATTTAACAGACATTTAAAATTTTTTATTTGTTTATTAATTAAAGGATAATTGCTTTACATAATTTTGTTGTTTTCTGCCAAATATCAATATGAATCAGCCATAGATATACATGTATCCTTTCCCTCCAATTTCCCTCCCCACCCCACCCTTCTACGTTGTTACAGAGCCCCTGTTTGAGTTTCCCGAGCAAATTCCCACTGGCTATCTATTTTATATATGGTAACGTAAGTTTCCATGTTACTCTCTCCATACATCTACTCTCTCCTTCCTTCCCCCACCCCATGTCCATAAGTCTGTTCTGTATGTCTGTTTCTCCATTCAGTTCAGTTCAGTTGCTCAGTCATGTCCGACTCTTTGCCACCCCATGAGTCGCAGCACGCCAGGCCTCCCTGTCCATCACCAACTCCCAGAGTTCACTCAGACTCACGTCCATCGAGTCAGTCATGCCATCCAGCCATCTCATCCTCGGTCGTCCCCTTCTCCTCCTGCCCCCAATCCCTCCCAGCATCAGAGTCTTTTCCAATGAGTCAGCTCTTCCCATGAGGTGGCCAAAGTACTGGAGTTTCAGCTTTAGCATCATTCCTTCCAAAGAAATCCTAGGGCTGATCTCCTTCAGAATGGACTGGTTGGATCTCCTTGCAGTCCAAGGGACTTTCAAGAGTCTTCTCCAACACCACAGTTCAAAAGCATCAATTCTTCGGCGCTCAGCCTTCTTCACAGTCCAACTCTCACATCCATACATGACTACAGGAAAAACCATAGCCTTGACTAGTCTTGCAAATAAATTCTTCTGTACCATCTGTCTAGATTCCATATATATATACACTAATATACAATATTTATCTTTCTCTTTCTGACTTACTTCACTCTGTATAATAAGCTCTAGGTTCATCCACCTCATTAGAACTGACTCAAATAATAGGTATTTTAAAGAACAATTTAGGTCCATAGAAAAACAGGAGACGAAACAGAGATTTTCCATGTATCCCCTGCTCCCACACAGGCACAGCTTTCCCCACTGTCATCCCACCAGACTGGTACATTAGTTGCAAATGATGAACCTACATGACACATCATTATTACCCAAAGGCCATAGTTTATATTACAACCCTTCATTCTTGGTATTGTACCTTCTACAGGTTTGGATGAATGTGTAATGACACATACTCATCATTATAGTATCATACAGAGTAGTTTCACTGCCCTAAAAATCCCCTGTGCTCCAACTATTCATCCTTCTGTGCCCACAACCCCTGTCAACCACTGATCTTTTCACTGCCTGCACAGTTTTGCTTTTTCCAGAATGTCATATAGTTAGAATCACACAGTATGTCACCTTTTCAGAGTGGCCATCTTTCACTTAGTAACATGCATTTAAGGTTCCTCTCCGCCTTTTCATGACTTGATAGCTCATTTCTTTTTAACACTGAATTATATTCCTGGATGTACCAGAGTTTATTTATCTATTCATCTATTGAAGGACATCTTGGTTGCTTCCAAGTTTTGGCAATCAAAAATAAAGCTACAAAACATCTGTGTGTCGTTTTTGTGTGGATATATTTTCAGCTCCTTTGGAGAAATATCAAGGGGCATAATTACTTGATCATATGGTGAGTGTGTGTTAGTTTTGTAAGAAACTACCAAACTGTCTTCCAAAATGGCTGTGCCATGTTGCATTCCCAGCAGCATTTGGTGTTTCAGACTTTGGCCATTTAATAGATATTTAGTGTATCTGATGGTCTTTGTCATTTGTATATTATGTTTAACATCTTTTTGTATGCTTATTTGCCTTTGTATATCTTCTTTGGTGAGGTGTTTGTTCAGGCCTTTGGCACATTATTAAAATGGGCTGTTTGCTTTTCCATTGTTGAATTGTAAGTGTTCTTTGTATATTTTGGATAACAGCCTTCTATCAGATTCATCTTTGGCAAATAGTTTCTCCCAGTCTGTGGCTTGTCATTATGGTATCAGTGTCTGTCACAGAGCAGACGTTTTTAATTCTGCTGGGATTCTGATTGAGATTGCATTGAGCCCGTAGGTCAATTTGTGTTGACAATAGATTACTGAGGAGAAATTGCCAAGCATCAGGACAGCCCAGCATCAGCAGGGAGTGGTGAAGGCTGGCATCCTGCTAGCCCAGGAGGAAGGGCTGAGTTTTATATTAATAGGTGCCATCTCCTTTTCCGCCCACCCTCAGGCCTGAGTCATAGCGTCACAGTTGTACCTTTCCCAGTGTGCCCTCGGTACAGCTGTGAACACACCTCTGAATAGACACACTCACACACTGTGGCCCATAGCTGCAGACACCTGTGGAGGCTTCCCGGGACGCACCCTTTTATGGCCTAAAGAGGTGCCAGCCCAAGGAAAATGCAGGCAGTGTTCCTGCCCAGATCAAGTGGACTAATTAATCCTTTTGCTATGAAGGGAGAGACCTTGTTTTACGGCTATAAAGGCAGGCAGGACAAAAATAAGATAAACATTCCAGAGACTTGTGTCACCCTCTGCAGAGCTGGGTAAATACAGTATTTGGGTGGTGGCATGAAATGCTGTCACTCAGACACACAGCGGCCTTCTGTGGGTCTCACCCACGGGAAACCCTCCCCTGAATCTCTTCCTCCAGCCCATGTGCTCTCCAGGGGTCTGGAGCTCCTGTTTTCCGCCAGCCTCCTTCTCCCAAGCAAGGCTTCTGCACACGTCTTCTAAATCCAAATTTCTCAGGGATAAAATTAGATCAGAGATCTGGGGTTGCCAGGAAGCTGCCTGGGGAGTGGGTGACTGTAAGCCACTAACTGTAAGGATAAGTTAAAACAACACTAATAAAAACTATGTTTCTGCGGGAAGAAGAAGCCCTTGCGCCAATTATCTTGAGAATGGGTTATGTCCTTCTCTGACCCGGGCCAAATGTCTTTCTGTTTTCCTAGTGGATTCTGCCCTTAAAATCACATTTGCCTTTAAATCAGAGACTCGATTCCCCCCCACCTGGATGATCCCTGCCATTTCTGCTGCTGCTCCTGAAACGTGATCCCTTGTCCTTTCCTCCAATATGGCCTCCGAGGGGCCTTCCTTGATGCCCCCAAGCACAATTATCCCCACACCCTAGTGCTTTCTACTGCCCAGGGCAGGATGCTCAGCAGCCATTACATTGCACTTCGTCCCTGGATCTCCTGTGCACCATACAGCAATGCCCCCCTCAGCAGCCACCAGACACACTCGTCTCTACATTTCACGTAGTTGTACCCAATAAATATTGAGTCAGAGTTGGAACTTTAAATGAAATCTAAGGCTAACGCACACATGCCATCCTGCAGAAACCCTACTGCTGGCAGGGAAGCTCAGTGGACGTGCCCCTTGGGTATACTCAATACTGTATATGTATGTGTGCATGTGTGTTCATGGGGATCTGCGAGGCCTCCTGTGATGAGGCTGTAACTCACTAAGCAAGAGACAAGGTCCCCTCTGAGAATCAAGGTTTGAGGTAGCAGTTGGCCTAGGTAAGTTTTCACTGGGGTCACCAGCCTCATACCGTGGGATGTCAGATGGTTACCCACTTCCTGCCCCAGCTTTCTGGAAGATGTGACCTGAAGCCTAACTAATGCTCTGGCTTTGGGGCAGCGGCACCTTCCCTGTCATTTCTCTGGGTTTTCTCATTAGTCTCACACTCCCACACGACTCACTTCGGTTCCGTCCATCTTCCACCATTCTCTATTAAGAAATCTCCTCACACTCAAGCACTTTGTAAGCTGAAGAGATGTGTTGCGGTTTCTGGGATCTCAAGAGGGGTCACACTGAGGTCCACACGTGACTTTTTGTCAGCTCTCCGTTTCCACTCTTCTGTCCCTCAAATGACAAATTATTAGTCTCATCTCACACCAAATGGTTTACATCACATTCAGGCCCCCTTAAGATCCCATCTTCAAGCCCAAGATCCATTCCTTTCAATATGTGCTCTTACTAAGAGAAGTTCCAGAGGAAAAAGTTGTCTTTTGAATTAAAAGTAACATCAAAGGTGGGTAAAGCAAGATGTAATAAAGTTTTGCTTTCTCCTGCCGCCAAGAATAATTTGGTGAAGTTATTCTGAGCCTTGGTTTCCTCATCTGTAGAATGGGTGCAGTGATATCTATCAGTCTTCCCAGGTCACTCAGGATTCATGGCATATAATAGGTCCTCAGAAATGTTCATTTCTTTCCCTTCCCTGGTTAATACAAACCCCACGGTATTGACAGGGAAGCCTGGAATATAGTCCTAGCTCCGTCATGAACAGTTGTGTGAGCCTGTGGGACATTGCTCTGCCTGTCTCGATATAAGGTTTCTTCCTTGGAAATAAGAGGTGCAGAAAGGCTGGTTTCTAGATGGATTTTATTTTACTATTAAAATTTTGAAAAGTGTTTTCCATCTAGGAATTTTAGTTTTGTGTTGAAAGAGTCTCCAAAGAAGGGCATCAGGTTTTCAGGGATGAATTTGGGGATGGGGTGAGGTCAAAGCCCCTGTCATTGTCCTCCTGAGATTTGCCAGAAAGTCCCTTAGCATTTTAGGAGTAACCTCTCCAGTGGTGGAAGAGCAGGAAGGCAAGAGTTTTGTGAAGCAGTGGGGTCTTCTGATGCTGGATTCAAGGGAAAATGGGCCAAGGAGGAGAATGTTAAAAGAAAATTAGAAGAGAAAATTAGGCAGATATTCTCTCCTGCCAAGTTGCTTTTATAATCTCCAAATGGTGGAGCTAGAAGCAATCTTTCGAGAACTGCTGGTCAAATCTACCCCAGCCTAGATGAGTAAATGGTAACTCCAAGGGCCTGAGGAATTTGCTCAGGTCTCCCCACCCTGAACTTGGTAATTCCTGTCACACCACGTGCCTTCCATGGAAGCCACTTCTATTTCAGTTAGTCGTGACTCCAAGAAGGGAAACTTCAGTGTGTATTTTGGCCTGAAGAAATGGCAGGACCAGTGTTCTTTGAAAAGCACTCTTCAGGGACACTGTTAGTCTCATACAGTTCTAATAGAGGATGGTGTTTCTGTTTCCCAGCACCGTCAGTTGCCATGTGTGCAAACTTTCCTTTCTAATGTAGCATGATTCTCAGCCATGCTTGGGCTAAAAATAGAAGGACTTCTATTCTGGCAAGAATTATAAGACAAAAGTAAATGAGGGTAGGAAACAATCATTTCTAAAAAAATAAATAAAAATAAATATTGATTAGACTTTCATTTACTTAAAAGTGTAGCCTAGCAGACCAGTTGTTCCAATTATATTTCTCCACATTATTCTGATTTTTTTTAAAATATTCTGAATGTTTTAGATGCTTTCCCTCTTTCTGCCTTCTAAATAGCTGTGAGCACTTCCAAAGCTATGAGAAGAGAGGCCAAAAGACAGCTGTCAGTACAAGCCAGAGAATCCCTTTGGGAAGCATTTTGAGATAACAGACCTATTCCCTGCCCACCCTCCACCTCCCTGGCCCTTCCTTTGCCCTTCCCCATTCTTTCTCAGTTGATTCTTAGCTGGTTCACTCCTCAGGTGTGGGGGTCGCCCTCCCAGGGTATCTAGCACAGACACAAGCACCATGGGGACCATGGCTTTGGGCCAGGAAGGAGGCTGAGGGGAAGGGGCTCTCCAGGGACTCCCTAAGGACCACTGTGCAGACCTCTCGGTGCCCACTTGGAATTACTGTAAGACCTACATTTGCAGAGTGACAACTATGTAACAGGCATTATGATAAATATATAACTACCCCAAGAGGATGAGAGCATTGTTATTTTCCCCATTTAGCAGATGAGAAAGCTGAGAGAGAGAGAGTAGTTAGGGAAGTCCCCCAAAGTCACACAGCGAGTACAAGGGTGGAGTCGGGTTAAGAACCCAGGTTGTCTGATTCCAGAGTCCATACTTTTAATCACCACCCAGATTACCTTAAAGTGATACATCCAAAGTGCTTGGTGCAACCAGGACACCCATACATTGCAGGTAGGAGTGGAAATCAGTACATCCTGCTGGGGTCTTATAAAGTTAAATGGATAAAAGTCATATAATAGCAACTCCACTTCTAGTTATAAACCCAGGAGAAATGAGTACATATAGGTACCAAAAAACACATACAATAATGTCCACATGTTCACAGCACTATTCACCATAGCCAGACACTGGAAATCACCTAAATGTCCCCAACAATAAATCACGGTACATTCATCCAGCAGAGGACTTACTGTATAGCAACAAGAATAAACAAACTGCATACAACACTAAGGCTCAATCTCGCCACCAGTTCTGATGGAAAGAAGCCTGACCACAGAAAGTATTCTCTGTGTATGAGGTGAAGTGAAAGCGCTAGTCCATCAGTCGTGTCCTTGCCTCTTTGCAACCCCCTGGACTAGTGGCTCACCAGGATCCTTCATGCATGAAATTCTCCAGGCAATGACACTGGAGTGGGTTGCCATTCCTTTCTCTGGGGATCTTCCCACCCATGGACTGAACCCACATTGCAGGCAGATTCCTTACTGTTTGAGCCCCCAGGGAACTCTCGTGTTGTATGTCCATATTTTTAAATTTCAAAACACTCATAGCCGATGCATACTACTGAAGGTCAGAGTAGCAGTCACCTAGAAGAGGGACCAGGGAGACTTCTGGGGGTGCTGGCAAGATTCCACTTCTTGATCTCAGTGCTGGTTACATGGGTGTGTTGTCTTTATGAAAATTCGTCAAGCTATATACACTTACAATCTGTACAATTTTCATGTATGTTTTGCTTGAATCGAAAGTTTACCTTTAAAATAAACACCTAGGACAGTGTCTGCCAATACGGAGGACTCAGCAGTGAGAGTCCATTCCTTCCCTCTCTTCCCTTTGCAGCCTGCCAGTGTCTGGATGATCCTCACTGGTTTCACCTGTCCAGGCACTGGCCTTCCAATGATGTTACAGGGTCTGGGGTCAGGGATGGCTGGGTCATAATGGGATGTCCACAGTCTGAGACCTCAGCGGCAGCGGGGGTGGAAGGTGCATCTAGGAGATTTCTGTGGGCCAAGGCCAAGAGAACATCTGTTCCCTCAATGGGGCTACTCAGTGGGTTCACAGAGGGTTGCACCCTCTTTGCCCCTGTAGGGTCATTGTTGGCTGGTCTGTAGTGGACTGAATTCATAGCCAGAAGCACACGGTTTGAATTTAGCTTCTGCTGGAAACTCGCTCTGCCACTGGGCAAGTCACTTAGCACAATGGAGACTCCACTTGCCCATCACACAGCTCTTAGTGACCTAATGCAGGCAGTGTATGCTGCAAGAATGATGTAAACACAGGACCTCATGAATAATAATGAGGACTGAGAGCGCAGAGAAAGGACCCAGCACAGCAGGACCGGGGCACAGCCCTGCAAAGAATGTTCCATCATCTGCTTCCCTTATCTGAGAGTTTCGTGCTCCTTCCACTCACCTGGCTCTGCTTTAAAGAGGCTGGGGCTTAATTTCTTGTGGTTCGGGCCGTGGTATCCCTACACACAAGGCGGCCGCCTGCAGAAGCTTCATGATTTGGGCTTCCTGCAAGCCCTTTCGTGAATACTGCTTCCTAGGCTTCTCCAGGTCTAAAAGCAGTACCAGCTGGTTGGTTTCATCAACAGTGATGGTCCTCGGCGAGCAGTCAGTTTTCGTACGAGAGGGTTCCCAGAGGACAGGGATGTCTTTCTTGTTGCTGAATCCCCTCCACAACCACCACACACTCAATGAACTCTTGTCCTGCCTCTGACAATCTCCAGTGACAGTGAACTTGCTGATTTCCACATGCTGCCTTCCACAGAGAGACCTTGAAAAAGAGATTGTGGCCTCATCATTGGAGTAAAGCTCATAAATCTGAGGCTATGCCCTTGTGTTCAGAGGAACAGGCACTGGGAGGGAAGGGTTTTGTAAGAAAAGACCGTGCTGCCTATTGTTGAGCAGAGACGGGTCCCTCTCAGCGTGCTTGCCATGTGGAGCCAAGACGCTGCAGAAGGAACCTAGGATGGGGGCGAGACAAGGCTTGGCAGAGCACGGCACTTGTTTCAGCACATCCACGGCAGGAAGAAGGCTGGACTATGAGTGGGCACAGGACCGAGTCCCTCAGGCAGATGACCCTGCCTAGTGCAGCCAGTCTCAAATCTCCTGCTCCCGGGACTCTTTGATATCATTAAAAGGACTGAAGACCCTAAAGAGCTTTCCTGGGTTTTATCCATTAATATTAAAAGTCAAAACACAAAATGTTCTTAAATGTTCATTCAATAATTTGTTTAGAAGTGTCAAATTTCCTGGATTTGAATCCCATTTCTGCCACCTAGTAAGTGCTCAGTATGAGCTGTTGTTAGTATTAGCACAGCAGGTACTCAATACAGACTTGTTTGATTGTTACTTCTGAAGTGCAATATCTGGAATCTCCCACCATAGGATTCAAATCAGTGCCTCAATTTCAGCAAGGAGCTCTATATGTTACTATTGTTGCTGTGTAACTATATGCCATGTTGTTTCACTCTTGCAAACAGATTGGAATAGTACGAACCCTGGTAACAGAATGGACCCTTGCAATAGTCATAGCACCTTCTTGGCCAGAGGACAAATGTCCCCCCATGCTGAGAGACCTTGGCCAGCTTTTTAGCCTCTCTGAGCTTTATTTTGCCTGTTCTGTAAAACGAGATTAGTAACAGTGCCTGCCTCATAGGTTTGCTGTGAGAATTAACTAAAACATAAGGTTTCTGCCCTGCTCCACCCCCACCTGGCACATAGTTAGCACTCCCTAACTGTTACCTATTATTAATTTAAACCAAAGATTTTCAGTAACCAGTCTGTTACACCCCTCAGGTTCAACCTTCTAGAAATGCCACAAAAATGACACCCAAGGTGAGCAAGTTTGTGGGATTTTAGATCAGAAACTGTTGAATTATATTTCTAGAACTTTCTCTAGGTGCTGGGGTCATCAGAGACAAATCCCACAGCTGGTCAGTGTTTGGGGTGTGTCTGCTCCTTAGATACTGGTTGCACCAGCAGACACATCGGGGTCCCCACTGGCTGAGTCACATCTAGCATTTCCATCTCATCTGCCAACAGGAGCGCCATGATTGGCTCTGAAAGTGAAAGTCGCTCAGTCGTGTCCGACTCCTTGCGACCCCACAGACTATATAGTCCATGGAATTCTCCAGGCCAGAATCCTGGAGTGAGTAGCCTTTCCGTTCTCCAGGGGATCTTCCCAACCCAGGAATCGAACCAGGTTTTCCTGCATTGCAGGTGGATTCTTTACCAACTGAGCTGTCAGGGAAGCTCTGCTGCTGCTGCTGCTGCTAAGTCGCTTCAGTCGTGTCTGACTCTGCGCAACCCCAGGGACGGTAGCCCACCAGGCTTCCCTGTCCCTGGGATTCTCCAGGCAAGAACACTGGAGTGGGTTGCCATTTCCTTCTCCAATGCATGAAAGTGAAAAGTGAAAGTGAAGTCGCTCAGTCGTACCCAACCCTCAGCAACCCCATGGACTGCAGCCCACCAGGCTCCTCTGTCCATGGGATTTTCCAGACAAGAGTACTGGAGTGGGGTGCCATTGCCTTCTCCGAGGGAAGCTCTGGCTGTGCTCAAAAGTGTAGAAAGGTCCTAACCCTCACTGTGCCGAGTGCAGGGAGCCCTTCTAGCTGTGGCTGGTGATTCTTTCCAGAGCTGAGGCTGATGGAATTTGCAGCAAAGAAATAAAATTCCATTTCAGCAAAGTCCAAATCACTCCCACTTTCCCCCTTTGTGATTTTACAGTCTAAATCCTTCCTGATAGTTACTGCATGTGTTTCCCCCCTGCCCTGAGAATCACTTATAGATAATTCCCAGATTAAAAGACACGTTCCTTCTGGTTCTGGAAATTCATCTTTACATCGCAGCCCTGTGAACCTCTATCATATCTGCTTTGTAGACAAGTCGTTGTTATTCAGGGCTTCCCCAGTAGCTCAGTGGTAAGAATCTGCTTGCAATGCAGGAGCCACAGGAGACTCAGGTTCGATCCCTGGGTCAGGATCTCCTGGAGGGGCGTGGCAACCCACTCCAGTATCCTTGCCTGGAGAATTCCATGGACAGAGGAGCCTGGTGGACTATAGTCCATGGAGTCACAAAGAGTCGGACATGAATGAAGCAACTGAGCATATACACATTGTTATTCAACAATGCCACAGACATGTACTGACCTCCACCTGTTTGCCAAACATTGTGAATAGATACAAGGATAAAAAGGTGAACCACCTCTGAGCCAGCCCTGGCAGCTGTGTCTTGGGTGACATGGAGACAGCTGCACCAACCAAGGACTGCAGGGCAGAGGGAGGTGGGGGAGGGAAGGGCACCTGGCCAGGCTGCTGGAGGAAAAGGAGAGTGGCGATGGGACCTGCTTGCTCCAGGTTAGCAAGGACCATATCCCACCGTGTCCCCACTGTTTTGCTCTCTTGTGCTCCCCTCCGGTCCCTGCATGGCTGGCTCCTCAGGTTCCATTTGAAATGTTACCTCTGCAGAAAGATGCTCCTGTCCATCTGATTTGCAGTAGCCCCTCCTCCCAGCGCTCTTTCACACTGTCATGTTTTATTTTGCTCACAGCATCTATCATTAAACATTTCATTTACCTGTTCACTTGGACATCATATGTTTCCCTGACCTAGTAAATACCCAGTGAGCATTCATTTGCTGAATGACTGGCAGAGCCTCTAAATGAAGATGAATGAATGAACAACACAGTCGTAGATGCTAAATCACTAGTTGACATCCCATGAACAGTTTGGGAAAAGTTAAAAATAGTTAATGTAATAGCTGTAATTACTATCTTTAACATATTGGAATTTTTCATGAGAATATTAGACTGGGGGCTTCCATGATTACAGGATAAAATGGACCAAAATTAATATAAGAGAAATTTTGTAGTGAGGTCCTACCAACTAGAAACATACATCTGAGTAAAGACTTTAGTTCTAGAGACTTCAGGGGAAAATGACTGTTAGTTTTAACAGTTTATTCCATTACTGGCCTGAATACAAGAAGCTCAACCAGATGTGGGAGGCTAATACAGGGTAGCCAGCCAGCCAGCCATACCCCAGAGAATATTTCCAGGATCTTCCATTACACACTGATACATGCATATGTAACATTTTTATATGTAAATGCATATATTTTTTGTATGTTTATGTATATATACACAAGGGAATAATAAAATATGGGCAAACCGTTTAGCCAGTTGAGTTTGAGCTATACAGCTACCCCCAACAGGTCAGCTGTCCTATCTTTTAGGCACACTTGCAATGATGCTTTCTGGAACATTCTTGGTACTATTAAATAGTGAGTTCATTATCTGGCAAAAGTGCCATGGACATTTGAAACATTCTTACAGGTTTGGGCCATATTTTTGTATTTCTGGAGAGTTAATCAACTAGGAAAGATATAGTATGTATACCACTATTTAGGACTTCCCAGATGGTGCTAGTGGTGAAGAACGCACTTGCCAATGCAGGTTAGATGTAAAAGATGCAGGTTCGATCCCTGGCCTCAGAAGATCTGGAAGATCCCCTGGAGGAGGGCATGGCAACCCATTCCAGTATTCTTGCCTAGGAATACCATGGACAGAGGAACCTGGTGCGTTGCAGTCCATAGGATCACACAGAGTCAAACATGACTGAAGTGACTTAGTACACATGCATTCACATAGCACTGTTTAGTGACACTATTTAGTGCCAGACCCAGAGTAAGGAACCAAGCATGCAGAAAACCTGAATGGACTAATGATGGAAACAGACACACAACTAGCTGCTGTATGGAGCAGGGCTCCTGAAGTACACTCGGGAGTTAGGGGACCTGTTAAAGGGATTGTCATTGTGACCGGGGTTCCTAGAAGGCTTTCTAAAGGTGGTTTCAACAGCTAGAATATGATGGCCAAGTAGGGTCTTGCTGGATGTAGAATAGGAGGTGCTTGGGCTCAGGGAGCAAGGATGGCCTTACCAGACTAAAGGAACATATGTATGAAAGCAGGAGAATATAAATAGCCTGCAACATTGAAGATGCATAGATGTGGGCAAGAACAGATGAGGCTGCAGAAGCAAACAGGACCCTATCACCCTGGTTTGAAACCAGGGAATCTGAACCCTGTTCTGAAAGGTAAGGACTGTCGTGGAAGGATTGCCACAGACCTGCCTCTTAGAAAGAAGCCTTTGGCAGCTATGAAGATGCATCAGGGAATTCCTTGGAGGTCCAGTGGTTAGGACCACAGTGCTTTCACTGATGTGGCCCAGGTTCAGTCCCTGGTCAAGGAACTAGGATCGCACAGCCACATAGTGGGGTGGAAAAAAAAAAGTTACATCAGATGGGAGGAAGCCCCCAGTTCTTAGCAATAACTTCAGGGAGTAGAGGACCAAGGAGGGGAGATAGAGATGGAGAGAGTAGAAAGAGAGTGGCCTCAGGCTATGGGAAACAGAGGGGATGTGATGAAGAGAGGAGTGTGGAGGATGAGAACTGCTGTGCACCAGGCCTTGTTCTAGTGCCTGGGCTCCATAGTGGACAGAACAGAATGACAGCCCCACCTGATGGCTCTGGCAGCTCGTAGGAGGAGCCAAACAGAAATAAGCAAGTCTGTAGGTAATAAACCAGAGCTGGAGGACAATAAAGATAGCAAGGAATCCCCTGGTGGTCCAGCAGTTAGGAAGGACTCTGCACTTCTACTGCAGGGGGCATGCGTTCTGGCCCTGGTCGGGGATCTCGAAATATGGCTGAAAGAAAAAAAAGATAGCAGTCCTGATAAACAGAATGGGCTGCTTGAAATTTTAGACAAGTGGCTTGTGAAGGCCTGCAGGACCTGAGGAAACCAGCCCAGAGGCTCTTCGGGGAAAAGCATTCCAGGAGGAGTGAACAGCAATGCAAAGACCCTGGAGCGGAGTATGTCTGGCTTGTTCCAGGAACTTCAAAGTGCCTGTGTAGCTGGAAGGACCAGGAAGGAGAATAGCAGATGAGATAAGAGAGCTGCAGGGTGATGTGAGGGCAAGAAGGGTGTGAGGAAACTTACAGGCTGTTGCAAGAACTTTGCCTTTTACTCTGAGTGAGACGGGAACCAGTGAAGGGTTTTAAGCAGGCAGAGGGGGATGTGCTCAGACCTTGGTTGCTATAATCAGCTCTGGTTTAGGGTAGAGAACAGACAGGAAGGGGCAAGGGCAGAAGCAAGGAGACCTCCTTTAGCTGGGGCAGCAGAGGTGGTGAAAGTCATCAGATCCTGGCTTTATTTTAAAGGCCAAGCCACCAGGCATTGCTGATAGAGTAGATGTGTCTGAGGGAGAGAAGTCAAGGTGACTTTGAGAGTTTTGACCTGAGCAGCTGCAAGATTGGAATTGCCATCTTCCAAGGTCAGAAGATCAGAAGTGGAGCTGGTTTCCAAGTGGGGAGGAGGACAATCAGGGATTACTTAGGGTAGCGGGTTTGAGATGGCAAGAAATACTGTTCAGCTAGCAGGGAATTATAGAGGCCTGGGTCTCACCTGGCCTTCAGATGGAGCTTGGGACGGGGCAGCTAGGAAGGCCAGCTAGGCAGCACCCTGCACAGCGTTCTGATGGGACCATCCTCTCGTCTCTTAGGGTGTTTGGAATTCTGTCTTTAATGTCACGGTTCCTAATGGAGCTGTCTGTCATAATCACCAGGAAAGTGAAAGCAAAAGTTGCGCAGTCGTGTCCAACTCTTTGCAACCCCATGGACTATACAGTCCAAGAAATCCTTGGACTGGAGTGGGTAGCCTTTCCCTTCCCCACAGGATCTTCCCAACCACCAGGTGGGCTTTTTAAAGGTACAGATACCTGGGTCTCACTTCAAATCTATAGAACATGAATCTCAGAAGTGGGGACCAAAGCTAGGAAAATATTCAAAATCTGCATCAGGTGATTGTAATGAGCACCACTGCATAAGATTCCCCACATACAAGGGGCTTTCTGTTGGTTTTATTGCTGCTTTAAAACTAAGTGGGTCAAGACAATGAGAAGACAAGCTCCAATCTTAGCTTGGGAAAAACTGTTTGCAGAAGATATATTTGATAAAGGATTTTTTTCAGAATATATAAAGAATTCTTAAAACTCAACAATAAGAAGACAATCCAATTAAAAAATGAGCAAATACTTGAACAAGTACCTCACCAAAGAATATATGGCAAATGAACATACAGGAAACTGCAAGTTAAAGCAACAGTAAGCTACCATCACATACCTATTAGACAGGCCAAAATCCAAAACACTGGACAACACCAAATGCTGGTGAGGGTTTGGAGCACAAGGAACTCTCATTCATTGCTGGTGGGAATGCAAAACAGTACAGCCACTTGGGAAGAGTTAGGTAGTTTCTTGCAAAAGTAAACACATTTACCATACCATCCAACAGTCGCACTCCTTGGTATTTACTCAAAGGTGTTGAAAACTAATGTCCGTACAAATACCTGCATAAAAATGCTTATATTAGCTTTGTTCATAATTACAAAAAAATTGAAGAAACCAAGATGTTCTTCAGTAGGTGAATGGAATAAATCAATTGTGATATATCTAGACAATGGAATGTGATTCAGTACTAAAATGAGCTATCAAGCTATGAAAAAGCATGGAGGAATCTCAAATACATATTACATTGTTAAAGAAGTCAATCTGAAAAGGCAATGTACTGTATGATTCTAACCATATGACCTTCTGGGAAAGACAAGACTACAGTGAGAATAAAAAAGGTCAGTGGTTGCCAGGGGTTGAGGGGAGGGATAAATACTCGGAGAACAGGGGAAATCTATGGCAGCGAAACTACTCTGCATGATACTATAGTGGTGAATACGTGCCAGTGTACATTTGTCAAAACACATAGAATATACAATACCAAGAGTAAACCCTGATGTAAACTACTGACTCTGGTTGATAAAAAGCAAAACTAAGGGGGTGAAAATTTATGGAGAGGGCAGACAAAAGAACATAGGAGCCTGCCTTTTGTGCCAGGGACTCAGCAGGGGCTAGAAGTCGAGTAAGTGAATAGAGTGGGGCAATCACAGCGCTTGTGGAGCTTATATTCTGGAAAGCCTGTTTGAACAGCATAGAGACAGGAAGGGAAAGCAAGAGTGCCTGGAAATTGTGCCTCAGA
The DNA here is from genome assembly GCF_001704415.2 of Capra hircus. Classification (NCBI taxonomy): domain Eukaryota; kingdom Metazoa; phylum Chordata; class Mammalia; order Artiodactyla; family Bovidae; genus Capra; species Capra hircus. Next base: position 59,115,506 of record NC_030811.1, read on the forward strand.
CTGATCTTCTGTCTCTGCCTAGAGAGAGGTTCCCTGTGGTGTAGGGCAGAAAGGTATCACACTCAAAGCTCTGTACCAGGATAAGACCCCAAAGAGACGCTCTGTCATCATCCCACCTCCTTGGACCTCAGTGGAGTGCTTACCACCTCAGCCCTAGGCAGCTCCTGTTTCTTCCTGCCCACCTCTCTCCCCTCAACAGATGTCTTGACAGTCAAAAGAATTGAAAATTGGATTGCAAAGGGATATTTGACACCTATGTTTACAGACGCATTATTCTAATAGCCAAAAATGAAAGCAGCCCAAGTGTCCACCAATGGATGGATGGATAAGCAAAATGTGATACGTCCATACAGTGGAATATTATTCAGCTTCAGGTGGGAAGTTCTGACACACAGTACAACATGATCAATCTTGAGGACATTATGCTAAATGAAATGTCAGTCATATTTTTAAAAAATTTTATTGAAGCATAGTTTATTTGTGATATTGTATTCATTTTTTCTGTACAACAAAGTGGCTCAGTTATACACATATGTATTCCTGAAAAGTCAGTCATAAAAGGACAATTATTCTCAACAAAATATTAGTTCAGTTCAGTTCAGTCGCTCAGTCGTGTCCGACTCTTTGCAACCCCATGAATCGCAGCACGCCAGGCCTCCCTGTCCCTCACCAACTCCCGGAGTTCACTCAGACTCATGTCCATCGAGTCCGTGATGCCATCCAGCCATCTCATCCTCTGTCGTCCCCTTCTCCTCCTGCCCCCAATCCCTCCCAGCATCAGAGTCTTTTCCAATGAGTCAACTCTTCACATGAGGTGGCCAAAGTACTGGAGTTTCATAAAATAACAATTCTCTTTCTTAATTAAAAAAGAACTTTTTAATTGAAGTATAGTTGATTTACAATGTTGTGCCAATCCCTGCTGTACAGCAAAGGGACTCAATATACACATGCATGCGTCCTCTTTTCTAATCTTTTCCATGATGGTTTATCACAGGATATCGAATATAGTTCCCTCTGCTATACAGTAGGATTTTGTTGTTTATCCATCCTATATGTAATAGCTTGCATCTGCTAATCTCAGACTCCCAATCCTTCCCTTCCCCACCCTTCTCCCTCTTGGCAAACTCAAATCTGGGATCCACGTCCGTGAGTCTGTTTCTGTTTCATAGATAAGCTCATTTGTGTCATATTTTAGATTCCACATATAAGTGATATCACATGGTATTTGCCTTTCTCTTTCTGGCTTAGTATGATAATCTCTAGTTGTACATGAAAGGCCAATTCTTGTATGAGGTACCTAGATGGAGAGTTAAATTCCTTGAAACAGAAGGTAGATTACCAGGAGTTAGAAGGAGGGGAGGGAATGAGGAGCTGTTGTTGAATGGGTACAGAGTTTCAGTTTGGGAAAATTTAAAAAAAAAAAAAAAGTTGCAGTGCTAAATAGTGGTGATGGTGGCATAACAGTGTGAATGTATTAACACTCAAATTCTGAACTGTACACTTGAAATGGAAAATTTTATGTTAGGTGCAATTTACCACAATTTTATAAAAGGGAGTGAGGCACTTTTTATAATTAATCAATTAGCTTTCGGCTGTGCTGGGTCTTCATCTAGGTTCGGGCTTTCTCTAGCTGTGTTGAGAGGGGCTACTCTCCAGCCGCAGCGCGTGGGGCTCTCATTGCCATGTTTCTCCTGTTGTGGAGCAAGCGCTTCAGGAGTTGCAGCGTGTGGGCTCAGTAGCTGTTTCTCCTTCTCTGCTGTGCTGTCCCCCGGCCTCAGAGATTCAGCTTCTGCTCTAGAAGCTGGCTAGCTTTCTCAATTCCCTGGCTTGCACATGAACTCACAGGGCACTGCCTACCTCACTCTCCAGAGAGATTCTTTCAGCTTCCCTACTCACTGCCTCTTCCCTGTAGCCCCCAGTTCACATTTTCGAGAAATCAGATTGGTCATCCCACCTGGGGGGCGCAGGCACATTATAAGTGTCTGGCAAGTTTATGGGCTTGTATCCCTGCCCCAGTCAGTTTTGCCAAGTTAGTAGACAGCCTCCTGGGCAGTCCAGTCAGCAGGCCTCTGGCCACCCTACCCTCAATGGGCAGCAGGGATGGGGAGTTATGGGATTCACTGGAATAGCTGTGACCTAATAGGAACCCTTCAGCCTGACTGGTTCTCTATCCATCCCAAAGTCAGCCGTCTCTCCCTCCCTTCACTGTCCCCAGAACTGCACACCATTATTTGTTATTCTGTTGCTCATACACTCTGGAAACAATAAGTTATACACAGGGCAAGGCCTGCCTTATTCACTTTTATACACCCAAATCACCATATGGTAGCAGTCAAATGTTTGCTAATTAATTAATGAGCAGATGAAAACGGAGAGTTATGGATTTTTCTTTTTTGATATTTATTTTGATTTGGCTGCACCAGGTCTTAGCTGCAGCACTTGGGATCTTTGATCTTCTTTGTGACTTGCAGGATTGCTAGCTGTGGCATGTGAACTCTTAGCTGTGGCATATGGAATCTAGTTCCCTGACCAGGGATCAAACCCAAGCCCCTGCATTGGGAGCATGAAGTATCAGCCACTGGACCACCAGGGAAGTCCCAGAACCATAGATTTGGAATCGGAAGACCCCAGTTGAGTCACCCAAGGTTAACCTCTGTGACCTTTGAAAAAGCATCTAATTTCTCTGGGCCTCAGCCTCAAATTCTGCAGCATAAATGGGCTAAAATCCACCAGTGGTCCAAAATGTGTTCCGCTCCATCTCCGCAGAGAGTTAAATGAGTGTCTTTCCAGCAGGATTGCTTAAAGTCTTTCACATGATAATAGACTTTACAGACCTTCCAGAGAGAGAACACTTCCCAAATGCATTTGTCCCTATAGTCCTTTAAGCTTGGACATCCTATGTGGCTTGGGCAGGGAAGATGAAACATCTGTTTGGGATGCACATAATTCTAAGGGCTGATTTAGCCTCCAAGAATTCTGACTACATATAAATCCATTTACCACCTCCTGTCTATTCACCCAGGAGAAATTGCTTTGGGTTTTAGATTGGCTACCTTTAGTTGTTTCCTGTATATATCTCTCACTCGAGGTTGTCTGAGGTTCATTTTCCTCTGTGTGTTTACCCATGAACTGAAGGTAACCAAGGCCACTGAGTCAGATTCTATGAAGTTGTTTCTCCTTATCTCGAGGTGACGTGGTACCTCCTATTTCCAAGAAAGATAAGCACTGACACACCAGGCTACTGCGGCAGAAAAACCACGCGAAGGCATCCGAGAGGGCAGCCATGACCTAGGAAGTCCCCTGAGTTGTCATGTCACTGCCAGATCAGTATCTCGGCCGTGTAATTAGTGGGAGGCATAATCGAACATGCGGCTTTATTGTAGGAAAGTTAAGTAGCTTTCGGGCTTTCCTTGTGGCTCAGCTGGTAAAGAATCTGCTTGCAATGCAGGAGACCTGGGTTTGATCCCTGGGTTGGGAAGATCCCCTGGAGAAGGGAAAGGCTACCCACACTATCATTCTGGCCTGGAGAATTCCATGGACAGTCCATGGGGTCGCAAAGAGGCAGACACAACTGAGCGACTTTTCACTTGCACTTACTTGCACTTAAGTACTTTCCATGACTTTGATTAATGGTCAGATAGTATAACTGACTGGGGAACAAGATGCACTGTGAAATCAAAATACAGGGTGCTGGGGCTGCCGGAGCTGGGAAGTGCTCTCCTGTAGTAGTTTCTGGGGCTGTTCTCAGAAAGGACCTGAAACCTGGGTACCTTAAAACAAGAGTTCTCTTCAGGCCAGAAGTCTGAAGTCAGCTTGTCAACAGTACCGTATTCCTACAAAGCTCCTTGGGAAGGATCCTTCCTTGGCTTTTCCAGCTTCTGATAGCCCTAGGTGTTTTCCAGCTCTTGCCAGCATAGCTCCAATCTCTGCCTCCATCTTCACATGGCCTTCTTCCTTCTAGATCTGTGTCCAAAGTTTCCTCTTCTTAAAAGGACACCAGTCATATTGGATTGGGGGCCACCCTCATGACTTCATCTTGAGTATATTAGCAATAACCCTTTCTCCAAACAAGGTCACAGTCATAGGAACCAGAGATTAAGACTCCAGCATATCTCTTGGGGAACATGATTCAAAACATAACACCCCTCATTTTAAGAAAATTTTGAAAGTTGTGTTGCCTTTTAAAAAGTATTTTAAGTTTTTATTTATTAGACTGTGTTGACACAGTCAACATGGGGACATGGGGAATCTACTTCCCTGACCAGGAATAGAATCTGGGCCCCCTGCATTGGGAGCATGGAGTCTTAGCCACTGGATCACCCGGGAAGTCCAAACAATAAGCATGTTCAGGGAATTCCCTGGTGGCCTAGTTGTTAGGATTCTAGGTTTTCACTGCAGTAGCCCGAGTTCAAACCCTGGTCAGGAAACTGAGATCCTGTAAGCTGTGTGGTGTAGCCAAAGGAAAAAAGCATGTTTGGGGGTCAGCTGCATATGGTATGTTGTACTTGTCCCTCTGAGCCCTACCTGTGAACAATGACTATCTTATCTCTTCTTTTAGGCCTTCTTTTGGTTTTGAGAGAGGCGAATCCAGAGTCTAGGCACCTTCAGTATGAAAGGTAGCATTTAGGGTCAAGTATGTCCAGAGTACTTAAGACCATTTTTGCAGATGAGGGTACATCTCAAGTTACTGTAATGCAGTGCTTAGGAGCCAGCTGGGCTCTGGTTCGAATCCTGTGTCCACCACTTGGTACCTGCATGGCTCTGAGCATAGCGCTCTACTACTGTGAGCTGTGGCTTCCTCATAGGGAGATGGGATTGTATCCCATCTCATGTGAGGAGGATTTTGCCCCTTGGGAGATATGTGGCAATATCTGCAGATGTTTTTGACTGTCACAATTGAGGAATGCTATTGGCATTTAGTGAGTAGAGAGAGGCCAGGGATGCTGCTAAACACCCTACAATGCACAGGACCGCCCCCACAACCCAGAATTATCTGGCTTCAAAGGTCAATAGTTAGAAGGTGGAGAAACCCTGTCCATCATATGGGGATGATAACAATCTTTGAAAATAAGGCAGGCAAGGTGCCCAGTACATGCCTGGCATAGTGTCAGTCCAATAAATGGTAAGTCTACATGTTGAACAGTAGAGAGTTTGTGACAATCTCATAAAAGTATGTGAACTCATTAGAATTATCAGAGTAGGAATAGGAAAAAGGCTCTCAAACTCAGTGTTGTCCCTGAATTATGAATTCCCAAGAAACATAAGGAATGGAAAAAATACAATTGGCTAATGCAGGTAACGAGTCATATAGAAAGGATGAAAATATTAGTGGCATGCTTGTTATGGCACATATGTTGGCCTCTTTTCCTGCATCACCTCATTTAATCCATTTAGCAACATTAGGAGGTAAGAATCTTTATTCCCAATTTATAGGTAAAGAAACTGAGGCTCATAAGAGTTAAGATCCTATCCCTGGGTTACGTATCTATAAGTGGTAAAGTTGGTATTTGAATCCAAGTTTGTTACCAAGCCATGACTCTCTGTTGCCCTGCCCTGACTCATATGTAATCATTGCAACTGACAAACTTATTAGTCATGAACCCAGCAATGTGGATGCTGAGGAATGCAGCCAGGGAGGTCCTCAGGAGAATAAGGAACCTGTTGAAGGTGCCTCAACGATTTTAAAAGGTTTCTACCACTCTAAGATCTCCTCTCTTCTTCCCTGCCTTTGAATCCAGGCCCTCTTGATGTTCTATCTGGTGAAGCTGACAGCTGGACCTGGCCTGCCCTTGGGGAAAGATAAAAATGCTAAAAAATGAACCCATTTGCTTCCCATTAGTTTCCCATGACAAATCCTATTCCCTCAGGGTCACAGAGCACCAGCATTCTACAAAGCAGAGAGCATCTATTCTAACCCGAGATGTACAACAACAGCGCAAAAGTTGGGGGTGAAAAAATGGAAGTGTACTTGTGTACAATTTTTGAATACATGTGACGTGGTAAGATATCACATGAAGGTAGACAGTGATAAATTAAAGATATACACTATAATATAAACCCTAAAACAACCACTAAAATAACGATACAAAGATTTACAGCTAATGAGTCACAAAGGAGATAAAGGGGAACAGTTCACCAAAGAAGATAAACAAATGGCCAGTAAGCACTTGAAAAGATGCTCATCACTAGTTGTCAGGGAAATGCAAATCAACACCATAGTGAAATACTGCTTTATACCAACTAGGATGGCTATAAATGTAAAGACAGATATGAACAAATTTTGGAGAGAATGTGGAGAATTTAGAAACCTCATATACTGCTAGTGGGAATGTAAAATGGGGCAGTCACTTTGTAACAGACTGGCAGCAATTCAAATACAGAGCTATCGTTTGTTGTTGTTGTTGTTTTTCATTCACTAAGTCATGTCCAACTCTTTGCAAATGCATGAACTGCAGCATTCCAGGCTTCCCTGTCCTTCACTATCTCCTGGAGTTTGCTCAAACTCACGTCTACCGTGTTGGTGATGCCATCCAACCATCTTATCCTCTGTCACCCCTTTCTCCTCCTGCCCTCAATCTTTCCCAGCATCAGGGTCTTTTCCAAAGAGTTGGCTCTTCGCTTTAGGTGGCCAAAGCATTGGAGCTTCAGGTTTAGCATCAGTCCTTTCAGTGAATATTCAGGGTTGATTTCTTTTAGGCCTGGGAATTTTCATATGACTGAGCAATTCTACTCCTAGGAATATACACAGGAGAAATGAAACATATGTCCCCACAAAACATGAATATTTGTGGTAGCATTATTCATGAAATGTCCATTAACAGATGAATGGATAAACAAATGTGGTATATCCATACAGTGAAATTCATTTATAAAAAGGAATGAAGTATGGATACGTACTGCAACATGGTTGAACCATGAAGACATTCTACTAAGTGAAAGAAACCAGTCACAATAGGCCCGTATTATATGATTCCATTTGTATAAAATGTCCAGATTAGGCAAATCTATAAAGGCAAAAAGTAGATTCGTATTTGCTTAGGGCTGGGGGAGGGGTAAGAATGGGAGGATTTGGGGGTGATAGCTAAAGGTATACGGTTTCTTTTTGGAGTGATGTTCTATAAATATGGTGATGGCTACACAATTCTGTGTATATACTAGAAATCACTGAATTACACATTTTTTAAATTGGTGAATTGTATCTCAAACTGTCACAAAAAAGTAATCAAAAGTGGACAGAAAAAGAGGGAAAAAAGATTAAGTGGAACAAAGAGGAAATAAACATCAAGATGGACAATTTAAACTTAATCATATCAATCATCACATTAAATTTAAACGGTCTCTATCTCATTTATACTCTAATCTAAGATCAGTTTAAAGCACTTGCTTTCAAGCTATGCATCAAAGTCATCTGGAGGTTTAACAAATACCCAGAGTTTCTAATGGAATTTGTCCAGGGGTGAGGAGTCTGGGTATTGAGATTTTCACAAGTGCCCCTGGCATTCCCATGTGGTGCCAAGGGAAGAACCACTGCCTGTAAAACATGGTGTTTATACTGCAGTCTTTCTTGAATACATTTAGGGTTTTTTGCCATATCTGAGCACCATCTGGACCTGGAGATATATGACTGTATATGGGACAGCTATATCAAATCCCCAAAGGAAAACAATATAATTAAAATTTGTCTTAATATTGTTGCCTGTCAAGATTCTGAACCTGAGATCACTGAGTCCCCTATGGAAAGAGATTACCAGGACTGAGAACATCATAGTCACAGCAGCCCTGACCTGAGACTTTCCCCTTAGTGATGGCCAGAAAAATGAAAAGGGAGAGATTCCCCACTGAGGGGTTCAATTGTATTTAGCTCTGTGTCTTCCCAACTGTCTCTTCCTCACCACCACTGGATCACACTTCGGGGGATGCTGTTTAAATCCTTCAAGGTTAATTTCTTAAGGAAGTCATTCCTGGAAGTAGGACTATGAGGTTAGGACTGTAACTACCAGATTATCTGGCCTTACTTTCCCAATATTTAGGAGAAATGTAGCTTAAAAAGAATGGCAATGGCAATGGTGAAAAGGGAGAGAAGGTGAGAACCAGAAAAGAGCGTCATAAGTTGAACTTGGCACGGTGTTGACATTGGGGCTGGTGTTGCCAAGTAAGCCTAAAATGGGAGGCAGAGCAGAGGAGGCCCGCCTGCTGCCTGTGCGTGTATGAGCTCTGTCTCCCCTGCCTCCAGCCAGAGGAACTTCCTCCTCCCGCCCATGGGCTGCTCAAAAGAGGCTCCTCACCCCACTCACAGAAGTGCGGGGCCCAAGGGCATTGCCTGATTCCCTCCTCTGCCTCTGGAGCATTCTGAGCTAAGCAAAGTCTCCTAATTAGGCACCCAGAAATCAAAGTGCTAAGCTTTACCAAGAAGTATGTTTCAGAAACCTTCCAATTTAATCAACAATAAAGAATCAGCTATACTGTGAGAAAGCAGAAGTCTGACACTAACTGCACATGTTGCTTTTAAGAGGAAATGAATAAAGCAAACGGGAGCTAGAGTTCCTAAGTGTGATGGTGATAATCACATCGCCTTTAAAAATTAATGAATATTATTTCCTATAATAATAATAACTCTGGGCACTACCACCAGAGGCAATGTAGAGCCTCTGATGGTAATGTTCTCCATTCTGGTACTGTAAATGAAGCCATCTTGTTCTGTTGGGACTTTGCTCTAATAATCTCCAGCCAAATGCACCATAAGAAATAAAATACCACTCAGAGAGGCATTTAAGATGTCAGGGGAAATGACAAAAGCCTTCAACTGTCAGACATGAAATGAAACTATTTATGAGTCAATAGAAGATGAATTTTGTAGGGAGGAATTTGATACAAAGAAACCCAAACTGGTACTGTCAAAATTTCTTTCCTGCCTTTCAATCCACTTTCCTGGAAGAAGGCCAAGTCCACTGAAGGAAAGAAAAATAACACTTCTGGGTTCCCAGGAAGTTGTAAATTGAGGTGCCTGTTTTTAACTGCTCTTGAGTTCAGTTGTGGGGGCTCAGGCTAAGCCATTTAGTAAAACCAAAACAGATGCAGCCTTGCTTACAAGAATGAGAGCTGTTTCTTCCATATATCTCAACAGAGAAATAGGTTCTTCTAACAGCAGTGACCCCTTGGCAGATAAACTGGCACATTTACAAACAGACAAAAGGATTGCCAATGGGAGATTTTTTTTTACAATCCTTTCTATTTACTTTATTGTCATAGAAATGTTTTGATTAATTTTCTTTAAAAAACAGGACTTTGAGGCGGGGGGAAGGCTTCCTCAATAGACAATCTGAATAGGTCTATATCTATTAAGGAAATTGAATCTATAACCTTCCAAAACAGAAAGCGCCAGGCTCAGGAGGGTTCACCAGTGAATTCTGTCAAATAAATGTGGAAGAAATGATACCAGTTCTCTATGATTCCTTCCCAAAGATAGAAGCAGAAGAAATACTTTCTTAAATTGTTCTATGAGACCAGCACTACCCTAATACCAAAGCCAGACAAAAACACTACATTATTTCATGCAAAGGAACATTTCTGTATAGTATCATGATGTTAGTGGAGTTGTGGCACCATTTTGAGACCAGTCATTCAGAGTTTAAAGAAAAAAAAGAATTAAATTTTTAAGTGTAGACATCATGAACTTTTTAAAAGCCAAAAATTATTATAGCTTTTCAAACTAGAAAGGAAAAGGGCACTGAATCACCCTACAGGTTTTAATTTCAAGGAAGGTAAATATCAATTGCTATAATCCACATAAACAAAAAGCACCTTAAAAAAAAAAACAGTAAATGATTCTTGAATCAGAAAAGAGAATATCACTCTGCTATCTCTAGCTGTGATGGGTCCATTTCTTGCTCTGACCTCATTGTTATAGAATTCCAGACACCTATGTAGGTCCCTGGCTAGGCCAAGGTTTTTGGTCAGTCTAGCCCTGGAAGCTTGGAGAAGGCAATGGCACCCCACTCCAATACTCTTGCCTGGAAAATCCCATGGATGGAGGAGCCTGGTAGGCTGCAGTCCATGGAGTCTCTAGGAGTCGGACCTGACTGAGCGACTTCACTTTCACTTTTCACTTCCATGCATTGGAGAAGGAAATGGCAACCCACTCCAGTGTTCTTGCCTGGAGAATCCCAGGGACGGGGGAGCCTGGTGGGCTGCCATCTCTGGGTTCGCATAGAGTCGGACACGACTGAAGCGACTTAGCAGCAGCAGCAGCAGTAGCCCTGGAAGCTAGCTTTTGGTCATCTGAGGGATTTTCAGCAAAGTTAAATTTTTTCTTCTTTAGCTTTTTGTCTATTTTGCTTACTATTCCCCTTACCCACTTCTTTTTCTCATTTTTCTCTAACCTTTTAATTTTTCTAATTTAAAAATTTTCATCCCACTTTTATTGTGTTTTAGTTTTTATTTTTCATTTTATTTTTCCTCACATTTTTCTTCTTTTCAATTTCCCTCATTTTTATTTTTTCTCACATTTTTCTTTATTATGGGGGTGGGCACTGAGCAGAATACATAATATTCCCTTCAACATGTCCATGGAGTATGAAAAACTGCTCAAGAAATCCATCATCCTCAATCTCATTAAAGGAGGCTCTTGAGAAGAAATCATAAAGGATTCATGGATCAACATGGGCCATGGGAGGGACTAATACCCTACATGGAGCCATTACCTGACCACAAGGATCCCAGGTAGACTGAGCTGATGGTGTCCATGGGCTACACATGGGGAGGGATCCATGACTTGTAGATGAGCCAGAAGTATGATGAACTGAAGTGATGGTCACCCATGTGCTCCTAGCCAACAAGGTATCTGAGCTGGAGGGCTGTATCATTACCCTGAAACTGGCTCCTTTGACTAATCTAACCAACAGCTTCCCTCATTATCTATCCTGCAAAGTATAGCTCACCCAAAGCAGCAGAGCTTCACTCCTACTCTGAGAACAGTCAGAGCAGCAGCACATGGACATCAGTGGCCTGACAGCAGGCATCAGCAGTTACGATGGAGAGCCAGCAGCAGCCAAAGTGCTGCCAAGCCCCCACCTGGCTGGAGAAAACCACCCCAGCACCGCCCTTGGTGTGGCCCTGTGGTCTCCCCCTGCACCCACACATCACCAGCAGCACTGGCGGAACCCCTAGATGGACCCAAACTCCCCAGAGGGTATCCTCCAAAGAGAACTCCGTCCACACCAGGCAGCTTAGACAGGGTCACCACCAGAATTTGCCTGACAATGCGGCCCCAGCCTCTCTCCCAGCAGCAGCCAGGGGCCAATAGGAAGGTAAAAGCCCTTTACCTTCACCTGCACCTGTGTTTCAGGTCAATCAGAAAGAACCAGCCTGAAGCTGAAAGCCGAGCAAAGATGAAACCTCAATTAGTCCAGGCAGTGATATAAACCAGAAAGCGCATCGGGAGGTCAAGTGGGCTCCCTGCTCTTTACACATGATGATCACAAGATCCATGGAGCTCAGAGAGGTGGTTCAGGAGATCAGATACTAGAAGAAAACATTTGCGGGTAGGAGCTGAGCTGCTGTGGGTACAGGGCCCCTCCTGGAGAGGACTTTGCGTGGTGGAGGACGCAGGTGTGCAATCTGTCTGGGCTTCACTCAGGAGTTCAGATAAGGAGATAGCCACCATCTCTATGACCTTCAAAAGCATAGTATCCAAGATAACTGGCAGTTCAAAGGACTGCCACGGGGCACGAAGGAGACAAGAGGAGAGGACCCTGGCTGGAGCCCCAGGCCAGCCCGTGCCCTGCACCTGAATGAACTTCTGAGGCTGGACTGTTAACCCTGGGCATTTCTCCTCTTCCCTGCTCTTCTCCATCCTGTCTTCTGTGTTTGTTGGGGAGGGGAAATGGCTCAGTAGAAATAAATGCAATAAAAAAACATATTTGGGGGGCTTCCCTGGGTAAACGCAGGAGACATGGGTTAGATCCCTGATCTAGGAAGATCCCACATGCCACAGAGCAACTAAGCCTGTGCGCCACAACTACTGAGCCTGTGCTCTTGAGCCTGGGAGCTGCAGCTACTGAAGTCCATGTACTCTAGAGCCCATGCTCCGCAAAAGAAGCCGCCACAATGAGAAGCCCGAGCACCACAACTAGAGAGCATCCCCTGCGGTCCACAGCTAGAGAAAATCCCATGCAGCAACCAAGACCCAGTACAGCCTATACAGATACATGAAACATTCTGTTTAAACATAATCAGTTTAAAAACTACCCTGCTTTACTGCTACAGCTGTCACAAGACACTCATCAACCACTGGGCAAGAAATAGGCCCTTGTCAAAATTTTCTCATGACCCAATTGAATAAAAACAAAAACCTCTTTTCTGGGGGGAAATCAAAGCCTGGTGAAACTTTCCTGAGAATGAGGCAAAGGTCAATGAGTTATAAAGGGGTCAACATGTGGAGCCGTGACACCGTCTTTTCTTGCTGGAGAAACAAGACCTGAGGATCACATCCGTATGATACACTTCACTGTGAGGCAACCACTTCAGTATTTATAAGCTTAAAACAATGCGTTTGTATTCTGTCTCATGACACCCGGCCTTCTGGGTCCCCAGTCCTAACTTGGGAATGTTCACGGGTCTCTTCGATTAGCTCCAGACTCACCTTCCTGGATCCTTGTTCCCCTTCAACTTCCTCCTCTCCACCCTGGGTCACATATCCCTCCTCCCTAAAATTATCCTGTCTTCTCTTTTTTCCCTTTGAGTTCAAAGAGCACTCCTTTTTATTTTTTAAAGATTTCCTCCCAGTCTTTGTTGAAGTCTGACTGAAGCACACTAAACTGCTTATATTTAAAGAGTACAATTCTATCAGTTTTGACATACTAACACATACAACCATGAAACCCCAAACATTTCTAGCATCCCCCAAAGTTTCCTTGCGTCCTTTTTTAACCCATTAATCCTATCCCAAGAAGCTGCTGATCTGCTTTCTCTGTATATAGATTAGTTTGTATTTTTCCATGGAATCATAAAATATTTAGTTTTTTGGGGGGTGGGGACGTGGCTTTCAGTTATGGTTTTGAGAGTCTTCCATATTGTGGGTTCAGTTCAGTTCAGTCGCTCAATCGTGTCCGACTCTTTGTGACCCCATGAACCACAGCACGCCAGGCCTCCCTGTCCATCACCAACTCCCGGAGTTCACCCAAACTCATGTCCATCGAATTGGTGATGCCATCTAACCATCTCATCCTCTGTCATCCCCTTCTCCTCCTGCCCCCAATCCCTCTCAGCATCAGAGTCTTTTCCAGTGAGTCAATTCTTCGCATGAGGTGGCCAAAGTATTGGAGTTTCACCTTTAGCATCAGTCCTTCCAAAGAACACCCAGGACTGGTCTCCTTTAGGATGGACTGGTTGGATCTCCTTGCAGTCCAAGGGACTCTCAAGAGTCTTTTCCAACACCACACTTCAAAAGCATCAATTCTTCAGCGCTCAGCTTTCTTCGCAGTCCAACTCTCACATCCATACATGACCACTGGAAAAACCATAGCCTTGACTAGATGGACTTTGGTGGCAAAGTAATGTCTCTGCTTTTGAATATGCTGTCTAGGTTGGTCATAACTTTCCTTCCAAGGAGTAAGCATCTTCTAATTTCATGGCTGCAGTCACCATCTGCAGTGATTTTGGAGCCCAAAAAAATAAAGTCTGACACTGTTTCTACTGTTTCCCCATCTATTTACCATGAAGTGATGGGACCAGACGCCATGATCTTAGTTTTCTGAATGTTGAGCTTTAAGCCAACCTTTTTACTCTCCTCTTTCACTTTCATCAAGATGCTTTTTAGTTCCTCTTCCCTTTCTGCCATAAGGGTGGTGTCATCTGCATATCTGAGGTTATTGATATTTCTCCCGGCAATCTTGATTCCAGCTTGTGCTTCTTCCAGCCCAGGGTTTCTCATGATGTACTCTGCATAGAAGTTGAATAAGCAGGGTCACAATATACAGCCTTGACATACTCCTTTTCCTATTCTGAACCAGTCTGTTGTTCCATGTCCAGTTCTAACTGTTGCTTCCTGATCTGCATATAGGTTTCTCAAGAGGCAGGTCAGGTGGTCTGGTATTCCCATCTCTTTCAGAATTTTCCAGAGCTTATTGTCATCCACACAGTCAAAGGCTTTGGCATAGTCAATAAAGCAGAAATAGATGTTTTTCTGAAACTCTTTTCCTTTTTCCACGATCCAGCAGATGTTGGCAATTTGATCTCTGGTTCCTCTCCCTTTCCTAAAACCAGCTTGAACATCTGGAAGCTCACGGTTCACTTATTGCTGAAGCCTGGCTTGGAGAATTTTGAGCATTACTTTACTAGTGTGTGAGATGAGTGCAATTGTGTGGTATTAACAGTTTTTTATTACTGAGTAGTATTCTACTATATGGATGATATACCACAATTTGTTTATCCATTCTCTACTGGTGGATTTAGGTTGTTTCTGGGTTTTTGCTTTATAGTAAAGTTCCTATTAAAATTCATGTAAAAGACTGGGTTTATGCTTTCATTTCTCCTTGGTAAATACTTAGGAATGGAATTGTTGGGGTTTTCCCTGGCGGCTCAGATGGTAAAGAATCTGCCTGCAATGCAGGAGACCTAGGCTTGATCCCTGGGTTGGGATGGTCCTCTGGAGAAGGAAATGGCTGTCCACTCTAGTATTCTTGCCTGTAGAATCCTATGGGCAGGGGAGCCCACCAGGCTATAGTCCATGGGGTCTCAAAGAGTCAGACATGAGCGACTGACATTTAACTTTTCATGCTAGATGTATGTTGAGCTTTTTAAGAAATTGCCAAACTGATTTCCAAAGTGGTTGTATCTTCTCACACTGCCACCAGAAATGTATGCGAGTGTCAATTGCTCCACATTCTCACCAACATTTGGTGTAGTCAATCATTTAAAATTTAGCCATCCTGTTGTGACTTTTGCTTGTTTCAGTGCACAGTAGTTTAGCTACATTTTGGCTTTATTTATTTTCATTCTTTCTTTTTTAGGACTTTTATTTATGTGGCTGTGTCAGGTCTTACTTGTGGCATGCAGAATCTTTAGTTGTGGCTTGCAAACTCTTAGCTGTGGCAAGTGAACTCTTAGTTTCAGCATGTGGGATCTAGTCCTGGGATCAAACCCAGGACCCCAGCATTGGGAGCATAGAGTCTTAGCTACTGGACCACCAGGAAAGTCCCTGGCTTCATTTCTAAAAGGTGGAACATACACTTCTGTTTATAGGAAACAAAACCAGATTATGTTTGCTGTGCCACTGAAGTTAATAGTTTCCCTCTTACCCTCCAAAGTGTTCTAGATTAAACAATAAAAATGTTCCAGCCCAACTAGCAATGCCCCTAGGCTGTCCATCCATAGCCACAAAAGCCCATTAAGGCATTCTGATCAACAAAGATTTCTCCCTCCTCTTAAGATATTTTCAGGTTAAATTTTTTTTTTTCTTTATCACAACAGAATTACAGGAGGAAAGGAGTAGAATAATGTAGCCTAGTGCTAGGGTGAGGAAGCAAGTAGAGGAGATAAAGAGGGTCAGACAAGATCCTGTTGGCTTTTGGGCTGCACACAGTCATGAGGAACATAAGTAAGATCTATCCCCTAACTTTCCCCCACAAATGCCCTTTTTTTGGTCTAGCTAGTTTGACTTGGATTTCTGTCATCTGCAATTAAGAGTCCCAACCAGTATACAAAGAAAGTCAACAGCGTTTTTTCAAGTCTTGGTTGGCTCACATTTCACCTCTGAAGTATCTCTGCCTTCCCTGAGAGTTGTTTTTTGCTGACCTAACCTGAGGAATTTAAAGCAGAAACATCGGTCACATTGATTGGGGATGAAACTTCAGGGGTCAATGAACACCCAGGATCAAAGTATTCAGTGGTACCACCTCATGGTTTGTTTAACTGAATCTCCATGGGGTGGCTAAGAGTCGGCACGACTGAGCGCCTACACTTTCACTTTTATGCATTGGAGAAGGAAATGGCAACCCACTCCAGTATTCTTGCCTGGAGAATCCCAGGGACAGAGGAGCCTGGTGGGCTGCCGTCTATGGGGTCGCACAGAGTCGGACACGACTGAAGCGACTTAGCAGCAGCAGCAGCTCCATGTATTCGCTGTAATACAGCCGACTCTTTAATTTTTAAACTGTCGTTTAGTGGCATGATGCAAAAACCCTTCTGAATTTTGAGAAGCCAGCTTCCATTTCCAACTAGCATGTTCTTCCTCCTTAATAACTAGATTTAATTCTTACAGAAAATATCCGTATTTACTCAGAGCGCTAAACGTGCAAACGAGCAACGCAGTAAGTGACCTACGCGAACACAACTAACCGGCGGTGTCCGCCCTCTCCTAGTAGCATAGAGTTGCTAGGGTTGTATGTAAGCAGGGTAAAGGTAATACACAAGAGGAAGAAAAGAGGAGGACGAAAGAGGGCGGCGGAAGATAAAAAGTTCCCATTCAGTCCTCGAATGTTCTCAGCACACAGGCTAGGCTCCGGACCCGTAGGTGTGCCTCCCACACAGGGAGTGTCTTCGCCCTGTCCCCACGCCCCAAAGACGGACTAAATTTGGGCTGATGGCCGGGTAGCGTTTGCCGCACCCCTAGCTGCAGCCCACCGAAAAGCTGTCGGGAGTCCCGCCTCGGGCGAGACTAAAAACCCTCTATGCAGTGCACCCAGCCTTTGGTCCCCGATAGCAACCTGAGCTCGGGGGCAGCGGACCGGAGAACAGCCTTCGGTTGACCAGCCGCTGCACGGGTGGCGTCGGCCCCACCTCTTCAGCCTCTAAGCCCCGCCTCCACGCTCCTGGGGCCCGCCCCCTTCCGCCCAGGCCCTGCTTCTGCTTTCGGGGTTCCATCACCACCTCTTCGCGCTGGGGCCAGCCCTCTCGCAGCATAGCCCCGGGTCTCACACTCTTGGGCCTTGCATTCCACCATCTCGCGTCCTGGCACCGCCCCCGCGCCCCGCGGCCCCGCCTCCTGAACATCAGGGCCCGCCCCACGCTCTCGGGTTTGACGCCCTGGTGTCCGGGGTAGAGCTCCGGCCCCGCCCCCACGTGCCCTCGGAGTCCGGGGGAGGGTTGGCGCTCACGAGGAGGCGTGGCCGTAGTGCGGGAGGAGGCGCGGGCCTGGCGGCCGGGACTTTGGCTTTGACACAGACGGCGATAGGCGGCTGTGGCTTTGGTGCTGGGCTCTGGACCCGATTCTTGCGATCCCGCGTCCAAGTCGGGGGAAGGACTTTTCGTTTGGATGAACGCAACTGCGGCAGCGCCGCCAGTCCTGGTGCAGCCGCAAGACCTGGTGCAGCCGCAGCGGCCGCATTTCACCGCCGCTGCCGCCTCCGCGAAGCCCTGCAGCTCCTGCCGGTTCTGGGAGAGCCACTCAAGAGTTTTCTCCAGCAGAAACAGCTGGGACGCGCGGCCCGGGGTGGCGTGGGAGGGATCCCGCGACCAGCCGCTGATCAGCACTTGCGCCGGCGCTGTCCCGGGCTGGGCTCAGGCTTCGGAGCCGCAGGTGGAAGGAGGACGCCCCGAAGGAGCAGCTGAGAGGTGGGGCGCTAGGAACGGCGCCGAATCTGGTAGAGGAAGATAAACCCTTTCTCCGTGCCCGCACTAGTGAGGATGGAATTCCAAAGTTGCTGGTGGTGCTGAGTGTCAGGAGCAGGGCCCGTGGGGATGCCCACTCCCTTTTGCCTGAGAGTTTAAATAGGAGCGACTGGAGGCGGGGAGATGGCCCCAGTGCTGTAAGAGTTGAGAGGCAAGGAGGAGAGGTGTAGGCTGGTGGGGATAGGTCTCTTTCCAGAAGAAGCTGCTTATAGCGTTTTTGACCCTAACGTGATAAAAATTGAGCTTCACTAGAGGAAAATCCTCATGGGACAGCCCCCTTATGTGTGTTTTCTGAGGTTCACAGACATCAGTCCTGGACTCCTGGCTAGGAATCCCAGCTGTAGGTAGGGAGTGCTAATGCAAACTGATTAACTGATTCAATCGATTTGTGTTTGTTTTCCAGGTGGCCAAGTGAAAGGTAGTTTTGGACACTCGGGCAGGGTTATTTAATGTTTGTCTAGGTAACCATTTCATGCCCTGAATCCTGCACCTTCCCTTCTGTGCCTGTGAGGTCTACTGGGCTTCCTGCCTAGCCAAAAGGCTTCCTGGACTCCTGATCCTGCCATGGGGAGCACGCTGGGCTGCCACCGCTCCATCCCCCGGGACCCCTCGGACCTGTCCCATAGTCGCAAGTTCAGCGCAGCCTGCAACTTCAGCAACATCCTGGTCAACCAGGAGAGACTTAACATCAACACCGCCACGGAGGAGGAGCTGATGACCCTGCCTGGGGTGACGCGCGCGGTGGCACGGAGCATTGTGGAGTACCGCGAGTACATCGGTGGCTTCAAGAAAGTGGAGGACCTGGCACTGGTCAGTGGCGTGGGCGCCACCAAGCTGGAGCAGGTCAAGTTTGAGATCTGCGTGAGCAGCAAGGGCAGCTCGGCGCAGCACTCCCCCAGCTCCCTGCGGAGGGACTTGATGGCCGAGCAGCAGCCTCACCACCTGGCCGCCGCCGCTGCCGTGCCCCTCACCCCGCGTGTCAACATCAACACAGCCACCCCGGCTCAGCTCATGAGCGTGCGGGGCCTCACGGAGAAGATGGCCGTCAGCATCGTGGACTACCGCCGTGAGCACGGGCCCTTCCGCAGCGTCGAGGACCTGGTGAGGATGGGTGGGATCAATGCCGCCTTCCTGGACAGGATACGGCACCAGGTGTTTGCTGAGAGGTCCAGGCCTCCGTCCACCCACACCAACGGCGGTCTGACCTTCACCGCCAAGCCTCACCCCAGCCCCACCTCGCTAAGCTTGCAGAGTGAAGACCTAGACCTGCCTCCTGGGGGGCCCACGCAGATCATCTCCACGAGGCCCTCGGTGGAGGCCTTTGGAGGCACGAGGGACGGGCGGCCTGTGCTGAGGCTGGCCACCTGGAACTTGCAGGGCTGTTCAGTGGAGAAGGCCAACAACCCCGGGGTGCGAGAGGTGGTGTGCATGACCCTCCTGGAAAACAGGTGAGGATAAGAACCAGCAAGGGCATTGGGTATGAAGGCAGCTCTTGCATGGCCTCATCTGTGCATGCAAATGAGTGGATTTGGGGGCGGGTATGGAGAGGGCAAGATTTTTTAAATCAGTGGGCTTGAGGCCATAGCCAATATGGTGCAGTATTCTGAGTGGCTGAACTCTCCTACTCCAGAATTTTCTAAATAGAGCCATCTGGACTTGAGGTCTGTATCTTGAAGATGGTATATCTGAGGTTAATTCCTAAATTTGGGGTCAGTGGAGACTGTATTAGTGTTACTGCTTTGGAAAATGTTTGACTCCCAAGACATCATGGGGTTTACACCAGATGAGGCACTCAGAGCCTGGGAACTCAGAGCCATGGGTGAAAGAGCTAGTCAGAGTTTTTTTTTTTTTTTTTTTCCTTAGGAGGCAAAGTCACATTTCTTCTACCAAATATGCTTATTTTGTGTCCAGAAAAAAATCTTTGCAAAGACCAGGTGTTTGCAAACATACACGCTATGTAAATATATTTACCAAAACGCTACAAATGAATCACCCTTCATTCTTTTTCCTTATTTAGCCTGAAGGTGGTTTTTAGGCCCACAGTTACAGCCCCAAATATATGTAAACCTCCCCTATCCGAGGGCCAGCAAAGGCCAAACACTATGCTAAACACTGCCCGGATTTCCACATTTGAACCATAGAAGAAGAGAGTTGTATGATGCCCTCTTATCACTGAGTGTTTACCTTATTCACAACGCTACTCTCTGTGGGAACTTCCGTTGACACTCCCTAAAAACAAAACAATATTATTGTAGCAGTAACTCCTGCTGTTAGTGAAATAGTGCATTATATAACACAATCAACTTTGGGAAGGAAAGAAATATTTCTAATAGTCCCTTCCAGGGCAAAACCCAAACTCATGTCCATACGGATCCTGCTCTGAAGGGAATTGGCCCTGCCACCATTCCACACCACCCCCCACTCCACGCCCACTTCTGCCTTGAGATGCAGTATGCTTGGGACCACGCGCTGTTTTTTTGCATTGGGTTGTTGGTGACATGAAGTGAGTTCTCAGCGGGAAATCACAGTGCATTGTAGCAGAACATCAGGAAAAATAAGTGAGGAGAAAACCGGGTCAAAGCATTTCCCTGGCACTGTCCCACTGGCGTGCTCCATCACTGAGTGTTAGGAACTTGCTCCACTCAGGGAACGGGACCTGGGGAACCTGAATGCACTTCCTGCAACTCCACATCCTCTATTTCGCATCACAACTCACTCCTTTCGCAAAATCATGTAGTACACAGGGGAGAACAGGAGTCAACCCAGGAGATGCCTGTGCGGAATGCCTGGACAATTGTTCCTTTCATCCATGGCCACATGGCTGTACGTCTGGGCAAACAGAAGGGAGGCAGAGGGCTGACTGTTTAATTCCTATTATGAGTTTTCTTAAGGCTTAGTTTGGGGATGGAGGAGGATGAATCAGGAGCTGAAGTTGCCCCCATGGGGATGACCGATTAGGTAGCCCTTGCCCACTTACCATGACAGATTCGAGTGTGGTCTCTGGAAACCAGCATCAGCCACTGCCACAGGAACCTTGGGTTTTCCGCAACCTCTGGGTGGTTCTGATACGCGATAAGGTTTGCACCCTGTTGTACTGTGTGTCGGCAGTCAGATGTCCTGTGGGCTGCTCTGTGAACATTTTCCCTGAAGTGTCTTTTCTGACAAGTCCGGTGAGTCCAGGCAGCGCTTTCTAGGTATATTTTCTTTGATGGTTCCAATCATCCTTGTAGTTATTCAACCATGTGATGGTCTTTTTGGACAGAGCTTGAAGGGCTCATTTAGGTTCTAGAACAGATGAATGTGAAGGGTGGAAAATGGGAGAGTGAGCAGGAAACAGCCGACTTCAGAGCGGGCTCCAGTCTGCGGTGCGGACTGGAGCAACCAGGAGCACCGAGAAAGAGCGGTAACTTGCCCGGTGAGGGATTTGTCCTGGTGTCTCTTCTTTAGATTTCCTAGGGGGTGATGCTTTGTTGAAGATAGTTGACTATTGTCCTCAAGTGAGAGTTTAGGAAGAGCTTACCCAGAAGAGTGAGCTTACCCAGAATGGTGTAGAAGGGAGCATCTGGCAGCCACTTTAAATGTGACCCGTGTCGCCATCATATTTCTCACTCTTGGCCACATCTGTTGTCCTGTGGGTTGGTGTTTCTTTTTGCCTGTTCATGATGTGTTCAGTGTTCTGGGCACTCTAAGCAACTTGTTAGTGTTTGGTAAACCTGAAGTAATTGGCTTAGGGCCTGACTCCCTGCAGAACTGGAATGGATCCATTGGTCTAGGGCACTGAAAGATGCCTGGTTGTGACAAGATCACATGTCCTCAAAACAGCAGTGTACATTCTCCAAGAGCTGTGTTCATCCTAATTCACAAAATTATCTCACATTCAAATTGATCCTTTTATTAGCAAGAGGAAAGAAATTTAATTTGAGCAAGAATGGATGTAGGTAATTTTGGGGGTGCTCTTTATATATATGTATATACACACACACGCACATATACATATATATAATATATATATTATAGTAGTTATGTGACTTTTGAATGTGCCTTTGTATTTTCACAGCTTTCTCAGTAACTCTGGGAAGTAGGTAATGCATGCTTTTATTATTGAGTCTCCATCTTTGAGTAAGGAAACTAAAACCAAAGAAGTTAAGTGACTTGCCTCTATCCCACAGCTCATTATTATGTCAGCTGGGACTAGGACCCAGAACCTTCTGACTTTAGACCTGTGCTCTTTGCAAGTGTGCTGTTTTATAAGCACCTCACTTTTATCCTGCCTCTTGTTCAGACATTCCGCACTCTGCCTAACCAGGGGCGTTTGCCAACTTGTGTACTAGTCCTATTTTCATACATTAAATTCATTGTAAAGAAAAAAAGAAAACCCCCAGCTCCACCTCTTTATGTGTTAAATTGGTGAAATTCCTTAACTTCTCGAAGTTCAGGTTTTCCATATGATAAATGTAGCTAATGTAAAACACACACATACACACAGAGGAACACAAACCCTTAGGCACTTTTTTTGCAAAGGGAATAGCTGGCCCTTGTTTTCCTCTCTGTGGGGTTGTGTGTATTTTCTTAGACTAAAGCATGCCTGGCTGAGACTCTTAACAGGATGGAGTCTTTTCTGGCCCTGGGATGCTGCTGCCTTAGTGGACAAGTTTGTATGAGCTACGAGAAATCATGTTTTGCACATGCAGCCTGAGATAGGGCAGAAAGCTCAATAATCACGATTACCAGGAACCTTCAAGGATGTCACGCTGTGGCACACAACTGACAGGTTTCATCAGATCCCTTTGTCGAGTGTCAATCTTAGGCAATGTTTTTCCTTGTTTTCAGGATTTATGGAGCAAGTCTAAAAGAGGATTGCTTCTGCTAAATACTCTTGCAAAATTTAATGGTAGCCCACATATGGAATGAAGATTGTTTATGTTTTTCTCTTCCAGTTTTATTGTGATATATTTGACATATAGCACTGTAGAAGTTTAAAGTATACAGCATAATGATTTGACTTACAGATGTTATGCAATGATGACCACAGTAAGTTAGTGAAAATCCATCATCTCGTATAGGTACAAAATCAAAGAAATAGAAAAAAAACCATTTTTTCCTTGTGATGAGAGCTCTTAGGATTTACTCTAACAACTTTCATGGATTACGTGCAGAAGTGCTAATTATGTTCATCATGTTATACATTGTCTCACTAGTACTTTTTCACCTTTTAACTGGAAATTTGTACTTTTTGACTACCTTCTTCCAACTCCCCCTCCCTCTATGCCTCACCTCTTATAACCACAGATCTGATCTCTTTTCCTAGGAGTTTGTTTTTTGAAGTGAGCTTGACCTATAGCACTAAGTTAGTTCCTGATGTACCACATAATGATTCAATATCTCTATATGTTTCAAAATGATCACCATGATAAGTCTAGTTATGAACTGTCACTGTACAAAGATACTATATAAAATCATTGATTGTATTCTCCACACTGAACACTGTACTTGTGACTCACTTCTTTTGTAATTTGAAGTTTCTACCTGTTAATCTCCCTCACTTGCTTCTCTTCTCCCCCGCTTCCCCTCTGGCAACTGTTGGTTCTCTGTATCTATGACTCTGTGTTTAGCTATGTTTGTTAATTTGCTCTGTTTTCTAAATTCCACGTATAGTAGTAATACTTTAGTCGCTAAGTCGAGTCCTACTCTTGCGACCCCGTGACGAGTAGCCTGCCAGGCTCCTCTGTCCTTGGGCTTCTCCAGGCAAGAATACTGGAGTGGATTGCCATCCCTTCTCCAGGGAAATTGCACATATGGTATTTGTCTTTTTCTGTCTGACTTATTTCACTTAGCATAATATCCTCCAAGTCCATCCATGTTGTTACAGATGGCAAAATTTCATTCTTTTCATGGTTGAGTAATGTTCCATTATGTGTGTGTGTGTCTATGTATATAGAACATCTTTATCCTTTCATTTATCAGTGGGAACTTAGGTTGCTTCCATATCTTGGTTATTGTAAACATTGCTTCAATGAACATACAGGTACATGTATCTCTTTCTTTGGATCTGGACCCTGCAGTGGAATTGCTGGATCACACAGTAGTTCTAGTTTTAGTTTTTTTGAGGAACTTCCATGCTGTTTTCCGTAGTGGCTATGCCAATTTACATTCCCACCAACAGTGCGCAAGTGTTCCTTTTTCTTCACGTCCTTGTCAACATTTGTTATTTGTAGTCTTTTTGATGATAGCCATTCTGACAGGTGTAAGGAAATATCTCGTTGTGATTTTAACTTGCATCTCCCGATAATTAGTGACTTTGAGAAGGTTGTTTGAATTTTACTTTTTGTTTTTTGCTGAGGAATTGTTCAATTTTGAACAGTCCATTTGGTTTCTGAAAGCATAAGCACTGTAGGAGCTGACAGATAATCTCCAGAAGAAATGAGAAGTTTAGCATCCCACTTGCACATTTTCCCATGGTCTCCATCAGAAGGGAATATGAGTGTCAAAGTCTTGAGCCTTTTAATGGTCTGAATCTGTTTTCTTGCCTCATACTTGTTTGTGGTATCAAAGCACAAGGTGACTTAGTGCATGAGAGCACACACTCCTCGTGAAAAAAGGGATTTTAGTTTGTCAGACTCAATAGGCTCAGTATAAACACTGCCCATCTTGTTGTTTGATTCATTCATGGAAAAACACATATTAAATGGCTGCTGTGTATATATATATATGCTAAATTTGGGAGTCAGACTGGCCCTGTTTTTAAACCAGGTTTAGCAAATGTGAACCAGCTTTTATGGCTCAGCCTCAAAACATTCGGAAAATCCACACATTTTATCAGAAGTCACTGAGTAGGACTGGTACTGGGTTGAATTTTTAATAAGAGTAATGGGCTCATCCTGAGGGACTGAAAGTTGGTGGATGCAGCCAGACATACCATCTGGGGGCAAAGTGCCCAGCAGTTGCCTTAAAGTAGGAATTGTGAAATCTATTTTGACAGCTGTGGAAATGGAGGCTCAGAGAGATTAAATAGCATCCATGTGGCCTTCAGAAACGAAGATGTTGGAATCAGGTTTTGAAGGCAGGCATGTTTGATTTCAGAGCAGGGAACGAAGGTATCTCTTCCCAAATTCCGTGGCCTTGACTGACCCTCACCCACCTGCTCTTTCCTCCCTCTCTTGGGCCTCAGGCTGGCCAGGCATCCGAGCTTTACCTAGACTCTCAGGCTGCTGGAGACTTCTGCTCCCTTCCTGTTTTTGTTCCTCTGAAGGACAGGGCTTTGGGCCAGAGGTAGAGCACTCCAGAGGGTGCCAGGTCCCCCCCGCCCCCCGCCCGGCCTTGCTCTGGGACCCTCAAATGTGAGTCTGTGACCTTGGCTCCACTCCAAGGCCGAGTTCCGGTTTTCTGAGCCAGGGAGCTCTGGGTTTCCAGAAAGAAAGGTGGTCAGTAGTAAGACTGCTGAGGATTAATGAGAGAAGAGGGTGTGAATGAAGGGAAGGCCTGGGGTGGGCAGACACAGGGCTTATTTCACCAAAGGGACAGCTCTTTCTTTTGTCATTCCAGAAAGCTGGGCCCATTGCGATCTGATTTGTAGTGGGGGAGGGGGTGTGTGTTGAAACTATTGATTCTTCTAGAAGATAATCATTCCTTTATTATTTATTCATTCAACAGAAATTTTTTGAGCTCTCACTAAGTACCAGGCTCTGGTAATAAAGTGTAGGATAAGACAAAGCCAGTGCTCTTATAGAGTTTCCATTTTAGGCAGGAAGACAGACAAGTCAGTACACAGATAAATGCCTACAGATAGTGGTGAAAGCTGAGGGTGATGGAGGCTTGCTGAGTAGATGGGGGTCAAGGAAGCCTCATCTGAGGAGCTAAGGAGCCAGGCATGGAAGAAGTTGGAGGAAAGAGTGCTTCACTAGAGGAACCAGCAGGTGCAAAGGCCCTGAGAGAGCTTGCTTCAGACAGAAAGCCGGAGTTCCGGGAGTGAGGGTAGCTATGGTTGCAGAGGGAGGCAGGGCCAGGTGGGTGGGGCCGCAGAGGATTAGAAGCAGAAGTTGATGAATTAGCTGTTATCAGATTGTTCTGTCTGCTGGGGGATCTCTTGGAGTGTGTCCTAGGAGCTGACTAAGTGAGGCTATTAGAATACAGGCTGAAAAGGATGGTGACAGGGGAGCAGAAGTGGGTGCCGATAAGATCTTTTAGAGACAAAAACTGAAAAGACTTGCCTATGTTTGGGATATCATGGAGATTAACTGGGTAGATTGCTAGAAGACAGGCTCAGAGGCATTTAAGAAATCTGGAGGCTGACTCACATGCCTCTGCGTTATGTTGGCATGATGCAGCTTGGTGACCTTACCCCTCCGTCTGCTGTTGCCTCAGTCTGGACAAGTGTGGGATCTTGGTCCACAATGGATGGAGAAAGAGGCCACGAGGTCCTCTGTGTAGACCAGGTGCTGGACTGCACCCCATGGGCTGAGAAAGAGCCTGGGGACAGTGACAGAGACATCAGTGAATTATTGGACAAGGATCTTACACAAAGGGTCCTGGAGCGACACCCCACCTTGTGTGGCAGACTGCAGGGCAAGCCATGAGCGCAGTCTTTGGTACTTAGGGGAGAAGCAGGCTACCATTATAGGGAAGAATTGAGGTCAGGTGGGCTCATCGGTTACCAGGGACTAGTTAAGTCCCATAATGAAGAGGATTGGGTAGACATGTGGGTGGAACAGATTGGTCGAGCTGGGATATACAGAGCAGGAGAACAGCTGTATTAAATGCTGCTGCTGCTGCTGCTGCCAAGTCGCTTCAGTCGTGTCCGACTCAGTGCGACCCCATAGACAGCAGCCCACCAGGCTCCCCCGTCCCTGGGATTCTCCAGGCAAGAACACTGAGTGGGTTGCCATTTCCTTCTCCAATGCATGAAAGTGAAAAGTGAAAGTAAAGTCGCTCAGTCGTGCCCAACTCTTAGCGCCATGGCCTAACCATATATTTGTGCTGTGCTGTGCTTAGTCATGTCCAACTCTTTGCAACTCCATGGACTATAGCCCACGAGGCTCCTCTGTTCATGGAATTTTCCAGGCAAGAATACTGGAGTGGGTTGCTATTTTCTTCTCCCAGAGGATCTTCTTGAACGAGGGATTGAACCCATATCTCTCATGTCTCCTGCATTGGCGGGCAGATTCTTTACCATTGTACAACCCGGGAAACCCCAAAAGACATTCACAGAAGTTAAATTCAACGTGGATTGAATTTAAGTGTATTTACCTAGTGAGGTCAGAGGCATAGGGTGACATCAGGGAGCTCACAGTCTCACAAGGAGACACATACCCAGGTGCTTACCGGGCCCATGTCTGTTTTGAAGAAAGAGGTCAAGCTTAAGCCCAGGGGTCTGGTACCTGTCTGCCTGGCTCTGGAGGTGGATGGAGAACTCAGCATAGGCAAAGGATGTGGGGGCAGGATCAAGGTGGCTGGAAAGGAATTAGTCTGGAGGGGAGGCCAGGGTCTGAGTAGCAGGAGTGGTGGCCATCAGGGTGAAGGTGAATATCAGCAGCTCCCCACGCAGCCATCAGGTGAGGAGTAGAAGTCGGTCAGTTCCCGACTTGCATGGGCTCAAGGTGTGAACCATTCAGACGAGGAGCTCCATGGTAGAGAATAGCATTGCGGTATGTGTTATTTTTATTTCAAAATTACCCAATCTTACAAAAGATTTTATCCCAGAGTTCGAAACAATCTCTGCCAGTAACAAAATCATGCATTTCACTGATATTTGGTGTGTTCCTCATGGACACCCTGGTCTTTGTGTTGTCATGTACTGCTGAGTGGAAATTCCACACCTGTGACTCTTTTCAAAACATCCAGGATATTATGCAGAAATGCCCTGCTCTGCTTGCAGGCTTATAGTTCTCAACAGAGATTTAGGAACCTAGATACTTGCCTATCCTATTCCTGATGACAGTACACAGGCCCCATCTGGACAGCAGTTCTTATTGTAATGTTTTGATTGACAACTGCCAAACAACTGGACTCCAGCGGATAGGAACCCTGGGGAGATGTGCTCAGAGTAAGCAGTTCTCTTTATCGAAAGTGCTGACTCCTTCTACTAAACTATTGGGGAAAGAAACCCTGAGTTTTCTTTACTGAGTACAGCTCTCTACCTCTGTTGCTTTGTTGTTTGTTTCCAACAAACCATTGTTTCTAGAGAGTTCTATTTTGATTCAGCCATTACCTGATTAAGCTGTTAAGCTGGGCCTTCAATTACTTTATCTTGAGGCTGCTGTAAACTCCTGAAATGCGATGCTGAAGCCATGAGAATGTTGTTACGTGGCCATGTTGAAGGTTGTGTGTGTTTGGGGTGTGGTTTTATTGTGTTGCAGGGATCTGAATCCTATTTGCTCACCTAA
Source organism: Capra hircus (assembly GCF_001704415.2). Taxonomy (NCBI): domain Eukaryota; kingdom Metazoa; phylum Chordata; class Mammalia; order Artiodactyla; family Bovidae; genus Capra; species Capra hircus. The sequence goes on from NC_030811.1 coordinate 59,143,492, forward strand.
AAGCTGGAGAATGAAATCAGTACTTGGTCTTTCTCAACTAATGCTGAATTCGTGGTGTCTTTTAAAGTGGGAGATGTTAGATAAAATTGCTGTTTTAAAAAATACTGATCCAATTATCTATTACAAAAATTCTCTAGAATGTGTTTTTATTAAGCAAATTGAGTCTGACTTAAATATTTTTGCATTCTCTCTTTTCTTAAATGAGGAAAAAGTAAAAGTTTTAGTGGCCTCTCAATATCAGTGATTGGGCTTCCCAGGTGGCTCAGTGGTTAAAAAAAAAAAAAAAAAAAAAAAATTCACCTGCAGGAGATCTAGGAGAGTCAGGTTCAGTCCCTGAGCTGGGAGGATCCCCTGGAGGAGGAAATGGCAACCCGCTCCGGTACTCTCGCCTGGAAAAAGCCCACGGATGGAGGAGCTTGGTGGGCTGCAGTCCACAGGGTCGTGGAGAGTCAGACACGACCGCCAGTAGATGTGGGGCTTCGTCTCTCTATGTTTGGTGGGCGACCTCTGCAGCTGCAGTTCATTGTCTCATTTTACTGGTGAGTTCTTTGCAGAGTTGCAAAGTCATTTTTAACTTGACTCATTTTAAATGTCAAAATACTGCATGTCCCTCCCGCCTCATAATGGTACTTGTGTTCAGTGTCCACAGCTGTGGTAGCAGTAGTTGCACTAAGAACAGGAACAGTGATAGTTAACACTGGTAGTTGCTGTGGCTGATGTCCAGGGCTAAGTAGCTTTCCTTTGGGTATCATCATCAGTCCTCCTACACATGCAGAAGTGATGGCTCAGGGAGGTTGAGTACTTTTCCCCAGGGTCACACAACTTTTAGGTGATGGAGCTTGGATTATAACCTAAGCAATTAGATTCCAAGGTGTGATGATAAAGTACTTAGTTCACTAATGCTTTTCCACAACTTTGTGTTTTATTCATCACCCCAGCCTTTTTATTTGACTAAGTGCTCTCTCACCAACTTGATTCGAGTTTCATAGTCGTGATCTTTCATAAGTATGCTAACGACATTATCATCGTGTGTGTATATCTAGTATTTCTTTGTTCAAAGTGGAGCAAGGATATTTGCAAAGCAATCTGAGTGTGGAATACCAAATTTTTACTGCTTTTCAGTCTTTTACAATCATCTTGCCCACACCTGTTTTTACAGCAGTTTCTTCAGACAATTTGCCTTCATAGAAGCTTTCCAAACATTCATCTTCCTTTTCTTAGAAGCAACTTCTCTTTCTGCTCAGACTCCTGTTTCGACAGCCGATGTCACGGTTAGGAGACCACAGCAATATGCATAATGGGCATGAACAAGTCTGGGGACAGACCCAGCTGAACCTGGGTGAGCATGTGAGAAAGGGGAATTCATCAACTGGGAGAACTCAGTGTGGCATGAGTGCCCAGCTCTCAGTGTGTTTGATGAAGGGAATGAGGACAGTCTGCTGAGCGGGTCCCTTGGGTAGAGGCTGGTTAGGAGAATCTCTTTTGTGTTTTTAAGGACACAAGTACCTGGCCCAAGTTACATTACTTCTGTAGTCTAGAGACTGTATTTGCTGTGGATATATTGGCCAACCCAACATATTATAGACCCCTGGCAGTAACTGAGGGTTGTTACTGATAGACTATTATTTTTTCTAGATTGACTCAAAAATATAAGGCCAACAGTTCATTGGTCCAGTTTCTTTCCTCAAATCTTTTGCAACTTTCAGAAATATGAGGTGAAGGAGTAATTAGCTTAAAAATTTTTTTTTGCTTAAGACCTGGACTAGTCAGCATTTTCTTCAGTGTGGTGGAGAGCCTGCTTATGAAGCTCACTGATGTGAGCTGGGAGGGATTTAATAAGCAGGTAGACTGGAGTCAGTGGTATATATAAAACATCTTCCCGAGTTTGTAACTCTGCACCATCTTCTTAAACTATTCTAGATTTTATGTTCAAGTTTGGTTTTTAAATTCACGTTCATACATGTGAAACTGTGTCAGACACCATGGTGTCACAGTACTCACACGCTGGGCTCTGTTAAATGCCAGGCAGGGCTGTTTGGAGTGGATTTGTAATCTTAAATTGTGTTAGATTTGTTGCTTCCAATATTAACAGTAAAAGTGCACGTAATATTTGGATATTGTCAGTTTCAACTTAAATATTGTTGGAGTTTCACCTTGGAAATACAAGTTGCTTCTGTCTGTTCAACTTTTCAATAATTGAAGAGCATCTGAAACTCTTAAGACGGTTGTTCAAAATGTTACTATTTTACATATGTTAGTGTGTGTGCTTCCATTCTACTTTCCATTCCTCTCACCCTCTCTTTCTTGTCCCTTGCCCTTCTCCATAAGTCTGTTCTCTATGTCTGACTCTCCATTGCTGCCGTGAGAAGAGGTTCATCAGACCCTGGAGACTCAAACTGGGGTTCTCTAACAACCTAGAGGAGTGGGAAAAGGGTGGGAAGTGGGAGGGAGATTCAAGAGGGAGGAGACATATACACACCTCTGGCTAATTCATGTTGATGTATGACAGAAATCAAACCAATATTGTAAAGCAATCATCAATCAAAAAATATAATTAAAATGTTACTATTTGCAACCATTTATCTAATCTATGAAAATCAGGAATTTCTTGATCTACCAAAGCAAGATATAAAAATAAACCGGGTAATGAGTGAAAGATAAGAGTGTGTGATCACCGTAACCCCTGATTCCACATACAGTATCTGTGTATCAAAGCAACTGTGGCATTTTTCTTGACTGATGATATTGGTAAAGGCTATATACTTAAATGTACTCAGTTCTTCTGAATCACGAAAGTCCCTTCCAACCCTGAGGGTTTTTGTACAGAGAGGGAAAATGGTCACTATTTCTACCAAATGTCCTCCAATTCAGAGAAGGAAAGGCCGTTGTTTTTGTAGGTAAGATTGTATTAGTTTGCTAGGGCTGTCATATCAAAGGAGCACAGATTGGGCAGCTTAAACAAAAGAGATTTATTTTCTCACACTTCTGGAGCCTGGAAGTCCAAGATGCAGGTGTCAGTAGGGTCGGTTTCTCCTTGGCTGGTAGATAGCTGCCATCCCCCTGAGTCTTCGTGTGGTCTTCCCTGGGCACCTGCCTGTGCTCACATTTCCTCTTTTTTCCCCCTAATACTTATTTATTAGGCTGCATCAGGCCTTAGTTGTGGCACGCAGGATCTTTGATCCTCATTGTGGCATGCGGGGGCTTGAGTTGTGACATGTGGGATCTAGTTCCCTGACCAGGGATCGAACTCGGGGCCCCTGCATTAGGAGCACAGAGTCTTAGCCACTGGACCACCAAGTAAGTCCCCAAATTTCCTCTTCTTAAAAGGACATCAGTCTTACTGGATTGGGGCTACTCTAATGGCATCCAAATGCAGTCACATGCTAGAGAACTGGGGATTAGGACTCCAACTTATGACTTTTGGAGGACCTGATTCAGCCTGTAACAAGAGCAGGGTAAGAAAAATTGCTCAGGAACTTCCTCTTTGGCTACTTGTGAGGAACCTATTCCTCCTGGTTTTTCCTGGGGCAATGATGATTTCAAGTACTTGTTTAACAAAGAGTTTAAAGCTGGAGAAAGCTGCCTTGGAGTTACTGGAGTGACAGTCAACCGGACAAGAGAAATGGCTTTCTGGCTGGGCAATAGCAGGTATGCAGCAGCAGTTAGGGACTAGGATTTGTTTCCTTTGAACTTCTCTCCTTCCAACTTGCCAGTCCTCGGTTTTTTCCTGAAATGCAAGCAGTGACTGAACCTTCTACCTACCCCCACCAAGGCAGCAGCTCCAGTTTGCCAGATTCTCTGCTTGCTCTTGGCTACAAGTAATGGTGACACATGAGTTGGTCTGCCCTTCAGAATTTTAGTGCCCTTTAGCATTGCTGTGGAGAGGCGTGATTCAGAGGGACCTCTGAAGCCTACTCACCTTCGGCTGTCCCTGATTCACGGGCTCCCCTATTGGCCTGTGTTTCCCCTCCCGTTACAGTCATTCTGTTGCCATTGCCTGCATGATGCCTCTGCACTCCCAGACTGTGCGTACAGCCTAATTTCAGCACAATAACACTTGGGAATTTGTGGAAAGGAGAAATGACCCCTGGCATCTACTATTTACTTTACCCCGTGTGCTGTTGCTCAGCCTTTTATATTCATTAACTAATCTTTGCACCATCCCAATGAGGTTGGCAAAGTATTCCCACCTTACACGTTAAGAAACTCAAATAATTTAAGTAAACTTGCCTGAGCCACATAGTTGGTGGGTGTAGAGCAAAAGTTCAAAGCTGGGCAGAATTACTCAGAGCCCAAACTCATTTACATTCAGATGCAGAGAATACATAAACCTAGAGATGGCACCAGGGGGTTAAGGAAGGGGGCATTTCTTTCCTAAACATTTTATGTCTAGAAAGTGCAAGAGGCAAGTTTCAAAGGGGGTACTTTCTGGAATGGGGCCCAGCTGGCGCTTGAGGAAGTCATTCAATTCCATCATCCAGTGAGGTTAGGCTTTGGGGACACAAGATTTTTTTTTAATTGAGATATAATTTTCATACAATGCAATTCATCCTTTTAAAATGTACAGTTTGGTTTTTAGTATATTCACAAAGTTGTGTAGCCCTCAGCACTGTTTCTGAACATTTGTTTCACCCACAAGGAAACTCCGTACCAGTAGTCACACCCCTCCTCCCAGCCCGAGGCAACCACTGATCTACTTTCTGTCTTTGTGGATTTTCCTGTCCAGTTCATTTTATATAAATGGAATTATATAATATACGGTCTTCTGTATCTGGATTTTTTTTTAACTTAGATTCATACATGTTGTAGCATGTGTATTTCTTTTTTATGGCTGAATAATATTCCATTATAGGGATATAACTCATTTATGCCTGCAATGTAGGAAACCTGGGTTCAGTCCCTGGATTGGGAAGATCCCCTGGAGAAGGAATGGCAACCCACTCCAGTATTCTTGCCTGGAAAATTGCATGGACAGAGGAGCCTGGCAGGCTGCAGTCCATGGGGTCGAAAAGAGTCAGACATGACTGAGTGACTAATACTTTCGTTTTCTTTATTCAGTCATCAGCTGATGGACATTTAGATTGTTTCTACTTTTTAGCTATTATAAATAACGCTGCTTTGAATCCTTGTGGACAAGTTTATGTATGACATATGTTTTTATTTCTTTTCGGCATATACCTAAGAGTGGAGTTTCTGAGTCACATGGTAATTCAATGTTTAACACTTTGAAGAACTGCTGGACCATTTTCCAGAATGGCTGAACCATTTTACATTCCCACCAGCAATACCTGAGGGCTCCTCTTTTCTGCACATCCTCCCCAACACTTGTTATTCCTTCTGTTTTATTATAACCACATTAATTGACATGAAGTGGTATCTCATTAAGGGTTTTAGCTGCATTTCTCTAATGACTTGTGATTTTTGGCATCTTCTCATGTGTTCATCGGCCATTTATATATCTTCTTTGGAGAACTGTCTGTTTAGAGCTGGGTCACCTGTTCTCAACACCTGTTTCCAAGCTGATAAAATATAGACTACCTTGGTGCTGACTCCCTTTTCACTCCATTATTTCCCCTCTTCCTTGCTTCTGAGACACAGGATCATTATACCAGAGCCTAACCTGGCATAATTATTTTGTAACAGAAAACCTGCCTGTCGTCCTACAGAAACGATCCCCCTATTGAAGAAGGAACCTGGAGGATTCCATTCGGTGTGCTTCGTTACATATTCTACCTGGAGCAGTCTGGCTCCACTGCAGTTGTAACACTGTCCTTGAGAAGTACTTGGTGTCCTTTGATTTTCACATTCAAGTTATGTGTTTTGGATGGAACTTTAGTGCTTTTTTTACTTTTTCCCAAAGTCAAAAGTAATGTATGCCGAGAATTGCTGTGAAGGGTGATTTGGATATGCATGCGTGCGTACCTGAGTACTCAGCTGTGTCTGACTCTTTTCAGCCCCATAGGCTGTAGCCCGCCAGGCTCCTCTGTTGCTGGAATTTTCCAGACAAGAATACTGGAATGGGTTGTTTCCTACTCCAGGGGATCTTCCCAACCCAGGAATCAAACCTGCATCTCCTGCATCGGCAGGCAAATTCTTTACCACTGAGTCACCTGGGGAGCCAATTTGGAGATTGTTGCTGTTGTTCAGTCTGTCCAACTTTGTGCGACCCGTGGACTACAGCATGCCAGGCTTCCCCGTCCTTTACTATCTCCTGGAGTTTTCTTAGATTCATGTAAGTTTTTCTTCTAAGAAGCAAGTGTCTTTTAATTTCATGGCTGCAGTCACAATGTGCAGTGATTTTGGAGCCCAAGAAAATAAAATCTGTCTCTGTTCCCATTGTTTCCCCATCTGTTTGCCATGAGGGCTTCCCAGGTGGTGCTAGTGGTAAAGAATCCACCTGCCAAAACAGAAGACACGGGTTTGATCCTTGGGTTGGGAAGATCCCTGGAGAAGGAAAAGGCAACCCACCCGTTTTCTTGCCTGGAGAATCTCATGGACAGAGGTGCCTGGTGGGCACCAGGGGGTCACAAAGAGTCAGATACAACTGAAGCGACTTAGCACACACATTTGCCATGAAGTGATAGGAGCAGATGCCATGATCTTAGCTCTTTGAATGTTGAGTTTGAAGCCAGCTTTTCCACTCTTCTCTTTCACCTTCATCAAGAGGCTCTTTAGTTCCTCTTCACTTTCTGCCATAGGATGGTGTCATCTGCATATCTGAGGTTATTGATATTTCTCCCAGCAATCTTGATTCCAGCTTGAGCTTCATCCAGCCTGGCATTTTTCATGATGTACTCTGCATATAAGTTAGATAAGCAGAGTGACAGTATACAGTCTTGGCGTTCTCCTTTCCCAATTTGGAACCAGTCTGTTGTTCTGTCCGGTTCTGACTGTTGCTTCTTGACCTGCATACAGATTTCTCAAGATGCAGGTCAGGTGATCTGATATTCCCATCTCTTGAAGAATTTTCCACAGTGTGTTGTGATTTACACAGTCAAAGGCTTTAGCATAGTCAATGAAGCTGAAGTAGATGGTTTTCTGGAATTCCCTTGCTTTTTCTGCTATCCCACAGATGTTAGCAATTTGATCTCTGGTTCCTCTGCCTTTTCTAAGTCCACCTTGTTCATCTGGAAGTTCTTGGGTCGTATACTATTGAAGCCTAGTTCATGACAATATCTGCAAATTCCAGAATGCTGGGCCAGGAAAGAACCTTGGAGGAGCACCTCCCACAGGACTGAGTCCCCCCAGACAAATGAAATGATATGTATAATGTTTATTTCCTATTCTTTTGAACTAAGTTATATAGTGTTGAATCATTAGACTCTTCAGTTTATGGCACCCTATCCTCCATCCGCAGAGAAGGCAATGGCACCCCACTCCAGTACTCTTGCCTGGAAAATCCCATGGACGGAGGAGCCTGGTAGGCTACAGTCCATGGGTCACGAAGAGTCGGACGCGACTAAGCGTTCACTTTCACTTTTCACTTTCATGCATTGGAGAAGGAAATGGCAACCCACTCAATGTTCTTGCCTGGAGAATCCCAGGGACGAGGGAGCCTGGTGGGCTGCCGTCTATGGGGTCGCACATGACTGAAGCGACTTAGCAGCAGCAGCAGCATTCTCCATCTGTGCTAGGTTCCACTTCTATTTGGTTTTATTTAAAATTTGTCTTTCCTTCTTCATCTCTATCCTCATTCATTCTCCTTCCATAGATTCCCAGTGCAAAGTGTTAAATATATCTTTGAAAAAGGGAAGTTTCATCTACAAAAAAGCATGTGTTTTTATGGTTTCAAGCTAGTTCTTTGCTCCTGACTGCTGCTTAATCATTGGCCACATGGACGGGTAGGTGCTCCAGGTACCTATCATCAGTTGACGGAAACCAGGCTGCCTTGCACTTCCTGCTACCAGTGAGGCCACTATGGCCTTCACATACTTTTCCAGCCGTTTGGATTCTCTCTTTGGGGGACAACTTTTGCCCATATTATAAAATTTGAAGTTGCCTCCCCACCCCCAGTTGTTTTGAAATGTTCGTGCACTTTCTAGATGCCAGTCCCTGTTTTGGTCTCAGAGATTGCAAAGCTCTTCTCGCTCTTTATCACCTTCTGTTAACTTTGAGGTACCCTACAAACAACAGAAATTCTTAATTTTGCTGTAGTTAAATCTGTCAAGGGCTTCCCTGATAGCTCAGCTGGTTAAGAATCCCCCTGCAATGCAGGAGACCCAGTTTGATTCCTGGGTTGGGAAGATCTGCTGGAGAAACGTTAGGCTAGCCACTCCAGTATTCTTGGGATTCCCTGGTAGCTCACACAGTAAAGAATCTGCCTGCAACGCGGGAGGCCTGGGTCCAATCCCTGGGTTAGGAAGATGCCCTGAGGAGGAGGAGGGCATGGCAACCCACTCTAGTATTCTTGCCTGGAGAATCCCCAGGGACAGAGGAGTCTGGTGGGCTATAGTCCATGGAGTCCCAAAGAGTTGGACACTACTGAGCGACTAAGCACAGCACAAATCTATCAGTTCCCTTTTGGATGCTATTTAACAAATCCATCTTACCCCAAGTTCACTCTTACATTTTCCTCTTAGCTTCTCAGTTGTGTAGCTTTATCCTTCACATTTACATTTTCACTCTGTCTGGAGTCTATCTTTGAGCAAGGAGATCCAACCAGTCCATTCTGAAGAGATCAGCCCTGGGATTTCTTTGGAAGGAATGATGCTAAAGCTGAAACTCCAGTACTTTGGCCACCTCATGGGAAGAGTTGACTCATTGGAAAAGACTCTGATGCTGGGAGGGATTGGGGGCAGGAGGAGAAGGGGATGACAGAGGATGAGATGGCTGGATGGCGTCACTGACTCGATGGATGTGAATCTGAGTGAACTCCAGGAGTTGGTGATGGACAGGGAGGCCTGGTGTGCTGTGATTCATGGGGTCGCAAAGAGTCGGACACGACTGAGTGACTGAACTGAACTGAACTGAGGTACAGATACAGTTTTTTTTTTTTTTTCTCTAGTCCCAGCCACCAACAACTTGTTCTTTACCCACTGATTTGTCCGGGACCTTTATTATCCTTTGTCATACGTGCATATCACATTCGATGTGTGTCAACTCCTATGCTTGGGTGTTGTTGCCACATTGTTGTTAATAGTGTGGCATCTGGTCAGGTAACTCTCCTTCAGTGTTTTTTGGCTTAAAAAATTCCCTAACCTTAGAGAACAGGAGTGGCTGCCTCAGCTCTGGATTCCTGGGGCAGTGGGTGTCTGACCCCGACTGCAGGCGGCTGTGAGATGAGAGCCTGGCCACTGTGCCTGGCAGGGGATATGGGCTCCCAGGGTGGTGCCAGTAGGAAGCAGGCATGGGGCAGATGGGTGGGGCCATGGGGACCACGGTCTCACTGGGACCGCTTTCCCTGGGTCAGGCCCTGGCTCTGAGAAGCAGCCCGGGCTCCTTGGAAGGGGTTGTGCCGGGTGCCTGATTCCTGTTTGGGGGTGAGGTCGTATGGATATGGTGTGTGGATGGGTCCTGTGGGAGGGACGGGCACGTGCACAGGGCTACTCCCCATGTCAGGCTCTGATCAGAGGGGCAGTGGAGAGAGTCCACTTTTTGTGCGGGCCCCTGTCGGCTCCTCCACCAGCTGGAGGCTTCGACCCTCTTGCCGCACTGGACAGGCACGGAGCCAGGGTTGTGTCTATTGCTTCATCCTGCACACCTGCACGCAACAGGCTCTCACCAACAGTAAGAAGAAAGGGGGAAGCAGGCTGAGTTTGGAAAGGGCTTTGGAGCCAACTCTACCGGGACTTACGCCCATTATTAGCCTTGTGGCCTGGGGCAGGCTGCTTAAGCAACTGAACTTTGACCGCCTCATTTGATAGGGCCTGTAACACTGCAAACTGGCTGGTCAGTGAAGAGGGTAAGAGGTGTATATATAGCACCTGGGCTGCACAAGGTAGGTGCTCAGTAAGTGGGAGTTGTCATCTGGGGGTTATCTCACAGGAAAGCTCTCCAGTTCATTAAGCATGTCCTCTGCCAGGCTGTACCAGGCATGCAGACAGAGATGAATGACCTAGCCCCGCCCTTTGATGAGCTCACAGTTCAGCAGTGAGATAATTACAAGCAGACAATAGCTGACTGAGCTCAGGGTGTAAACTCCAGCTGTGGAGGATGCATCTTTTAGCCCAACTGGAGGTCCTCAGGGGGCTTTCTAGAGGAGAAGCTTGAACTGAGTCTTGAAGAGTGACTGAAGTTATTAATAGCTGAGGAAATAAAGGCAGAAGGGCATTCTACACAGAGGGACTGGGAGGAGCAAAGCCTAGAAACAGTACATGCTGGGAAAAGAAAACAAAACCCTAAACATTTAAGTTTTCCAATCAGTTTGAGTTTCCCAAATATCCTTTTGGAATTTTGACTGGAATTGCATTGGCTTTACAGATGAAATTTCAGAAAATCTGATATCGTTGCAATCATAAGTCAACCTTTCCTAGAACATCTATATTTTCTTCATTTAGTTACATTTTCTTTTGGAACTGTTAATAAAGCTTAACATTTCTCCATGAAGGTCCTGTGCATTCTTTGTGAGGTTAGCTCTTAGATACTTTGATTTCCTGTTTTTAAAATTTCCGGAGAATAAAATTCTAGAGTTTTCTTTGTTAGTCATTCCAGTTTTTAACTGTTCTTATGATCACAATACTCTTCCTTCACCTACATCCCTTATTTGTAATTTATGCCAATTTTTCTAAGTCTTTACTAGTAGAAGTTAAAAAACAGCCTGTCAGAACCTCTCTGAGGCTCTCTCTCTATGCTTGGAGACCTCAGTTCAGTCTCCTTCCACTTTATATTCTCACCCTGAATAATTTTAGTTCATTTTCTCCATGATTTATATTTTTCAAGCATAAATCAATTCTCTGGCTTTAAATCACAGGTTGTCCTTATATGAGTAGATATAAGTTGTCCTTATATGAGTAGATATACAAATATGAACATGCCTGGTGTAAGAACCAAAACACAGGTGCTGGTTTATACAAAAAAACAAATAAAAGTCCCCAAAAGTAGTGGCCATAAATTATAAAATGTTTAAGTTTAATTTTCCTTGTGCAGAGCAACCCTCACAGTGAGCCAGACTTTATGTCAAATTTGAGATCAAAGAACTCAGAATTATCTTTTATAGTTCAAATATCATTTATGGAGTCTCATTTTTGCAAATCTTTTTTGCTTCTCACGTGCCCATAGATTCCTGCTTGTCTGACCACAGACAAATGTCTGTACATGCCTCTACCCACAGTGTGTCTGGGTATGCAAGAGTTATAAATATACCCATCTTTTAAATAGATCTTTATCTTTAGTGTTAATTGTATCTTTGCTTCTTGCACTTTCTCACTGAGTAAGTATGGTTGGGAAGACCTGTATACAGTTGGCTACACACTGCCTTCTAATTATTTGCAAGCTCTCCTCTATGGTTAGTATCAGCCAAGCTGAGTGGTAGTGGCATCCTTATTTCACCTAAAAACAACCCAGGTAGAAATTAGAAATTTTCTTTTTTCCCAGGTTTCCAAATAGCCTGGTGGCTGCCCCATGACCTTGGTCTTTTGCATGTTCTAGGCCTAACTGTGAAGTTTCTTTTTTGATATCCAAGCAGGGACCTATAGTTTTGATATGAAACATACAAAAAATATAAATAATACTTGGGCCCTTTACCCCCTTTTGTCAATGCATTTTACTTTCTTGAGGACTCAGAGCGCTTATATCTTGCTGTCATTCTTTTAGATCCCTCCCACCTCACACCTTCTGTGCTTGGAAAATTTACTTCCTTACAGACTTGGTGGGCAGCAGAGTCCACCACCCATGGGGAAAGCTGGAAATACGAAGGCTTGCTTTCCCAGCCTGCTTTGCAGCTAGGGCCTGGACTCAGCAGGTCAGCGTGTCTAATCTCTGAGTTGGGAGCCAGTGGCACCAAGAGTTCAGGAACTATGAAGAGGTCACTCTGTAGTCTATAAAAATGTCGAGTCTCTATGTTGTATATCTGAAACGAATGTGATGTTGTAAATCAACTATGCTGTGCTGTGCTTAGTCGCTCAGTCGTGTCCGACTCTTTGAGAGAATCCCCATGGACTTGAGCCCTCCAGGCTCCTCTGTCTGTGGGGATTCTCCAGGCAAGAATACTGGAGTGGGTATTCATGCCCTTCTCCAGGGGATCTTCCCAACCCAGGGACTGAGCCCAGGTCTCCCGCATTGCAGGTGGATTCTTTACCATCTGAGCCACCAGGAAGTCCAAGAATACTGAAGTAGGTAGCCTATCCCTTCTCCAGGGAAACTTCCTGACCAGGAATTGAACCGGGGTTTCCTGCATTGCAGGCAGATTCTTTACCAGCTGAGCTGATTCTTTACCAATAGTCTCATATGGAAGTACAACCTATAAAGTCAGTTGAAAGGGGTCTGCTCACGGTTAGGGGCCCAGAAGGGGTTTCCACTACACAAAGTCCTGGACATGTTGTGATCCAGGATCAGTCACTGCCTCCCTGCCCATGTTACCCAGGCCCTCTTCTCTGCCAGGAGGCCCCTGGACAAACAGAGGATGGCATTTGCTCCTGGTTCCTCATGGTCTGTATTTTCAGGCTCTTTGTGTGCTGGGCTTCTCTGCCTTCTGGTTGTTCTCTGAATGGTGACACACTTGACCCATGCCTGGACCCAAACCTCGCACACGTGTGGACATCTGGATCAAAGGACATTTATTATATGTCCCTCTTGAGAGCGGTCTTCAAAACACAAATTCATTTATAAGATTTTTAAAAACTTAACAACTGACAAATCAGGAAGGGCTGAAATTCACCCTCACTTTTAGAGAAGGATGTGTTTTATAGGAGGGTCTCTCAACCTTGGAAGTTCTGAATTTATAATTTTTTTTCATTTTGAGGTTATCATAAATTCATGTTCTAATGACATTTTTGAGCCAGGTGATTCTTGGTTGTGAAGGCTGGCCTACAGGGTGTTTATTGACATCCCTGGCCTCTACTCACTAGATACCAGGAGCACCGCCAGCCCCACGTATGACAGCGAAAACTGTCTCCAGATGAATATCCCCTGGGAGACAAACTTGTCCCTGGTTAAGACTCATTGCTCTAGAGGCATCCATAAAGGAGACACCAACAGCAAATATGACCACTCTGGGGACTAGGGTCCAGCCTGGTGGCTTTTCCATGACTTCATAGAAATGCTGGACCCTGGGGCCCAGGCTAAACAGGAAAAAGGGGAAGTCAGAGGGGCTGGGAAGCAGACTATCCTGTCCCAGCAAGGTTGAAGAAGTGTGGCTGACTTCTTTTAGCTGTAGGGCTGGGGGGATGGAGGCTGGGGCATGTACAGTTTTAGCTGTAGGGCATGTAGAGTTTTAGCTGTGGAGCAGGTAGTGTGGATGAAGTTGAAACAGAAGAAGAAGATATAGACTGAGGAGTAGAAGGCAAAGCTGAGGAGGTGAGGCCCAGGGACTGCTCTGTATGCATGCCCCGTGTTGGGCTTCTGAGTAAAGGGGGAACTTAGGAACCACAAATGGACCCACCTCCCCGGTGATGAGGGTGAGCCCAGCACGGGGTGAGGTTGGGGCTGTGAGAAGGGCAGGGAAGCTGAGCAAAGACCCCACGGACGGAAGTTTCCCAAAGAGGATCAAGCCAAGCCTTCTCAGCGTAGGTCAGGGCACTTGCTTGATGGCAAATTATTTCGAGAATGGCCTGGAGAAGCCTCCCTCCCTCACACAGCCCAGAACAGAGCAGAAATTTGGAAGAAGGAGAGAAGAGGCAGGGCCCCTTATCCCCTGGGCCTTGTTTCACGTTCGAAAAATCGGGTCTCATGGGAGCCCAGTAAGTGCAGCAAGTTTTCTTATGCAGTAGCTATTTGAATAAAATTTATTCAAATTACAGAATAGAAAAAAAATATTAATATTTCCGTTCAGATGCTGGGAGGTACCGCTGTTACAGTTGTGAACATATAGGAAAAACATTAGCAGAGATTGAGATACTCAAGTATTAATATTTGTATTTCTGTGGGAGACATTATAATATTGCCTTAGTAATGGCTCCTCAAGTGGCTCAGTGGTAAAGAATCCACCTGCAGTACAGGAGATGTGGGTTCAGTCCCTGGGTTGGGAGAAGAAAATGGTAACCCACTCCAGTATCCTTGCCTGGGAAATCCTATGGACAGAGGAGCCTGGCAGTCTACAGTCCATGGGGTTGCAAAGAGTTGGACACAACTTGGTGACTAAACAACAACACCACCCTTAAAATAAAAATGAAAGCCTAGTTGAAATAAAACATTGTTTTTTGTGTGTGTAGAGAAACATCTCAAGTTAATAAATGGCTGTGTTTAACTCTAGATCATGCTAGCTTGATATGTGCTTGACTCTATTATAAATATAGTCCTAAATAAACTGCTAATGCCAGAAAGCAGAATAAATCATTTTCAGTGAGGAACAAAGAGGCGGGAGGGACATAGCATATGGTGTAAAATTGTACAGCCTAAAAATAAAGCTGCCTGATTCTCCTCAAGCAGCTCTTAGGAGCTTTGAATGTCTTTTGTGGAAGGAAAAATAATAAATCCCCAAATGATTCAATGTATTTTGACTTAAAAAGTCACTGCACACATTTTTAGAGACGGACAGTGGGTTGGTGGTCTGGGCTGGGGGTGGAACGGGGAGTGACTGCAAATGGGCTGAAGGAAACTTGGGGAGGATCGAAGTGTTCTAAATCTGTACTGTGGTGATGAGGGCACAGCTATAGATTTTCTGAAAATCATCCGATTGTACACTGAGTGGATCTTATGGTATATAAATTTCACCTCACTAAAGCCTTCAGAGAGTTTTTGCCCTAGGCTTTAGGATGACATCCGATTAGACTTCTCAACCGTTCCCGTGTCTCCTTGTTTCACTGGTCTTTTCAGGAAATGCCTGACTGAGAGTGTCACATGAGCTCCCCGTACCTCATTTTGTCCTGGAAAAGGAGGGTGATGGTGGCTCTTCCCAGAGATAGCTGGGACAAGTACTTGAGTGAATAAATGTAAAGCGCTGACAGCAGCTGCTGGTTCCTAGCATCCTCGTCTCCGTGACCGTCATCTGCATCGTCATTTGTGGCTGTGGTTGTTCTCTCTCTCTCTCTGGCCGAGGCCTTGCTCTGGTCCAGGCCTCCTGCAGGCCCTCCAGTCAGAGGATGACTTCTAAAAGAAAGATCTAACCTTTCTGAAATTGCTACCATGGTGGCTCCCCACGGGCTTTAGGTATATTCCACACCCTCCGTGCTATGGGGCCGCCACCATACGCACAGTCACCGCCTCTTTTGTCTGCTGTCTCATCTCAAGCTCTTTAGCCGTCTCTCGGTCCTTGAGACTCCTGCCAGTAAGGAATTCTTCCAATCCCCACCTGGGCTCTGCCTGGAATCATCTTTCCTCCCTTTCTCTTCCTGTCAGTGACAGGCCAGAGCCCCCGTGAGGCCCTCTTAATCTTGGGCCCCAACTTTTGGCTCATGGTGGATACATGAGTAATTATCAAAATTACAGTTCCGGAGGATTTGAAATTACTGTAATTAGTCGTGTATCCACCGTGAGCCCCAAGAAGTAGGGCGTGCCCTGCTCCTTGCTGGTCTCTCGGATTAATAGCTTCCTGCACAGTGCCTGGCACTTGGTCAGCAGCCCTTGAAAATCAACTGTCTCTCTGGAGTGCTGACTTGCCTTCCTGCTCAATCGCCCCAGGGAAGTAACGCGATCCCAGGTGTTCTGTTCCTCTCAGGAAGGCTTAGGTCTAGAACCCTTTCTCTCTTTGTGTCTTTGCTCAAGAGAAAACTCCTTTCTCCTGTCTTCCAGAGGTTTAACTTAAACTGGAAAAGAGATTATAGGCTTGGCATTTTGCCTGATGGTACTTTTCTAAGGGGAAGATCCTTTTTCCATCTGATCTCCTGGGATCTTAAAGCCCTAAATTAGAAATGCCTTCTTTGCATGAAATAAAAGAGCTTACCCATTAACCATCTGTTCACCTGCAAATCAACTTTTTCCTGTGGAGATCCTATTTATTTTTCCCACTCGTGTATCTTTAAAATATATCTAACTGAAGCAATGTTCCAGGGTTTTAATCTGAGAGAGTCCATGGTTTACCTCCCACCCTGGTAATCAGCTTTTCCTTCCCCCACCACTGCTGGGCCAGTAGGGGCTGGCTATTCCCTGAACTTCTATTATCTCATCTATTTAATATTTGCATTTTAGCTGTATTTTATGATGTACATACTGTTACATTAGTACTTCTATATGGTTTATAGATATAAAAGTAATATTTAAGTAATATATGAATAGGCCACATGCTCAAAATTATTCAGAGTGCTGCTAGGATGGTTGAGATAGTGATGCTTTATTTTAAAATTAAGAACAGAATTATGATTACATAGAAAATTATCTGTATGCCATATTTTGCAAGGTTTAAAAATCAGCAGAAGCTTTCCTCCAAGGAAATAGTGGGTAAACTCCGGAATCTAGCTGTAGACTCACAGAAATGCCGTAAGCTGGGACTGGGGGTGTCACCCACTTCACTTCCCCAGGCAGTGATGCTGAGCCCTCCACTTATTTCCCGTGCCTGCTGCCACCAAGATGCCCCCCTGCTGGCTTCCAGAGGCCAGGCATATCTGTGCTCCTCAGAGCTCCCTGCAGATTCTGAGCACAGGGGGTCTCCCCAGTGTGGGGAGCACAAGAAGCTTCTCCCCAGCCTGGCGAGCAGTGGCTCCTCTTGAGACTCTAGGCCCAGCCACCTGAATACTAGCACTATAGTGCCACGGGGGGACTCCACGGAGACTCTTTCCCACCAAAAAATACATTTATAGATGCAGGAAGCAGGTAGTTGACAGGGCACAGGAGGCTTAGGACAATTCTGCAACGCTTGGAGGAAGTGATTCTGGGTTGTGCGCCAGCTGTGCCTAGATGTTCCCCCTTTGTTTGGTCACCACCAGGTGTCACATTTCATTGTACCTTTTTCTGTTTGGGGCTGACAAGAGAGGTTATAGGGCAGCAGCTCTTCTCTTCCTTTTCTCCTTCCTGTCCCAGCCACTTGCTCACTCCCTTTTCTGAAAATGTGCGAGGTTGGGGGAAAAGTGTCCAGAAAGGTTGCAGGGTCTCCCCTTCTATTCCATTCCAAAAATGAGGGCTGTAGTGCCCTTCTCTGGCACAGCTGTTGGGATATTAGGGGTTCTCTGTCTGTATCCATAGCTGTAGCTTTTCCCAGACCAGGGCAGTAGGCAGGAGAAAGTTTAATAGATATGCTCGGGGCGCACACAGTGTGGCTTTGTGGCAGCCCCAGGAAGTTTGGGCATATAGCTGTAGAACACTGGCTCGGAATTTCAGGAGCCTGCATGCATCTGCCTGGGTATCTCACTAATGCCAGCTCAACCTCAGATCCCAACTTAAAATCCCTTCCTCTGGGAAGCTGGCCCCACCCAGATCAGGCTCCTTCCCAGCTCTGCACCTGTTGGGACAGTGGGCATCAGTCATAAGTCAGTTCTCCTCTGACTGTCTTTTGCTCTATAAGTCCCATATGCTCAGCCCCGTTACTGTGTACTGGCCTCATAGAGCACCATCCCCCTTACTGGTCTCCCTGCCTTCCATCTCCTCATAACTTTCCAGCTCCAGAGTGACCTGGATCGTTAAGGCCTGCCTGTTATTCCTGTCATTGCACACCTCCATTGCCTTCAGCAATGGAGTTTCCTAAAGTCAGGTTGGATAATCTTCAGAATTTACTCAGAGCAATTTTTTGGTGTGGATTCCAGAGCCCACTTAATACCTGTGAGATCTGACCTCCTTGGGTGGTTCCCCGGGAAATGGGGATTTGACAAGCTCTCCGGTGATGCTGGTGCAGGCAGCTGAGGACCACTGAGTAGGATCCACCAGGTGGTCAGCAGTTACCTGTCCACATGCCTTTTTCGTTTTGTGACCCTGCTTCACCCCCTACATTCCACAGCCACATTCTACTGTCCCAATTTCCTTCCTCACCTGGAAACTCTTCAGTCAGTGCCACACAAGTAGGTCAGGTAGCCTCTCCTCACTGAAGCTCTCTACTTGTGTGAAATTGAACTGCCCATCCTAGGGTTAACTTTTTGTATGTTTCTCAAGATAAGCGATCATGGAGCTTCCCTGGCAGTCCAGTGGTTAAGATGCTGCACTTCCACTGCAGAAACCATGGGTTCGATCCCTCGTTGGGGAGCTAAGATCCCACATGCCACATGGCACAGCCAAAAAAAAGGAAAAAAGATGAGCGATCATATCTTTGCCCTTCTAACATCTCACAGAACCTGACATGGAAGGAATAAAAGAAGTTTTGAGTCGAATTTGCTATTTGAGGGTAGCCAGGATAAGAAGTACTTTGAGTCTGGCTTGAAGGACCTCGTGCATCCTTCATGCTCCTAGCCCACAGCCACCCTTCCTCATTTCAGAGGGAAATGTGGGTATATGTGGAAATACATTGGTGTAGGAGATAAATTAATGTGACAGCAGAGTTAGGAAACACCTGAAGTTTCTTTTGGTGCCCACCTGACCTCAGTATCACAGATCAGCAGGGCAGTGAGGGACAAAGCCTTCCCTTTGCATAGATTTGTTAGGAGTATTTATTGCTATATCCCCTATGATATGATCCCAGTTTTTTCTTTCTTCAGCTCCTCATTTGTCAGTGTTAATGAGGAGAGGGAGGAGAAGGCACAAGACAGTCTTGCCACACAGTATTATTTTTTCTCTATCATTGCCAGCAAAAAAAAAAAAAAAAAAAGGATTCCAAGACTTTTGCTACCCCAGTTTCCATCTCTTGTGCTTCTCATCATTGACTAAAGCCATTGTGAAAAGCAAAGGAGAAAAGGAAAGATATAAGCATCTGAATGCAGAGTTCCAAAGACTAGCAAGAAGAGATAAGAAAGCCTTCCTCACAATCAATGCAAAGAAATAGAGAAAAACAATAGAATGGGAAAGACTAGAGATCTCTTCAAGAAAATTAGAGATACCAAGGGAACATTTCATGCAAAGATGGGCTCAATGAAGGACAGAAATGGTATGGACCTAACAGAAGCAGAAGATATTAAGAAGAGGTGGCAAGAATACACAGAAGAACTGTACAAAAAAGATCTTCACGACCCAGATAATCATGATGGTGTGATCACTCACCTAGAGCCAGACATCCTAGAATGTGAAGTCAAATAGGCCTTAGGAAGCATCACTACAAACAAAGCTAGTGGAGGTGATAGAATTCCAGTTGAGCTATTTCAAATCCAGAAAGATGATGCTGTGAAAATGCTGCACTCAATTTGCCAGCAAATTTGGAAAACTCAGCAGTGGCCACAGGGCTGGTAAAGCTCAGTTTTCATTCCAATCCCAAAGAAAGGCAATGCCAAAGAATGCTCAAACTACCGCACAATTGCACTCATCTCACACACCAGTAAAGTAATGCTCAAAATTCTCCAAGCCAGGCTTCAGCAATACGTGAAACATGAACTTCCAGATGTTCAAGCTGGATTTAGAAAAGGCAGAGGAAGCAGAGATCAAATTGCCAACATCCACTGGATCATCAAAAAAGCAAGAGAGTTCCAGAAAGACATCTATTTCTGCTTTATTGACTATGCCAAAGCCTTTGACTGTGTGGATCACAATAAACTGTGGAAAACTCTGAAAGAGATGGGAATACCAGACCACCTGACCTGCCTCTTGAGAAACCTATATGCAGGTCAGGAAGCAACCGTTAGAACTGGACATGAAACAACAGTCTGGTTCCAAATAAGAAAAGGAGTACGTCAAGGCTGTATATTGTCACCCTGCTTATTTAACTTCTATGCAGAGTACATCATGAGAAACGCTGTGCTGGAAGAAACACAAGCTGGAATCAAGATTGCTGGGAGAAATATCAATAACCTCAGATATGCAGATGATACCACCCTTATGGCAGAAAGGGAAGAGGAACTAAAAAGCCTCTTGATGAAAGTGAAAGAGAGTGAAAAAGTTGGCTTAAAGCTCAACATTCAGAAAACTAAGATCATAGCATCTGGTCCCATCACTACATGGGAAATAGACGGGGAAACAGTAGAAACAGTGTCAGACTTTATTTTGGGGGGCTCCAATATCACTGCAGATGGTGACTGCAGCCATGAAATTAAAAGACGCTTACTCCTTGGAAGGAAAGTTATAACCAACCTAGACAACATATTAAAAAGCAGAGACATCACTTAGTCAACGAAGGTCCGTCTAGTCAAGTCTATGGTTTTTCCAGTAGTCATGTATGGATGTGAGAATTGGACTCTAAAGAAAGCTGAGCACTGAAGAATTGATGCTTTTGAACTGTGATGTTGGAGAAGACTCTTGAGAGTCCCTTGGACTGCAAGGAGATCCAACCAGTCCATCCTAAAGGAGGTCAGTCCTGGGTGTTTGTTGGAAGGACTGATGTTGAAGCTGAAACTCCACTACTTTGGCCACCTGATGTGAAGAGCTGACTCATTTAAAAAGACCCTGGTGCTGGGAAAGATTGAGGGCAGGAGGAGAAGGGAACAACAGAGAATGAGATGGTTGGATGGCATCACTGACTCAATGGACCTAAGTTTGGGTGAACTCCAGGAGTTGGTAATGGACAGGGAGGCCTGGCATGCTGTGGTTCATGGTTTCACAAAGAGTTGGACACGACTGAGCGACTGAACTGAACTGATTGACAAAAATAAACAAGAAACATAATCTGTAAAATAGTAGCCTGGAGGGAATGGAAATTAAAATCTCTGATATGCTTCTAGAATTTATCTTACAAACAAACCTGTGCCCAGAGAGTAAAGTCTGGATAAGGTTGTATGTTGTCTGTGGCAACAGGGCCTGGAAACAGCCTGTGTGTCTACTGCAGCACATGGGGGGCCAGCCACGTAAGGGGACACTCTGCAACTGTAACAGAGGAGAGAGAGGGCCCAGGTGGAAAGATCTCCCTTCAGGGGAAGGAGTAAGGTAGAGAATAGCATATATATTTGTGTGTAAGAAAGGGAGAAAAAAATAAGGCTGAGTATTCATATTTACTTGTAAATGCATTAAGAGAAGTTGAAAGTGAAAGTCTCTCAGTTATTTCCTATTCTTTGCGACCCCATGAAATTCTCTAGGCCAGAATACTGGAGTGGGTAGCCTTTCCCTTCTCCAGGGGATCTTTCCAACCCAGGGATCGAACCCAGGTCACCTGCGTTGCAGGCGGATTCTTTACCAGCTGAGCCGCAAGGGAAGCCTAAGAATACTGGTGTGGGTAGCCTATTCTTTCTCCAGTGGATCTTCCTGACCCAGGAATCGAATTGGGGTCTCCTGCATTGCAGGCGGATTCCTTACCAACTGAACTGTCAGGGAAGCCCCAAGAGAAGTTGGGTGAACACCAGAAATCCAATAAAATGTCATCTATGGTGGAGGGATACCTGGGGGACAGGGGGTGGGAGCCAGATTTCTCAGTGTGTCTCTCCATAGCATTTTGATTTTTTGAACTGTGTGCATCACCTTCCAAAATGATATAGAAATAAAATAGCTGTAATATCATTTAGAATATGTTATATAAAGGAACTGATAGGTCTTTTGTAATTACATTTGTCTCCTTGTATCCATGGGTTCCACATCCATGGATTGAACCAACTTTGGATCAAAAATCTTTGGGAGGAAAATTCCAAAAATATGAAATTTGAATATATTGTGTGCCAGCAGCTATTTACACAGCATTTGCATTCTATTAGGGGTTATAAATTATTATAATCTAGAGACGACTTTATAAAGGAAAATGTGCTTAGGTAATATGCACAGTATTCTATGCTAGTTTATATAAGGAACTTAAGCATCCTTGAATTTTGGTATCTAAGGGCGTCCTGGAACCAGTTGCCGGCCCCCACCTCTGCCCCCTCCATGGATATCTAAAGATGATTGTAAAACCAAACTGGTCTCAGCAGATTTTACCCCAAGTTCCCACCAAGTTTCAGGGCAGGATTAGAACTCTTGAACCCGCAGCCTGGGGCTCCCTCTGTGCCATTGTGCAACAGACACAAAGAGGCTCCTGTCCTTCTGCAGTTGGTTGCAGGACCAACACGCAGGGGCAGGCACTAAAACAGGCCCTTGAAGTTAAATCCAGCGTCTTGTACCTTCTTACCCTTTTAAAGGTTTGCTTCATGCCTCTAGGTGCTCTTTTGGGTGTCCACATCCAGTTACTCTCCAGTCTTTATATCATGTTGATCTCTCACCTCTTGCCTCTTCCTTCCTCAGTGGACAGTTTAGGTTACCATAGCAACCCTAAAGCTCCTGTGGGGGCGAGTCAGGGCTCCTAGGTGGATGGAGTCAGGCAGTCCTCAGAGACGAGGCCCAGAAGGGTAGTAGTCCCTGTTTCTAAGCCCCGCTCCAGAGCCAGCTCACATGCCAGCTGACCGTGGGCTGTTCTGAGTATCTTAGGATGTGCAGATGGTATGCACATTTTGTCTTGTTCTCCACAGGCGCCAAAACCTGGCTTGCTTGGCGCAAGTTTTGTACTTGGCAAACACACAGTCTAGCTGTGGTCCTGGGAGAGAAAGAAGGTAACAGACCCAGTAAGCCTGGTCTCTTTTTGATAAAATCCAGTCACATCTACTTAGCAGGCCCACCTGACCGAGCGCCACAGAATCGCCGCTTCCCTATCGCGCTGTCCAGTTGTACAGTTGGCTCAGGTCCCAGGAAGCTGTCGCTGTGGGGATGTTGGCGGGACATCACCAATCACTGCTATGACTTCAGCCTGATGAAAGAACAGCTTTGCTCAGAATAACTTATGTTTTTGTTTGTTTTCCTCAAACTATGTGACTTCTTCTGCAATGGCATACCTTTCCGCTTTGGCTTCTCTTAACACAGATGGATATTCCAGTGTTGATAGTTGTGTAGATCTCGTGTCCTGGATGGTCTTTCCCTCTGGGCTCCTGTCCCCATTCCAGCCAGATTTTTCCTTGTTTTTTAAATTTATGCTATAATTTCTTACATATTCTCATAAGCCACGATATATTCCATAAGAAATAAGGTCAGATATAAGCACAGAAGCAAATTTTGTGTCTTAGGTTGTGTACCTGACCTGATTTAGTCTTTAAATTTTTCTTTAGGACAAGGGTGGCAAGCTTTTTCTGCAAAGGGTCAGGTAGTAAATACTTGAGCCAGTCAGTCCCATTTTCTGCTGTAGCATGAGAGCAACCACAGGTAAATGAATGTGGTGATGGTCCAGTAAAGATTTAGGGAGAGTAACATTTGAATTCCGTTTAACTTTCTGATGTTATAAAGTATTACTCATTTTAATATTTTTTAACAATTAAAGTCAAAACTATTCTGAGTTTATTGGCAGTACAGAAATGTTTTTCAGGCTGGATATGGCACCTGGGTTTACAGTTTGCTGATGCTTGTCCCAAACCCCTGCTGTGTTTTGGTCACTTCTAAGAAAGGGGAGGGATTAAGTTCACTCAGCAGCCCCCAGACCATGTTTAACCCAGAATTCATCTTAGCTGAGTGACAGTGGCAGAGTCAAGAGTCAAGTCTACCCTGGAAATATCAAACCTGGGACTACGTGAGGACAGGAAAAAGCCCTGGAACCATAGCCCTTTGGTTCTTCCTTCCATTGAAAATTTTCAATCCCTTCGGTTTGAGGCATGAATGATTCTATATGAAGTTCTCTCTCATAATCAGGCAGCTTTTAAAAATAGTAGTTTTATAAAATGAGTTACTAAAAAACTTTCACAACATATGTATACGATATAGAGAATAAGTGATTCCAGGAAAACTCATATGCCTACCATTCAACTTAAGAAAGAGAACGCTGTTATTTTGAAGTTCCCTTTGTGCCCTACCCACACAGAAATCACACTACTTGCTAGAAATTTCATCATTGTTCATCATTTCTTGGATTTTCTGGAGAGTTTTAACACATATGTTTGTATCCCTAAACAGACACGTTGCTGAGCTCCATGTAAACGGAGTGACAGGCTGTGTATTTCTCTGCCCCTCTCTCTCTGTTTACTCAGTCTCGTGCCCCTATCGTCTGTGCAGAAATGCGTACCTGTGGTCTCTCCATTCCCCCACTGCGCACCCACTGTGTGGGAGGTGGGCACACCACAAATGACTTATCCGTTCTGCCACTGATGGACACTCGGGCTGTTTCCAGCTTGGGGTTATCGCAGCAGTACTGCCGCTCTGTCTCTTGGGGCAGGTGAGCGAGAATTTCTCTCAGGAATAGGCTAGAGGAAGAGTGGCCAGCTTTGGCTGTTTGACTGAAGAATTATTTCATTGATCACACCGTTACCAAGCAGCCCTGTGCCAGACATGATGTAACGACGGCAAGAGTGTGGATCCTCAGAGCCCTTGCCCTAACTCCCATGGGCTGTGGTCCATCACACTGCTGCCCTAGAGAGGTGCTGCTCTCTCCAGCTGATGAAGGTCACAGGTAGGATACCAGCATCACGAGTCGGGGATGGCTTCTGTCAGGGAAATAAAATCGTGCCTTTGTGACTGCTCATAGTTCATAAGCAGCCTTGATGGTTCACTTTGTGCCCTTTGTATTGATGGCAGTGTGTTTGTTTGGTGTGTCATTAAGCTTTGCAGGGATCATGTGTTCTATATCAAGTTTCTTTTAAGCTCCACAGACAACATTTACCTTGGCACAGACGTGTATAACATAAATTAGAATATTCCTTTACCAGCTGGAACAAGTATAACTGACTGTTATAGATACTTGAAGCACATTTAGCTTCACTTTTCCCTTTGAGGGATGTATTTATGTTGCTTGGTAGGTTGGTCCCTTCCTGGTGGATGTAGAAAACCAGCAGCATGGAATCCTAGCTCTGCATACCCCAGGGACCCAGAGGCCAAGTGGCTGAGACTTTTTAGCACCTGGACCTCACTCCAGCACTTCTCAGGGCCCTCCCCTTCTCCACCACTTCCCTTCTTTCTGTCTTTTGCCCTCCTCTTCCTCAAGTCTCGTCTCTTATTTCCTTTGGGTTCGCAGTGAAGGTTGATAACAGCCACTGGGGACAGCGCTCTGTGGCGTATTGGCTCTCTGACCCCCAGAAAGTGTATCCCAGGTGGGAGCAGTCTGAGATTCCAATTGTGATTCCTAGGAGGAGAAGCAGCGCCTTCTCGCCTCTGCCACTGACTCTAGACCTTCAACCGGAATCCGCTGGCTTCCAGAGAGGGTTCTATAGCCTTATTTAGAGGTAACTAGGACATCCCTGGTGGCCCAGAGGTTAAGACTCCATGCTTCCAACGCAGGGGATATGGATTTCATTCCTGGTCGGGAAAGTTCCACATAACCATGCTGAGGGGAAAAAAAGACAACAAGGATGCATTACCACATCCTCCTATTGAATTTTGAAATAGCAACAGCCTACTGGAAGGACTCAATAATTATCTGTTTTCCCCTTTATGACTAAATTAAGATGTCTGCATTGATCTGAGGGAAGTAAAATGATTCAAGGTGAGCAATTAAAAGTAACTAAAGATAAAATTATAAAGTAAAATTGAAGATGTTCAATTTAAAAAAATAACTCAAGATAAATGTACAGATAAGGATGAATGGGTACGTACTGGTGTGGGTGGAAGCATAAGCAAGGTCATTGTCGTGGCTGGAGTAAATGCCAAATTTGGACTGATCAAAATTTAGTACACTAACCATTCTTTCAGTAGTCTTAGGAACTATTATTGGCAGTGTTAAATACTGAACGTTTTAGCTGCAATGTGTATTTCTATAACAGTTAGCTCACATGCTATTGTGATTATAAATATGGGAATGATGTCAGTATAACGTGGAAGTCAGTTGTTCCCAGAGTATTAATATTTTGCAGCAGTGCACGAATCCAGAAGAGCTCGGCAAGGTGATGAAGAACACAGAACCCATTCCCCTTGTTCTTGGTTCCTTTTGGCTGCGTGTTCTGATTTTGCATGGCTCCATCTGAGCTGTCTGCATTTTGCCCTTGTCATTACAACTCAGCAGCCTCAGTTCCTCTGTGCCTCCTCTATAGTCAAGCCACCTCTACCTTTAAGAATTTTAAGTAGATTTTCCTTTTTAAAACATTTTTTTAAATTGTGGTAAAATATACATAACAAAATTTCCCGCTTTGATCATTTTTAAGTATATTGGCGTTAAGAACATTCACGTTGCTGTGCAGCTGTCCCCGCCGTGCCTCTCTAGAAGCTTTTTATCCGCCCAGATTGAAACTACAAGCTCGTCAAACACTAACTCCTCATTCCCTTTTCTCCCCACCTCCTGGCAACCATTGTGATCCTTTCTGTCTCTGTGAATCTGACTAGTCTTACATACCTCATACAAGTGGAATTATACAGTACCTGTCCTTTTGTGACTGGCTCGTTTGACTTAACATCATGTCCTTAAGGTTCGTTTGTATTGTAGCATCTGTCCAAATTTCGTTTCTTTTTATGACTGAGTAATATTCCTCTCTATGTATATACCACATTTTGTTTATCCATTAATCTGTCTGTAGACGCTTGGGTCATTTCCACCTTTTGGCTATTATATGAATAATGCCTCTAGGAACATGGATGTACAAATACCTATCTGCTGCTCCCAATTCTCTACTTATTCATAATTTTACTTGTTTCTAACTGTGCTGCTAATTTTTAGCTTGTTACTTGCTTTGTTAATTTTCTGGGTACAAATTTGCATCAGTCTTGAACGGTCTGTCTCTTTTTATTTTTGTCAGCCCTGTTATTTTTGCTGCAGGTTTTTTAGAACATGTATTTTTTTTGATAGTCAATATAGAAAAAAAAAAAAATTGGGCTTCCCAGGTGACTCTGGTAAAGAATCCGCCTGCCAGTGCAGGAGACACAGGAGACATGGGTTCAATCCTTGGGTCAGAAAGATCCCCTTGAGAAGGAAATTGCAACCCACTCCAGTATTCTTGCTTGGGAAATCCCTTGGACTGAGGAGTCTGGTAAGCTATAGTCCATGGGGTCACAAAAAGTCAGGCATGAGTTAGCAACTAAGTATACGCGCACATAGGGAAAATGATTGTATTTGAGAATGAGGCTAGAAATGAGTAAGAAGAGGCACTTCCTATTCTCCCCGCCATCTGTTAGTTATAATGATGTCATTTTATCAGTCTTCTCATGCCTCTGGCACCTGCCGGCACTGTGCTGGTGTCAGTCTGGACGGTGTGGTGATGGCTTTCGATTCCCACCACTCTGGGAGGTAGGATGCCACAACCAGCGGCTTTTTGACTGCAGCTGAGACAGACAGGCTGGGTGACTGTCATCCAGGTCGTGCGAGAATGGAGGGCCCTGAGATCCCATGGGCTGTGTATCCGTTTGTTGTTCGGTCACTCAGTTGTATCCAATTCTTTGAGACTGCATGACCTGCAGCATGCCAGGCTTCCCTATCCTTCACCATCTCCCAGAGCTTGTCAGATTCATGTCTATCCAGTCGGTGATGCCATCCAACCATCTCATCCTCTGTCATCCCCTTCTCCTCCTGCCTTCAATCTTTGCAGCATCAGGGTCTTTTCCAGTGAGTTGGCTCTTTGCATCAGGTAGCCAAAGTATTGAAGCTTCAACATCAGTCCTTCCTGTGAATATTAAGAATTGATTTCCTTTAGGATTTACTGGCTTGACCTCCTTGCAGATCAATAATCAGCTTCAATTTAAAAAAAATCAAAATTTCAGTCAGGACCTTGCTTTTGCTCAGATGAGTTCTCCAGTCAATAGTTGAAAGTTAATTCTGCATCCCTTTCTTCGTGTCCTGGTTCCTAGTCATCTGCTGAAATAAGTGGTTTGCATTTAAAAAACTGAGCTCTGAAATGTGTAGATGGATGACTATTTATAGACATTTATTTTTAAATGTGTTTGGAAAACGAGTAGATGAATGCTTATGAGGCCCATTAGTTACTTCTGATGTTTTACTATGAAAATGCCAAAGGTTATCAAGGATTTAAGTAATTTCATATTTAGAAATGCTTGACAGCAACTCATTATCCAGTATTGACTTCCACATTATAAAAGTGTCTGTTTAAAGCATGACAAATTGAGCATCATGTAGTGGGTTTGATTTGACAGATGTCGGGCATCTTGAATAGTCTGATGTAGTGACCAGTGCCGTTGAGACGTTCCTGCCCTCCACTGTGGCCTCTGCAGCAGGTAGTGGGTTTCTGTCCATTTCCCTCACCCTGCCCCAGCATGTGAGGTTTCAGTGAACAGCACACTGCAGGGTCGTGGGGGGGGACCTAGCCCAGTGCCTGGCACAGTGTGCTTCTCCAACCTATATCTGCCGATTCCTTAACCCAGTTTATAGATATTTCAAGATGAGTGGTAGTCTAAATTGTGAAGCCTGGAACGTTTATCTGGTTGAAAACTATGTTGTTGTTGTTTTAAATATTAAATCCTAGCAAAAATAAAATCCATGAATAGTTTTATTTAATCTTGAAATATTAAGACTGATGTTATTATTAAATGTGCAGATAAATTGAACTTCTTTATGTTATCAGCAGATGTTAATTTCCCTAAATCTATTTGGAGTTATTTGGTTGTATTAACTTTTGGAGGTTAATGTGAAAATGTGGGAATCTTGAATCTTGCAGTCCAGCCAGTCAGTCTTTACTGAGTACTTGCCCTGAGCTAAGAGCTCCAGTCAACATAGGTGCTTTAGGGATTAAAAAAAATGTGCGCTCCCCAAAATGACCGAGAAAGAAGGCTTCCACAAAATGACCTACCCACGTTTCCTTCCCGAGGTTATTTAACCCTGGAGAGGAGTAGAGGTCTGCGATTAGACTTGGTTCATGTCCTGTGCCCCAGGCTATCTGTGTCTGACAGTTTGGGGAAATTCTATAACCTTTCTGTGCCTCAGTTTCCCCATCCATAGAATGAAAGCAGCAGGCACCCCTTTGGTTTGGATGACATGTAGGTGAGAGGTGCACACAGGAACCCCGCAGTCCATGCTGACCACTATTTTTAGCTCGGGTGACTCTTGGTATAGCTTCGGTGTCCATCTTCCACTCTCCATGCCTGTGACATACTCAGACAAAAATCAATCAGTGAAGAAGAAATATTGCATGACATCCCTTATATGTGGAATCTAAGAAATGATACAAATGAACTTACAAAACAGGAAGAGACTCTCAGAGGATGAATTTATGGTTCCTGGGGAGAAGGATGGTGGGGGGATGGGATAGTTAGGGAGTTTGGAATAGACATGTACACACTGCTGTATTATTATTTTAAATGGACAAACAACGAGGACCTACTATATAGCACATGGAACTCTGCTCAACGTTGTGTGGCAGACTGGATAGAAGGGGAATTTAGGGGAGAATGGATATATGTGGCTGAGTCCCTTTGCTCTCTACCTGAAACTATCACAGCATTGTTAATCGGCTATACCCCAATATAAAATAAAAAGTTAAAAAAAAATATCAATCTGACCCTGACCAAGAAATGGTCCTTGCTTGGTGTTTCAAAGGCTGTACACGATTTCATCCTTAAGCCCAGGATTACTTTTGAAGGTGACATGATGGGAACAGCGACCAGCACACAGGGTGGCCTTCACAGTCTGGCAGGCGGGAAAGCACCTGGCCCCTTCCACCAGCCTCCTTTGTTCTTTGAGGTTTATTTTAGTCCTCTGAGTCTGATACCTAATGGAAGCCTGGCACGTAAAAATAACTCTCATCTGAGTAGAGTTGTAAAACAGCTAGCTCTTTGAAAGTGAGAGTCAGGGATGAAGCCTGTGGCTTGATCATCCCCATTATTTTTAGAGAGAAGCCCACCTTCAGGTGCCCACCCATCCTTCCTGGTCCCTGCCCCCTGGGGTTGATCAAGGCCAGCAGGAGCGTGGCCTGAACCCACCTCCCTGCCCCCCATCCCCCGCCAGTGCTCCAGCTTCCTCATTTTGGTCTTTTGCCAGCCGTCTTCCCTGAAGTCATTACTGGTCATTGCCCTCTTCCCCAGAAGAATGCTCAAGAGGTCTCTGAACTTGAAACAACTTCCACATTTGCTTTTACACAGGAGCCCGTTCCCTTGTTTGGGCTGGGTGGTCTAAAACCAGGCCACGCAGGGAAATAACCCTGTGCCTGTGGCTTGTCAAGGAAACAGTCTCCGAGAAGAGTTGGTGTGTGCCAGAGCTCATTACCTGGGGCAGCTGAGTTGTTGGTTCTCAAATTAAGTGCGTGGTTGGACCGACAAGAGTGAGTTAATAGGATAAGGAGTCGGGACCCCAAAATCAGCCAGGCTGAGATGGGTCTGATTAAGAACCTAAAACTCACTGTTTCAGCCTAGAGCTCCTGCTGTGGGTGGAACCTTCCTGGCACAGCTGTAGGTAAGCGTGGGCGAGGGTGTGTACTGCGCACTGGAGAGATGGGGGTGGAGGAGCCCTGAGGCAGCTGTCACCTGGCCTGCTGAGTCCCCCTCCTCTGTTATGCCGAGACAAAGGTGGCCCTAGCAGGAGCTGGCTGTCATTCACTTTCCACGTTGAGACTTGAGCCCACACTGAAGGAGAGCAACAAGCACTCAGACTGGGAATGACTAGTGACATGTTCAGCTGCCTGGTCTAGTGTGCACCATCCCAGGAGGTGTAGATCCGGGCACTTAAAACCATCCCAGATGCCAGTGCTGGGGCTCTAACCAGACGTGCTTCATTTTGTGACTCGAGGTTGCACTTTTTTGTTAGTCCGAGGGAGCTTATCCTAGGGACGGACTGTGGCCAGAGACCACAGCCTTTTCTGGCTTGGGAATCCAGGATCCTGAGGCTGTTTGTGACCCCTGCCCCGTGCCCTTGAGGATGCATGGGCGGGTTGGGGAGGTCAAGGTTCCGGGCACTGAGATTCTTCCAGGTTATCAGAAGCCTGCAGGTTAAAGTGCCTCATCTCCACCAGCTCTGCACAGGCACGTGGAGCTGAGTTGCATGGACAAGAAGGTGCTGGGCACCCAAGTCTCTCAGTTCAGTTCAATCACTCAGTTGTGTCTGACTCTTTGCGACCCCATGGACTGCAGCACGCCAGGTCTCCCTGTCCATCACCAACTCCCTGAGTTTACTCAGACTCATGTTCATTGAGTTGGTGATGCCATCCAAGCATCTCATCCTCTGTCATCCCCTTCTCCTCCTGCCTTCAATCTTCAACCCTTTTCTAAAAGCAGAGTGCGTGAGTTTTGCATTGCAGATGTGATACTTATTTTTAAACACTGTGTGCGAGCAGTGACGCATCCCCTGCCAGCTAATCTGTGTTGTGTAAAAGCACACAAACCGCAAATTATTGTTAAAAGGGAAGAAAGCCAAAGAACAGATGCAGTGAACCCCTCGTGTCATGTGACTCGAGGGAGAAACTCTGCAAGAGGCATTTCTGAGCAGCAGCAGAGGAAAGACCCATGTGACTGGAACGAACAGGCAGCAGATTCTGCCCACTTGTCCTGTCTGGGGTAGCTGATACCTTCCTTTGTCTCTGATTTTCAGGGTACTGATGATGCCCATTTCTGTGTGTGTGTGTGTGTGTGTGTATTCCTTATTGCTCTTTCATTAAAATGAAGCACAATAATTGGCTTGTACATGCTGAGAGAAAAAAGTCAGGAGTATAGAGCTTGCAGTATCATCACAAAGGGAACAAACATGGGACTTGAGCGGGAGAATCAAACCAGGCCTGCATCTCAGCACTAGGTGATACTAGGCAGGCCTGGTTTACTAAAGTCAGAGACTGTCGTATAACCCAACTCCCCTTATATTTAAAAAAAAATTGGTATTAAAATCTAAGAATAGAAATGATACTCCTTGGGCCAGTAGTAGGACTATGTTGTGTTTCCATGAATGAAATTTGAGACCTTCTGGATCAAGAAACAAAAAACGTGTTGGTCTGCACATTCTCCCTGAGGATGAGTGATGCCCTGATGCCCTGGGTGGGAACGGAAGGCTGTGGCCCAGGATCCCTTCTGTCCCTCAGTTTCCCTCATGGGGCTCAGGCTGCTGGAGGGAGGGCACCTGGGGAGGGACTGCGGGGCCCGGGCCCTTCGCTCTCCCTCTCCAGATAGTTGCAGCCTGGCTCTGCCCGGTCCTGACCCCATCCCTTCTCTGAAGAAACTCCTGGTCCAGTGCAGGAAGCAAGCAGAACACAGAGTTTGAAGTTAGCAGCAGGGATGCTAGTGAGTCTTGGGGTGAATTGGGTGTCAAGAAAGGGTCCCGGAAGAGCTGATGATAAACACCAAGATCCAAAGTGCCCACCAGGAGAAGTTAGACGAAGAGGAGGCCCAGAGCTCCCAAGAAGAGGAAAGTGCAGGGGTGTAGAGTAAGAAGGCAAAGTATGGTTGGAGCACAGAGAGAAAGGCTCAGGGGAAATAGGGAGCGATAAGGCTGGGCAGGAAGAAAGGGACCCCTTCAAGCAGGCCTTGAGAGGCCACCCAGAGGTGCGGAGTTACGCCAAGGGCAGGGGGACGAATGGAGGAAGGGTAAGAAGACCGAATGAAACTCTGGATTCTTCATGTGTTGATGGAGCCCTATCCTGAGGTGGCAGATTCCCTCTCCTAGTAGAGAGTGCCTGGAAAAGTTTCAGGGGCTGCAGCTGCTAGAAAGCCTTGCCTTTGGACATTGTGGGATATTGTTTCATGTTCCATAAGGAGCAGTCTTGTTAACGTGAGCCCAGGGCCGTGTTTTCTAAGAGGAACTTAGGAATCCAGGCCAACACTGAGTGGATGACCCAGCAGCAGAGCAGCTTCGCTCATCTTGGTACACTGTTCTTAAGGTTTTTCCCCAAATAATCGTCATCTTCCTCCAAGGTGCCCTTTAGGGCCATATCACAGCACTCGCGGAGCTGACAGCAAAATTAAGCCTTGGACACAGCATGAGCGGTGTGGAGAGTTTTGCCTAGAACCTCTGGCTCCACCTGAGTCCTTTGGGCCAAGCAGCCCCCACCAATCCTGAGACTCCCCGGTCCTGGATTTATTTTGGGTGGCCTTTGAACTTCATGTTTTGAGTCCTTTTCATTCCAGAAGAACTGCGGCTATTTCTGTTTTGAGGTCAAGAAACCATCTGAGTTCATATATGAGGGACCTTCAGGTTTCTGGTTCCATGTAGGAAGAAGAGGAGGTCTAGAGTGGACATCATTGATTGGGCATGATTTCCAGGCCCTGAGGTTCTCCTTGGCAACAACTTGGGTGTATGTGGAGCCAGATTCACTCTTTAGGATCCAATCCAGGTCCAGGCATGTTAACCACATGTTGGAGGAAGAAATCCTGGAATGATGAATGAAAG
Organism: Capra hircus; assembly: GCF_001704415.2. NCBI lineage: Eukaryota > Metazoa > Chordata > Mammalia > Artiodactyla > Bovidae > Capra > Capra hircus. The sequence continues at coordinate 59,176,697 of NC_030811.1, forward strand.
AGAGAATGCATCAGTGACTGAGTGCCCGTTCCAACCTGAGGTACAATTTTCAAGTTGACAGTTTTCACCCCAGTGGTTCTTTCGACCTGTCTCTCTGTCCATTCCTTGGGGCCCCCTCCAAGGTGAGTCTCCCCTGGGGCGGGGGCACCTGACAGGCCTTCTCCAGGCCTGGCCCCTCCTGCTGCCACCTTCTTTATGCAGCTTGTTACCTCTGCATTTCCCTTGCATCAAAACATAAGTCTGAATCACATCCCCCAGAGCTTGTGAAGACTCAGTTAAGATCTTATTCTCATGGGAAGAGCCCCTATGTGGCTTTCCAAGGATACTATCCTAGCCCAGGGGGAAATGGGACAGCCTCTAAGTGACTGTTAGTTCTTGCCAGAGCAGCCATCCTCAGCGACCCTCTGCTGAAGGGCCACCTGCGCATCTTTTTAGATGCGGATTCCCTAGCCCCAGTCTGAGTAAGTCTGACTGAGCATGGGATGCCAGCCAGTGGTCAGAATCCCTAACAGACTCCTAGGTGTTTCTGGGTAAGTGAACAGCAGGGTGGACAATGCACATAGCGCTGGGTGGTGGGGTCCCCGGCTCTGCAGGAATCTGACCAGTCCTGGTGATACAGTGAAGCTCAAGGGGCAGGGCCCCCTTCCCAAGTACTCTAAGCAGTCACCCTATTTGTGTACAGTGTGAGATGGGAGGGCTAACAGGGCTGGCCTGTTGGAGGGACACTGAGGGCGGACAGACTTTGAGGCAAGAGGAGGACGGGGGAAACATGTGATTTGCTCACGAGAGATAAGAGGTGACCCAGAGCTGCCCTGACCCATGGCACCCAGGTCAGAGCTAGGCCTGGTACCCAGCTTCCCTGATGGTATACTGTTACCTGCTCCTCACTGTGAGATTAGGGGTGGATCTGAAAAATGCTTCCCCTCTTAATGACTCACAAGAGAAGCTGAGAAAGCCAACCTCTAAGTCCTGATGCCTTTATGAACTGAGTTTGTGATGTCTTTTCCAATTTTAAAGACCTCTGACAAGATGTACAATGGTGAGCAGGAAACTCTCTGGGTCTGCCCGCAAAGTGTAGAGCACTTGAATGCTGAGATGTCAAGGACCTTCTTCCCTGAAGATAGAAAGGAGGCTTTACAAGATTAGACATCCTGCATTCCTTCTGTGTGGGAGCACGCTGGATGCTGTGTTTCATTAAGGCATGGCTATAAAATTGATGAGTGCTCTGGTCATGATGGTCTCTTTCCTGGAGGCCCCAGTCAGACACATTTTCTTAAGTGCATGCTCATGGTCACTTGGGTGGAGCCCACCACGCCCCTTCCACTGACTTCCTATTGCCTTGTGGTCTGAGAGGGAGGCTGGTAGAATGAGAGTGCCCTGCTGGCTGTGCTGGGAGCTCTCTCTATGGACCACTCGAAGGACCACAGGACTGGGGAGGAGGGGCGGCGGGCAGGCAGGGGGAGCCTCCTTGCTGTTGCTCCAAAGCAGAAGAGCACCTTGTACATCAATGAGAGTCTCAGGACACACAGCTTTGTATGGTATCTTTGACTGACATTCCTGCCCAGAAATGCAGGCTTGTTCTCGGAGGATGGGAGCTCTCTTTTCTCTGAGAAATCTTTAAGGAACTTCTCCAAAAGGTATAGTGTGTTGCCCACACACAACACATTCTGCCTCAGACCCATTTATCTACGTACTGTGCCTCACTCAGTCGTGTCCGACTCTTTGCGACCCATGGACTGTAGCTCATCAGGCTCCTCCATCCACGGGATTCTCCAGGCAAGAATACTGGAGTGGGTTGCCATTTTCTTCTCCAGGGGATCTTCCCAACCCAGGGATCGAACCTGGGTCTCCCACATTGTAGGCAGACGCTTTAACCTCTGAGCCACCAGGGAAGCCCAAGGTACTGTGCCTCACCAGCCGTTTTTCACTGGGTATCAGGAAACTGAGTTGCCTTGGCTTTCCAGTGCAAAGACTATCTGAATGATAAGGATTTTTTAGGAAGGAGGGTTATTATTATTATTATTGTTATTCAAAGCTCATCATCTCCTCCCTTTAGAACTTTGAAAGAAAGTGTTACTCAGTCTGACTCTTTGAGACCTCATGGACGGTAGCCCACCAGGCTCCTCTCTCCATGGGATTCTCCAGGCAAGAATACTGGAGTGGGTTGCCATGCCCTCCTCCAGGGGATCATCCCGATCCAGGGATAGAACCTGGGGCTCCTGCATTGCAGGCAGATTCTTTATCATCTGAGCTACGAGGGAAGCCCCTAAGCTTTTCTGATTACTGACATGGCCCTTGGAAGGAAGGAGGAGGACGGGGACTTGCTGAGAGATGGGGGGACATTTTGGTTATAGGAAGGGAGGCCTCATGGTTGGGATTAATAGTAAGCAATAATTAATAGTAATGTTTGGGGTTAATAACTCCATGACTTCCGAAACTTCCAGGACTCTGGACCAGTTTTACAGAGACTTTGGGGGAAAAAAAGAGGTAGAGAGACAGCCTGTCATTGGATAGGCCTGGTTCAGATCCCCATTTTCCCTCTCCTGGTTGGGTGATGGCATCCTCTCTGAGTCTCAGCTGCTGCTTCCCTAAACTGGGACTTATACCCTCTGTCTCGAAGCCATGGTGCCCCCAGAACCCAGAAAGGAGAAGGGAAGCTTCCCCTGGGGAAGGGAGCTATGCGCATCAGAAGGACCAGAGCCCAGGGGACTGTGATGAACTCCCCCTCACCTGTACAGGGCTGTCACAGGACCTGCCCCAACACAGGACATATGGAGCACCTGGCCCTTCGCAGGTGTTTATAAATGACAGCCATTATTTATCACCTTGTAAATATTGAGTTCTTAGTGCTGTTTTATAAGATTTGTGTTTTTTTTTGTTTTTTTTTTTTTTTCCAGCATCATATTTCTTTAAGCGAGCCCAGTTTTGCTCCAGAGTAAGAGCTCAGAGAAAGAAATGCTCAGTTTGGGGAAGCATTGCCTTCACATTGCCTTTTCTAGGTCAGATGCCATGAGTGTTGGATCTGCCGTTCAGAACAGTCCTGCTGGGAGGTTGACACTGAGGGTGTTTTTGGTTTCTGTCTTTGGACTGCTGTTTTGTTACTGAGATTACCAGGTTTCCCCAGCTGGATTCACGCCTGAGGCTGTTGCTGGAGGTTTGCTGGAGTCTCTGGTCGCTTGTCTGTCATGCCAGCTGGTGGTCAAACGTGTACTCAGGTTCTTGAGTTCTGTCTGGCTCTCCTCACGGCTCCTCCAGCCCTGCAGCCCTTGAACATGAGCCTGCCCCAGAATCACCTGTTCAGACATTTGGGCTGTCTCCAGGTAACTCTTCTTGAGGTGGTTATTTGTAGCAAAGAGGAAAGCGGTAACTTTGCAGTGGAAACACGTACAGACAGCACCATGAGGGACATAGCAGCTTCAAGTATCTTCTGATACGACATCCCCCTAGAAGGGTACAACCTCAGTTCTGTGGCATTTTTGCCAAAATGCATGATCCAAATTTAATCACAAGTAGACAATGAACAAACTCAAATTGAGAGGCTTTCTACAGATAACCGGCCATTACTCTTAAATTTGTCAGAGTCATGAAAGACAAAGTCCGTCTCGAGTTGGAGTGAACCCAAGGGGCATGATGCATTGTGGGCTCCTGAACTGGAGCGGGAAGGAACCTTAGTGGACACTTGGCAAAATGTGAATATGGTCTGTAAAGTACTATAGTTACAAGTTAATAGTATTGGGTCACTTAAGGCCCTGATTTAGATAATTACATGTGTTTCATAAGGTATTAACTTTGGGAGAAGTTGCATGAATGGTCCCAGCATCTTTTTCACAACAGGGTGTGGAGTAAAGTGCTTGCAGTTTGGAGCTGGAAAGGCCTGCTGCTGCTGCTGCTGCTAAGTCGCTTCAGTCGTGTCCGACTCAGTGTGACCCCATAGACGGCAGCCCACCAGGCTCCGCCGTCCCTGGGATTCTCCAGGCAAGAACATTGGAGTGGGTTGCCATTTCCTTCTCCAATGCATGAAACTGAAAAGTGAAAGTGAAGTCGCTCAGTTGTGTCCGACTCTTTGCGACCCCATGGACTGCAGCCCACCAGGCTCCTCCGTCCATGGGATTTTCCAGGCAAGAGTACTGGAGTGGGTTGCCATTGCCTGGTCTGGGTTCAGATCTTGCCTCTGATAACTATTAGCTGAGCAACACAAGGCAGGTTGCATTTCCTGTGTGAGCCTCTGTTTCCTCACCCCCACCACTGGAGTTTCTCTGAGGATAAATGCATGTGCAATCCACAGTGTGTAACATTCCCTTCCCCAGTGATAAAGAAGGGATTTGTCTTCTTTCCCGCCTTCCAGCCTTTCCCTGACCTGCCCTTTATCTCTTGTCAACCTCCACTGTGCACCTTCTCATGTGGTATTTTCAGAAACCTACACATGCATTTACACCCAGAGTCTAGAAAGCAGTTCCTTCTTGTTGTTGTTCAGTCGCTATGTTGTGCCCAACTCTTTTCGACCCCGTGGACTGCAGCATACCAGTCTCCAGGGTTTGCTCAAACTCATGTCCATTGAAGTCAATGCTACCATCCATCCATCTCATCCTCTTTACCTCCTTCTCCTCCTGCTTCAGTCTTTCCCAGCATCAGGGTCTTTTCCAACGAGTCGGCTCTTCGCATCAGGTGGCCAAAGTATTGGAGCTTCAGCATCAGTCCCTCCAATGAATATTCAGGGTTGATTTCCTTTAGGATTGACTAGTTTGATCTTCTTGCTGTCCAAGGGACTCTCAAGAGATTTCTCCAGCACCACAGCTCAAAAGCACCAATTTCCAGGTTGTAGAGATGAGAAACTCTCTGACTGGCTCTTGCTGTGTGAAGCCTGAGACAGGATTGAGTCCTGGTCCATCCTGCTTCAGTAGCCCTTTTGCCATCTCAGGCATCCCTTAGGATTCTCAGTCAAAGCCTTCTAGACCCTAGGCCAACAGCATTGGCATCACCTGAGAGTTTGTCATGAATGCAGAGTCTGAGGCCCCACCCCAGACCCCAGAGACTCAGAATCTGCATTTTACCAGGTGATTTGAGATTCAAAAAATCCTCTGCTCGAGGACTTGACTTGCAGAAGAGCAATGTCTCTTTGTCTGTATCTACAGAGGGGGCTAGATGAGAGTCGATGTGAGAGCTGAGAAATGTGAGCTCAGGATAGAAAAGTCTTCAGAATACATCATTCCAGGTCCATCCTTGTGTGGAATTCTCTCCCCTAAAGACTTTAGAGGCCTGAGGTCCTGCCAACAGCCTGGGATTCCAGCTGGGGCCTCTACATGGGATAGCCTGGCCAGGGTCTTGCCTGGAAGGGATTGTTTGTTTTCTGTGGGACTTGGGTTTCTTGTTCTGTTTACTCGCCTGTGCCAAGCATGCCTGGGGCCTCCACACAGAGGCTGGTGGCATCCAGCTGCAGAGGGTGCCCAGCAGCACAGGCTGCTTCTAAGCGACAGAGGCTTTGTGGCAGCTGGAGTCCTCTCAGCTGGACTCAGGTGCTGTGCAGGCTGTCTTTTAAATGAAGTTAGCCTTTGTTGGATGATGCAGCTTTGAGTGCCTTTAAGTTTAACCACCAGTAGGCTCTACGAGGTGAGACCACCACTAGCCCCATTTTGTAGCCTTGGACTCTGGGACTTAGAAAGGCTAGTAGGAGCCTAAGGTCATGTGGCTTGTAAGTGGAGCTGAGGTTTGAACCCAGAGCTTCCTTCAAGCCCAGGTCTTGAACCTTACGTTGTACTGGCCCAGGTTCCCTTCAGTGTCTAAAGCAGGACGGCCATCCCAGTGCCCTCTCATACACAGCGCGGCGGTGGTGATCCCGCGGTGTCCTTCCTGTCTTTTTGTGGTTGCCCTGGGTGGACCACTTGCCAGGCTCCCTGACTCCACTCTCCAGTGGGGCTGGAGATGCTGATGGTCACTCTTGGCACACAGGACAGATATTGGGTTTTGCAATTCCCAGAGAAGGAAGAGTGGCAGGCTGGGAGACCAGGCAGAATGTAGGCAGCCGACGCTCGGCATGGTGCAGCTCCTGGTGGCGGGGCTGGGCCAGCGTCCAGGCTCTGCACAGTGCCTTTGAAGTGTGGCCACTTCCACACGGCCTGGGGCAGTCAGAGGGTGGGCTGCACCTGGGCAGGAAGCCGCTCAGGGCGGCACCACAGGTGGAGGCTGTGCTGTGCAGTCGCTGTTACCGTTCTATAGCCGGTTTCCTTCCATGTCTTCCCCCTTTCTAACAGAAGAGCAGAGGAAAGCAGAAAACCACCAGAAATTCTAAATTAATACCCAGCCAATTTGGCTCATCCTTTCTCCAAGACTCCAGTGAGGGAGAGGCTGGTGTTTTTAAAAATCTCGTTCTCTATCAGATGCAACTGAAAGGCTCAGAGGTAATTAGCTGTTCTAGAAAGACTGTACCATCACCTTAAAAAGCTGCCTCGTGAGAGTAACCATTATCTGTAGTGGGATGGGAACATGGCAATAAAAATAGACTGTGGACCCTCCTCTGTGGGAGCTGAAGAAAACCAGCCTATTAGTTTAAGGAAAATTAGGCAGTGGGCCAAAAGTTACCACTCTCTCTTTTTAATTTGAAAAAAATCTCACAAAATGAGTACATTTTACTATGAAAATTTGGAGGAGTCAGAAAAGCACAAATAATAAAGAAAAATACCACCTTCATACCACCATTTAGATGAATTGTTCTGAGCATCTTGGCAAATACACCCCCGATCTCCATTTCTTTTGTTCATGAATGAATGTTTATTTGTATGAAATTGGGATCATGCTGATGTTCAGTATTATAAAGCACTTTTTTTCCCCTCAGCATTGTTTCAGTCTTTCCTTCATGTTATTAAATGCCCTTTTTAGTAGTGAAATGGCTGTATTAGGTAAAGGCGTCATAATTCATCTAAGGATGGCAGCAGCCAGGATAAGGATGACCATGAGTAGGATTTGTAGAGAACTTGCTTTGTGCTGGGCACTATTCTGAGCTCTGTTCTGTTAACTCAGTTTGTCATCACACAGTGCTGTGAGATAGGTACTCTTGTTATTCCCATTTAGCCTTTGTTTTTTGGCGTTTAAGCTTTTCCTTTTAAAATATAAATATTTTAGACAACTCAGTACTAAGCATACATATTTAAGCACACTCTTGGTTACCTGTAGGTTGCTGCTGGGTCAAAGAGTCTGCGTATTTTAAAGCTCTGATGCCTGTTGCCCATCATCCTAGAATGAGTCTCCACTCTCTGTCCCCTTACCTCTTCCCACTCGTTCGGTCTAGAGCCAGTGAGTTGGCTCTTCACATCAGGTGGCCAGAATAATGGAGCTGCAGCATCAGCAAATGTCTATTGATACCTTCCTGGGCACCAGAACCCGTGCTGGACACTGTAGGTGTACCGATGAATGAACCGTGGCTCTTTAATCTCAGGAACTGGTGGGAAGACCATCTTGGAATGGTTATTGACTGGGTGGAAGGTTCGCCGTACTTAAAGCCAGGAACAGTGGTTCAAGCTCATTTCTGTTCCCACCAGTGGCCTGTATACACAAGTTACCTCTCTGGCTCTCAACTATGCTGATTCTCAGCAGGGAAAGGGTTAGCTGTGCCTGGTGTCCTGGCCCTCAAGGCAGTGCAAGGTGGGTAGGGGAGAGGGATGGCAGCTGAACATGACACACAGACATCGTGTTTCATCAGGAACGAAAGCCGAGAACAGGGTGGTGGTGGTGTGAGCTCCTGTCGCTCACTCCTCTGCTCCTGGGAGATAAACAATTGGAAAAAAGTAACAGCCTTGGACTCCAAAGACTCCTCTCCTTTGAAAACTGTATCGTATGTAAGTCACTGCCCCATGATGATCTTGCAATGAGGAAGACATGTTCCATATTTCACATGGGAGGCGGGGAGTGGCCTGCAGAATATTTCTGGCCTCTCTTGAGCTTTGCAAGGGGGTTCGAGTTTCATGGGCAATGTGGCTTTTGGATTCTGGGTTCCAGCGCTGTGTGGGGAAGTGTGAAGGCGTGTGTCTCAAGTTTGATTTAGAAAACTGAGCTGCAGGTGGAAAGCATGTAACGTGACTCTTTTCCCCCAAATGATGTGGCTTTCTCATGTTTCACTTTTGAAAATGGTTAACAAGTTCCCGAAGTGAGCAGGCGATTTTATCAGGATGGCAGAGCATATAGCACTGGGAAACGAGTTTTCCAGCTATTTTTTATAGGTTTAACACCTGCAAAGTGGCATTTTCTGCAAAGAAGTGACAAGGATAGCAAAGAGTGTGAAAACAAAATTCCATAGAAACTCTTTCTCAGACTCTGGAGTAATGGGGCCACTGACCTAAATAAGAGCAGAAATCCTCCAGTACAATGAGCTCACACTGCCAAGATGGGCTGAATTGAGGCCGTGGCATCCTCCACTCACACGCTGGTCCCATGTGCATTCAAGCCCCAGACGACACGCAGGCTGCTGTCTAGAGACAGCCAGGCTGCCCCAGACCCTCCTAGAGAGGGTTTCTGGCTCCAGGACCCTGGCTGAAGCCTGGGTGATAACAAGGCTGTATCCCTGGATGGAGACACTAACTAAAGAATAGAATTTTAACGTAAGAATCCCAGGAACTGAGCAGACTTCGTCAGGCTCCAGGGCTGGGTCGGATAGAACTGTTCTTGGTGGACTATCCAAGAAACAGCGCAGACTCAAAATACAGTGCCATACGTGGGAGCGTGGCATTTAGTTTTCTGCGAGCACAGTTTTTAAAGTAAGAACAGGTGGCATTAATTTTAATTTAACCCAGTAGATCCAAAATAGTAACATTCAACATTTATGTACATAATTAGCATAAAAAATACCAATGAAATAGTTTTCCTTCTTTTCGTGTGCTCTTTGAAATCCAGTGTGTTTTACCCTTAGCGGCACATCTCGCTTCATAACCATCGCATTTCAAATGCCCAGGAGCAGTATGTGGCTCATGACTGCTGTCTTGGACAGTGCAGGTGTAGAAGCTGTATCACTCAGCATCTTATGAGTGAGGCCAAATGGCTGCTGGGCCTGTAATGATCACTGTAGCATTTGGTGTCGAGTCATAGCATTCTTCTGCCACTGGGGTGGGGGCGGGGGAAGCTTTCAACCTCAGTAGCTTAAACTGTAGACAGTAATACTTTCCATTTTCATAGGGCCTTTCCATTACAGGATACTTTAGTACGCTCTCCTAAAACTGTGAGAGAGGCCAGGCAGGAACCATTCCTTTGGCACATGTTTATTAAGGGTATGCTGGGTATTAGGTCCTGATTGGCAGACAACTTCTGCCTTCTTGGAGCTCAGATTCCAGCGGAGGGGAAAAACATCATGCATCACTGTAGTTAGAACTGTAGTGGGTATGAGCAGGGGCTATGGAAGCACAAGAGAAACACTCCTAATTCTGCCCAAGATGTCAGGGGAGCACTTGAGAGGCGAGAGGTTTGAGCATAAAGATGGAATGACATCTTTGCTAGGAAGATGAACTGGAGTGAAAGGTAGATGCATTCTGAATATCATCCATTTGGGTTAGAACTTCTATACCTGGAATGTCCATTTTACAGCCCAGACAGGTGGCAGGTTAGGTCACCTGCTTGAAATCCTACTAGATGTCCAGAGGCGATAGATTCTGGAAGGGTTCCGATTAGCTAGTTCGGGAGCAGCTTTGCATCTAAAATGTGTCCCTGGCTGTGGTCTTTAGGAAGGAAGTGGTGGGAAGAGCCCAGCCCTGAAACTTAATGATCGGCTGGCCTCCATTCCACTGTCCTTTTCTGCCTTCAGCTACCATTTTGTTTTGTTTTGTTTTGAGATCTGACACTAGAACATTTGTATACAATTCTGTAAGATCGCTCTGTTAAAAAGTGAAGTTGCTCGTGTCCAACTCTTTGCGACCCCCTGGACTGCAGCCTGTCAGGCTCCTCCCTCCATGGGATTTTCCAGGCAAGAGTGCTAGAGTGGGTTGCTGTTTCCTTCTCCAGGGGATCTTCCTGACCCAGGGGTGGAACCCCGGTGTCCCACGTTGCAGGAGCTCTTTACCATCTGAGCCACCAGGGAATCCCTTCCTTCTGTTAAAGTTCATGCTTTAAGTGCTGCTTGTAGTATTTCTGTTGTAGTTACTGGGGAGTCCTGGGGGAGACAGCACCATTTCTGGATGTTTCCATTCCCAAGCGAACCAACCACCCATCTGGAATTTCAGTGCAAGGATTTTAACCAACACAAGGAGCTGGGCTCTTGCCTTTTGTCCATACCAGGCCGTTGGCCACGACTCAAGACAGAGCACCCACACGCCTGCCTGGGGCCTGCTTCCCTCCAGGAATGGTGAGCCTCCTCTGCACTCAGCAGTTTTTATTTTTATCTCATCAGCGTGTTCCTCCTTTTAAAGTGTGAATCCTAGTGACCCGAATGAGCTGTCTGTCTGGGCCTGGGCCAGCAGGCCTAGGTTACTCCAGTTCAGAGGCGGCCCTGGTCTGGGGTGGCAGGGATGGGGGTTCCCAGTGTGACTGGATGGGGTGGGGCAGGGAGCCAAAGTGGCCTGCCAGACGGACAAGTTCTCAAACCAGGAGAAGGTTATTCTTGAAGTAAACCAGACCCTGTATTCCTCTCTCCCTCACCCCCTTCGTAACAGCCCTTTTAAAAGAACAAGCAAAGTTTGCAAAATTCCGATGTTAATATTTAGAAACACAAAATCAAGTGGGCATACCTCTTCCAGTTTGGTTGTGGGTGGAATTCAGGCCTGTTGGCTTTGGCATCCACACATGAGACTCTGCTGAGATTTCATCCATGCTGATGCATCAGAACAGCATGGTTTCATACTTAGAGGTTGGGCACAGAAGTTGAGGGGTTGCTCTTTCCCTGGAATTGAGTGACGGCTGCCCCAGGCTCACAAGGGAGGATGTGGTAGAGTTTTAGAAACAGGAAGACAGAAGGCCTGCCCCACCCACTGCTGGCTCATGGAGCTGGCATGAGTCAGAGGGAAGAACTGCAGGATTTGTGGGCCTCCTATGCTGGACCATGGAGAAGGAAATGGCAGCCAACTCAAGTATTCTTGCCTGGGAAATCCCATGGACAGAGGAGCCTGGCAGGTTACAGTTCATGAGGTCTCAAAGAGTCGGACGCAACTGAGCAACTAAACACACAGACACACACCCATACACCCCTACCTACCTACCTACCTGTGTTAAATGCTTTTCCTCTGGAGAGAGAGAGACACACACACACACCCCACACACCTGTGTTAAGTGCTTTTCCTCTGTAGGCTCATGAATCTCGCGCAGCTGTTCTGTGGGCTTATCGTTATAGAGGTAGTTTTGCTTCCATAGGGCAGTGGTTGTCCAAGTGTGGTTACTGGACCAGCAGCATCACCTGGGAACTTGTAAGAAACGCAGGTTCTCAGGCCCCACTCACGGTTTTCAGAATGAGGACTCTGGAGAGGGGCCAAGCTATCTGTGTTTTAACAAGCCCTCCAGGCAAGCCTGATGGACTCTAAAGCTTGGAAGCCTCTACCCCAGAGGTTAAAAACACAGGCCCAGAGCTAATCTGGGCTCAGACCTCAGGCATATGGCTTTCGGCAAGTCAGGCAACCACTCTGCTTTGGTGTACTCATCTGTAGATTGGAGGTGTGAATAGTACCCACTTCACAGGGCTGTGTGGATTACATTAAGGAGTATATGGTGAAACTGGGGCAGTGCTGGCACGTGGTGAGCACACCCTGAGTTATTTGGTCTCCTTCACTCGGAGTCTGCCGGCTTTGATCCCAGGTCTGCTGAACCTCAAAACCATCTACTCATTTTATTGGACCAGCCGTCCCTTAGAAATCAAATTCAATTAAGCATCACCATGTCTCATTCTGCAAACACTGGAGGCTGCTGTGTAGGCTTGCTGGCCAGGGGGGGTCTCCTCTCTCCCTGCCAGCTCTAGTTCCTTAATAGGAGCTGCTTGAACAGGGAGAGAAAGATTTTAAGACCAAGGCCAAGTTTACCATGTGGCTGCCTTTATTGATTAGTGTGTCTGTCTTGGATACACGAGGGGTTCTTTCCTCTTGCTGTTGCCAGATATCAGGCAACTTAGTGTGAATTTCTGAGCCATTCCTGCTACTGGGCTTTAATGGAAGGCTATTAAGAGTGACTGCTTAATGTGGCAAGCCGGAGGAGTTGTGTGGGCTGTACATGTTCAGGGTGGGGTCAGCAGGAGGCTGTGTGTGGTTTGTGGGCCTTGCCTGGCCTAGGAATTGGTCTGGTGCTGTTGATTTTGGGAAATGTGGGTGGCTGTAGCCGCAGGAAAGGGCTGGTTGAGAATCAGTATTTTCTGAATCCTGGGCACATATCTTTCCATTTTATCATGATTAATAGAAGCTTTCAGCCCCATTTTGCAGCTGTGGGAAGGACTGCCATAATGAAGTACCATAGAATGGGCTAATTGAACAAAAGAATTTGTTTCTTCCTGGTTCTGGAAAGTAAAAATCTGAGATCAAAGTGTCAGCAGAGTTGACTTCTGAGGCTTATGGATGACTATTGTGTCTTCACATGGTCTCTATACTCAGCTCTGTCTAATTTCCTCTTTTTTTTTTAAGGATGCCCGTCATATTTTATTAGGCTTCCCAAGTGGCACAGTGGTAAAGAATCCACCTGCTAATGCAGGAGATGTGAGAGATGCAGGCTCGTTTTCCTGGGTCAGGACGATCTCATGGAGAAGGAGATGACCACTCATTCCAGTATTCTTGCCTGGAAAATCCTGTGGACAGAGGAGCCTGGCAGGCTGCACTTGTGTTTTATTAGGGCCACTCGACTGGCTTCATTTTAACTTTACCTTTTTAAAGACCGTTCTTGATTACAGTCACATTCTGAGGTCCTAGGGATTAGGACTTCAGCATCTGGATTTGGGTGGGGTGGAGCACTATTCAACCCATGACACCTGGCCTCAGATGATCCATGTGGGTCTTTCAGAGTGTGGTGAGGTGACTGAGCTCACTGAGGACAAACAGGAGGGAGGAAGGGAGGGGCTGAGGCATTGTGTGGACAGAGCGCGTTCACCGAGCAGAGCGGAAGCTGTGGGGCAGGCCGGGCGGCGGGGGCATGGAGGGAAGCGAGGGTCCCAGTTTTAGGAGGTGATTGGTTGTAATAGTGCAGGCAAGTGACAGTGAGGGTTCAGAAACAGGTTGGATCTGCAGGAAAATTTCAACATTTTTACTGATAGATTTTTGAATGACTTGAATATGAGGAAAGATAAACGAGTTTCCTAGTTTCCTGAGAATATAGCATTTTGCAAAGATGGTATTTCTGCCAAAGTCAGTGCCTAGAGTGTTTAATGATTCCAATTAAATCTCAGTGGGCTTTGGGGAAGATGACAGAATGAGTCTAAGATTCTTTTGAAAGGATAAACAGCTGAGAATAGTCAAGACATTTTTTTCATGAAGGGGGGTAATGATATCCCTTCTAGTTTGTTGCCCACGCACTGTCCAGAGTGATCTTTTTAAAGCATGAGTCAGGTGCCATCTGATGGTGTCACGCTGTCACACAGAATGGAATCCCTCTCTGTGCCGGGACCTGCGGGCCCTTGGTGGCTGGCTTCCCGAACCTTGCCTCCCGCCCCGCTCTCGCTCACTAAGCTCCAGTCACACCGGCTTCCTCCTTGTCCTGGAGAACACCCACCTTCAGCTTCGCTGTTGCCTGCACACAGAAATGTTTCTTTCTGGACTGGACTGTCTCCTGCTTCACTCTATCTTTTGACTCAGGTTTATGCTGAAAAAGCACCTCCTCTTCAGGGGAGCCTTCCCTGATCACCCTGTCTGAAACACTCTCTGTCCTGTCATTCGCTCTCCTCCGCTTTTACCTGAATTGTGCACTTTATTTACAGGAGGTGGGCTCTAATCCACACTGCCTGCCTTATTGTCCAGCTTTGCCCCTTATTGCCGTGTAGCTCTCTGGGTGTCAGTTGTCCTCGTCTGTAAAATGGAAATGACACTGCCTATGTCAGGTACTGTTGGGAGGATTAGATCTGGCACATAAAGTGGCCAACAGCCAAGTACTCTTTGGCTGGCGCACAGAGTAAGTATTCATTAAATGCTGTTATTACTTGTTCAATGTAGATTCCCCCAGTAGAAAGGGAAAGCAGACAGATGAACGCTTTGCCTGGTTCACTGGTATGTATTCGGTGCCCAGAACTGTGCTTGGCACACAGTAGGGGCTTGATAAATGTTTGTTGAGTGAATACATGAAAGCATGATGGTAAAACTATTATAAATGCACAGTAATTAAAATAGTGTTTGTGTATGAGTAGAGACAAACATTAAAGGAATACAAAGATAAAAGAATACAATAATAGCTCAAAGCCAATCCTAGTGTTTATGAGAATTTAAAATGGGATGATGAAGCATCACAAATCAGAGGGGAGAAAGGATGGATTATTAGTAAGTGATTACTTACTAATGCAAATGATTACATCCTCTCCCACAGCGTACACCAAAATAAATTCCGATTTGATGTTTTGAGTTAAACCACAGAAAAATACGGTAATACATGAGATTATCTAATTTTCTAGGTAAGACTTGGTTTTCTAAGACAAAGCACTGGGGAAAATAGACAGGTGGCTTGGATTGTTTCTACAAGTCAATTTCTGTGTATCATAAGTATTACAAAAAAGTTTATAGTCAATGCAGAAAAATTGCCACATATAACAGATAACAGTCCTTTACTATATAAATTGTTGCTTATGTAAATCTGTAGCGGATAAACATTAACGTCTCAGTAGAAAAATTATCCAAAGGGAAAATACAGATCATGCACAGAAGAAATGCACGCAGGCAGGCATATGGGGTGGGGGTTGGGGTGGGGATATTTAACTTCAGTTCAGTTCAGTTCAGTCGCTCAGTCGTGTCCGACTCTTTGTGACCCCATGAATCGCAGCACACCAGGCCTCCCTGTCCATCACCAACTCCCGGAGTTTGCTCAAACTCTCGTCCATCAAGTCGGTGATGCCATCCAGCCATCTCATCCTCTGTTGTCCCCTTCTCCCCCTGCCCCCAATCCCTCCCAGCATCAGAGTCTTTTCCAATGAGTCAACTCTTCCCATGAGGTGGCCAAAGCACTGGAGTTTCAGCTTTAGCATCATTCCTTCCAAAGAAATCCCAGGGCTGATCTTTAGAATGGACTGGTTGGATCTCCTTGCAGTCCAAGGGACTCTCAAGAGTCTTCTCCAACACCACAGTTCAAAAGCATCAATTCTTCGGCACTCAGCCTTCTTCACAGTCCAACTCTCACATCTCTACATGACCCCTGGAAAAACCACAGCCTTGACTGGACAGACCTTTGTTGGCAAAGTAATGTCTCTGCTTTTGAATATGCTATCTAGGTTGGTCATAACTTTTTTTCCAAGGAGTAAGCGTCTTTTAATTTCATGGCTGCAGTCACCATCTGCAGTGATTTTGGAGCCCCCCAAAAAATAGTCTGCCACTGTTTCCCCATCTATTTCCCATGAAGTGATGGGACCAGTTGCCATGATCTTAGTTTTCTGAATGTTGAGCTTTAAGCCAACTTTTTCACTCTCCTCTTTCCCTTTTATCAAGAGGCTTTTTAGTTCCTCTTCCCTTTCTGCCATAAGGGTGGTGTCATCTGCATATCTGAGGTTATTGAGATTTCTCCCGGCAGTCTTGATTCCAGCTTGTGCTTCTTCCAGACCAGCATTTCTCATGATGTACTCTGCATATAAGTTAAATAAGCACGGTGACAATATATAGCTTTGACGTACTCCTTTTCCTATTTGGAACCAGTCTGTTGTTCCATGTCCAGTTCTAACAGTTGCTTCCTGACCTGCATATAGATTTCTCAAGGGGCAGGTCAGGTGGTCTGGTATTCCCATCTCTCAGAATTTTCCAGAGTTTATTGTGATCCACACAGTCAAAGGCTTTGGCATAGTCAATAAAGCAGAAATAGATGTTTTTCTGGAACTCTCTTGCATTTTTGATGATCCAGAGGATGTTGGCAATTTGATCTCTGCTTCCTCTGCCTTTTCTAAAACCGGCTGGAGTATTTAACTTATTGGTAATCAAAGAAATGGAAAGTAAAGTGAGATAGCATTTTTTTTCCACTCAGGTTACCCAGCAGGGGTTGTGTTGAGAAAGGTACTTTTCTAAATTGCTGGTAATGGTATACCTGGGTAAAACTTCTCTGGCACAAAGTTTGTAGAGGCTTAACTATATACACGGAGAAGGCAATGGCACCCTACTCCAGTACTCTTGCCTGGAAAATCCCATGGACAGAGGAGCCTGGTAGGCTGCAGTCCATGGGGTCGCTGAGGGTTAGACGCGACTGAGCGACTTCACTTTAACTTTTCACTTTCATGCATTGGAGAAGGAAATGGCAACCCACTCCAGTGTTCTTGCCTGCAGAATCCCAGGGACAGGGGAGCCTGGTGGGCTGCCGTCTGTGGGGTTGCACTGAGTCAGACACGACTGAAGCGACTTAGCAGCAGCAGCAGCAACTATATACATACTTTTTGACTTGGTAAAGTCAATTCTAGAAATCTAACCTAAGGAAATAAGTAGAAATTCATCCGATATATGTAATAATAAAGATAGTCATTATTCATAAATAATAAATATATGGAAAAGATCCACATATCCAACAATAGTGAGTTATGTACATATACACAGGAAATAGACTGAAATAGTCATCCAGACTTTAAAATATTTTTTCTGAGGTTATTTATATATCCATTCTTAACCAGGACCTTTTTTTCATTATGCTCACTAATGTCCCATTGGCCAAAGCAAGTCATATGACCAAGCCATTGACTCAGGGAGAGCAGACCACACGAGAGGTGACTACTGATAACTGCCTGTATAACCGTCTACCACACGTGTTCATAATATGATTGCAGTTCCTAAACATGAGACACGTAAAGACACGTGCACATGTGGAAACATGACAGAATGTCATCTGCGGTTATTCTCTAGTATCTTCTTCTGTACATTCTCAAAATTTCCTGTAGTGAGTATATATTTTATTGTCATTAAAAAAATGTGTTAATTTTAAAAGAATGGCTGTGGGTTTGGAGATCTTAATATATGATAAAGGGCAGATTCAGGAGAATTATTGGATGAATAGAATTAACTGGTGTTGGTGACTTTTTAGATGATGGATGAGGCTGAGAGTAGGTGGGTTCAAGAATAAAATAGCTCAGGCCTTATATTGGATGGTGTCCAAGTTGGAGGAAGGGATGTAGGATATCTTTGTGGCGGGAAATCTCCTCTAACAAGTTGAATTTGAAGTCCCTCTGTGGCATTGTAGTTAAGAGTCTGGCAGCTAATGGAAATATAGACTTGGAGTTCAGAAGAGAAGTGGGGGCTGGAGAAAGGAGTATCTTTTTGAATCACTGGTGGTCACTGTGAGAGAGAAAATATGATTGAATTCTTGAGCTCACTAATATTTAAGGCCTTGGCAAAAGCAGTGCCAGACCAGTTCCAACCTATGACACTTCTTCCTTATCCTTTCCTGCCCCAGGCTGAATAACCCCATCCCACCCCCATCGTCTGTGGTCTTGGCACTCTGTTCTTCTCTTTTGGAGCACTCGACTTGTTTGTAATTAAGTGACCACTTGTGCAACTAATTGATCAGTGGAGGTGCCCCCCACTGGATTGTCAGCTGCATGAGCGCAAGGCAGGGTCTGTTTTGTCCACTGTTGTTAATCAGGGTTGCCTGACATAGGTTTTCCAGGAGGATGAGTAAATGAAAACAGCAAGCAACCCAAAGAGGTAGTGGATAAGAAAGATTCAGAGAAGGTGCAGGGGGCCCAAGAGAGTTTCAGGAGAAAAGTTTCAAGGAGAAAGCAGGCACCAAGTGTCAGTGGCGGTAAGAGACGGAAAAAGAAATCAACAGAGAAAGCAGTGTTAGAGTGGGGCTGCAGTCAGGTCCTGGGGGAAAGGAGTGTGGTCAGTCATTCGAGCAAAGGTGAACTGTTTGGTCTTGGAGAAGAGGACTGGAAGATCTTCTGAGTGGAAGGATAGTAAGGAGGGAGGGACAAATACAGTTTGTCCCTTAGCATCCATGGGACATTGGTTCTAGGAACCCCCGTGGATTCCAAAATTCAAGGTTGCTCAAATCTCTTATATTAAATGGCCTAGCACAATGGCTACAGTTGGTCTTTGTATCCACAGATACTGGGATTTTCTCAGAGTGCTCCTCAAGTCTGGTCTGGAGATCTTAGATGTGTTAGATGTGAACCACATGAAATTGGCTGTGTTGAAATCTTCGTGAAATTGGCATTCTTTGCTATTATACGCTAACTCAGGAGTTCTCAAAGTATGGGTCCCAGTCTGGCAACTGCCTCTCCTGGGAACTTGTTAGAAATGCAAATTCATATTTAAATAGAAGACCCTGGGGTAGGGCTCAGCAATGCATTTTAATAGCCCTCCAGATGATGTTCACTAAAGCTCAAGAACCACTGCCCTAACCCCCAAACTACAAGCAAGTGGTTGTTGGAGGTTACCTTGCTCCCCTGACATTTATGCAGGAGCCAGCAACAAAACAACTCCAAGAGCAGGGATGTCTGTTTTCTTACTGCCTGCTTTCTGGGAGAATTTTTGAAGTTGTCAACTCAAAACCTGCTTTGGAATTCCCTGAGGTTGGAGAATTGGGCTGATAAGATTGAGGTCCCTGTCTTGCAGAGGCTTCTTCCCTGTTGTGTGGTCAGCAGTTTTTGCTGGGATTCCGGGCAGCTTTCCTGGCCTGACTCTGAGCACGAGTTTCTGAGCCAGCCAGTTAGGGGAGTGGGGGTGGGGAAGGGGAGCCTCCTGGGCCTCCCTGTATTCACTATTTTAAAATTGAAGACAGGAAGGACCCCAGGGATTACAGACTAGAGGATAAGGTTTCACATCAAGCAGCTGGAATTCATAGCCGCGATGTCCGGGACCTATAGCTTTGAATACTTGGTGAGATGCTGTTGCTTAACAAAACCCAGCCTCGGCCCACTGGCCTCCATCCTCGCCAAGACTTGGCACCATTCTGGGTCACCAAGCTCCTGCTGCACCTTGGGATTCCCCAGAGATAAAAGCTAGGCAGCCCTGATTACTGCTGTTACTTTCAAGAGGCTTGACTTAGCTGCAGCTTGCAGTATGGACACTCAGCAGCAAATGTTAATTGCTGGAGGCACAGAGTGGATTTTTCCCTCTTTGTAACTCAGAGGAACAGATATCCAGACACCAGGCAGATCCCCACACATTTGAAGGTGACCCCACAAACCAGGGGTTGAGATTTTCCAGATAACCGAGGCTCTCAGCAAAGAGTAAGTGCCCATTTGCCCCTGCAGTGGGGTGCCTACTGGCATTCTAAAAGCCTGTGCACATGATGCTTTGGAGGCTTTGCTGCCTGGGATTTGTGTTCCAGTCTGTTCTGTGTTGTTGAGCACAGTGTCATGGGTAGATTCTGAGGAGCTGGAACCTACCCTGTCCCGTGTTGGGAATATTCATGGGAGGTAGGCAAGAGCAGGTAAGTACCTCCACTGTCCCTGGGAGCTCCCTTTCCTCTCCTGGAAGAACTTTGGGCTTCCCTGCAGAGCACAGACTTGTGTCCAGTCTAAGTTCTTTCTTATTTTGCACACTTATAAAGGTAAATCTTCCTATGCTGCCAAAATCACAGGAAAGATAGGAGCACTTGGTTCTGGTTCTAGTTTATTCGTATAATTTTGAGAAAATGACTACATCCAAATACTTTTTTTTCTCTCCGTGAGTGGGCTTTAGTCATACTTTTTTCCCACTAGTGGGCCTCTGTGTAAAATATTGGGGGCAAAATATTGAAAATAATTATTTTTTATCAAGAGTATTTGGAAATCTAAAGTTCCTGTACCCACTGCTCTAGTGTCTCCAGAGAAAAATATCCAGTTAACAAAGGACAGGAAGGAGATAGTTCCAGAACTTCAGTTAAGTGACAGAGGTCTGAGTGTTCACTGCACAGGGCTGCTAAAGCTCTCGTGGGCCTTCCAGTGTCACTCATGGGTGCTGGAAGACATTTCCCAGGACTGACACCCCATCCCCCTGTCATTCACTAGTTCTGATGAAAGAAGAGTTGAAAATGGCCAGTGAAATGGTGGTCAAATAAATGTAAATTTGAGTAGCCTTATAGCACCTTTCCCACCTATTGGATTAGGGAGGATGTGCAGAAATTACCCAGGACGGGAGTGGGTTGTAGAACTACCGGTGGAAGTCTAAATCTGCCAAGCAATTTTGCAAAACTTATTTAAAATCTTAAAAATGCGCATAGCCCTTGACCTCCTGGAAAATTTCTGTTTGAAACAAAGTTATGCAGAAAGTAGTATGTTCCAAGTTTTTCACCAAAATGATAATTAAAACAGTAAAAAACTAGAAACAGCCTTGATGTCCAATAAGGATTATTAAATTATAGCATATATGTTTATTTATATCCGTAGCTATATGTATATCTTCATTACAGTTACATCAGACAGTACTTAATAATGTAATCATATCAGTTAATAAAAATGACAATAACTTATAATGTGTTTTAAAATAATAGAAACAACATTATGATTCCAATTTTATAAACTATATGTTTTCATATAGTTTTTGAGTCTAAAAGGATTCATATCAAAATGTTAATGGTAATTCCTAGGTTAGAGAATTACATTTCTTTTCTCTTTCTTTCCTTTTTATTTTCTAAATTTTCTGCAATAAATATGGGCTTAGTAAATTATTTCTTTTAAAAAATAAGGAAAAGATTCCTATGAAATATGCCCTAATAATTGCTGCTTTAAACAACTTCATGCCCAGAGCATCTAGCTGGCTGGTTTGCATTACAAGAAGGAATAAACGTTTGCTTTTTACTGATTAATGGGGAAGGAGGATGTTGTCTCTGACAAAACACAGAGGTGAATTTCATCTCGCCTAAAAGGAAGAGAAGCCTTTGGTAAGAGGTGAAATTTCAGCACTGAAAGCTAGATGAGGAATTTCGGCTGGAGCATTAAGCTGGAATCACAGACCCTATGTTGTGCTAGATAACTTTCTGATTTCCAGTGTGTTCTGAAGGTGGAAATTTTCTTCTCCTGCACGTTCAGTGAATGGCTCTTACCCTCTCCCAGAAAAATGAAACAAGAAACTAACCTCTTGAGACGGTGGCAGTGACAGTTGAAAGCAGCAGTAGTTAAGTCTCACTGGGCACAAGTGATGCTGCTTGTTCCTAAGGGTTGGATGATGGGCGGGAGGGGCCAAGAGCAGAGCCAGGCTCATTTCCTTGTGAAGAACAGCTGGGGGGATCATTTACACTGAGAATTGTGTGAAAATACCATTCTTCTTGGCTGAAAATATGTGATCAAATGTAAAGTTGGGCTTTAGCAATATTCATTTCATGGTAGCTTGACAGGCTTAGGATGGAAACATTAGATGGTTGAAGAGGAGAGGGTGAGGGTGAATGGTGATTTCATCCAGGTTAGAAAGGGCTAACAAAAGCGTCAGAGAAAGCCCCAGACAAAGGCCCTGAAGGAGAAGCATTAACCAGGTCTGCAGTGGAGTTGGAGGCTGGGGTTTCACACTGGCACCTGGGGTCTGCAGGGAGTGGGTCAGTTGAAAGTGAGAGGAAGAATTATTTTGAGGCCAGCCTTTGTGTGAAATATCAGAAATCAAATCGTTGGACTGCAGCATTACTTTGAAATGATTCAATAATATTGATATATATATGCATATATGAATTGGTAGATGGTTAGAAGGACAAATATGTGAGAAAAGAAATATGGCAAAATGCCAACAGTTGTGGACTGTGGATGGTAGGTGTGTGGGTCTTCACTGTACAGTTCTATAAACTTCACTGAAGGTTTTGGGGGAAAAATCATTAAAATATTGGGATCAAAAAGAGCAACTAGATGGCAAAACCTAAACTCATGACATTTACAGAAAAGATAGGTAACGTGGAATCCCACAGGAATCCCCAAATACAAAAACTTGGGATCTAAAAGAGCCCCAAACCCTTAGTTATTGGCCCAGGAGCTGGCCAGCACACATTTAAAATGTGTGTGTATATGTGTGTTACTTCCATATTCACAGGATTTGGCACACAGAGAGGTCCTACAGTGCGAAAGATGAAAATGTCAGAAGGAAGCCTAATGAATGGAAAGGGAAGATAGGAAAACATGACAAGATCGCCCCGGAGACCCCTCTCATGGTTCTGAACCAGTTGCTAAGAGAAGACCACAGGAAAGTGGAAGTGCAGAGGGAACAGGCTCAGCTACAGCCCACCTTTTGCCAGGTGAGGCCGTGCAGGATGGGGACACAGTCCCCACTGTAGATATTTGATCTGGTGCACTTGATCTGGTTGGTTCATATACCACACCCCCGAGCCCACTGCCACCATGAAAGCCAAGGAATAAACAAAAAGGGTTCGGGAAAAGCAGCTGGGGAAGGTGGTGAAAAGGGTTTCTCCATCCAGGAAAAACTCTCTTCAAATGATATTTGCAGCATTTTCTGATTGTATTAGCCAGATGTCTCCTTCTTGTGTAAACGTGTGTTGAAAAAAAATTGAAGGGGAAGCCTCAGGTTCCAAGAAGTCCTCAATTCACTTGGATCAGAGAGATGAATGGTAACAACTTGCAAGCCTCCTTGACTTAGGGATGTCTGGACCTGCGTTATCATAACCACTTGGATTAAGAATGATCAATAAGAACCTCATCCAAGGTCTAAGGCTTCATCTCTTAACAGTTAAATATGACACTGGGAGGAAGTTGGATGAAATCAGGAGGTACCAGTTAGGGCCCTGAGCTGAGTTTGAATGACCACTTTGCTTTTGAGTAGTGAGAGTAAAGATTTTGTTTTGTTCATTGCTCTGTCTCTGGTGCCCAGAGTCATGCCTGGCATGTAGTGAGTGCTCAGTAAATATCTGTCAAATGAATTAAAAAAAAAAAGTGAGTCCTTTTAAGTCATACAGACCTGGGCTCAATTCTCTGTTTCTAGCTCTTGTGTGGACCTTACACAAGCCAACTAATCACTCTGAAGCTGCAAAATAAGAGTAGAAATTCCTGCCTCTTCAGTTGAGAATAAAATATCCCAAAGCCAGGAGTAAGAAAAACTAATTTTGTAGTATCCAAATCAAAGAAATTTTGGGATCTGCAGTTTGTTCGGAGAAGGTGATGGCACCCTACTCCAGTACTCTTGCCTGGAAAATCCCATGGACAGAGGAGCCTGGAAGGCTGCAGTCCATGGGGTCGCGAAGAGTCGGACACAACTGAGCGACTTCCCTTTCACTTTTCACTATCATGCATTGGAGAAGGAAATGGCAACCCACTCCAGTGTTCTTGCCTGGAGAATCCCAGGGACGGGGGAGCCTGGTGGGCTGCCATCTATGGGGTCGCACAGAGTCGGACACGATTGAAGTGACTTAGCAGCAGTAGAAGCAGCAGCAGCAGTTTGTTACCACTGTGTCTCGTTGAGCAGAAATTTTGAGGTATGAGTGAAACAGAGGAATAAAGCCTTAGCAGAGAACCTGATATCTGGAAAACACTCAATTAAAAGCATCCTCTTTCTCGCCTTCATTGGTTCTGTCTGCATTTCAGTCTGTTCCTGTGTCTTGTCTTCCAAACTTCCCAGGGATAAAACCGCCCAGTCTACTGTAGTTTTCTCTCCTGCCGTTAAACCATGCCATTAACTTCTAATGGGCTTTCTTGTGGGGCCTCAGACCTTAGATTAGGCCAGATGTTTTAACCTTTTTAGAAAGTGGCATGAAGTAGGCAATTTGCTGCTGCAGAGGAGAAGTGTAGGTTGGAAAAGCCTTTCTCGGTCTCCACCAGGAGGCCCCCTCCCCTCCACTATCCACCGTTAGGCCTGCTCATCTTCAGCTATTTTCAGTTAAAGTCATTCGCCTTTGGCAATTCCTGTGGTTTGTGCTTGAGGTGATTTCCAGGGGGCACGGGCCTGATTCCACATAGAGGGGCTTCCTGAGAGCCAGGATCTGGGATGCCTGCCAAGTACTCAAAAGCCTGGAGGCCTGAAGCACCCGAAGCTTGACTGAACCTGCCTCAGGAAAACGGGTTCTCTTTGGGGAACTTCTCCACATGTGGAGGATCCAGAGCCCTGCAGTTTGAGGGGGAGCCTGTCTTCCCATCTGCTGGACAATCCAGTTGCCAAAAATAGGAGACCAGACATTGTCTTGCCCTTCAGAGATGCTATCTCTGGAAGCATTTGGCTGTTGCCGAAACCATCTTCCTGTTCATCAGAAAGACACAGGCTCCACTCTGGTTCCAGGTGCCCTGTGGCTTGCAGCTCCTCCTAATTTCTCCCTGAAATACCCATGATGACACAGAAAAATAACAAAACTCCCAAGTCAGCAAAAAACCAGGGACTGACAAATGCCAGGATCTTGAAAGCGTCAACTGATGATGTCGAGAAGACAGAGTGAGCCATGGGGCTCTGTCTAGGATGCAGTTGATGACATGAAGATTCGTGAAAAGGAACCCTCAACCCCTGTACCCTGAGAAAAGTCAGAAAGTACTTTATACCTTCTCTTTTGTTTAGTTCCCTACTCATGTACTTGAAGTAAATTCTAACTGGTTGCGCCCCACCCCTGACACACACACACACACTTAATTTTTCCTCCTCTCAGCTGCAGACCTCAGATGTGGTCTTCTGTAAATTCATCTCTCTTTATCTTTATTAACCCTGTATCCAAGTAGAGAAAGAAACCATGGGAAGAAAACCAGATGGGGAATAGGGGAAACTGGCAGAATTTCGGTGCATTCTAGTAAGTATGTTTCCCCAGAGCAAAGTGCTGTAAGGAGGGTGCCCCGGGAGCTGTGCATGCGGGAAAATAGAAAGCTTTCTGTCTTGAGTTAAGTCTCAGGGAAGGAAATGAACTTTGTTAGAGCAAGCGTTCTGAATCACTGGAAGCCATGTCTTTGCCCTGTCCTCTCCCACAGCAGGTACAGAAACACCCATTCTTTATGCAGGTGGCGAGAAAATGGAACCATTGCCAGTCTACTCATAACATCTGTTGAAATTTCATCACTGGTCTGGACAAACTTTTCCTTATTCAAGGATGAATGAAGACAAAAGGCTTCTCTGGTGGCTCAGGGCTGAAGAATCCACCTGCCAATGCAAGCAATGCAGGAGACACAGGTTCGATTTCTGGTTCAGAAATATCCCTCGGAGGAGGAAATGGCAACCTCCACTCTAGTATTCTTGCCTGGAAGGTCCCATGGACAGAGGAGCCTGGTGGCCTACAGTCCATGGGATCACAAAAAGTCAGACACAACTGAACAACTGAGCATGCACGCAAAGACAAAAAACACTGTGGGGAAGAGTCCACCAGGGTAAGGTAAAGGCAATTGCTTCTAAAGACCCAGAAGCAGGTCTGTTTTTGGAAAAATTACCTACAGCAGGCTCCAGAAGAGCATTTGGGAGAAATGTGTAGCATTCTCAGTATCTACAAAAAGACATGGCCTCCCTGCAGTAGGAGCCGAAAAATGTAAGGCAAAGATGGGTTGATATGAAAAGGCAACAAAAAGGGAAAAAAAGATATAGATTAAATGAAGAAAAGTTTTGAGGAAACAAAAATCCAGCTCCCGAACTAAGATCCAAATTTGCAGGAGTATTAATAGAAGAGTATTAATATGTGAGAGGCTGAATAATGGCCCCCCAAAGATGTCCATATCTTAATCTGGAAATCTGTGAACACTAAGTGCAAAAACTGACTTTGCCGATGTGTTGAAGGTGAGGATCTTGAGAGATGGAGAGGTTATTCCACATTATCCACATAGGTCCTAATTGCAGTCGTAAGTGTTCTTGTGAAAGATAGGCAGAGAGAAATTTGATGATAAAAGAGAAGGCACTGTGACCGTGGAGGCAGAGATTGGGACCATGTGACTGCAAGCCGAGGAATGTCAGCTGCCACCAGAAGCTGGAAGAGGCAGAGGACAAATTCTCCCCTGGAGCCTCCTGAGGAAGTACGGCTGTTCTGACAACTTCATTTGGCCTGGTGACACTGATCTTAGCCTTCAGGCCTCCAGAACTATAAGAAAATAAATGTCTGTGTGGCAAGTCACCGAGCTTGTGATAATTTGCTAGGGCAGTCAGGGAAAGCTAATACAAATGCTATGGAACATCAAATCAGTGATGTGGGTGAAGGAAAAAGAAACTTGAGAAACTATTCTGGAAAACAGAAGATAGAGAACAAGAGTCAAGGTTTAGATACAGGAGATGGAACTGATAGCCCACATTAGGCCTTTTGGTATTGGTGATTATTGAGGTTAGTTCCCTGGACAAACCTAGACAGCATATTAAAAAGACACATTACTTTGCCGTCAAAGGTCCATCTAGTCAAAGCTATGGTTTTTCCAGTAGTCATATATGGATGTGAGAGTTGGACCATAAAGAAAGCTGAGCACTGAAGAATCGATGCTTTTGAACTGTGGTGTTGGAGAAGACTCTTGAGAGTTCCTTGGACTACAAGAAGATCCAACCAGTCCATCTAAAGGAAATCAGTCCTTAATATTCATTGGAAAGCTGAAACTCCAGTACTTTGAGTACCTGATACAAAGAACTAACTCATTTGAAAAGACCCTAATGCAGGGAAAGATTGAAGTTGGGAGGAGAAGAGGAGGACAGTGGATAAGATGGTTGGATGGCATCACTGACTCAATGGACATGAGTCTGAGTAAGCTCCAGGAGTTGGTAATGGACAGGGAAGCCTGGTATGCTGCAGTCCATAGGGTCAGAAAGAGTCAGACGTGACTAAGCAACTGAACTGAACTGATCAGATACTTCCCTGAGCTAATGAGAGACTGTGTATAAATCTAAAGAGCTCACTAACCACATTCTAAAGAAACTCAGGTGAAAGAGGCCCATATCTGGGCATACCCTGGGGCACATACAGAATACAAGAATAAAGGGGAGGAAAAAACACATTTCATAAGTGCCCAAACAGAAGAATTATAAAAATCAAGATGACTTTAGGTCTGTTCTCTATATTGAACCTGTCAGATTAGAATACCAGGGAGTTGTTTTTTTTTGTTTTTGTTTTTTTTTTAAGTTTAGATATATTCACACCTATCTGGCTTGGGAATCTGAAACAGTAAAAGCTCTTCTGCTTATCAAGTAAGTTTGCGAACCATCTATAAAGGGGGAGGGGGGGTTATGTTGTAGCCCAGCTACTTTATACTTACTGAAGTGTCCTCTGTGTATGAAGCCCATCAGAAGGGCTTCTGAGAAGCCCATTCTCAGACATGCAAGGGCTTAGGAAAATAAACATGTTCCTTTCTTTTAAATTTTAAAGATACGTTGTAGAAACTGAAGTGGTAAGGAAGCATAGAGCTCAAGAATAGGTCGCATAGGCACTGTAATCAGTAAACCTACAGAGCAGTTTAAATTATTATTTTAAGTCTGGTTATCCAGCAGATACGAATGTCAGAAATTGTTCCTAAGATAAACTGTAGAATGGAAGGTCAACAGGACCTGTGTTCTGGGTCTAAACCCTAGAGTGCTGTTAACAGAGATAAATGAGGGAAGAGGAGGTAGTTTGTTGTGTGATTTATCTGAAATAGGTTGGTACCCAAAAAAGTTATTTCCTGTATTATTTTAATCTTTGGAGAATTGTTAATGGCTAAAGAAAGATTCTGAATAGTATTGGTACCAGTAATTGCCATTTACTCTGGTAAAAGGAGATTTTTACCCAGTTTTTACCTTTTACTAGTAAAAGGGTGTTTACTCTGAGGTACGCAGCATGCTAAAAGCTCTACCTTCATCATCTCTGCTCAAGACCACGCTGTGGTTGCCAGGTCCTTTCCCTCCCACCCACTGTTCTTAAGGTTCCTAAGATCCTGCACCAGTAGGTGGTGCTACTTGAACCCCAGGCTGGCTGCTCCCAGAGCTCTTCTCTGTCCCTGTGCTAATATGAAAAACTTACAGGTAAATCCTGGAAGATTCAAAAACAACTGGAACTTCTCAAACACTGGAAACAGGAAAACAAAACTCATCATAAAGCAGAGCAAGAAAAGCATCAATATATTTTTAAAAGCAGAAAAGGCACAGGGTACTTTCTTTAACCACAGTGTACTAGAATTATAGAAGACACAACATTATAAAATTTAAAACCCAAATACTTAGAGATTTAAAAACGAGCATAATCCAAACACTATGGAGTCTGTAAGAGACCAGAGCAGACTAGACATAAAGAAACAAGAAGGCTCCATCACTGGATTTGAAACAAGGACACATATTTCCCTGTAGAAAAATTCATGGCTTTATATATACAAGAAATCATCTAGATCACTGAATATTTAACCAAGAAGGCAAATAGAGAAACTAAGGAAAACGGTGGAAGTCGGAGAAAGAAATCAAAAAAGATAAATGTTGACCTTAATTAATTAGAAAAAGATGTTAAGCTTGATAAATCCTGTTGCTGATTTTCTCAGAAGACCAACAATATAGACTGATTTCTCAGAAATCTAATTTTTTAATTGAGAAGAAATATCTGTACACATTAAGGAGGAAGGGGGCCTGACCGCAGAATCAGAAGTTGTTTTTAAGTTAAAAATGATTACTAGTGCAATTCCGGGCTCCAAATTTGAAAATCTGAATGGATTAGACAGTCTTCGAAGAAATGGAACTTACTGTAATTGATGCAAGCAGTTGAAAACCTGAATAGAAGAAAAACCACAGGAAGATCATCAGAGAAGTTTCCTGCCCACTGTTTTGCAGACTAGTTCTTGCAAACTTGCCAAGAAGTTACCCAAGCTAAATTCCACATAGACTCTTCTAGTCCTAATGTGCTGATTCAGCACTTGGCTTTGGCGGGAAAGAGTGGGATGCAAGCATGTTTGACTGTGATGGGGTTGAAAGGTCCCATGTGAGAAGAACCCCTCCTCCCCTGGGAGCTGGTCCTCTCTTCCCAAGTCTGTGCCCACTTGCATCCAGAGGCTGATGACCATTGTGTTCTTAACCCTCAGCCAGTGGTGGAACATAATAAAGCATTAGGGAAAATGAGTCTGAACCTAACACCCACGGCAACTTCTAAAATTTGGTGATCGAAAGAGGGAACTCTTCCTTACTTTGCTCAGGGGAAGATAACGGGGAGCTTTCCTCAAAAGGGAAGTGTTCAGACAGCTGGATTGATATGCTTTCTGAATTTGGCTTTTGTGAAGTTTCATAAGTGCCCCCACCCCATCCTACCTGGGACACATGAGTAGAGAGCAGCCAGTTCCTGGGACCAGTGGCCCTGCTTACAGTTCTGCCCTTCTCTCCATCCTCTCCTCCTGCCACTCCTGTTCCTTGCTGGAAGGCTGCCTGTCTCCACCCCACTAGTTTATTCCGCTGTGGCCAAGACTCTGGCTTCCTGCTGAAGGTGTGCGTGGAAACCCTGCTGTCCTCAGTGGCCTGGCTGCCAGGCCCGGGGACAGTTTGGGCTGCTGCACTGGCACAGAACTTGCATTCCCAGGAATTGCCCACGCCGTCCCTTTTTCCTGCAGAAGAGGTGGTGGAAATATTGTATTACCAGAAAGCAAAACAAAACCACCCTGGCATTGTTTAGGACTCTTTTGACATTTAGTGTGTTAGTCATTCAGTCGTGTCTGACTCTTTGCGAGCCCAGAAGTTTCCTCTATCCATGGAACTCTCCAGGCAAGAATACTGGAGTGGGTAGCCATTCTCTTCTCCAGGGGATCTCCTGACCCAGGGATCAAGACAGGGTCTCCGTATTGCAGGCAGATTCTTTACCATCTGAGCCACCAGGGAAGCCCCTTTCTGACCTTTACGATTCCCCCAAATTGTACAAATGGTGATTATGCTCTGAAAGAAAAGCTGAGCCCTGTAGATGATACCGTTGGTGGAGAGGGATGATGATACCGCAGGGGAGGGGTGGTGAAAGCAAGGAAGGAGGGAAAGAAAGGAAGAAGCCCTGAGAGGGGTCGTGTCTGCACTTCATTACATATTTATATATATTTAGATGGCTCAGATGGTAAAGAATCTGCCTGCAATGCAGGAGACCTGAGTTTGATTCCTGGGTCTGTAACATCCCCTGTAGAATGACATGGAAACCGAGTTCAGTATTCTTGCCTGGAGAATTCCATGGACAGAGGAGCCTAGTGGGCTACAGTCCATGGGTTGCAAAGAGTCGGACATAACAGAGCAACTATCAATTTTCCCCCATATTTATATCTGTATATAATTATAAAACTAAGATCATGGCATCGGGTCCCATCACTTTATGGCAAATAGATGGGGAAACAGTGGAAACAGTGACAGACTTTATTTTTTTGGGCTCCAAAATCACTGCAGATGGTGACTGCAGCCATGAAATTAAAAGATGCTTGCTCCTTGGAAGAAAAGTCATGACCAACCTAGACAGCATATTATAAAGCAGAGGCTTTACTTTGCCAACAAAGGTCTGTATAGTCAAAGCAATGGTTTTTCCAGTAGTCATGTATGGATGTGAGAGTTGGACTATAAAGAAAGCTGAGCACTGAAGAATTGATGCTTTTGAACTGTGGTGTTGGAGAAGACTCTCGAGAGTCCCTTGGACAGAAAGGAGATCCAACCAGTCCATCTAAAGGAAATCAGTCCTTAATATTCATTGGAAGGATTGATGCTGAAGCTGAAACTCCGATACTTTGAGCATCTGATGCGAAGAACTGACTCATTTGAAAAGACCCTGATGCAGGAAATTATTGAAGGTTGGAGAAGGGGATGACAGTGGATGAGATGGTTGGATGGCATCACTGACTCGATGGACATGAGTTTGAGTAAGCTCCAGGAGTTGGTGATGGACAGGGAGGCCTGGTGTGCTGCAGTCCATGGGGTCGCAAAGAGTTGGACACAACTGAGCAACTGAACTGATGTTTATTTATTATAATTATAATTATATGAACTTAATATGGTGATGAATTCTTGGCTTACCTTCTGCACCTGAGGCAAATTGTGCTGGGGACCTACCATCCTACCCCTTCTACCTGGAATTGAATCTCACTGTTTCCTCTTCTTTACCTCCCATCCATCCATTCCTCACCCTGTGAAACCTGGTGTCTCTACCACTTCCTGAAAGTTCTCTGTTCCAGGACACCAGCCCCAGCTTCCCTGGCTTCCTCAGAATCAGAGCCAGCACCACCACCCCCCCACACCCCACAACTTTGTGTGTCGCGCTCTCCCCTTGGCTCTTGGGCCTCGTGCTCTGGGTTTTCCTTCACCTTCCTGGAAGTTCCTTCTCTGTTCCCCCAACAGGCCCTGCTCCTCTGCCTGCCTATTATGTGGTGATGGTCCTCGGGCTCTGTCCCTCTGCACAGCCCCCTGGGTGACCTGCCTCTTCAGTCACCGTCCTCGTGTGCCTGGTGTCCACTGCAGAGCCCGGAACTTGCGGAGGGACAGTCAGCTGCTGTTCATATCCCACTGAGAGTTCCCACAGGCCCCAGCGTCAGTGTGTCCAGGACCTGACTCACTGTCTTCAGGCCACATAGCTGGTCCTTCCAGCCCCCACTTTCACAGGCTGGGAGCCGAGGGGATGTTTCTCTCCCACACCCCCGACAGCTGCTTCTTCATCAGGTCCTGCCAGCTGCTGATCAATTTGAAAATAGCCCAGTGCCTTTTCCCCACACCAGCCTCCGTCATCTCTTCCTAGGACCTATCTCAGGTCTCCCTGCCTCCAGTCTTGTCCTCCATCCCACTCCACCCCCATGGGTTCTCCACATCAGAGCCATTTTACACACTTATCGGGCATCTCCTGTGTCCTGGGTCCTCTGCCACACCACAGCTCTAAATCATCTGGCCGCTCCTTGCCCCCCAAGTACAGGCTTACAGGCCAAGCTCAGGCTTAACAAACCCTCTCGGAGGCCTGGCCCTGCCTATTTCTGCAGAAGACTCTTTCAGCACTTGTGCCACACCTCAGACACCCCATGTTCCCTGGTCATTCTGCAGTCCCTGTGGGGGCTGTGCCTGACCTCCCACCTTGTGCTGCTCCTGGCACCCCACCTCTGCCTTGCAAGCCCGCAAGTGTCAGCCTAGGAGTCACTTCCCAGGAAGCCTCCCAGCTGTGTGTTACCAAGTCCTTCAAAGAGCTTCACAGCAGCCGAGTTTGCCTCTAGAGAGCGCTCTTCACCTGGTTGATGCACTTACCTTGTTCCTCCCTTAAGCTTAGAAGTTTGAAGGCAAAGACTACGTTGTATCATTGTACATCATTGTTTCCTCCGCATACATCATTGTTTCCTCTGCATCCAGCAGTGCCTGGTGCATAATACTTAGCCCTTAAATACTTTATCTGGGTAGTGAATGCTGGCTCCATTGTATTACACCCTTTCTGCGTTTATTGAAACCTGCTATATCTCATGCACTAAGCTATGGCACTTAATAAATGCAATGGAAACTCAAAGTGTCAGAATCCTCAGAGAAAGCAGGCTAGAGTGAATTCTTGACTCTGGTGCCATGTGGGTCATAATCTGTTCTGGAAGCGAGAGTTTCTGTATAGTTGGGAGTTTATTCTTTTAAGTGCCTTTGTGCAACCACATAGTTACCTTTTATTTGCCTTTAAGGGGTCATTGAGGTTCGTTCAGCCTGCCACCCTAAGCAACAGGGTGCCCTCCATCTTCTCTTTAACTTTGCCTCCTCTTTTCCTTGCTGTCAGTGTCTACCTGACTCGTTCCCCTTCACCACTTCAAATTCCATTACAGACCTCACTGTGCCAGCCACTAATGAGCTCTATAAGATATCTGCCCTCAAGTGCTTCATTTCCTTGCCGCTTACTTAGCAAACATTAATTGCATGCATTCTAGGTCCTTCTAAGTGTTGCCCATCTTGACTTCAGAACTTGGCCTTAAAATGGCCATTTTTCAAATAAATTATGGCTGTCAGCTGCTTTTGTGTGACTTGCCTCTGTTCTCAAAGTCAAGTGTGGAAAAGAAATAGAAACTTCCATCTGATGGGAGCTCTGCTGTTTTCAGAGGATGCTGACCCAGCACCGGGTCACCCCACAGACATGCCCTGTTTAGTCTGGCTCTGCTGGTCCATGTTGGAACCTGGAGAGCCTCAGAGAGACATGCCTCCCATAGCTTATGCCCCAGCAGCATCCTAGCCCCTTTGAGGTCAGAAACAATAGTGCATTCATCTTTGTTTTCCTGGTGCCAGTGTATGTTTGTGGAATTAGCAAAAGAATGGAAAAAGGGAAGGAAAGAGTGAGACATGGTGAAAGGGAGGGAGAAAAGAGGGGCAAAACTGAAATTGAGAGATGAGATTCCTTCCAAGGTAAGGAGTTAGAGGTGTCAGATGGAGGATTTGGTAAACGAGTTCATTGCTTCTTCGTGTGTGTGAAATTTCCTCCCAGGGAGTATCTGATGTGCTGGAAGAATCTGATACCATAAACACTGAAACAAATACTCCGAACCTGGAGAGTTTCCAATAAGGTAAGAACTAACAGTAGGACAGTTATGTAATGGGAAAAATCTCGAAACTCCTGAAGATTACAACTCTAAGGAGGAAGAAACCCGAGCTTTCTGAAGAAATCCACTGTTATGAGGAGCTGGAGCAGTAACTTCTGATTAACATGTATTGTTTCCATTATGAACCTCAAACCATCTAGATTTGAGTGTCTTGTTATCTTTTCTCCATCTGCCCTTAAAGCAAGCTCATCTGTCTTGCTGGGTTTTAGTAGTGTGAAAAGGTCTTTATTTTTTTTCTGCTCCCATTCAATACACAAAACCTATTTGGTATTGATTTTAGAGCAGAAGTTAAATTGGTTTCATCTCACATGCCAACTTCACTGGATTGGCTGTGGCTTACTGGAGTGTTCAGAAGGATTCTGAAGCTGTATATAAGCTAATGGGGGGAAGTTCCATGCAAAGAGGTGAAGAGGGTTGGAGAGTGTGCATGCCAAGTATTTGCTATCCCTGTTCAAGAGAAAAGTAACCTGGTGAAAGCAGGGAATAGCATCCTTCAGATTTTGACTCTGAAAAGAGTCAACAGATATTGTTTTAATTTCATCTTCATTCAAAGCCTGAGACTGTTGGTTTTCAGATCATGTTCTACAGTGGTTTGAATATAGTATCTCTGTGAATAGAGAGAAAAAGAGAGTTGAGTTTATTAACAGTGTTTAAATCTCTTTCTCCAACCTGTTGATATCTGATCCTAAATCGGACTTCATGACTATAGAAAAGGGCAGGAACAAGAGACTGTTTTGGAAGTCCCTCCAATATAAGTATTTTCCAGTGGTTATTTCAGAAGCAGTTTAAGCTTCTGAAACTTGAGTTACAGCTGGACCCTCCTTAGCCTGTAACTTGCTGTCCATGTTGATAACCTGGAATCTAGAAGTGTGCATTGGGAATTAGAGTGTGCCGAGGAGTGGCTGGTAGCTTTGACCTACCACCAGACAGAGCAGGCATTTCTACAAATGTGTGTAGCACTGGCCACCCTGAGGAAGACATGAAACACACAGAGTCATCTCATTGGAGGGCTTCCTTTTCAGACAGAGAAACTGAAGCTTGACCAGGGATTTTAGCTATCCATACCAGTAGCAATTTGGTCTGCAAGACCCTGGGCCCTCATGGGTGGCCAGTAAATAAATATCCCTGGGTGTCCTTCATGTCAGTTATAGACACCACAGATGTAGTGAGAAGACCCCTGGGCCCCCGGCCTCAAAGAGGTTCCCTGCTAGTGAGAGGAAACAGACAAAAGCAACCTGACAAATAAATGCTTTAGGCTTCCCAGATGGCTCAGTGGTAAAAACCCGCCTGCCAATGCAGGAGACTCGGGTTGGATCGCTGAGTTGGGAAGATCCCCTTGAGGAGGAAGTGGCAACCTGCTCCAGTATTCTTGCCTGGGAAATCCCTTGTACAGAGGAACCTGGTGGCTACAACCCATGGGGTTGCAAAAGGGTCAGACATGACTTAGTGACTAAACAACAACAACCAGTGGAAAAAAAAAAAAAATCCAAGGTGACCAGGAATGCTGCTTGGAGAAGTTAACATTTGAACTTAGCCTAGGATGATGTAATTAGATGTAATTGGTGTTGTCAAGGTCTTGGGGAAGACTTTTTCATGCCAGAGAAACAGCAAAAGCAAACATGTCCAAGAGATGAAGGAAACTCAGTGACTGGAGCAGAGCGAATGCACAGGGTCTTGTCCATTAGCCCTGATGTCTGCTGAATTGGTGGTGGTGGTGGTTTCTTGTAGGCCTTTAACACTTTTATTGCATTTGCTGAATTTGCTTTTAAGTAAACCTTTGCATTTGGTTGGGCAGTGCCTGCCTGTCTGTATAGGGAGATTATTAAGAATTCTGTAGGTTGAGGTGAAACTTGTTACAGGCATAACTTCCTTTGAGGGAGGTGTGTGGTACAGATGGGGCCCATTTCTGCTCTGGAGAGCTGGTGCAGGTTGGTAGGGGTGCAATGCCCAGTGGCCACAAGCAGATTAGCTGGGTGGGGAGGGAGCAGAACGACACCATGGAGAGCTGACCTGCCCCCTAAACAATCTCACCAAGCTCTCACTTCCTCCTGTGTGCTGGGCAGTATTGCCCTGGCTGCCTGCTCATTGTGTCCCCAGACACTTCAAAAGCAACTTGTCACAGAAGGGACCTGCTCCCACACGTCTGAACTCCCTCCTCTCAGCTGCTGGCTGAAGTCTGGGCTCTGGCCCCTAACTTGGAAACTGGCGAGTTGTATACGCTCTAAGCCCTTTCTCTCCTCCACAGTGCCTCTGTCCCTGGTTGCCTTTCTCCCCAGTCCCCTCCCTTGGCAAGGCTAAGCTGGTCCCTCCTAGAGGAACCCGCCTCTGCCCTTGGCCAGGCTGGGCTCCTCTTGGCTCCCCAGCCAGTCCACTTGGCACCCTACTGGTCCTTTCCCTCAGCGTGGCCTCTGGGAGGCTGTGAACTCCTTGTGGGTAGGGAGCAGGTTAAAGTCATCAGGTGCTCTTAGCTTCCTGCACCCAGTAGGGCTCCATCCATATGCAGTAACAAATGAGAGGGTGAGCAGGCCGTCTTCATAAGGAGTGATTTTAGCTATTTGTTCTCACCAGAGGGACATCAAGGGAAGATTAGTGCTGAACATGGGTAACTGTTTTCTTCTTTATATTCCTCTGAATTTATTGAAGTTGCTCACATAAGCAACTATCGATTGCTTTTAGAAATTTTTGTGGGGAAATGTATGCAACATGAAATTTACTATTTCAGCCATTAATAAGTGTACATTTCACTGACATTAAGCACATTCATTTTGTGTGCAACCATCGCCTGCAACTGCAGAACATTTTCCCAAACAGAAGCTCCATACCCAATAAGTAAGAACTCCCCATTCCTCACCCCCCAGCCCCTGGCAACCAGCACTCTACTTCCAGTCTCTCTGGGTTTGACAAGTCTAGGGACTTCGTGTAAGAAGAATCATACAGTATTTGTCCTTTTGCGTCTGGCTTATTTCACTGAGCATGATGTCTTCACATTTCCTCTATGTTGTAGCAAGTGCCAGAATTTCCTTCTCTTAAGGCTGAATAATATTTTATCATATGTGTGTCCTGTATTTTGTTTATCCACTTATCCACTGAGGCACATTGAAGTTGTTCTCACCTTTTGGCTGCTGTGAATCATGCTACTGTGAACGTGGGTGTGCAAATATCTGTCCTTGTTTTCAACTCTTGTGGGTATATGCCAAGAAGTGGAATTGCTGG
This sequence comes from Capra hircus, assembly GCF_001704415.2. Classification (NCBI taxonomy): domain Eukaryota; kingdom Metazoa; phylum Chordata; class Mammalia; order Artiodactyla; family Bovidae; genus Capra; species Capra hircus. Next base: position 59,213,307 of record NC_030811.1, read on the forward strand.
ATTATATGGTAAAATCATTTTTACAATTCAGAAACATTTTAGATAGTTCTGAAATGGTCATTTCAGCTCAAACCAAAGGTCACCTTCAGACTGGGGCTGGTGTAGAAATGCAGGCTGAAATTTCAGACCTTTGTTTTCATGATTTGTCTCATGCTTGGCGACGTGAAATGTTTTGTTTTCAAGTGTGGTTTTAATTTTTTTCTTACAGCATCAAGCTGCTAGCTGTGCAAGAACTACTTGACAGAGAGGCCCTGGAAAAGGTAAATATTTTATTCTCCCTACCCCAGATTCATAAACTTAGAGAAGAGTGCCACACACAGGAAAAACTCCATTCTCTATTGCCAGAGAGAGCACTTGCAACAAAGTTGGTCTGTTATTTTGTATTCATAACAGTCAGTGAACCCTGCAGATTTTTAGTCAGAATGCCCCCATATTGCTCATAGGCCATTAACGCTTGCAAACTCTCCCTTGCTTGGCTTTTTCAGAGTTGAGTGAAAGCAGAGGCTCGTCTTGCTGTGGGCCAGGCTCTGGAGCAGGCTTTCTGTGCCCGGAAACACCACACACCCGATGCTGCCAGCGTGCCAGATTCTGTACCTCCCTCCATCTCTGCTTGTGTGTGTTCTTGTCCGAGCTTGTGGATGCTAAAGTTGAGGCAGCAAGGTTAGGGAACTTGCTCTAATTAGGAAAATTAGCCAAGTGGCAGAGTAAGGATTTGAGCCCCATGGTTTTATTTCTAAAACCAGTGTTTTTTCTGTTGAATAGTCAAGCTCATGAGTTTGAACTCCTTTGGGAGCTGCTTCTGTGGTTTGGGAAACTCTGTCCCACATGTGCCCTGGAAGGAGCTAGTCAGTGTGTCTTAGTTCTCCATGTTCAAGTCAAGCACTCAGCTGGGGACCTTTTGCTGGTTGTGGGTTCAGTCTGAGTGCTGGGTGGCCCAGGTGCCACCCCGTGGGCCTCCCAAGCAGTTCCCCTGGGTGGCTCAGGACTCTTGCCGAGTATGTGGCCATGGTTATTAATCAGACTCTCTAAGGGTAATGTAAAAGAAATTGGTTAGCGAGATAAGCACCCAAGTGATATTATTCATATAATTTAAAATATTTTGATTAGTAGTCAGTCTGCTGGTTGTCACTAAAGCAAATAAAGTCTTTAAGCACCAGGCAGTGATGTGTAGGGAGGGAGGTATCTATCTGAACTCTGGCTCCAAATTTCACGTCCCTCCAGCCTTATTTGTATCACAGTTGGAACAAGGGTGGTGCTGCCCGCCTGACCTCAGAGAGATGACATGAGAACCAAATGAGTTAGCGCGGCGGAAGGGCTTCCTAAGTGCCAAAGGTCTCGACTCATTAATTGTTAACTACTCCTATCAATTCTTAATCCAGCTATTAAAACACACTAGGTGTACATGAAGATTCTTTGTATGTTTTTGAAACTTTTAAAAAGTTACCCCTCCAGAAACAATTTTCTTCTCAGTATTCACTACAGGTATTTGTTTAGTCTTCACTTAAAAAAAAAATTAGACAAAACTGGTAAACATATGGCGACCATGTGCTAAGGTGCATCAGCACAATAGAAACACAGGCACCAAAAATATCTGTAGCTCTTTAGAGTTGTGTTAATACCCTTTGTGGAGAGGCCACACAGCCAAGCCAGTGTGGGATACTAACAGCTTGTGGAGTCCAACAGAAAGGGAGCTTATAGTGTGGGGTTTGCCCAGCTGGGCCCAGAGCCACCTCGTCCTTCTTAAGCGGGTTATCTTGAGTTATCAGCCTTCTCTGTGGTTTACTTTGCCAGTCTGTAAAGTGGGACTCTTTATAACCCAAAATTCACAGAAGATTTGAGAAGATCAAGTAGACAGCTTATGTGAAGGACTTAACTCCATACCTGGCGCTCAGTGCTCCCGCAGAGTCAGCTACAGCCCGTGTTGTTTCCCCTTCCTCTTCCTCCTCCCTCCCTCCCTCCCTCTTTCTCACCATGTTTGATGATGGTTTTGTACTGTTCCCCTATCTCCATAAATGACCAGTAGAAAGACCGATAAGATAGTTTAAATGTGCACAGGGGCCAGCTAGGAGCCAAGGTGACTCAGTTTCCTTCTTCCCTCTTTCATTCGTGTGTTCATTCATTCACTCACACTACAGGCTTTTGTTGAGCTTTCAATATGCAGGCAAGTAGCAAGCATTTCTAGAAAAGTCCAGAAGCGATCAGTAGACTTGAGCTTGGCAGCCAGTTGTATTTTGAGTGACACATGGCTTATACCTGTCTTAGTGCTATTTTTTGCAATAAGATTGGTTCAGTTCATGTTAGAATAAGATACATTCCCTAAAGAGCCTTATGAATTATAGCTTCTCACCTACCCAGACAAATTAAAGAATCACCAAGGAAAGTTCTCGGTAAGCTATAGCAATAGCTTTGCTACTCAGAGTGTGGTCTGCAGACCGACAGTATTATAAGCGTGTTAGAAATGCAGAATCTCAGACCCCATTGCCTGATTCAGTTTGCATTCTGACAAGACCCCAGGTGGTTCTTGTGTACCAAAGTCCAAGAAGTTCTCCTGAGGAGTATCAGTTACTATCACGATCACTGCTGTTGACTAGGCCAGTTTCATAGAGAACCTCTGAGGTGTCAGCTTTTTGCCTTAGTGGGCAATCAGGCTTGCTTTCTTGTGTCAAGAGAAGTAAAACACCAGAAGTCTATTTGTAAACAGTTTTTATCTGGTTTGCCTGCTTTTTGCTTTCATTGAGAAAATAGGCTTAGTTAATTTAATACGTGGAGCCAGCAAGAATGACCTCAGACACAGATCCTACAAACCTCGCACCTCTTTAACTGTCTTTACAGTTGGGCTTCATGTGGCAACCTGCTTTAGGGTTTTGCAATTACTGAACTCCTTAGATCCCACCACAATGGGGCTAGTCCCTTCCAGACAGTCCCAACAGTGGGGACTTACACATGCCTTTCACTTATAAGATGGAGGCTTTTCTGAAGGAGTCATTTCCCTCATAGGTATTTGTAGGTTAAATTTCACCAGCAAAATATTTAAATTATATAAAACATAAAAGGCAAAAAAAAAAAAAAAAACATAAAAGGCTACAAACCAGCAGCAGCAGTGTTTGGGAGTCTTCTCCAAAACAGAGTAAGACTTTTAGTGCTTTTTCTTGCTGATGTTAGACAGTGCTGTGATCTTAGCATTTTAGTTCAAAACTAGCAGCCATTTGTCTGACTTGTACTTTCTCTGGCTTTAGGTGGAGAGCTTGTTAATTTTAGGAAGTGCCAAGGCTTTGTGGGTTTCTACAGAGCACAGAGGAGCTGTGGGGAGACTGCTGTAGGAGAGCGGGGGTCCCCTCCCAGCCCTGGCTCGGTTTAGCCATTAGACCTGGCAGGCTGCCTTCCTCAGAGGCCCTGGCCTCTTTCCTTATCCACGTAACCGCTTTCTGTTCCTTTTGTGGATCTTTCCTCTAAAAGTCGTTAAAAGTCTTGGGTTTCACAGATGATCCTTGATCACATTGTGAAGAGAGGAAAATTCTCCTTTTCATGCTCTGTTAATTCTTTCTCTGCTCCTTGATCCAGTGATTCTTACTGGTTTTAGGGGCTTCCATGTTTCATCTGAATGGAGAGGAGGGTGGTGAACACCTGCCCAGTGACTGCCGTATGTAGATCAGCAGGTTCCCAGTTTTTAACCTCTTCAAACACTTTGTCTTAATTCAGGTGTCATCGTTTGGGATGGAGACTGGGAACAAAGGGGTCAAATCTCTGAATTTCTCTTCTCCATCAACATTACACAAAGGCATTTCCCAGACAAGTGACAGTTATTTGTCATTTTATTTAAAAAATAAGTTATAGACCATACAATTAATAATTGCTTCTTGTTCCAGAAATCTGTTAGAACTTTGGGAAGTGTTAGTTGCTCAGCTGTGTCTGACTCTTTGCAACCCCATGGACTGCAGCATGCCAAGCTCCTCTGTCTGTGGGACTTCCCAGGCAAGAATATTGGAGTGGGTTGCCATTTCTTTCTCCAGGGGATCTTTCTGACCCAGGGATCAAACTCGTGTCTCCTATGTTGGCAGGCAGATTCTTTATCATTTGAGCATAAGTGTCAGGATATGTGACCTTTCTTTGAAAAAGTGTTTTTTGTTTTTTTTTTTCCAAATATCCATTAGGTGCCAAGAGCAAGAACTTGCTCTGAGACAGATGTAGGTCTTCCCACCTTCTCTGTTTTCTGTGCTTTAAGAGCAGGATGCTTTTGTTTTTCTGAGTCACACAGACTTGTTTCCCAGGCTTTATAGACAGGCCCCATCTAACGCCTTTAAACGTGGCATTGCATGAAGGGAAACAAAAATATTGGTACAGCTTGATTTAGTAAGATCACTTTCCAATGACCCTTTCAAACAGTTTCCTGCAAAGCTGCAAACAATACTTTGGCCGTTCCCTCCAGCTGGAGGTCACCTTCTCCCTGGAGGGGCCAGAGGGCAGGGCACCAGCTGACCCTAACCGAGACCCAAGTCTGCCTGAAGAGCTGTCTGTGAGAGCCAGGTCTCCTGGGGGTTCAGGATGCCCAACTCATAGTCATCGGCTGTCCTACCCCACCTCGGCCCCCACCCTGTTTGCGAAATTGTCTAGGACAAAATGCCTGCCAGTCTCCATGCTGCTCCTGCGGCTAGACATCTTTCCTAGAATTTCCATTGTGAAGTCTCGCTCTTAGTCCAGTTTTCCTGCAGGTAGAGCAAGTGATCTCTGTGGCCTCTTGTGCTTTCCATGTGAGAGGAAGCACATGCATTTCACCAACAAGCCTCAGAACAGAAAAATTGAACTTGGTGTTTGCACACGGTGGCGAAGCAGGGACTTTTCCAACTGAACCCTAGCAGTCAGTAATGTTGGAATTAGAAGTTAGTAGCTTCCTGCATGGAATGCTGCTCAATGCTATGTGGCAGCCTGAATGGGAGGGGATTTGGGGGGAGAATGCATACATGTATATATATGGCTAAGTCCCCTTCACTGTTTACCTGAAACTATCACAACATTGTTAATTGGCTATACCCCAAATCAAAATTTAAAAAAAAATTTTTTTTAAGTAGTTAGTAGCTTCCTAGAGATTTTCAGAAGGAAATAAGAGGTAAATGATTATCACATAGATTTGTGTGAATAAACTAAGGATGCCAAGTGCTTCTATCTCTAATTGATGGTGGTATGTTATAAACATACACACATGCAAACGCGTGTGTGCTTAGTGGCTCAGTCATGTGCGACTCTTTGTGACTGCATGGACTATAGCTTGCCAGGCTCCTCTATCCATGGGGATTCTCCAGGCAAGAATACTGGAGTGTGTTTCCATGCCCTTCTCCAGGGGATCTTTCCAACCCAGGGATCAAACCCAGGTCTCCCACGTTGCAGGCACATGTATGAGCTCTAACTCTGTTATTATGCTCTTTTGGAGTGTTTTTCTCTGTGATTTAGAGTTCCTGTTAATTTAGTTTGTGCAGCAGTTGAGTGCTTATGCTGTGCCTAAATCGCACTACATGCCAAGGAAGATAAAATTATAAAAAGACACTTGAATGGCATACATGGAACCCCAGAATGTCAGAGCTGAGGGAGACTGTTTCATCCAGAGTCCAGCCCTGTCATCCGTCACTTTGCAGACAGGACACAGAGGTGCTGAAGTGTCCTTCTTGCCTGGGCCCATAGCAGTTGCGTTGGTAGAATCAGGACCTGCCCCAGCGGACTCAGTTCTCGTCCAGTGCTATCTTCAGTGTGAGCACCGCCTGGGCTCTCTGGTCTCATTTATCTTCGTCTTCAGCTTCAGTGGACTTTATGGGGGCTTCTGTCTCTGCGTATTCCAGGCCTGGGAGCAGATCCAGACAGTTGGTCCCTGGTCCAGGTGATGAAGAATTTAAACCGAGGTCTTCTCATCCTTGTAGCAAAACAGACATGGATTTGTGCTGTTTATCTCCATGCGTGCCCCTTGGTCCAACAGGAAAGACAGAGAACATGGGCTGGAAGTCGGAGGTTCAGGGTTCAGGGTGCAGACACTCTCGGGGGAGCATCTGAGAACAGGGGAACTCTCAGTGGTGTGAGGGCTGCAGAGAGTGGGGGCCACTGCAGAGGAAGGCCATGAGGAGCGTGGACGAGGACAGAGAACGTGCTGCAAACACACCCTCCGTAGGGTCAGCGTCACAATGAATTGCTTCAAGAATCTTAACATAAAATGTGCCGTTTACAAAATAGTACCCTGTGTGGATTTAAAAGTATCAGAGTAAGATTCTTCGGCAACCTGGACTTGTTTTTCTCCCATGCCTAGTCCTTCACATTGCTGTTGTTTAGTCACTAAGTCATCTCCAACTCTTTGGCCACCCCGTGGACTGTAGCCTGCCAGGATCCTCTGTCCATGTGATTTCCCAGACAAGAATACTGGAGTGGGTTGCCATTTCCTTCTCCAGGGGATCATCCCGACCAGGATCAAATCTCCTATACTGCAAGAGGATTCTTTATGGCTAAACCACCAAGGAAGCCCATGCATGCATGCATACTGGGTCGCTTCAGTTGTGTCCGACTCTTTGCAACCCCAGGGACTGTAGTTTACCAGGATACTTTGACCATGGGATTTTTCAGGCAAGAATACTGGTGGGTTACCATGCCTGCTAGTGGATCTTCCCAACCCAGGGACTGAACCTCTGTCTCTTGCATTGCAGGTGGATTCTTTATCACTGAGCCACCAGGGAAGCCTAGAGAAGCCCATAGTCAGAGCTTAGTTTGAATGCCATCTTGAATAATCAGTATTCATGTATTTGTTAGATTTTTTAAGTGAGTTGAGCCAATCAGTGCCTAATTATGGTTAAACTCTTTGTACTCATGTTCCTGGCTAAATCCCTTCCAGCAGACAGCTTGCTACTTCCTTGAAGGGCTAATGAGCAGAAACGAGGGCCCCTGTGGAGCTCAGCCTCCCCCTGTTCACTGCTTGGAGTTTAGCTCAGGCCCACAGGGGCCACCGCAACCAGCTGCTCACCAGCTCCACTTTGCAGACTGCACACTTGGGTCCTGACCCCATTCAGGAAAGGGCTCTTGGCTGGAATCCCCTGCAGGCCCCTCAGCTGCCAGAAAATGGAGCATCTTGGTGAATTACGGGCCAGGCTTCACAGTTCAATGAACTTATTTTCTTTATTCTTATTCTTTTAAATTTTCTCCTATTCTTTTAAAACCATCACAATATACCATGTATATTTAGGGGCTCCCACTACCTTTCTCTTATTATGAAAAGCATTTCTTTGAAATGAGCAAAAAGTAAAGTTCACAAATAGGACTTTTAAATTGCTTTTAGCTTTATTAGCTTTCAAAGATAATTAAAGTAAACAATGAGGGATCATTTTAACTGTACTATTACATTGGTAAAGGTTTTTAAACAATAATACGTAATACTGAAGTTGTGATAGCACCAGCCTCCCCATTCATTGAGGAGGGTGGTGATAAGGCATTGTCCTTTTGTAAGCTCTGGGGCAGTGTATTTCATTGCCTTTGAGATATCCCTACGCTATGACCAAGGTAGATTCCTAGGAGTGTATCTAGAGGAAATGATCTGTAAAAATGTGGAAAAGCATTTGACCGCATGCATTATAATTATGAATCATTGCAGGCAGCTCACTGCTCAGTGGGAAGGATGAGTTTAAACAGTCTATGGTAGGTCTGCCCATGGACTGGTGTGTGGTGGCTATTAAAACTGATAATCATTAAGCTTTGTATAAATTTGATATAATGTTTACAAAAAGGAGGATAAGCAGTTGTGCCTGCTCTAATTACAGCTATGTGAAAGTACATGTATGTGTTCTTTCCGCCAATTTTTATTAAGTACTTGTGTCAGGCTTTGTGCCGAGCTAGGCTAAGAGTCGGACAAGACTGAGTGACTTCACTTTCACTTTTCACTTTCATGCACTGGAGAAGGAAATGGCAACCCACTCCAGTGTTCTTGCCTGGAGAGTCCCAGGGACGGGGGAGCCTGGTGGGCTGCCATCTATGGGGTCGCATAGAGTCGGACACGACTGAAGTAACTTAGCAACAGCTGCAGGAGACCCATACAGCTGCTACCAAGACTATTATCTTTCCTGTCTACCTGTGACTCATGTCAGTGTTGAGGAAAACAGTAGCAGTTACACTCATTTCTCTACCTCAGAAATTCTGAAATATCTTGTCTCATTGTGAAATGGTAGCCTAGTGAGGAAATGTGTCTCGGAGTGGATGGCACACCCTGCCCAGGAAGGCATAGTGGTCAAGGTCTGCAGGGAGGGTCCTTCACGTGGTAAGAGGCCAGTCAGATGTTAGATGAGACTGCATCCCATTGGCACAGAAACAGCATCCCTTGGGTTATCTTTCTGTGATTTATGGCTTGATCCCATATTGGTTATTCTAAGGAGATTATCTGGTTCATGGAATACCCGTGACCCCATTCTTCACTCCTTTCTTTCTAGCATCTTTTTCTTCCCTGGTAATGCGAGACATCTTTAGGTCTCCTGAAATCTGAAATGTGTTGCTACTTGTCCTACTTTTCTCTTTGCTGCTGTTCTATTTCTCTTCTTTGATGTACTCATAGTCATCTGTGTGTGTGTATGTGCGCGTGCGTGTGTGTGTGCGCGCGCGCGCGTGTGTGTGTGTGTGTGTGTGTGTGTGTGTTGCACCCTGCAGAATGTGGGATCTTAATTCCATGACCGGGGATTGAACCTATGCTCCTTGCATTGGAAGTGCAGAGTCTTAACCACTGGGCCTCCAGGGAAGTTCTGTACTCATAGTTATCCTGAATGTAAATTCCCACCGTGCACAACCAGCCTCTGTCCGCTTTGAGCTGTCCTTAACCCTTAAGAGCCTAGCCCCTATCCCAGTTAATCTAATAAATCATGGTTTACTCTTACCAACTTCTAACCCAAAGTATTTTTACTAAAAATGTTTTTTGCTTTCTATTAAAAATTATTGTGAGATAATTTTATATTTACTTAAAAATTATATATGCAATTACCCATTTTTTGGCATATGTACCTATTTAGGTTTCTATCAGTTCAATTGCTCAGTTGTGTCCGACTCTTTGTGACCCCATGGATTGCAGCATGCCAGGCTTCCCTGTTCATCACCAACTCCCAGAGCTTGCTCGGACTCATGTCCATCGAGTCAGTGATGCCATCCAACCATCTTATCCTCTGTCGTCCCCTTCTCCTCCTGCCTTCAATCTTTCCCAGCATCAGGGTCTTTTCTAACGAGTCAGTTCTGTTTCTATAATGCATAAATAATGATTTTGTGTTAAAAATATTTTAAAAAGTTTTGCAGCCATTTCGATACAGTGCTGTGGATTTAGGAGTGGGTAAAGGAAGGAAATCATTCCTAGAGCTTGTCTTATCCAGGTGAGCTGCATGAACTGGGGAGCCTGAATCAACTGCTGTCTTTTACCTGCGATGGTTGTTCTTGGGGACACTCTCCTTGATGGTTCCATTTCTTTGTCTTCATACTAACATCTTCATTACTTCTTAGCCTCCTGATAGATTCTGGATTTACAGAGCAAAAGAAGAAAAATCATATAATAGCTATATGGAATGCAAACTTAGGCGAGGGCCAAAACAAGGCCTATAACAAGAGCAGAAGGATCATTTCATTCATGCTTGAAAGTCAAGGGGGCCTTGAAAAATCAACCCTCTCCATGCTTTGCTAAGGATCAGTTTATCATCAACTAAAGAGAATTTTGCTGGCCTCATCTGTGGTGTCACTTGCTTTCAGCCTGACAAAGTGTTTTTGGTATTTCTTCTCAGGAAGTTCTGCCAGGAACAAATTCTCATAGTTTTTTGGTTTGTTTTTAGTGTGGGAGTGTATTTCATCTTCATTTTGCAAAGTTTTTTTTCTTGATATAAGATTCTTCATTATCAGCACTTCGAATATGTCATTCTGCTGCCTTCTGACCTTCATTGTTTCTGATGAAAAATTAGCTGCTAATCTTGTTAGAAACAGGTAGATTTTGAAAGCTGGCTATATTCCTGAGCACCATGTTTTAATGAAGGGGCTTCCCAGGTGGCACAAGTGATAAAGAATCCACCTACCAATTCAGGAGAGATAGGAGTTGTGGGTTCAATCTCTGGTCAGAAAGATCCCCTAGAGAAGAAAATGGCAACCTTCTTATTCTTGCCTGGAAAATCCCATGGACAGAGGAGCCCGGCAGGTTACAGTACATGGGGTTGCAGAGAATCAGACACGACCGAGCCCATACGTGCCACATTTTATTTGGGATGGGGTTACAAGTGGCTCATACTTCCTCAGTGTTCCAAAGCTCGTTCAACTTTAGTGACACACTTTCATTTGTTTGAGGAGACTTCTAAGGCATTATCTACATAAAGTCCAGCAAAACTTTTCATTTGGTTTTGGCAAAGACAGAAATGAAAGTACAGTGCATTATGATATTCTAATAAGACCAGAGACTTCGTAGTAAGAAATATTTGAGCTTGATTCTCAAATTATAGGTTATGAAATCAATTGAGTAAGTTATAGCCATCATTTGTTTCACTATATGTATATGGATGGATGGATGGATGAGTGGGTAGATAGATGAATAAATAGATAGAAGGATGTATGGATAGGTAGATACAGGTATATACATACATAGTTGGCAGGAAGACAGATAGCATTATATTGGATTGCCATGTAAAATTTTATTTATTGCTATGAGTCATGGTCAGAAATACTTGAAAACTGCTGTTCTAAACCATTTTTTTGGCTTGAAAGAGGGGAAGATAGCCTGCTCTAGGATTTTTTTTCCAGCACTGGAAAGGCTCTGCTTACGCTCGGGTATATCCTATGCACTTTTCCCTCCTGCCTCATGAGTCTCTTAACTCTTTTTTGCTTTTCAACAGTAAGAAAATATGCCAACTCATTGCATCCCCCTCAAAATTGTTGCATGTAGCCATCATCTTATACAAACACTCACATAGCCATGATGACAGGATTTATATGCAATTTCCTATTTTATTTGGCCCACCCTCAAATGCTTCTGTTATCAGAAGCATGCTGAGAAATGCTAACAATGAGTTGGTACTGAGAGAACTTTCAATTCACTGTTTTAGAGAATTCTGAGATGTTTTGTGAATGATTCATTCATTCACTTCTTGAGAGCATGACTTTGATTCAGCAAAGTGTAGGCCAGTTGGGAATTTTAAATGAAACAGAAGGGCAGGCAAGTGAAACTCTTTGGTTCAGTTGCTAAAAAGATTTATGCTGGATGTTCTCAGTAGGTAAAATCATCCTGATTGAGTTGGTCATTAAGGCCAGCTTTGCCAGAATTAATTCAGTGGAGAGATCTATCAAATTGTTAACTACCCACTTAGAATGAGTACTTCCTACAGTTGATAAAATATTTTTTGTGAACCTTTGGAAGACATTGAAATGGTGAGTTTGGACCTTAACCAGACTCCACAAACTTCTGGGAAAGCATCCAGCCCACCTTTAGAGATGTTGATCTATCTTTGTAGAAATTCAGAACATACAGATATCCCTTATGAGAATAATCCAAGACCCTTTTCTAGATTCTAGACTCGTTTCCTCACCACACTCAGTGGTGAGTTTCTTCTCTTGCCCTAGGTCTGTCCCCACTAACCTTTGTCCATGAAATGCAGGCTTATTTTCATATGCAGAATTTATTAGGCTGGAAGAAGACAGCCAGAGGAAACAAAGCAGCTCCCCATGTATGAGTTACTCTAAAAGTACCTGCCCTCCTGGGCACTGGTTAGTGGCTTCCTACACAAGTGATCAGTCACCAGAGTTCAGTGGTCTGTAGAAACACTACTGGGTCACAGAGCATCTTCCTGATACGTCCCGCTGGACCCAGAGGGACCAGAGTACTCAGGACTGAAACAAAGTCCCCACCATTTATAAGCTGAAGGGCTGAACCTGGAAGGGAAGGTAACAATTTCTGGGGTTTTGCCTGAATTCCCACATTTGCACCAGCTCTGAGGCTGAGTGGGGGTGGGGGTGCTAGAGCCTTCCCTCCTGCTTTTTTTTAATTATGAAATCATGAGACAGTAATTTTACATTACTGCTGATCTTCTCTATCAGACGTGCTTTGTCTCACTCCCTCTTTCCATCTGGCTGAAACCTCTAGTTAGAAAATAAATTGCTGTGTATTGATTGTTCATTTTCTTCCTCATCACCCAGACATCCTTGTTATACACTTAGCTTGCTTGGCTGTATTTGTGAACAAGAGAAGAAGTAACACTTATTTTTAGCCTTCATGTTAAGATGTGGCAGGGACATTTTTATATGTCGTTTTGGTGCTTAATTTATTTAGTAACAGCACTTAATCACCTTTTATTTATGAAGAGAAAAGTGTATGTGTGTGCACTTACACATGTACTGTATTGATAAAGTTCAAGCCAATTTTAATTGATATTTATAGTATGACTTTCTGGAAAAGTGAAATTTCTAAAAACTGTGAATGTGGAGAGAAAAGTTAAAACATATGCAATTACTACCTGGTCTCTGTAATTTTTGTCTCAGTCCTTCATTTGTATGGTTACCAGAGTAACCCTCCTGAAATGCAAGTTTGACCCTTTTACTGCCCTCCTTGTAGTTGCTTCATCTGGAAGCCGAGTAGCTTCCAAATCCATTCATGGACGTGGACTTGGATCCTGGCTCAGCCATTTGCCCTATGGGTGATCTTAACCCCTCTAGCGCTATATCCCTCCTCCCTTGAGCAAGGATACGCCTCCCTTGCAGAGCCATGGTATGGTCGCATCCCATGATGTGTGTGAAGAGCCAGCAGTGGTGCTTGGCATGTGGCAAGCTTGCCAGTAAAGGCATCCACCGTCCTGCCTGCAGGGCACAGTCCTGGCATCCACGTGGCCCCCGTCTGGGTGCAGCTTGATCTCTGTGACACTCCTCTCTGTCTTGATAGCTGTCACTCCACCCACTTCCAGTAATTTGAAGGGAGCCTGAAAAGCCTGTGAAAGTTACATCAGGCAGTTTGGCTAATTTTAATTTCCTTTGGCCAAAAACATGATGAGAAAGGAAGTTAACTGAAAGATAGTTTGGGGGTCTGTCTCTCCATTCCTCCCGTTAGCACAGAAAATTGAGAATCAAGGAGTCTCAGAACATTCTCCAAGATGGGACGCTGTTTCATGAACTTCCGCCTATAGTTCTTGCTGCCGTAAAGTGTCTGGGAGTGAAAAATTGCAGGTCTTTCTATCCCTGGCTGCCCACACAGAAAAGAACAATCAAATCTATGTGGTTTGCCCTGAAATAAAATAGGAAATATGCAGGCTTTAGTGTCTAGGATTTGGCATAATGCAAATCAAAATAAAATAAGTCGTGAATCTGTAATACTTTCACCCACAGCTTGCAAGTCTTTATGACTATTGCTCTTGAGGATGGGAGGCTGCATAAACACCATTTAGAATGTAGCTGGAGGCTGGCATTTTATAAGAGAAATGGCCACCGGAGCAGTCTCCCTGAGGGTCCATAAGTCCTAATTCTGTTTAATGTGACAGTTCCTAAATAACTCTGCGTTCTTCACAGAAACACATATAAGAAGTGCTGGAGCCTTGCCGTAGAATGAGTCTGAGAGAGATCTAGTCTTTAGTGTTTGTGGATTGAGAAAATGTATCCTTGGGGTTTTAAAAAATATGTAGGTGTTCGTGTGGGAGATTAGGGATGGGGTACTAATGTAAAGTGCCAGCTTTGTTCTGCTCCTCCATGATTTTCTTCGGATTTAAATACCGAGGTAGTTGTTTCCCACCCTTTTATGTTGTCTTTCTCCCCCTCTGCCCCTACCCTTTCTCTTGCTAATGAATACAAATGCTGTTAGTAATCAGTTGTGCTGTGGGATGGTTTGTTGGTGCTTAGAAACCGTCCTTCCCCCATCTATACCCATCTTATTCTTTGAGCCTATTCACTTGAAAATGTCAAAGAGGAAAGAAGACTCGAGAAAAGAAAGAACTGTGGTTGGCTAAGTCACCATGGTTTGTCTTAGGAAATGTTAACATCTGCTTGATGAAGATGCCTTTTTGCTTTACAAGTAAAATGTTGTAATATATATGGTTGATGTTTCCTGTTGAATTTTTGGTTCAGTGTGTCAGTAGGAAGTACCAGCTGCAACTCTGTGCCAGCCACCTTCATGGTTGGCGTGTTTCTCTAGCCACGTAAAAACATTAGGGTCTGTGGAATGGCATATTGGGTGCAAGCCACGGCATGACCATCCCAGGGCTTCTGCTCTGACATGGGGTACATAACTCTGCCTGCAGTTCTCTTGCACGCTTCTAAAATAGCCACAAAAATTCTCTAAAACTCTGCTATTTTCAGAACTGCTTCCACTTAGAATAATTAGTTTCAATCATTACTCACAAGTGTGGTGTCCAATTTGGGACAGAGGACTTATTTTATTTGCCCTAAAACTGTCTTTTTATTTTACCTTTTTTTAAGCTTCAGCGAGGCTTCTATAGTCCAAGAATTACCAGGCTGTGCAGGTCTCTCCCACGTGCGTTATAACCACGTGGAGAGAAGGCTGGGGTAAGCCTGTCTAGAGGCAACCTCCCCAGTGCAGTATTCCTGCTCCCCTACTCCCCACCTGATCCAGGGACAGCCCAACATCACAGCTGTACCTAGGACAGCACATGGCATTTGTTGAATGAGAGAATGGTTCCTCTGCTTTATCTTAGACATCTAGTCCATTGCTGAAGTTACTTTTTAAATTATTGACATAAACCATAAAATTAATCAAGAGTCCACTTGAAAGTGAACAATTCATTGACATTTAGTAGCTTCACAACTCTGTGCAGCTGCCGCCTCGGTGTAGTTCCAAGACATTTTCATCATCTAGAAAAAAATGACTGGTCCCTAGGAGAGGTCAGTCCACCTCCCTCCCTCCCCTGGGCACCTGGGGATCACCAGTCTGCTTTTGTCTCTATGAGTTTGCCTGTTCTGGACATTTCATACAGTATTTGGCCTTTGGATCTGTTTACTTTCCCTCGTATGTTTTCGAGGCTCATTCACGAGGTAGCAGGTATCATTTAGGGGGTAGTTCAGTACTGTTTCAACATATGGAAATAGCACACTTGTTTATCTGTCCATCAAGTGGTGGGCACTTGAGTCGCTTCTGTCTTTAGCTCTGTGAGTAGCGCTGCAATGAACATTCACATACCTGTGTTTGTTTTCAATCCTTTGATCCTAGTTGTGCTATCTTCTAGTTATCTCTCTGATTTGTCCACTGCTTTCCCATTTGCTGGGCTTTTCTGGTAGCTCAGCTGGTAAAGAATCCGCCTATAATTCAGGAGACCCTGGTTCGATTCCTGGGCTGGGAAGATCCTCTGGAGAAGAGATAGTCTACCCACTCCAGTATTCTTGGGCTTCCCTGGTGGCTCAGCTGGTAAAGAATCCGCCTGCAATGCAGAAGACCTGGGTTGGGAAGATCCCCGGGAGAAGGGAACCCACTCCAGTATTCTGGCCTGGAGAATTCCATGGACAGAGGAACCTGGCAGCAACAATCCTATGGGGTCGCAAATAGTCAGATACGACTGAGCCCCCTTTCACTTTCACTTTTCTCCTGCTGTCAGGCCACCTTCGTCTCTTGCTGCACTACTTACCTGGTCTGGCCCTTCTCCAGCCTGACTCTAGACTGCAGCCCTATGTCCTTTTCAAATGCAGATCTGTCCTTCATGCCCTTCATTGATTTTAGGAGTGCTCATAGGGTAGGGAGGAAACTCCTTTCATTCCACAGGGTCCCTGCCGTGGCCAGGTGTCTAACGATTCCTTTCAGCTCATCTCAGCCATTCTGCCCCTCCCCACCTGGGCTGCAGACACACTGATCTTTCTGTGCTGTAAACTCTCCCTGCTCTGCCCCACCACAGGCCCTTGGCACATGCTACCCCTGTTGCCTAGAATGCTCGCCTCTCCTTTTTGCCTAATTAATGCCTTCTCATCCTGGAATTCCCAGCACAAGCCTCACCTCTTCAGAGAAACCTTCCCTGACTCAGTCAAACTCACCTCCACCCACACTGCTAGCATCATGGAGGCCCACAGGCTCTTAACCATTTCTCTGCAGCACAAGATCTAGCTGCATTTTTACATTTGGATGATTATTTGATTCATAACTGCCTACAGAGACAGAAGGCAACTGTACATGCAGAACTTGGGTTCTGGAGCCAGACGACCTGGATTCAGATGCTGGCTCTGTCCCTATTGGCTGTGTGACCTTGGGCAAGCTGGTTAACCTCTCTGTGCCTGTGTTTTCTCATCCATCAAACAGGGTCATAATAATGCCTACCTTAGAAGGCTGTTGCAAGAATGAAATAAATTCATATGGATTACATATCTGGCCCTGAAATAATCTAAATAAAACTATAATATAACTTTTAAAAATAATTTAAAAATTTTTTAATTAAAAAAATAAATAGCTGTACCTACACTGCTATCCCCACACCCTCATCGCCAGACTGTAAGCTCTGAGGGGCAGGGAACCACAACGCTTTTGCTCCTATTATAGCTCCAGAGCCTACCTCAAGATACCCATGTACTTAGTGCTAGTTACATTTTTATTGAATGATTGGATGAATCCATTCTCTTCTTTCCCAGAGATGAACATTAACACTACGGTGTCCCATCTCTCCTTCTGTTTCTGAGTTTGGGTGGCTCTAGCTTCTGGCGTGCAGTGTGGCGGCGCTTGGCCACAACCCCTCCTCCTGCCCACATCCCCAGCTAGTGTGTTTGGGGAATGGTGCTGCCGCGTGCGGAGAGTCAAGGCTGAGGATCCCGTCTGTGTTGTACTGAGGGAGGGCCCAGTCTGTATGACCACCGCAGAAACAGACGGGACTTGCTGTATGCCAAGCCCTGTGCACCCCGTTTTAGAAATATCTGACTCATGAGGCCGGAGTGATTTCTGTCCCCTTGTAATAGACGAGGAAACTGAGGCCTGATCAAGGGGGCCATTTGCCAAGTCAAAACTCTTGGTAAGTGGCAGAGCCAAAGTTTAGGTCCTGCCAGCCTTTCTCCAGAGTCTGTGTTCTTCAGACTTTCACCCTTAACTAATGAACGTGACCCACTTAAACACTGAGAATGTGGGAAGGACTCCTCCACTGAAGGAGTTGGGGGTGCTGTCCTGAGTCTGGACAGTTTTGTTAAAGGCCCCACAATGAACAGTGGACATTCGTGGAATTCTGGCTTGTGATCTGCTGGCCCTGTGTACCTGAGGGTCCTAACAGGTTGATGTCAGGACAGATCTTTAAAGAGACATTAAAACAAGGCTAGAGGGGAAAAAATAAAGGTGAGAATGGTTTATCTGCAGATGAAAGAAACTACCTAGGAAAACTCCCACCTCTTCTGTCAATCAGAGATGTAAGAAACAGTCTATTGCTTCCTTTCTGACCGCACATTTCGGAGGCTTAATGTCTGTGGTCCTTCACTCCCTAGGCCCCTGAGCTGCCATCTGTTTATCACAAGTATGTACATGAAAAAAATAAAGCCTCCTGGTTTACTTTCAAAAACAAAGACATTATGATTTTAAACTAACTTACTTGGAATCTTTTTTAGACATGTGGATATAAGCATTGTGAGCACGTAGGGTAGAATGAGGAGCTTCCTGGGTAGCTCAGCTGGTAAAGAATCCACCTGCAATGGAGGAGACCTTGGTTCCATTCCTCGGTTGGGAAGTTCCCCTGGAGAAGCAATAGGCTACCCACTCCAGTATTCTTAGGCTTTCCTAGTGGCTCAGATGGTAAAGAATCTGCCTGCAATGTGGAGACCTGGGTTCAATCCCTGGAGGAGGGCATGGTTACCCACTCTAGTATTCTTGCCTGTAAAATCCCCATGGACAGAAGAGCCTGGCAGGCTACAGTCTGGGGTTGCAGAGTCAGATACTACTGAGCGACTAAGTACAGCACAGGGTAGAATGGTAAGGTTTTATTGCTACCATAGTAGGTGATTTTAGGTTGTTTATAATGAAATGAAATGAAACGAGCCCCTAAATAGCAGAAATTCCTCCCAGCCCATGAAACATCCACCACTAGGGGCTTAGCACACTGTGTCCACATGACAGTGTGTTAGATGGTGCATGAAGAGAGTTTGAAAGAGTTTGTAGTACTGTGGCACCATTAGAACAAAACCGTGTGTGTCTGTATGAATAATCAGCTATGCACATATTAATTAAACGCATAGGAAATATCCTAGAAGGGAATCCACCAAAAGTATTAGCAGTCGTTGTCTCTGCACAGTGATATTCTGCTTAAATTTTTCTTTGTATCTCTAATTTACAAATTGTCCTATAACGAGCTTGTGTTTGCTGATACCAGAGCATAAACCTCAATTTAAAGAGAAGGAGGGGAAAAAGCCACTGAATTACTGATACAGTCTTAACTCCCATCTCAGATTAAGAGTCTTAGCATCCAAAGAGCTTTAGAGAAGAAAAGAAGCTTTGGAAGCTTCCCTGAAGGGTGGAAACAAGGGGTGATGAGGTGATGACAAGCCCCGTGCCTCTCACTCCCCATCCTAACCTGCCTTCATCTCCAAGAATCTTCAGCTTTCTCTTAGTCTTCATTTTATAATTGCCCTTGCAAAAAAAAAAAAAAAAATCTAACTGCCTTGCAAAGTACCCTTCCTCCCCCTGTGCTTATTTGTAACCGCCTTATTCAGGAAACATATGCTGAGGAGCTCCTGGGATCATGGAGGAGAGGCTACCAGAACCAGCAGCCACTCTGTGACAGGAGGGCGTGTGGATATCCCTCCCTTTGACTCTGAAGAAGCAGCTGGTGATGAACTGGTTATGGAGGCGGAGGGAATGCGTCCTTGTTTGCGTTGTGTCTTCCTCAGCATGATAGGAGTGTTTAAACAAGGATGAACAGTCCTCCAGAATCCTTTCGGGTCCCTAGGAAGAGCATGTTTATGGCGCTGACTGAGCAGGGGCTCGCGGGCCAAGTGATGCGAGGGCGGTAAGCCCACTGCTTCTCTGGGTGGATGGAGAAGAGCGGGCCTGAGCCTTTAGGGCAGGGGCTGCCCCACAAAGCTCTGAACGCTTGGCTGTGTGTCCTGCTGGTCCCTGGCCCCTACCAGGAGGAAGGCTGTAGTTCTGATGTGTTGACCTCCTCGGGAGGGCGGTGTCCCCAGGTAACCTGGGGCATCGGTGAGGAAGCGGACAGTAGTGGTGTGGTGGTGGTGGTGTGGCTTTTAGTTCCAGAGAATCCCAAATTTGGAACACACGTGGTGCATAAACACTCACATCATCTCACAGGGCAGTTGGTCTAATTTGTGTTTTCTGAGACTTCGCTCCTAGGTGAAGTGCACTTGAGCCTTCGAGTTGGCTATGCTGGACTTTATCCCACTCGCCGGCAGTGGGTGACCTTGCTGTGGTCCCTCTCTAAGCCCTGCTTTCCTCACGTGTCAGATGAGAGCATTATTAACTGCCTCGCAGGATTGTCATTGGGATCAGATGTGATAATGTGTGAACAGTGCCTAATCGCTGCGCTTAATAAATGCTGGTCTTCATCCCTCCCCCGCCCTTTCTCGGCCTCTGGCTCTCCTTTTCACAGGACTCAAAGCCAACTGGTCGGGAATTACTGGCCACCTATGTTTTCTTACAACTAATGGATGTGTCCAGACTTAAACCTATTAGAATGACTGCCTAGGAAACGTAAGCTCTTAGTTAGGCAGTTTAGCAAGGAGCCTCCACGTAGGACTCAGGGCACATTAAGGAGGGCAGATGCTCTTTTTCAAAAGAATGAGATCCGTTCTCTATGTTTGGGAGAGAGCCTTTGGAAAGCTAACGTAATGCGCCGTCAGAGCAGTCAGCTCCTCTATGGAGTTCGTGGGGCGATTACCACAGAGAAAGAGGGAGAAAGGGTTTTAATGTTTCTGAGAACACTGTATTTCCTATCAGTCTTACAGTTCTCTTCCCGCACCTTCCGCTTTGCCTCTCCTCCTAGCGTTCTAGAACCATGCAGTGTTAGAACTTGAAGTGCCCTTCCAAAGCGACAAGGAAACGAGCCCAGTTCTTTCTTTCAATATTTGAACGTGGTTGTTGTTCAGTGAGCCCCCAGGGGCAGAGGGATGGCCACGCTCCCTCCACAGACACCTGGGCCCTTGGGAAAGGCTCCCGGACGCACCCGGTGCGGCAGCAGTGTTGGGTGAGGGGCTCCGAGCAATCCTGGGGGGCCCAAACTCATGGCTGTCTGGTATACCTTACACCTGTCTCCCCTCTGGCGTACATGCCTGAGTCTGCGTTTGAGCAGAGGTGACTACACCTCGTCACGGCTCTGTGGGAATGATCTCTTTTCTTCCATACAGATTGGGAAAGAGGAGGAGAGACAGACTCTTTGCCCTGGCTCTGTGTCCATGTTACATTTTGTGTGTGTGCCCTGCTCTGGGGAGAGGAGGCCAGGGCCTTTAAGATGGTTAAGAACGCTTAAGGCACTTAGCACTTATTAGGACAGAGCAATAAGTGAGCGCATCGCTGCCCCATAGGCCATATGGCCTTGCAAAGTGTCAACATCTGAAAGTCTAAATATGCCCAGAAAACTTGGTAATTGGCTTATCATTAGAAGGCCAAGCATGATTAATACTTCCCAGGTGGTGCTAGTGGTAAAGAACATGCCTGACAATGCAGGAGACAGACACAGGTTTGATCCCTGGGTCCGGAAGATCCCCCGGAGGAGGAAATGGCAACCCACTCCAGTATTCTTGCCTGGCGGGCTACAGTCCGTGGGGTCACAAAGAGTCGGACATGACTGAAGCAACTTACCATGCATGCAGACGTTGCTTGGCTTTTGCATGGCTTGGTGTTCTTTGAGAGAATACTGATGTTTCCGTGGTTTCACTCTCCACGTGATCACTGACAGATTACCCAGAGATCTTCAGGCTTCTAATGTTGCCCATAACATACATACGCTTGACGATCCTGGCAGAGCTAAGCCCTTGCTTACTATTAACATTTCAACAAGAAATTGTTGTCTGTGTCCTTTGTTCTGTTTCCGATAGTACTTAAATGAGAGAAAGTTGAGTCTCTTGACCTCACCTGGCTTAAGACAGGGCTGTTGGGATTTCCCTGGTGGTCCAGTGGCTAAGACCCCATGCTTCCAATGTAAGGGGGCACAGTTCAGTCCCTCTTTGGGGAACTAGGATCCCACATGCCAAGTGGTGCAACCAAAAACATTTTTTTGTAATTAAAAAACAAATAAGACAGGGCTGCTTTCATCTGTGATGGCCATTCATCCTCTCAAGGCACCTGTGCCTCTTGACCCACACACTATGTTGTGTCCCACGAGCTGCTGCTGAGTGCACAGAGGGAATGGGTGGGGACAAGTGGAAAGCTGGTGGTCAAAGAGACGTCACCTCGAGAATCAGAAGAGCACCCGAAATGGCCAGCTCAGTGAAGCAGCTCCATCTGGAACTTTGGCCCTGCGGATTCCAAATGAAAACATACCCCTACTGCCCATCCAGGAAGCAGGAGAAGGGCGACCATCTGGAGTTTGCTTTGAGAACCTGTCTGTCCTCCTGACATTCTGTCTCCAGCTGACTGTATGGTCAGCACTAGCAGTGCCTCTTTGTAACTAGCTCCCAGAGCCCCGGGTTTCATTTCACCTTAACTGGATGGGGAAGATAAAGGGACCACGGAGCTTGGTGGTGGCTGCACAGGCACTTAGTGAGGTTGGACCCCTTTCCCATTGTTATTTACTGGTCAGGACAAGATGAACCAAGGAGTCTTCATTTCAGGAAGGGAGAGGGGTAGAAGGGATAAACGAAGTCCGAAAGTCCACCAACCAAGAAAGAGTTTGGTGTCAAGCCTTGGAATCTCTTGTCTCTGCAGAGATGAACAGTCAGCTGGTCCAGACAGACCTGATGTGTGCAGCATGTCCTAAGCACAGCCAAAGGAGTCCTGTCTTTTAGGATTTGACATTTCTGAATGCCAGCAACTTGGACGTCTTGTAGATTGGAGTTTAAAGGTCTGACTTAGGCTCCCTGTTGATAAGCTGAAGCAGAGAGTGGGGTGAATTTGGCCTTGACAGTCAAGTTCTGCATCTGAGTAGCCAACTGTGGGGCACATACTAAAGACTGATATTACCCCCTAATTGGTCTGAAGCTCAAGAAACAAGTCCAGCCCATTTGAGGGATTCTTGTAATTTATCCTGGGACAGAAAAGCCTAAGGTGGGATCCCCAGGAGACATGCCTTTACTCATTCATTCAACAAACATCCATTGCACGCCTGTGTATATACGGTGGCTGGGCTCTCTCTGTGCCTTTATCTCACAGGGTGATCTGCAAAGGACTTCGGTCAGATGCTTACACAGGGCAGAGTGGGAGAGCTGAAATGGTATTTATTTGATTTGAACAGTACAAATTGTCTTTCCTGACCACAGGTATTAAAAATGCAAAGACCAAGTTCAAAAACAATAATTATCTATCTTCCTCTGAACTTCTCAAGCTTTAGTTTAAAATTGGAGAACTTGAGAGTGCACAGCTTGGCCAAACCAGATTCCGACTTAGTCAGGGTGGGGTGGGCAAACCTGTGGTCTAAAATGAGAGCTGGTGTAATTCTGCTGAATACAGGTGATGGGTTAGCCCCTGGGACTTTAGAAACACAGGTGGTGGGCAAGGGCCCTGTGTTGAGATTGTGCAGATCTGTGCAGTTACCTGGGAGGCTTTTTTCCAGTCATACCCACCTTGCCCCTTCCATTTCCACCCATTCTGCCCTTGGGAGCCACTTTTGCTTAAAGTATAGTTTCTTTCTTCTGGTGTGTGGGCGAAGCAGAAAATTTGAGAACCAGTTGTTCTTAAAAAAAAAAAAAATTCAACTTCAGGCAGAGTTCAGGTTGAAGGCTCTCAGAGGATGCTTTTGTTTCCCTTTGAAATGTTTGGGAGAAAGAATCTAAGGACTGGTAAAGGCTGGCTGGCCCCACCCCTTGCAGTGTGTCCAGCCCCACATGGTCCACCTGTTCTGACCAGGAGGTGGTGCTTTAGCAGACAGACCTCAGTTCATACCTCCCTCTAAACCCTGTCAGCTGTGGAATCTTGCATTCAACTCACTAATGTTTGGGCCTAACATTTCTGGGCTGCACTTACCTCCTGAATGACTGGCAGTGTGATCTGTTGGTGGGATAATAGGAATGGTGTGGACCAAACGGGGGGTCCCTGGAGCGGGCTCCTCAAAGCTTGCTGAACTTGCACCCTCGGATCCTGTGACAGTGCAGATTCCAGGGCACTGGTGTGGGTGGGCCTGAGAGCTTGCATTTCTAACAGACTCCAAGGTGAGCTTGATGCTACTGGTCCATGGTCCACACACTGAGTAGCAAGGATTTAAAGGTGCTCTCCTCCTCAGATTTGCTGTGAACTGTCAAGCTGGTAATTTTTTCTTGCTCTTTTTTTAAAATTTCATTTTCAATTGTGGCAATTTTTTTTCAGTTCTAGAAATTGAGGAAAATACCTACCTGTTACCTAATGCTGATCATGAAAAATGAGATAGAATGCTTTCAGCCATAAATACTGTTCTTATTGGTCCCTTATTTTATTGTGTATGTGTGTTCAGTTGATCAGTCATGTCTGACTCTTTGCAGCCCCGTGGACTGTAGCCTGCCAGGCTTCTCTGTCCATGGAATTTTTCAGTCAAGAATACTGAAGTGGGTTGCCATTTCTTCCTGCAGGCGATCTTCCCAACCCATGGATTGAACCTAGGTCTCCTGTGTCTCTTGCCTTGCAGGCAGATTTCTTTACCTCTGGGCCACCAGGGAAGCCCCCCTTATATTATTAATTGTCCCCAGTAACATAAGAAATACTGAGAAAGAAGGCAGAGAGAAGGATCATAGTCTACTCTGAGGGCTGAGAGAAACATCAAGGGCAAGGCTTCAGATCTACAAAATACAGGTGACCCTTAAGGTTCAGGAATCATGGTTCCTTGTCTTCCAGAGTTTACCTGTGAGGGAAAGACTTTTAAATATAAAACAAAGAAAAGGAAAATGTATTTCCTTCATTCCATAACACCAGCTTTAAACTTGAATCAGTGTCTCTTGGAAGGGATGTGAAAATGCAGCTTGCCAGGTCTGACTCAGACACTAATTTTGGTAGCATCTTAAGTTCCCAGGTGATACTGATGCTCATGCTTGAACCAGCACAAAGCTTTGTCCCCAGACCCCATCTTTGAGAGAGGCGTGCATGAAAGACAGTGTCTCTCCTGACCTGCGAGGGTCAGGATGAGCTGTCTGACTGCCTGCAGACTGCTCTTCCCAGCACAGCACGGCCTCACAGGCTGGAGCTCTCTAGTAGAGCTGGTTGGCTCATCACCTCAGGGGCTTTTTAAGAGCTAGAGGTTCCTGGGGTGCATCCTCAGATATGCAGGCAAGTAGCCAGGTTCAGGCCTGCCTCTGTGGAGAGCAGTGAGTTACCAGATGGACACTGGAGAGCTGTTCTCCTTTTTAATGCCTCTTGGATTCAGCTCTAATGATCACTCAGCAAGTGAATGATTCCCCAGCAGGAAATTGGACCCTCTGGAAATACATTTCGTTGCTGGATTCCTAGAGTCGATAAATTCTGCATGCATTTTCCAGAGTGCTTCATTTCCTACCCAAGGGTGGCCACCAGCCAGGACCATCTGGCTATGGGGATTCATCCAGGGTGAAGTCCCCCTATTGGGAATAACACCATCCGTGGCAGTGTTGAAAGGGGAATGGATAAAAGTCACTGAGGACCAGATCCCAGAGAGCACCCTTCCCAGGCAAACTCAAAGTCAGATTAAGATCGAAGCAGTTACTTAAACAGCCTCAAGAAGAAATTCCTCCTTTTGTCTCTCGTACCTGGATTTGAGGATGGTGATCGTCTCTGAAATTTCCTGGCTCACCAGCTCATGGTTATAGAGCATCACTGGGCACCGTGCTCTGCCAAGCGGGCTTTCTAAAGGCAACTCGGGGACAGTCCCTGCTCTTGTGGTGTCCACTACCGGGAAGAGGCAGACGCGTAAGCATGTAACTGTAAAAGCAGCATGATTCCTAGAACCGTGTACATCTAGAGTAGCCCTCCCAGGAGGCTCCATCCTCGCCCAGTTTTGTTTCCTCCATAGTGCTTGTCACTAGAGAAATGATTCATCTTCTCTCTTAGAGCTCGAGCAACAGGAGAGCAAAGACCAGACCGTCAGACCCTGGCCTGTCTCAGCTGCTGGATGTGAACTGCCCAGGAAGGGTATGAGAGCAGCTCTCTGCAGCCAAGGCATTCCTGAAGGAGGCTCCCAGCAGACCACTTGCTCTCTGCCCACAACACCTGTATCTGAGGCAGATGCTTAGGGAGGAGTGGCAAATGCAGTGGTTCTCAGATCTTAGCTGGCATCCAAGTCACCAAAGGGCTTGTTAAAACACATTTGCTGGGCCTCACCCTAGAGTTTCTGATCCGGTAGGCCTAGGGTGGGGCCAGAGAGTTTCCTTCAAGTTCCCAGGTGATGCTGATGTTCCTGGGTCCTGGACCACACTTTGAGAACCACAGGGATGGTGTGTCAGCATAGCCACACAGCTTACCCAGTGGACAGATGGGAGGGGACTGAATGACAGAGAGGCAGAGAGACCTCTAACAAGCTATGCCAGTGAGCCAGGTGGGAGAATATGGAGCTCGAAATGGACCATAACAGTGGGACTGGAGAGCAGAAAGAGGGTGCTTCTGACAGACGTGATGCTGCATGTGGCCTGGGGAGCACTAGCCTGTGGGAGGAGAGGGCAGAGTCAGAGTGGCTGGAAAGATGCTCGTGCCAGGAATTGAGATGCGCGTTGGGGAGGGGAACGGCATGTTCTTTGGGACCTGCTGGGTTTGTACTTCTGTGGAAATCTTCTGATGGAAATGTTAAAAAGGAAGTCAAAAAATAATTCAAAACTCAAGAGAGAAATCTGAGCTGCTGGTACAGATTTGGGGGGCATCTGGGGTAGAAGTGTAAGCTGAAGCTGTGGGGCTGAGGTTATCTAAGGGTGGCTCTTTGAGGAGATGGCAGTGATACCTCTGAAAGGAAGCCCAGAGACTGGCTGGTAGGACCAGGCAGAGAAAGGGCTGAGTAGGGTACCCAAGGTGCATGAAGTAAAGGGACAGGAAGTGTCACCCAGAAGGGGCAGTACCAGGTATCAGAGCATCTCAAACACAGCCCGAATCTGACAAATTCTGGAGACCTTTAAAAGAACCAGCCCCAAAAGATGGGGTTGTGTTTGAGGCACGACTTAGAGGAACTGGCCCATGGATTCTGAAACCTGTAGTTTTTCAACTCCTCATTTTATTAATATGTTGTCTGTACGATTTCATTTTGCCTTGATGATAAAGTCACCTTACAGTTCTATATTGGTGAAACACACGTACACAAAAAGAAGCCCACCCTGAAAACACACATGAGGCATAGTAACCACCCATGAGAGGTCTTTCTTCTCAGAGGAAAACCAAGGTGAACAATATGGTGGTGCCTGGTGAAGGGAGGGTCAGTGGGTACTTTTTTTTTTTAAATGAAGTATAATTGATTCACAATATTGTATTAGTCTCAGATGTACAACGTAGTGATCCGGTAATTTTATACGTTATGAAATGACTGCGACATTAAGTCTAGTGACCACCTGTCTCTATTCAAAATTATTTCACAATTATTGACTACCTTCTGGGGGTCTGTTTTTGTGCCTCTAACGGTGGTGGGAAAGTACCATGTATCCATGTTCTTCCCTCTGCATTTGATACTGATCTAGACTCTCCTGGGACCTTAACCACTGATGTTTCAAGGATTAAAAAGATTCTGACAACTGCTTTTGAACTATTTGTGGTGGATTGCTACAAAGAGAATGGTTTGCTCTAAGCTAAAATTCTCCAGGTGATAATTGTATATTTCACTGGTGGACAGTTTGCTTTTTAATTTTCGAGGCTTGTTTTGTCATCCTGGTCTTCCTAAACCCTGGCTTCGGAGGACACAAGGATGAGGTCTGACAAGTGTCTGAATCAAGCTGAGGAGTCAGGATCCTGCACTTTCTGTCTCCGCAGACTGCCTGCAGTAGGAACTGCTTTAGGCGGGAACTCACACCGATGTGTTCTTTGTCTTTACAGTTCTGTGTGGAGCTAAACCAGCCAATCCTGCCCAACATCCGCAAGTGGAAAGGGCCCCGGGGATGCTGGAAGGCCGTTGTTTCAGAGACGCCCTCGACTCAGCTCCAAAAGGTACCCTCATCTGCAGAACGGGGATTTTCTTTCCATTTTCTTTTTTCCAATCACAGACGTTTAAAATCTTTCCTTTGCCAACATCCTTGATGTAATGTTGTATTTCTGCCCATTTTTTAGCTCTTTGCCATTTGTTTCAAAATGCCCTGGTTCTTATTTCCTGTTTGGATCAGGAATGGCCTGCTGCCCAGACGGAAATGGGAGCTGGGGTGTTGGGAGGAGAGGAGAAATCCTGTCTGGAGCCAAGGCAGCAAATGGGGTATTTCTGTCCTTTGTCCTTCTAATCCCTTCTCCACGGTTCCAGCCTCTGCCAAGTTTGTAGACAGCCCATTGTCCATTGACTGAGAACTTCAGATTCACTTAATTCATACATGAAATATTTGCTTTAGTGGTAAGAATTGTACACATGGAAATGATCTGTGGAAACTTTCAGCAGATTTTAATTTTGAATTTTCTCTCATTAGTATTGCCCATGTGGGTTTAGGTAAGTCTCTCTATGTATTTATTTTCACTCCCACACATCATATTCAAGACCAGTTTTTACTCACTTAAAATATTCAACATCAGTAGAGTTTTAGATTTTTTTAAATAGGCTCCTGATAGTTAATTATGAGTGGATTACAAAATTTTCCTATAAATGCAGATGTTACATTTTTATCACTAGGTGTTGGTGCTGTGTTCATGTCAATTGTGTCTGACTCTTCGTGACCCTTGGACTATAGCCCACCAGGCTCCTCTGTCCATGGGATCTTCCTGGCAAGAATACTGGAGTGGGTTGCCATTCCCTTCTCCAAGGGATCTTCCCAACCCAGGGATCAAACCCACGTCTCCTGTGGCTTTGCATTGGGAGGCGGATTCTTTACCACTGAGCCATGTGGGAAGCCCGTTTGTATCTCCAGTATACCATTATAAACACACATGATATAAATACTTATCTGAGTGATATGGAGATCTGGGACTTTTAAATTGTAACATTTACTGGATTAAAAGTATCCAGTCACTTATTGACAATAAGCTTTCTTTTTAGCTCCTACTTTAAAGTGTGCTGTAAATCTTATTTCTCTGGGTTTGGGGTGTAAGTGATTACTGCAGGTGGTAGCCAGGAGGCTGGAAATACAGGATAATGGGAAGGTATCTGGTCTTTACCACTCCAGCCCATGACTGTTCCTTCTCAGTCCACATAGAAATAATACTAATAGGGGACTTCCCTAGTGGTCCAGTGGTTAGAACTCTACACTCTCCCTGCCAGGAGCCCGGATTCAATCCTGGTCGGAGAACTATTTTCCCACAGGCTGCATGGTGCAGCCAAAAGTAAAATAAAAATAAAAAACAGAGTTGGGGTTTCCCTGATGGCTCACTGATAACGAATCTGCCTGCCAATGCAGGAGACGGGGTGCCATCCCTGGTCTGATAAGATCCCGCATGTCGCGGAGCAACTAAGCCCACACCATGACTACTGAGTCTGTGCTCTAGAGCCCAGAAACCACAGCTACTGAACCCACATGCAGCAACTGTTGAAGGCCTCTGGAGCCCTTGCTCTGCAACAAGAGAGGCCACCGCAATGGGAAATCCACGCACTGTAGCTAGAGAGTAGCCCCCACTTGCCACAACTAGAGAAAAGCTGGTGTAGCAATGAAGACCCAGCATAGCCATAAATAAACCTATAAAATAATTTTAAAATATTTTGAATGGGTCAGATGGTAAAGAATCTGCCTACAATGTGGGAGACCCAGGTTCAGTCCCTGGGTTGGGAAGATCCCCTGGAGAAGGACGTGGCTACCCACTCCAGTATTCTTGCCAGGAGAATTCCATGGACAGAGGAGCCTGGTGAGCTATAGTCCTTGGGGTCAAAAAGAGTCAAACACAACTGAGCGACTAACACTTTCACACCTTTTTTTAAAAGGCACTTTACACACATATATATAGGTTCACAGGACTCTTACAGTCCATTTAGCACTATTTATCTGTTCAGCAAATCATTAGAAAAGTTACTGTTTGTCAGGCACCATGCTATATACTAGATGTTCATGGTGAGAAAACTAGACCCAGAAGCCTGGCTTCTTTTCACTCTTTGCAAGCCCAGGACCTTGACTGAGCCTGACAGAGCCTGATGGAGATTTTCAAGTCAGGTAGCCCTGCTCCAGGTTGGGTGTCAAGGCCACTGGGTAACAATGTGTGGCTGCCTCTCAGATCTCTCAGCCTCAACCCCTTCATCTGTAAAATGGGATCAACAGCTCCTCCCTCAACTCAGAGTGGCTATAGAATTTTGAAGGATACTGTGCGTTGAATGCTTGTTTAGCAGACATGGGCCAGTGCCCGGCAGGGTACCCATGAGGTGGCAGGCAGTACTGAGCTGGAAGCTGCTCAGTAACCAAAGCCACCTCTTGGAGTTTTGTATTTGATCCTCAGCATTGCCATTTACCAACTGTGGGGTTTCAGGGAAGTTACTTAACCTCTCTGAGCAGCTGAGTCTTTACATGACAGGTGGGCACGTGAGTGGCCATCCTATGGGATGTGATAATTAAAAAGATAATTCTTTGCCTAGTCTGGGATCTCCCCCACAATGTGCCCCTGCCAAAGAAGAGCCCAGGCACCCCAGCTGTGTGAACCTCTCTGAAATTACTGGTCTGGGAAATTTGTTGTGGGGACTAGGAGGAACATGCTGTGGTTTGGGGATATGCTTTTGTCTCAGGAACAGCCCCTGGGCAGGTCACCCCCAGACCCAGTGTAGAGTTCGCTCCCCAGCTTGAGGCTGAGCACCCCACCAGACAGACCTCTCCGCACACTAACACCTCGTCTTCTCCCACAGGGTGCCGGGTTTGCGGGGTTCCTGTGGGACTCGGCGGCCGGGGTGGAGCTGAGAGATGCCGCCTGGCAGGAGAGCTCGCCCGGCAACGGGCATGGGAAGCCGGTGGGCCCCAGCCCGTACCTCGCAAGGTTCAAGGTATCGCCCCTATTGCCCTGCGGGGCCACTCCTTCTGAAAAGGAGAAAAGCCCACTTTGAACTGTGAGCCAGAGGAGCTCACCTTTTTGCCTTGGTTTTATTCTCTCTCGGGGCTGGGTCAGCACACACACTCCGGGTTCCCTCAGCTGGGGAACTTGTCCAGAGCAGGAAGGAGAGGAATTTGGGGGAGATCGTAGCTCTGGTAACTTTGACTTCTGGGCAAGAAGGAGGTCAAATGGCTGTTTCCCAAACCTGATAAGCAGCAGAATCACCTGGAGAGATTTTCTTAAAATCAGGGTTTCCTGGACCCTGCCCCCCCCACACACACAATGTCTGATTTCCAGAAGCACCTCCTGCGCTTCATCAGTGTTCTCAGCGCTGGGTAAGGAAGCCGGTCGTTTGAGAATCTCTGGATTAGAGGGCAGCTGAACTGCTCTGAGGACACCCTTCTCTTACTAGGGAGAGGGAGAGCCCTCCAGGGGTCACTGGGACTTGGAAGGGCCTCAGAAGGACCTTCTGGGTGATGGGGCCACTGACACTTCCAGACAATCCCTCTCTCTCCAGAGTTGGGAGCAGCAGGCAGACCGACCTGGGTCTCTCCGATTCCCCTGGATGCCCTGGGAAGTATTTATGCACAGCAAACAGTCAGAAACTGGGCGTCAGGAAGGAGGAAAAGGCAGCAGCCAAAACAGGTCACCAAGTCAGCAGTTGGCCTTACTCGTCAGAAGACACAGGGTCGGGCGAGAGTGGTCCCTTATCACAGAGCCCAGCAAACTAGCTGCTGGGCATCTGGGACACCCCCTTCTATATGCTCCAGAGCAGTTCTGGAGCCAGAGAGTTGCCGCAGACCTCAGCACGGTTTCTCTCTGGCAGCTCCGGGCTGGGGCTGCCCGTGAGCTGGCGGCTGTGCTGACTGTGGTCAGGGATCTAGCCCACACTTCCCGCCTCCTCACTTGCAAAGCTGCAGAGATGCTGGGATTCCATGCGTATGCACACAACCCGGGGTGTCTGTGGGTTGTGCTTCTGATACTGGTGTATCAGTCAGCCAGCGATCACCCCTGAACCCTCCTCCCCAGGTCCCTTTTCTATGGAAAGTGGCTGCACTGGCTTTGGCCAAGAAAGGCAATAGGCAGAACCAGCTTGTGTCTCAAAGAGGTGGGCTGGCTTTAAAGATCATTAAGAATTGCTCTCAGATTGTGAATTATTGGCTCAAATCCTCTGAATGAAGTGACCCCCTGCACAGGTGTGAGGCTCCTGTGCTTCGTGTCACATCCTAGGCCAGGCAAACTGTGGGGACAGAGATGTGGCTTCTCTCCCCAGGCAGGGTTTCCTTGCCCACGGCCTGAAGGTGTCTCCCTTGAGGTCAGAGCCACGGCTGCAGAGAGCTCTCCTGGCTGGGTGGTGGTGATGGCAAACTGGGCGTCTCTGTAAGACGAAACTGGCAGCGCCCACTTGGGGATGCCCTCTGCACACCCCTGCTTCCTGGCAGTGGTTAGTGTTTGTTGCCATAACAGAAGGGTGGGGTTGCCAGACTCAGAGCAGCTGAGCACTGCTTTGGGGCCCAGGAGACTGACTCTGACGTCACGATTCTGCCGCTGCACTGGGGATGCAGGAGGGGGCATAGCCTGTGTTATCAGGGCTCAGCCAGCTTTCATTCTTAATGTTTGAAATCACTGAGCATCAGGCACCGTGATTTCTAGGGGGAAAGGGAGCACATAGCGGTGGGTGGGATGTGGGGAGGTGGGGAAGGAGGCAGGGCCCAGCTGCAAATCCTGGCGGGGGGTTGGAGGTGACAGGCTGGCCCTGTGGGGAGAGCCCCAGGTCTTCATTAACAACCAGCTGGTAGCTGGTTGTCACCTCTTCCTCCTCCATAGATGCTCAGAAGGGGAAAAAAAGCAACAAAAAATTGGCATTTCTAGATGTGCCTGATTTTCCAGACCCTAAGGAGGAGTAAAGGGGTGCAGTGTAGGGGTCCCCGTGACAGGACAAGAGAGGTCTTGGTCCTGCAAGGGCCTCAGGAAGCTCTTGCTACAGCTGCCTCCGCTTCCTCCAGTGTGAGCTGCCGTGTGTACATTTACCGCCGTCAGTGTCGCTTGCGAAGCTGCTTGGGGGCTGGAGGTGACGGGCGCAGGCAATAGGAGCATCTCAGCCTGTCTCTGGTGCTTTGCTTCATCTTGCCCAGGTAGGAAGTCATGACTTGACGTTGGTGAACCTTCACCTGGCGACCCTGACCCTCCCGGGGGGTGAGAACCTGAGCAAGAATCACAGTGACAGCCATCGCTGGGCTAGCTTCACACAGACCTTGCAGGAAACCCTGAAAGGTAGGAACCATCTTCCTGTGCAGCTGGGCTAGCGGCTCCCACTTCTGCAGGGGAGGTGCGGGGTGCCCCTTCCCAGTGTCTCTCCCCTCCCTTAGGCTGGCTGTCCTGTGGGCGGCGATGCGTACTGAGTGATGGACAGGAAACCGCCATACCGCCTGCATCCTGGGCAGCGCAGTGCCCCGTGCGTGCTCACAGCTTTGTCTCTGTGGGTCTGGCATGTGGGTTCCGTGGTGGGGTTTTGTGGCTCTTCAGCCTCCGTTTGATGGACAGGATTGGGAGAAGGAGAAACTAAGTGATGGCGCCCCGTGCCTCCCGTCACGGGCTCCGCTGCCCCCCGTCATAGGCCCCATGCCCCCTGTAATGGGCTCTGCTGCCCCCCGTGTGCTCCCGTGGTGGTGTCCCCTGAAGATGTGCACCTGCTCTTCTTGGGAAAGAGAGTTGGTGACGAGGGGAGTGGGGAAGTCCTGATGAGTCCTCTCCTTCCTGGTGGATTGCAGATCTTGCTGACAGAGCCCTGAAATGACAGAAACACTGGACTTGAATCTTGGCTCCTTCAATGGTGGTAGGATGTCTGGGAGGTCACCACTCTTCAGGGGCTGACAGTGCTAACCTCACAGGGTGCCCAGGGCTGGGTGACCTTCTGATGAAGGACCCAGGATATGGTAGGGGCTCAGCAGACATGAGTTGAGGGGGATTAAGAGAACACTGAAAAGGGCAGAACTTCAGAAGACAGGTGGACTCTGCTTTCCAGCTCTGCCCCCAATAATACCAAACATTTGCTGTGCGTGGCTTACAAGGAGGAAGAGTTGAAAGTTGACACGGCTGTAAAGACTGCTGCTGCTGCTGCTAAGTCACTTCAGTCGTGTCCGACTGTATGCGATCCCATAGACGGCAGCCCACCAGGCTCCCCCGTCCCTGGGATTCTCCAGGCAAGAACACTGGAGTGGGTTGCCATTTCCTCCTCCAATGCATGAAAGTGAAAAGTGAAAGTGAAGTCGCTCAGTCGTGTCCGACTCTTCGTGACCCCATGGACTGCAGCCCACCAGGCTCCTCCGTCCATGGGATTTTCCAGGCAAGAGTACTGGAGTGGGGTGCCATTGCCTTACTGGGGTGTGGTCAGTTTGGCTTGTTTTTTTCAGAGCACTGAGCTGCTCCAGGTGAGGTTTCACAGCTGGAGGCCTGCAGTTCTCTTCTGTATTCTAGAGTCTTAATCCGTATTCCTAGCTTGCTAAGCCTTTTTTCCTTTGTTAAATTGGCCCCCCACAAGGTAATTTATGAAGATTTGGCTACAGAGATAGTTCAAAGATTGTTCGTTTGAAAAGAGTTTTATCATGGTAAAATATATATGACATGAGACTTACCATCTTAACCATTTTTAAGTTACTTATAACTTAAAGTATATTTAAGTATATTTACATTATTTTATAATAATGGTTTTAAGTATATTTACATTATTTTATAGCCATTACCACCATCCATCACTAGAGCTTTTTCATCTTCCCAGACTGAAACTCTGTGCCCATTAAACACACATTCCCTTCCCTCCCAGACCCTGATAGCCACCTTTCTACTTTGTTTCTGTGAACTTGACCTCTCTAGGTATCTCATCTAAGTGGAACCTTACAATACTTGTCCCTTTGTGGCCAGTTTATTTCACTTACGTTATGTCTTTATGGCTTGTAGTATACATCAGAATTTCCTTTCATTTTTATGGCCAAATACTATTCCATGTGTCTGTCAATGGACACTTGGGTTATTGCCATCTTTTGGCTGTTATGGATAATGCTCTTATGAACAATGAGGTACAGCTTACATTTCAAACCAGGATGTGCTGCGAACAGCGTTCTCCTTAAATTATGAGTCTTTGGGCTAAAAAAAAAAAGTCAGAAAGCTGTTTAAGTCAAGGTACTTCATCCAAGGAGCAACCATGTGGGAGACTGTTCACCCACGGCTAGACTCTAACCCATTATGAAGGATGACTTGACAGCTTTTAAAACTCTGGACATTTCTGTTGTTCTTGATTTCAAACTTTTGCTTTATATGGAAGGAGGAAGGGAATGTGCCAGTCCCTTACTTCTCTGATAACCATAGGCCCTGCTATCTTTTTGGATAATTCTGGTAGGGATCAGGTGTTTGTCAGAAGACCTGGGCAGCATATTGTTTCAAGCTGCCAGGGACGATTGAGCCACAGTCTGACTCAGCCTTGACGTGCCCAGGTAAGGACAGTGACTCATGTCCCCGTGTCCCCCTGCATTTAACTAACATCCAGCCTATTGTTAACTGGTGACACAGCAGAGCCGTGGAATCAGGAAGTGCTGCAACCTGCCCAAGCGGCAGCTCGGGTAAATCGATGAGCAGAGGCAGCTTGGCTCAAACAAAGACTGAACTTTATTCCACAGGCTTCTTTCTATCAGCGCAAACAGAGTCGGCTTGATTAGCAAACGCTGGACCTTTCCACCTTTGTCTGGAACGTGCACCCAGGTTGACTGACGTCAGTGAGGGCTCAGGGTGGGGTGCCCATCCACTGATGGAATTTCAGCAAGAGTCAAACAAGGCAGGGTCATGCTTGGCATCTGAGTAAGACTTACCCCTAGTGGGGCCGGGCTCCTGCTATTGTCGCTGGCATTTTATAAATCTAGGACTCTGAGGAAGTCAGCCCCAAATATTATCCCTTCACTCCTGGAAAATGTGTGCACTCAGTAGTGTCTGATTCTTTGTGGCCCCAGAGACTGTAGCCTGCCAGGCGGCTCCTCTGGCCGTGGGATTCTCCAGGCACGAATACTGGAGTGGATTGCCATGCCCTCCTCCAGGGGAATCTTCCTGACCCAGGGGTCGAACCTGCATCTTCTGGGTCTCCTGCATTGGCAAGCAGGTTATTTACCACTAGGGAGACCTGGGAAGCCCTAACTCCTAGAAACTCAGTGGGTACCTGTGGAGCCCACCCTGGCGGACAGCTTCCTAGGAGAATTTAGGGCCCTGCACATCTGTGGGTTGTCAGAGGCAGGGAGTGTCTCCATGTCATCACCAAACTGCTTTAACCAAAGTAGATGAGTTGTGAGAAACCTGGACAGTCCAATTCAAAATAAGCCATTATTTTCATTCCCGAAGTTACACAGAGCTTGGTTTATTGATGCCTGACACCAGCATCTCTCCTGGGTTCAGAATTTTCTTTTCTTAAAAGAAAAAAAAAAATATATATATATATATGTAAATATCTTTTCTTAAAAGAAAAAAATATATATATATTTTTTGTCAGTGCCGAGTCTTCACTGTGGCACACGGGCTTTCTCTAGTTGCAGCACAAAGGCTTCTCGTTGCAGTGGCTTTTCTTGTTGTGGAGCACAGGCTGTAGGGTGTGCAGTCTTCATCAGCTGTGGCTTTGGGGCTCTAGAGCATAGCCTTAACAGTTGTGGTACGCGGGCTTAGTTGCCCCGTGGCATGTGGGATCGTCCCAGACCAGGGACTGAACCCATGTCTCTTGCACTGGCCAGTGGATTCTTTACCACTGAGCCACCAGGAAAAACCCCAGAACTGTCTTCTTTTGGCTCAAATATTTCATGTTTGTATCCTAATGAAAACCTCTCATTATATTGAAATCTTTTGTCTCAGTCTTGCCTAAGTTTTCCTTGAAATTTAATAAAGGTACATCTTTCTATTCATTCCTTTTAAAAGCTATGTTGCACCTTAATTGTGCAGTTTTCCTCGGGCTTCGTTCACCATTTCTTCCGTGCATGTTTCTCTTACGTCTGCCAGGCAGC
Organism: Capra hircus; assembly: GCF_001704415.2. Taxonomy (NCBI): domain Eukaryota; kingdom Metazoa; phylum Chordata; class Mammalia; order Artiodactyla; family Bovidae; genus Capra; species Capra hircus. Next base: position 59,249,460 of record NC_030811.1, read on the forward strand.
AGGCTCTGTTCCAAGCGTGTGGGCTTTTCCATCCTAGCTCTTTGTCCTGGATTTGAGGGCTTGGTGGCTTTGGTTAGAGCCTCAGTTTCTTACCTGCAAGAGGTCCCCAGCACACGGTGACGACTCAGTGGAGGGTCATTGACACTGGCCTCGTAGGAGTTGTTATTAGTATTATTCATAAGTTGACTTTCCTGTTGAAAGTTCGCAGTGATTTCTCAAGACCAGCTTAGTTGGGCTCGCCCTGCTTTGGGTGCCAGGGTTGTTAGGCTCTAGCATGAGGGTCAGATGCCTCTCTGTCGGTCATACAATGGCTGCAGGAAGGGCTTCCTTCCATCCCCTTCCCTCCCCTCAGGCCCCCCTGGCAGAGGGTGTCATGTGCAGAACGTGAGTGCCCTCTGCTGGTGGCTTATGTCATTTCACTTTGGATTTCTTAATCTCACGACTGAGCGACTTCCCTTTCGCTTTTCACTTTCATGCATTGGAGAAGGAAATGGCAACCCACTCCAGTGTTCTTGCCTGGAGAATCCCAGGGACAGGGGAGCCTGGTGGGCTGCCGTCTATGGGGTCACACAGAGTTGGACACAACTGAAGTGACTTAGCAGCAGCAGCAGCAGCAGCAGCAGCAGCAGCCCTTGTTATTGATGTGTATTCAAGTCCACGAAGATTTGTTGAGTGTCTCAGATGCATTTGGCCCTTGGTTATGAACTGCTTTCTTTAAAGCTTTCCTTGCAATGTTTCTCCCCATGAAAACGTGGCTCCCCTGAGGGGAACTTCGAGACAGGAAGTGATGGTCAGGCAGTGGATGGGAATCCCAGGGAGCCAAGTTGGGTCTCACTGTCCTTTTCTGAATGTCTCCTCACTTGGGAAAATACTTCATAACTATCCCACTTACTCTTGTAAATCAAACTAGAGTTTGAGAGAGCTGTTGAAAATACTTTAAAGTATTTTGCCCTATATTAGTGTGCTGGGGTTCCATAACAAAACACCACAGACTGGATGGCTTAAACAACAGGCATTTATTTTCTTACAGTCCTGAAGGCTAGGAAGTCCATGATCAAGGTGTTGGCAGGGTCGGTTCCTTCTGAGGCCTCTCCTCGGCTTACAGATGACTGTCTTCTTCCTGTGTCTCCACTCGGGCTTCCTTCTGTGCTCAATAAATGTTTGTTGAGCTTTTGTTAACGATCTGGGCAAGACCCTTAGGGCCTTTCTGTGCTACGAGATTCGGAACCCATGATCCAGAACAGAGGTGATGTTGACATTACACCAACCTAATGTGTCACTAACCTACTCTGGGAGCTTGGGTGTGGGGTCGGGGGGCGGTGAGGGGGTGTTGCACAAGGAACTTGGAAGAATTGGGAGAATAAGAACCATGCCACAGTCCTAATCCTGGAGAGTCAGATCAGACACTCACGATCCTACTTAAATGAGTGGTGGTCAGTGCTGGGTTAACTTCCCACCACCTCTTACATTTCTGAATTTCTCTCTTCCACTTCTAGGAGAAAAAGACGTGATAGTTTTAGGGGATTTTGGCCAGGGGCCAGACAGCAGTGACTATGATATCTTGAGGAAAGAAAAATTCCACCACCTGATCCCCGCACACACCTTTACCAACATCAGCACCAAGAATCCTCAAGGCTCGAAGACTCTGGACAACATCTGGATCAGTAAAAGCTTAAAGAAGGTTTTCACAGGTAAAGCACACGTGCTGTTCAGAAACAGGGAGAGTCACCTGTCTGAGCTGGCAGTTCACGATTGTCTGGTTTGAGCGAGAGTCAGGAGTGACCTTCCCTCCTCTGCAGGCATTTATGAGGTTACTGTTGAGGTGGCTGTATAATTATCATTCACACAGAGCCACTTTTAAGAGTGGAGGGGTTCTGAAAACTAAGTAAAAGGCATTCACTGACCTACATCAGGGACAAAGCAGATGCGTGCCGGGCAGACCTGGCTATCGACTGGCAGCACTGGGTCGCTGCTGCGAACTTGCTGTGCTGCCCTGAGTAGGGGCCACCCTCTAGTTGTGGTGCGTGGGCTTCTCCCTGCAGTGCTTCCTCTTGTAGGGCACGGGTTCCAGGGCACGTGGGCTTCAGGAGTGCGGCTCACGGGCTCTAGAGCGTGGGCTCAGCAGTTGTAGTACACGGGCTCAGTTGCCCTACGACTTGTGGAATCTCCCTAGACCAGAATTCAAACCCATGTCCCTTACATTGGCAGGTGGATTCTTATCCCCTGGCCAGCAGGAAAGCCCCAGCTTAGCCTAATTTTAAGGATACTTAGCCCTTCAGCAAACACTTCTCAAGCCCTGTCATGTTCAGGCAGTGTGCTGTGGCCTGAGATTTACCCACATGCCATCAGCACCCTGCAGAGCAGCAGTTGGCAGTGAGCTGACATGTTACCTGGCATCACTATAGGATGCTGAAGTGCTTTAGGCAGGACTCTGCCAGACCAGGGTGTGGTGGGTGGCCTCAGCACTGAAAAGTACTCCCCCAAAACCAGTCACTTGCTGAGCAGACCTTGGGTCATGAAACAGTCATAAAAATACAGAAGCGGCAGTAGGGTCTTTGGATGTAAGATAAAAAGAGTAAGATAAGCACCAACAGTTTGAAAAGTGTCAGTTGATCAGTTGTAGTCGTGTCCGACTCTTTGTAGCCCCCCAGGCTCCTCTGTCCATGTGATTTTCCAGGCAAGAATACTGGAGTGGATAGCCATTCTCTTCCCCAAGGGATCTTCCTGACCCAGGGATCAAACCCGTCTCCTGCATTGCAGGCAGATTCTTTACTGTCTGAGTCACCAGAGAAGCCATTACTAAACACAAATAGTTGCAGATTATACTTCAGAGAAATGTTAAAAAAAATTAAGTACCAATGCTGGAGTCTCACTGTGAGACCAGGACTTGCAACCAAGACTTGGATCCTCAGGACTAGAATTTCCAGTCCTGGGCACCAGTGTCCTGTTGGACTGTGTCATAGGAAAATCAAAAGGATGAAGAAAGTGGGTCTCAGAGGGAGTGTCAGTCATCAGACTGGGCGAGACGCAGTTTGCAGAAATGCATCGCTGGCTAGACAGAGGTTGGTGGCGACAGGAGGCGGTGCTGGAGTGCTTGAGCAGACAGGGCTGGGGGAAAGCTAGAAGCTGTTGCCTCCGTCCCTTGCTCTACAGCTGTAGAAAGCGAGGTGCAGGGAGGAGCGGCCCCCATCCCAGAACTCACACCAGAACCCAGGCCTGAAAGTGAAGGTGTTAGTTGCTTTGTTCAGGTCAGTTCAGTCGCTCAGTCGTGTCCGACTCTGTGACCCCGTGGACTGCAGCACACCAGGCCTCCCTGCCCATCACCAACTCCCAGAGTTTACTCAAACTCATGTCCATTGAGTCAGTGATGCCATCCAGCCATCTCATCCTCCGTTGTCCCCTTCTCCTCCCACCTTCAATATTTCCCAGCATCAAGGTCTTTTCAGATGAGTCAGTTCTTCAAATCACATGGCCAATATCTTGGAGTTTCAGCTTCAGCATCAGTCCTTCCAGTGAATATTCAGGACTGATCTCCTTTAGGATGGACTGGTTGGATCTCCTTGCAGTCCAAGGGACTCTCAAGAGTCTTCTCCAACACCACACTTCAAAAGCATCAATTCTTCAGCACTCAGCTTTCTTTATGGTCCAACTCTCACATCCACACATGACTACTGGAAAAACCATAGTTAGACTATATGGACCTTTGACGGCAAAGTAATTTCTCTGCTTTTTAATATGCTGTCTAGGTTGGTCATAACTTTCCTTCCAAGGAGCAAGCATGTTTTAATTTCATGGCTGCAGTCACCATCTGCAGTGATTTTGGAGCCCCCAAAATAAAGTCTGCCACTGTTTCCATTGCTTCCCCATCTTTTTGCCATGAAGTGATGGGACCAGATGCCATGATGTTAGTTTTCTGAATGTTGAGTTTTAAGCCAACTTTTTCACTCTCCTCTTTCACTTTCATCAAGAGGCTTAGTTGTTCTTAGCTTTCTGCCATAAGGGTGGTGTCATCTGCATATCTGAGGTTATTGATATTTCTCCCCGTAATCTTGATTCCAGCTTCTGCTTCCTCCAGCCCAGCGTTTCTCATGATGTACTCTGCATATAAGTTATATAAGCAGGGTGACAATATACAGCCTTAACGTACTCCTTTCCTATTTGGAACCAGTCTGTTGTTCCATGTCTGGTTCTAACTGCTGCTTCCTGACCTGCATACAGATTTCTCAGGAGGCAGGTCAGGTGGTCTGGTATTCCCAACTCTTTCAGAATTTTCCACAGTTGCTTAGTCGTGTCTGACTCTTTGTGACCCCATGGACTATAGCCTGCCAGGCTCCTCCGTCCATGGAATTCTCTAGGCAAGAATACTGGAGTGGGTTGCCATTCCCTTCTCCAGGGTTTCTTCACAACCCCAGGGATTGAACCCAGGTCTCCTGATCACAGGCAGATAGGTTCTATACTGTCTCAGCCTCTAGGGAAGCCACCAGAGCCCAGGCCTGAGTCAGTTTGATTCTCTGGGACGGTTCTCACTGAGGGTCATGGCCGCACTTCTAACTGCTCTGTCCTTTCTTCTGTGACTCTTCCCCTGTTTCTTAAACATACCTTAAGCTTCACATGTTTCTAAACTTTGACTTTAAAAATGCCTTTGCTGCTGCTGCTGCTAAGTCGCTTCAGTCGTGTCCGACTCTGTGCGACCCCAGAGACGGCAGCCCACCAGGCTCCCCCATCCCTGGGATTCTCCAGGCAAGAACACTGGAGTGGGTTGCCATTTCTTTCTCCAATGCATGACAGTGAAAAGTGAAAGTGAAGTTGCTCAGTCATGTCTGACTCTTTGCAACCCCATGGACTGCAGCCTACCAGGCTCCTCCATCCATGGGATCTTCCAGGCAAGAGTACTGGAGTGGGGTGCCATTGCCTTCTCCAAGCCTTTACTAGCTCATAAACTTCTGTAACTCTCTCTTCTTTACCCTTTTTGTAGAACTTTCTCCTTTCCCACCCGCCTTTGCAGCTTTACTTTGTGAAATAGGACCTTCTCTTTGGACACCTTTGTGGGAACTGTGTACCTGTGTCGAACACTTACCCTCGCTGGTCAGATTGCAAGTGTTTGCGAAGCAAGGATGGGGTGGGGGCCAGGAGGTATGCGAATAGGCAGGAGGCCTGGACCCAGGGTAGTTTCAGCACCTCCTTGGCAAACCCTCACTTGTCTGGGAAATCCAATGGGCCGAGACAGTTCATTTGCACAGGCAAGCCAGGTGACTGAGGGGTCTCGTCAGGGAGCCCAGGCTTGCAGACTATACAGCGTTGGCCTCCACCCACCAGCTTGCGGCCCTCCCCCACCTCCCATCCTGACCTCTGGGTCTGTCTTCCCTCTGCCTCCAGGCCACTGGGCTGTAGTGAGAGAAGGCCTCACGAACCCTTGGATTCCAGATAACTGGTCTTGGGGTGGAGTGGCTTCTGAACACTGCCCTGTGCTTGCGGAGTTTTACACGGAGAAGGACTGGACCAGGAAGGAAGGCCCTCGGAGCGGCAATGGGCTCACCCTGGAGCGGAGTGAAGCCAACATTAAACACGAGCGATGATGGCCCCGAATGGGCGTTCCACCCCCTGACCCTGGGGAGCTTGCCCTCCCCCGTGAAGATGCAGAGCCAGAACCGCCTGCCCTTTTGTCCTCGTTCTGACAGTGGACAGTGCTTGGCTGTGACCCGGCTGCCTTCCTCACAGAGTTTGTGGACTCTCGTCGGGGAGGGAGCCCAGCGGGCCCTCAAGGTGCTGGATGGTCTGATCAGAAGCCGGGTAGAGAACTGGAATGTCTGATCTGTGGATGCCGCCAGCCTCAGCCACTGGGGATGATCACCCCACTGCCTGGATTGCAGCTCGAGGGGAACAGCAGTGGAGGCTGGAGGCAGAGCTCTCGTTCCTGACCACCAGTCTGCAAATGTTCTGACTGCAAATTCTGTGAAAAGCTTTTAACTTGAGCACTCTCCTCAAATATTTTGAGTGATGATTTTTAGTTTTGTTTTGAAAAAATAAACAGAGATGAGCCTGCCTGGCCGCAGTGAGAGCCTGGGGGCAGTCCCCTGTCCTGTGTTTCATGCCCACTTCTGATGTCTTGGGCTGGGTGGGGAAGGGGAGAGGCTGTGGTCTGCAGCGTCCTGAACACAAGGCACCCCTAACCCTGGGGGCTCCTTTTGCATCCTCACCTTGAGACCCTGCACAGGTTCCCATCACACCCTCACTGACCCCTGGGGATCTCTGTCCAATCTTTAGATTGTCTCCTCCCTCCCATCCAGTGCTTCATCCTCTGACCCCTCTACTGGACCATCTATCACTTTGAAGAACCATTTGAATGATTTCCTTTCCTCCTTCTCCGTTCAATTCAGTTCACCTTCAGTTCCCCAGCATTCTCTACCCAGAGCCTCCATCTGCTGATCCTGAGGAATAGCTGTTGATTCTGGATCCCCAGGAAGCTAAGCCTGGGAGCATCAAGAGAGGGAGGGTCCTCCCTTGAGGGTGGGTGTTGGGGGTAGGGGGCGGGAAGTGTGGGTTAACTGCCACCAAATACTCTTTCCTTCCCAGGTTGGGGTCTCCTGTAGGTCCCTAAGAGACTGGGATTATAATGCCCATTTCACAGCCGAAGAAACAGGCTTACGGAGTTTCACCTCCTGAAGGTCACACAGCCAGTTAGTACATAGACGGATCCACACTCAGTCTAAAGCCCACACACACATGTCAGCCCTATGCTGCTGATACTGACGTGTGAGAGAGTTAACAATGGCAGTGAATGTGTGGACCACCATCACCACCAGTGGGAATCTAGTGACTTGAAACCCAGGGCTGGATGGGCAGCGAAAGGGGCCCTGTCCATCAAAGGATGGACACCTGGGGCATCAGGCTCCCCAGGAACATCATTGGTCATGAGCACAGGAAGGAAACCCCTTTCTGGGAGCTTTTTGAGTACCTGGTCATCACCCATTACTACTCCCAGGAGCTGTCTCTCCAGTGGGTGGGTGAGCAGGCACCTGGAGACCTGGAACCTGTAATAGCTGAGTCTTGACTGAAAGCAGTTGAATTAGAATGAAAAGTCGTGGTGGGTAGGAAGGGGTGCTTCTCAGCTGAGCTGACCTTTTTTGGTACTTTATCTGCAGTTAAAACTTCCACCTGCATTCACCATTCAGATGCTCCAAGTTCTTTTAGCCAGATTTTTGCACAAAACTGTGGAAAGAAAAGGCCGCCTTAGGTGAGAAGAGGGGAGAAAAATCCAGCTAAACAACCTTTGTGACAGTCCCTTGATTTGAGCTGGAGGCTGGGGAGCTGAATGGTAGGCCATACACTGGCGTTTGCTCAGTGCCGCTGCTTAGCTGTGGCTGGATGCATACTCACGCCCCAGACACAGAGTGGGGAGTGCGTGTTACCTGAGGATCCCAGAAGTGAAGGCATTGCTCGGTAGCCACAGGCCCAGGGTTTGAAGGCCACAGGCCCAGGGTTTGAAGGCCGCAGACCTGGCTGCAGAGTCCCAGCTCTGCTGTGTCCAAGCTGTGGCCCCTGCAGGTTCTGCTTGTCTGGGTGAGTCCTGGGTTTCTTATCTATTAAGTGAGGATAGGACCCCTCAGGGCTGCAGAGAATAAATAGTTCAGTTCAGTTCAGTTCAGTTCAGTCGCTCAGTCATGTCCGACTCTTCGCGACCGCATGAATCGCAGCACGCCAGGCCTCCCTGTCCATCACCATCTCCCGGAGTTCACTCAGACTCACGTCCATCGAGTCAGTGATGCCGTCCAGCCATCTCATCCTGGGTCGTCCCCTTCTCCTCCTGCCCCCAGTCTCTCCCAGCATCAGAGTCTTTTCCAATGAGTCAACTCTTCGCATGAGGTGTCCAAAGTACTGGAGTTTCAGCTTTAGCATCAGTCCTTCCAAAGAAATCCCAGGGTTGATCTCCTTCAGAATGGACTGGTTGGATCTCCTTGCAGTCCAAGGGACCCTCAAGAGTCTTCTCCAACACCATAGTTCAAAAGCATCAATTCTTCGGCGCTCAGCCTTCTTCACAGTCCAACTCTCACATCCATACATGACCACAGGAAAAACCATAGCCTTGACTAGACGGACCTTAGTCGGCAAAGCAATGTCTCTGCTTTTGAATATACTCTCTAGGTTGGTCATAACTTTTCTTCCAAGGAGTAAGCGTCTTTTAATTTCATGGCTGCAGTCACCATCTGCAGTGATTTTGGAGCCCCCCAAAATAAAGTCTGACACTGTTTCCACTGTTTCCCCATCTATTTCCCAGAGAATAAATAACATCCATAAAATTCTCAGCATGCTCTCTGACCACAGAGCTCAACTCCAGGAGGGATGCCCATTCCCCCTGACACATGGTGAGAACTCAACAAGCATCAGTATTTAAAAATAAATCTTCTATTTTTTTTGCTGTCTTCGTTTTATCTCCGGAGTTTCTTTTACCCTCAACTGGAACAGATGCTTCATGGTTTCCCAACAGTATCTTATCCTGGACTGTCCACTGGTCCAGCTGAGCTCTCAAAAGAAAGGATCCGCAGCCGGTGGAGCCTGTCACTGATATCCTGCCCCACATTCCACTAAGACCCAAAGGCTCTGGAAGCGTCCAAGACTGCCCTTCACCGCTCCCCCTGGCGGAGAAACTTGGTAGGACACCCAGTAAATCATCCAGAAACAGAACCTGTGCTTTTTTTCTGCTTGAGTTGACAGGATATGGCCGACTGTCTCCCAGAACGAGTAACAGCTGGATTCCGACGTGTAATCTTAAGTGGTATCGTCGCTGGTCTAACGGTGGGCCCATTTAGCCTTTGAAAGTCTCAGTTCCCAGCCAGGCTGTGGGATGATGGAGGTTTCTCCCAGCGGAGAGTGCCTCCCTGGGCTCCTCCCTGCCTGGGCCTGCGAGCCTTTAGCCCAGAGGCAGGATTTTCATAAAACTTACAGAATTCAAAGCTCAAGTTTTCTAGAAGTGTGAAGATTAATTAATAATCAGATGGCTCATCTCTTCTCTCTCCCCCCCCGCACAGTAAGTATGAGAGAATTGAGCAGAGCTTAAAAGCCAAAGGATACTTAAATTTACAAATGATGGATAGTTGTTGAAGCTGGGTGATAGGAACACAGGGCTTCACAATGCTCTTCTACTTTTGTCTGCTTTAGACATTTTCTAGTCACAATGAAGTAAATACATACATAATAAAAGGCCCAAGCTTGGCCCAGAATGACAATGTGCAAAGTTTTACATTTTTTAAACAGGAAACTACTGCATTTCCCTGTAGGCCAGGCATGCTGAAATCCTCACAGCAGATGTGGAAACATGTGAAGGGAATTATAACTCTTTCTTCTTATGGCACTCCCTGAAGGGGCATTTTGCTAGGAAGGAGTCACTGAAAGTGATCAAGTGTTAATTCTGGAATGGTGAAGTTAAAATATATGTATTTGGAAGTAAAATAGGTATTTGGAACGAAGAGAAGAAAGGGATATTTAAAAGCCTTGGGTTGCTTTTCATTCATCACACGTGGTGCACCCACCAGGTTTGGCTCTGGGGGTGATCAGGGGAGAGGGAGGAAGACCCCTGACTTCCAGGGTCACTCGGCCATGGTTCTGGTCTGTGCCTGTCTCCAGCAGGGTTCTGCAAGGGCCTGGTTGCAGAATCCCCTGTATTTTCCATTCTCCTCTTGGTGAGCCTGGAAGAGGTGGAGGGGTTTCCCCTGAAGGAGCAGCCGGCAGGAATCTGAGTGCCAGGCCTTAGGAATCTGGGGATCCTCATGCAGCAGCCAGACAAAGTGATTCATTACTGCATCTTCTGTTGTGTAAGAAAACCATAGGCCCTTCCATAAAACAGAACCCTGAGCCCCCAGACAGTGGGTGCTCCATGGGGAGGGCCAGTTCCTGCCAGCCACCTCTCTACCCAGTCTCCATGCTGTGACCTCTGACCTCAAGGCACTCACTGCTGGCATGCCCCCACCCACTGCACAGATGAGCTTTGGTACAGGCCTAAGTGGGCAAAGGGGCTTCCCTGGTGGCTCAGACGGTAAAGAATCTTCCTGCAATGCAGGAGACCTGGGTTTGGTCCCTGGATTGGGAAGATCCCCTGGAGAAGGGAACCCACGGCGACCCACTCCAGTTTTCTGGCCTGGAGAATTCCATGGACAGAAGAGCCTCGTGGGCTACAGTCCATGGGGTCACAAAGAGTCAGACACAATTGACCGACTTTCCCTATAGGGGCAAAGAAACAAGCCAGGGAATCATGAACAAGCTTCCTCATCTTCACCTTGTGTGGGCAGATGGGAGTCTCCCTGCCTAACCCCACCTGGAGGTCAGCAGCTCCTGGCCCTTGGAAGGACCTTTGAGTAGGTCTGGACTCCCTCCAGGAGTCCAGAGTGAGGACAGAGTGGCAGCATGAGGTCTGCCCAGCTGGAGCACCCTTTTCCTGGTTGATGGGCCCCCTGGGATGCCTGCCTCCACGGAGAGAGCCCCGCCCACCATGGGGAGAGCCCCGCCCACCACAGGGAGAGCCCCGCCCACCACGGGGAGAGCCCGCCCTCCTCAGGAGTGCCTCCTTAGCCTGATTGCTGCTGAAGCCAGGCAGGCTCAGAGGAGTGGAGGTGGGTAGCTTTGCTGAAACCAGGAAGAGGAGGTCTGGAGCAGAGCGGGCACTGTCTGCCTCCTGAGTGTCCCACAGCTGGCCAGGTGACTTACACAGCTAACCTGAGGACATTCTCCGAGGACTTGAGGCTGACTCCATCGCCCCCATTCGTTGGTAAGTCACAAAGTTGGGATTCCTGACTCAGCTCTGAATGCAAAGGCCTTGTTTTTAAAGTTCTTTAGGTGGGTAGGCTCATACTTAGGAAAAAACAAAATAACTTGTCAAGCAGAGATATAAAGTGCTGTGCGAATCAGAGGAAAAGTGTGTGTTTTCACTTGGCGGCAAATCTGAGCAGTCTTCCTGGGAAAGTTTTCTGAGCTGGGGCTTTAATGCGCAAGACTGGGCGGGCAGTGGAGGCAGGCAGAAGATGGTATTCTGGGCAGGCGGTACTGAGGACAAGGGTGTGGAGGAGGGAAGGGCTCCGTCTAGGTAACTCTGGCAAGTTTATGAAGGGTTGTGAGGAGAAGACTAAACAGAACCCAAGGCCAGAATTAAAAGGCAGCAGGCCTGGGAGTTGGTAGGCTGCTCTGCAGACCTTGTGCAAAGTAGAGGAAGAGGCTGCAGCGTTGGAGGACCACAGAGCCTGGCAAGAAACGCACCGGGCATCACACTGGTCCCTGAGCAAGGGATGAGGCTGGAGTGGAGCCGCGGTGGACATGGAGGGGCCAGGATAGTGGTCCCCCTCACCCCTGAGGAGCAGGTCCCTGGAACATTTACAGGACAAGCTAGAGGCCCAGCAAGGTGGAGGGGGACAGCTCTGGGAGGTCCTGAGAACTCAGCTGTAGTGAATATTACAGGCCCAGACTCCTGTTAAACCCACCTGGAACTTGTGACTCTGGCCAAGTTACTTGCCCTTCTGTAAGCCTGTTTCCATAGCTGAAAAATGGAAATGTTCCTCCTTCCTTGTAATAAGAAATGAACTATTGGGTGTTGTGGCAATCCCCTTCCTCATCACCAGCAGTTTCTGTGGTGGCCAAGCCCTTCTGGGAGGTGCAAGTGTTTGGGGAGTTCTCAGGCTGCTGCTCTGTGCCCAAACACAGCCCCCAGCCAAGCATGATGAGGCTCCTTTGTGTGAACACCACCATAAAGAGGGACACGAGATCAGATGCCAGGGTCTGACTGAGACAGGGGTGCGGGGAGGCCTGACCACCAGTGAGAAGCAGGCCACTGCCTAAAAGTGGAGGCAGGGGGACCCTGCATTGGCAAGGAGTCTGCTGAGCATAAAACAGATCACTCGTGGGGATGGGAGGATGACCCTCGCTTTCAGGGTCAGACCACACGACGCGTGTTTCTCTTGGCACATTGGATTCTGAGGCACTTAATGGTGTCTGCTTAGAAGCCGAGCTCCCGTCAATAGTCAGTGGTGGGAGATGGGCCATCCTAAGCTCCCTGCTGTCTCTATCGTGATGAATTATTTAATTAAATGATTCTTGTTGTGGGTGGGGAGCACTGGGGACTCAGGTTTTGCTGTGATAAGGAATGCAGTTGGCCTGGAACGTGTCAAGCAGATAAGGAGGCCTGTGGAAAACAAGTGGCCGTGACAAAGGCCGGGGGCATGGAGGAGGGGAGGAGGGAACAAGGCCACGGGCCCGGGCCCAGTAGCACTGTGGTCTCCTGGCCTCCGGAAATGCTCGGGAGACCGCGTAGCCACGGTTGACCTGGAGTTGCCGCAGCAGCACACAGACCAAGGAAAGCAGGGGCAGAGGACCAGGTGGCCAGGCCCCCAGACACTTGCAGCCTGCAGCAGGGAAGACAAGCTCCGAGCTTCAAAGGCAGAGGTAAGGTGTGGTCTGGGGCACCCTGGTGTCACCATTCCTCTCTTCACCTCGGGTGGGGGCTGGAGGGGCGACATTCTCTTCTTTTCTCAGGTCTGGGTACCCAGGGGGCCAGATTGGGCCTGCTAACATGGGAAATGCAGGCCAGTGAGATCAGTGACATCCACAGGCTGAAGAGCAGCTGGAAAAGAGGGCGCTGCCTCATCCCCCAAGGGCCTGGTCCTTGTGCACAAGTGGTTCCAGGGGTCCTGGGCGGGAGGGAGACAGGAGAGAGACAGGCCCCAGAAGAGGTCTCCCACGTGCTGGCGTTTTCCTGCATCTGGGGGGTCAAACCGCACAGGGCAGCCTGTAGGAGGTGCCTTTGGTTCTGGGGCGCCTCCTAGCGTATGCTGAGCAACTGAGGTCCCATCAGTAGTCTATGGTGGAAGATGGGCGCTCCCAAGTGCCCTGCTGCCTCCATCATGATGAATTATTCAATTCAGTGATTAAATAATAATTCAGTGATTTGTTGCTGGTGGGTAGCATTAAGGACTCAGGTTTTACTGTGGTGGTGAATGAGGATGATTGGCTGGCACTGTGTGATTGCATCAGAACTGGCTGCTTCGGGCTGAACCCAAGTCTGCAAGCTGGAGGAGGGTGTCAGGCCTCCAGACCCAGGCCCACTCTGTTTCCTGGGATCATGTCTTCACGCTGAGTTCAGAGATGTCCTGAGGGGCATTTTTATTTATTAATTTGGTTTTCTATTCAAAACTTTTATATTTATAATTGATTTCCAATGTTGTGTCAATTTCAGGTGTACAACAAAGTGATTCAATACATACATCTGTTCTTTTCAAATTCTCTTTCCATTTAGGTTATTACAGAATATGAGTAGCCTTCCCTGTGCTGCACTAGGTCCGTGTTGACTTGCTTATTTCATGTATGTAGTGTGTATGTCAACCCCAAACTCCTAATTTAGCCCTTCACCCCCCAATACTTTTCCCCTTGGTAACCATAAGTTTGTTTTCAAAGTCTGTGAGTCTGTTTCTGTTTTGTAAACAAGGTCACTTGCGTGATATTTTTAGATTCCACATACAAGTGCTGTCCTGCGGCGTTTGTCTCTCTCTGACACTTCATTTAGTATGATGGTCTCTAGGCTCATCCACGTTGCTGCAGATGCCGTTCTTCCTTTCTGATGGTTGAGTAATGCTCCATTGCATATACGTACCACATCTTTTTATCCATTCTTCTGTCGATGGACATTTTAATTGCTTCCATGTCCTAGCTGTTTTATATAGCGCTGCAATGAACATCAGGGTGCATGTATCATTTTGAACCATGTTTTTCTCCAGAAGCATCTCCAGGAGTGGGACTGCTGGAGCATGTGGTAGCTAAGCTATTGTTTAGCTTTTCAAGGAACCTCCATACTGTTCTCCACAGTGGCTGGATCAATTAACATTTCCACCAACAGTGTATGTGGGTCCCATATCCTCTCCAGCATTTATTGTTTATAGACTTTTTTTAAACTTACTTGCTCTTCCCTGGTGGCTAAGAGGTTAAAGTGTCTGCCTCTAATGCAGGAGACCTGGGTTTGGTCCCTGGGTCGGGAAGATCCCCTGGAGAAGGAAATGGCAACCCACTCCAGTACTCTTGCCTGGAGAATCCCATGGACAGAGGAGCCTGGTGGGCTACAGTCCATGGGGTTGCAAAGAGTCGGACACGACTGAGCGACTTCACTGTAGCAGGTTAACTATATTGTGATAGTTTCAGTAAAGGACTCAGCCATACGTGTGTCCATTCTCTCCCAAGCTCCTCTCCCATCCAGGCTGCCACATAACCTTGAGCAGAGTTCCATGTGCTATATAGTGGGTCCTTGCTTGTTTATAGATTTTTTGGTGATGGTCATTCTGACTGGTGTAGGGTGATATCTCATTGTAGTTTTGTACTAATAATTAGCAATGTTGAGTATCTTTTCATGTCCCTTTGGCCATCTATGTTCTTTGAAGGATTGGGTTGTTTTTGATATTGAGCTTCATGAACTATTTGTAAATTTTGGAGATTAACCCCCTGTCAGTTGCATTGTTTACAAATATTTTCTCCCATTCTGTGGGTTGTCTTTTTGTTTTATCATTTTTCTTTGCGTTTGCCCTAAACATACATCAGAAAACAAGTTTATACAAGAAACCTACGGAAATGTTGTAACAAATATGTAGAAAAGTATTTAATAAAAAAATTGAAATAAATATCAGATACTGCATACTAGAAAGTATTTCATCAATCCTCTTTTCTAAATTTTCTCTGAAGGAGAATTACTGTAGAGAACAATCCATAGTTAAAAAATATAGAAAATGGATATATTAGCCAGGATCGTGAGATGAAGGTTAATGGTTAGAAAAGCTACACTTATTAGCAATGTATCTTTGTCTACAATAACTTGATTTGAGATTAGTTGAAAAGCAAAATGAATGTAATTCAATGCTCAAATAATCCATACTATGCTTTGTTTCTAGTGTGAATGAAAAAATTTTTGACGGTTTATGCTTCAAAGATTAACCTTTTTATGTTGTGTTGCAACCATTTCTATTTATTTTCCATTAGAAGATGAAGAATACTGTAATGTAAAATGTACAATGAACATCTAAACGGAGATGTTTGTCATTGATATGAAATATCCTGGGAGGTTGCCATGATGTGGAAGACAGAGGTTGGTTCTATTTTTTTCAATATTTATTTATTTGGCTGCATCAGATCTTAGTTGCAGCATGTGGCATCTATTTCCCTGACCAGGGATTAATCCCAAACCCCCTGCATTGGGAATGTGGAGTCTTGACCACTGGACCACCAGGGAACTTCTCCAAAAGTTGGTTCTAAATTTTCACTTGAATTGTAAGAACACAATCACAGTTCACTACAGTATTGATTTATCTTTATAATATCAACATAAGGGAAGTATATTACTTGACAATGTTGAAATAAAGACAGCTTTTGTAATAACCTAGAAATGGAAAAGGAAATGGCAACCCACTCCAGTGTTCTTGCCTGGAGAGTCCCAGGGACGGGGGAGCCTGGTGGGCTGCCGTCTATGGGGTCGCACAGAGTCGGACACGACTGAAGTGACTTAGCTTAGCTTTTGCTGGGCAAAAGCTTTTAAGTAGGTCCCATTTGTTTATTTTTGTTTTTACTTTCATTACTCTAGGAGATGGATTAAAAATTATATTCCTGTGATTTATGCCTAAGAATGTGCTGCCTATGGTCTCCTCTAGGAATTTTATAGTATCAGGTCATACATTTAGGTCTTTAATCACAATGAAACCATAAAGTGACATTTCTAAAGAAGCTACTGAGATGGCTTTACCTCTCAGCCAAGGGGGCATCCTCACTGCTCTATGCTTCAAGGAATCCTGTGAATTTTCTAGGCTGTAGAAATCCCCCCATTCACTGACTTTAAAAAGCCCAAGGACAGGGAGTCAGGAAGTGCCAGGATGAGGCCCCGCTGGCGGGCTACCTGTGGCCAGCGTTTCCTGGCCCTCAGGCTCCATCCTGCTCAAGTGTCACCTCTGACTGAGATTTCAAACAAGGAGCATTGCTTTCCTGGGCAGTGGGGCTCCCGCATCAGTGCATTGAAGGGCCTCCCTAGGAGGGTGCTGGCCTGCAGCGCTAACCCCAAGCGTCCATGCTAGAATGCTGATTGGGTCTGCCTGTGGTCTGGGTGGGTCAGTGAAGGTGCCCTGAGACACACATTGAGAGACTTGTGGGGAATCCGTTTAAACAGAGTACGGAGAGGTGTGGCTGAACCCACTTAAAAACTACCCAAGACAGAGATGAGGTGACTGGAACGGGAAGACATGCACGAGTGTCTAAGAATTTTGGTGTGGCTTTCACTGCCTAGGTAAGGGGCTCCTTCGGCAGGGGCAGCAACTGCCTGTGAAGGAGATCAGCAAGGTGCTCAGCACATGAAGGGTCAAGGGCGACAAACGGCGGGAGAGCCAGTGTGACAGCGGCTGTTTTATTAAGAGTCTGAGTTCTTGGCTTGCTATCCCAGTGCAACTGGCAGAGAGGATCTTTCACTACTTCAGTTACCAAACACAGGACCAGTCTTCAAAGATTTGTGTTGGGTAAATCCTTACTATGAATGTTCCGAAAACTGGTAAGCAACTGGCGCTCTAGGAATTTTTTTTGAACTTTTCTTCTGAATTTTTCTGAACATATTCATCGTTTATCCAAGTCTTAAATTACCAGAGAAATTTTTAGAAGTCCAATATTTTCATATTTAGCTCACAGAGGGGTGTATGGGCCTGCTTGCTGGCAAGAAGCAGTCAGACTGAGTGGTTTTGGTGCTGAGATCAACAGGGTGCAATGAATACCTGGGAGGATCAGACGCATCCACCTTCACAGGCAACTGCTGGCCTCAGTTCTCTCTGCAGCATACAGTTCTCAAAGCCTGAAATTATCCCTGACAAATCTAGTCACACATCCGACCCCGAGATACTTCCAGTGTTTCCCAAAGGCCCTCATGAATCCCAATTTATAGACCTATTTACTTGGGGAGTGTGGTGAGAAATGGTTAGCACTTGCTGTGGTTCCCAGTGTTTTAAAATAACCCAGCTTACAAGGTCTGACAGCTGCATTGTCCCTGGGTATCTTGGGTTTGTGACATAAGACCTAAAGACCCACAGAGCTATTATATTAATATATCAAAACAAGGTGAGAAATCATCTGTTCCTAGGCTCGCCTGTGTGAAATCCAGAAACAAGGGGGACCCCAGGTTGTGGGTCACTGTTAACTGCTGAGCTGAGAAATCTCTTTGGCCAGAGCATCTGGTATCTTTTCTCTTATTTCTCTAAAAGCAAAATACTGGTTTTCCCAAGAACTGTCTTAGGTAATTATGTTAGGAAGCTGTGGTAAGATAAAATACCATCTGAATCTCAAATTGCTCACATTCCATGTCTTGTTTATTTCAAACAGACATTAAAATGTTATTTAAGATATCTGTCAAGACTGTAAATAGTATATACTTTAGCATAGAATAGACTCTGTATTTATATACAAAGTATATATATGTTGCTTTTCAATGGATCATCTCAGGGAATTTTATGACAAACTGGCCAGTGAGAGATTTAAATTGAGGGGAGGAAACAGATTTTGGAAGACCTGCAGGACACCTAACTCCTTCTCCAGAGCTCTTTAAGGTGATATGTACATCTTTCCTGGAAAAGCTGTGTTGTGCTGAGCTAAGTCGCTTCAGTTGTGTCAGACTCTGTGCAGCCCTATGAGTTGTAGCCTGTCAGGCTCCTCTATCCATGGGATTCTCCTTTCAAGAACAATGGAGTGGGTTGCCATTCGCTTCTCCAGGGATCTTCCAGACTGCAGACCCGGGGATCAAACCCATGTATCTTATGTCTCCTGCATTGGTGGTGGGAGGTAGGGGGTGGTTCTTCACCACTAGTGCCCCCTGGGCAGCGCAGAGGGCCTCTGTATGTGTGTGTTAGTAGCTCAGTCGTGTCTGACTCTTTGCAACGCCGTGGACTGTAGCTCACCAGGTTCTTCTGTCCGTGGAATTTCTCAGGCAAGAATACTGGAGTGAGTTGCCATTCCCTTCTCCAGGGGATCTTCCCAACCCAGGGGTCAAACCCTGGTCTCCCACATTGCAGGCAGACTCTTTACCATCTGAGCCACCAGGGAAGCCCCAGAGGGCCTGACATAAAATTCTGTGAAGGAAAAGAGCTAAAAGAGAGTGGGAACAAAGAGTTTGTGGTCCCTCTAGTGGACAGTTGTGGAGTGGCACCCAGAAATTCACTCAAGACCTCTTTGCTGCTGTTCAGTCACTACGTGCTGTCCAACTCTTTGCCACCCCGTGGACTGCAGCATGCCAGGCGCGTCTCTCCTTCACCATCTCCTGGAGTTTACTCAGATTCATGTCCATTGAGTCAGCGATTCTAACTATCTTGTCCTCTGCTGACCCCTTCTATTGCCTTCAGTCTTTCCTAGTATTAGGGTCATTTTCAAAGAATCGGCTATTTGCGTCAGGTGGCCAAAGTATTGGAGCTTCAGCGTCAGTCTTTTCAGTGAATATTCCCGGTTGATTTCCTTTAGGATTGAGTGGTTTGGTCTCCTTGCTGTTCAAGAGACTCTTGAGAATCTTCTTCAGCACCACAGTTCAAAAGCATCGATTCTTTGGTGCTCAGCCTTCTTTATGGTCCAACTCTCACATCTGAACATGACTGGGAAACCATAGCTTTGACTATACGGACTTTATTGGTAAACTGATATCTCTGCTTTTGAATACACTGTCCAGGTTTGTCATAGCTTTCCTTCCAAGGAGCAAGCATCTTTTAATTTTGTGGCTGCTGTCACTGTCTGAAGTGACTTTCCAGAACCCAGAAAAGTAAAATCTGTCATCACTTCCACTTTTCCCCCTTCTATTTGCCACGAAGTGATGGGAACGGATATCATGTTCTTTGTTTTTTGAATGTTGAGTTTTAAGCCACCTTTTTCAGTCTCCTCTTTCATTTTCATCAAGAGACTCTTTAGTTTCTCTGTGCTTTCTGCCGTTAGCATGGTATCATCTGCATATCTGAGGTTGTTGATATTTCTCCCGGCAATCTTGATTCCAGCTTGTAATTCATCCAGCCCAGCATTTTCCATGATGTACTCTGCATATAAGTTAAATAAGCAGGGTGACAATATAAAACCTTGTCATATTCCTTTCCCAGTTTGGAACCAATCAGTTGTTCCATGTCCAGTTTTAACTGTTGCTTCTTGACCTGTATACAGCTTTCTCAGGAGACAGGTAAGGTGGTCCAGTACTCCCATCTATTTAAGAATTTTCCACAGTTTGTTGTGATCCACATAGTCACAGGCTTTAATGTGGTCAAAGAAGCAGAAGTAGATGTTTTCTGGAATTCCCTTTCTTTCTCCATGATCCAACGAATGTTGGCAATTTGATCTCTGGTTCTTCTGCCATTTCTAAAGCCAACTTGTACATCTGGAAGTTCTTGGTTCACATACTGCTGAAGCCTAGCTTGAAGGATTTTGAGCATAACCATGCTAGCTTGTGAAATGAGTGCAATTATGTTGTAATTTGAACACTCTTTGGCATCTCCCTTCTTTGGGATTGAAATGAAAACTGACCTTTTCGAGTCCTGTGGCCACTGCTGAATTTTCCAAATTTGCTGACATGTTGAATGCAACACTTTAACAGCATCATCTTTTAGTATTTAACACCAAAAACATTTTGTACTGGGCTACAGCCAATTAACAATGTTGCGGTAGTTTCAGGTGAACAGGAAAGGGACTCAGCCATACCCATACATATACACATATCCATTCTTCCCCAAACCCCCCTCTAATACAGGCTGGCACATAACATTGAGCAGAATTCCATGTGTTATACAATAGGTCTTTGTTGGTTATCCAAATTAAATATAGCAGTGTATACATGACCTTCCCAAAGTCCCTAACTGCCTAAGTTCATTTGTATCATTCCTTTTTAGATTCCACATATAAGGGATGTCATATGATATTTCTCCTATGTCTGACTTACTTCATTAACTCTCGGTCCATCCATGTTGCTGCAAATGGCATTATTTCATTCTTTTTAATGGCTGAGTAATATTCCATTGTGTATAGGTACCACATCTTCTTTATTTGTTTCTCTGTTGATGGACATCTAGATTGCTTCTAGGTCTTGGCTATTGTAGACAGTGCTGCAATGGACACTGGGGTGCATGTATCTTTTCAGGCCATGTTTTTCTCTGGATATATGCCCAGGAGTGGGACTGCAGGGTCACATGGTAGCTCTATTTTTAGTTTTTTAAGGAACCTCCATACTGTTCTCCATAGTGACTGAACCAATTTACATTCCCCCCAAGAGTGCAGGAGGGTTCCCTTCTCTCCACACCCACTCCAACATTTGTTGTCTGTGGATTTTTTGATGACAGCTATTCTGAACTGTGTGAGATGATAGTCTCATTGTAATTTTGATTTGCATTTCTCTAATAACTAATGATATTGAACATCTTTTCCTGTGTCTATTGGCCATCTGTATGTACTTTTTAGAGAAAAGTCTATTCAGGTCTTCTGCCTACTTTTTGAGTTTGTTTTTGTTGCTACTAAGCATCAAACTGTTTGTAAATTTGAGAGAGTAATCCCTTATTGGTCAGATAACTTGCAAATATTTTCTCCCAATCTGTGGGCTGTCTTTCCATTTTGTTTATTGTTTCCTTTGCTCTGCAAAAGCTTTTGAGTTTAAGTAGGTCCCATTTGTTTATGTTTGCTTTTATTTCCATTATTCTTGGAGATGGATCAAAAAAGATGTTGCTGTGATTTATGTCAGACAGTATTCTGCCTATGTTTTCCTCTAGGAGTTTTATAGTGTCCAATCTCACATTTAGATCTTTAATCCATTTTGAGGTTATTTTTGTTTATGGAGTTAAGGAATTATGATTTTTTTTTTTTTACATGTGGCTGTCCGGTTTTCCCAGCACCGTTTTTTGAAGAAAGTGTCTTTCCTGCATTGTGAAATCTTGCCTCCTCTGTCATAGATTAATTGACCATAGGTGCATGGGCTTATTTCTGGGTTTTCTATCCTGTTCCACGAATCTGTATTTCTAATGTATTATACAATACAATATTGTATTTCTATGGTATTGTACCAATACCATACTGTTTTGATGACTGTAGCTTTGTAGTATAGTCTGAAGTCAAGGAGCCAGATTCCTCCAGCTCTGTTTTTCTTTTTCAGGACTGCTTTGGCTATTCAGGGTCTTTTGTGCCTCCATACAAATTTTGAGATACTTTGTTCTCATTCTGTGAAAAATGCCATTGGTAACTTGATAGGGATTGTATAGAATCTGTAGATTGCCTTGGGCAGTATACTCATTTTGACAATATTGATTCTTCCAGTCCACAAACATGGAATATTTTTCCATCTGTTTATGTCTTTGATTTCTTTCATCAGCATCTTATAGATTTTGGTGTACAAGTCTTTTGTCTCCTTAGGTAGGTTTATTCCTAGGTATTTTATTCTTTTTGATGCAATGGAACTGCTTCTAGAACTTCTCTTTCTGATCTTTCATTGTTATTGTATAGATATGCAACAGACTTCTGTGTATTAATTTTGTAACTTGCAACTTTACCAAATTCATTGATGAGTTCTAGTAGTATTCTGGCATCATCTTTAGGATATTCTATGTATAGTACCATATCATCTGCAAACAGTGACAGTTTAGCTTCTTCTTTTCCAATTTGAATTCCTTTTACTTCTTTTCTTCTCTGATTGCTGTAGGTAGGACTTCCAAAACTATGTTGAATAAAAGTGGTAAGAGTGGACATCCTTTTCCTGTTCCTGATATTAGAGGGAATGCTTTCAGCTTTTCACCATTGAGTATGATGCCAGCTGTAGGTTTGTCTTATATGGCCTCTAATATGTTGAGATATGTACCCTCTATGCTTTCTGGGGAGTTTTTTTTTTGATCATAAATGGGTTCTGAATTTTGATAAAGGTTTTTTCTGCATCCATTCAAGTGATCATATGGTTTTTGTTCTTCAACTTGTTGACATGGTATATCACATTGATTTTCAGATGACAAAAAATCCTTGCATCCCTGGGATGAATCCCACTTGATCACTGAGTATGATCTTTTAAATGTATTGTTGGATATGGGTTACTAGTATATTGTTGAGGAATTTTGCCTCTGTGTTTATCAGTGATATTGGACTGTAGTTTTCTTTTTTTGTGGTATCTTTGTCTGATTTTGGTGTCATGATGATAGTGGCCTCATAAAATGAGTTGGGAAATTTTCTTTGTGATTTTTTTAGAACAGTTTCATAAGGATAGGTGTTAATGCTTTTCTAAATTTTGATTAAGTTCACCTGTGAAGCTGTCAGGTCCTGGACTTTTGTTGGGTTTTTAATCACAGTTTCAATTTCAGTGCTTGTGATTGGTCTGTTCATGTTTTATATTTTTTTCCGGTTCTAGGGAGACTTGTACCTTTCTAAGAATTTGTCTGTTTCTTCCAGGTTGTCCACTTTATTGGCATACAGTTGTTCATAGTAGTCTCTTATGATCCTTGGTATTTCTGTGGAGTCAGTTGTAACTCTTTACATTTCTAATTTTCCTGGGTTGAGTCCTCTCCTTTTTTTCTTGGAGTCTGGCTAAAGGCTTATCAACTCTATCTTTTCAAAGAACTAGCTTTTAGTTTCATTGATTTTTGTTATTGTTTTGTCTCTATCTCATTTATTTCTTCTCTGATCTTTATGATTTCCTTCCTTCTACTAACTTTAAAAGGTTTTGTTTGTTTTTTATCTAGCTGTTTTAGGTGTAAGGTTAGATTATTTGAGATTTTTCTTATTTCTTGAGGTAAGATTGTATTGCTATAAACATCCCTCTTTGAACAGCTTTTGCTGTACGCCATAAGTTTTGGACCATTATGTTTTCATCCTCATTTGTCTTTAGGTATTTTTTATTTCCTTTTTGATTTTTTCAGTGATCCAATGGTTGTTTAGTAGCATATTGCTTAGCTGCCATGTGTTTCTGTTTCTTAGAGTTTTTTCTTCTAGTTTATTTCCAATCTCATAGCATTGTTATCAGAAAAGATGCTTGATAACACAGCATCTTTTAGGATTTTAAATAGCTGGAATTCCATCATGTCTACTAGCTTTGTTCATAGTAATGCTTCCTAAGGTCCAGTTGACTTCACACTCCAGGATGTCTGGTTCTAGGTGAATGACCACACCATTTTGGGTATCTGGGTCAAGACCTTTCTTGTACAGTTCTTTTGTGTATTCTTGCCACCTCTTCTTAATCTCTTCTGCCTATGTTAGGTCTTTACCATTTCTGTCCTTTATCATGCCCATCCTTGCATGAAATGTTCCTTTGATATCTCCAGTTTTCTTGAAGGCATCTCTAGTTTTTCCCATTCTACTGTTTTCCTCTATTTTTTTGCACTTTATTAAAGAAGCCTTCTTGTGTCTCTCTTTTATTCTCTGGAACTCTGCATTCAGTTCAGTGTATCTTTCCCTTTCTCCCTTGCTTTTTACTTCTCTTCTCTCTTCAGCTATTTGTAAAGCCTTCTCAGACAACCAGTTTGCCTTCTTGCATTTATTTTCCTTTGGAATGGTTTTGGTCACTGCCTCCTGTAGTGTTACAAACCTCCAGCCATAGTTCATAATCATAGTTTACTAGATCTAATCCCTCAAATCTATTCATCACCTCCACTGCATAATCATAAGGGGTTTTTATTTAGGTCATACCTGAATGGCCTAGTGGTTTTCCCTACTTTCTTCAATTTAAGCCTGAATTTTTCAATAAGGAGTTCTTGATCCAAGCCACACCCAGTGGCTCCCAGTCTTATTTTTGCTGAATGTATAGAACTTCTCTATTTTTGGCTGCAAAGAATATAATCAGTCTGATTTTGGTATTGACCATTTGGTGAAGTCCATGTGAAAAGTTATCTCTTGTGCTGTTGGAAGAGGGTATTTGCTATGACCAGTGTGTTCTCTGGACAAAACTCTGTTAGCCTTTGCCTTGCTACATTTTGTGTTTAAGGTCAAACTTGCCTATTACTGCAAGTATCTCTTGACTTCCTACTTTTGCATTCCAATCCCCTGTGAAGAAAAGGACAACTTTTTTTGGTGTTAGTTCTAGAAGGTCTTGTAGGTCTTCACAGAACCATTCAACTTCAGCTTCTTCAGCATTAGTGGTTGGGGTATAGATGTGGATTACTGTGATATTGAATGATTTGCCTTGGAAATGAACCTAGATCATTCTGCCATTTTTGAGATTGCAGCCAAGTGCTGCATTTCAGACTCTCTTGTTGACTCTGAGGGCTACTCTATTTCTTCTAAGGGATTCTTGCCCACAGTAGTAGATATAATGGTCATCTGAATTGAATTTGCCCAAATCCTGTCCATTTTAGTTCACTGATTCCTAATGTTGATGTTCAATCTTGCCATCTCCTGCTTGACCATGTCCAATGTACCTTGATTCATGGACCTAACATTCCAGGTTATTGTGCAATATTGTTCTTTACAGCATTGGACATTACTTGCACCACCAGGCACATCCACAAGTGGGTGTCGTTTCCACTTTGGCCCAGCCACTCCATTCTTTCCAGAGCTATTACTAATTGCCTTCCACTGTTCCCCAGTATTGGACACTTTCTGACTTGAGGGGCTCATAGAACCTCCAGTACTCAAATAGCTTACCATGAAAGAACTCTATCTTCCAACACAAAAAAAGAGGTACTGTTCCTCTAAACCCCAAGATCAGTTTACTCATAAAATCTAAACTATAAAGTACAGTAATAAACTAGGAAAATATGATAAATATGATAAAGGTTATTTGTAAAAGGCAAGAAAACCAAATATCTAAATTTTATCTAAATTTTAGATCTTTACTCCTTAGGCCATCACATGTTTGTTGCTCTTAAGGACTTTGATATATATAGTGTCGTGATTTTTTTTCACACTTAGCCCATCCCAGTTTCTTAATGGTTGTCACGCACTGAAATTCCACTTTAAAAAAAAAAAAACTGAAGTATAGTTGGCATAAAATATTGTGTTTATTTCAGCTGCTGCTGTTGTTCAGTCAATCAGTCATATCCAACTCTTTGCGACCCCATAGACTGCAGCACGCCAGGCTCTCCTGTCTGAGAGCTTATAGTGACTGGTGACGCTGAATTCGTGGCCTCCGAAGAAGATGATTTAACTCCAGGACCAAAGACAGTCTCAGTCACTTAGAGCTTTGTGTAGATCTTATTCAAGCAACAGGGAAAGAGAAAGTTTTCAGCAACAGGCACTAGAAGCGGGCAGGAGAGTATCCCCCATGCCAGTTTTTGCAAGGCGTCTTATACTTCTTAGTAAGCTGTTGCTCATAGATAAAAGAAACACCTCAAGGCTGAGACAGTTGCAGCAGGTGCGACTCTCTCCCATAACATACATATTTGCACAAGGGGAGTCCCTCTGGGAGAGATATTGTATAAGTCTTGAAGGAAAACAGACTTCCAAATAAGATACGTATTTTCATTAACATGGCTTAAGAAAAACATATCTATGAGTAAGATGTATTGTTTTGTTGGGGAATTAGCAGGTCAAGGTTGGAAAAAATTACTTTCAGGCAGAACCATTGTCGTCATAGCAACACAGAATTAAAGGAGCCTCCTTCATGGTTACAGCAGGAGCAAAGGAATGCAGGAGGGGAAAAAAATGCTTGCCATTTGTCTCCTCCTGTGGCTTGGGGACCTCTGGCCTCCCTAGTGAGACCTGCCTAGCTGTTAACCCTTTCACGTCCTTCACCATCTCCTGGAGTTTGCTCAAACTCATGTCCATTGAGTCAATGATGCCATCCCACCATCTCATCCAGTGTTGCCCCTTTCTCCTCATACCCTCAATCTTTCCTGGAATCAGGGTCTTTTTCAGTGAGTCAGCTTTTCGTATCAGGTAACCAAAGTATTGGAGCCTCAGAATCAGTCCTTCCAATGAGTATTCAGGGTTGATATCCTTTAGGATTGACTGGTTTGATCTCCTAGGTGTCCAAGGGACTCTCGAATCTTCTCCAGCATGACAGTTTGAAAGCATCAGTTCCTCAGCACTCATCCTTCTTTATGGTCCAACTCTCACATCTGTACATGACTCCTGGAAAAGCCATAGATTTGACTGTATGGACCCTTGTCGGCAAAGTGATGTCTCTGCTTTTGAATATGCTGACTAGGTTTGTCGTAGCTTTCTTCCAAGGAGGAATCATCTTTTAAGTTCATGGCTGCAATCACTGTCCGCAGTGATTTTGGAACCCAAGAAAATAAAGTCTGTCACTGTTTCCATTATTTCCCCATCTATTTGCCATGAAGTGATGGGACTACATGCCATGATCTTAGTTTTTTAAATGTTGAGTTTTAAGCCAGCTTTTTCACTCTCCTCTTTCACCTTCATCAAGAAGCTCTTTAGTTCCTCTTTGCTTTCTGCCATAACTGAGGTGGGTGTTATCTGTATATCTAAGGTTATTGATATTTCTCCTAGCAATCTTGATTACAGCTTGTGCTTCATCCAGCCCAGCATTTTGCATGATGTACTCTGCATAAAACTTAAATAAGCAGAGTGACAGTATATAGCCTTGATGCATTCCTTTCCCAATTTGGAACCAGTCTGTTGTTCCATGTCTGGTTCTAACTGTTGCTTCTTGACCTGCATACAGGTCAAGACCTCCTCCTCAGGAGGCAGGTAAGGTGGTCTGGTACTCCCATCTTTTTAAGAATTTTCCAGTTTGTTGTGATCTACACAGTCAAAGGCTTTAGTGCAGTCAGTGAAGCAGAAGTTTTCCTAGAATTCCTTTGCTTTTTCTGTGATCCAGTGGATATTGGCAATTTGATCTCTGGTTCCTTTGCCTTTTCTAAATCCAACTTGTACATTTGGAAGTTCTTCATTCATATACTTTTGAATGGATTTTGAGCTTGATTTTGGATTTTACAACTTGAAGGATTTTGGGCATTACCTTGCTAGCCTGTGAAATAAGTGCAATTGTGTGGTAGTTTGAACATTTTTTGGCATTGCCCTTTGAGACTGGAATGAAAACTGACCTCTTCCAGTCTCTGGCCACTGCTGAGTTTTCCAAATTTGCTGACATATTGAGTATATCACTTTAACAGCATCATCTTTAAGGATTTGAAATAGCTCAGCTGGAATTCCATCACCTTCACTAGCTTTGTTTGTATTAATGTTTCCTAAGACTTACTTGATTTCACACTCCAGCGTGTCTGGCTCTAGGTGAGTGATCACACCAGCATGGTTGTCCAGGTCATTAAGACCTTTACTTTGTACAGTTCTTCTGTGTATTCTTGCCACCTCTTCTTAATATCTTCTGCTTCTGTTAGGTCCATACCATTTCTGTCCTTTATTGCGCACCTCTTTACATGAAATGTTCCCTTGGTATCTCTAATTTTCTTGAAGAGATTTCTAGTCTTTCCCATTCTATTATTTTCCTCTATTTCTTTGCATTATTCACTTAAGATGGCTTTCTTATCTCTTGCCTTTCACTTCTCTTCTTTTCTCAGCTATTTGTAAGGCCTCCTTGACAACCATTTTGCCTCTTTGCCTGTCTTTTTTTGGGGGATGGTTTTGGTCACTGTCTCCTGTACAATGTTATGAACCTCCGTCCATAGTTTTTTGGGTGCTTTGTCTATCAAATCTAATCCCTTGAATCTATTTCTCACTTCCACTGCATAATCATAAGGGATTTGATTTAGGTCATACCTGAATGGTCTACTGGTGTTCCCTACTTTCTTCACTTTAAGTCTGAATTTTGCAAGGAGTTCATGATCTGAGCCTCACTCAGCTCCCAGTCTTGGTTTTACTGGTTGTATACAGCTTCTCCATCATCAGCTGCAAAGAATATAGTCAATATTTTGGTATTGACTTTCTGGTGATGTCCATGAGTAGACTTGTTTCTTGTGTTATTGAAAGAGGGTGTTTGCTACAACCAGTGTGTTCTCTGGACAAAACTCTGTTAGCCTTTGCCCTGCTTCATTTTGCACTCCAACGCCACACTTGCCTGTTACTCCAAGTATCTCTTGACTTCCTATTTTTGCATTCCAATCCATGATGAAAAGGACAACTATTTTTGGTGTTAGTTCTAGAAAGTCTTGTAGGTCTTCAGAACCATTCAACTTCAGCTTCTTCAGCATCAGTGGTTGGGGTATAGATGTGGGTTACTGCAATACTGAATGGTTTGCCTTGGAAAGGAAGAGAGATCTGTCATTTTTGAGATTGCACCCAAGTACTGCATTTCAGACTCTCTTGTTGATTATGAGGGCTGTTCCATTTTTTCTAAGGGATTAGTACCTGTAGCAGTAGATATAATGGTTACTTGAATTAAATTTTCACCTGTTCCTACCCCATTTGCATTGATTTCTAAAATGTCAGTATTCACTCTTGCCATCTATTTGACCACTTCCAATTTACATGGACCTAATATTCCAGGTTCCTATGCAATGTTTTTCTTTGCAGCATTGGACATTACTTTCACCACCAGTCCCTTCCCCTGTGGTCCTCAGGAAAAACCAAACTTTCCAACACCTCCCCTTGATATGTGTGTCTTTCTTTGTCTCTTTTAAGTCTTTAAAGTCTATTTTGTCTGATATGAATATTGCTACCCCAGATCTTCTGATTTTCATTTGAATAACTTTACCCATCCCTTTACTTTTATCTCAGTGTTTTCCTAGATCTGAAGTGGATTTATTATAGACAGCATATATACAAGTCTTGTTTATGTATCCATTCAGCCAGTCTATGTCTTTTGGTTGGAGCATTTAATCTGTTTACATTTAAGGTAATTATTAATATGTACCTGACCTGCCGCTTGAAAAACTTATATGCAGGTCAGGAAACAACAGTTAGAACTGGACATGGAACAACAGACTGGTTCCAGATAGGAAAAGGAGTACATCAAGGCTGTATATTGTCACCTTGCTTATTTAACTTATATGCAGAGTACATCATGAGAAATGCTGGACTGGAAGAAGCACAAACTGGAATCAAGATTGCCAGGAGAAATATCAATAACCTCAGATATGCAGATGACACCACCCTTATGGCAGAAAGTGAAGAGGAGCTAAAAAGCCTCTTGATGAAAGTGAGAGTGAAAAAGTTGGCTTAAAGCTCAGCATTCAGAAAACTAAGATCTTGGCAACTGGTCCCATCACTTCATGGGAAATAGATGGGGAAACAGTGTCACTTTATTTTTTGGGCTCCAAAATCACTGCAGATGGTGACTGCAGCCATGAAATTGAAAGATGCTTATTCCTTGGAAGAAAAGTTATGACCAACCTAGATAGCATATTCAAAAGCAGAGACATTGCTTTGCCAACAAAGGTCCATCTAGTCAAGGCTATGGTTTTTCCAGTAGTCATGTATGGATGTGAGAGTTGGACTAAGAAAGCTGAGCGCTGAAGAATTGATGGTTTTGAACTGTGGTGTTGGAGAAGACTCTTGAGAGTCCCTTGGACTGCAAGGAGATCCAACCAGTCCATCCTAAAGATCAGTCCTGGGTGTACATTGGAAGGAATGATGCTAAAGCTGAAGCTCCAGTACTTTGGCCACCTCATGCGAAGAGTTGACTCAATGGAAAAGACCCTGATGCTGGGAGGGATTGGGGGCAGGAGGAGAAGGGGACAACAGAGGATGAGATGGCTGGATGGTATCACTGACTCGATGGACATGAGTTTGAGTGAACTCTGGGAGCTGGTGATGGACAGGGAGGCCTGGTGTGCTGCGATTCATGGGGTCGCAAAGAGTCGGACATGACTGAGCAACTGAACTGAACTGATGCTTTAATTGCAATTTTTAAAATTGTCTTGGATTTGTTCTTGAAGGTCATTTTTTCTTCCCTTCCTCTCTTGTTCTCGTGTGGTTTGATGACTATGTTTAGTGTTCTGTTTGGACTGCTTTTTCTTTTGTGAGTGTGTATCGTTGATTTTGTGCTTGTGGTTACCATAGGGTTTTGCTCTCTCTATGTGTGTGTGTGTGTGTGTGTGTGTATGCATCTCTCTGTCTCTCTCTCGATACACACACACACATGCACAAGATTTTTTTTAAGTTGCTAGTTTTTAAATTTCAAATGCATTTCCAATATCCTACATTTTTATTCTCATGATTGCTGGTTTTGATACCATATTTGTGTGTGGAAAAATATGTATGTTTGCCTTTATCAGTGAGCTTTCCCATCCATAATTTCCCTCTTTCTGGTTGTGGCCTTTTCTGCCTAGAAAAATTCTTTTAGCATGTGCTGTAAAGCTGGTTTGGTGGTGCTGAATTCTCCTAATGTTTGTTTGTAACGCTTTTTGATTTCTCTGTCAAATCTGAACTAGAGCCTTGCTGAGTATTTTTGTAGGTTTTTCCCTTTCATCACTTTAAATATATCCTGCCATTCCCTTCTCATGTGCAGAGTTTCTGCTGAAAAATCAGATGATACCCATATGAGGATTCCCTTGTATATTTTTGTTGCTTTCCCTCCTTGTTGCTTTTAATATTTTCTCTTTGCCATTTTCAATCAATTTTTGTCCGTCTGATTAATATGTTCCTGCTTGGATTTATCCTGTATGGGACTCTCTGCACTTCCTGGACTTGAGCATTTTCTTTCCAATTTTAGGGATGTTTTCAGCTATTCTCTCTTCAAATATTCTCAGGCCCTTTCTGTTTTCTCTTTCTGGGCCCCTTATAATGCAAATATTGGTGTTTAATGTTGTCCCAGTAGTCTCTTAGGATATCTTTTCATTCTTTTTCTTTATTCTGTTCCATAGCTTTGATTTCCATCAATGTTTTAAAGCTCGCTTATTCACTCTTTTGCCTCATTTATTCTGCTGTTGACTCCTTCTAGTTAGTGTATTTTTCATTTCAGTTATTGTTCATCTCTATTCTTTAACTCTCTGGCTCTTTGCTAACCATTTCCTGTATCTTCTCAGCCTGTGCTATAATAATTCTTTTTCTGAGATCTTGAATCATCTTTACTATCATCACTCCAGATTCTTATTCAGGCAGATTTCCTGTCTCTACTTCACTTAGTTTTGGGGGTTTATCTTGTTTTTTCATCCGGATCCTATTTCATTGCTGCCTCATTTTGTCTAATTCCACTTCTCAGGCTGCAGTTTCGTAGTTCCTCTTGCTTTCGCTGTCTGCCCCCTCGTGGATGAGGCTGTTCCATGGTCTCACGCAGGCTTTGATGGGAGGGACTGGTGCCTGTTCCTGGTGGGTGAAGCCAAGCCATGTGCCTCTGGTGGGCAGGGATGTGTTTGGAGGTGGCTGTGGGCTCAGGACTTCAGGTGGCCTGTCTGCGGTAGGTGGTGCTGAGTCCCCACTGTTGGTGGTTTGGCCTGGGGCATTCCAGCACTGGAGCCTAAACGCCGTTGGGTGGGGCCTGGGGCCAGGTCTCGGTGCCGAAACAGCAACCCCTAGGAGAGCGGGCACTATATGCCCTGGGCCTCTACCACCAGTGTCCTTCCCCCTAAGTGAGCTGCAGCTGACTCCTGCCTCCCCAGGAAGACACCCCCGAGGCCTTCAGGTAACTGTTCCAGGTGCCCATGGGTTCCCAGTGCTCATGAAACCGTGTGTGCCCCCTCCAAGAGTGGAGTCCCTATTTCCCCTGTGGCATTCCTGCTCTCAAGCCCCACTTGGCTTCAAAAGCCAAATGCTCCTCTTCCCAGTGCCAGACCCCCAGGCTGGGGAGCCTGACATGGGACTCAGAACTCAATCATGTGGGAGAGCCCCTGGCAGGTGTGGGATTTGATAATATCACGAAACTGCCCCTCCTACCATCTCACTGTGGCTTCTTCTTCGTCTTCCGAAGTAGAATATCTTTTTTGGTGGGTTCCAGTCTCTCTCTCTGATGGTTATTCACCAGTTAGTTGTGACTTTGGTGTTTTTGTGAGAGAAGGTGAGCTCTTTTTATCTGCCATCTTGTTTCTTTCTCTAAGAATATTTTAAAATGTCCAGTCTATTTTTATTTTTTGACTTTGACTTTGGTTCTAAGGTATGTAATTAAGTGGAAAGAGCAACACATGCAGAATTATTTATATGGTAGTAATCTCTCTGTTGGGCTCCAAAATCACTGCAGATGGTGATTGCAGCCATGAAATTAAAAGACGCTTACTCCTTGGAAGAAAAGTTACGACCAACCTAGACAGCATATTCAAAAGCAGAGGACTTTGCTGACTAACGTCCATCTAGTCAAGGCTATGGTTTTTCCAGTGGTCATGTATGAATGTGAGAGTTGGACTGTGAAGAAAGCTGAGCACCGAAGAATTGATGCTTTTGAACTGTGGTGTTGGAGAAGACTCTTGAGAGTCCCTTGGACTGCAAGGAGATCCAACCAGTCCATTCTGAAGGAGATCAACCCTGGGATTTCTTTGGAAGGAATGATGCTAAAGCTGAAGCTCCAGTACTTTGGCCACCTCATGTGAAGAGTTGACTCATTGGAAAAGACTTTGATGCCGGGATGGATTGGGGGCAGGAGAAGAAAGGGGACGACCGAGGAGGAGATGGCTGGATGGCATCACTGACTCGATGGACGCGAATCTGAGTGAACTCCGGGAGTTGGCCATGGACAGGGAGGCCCGGCATGCTGCGATTCATGGGGTCGCAAAGAGTCGGACATGACTGAGCAACTGAACTGAACTGAACTGAATCTCTCTGTAAAAAACGATGAGGGATGAAAGTATTACATATGTGTGTATGTGTGCACACGTGTTAGTTGTTCAGTCATGTCTGACTCTTTGCAACCCATGGACTATAACCTGCCAGGCTGTCCGTGGGACTCTCCAGGCAAAAATTCTAAAGTGAGTTTCCATTTCCTTCTCCTATATATATATATATTTTATGTTTATATTTTATGTTTGTGTATCTAAGAAGTGGTAAGTTTTATAAGAAACTGAATATAGTTATCTTTGGTGGGAGAGAACTGCAGCAATGGGAGCCACAGGAGGAAAGGACACTTTGTATCATTTCATTTTCTAATATGAAATTTAAGTTTCAAAATGCAGCTATTAAACCTAGAATTTGGCTCACATCCATACCAAGTAAAGCAATAAACATGGACTCAAAAATGCAAGAAAATTTTAAAGACAGTATGTGCATATAGTGAAGTCAAACAGAAATAGTATGGAGTGAAAATGAGTCTCTTACTTCTGACTTCCAGTCCTTCAATGCCACCAGTGTCTTGCATAGCTTACCAGAGATGGGCTGTGGCTATACAAGTGTGTGTACATGTACGTACACATACCGTCCCTTTTCAAAAATCAAATATGAACTGACTTAAACACTGTTCTGAAATATGTTTTACTTAATAAATTTTGGAGATTGTTCTACAGTGATGTACAATCTACATCAATACATACAGGTATACTTTATTTTTAAATAGGCTGTGTAGTTTTTAAATAGGCTGTATAGTTTTAACATATAAGTATTCTATATCTTTGCACAAGGATACATTACATATATTATTTTTGCACATGTATATACAGTGTATTTGTGATGAATAAGTGTGGAATTGTTGCATTAAGGATATACATGTTAAAATTTTTATGTATTGTCTAATAGAGCTCTAGAATCAACTTGTCAAAAAATATCCTTTTGAGATTGTGCTTGGAAGTACTTCTTGGAAGGCAGATCTAGTGGTAATGACCTTCCTCAACTTTAGTTTGTCTGAGAAAGTCTTTCTCTCTCCTTCATTTCTGATGAACAACTTTTTACCATAGACAATGTTCTTGGTTGGCAGTTTTCTCTCAGCACTTTGAATATATCACTCCACTCTTTCTTGGCCTGTAAAGTGCTCACTGAGAAATCTGCTTAATTATAGTATGGAGGTTCCCTTGTAAGTTTCAAGCTTCTTTTCTCTTGCCCTTTTAAAGACTGTCTTCTACAGTTTTATTGTGGCATGTCTTGAAGACGATCTCTGAGTTTGACCAATGAATTTCCAAATTTTTCCTCAGATTTAGGAAATTCTCCTGTTCTCAAATTCTCAGCTATTATTTCCTTAATAAGCTTTCTACTCCTTTCTCCCTCTGGAATGCCAATAATTTGCAATTTTTTTTCTTCTGATTGTATCCATACATCATGTAGGCTTTCACTATTCTTTTTCACTTTGTTTTCTTCTGACTGAATAATCTCAAAGTTCCCATCATTTATCTCACAGATTCTTTCTTCTGCTTGATACATCCTGATATGCTATTTTTCATTTCATTCATTGTAGTTTTCTACTTCAGAATTTGGTTCTTTATGATTTCTCTGCTAAACTGTTCATTTTATTCATGTTTTCTTGATTTCATCAAAATTGTTTTTAGCTGAGCTTCCTTACAACAGTTATTTTTAACTCTTTCTCATGTAAATCACAGATCTCCATGTTTTGGGGATCAATTGAAGTTATCATAATCCTTTAGTAGTGTCAAATTCTCTTAAAGTTTTGCTTTGTTGCCTTTGTGGTTGAAGAAGCAGTCACTTCCTTTAGTCTTCAGTAACTGCTTCAGGAGAGAAGTAACTTTAGCCATCCCTGCTAGAGATTCTGAGGCTTTCTCTCATTAGCCATGGTTAAGTCTGCTCCACAGTCCTTGCTCTCTTATGGCAGAATTCTTAAGCTTGTATGTCTTCTCTTGATTCTGCAATGCAGAAAGCTAGATGCTGGCAACTCCCTTCTGCTTTCCCAAGAGTGGGGCTAAAGCTCATGTTTGTGGTCTCTCTCTGGCCTGCAGATTCAGGCTGGCATTTTTTTTTTTTTTTCATGCTCACTAGCAGTCTGCTTGCTCTCAGGAGTGCAGGCACGGAGCTGGCCATAGGATGGTGCGTGTGTGTGAGGCACTAGAGCACTGCTGGTTCCCATGGGCCAGTTGGGGAGATCCACAGTTAAGGTGTCCCCTGTGGGCTAGCTTCTCGACGGGACCCTGAGTTAGGACCCATGCATGTGCTTGCATGCGTGCTGTTGTGTCTGACTCTTTGCTACCCTATGGACTGCAGCCCACCAGGCTCCTCTGTCCATGGAATTTTCCAGGCAAGAACACTGGGGTGGGTTGCCATTTCCTACCCCAGGGGATCTTCCTGGCCGAGGGACTGAACCCAGAACTCCTGCATTGGCAGGTGGGTTCTTTACCACTGTGCCACCTGGGAGGCCCCAGGACCCTTGGAGGGCTTTATAGGGTCACAGAGCCTCTCTGCTGTTCTCAAACCAACTTTTCACTTCCCTGCCATGCAGCTCATGAGTCTGCCATCTGGAGGAGGCAGGAGAGAAATGGATCCTTTTGGCAGCTTCCCACGCAGTTGGAAAAGCTGGGAACAAACTCACTCACATTTTCCCATCCAGGAGAAACCACAGGCTGAGGAGGTCTCTCTTGGCCCTGAACTGTGCCATCTTGGGGGAAGGGTAACGAGGGTAAAATCAAACTCTTCCTCTTCAAAACCTAAGCTCAGTTACTGCTCCACAAGTGTGCTGAAAATGCTCCACTGGAAACGCAGATTTCCACAAAGGCGCTCTTGTCTGTGGGTGACTGTCTAAGACAGTACTGTCCAGGGGTTTCCACATTGCAGCAGCTTCACAGCCACTGCAGGGTCCAAGCCAGGACCTGCATGCCTATTAGCCAGTGCATGGGCAGGAGAGACTCCTACCAGGCTGCCTGGCGTGTGGTGCTGGATCCCAAAGCTCTCACCAAGTCAGCTGTGTCTGTAGATGGGTGGCAAGTTGTTTGGGGTGGGTGACACAAACAAGGGAAAACTGACTCAGCCAGGTTGCTGCCACTTCTGAAGTCACTTGTCTTTTGTGAAGGCAGCTAGAAGAGATGTATTTTCAGTAGTTGCTTCTCAGTGGCCAGATTTTCGCTTTCTCTCAGCTTTGTCCTTTTTCTCCAGGCACAGCTGAAGGCTAGAAGTTCAAGATCGAGGTGTTGTAAAGTTTGGTTTTTCCTGAGGACCACAGGGGAAGGATCTGTTCTGGGCCTCTCTCTTTGGCTTAGAGATGGCTGCCCTCTCACTTCCTCTCCATATGCTTTCTGAGTACTTGAAATTCCACATATTCTTAAAGCTAGCTAACAAACACTGGATTAATTTCTTTAGCTGCTGGAATCAGAATGAACAAAAATGAAATTATAGCCAACTGACAAGGCCAATGTGTTGACTCCCTTGGGCACCTGCTTAAGGGATCGCCTCGGGGCCTCTGATGACCCAAACAGCTGTATTCTTTAGTCCCTAGGCTAAAGTTGCTCAGGCTCCAAACAAGCCATGCAAATAGTGGTAATAAAATGTGAATGCTTATTACTTTG
This sequence comes from Capra hircus, assembly GCF_001704415.2. NCBI lineage: Eukaryota > Metazoa > Chordata > Mammalia > Artiodactyla > Bovidae > Capra > Capra hircus. The sequence continues at coordinate 59,285,645 of NC_030811.1, forward strand.
CAAGTGATCTTTCTCTCTATGCTTCAAACACATGAGCAGACCTGTTTACTCTGGTTTTCATTCTTTTGGGAATGCTTTTGGGCATGGTACTGGTACTGCTGTAACCTGGGTCTGTGCCTCTTAGTCACTGGAGTGTGAACGTTTCTTGTCTTTCTCATCAGAGGACCTCTAATACACAGCACAGAGCCTACTCCTCAGGAGGTTATGCATAACTAAACAAACAGGGTAGTAAATTAAGACGGACTTTTTCCCTCTCTTTTTCCTGTGCCCCATGGGGAGATACACTGAGCTAATTAGAGGAAAGGTAGAGTGTGGCAAATGCAGTATTTCTCTATAAATAAGAATACTAGAAGACAGATGTTACTGATGGTACTGAAATACTTACCACAATAAATACCCAGAAATACCACAATAAAAATATAAGTTTCAAAAGAACAGAAGTTTGCATGCATATATAGCAACATAGTTAATTTGAGAACCTCAGTGCTATTTATTTCTATTGCAGCTGGACACAAAATGCTCAGATATAAAACAAATGATACATACTTTAAACACTTTTACAAAGGTGAAAATATAAAGATGACTATGGATTTGTTTGCAAACAATTTCACTTCAAATCTGTGAAAAAACCTAACAGTTTATCAGACTTTGACACAGCTATGTTAGAATTACAGTGGACAAAATTGATGAAATCCTAATCAGTAACCTATAGCAACTGATTATTCTAATTAAAACTAGTATGACCTTCAACTATTCTAAGTACCGCTGCTACAATTTTCTATTTCTAAAAACTTTTATTTTGCGAGAACAAGACTGACCTTAATGTTATTTTGAGAAAGAGAATAAACATTAAATCTTCAATCTCAACTTTTAAAGCTTAGAGCTCTTTAAGTATTTCTGCTAATCTTAAACTACTTTTGGTTCAGTGCTAACTTTTGAACTATCTTTATCAATGTGATTTAAGGTTTTTTTTCTTTTTGTCCAGATAGTGCTCATGTTTTTTGTCTCTATACCAAAGCAGTAAGGCAAGAAAGGTTTTCCTTTTTCAGATCATATAATATCTATCCATTTTAAAATGCAGGGACTGAAACCACACAAACAATCCTACCAATAGGAAATTAAGGCTGCTATGGTTTTCCTTTATATTTAAACCACAACATAAGATTAGCAGTGTTATTGCCTACAAATGTTGAATGTATACGCATTTAGTCTTAAGTCACAGGACATCAATATTGCCATTTCTGTGTGTGTTTCAATTTCAGTTAATAAAACATTGTTTTCACAATTACCTTTGATAAGCTTGAAAGTGAAGTCAGAAAACACTACACAAAAGCTGAAACTGGGTGACTCTGCTACAGGTAAATGATGCCTGGAGGGACAAGAGTGGTATTCTGGTGTCTGGTTAATACCGGTGCACTGTGCCCCCAGCCCTGCAGAGTGCAGGGCACACTCCAGCCAGCACGACACAGGTGCGGGCACCGTCAGTGCCCCAAAGGGCCTGGCCTGCTCGATTAGGCGAAATGTGTGGCTTTGCAAGAACTGCCAGGTGCCAGTTTGAAGTATATCATTCTTTGAGGCAAGCCCTTCTAGATATGTAAAGAGAAAAATCACATAACCTAGTCTGCAAAAGAGTTTCTAAAATCCTTTCCTAGTATGGATGTGAACCAGGCTTTGCGGAGTACATCTACCAGTGTTAGCACCATAGTTAAGCCTGAATTGAGGTAAAGATACACTCGCACACTTTGGGTAGAAATTACAACAGCAATTTTGAATGGGGTATTTACAGCAGTATCCTTTCTGATTACTGAAAAAGCTGTTTGAAAAACCACTTGATCCCAAGTATGTGTGTGTGTGTGTGTGTGTATATATATATAACACACACAAGTATATATTGAAATTGATAAATTACAAAGCTAGGTATAAGTGTAATGAAACAGAAAATTTTTGAAATTTAAACTATGTCATTTTTGGCTTGATGAAGTCAAAGATTTTGATTAAATACTCTGAGCCAATATCACAGAGCCAGTGTATCAAATAGCAATGCCCAGAAATTCTGCTTCTCAGAGTATAGTTAAGCTTACTGTAGATGCTACCCAGTCAACATCCAGCCCCTTGCTCCATTTAATTTTAAAAAAGGTAAGTGGCTTCTCTCTTGCCCAACTATTTAGGTAGAAAAACCTCTCTGAGACTTGTATTTTCATTAACAAAAAGGAATAGAGAGGAATGGGGAGAAAAGACCCTAAAACTTGGTTAACATTTTGAAGAGGTATGATATATTTCAGCAAATGAAAACCAAGTTTAGCTAAGGGATAACTGGACAAAAATGAATCACTTTAAAAATTGCTTTTCCCTTCCACATTACTTAACATATAGGAAAATAAGTCTTAAATTTATTTTCTAGCTTTTGGGGATACAATACAGACTGATTTTTCAGAGTAATTACCATTATTTATTAAATAAGACAGACTCCCTGGAGTTTGAACAACACTAGAATTCAATCTCCAGGCAGAGCTGGGCTTGGTGCTCAGGCAGGGGCACTAAGACCAACACTTATGGCTCAGGAAGAAGCTGATCATGCCATTTGACCAGGATTCCTCAAAGACACTCATCAGCAGTATTTTCAGCTGACTCTGAGATTCAGATAAGAACAGGAGTAACTTTCCCCTGGAGCCTTCAGAAACATTTTAGGGAAACAGTTTAACATTTGTTCTCAACTTAAATATTTAGCTGAATACTGCAGATCATTCTTCAGAAAACTCATGTAAACCCAGTCTTCTTTTATAAGTCTGCTGGTGCCAGCTGCACCTAACTGGCAATATCCATGGAGGTATGACTCAGCTACGTCCGCAAGAAAACTGTTTAGCATATAAGGGCTTTCAGTTCCCTGTCAGTCAGGTCGTTCACCTCCATGATCTTCTCTAAGTGCTCCATGTATCGGCCATGGTCCTGCAGAAAGTGAGGAACCCTCATGTTTTCAGTAACTGCCAATCCTTTTAAGCGATCCACGTCTTCATAAGAGACCTGAAAAAAGGGATGGGTTAATTTTTAAATATAACTACCAGTTACATTCTGAAGGGCAATTTCTTCCCTTGGTCTTAGTGAAGTTTGAAGTAGGTAAACTTTTTAAATTAATACCTGGAAAATAAAACTTCACTGTGTAGATGCATACCATCACCATATTTTGAAAAGTCAGTATGTGATTTAACAATCTATCTTGGACTTATAGTTTGTCTAGAAATTAAACTAAACAAATCTCCTGCCTAAATCTAAAAGAATTGAGAAAATAGAATGTAAATGCTGTATTAATAGGAAAATCAGCACAATTATATATTAAATTTTTCTATTTAGTTCGAGAAATACAATTTGTGTTTTGTTAAATTCTCTTGCTTTGAAATTTTTAAATATTTTAGAAAATTTCACATCTCTTTCATCATTTGAGGAAGAAGCCAGTCTTTCACAGGTACTATATTAAGCTTAGGGATAAAAATTTTAAGTTCTATAAATTATCTGTGCAATGTGAAATTCCAAAACATGGTTCATTTTAAGTATTATCTTCTGATCAACACTCAATTATTTTATTGAATATTTATGTCACTAACGGTAGTAGGTGATAGGAAATAGGTTTGGTGTTGATACTGATGTAGTTTTATCTTAAACCATTCTGAGTTTAATGAGACTAATGCTGGGAAATAAGGTTCTCATTTTAAGAAAAAGAAGATACACACATGGAATGGAAAGGGCTGTAAAAGCACCTTGTGGTGTCTGATTTGAATTAGAATGTCCTTGTGATTTAAAACAAATATACAATTTGCTCATTGAAAAAGTCTAGAAGTATCAGCACCCCAGAGGTGATGTACACGCCTTGTGCTGAGATCTTGTTTTCTAAATATCATTTCCCACTAAGAGGAATCAAGACTTCCTTGAAGAAATATCTAAGGTGAGCCCAGAATATTTTACTTTGCTGGGAAACATGTAGACATGTTTTTAAAAGCATGAGAGCAGTCACTGGAAGAGCTGAAGAAAAGGGAGGAGTGAAATGCAACAGCATTCAAAGATCTCTAATTGGCTACTACCAGTGTAATAACTGACTTGGGCAAAAATCATCAAGAGATGTTAAAACCATTTCTAGAAAGGTTAGAGAATAGTACATTTAAAGGTATCATTCCACAACTTACTTACTAATGCAATGGTGATAAAGGTACCTTTACAAAGGAAAGATCTGGCAGTAACTAACTTACCCGGGTAATTGAACACAGTGTCACTAATAATGGGACAAAATAACACATGCTGTCTAATGTGGCACACGGGGAGACACATGGCTCATTTAAGCAGCATTTCTTGGCAAACATGTTTAACTCAAAGCTAATTATAAGAAATGGCGATGGCACCCCACTCCAGGACTCTTGCCTGGAAAATCAAACAATCCGATAGTCCAGATTCTAGGAATTCTCAAGGAAATTGTCCTGGATTCTTAAAAATGTCACAAAAAAGAAAAAGCCTAGGGTGAGAGGGACTCTCTAAATCAAGAGTTTAAAGAGAACAACTAAATGCAAGGCATAAATCCTGACTGGCTTTAGGGTCATGAGAAAGCTACAAGGGGCATTTTAGAGATGATCTGGAGAATAGGAAGTGGGCTGTTTTTCAGGCATTATGTGGAATCAATGACAGATTTCTTTAGAAAATCATATGGTCATGTCAGAATATCCTTGTTCTTGGGAGATCATGCTAACGCATGAAGATGAGTAGAGTTACACCTGCAGCTCACCTTAAAATATTTTAGAAAAATATGCATATAAAAATTAATGATTGCAAATTTCCTTTACTGTCCACAAAGACATATTATAACTTGGTTCTGTGACAGAACCCCATTTCTTCCCTCTTATCATCACATAAGGAATATGATTTTATTGTTAGAGTTTCAGCTTGAGACCTGTTTAATCACGAAATGAGCTGGAGGAAATGCTGACCTGGTGTGTCTGGGTGTGCTGTTGGCCTCACTCACCTTCCCCAGGGTGGTCAGAAGATGGAAGTCAATGGTCTCTCTATAGCGGAGGATTTGCAGGATACCATCCAAGTATACCTGGTCTTTACTGAAACACCCTGGAGGAACCAAAACAGTGTTTACTTTCTGATTAAAGAAGCTAAGTAACTAGATACCAGCTCATTCACTTTACTAGAGGAATCAGTCCTGTGTATAACAAAAAAAAGGGTGGAGCAAAATTAGAAATTTAACTATCACCGTAACATAGAATGTAAGGTGCAAGGTCTTAAGAACTACCACAAATGAGTGCAGCCGAGTAGCTTCCCTTTAAGAATTCCTTTTCCCTGGCTCCCCATCATCAAAACAGCATTTTCCCCTAAAGAAACACTAGTAATTTAAAATACAGGATTCATAATTATCCCACCCACCCTCTGATCATAAACTTAACTCCCATGATACACTGAAGCCATCTGGGTGGGGAAGGCTGGGGAAGGTAAGCTGTAGAACAGATTTCAGAAATCCCTTTGTTGTTTTTAAATAGTACCCTTTACTCTATTAAAATTAACTGTAGATGATTTTGATACTACTCCTTCCCCCAATGAAACCAAAAACTAGAACTGAATTTATAAAGAATATGTAATATGAAAACCAGGAATGAGAGCTGAGCCTAGATATAAAATGGTGTTCTACTTACGAAGAAAACCTTTCTCCCATCATGACATAACTTGTATAAATTTTTAAAATTTTTGCTCTAGGTTTTGGACTAGAGGGAACTAGAATTCTACCAAATGGAGGATCATATATTAAGAAATTATTGTTCAAGAGTTCCCAAGATGATGAACTAGGAAGACCCTAAGCACAGCTCCTCTCAGAGGCATACCCAGATTACACAATTCACAGACCAAGTATCAGTGAGGAAGACCAAAGCCTACCAGAAAATATCTCTACACAAAAGACACAGAGGAGGAGCCACGGCTAGGTGGGCAGGAGGGGGAAATCGCAGTATCGGTGGGAGACTACAAACGGAGACTAATGGCAGGGAGAGGGGCCTTCACAAGGGGCAGGAGAATAAGCCGGACATCCCCCTCCCCAGCCCAGGCGTCCTGTGTGGGGAGGACAAGACCCCAGAGTGTTTGGCTTTGAAGTTCAGAGGGACTTACTCTGGAGAGATCCAGACACTGTGGAAGAGAAAGACTCCACTTTCAAAGGAAAAGGTGCTCACAAAATTTCACATGCCCTGAGAACCAGAGAAGGAGCAGTAATTTGAAAGAAGCCTGGTCAGAACTACTGTCGATCCTAACAAATCTTCCAGTAAGGCAGAGGTCGCCCTGGGGATCCAGGCACTGGTGATGGCCACTTTGGGGAGTTGGTTCTACCATCTCAGAACTGGTGCTGTGAATTGTGCACAACTGGTGCAAAACTGTTTTGGAATCCTCCCGGCAGCTTATACCCTTTTGACCAGGTTCCAGGCCCACCCTACTCACCAGCCTGAAGGCACCAATATTGGGTCATCTCAGACCAAGCAATAAGCCAGGTAGAAATAAATCCCAGCCACAGGCAGACATACACAAGCCCTGGGACAATGGCAGTTTCCTATACGAGGACTCAGCCCAGCCCGCAGCAGGTGAGAGCAGTCGTAACACCTGGTGGGCCTCAGCCACCAGCAGGACAACAGCTCGAGACACTCTGGGCATCTTAGCCAGCACTGCAGATCAGGTCCCACTTACCAGCAAGCCAACAAAAACATCAGGACACAAAGACCAACTCCCAACTGTGTCAAAGGCTGGTGAACCCACTGGGAGTTTCACCTCCAACATCATACCCAACCACCTGTGTCAGGAACCCACCCACATTGCTGGCTCAGCAATCTGACAAAGCTCAAAAATTCCAGGAACTAAATAAACAATTCTGCATGTTACTAGTCACACATTAAACTAGAAAAAAGCAAAAAGGAGTAAACTTACATCTGAATATAAATAAGCAAGCAGATGCAGAGTGAAATGTAAGTCGACTATATTCACAAGCGCTTAGGAGGTAAAGGATACCTGGCGTCCACAAGTGTCCCAGAGTAGGTATGAGAAATGGAATACATAACGGGAGATTTCCCAGAAGCCAGTATCAGGAGGTCAGTTTTCATCACACCTTCTTAGACACAACGTGTTCCAGGAAATGCAGACGATATGCTCCTTACTGGAGAACTGCAAATCGAAACGACAAGGTGTGTCCCCCTAGCAGCAGCAGAATGGACATCACCAAATACCTGCACAGGATGGATGCTAGAGAGGGGCATCCTTGGGGCAGCAGGCAACGGAGACTGGTAACAGACACTGCAGAGCAGGATGGAGGCTTCTCAGGGAAAGAGAGTCACCTGATGATCGAGCAGTAGCACTCCTGGCCAGTAAGGGACAGAACCACAGTGCTTCCCAATGCTTCAGGACGCATGCACCCCACCCGTGACTGCCGACAACTTACAGCAGCCAGGACAGAAAAGCAACAGAATGTCCATCAAGAGAGGCAGGGATATAGAAGCTTAGGTACAAACACACAGATGGATACGACTCCTCATGAACAAGAAATGGAATAATGTCATTTGGGACCACACGACTGGACCTGCAGGACATTATACTGCATGACCAAAATCAGAGAAAGACACATATTCTATGATAAGACTTAAGAGGTGGAAACTAATTTAGCAAAAACAAAAAACACCTCAACAGTTTGAGAGATTCACAGAGAAAAAACAAAACCATATAGTGCCCCCAAGAGAAGGTACACGGGCAGGGAATTTCATTAGGTCATTAGGATTTAATAGGTACCCATTTATACATTTGAATAGATCATCAAAAAGGACCTAGTGTATAGCACAGGCTTCCCTGGTGGCTCAGATGGTAAAGAATCCGCCTGAAATGCGGGAGACCTGGGTTTGGTGGCTGGTTCAGGAAGATCCCCTGGAGGAGGACATGGCAACCGACTCCAGTATTCTTGCCTGGAGAATCCCATGGATAGAGGGGCCTGGCAGGACACAATCCATGGGGTCACAAAGAGTCGGACAAGGCTGAGCAGTGTACAGCACAGGAAACTAAACCCCAAATCTTAACAACTATGGGGAAAGAAGCCTAAAAACAGTAGATCTCTATCTATCTGAAACGGAACCATGTGGGTGCACAGGAAAAATAAAAACAACACTGTAAATAAGCTATTTCAGTATCAACCAAAACTTAAAAAAAAAAAAAGCCTGCCCTCGTCCAGGGGTTCCTTGCAGTCTGGTGATTACACATCCACATGGTCAGAGCAGGCTTGTGTGCCAGGGCTGGCGGAGGGCTGAAGGAGATGCGAAGGCTGTGCCAGAAAATGACCTTGCTTGGAGCTGTAGGGCCTGATCCTCCTGAGATGAGAGCACAATCTCCAGATCCAGTGGGCACATCCCACAGCCAACTGTTGGTATGCCCGCCAACACAGGTGGACTCTGTGGGCCAGATGAGCTTTGAGAGGCACCTGGCCGCCTCATCTGCCGATGGCTTCCCTATCTCTAGCCTCCCTCATGAGAGATGCCCAGAGTATGGACACAGCACCCTGCACAGAGATCTTCAAGGGCTTGGCATTCCCCTGGGCCAAAAGGAGAAGGGAGAGGAAAGAAACACACACAAGCGCCGGGCTGTGTGTTTTGCCACATTCCACTCTCATTCACAACCCGGGGGGCGGGGTGGCGGGGGGAGACTTGCAGAATAGCTCTGGATGCCTGAGTCAGGCATGAAGAAAGCCTGCCGCCTGGTGGCTCTTTCTCATAACTACACCGTTAATACGGTGAGGCACTGAGGAGTACAGCATGTATGCAATGACTGTGAGATGGGAACGCATACCTGCCATCCAGAAATGTCCTGGTGAAGGTATGAGAAACAGAATCCACAGGAAGGCAGACTTCCCAGAAGCCAATTTCAAGAGGGTCAATTTTCATTACACCCTCTTATACATAAAAACTGTCCCACCAAAATACCAGGATCACTCCTTAGTGGAGAACTGCAAACCTGAAGTACAAAGACCTGGATCCCATGGCAGTCAGCAGAATGGCCATCACCAAATGATTACACACGATCGATGCCAGAGAGGGACCTCGACAAACAGGCCCCTCCTACGATGTGGTGGGGAGTGGACACTGCTAACAGACGTCAGAAGAACCGAGGCTTCTTAGGGAAAGAAATAGAGTCACCGGATAATCGAGCAACTGCACTCATAGTCAGTAAAGGGACAAAGCCGCAATGCATAAAGACTCGTGCACCCCACCCTTGACTGCGGCACGGTTTACAGCAGCCAGGACAGAAAAACAACAAAAATGTCCATCACGAGCAGCTGGGATATAGAAGCTCAGGTACAAACACACAAAGGAATAGTACTCCTCCCAAGAAAGAAATGGAATAATGGGGACACATGGCTGGACCAGCAGAACTGGAGTAAAAAAAATGTAGTATGATAACTTAGAGGTGAAAATTCAGATTTATCAAGATAAGAGCAGCTTTACAAAACAAAAGAGACTTACACAGAAAAAGAAAAAATATGGAGCCCCAAAAGAGAAGGTGCAGGAGCAGGGAATTCATTAGGTCACTGAGATTAAAAGGTACCCAGTTACAGATCTGAAATATATCCTCAAAGAGAACCTAGTGCATAGCACAGGGAATCAGACTCCAAACCCTAACAAATCTGTGGAAAAGAAGCCTAAAAGGAGTAGATCTCTAAATATCCGAATCTGAACCACGTGGGTGCACAGGGAAAACAGACATGACACTGTAAATCAGCTATACTTCAATATAAACTAAAAAATAAGAAATAAAATGCCTATCCTCTTACACGGGATCCTCGGGGTCCCGGTGGATACACATCCACAGGCTTGTGTCCGAAGGCAGGGCTGGCAGAGGGCTGAAGGAGACGCGAAGGCGGTGCCAGCAGATGACCTTGCTTGGAGCTGTCGTGCCTGGTCCTCTTTGATTGGGACCAAATCTCCAGATCCAGCGGGCATATCCCACAGCCTATTTCTCCCTAGTGCCCACCAAGGCAGGTGGATTCTGTGGACTGGAAGAGCTTCGAAAAGTCACCCGGTCTCCTCTTCTGCTGATGGGTTCCCTACCTCTACCCTCCTTCCTTACAGTTGCCCCATGGAGGGCTCACAGCACCCTGCACAGAGATCTTCTAGGAGCTGACATTAACCTGGGCCAGTAGGAGAAGGGAGAGGAAAGTGAAACACGCAAGCCCTGAGTTGGGTGTTTTGCCACAGCCCACTCTCATTCACAACCCACGGGTGGGGGGAGGGGGGGAGGGAAACTTTCGTAATGACTGTGGATGCCTGAGTCTCTGACCCAGGCATGAAGAAAGCCTGCCGCCTGGTGGCCGGTTTCTTGTAACTACACCCATAGAAGAGGCACTGAGGAGTACAGCATGTATGCAAGGACTGTGAGATGGGAACGCATACCTGCCATCCAGAGATGTCCTGGCGAAGGCACGAGAAACGGAATTCATAGAAAGGCAGACTTCCCAGAAGCCAATTTCAAGAGGTCAATTTTCATCACACCCTCTTATACATAAAAACTGTCCCACCAAAATACACACGTATCACTACTTACTGGAGAATTGCAAATCAAAAGGACAAAGACCTGGATCCCCTGGCAGTCAGCAGAATGGCCATCACCGAATGATTACACACGATTGATGCTGGAGAGGGACCTTGACAAACAGGCCCCTCCTACGATGTGGCGGGGAATGGACACTGCTAACAGGCATCAGCAGAACGGGACAGAGGTTTCTCAGGAAAAGAAAGATAGAGTCACCTGATAATCGAGCAACTGCAACCCTGGCTAGTAAAAGGACAAAAACCCAATGCATAAAGATGCACACACCACACTCTTGACAGTGGCACAGTTTACAGAAGCCAGGACAGAAAACCACCAAAAATATCCATCATGAGAGGCAGGGATATAGAAGCTTACATACAAGCCATACAAAGGACTATTACTCCTCCCCCAAAAGAAATGGAATAATGCCATTTGGGGACACATGGCTGGACCAGCAGAACATTATACTGCGTGAACACAACCAGAGGAGGAAAAAATACCGTATGATAACACTTAGAGGTGAAAATTCAGATTTATCAAGACAAGAGCAGCTTTGAAAACAAAAGAGACTACGGAGAAAAAAACACCATAGGGTGCCCCAAACGAGAAGGTGCAGGAGCAGGGAATTCCATTAAGTCACTGGGATTAACAGGTACCCAGTTATAGATTTGAAATATATTCTCAAAGACGACCTAGTGCACAGCACAGGGAACTAGACTCTACAGCCTAACAAATCTGTGGAAAAGAAGCCTAGAAAGGGTAGATCTCTATCTATCTGAATCGGAATCATGTGGGTGCACAGCGAAAATAAACATGACACTGTAAACCAGCTATACTTCAATATAAACTAAAAATTAAATATTAAAAAAAATGCCTACCCTCTTCCCCAGGATGTTCATGGTCCCGGTGGACACACTTGGTCAGAACAGGCTTGTGTCTGAAGGCAGGGCTGGCAGAGGGCTGAAGGAGACGGGAAGGCTGTGCCAGCAAATGACCTGGCTTGGAGCCATAGTTCCTGGTCCTCTCTGAATGGGACCACAATCTCCAGATCCAGTGGGCACATCCCACAGCCTATTTAAGGCAGGTGGATTCCGTGGACTGGAGAGCTCTGAAAATTCGCCCGGTCTCCCCTTCTTCTGCTGATGGGTTCCCTATCTCTAGCTGCCTTCCTTAGAGTTGCCCCAAGTGTGGCTTACACCAAAATGCACAGGTATCTTCGAGGGTTTGGATTCACGCAGGGCAGCAGAAGGGAGAGGAAAGAAACACAGACAAGCCCTGGGCTCTGTGTTTTGCCACATTCCACTCTCATTCACAACCCAAGGAGGGGGAAAAAACTTGCAGGATGCCTCTCGATGTCTGAGTCTGAAGAAAGCCTGCCCCCTGGTGGCCATTCTCGTAACGACATCCATAAAACAGGCGCTGAGGAGTACACCATATATGCAAGGACCGTGAGGTAGGAAGCATACCTGCCATCCAGAAACGTCCCGGTGTAGGTATGAGAAATGGAACTCATAGGAGGCCAGACTTCCAAGAAGCCAATTTCAGGAGGTGAATTTTCATCAAGCCCTCTTATACACAAAACGTTTCCCAGAAAAACACACATCATATTGCTCCTTACCAGAGAATTGTAAATCAAAAGAAGTGTATTCCCCGACTGTCAACAAAATTCCCATCACTGAACGATTACACACAATAGATGATGGAGAGGGGCCTGCACAAAAAAGAATGCTTGTACAATGTGGCAGGAAATGGAAACTGCTAACAGACATCAACAGAACAGGATGGAGGTTTCTCAGGGAAAGAAATACAGTCATCTGACAATTGAGCAATTGTACTCCTGGCTGGTAGAGGGACAAAACCACAACGCATAAAGATACACGCACCTCACCCTTGACTGCCACACAGTTTAAAACAGCCCAGACAGAAAAGCAACAAAGATGTTCATCACTAGAGGCAGGGATATAGAAGCTTAGGTACAAACACACAGAGGAATACTCCTTCTCCTGAAAACCAATGGAATAATTCCATTTGGGGACATACGGCTGGAGCTGCAGAACATGTACTGTGTGAACAAATCAGAGAAAGACATATATTCTATGATAACACTTAGGGGTGAAAAGTAAGATTTAGCAAAAAAAAAAAAAAAAAAGAGCCTGAGAATACATAAGAGGCTCACAAAGGAAAAAAAAAAAAAAATCCATATGATGCCCCAAAAGAGAAGGTGCAGGAGCAAGGAATTCCATTAGGTCACTGGAATTAACAGGTACCTGTTTATACATTTGAAATAGATCAATAAGAAGGACCTGGTGTATAGCACAGGGAACAGGATGAAAGAAACACTGACAACTCTACGGGAAAAAAAGCCTAAAAAGAGCTGATCTCTGTCTTTCTGATACTGAACCATGTGTGTGCACAGTTAAAATCAATGTGACACTGTAAATCATTTATACTACAGTATCAACAAAAACTTAGATTAAAAAGACAGTGCCTGCCCTCTTCCACGGGACCCTCGGCATCCCGGTAGACACATATCCACAGGGTGAGAGCAGGCCACTGTCCCACACCAGGGCTGGCAGAGGGCTGAAGGATCTGGGAAGACTGTGCCAGCAAATGACCTTGGACGTGGAGCGCCCTGTTCCCTTTGGATGGGAGCACAATCTCCAGATTCAGCAGGCGCTCCCACAGCCAAAGGCGCCTAGTGCCGCAAAGGCAGGCAGACTCTGTGGACCGGACACGCTTTGAAACGTCACCTTGTTCCACGTCTCCTGGTGCTGGCTTCTCTCTCTAGCCTCCTTCCTTAGAGTCACCACAGGCATGCGTCACAGCAGCCCGCACAGGGCTCCTGGAGCACTGGGATGCGCTACGGCTGAAGGAAAAGTAGGGCACAGAAAGCCTGGGCTGTGTGTTGTGAAACACTGCATTCTCATCTGGTTGGGTTCTATGTGACCTCAGTAGCGTCCGAGTCCTTGCGACCTTATGGACTCTAGCCCACGAGGCTCCTCTGTCCTTGCAATTCTCCAGGCAAGCATACTGGAGCGGGTTACAATGCCCTTCTCCAGGGTACCTCTATTCTCATTTATGACCCAGGAAAAATAAGTTTCAGAAGGCTCTAGTTTCTTGAGTCATAGACTGGGGCATCAATAAAGCCTGCCACCATGTGGCTGTTTCTTATAACTACACCTTTAAAACAGGCACAAAAGGGCACATCATATTCAGAAAGACTGGGAGGTGGTGAAAGATACCTGCCCTAAACAAATGTGCTGGGGTAGCTGAGAAATATAATTTATAAGAAAGCAGACTTACGTAGCCAGTTTCAAGAGGTATATGTTCATCTCACAATTTTAAACACAAAATTGGCATACGATAATCTGCTCTATTTGGGTTGCTATTGGAGAATTGTAGATCAAAAGGACAACTAGATATATCCCCTGGCGGCACTCAGAATGGCCACCACCACAAAGTCTTCAAAGAATAAAAGCTGGAGAGGGACACTGAGAAAAAGTAACCCTCCTACCCTGCTAAAAGCAATGGAGTCTTGAAGCAGCCACTCTGCAGAAACAAATGGAGGTTACCTGAATACTAAAAATAGAGATACCTAAAGGAGATCAGTCCTGGGTGTTCACTGGAAGGACTGATGCTGAAGCTGAAACTCCAATACTCTGGCCACGTCATGCGAAGAGTTGACTCATTGGAAAAGACACTGATGCTGGGAGGGATTGGGAGCAGGAGGAGAAGGGGACAATGGAGGATGAGATGGCTAGATGGCATCACCAACTCGATGGACATGTGTTTGGGTAGGCTCTGGGAGTTGGTGATGGACAGGGAGGCCTGGCGTGCTGCGGTTCATGGAGTCTCAAGGAGTCGGACACAACTGAGCGACTGAACTGAACTGAACTGAGTGATCCATCAATCTCACTCCTTGGCATATATCTGGCAGAAACCCTGGTCTAAAATGATAATGGTAGCCAAGTGTGGATTGTAGTGCTCTTTACAATGACAAACGTTAAGTTGCCATTGTCTAGTCCCTAAGTCGTGTCCAACCCTTATGATCCCATGCACTACATGGAAGTAACCTAAATATCCACTGACAGAAGAAGGGATAAGGAAGATGTTGTACATATTTCCACAGGAATCTTATTCAGGCATCGAAAAGGATGAAATAATACCATTGGCACCAACTTGAATGGACGTGAAGATTGTCATACTAAGTGAAGTAAGTCAAACAGAGAAAGAACTATCATCTGAAGTTGCTCACATGCAGAATCCAAGTAAGACTGATAGAGATGATATAATTCATGAAGCAGAAAGAGATTCACAGACTTAGAAAACCCACATATGGTTACTGAATTGTAAAGGTGGAGGGCAAGGATAAATTAGGAGTTTGGGACTGACATATATAACCTACATTATTGAAAACAGATAACCAAGATGGACCTCCTGTATAGCACAGAGATTGTGCCAATATTCTCTAATAATCTGGGAAGAAACAAACTTGAGAAACTATGGATACATGCATATGTATAAAGGAAACATTCTGCTTCATATCTGGAACTAACAACACTGTTTATCAACTATACTTCAAATGAAAAATTAAAAGAAACAAATAGGACCTAAATAAAACAAAAATTTCTGCACTCCTGAAGAAACCAAAACAAAAGGAAAGGTCACCCTCACAATGGGAGAAAAGATTTGTAAAGGATCAACCAAAAAGAGCTCAATCATTAAAATATACAAAGAGTTCATGCAGCTCAGTATCAATAAAAGCAAAGAATGCAACCAAATAACAGGTGGAAGACCTAAACAGACACTTCTCCGGAGAACACACGCAGAACTAAGAGGCAGGCGGAGATGCTCAACAGCTCTGATTACCAGAGGAAGGCAAATCAAAACTACAGTGAGATACCATCTCTCACCAGTCACAACGGCTCTCACCAAAACATCTATGAACAACAAAAGCTGGAGTGGGCACGGGGAAACTGAGTCCTAACTGTTGCTGGGCATATGAACTGGTACAGCCAGTATAGGGAACACTGCGCAGGTTCCGTAAGAGCTACAAGTAGAGATAGCACATGCTGCAGCAATCCCACTCCTAGGCACCTCTGCCCAAACCCTCGGTGCAGAAGATACAGGCACCCCAGTGTGTTTTCAGCACTGTTTACAGTAACTGACATGGAAGCAACCTATTTTTCCATCGATAGAATAAGGGGTAAGGAAGGTGTGATACACATGCCAAATGGAACAGTACTCAGCCACAGAAAGGAGTGAAATAATGCCACTGGCAGCAACAGGAATGGCCCTGGAGACTCTCATTCTAAGTGAAGTCAGTCACATAGGCAGAGACGAGTATCACCTGAAATTGCTAACGTGCAGACTCTAAAAAAATGATACAAATGAAATTATTTACAAAACAAAAACAGGCTCACAAACTTAGAAAACAAACTTAGAGTTATTACCAAAGGGGAAAGATGGAGGGCAGGGACAAATTGGGAGTTAGAGACTTACAATGCATTATGAGACTGAAACAGATAGCCAAGAAGGACCTGCTCTATAGCACTGTGAACTCTGCTCAATATTCTCTAAAAACTTAAGCGGGAGAAGAATTTGAGAAAGAAGAGATACATGTACATGTATGACTGAATCACTTTACTGTGCACCTGAACTAACAGAACACTGTTAAATCTACTTCAAATTAAAATGAAAATTGAAAGAAACAAATAAGATCTAATTATTCTCAAAGGCTTTTGCACATCTGAGGAAACCATGAACAAAAGACAACCCGCACAACAGGAGAAAATATTTGCAAAGATTAATCTTGAAAATATACAAAGAGTTCATGCAGTTCAATATCAAACAAAACAAACAACACAATCTAATAATGGGCAGAAGACCTTAACAGACATTTCCCCAAAGAACACACACAGATGGCCACAAGGCACATGGAGAGATTCTCAACATTGCCAATTATCAGAGAAATGCAAATCAAAACTACAATCAGATATCACCTCACACCAATGCAAATGGTCATGATCAAAAATCTACTAGATTTTTGGGATCTAGAACGGTCTCCTGTATATAAAAAATAAAAGAGTTGAACTGAACTAAAAAAAAAATACTGAAGAGGATGTTGAGAAGAGTAAATTGGTACAGCAAAAAGTAAATTATGGAGGACATTATGGAAATGCCTCAAAAAAATTAAAACTAGAGCTACCAGATTTCATCTATCTGGGGAAACTATGGCTAAAGGATACGTGTGCCCCAGTGCTCACTGCAGAGCTATTTATAATAATGGAGGAAACCAGTATGGCTCCTGACAGAGGAATGAGTAAAGCAGAGGCACACGCATATGATGGTATACATCGCCCAGGCATTAAAAAGAAGGCATTTGCAGCAACAGGGATAGATCAGGAGATTATCCTTAGTGAAGACCGAGAAAGACAAAGATCTGATATCGCTTATATAGCGCATCAAAAAAGTGATACAAATCAAGTTTGCATCTGTTTGCAAAACAGAAACCGAATCACAGACTTAGAATACAAACTTACAGCTACCAAAGGAGATCGGTAGGGGCGAGAATAAACTGGTTGGTTGGGATTAACATGTCCATACTGCTATATTTGAAACAGATAACCAGAAAGGACCTGCTGTATAGAAAAGGGAACTGTGGTAAAATTCTGTAGTAACCTAAATGGGTGATGTACTTGGAAAAGAATAGATATATCTGTGTGACTGAGCAACTTCACTGTACACGTTCGGCTAACACAGCACTGTTCAACTGTGTGTGTGTGTGCTCAGCTGTTCAGTCGTCTCCAACTCCTTGTGACCCCAGTGGACTGTAGCCCACCAGGCTCCTCTGTACACTCCAATATAAAATAAATCTTAAAAAATAAATTAGAAAAAAACAAAAACATTAGTATGACAAGAAACGAAAAACAAATGTCCAAGATGTCTCCCTATTAAAAGTGGTTAAAGAGACGTTGCTGCCGGAAGTAATGCATGAACAGTGACTTTTTCCAACCCCTGTAAAAGACATTTTTGGAGGAGCTGGGGATACTTAAATATGGTATATGGAAGAGTTGATACTGCTGAATTAAAACTCACTTCCTTAAGTGTGATAATGATACTGTTTTAAGTAGAAGAGAATGTTTTTAGTCTTAGGAAATGCATGCTTAATTAAGTTCTTAAGGAATGAAATGTCAAGTGTACAATTTGCTTTTAAAAATTTACAGAGAGGACATCTCTGGCGGTCCAGTGGTTAAGAATTTGCCTGCCAATGCAGAGAACATGGATTCGCTCCTTGGCCCAGGGAAGATCCCACACGCCATGAGCAACTATGCCCATGAGCCACAACGCCTGAAGCCCATGTGCTGCCACGAGAGGCCCCCGCCACGAGAGGCCCCCGCACCACACCTAGAGAGTAGCCCTCCCTCGCTGCAACTAGAGAAAGCCTGCAAGAATGACCTGGTGTAGCCAAAACAAACCAAGGAATACATAACTTTTTAAAAAGTCACAAAGAGGGGACTTCCCTTTTTGTCCAGTGGTTAAGACTTCATCTTTCAATGAAAGGAGTGTGGGCCCAATCCCTGGGCAGGTAGCTAAGACCCCTCATGTGTCTCTTGCCAAAACTCCAAAAACATAAAAAAACAGATGCAATATTGTAACAAATTCAATAAAGACTTAAAAAATGGCCCACATTTAAAAAAAAAAAACTTTAAAAACAAAGTCAGAATAGCATCAAGAAAGTGAAAAGACATACTACAGGAGAAAATATTTCATTATTTGGTAAGAGATTTGTATCTATACTATATAAAAAAAAAACCTCTTACCTCAATAATAAAGACAAACCAATTAAAAATGGGCACATTATCTCAACAGTTCTCCAAAGAAAATACACAAATAGCCGATAATCACATGAAAAGATACTGAATATCATTAGCCAGCAGACAAACCACGAGTTAACCACTTTATACCCACTAGCATGGCTATGATAGTAATTGAAACATGAAGATACTAGGTGTTTTGGAGGCTATGGTATACTAGAAATCCTCCTACACTGTGGTGGGATTGTAAAATGGTGCAGCACTTTGGAAACACTGGCAGTTCCTCAAAAGGTTGGGCACAGAGTTACCTATAAGCCCAAAATTCCACCCCTAAGTATATACTCAGGAGAATTAGCAATATAAGCTTGTACACAAATACTCATAATAGCATTAATCATAATAGCCAAAAAGTTCAAACAACCAAAATGCCCATTAACTGGTGAAAGAATAAATAAAAGGCATCCTATGCATGCACTGGGACATTATTCAGCAATGAAAAGGACTGGTATACTGACGCATGCTACAATATGAACGAACTTTAAAAATGCACTAAGTGAGAGAAACCAGCCACAAAGGATCACATGTGATTCCACGTACATCAAACATCCAAAACAGGCAAAACTAATGAAAGTAGATTAATGGTTATTTACTGCTGGGAACAATGGGGAAAGAGAACAGGGAATGCCTGCTAATGGGGTAAGTTTCTTTTGAGGGTGATGAAATGTTCTGGAATTAGACAGTGGCATTGTCTGCACAACTCTATGAACATTATAAACACCACTGAACTGTATATTTAAAACTGATGAACTACGTATCTCAAAAATACTATTTTTAAAGTCAGAGAGAAAGCAAAAATGGAAAAATGTTAACTAGTGAATCCAGAGTATTTTAAGTGTTCATTCCATCATTATTTCCCAATTTCTGTAGGTTTGAAATTTTTCTTAAGAAATGAGCAAAATACTGCTAACAAAATGTGGTTTGGTAAAATCAGCACTGACCTCAAGTAACAAAAATTTAATTTTTCAAAGGTGAGTGGATTCAATGATGGGAAGAGCAGGATGTGACCAAAATCAATAGACAAGTTACCCAATAAATCACAAAATCTACAGTTAAGGCACTCTCACCTGGTTGAGAGGTATCAGTCCATCCCCTCTTGGCTCGTACACAATAATCCCATCTCGTATTGGGGTCCTTGACAAACTGTCCAAGATCTCTGAACAGTTCACAGAAAGACATCTGGCTGGCGCGATAAACAGTGTAGTAGAGGAGGGCAGCCCTCCATAAAAAGGGGTCTTTTCTAAACAGGACACTGTGGATACTTGCCAGTCCTTCCTCTGTGGGGTTGTTTGGCTTTAGTTCAAGTTTTTTACGGCCAGTCCAACTGTTCCATGGCTGCTGAAGGTTGTTAATACCTCGAAAATAATGTGTGCCTACAGAAAAAATAAGGCACATGAAAAGCAAGAAATGCATTCTCATTTCAATTCTTCTCCAAGAAAAGATTCTACCAACAGTTCTAAAACCAAATTGATGTATACCTAACAAATCAAAACAAAGCAGAAAATGGCCTGACCCTAATGCCTTTGGGTTTGACCGAGGACACTGCCTTCAGAAGGATTGTATTTCTCATTGGAAGAGGTATAACTTTTAAGGCAATTTATTTTCTTTTTAAGAGAAGAATTATAGACTTGATATTTGAAAAGAATCTCAGAGGTCACTTAATTCCATTCCCTCAGTTGAAGATGGGTGAACTGGCAGATGCTTTGCTGTCTGAGCCACCAGGGAAGCCCGAACTGAAATCCAGAGGAGTTAAATGACTCTCCATTTACACGGTACCCTAAAAAATTTAATTTGAAGACACTAATATCTTCACTTTAAGTTCAAGTGACACCTAACAGTTTCATCACTTTTTGCCAAATACTACCAAGAAAAAAGTATTAAAAAAAAGGTGCTTGAGGTAATTTGTTATTACAACTGAGTAAGTGGAGAAGGGTGGTCACCTACCTATTTCATGCCTCAGCATTCCTTCCAGCCAGTGCTCTCGTGCAGTGGAAACATTGATGGTCAACGTTGGACATCCATTTACTACTGTCATGGAAGCTCTGGAAAGCAGGTCCTCAGTGAGATGAACTACAATCTAAGAAGCAAAAGTTAAAATACACACATATACAAGACGAAACATAGAAGGCAGGGGGAGAAAGTTTTCACAGACAATAGACCCATAAATTAACACCTTTTTCTTTTGTTTATACCAAGAAACCAAGAAGCTGAAATGCAGAATCAATCACTTTCCTTGGAATTTTGAGCTTTGGGAACTCAAGAACCTTTACTAGATTGAAAGAAAAGTAGATAGCTATGTAGAGGACACAGAGACTGTCCCTCTGCTCTGCTCTCAAATACAGTCCCTGGGATGAAATGATGCAAGGAAGGTGCAGGAGCCTAGTCACTGCTAGGTCAACGCTTACTTTGAGACTGAACACTAGGAACTGGCCATTAATAAGAAAGGCCACTGTGGCAAGTCTCTTCCTTAATAATTTTCCTAAAGCAATTCATATACTCCCACAAGCTACACAAAAATGCTAATAAGAGGAAAAATAAACTGAACACAACAATTCAATGCAACAAAAACTTAAACTTATATTTAATTAGAAATCTGGATGACTTATTCAATGAGTAAAACAATGTTGGGAAAACAAAACCTGCAGGAAAGAAAGAGAAAAACATGTAGCACTCACTGAGAGTTACAGTGTTCAGTCAACTCATCATGTTCACTCATGATTTCATACCTCACCCATGCAGCCTTCTTTCATCATGTACTTCCTAACATGACTCCAGATTCGAGTTTTAGACAGCAGGCTACCACCGGTGGCCTGTTCAAATTTTTCATAACTTCCATACTTTTGTAAAGTCAGTTCCATAATATTGATGGACTGTAAAAGAAACAGAGATAAAGTAAATTGTCTCCGATTACTCTGATGAGAGTAATGAGCTATATGCTTATCATGACCTGTTCTGTGTTTACTGATTTACAAATTAAATTGTAGCTAAGCACATTTTTCTAATCCTAAAGAGTTTTCACTCATTTTCACAAGTTTTTACAAAACACTTATGTACATACTTCTTAGCATGGGATAAAGGGGCTCAAGCACTGCACACCTGTCAATATCTAACAGGCTGAGTTCTTAGTTTCTCTTGGCTTCTCTAAGACCATCTCTTGGTTTTGCAGAACTCAGAAGGTATGTCTCCTGTCTAATTGCTAGTATATAATTAGCACCTGGATAAAGAAAAAAATATTTCCAATTTTTAAGAACACACAAAAGAATCAACCATTCGTCTGTGATGATCCTATAGAACTTGAAGTTCTCCTTTGGCAGAAAACACAGTCTCAACATTACTAAAAATACTTTTTATCTATCATTCAGGGCATGATATCTACTTCTCATGGGCATGACTATCTACTTCTCATTCTTCATAAATTTTCACATGAAAAGAATATGAATGTTGAGATCTTTTTCTCTAAACAGAAATATACAGAAAGACAGACTAAGAAAAGTAAGAAAACTGGTAAAAATCACAGATGATCAGCATCTATGGGAAAGCCACCAAAAAGGTAAACATAAGAATGGAAAATGCTATTGAAAGATCTTCTGGGAAAAACATCTAGAAAATTCACGTATATATCTTATATGAATGGTGACGGAAGCTAGAAAATTCAGACACCCGTTATATTAAGTCTAAAACTTCTAGCTGTCATCAGACTAGTAAAGAGATGAAAAGTGCAACCTCTAGAGTCACGCTACCTGAGCTGCCATCCTGGCTCTGCCACCTTCTGGCTGTGTGACTCTGAGCAAGTTACTTATTACTAAGCCTCCTTATTAGTAAATGAGGATAACTACAGTAATGTCTACTTCATGGTTCTGTTGAGAAGAACTACCAACCTCTGTAAAGCACAGTGGCAGATACAGGTAGTCAATACATCTCAATTATTACATCAGCAGTGTAATCACCACCAGTCTGTCATCATTCTTTATAAATATCACCACTGTAGATGACAGGCTCAACACAAAGACTACAGTAAAGCTCAGGCACTACAAGTTATAAGTAAACATATATATCCCCACTGGAAAATACATATTACTAATAAACTAGGCATGAATCATCAAGTTATCGTAACAAGAAATGGCTTCAACAGGTCTGCCTGGCTTCTGTTCCCAGAGTTATTGTGAAAAGCCTTGCATTTCAATTATAGCATGTGTTCTCAGTAGTGTCAGACTCTTTGCAACCCATGGACTGAAGCCTGCCAAACTCATCTGTCCCTGGAATTGTCTAGGCAAGAATACTAGAGTGGCTTGCCATTTCCTACTCCAGGGGATCTTCCAGACCCAGGGATTGAACCCACTTCTCCTGCACTAGCAGGAAGAATTCTTTACCACTGTGCCACCTGGGAAAACCTTGGTCCAAAAGCCAGAAGCACTGGAATTGTCCTGGAAACTGGTTTCAACTTCAGAATTTTGCCTGCCTCCAAGATGCGTGCACACTAAATCAGAATTTGCATTTTAACAACATTCCCCAGGTGATTCAGGAACACAGTAGAAAGCTAGGAGGGTCTCAGAGAATGGGAACACAGCAAATAACCCAGAGGCTAATTTACTTATCTGACAACCAGGATAATTAAAAGAACAAATTAGCATATAATTAAAAGGCCATTTTAGCAGATTAGCTAAGGTATTTGCATACACTGGTCTAAAGGTCACTGCTACTGCTGCTAAGTCGCAGCAGTCCGACTCTGTGCGACCCCATAGATGGAAGCCCACCAGGCTCCTCTGTCCCTGGGATTCTCCAGGCAAGAACACTGGAGTGGGTTGCCATTTCCTTCTCCAATGCATGAAAGTGAAAAGTGAAAGTGAAGTCGCTCAGTCGTGTCCGACTTTTAGCGACCCCACGGACTGTAGCCTACGAGGCTCCTCTGTCCATGGGATTTCCCAGGCAAGAGTACTGGAGCGGGGTGCCATTGCCTAGTCATCATTATATCAGAGTTAGAAGAAAGTGAGAAATTTTGCCTTAATTCCATAAGAGACAGAAGTGGTACTTCTATACTGGACTTACATTTAGACCTAAAAAAAGCTAAAGAATTTTTTTTATTGTAACTTGTGCTTATAAGTTTTTAAAAGTATCTACTTAATTTAGGAAAAATTAGCTTTTCTAGCATATGCTTACTCAGTAGGAAAATGTTATTATCTGGTTACTATTACAGCAGATACAAAACAGTCTAAAGAATTTAGAAAAACTTAAATACAGGTGATCCTGGTTATCACCAACAAATGGTACTTAATAGACGGCTAATAAGAATTCACAAAGTATTCATTTCTATTCATAATAGGGAACACAGATTTAATTGAAAATTTATCAAAAACAGAAGCAGAAGATATTAAGAAGAGGTGGCAAGAATACACAGAAGAACTGTACAAAAGAGATCTTCACAACCCAGATAATCACGATGGTGTGGTGTGATCACTCACCTAGAGCCAGACATCCTGGAAAGCAAAGTCAAGTGGGCCTTAGGAAACATCACTACGAACAAAGCTAGTGGAGGTGATGGAATTCCAGTTGAGCCATTTCAAATCCTGAAAGTTGATGCTGTGAAAGTGCTACACTCAATATGCCAGCAAATTTGGAAAACTCAGCAGTGGCCACAGGACTGGAAAAAGTCAGTTTTCATTCTAATCCCAAAGAAAGGCAATGCCAAAGAATGCTCAAACTACCGCACAATTGCACTCATCTCACATGCTAGTAAAGTAATGCTCAAAATTCTCCAAGCCAGGCTTCAGCAATACGCGAACCGTGAACTTCCAGATGTTCAAGCTGGTTTTAGAAAAGGCAGAGGAAGCAGAGATCAAATTGCCAACATCCACTGGATCATTGAAAAAGCAAGAGAGTTCCAGAAAAACATCTATTTCTGCTTTATTGACTATGCCAAAGCTTTTGACTGTGTGGATCACAAGAAACTGTGGGAAGTTCTTCAAGAGATCGGAATACCAGACCACCTGACCCGCCTCTTGAGAAATCTGTATGCAGGTCAGGAAGCAACAGTTAGAACTGGACGTGGAACAAAAGACTGGTTCCAAATAGGAAAAGGAGTCCGTCAAGGCTGTATATTGTCACCCTGCTTATTTAACTTCTATGCAGAGTACATCATAAGAAACGCTGGGCTGGAGGGAGCACAAGCTGGAATCAAGATTGCCGGGAGAAATATCAGTAACCTTAGATATGCAGATGATACCACCCTTATGGCAGAAAGTGAAGAACTGAAGAGCCTCTTGATGAAAGTGAAAGGAGAGTGAAAAGGTTGGCTTAAAGGTCAACATTCAGAAAACTAAGATCATGGCATCTGGCCGCATCACTTCATGGCAAATATGTGAGGAAAGAGTGGAAACAGTGGCAGACTTTATTTTTCTGGGCTCCAAAATCACTGTAGATGGTGATTGCAGCCATGAAATTAAAAGACGCTTACTTCTTGGAAGGAAAGTTATGACCAACTTAGCATATTCAAAAGCAGAGACATTACTTTGCCAACAAAGGTCCATCTAGACAAGGCTATGGTTTTCCCAGTGGTCACGTATGGTTGTGAGAGTTGGACTATAAAGAAAGCTGAGCGCCGAAGAATTGATGCTTTTAAACTGTGGTGTTGGAGCAGACTCTTGAGAGTCCCTTGGACTGCAAGGAGATCCAACCAGTCCATCCTAAAGGAGATCAGTCCTGGGTGTTTATTGGAAGGACTGATGTTGAAGCTGAAACTCCAATACTTTGGCCACCTGATGTGAAGAGCAGACTCATTTGAAAAGACCCTGATGCTGGGAAAGATTGAGGGCAGGAGGAGAAGGGGACGTCAGAGGATGAGATGGTTGGATGGCATCACCGACTCGATGGACATGGGTTTGGGTGGACTCTGGGAGCTGGTGATGGATAAAGAGGCCTGGCATGCTGCAGTTCATGGGATCGTAGAGTCAGACACGACTGAGCGACTGAACTGAACTGATCCTGAAAAAGTACCCTAACAAATATAAGATTAAAAAATTACATTGGCAGTTTAACAACACTAGGGAAACCTTGTTCCTATCAACTATTACATACATCAAAGAAAGAATAAAAATAGTGGGAGCTTTTTTGGAGAAGGGAAGTAATTTTTCTCTCCAAGTGCCATACAATAGCGCATCATTTCTTTCACTGCATGACTACATGCACCAACATGGTAGCAACCCTACATGGGAGCTACACAGATGGTCCCGAAAGCTTAGCTGAATATGTCATATTCAATCATTCTTCACTGAAGTGTCCATCCTGTTGTCATCTCTAGAATTTTTTTTTATTAGTTTTCCACTGGTTCAACCTAGACACATTTGTCAGTGATCACACAGATTTCTAATATCCTTCACTGACTTTCCAATCCATTTGCATTAGACTCCAAAATAGAGACAGTGGTTGGATAGGTGAATAAATTCAAGTTTTAAGAGACAAGTCAGCAGTGTTCAGTGGTTACTTCATCAGTGAGTACTTTTGTGTGACAAGAATTTCTGCTTCGTTATGCAACCTCCTACAGGCCACACAGATTTTACAAGTATGATTTCAACTTTGGAAAAAAGAAAAGGCAATAAGCAATTTAAAAAGGCACAAAGAAGCCTGGAAGGTACACCCAAATGCTACATGATATGATGTTCATCTTTGGGAAAGGGTAATGTGCTACACTGATGTTTGTTTGCACTTTACAGGACTTGCTTAAATTGTTTACAATATGCAAAGGAAAAAAATCATTTTTTCTAGTTTCCCTGAGGTATGGTTGACAAAAATTGCATAATGATGTGTTTAAGGTATATAATGTGATGATTATATATATATATACACACACACACACACACAGTGGAATGAATACTACAATCAAATTGATTTACAAATCCATCACCTCACATATGCAGTGGGAACATCTAAGATCTTAGCAAATTTCAAGTATAAAATATATTATTATTACCTATAATCATTATGCTGTATTTCAGATACTCAGGACTTATTACAAGTTTATAACTGAATTTTGGTACCCTTAGATCCACACCTTGCCACAAGCTTTTATTTTTTAAAACAGGAAAAAAAAAAGTTCATCCTTTCCCCCTAGAGCTCAGAGAATCAATATCTATACCACTTTGAGAATCAAACTCTCACATACCTTCACATGGTTGATACTTTTAAGAGGCAATAAATTTCATGTCAAATCTCTTTTCTCCATTAATATCATTTAAGTTAATCAGAAAACTACATCTCCCAATATTATTTGATGGGAGATTCAAACAAGCATCAGGGAATTCCCCAAACACCACTTTCAATTTGTCACTCAGAATATCCCTTTCCTATCTTCAAATGTATCGCCACCACTTCTTTAACTTCCAATGACATTCAAGTATTAAAAGGAAAAAAGTTCAAGTTAATTTAACCAATTTATAACATAAATCACATATCTAATTAAAGATTTTTCACCTCCCCTAGGCAAGGCCTGGTCTGGGGCCTAAAGAACTTTCACTAGGAAAGGAAGGCATAATCAGTGATTTGAGTCCTCCTAATAAGAAGCACAAGCTGGAATCAAGATTGCCAGGAGAAATATCAATAACCTCAGATATGCAGATGACACCACCCTTATAGCAGAAAGTGAAGAGGAACTAAAAGCCTCTTGATGAAAGTCAAAGAGGAGAGTGAAAAAGTTGGCTTAAAGCTCAACATTCAGAAAACTAAGATCATGGCATCTAGTCCCATTACTTCATGGCAAATAGATGGGGAAACAGTGGAAAAGTGTCAGACTTTATTTTTGGGGGCTCCAAAATCACTGCAGATGGTGACTGCAGCCATGAAATTGAAAGATGCTTACTCCTTGGAAGGAAAGTTATGACCAACCTAGATAGCATATTGAAAAGCAGAGATATTACTTTGCCAACAAAGGTCTGTCTAGTCAAGGCTATGGTTTTTCCAGTGGTCAGGTATGGATGTGAGAGTTGGATTGTGAAGAAAGCTGAGCGCTGAAGAATTGATGCTTTTGAACTGTGGTGTTGGAGAAGACTCTTGAGAGTCCCTTGGACTGCAAGGAGGTCCAACCAGTCCATTCTAAAGGAGATCAGCCCTGGGTGTTCTTTGGAAGGAATGATGCTGAAGTTCCAGTACTTTGGCCACCTCATGCGAAGAGTTGACTCATTGGAAAAGACTCTGATGCTGGGAGGGATTGGGGGCAGGAGGAGAAGGGGACGACAGAGGATGAGATGTCTAGATGGCATCACTGACTCGATGGACATGAGTTTTAGTGAACTCTGGGAGTTGGTGACGGACAGGGAGGCCTGGCGTGCTGTGATTCATGGGGTCACAAAGAGTCGGACACGACTGAGCGACTGAACTGAACTGAATCTCTCCCCCATTTCCCTTCAGCATATTGAATATTCAGTACTTTTAATATATTCTGTGGCTCAGCGGGTAAAGAATCTGTCTGCAAATGTAGGTGACACTGGAGACGTGGGTTTGATCCCTGGGTCAGGAAGATCCCCGTGAAGTAGGAAATGGCAGCCCACTCCAGTATTCTTGCCTGGAAAATGCCCTGGACAGAGGAGCCTGGTGGGCTACAGTCCATGGGGTCACAGAGAGTCGGACATGACTGAGTGAGTGGGCTTTTTGTTTGTGTACTGAATATAGTCAGTATATGGAAGAGGGAGTGAACAATTCCTGTATAACTGGTTCAGCTGTGGTCCTTCTCCTTTGACTATAATGCTACGGCAGGCCTTTTATAGAAGGTGCCTCCACTGCACAGCTACTGACCAACTTCCTCCAACAGAATCTATCCAAGAAGCCCCCCTCAAGTAGACTACTACCAAAACAACTTTTACGAAATTTAAAAGCACAACAGACCTTAATCAAAAAACAAGAAAAAATTTCAAGGAAACAATCTAACCTGGCATGTAAAAGAAAATGACCAACATACAAAACCTAAAGTCAGCAGAAGTAAGGAAAGAATAAAGATTAGGGAGGGCTTCCCTGGTGGCTCAGACAGTAAACAATCTGCCTCCGATGTGGGATACCCAGGTTCGTCCCCTGGGTCAGGAAGATCCCCTGGAGAAAGGAATGGCAACCCACTCCAGTATCCTTGCCTGGAGAATCTCATGGACAGAGGAGCCTGGTGGGCTACAGTCCATGAGGTCACAAAGAGTAGGACACAACTGAGTAACTAACACTTTCTTTCAAAATTCTAAAGGGAGGGGATAATGAGCTTTTAATAACAATGATAATAATGATAACCCCTCCTTCCTAGAAAATCATTATCATTCAGATAGCCCTTGCACTGGAAAACCAAGGCAACTTGACATGACTGAGCAACTGACACTTTCTCTTTCTTCACACTCCCTAGTGGCTCAGTGGCGAAGAGTCTTCCTGCCAATGCAGGAGATCTGAGTTCAATTCCTAGTCTGAGAAGATCCCACATGCCTTGGAGCTAAGCCCGTGCATCACAACTATTGAACCTGTGCTCCAGAGCCTGGGAACTGCAACTCCTGAGCCCACATGCTCAACTCCTGAGCCCACACTCTGCAGAGCCTGTGCTCCACAACAAAAGCAGCCACCACAATGAGAAGCCCACGCACAGTGCAGGCCCCACCTGCCACAGCCAGAGAAAAGCCTGAGTGGCAATGAAGACCCAGCACAGACGAAATACATAGAATTAAAAAATAAAGATTAGGGAGGAAATAAAATAGATACTAAAAACAATTGAAAAAAAATCAACAAAAACAAGAGCTGGTTCTTTAAAAGGGTAAACAAAATTAACCTCTAGCCAGAAGAAATGAGAGAGTACCCAAACAAAATAAGAAATGAAAAAGGAGAAATCTTGAGTGATACACAGAAATACAAAAAACCATAAAAGAATACTATGAACAATTAAATGGCAGCAAATTTGACAACCTAGAAGAAATGGACAACTTTCTAGAAACATACAGCCTGCCAAAACTGAATCAAGAAAAACAATTTGAAGAGACGGATCACTAGAAGTGAAATGGAATCTGTAATCATAAAAAGAAGCTTCCTACAAATCAAAGTCCAGGACCTGATGACTTCACAGGTGAAGTCCACCAATCATACAAAGAACTAATACCAGTTCTTCTCAAACTCTTCCAAAAGACTGAAGTGGAGGAACATTCCCAAAGACATTCTATAAGGCCACCATCACCCTGAACCAAGACCAGACAAAGACACCACCAAAAAAGAAAATTACAAGCCAGTATCTTCAATGAATATAGATGCAAAACTTCTCAACAAAATATTAGCAAACCAAATCCCAACAACACATAAAAAAAGATCACACACCATGACCAAGTGGGATTCATCCCCAATTCACAAGGATGGTTCAGTATACACAAAATCAACCACATTACACCACATTAACGAAAGTAAAAAGCCACGTGTATCTCAACAGATGCAGAAAAAGCACTTAACAAAATTCAACATCCATTCATGATAAAAACTCTTACCAAAGCAGGAATAGCGGGAACATATCTCAACATAATAAAAGTCATTTATGACAAACCCACAGATAATATAATACTCAACAGTGAAAAGCTAGAGGCCTTCCCACTAAAATCTGGAACAAGTTAAGGATTCCCACTCTCACCACTTCTCTTCAACACAGTATTGGAGGTCCTAGCAGCAATCGGACAAGAAAACGAAGGAAAAGGTATCCAAATTGGAAAGGGAAAGATAAAATTGTCACTATATGCAGATGATATGATACCAGAAATAGAAAACCCTAAGGACTCCACACAAAAACTAGGCAAAACATTCTCTGACATAAATCATACCAATATTTTCTTAGGTTAGTCTTCCAAGGAAATTGAAACAAAAGCAAAAATAAACAAATGGGACATAATCAAACTTACAAGCTTTTGCACAGTAAAGAAAACCGTTTTTAAAAAAATGAAAAGATAACTTATGGAAGAAAAATTTGCAAATGATGCAACGGACGAGGTTGTAATCTTAAGATGTATAAATAATATCCCATACAACTCAACAATAAAAAACCCAGTTGAAAAATGGGCAGATGACCTTAATAGACATTTCCCCAAAGAAGACATACAGATGGCCAGCAGGCACATAAAAAGATGCTCAACACCACTAATTATTAGAGAAAAGCAAATCAGAACTACAATGAGGTACCACCTCACACTGGTCAGAATGGTCATCATTTAAAAGTCTACAAATAACAAATGTTGGAGAGGGTGTGAAGAAAAGGGAACCCTCCTATGCTGTTGGTGGGAATGTAAGTTGGTTCAGTCCAAGGAAAGAAGTATGGAGGTTCCTCAGAAAACTAAAAAGAGAATTACCACATGATCCAGCAATCCCACTCCTGGGAATATAACTGGACAAAACTATAATACAAAAAGATACACGCACCCCTATGTTCATAGCAGCATGGTTCACAATAGCCAAAATATGGAAACAACTTAAATGTCCATCAACAGATGAATGGATAAAGATGGTGTGTTACATATATACAATGGAATACTGCTGGGGCATAAAAATGAACACTAATGTCATTTGTAGCAACATGGAAACAACTAGATTATCATACTAAGTGAAGTCAGAAAGAGAAAGACAAATAGCATATGGTGGTAGTGGTTTAGTCACTAAGTCGTGTTCGACTCTCTGTGGCCCCATGGACTATAGCCTGCCAGGCTCCTCTGTCCATGGGGTTTCTCAGGCAAGAATACTGGAGTGGGTTGCTATTTCCTTCTCCAGGGGATCTTCCTGACCCAGAGACTGAACCCACGTCTCCTGCATCGCAGGCATTCACAGGTTCTTTAGCACTGAGCCATGTGGAAAGCCCCATATTACATATGATATCACTTACATGTGGAATATAAAATGTAGAACAAATGAACCTATCTATAAAAGAGAAACAGACTCAGAGAAAACAGACTTGGGCTTGCCAAGGGGGAAGAAGGGCGAGAGAGGAGGACCAGGAGTTTCAAGAAATGGTGCTGGGATAACTGGATATAAATAAAAGAATAAAATCGGACCCCTACCACATATCACATACAAAAATTAACTCAAAATGTATCAAAGACATAAATGTTAGAGCTACACACAAAACTCTTAGAAGAAAGCATAGGCACACATCTCATGACCTTGTATTAGGCAGTGGCTTCTTAGATACGACACCAAAACATCAACTAACGAAACAGGTAAGCTGGACTTCATCCAAATTAAAAGCTTTTATGCTTCAAAGGTCACCACCAAGAAAGTAGGAAGCCAACTCACAGAATGGGAGAAAAGTTTACAAATTTCGTATCTGAAAATGACATATCTAAAATATATTAAGAATTCCTATAACTCAATAATAAAAATACAAATAATCCAATTTAAAAAGTGGGCAAAAGATCCAAACACAGTTCTCCAAAGAAGATATACAAATGACCAATAAGCTCATGAAAAGATGCTCAACACCATTAGTCATCAGAGAAATACAAATTAAAACTACAATGATATAGTACTTCACACCCACTAGAATAGCTATAAAAACAAAAACGAGTTGACCAAAAAAGAAGAAAAGAGTTGACAACGATGTGGAGAAACTGAAACTCATACACTGTTGGTGGGAATGTAAAATGATGCAGTATTTTGGAAAAGTTTTCCTTAAAAGGTTAGACACAGTTCCCATATGACCCATTATATATGATCTCTGATCTCCTACCATATGACCAACTACCATATAATCTACTATTAATACTAGGTATATACCCAGGATGACCAAGATCATGTTCACACAAAAATCTGGACACAAATGTTCATCGCAGCGTTGTTCATAACAGCCAAAAGGTGGAAACAATCTAATTATCAACTGATGAATGGACTAATACAATGTGGTATCTATTATCCAATAATAAAAAGTACTGAAACATGCTATGATATGGACTAATCTTGAAAACAGGCTAGACATGCTAAGCAAATGAAGCCAGTCACAATGAACCATGTACTGTGTGACTCCATTTATCTGAAATGTCTGCAACAGTTAAATCCACAAAAAGAAAAATAGACTGATGGTTGTCTAAGGCTGGATGGGGGTGGGAGTGTTGGTGAGAAATGGTGAGTCACTTCTAATGAGTACAGGGTTTCCTTTTTCAGGTGATAAAATGTTCTCAAATTTGATAGTGATAATGACTACATAATCCTAAGCATATTGACAATCACTTAACTGTACACTTTAGATGGATTAACTACATGGCATGTGAATTACAGTCATAAAGCCATCATTTAAAAAACAAATAGTAATCAAACAGCACAGTATAATATTTAAACCACTAATTCAGAAAATGAAAAATCTCTGTAGAAAACTTACAGCACTATCTTGTATGATATAGCCAACTTTCTGAAAAAACTCAAGACTGTTGAATGATCTACTTTTGGTTTACTTGCTGATTCTGTTGCTGTTCAGCAATTTGGAAATCTCATCATCAGTCAAAAGCCACTTCAACAGTCATGTGCTAAAAACCTATTTCCCTTTTCAAATGCAGCTATCACTCAGTGAAAAGCTATACACAACAGGGACACTAATACAAGCCTTGCTGACACTGTGGAAAGCCTAGAAGTCAAAAGACCTGGTTTTATGTTGGTGCCCTACCTTTTACTGACTGTGTGATCTTAGCTCTGTCATTTCACCTTTCAGGTTTAGTTTCTTCAACAGCAAAATGGAGATGAAAATCTTTGCCCTACTTACCTAATAGGGTTGGTGTGAGGATGAAATTAGAGATAGACACAGAGACTAAAAGAGGGGAGGGAGAGAAAGAGAAAGAGAACTTGTTTGTCGTCTGTTTCCCAAATGACTGTGGGCTTCTCCGGTGGCTAAGTGGTCAAGAACCTGTCTGCTGACGTGGTTTGATCCCCGGGTCTAGAAGATTTCCTGGAGGAGGAAATGGCAACCCACTCCAGTATTCTTGCCTGGGAAATTCCACGGACAGAGGGGCCTGGCAGGCTATAATCAATGAGGTCCCAAAAGAATAGGACATGGCTTAGAGACTAAACCACAGAGGAAACAGAAGAGCATCCTTATATAACAGTGTTTTTAGAAACACTGCGCTGTCCCCCCAAAGAAACATACACGCCCAATGAACTTGACCCTGAGTCACAAATTTGGATCTACTGTTTGTAGAGTATTTCATTGAATTTCTAGCATACCATTAATAACATCTTTCATTCATTCATCTTTATGGTTACTTTCTTTCTGCCAATCCCTGCTTTTATGTTTCTATTTTAGAATCTTTTAGAATCTAATTCCAAGCCTGACCATTAGACTGACAGAGATTACACTGAAATTTACATAGTTTAATAATATTCTGTTGGATATATGAATAAAATTTTGTGAAAACACAAAAAGGTAAACTATAGCGGGGCCCTAGGAAACAGATGATATTCCAGGTAGAGGGGGATGATATTGTCAAAAGCATACACAAAGCAAAGAAAGTGAAATACAGAGCTTTCAGGCTAGACAGGCACCAGGAAACTCATTTATTTAGTGCCAGGAACTAAATGAGATTGGAAATCTAAATGAGCTTTTCAATCTAAATGAGATTTTGATTTTGAGATTTTCAATCTCTGTGAGATTCTGGGAACAGTTGAAATAAATAAAATACACTTTTGTAAAAGAGGTTAGTCTCGTGGTAAAGGCAAAAAAAGAAACTTAAGGATGATAACAGAGTGATACATTTCGTGACAGACAATCTGCACAAGATGCTGTGGGAGTCCAGAGCTGACTTTGGAAACCTAAGCCTGAGCGAGATCAGGAACCATGAAAGACCTGCAGGCCATGGTAAAAATTCTGGACTTTATCCTGAATTACGAGCAGCTCTGAAGTTTTGCAGGAAGGAAAGTGACACAATCAGATTTGTACCTTAGACACTGACAGTAGTGTGGAGAGCAGGAGAACCTGCATTTGCCAATAATTCAGTTTTCTGTAAGATAGATTGTTAAACTGTGACCAGATTATAATAAAAAGAAAAATATTTGGATAAATTATATTCTACATATGCAGAACCCAGGAAATTAGATCCGAGACACTGAGTCTGCCTTAAATGAAGGAACAAGTGAAAGAACACAGAGGACAAAGAAAACCGTCACCTACAGCCTTCCCCTCAATCCCCTTCTGCCCCTTCTGTCTTCAGGGTTAGGGGAAGTTTGGATGTATACAATGTTAAGTGGGAGAGTGAGAGGGTAAATGCTACCAAGAGAAGATATTTGTAAACAGTACAAATTAGTACTGCAAACTCTTCTTTCACTACCTACAAGGAAGAAGTAGATATTCAAGCTGTTTTGGAGAAAAGAATTTAAGATAAGAACCTGAGATTGCAGGTTAGGCAAGTTTTCAAAGGCACATCAATGAAGTGTTGTTTCAATGTCATCAAGGTCATACCTTCTTCCAAGGACACACAATCTGATTGGGGTGTTTCCATCTCTGTAAGAAAATCTTCCTTGATACTAGGTTAAGAAATGACCTTACGTCTCCAATCTAATACACAAAACTACTATGAGAGGTACTAAACTCAAAACAATCTTTTAACTTTAATGAATCTGGAAGAAGGCTTGTGATTTGCTCAACAAAAAACTGTGTCACCTAAGGAGAAGTATAGTTTAAAGAAGGCTTGCTTTTCCCTCCCCCTTTATAGTCTGGACAACTTGAGGTCTACCAACACAAAATACCTTAATACTAATACAATTAAAACATGGCCTCAAAGAAATTTTATATCAAGACATATTATCAGTGAAGGTATTTGATTTCCAATGGTGTTATTTCTACCAAAAAAGGAAAATGAACACTTGCTTGTTTTAGAACACAATGTCATTTTATGTATTATGCATGCACTTTATCTAATAATAAATTACCTATTCCATTTTCACTATAAACTCCAAAAGCAAGACATTTTCTGAGGACCACATTTAAAAATCTTTATGCTATGCTATCACTGGCCTCAAAACAGAGCTTATGTGTAATAGATCTGGTCAATGAGAGGTGGCAAACAGGCAACCCAAGGGATGACTGTGGCCCACAAACAGGTTTTATTGGTCTGAACAACTTTTTTTTTCTTTAAATTAGTTGTCAACATTTACAAATTGGAAGACTTTGTATAAAATTCAAGTTATCTATCTTCTCTTACAATTTCTGAGGATATGATACACTAGACCCCAGCTGCTCTCTGGTTTCCAGTTGCCTACAGTGCCCAGACAACTCCCTGCAATCATTTATGATCCTTGCTCAGATCCTACACATGTGACTCTAGATGTATAAAGTCTGCTAACCAGGAAGAAAAAAAGTCAGAATTTATTTCCTAGCATAATGAAGCTGGGCTTCCCTGATAGCTCAGTTGGTAAAGGATCTGCCTGCAATGCAGGAGACCCCAGTTCGATTCCTGGGTTGGGAAGTCCACTGGAGAATGGATAGGCTACCCACCCCAGTATTCCTGGGCTTCCCTTGTGGCTCAGCTGGTAAAGAATCTGCCTGCTATGCAGGAGACCTGAGTTTGATCTCTGAGTTGGGAAAATCCCCTGGAGAAGGGAAAGGCTATCCACTCCAGTATTCTGGCCTAGAGAATTCCAAGGACTGTATAGTCCATGGGGTGGGTCGCAGAGAGTCGGACACAACTGAGCAACTTTCACTTCACTTCATAATGAAGTTGGTCCATCTAGATACTTACTTTGAATATCTGAACTCTATAAATGAAAATGCAATGGTATTCCACAGAATGGTAAGCATTACGTTATTTCAATGGAGGAAAAAAGTTGGAATTCTTTTCTCTAAATACCTCTGAGATTTTATGATAACTCTATCAAGCTACCTTTGATAGCATGGACCATTAACTTTCATTTACTTCAAGAACTATATTTAGGATACTCTAATTACATAAGCAGAACAGCTTTTTTTCAGTTAGGCAGATGTAGAATATATTAATACCAAGTAATATCCTAACTCTTAAATAATATGGTTATGATGGAAGTGGTCTTTTTGAGAGACATCAAATACCTTTAAAAAATCAATTGTTTTTTGCAGCTTGCTTTCTCAACTGGTACTGTTTCACTCGTGTACATAGCTTTTTATAAGAATTACAAGTTTGTGTCACTCAATGTTTTGTTACTACCAATATGCCTGCACTTGGTAACACTATGACTTTGTACTCAGTCTCCAAGCTGTTGGAACCCCTGTCTGCTCTGAGGTATACAGTTCCTTTCCTGATGACTACTCTCCTTTCCAGAAGGTGCCTTGTCTGTGCTTTCCCCTCAAGATGCTGCTGGACTTCTGGTGACAAGAGCCAATTTTACAATCCAATAATGTTAAGTGTAATACCTTCCTACTAAGTTTCAGGTTCTCACATTAAAAATTTTTGCCCCCATACTACATACTCATGTAAACATGGTTGCCAGAGAGTCAGTAAGGAATTTACATTTTCCTAAAGATACGTTGTGAGGTTTAATGAGAAAGTCACATGAATTTAATATAAAATATAGATTTGCTCACACCCTGATTTCCTTGGTTATTCTCTTCCCATTTCTGCTGTTAGGCTACATTCTCAGTAACCTTAGTTTAAAAAGCATTCTTTAGAATTGTCAAGTTGAACACACATTGTAGAAAGAAGAACTGCATTGAAGTGGTTTTTTTCCACTAGGTTTTGCACTTAGAAAAACAAATCTCACTTACTTATAAAGTTAATTTTAGCAAACCAAAATATTTGCCAATTATGGGTTGAGTTAATAAAGCACTGATATCGGAAGTAAAAGAATCTTCAGTTAACACAGCAGGCAGAAACTGAGCTTTTCTGTGATTAACACATGATGTGGAAAGATAGTTAGACATTTTAACAAAATACATGACACAACTGAATACATAAGGACCTGAAATGGAATCTTTAAGTGATCAGCCATAGAATTTTGTGGGCTGGAACTTAGGTGTGTGGTCCTAGAAAGGGCTCTCAAGGATCACTGAGTCCATTCCCCTCTATATATGAGGAAAATGAAGCAGAGACTGCAATGTTTACATGAGTATATAGTATGGGTGCAAAAATTAAAAACAGAAACATTCTGCACCACAGTGTACAAGAAAAACTTCAGAGATCGGGTCTACCTCTCCTCTAGGAAGAGCAAGAGTCCTAAAAATCAATCATAAGTCAAAGAATACTTTTTTAAAGAAGGCAATTCTTCAATTTCTTAATTTATATGTCTAATAAACCTCTTAAGACAGTGATTCTTATAAATAGCTATAAGATCCATTTCACTATTGGCTAAGAGGGTTATGTTTCAAAATACTGAAAAGATTAACATTTATGGAGTGCTCTGATATGCTAAGATGGAAGGATGAAAAAGACATTTTACTGTATGTTTTTTACGTTTTTTTTTTTACAAATATATCTACACACTTCTTCTAGTAATTACAAGCCCTTACCACCTGTTCTTCATTCATACTGCTGCTGCTGCTAAGTCGCTTCAGTCGTGTCTGACTCTGTGAGACCCCATAGACGGCAGCCCACCAGGCTCCCCGGTCCCTGGGATTCTCCAGGCAAGAACACTGGAGTGGGTTGCCATTTCCTTCTCCAATGCATGAAAGTGAAAAGTGAAAGGGAAGTCACTCAGTCGTGTCCAACTCTTCATGACCCCATGGACCGCAGCCCACCAGGCTCCTCCGTTCATGGGATTTTCCAGGCAAGAGTACTGGAGTGGGGTGCCACTGCCTTCTCCATCATTCATACTAACATTCTTCAATACTTAACCCCACACCCCATCTTTCCTAACTGCATCTTC
This sequence comes from Capra hircus, assembly GCF_001704415.2. NCBI lineage: Eukaryota > Metazoa > Chordata > Mammalia > Artiodactyla > Bovidae > Capra > Capra hircus. The sequence goes on from NC_030811.1 coordinate 59,323,885, forward strand.
TCCAGTGGTTACAAGATAAGATGCCTGGAACCAAATCGAAGGTTTCAAAGAGTTTTCTTCTTTATAAATCACTTCAGTGGATTATTTTCGCTTAGATGGTGGATGTTAAACATCACTTCCTTCTACAACCTCCACTTCCATTAATATGGATAATCAAAAACTGATTGTATTGGCAAATAACAACTGTTTGTGGCTTTTTCTGTTGCTGTGTTTTCCACTTACTATGGCTAGTGAAGCAGCATCACAGCAGGAAAGCTAAGATGACTGCCTTGATGAGAACTATTCGAGAAGGAGGGAGCAGGGAATAATCTTGCCATTTTATCCAATCCATACCAATGTTTCCCTCCATTAATATGGATAATCAAAAACTGATTGTATTTGCAAATAACAATTATTTTGAAAAATGTAATGCCTTAGAAAAACAATGGATATACTACTTCACTGAAGACATTTTGAAAGTTCAATTATTTTGTTTCAGTTGAAAATAAATTTTATTTTAACCCTCTTGTCAATTCTCAGTTGTGTATACTTCACATGAAATAGAAAGGAAACAGAAGAAATGCGATGAGGACAGTGGTCAACAGAGAAAAGGTATATATTGTGGGAGCCGCAGAATCCCATGGACAGAGGAGCATGGCGGACTACAGTCCTTAGGGCCACGAAGACTCAGACACAACTGAAGCAACTTAGCACACATGCATGTGGGAGCTGTAAATGTTTCTGCTTTTTCCCTGGCAGAGTCAAAGGGGCATGGGGAGAGAAGTCAGTCATCTACAATGCTATGACAGCCTTTGGGGGCACTCTGTACTTGCTTCTTTCAATTTACTCAGTTTACAGTCTAGGCACCCAGGTTTAACCTTGCTACTCTTTCCAAGGCACTAAATGACGATTTATTATGGAGTTGAGACTGCAGCTGTAGCTGGAAGATGGGGATGGGTGCCGAAACAGCAGAAGGTAAACACTCATCTTAAAGCTTCACAAAAAATCAGCAACTAATAATCACTCTTTCACAGGTGGGCCCAAGCTCAGTTTGTAAATAGCAACCCCTGAAACTGTGCCATACAATGGTCCTTTACAAAGCTGTAAGAAGCCAGACCTTATAACTCACCAGGAGTCTTAAACTGACAACGACTATAGCCCACAGAGATGTTTTACTTGAGCAATACTGAGCTTTATTATTATTTTTTTTTAGTATTGAGTTTTGTATTCTTTTTTCTAAAATCTGAATGTAAATGCCCTAAAAAAAAAAAAATTAACCTAAGCCCATTTCTTACATCCTGTAAAGTCTGCAGGAAACCAGAAGTAGCCTTAAAAGAATCCTTTCACAATGAAGTCACAGGATGCAATTAACTTCTCCAGCAATTGAGTTGTAAAGAACATGTAAAGACTGGTCTACTAATGAAACTGATTACACATTCAATTCCCAAGATTTTTTTTATCATAGGCTAGTCACATGAGCACCCCTATGCCTAGAAAATCTAAAATTCCAGGCTCCCAAAAGGAAAAGAGGTATTCAATAACATACTGTTTGTACAATGAGGCATGGCAAGCTCCTCTTACCACTTAGGGAAAGTTTATTTCAGTATAGGAAAAACTGTTCAATAGACAAGTTCCCAGACACTAGGCTCCAATTAATCTTGCAACAAAGGCTTTCTAACGATGGTAGTCTCAGGCCTATTCTCTTAACTCCTCTTACATATCTTTACCATTTCTTCCTTGACAGCCAGCGGGGTAGCCTCAATCCAGGGTCTTTACCCAACACCTCAAAGCCTTCCTTCTCCCCCCATTTTCTAATCACTTATGATCCCCACTGCTCCAGCTTTACTAACAAGAACATAATTCAAACTTTAATTTATAAGCCAAACAAAAGTTAACTTATTTTGCCTATGTTATTAAACTATCACTCGACCAATCAGGGCTTCCAGCTAACAGGATACTAGCCATGATCTACAATGAGATATGATTCCAGTTAGAGTGGGAAATCAGTGACTTAAGCTACCCACTGGCTTTATCATATAAACATGTAATTTTCATTTGACTGCTGGACATACTGCCGAGGATTCCTATCATTGCCCTGAAGACCCTTCCCATCTTGTTCAATAATGTGCTGGGTGTGAAGCCATTATGGGTTTGATACCTACATTTTCCAGGATGGTCAGGCACAAAGAAGGGAGGCAGAATGTACTGGCTGCCAGGTCACTGCTCAAATGTGCTACACTATGGCTTTACTTCTGACTCATTGGTGAGGAGACACCTGACCCTGCACATCTTTCAGCATTTTCTCATCCCAGATCCCTTGCTCTTTCCTGCAAAGGTCCACAACCTCAGAAAACAGACATTCTCAGCTTCTGACTCTCAAGTGTTGAGGAGCTGAGAGGAGCTGAGACTCACAACGGCTGCCAGCAAGAGGCTAAGCAGTGTTCAGCAGGCTCCACGTGGAGTTATTTTCAAGTCCTGCAGCCCATGCTAGATGCTCTGAACCACCTAAAGGGCCCGAGTACCTCCTGAGGAACCTACTGCCTAGACTAGAAAAAAAACTGAGTCCTGGAACTCCTTGACATTTTTGGCGCAACCAATTAGGAGTGAACAGAACCTGGGCACTACCTTGGTTCCACTACCGTAGACTTATCTGGCCTGGATTTACCATTGCTCTGCCAATCTGTGCACTAAAGAGAACCACAGTCACTGTCCAACAACAATACAGATTGCCTGCCTTGGAACGATCCAGATCATGAAACTTACAAGACTACCAGCGAGGGGTTGGTAAGGCCTCAAGGGTGGAGGCCAGAGACCAGTTTGGCCACCCTGACCCCTCTGAGGAGCACAATTCTAAGCCCTGAAACTAGGCCTGAAGCTGCTGCTTTAACTTCATAGCTGGGAAGGGGAAGGATGTATAATGTCAGAATTCATTCAGATGCTAAGTAGGAACTTAAGCATATTTTATGGGGGCCCTGTTCTGATGAATCTCCTTTATTAGATTAAAGTGGTTTGAAGTACATTTGGCTTTTGTTGTGATCATTCTTCCAAATGGTGGCATTTGAAGTATTTAATACCAGCCAGCTAGGATTGCTGGTCCTATTTAGAAGTCTCAAATGACCCATAAGATGTTGGAATTGGGCTAAAATAAAGATTGTAGGGCCTGAAACCAAGCACCATCAATTCTCAATCTTTGGAGCTGCTGATGCTTCCTAACTCCCGTCCAAGGACATGCAAGAGCATTCATTTTAACCGAATAGTGGGAAATCCCTTTACCAACTGGTAGGGCTTGCAGGAAGACTCCAAATTAAATACTGATAAAGAAATCTCAGCCATCTCTTTTAGCATTAAGGGGGAAAAACACAATAGCATTTTTATATTACTGTCAATTTTAAGGGAATGTAATACACACTACTGTATATAAAACAGATAACTAATAAAGACCTATTGTATAGCACAGGGATCTCTGCGCAATATTCTATAATAACCTATATGGGAAAAGAGTCTAAAAGAAAGTATATTCATATGTATAACAGATATACTTTTCTATACACCTGAAAAAATACTATAAATCAACTATACTCCAATTAAAAAGCGGGGGGGCGGGGGGATGCACTTTCCTGAGCAACTAAAACAAAGAAAAAAAAAGCTTTAAAAGACTGGCCAGATTTCATATAATCTATAACAAACAATAAAAAAATTTGCTGGCCACAAGTCCAAAGAACTTGCACTGCAGCAAAATGCTAAAACAGGGCATCTGCTAAAGACAAATGGAATCATGTGGCTTCATGGAGCCTACAGATTTTCAACCAGTGATGAAGCCAAGTTGAACCTAATGCATTATAAAAACCCTATACAAAGTTAATTTAACCAAATGTAGTCTGCTTTTAAGATCTTAGCTCTATGCCCTGAAGGTAAATATCAGCCAATTTCTCCTCAAAAACTTAAGCAGATTTTGAAGTTCATAAGACCTTAACACAAAAAACTATGTGCTAAATATCTAAATTGAGCAATTGGAAAGAGATGCTTTTGTCATCTGCATCATGATTTGCAAACCCTGAAGGTAATTTAAAAAATTCCATTATTTTCTTCTTTAAGTGAATACTGAAATAGTTATTTGATAATTGTTAAAATTTTCAGTAAAGCATTAAAAAGTTCTTTGGCAAGTTTCAAGCCTCAGTCCCTGAAATGCCGTTTGGGGCCTAAGCAAGCTGTGCATGTAATACAACAGGGAGAGCTAGAGATACGCATGCTCCATCTAATGCATTCAAAATCAAAAAGAAAACACAGACACCTGTATGTGGATTTACGAAAGGGCCACAAGTCTGTAAATCCCAAATGAAACGTTAAGAGTCAGAATCTGAAGCTTTTTCCTAACATAGTTGCTTCCTGACACAATGTTTACACAGTAGATTCTTTATAAATTCTGATTAGAGTGAAGTAATTTAAATATGGGTTGACACTCACCTAGAGATTTCCTGTCACATATTTATGTATCCTAGATGGGAGATAACTATAAATAATTGGAGTATTTTTGAACTTTTTTGGCTTTCTATAAGATGGCAAATAATTGTTTTCACTACATAAAGGGAAATCACACGACCGAAGTAGCATTTTACCTGCTTAAGAAATCGATCAGATGCATTGCTGTGCTTGGCCAATACGCTTGGCAGAGAGGGATTAGCATACTCAAACTGAGGATTGTAGGTGTAGTCAGACTTGAAGAACCTCAGTTTTTCTTTCTCCAAGTTGGTGGGCTTTATAGCAGTCAGTATACAAAATTTCTTTCCAGAAAAATCATCTCCTTTTTCAAAACTTCTCGACAGCAGAGGCTGTGGCTTTGGCTTTGGCTTTGGAAGTGTGGAGAAAAGGTGTCGCTTCACCTTTCTTTCATTTTTGGGTTTCGGTGGCAGTACTATGGTGTTTCCTGTAACAGAGATAGCATCTGTAAACTTTACAGGACTTGACACTGAAGTGGTGACAAACACAGCAGGCTGCCTTTCTAGGCAGTACCAAGTACTACTGCTCATCACAGGCACTGCGGCTTTCATCTTGCGAAGGTCTTTACTACGTGAAGAGCTAGGAGATTTGCTGGGTTTTCTATATCTTTTGGAGCTGGTAGAGGAAGGCTGTTTTTGTGAATGATGCTTTTTCTCCTCTTTGCTCTGTAGTAGGACATTGTAACTACTGGTTCCAGTTGTGAAAATGTCCTTCAGTATTCCAGGAGATAAATGTGAAATGCTTCTTTTGCTGTCAATGATCAAGGACGCTTCTGCATTTAGAATGGACTTCTTAGCAAGCTCTTGCTCAGGCCAGTGAAGCTTTTCTGTGTTAATAAAATCAAAACAAAAGAAATAACAAAGATGCCAGATGAAGCAAATTGCTTATTATATAAAAAGCATCCTGAAGGGTCTTTAAACTTTCATAATTTTGCAACAATCTTTGGAAAACACATTTTAAATATTAAAATGACATATTATTAAATTTGGTCAGGCCAGACATGGTCACTTCTATAAGAATGTATATACACCAAATTAGCTGTAAAAATCCTTAGCATCAAACCATTTAGATGATCAAAGTTTATTACAGATATGAGATAATATATACAAATAATCTTAATACTCAATTCTACCAAAGCATGTAGATTTTCATAGAAAGGATATACTTTAATGGTATTATCAATATCAAAGCAAAATCCAAGACAGTTTCAAAGCCAACAGAATCTTGAAATCTGACACTGTAAAGATAGCCACAGTAAAAGGACAACACTCTCTTATCTATATCAAAAACATTTTAAATTAAATAAATGATAAGTATACATTCATGCATGTTTTAGTAATATCACTGAATATTAATTAGTTTATTTTCTTAATTTTTGGCTATAGGTTAAGGTAGGACTTCCCTGGTGGCTTAGCACTAAAGAATCCATCTGCAATGCAGGAGGCGTGAGTTCGATCCCTGCCTCTGGAAGATCCCCTGAAGAAGGAAATGGCAATCCACTCCAGTATTCTTGCCTGGGAAATCCCATAGACAGAGGAGCCTGGCAGGCTGTAGTCCATGGGATCGCAAAGAGATGGACATGACTTAGCAACTATACAACACAGGTTAACATTAAAGAAAATAAAAATTTTTCTTGCCAAGTCTTTTAAAAACATAATTACTACATAGGATGTGCATGCAAGGTAAGTTGCTTCAGTCATATCCAACTCTGTGCAACCACATGGACTGCAGCCTGCCAGGCTCCTCCGTCCATGGGATTTTCCAGGCAAGAATACTGGAGTCGGTTGTCATGCCCTCCTTCAGGGGACCTTCCTGACCCAGGAATTGAACCCGTGTCTCTTACGTCTAACCTGTATTGGCAGAGGATTCTTTATCAATAGCACCACCAGGGAAGCCCACTATGTCCGATATATCGTATAAGGAGAGGTCGGTTTTGCCTTTCTCCTCCATGGATCACAGCCTTGCTGTGGCAAAAGGGCTTGCACAGCTCATTGAAGCTATGAGCCATGCTAAGCAGGGCCACCCAAGACAGACAAGTCATAGTGAAGAGTTCTGACAAAATGTGGTCCACTGGAGGAGAAAATGGCAACCCACTCCAGTATTTTTGCCTGGAGAACTTCATGGACAGTATGACGGCAAAAAGATACAAAACTGGAAGATGAGCGCCTCAGGTTGGAAGGTGTTCAGTATGCTACTAGGGAAGAGCTGAGGGCGATTACTAATAGCTCCAGTAAGAATGTAGCGGCTGGGCCAAAGCAGGAACAGTACTCAGCTGTGGTTGTGTCTGGTGGTGAAAATAATGTCCAATACTATAAATAATACTGCATAGGAACATGAAATGTTAGGTCCATGAATTAAGGTAAATTGGACGTGATCAAGCAGGAGATGGCAAGACTGAACACTGGCATCTTAGGAATCAGTGAACTAAAATGGATGATGGGAGAATTTAATTCAGGTGACTATTTACTACTGTGGGCAAGAATCCCTTAGAAGAAATGGAGTAGCCCTCAAAGTCAATAAGAGTCCAAAATGCAGTACTTGGGTGCAATCTCAAAAATGACACCATGATCTCAGTTCATTTCCTAGGCAAACCATTCAACATCACAGTAATCCAAGTCTATGCCCCAACCACTAATGCCGAAGAAGCTTAAGTTGACTACTTCTATAAAGACCTACAACACCTTATAGAGTTAACACCAAAAATGGTATCAGTTTCACCACAGGGGACTGGAATGCAAAAGTAGGAAGTCAAAAGATACCTGGAATAACAGGCAAGTTATTGGACTTGGGAATACAAAATGAAGCAGGGCAAAGACTAACAGAGTTTTGTCAAGAGAACACACTGGTCATAGCAAATACTCTTTTCCAACAACCCAAGAGATGACTCTACACATGGAAATCACCAAATGGGAAATACTGCAATCAGACTGATTATATTCTTTGCAGCCAAAGATGGAGATGCTCTACACAGTCAGCAAAAACAAGACGAGGAGCTGACTGTGGCTCAGATCATGAGCTCCTTATTGCAAAATTCAGACTTATATTGAAGAAAGTAGGGAAACCCACTAGGCCATTCAGGTATGACCTAATCAAATCCCTTATGACTATACAGTGGATGTGACAAATAGATTCAAGGGATTAGATGTGGTGGACAGAGTGCCTGAAGAACTATGGATGGAGGTTCATAACACTGTACAGGAGGTGGTGATCAAAACCATCCTGAAGACAAAGTAATGAAAGAAGGCAAGGTGATTGTCTGAGGAGGCTGAAGACAGAAGAGACATGAAAGGCAAGGGAGAAAGGAAAAGATATATCCAACTCAATGCAGAGTCCCGGAGAATAGCAAGGAGTGATAAGAAGGACTTCTTAAATGAAAAATGCAAAGAAATAGAGGAAAACAATAGAATGGGAAAGACTAGAAATCTCAAGAAAATTGGAGATATCAAGGGAACATTTCAATCAAGGATAGGCATGATAAAGAACATAAACAGTAAGCCCCTATCAGAAGAGATTAAGAAGAGGCGGCAAGAATACACAGAAGAACTATAGGGTTTTAATGACCCAGATAATCACAATGTTATGGTCACTCGCCTAGAGCCAGACATCCTGGAGTATGAAGTCAAGTGGGCCTTAGGAAGCATTACTACTAACAAAGATGATGGAATTTCAGCTGAGTTATTTAAAACCCTAAAAGACAATGCTGTTAAAGTGTTGTACTCAATATGTCAGCAAATTAAAAAAACTCAGCAGTGGCCACAGGACTGGAAAAGGTCAGTTTTTATTTCAATCCCAAAGAAGGGAAATGCCAAAGAATGTTCAAATTATCATACAATTGCACTCATTTCACATGCTAGTAAGGTTATGCTCAAAATCCTTCAAGCTAGGCTTGTGTTGTGTGCTTAGTCACTCAATCGTATCTGACTCTTTGTGACCCCCATAGACTGCAGTCCACCAGGCACCTCTGTCCATGAGGATTCTCCAGGCAAGAATACTGGAGTGGGTTGCCATGCCCTTCTCCAGGGATCCTCCCAACCCAGGGATCGAACTCAGGTCTCCCACATTGCAGGAGGATTCTTTACCGACTGAGCCACTAGGGAAGCCTTAAGCAGCACTTATACCAAAAGCTTCCAGATGTACATGCTGGGTTTCAAAGAGGCAGAGGAACGAGAGATCAAATTGCCAACATTTGTTGGATCATGGAGAAAGCAAGGGAATTCCAGAAAAACATCTCCTTCATAGACTACACTAAAATCTTTGCGTAGATCACAACAAACTGGAAAATTCTTAGAGATTGGAATACCTGACCACCTTACCTGTTTCCTGAGAAAACTATACGCGGATCAAGAAGCAACAGTTAGAATCTTACATGGAACAACTGATTGGTTCCAATATGGGAAAGGAGTACAAAAGGCTATGTACTGTCTCCCTACTTATTTGACTTGTATGCGGAGTATATCATGCAAAATGGTGGGCTGGATGAATCACAAGCTGGAATACAGACCGCAGGGAGAAATATCAACAACCTCAGGTATGCAGATGACACCACCCTAATGGCAGAAAGCAAAGAGGAATTAAAAAGCTTCTTGATGAAGGTGAAAGAGGAGAGCAGAGTGCACTCTTTCATCCCACAAATACAGGAGTATTGCTAATAGGTACATGAATCTGAAAAACATTTGTATAATTACATCGTTCTTGTCTTCACCTAGCCTCTAATATGGCTCTGAAGGTAAGGCAGTTCTATGAAGATTTGAGTACTAATACGAGGTAGTATAAGCTTAAATATGAAAAACAAAAGGTACAGACAATAATCTAGAATTCAGAGAAGGAAAAGAGCAATGTGAAGAGAAACACTTGAGGAGAATTTAGCTGAACACTTTAAGAGCTTTCACATTCAATTAACTGACCAAGCGTTCCAGTTTGTCTTAAATTCTTTTATTTGAATTCCTATCAGACCACGTCTGCCTATAAAACCTTTTCTAAATCCTTTCTGCAAATGTGATACATGATTCTCTCAAACAGCTCTTTTGCAAGTCTCATGGATCCTTACACCTCTGGTCCTCAACCTCTGGCTCCTACTATGGGGGCAATTTCAATGCTAGCTGACTTGAATAGCTGCCTTTCTTGCCAAGAAAGACAATCCATTAATTCCATTTTAAAAAAACTTTATCTACATAGATCTGTCACTCATCCATTCAAGATTAGACATTCAGAGATCCTTTCTATGATAAGTAGTAATAAATAACTTAGAAAAGGGAGAGGAACCAGAGATCAAACTGCCAACATCCTCCCGATCACAGAAAAAGCAAGAGAGTTTCAGAAAAACATCTACTTCTACTTTATTGACTACGCCAAAGCCTTTGACTGTGTGGATCACAACAAACTGTGGAAAATTCTGAAAGAGATGGGAATACCAAACCACCTTACCTTCCCCCTGAGAAATCTGTATGCAGGTCAGGAAGCAACAGTTAGAACCGGACATGGAACAACAGACTGGTTGCAAATTGGGAAAGGAGTATGTCAAGGCTGTACATTGTCACCTGCTTATTTAACTTCCATGCAGAGTACATCATGCGAAATGCTGGGCTGGCTGAAGCACAAGTTGGAATCAAGACTGCTGGCAGAAATATCAATAACCTCAGATATGCAGATGACACCACCCTTATGGCAGAAAGCAAAATGGAACTGAAGAGCTCTTGATGAAAGTGAACGAGGAGAGTGAAAAAGCTGGCTTAAAACTCAACATTCAAAAAACTAAGATCATGGGATTTGGTCCCATTACTTCATGGCAAATAGATGGGGAAACAATGGAAATAGTGACTGACTTTATTTTCTTGGGCTCCAAAATCACTGCAAGCGGTGACTGTAGCCATGAAATTAAAAGATGCTTACTCCTTGGGAGAAAAGCTATAAGCAACCTAGACAGCATATTAAAAAGCAAACATTACTTTTCTGACAAAGGTCCATCTAGTCAAAGCTATGGTTTTTCCAGTGGTCATGTTTGGATGTGAGAGCTTTTCTCTCATAAAGAAAGCTTAGCACTGAAGAACTGATGCTTTTGAACTGTGGGGTTGGAGAAGACTCTTGAGAGTCCCTTGGACTGCAAGGAGATCAAACCATTCAAATCTAAAGGAAATCAGAACTGAATATTCATTGGAAGGACTGATGTTGAAGCTGAAGTTCCAATACTCTGGCCACCTGATGTGAAGAAGTGACTCATTGGAAAAGACCCTGATGCTGGGAAAGATTGAAGGCGGGAGGAGAAGGGGATGACAGAGGATGAGATGGTTGGATGGCATCACTGACTTGATGGATGTGAGTTTGAGCAAACTTTGGGAATTGGTGATGGACAGGGAAGCCTGGCATGCTGCAGTCCACAGGGTTGCAAAGAGTCAGACATAACTAAGCAACTGAACTGAATAAATAATAACAGCAGCCACTATTTGTTGACACATTTATGTGAGTTTGGGATTTCACCAAAGACTGTAAAGTTTTATCATTTAACTTCAGAAATGTTAAATGATTTGCTCAAGGTTATATGACAAAGTAGGGAAGAACAAACTATGATCCGAATGTGTCTGATTACAGAGTCCATGTTCATTCTATTATATAAGGACAGTAACTCAATTATCAACAAACATTCGGTATTAAATCTGCTACACACACAGCACTATACCTTTCTTCCTCTGTACAAGACATGGCACCCTATTAAGACATAGTAATCTGAATCACTAATGTACCAAGATAGGTGCCATGACCATGTTTTATTCATCTTTCTCTTTCCAACATCTAGCAAGGTATTTGGTAGACATTCAGTAAATGTACACTGAATAAATTAATGAATGGCATGATCCTTAATCTGCCACTCTCTAACCACGATGGATAAACATGTATTTGTAGTTCTAGAACCATTCCATGTATCTATGAGGAGATCATTGCAGAAGTGGAAAAATAACCTGGAAGACCTTGAACCAGTGGCTCTCAACTGAGAGCAACTGTGCCATCTAGGGAACATTTGGCTATCACAACCCGGGAGTGATGCTACTAGTATCTTGTAGTTAGAGGCCAGGGATGAGGCTAAACATCCTTCAGTGCATATGACAGCCTCCTTCAACACAAGCATTCATCCTAAAATAGTGCTAAGGTGGAGAAACTGTGCACTAAACATTAAGTTTTAAAACCCAGAAATCATAGGATTTAAGGTAAAGAAACAGTATGAGGTTAAAAGTAGATAATATACATAAGGTACTCAGAAGTCCTTCTAGTTAACATTTTCTAGGCGATGGCACCCAGCTCCAGTACTCTTGCCTAGAAAATCCCATGGACAGAGGAGCCTGGTAGGCTGTGGTCATGGGGTCGCGAAGAGTCGGACACAACTAAGCGACTTCCCTTCCACTTTTCACTTTCATGCATTGGAGAAGGAAATGGCAACCCACTCCAGTGTTCTTGCCTGCAGAACCCCAGGGACGGGGGAGCCTGGTGGGCTGCCATCTATGGGGTCATACAGAGTCGGACACGACTAAAGTGACTTAGCAGCAGCAGGCCAACATATGAAATCTGAATTCTACTGTCTAAAGATAACATGAAAGTATAAATTGTGTGTCTGAAGTCACTTCAATGGTGTCCAGCTCTTTGTGACCCCACAGACTGTAGCCCTGCAGGTTCCTCTGTCCATGGGATTCTCTAGGCAAGAATACTGGAGTGGATTGCCATGACCTCCTCCAGGGGATCTTCCCAACCCAGGGATCGAACCCATGTCTCTAAACTAGTAGGAGCTAAATAAACTGTCTACTGCATGGATAAGCTTAGAGGTAGGAACTAGATTGCACAGGGACATGCTGAAGACTGACTAAACAAAGGGGCTGTTCAGTACCATAAAAAACCAGCTCCAAGTAAATAGAACAAATAAAACTTTCATCAATGGCTGGTAGGTCCCAGATCCTCACAGGTTTAATACTTAAGTGTTGCCAACTGATAGTCAACACTGGGTAGGCTGGGCAAACACGGGCCAAGGAACACGAGCTGCAGTCCAAATGCCCACGAACAATGTCGGTTTCCCTAATAAGACACCGCAAATTTAGAAGACAAGAGGTGATAATCAAAGAAAGGCTGAAATGGACACTGCAAGGGAAAAAAAGACAACTGCGATAAGAACATGGGTGTCATAAACCTAGAAAAGTCAGCTAAGCGCTGGGCACAGCAAGGAAGGTAAAGTGAGGCAATCAGGTTTTTTCCATTTGCTCTTCATAATAAAAAGGAGGGGAGTTACCTCAAATTAAAATCAGTGAATAAATTGCTCTGAAGAATTCCTAATTTAGGTGGTTTATTACAGGTTTTTAAAAAAATGAATATTCAATATAAAAGTGTTTTATTTGGTTCCTAAAACTTAAGAGTTTTGTTTTGTCATAAAGCATCAGTGACCAAAATTCATAATTTTGTCCCACTGCAAACAAGTTATAAACTTCAGGATAGTTAAATTCTAAACTATCTGCTAAAACACTCCCTCCCAGGAGTTTCAGTTCACTTGCGAATTATCTACCTGAGAAATTTAGCATTAGTCCTTTTAAGCTCCACCTGCTATTAAGTAGGCTGGGAGTACCAATGGTGTATCTGTTTCAATAAATGTGAATCCTGCCAAATGCTGATATCTCATGATGTTCATAAAAGCAGGGCAGGTGGGCTTCAAACAATTCTTACAAGATAGATATAAATTAATTTCTCAAGAGTCATACTAATATTATTTTGTTGTTACTGTTCAGTCGCTCAGTTGTGTCCAAACCTTTGTGACCTCACGGACTGCAGCACACCAGGCTTCTTCGTCCTTCACTATCTCAGAGTTTGCTCAAACTCATGTCCATTGAGTCGATGATGCCATCCAACCATCTCATCCTGTATTGCCCCCTTTTCCTCCTGCCCTCTGTTTTTCCTAGCATTAGAGGTTTTTCCAGTGAGTCAGTTCTTCGCATCAGGTGGCCAAAGTACTGGAGCTTCAGCATCAATCATTCCAATAAATATTTAGGGTTGATTTCCTTTACGATAGACTGGTTTGATCTTACTGTCCAAGGAATGCTCAAACAAATCTTATTTTGTTGTATTAAGCAGTAGAGAACCTAAAAGACTGTTTTTGTAATTTTAAATACTATTGCTTACTTTAAGAAAAAATGACTTTTAAAACAGGCTTAAGAACAAAAAGATTTCAATGAAGACATTGTATTCGCCTAACTCAATTTTTACCGAAAAATTGAGATTTCTTAAAGCATAAGCAGGCTTCTTTGAGGGAAAGTGTAAGTCACTTCCTCTCCTAAAAGTAGAAAAACTCATACTCTCATATTAAGTCACTACTTAAAGTAACATTTTAGCCACCAGCAATCTGCTTCACTATAGCCTTGGAGGAAATGAAAATCTGTTGATCAAAGAAGCCATTCACCCCAAACTGATTACCCATATTGAGGGAAAATTGCAAAATAATATTACATTAAAGTTGGTGGTCAGTATAGTCACATATATACTGAAATTACCAACACAATGAAAGCTGAATTGGTATCTAGAACAGGGGGAAAGAATACCAGGATTCCTGGCTTCCATTCCCAACGCTTTCAATAACCTCTCTGTAATAGTAGCCTAATCACTAAACCCATCAGTACCTCCTGTTCCTCATCTAAAGAAACAGGAGAGGGCGGGAACACTGTTTACTAAACTCTTAAAAGTGTTTCACAACTGAATAGGTGAGTTTTCATAGTAATTATAAGGTCTCTGGCTAAAGGAAAGATCATATCATCAGCAACACAGCCTGGTAGAAAATACCATTCAACCAATTTTGACCCATAAAATGGCAATCTCATATATTTCACTAATATTTATGAAACCTGAGAAGCTGGGATAATTTTATACCACACAACAATAGGCTGTTTAATTACAAACAGAAGGCAAAACAAAATAATCCCCAAACAAGATAAACATTTTAATTTCACCAGGTTGTTCATCATTACTTAAATGGTATTTGTCAATAGTAGAAAGGATGAATAAACTGTGATATATTTGTATAAGAACACATACTGCAATAAAAAAAAAAACAGTTAGGTTACAACAGTACAGATGACTCTCAGACAATACTGAGCAAACAGCCAGATCATGAGACTTTATACTGTATAATTTCATTTATATGTGGTTCAAAACCAGAAAAAACTAATTTATGGTATTAGAAGACAGAACAGTGATTACCTTTGAGGGAGGGGTTATAATTTGGGAGGTGGTACTGAAGTTTTAGGGGCTAAAAATGCCTTGTATTTTGTTCTGGACAGTGGTTACATATGTACAGATTCATCAGGCTGCCCCTTTAAGACTTGTGAACTTTACTGAATATAAGTTAGACCATAATTTTTTACATGGTATGTTAAAAATTGGTACCTTTGAAAACATTTATTGCCCAATTTGTCTGCATAATAGATGATCTTTTAATTACAAACTGAATTCAACATTATCCAATATAGTTTCTCAACTATAAGAGAGAGATGAAAAGGTAGTATCATTTAAGAACTGAGAAACTCAACTGTATTTCAGGATTCTTAAAAATGTCTTAGATTCCCAGTTAAGAGGATTTCAGTGTCACTCTATTAATAGCAAGGATTCTTATAACATGATACTATTGATTTTTGGCCAGACTGCTGAGTTCTATATGCATTTAGAAGCATGAAGAGTATTCTATAATGCCAGGAAATGATGGTTGTGGTAAAAGAGGACACGACACATTAAACTGTCTAAAACAACAGTGAACATGCAAGAAAACTAACTTCCCCAGGTATTCCACGTAGGGTGAAGACAAAATTCCCAATCACGGCACATGAAATCTCTGATGATCACTGCTGCGCCTCTCTGGCCTCGGGGTGCACAATGTCCACACACCCGCCGCCCCTTAATCAGTCCATTCTAGCCTCTCTTCATTTTGTCAATCTCTCACACTCACCTCTCTCTGGACACAACACTTCATATTCCGTTCCCTATATATGAAGAGCTCTCCTCTCTGTTAGATTAATCCCTATTCATCCTTCAGTTCACACTTGTTCAGGAAAACGTCCCTGGAATGTTCTTTTGACTCACTTGTCATCATTGCAGTCTTACATTTGCTTATATGATGGCCTTCCCCATCACTGAAATTTTAAGTTCCATTACGGTATAAACCTATGTTTGTTTTTGCTCACTCACTGCTGAGAGATAACCAAGGAAGCAGAATATTTGAGAAGAGAGAAAGGACACAGGGTTTAAATGCCTGAAAGTTGGGGGAAAAATCATACCTGGATGCATAAAAAAATGAAACAATGAGTGATGTTGAAGATAAGTTTTAATGGCAGGTGCCTACTGCTGTAGAACAAACAGGAGCTATATGCCTAAGTGTATTCATTCCAAATGGCCAACGCTGCTCTTAGGACTTCTGTCTAGTATTTTTAAACATTCACTTTTGTTACAAAGGAGCTTCATTTCCAAATGATTAATGAATCACTTCTCATCACATACAAAATACAGGCAGTAGGAATTCACAAATGAACATAATCTTATATGGCTTCTGACAGCATTTTGTTACTCACTGAATGAGCTAGATGTCGTCTTTTCTATTTCAAAAACAATTTTATAGTCAGGTAAAATGTCATCTTTCCAGGCAAAAATTATTACAGACTTGCCTGTGATAAAACTTAAAAACACCTGGAGTAAATTATCAGCTAGCATAGCACTGATGTTAAATGAGATTTTCATGTTGAATTTTGTGTCTTAACTCAGCATATCTTTTAACAAGTGTTTGACTTCCCTAGTGATTGAGAAAATGGGCTTTGGAAGGGAGTTTCTCTGATTTGAATCTTGGCTATTTATTAGCAGCTGTGTGTGACCTTGATCAAACTACTTGACATCTGTATGCTGCAGCTTCCTTATCTGGAAAATGGAATAAAAATACTACATACCTCACAGTTTTAGTGGGAGGATCAAAAAACTTAATATATGAGTAGTGCTGAGAATAATGCTGGCCTGTACTAAGAAGTGGGTGTTAATTATTAAGTATCAATATTATATTCAGCTCCTATAGAAATACTACATGGAACACTGTAAATACTCCAGTATTTGGAATCAAATCTTACTTTACTCCTCCAATTGGCAGTTCACTGGGATGTCATATTGAGATATTAAATCATGACTAATACGTCAAAAGTGAGATATTATATAGGAAATAATTTCAGAAACAAGTAACTGTGCTTCAGTGCTCTACATTTATAGCTATCTTAAAGCTGAAAAGAAATGAACAGAGTACTTTCCATCAGTACTCTCACCACAAACAAGAGCAATCTTAATGCTAATCAGAAGAACATGGGCTTCTAAGGTATCAATGAATAGTGAGGGGATAGAGAGGGATAGTGAGGGGAAAGGAGGGTATATTTTTGGCTAAACTCTCTTGATAAAGTTTCTGGCCATTGAAAGGGGGTTTTCTGATAAGCGGGGTTCTAGAACATGGGGGTTCCTTTTAACTAGTCAAGAAACTTACAAAAGAAATGGAAAAACTAATTTGAAAAATGACCAGTTGTTTTAATCTGGGGCTTGAATTGTCTCAAATGACTTTTAATTTTTATTGAACTACAGTAATCCACTGTCAAATTATCTTGGGATAGCAACAAGCAGAGTTGGACTGATAAGTGTATTGCCACTAAATGATGGAATGGAGGTTCAGACAAGAGAAGTAGGTTTACTATTTTATAAAGTATTTCTCCTCAATCTTCCAACTGTGTATATTGAAAAACAGGAGATCCACGTTGTATAGCTGACTGGTCAGAATACTCACTTTCTAAAACTAATATTATCATAATTATATTCTCTCTACCATTATTTTTGTGCTTTGGGAAAATAATTTTGTTTGGTATTATTTCTAAATTGTTATCTAATAACCCTCCTTTTACAAAATCTAACTAGATTTTTCTCCAAGGCAGTGGTTCTCAAATGGAATGGGGGCAGTGGTAATTTTGCCCTCCGGGAGACATTTGATAAGGTCTGGAGATAATTTTGGTTGTCACAACTGTGTGTGTGTTGGTGGGGGGCGGGTGTTGGGAGTGAGGAGATCACTAGCATCTAGTGGGAGAGGCTGGGGATCTGCTAAAGATTGTACAATGCCCAGGACAGCCCCACACAACAAAGAATTACCCACTAATTCAATGTTAACAGTGCCAAGGTTGAGAGACCCCTGCTCCAAGGTAAAAAGAAGATACAATATTTTAAAGTAACTTCCAACATTTTCACTGTATTTTAGATGAAAGAACAGCACCTACATCAAATCATTTAAAACAAAAAAAACTAATGCCTCTGAAATCTTAAATCTTGTAATTGTTGATGCTTCCTATCAACATAAACAAGGATGAGATCAACATAAACAAGATCACAGCAATGTCACGACTGCACAAAATCAGTTCCCTATTTCACAACACAGAACATGAAATATAGTATAATTAAGACCATAAATATTTTCATTAAAACTTGATTTGGTTACACAATTGAAGATTTTGCAGGAAAATGGTCTACTAGGTATCACAATGCCTTAAAGTTAAAAAAAAAAAAAAACCTGGCCTTATTCTGATGTTAGTTTTAAGTTTAGAGAATTTCCTTTACTCTGCTGTTCTTAGGTGTTTCTGGTCATGATATTAGACTATTAAGAACTCTGCCTTGCAGTAATGTTAAACAGAATCAAATGACAGGAAAATGGCCTAAGAAATTATTCTAATGTTATGCAAGATCATTTTTAAATAGTATCCACAATTTTTTTTAATAACAGAAAGCAAATAACTTTCTGACCTGGGGTCTAAACATCCATTTTGTGTGCTTGGTATAATCATTTATTCAGTGACCTATTGATATCAACTCAAAACGTTCTGACTTAAGAATAAAAGCATACATACAAACCAGTACAAATACTGACATATACAGAGACATGCTCATTTGCTTAGCTCTTATTTTTCTGAACATTCTAGAAAACTAGATTCCAGGGCACTATAATGCCCGATTACATATTTAATAAGCTTTGAAATAGAATTTAACAATATTTAGACTGTAGGGCCGGTAAGCCAGTAAAATTTACCCCATTACAATCCACAGCACGTGGTTATTGATAACTGACAAAACCTAACGGTACCGTTTTCTCTTCCCTGCGCACCTTCTGGGGGCTCCGCACTGTTCTGGACGTCGCGTTGGGCACCGGAGTCCAAATCCTACCGTTACCTCGGCCTCCGGGCGGACCCACCCGATACTCGCCGCAAGCGGCCGGGAGGACGCGGGCGGCTGCCGCCAGCCCAGGGACCACCATGCTTCCCAGCACTCACCTGTCACTCGAATAGACTCCAGCATCGTCCCGCTGAGGCCGCGGGCGGTGGGCTCCGCGGGCGCTGGGGGCGAGGGCCAGATAGGAACCTGGCGAGCCGCCTCTAGCCTCCGGCCGTGCTCGGACCCGGGGTGGCGGCAGGAGGTTGCTCTCGGCGACCAGGGGTAAAATAAGGTGGGAACTGACGGGCAAAGACGTGCGGACAGAGAGCTGCGCACGGCGTTCCTTCCAGCCCGCAGGTAGCTGGAAGGTACTCAAGGCCGCCCAACCGTAGGCAGCAGCTCTGAGTACCCGCCGCCGTGACGTTGCCGCTCCCCCGTTGCTAGGAAACGCTTCTCGCTGCCCGCGTGCGCCAAGCTTTCAGAGCCTGCGCGCGATAGGAGGCGCTCGAGCTACGGTGGCCTGACTCGAATTAGAGGAACTACAACTTCCCGCGTGCACAGCGCTCGCCCACGCCGCGGGGGGCTTGTGGGCTGGGCCTTGGGAGAGGCTTGTGTCCCCGCCCGCTGGGATACACGCATTTTGACTCCTCGTCTCCGTAGACGTTTGTGAGCTGTTAACTCCGCAGTAAATTTACAAGAGACAGCTGGTGTGTCACTTAGTCCCAGCTGCGATTACAAAGCCGGTCTCCTCCGGCTTTTAGTTACCTTTCCAGGTGCAGAAAAGCTAAAATAACTTTAGATTGCAGCTGGTAATCATGAAGGTGCTGGAAGCTCAACCATACTTATCAGTTGAGTGCTCTGGCATAATATCCTTAATACTAAGATACAAACTTTATAATTGTGCAGTTGATAGGGGCTGAATGTTGCTTTTTGTCTATTATTGCCTAGGAAATGTAGAGACTATGTTGTTTTTTTCAGTTGCTCAGTCGTTTCTGACTCTTTGCAACCCCATGGACTGTAGCATCCAGGCCTCCGACCCTATCTCCCGAAGTTTGCCAAGTTCACGTCCACTGCATGAGTGATGCTATCCAGCCATCTCATCCTGTGCTGGGCTCTTCTGTTCTCCATCTTTCCCAGCATCAGGGACCTTTCCAATGAATTGGCTGTTTGCATCAGATGACCAAAATACTGGAGCTTCACCTTCAGCATCAGTCCTTCCAAAGAGTATTCAGGGTTGATTTCCCTTAAGATCTATTGGTTTGATCTCCTTCCTGTCCATGGGACTTTCAGTAGAGACTATACCATTTAACAAACATTTTCTGAGAGCCTAATATGTGCAAGCATCACTATGAACAAAGCTAGTGGAGGGGATGAAATTCCAATTGAGCTATTTCAAATCCTAAAAGATGATGCCAATCTGATCACACAGACCACAGCCTTGTCTAACTCAATGAAACTAAGCCATGTTGTGTGGGGCCACCCAAGACAGACAGGTCATGGTGGGGAGGTCTGACAGAATGTGGTCCACTGGAGAAGGGAATGGCAAACCACTTCAGTATTCTTGCCTTTAGAACCCCATGAACAGTATGAAAAGGCAAAAAGATAGGACACTGAAAGATGAACTCCCCAGGTCAGTAGGTGCCCAACATGCTACTGGAGATCAGTGGAGAAATAACTCCAGAAAGAATGAAGGGATGGAGCCAAAGCAAAGGCAACCCAGGTGTGGATGTGACTGGTGACAGAAGCAAGGTTTGATGCTGTAAAGAGCAATATTGCATAGGAACCTGGAATGTTAGGTCCATGAATCAAGGCAAATTGGAAGTGGTCAAACAGGAGATGGCAAGAGTGAACGTCGACATTCTAGGAATCAGCGAACTAAGATGGACTGGAATGGGTGAATTTAACTCAGATGACCATTATATCTACTACTGCAGGCAGGAATCCCTTAGAAAAAATGGAGTAGCCA
The DNA here is from genome assembly GCF_001704415.2 of Capra hircus. NCBI lineage: Eukaryota > Metazoa > Chordata > Mammalia > Artiodactyla > Bovidae > Capra > Capra hircus. The sequence continues at coordinate 59,344,550 of NC_030811.1, forward strand.
TCATAGTCAACAAGAGAGTCCGAAATGCAGTACTTGGATGCAATCTCAAAAACGACAGAATGATCTCTGTTCGTTTCCAAGGCAAACCATTCAATATCACAGTAATCCAAGTCTATGCCCTGACCAGTAACACTAAAGAAGCTGAAGTTAAACAGTTCTATGAAAATCTACAAGACCTTCTAGAACTAACACCCAAAAAAGATGTCCTTTTCATTATAGGGAACTGGAATGCAAAAGTAGGGAGTCAAGAAACACCTGGAGTAACAGGCAAATTTGGCCTTGGAGTACAGAATGAAGCAGGGCAAAGGCTAATAGAGTTTTGCCAAGAGAACACACTGGTCATAGCAAACACCCTCTTCCAACAACATAAGAGAAGACTCTACACATGGTTATCACCAGATGGTCAACACCAAAATCAGACTGATTATATTCTTTGCAGCCAAAGATGGAAAAGCACTATACAGTCAGCATAAACAAGACCAGGAGCTGACTGTGGCTCAGATCATGACCTCCTTAATGCCAAAATCACACTTAAATTGAAGAAAGTGAGGAAAACCACTAGACCATTCAGGTATGACCTAAATCAAATCCCTTATGACTATACAGTGGAAGTGAGAAATAGATTAAAGGGACTAGATCTGATAGAGAGCCTGATGAACCATGGACAGAGGTCTGTGACATTGTACAGGAGATAGGAATCAAGACCATCCCCAAGAAAAATAAATGCAAAAAAGCAAAATGGCTGTCTGAGGAGGCCTTACAAATAGCTATGAAAAGGAGAGAAGTGAAAAGCAAAGGAGAAAAGGAAAGATATAAGCATCTGAATGGAAAGTTCCAAAGAATAGCAAGGAGAGATAAGAAAGCCTTCCTCAGCGATCAATGCAAAGAAATAGAGGAAAAGAACAGAATGGGAAAGACTAGAGATCTCTTCAAGAAAATTAGAGATACCAAGGGAACATTTCATGCAAAGATGGGCTCAATAAAGAACAGAAATGGTACGGATCTAAAAGAAGCAGAAGATATTAAGCAGAGGTGGCAAGAATACACAGAAGAACTGAACAAAAAAAGATCTTCACGACCCTGATAATTACGACGGTGTGATCACTCACCTAGAGCCAGACATCCTGGAAGGTGAAGTAAAGTGGGCCTTAGGAAGCATCATTATGAACAAAGCTACTGGAGGGGATGGAATTCCAGTTGAGCCATTTCAAATCCTAAAAGATGATGCATGCCAGCAACTTTGGAAAACTCAGCAGTGGCCACAGGACTGGAAAAGGTCAGTTTTCATTCCAATCCCAAAGAAAGGGAATGCCAAAGAATGCTCAAACTACCGCACAATTGCCCTCATCTCACACACTAGTAAAGTAATTAATGCTCAAAATTCTCCAAGTCAGGCTTCAGCAATACATGAACCGTGAACTTCCAGATGTTCAACCTGGTTTTAGAAAAGGCAGAGGAACCAGAGATCAAATTGCCAACATCCGCTGGATCATGGAAAAAGCAAGAGAGTTCCAGAAAAACATCTATTTCTGCTTTCTTGACTATGCCAAAGCCTTTGCGGAGAAGGCGATGGCACCCCACTCCAGTACTCTTGCCTGGAAAATCACATGGATGGAGGAGCCTGGTGGGATGCAGTCCATGGGGTGGCGAAGAGTCGGACACGACTGAGCGACTTCACTTTCACTTTTCACTTTCATGCATTAGAGAAGGAAATGGCAACCCACTCCAGTGTTCTTGCCTGGAAAATCACAGGGACCGGGGAGCCTGGTGGGCTGCCATCTCTGAGGTCACACAGAGTCGGACACGACTGAAGCGACTTAGCAGCAGCACCAGCAGCAAAGCCTTTGACTGCGTGGATCACAATAAACTGTGGAAAATTCTAAAAGAGATGGGCATACCAGACCACCTGACCTGCCTCTTGAGAAACCTGTATGCAGGTCAGGAAGCAACTGTTAGAACTTGACATGGAACAACAGACTGGTTCCAAATAGGAAAAGGAGTACGTCAAGACTGTATATTGTCACCCTGCTTATTTAACTTCTATGCAGAGTACATTATGAGAAATGCTGGGCTGGAAGAAGCACAAGCTGGAATCAAGATTGCCGGGAGAAATATCAATAACCTCAGATATGCAGATGACACCACCCTTATGACAGAAAGTGAAGAAGAACTAAAGAGCCTCATGATGAAAGTGAAAATGGAGAGTGAAAAAGTTGGCTTCAAGCTCAACATTCAGAAAACTAAGATCTTGGCATCTGGTCCCATCACTTCATGGCAAATAGATGGGGAAACAGTGGAAACAGTGACAGACTTTATTTTTGGGGAGTCCAAAATCACTTCAGATGATGACTGTAGCCAAGAAATTAAAAGATGCTTACTCCTTGGGAGAAAAGTCATGACCAATATAGATAGCATATTAAAAATCAGAGATATTACTTTGCCGGCAAAGGTCTAATCTAGTCAGGGCTGAGGTTTTTCCAGCAGTCATGTATGTGAGAGTTTGTTGAAGAATTGATGCTTTTGAACTGTGGTGTTGGAGAAGACTCTTGAGAGTCCCTTGGACTGCATGGAGTTCCAACCAGTCTATCCTAAAGGAAATCAGTCCTGAATATTCATTGGAAGGACTGATGCTGAAGCTGAAACTTCAATACTTTGGCCACCTGATGTGAAGAACTGACTCATCTGAAAAGACCCTGTTGCTGGGAAAGATTGAAGATAGGAGGATAAGGGGATGACAGAGGATGAGATGGCTGGATGGCATCACCGACTCAATGGACATGAGTTTGAGTAAATCTGGCAGTTGGTGATGGACAGGGATTCCTGGCATGATGCAGTCGCTGGGGTCACAAAGAGTCTGACATGACTGAGCGACTGAACTGAACTGACTTAATACGTGCAAGGTTCTAAGACAAGCCTTGGCATAAACAAGGGAAATCAGGCTGGATTTTACAGTAGAGGAACTCATGAGATAGAGTTGACACTGTCAATTTTCAGAGCCATGTCTTCTCTTTTAGCTTTCCTCAAGGTTGAGATAGGACACAAAAATAATTGTGGGGTGTGTTTTCAAACTTAGGAACAAAAGGAAAGTTGAAGTTATGTCAGAAACATCATCCTCTAAGAATGACAGAGAACATGAGAGTATTTGTACCTTTTTCACTATTTAAGAAGGAAGGGTGGAAATTTCAGAGTATCACACGTAGTGTATAACCTCACATCCTAGTCTGTCAGAAAATCCTGTGGATACTATCTTCAGAATATATCCAGAATCCAGCCACTTCTCACTATTGCCACTGCCACCATTCTGGCTCAAGCCACCACTATCTTTTGTCTGGATTATAGCTGTAGCTGAACCCCGTATTTCTTTCTTTCTTTCTTTTTTTATGGCCCTGGCAGTCTGAGGATTTTTGTTTTTGTTTTCTTTTTTAAATAATGAAACTATGATAACACATTTACAGGAGACTTGAACACTGTGTTTCCATTCTTGCCCTCTTTATTCTCAAAACTCAGTGGCCAGATTGATTCTATTAAAGAGTCAGATAATGTCAGTTTTCTGTGAAAAGTACTTCAATGTCTTCCTTTCTTGCCTACGAGGTCCTTTATGACCTAGCCTCCTGTCATCTCTTGGTCTCATCTCCCACTGTTCTCCTCTCCTTGGTCTCCTCCAGACACTCTGGCCTCTTAAATATTCCTCAACTATGCCAAGCACTGTTTCACCACATGACCTTTGCGATTTGGGGCCTTCCCTGCCTGGAATGCTCCGCCACCCCTAGCACCCACCCTGGCCTTGTTTCCTCAGGACTAGCTCCTTCACTTCCCAGGACTTAATGTCACTTCTCAGAGACCTTTCCTGGTCACTCAGTTTAAAATTCTATTCCTTTCTCAGATTTCCTAGCTCCTTTCTCTGCTTTATTTTTTTCTCCTTAGCACTTAATATCATATAATTTATTATGCCTTTTACTGATTTATCTTGATTATTGTCTGTCTCCATCTCTAGAACAAAATTTCCATAAGTGCAGTGACTTTTGATTGCTCGCTGCTATATTTCTAGCAACTAGAATAGTGTCTGGCACACAGTATATACTCAATAAATTATTTGTAAGTTAATGAATCAGTAGATAATAGAAAGCTTGCATTTTCAATGATAACTCAAAGAAAAACAAAATGATATAAAATGGGCATGTGGATAAAGAACACATCTTCAGGTTAAACATTTGATAATAGTAATGACCAATGAATGCTTTGCATTCAGAAGAGCCGTTGTTCTTGCAACATATGTCCTAAGGGAAAACTGTGTAAATGAAACTTGTATACTTATCGTCCTTACATACCTTTCTTAACTTCTTTATATACCTAAAACTTAAACCTGCTTTCCAAGTTTGCTATAAATGCATGTTACCTCTGCAAATTTCTAATTTTTCAAGTCACTGCAGTTTAAGAGCTGTAATTTTCAAAAAAAAGAAAAACTAAAAGATGTTTCCAATTCATACGTTCAGCATCTAAAGAATTTACTCTGATTGTTTTTACTAAAACATACATAATCAGATTGTCTACTTCCATTATATTTTGGAGAAACTAAGATTTATTATTAATTCCACAGCTATTTATTTATATATAAGAGACAGGGCTTAGTGCTTTTAGAGTACCTAAAAGACAATGTATTTATCCACAATGTATTTGTCCTTACTGACTAGCATGTGTGTGTATACACACACACACAATAAAAGTTAGAAAATGATGTGCACTAAAGGTATACCTCCCTCTTCAACATTTCATTAAACTTAAGAAATGTGCAACTCTTTGCAACCCCATGGACTATACAGGCCATGGAATTCTCCAGGCCAGAATACTGGAGTGGGTAGCTATTCCCTTTTCCAGGGGATCTTCCCAACCTAGGGGTCGAACCCAGGTCTCCCACATTGCAGGTGGATTCTTTACCAGCTGAGCCACCAGGGAAGCCCAAGAATACTGGAGTGGGTAGCCTGTCCCTTCTCCAGAAGCTACCAGGGAAGCCGAGCTATCAGGGAAGCCCTTGATGCCCCTGTAGTTAGTTCATTTAGAATATTATTTCTTCTTTACTTTAAAAATCATTTCCATGTTCACCCTACCAATTTTTCTTGTGGATCATTTTGATTTATAAACATTTTCAGTGATAGAAACTATTAATATATAGAGGTGCATATCAATTAATTCAAAGCATTAAAAAAAGATATTCTTTGTGTACTATTAGGCCCTGAAGTACTCTTACTAACAAATTCATGAAAACAAAGAGTTTATCTAATTACTTACAAAGCTAGTACTGTTGTCAGCTTCTTTTACCATTCCCGCCCATGCCATCATTCATCCTCATCAAGCTTTGTGCATCTGCTTTGTTAATTATTGATTCATGCTACGCCTGCTTAGTATTTCCAATGGGTACAGCATCTGCAGCTGTCCACTTGGCTGCTTTTGAGTCAGCATTGTTTTTACATATCCGCCAGAACAATGAACAATTCCATCTTTTTAAGAAACTTTCCTTCCTACTTGTCTCTATATAAACTTCATTTTCAAAGCACTGATAGCAAAATACAGTTAAGAATTATTAAAACTGCTTTTAATCATTTGTTTACCTCTAAGAATACACCTCCCCCCTTTTTAAAGTTTTACTAAACTTGTTTTCCATTAATAGCCAAGAATGCTATTGTAGTGATCCTACTGCAGCATTATACTTCACTTTTTTAATGTTTATTTTTATGTTCAGTACCAGCATTGTATTGTGGATCATTTCAATTTCTGAGTCTCTTTAATGATCATTTCCATTAAATTCTAGATTTAAAAAAATCATAGAAAAATAGATATTTTTCATAGAAATTTTGTTTTTTATGTTACGAATAAAGAGCTTATATTTTTATTTTTCAGTAACTTAATTAACTCATCTATTAACATGTATGTTTCATGTATGAATCATATGGCAAGCTGCTGCTGCTGCTGTCGCTCCAGTTGTGTCCGACTCTGTGTGACCCCATAGACAGCAGCCCACGAGGCTCCCCCGTCCCTGGGATTCTCCAGACAAGAACACTGGAGTAGGTTGCCATTTCCTTCTCCAATGCATGAAAGTGAAAAGTAAAAGTGAAGTCATTTAGTTGTGTCCAACTCTTAGCGACCCCATGGACTGCAGCCCACCAGGCTCCTCCATCCATGGGATTTTCCAGGCAAGAGTACTAGAGTAGGGTGCCATTTCCTTCTCCACATGGCAAGCTACTCATAGTCAATGGAGTTTCAGGACAAAAGTCAGTTGAAACATCTCAGTAGTAAGAGATGATCAGATTTTGTTTTTTCTTTTTTGAAGAAAAAAATCAACATCTTCCTTTTTAAAGGTTTAGAATATACTTGATCATTAACCTGGGTCATAAAAGCCAGGAAAGAAGAAATAAGATGGTGAAGCCTGGAGAAGGTTGCTAGTATTGCTAATGCCAGTGGAGAGACAAATAACTATAATATTTCACTTTCTACAGAAAAAGTTCATTTTGTTGAGGGCAGATCAAGCATATGTTTCTCTTCAAACTGAAAAAAAGTTTAATTTCTTAAGAAGAAGTTATCTTAGTAACTAAAAAAACAGGACATTAAAAAATATTTGTTTACTTTTAAATTTCAGATGAGAGTTTAAAAGAATGAGAAGAAGCTTCTAGAAAATACTTTTTACTTTCCTCCTTGTTCTCTTGGAAGCAATTTATAACATTCTGTGTCTTTGGAAATATATGAATTGAGGAAATTAATCTGCAGTTTGCTGTTATAAAAGAATAGAGGAACTCTAGTTGCAATATTCCAGATTCTAACAAGCATTAACAGAAGCCTCAGGACAGCTGTAAACAATGTTCCCTGATACATAAAAGTTATAAAAAATCCAGGCAAAGTTGGTTTCTCTAGGTTTAAAAAACTTTTTTTTCAGTGCTATTTGAATGCTTTTGGGATGTCTGTATTGAGAGAATGGAACGTGTTCAGTAAGTCTTTTTCAGGAGAATGAAAAGCATAAAGTGGAATAAGTAAAGAATGCTTTGTGAAATGGCCTTTGCCTTTTCACATCAATGAAAATAATCAGAACAGCACAAAAATTCTGGGAAACACTATGATATTTTTTGATAGGATGTTTTATTATAAATAAGGGAAGAAGAATATTTTTTAATCAGACAACAGAAATATTGTTCATCTTAATTACATTTTGAAGAAATCAAGATGTGCATTAATATCCCTGGTGGCTCAGAGGTTAAAGCGTCTGCCTCCGATGTGGGAGACCCGGGTTCGATCCCTGGGTCGGGAAGATCCCCTGGAGAAGGAAATGGTAACCCACTCCAGTATTCTTGCCTAGAGAATCCCATGGACAGAGAAGCCTGGTAGGCTACTGTCCACGGGGTCGCAAAGAGTCGGACACGACTGAGCGACTTTACTTACTCACTCATACTCCTTCCACAGATATTTATTAATTATTTATACTGCATACATATAAGAAAGATTTTGCACACTGGAAGATATGCATACTGGTACTTCATACATACATATGTAAACATGATATACATGTATCAGGCAGTCCTTGGGCACATACCTCAGGGATGCTGTGAATAGAGTCCTAGTTCTCTTGGAACTTATGTGGGAGAAACAACAATCATGTAAACAAATGATGTGGGCTTCCTTGGGGGCTCACTGTAAAGAATTCCACTGCCAGTGCAGAAGACATGAGTTTGATCCCTGGGTCAGGAAGATCCCCTGGAGAAGGAAATGGCAACCCACTCCAGTATTCTTGCCTATGAAATCCCATGGACGAAGGAGCCTGGTGGGCCACAGTACATGGGGTCGCAAAAGAGCAGGACCTGATTATCGACTGAACAACAAACAAAGATGTAGCATGAAATACAAATAGGGGCTATGAGGTGTAGTACTGCACACCGCTAGTACACTAGAGACGGTGACCTGAAGCATGGAGGGGCCAGAAAAAGCCTCAGAGGAAGGGACTATTGAGCTGAGACTTGAAGGATACAGAGAGTCGGACACGATTGAGCAACTGAACTGACTGACTTGAAGGATAAGAAAAAGTCAGCCACCAGACATTTTGCTTAGAGGGAGGATTCAAGCATTCATAGTAGGGGGAACTGCAAAAGCAAAAGCCCAGAGATGGGCATGATCTTATCCTGATCCTGGGGCTACGTGAAGGTCAGTATGGTTGGAATCCAGTGAATTGGGGAAAAGCGGTAGCAGAAAAGATCTCAGAGGTAGGCAGGGGCTAAGGAAAGGAGTTTGGACTTTTTTCTAAGTGTAATCAGAAGCCACTGGTGGATTTAAAACACAGCTGTGTTTTTGTTTTTAAAGATTGCATTAACTGTTCTGAGAACAACGGAAAAGAGGATGAGAGTGGAAGCAGGGAACAGGCAGGAGACTCTTGCAGTGGGTCCAGTGATGGTGATGGTGGCTTAGAGTGTAATGGAAGCTCTAGAGAGGAAGAGAAGTAAAAGACCCAGGGTATACTTGGAGGCAGAGTTGATAGGTAGGTTGGGTATGTGGATAGAGTAGGAGGAAAGGAAGAAGGAATTTGACGATGACTCCTAGGATTTTGGCTTGAGCAGCTGGGTAGATAGTGGTACCATTTATGGAAATAGAGAAGATTGGAGAAAGAATAGGTTTAGTGGGGAAATTTCATTTTGGATTTGTTAAGTTTAATATACTAGTTAAAAGTCTAAGTCAAGATTTCATATAGTTAGTTGAACATTCTTGTTCAGAGCTCAAGGAAGAGATCATGCCAAAGAAATAAATTTGGGAACCATCAGTATATAGAAGGTATTTTAAGTCAGTGGAACTGATGAGATCACCTAGGGCATGTGTGTAGGTATACAAGAGCAACCAGGGTAGAAGTTAAAGTTCTCAGTCACTTAGTTGTGGAGCAGAGGAAAAGGAGCCAACAGAGTTATTCACACACACATCACACACATAGATCTTCCTCAACTTATGATGGGGTTATGTCCCAATAAACACAACCTAAGTCAAAAATGCATTTGATGTACCTAACCTACCTTATTGCCTAGCCTAGCCTGGAAGTTCCTGCTCTGAACAATTGTATTAGGCTACAGTTGGGCAAAATTATCTAACATGAGGCCTATTATATAATAAAATTATGAATATCTCATGTAATTTATTGAGTACTACACTGGAAACGAAAACCAGAACGGTTGTATGGGTATTGATTGTTTATCCTTCGGATCACATGGCTGATGGAATGGCATCTTGGTGCAACTGTACAGCATTATGAGAAAGCATTGTACTGCTTACTGGTAGTCCAGGAAAAAGATCAAAATCCCAAGTACTGTTTCTACCGAAAGCATGTTGCTTTTGCATTATTATAAAATTCAATTATCGTAAGCAGAACCATCATAAATCAGGGACTCTGCACACAGACACACACACACAGAAATTTACATATAACTATGTAACTATAGCTACATATGTATATGTGTGTGTGTGTGTGTGTGTGTGTGTAAGTTTTTGTTCTTTAGCTGCTAAGCTGTGTCTGACTCTTTGTGACCCCATGGACTGTAGCCTGCCAGGCTCCTGTCCATGGGACTTCTCAGACAAGAATACTGCAGTGGGTTCCCATGTGTCTTCTCCTGAAGGAGGAATTGAACCCACATCTCCTGCACTGCAGGCAGATTATTTATCATCTGAGCCACCAGAAGACGGTTACATATTGGCAAATTAAATGCAGCCTGCTTGGCACCTTTCAAGGATAGATGAACTACCTAGTGTGTGACCTCAGAGAAAAGGGCAAGATAGGAAGTCAGGGCTAATAAATACATAGGCATGGGTACAAATGAACTACATTTTCAATTTGACCAAGAGTTGGAAGAGGAGCATGAACTGAAGCTTAGGGTTAGAGGGGGCTTTCAGGCTTAGTAGGCAAGAGGAACAGTGGAAAAGAGATAAGGATTTGATATTTCAATCAGGAGGCCAGTTTTGGGATTTGAAATCATGAAGATGGAGCACTTTCTGGTGCACAAGTAGAAGAGAGGAGGAGGTCAGCAGAGGTGGAAGGTTTGTGGAATGATGAGATCAGAGTTTAGGAGGCTGTGTTCGCAGAGAAATTATCAGCAAACATTTCTTGAGGGCTCAGTACCTGCCAGTCATGAATGGTGCTGAGAAAGATGTGAGAAGCAGGGGAGATGAGAATGAAAGTGAATGTCAGGAACCCTAACATTTGGAAGGGTTATGAGAAGAACCATTTTGGAAGGCTGAGGAGAAGAACCAAGCAACGTTTGGAAGGATTATGTGAAGAGACATTGTTGAAGTGTTTGGAAACTAAAGAAGTTCATGATAGACATCAGTGGAGTACAACGAACCTTCTTGTTTCAAATTTAAGAATATTTTATTTTTGAGGTTCCATAAAAAGAGTTTGATGTTTAAGAAACATGGACTTCTGTTATTCTTTAATATTTAAGAGCTACTTTTATATGCATGTTCCACTCTTTGGAACTCCATAAACTGTAGCCTGCCAGGCTCCTCTGTTCACGGGATTCTCCAGGCAATAATACTGGAGTGGGTTGCCATGCCCTCCTCCAGGGGATCTTCCCGACCCAGAGATGGAACCCGCCTCTTTTATGTCTCTTGCATTGGCAGGTGGGTTCTTTACCACTAATGCCACCTGGGAGGCCCACTTTTCTTTTATATGGGATTGCTAAAAAATTTAAAAATAGGGACTTAATGGTGGTCCAATGTTTAGGACTCCAAGCTTTCACTAAACAGAGTCCAGGCTCAGTCCCTGGCTGGGAAACTAAGATCCTACAAGGTGCAATGTGGAAAAAAGTTTTCTTTATTAAAAAATAGGTTCTGTGATTATAGCTTTGAGAAATCTAGGTATGAAAAAGTAAAGGTAGCAATATATAAATTATAGTGCAGTAAGTACATAAAAGCGGAGAAGGCAATGGCACCCCACTCCAGTACTCTTGCCTGGAAAATCCCATGGACGGAGGAGCCTGGTGGGCTGTAGTCCATGGGGTCGCTAAGAGTCGGACATGACTGAGTGACTTCACTTTGACTTTTCACTTTCATGCATTGGAGAAGGAAATGGCAACCCACTCCAGTGTTCTTGCCTGGAGAATCCCAGGGATGGGGGAGCCTGGTGGGCTGCCGTCTATGGGGTTGCACAGAGTCGGACACGACTGAAGCAACTTAGCAGCAACAGCAGCAAGTACATAAAAGAATTCCTCTTTATAAAGGGATTTACTATGGCCCTTTTAAAGAATGGAATGATTCCCTTAATGCCCTTATAAACCATTTGAGAAAGCAAAAAGGAGATGAAAGCTATAAATTTTGAGAAAGGTTGATTGGATAAAGGGAACATGACTATAGTTGGATTGACTTTTGGAAACAATACAGTATGTTAGAAAACACACAATCTGTTTTCCCTCAATTTGGAATATGAAACAGTTTCATTGCTCAAATTAGAAGAGAAAAACATCTGATGTTAAGAACCCTTAAAACTGTTTAAAACCCTTAAAATATGATACTAATGTCCATTAATAGCAGATACTACAAGAAATAAACATCCCATTTAGTAAACATGTGTATGATATCACTTGATGATTCTTATTTCATTATAATAAATGTGTAAAAGAAGTGGCCCTTCAGCCAGATAACCTGAAGTAGAGATCTTGACCTTAATCCTTCTTGCCATTGCTTTATGGTTAGATCTTGGCCTTTTTGATGCCTGTAAAAATAAGAATATTTATTTCATTGTATTATTTTGTGAATGAAATGAGAATGTGTATGAAAGTACTTTCAAAAATTAGCTGAATATACGTAGCATAAGGAGTGTTCTTACTGAGGTAAATGCTTTAGACTTTTTCTGTTTTTCTGCCCTCCATTAATTTTATCTGTGAAAAAAATGATCACTATTTCCTTTGTGGAAAAAAAAGGATCTTTGAAGGAGCAAATATTAATTTACTAGGGAAACATTTAATTTTTAGTCATCTTTGCTTCGGAGCATTGATTCCATATTTAAATTAATATAATAAGCTGTAGTCTTTATCTAAATAACTTGGAAGATTATGGCTTTTATTTAAATAATTAGAGAAACACTTTTGATGACTTTTAGAGTATTAATGTGATTAGGGCAAACTGTATAGTCTAACTACTAATAATCATGTGAACATAACATGTATTTTCTTTCCTAATTTAGCAATTAAAAAAATTTTTTTAAGAAAGCAATTTTAAGGTTGTGATTTATTCAGCACTATATATATAGCTCAAGAGCACATTTACATTATTATTTTGTCTTTTGTGATGAAAATAAACAAATTAACTGAAATGTCAAGATCATAAGCAGGATTTGAAGTCAGGCAGATCTGGTTCAAATTTTTAGGTGATAGTCTTAAACCAATAGCCTCTTTGTATTTCAGTTTCCCCCATCTCTAAAAATGGAATACTAGTTATCTTATATGCATTCATTTAACAAATATCTATTGAACTCATGTGCTAGCTAATAGCTATAAACACAAGTCCCTGCCATTCCATTGCTTCCACTCTAGCAGAAAAAGGAGATGGTTAAACTTAACACAAAATTACCCCCATATAAGTGGTAAGTGCAATGAAGAAAACGCATCAGAATAATAGGATAGAAAGTGGCTTGGGGGCAAAGAGAAGTGGTGTGGCCACCTGATCAGGGAAGTCTTCTTTGAGGAAGTAGCACATTTAAGCTTAGACCCAATTAACAAGGAGAAGGCATGGGCAGATCTAGGAATGTCCAAGGGGTGGAAAGTTCTTGATGCAGGAAAAATTTTGGCATATTTTTATGACTAGAAGAAAGGCTTATGAGGCTGGAGATTAGTGGAAAAAAGGTAAAGTATTGTGATATTTTCACATGATGTACATGCCAGGCTGAATGAATCACAAGTTGGAGTCAAGATGGCAGGAGAAATATCAATAACCTCAGATATGCAGATGATACCACCCTAATGGCATAAAGCAAGGGGGAACTAAAGAGTCTCTTGATGAAGGTGAAAGAGGAAAGTGAAAAAGTTGGCTTAAAACTCAACATTCAGAAAACTAAGGCCATGGCATCTGGTCCCATCACTTCATGGCAAATAGATGGGGAAGCAATGGAAACAGTGACAGACTTTATTTTCTTGGGCTCCAAAATCACTGCGGACAATGACTGCAGCCATGAAATTAAAAGATGCTTGCTCCTTGGAAGGAAAGCTATGAAAAACCTACACAGCGTATTGAAAAGCAGAGCCATCACTTGCCTGACAAAGGTCCATATAGTCAAAGCTGTGGTTTTTCTAGTAGTCCTGTATGGACGTAAGAGATGGACCATAAAGAAGGCTGAGTGCTGAAGAACTGATGTTTTTGAACTGTAGTGCTGGAGAAGACTCTTGAGAGTCCCTTGGAGAACAAGGAGATCAATCCTAAAGGAAATCAAACCAGAATATTCATTGAAGAACTGATGCTGAAGCTAAAGCTCCAATACTCTGGCCACCTGGTGTGAAGAGTTGACTCACTGGAAAAGACCCTGATGCTGGGAAAGATTGAAGGCGGGAGGAGAAGGGGGTGACAGAGGATGAGATGTTTGGATGGCATCACTGACTTAATGGACATGAGTCTGAACAACTCTGGGAGATAGTGATGGACAGGGAAGCCTGGCATGCAAGTCCATGGGTTGTAAAGAGTTGGACACAACTTATCAACTCTATAATAACTGTGATATTTGGGCCTCCCCAGGGGATGCTAGTGGTAAAGAACCTGCCTGCCAATGCAGAAGACATAAGGGATATGTGTTCAATCCCTGGGTCATGAAGATGCCCTGGAGGAAGGCATGGCAACCCACTCCAGTGTTCTCGCCTAGAGAATCCCAGGGACGGGGGAGCCTGGTGGGCTGCCATCTATGGGGTCGCACAGAGTTGGACACGACTGAAGCAGGTTAGCAGCAGCAGCAGCAGGATACTAGGAAAGGAAGGTTAGTCCCAGATCATGTAGGGCCCTGTAGGTATGATAAAGAATTTGCATATTATCCTACTCGCAAGAGAATACATAAACTGGCTCTACACAAGAAATTGATACTGTATAATTTACAATTTAAAAAGCTCCTACCCTTTGGATAAATTACTAACATATGATAGTTCAGTAGGTTTGTAATAACCATGTTCTTATATACTAATAATACATAAAGCATAATTTAAAATGTATAATTTAAAAAACGATAACCACAAGGATGCATGTGAATACATTAAAGAGTATAAAGATCTTTATGGAAGTACATTATATATATTTTTGGCAGATGTTAAAGTAGGCTTAAATTAATGACGATATATCCATGTGCACTAATAAAATGGTTTGATGTCACAAAGATGTGGTATGTAAGATTACATAATGAAAACAGTTTGATATTGGAAGAGGACTAGACAAATAGACCAGTAGAATAGAATAAAGAGCTTCTAAACAGACCTACACGTTCAGGTATACTACAAAAGTGGCATTATAGGTCAATGGGGAAAGAATGGACAACTAAATAAATGCTGCTAAGACATTTGGTTTTCCAGATAAAAAACAAGATCAATTCAGATAATTTAAAGACAGAACCATTAAAAAAAACCCACACTTTTTAGAAGAAAATATGGGAGGACAGATTTACAACCTCAGGGTAGGCAAGGATTTCTTGAGACACGAAAAGTACAAACCCTATTTGAAAATATACATGTATTTAATTACATTAGTAGTAAACATTTCTGTACATCCAAGACATCCTAAAATGAAAAGACAAACCTTAAACTAGGAAAAGATATTTTCCAGCCAAAAAACCAGGAAGAGTTATTTTCCTATAAAAATAGTAAACAACAAAACGCTTTGAATCAATAAGAAAAAGCAACCACACAGAAAAATGAGCAAAGAATATGAATCTGAAATTCACAGAAAAGGAAAACTGAAAGGCCAATAAACACACAAAATAATGTTCATTTCCACTAGTAATAGGAGGAATGTATACAAATAAGAATGATAGAAGCTAAAAAGCATCCAAGTACTAAGGAGGGACTACAGTAGCAGACATACCCATAGAAAGGTGATTAGAATATAAATTGTTACAATCATTTTGAAGGGCAATTGAGGGTGACTGCAGCCATGAAATTAAAAGATGCTTACTCCTTGGAAGAAAAATTATGACCAACCTAGATAGCATATTCAAAAGCAGAGATATTACTTTGCCGAATAAGGTCCGTCTAGTCAAGGCCATGGTTTTTCCAGTGGTCATGTATGGATGTGAGAGTTGGACTGTGAAGAAGGCTGAGCACTGAAGAATTGATGTGTTTGAACCGTGCTGTTGGAGAAGACTCTTGAGAGTCCCTTGGACTGCAAGGAGATCCAACCAGTCCATTCTGAAGGAGATCAGCCCGGGGATTTCTTTGGAGGGAATGATG
Organism: Capra hircus; assembly: GCF_001704415.2. Taxonomy (NCBI): domain Eukaryota; kingdom Metazoa; phylum Chordata; class Mammalia; order Artiodactyla; family Bovidae; genus Capra; species Capra hircus. The sequence continues at coordinate 59,359,975 of NC_030811.1, forward strand.
CTAAAGCTGAAACTCCAGTACTTTGGCCACCTCATGCGAAGAGTTGACTCATTGGAAAAGACTCTGATGCTGGGAGGGGTTGGGGGCAGGAGGAGAAGGGGACGACAGAGGATAAGATGGCTGGATGGCATCACTGACTCGATGGATGTGAGTCTGAGTGAACTCCGGGAGTTGGTGATGGACAGGGAGGCCTGGCGTGCTGTGATTCATGGGGTCGCAAAGAGTCTGACACGACTGAGTGACTGAACTGAACTGAATACTGAAATATATTTTTTGAAATGATCCTCTAATTTTTAAGTATATTACTCTAAAGAAAGTTTTGCATGGAGACATAAGGAGACATAAAAAAATTCATGACATCATGGGGTCTTTGGAATGAAAAACTGGAAATGAGCTAAACATCCACTAACAGGATAATGGATATATAAATTACAAGTATATTAATAAAATAGAATTATCACAGTGATAATGAATAAAATGCAGCTATATCTGTTAGTGAGGATGTATCTCATAAAGAGAATATTTGGAAAAGAAACCAATTGCAGAAATTTTTACTTACAGTAAAAACAAAATTTATGTAAAACACTATATATTGATATATATATAAATGTAATAAAAGTACATACATTTCACAGCAATGATAAACATGAAAATCAGGATAGTTTAACCCCTGGGGAGTGGAAGGTAAATGACACGAAGGAGGAATACATAGGAGACTTTAATTACAAAGGTTTTTAAGCTCGGTGGTAGGTACATGGTTATCTGTTCTATTCACTAATTTTTTGTTACACTGGAAATATTTTATAGCACAGTTTTTAAAGAAGAAAGGTAGTTCTAACTATCAGGGAGTAAGAAGGGAAATGGGGAGACCTGTTAGGAGATCTGACCAGTCGATCCTGAAGGAACTCAATCCTGAATATTCATTGGAAGAACTCATGCTGAAGCTGAAACTCCAATACTTTGGCCACCTGATGCGAAGAACTGACTCACTGGAAAAGACCCTGATGCTGGGAAGGATTGAAGGTGGGAGGAGAAGGGGAGGACAGAGAATGAGATGGTTGGATAGCATCACTGATTTGATGGACATGAGTTTGAGTAAGCTCCGGGAGTTGGTGATGGACAGGGAGGCCTGATGTGCTGCAGTCCATGGGGTCGCAAAGAGTGGGACATGCCTGAGTGACTGAAATGAACTAAGACTTCAGTCTCTAGCACAGCTTCTGGCACAGAGTAGGGGTTTAACAAACTTCAGCTTTATAGAGTGGTTGCTATTATCGTCATTATCAGGGTAAAGACAGAGAGATTGTGAATAAACATAAACTAAATATTCTGAGTAGTTATATTGTGCTACATGTTCTATTTATCTCATTTAGTCTTTATTAGAATCCAGTTATAAAGAATCTAAGGGGCTTACCTGGTGGCTCAGTGGTAAAGAATCTGCCTGCAATGCAGGAGATGTGAGTTCCAACCTTGGGTTGGCAAGAACCCCTAGAGAAGAAAATGGCAACACACTCCAGTTGCCTGGAAAATTCCATGGACAAAGGAGCCCCATGGGCTCATGAGTTTGCAGAGTTGGACACGACTGAGCATGCAGGCACACAGGCATAAAGAATCTAAGGCTCATAGAGGTCAAAGCTGGAAGGCACAGGGCTTCCTAAGTTTCTAATGACTCATTTTCCAGCGCTGTGTAAAGTTCCTCCTGAACCTCCAACCCTAATATACCCACCATTTTCTTGTCCAGCATTTGAAAAAAAATTCAAACATCTTTTCTCTTTGGTTCATAGCTAGCATGGGCTTCCGTAGTGGCTCAGATGGAAAAAAAAAATCCACCTGCAATGCAGGAGACCTGCATTCGATCCCTGGGTCAGGAAGATCCCCTGGAGAAGGGAGTGGCTACCCACTTAAGCATTCTTACCTGGAGAATCCCATGGACAGAGGAGCCTGGAGGGCTACCGTCCATACGGTCGCAAAGAGTCAGACACAAGTGAACGATTAACATTTTTGAGTTGAAAAGAAAGTTAAAGTCACTCAGTTGCGTCCAGCTCTTTGCGACCCCATGGACTATACAGTCCATGGAATTCTCCAAGCAAGTGACAGTCACTCAGTTGGGTCCAACTGTTTGCGACCCCATGGACTAGTCCATGGAATTCTCAAGCCAAAATACCGGAGTGGGTAGCCTATCCCTTCTCCAGGGGATCTTCCCGACCGAGGAATCGAACCAGGGTTTCCTGCATTGCAGGCAGATTCTTTACCAACTGAGCTATCAGGGAAGCCAAGACTTTTGAGTGAGATATTAATAATTCAAAACACTTGGGTAGGACCTTATTACAAAATACTTTTGGATTGCTCTCAGTTTTTCACCTGATCTGCCTAACAACTCTGCGAAAGGCAGGGCAGCTGATTATTTCGGTTTTACAGATGAGAAAACCAAAATCCAAAGAGGCTAAATTGGAGGTACTTAACCAGTGACCATGAATTTCATGGAATCATATCTTAAAATGCTTATGATTGAAAGGGCATTTTAAAGCTTTAATTGTATTTTCAAAGGAGTCTATGATTCCCAAAAAGGTTTAAAGGATAATGAGTTAAATGATTTGCCTCCCCAAAAATGTTTAAAAGATAATGAGTTAAATGGTTTGCCTAAAGCCTAGGGTCACATAGTCCTGGTGGAGTCAAGGCCCCAAGGAATTTATTCTCATCCCACACTCAGAATTCTTTCCATTACTACATAAAGTCGCTCAGTTGTGTCTGACTCTTTGCGACCCCATAGATTGTAGCCCACCAGGCTCCTCTGTCCATGGCATTCTCCAGGCAAGAGTACTGGAGTGGGTTGCCATTTCCTTCTCCCATTACTACATACAGTACCACAATTCAAATTACAGATATTACTAGTGAAATACTTTTTGTAATGGTCACTGACTGCTGAGATAGAAACCTTATTAAATATACTGAAATTCTTACTTGGGAGTAATGGTTTTGGCCTGTTCAACTGCTGGGCAGCCATTCAGAAATCTACACAGTGTTACAGATGAACAGGTCACAACCTGTTTGTTGTCTTTATAACAAGCCCTAATACAGACTTGTTAAATAAGGTATGAATCTGATACAGTAACTATAAAACGTATTTTTCAGTTCGCAATAAAGAATAGTCATGAGACCTAGCTATGATCCAGTGGTGGAAAGTCGACTGAGCCCAGAATGGGATTTTCATTTCTCCAGGACCAGTTACTTAAAGTGTTAGGGTCTCCCTTCTCTTACCTGTAAAAGAAAGGATTAAAGTGGGTAGCCTCTCAGCTCTAACTTTGCATGCAGTTTGATGGGGTTAAAATAAGAAGAGCCGACAGGAGTTTTGTGTATAAGCATTAACAGGTCTGTTAAAGTTAACCTTATTTTCCCAGTGATAAAGGTCAGTGCCCAAGGCGGCTCACTGGTCATTAGCCACAAGTGTCTGGGGGCTCAACAGACCTGCGCCTCAAGAAGGCCAAGACTGAGTGCACCTTGGAGTGAAGCAGGAGCTGGCGAGCCTATGAACATAAAGCTATGTAAGTTCAAAGGTCCAGTGGGATTCCAAACAGAAGGGCCCTTAATCCTAGATTTAGGAATGAAGGAAAGCAGGAACGCCCAGGCACAGGAGTGTGAATGGATCTGCTTAAACAGGGTGGGGTGTTGCGAGCGTTGGGGGTGGGGCTTTGAGCCAGGAGGCAGTTGATGCACTGGAGAGCCGCACCTACCGCTGCATCCCCGCCGCCCGGGCCAGGCTGTCACCAAGCCGGCAAAGGTACCCTTGGGAACCTCCCAGCCCCGGCGAGGCCACGTGATCTAGCGCCAGGGCCAGGAGAGGCGTGCCCTGCCCCCGCCCCGCCCGTGCGCATGCGCGCGGGTCCGGGCGCTGAAATTCAAATTTGAACCGCCGCTGCAGGCCGAGTCGGACTTCGGAGGCAGTGGGGAAGAGGAGAGGAGCTTGGGAGAGTTCCCCACCACCTTCTTGTTTTCTTCAAGTGACACACTGAGCCGGCACTCACTTTTCTTTTTCTGAATTTGAACCACCGTTTTGGCCGTCTCGTAATCGACACGCGAAGTCCGGGGCGATGGACCCGTTTACCGAGGTGAGAAAACTTACGGGCAGAGCCAGCCATGACGGCTCCCGCCCCCCACCCTCCCTTCCTACCTCTGTCAACCTCCCGGCCCAGTGGCCGGAGAGCGCGTGCGCGCGCGTGCGCAGAGTGGGCGCGCGAGGGTCCAGCTTGGAACTGGGAGGGTGCGGCGGGTTCCCTCTTCTCTGTGGCTGTAGTTCGTCCGCGGTTGCCTTGGTCTTATCCTGGGAATGTTTTGAGTCTGTCCTCAGTAGCAGTAGTGAAAAGACCTCCTGTCAGCCCCGGTTATTGCACATCCCTCTGCAGTGGACCCCTGGGTCTTCCAAGGGTGCGGTGGGGGCCTGACGAAACAGAGCCCTTTGGAAGTAAAAGCCGGGATATTGCAGGGTGGAGTCGGGTGGCCAAGTGACTCAGTGCTGTGTGTGCAGCCGCCGCCTGGAAATGGAATGGAATGCGGTTTGCGGGGTTCGTGTGACTCGCAGAGGAGCCGTGCATTTAATAGTTTCTCATTTGTGTCCGACTCTTTGCGACCCCGTGCTCTGTCCATGGAATTTTCCAGGCAAGAATACCGGAGTGGGTTGCCATTCCCTTCTCCACTCCATACCTTTAAGAATGCAGTGGACGAAATGACAGCAAAATGTAAGCCGCTGCCTGAGACCATTGCATCCGTTCCTATGAAGTCAATAGTTCTCTTCAGTTTCTGTTGCTTACCGAACTAGCAAAGAAGAGTCATACCTGAGGTTGACACTAATTGAAAGGAAAATTGCTAGCCGAATATGTTCAAGTCAAAAGTTACAGCCCACGATTAAAAAAAAAAAAAAAAACAAACCTGTTTTGGGTAGTGACTTCCCTGGCGGCTCAGACGGTAAAGTGTCTGTCTACAATGCGGGAGACCCGGGTTCGATCCCTGGGTTGGGAAGAGCCCCTGGAGTAGGAAATGGCAATCTACTCTAGGACTATTGCCTGGAAAATCCCATGGACAGAGGAGCCTGGTAGGCTACAGTCCATGGGGTCTCAAAGAGTCGGACACGACTGAGCAACTTCACTTTCTTTCACTTTCATGGGGCATAACATTATAGCAGGCAGGACTTAACTCATCTTTTGTTCTTTGGAAATTAAATATGAATTAATTACATCATTACCGTGTCGATTATTTGTCTAGCTTTGACTTTGGTTGCGAATGTACGTTGACACACTCGGGAATTTCATGTGGCCAGTTGTCCACTACCTTTTCTTCAAGAACAGTTCCTCTTTTTTTAGGGTGTTGTGCAAGTGTCAAACTGTTGCTTTTTGAGTTGTTGCAAAGTGGGCCTAAAAATTTCTCTACACTAGATTGAAAAGCTTGAGTGGAGTATTAATACTCTTTTTTTTTTTTGATATGTAGTTACAATTCTGTTAAGTCTAAGATATTAAAAATTTTAGCAATTAGAGTTTACTTGTATTCAAACACAACAGTATTTGTTTCCAAATTCTCAATCATCTCAGGGATACACATCAATTTGTTAACCTTGAATATTCTAACAGAAAAATCCTGAGCACATTTTTGTATTAGCTTTAGGGAATAGAGCTGGTGGTTCGCCATGTATTTTTCACTTACATTGAAATTAAAAAGGAAATATTATGTTACAACTTAAGATTCCTTAAAATATTAGCCTTTCCTGTTCTCAGTAGTTTTATGTTTCTAAGTCACTGACAAGAGCAAAGCATTTTGAAAGTTGGCTGAAAATTGCACTTCATTTTACTTAAAAATGTTATTCTGAACTGGTACAAATCTCAGTTGAAAGAAACTTTTATTTAAAAGAAACTTTTCATTTTAGAGTGCAGCTCAGAAATATATGTGATTTAGTGTGTGTCTTTTTATATTTTGAGAAGTTAGACCGGTTGCAGTTGGAATCAACAGCTTTGACATCTTTTCCTTAATTGGGAGTGAGTGAGCTATTTGAAATGGTTCCAAAGATTAGGTGCTTAATTATAGCATTCATAACATTTTTGTACAGTGAAGCTAACTGTTCCTCCTCTGAAAAGAAAATTGAAAGTCAGTTGAAATGACTTTCTCAGCTGGAGTTCCTTATCAGAACCGTAGAACACAGACAATTATTTGAGAGAAACTGTTTTTCTCAGTTTTCCCGTAAGAGATTTTTTTTCTCCCAAAAGTGATTCTTAACCATGCCATTCTGTAGGCATAGGAGAGATACTAATTCATTACATTAATGCCAGGGCCTTAAGGATTAATTCTCCTGGTAACTCTTGTTGAGAAAGGCTGTGCTATGCTCGGTGGTGTCTGACTTTGCGACCCCATGGACTGTAGCTACAACCATCCTAAACTCTTGTTTCCTCAGGCAAGACTGTTGTGCAGTGTTCCCCTCCCTGTTGTCACTGGTGCTGTCTGGCTCACTTGGTCTTCCTGCCTGTTCTGCCTGGCAAACTTTGTTTTGACTTCCGGCTCACAGTTTGATTCCCCTTCTTCAGAGGGACATCACCTTTCACAATACACATCTCACTTGCATTTATATGCACCTGTTGAACATGTTTTCTCTTAGAATGTAAGCTTCATGAAGGTAGGAAATTGTTCAGAGAGATGTTTCTGTAACATCAAGCACAATTCAATAACGGTCTGCTGAATTGATGTGAAAGAGAGCCGTTCAGTGTAAATTGTTTTACAGACAATTAAATAAAGCAGTAACTGTTAGAACATTTTAGCAATATTCTTTTCTTGTAGGAAATCTCAAGCATAATGCATCCATTGCCCAGCAACACGTGGCCATGTTGTTTTACTGTATCTGCCTCTAATCCCTCTCACTGAATTATTTGGAAGCAAATTCTAGGAGGCATATAATTTTATACATAAATACATAGGTATTCATCACTGAACACTAAAGACTTAAAAAAAAATCATAATGCTATTATCACACCTAAAAAATAAACAGCAGTTCCTTAAAATCGTCAAGCATTGTCAGTGTTCAGCTATTCCTAAATGTCTCGTGATTTTGCAGTCTGAACCAGCATCTAGACAGAGTTCATAGGACCATGTGTTCCTGATGTTCTTCGTGGACCAACCAGAGATAAAGAATCCATCTTGGTTTATGGATAAGCTAGCAGTTAAGGCACATGTTTATTATTATGATCAGCTAATAGCATTAAAAAGTTAGTGTTGACCATATGAATTATCATCAGTTCTACTGACGATAAGTTTTTAAAAGAACAATTAGATTTAGTCAAGCTGTAGTTTTTAGCAAAGCAGTTAAGAATCCAGACTCTGGAGCCTGGTTCTTAATTTTGCCTTGCTACTCGTTAGCTGTGTGACCTATGGCTTGTTATTTAACCCCTACCTGAATTTTTTCATCTCTAAAACAGTAGTAAAAACAGAATTTTAACAAATCATATTTGAAGATGAAATGAGTTAGTGTATGCTGACACTGAAAGTACTTTAAGTCCTGTCTAAGCACTAGTGATTGTTGTACTTGTTGCTTGCTGTGCTTAGTCGCTCGCCATATTCGACTCTGTGACCCCATGGGCTGTAGCCCATCCAACGCCTCAGTCCATGGGGTTTTTCGGGTAAGAAATACTGGAGTGGGCTACCATTTCATTCTCCAGGGGATCTTCCAGACCCAGGCATCAAACCCATGTCTCCTGTGTCTCCTGCATTGCAGGCAGATTCTTTATCCATTGAACTATCTGTGAAGTTCTTTTTGTGTTTGTTGTTAGGTGGATTTAAAGCCATAAATTTATTACTCATAATGTCAATATTAGCATTTTAGTCTGCAGATCTGCTGATGGTGATGGTCACCCCAGGTTAGCACAGGAAATCCACAGCTAGTTGTGTCAAGTCAGAACTTTCCATGTAGGAACTTTAAAAGAGAAAAAGCTACAACTAAAATATATGAAACATTTTTTTCTTGTGATGTAAATTGACAAACATGCTATCACTGTTTTGGATAGAGTTTCTTTAATTTTCCAGAATTAAGTGAACTCTCTATGATGACTAAGGAAGAAATGCTTCTAGAACATTTTGAAAATAATAAGTTGTTATTGAGTCTACTTTGTTTAAGAAGGTAGGAAATCAGTAATATCTCCCAGAAAAAAATTCTGTCAGAAATGGTTTGAGGGATGTGGGGCAGAAATTGCTTAAGGACTATATACTTCAGTTATTTTAGATCCCTTCATGTGGAGTATCTTATTTCCTGATTGTTGGTAATTGCACTGTTTAATTTCTTTTAATACCTCTATTATTTGAAGGAGGAGGTGTGATATTTGAAGGAATGTACCTTATAAATAAAAAAAGCTCTTAAATTCCTGATACACTATTATAAGGAAGGGTAACTTACATTTATGTAGCTGTTGACTTTATGTACTTTTGATATATCACTTCTTTAACATTAATAATCTTTGGTATCTATAAGTTTTATATTACAGATTAGGGAACTTTTTTGCTTATCTGCTTTAATTTGTTTTAATCTTGAAAATTTTGAATCTAATGTAACAATAGAACACTTTGTGTATGTTTGAATTGCAAAACGTCATTCTTTTGACCCATTGCTCATGGTAACTGAAAATATACTGACTCATAAGTATTCTAACTGACCAGAATGGAATGTGGCTGTGTCCATGAATGAACATATTTAGGCTAGTTTTGTATCTTAGGAATGATACATTTTATTGTGGGGAAAGTTATCAGACATATATGAATTTGTATAACACTGCCACTTTCGAGTTTGTTGAAGACCTTAAAGGATAAAGGTTTTGTGTTTTGGAAGGCATTTGGCTCACAAATTACTCTTTCAGTGACATAGCATTTAGATTTAGTGTTATTTCTTTCAATGAGAAATCATGCATAAGATAAGCTCATGCTTGTTTTTCATATTCAGAGGGACTTAAAAAGTGATTATTCTGTCTTAATTAAGCAATTAAAAAGATCAGATGAAGTTAAATTCCTTAGTCTGCAATAATTACTTTATCTGTGTTTGCAGGACAGTGTATACTCCAGCCAGTAATCTGCATGCCTTCTCTGGTTGTGTTCAAAGAGAATGAATTGTTTTCAGGGTTTTGTGTTTGTTATACTACATTGATCCCAATAGGAGCATATTTTGGGGTTTGAAAAGAGTCATATTCATGATTCTATGGAATACTAAGATTTCAACTTAAAACTGTTTTATTATATATGGATATTTAATTAAATAAAACATAAAAATATTTAGGTTGATTTTTCTTTAGGCAACTGTTATTCTGCCTACCATCGTGATTAAAACAACCACCATGTTATTTCCCATGACTCAGTGGCTTAGCATTTGGGCTCAGCTGAGCCGGACTTCTGGTGTCCCCTGGGATCATGCAGAAGTCTGCAGTCATATAGAAATTTCTGGGACTGGTTGGTCTAAAATCATCTTCCTCCCAAGTCTGGTGGTTGATGCTGGCTGTCAGCTGGGCCATGTTTCTAGCAGGCTTAACCTGGGCCTCTTCACAGGAAGACAGTGTTCCAAGAGAGTGAGAACAGAAACCGCAAGACCTCTTGAGCCCTGGGATTGGAAGTCACATACACAGTATCACTTCAACCATATTTTAACAATCAAAGTGAATCATAAAGCCAGCCTGATTCAAATACCTTTTGAGAGAAGCAGAAAAAAGTCTGTGGCCATTTAAAATCTCATGCAATGAACTTAACACATTTCATTCCCCCTTTAATGGTCATATTATATCTAATCAAATTTTGACATGACGGTACTCATTTGGTGAATCTTAGTTACTGAGAATTTGACTTTTGAAATGTATTTAACTGTTATTATACATGTTTGAAGACAATTAGTGATTTGAGAAGGCATCTGAAGTTTTGTGAACCTTTGACTAAACTTATGCTGTAATGCTCTGGTGTTTTGTTTATGTAGAAACTGCTTGAGCGAACCCGTGCCAGACGAGAGAATCTTCAGAGGAAAATGGCTGAGCGGCCCATCCCAGCAGCAAGGTCTCTGACTCACGCCAAGCGGATCAGGGAGCCACTTTCAGAAGCAAGTAACCAGCAGCCCATATCTGGTGGCGAAGGTAATAGGCTTTGTGGGGAAAAGCAGAATTTGCAGTTTTCAAAATGCAAATAAGTGCCAAACACTTTATTGTTCCTGCAGAAGACCAAGGTCTTTGGGAGACAAATGTAATAGCTTCCAGGGGAAAGATCAACCTTTTACTGTATTCCAGGCCTATTATATTAGGCCTGGAACCTATCGGGCGAGAGCAGAGTTTCTAACAAATATTTCAGATTAACTGGTTGAACTTTATTTTCCTCATTCCAAAAGTATCATTAAAAGCTCTAAGGGAAGAATGCTACGGGAGCAGTGGAGCACTTACACTGGCCATAGTGTTGAGTTTCTCTACCCCTCTTAAGTGAACAGGGCAACAAAAGGCAGGCCTGCCTGCAGATGCTTGAAGTATCATGAGTCTTTTCATCCTCTGCTGAACCACGTCCCTCAGGCTGGGCACAAAGTATAGGTTGTTAATCTACAGAATTACTGAAATTAAATAGAAACAAAATTGACCACCAACACCCCCATCTACCCCAAGAGGGGCTTCCTTGGTGGCTCAGTGGTAAAGAATCCTTTTGCCGATGCAGTAGACGTGGGTTCCATCCCCAGGTCGGGAATATCCCTTGGAAAAGGAAATGGCAACCTACTCTAGTATTCTTGCCTGGAGAATCCCATGGACAGAGGAGCTTGCAGGCTATAGTTTATGGGGGTCACAAAGAGTTGGACACAATATAGCAACTAAAACAAACAACAACTCCTGCAACAAACTCAAATGTACCTGGAAACTTTCCTATTCTTTCCTAAATCCTGGCATCCTCAGCCTGTATCAGTCAGCTGGTTTAATCTTTTGGAATAATCTGGAGATGATAATGTTCCTTAGTAGACATTTAAAATGCACATAGAAAAATAATATTACAGAGGGCAAAACCAATATTACAAAAGAGGTGAGGGCGTAGTGCTGGCTCCCAACTATTTTGTAAGCTAACCATAAAATGAGAATTTCTTTTTGTATGTTAATACATTTTGAAGGGAGGGAATACCGTATATATTACATGGGAAAACAGAGATCTAGCTCTAGTCTAGGATCTCTTCACTGTGGCACAGCTTTATGCATTCAGATATTGAGTACTATGTACTTGAAAACTAGTGGTTAGAACTGTATTTTGATGCTTAAATGGAAATATTTACTGTTTCATATAAGAAATGTAAACTTAAAGCATTCTGTATTTTCAGGTAGTGAAGCATGTTAAATAGGAACACTTCCAAAAAAGGATTAGATTAGTTCATTTAAAATATACCCTTAAGTGAGTTGCAGAAGATTGGAAAGTTTCATGATGTATTATTTAATTAGATTGATATTTATGAGGGCAATCGTGACTTCCCACTAATGATACTTCAGTTACTGCCAGAACGAGAACACTTGGTTAGACAGACAGTGAAAATGACCTCAAATGGAATTTACATTTTTACCTTTTAAAGAATTAGTTTTATAGGAGGTATAGTAGAACTCATTCATGGGTAAAAATTATATTCCTTGTGTTTGGATCATTCCTTTTTCTTTTAGGACTTTTTAATTCGTTTTATAGGTGTTCATAGAGGTTTAAAATGTAAAATGTTGTGAAACACTTGAGTTGATGAATTTGCTTGGTACTGTCGGATGATTCAGTCAGTCTTTTGGTTCTCTGCCTCCTAAACCTCAAGCCAGGTGTCCTTCTACTCTTGTTTGCTGTTCATGAAAAATTGTTTTTAAAAGCAGAAAGCTTGTTTTTACCCTTAGCTCAGGTGTGTCATGTTAAGCAGGTAACTCGATTTCTCTGGACTTGATTTTTCTTATTTAAAAATGTGGTAACTGGACTGTATGATCTTTAAAATCCCTTAGAACATTTGCTTTGCTTATTCTGTGTGCGTACTTTTTATTCCCTAGTGTCTGAAGACCACAAAGAACATTATACATCTTGAGGATGTTATTTGAAGATTTTTTCATTCAGGTTTTTTTAAACTGCTGAATTATATGCTTGCTTAAACAGAAATCTCTCATGTCAGATTTCCAAGTTACTGAAAAATGTAGAATTTTACGTATTTCTTCTTGTGAGTTAAATCATTTAAAGGAACAGAGAGACTAGTGTTTTATTCATTTGTACCTACCGTTAAAGATTTTCATGACATGCAGAATCACAGAACTTTTAATTTTTTGTCCTTTTTAACCTAGAGAAATCTTGCACAAAACAATCACCATCCAAAAAACGCTGTTCTGACAACACTGAAGTAGAAGTTTCTGATGTGGAAAATGAAAAGCCGGTTGAGTCAACGTCTGCAAAACCTTGTTCTCCGAGGCCTGTGTCCCCTCAGGCTCAGCCACAGATGTCTCAGGCACCCGCTGGTGTCAGTGACTCCTTGGCTGCCCCAGCCTCAGCACCACTGCTGGGTGTGAGGAGCGGGCCGAACTCAAGACTGGGAGCAGCTGCAGCCTCCTCAGTCAGAACACGAATGCAAAAGCTGGCTGAGCAGCGGCGTTGTTGGGATAGTGATGATGTGACAGGTATGCACGCTTGTGGACCGTGTGGTCCTTAAATCTGTTTCAGTGCACTTCAACTTGGTAGGTTAAAATTTTATTTATCAGTTAACACATGAAAGGTAAATGCTTTTGATCTATGTCCTGAGTATCCATTGCTTTCTAATGGTTTATATATCAATTTATATTTATCGGGTGTGTTCTTATTGAAGTAAATGAGATGAGGTTCTTAGACTGGTTCACAAAACCTTGATCTTATAAAGGAACTATCTTAAATTTGCAATGAAAACACCAAAGGATAAACTACTCTTGACATTATCAGCCTTGCTGACCTTTAGTTCTATATTCAAGAGATCCTGTTACATGGATTGACTGAATAAACCTGAGTGACTAAGGTATGCAATGCTGTTCAAAGGGGAAAAAGAAAATTTCAAAAAATATTTATCGAGTACCTGCAAAGCATGTAATCATGCTAAGGTGCTGGAGACTATAGATAAAGTGACCTGATCTTGCATTTCATGGGCCCGTAATCTGATGGAGAGCTTATCTCTTACCTTATTATGAAAAAAGCCTTGGAATGGCTGACAAAATGAGTGTGCATGCTCAGTAGAGTGTAACTCTTTGTGACCCCATCGACTGTAGCCCACCAGGCTCCTCTGTCCATGGGCTCTTTCAGGCAAGAATACTGAAGTGGGTTGCCATTCCATCCTCCAGGGGATCTTCCCGACTCAGGGAGGAGGAAACGCAAACCTGACTTTTGCATTTCATGGGCCCGTAATCTGATGGAGAGCTTATCTCTTACCTTGTTACGAAAAAAGCCTTGGGATGACTTACAAAAATACCTATGTTAAAAATTGGAAAAATGAGAAAAATCAATATGAAGAGAAGGAAAAACGAAGTGAAGGGTAAAGTTAGTTTACTAGATACAGGCCTTAAGGTCCTCTTCACTTCCTAGAGATGGTTCTGAACTCACTAGCAGCTGATCAGAGAGGTGAAACACTATTAGTTACATGATAAAGTTTATAAAACAGAAGAAACAGAGTCATGGTTGGCATTAAGACTTGAGAGAACTTTCCTCTCTGGGTCCTAAAGATATTTTTTGTAGGAGCTAGCAAAGGTGTAAGGTTTCTCAGGGTAGGCAGACAGCTGGCTTCTGGCTCAGTTCAGTAGAAGCAGTGCCGAAGTGAACCAGCCCAGTGCAAGTGGACAGTCCATGGTGACTAAGCCTTATCCAAGGAAGCTTTGGCTTTCAAATATTGTAGGAGAGGAGACTGAGTTCAAAGAGGCTAAAGACACCTGCCCACAGTCAGCGCTAAAGTGCAAACACTAGTAGTTTGACTTTAGGGCTCAGCTTTTATGTCCTGCCTAATGTTTATGGGTTACACACCCATATTCCACTGATACTCTACACTGTCAGTTATACCTATTGATTTTAGTAGCAGGTGGGGCTAACCATGCTGCTTTTAGTGTGTCTGAGGAAGCTAGCCAGTTAATGTGCCCGAATAGAAAGATGTCCCATTCTATTTTGTAGGAAATATCTATGGGCAGCAGAGTGCAGATTTTCCTTTCAGAAAAAAGAAAAAGAGTTGTGATCTAATACTTGATCAGAAGAACAATCAAGGCCCTAAGCATTCTTAGGAGAAACTGTTGCAACAGTGATCTTGAATATTTTGAAAGCAAGTATTAACAAATGCCTACCTCAGTCTTGAAAATAAATCTCCTTAAGGCATCATAGCTCGTCTAATTTTAAGGATTGAAACTTGTTAATAAAGTGTTTGTGATGAATGATTTAGTGAGTGCTTTTCAAGACTGTGGCTATATGCCAGTTAAAGGTTTGAGGAATAATAAAGTATAATTTCTCTGAAGCCTTTGTTTCTGATAGAGAATAGAAGAGCGAGGGGTCTGTTAAGTCCATTTCTAAAGCATGGCAGTAAAATTGTCATCTGTTTAGAAGACCGTGTGTAGTCTAAGGAAAATGATAAAGGTATGCAAAAAAGTACTGTAGGGAAGGTGGTGGTCAGGGAAGCTTTTCTGGAGGCGACAAAGGCAATTAACCTGGACTTTGAAGGGCAGCTGGCTTCAGACAGTAGAGATATTCTAGGCAGAATCAACAGAGCATATATATGAATAAAAAGCACAGAGGTATCATGAACACAGTATGTGTATAAAGAGTCGGCATTCTGGTATACCATTCATGTGGTATAAAAGCAAGACATAAATTCAAAGAAAGCAGCAGGGTCTGTAGCATTTGGAATTTAATCAGAAGGTGATGGGCAGGTCCTGAGAGTTTAGGTAGGCAAATGCTTTAGAAATATCACTCTGGCATCTGAATTGAGGAGAGATTGAAGAGGGCAGAGATTTGAAGCAGGAAGACCAGTTAAAAGATTAATATTGTGATTTGGGCATAATGATGAAGGCCCATGAAAGTAAAGAGGCTGGATTTGAGAGATTTAGGAGAAAGAATCTGTGGGACCTAATGACCAGGTGGTGGATGGTAAGGGAAAAGGGAGGAAGAGGCATGAAAAGGAGGAATGTGTTTGAAGCAGTTTCAACATCAGATATATTATTTGAGGTGCATGGGGGATAGCCAAATGTCGGTAGTTGCTAGTTAGGAGACCATGAAGGATAGGCTGCAAAGACAGAACTAGTAGAGGATGATGTCACATATGGAAAACAGGGCCTGCCAAGTGTGTAGGCATTGGGTGGAAATACACATACACAGTGCAGCTGTGTATGCAGAAGTCAGACTGAAGTGAGTTAAGTGGTGAGTGAATTTAGTGCAGGGGAAGAGGGACAGTAGCTAAAAGCGGGTGTGTGTGGATGAGAGGATGATTGGTTTTAGCTTTAAGATGAGAGAGAATTGAGCATATTAATGTGTAGAAAACAAAGTTTGTAGAGAGGAAGAAGTGGTTATTTGGAGCAAGATCCCTGAGGAAGTTTAAGAGGAGTAGAATTGAGAATTCAGGCAGATGTATAAGCCTTGGACAGTAGGAGGGATATCTGTTCTGTTGACGGAATTTGTGGAATAGGAAGTGCCGTGAGCTTTGCCGTATATGCTCTTTAAGCATACAGACCTTTTGTGGTTAAGTATTGTGTATTTGAGATTTATTTCCAAATGAAGTAACTATGCAGAAAAACATATTAGTCTAATCCTGTGCTATTGGTATTGAATATGGATATTGTGCTATTGGTATTGGATATGGTATGATATCCAATGTGGTATTGGATATGGTATTCAATACCATAAACAAGAGTCATATGTCGCTTTTTAAATTTAAATTAATTAAAATGAAATAAAGTTTCTTATTGCTCATACCACAGTTCAAGTGCTCTCTAGCCACAGTCGCTAGTTGTTACTGTATTAGATGGCATGAATATAGAACATCTCCATCACTGCAGAAAGTTCTATTGTGTAGCACTAGCCTAGTACGCTTGCCTGGAGAATCCCAGGGACGGGGGAGCCTGGTGGGCTTCCGTCTATGGGGTCGCACAGAGTCGGACACGACTGAAGTGACTTAGCAGCAGCGGCAGCAGCAGTATATTCTAAAAACAAGTATGTTGAATATGTAATCTTAATTTGTGCAGTGTTATAACATCATTAATTAATCCTAAAAATATAACCTAAATGTATGGTGTTTTATAGATTTCATAATCTATCAAATAATTGAAAAAGTAAGTAACAAAGTGTTTCTTTTTTAATTTGGGTTAAGTATCTGATTTGAAAATATATTGTCAAATTTAAGCAGTTTGGTAGTTTCATGTGTATTAGAAAAGCTTTTTTTTTTTTTTTGGAGTGATCCCTTTATTACATACACATACAGCTCATGGACTTTAACTTTCAAAACATTTTCAGATGATATACCTGAAAGCTCACCAATCTCAGCAATGCTGTCAGAGGAAAAGGCTGCCTCCCCTCCCAAACCATCCCTTTCAGATGCCTCAGCAACTCCAGTTGGGAGAAGGGGCCGACTGGCCAACCTTGCTGCAACTATTTGCTCCTGGGAAGATGATGTAAAAACCTCATCTGCAAAGCAAAACAGTGTGCAAGAACAGCCTGGTACCACTTGTTTATCCAAATTTTCCTCTGCAAGTGGAGCATCTGCTAGGATCAATAGCAGCAGTGTTAAGCAGGAAGCTACATGCTGTTCCCAAAGGGATGGCGATGCCTCTTTGAATAAAGCCTCATCTTCGAGTGCTGTGGGTGCACCTTTGATTAACATTGCGATTTCTAGCCCTGGGGTAAGTAAATATAATTTTGGTATTTGGAAACCTTTTTGTTATGAGTAATAATGTGTATTATATATATATATGTCTGTAGGTATGTATATTATATCATATATATATAGGATGTTTATGTATTTTTACAGTATTTCATAGAAAGTAAAAATCATAAATTTGATATTCTGACCCGTTAAGTTATCAATTAGCAACTAAATTATACAAATTCAATGTACTTCCAAAATATGTGCTTTTGAATGATGGATCCTCTTCTTACTTATCATGAGAGCCTGAAAATTACCTTCTCTATTAAAATGCTGTATGTATGTGTATACATACAAGAAAGACATCAAATATCTCTGAAAGCTAATAGCTGTAGTTACCTCCAGAAGGCAGTTGTCAAGGGTGGGTATGATCCTTTCACTGATATCCTTTTGAAGTATTTGAAAGATTACCCTGCCCATGTGTTATCTCAATGGTTTTTAAAAAATAATATGAAAAAAACAAAAATGAAAAAAAAATATTGTGTTTCTGAGCATTATCTTTAAGTGTAGAGCTCAGTTTTGGAATGACACCTGCATTCAATCCCAGCCCTACCATATAATTAGAAGTGTGGCTTTGGAGAAGTTACTTTATCTTGCAAAACTATTTTTCCATTTGTAAAATGGGAAAGAAAAGGCTATGGGAGGATTAAATGAGATAATGTTCATAAAGCACTTAGTATGGTACTTCGCACATAGTAAGTGGTACTTATAATTCACCTTTAAGTACATGATACATGACTTAATTAAAATACAAATATATATGTATTTGGCCTAATACAGTTTATAGTCATAAGGGTACTAGTATGATGATATAAAAGAAATTGTTTTTTAAAATAGTGAGTAACCCTCTCCCTTGTACTAAATTACCCATCAGAATATTATGTAGACTAAACTACATAATTTGAGTAATCACATTTTCTAAGTTAATTTTTTTCAAACCTTTCAAATTAATTTGATCTATTAGAGAGGAAGAAATTTTTTTACATGAGTGTACAAAAAGGCTATCAAGCATATAGGATTTGAATTGTTTTGTTGTAGAAATATCTTTAACTATTGTAAGTGTTGTTATTTACCCAAAGTGTTACCATGTTTCAGAAAGCTACTTCTTCTCCAGTGAAATCTTCTACAACATCCATCACCAGTGCTAAAAATTGTAAGGTCCAAAATCCTGAACTACTTCAAAAAACCTCTGTTAGTCCTCTGAAAACAGAAGTATCAAAACCAGTTGAGAAGTCAGCTGTATCCCGTACAGTTTGGCCCAAGGAAGAATTAAGCAGAGAAATTTGTCTGCAGTCTCAATCTAAGGACAAATCTGCAACACCAGGTTATATATTTTGAAAAAATCTAAAGTACTGCTGACTATTTTCAGGGTGTCTGTTCTTAGCATTTTAAACATCCAGTTGTGAATGTTATAGTGTTGGTTTGCCAGGGCAATTGCCTGAATGCATCAAGTGAGATTTCTTCAAAGTCAACTTTAATTGAGTGAATGAATATTCATTATTGTAGATTAGCCCAGTTACTGGTCAAAAAGTTTAACTTTGTTTAAGCATTTTTTTTTTTCCTAGAATGACCATGCTAGATACTTTCTTCTATACCTGAAAATCACATTTTAAGGATATAATGCAGAAACATTCTTACAACCAAGTGTGCAGAGCAGTGCGTCTCAAACTGCACTATGACACATCCCTAGTAGCAAAGGGAAGAGAATATGTATACCGATGACTCCACTCTCATTAAGTTTATATGTGTGTATACTGTACGTGAATATGTACATAGGAAAATTCAGTTTTCCTATAGTAAACTGATGCTCCAGGAAGTTCATATTTATCTTGTGTATACTTCTGGTATACCCCCACCTGATTGAGAAACACAGGATTAAAAATTATCTCTCAAATATATGGTAATATAGTTTACTTTGAGCTATATTCTTTTTCATTACAACTGCTCTTTGTATTAATTCTCCATTTTAACTTCTAAAAAAATACAATATCTCCAGAAACAATAGTTCATCATAAAAGAGAAGTATACAGAGATGAGAGTAGGGAATCCATTAGTTACAGGATAAGTAGAACCCAGCAGTCAGTTTCCAGATGAGCTGAAATGAGAAACAATAGCAAAATCCCCATGTGAAATTGGACTATGACTCCCAGTATTCTAAAGACTTATGGCATAGATAAGAATGACATAAATAAGAAGTATTCTTGGGAAGTCTCTGGTGATGCATTCATTGGTTAGGACTTGTTGCTTTCACTATTATCATGGGTCAAATTCTGCCCTTTACTTGTTTTTGCAAATAAAGTTTTATTGGAACATAGCCACACCCATTTACTGTCTGTGGCTGCTTTTATGCTTCAGTGCAGAACTGAGTAGTTGTGGAATGTGCAATGGCCATATGGCCTGCAGAGCCCAAAATATTTACTCTCTGGCTGCTTATGGGAAAATGTTTACCACCTCCTTTTATGTAGTACAACCCTAGTATTGTTATAGTGGAAGTGATATATAGTCTACTTGTATTTTAAATGTATTTCATACTATTTAAAATAAGTACTAAGACTTGGTGAAATCAAGACATACTTTGATAAACTAAACTATCCTTAATTATCATTTTTTAAAAAGAAAAAGGATTTAATCACTGGATTTTCATGTTACACTTCCTTAAAAAGATAAAATATATTGGACTATAGAGATATTAGAAATGTAGTTATCATGGCCAGGATACTTGGTGTTTAGGGCATATCATTAATGCACATACAGTCAATTTCCAATTATTTAGGTTCTGATTAAGTAGTTTAAGGGTTTTCTAATCCCCTCTGTCCTCTCACTCTAACTTTTAAAAATTCTTTCTGTTTTTTAAAGTGTTAAATCCTATAAAGCAAATTTTAGGATATAGAAATAAATAATATGGTTAAAAAAAGTATTTTTAAGTTTTTTGAACTATTTTCCTACTGTTTTCTTTCTGAATGAATATTCCTAGTGGAGTAAAAGCATTTTGGAGCTGAACTGGATTTAGAACATTTCCCGTAGAAATCATAATTGTCATTTGTTCTAAGTAGCCTCTAAAATCTGTGTATTTTCTGTAGGAGGATCAGGAATTAAGCCTTTTCTGGAACGTTTTGGAGAGCGTTGTCAAGAACATAGCAAAGAAAGTCCAGCTCGTAGTACACCCCATAGGACTCCCATTATCACTCCAAATACAAAGGCCATACAAGAAAGATTATTCAGGCAAAACGCGTCTTCATCTACTACTCACCTAGCACAGCAACTCAAGCAGGTATATCTTACTGTGTTTAACATTATTCATTACGTAGCCTCAGCATAGGACCTAGATGTCAAATTCTGACGCCAGTCTTTTTGACTGAGATGAATAGCATCTTGATTCTCTGTATCACTTATTTCAAATTAAAAGTGTTGTTGTCTTATAGTCCATGTATATTATGAATTTTTTAATCTTAAAAATGAAAAGAAGCAAAGTTAGTAGTATTTGGATATTGTTAAACATACTTTTGACTCTTGTGTAAAACAGAGATTTTGATGGTTTTAGGAACGTCAAAAAGAACTAGCATGTCTTCGTAGCCGATTTGACAAGGGCAATTTATGGAGTGCAGAAAAAGGCGAAAACTCAAAAAGCAAACAACTAGAAACCAAACAGGTAACATAAACAAGAACTGGGATTTAACTTGTAGTTCTGTATTGCAAAACAGTTCTCTATACACTTTCTTGTTCTGATTAACTATGCCATTTTCCATTCATAAACTCTTTAAATGTTCATACCAACTTGGCTTTTCTCTTGTGATATTTTGCCATTTAATGGAACTTCTAACCGTGTTTATAATGACCTACCTAAAATCAAATTTAAAAAGTATTCTCATCTTCAACTAATTTCAGATTCCTTTTGACATTCTATTTAGATGTTGATTTTCAAATGTTTCTTGGAATCTACTTTTATCAGTAATGATTATATATCTCTCCTCAAATATCTACATTTATACTATCCGTAATCCTTTTAGTCACCAAATGCCTCCCAGATTTCTTTTTACTCATGTTGTTCTACATGGTAAGTTGCTTCAGTTGTATCCAACTCTTTGTGACCCTGTGGACCATAGCCCACCAGGCTCCTCTGTCCATGGAATTCTCCAGGCAAGAATATTGGAGTGGGTTGCCATGCCCTCCTCCAGGGGATTTTCCTGACCCAGGGATTGAACCCACGTCTCTTATGTCTCCTGCATTGGCAGGCAGGTTCTTTACCATCAGTGCCACCTGGGAAGCCTCTTACCCATACTACTTCTCATAGTATAATTTCATGGATAAGCCTTCAACAAAATTCCTACTCTGTTAAACTCTCTTCTATTTCATCTAGATGCCTATTGTGTACAAAAATACTATGTTAGGAGATAAATATGCACATATATTAGTTACAATAAATATGGTTGACATATAGCACTGTATAAGTTTAAGATATATAGCATAATGACTTACATTATGAAATGATGACCCCAATAAATTTAGTGAATCTCCATCATCTCATAGACAGAAAATTAAAGAAGGAGAATAAAACATATTTTCCTTGTGATATGAACTTTTAGGATTTACTCTTTCATATTTAGTTTAACAGCAGTGTTAATTATGTTAATCATGTTGTACATTATATCTCTAGTACTCATTTGTCTTATAACTGAAAGTTTGTACCTTTTGACTACCTTCATCTAATTCCACATCTCCCTCCCACCTCCTCTGGTAACCACAAAGCTGATCTTTTTTCCTATGAATTTGTTTGGTTTTTGAAGTATAATTGACCTACAGTACTATACTAGTTCCCACACAATATAGTGATTTGTTATTTTTATAGATTACAAAATGGTCATTATGATAAGTCTAGTTAATCGTTGTCACCATACAAAGTTATTACTTTATTATTGATTGTATTCCCCGTACTGTACATTTCATCCCTGTGACCCATTTATTTTGCAACTGGAAGTTGTACATCTTAATTTCCCTGTGTTAGGTTACATTTTTAAGCTAAAAATAATAGAATTACATTTAACATGGGTACCAGTAGAAATAGAATAATACATTTTACCATATTCTTTGAGAAGGATCTATTTGATTTTATTTTTTACTAGTTCCCTTGCTTAACAAATCATACTTCCCAAGGTTCTGATCTCTCTCTTTTTTTTTTGTCTCACTTGTCCTGGAACATCTCTTTCCCATCCTCATATCTAGCTTCAGCCAATCACAGAAATGTTGATAATGCTTGGCTGTGCAGCCCTCACCTCTCTCCTGAACTCTAGTCGAGCTTTGGTTGACTGAGGAGCTTTCTTTGCTGGAGTATCTTCCCCAGGTAGTCTCTGTCTTCACTTAGGGCTTTACTGTATACTTCCTCATCTAAAACAATCTGGTAGTTCTTCCTTGGCTCCTTCCTTTTGTTAGTGTCTTTCTTCCCACTGGCCTCAAGCACATATTATGCATAAATACACACACATCCAGTGATATGTTTTCTAAATATGTTGCCAAGCTGTCTTGTCCTCTGTATTTTCCCCTGCCATTGCCTTACTCATTACTATACCCTTGCATGAGCACCTTGCTTTTAGTCTGGCTACTCTCCAGTCTACTGCTAACCCACTGCTGCCAGAAAAATATTTCCAAGAGGCAGATAAGCATGTATTCCTGTGCTTAAAATCCTGGAGAGCTTCCCATAGCCATCACCAGAAAAATGTCTAAAGTGCTTGATTTGATATCTAGAATCACTCAGAAATCTGACTTCTCTTCACTGCTCCTCTGCACGTGTGCTTCAGTCCTGTCATGCAGGCTATTTGCAGTTTCTTGAATGTACCCATGTTTTCAGATCTGTTTGTCTTTGCTTTGCTAGTCTCTCTGGGTGAAGTATCTCTGTGATGGGCTGCATCATTAAGAATAGGTCAAACTTTAATTACCTTTGGAAATTTTTACTTGGTCCTTTTCCCAGTTCCCTTCCCTCCTTGTTTGGGTCCATGTCATCCTGTTTTTACCTCACTAGAATATTTATTTTCCTATAAGTGTTTTAACTTTGCTTTCCAGCACTGTATGAGAGCCTCATTCTTTTCTATCTATGTTCTTAGGGCTTGGCTCATAGTAGGAACTCAGTAAAATTGTCTTTGGAAGAAGTTCAGTTCAGTGGAGTCAGTCATGCCTGACTCTGCGACCCCATGGATTGCAGTACACAAGGCTTCCCTGTCCATCAGCAACTCCTGGAGCTTACTCAAACTCATGTCCATTGAGTTGGTGATGCTATCCAACCATCTCATCCTCTGTTGTCCCCTCCTCCTCCTGCCTTCAATCTTTCCCAGCATCAGGGTCTTTTCAAATGAGTCAGTTCTTCACATCGGGTGGCCAAAGTTTCAGCTTCAGCATCAGTCCTTCCAATGAATATTCAGGACTGATTTCCTTTAGGAGGAAGAAATGAATGGGCTAATCCTTCCCACTAGCATTTGTTGTTTGGTCATCCATTGAGTCGGTGATGTGATCCAATCATCTCATCCTCTGTTGCCCCCTTCTCCTGTGCTCAGTCTTTCCCAGTATAAGGGTCTTTTCCAATGAATCGGCTCTTTGCATCAGGTGGCCATAGTATTGGAGCTTCAGCATCAGTCCTAAAGAATATTCAGAGTTGATTTCCTTAGGATTGACTGGTTTAATCTCCCCGCTATCCAAGGGACTCTCGAGAGTCTTATTACAGCACCATAGTTCGAAAGCATCGGTTCTTTGGCGCTCAGCCTTCTTTATCGTCCAGCTCCTACATCTGTACATGGCTACTGGAAAAACCATAGCTTTGACTATATGGACCTTTGTTGGCAAAGATATGTCTCTGCTTTTTAATATGCTGTCTAGGTTTGTCATAGTTTTTCTTCAAGGAGTAAGCTGGAAAAACCATTGCTTTGACTAGACGGACCTTTGTTGGCAAAGTAATTTCTCTGCTTTTTAATATGCTGTCTAGGTTTGTCATAGTTTTTCTTCCAAGGAGCAAACGTCTTTTAATTTCATGGCTGCAGTCACCATCCACAGTGATTTTAGAGCCCACGGAAATAAAATCTGCCACTATTTCCCTTTCTTCTGCATTTAAATTTCCCATGAAGTGATGGGGCCAAATGCCATGATCATAACAAAAGCAACTCGTTTAATCTCCTATTCCCCTCCCTTTCTTTGCCTCCTTTTCATCCATACTCTTCCAAAGGAGTGTCTCTACTTGTTTCTTGCAGCTTTTCTCTTCCTTCTCTCTTGATTTCTCCGCTCATGCTCTCGCCACTACCTTTAGCAGATTCACCAGTGATCTTCAGAATCACTTTTCTAGTGTTTAACTTGACCTGTTAGCAGCGGTTGATTTTGTGAATCACTCCCTTTTGTCTGAAGCACCTTCTTCACTTGGTTGCCAGTATGTCACAGTCTCATGCTTTTCCTTCTCTTTCTCTAGGTGTGTTAAATGATTTCTGATAAACCTGTGGAATCCTTCCCTAGAGAGTTGTACATATGCATGTAAAGAAAATTCTGAACACTGTATTGGGAGAGTTCAAGGGTCTTCCCACTTCAGAATTCATCTGTGGTACCCATAGAAAAAGCAGCCTAAGTGATGGGAGGAGAAAGCAGTTGAGTGTGATGTAACTAAAGTCAAGGGAAGAAGGAGACTTTCAGAAGGAAGGAGTGGTCAGTATTGTCACATGTTTGTTGTAAATGTGGACTGAACTGAGATCACAGTAAGGAGCTCATTGTGACTTAGCAGAACCTTTTGGTGAAGTGGTGAGGGCAGGAGGCAGGTAGTGGGTGAAGAGTAGAGTCCATTAGTGTAGGCAGTCCCAGAAGTTTGGCTCTAAAGGGCAGGGAGCAAAGATACGGTGGCTGAAAAGGGATGTGGAAGTGGCGTATAGTTTTAGCTTGTATTTTTTTGTTCTTCTTGAGGAGACTTAATTATTTTTCCTCTTATTTGCCTTATTTCCTCTTATTTGAATTGGTTTATCTAAAGCTGAACTCTGATGTGAATTTTCATTCTCTCTTGCCTAGTGGTCTTTAAAAAGGGGACCAGATTTTATGTACTGTGAATTATCAGGAATATGAACTAGTGTTCTAAACATGGCTGGACCTTTTCAACATTCATTTTCTGTTTTGTTCTGAGGAAGTTTATTTCTAACAATGACTCTTATTTGTTTCATTTAATAACATGTAAAAAGACAAGATTTATAGTTTTGAGAAATAAAATTTAACATTTGCTTTTTGCAGGAAATTCACTGTCAGAGCACTCCCCTCAAAAAACAAGTTGGTTCAAGTACCCCACCACTTACAGTAACAGAAAAGGTGACAGAAAATCAGACACCAGCAAACCCTTCTAGTAGAGAAACTTCAGGTAAGCATTTTCTATTTCTTTTTCACTTAAAATGTCGATTTCAGTCTACCATAATTTTGGAAACAGCAGAAATGCTGTTCTAGTGTAAAAAGACAAATTAATTTTTTTGTTTCTAGCCATGCTATATACTTCTTCCTTAGTTTTCTCTCCAGAGTGAGAACTCATACTCTTAATGAGAGTATAAATTTACTATAAATATTTTTTGGAGAAAAACTCAGTAATATCTGTTGAATTGTAAAGTGTGTGTACTCCTTAATTCAACTTCTTCACAAGTGTTTCTGTAAGTTGAATTCTAGAACTAGTGTGCAATGGATGTATGTACAAATTTATTAATCATTGCATCATTTGTAATAGTGGTAAGATTTAAATAACTTAAATGCCCATCAGTAGAAGACTGTAAATAAATTGTGCTAAATCCATGAAATTGAGTATTATGTAGCTGTTTAAAGAAAATAAGGTAGCTTTGTATGTAGTGACATTTAATATATCATAGACAATTAATTTTTTTTGAAATTGTGAAAAACATATTACTAAAATTCACCATCTTAACAGCTTTTAAGTATGCAGTTCAGTAGTATATTCACATTGTTGAGGAACTTTCATCAGGCAAAACTAAAACTATATCCATTAAACAACAACTCTCCTTTCCCCCCTTCAGCCCTTGATAACCAGCATTCTACTTTTTGTGTCTGTCAATTTGACTACCTTAGATAGCTCATATAAGTGCAGTCATATGGTATCTGTATTTTTGTGACTAGCATATTTAATCTAACATAATGTCCCAGGGTTCATCCATGTTGACACGTCATACGTCAAGTGTGTGACATGATTACTTTCCTTTTTAAGGCTGAATAATATTTTCTTGTGTGTATATACCATATTTTGTTGATCTGTTATCCATTGATGGACATGTGGATTGTTTCCACTTCTTAGGTATTGTGGGTAGTGGTGTTATGAACATGGGTGTGCAAATATCTCTTTGAGACCCTGCTTTTAATTCTTTTGGTATATGCCCAGAAGTGGAATTGCTTGATCGTATAGTAGTTCTGTTTTCAGTATTTTTGAGGACCCATTATTCTGGTCTCCGTATTGTCTACATTATCACGTACTGGTCCCACAGTGTCGTCAGCAGTGCATGACGGTTCCAATCTCTCCTCACTCTCATCAACACTTGATATTTTTTTGTGTTCTTGATAGTAGCCATCCTAATAGGTATGACTTGTTAGCTCATTGTGATTTTGATTTACCTTTGTCCTATGATTGGTGATGTTAGCATCTTTTCATATGCTTGTTGCCCGTTCGTATATCATATTTGGGGAAATGTCTGTTCATATCCTTTGCCTATTTTTTTTAATCAGGTTGATTATTTTGTTGTTGAGTTGTAGGAGTCCTTTTTATATTCTTAATACTAACTTCTTAGATGTATGATTTGAAGATATTTCCTTGAATCCAGTAGGTTGGTTTTTCACTCTGTTGACTGTGTTCTTTGATATACAAACATTTTTTTAATTGATGCATAGTTGTGAAAGTGCTGTAACTCAATATGCCAGCAAGTTTGGAAACCTCAGCAGTGGCCACAGGACTGGAAAAGGTCAGTTTTCATTCCAATCCCAAAGAAAGGCAATGCTGAAGAATACTCAAACTACCGCACAATTGCACTCATCTCACACGCTAGTAAAGTATAAGGCTCAAAATTCTCCAAGCCAGGCTTCAGCAATACATGAACCATGAACTTCCAGATGTTCAAGCTGGTTTTAGAAAAGGCAGAGGAACCAGAGATCAAATTGCCAACATCCGCTGGATCATCAAAAAAGCAAGAGAGTTCCAGAAAAACATCTATTTCTGCTTTATTGACTATGCCAAAGCCTTTGACTGTGTGGATCACAATCAACTGTGGACAATTCTGAAAGAGATGGGAATACCAGACCACCTGACCTGCCTCTTGAGAAACCTATATGCAGGTCAGGAAGCAACAGTTAGAACTGGACATGGAACAACAGACTGGTTCCAAATAGGAAAAGGAGTCCGTCAAGGCTGTATATTGTCACCCTGCTTATTTAACTTCTATGCAGAGTACATCATGAGAAACGCTGGGCTGGAAGAAACAAAAGCTGGAATCAAGATTGCTGGGAAAAATATCAATAACCTCAGATATGCAGATGATACCACCTTTATGGCAGAAAGTGAAGAGGAACTAAAAAGCCTCTTGTTGAAAGTGAAAGAGGAGAGTGAAAAAGTTGGCTTAAAACTCAACATTCAGAAAACTAAGATCATGGCATCTGGTTCCATCACTTCATGGGATATAGATGGAAAAACAGTGGAAACAGTGTCAGAGTTTATTTTTTGGGGCTCCAAAATCACTGCAGATGGTGATTGCAGCCATGAAATTAAAAGATGCTTACTCCTTGGAAGGAAAATTATGACCAACCTAGATAACATATTAAAAAGCAGAGACATTACTTTGCCAACAAAGGTCCGTCTAGGCAAGGCTATGGTTTTTCCAGTGGTCATGTATGGATGTGAGAGTTGGACTGTGAAGAAAGCTGAGCACTGAAGAATTGATGCTTTTGAATTGTGGTGTTGGAGAAGACTCTTGAGAGTCCCTTGGACTGCAAGGAGTTCCAACCAGTCCATTCTAAAGGAGATCAGTCCTGGGTGTTCATTGGAAGGACTGATGCTGAAGCTGAAACTCCAGTACTTTGGCCGCCTCATGCGAAGAGTTGACTCATTGAAAAAGACTCTGATGCTGGGAGGGATTGGGGGCAGGAGGAGAAGGGGGCGAGAGAGGATGAGATGGTTGGATGGCATCACCGACTCGATGGACATGAGTTTGAGTGAACTCCGGGAGTTGGTGAGGGACAGGGAGGCCTGGCGTGCTGTGATTCATGGGGTCGCAAAGAGTTGGACACGACTGAGCGACTGAACTGAACTAACTGATTTACAATATTATCTTAGTTTCAGGTGTACAATGATTAAACGTATTTATAGATTATACTCCATTTTAGTTATTATAAAATATTGTTCCATATGTTGGACAATATATCCTTGTAACTTATTTATTTTATACATAGTTGTTTGTACCTCTTTATCCCTACCCCTACTGTGCCCTGCTTGTAGTCCCATTTATCTATTTTTGCTTCTGTTGTCTGTGCTTTTTGTGTTATACACAGGAAATCACCAAATCCAGTGTCATAAAGCTTTCCCTCTGTTTTCTTCTGGGAGTTTTGTAGTTTTGAGTCTTACTAGGTCTTTAATCTGTTTTGAGTTGACTTTTGTGTATGGCATCAGATAAAAGTCTAACTTAATTCCTTGCATGTAGCTATCCAATTTTTCTAACATTTGTCCTTTCTTCATTGAATTATCATGGCAGCTTTGACCATATATTTGAAATTTTCTTTTTGGGCTCTCTATTCTTTTCCATTTGTCTATATGTCTATCTTTATGTTGGTACCATACTGTATTGATTATTATAGCTTTATAATATATTTTGAAATGAGGAAATGTCAGTCTTTTAACTTTGTTCTCTTTCAAAATTATTTTAGATATTCAGAGGTTCTTGAAGTTCCATACGAAAATTAGGACAGATTTTCTATTTCTCCAAAAAGCACTGTTGGGAGTCTGATGGGAATTGCATTAAGAGTCGTTTACTGAACAATTCTAAGTTTTTATATATATTCAAATTGTTTTTCCTATTTTTTTAGATTTTACTGAACGTGAAATGACAAAGTCTAGCCCTTTGAAAATAACACTGTTTTTAGAAGAGGACAAATCCTTAAAAGTGACATCAGAACCAAAGGTTGAACAGCAGATTGGTTGGTTTTCATTCTTTGTTTCTTATTAACTCTGGATATGCTAGGAGAATTAGTATTCTCATATTCAAATATGTAGTGTTTTATATTTCAAAATGTCTTGTGATTTTATAATACCCCCTTTTTTTTAAAAAATAGGAAATATTCTTGCTTTTGCAAAATATGGTACGGTTAACAGTTATCTTTAGGTCCCATGCCCTGTGAAAATGTGATTAAGGCTGTCACTTACTTTCATAGGGAAAGGAAATGTGCTACCCTTCCACACTCTGCATGTACAGTTGGAAGAAATCAGTGCCCTTGAAGTTTATTTGTGAATCCTGCCCTTATTTGTGGTGTTATTATTGTCCTGTTATTGACTACAGAGTGAAAAGACAGTTCTCAGCAAGAGAAAGACAATTATTTGAAAGAGTATATTTTGTAAATCTGAAGCTTTTGGCTATTATCTTTCAGTCTGAGTCCTTAATTATCTCAAACCTGTGGCACTGAATCAGCTTTTAATCGTTCCTACCTTCATTACTTAGAAAATGTTATTGGAATATTATAGCAGTATTCTGTTTCTTTTTGTTTTGTTTGTGTAGGAGATACATTTTCTTAGGGCCTTTTTTTCCCCCTACTTATTGAGTAAGCATATGAATATTAAGTCTTCTCTGTTATCTCTTTAATTCTTAAAGGTCTGAATCACAGTATTCACCTATTGAAATATTTTTCAGAAGCGGTACGTGAAATTGAGATGAGCGTGGATGATGATGATGATATCAATAGTTCAAAAGTAATTAATGACATCTTCAGTGATGTCCTAGAGGAAGGTGGACTAGATGTGGAAAAGATCCAAGAGGAGATGGATCAAGCAGATGCAGAAAGCAGCGAAGAACAGGAAGATGCACTGAATATTTCCTCGATGTCTTTGCTTGCTCCATTAGCACAGACAGTTGGTGTGGTAAGTCCAGAGGTAAGACAGGACTAAACGTAAATAGGCCCAGGACATAAAGAAACTAAGTAGAATTAGGATCTGTTTTTGTTTTAGTTGGTACCTGGGGATTTGGCACCCTATAGCCAGGGATATTTTGCAAACTTGATGTTAATTCTCTTAGAAGAGATCTTAAAACTCTTCATTGGTTTCCTGTTGGCATCAGATGAAATCCAAACTGTAACATGGCTTAAAAAGCCAGCTACCTGGGCTCACACCCTGGCATGTACTGGTGTTTACTGGTCAGGTTATTTTAACCTTTTTGTCTCAATTTAATGTTCAGTTCAGTTCAGTTGCTCAGTCGTGTCCGACTCTCTGCGACCCCATGAATTGCAGCACACCAGGTCTCCCTGTCCATCACCAAACTCCCGGAGTTCACTCAGACTCACGTCCATTGAGTCAGTGATGCCATCCATCCAACTCATCCTCTGTCGTCCCCTTCTCCTCCTGCCCCCAATCCCTCCCAGCATCAGAGCCTTTTCCAATGAGTCAACTCTTTGCGTGAGGTGGCCAAATTAAATGTTAAATTAGGTTAAAAACAGTACCTCCATCGTGGAGTTGAAGTGCATATTAAATTGTATTAGAATATCAGTATTTAGCAAAAGATAGATAACTAACATTTATTAGCTATCACTCTGAACTGAATAACTGCAGCTTTTTTGGAAATTGATTCAATTAGAAATATTTTTTTAAAAAGAGTTACAAGTGTAGGCTTCAGCTGTCTTTGAATTTTTATTCATATGCTTTTTAGGAACATAGTTTGTCTTGTTTTTATGATAAATCAGTCGACTTTTTGGATATTTATTTTCTAGTAATAGAGAAGGCATTCAGTTCCTCAGATTTCTCATTTAGAATCAATGTCATCCATAAAATCTAATATCTGATGTGCCTTCCTGCAGAATTTAGTTTCTTCACCTAGATGGGAAGTGAAAGACACCAGCATCAGTGATGAAAGTCCAAAGCCAGGAAAATTCCAAAGAACCCGTGTCCCTCGAGCTGAGTCTGGTGATAGCATTGGTTCTGAAGATCATGATCTTCCTTATAGGTGAGACTATCTTGGAAGACATTCAGTCACTAAGCGTCATGGTTTAGGTTAAAATAAGAAGTTTTGTTATTTATAATGATAATGTTATTAGTGTTAATCTTCATAAAACTTTGAAATAGCTTTGGTCACCTTCTTTCACCCAGTGGCATTTTCCATTCTAGTGAAGTGTTCTGCTGATACTTTGCAATATCAGACTCTGCTGATACGTTCAGCAAAGCATAGTGCTTAGTGTGTTGCTGGATTTTTAATAGAGTGTAACTTATTTCCTGAAGCATTGATGCATATAGATCCCAAAGAGTCAAAGAAACGGACCGTCCTTCGATAAAGCAAGTGATTGTTCGGAAGGAAGATGTTACTTCAAAATTGGAAGAAAAAAAGAATGGTTTTCCTTGTCAGGTTAACATCAAACAGAAGATGCAGGTATGTGCTTCACTGGAAAGGGGATTTGGAATGTTAACACCTTGAGACTGTGAGCTTCTTGAGGACAAGGACCCTGTCTTATTCATCTCTGTATCCAGGACTAGGATAGTGTCTGGCTTGCAGGGCCTCAGGAACTCAGTCCTGAATTCAGTCTGAGAAAAGTTCTCTTTACTGGAAAAGTTGGAAGCTTGTTTGATATTACTGAAATATTTACTTCTAAGAATGTTTGTCATACACAAATGAACCTATCTTTGTGGAAGAAACTGACTCAAAGATATAGAGAACAGACTTGTAGTTGCCAAGGGGGAGGGCCGAGGGGGAGGAATGGATTGGGAATTTGATTAGCAGATGCAAACTGTTACAGATAGAAGGGATAAACAGCCAAGTCCTACTGTATAGCATGCATGCTTGCTCAATAGCTTCAGTTGTGTCCAACTCTTTGTGACCCCCATGGACCACAGTCCACCAGACTGCTCTGTCCCTGGGATTCTCTAGGCAAGAATACTGGAGTGGGTTGCCATTTCCTCCTCCAGGGGAACTTCCTGACCCAGGGATCGAACCCACATCTCTTATGTCTCCTGCATTGGCAGGCTGGTTCTTTACCACTGGCATCACCTGGGAAGCCCTGAGTAGTATAGCATAGAGAACTATATTCAATATGATATATTGTGTAGCACAGGGAACTATAGTCAATATCCTATGATAAGCCATAATGAAAAAGATGTTAAATGTTTTTGGTGCATAGTCTAGAAACTTGAACAGTGAAACTAACATTTTGACTTTCCTCTCTGGAGATTTTAGAAATTACCTAATTGGATAAATTATAAATAAAGCTTAAATAAAGTAAAAATAGTGATTCAATGTGAATTTTTTTTCTCCTCTCATTGGTTTCACTAGGAACTCAATAATGAAATAAATTTGCAGCAGACAGTGATCTATCAGGCTAGCCAGGCTCTTAACTGTTGTGTTGATGAAGAACATGGAAAAGGGTCACTGGAAGAAGCTGAGGCAGAAAGACTTCTTCTAGTAGCAAGTATGTGTGATACACCCAAAACAATTCCAACAGTTTCACACCAGGAAAAGCTCGTTTTGTCTAGTATATTCAGAAATGTCTAATTCTAGAGAAAGGGCTTTTTTTGATAGTCTGTTTCAGCCGATCTGTTTTTAATTTTTTTTTTTTTTTAATGAGGTTTGTGAAAACTTTGCATGTAAAATAAGGCATAGTTTACATGAAAGGGTGAAAGAATCTGGAGTGCATCTGAAGAAATGTAGAGTGTGCTGATAATGAATATATGAGTATATTTATACACACACACTATCTCTGTATGTGTAGCTAAAACCAAGTATATGAATTTTGTTGTGTGTGTATGTATGATGAAGGATGACAGGGCACGTTAGGATGGAGAAATTAACCGTACAAGAAAACTGACCAAAAGTTGGAGTATTGAGCATTTTGTGAACAGACGGGTGATCAAGGTCTTACCTAACTACCTATCACCTGTTTATATGAAGGAAGAGTTACGGATTTGGTCTTGTGTAATTTCTTACCAGTGTCTTTGGTGTTGTGTACAGTTGCCACATGAGTGCATGTGGTTTCATTTCATTTCTTGCACTGGTTTCATTTAGAAACATTTGCAGTTTTAATATTTGAAATATTAACTTGCATATTTCTACACAGCTGAGAAGAGAACACTTTTGATTGATGAGTTGAATAAATTGAAGAATGAAGGGCCTCAGAGGAAGGATAAGGCTGGTCCCATATCCCAAAGTGAATTTGTCCCTTCCAGAGGATCAATTACTTTGTCAGAAATCCGCTTGCCTCTAAAAGCAGATTTTGTCTGCAGTACAGCTCAGAAACCAGGTATGGTGATCTTTATTTTGTCACTTCGAGATCATCTGTTAAATTATGAACGTCACCTAGGTTGGAATTGTGCAAATGGGAACAAGTAGAGCATCCGGAAAGAAGCAAGACTTGTATATCTTAGGCCTTGATTTCCTTTTATTTAAATATGTATCTAAAAATAACCAAGGACAAATTTCATATATGATCTTACTGATTACAGAATAACACAAATGGCTCTAACTGAAAGTAGGGCTTGTTAAACATAATACCGAACATAAATTACCAAGGTGAGTTATTCTGACACAACAGACCATTTCACATTCTTAATTTTTTTGTAGAACGTATTGGGCATCTAAAATAACTTATTTTACTTACTCTGTTCTATTTAAAATTCACTCCATTATGGAAATCTGTTTTTTGAATCCTGAATTACTGATTGTGGGAGTTAAGAGCACGATAGTATAGATAAGTCTATTGAAATTTTATTTCGTTTAACCCTCTAGATTGAGTAAACTTTTCTAAGCTATGTATTCTACTTAAAATGATATTTAAACAAGGTGGATAAAGGAGATTACGGCACCAGTATCTGAAAAATAGGACAAGGTGGTAACTTTCACAGCAATATAGTGTTTTAATTTCCGTTTTGAAATAACAAGCCAGAATATATATACACTTTTGAGATATATACTATTAGCTGAAGAATTTTGGGTCAATAGGTAAAATTTAAAGTCAGCAGAAATTGAGGAATGTGTAGTGAAGTTTTTTCAGTTTACATAATAGGAAGGTGTCTTGATGATGTTATTCCAGGTATATGTCTGTCCGTTTATGTCTTGTCTTTTAGTGTCTGAAAAGTTGACTTTAGGAAATTTTAAATAAAATCAGTTGCAGTATTACATTAGTCATTTGATCTCCCAGAATGCTGATTAGCTAAATCTGATTGTGCTTGTGCTTATTAGATAATGTAATTATTTCTTACAGATGCAGCAAATTACTATTTCTTAATTATACTAAAAGCAGGAGCTGAAAATATGGTAGCCACACCCTTAGCAAGTACTTCAAATTCTCTTAACGGTGATGCCCTAACATTCACTACTACATTTACTCTGTAAGTAAATTAGGCTTTTGGTGGTTGAAACATGTTTTTCTTTTAATAGAATTAAGATAGTCTAAGCATACAGGTAGAATTGATAATCTTTGAAATGTAATCTGTGTGTTATTTTTATATGGACAGATATCTCATTTTTCAATTTGTTGATTTAACTCTTATGTTTCTGATCTTCCGTTGAGTAGCATGTTTCTTCTATGTGTCTACAAGTATTTGATATTTTGAAGTGTTTTAACATATTTACTATACACACACACACACGCAATCTGGACCACGATTTTTTAATATATGCTTTAAATCTATGACTATACTTAACGTTCAGTCTCTGCGTAAGACATTGTATTTAGTGTTACGTATTTATTTTGAAAGTAGAGTCAAAATCCAATTTAGAAAAAAAAGTTATTTTTATTATTTAAGATCTTGAGTTGTAAAAACTGAGAAATGTTTGACTTGTATTATAGGGAAAAAATTAACTGTTCTTACCAATTTTTATATTCTTTAATAATTTATAACTATTGTCTTTGGTTTTAAAATATAGTGAATTCTTTTACTCTCAGTCTTGTAACAGTATTTATGGCATCGTTTTTAATGGCATAATTTGATATTTTTATTTTTCCAGGCAAGATGTGTCCAATGACTTTGAAATAAATATTGAAGTTTACAGCTTGGTAAGCAGTTACAGCTTTCTAAAATTACTAATGGTGTGTTTTTCTTAAAGTTATCAGATTTTAAGTTAAATTCTGCCTTAATTTGTATGTAGGTACAAAGGAAAGATCCCTCAGGCCCTGATAAGAAGAAAAAAGCATACAAGTCAAAGGTAAGAATGAAAGAAACCATAATGTCAGTTAAAAATTATGTATATTTTTAAAGAATTATCAGGCTCTTGGGTCATTTTTATGCCACAGATTTCTAGTTACTGCATTTATTAGATACGAATACTGAGAGTAAACTTACAGTGAGTGACCATAACCCTAATTATAAACTACTGATACACTCAGGTTAGAAATTCTATTTTCTCTATATCTACTTGATAACTAACTTTATAATGTGCTATGCCTAGCCGCTCAGTTGTGTCTGACTCTTTGCAGCTTCATGGACTGCAGCCCACCAGGCTCCTCTGTCCATAGAATTCTCCAGGCAAGAATACTAGAGTAGGTTGCTATGTGCTCCTCCAGGGGATCTTCCCAGCCCTGGGATCAAACCCAAGTCTCCCACATTGCAGGCAGATTCTTTATTGACTGAGCCATCAGAGAATCTTGAAACTTTTCTTAAGCTTTTCCTCTGAACTTTTGTCTTACAAACTCCTCTAAGCAATACTTAAGAATGATGTGATTGCTGTAGGCATATGGAATAGAAACAACTTAGTTTCTGTTCTTCCTAGCCTTTGCTCTTTTGTTCTTTTTCTAAATCATCATTTAAAAGAATTTTATTTAGCTTTAATGAAAAAGGAGTAACAGTATGGGGGCAAACCTTAATAAAGGACTCAGGCAAAATGTATTGATATTTAAGAATTATTTTCTGTGTGGGAGAATCTCAAATTTAGTTAAAGTTCTGAATCGTAATGTTTATTAGGAACTATACTAAGTTATCTTTTTTCCAGGCTATTACTCCTAAACGACTTCTCACATCAGTAACCACTGTAAGTAGAATTTTCAAAAAACTGAAGTTCCTTGAAAAATCTTCACCTTCCACATAGACTGTCCTCAATTTGGGAGACTTGGGTTCTATTCCTGGATCAGAAAGATCCCCTGGAGAAGGGAAAGGCTACCACACCAGTATTCTTGCCTTGAGATTTCATAGATAGACAAGTCTGGTGAGCTATAGTCCATGGGGTCACAAAGAGTCGGACACAACTGAGTAACTAAAACTAACCATTTCTACACCCTTAGCGCTTTGGAAATCTTTAAAATATCCTAAAAGGAAAAAATAATGTTTTCTGAAATGTATTCCTTGCAGTGTTAAAGAGTTTTGTACTTACTATTTAAATCTTTGTATCATATAAAGAAAATAACATGTTCTTCTTCATGCCTTTTTTTTTTTTTTTTTTTTTTTTTCAGAAAAGCACCCTTCATTCTTCAGGTGAGTGGATCTTGAACTATTTGAAACACTAGAGTAAGAAAAAAACTAAGCAATTCAATACCTATTCGTGTAACCCTCTTGATTTATAAGTATCTACTTTAGTCTCCTTTGAATAATATTTTCTACTAACCTATAAGATTCGGAGAAGGCAATGGCACCCCAGTACTCTTGCCTGGAAAATCCCATGGACAAAGGAGCCTGATGGGCTGTAGTCCATGGGGTTGCTAAGAGTCAGACATGACTGCGTGACTTCACTTTCACTTTTCACTTTCATGCATTGGAGAAGGAAATGGCAACCCATTCCAGTGTTCTTGTCTGGAGAATCCCAGGGATGGCAGAGCCTGGTGGGCTGCCGTCTATGGGGTTGCACAGAGTCGGACACGACTGAAGTGACTTAGCAGTAGCAACCTATAAGATTACTAGCCAAGATAGTCTGCTGTCAGAAACCACCATAGGCCACCAAACTGCACATTATTCAGACTCTAGCAGGCACTGCACATAGGATACCTAGTCACTTTACAACTGCAGCAAGTAGCATTACTCTTCACCATAGCTGCTCTTGTTCTGTAGATTTGTCTTATGCTGTTCACACTGTAGAGTTTAACTCTTTTAACTGTACTGATCATGACAATCGTATCATGTCAGAAAAACATCTTTCTAGTTCACTGAGAACTGGGGTGCCAGTAAGCCAGGAAAGACTTTTCCAGGGTAATGCTTTAGGCCAAAATTTTCCAAAGAGGGTTAGGGTTGAGCTGGTTTCCCTCATCTTTGGACTTTTGATCTCTGCTTCTTGGCACAAGAGAATAGCTGAGAAGAACCACGCAGATAAAGTCCTGTTGCTCATTATGTCATCCTAGACTATAGCAGTAAAGTCCTTTCATGTCTCTTATAGGAAAGTTGCTTTTTATGTACATATTTTTAGGTTCTGTATCTTTAAAAACATCTGCCTCAAATGTTAAGGAGTGCTTGTACCTCATTTAAGTTAAATATAAATACTTAGCAGTTTACTTTCATTAGGAGACATGTTGATGTTTTAGTCCCCCTGCCTTGCCCCCATATTAGAAATAAAGGAAAATGAAGCAATTTTGTCCCCCCCACCCCCTGTGGCAGTTTAATTTCATTCTATTAGGGTGGAGTGAGGGATTGTTATTTTATAGGTACCAAAGTCACTCTGAACTAAACTTCATTTCGTTTTTCTTTAGTTATGGCCAGTCTTAATGCCGTGCGGACCAGCAACTTTGCCCTTGTTGGATCTTACACTCTGTCATTATCTTCAGTAGGAAACACAAAATTTGCTCTGGACAAGGTAATCCAAATTTATTTATTTATTTACAGAAAAGTTAGGTCAATGGAAATGCTGCATTTCCAGTATTTGAAATCTTTGGCTGAATATATATGCTCTTAGAATTGTGTATGTTAATTGGATATAGGTTTATATGCATGATATGTTTTTTGATGTTGGAAGTATTTCTCCCTTTATCTTAATAGTTAAGTCTTCAAAGCAGTATATATTGGTTCATTCTAAATGTCAATTCTGACTAAGAAAGTATTCCTGCTTGCATATAGATGTTAAGCTTACAGTTTTAAACCAGTATCTTGCTCATTTAAAACCAATATTTTGACATGATTAACATTTTTTAGATTTAGTTTTACAAAATAGGGAAAGATAGGTTAATTTCTTGGAAGAGTACTCATGAATCTAAGGGGTTTCTTTCCCATACTTTACTCTCCAAGTTTAAGACTTCATAGTTTAAATCTTTGTAATATCACTATTGAGAGCTTTTTACCACACTATAAGGACTAAACTTTAAATAGCAAACAAGACCATTTTAAGTGGCAAGAGAAGCAGAGGCAAACTTCAGTCCTAGGGTTGGCTCCTGCTGTATAATACAGACTATTTAAAAATGCTGTAAGAACTTTCTGTGGTCAGAATATAGAGATGTTTAAGAAAAAAATCCATGTAACTTTTAATTTAGTAATTCAGCTAGATTAACAAATTGAGTGATTCTGGGTCTTTTTTCTCTTTGTCTTTTATTTTGTTTGTTTTAGATAAATTATGATGTAAAAGAGCGAGAGCTACTGGGCTATATGTTCCATGAAAAGGTTGCCACGTTTTCTTTGCTTGAAACTAATAAGCTTAAAAATTGGTCCTTAATTTTTGCCCCTTATATTTTTGTTTTACTAACCACTCTCATGTCTTCTTGGCTATTTTGAATAATTAAGGCCATTATGTTAATTATGCTTTACTTAGACCCTTGGGCATCTTTTTCTTTACTCTCATAATTCTTTAAGGCTTTCTTTAAAAGTTCTCTAGTTTTTTTTCATGCATGTTTGGTATTTGGGCTTTTCTCCTATATTCTTTATTTTCATGTTATGATTCTTTAAGATTCTGTGGTCACGTCAACATTGATTTTCTGGGTACCAAAATGCCAAATTTAGTAACTATCCTAAAATTAAAATTTACTCAATATTGTTGACTTCTATGTATTGAAAGACCTATTGGTGATGTTTTAAGTAAAAGTAGAAAACTTTTATGGTCTTAATTGGCTAATAGGTATGTTGCTATGTAGGTGATGCTGTTTATTAACTTTAAAATTAAAATTCATTTAATGCTAAAATTATACTAAATATAATCATATATTTTAGAAGGTTTTTTAAGAATTTTTAATATCCCTGTGAAGATCGATCACAAGCATTTTGTGGGTGTATATAGAAATACTAATTTGCAAAATACTGGATAGTGTTTTTTATTTTATTTAAAGTTCTTCAAACAAGATTTGCAAATTAGGGAAACATAAGAACTGGAGTTCTGTGAACTATATTCCTTACTCAATGTTGTCATTTAGCCAATTTCTGTGTATGTACAGTTTCATCAATCTCTAAAATGAAAAAGATTTCAGTGACATGTTAAATATAGACTGCTCTCTAAAAATTTTTTTCACTGCCATTTTAGTGTCACACAAACTAAAAATAAATTGTGATATGTTCATTCTCTTAATAATATTTTTTGTAATTATAGCTAAAGTATCCTACCACATGACATGAGTGTAAAATCGCTCAATTTAATTGGTTTGTGTTCAGTACTGTAAAGTCTCTTCCTGAGTCAAATACAATATAGATGTAAAATTTGTCACAAGTATGCTTTTTTGAATAGCAGGGGAGGAAATATTTGTTCTAATATCTTATAGTTGATGTAGGAGAATGAGATAGTTAAGTTTAGATGTTCTTTAAATTGGTGGGGAAAATGGATAACCTTTTGTATACACATAATAACCTATTTGATTAAATTTGAGAGAGTAAAGAAGTCTCCTGTGTGCTCCCAGAGACCATTAGTGCAAGGGAGTGTTTGCTTATTTTACTGTTGTCTTGACCAGTAATGACAATGACATTGTCTCTGAGATCCCCTTCAGAATGCAGTTTCCTTTGAGGTTGGTCAGACTGTTGACTCTACAGATATAGGATAGTACTAATAATGAATTCCCTGGTGGCTCAGTTGGTAAAGCATCTGCCTGTAACGTGGGAGACCCAGGTCTGATCCCTGGGTGGGGAAGATCCCCTGGAGAAGGAAATGGCAACCCATTCCAGTATTCTTGCCTAGAAAATCCCACGGATGGAGGCGCCTGGTGGTCTACAGTCCATGGGGTCACAAAGAGTTGGACACGACTGAGGGACTTCACTTTTCTTATTTGAGGTTATAGATATCTGATGTAGAGACTGGCATTCTGGAACTTAAATTATGAATCTCAATGAATCACACTTTCAGATCCTTTCTTTGAATAGAGAATCCAGAATAGTCATAGGTTTTACTGTACTTTTATGGATAAAGGGAGAAGGATATCCCACAATTCATCTTCTGACTTAAATCTCATAGATATATGTACCTTCCAGGAAATAGAGATGTCAGTTTAAATAGTATTAGGACAAAAAACTGTAAAGTAGAACAACTTACTAGCATTGTAGAATTTTGAAGTTGTAGGAAGAGTGATTAGGTATTCTGGTGTGTCCGAAGCTATCCTGGTTTATACTTGTTGGCCTGGTGTGATTATTAGCAGGTATAATTATTCTCGCTCAGAAGTATCTCAGTGTATAAAAAATTACAAAGTAACCCTGATTATAGAGTACATTTTTCACCTCTTAATAATAATCCTTGAGGTGTTGATAATTTTAAAAGACCCTTTTTATTAAACAGAAAACAGAATACGATCACACATTTTCACGTCTCCACACTTGATAGGGCGTAGTAACATTGACGTCTGTGAATATTCTCAGTTCACTTCAGGACAAGTTTCTCACCAAGAATATTGTCTACTTTTCACAGCTTTTCACATTTTCTTCTCATCTTTCTGAGATTCTTTATACAGGCGCACTCTCTTGGCTAAATGGTAGAATTCTATTAATTAGCATTGAGAGGCTAAGAGTGTAACACTGACAATATGGAAAGGAAAATGGTAAGGGAATTTATAACTAATGCAGTTAATGAGGCATATGACATCTTGGCCCTGATTAGCATTGTAGAATTACATTATAGATGCCTTTGAAGTTCAGAAAGTTGAAAGTTTATTTTATGAAATTAGTCAGTTGAAATCTATACTTTTTGGTCAAGAATTCTCCCTTTTATCTTTATTAGGGTTGAGGAGTAAATTTTTGTAAACTAACCTTCCAGTCAAAACTTTCAAATTTAGACTGAACTATGATTATTCCAACCAGAGTGTCATTCTTTTTCACTTGGCAGCAGAAATGACAGAGTTAATCATTCCCCTTTCTATCTTGACCCAGAAGTCAATATCACTTTAAATATGTGAATGTTACCATTTTATTCTAATGGCACAATTTCTCCAATTGAATTTTTCTTGTAATCTTTAATTTAAATTCAAAATTATTGTATATTATCACATATACTTAAGATCTTTTATTATTTAAAAGATACTTTTGGCCTGAGGTCTCTTTGCTAAATATT
The DNA here is from genome assembly GCF_001704415.2 of Capra hircus. Classification (NCBI taxonomy): domain Eukaryota; kingdom Metazoa; phylum Chordata; class Mammalia; order Artiodactyla; family Bovidae; genus Capra; species Capra hircus. Next base: position 59,401,438 of record NC_030811.1, read on the forward strand.
AATATACTGATGAGAATGATTTATTTAAAATATTTATGTGAATATTTTCATACAAGATAGAAAGCGTGATTTTATTTGGAAGAAAATATCAATCCCTCGAACTTCCAAGCAGTAAAAGCAACAGAGTTTCAATTTAGGCACTTAGTTTTGTTTGTCAGTTTATGCTCCATGTTTTTTAAAGCTATGCTACTGCATACATAGATACTTAAGATTATCATATCTTCTTGATGAATTGTTAACACTTTATCTTTAAGGTAGTCATCTTTAAGGTCTATTTTGTTTGTTTTTAATAGAATTACATCAGCTTTCTTATGATTAATGTTTGTATGGTATGTCTTTTTCCATTCGTTTTAATTTTTCCTGGCCATGTCATGTGGCATGTGGGGTCTTAGTTCCCCAACCAGGGATCAAACCTGTGCCCCCTGCAGTAGAAGCGTGGAGCCTAACGCCTGGATCACTTGGGAATACCCTCTTTTTCCATTCTTTATTCTTAACTTATCTGTGTTCATATATGTCAAATTTATGTTTCATAAGCATATTTTATGGTCATGTTTTGTTATTGTTAAACAATTTTTGTCTTTTCATTAGAATGTTTGATACATTTATATTTAATGCAATACTGATAGGGTTGAGTTTAGTCTATTACAAAGCAGGCATACTTACACTACAGGCTAAATCTGGCTCTTGGCCTTTTATTTTTGACAAAAGTTACTTTTGTCAGAATTAATGAACTGATAATGATATATTATTAACTAAAGTTCAGCAGTCTGTTTTTGTAATTAAAGTATTGAAACATAATCATGCTTTTTGCTCTGTAGCAACTGTTCTTTGTTCGTTTGTTTCTCCTCTCTTGACTGCTTCTGAGTATTTTGGTAATCATTTTTCTTTTCTGTTGGCTTTTTAGCTGTACCTCCCTGTATTGTTTTTCAGTTATTATTGAGAATTACAATATGCATCTTTAGCCTATTACTGTCACTGCAGTCTACCTTGAAATACAATTACACTTTATGGGCCTACCTTGTCCATCCCATTATATTTTACTTCTACCCTTGTGATAAACCCCAGTGCACTGTTATTTTTCAATCAATTTTTAAAGGAAATTTAAAAGTATTGTCATTTGTATTTATCAGTTGTTATGTTCTTCATTTCGTAGAGTCAGACTTCCATGTGGGATTGTTGCCTTCTTAGGAAGAAGTTTTTTTGTTTTTTAATTTCATTATAGCACAAGTCTGCTAGAAATGAATTCTCTAACTTTTGTTTATCTAAAAATGCCTTTCTTTACATTGTCTTCATTCCTGAAGGACTGCTAAACTGACAGGTTTTTTCCTTTCACCCATTCCTTTAAAGTTGACATTTTATTGTTTTCTGACTTTGTTTCTGATCTGCAGTCAGCTATCAGTCTTATCTCTTCTGTTTTTTAAAATTTTTATTATCTTTATTTTTATTTATTTGGCTCTGGTGGGTCTCCGCTGTTGTTCACAGGCTTTCTCGAGTTGCGGCAAGTAGGGGGTATTCTTCACTGCAGTGTGTAGGCTTCTCGTTGCAGCGGCTTCTCTTGTTATGGAGCATGGGCTGTAGCTGTGTGGGCTTTAGTAGTTAATGGCACATAGACTCTATAGTTGCAGCTTACAGGCTTAGTTGCTCTGAGACATGTGGAATCTTCCCCAACGGGACTGAATCCCTGTCCCTGGCATTGGCAGACAAATTCTTAACCACTGGACAACTAAGAAAGTCCTGTTTTTATTTTTTTGTCTGTGCCAGTGCAGCTGTGGGATCTTAGTTTCCTGACCAGGGATCAAACCTGGGCTCCCAGCAGTGAAAGCACCGAGTCCTAACCACTGGACTGCTAGGGAATTCCCCTTTTCCACTGTTAATATTTAGAATTTTTAAAATCTGAGACAGTTTGACCCTAATCTGCCTAGGTGTGGTTTTCCTTGTCATGCTGGGTCGTTTCTTTTTCATACTAAGTTAATGAACTTTATGGAGTGCTATCTAGTTCATGTTTTATAAGTTTTGGCAAATGCTTAGCCATTATCTCATCAAATATCTCTTCTGCCTTGTGTTTTATTCTTTCTAGGACTCCAGTTGAATTGTATGTTGGACTCTTGATTATGTTCCTACAGATCTATAGCCCGCTTTTTTTGTTTGTTTAATTCTTTTTTCCTTTGTGTTTCATTTTGGATCATTTCTATTTACCAGTTTTTGAGTTCATGTCTTTTTTCCTAATGTTCCCAGTTTCCTGTAAAGCCTATGCAATGAAAGCCTATTCAATTTCAACTTTTTTCTTATTCTAAGATTCCCACTGGAATTTTTTTTTTAATATATTCTTTAGAGTTTCCATTTCTCTGTCGAAATTTTCCCTTTTCTCACCCATTTTTGCCCTTCTTTTCCTCTAAATTCCATAACAAAATATAAATGTCCTTGTCTTATAATTCTAACATCTAGATCATCTGTGGACCTGCTGTTGACAGGATTTGTTTTCTTTTGATTAAAGGCCACCTTTTCCTGCTTTTTCATGACTTGTAAAACTTTTAAACTGTAGGCTAGATGTTATGTTATTAAAAAGCAGTAGAGTCTGAAGTAGGTGGTGATAATACCCTTTTGTCTCTTAGACAGTGTAATCAGTAGTGGAGCTGAGATGGGGTTTTGTTACTTGGGGTCAACACTTCTTTTTTTTTTTTTTGCTTAAGAAGCAGTTTATTTTTTACAGTTCTGCAGACTAGAAGTCCAAAATCTAGGCTTTGAAGGGGGTAGGTTCTTCTGAAACCCTCTCTCCTTAGCTTGTAGATAGCTGTCTTAGGTGTCTTCACATGGTCTTTTCTCTGTGTGTCTAAATCCTCCTCTTTTTATAAGGACACAGTTGTATTGGTTTAGAGTCCCTCCTAATGAACTAATTTAACCTTAGTGACCTCTTTAAAGGCCCTGTCTCCAAATATAGTCGCATTTTGTGGTATCGGGAGTCAGAACTTCAACATGCGATTTTGGTAAGGGATGGATGGAGAGGGGATGCAGTTCAACCACAGCATGGTTAAAGCTGTAGCATGAATTTTAGGATTATAAATGTTGGAAACATATTTGTTTCTAAAGAATAAGAAAAAACTTTATGGGTACAGAATGATTCAGCTTTAAAATAAGCAATAAAAAATTCTGTTTTCAATAACTTGTTGGTTTTGTAATTTAGCTTATGTTTATTTTGGTTCAGAGCTATGTGCTTCCAATGAAAAGAATCAGATTCCTTTTTACTCATTCCTCACTAAATGGTTCTGTGGCAACATGAGATTTCCATTAAAATATTCATCCTTATCTTCATCATCATCATTAGTGTTGGCATCATCATCAAGCTAACATTATTACCTAATGACTATTTTAAAGAAAATTTTAATTGGAGGATAATTGCTTTACGATATTGTGTTGGTTTCTGTTGTACAACAGCTTGAATCGGTTATAAGTATGCATATATTCCCTTCCTCTTGAGCCTCCCTTCTTACCTAATGACGATTAATGTTGAACATTTTTTCATGTGTTTGTTGGCAATTTGTATTTTGATTCTTTTGGATGAATTCTGAGAAGTGGGGTTGATTTATTTTATGATAGTTCTGTTTTTAATATTTTGAGGAACCCTCATACTGAAAAGATCTTCATTTTGATGAAGTTTGTCTATTTTTCTTTTGTTGGTCATGCTTTTGGTATTAGATTTGAGAACCATTGCCAAATCCACGATCACTGCAGATTTACTCATCTGTTTTTCTTCTAAGAATTGTATGGTTTTTGCCCTTATATTTAGGTCATTGATCCATTTTGAGTTAATTTTTGTGTGTGACATGAGGTAGGGATCCAACCTCACTCTTTTGCATGTGGCTGTCCAGTTTCCCCAGCACCATTTGTTGAAAATACTGCTCTTTCCTCATTGAATGCTTTTGGTACCCTTGTTGAAAATCAGTCTGGGTTTATCAATGTGTGGGTTTATTTCTGGACTCTCAGTTCTATTCCTATGATCTGTATGTCTGTCCTTATTCCAGTATCACACTGTTCTGATTACTGTAGCTTTGGATTTTAAATTGGGAAGTACTGTTTTGGAGACTGTTTTGGTTATTTGGGGCCTCTTGCAATTCCATATGAATTTGAGGATTAATTTTTCCATTCTGTAGTTCACTGTTCTTTATTGCTGAATAATATTATACTGTTTAAATATGCCAGTTGGTTTATCCCATCTTCTATCAAGTATGTTCTGTTGATAGAGAATGGATAAACATGTGTATTGTCTTCTTAAATCTGTGTTTTCTTTATCACATTAACTTGGGACTTAGGGTTCTGTTTTTAATCAGGCTGTATGTTGAATGAATTTATTCTTCAGAAGCATTTGTTGCTAAGGAACCAGTGGCTTTTTGGCCACCTACTTTATACTCCAGCTTTAGAAAATACCGTGTTTTCAAAGCATAATATTCTCTATTCATGCTATTCATGATTTAAACATGTTTTATTAAGAAAAAGTTTTACAAATAATTTGCTCTCTTTCCTCACAGGTGCCCTTTTTATCTCCTTTGGAAGGTCATATTTATTTAAAAATAAAGTGTCAGGTGAATTCAAGTGTGGAAGAAAGAGGTTTTCTAGTAAGTAACATCACTGGATCTATATATATATTTTTTTTCATCTTTTGAAGTATAGACTTGGTTTCCCATAGGAATGAAAGTCTGTGTGACTAAGCAATTAACTGGTTCAGTAAAGATTTGTTGCATGACTGCTATATGCCTGTCACTGTGCTGGTGTTGGAATGTAATGGGCCGCAAAAAATAATCCCTCCACTCAGAAACGTGTAGTTTAATAGGGAGAAATACAATGCAGCACTGTAATGGGAGAAAGCATAGAGAGCATGGGTGCAAACTGGCGGGACACCACGTCTTAGGCATGTGTGGGAGGGCTTACTGGAAGCTATTGGAAGTGACTTGTAAACTGGCAGCTGAACAAGTCAGCCAGGGGAAGAGAGGAGGGAGATGTGCTCCAGATGAAGGAAGCGCACGTACCATGGGCTGGAGGCCCCTTCCCTCTCTCACCCCTGCCAGAGAAAAACAGGAAACATCTAGATAGTGGCAGGTATTTAGAGTGACGCATTTAGAGTCAGAAGGTGTGTGCGGAGGAAGGGCAGTGAGGCAAGTGATTGGGGCGGGGAACGTGTGTTTAGGAGAAATGAGACCAAGTGTTTGAAAGCCTTTTAACGACTTTAGCATGAAGCCAGTGGGGTGCTCTTACAGGACTTTAAGCAGAGGACTGACATCAGATTGGGAGTTTAGGAAGGTCGTTCTGACTGCTGTGTGGAAGTAGACAGGGGAGTGAGGACCTGAAGAAGACTAGCGAGGAGACTGAGTTACTCCTTGAGAGAGGGGATGGTGGCTGACAATCTGGGTGGAGTGAGGGACTCATCGTGGAGGGATGCAGGAGGAAGAAGGGCAGACCTTAGTGGTTTGGTTTTAGGGGTGGAGAAGCAAAATTAAGAATGTGACCCAGATCCCTGCCTTGCACAGTTTGTTGGGTGACTACACTGAGATTAGGGACCCTGGGGAAGGAGCAAGTGTTTGTGTTTGTGATGGAAAGTGTTTTTTCTCCAAATTTAATTGTGGAAAATTGCAAACATACAGCAGTGTTGGTAGACTTTGAATGCCCACATACCCAGCATCTAGGTTTTGCCATTTTAACATTTTTTACCGTTCTTGCTTTATCATGTACCTACTACCGAGCTATCCTTCTAGCAAGTCCTGAAAATATATATGTGGGGGAAGAATTTAAAAATATATCGTGGACCTTAGCATGTTCCCCTGAATCCTCAGTATCCATCCCCTGAGTTTTTATACAGGCATACATCTATGTAACCCAAGTTTCTATTAAGATACAGAATACTGCCCCAGAAAGTTCCCTCCTGTTCCTTGTCAGTCAATCCCCACCCAAGGGAGAAAGTTTTAATGGTTTAAGTTATAAACGACTTGAAGTTTAAATGCCTAGAGACATGTTTCAGAGGTTTGAGTTTGATACTCAAGGTAGACATTTTAGATGAGATGAAGGTTTGGAAATCTACAGCAGAGAGGTAGTATTCAAAGTGCAGGCAGACTTGAATAACCAGGAGAACGCTAACATTTAAGCCACAGGCCTAAGAACAGAAGACTACAGGGCGGGCAAGGGATAATTTAGTATCATGGTTGCCAGGGGAAGAGAGTCTGAAAGAAGGAGTGATCAAGTTAGGTAAGGATTTATTGGAGACTGTTGGACTTATTTATGAGGTGGTCATTCTAGTCTTGCCAAGAGCAGGAGCTAGATTGCAAATGTGTTATTAAGGGTGTGGAAGATGAAGAATGAGAGTGCAGAAGCTCTTTGAAACAAAGTTTGGCTGCAGTGGGGTAAAAAAAAATGTGGTACTTGCAGAGGTATGTAGGGTGAAAGAAGGATTTTGTTCACATTTTATTAGGACTAAAGAGACTCGAGTGTCTGTAAATTCAAATGGGTAGCTTCTAATAGGGCCAAGGAGGGTGAAGATAGAGGCAGTGGGGAACTTGCACTAGGGTTAAGGAATAACGCATGGAACAAAGTCATGAGAGTGAGAGCAGATAAGATCCAAGCCACGGTTCATGATCTTGTACAGAATTACACTTTTTCCATTATCAGAGGAGAAAAGTATGTGTGTGGAATATACAGAAGATTGTGGATGTGGTACAAGAAGTAGAGAAAGTGTAATAGCTTCGGCTTTCTTTGTGAAGCAAGAGTTTGAACTCTATGACAGATATCACAAACCAATTTGTAGTGCTGACATAGGGTGTGGAAAGAAGAGCTAGACTGGACAGGAAGTCCAAGCTGCCAGGATGACTGTAAATCAGACTTCGTAGCTTTTACACATGTAAATCCAGCAGATGGCACTAGATATTCTTGGAAGAGTGTTTTTGTAAATATCAGACTTGAACATAGTGTACGCTTACTGACCTTTTCCTTTAATGTAAATATGATATTTCCACATCTTGCTTTAGAGACCTTTAGCACCTGATAGACTCTTATGCCAACTGGTTCATTGGCCTATAAGGTCTGGCCTGTTTAACTTTTGAGCTGGGCTCTTAAGTAGTTTAGAGTTCTATCTTTTCAGGTTAACTCTGTCTTGAATCCCAGAGCCCATTCTTATTGCATCCACACTTATAGAAATGTGGTAAAAAAAAATTGCTCAGGACTCCCACAGATAACTTCTGTCCCCTGTCTAAACTGTGCCCTTTAATTACTTCTAACTTCTCTTTAAAAATAGAGGTAGTAATTGAAATTAAAGTTACTTGGTGCAGTTTTCTTTCCTGATGTGCCAGGGGCAGCTGAATCGAAGGAGACTATACCAGTGAAACTCTAAGTGATTCTAAAATGGTGCTAGTCTAGCTCTGCCAGTACTGATGAGCAGCAAGAAAAGTACGTTCTGCATTAGCCAGAAGGCTCCAGTTCTTTGTGATTGTATATTGTCATTTAATTTCCTTGGCCTTCAGTTACCCTAGCTATAAAAATGAAAAATCTGTCCTCTTGTTGTTTTTCTCTGATTATAGTAGGGAGTAATGATAACTTGGTGTTATTTTTATCTATCAAAATTTTCCTTTTCTATTACCTTTATAATGTAAAAGGTGAATGTAAACACAAAAGGGAGCTGGTGAGTCATTTGTACTAACTTTGCTCTTGAGATTGAAATGACAAGATTTCTGGTTTTGATACAGAGTAGAATAAAAAAAATAAACTTAAGTACTTTTTAAAAAAAAGGAAAAGAAAATCATGCAAGTCGATTTTGAAGTATCACATGTCAACATACTGAAGTTTAATGTGTAGAAAACATTTAATTGATCCTCAGGTTTCTAAAGTCAGTATTTCATTGACTTTTTCAGACCATATTTGAAGATGTTAGTGGTTTTGGTGCCTGGCATCGAAGATGGTGTGTTCTTTCTGGAAACTGTATCTCTTATTGGACTTATCCAGATGATGAGAAACGAAAGGTAATATTAATATTGATGGTCAGTGGTGAAAGCCCTGACTAACTTTCAGGTAATATTTTATACAGGTGTTCCCTGTGGCCATAAGCCACCCAAATTCCGCACTCAGGTTTATTTACTAAGCCATTAAAATGTAGTGAGTGTGTGTGTGTGTATGTGTGTGTGTGTATTTGTGTAAGAACTTTATATCTGGTTCATTCCCTGTGATTTGAGCATTCTTTAAATACCTTAAGGCATATATTTTTCTTTATTTTTTTTCTGGAATGTTTTATAATATTTTTAAATTGATTTTTAGTCAGAAATATGTTAAATTCACTTTTGTATTTTATTAACAATTGATTTACCTAAATTTGGGATAAAACAGAAATGGAAAACCACCATAGGAATATTGTGATTTTAGTTTGTTTCTAAAATTTGATAATAGAATTTTATGTAATACATTGCATCTTATTTTTTAAAAATTTAATGTTATTGTCCAAGTGTGATAATTTATTATCCAAAGACTGGAAAATAGAAATAAGCAGAATTATAAAGTAAACTCATCTATAAAAGATAACTACTGTTCACTTTTTGGTTGTATATCCTTCTAAATTTTTAAAATGTATAATATATAATAATAATAATTATATATCCATTTATGAATCTTTTTTCAACAGAAAATATCATGTCTTTTTTTAATTTGATTTTTACTTGATAATGAGTGTCCTGATATCTTTCCACATAGGTAAAAATACATCTATGATATTGCATTAGATAACTGTATGTATTACATTATAGCCATGTAGAATTTTATTTTAAAATTTATTGTGAAATATTTGGAACATTAAAAAAAAAACATAATTTCCACCAGCCTCTGTATTATCAGTCCAGTTGAAGCTCCTTATATAATTTTCTCTCCTTCATAGAGATAACCCCTATCCTAAAATTATTTTGTTCCCATGTATTTCTTTAAATTTTTTTATATGTGATATATATAAGCAGTGTATTATTGCAGTTGCATATTTTGAAACCTTTTACAAATAGTATCACACTGTATATAGTGTTTTGCAACTTGCATGTTTGAATCAACATGATTTGTGAAATTAGTGTTGGCTGGTGTGTGTAGCATGTATGTAGCTCTAGTTTGCAGAGCTTTACCCATCTTTCTCTTGAAATGCTCCATTGTAAGAATGCATCTCAATCAATTTATACACTTCTCTTATTTATGGGCACTTGATTATTTCAAATTGTCTTTGTTATAAACAGCTCTGCTATGACTTAACTGTATGGATCAGTGCTCTTTCTTTCTTTAAACTGGCATATGATTGCTTTGCAGTGTTGTGTTAGTCTCTGCTGTACAATACAGAGCACCAGCTACCTGTATACTTATCACCCCTCCCTCTTGGGCCTCCCTTCCACCCCTAACCCCCATCCCACCCATCTGGGTCATCACAGAGCACCAAGCTGGATCAGAGCTCTTTCTCGAGTTTGTATCTAGCAGCAGAACTCTGGTTTGTAGGGTTTTGCACGTCTTCAGTTTAGCTAGATTTTGTCCGATGAATCTTGAAATTGGTTGTATAACATTCTGTTCCCACCAGGAGTTCTCAGTGTTCCACATCCCAGCAACATTTGTTGTTTCAGCCTTTTAAACTCTGAATGTGATAGGTGTGAAATGTTATTTTACTGTGTTTTTATTTTAATTTTCCTTGACTGAGCATTGAGCAAGCATCTTTTCTTATGTGTTTTGGCCACTTGTTTTTCTAGTTTTTTGCTTGGCATATGCTTTAATTTACCCTTATAGTATCTTTTTGTAAGCAGAATTTTTAATGCTAAGATATATCTGTCAGTTTATTATTGTACTGTTTGCTTTTTTGTGTCTTAGTTAAGAAAACCATCTCTACTCTATAGTCATAAAGAATATACTTCCTTATGACTTCTAAAAATTATAAAGATTTATGTGTAACATTTAATTTACCTGGAATTGATCCCTCCCACCCCCCAACCTGGAGACCCCATTGTGCCAGCATCGTGGGATGATCCATTCTTTCCCCACTCATCCATGCTGTTTCTGGCATGTATCCAGGTATAGGTTTATATGTGGGTCTATATTTAGGCTTTCTATTCTGTTTTCTTTGGTCTGTATCTCTCATTCTCAATTACCATAGCTTTAAAATAAATCTTTATGCCTGGTAAGATAACTCTTCTAAGTTGTGTTTTTATTCAATAGTGTATTTATTCTTTTACTTACACACACACACACACACACACACACACACAAATAGATGTACCTATATATTTAACTTTTTATAATTGAAATGTACCCCGAAAAAGAGAAATTAGTAAGAGAGAAATTCCTTATTAAGTTCCTTGTTTCATTTATCCTCCACAGCACACATTTGTTCTCATTGGTTTGCTAAGGTATTTTAAAGCAAATGTCACATTTCATATTATATCATATAATCTGTGAGTCAAGGTTGCCAGTTCCTAACATTGGTAAATTTGCTAGGAGCCCAAGGAAGCCAGGTTTCAGGCTAGCCTACCGTTTTGCACTGTCTTCCTCATTAATTTTGGCCTATGAAGGTTTCTTTTGCTGCCTTGCAGGTTCAGCTATCTAGCATTTGGGGGGTTATGGAAGGACTCTCAGACTACTTAGTTTCCCATACTTGCTGAAAACATAATGTTATTATTTGTTTTAAATAGTCCCCTTTTACTGTCGTTTTGTTTGTTTCCATCTTTTCTGCATTATGTAAAAACAGCAATTACATCTATATAAGAGCTCCCCGGTGGCTCAGTGGTAAAGAATTTGCCTGCCAGTGCAGGAGACAGGAAGATCCCTTGGAGAAGGAAACGGCAACTCCAGTATTCTTGCCTAGGAAATCCCATGGACAGAGGAGCCTGGCAGGCTATAGTCCATGGGGTCACAAGAGTCAGACATGACTTAGCGACTAAACAACAGCAGTACCTATATAAACATCTTCGTGTACCTATATATTTACTTAGGATAAATTTCTTTTAGGTGAAGTTGTATGTTCATTTAGAATGTTTTTTGATCACTGTTATTAAATTGTCTACCAGTAATAGACCATTTTATGCTTTCACTAGCAATGTATAAGAATTTGTTACCCCCAACCAATCAACATTGGTTATTGCTATTCTTTTCAGACTTGGTGAATCTAATGTTTTAAAATGGTATATTTCATTCTAATTTCTTTTTAAAATTACTAATACATTTGACACTTTTATTGGCAGTTTCTAAATTGTTTGGACCCAGGACTTCCCTGGTTAAGAATCTGCCTGCCAATGTAGGGGACATGGGCTCAATCCCTGGTCCGGGATGACTGCATATGCTGCAGGTAACTAAGCCCATGTGCCTCAGTTACTGAGCCTACATGTTGCAACTACTGAAGCCCCTGCACCTAGAGCTTGTGCTCTACAGCAAGAGAAACCACTGCAATGAGAAGCTCATGCACCACAATGAGAGAGTAGCCCTTGCTTGCTACAACTAGAGAAAGCCCGTGCATAGGAACCAAAACCCAGTACAGCCAAAAATAAATTTAAATAAATAAATATATTGTTTGGGCCCATACTTGTCCCTTTTCCCATTTTTCAGCACCATTTAGTCTCGCAGTGTTTTTTTTTTTTGGACTCTCATACTGTAGGAATGACATGGCTTCTAAAAATCCAAGGCAGCAGTTTGGCCTGATCTTTTAGAGATACATAAAAAGTATTTATAGATGAAATTCTATGTCTCGGTTTCTATTTGTAGGAAGGGAAGAAGTAAGAGGGTTCAGACAAAAAGGGTTGAATGTTTGTTTCTATTTGTTAGAACTGATTAATGGGTACATGGAAGCTTATTATGCTGTTCTTTTTATTTTGTATCTATTTTAAATTTTCCATAACAAATGGTTTGTTTTTTAAGCTGGCTAAGATGACCATTTGACATTGTTGGTTTCTATTTTTCTATCCAGCAAGAAATAATCATAAATATTAAATATGTTTCTCTAAATACAGTGTAATTAAGTTTTAACTTTTAAATTAATGGTTTTCTTATTGTAAGTTGGTATCAAGTTGAATACTGCTCAGTGCTTACTGACTTAAATGGTCTCATTTATTTCTACTAATCATATTTTTTAAAAATTTGTTTTAAAGAATCCCATAGGAAGATTAAATTTGGCCAATTGTACCAGTCGGCAGATAGAACCAGTCAACAGAGAATTTTGTGCAAGACGCAACACTTTAGAATTAATTACTGTTCGACCACAAAGAGAAGATGACCGAGAGACTCTGGTCAGCCAATGCAGGGACACACTCTGTGTAACCAAGTATGTATTGGGCTATAAATGTTTCTATCAACTAAGTAATTGATTGCCCACTATGTCTTTACCACTGTGAGAAATATCAGAGATGGTCTTTGTCTTTGAAGAGGGTGCGATTTAAGAATGAGAAGACAAAACATCAGTAAGAGAGGAATATAATAACAAAATTAATATAGCTAAGAAAAACACAGCATTCAACTTATGTCTTAGTTTATCATGTTTTCCAGCATAATTAACAGTTCAGCCATTTTCAGGGCGTTTAGCTAATATTCTTTGTGTTAAGTTTGAAGATTTCATGTGTAATTGATAAGTCAAGTATTATTTAAAGAGATTTGACACATTGCTGCTTGTCCCTTCCCAAAGTACCAAAGTACCTTCCCAAAGTACTTCACTCTACTCTGAAAATTTCTGGTTGGTGATGGATAGAATAAACTACTGGGAGTGTCAGTTATTGTTAACCCTAAAGTCAAGTGTAAGATGCAAGAACTTATTGCTAAGAGCCTAAGATTCTTTTGCTTGAATGCCCAAGAGAAGCTTGCAGACCAGCTTCAATGTAAAAAATTGTGATTAGGGACAAAAGTTAGAATTTGACAAAATCTCTGTTAATCGGATTGTAGCTGAATAATGCAGACAGGGAGATGGGTAGAACTGGCTCCGTGAGTTTCTGTTGTGGAAATGTCAGATAGCTTAGCCAAGAGACACTCTATTAAAATAGAACAAAGTTGCCCCAATACCACCATTTTGTTTTAAAACAGAGAGAAAGGGGACCCGTTCTATGGGAATTCTTGATGTCTAGATTGCTTTTAGGATAATTTAGTTCATTCAGCTCATCCACTCCTTTCCTCTGGGGGTCTTCTGTGCAGCAGTGACCTCAGATAGGAGAGGCAAATTGGATTTATACTCACTTTCTTTAGTAGCTACCCTGTCTGTGGCCATAGTCAGTGAGGTAACCAAACAAAATTCAGTCCCCAAGTACTTCCTGACCACCATGGCCCTTTTAAACATTACTCACATTTTTCATAAAATCTTCTTTTACTTGTTACATAAACCTTCCCAGATTTCTCCTTCTACCTTCTCCTGTGGTGGAAATAGTTATATCACATATTGCTCTAATTATGCTGTATTTCACTTGCATGTAATTTTTCTCATTATAACATTATCATAATTTGAGTGGACCAAGCATTTGAGAGAGGCCCATTCTCAATTCAGTCTTGACTGACTGAGTCTTTTAGCTTTGCTTGGTGGCTTCTTAAAAACTTATTTCACTTTTTGATCATACCTTTTGCAGAGTATATATATTTACAGTTATACATTCTCCTTTGCCTTATTTATCTGTTTCTCCCCAGGGCCTTTCTGACCTATGCCTTTTATCTAAATTTAATGTATCACATTTTTATTTCTACAAACCAACCTTGTTATATTTCCCTTCTTCAATGCATAGTATTTATCATCTGATCAGTAGTGCCTACTTTGAAATATAGATTAAACATTTGAATTAGAAATGCTTCATCACATGGGAAAGCAGTATTGTGCAGTTGAACACTGAGAGGTCAATAGACCTAGGTTTAAATCCCGACTCAGTGACTGACTGATATAGGTTTAAATCTCGACTCAGTGACTTACCAAATGTGACTATGGCAAGGTATTTAACTTTGCTGGCTCTCTGAAATCTCCTGTGTCATAAGAGAAGAATAAACTCCACAGAGTGACAGTAAAGATTAATGAGTAGATCTACTTAGCATGTTGTCATACACACAGAATGAGCTCAACAAATGGTTTCTATCTTTATTGTAAATGTGTTCCCTCCATTTACTAATAGATGATCAACTCACGGCTTATTCATGCTTATACCATTACTAGTACCAATGTGGAGAAATTATAAAGATGTAGAAGTATAATACAACAACCTTCTAACACTTGGTTGTAGTCTTGAAGAATGGTCTGGCTTGTGACTTAGGAAATTTCCCTTTCCCCCACCTTTGCCTGCCCCATCAACTGTTCAACTTTTAACTGAATATGGATGTAAAGAAGAGATTCCTGGTGTGAACAGAGAGATTAGGATAGACAAAATCTTAGGATCTTTAGATCACTTATTGTAAATACTATGCTCTACTAACACAATGGGGGGAAAAAAAAAAGGAGACAGTATAAAATAGTATTATCTGTAAGGCCAGGTGAAAGTCCATGAGTCTATGGCGCTCCTGGAGGGATCTAGAGGGTTGGTCCCCATGTTCAAGTCTGGTGTGCTTGTTCTTCTAAGAGGTGACCCACCCACCCTCAGTGACTGTCTTGGCACCAGCAAATTGTCCAATCATATCACCTGTGCAAGATTAGTTACTGTCTTTGATGTGAAGTTCCATCATTTTCTAAATGTGATTGGTGTGAGTTATGGCTCAGCTAACCAATCTGCAAGATGATTTTCTTTTATTGTAATTGGAGAAGCACTTTACTATGGATTCCTGATTTGGCATCCATTAAAACAGGGCGAAGAGTTACTCCTTTTACTGTTCAGGCTCCCCTCACTTCACCCCACAGTAAGAGTACTTGGAGGTATGGAATAGGGGGAAGGATCCTGATCTTTTTGTTTGTTCCTGTAGGAACTGGCTATCTGCAGATACCAAGGAAGAACGGGATCTCTGGATGCAAAAACTCAATCAAGTTCTCGTTGATATTCGCCTCTGGCAACCTGATGCTTGCTATAAACCTATTGGAAAGCCTTAAACTGTGGGACATTTCCATGTCAGATAGAGGTTTTCTGACCTATGCCATAAGTGTATCTTAAGAGCATCAGATTTGCTGGTTGCTTTTTAGGCTTTAAATACAAAAGGGTATGTGCCAATATTCATTCACTACATATTATGCAGTATTTATATCTTTTGTATGTAAAACTTCACCGGATTTCACTTGTGTTATTCATAAATGATTAGTAGAAAAAAATTTATTATAGTCAATTTTGCTAAATTTTAATTTAAAAGCCTCATTTTCCTAGATAACTAATTATTCAATTATTCATGATAAAACATTTGTTTTAAAGTAAGGAATTTTGAATTGTCTCCTTAGAGCTGTGGGTCTCAAAGTAGAAAGATGTTCCACAATTGGAGACAGAAACCTCCAACTTGACCATTCTTTCTCTAGCCTGAGTACCTTTTTTCTGGAGATTGCGGTCATTTACTGATCATGATATGTCTTGTTTCTAGAGCACTGAAAAAAATTCTAAGGGACTTTGCAGAAACATTTTTAGTAATGGAGGTAAGAACCTTTTAAAAATAGCAAATGCATATTAGTTTGAAGCTTATGGCTGCTGTCAAATAAGACATGTGGACATGGGGGATATTGTGTGAGATTTGGGGGTTAAATGTTTTATTTAGAAGACTTAATCACATGGTTTACTCAGTTACTATAGATGCTGTGTGATGCACATTTCCATGGAATACAGGCTTTTAAAAATAACTATTTTTGCTATATAGCTTACAGGCTCCTCAAATATACCTGGCAAATTACTTCTTTCTGCTCCTGTAATAAGAATAAATGTAAATTTGAAGACTCCTTATGTAAGAAAAGTAAACCTCACCAAGCTGCTATGGACTAATACTTTGCTTGCCTAAATTCTTGTCTTTTTTTTTCATATCCATATATGACGGTGTCTAGCAACCCATTATGAAAATCACTTGAAAAACTGTTAAGTCATGTGTTACCTTTAAAAGCCTAATGCCTTTTTTTTTCAATTATAAAAGATTATAAATGTAAACCACAAGCTCAACTTTAAGTACACTTTCAATTTCTTCTTTGAATTGTTGGTTATTGATGGCTTCATTTATAAACACTAAATTCTGTCACTTCCTGTCATTTTATTTTGTATTCATTCAAATGTGTTTTTTCTTGTGTGTATTATAAAACTATATTTTATGATCTCCTACCTAAATAAATACTTGCAAATGACTTAAGGAATTAGCTATTTAAGAAATACTATTGAATTGTGCTGTACAACTACTCTGCATTCTAGGCTGTAGGCTCCCTCGGAATTGTACTGACTTCGTGAGGATATTTCACCATCTTTTTAACCTCTAGCCCAGTGCTTAGCTCATTGTGTGTTCTTAGAGTCCCTGTTGAGTGAGGAGGTGGGTGAAGGATCCATTTCTGAGTCAGTTTTCATAGAATATGGTACTTGGATGCACATCTGAGGAGATGGAGGATGAAAATATTCACAACATATTTGATAATCCAAGAAGTAATATACAAAATATATAAAGAGCTTCTTTGATTGGCTATCATCATTTGAACATTTACTGTGTACCAGGAGATATTCTTGGTGTTTCACATACATTATCTCGTATAATCTTCATGTGACTGTATGAAATAGGCATTGAATGAGGAAACTAGAACTTAGGTAAGGCAACATGCTTGATAGCAAGTGGCAAGCCAGGATTTGAACCCAGAATCCACATACTTTATTATTATACTGTGATGTTTCTCAAGTTAATAAGAAAAAATTTATCCTAAAAAGGAGTCAAATATCACTAGTAGAAAATGCACACACACACACACACACACACACACACACACACAAATCCAAAGAACCAACAAAATATAAAAATGATACTAATAAGCAAAAACACAAATTTAAATGGCAGTGGGTTATTGGCCCTCAGATTGTTGGAATAGTCAGTGTTGCTAAGAAACCTGTACTCTTGGTGAGAATGGAAACTGCTACAACCTTCTTGGATGACAGCTTGGCATCCTCCAGTAATCTCTATGCTAACACACAGGATCAGTATGTCAGATCATACTTCATGCATCAGAGATCTTATCCACATAGAGCTTTATTCGTAATTTCAAGAACACGAGTGATCAAGACACTGGCTAAGCAAGAAATCTGAAAAATCCTGCATACCTCCTGGACCTTTCATTCCTGCTTTGAACAAGTAATAGATAAGATCGCTCATGAGATTTGTGAGACATCAAGCACAGCAGGGAGCCTAGAGGCAAGGCAACATGTCCATTTTGTGCCCTATATAGTTATATAGCTGGTGTGACTCTCAGAAGTCTTGCCTCATGAATCCATAAATTCTGTTTACCATAAGCAATTCTTAACCAGCCACATCCTACTAAGAGCATTCCATAGATAAGAGATCTAGCAAATATCATTAGTCTTACCAGTCAGGAGGTCATTTTCAGCACATTTGCAAGAAATTTATGTGTCACCTGCCTTCTTTCTTTCCCAGAACCCCAGATACCTTAACTCCTTCCTCCCCAATCTCTTCAGATGAACTTTCAGGTGAGCAGACACATAAAAGGATGATCCTTACTATACTGTTTTTAAAGAGGAAAAATAGAGATAAAAAGGGAAGAAAATTGGAAATAGCAGGAAATCATGGCACACCCTTTCTACAAGAAGAAAAGGAAACCATGTATATGTATATTGATATAACTTTTCAGAACATCTTATGGGGAAAAAGGGTATGCCCTGCAACATGAAACTGTATATGTAACATACAAATACACAAATACCCAGATGAAAGTGGGGAAGGAACCGCACCAAATTTTATATGGAAAAGTGCAATGGAAAGAGGTTGGGAGTAGTTAGTGCAGGATGGAGAAATGCTTTGACTTTTGACTCTATTTCTAGAATATTTGATTTATTTACAGTGAAAATATTTTCATTCTGTTCATGTTCATGCACTTGTAAATGCTTTAAAATTTAAACTCAGAATGAAACTTTGAGTGGAAGACTGAGTAAAGACCACAGGGTATTGGATTGAGAAGGGAAAGGCACAATGAGACAGTAGTTTGGTGGGGAAATGTTGAGGAAGGATATTTGTTACTACACTGATGGGGAAGAGTCAAAGGTGAGGGAAGACCTGAGGATAGTGGTAAAAAGGAATTTAAGAGATGGAGGAGGATGAATTTGTGAAGCAGGATGAAGGGTGACAGAACCTAGATGATAAGCGGAGTTTAGTCCCCATCCCAGCAGTCAGCATGTTCATGGGAACTTTGTGACTAAGTAATGAAGAATTGGAGCACCCAAACTACGCAGTCATGTAGGACTGGACATGACTTTGAAGTGATCTGTAGGTTTTACTCCTCTTTCATGAAATATGCTGGCTACTGGGAGCCATGTGAAGGCTGAGGCAACTGCAATGTGGAAAATTCCACAACTGTTTCAACATGAAGCTGGAGCATGACTAACTATAACAGAGTCTCTAAACCCTAACAGTTTATATCAGAAAAAGAGTCTGAACCCTAAAAGCATGTATGCCCCTCTCCCATTTTCAGGGACCACCAGCAGGCCCTGCCACTACTTCTAACTCCTTCATTTTCTCTTTTTTTTACATAGGCTTTACAAAGATGTTTGTTTCATGGAATTTAAGCTGCTCATTTTGTCAGATGAAAAATTAGAGGTGAACAATAGCTTACATTTCTAAAACAGATAATCAGTTCTATTCCCCTAATTCCATAAAAACAACATAAATACGAGTGATTTATACATCTTGCTGGGGAATTCACATAATGCTGGGGAATTCCCTGATCCTTAGGCTTCCTCTCCTTCCAGTTACTCTGATCTCTTTTGATCACTGGCCACAGGAGTGGAGTGGTATTGGGAGTCTGTGGTTATTTGATATGGTCATTTGTTTTATTGCTTGCCCTTTCAGTTCACTCTCATTTCTCCAAACATAGAATCAAAGTTTGAGATTTAAGCCCTTAAACCTGAAGGAATCCCTGTCGGCTTTTTGCATAGGCATTACTCAGGTTCTGAATGGTAGTGAGTCTGGTGTGGAAGGTGCCCAAAGCCAACTAACTATTCCCATAGAGTCAGCAACCCAGAAGCGCTGGTCCTGCCCTCACGAGGAATCACCTGGCGCTGCTGTCACCGTCTCGGCTGTGTCCATGGGTGCATGGAATTAGATCCCAGAAAGGTAGTTCCAACTTTAAATTGCTAAAACCTTTTGGCAATGGGCTAATTGCTTTAAAAATGGGGAGAATATAGTAGATCCACTTTAAAGATCTTGCAAGTGGAGAATCTGCAAAGATTCCAATAAAAGTTAACTGAAAAAACTGATTGACATGGGTTACTAAGGACTAACTAGGAAAATGTCAGTAATCAGATCTCAGTAAAACCAGGACGATCAGTTTATAGTTCCCTTAGTTTTCAGATTGTCACAAGTGTCGTTAATCAAACCAAAAAACTAAAATAAAAAATACATGTGGGAGCCATAGGGATGAATGCAACCTCATCTGTGGCGATGGAGCAGATTAGTTACACTGGGGTTTCCAGGTGTGGAGCAAGTGCCCTGCGGGAGACTGGCCTGAGGAGGGCAGCAGTCAGTGATGCTGAAGCCAACAGGAAGACATTCCTTCTCTATTGCTTGCTCCTGACTGTTCCAAGAGGGAGTCTCAGTTTGAGTCTGTGTGCTTGGATTACTATTCTTAACTAATGTCCCTAACAGAGAATCGGAGGACTCAGGTCACACACCCTTCATCTGGTAAACTGGCTCAGTCCCTCCCTGGGTTGTATTATTATTGTCTTTTATATTGTATTAATACAATATAATACAGTACAATATATTTTATTATATATTTCACAGTTGCCTGTCATTTACAGCAACTGCTAGTAGCTTTGCTTTTTTAGAGATAACTCCTTTTTTGTTGAAAGCAGAGATAGGAGAGCCACCTGAGTTGCAGAATGGCTGCAGAAAGGATTTGTTATTTTGCCTTGAGAGTCCAGGAAAACGGCTGTTTGAATTGTCCCTTTTCTTTTAGTTTTGGGAGGTTTTTACACACCAGGAAAATGACATAGACTCTACTGATACAGTAAGTGTGTCTTGTTAAAGCTGTTCAAGCGTTGAAGTCTCAGCTCCCAGCAGGCCTTTGCATGGGTGGTGGTGGGACCATGCTTTATTCTGTAGTGTTTGGCTGGGATAGGGTAATTGTTGTCTAAAAGTTTTCTCTTGCTAGACTGTCTCTTTTCTGGTCCTTCAGCTAGAGAGAGAACTGGTTTTTCTTGGGCTTTTCTTGCTGCCATTGGCCCCTCTGGGTTGCCAGCTTCTCCAGCACCCAGTCCAGAATATATCACACAAAAGTCCAGAGAACTCACCATCATGTTGTTCTTTGGGTCTCGAGTTCTCCAGATGGACTTCCCTTTTCTTTTCACCTCTCAGAGCCTTCTGGTGGTTGTTTTACATACAATGCCCAGGGCTTTGACTGTACTTACAGGGTGGAATAGGAAGAAATGTATCTATTCCATCTTGGTTCCACTGAGAGTTTTAGCAGTCTGTAATTTCCAGAGTTCTCAGGCACTTCAAGTGGGCTTTAATTATGTTAATTTAAACAATCCTTTCTATTATGGAATAACTTTTTTCTTTGATTAATTCTATTAAGAAGTGTCCCAAAAAACTGATGAAGTTTTTAAATCACTTAGGCAATTTTGATAGATTCAAGTGAGTTTCAATATCTTTTCATGTGTTTGTTCGTCCTGTGCATTGCTTCATTTGTGAATTCCGTATTTACACTGTTTGCCCACATTTCAGTTATCCTTATTATTTGATTTGTAAATTTATATGTTAGGGAGATTAATGTTTGTTTATATGTAGCTGCAGGAGAAGGTAATGGCACCCCACTCCAGTACTCCTGCCTGGAAAATCCCATGGACGGAGGCTCCTGGTAGGCTGTAGTCCATGCGGTTGCTGAGGGTCAGACACGACTGAGCAACTTCACTTTGACTTTTCACTTTCATGCATTGGAGAAGAAAATGGCAACCCACTCCATTTTTCTTGCCAGGAGAATCCCAGGGACGGGGGAGCCTGGTGGGCTGCCGTCCATGGGGTTGCACAGAGTCGGACACGACTGAAGCGACTTAGCAGCAGCATATGTAGCTGCATCTACACTCGGCTCCTTTACTAGCTGAGCATTCTTCAGCTACAAATTGAATATTCTAGTACCTACAACATAATCTATTGGGAGCATTAAATGAGACAATAGATATTAAGGCCTCAGACCAGTAGGCAAAGTAAATTCCTAATAAGTGGCAGTGATTGTTGATTGTGGAATTAGCTGCCCAAGAAGGTCTAGACAGAGGCAGATATAAATCTGACTAGGCTAGCTGCCTTCCCAACACCAAGATTTCTGTTCTTGTCAGAACAGAAGTTAGAAGTTGCTGGGAATTTAAAGATGTCTAGAAATTCTCTTGGCAACAAATAACATTTTACGGCATTTATTGAAGTTTTGTCATAGAGAAAATAATGGTAATGATACAGTTTTCGAATTGCCTCCACTCAATATAACATCTTTTTCTTGTTTTTTTTTTAAGACTTCCTTGAGAAGTTAAAACAACTTTTACTTCTATAAAAGTGGAAAATGGACTTATCTGCCTTCTTCCACACGTTAGATTTTCATGTGAGTGAAGTCATTTAAAAAATATGTACTTCACAAGATTCAGAGGTTTAGGTATAGTAAATGAGGTTTAACAAAGCAGGAGACTCCAGACTGGTAAGATGAAAACTTAGATGGCATAGTAATCTTATGGGATTACTGAGATGCTCCATATTACCTGTTATTTTGCTCAGTTCTTGGAAGTGTTACGAGCCCCCTGGGACTGATAGGCAAGTTTCAGTTTGCTTGACTCCACCTCCCACAGTGCATTTAAAATAACATTGTAGAGAGAACATCTTCCCATCTCCTAGTTACAAATTGTTGTGGAAATTTGTAATGTAATCTTAAAATAATATGAAGCCCCTAACACTGTAGTGTAAGTCAAAGCTCAGTGTTAAAGCTGATGAGAAAGAGTCACCATAGCTTTAATTGTCCCAGTGAAATGAAAACATTTAGAAGTGTAGGAAATCTTACATAAGAAATCTTCTGAGAATAAAAACCAAAGGAAAAACAAACTGATCAAATCATTTATCTACTTTTTGGCTAGTCTGTT
The DNA here is from genome assembly GCF_001704415.2 of Capra hircus. Taxonomy (NCBI): domain Eukaryota; kingdom Metazoa; phylum Chordata; class Mammalia; order Artiodactyla; family Bovidae; genus Capra; species Capra hircus. Next base: position 59,423,643 of record NC_030811.1, read on the forward strand.
GAGAAAGGAATAGAGTAATGGAAGAAAACACCTTGGCACAGAACACCAAGTTAGGAAAGAAAAGAAAGAAACTTAAGTGTAAACTACTTTTCTATAGCCTAATTTTATGCTTGCGTGCTCTGCGCAGTTGCTTTAGTCATGTCCAACTCTTTGTGACCCCCATGGACTGTAGCCCACCAGGTTCCTCTGTCCATGGGATTCGCCAGGCAAGAATACTGCAGTGGGTTCCCATCCCCTCCTTTAGCAGATCTTCCCACCCCAGGATCAAACCCACTGTCTCCTTCATCTCCTGTATTGCATGTAGACTCTTTACCACTGAGCCACTGGGGAATTTTTTCGAACTACTTTTTTGCTCTGAGCCTCTGGCTTCCTGGTTTGTGAAGCGGAAACAAAACTCTGAAGGTTTTATGATGTAAAAATCCTTTATGAAGCTTGACCTTGGGGCATGCAGCTTCAGCCCCTTAATGGAAACTTACTGATCCTTAAGTGAGGTGATGATCACATGGAACATGGTGTGTGATACACAGTTGGTGCTCGATATATGTCTACCAAATGAACTGCATTAAACCAATTAAAATCAATTGCTAATTTTTAAAATTTATTTTTAATTGGAGGATAATTTGCTTTACAATATTGTGTTGGTTTCTGCCATATATATGAGTCAGCCATAGGAATACGTCTATCCCCTTCCTCTAGAAGCTCCCTCCCACCTGCCACCCCTTTAGGTTGTCACACAGCAACAGATTTGAGTTCCCTGTGTCATACAGCAAATTCCCACTGGCTGTCTATTTTACATAAGGTGATATTTATGTTTCAAAGCTACTCTCTCAGTTCATCCCACCCTCTCCTCCCTCTATTGTGTCCACAAGTCTGTTCTATGTCAGTGTCTCCATTGCTGCCCTGCAAATCGGTCCATCAGTACCATCTTTCTAGATTCCATATATATGCATTAATATACAATATTTGTTTTTCTCTTTCTGACTTACTTCATTCTGTATAATAGGCTCTAGGTTCATCCACCTCACTAGAACTGACTCAAATGTGTTTCTTTTTATGGCCAAGTAATATTCCATTGTATATATTTACCACAACCTCTTTATCCATTCATATATGGTCTGGCATAAATCACACTTATATAATTCTCCTATAAAATTAGCAGGTAACATTAGGAGATCTTAGGGTGTTCACACAGAATTCTAGCATGCAAAGTTTAAAAAACTATTTTAGCAGTGGCCCAGAGTTTCTTTGGGGTAGCAAATGTCCTTGTTTTGGAAAATGCCTTGAAAGGTATGACAAAGATTGTAGTGATCCCCTCTTTATGTGGTGATAGAGCTCAAAGAATGGCATGTAGCTGCTCAGAATAAAGACTACATTTCCCAGCTGCCCCTGAGGGTTATAGTGGCCACGAGACTTGAGTTCTGGCCAATGTGATGTAAGTGTAACTTTTGTTGCAGCTTTGGGGAATATTCTTCGGGAGACACTTGGCTTGTGTCCTTTGTACTTCAATGTTCCATCCTTCTTCTAGCTGCCAGCATCATACAGCTTGAGAAATAAAGCCAGACCCTAGGGTGCAGAGCCACCTGGGAGCAGAAAGGTGCTCCATCTATTTGTAACAGTGGTAACTACTGTTATGATCTGAACCTCACGTCTTGTTGAGGCTTGGAATACGTTTTCTCTTTTGCCCACAGTCTTCTCTTGAGATTTTCCGTTCAAACCTGCCTTCTGTCATTCCTCCTGCCCACCTGGCAGACAGTTTTCCATGGTTCTCTTGCATTTCTGCACAACTTGTACTTCCCTTGCAAATTAATTCTAGACTGTCTTCCCTCAGATGTTGTATAGTGGAAATCCTTGGAAGAAAAAGTATCTGCCTCTGGAGCAAAGAACAGGTTTGTTTACAATCTTGGAAGATAGAGATAGTGTCTTTCTTGAGCACAAAAGTCAGACATACTGATCATTATAAAAGATGCACTTTTCTTAAGTGCAGGGTTCCTCTCCTGTAATGCAACCCGGAGGATGCGCAGGTGTCATCTGGTCCTCTTTGCATTGTCCTGCAGGAACTGGGGCTTAGGTAACTGGCACAAATGCTATTACTCTGATTACTGTTATTGCTGTAAGTAATACAGGCCTTTATCCATAACCCAGGGCTGTCTTCTGTCAGCACCCATGAATCTGTGGCTGGCTAACTGGTTAGATTGCAAGTAGAATAAAAATCTCAGACCATTGGTCTGTCTGAGTTTGTCTGATCTGCTTTATGTTTCTAAACCCCAACCTGGGGTAAATACAGAGATGCAGGGAACAAAAAAAAGTAATCCAGGTTGTCAGGAGCAATGCTCATCAAGCACTGAGTGAAGTACAGACATTTTTAACGCGGCCTTTGGAACATGTGCTTCTGGCTCAAGCACTTGTACTAATTGTGTTTCCATTTCTGCCATCTGCCTATTTCAATGGGCATGATGAGAAAATGCAATGGGAAATTTACTGTGGTATACTTTGCTGTGATATTTCAAGGATACATACTACAACATTATGCAGTGTCCTTTTTAGGAGAGCCCACAGGAGAAATTTGTCTCAGGTATTAGGAAAAGCTGCATTTCTGTTGAACAGCTGTGGTATGTTTGTCCTATGGACACTATAAATCTTGTAACTGATTGTGTATCTCAGCACCTTGGAAGAATGGAGCCAAATTTGTGGTTCAGCTTTTAGAATTAATTGAGGTCAGAGAGTATGCATTTGATATACTAAGTTTATTCCAGGTTGTTTTCCTCAATCTTTCCTTCATTTATTTATTTTTATATTGTTACAGTATGCCAGGTTTTCAATTTTTATTTTCAAATTTTAAGGGCCTGGAATTTCTACAAAGTTTGTTATAAGACCAGCACATCCTGTTTCCCCCCTTCTCCTCCCTCTGGCTCTTACATCCTATCTCTTCCTCTCCTGTGGGTTAAATCGTGGTTTTGGTGAAGCATCTGTGAAAGATGCTGGAAGGTACATTCATGAGAAGTAACTTGTCGGATGTCATTGGTTTACCATCATACTTCACTGGTAATTAGACTAGTTATAGAATTCTAGGCTAAAAATATTTTTTCCTTAGATTTTGAGGACTTTGGTCCATTGGCTTCTAGTTTCCAGCAGTTTAGCTGTGAAGTCCAAAACCATTCTGATTTTAATCCCTTGATGTGACTTGTTTTTTCTCTCTGGAAGCTTTGTTGGGTTTTCTCTCTATTTCCAGTTTTCTGAAATTTAAGGAAAGTGATGAGCCTTTGTGGACTCTTTTTCCATTCCCTGTGCTGAGATTTTGTAATGTGAGAATTCATGTCTTTCAAATGAAGAGCATTTTTCTTTTCTTTTAATTTTTATTTTATATTGGTATATAGTTGATTAACAATATTGTGTGAGTTTGAGGTATACAACAAAATGATTCAATTATATATATGTATACATGTATATAATGTATACATGTATATATTATACATGTAATGTATAAAGGTAATGGCACCCCACTCCAGTACTCTTGCCTGGAAAATCCCATGGATGGAGGAGCCTGGAAGGCTGCAGTCCATGGGGTTGCTGAGGGTCGGACATGACTGAGCGACTTCACTTTCACTTTTCACGTTCATGCATTGGAGAAGGAAATGGCAACCCACTCCAGTGTTCTTGCCTGGAGAATCCCAGGGACGGGGGAGCCTGGTGGGCTGCCGTCTATGGGGTTGCACAGAGTCAGACATGACTGAAGCGACTCAGCAGCAGCAGCAGCATACATGTATCTGTTCTTTTTCAAATTATTTTCCCATTTAGGTTATTACAGAATATTGAGCAGAGTTCCCTCAATAGAGGAATAAGAATACCTTTATTGAAGATGACAACCCAAAGACTTGGATTACTCTTCTAGGCTCTTGTTGCCACCACTGTGGCTGAAGCAAAAGTGAAGCACATTGTAACTGTGTTAAAAGTTAAGATAACATCCATGGCCATATCTTCCAAATCTCAGGTATCCAACACACCGGCATCTACCAACAATATCTAAGTATTATTCGTTACCTCCACTCTTTACTTGTGGAAGTGTCTCCTTCCTGGAAAATGTACACACAATCTTTGCACACATACAAAGTTTTGAAAATCACTATCAAAATGATTTGAAATCATTTTATCAAAGTCAATGTAGGCATAGACCATTAGTGAAAATTCAGATATTTGCTGTAAACAATCTGTTGTTCAGATTCACTCTTCCCCTGGCCTTCAACAGTTAGCTTTTAAAATTTTCAAAAATACAGAAAAATTGAAAGAATGTCACAATGAATTTTACTCATAACCCTACCAAGGAGGTTCAATAGTTGTTAACATTTTGGTTTATCTCTACTTATATATATTTAAAGCTAAATCTAGATCTAGATCTTCTTTTGTTTTTGCTCACCATTTGAGTGAGTTTGCAGACATCAGTTTTTTACTCTACATGTTCTATATTTCCAAACTATGTTTTACGTGGTCATGAGAGGGCCAAAGGCACATTTCATAAGTGTTTTTAGCCCAAGAGTGTGTGGCTTGGAGGCGGGTCTTCAGCCTTGGTGTGGGTCAGGTGAAGAAAGAATACAAAGAAGCAGTGTTACAAAGTCAACTGCAAGGGTATCTGTATTCTGTTGGCCCCAAATAGGGAAATGTTTCCTGTGTTCCTAAAATAATGAAAACTTAAACTAAACCAAATCAGTTCAAAAGCATCTGAGCCTTAATGTTGACTCATATATTTCTGGAAAGATTTTGTTTAGGCAGGTGACAAACTTGTTTTGGTTTGTCCAAAACTTACTTGGTTTTAGCATTAAAATACTAGGAAAGCTTTGTGGTGACCTAAACAGGAAGAAAATCCAAGAAAGGGATATATGTATATGTGCAACTGATTCATTTTGCTCTATGGAAGAAACTAACATAATATTGCAACTATACTCCAATTAAAAAAAAAAATCCTGGGAGAGCCCTCTGTCGCAGACAAAACCGGGTGGCCAGTTACCCTACATAAAATAATTTTCTGAAGTCAGGCAAGTTTGTTCCTCCAGTTCCATTCTTCTTTCTCAAGATTGCTTTGGCTATTCGAGGTTTTTTGTATTTCCATACAAGTCTTGAAATTATTTGTTCTAGTTCTGTGAAAAATACCGCTGGTAGCTTGATAGGGATTGCATTGAATCTGTAGATTGCTTTGGGTAGTATACTCATTTTCACTATATTGATTCTTCCAATCCATGAACATGGTATATTTCTCCATCTATTAGTGTCCTCTTTGATTTCTTTCATCAGTGTTTTATAGTTTTCTATGTATAGGTCTTTAGTTTCTTTAGGTAGATATATTCCTAAGTATTTTATTCTTTTCGTTGCAATGGTGAATGAAATTGTTTCCTTAATTTCTTTTTCTACTTTCTCATTATTAGTGTATAGGAATGTAAGGGATTTCTGTGTGTTGATTTTATATCCTGCAATTTTACTATATTCATTGATTAGCTCTAGTAATTTTCTGATGGAGTCTTTAGGGTTTTCTATGTAGAGGATCATGTCATCTGCAAACAGTGAGAGTTTTACTTCTTCTTTTCCAATTTGGATTCCTTTTATTTCTTTTTCTGCTCTGATTGCTGTGGCTAAAACTTCCAGAACTATGTTGAATAGTAGTGGTGAAAGTGGGCACCCTTGTCTTGTTCCTGACTTTAGGGGGAGTGCTTTCAATTTTTCACCATTGAGGATAATGTTTGCTGTGGGTTTGTCATATATAGCTTTTATTATGTTGAGGTATGTTCCTTCTATTCCTGCTTTCTGGAGAGATTTTATCATAAATGGATGTTGAATTTTGTCAAAGGCCTTCTCTGCATCTATTGAGATAATCATATGGCTTTTGTCAGGCTCTACTACAAAGCCACAGTCATCAAGACAGTATGGTACTGGCACAAAGACAGACATATAGATCAATGGAACAAAATAGAAAGCCCAGAGATAAATCCACACACCTATGGACACCTTATCTTCGACAAAGGAGGCAAGAATATACAATGGAGTAAAGACAATCTCTTTAACAAGTGGTGCTGGGAAAACTGGTCAACCACTTGTAAAAGAATGAAACTAGATCACTTTCTAACACCACGCACAAAAATAAACTCAAAATGGATTAAAGATCTAAACGTAAGACCAGAAACTATAAAACTCCTAGAGGAGAACATAGGCAAAACACTCTCCGACATAAATCACAGCAGGATCCTCTATGATCCTCTTCCCAGAATACTGGAAATAAAAGCAAAAATAAACAGATGGGATCTAATTAAAATTAAAAGCTTCTGCACAACAAAGGAAAATATAAGCAAGGTGAAAAGACAGCTTTCGGAATGGGAGAAAATAATAGCAAATGAAGCAACTGACAAACAACTAATCTCAAAAATATACAAGCAACTTATGCAGCTCAATTCCAGAAAAATAAACGACCCAATCAAAAAATGGGCCAAAGAAATAAATAGACATTTCTCCAAAGAAGACATACGGATGGCTAACAAACACATGAAAAGATGCTCAACATCACTCATTATTAGAGAAATGCAAATCAAAACCACAATGAGGTACCACTTCACACCAGTCAGAATGGCTATGATCCAAAAGTCTACAAGCAATAAATGCTGGAGAGGGTGTGGAGAAAAGGGAACCCTCTTACACTGTTGGTGGGAATGCAAACTAGTACAGCCACTATGGAGAACAGTGTGTAGATTCCTTAAAAAACTGGAAATAGAACTGCCTTATGACCCAGCAATCCCACTGCTGGGCATACACACTGAGGAAACCAGAATAGAAAGAGACACATGTACCCCAATGTTCATTGCAGCACTATTTATAATAGCCAGGACATGGAAACAACCTAGATGTCCTGAGAAAGCTGTGGTACATATACACAATGGAGTATTACTCAGCTATTAAAAAGAATACATTTGAATCAGTTCTAATGAGATGGATAAAACTGGAGCCGATTATACAGAGTGAAGTAAGCCAGAAAGAAAAACACCAATACAGTATACTAACACATATATATGGAATTTAGAAAGATGGTAATGATGACCCTGTATGCAGGACAGCAAAAGAGACACAGATGTGTAGAGTGGACTTTTGGACTCTGAGGGAGAGGGAGAGGGTGGGATGTTTCGCGAGAATGGCATTGAAACATGTATACTATCAAGTAAGAAACGAATCGCCAGTCTATGTTTGATGCAGGATACAGGATGCTTGGGGCTGGTGGATGGGGATGATCCGGAGGGATGATGTGGGGTGGGAGGTGGGAGGGGGGTTCATGTTTGGGAGCTCATGTACACCCTTGGTGGATTCATGTCAATGTATGCCAAAACCAATACAGTATTGTAAAGTAAAAAAAGTAAAAATTAAAATTAAAAAAAAAGAAAAAGACATTAATATGAGAAATAATAATAATAATAATTTTCTGACTTCACCTCCCTACTAAAAAGAGTTGGCATTTTCTTCATTTACTTAACAAACCCTTACTGGACAGCCATTGGAGTAGGCCCCAGGCTAGATCTGGCCATGTATTGTTGACTGTGAAATGGTCTTTGCTTTGCCAGGATTTGACACTGTCCATGGGTCGCAGAGTTGGACACGACTGGGCGACTTCACTCACTCACTCACTGTATTGCTGACTCAGTGGTTAAGAATCTCTCAGGGGGAGTGTGTAATTTCTTGGTTCTGTCTTGTCACAACAAAAATTTAAGGGACAGAACAGTGTTACAGCTCTGTATCACAGCTCAGTTTTGTTTAGAAAGCAAAGGAAAATACATCCTTGAGGCATGACAGCGGGCCAACCCAAAGGATGTGAAGAGAAGAGAAGGCACCGCCCCCCCCCCCCCAATTCAACTTTGGCTCCTCTTTTTATTTGCTTTTTCTCCTTCCCCTGAGTCTGCCCTATGTAAATTGGGCTAGCCAGGAGGGCTGTTTGTTTTACCTGATGCGTTCACTCCTGTCCTGAGACCTTCCTTTCTTCTATTTTCATGGGCTTTTCCCTTCTTTGTCTTTTAGCCACTGCCATTCTGGACTTCTTTTTCCTATTCTACTGCTGCTACTGCTAAGTCACCTCAGTCATGTCTGACTCTGTGTGACCCCATAGATGGCAGCCCACCAGGCTTCCCTGTCCCTGGGATTCTCCAGGCAAGAACACTGGAGTGGGTTGCCATTTCCTTTTCCAATGCATGAAAGTGAAAAGTGAAAGTCAAGTTGCTCAGTCGTGTCTGACTCTTAGCAACCCCATGGATTGCACCCTACCAGGCTCTTCCATCCATGGGATTTTCCAGGCAAGAGTCCTGGAGTGGGGTGCCTTTGCCTTCTCCAATGCATGAAAGTGAAAAATGAAAGGGAAACGCTCAGTCGGGTCCGACTCTTCGCGACCCTGTGGACTGCAGCCTACCAGGCTCCTCTGTCCATGGGATTTTCTAGGCAAGAATACTAGGGTGGGGTGTCATTGCCTTTTCCATTTCCTAGTCTAACTACCTAACAAATCCACCTGCCAATGCAGGAGATGCATTTGATGAGCAGTTCGATCCTGGCTGGGGAAGATCCCCTGGAGAAGGAAATGGCAACCCACTCCAGTATTCTTGTCTAGAAAATTCCCTGGACAAAGAAGCCTGGTGGGCTACAGTCCATGGGGTTGCAAAGAGTAGAACACAACTGAGCGACTATTACTATAACACTATATTGTGTTTGCCATGGGTAGTTAAAGACAAATCTTTGCGTTTTGAAAGTGAAATTTCTTTTCTGTTTTAGAGTTGCAGGTAGAAGAAAGTAACCATGAGAATGGTTTTACAGAGAGAATGATCTGGATAGTTCAACACACTTTGTGCAATTGTAGGGGGATTTAGCTGTTTTAACTTTACATTTCCACTCACGGTTCCCTAACACAAAACAGTTAGTGAGGAAGATAAACTTGTGGCCACAGTCTCTTGTTGTCTCCTGAAAGCCTTCAAGATATTAAGTTACTCAGTGCCCTTTGGGGTAAAAGCAGAAGGTTTTTCACAACCCAACAGTCCATTTGTGGAAAAGAAAAAAAAAAGGTGATGGCAGATTCCTGGCAGGTTGTGCTTATGGCTTAGAATGAGTGTCTCTGTCCCTGAAGAAGGTGACAGTATCACAAGTGCCAGATTCTAGGCTTTATAGCCTGGTAGCTTTGAGCTTCTTTACTAAAGGGTTGAGAAATGGAATATTTCCTGCCATATCAGTAAACAAAGATGTAACAGTCATCTGCAATTGCGGCCCTCCAGTGTGAGCTGGTGAGCCCTGAGGAAATGCAGGAAAGAAAAAAATACCTACCATTGAGTAGCTATCAGACTGCAGCCACTCCCTATGTTTAGACCTGAGGAAACTTAGGAAGTGAAAATACAGGATACTGGCCCCAGGTAGCTGAGATGCATATCAAAGAAATGATTTCTGTGAGCCCAGACTCTTGCATCTTCCTGTAAATAGAAAAGTGTTAAATTCCTTACCTTGGGTTATCTGGTTTTCTTTAATTAACAATAATCTTTTGATGTTCCTATCTGCCCTTTGTTGCAACAACCTATACATCCTAGCTCCCCTCTTGCCTTCTCAGAGAAGTTTCTCAGAGCTATCTGAAATGCTATCTCCCAGGCTGCAGTCCTCATTTGCCCCAAGTAAAACTTGCAACTCTGGTGTTGTACATTTTTTTCAACAGGGTACTACTTCTGAGATATGAAAATGTTGGCAGCTACCATGTCTTATTATTTTAAAATACGGAGTGCTGTCTGATCACCATAAGGCCAGGTGTTGGGTTTCTTCATGCCTGTATTTCCAGCTCCTTCCCGGCACTTGGTTGGGAGGAGAATCTCACTGAAGTGGTTGTTTCAAATAGATTTGGATGAAAAAGGAAAAAAAAAAGAATTCAGATCATTTTACTAAATATAAAGTGTAATTGTCAAAACATAAGGCGCAAACATTTTAAAGGATAGCCTGATTGTGAACTGGAGATATTGTAGGGAGTAGATGATGTTAATGGTGAATTCACCTTCTGTTCCATTTGATTAGGTTCTGTCTTCCCGGGTGGCACTAGTGGTAAAGAATCACTGGGTTGAGAAGATACCCTGGAGGAAGTCATGGTAACCCACTCTAGTATTCCTGTCTTGAGAATCCCATGGACAGAGTAGCCTGATGGGCTTCGATGAGGTTGCAAAGAGAAGGACATGACTGAAGTGACTTAGCACACGCACACTATTGAAAACACGTAAGATACAAAGGTTACTGTTTTCTTGTTTAACTAAACAAAAAAAACTCCCAAGTAAAAATTTGAAGAGCCTAAAGATGCCCATTTTTACCTGCATAGGGCTATTGTGCATCCTACTTCTGAGGATGAAAGGCCAATTCTGTGATTCAGTTCTCAAATTCAAACCTTTGAGGAATCCTATTACCAGCTCCCCTTCATGGAAACCAGCAGTCTTTGTTACAAAAGCTATCAGTAAACTCTCACTTGGAAACAAAGATATTCACTCACTGAGACTGTTTCATATTGTTTGACTCTGAGAGCTATTATTATTCCTTGTGGACCAGGCAATACTATTATTCCTACTTAACAGATGAGGAAGCTGAGTCTCAAGGAGCTTATGTGATTTGCTGAAGATCATGCAGCTAGTAAGTGACAGAATCTAAGTGTTCTAGTTCCAAATCAGTGGTCATTCCATCAAGTTTCTCCTATTTACACTGGAGACATGAAGACTGATAATCTATAATTTTCAAGAAGAAAATATGATTCATATAAAATGAACATATGTCAGTGATTTTCTGTAACTCACTAATTCATGGGAAAACTGGTAAGACACTAAAACCAGATGAAAGAGCACTCAGGAATAAGATACTTAGAGACTGTATTTGGAAAGACTGCTATGTTAGATAAAAAACTGGTTAATATCCAGCAGGACAATAAGTTATTCCCTTTGATGTTATCTGTTCTAATAAACATAAACTATTTACATCTCCACTGAACAAAATCTTAGAAATTAAACTTTGTTCCCAAAGATTTGTGAAATAGCCTAATTAATAGGAAGTCAAGCCCAGCATGACACTATAAGAGCACTCTATAATCTTTTCTGCCTGTTACAAGTTTCAGATGATTTCAGATGGTCTTTCAAATGTGACTTTTGGTTGAATTTGACAGATAACATAAGAAAAAAGGAAGAAGATATTTGTGCCACTCTCCTTACACATTGTAGTTTCTTTTCTTATGCCATTACTTTTGTTGATATATGATACATTACTATTGTTGACAAGTAATATACATGCCAGTTCAGAACCTGCAGGAAATTTGTCATCATATTTATTGTGTAAAGATAAAGCTTTGTAAAGCCATCACATGTATTAGGAAAACTGACTTGACACACTGTATGGAGAAGGCAATGGCAACCCACTCCATTTTCCAGTACTCTTGCCTGGAAAATCCCATGGACGGAGGAGCCTGGTAGGCTGCAGTCCATGGGGTCGCTAGGAGTTGGACACGACTTCACTTTCACTTTTCACTTTCATGGGTTGGAGAAGGAAATGGCAACCCACTCCAGTGTTCTTGACTGGAGAATTCCAGGGATGAGGGAGCCTGGTGGGCTGCCGTCTCTGGGGTTGCACAGAGTTGGACATGACTGAAGCGACTTAGCAGTAGCAGCAGCATGATTACTACCAAAAACATCCACTGTTCTTGTGGTGGTGGTGGTTTAGTCGCTAAGTCATGTCTGACTTCTTGTGACCACATGGACTATAGCCCACCAGGCTCCTCTCTGTCCATGGGATTTCCCAGGCAAGAATACTGGAGTGGGTTGTGATTTCCTTCTCCAGGGGATCTTCCCCACCCAGGGGTCACACCTGGGTCTTCTGTACTGCAGGCCGATTCTTTGACTGACTGAGCCACCAAGTGCTCTTGTAGTAACTCATTGATTTTCTAGAATGTCCTGCAATTCTAAGGACAAAGTGGATCTTTTCCTTTATTCAACAAATAGTATTTATCTGGTTATATTTTTCTGGTATAGTGGAAAGACAGGTCAGAGTTGGACTATCTGTCTGGTGCCAGTTATGTTAACTTGCTTGAACTTTAGTTTCACTATCTTTAAACTGGCAATAATGTTAAACCATGTGTATTCCTAAGTTTAAAAGCATTAATAAATGTTCTTTATATCTGTGCCATAAGCAGCAAAATATGTAACCAAGATATAACTGGGTCATTTTGATTTTTAGATATCCTGCTATTTCCTGGGAAGATTCTTCTGGGGGATATGACTCCTTTGACCAACTAGCCACAACCGATGAAGGCCCATCCATTTAACTGCCCCTTAAAGTTATAAGTTAACTTATAAAAGCTAATATGGTGTTGAGTGTACATGTGTACGTGTGTGTTTGACCTGATAGAAGATAACCCCAAACGTTATGGTGTTGTTGCTCTAAAGGAAGTTAATCAGTTTTATATCTAACCTGACATTCTCATTTTTGCTTTCATTTTCTCACTATTATAGTCTTATTTCTCAAATGCTTTTCTTGCCAGCTCTTTTGTCTCTCTGTTGACATCCTCATTAAGTAGTTAAGTAAAGCTTTGTTCTATGTTTTCTAATTGTAAGAGAAAAAGGTCTTTTTAATTAGTTTGAGAATTAAGCTTTTAACAAACTAAACAGAAACAAACAAAAACCTCTAAGCAACCCAAACTTGGTTCCAGAATCTTTGAAGAACAATGCAAACTGTCACTGAATATTCCCAGAGACAGAGTAGAGGGGATTATCATGCCAAATTGTCAAAATGTGCCCTGTGAGTTTCTCTGACTCCTTCAGGTCCCAGATGCATAAGCACCTACCTAAATTCTGTTTGTCCCTCTCCCAAATCAGTGTCTTGCAGTCCCCGCACAGTCCCCAGGCTCTGCTCTTGTCACCTCTCCTCTCCTCTGGCAGACACACCCTAAGGTGACTCCCATGCAATGACATGGACTTGTTTGACCTTCTCCTTGAGTGAGGGTGGGAGGAACCTCTGACTTCTTTCTAAGCAGTAGAATATGGTTGATGCGATGCGATGTATTCCTGTGGTCTCATTACCTAAGACTATTTTAGCAGATTGGAAGGAGAGTCTCCTACTGGCCTCAGAGAAGCCAGATGCTATTATGTGAACTGTCTCTGAAGAGAGCTGTATGGCAGAAAACAGCAGAGTCCTCTGTGAGCTGAAGACCTCCATCCTATCACCATAAGGAGTGCAATTCTGCCAACATCCATGTGAGCTCAAAAAAGGACCCCAGATTTCAGGAAGGAAACTGACCAGCTCTCAGTGCAGCTGGGTGAGACCCTGAACCAGCTAAGCCAGCCTATACTTGATCCTTTGTGAGTAGATCAAGTGAGATAAATCCAGAATGAGATAATAAATGGGTGAGCTTTCAAGCTGCTTAGTTTGGATTAATTTGTTACACAGCAAAACCCTCGAGCTCTCTTGGCTTTTTTTTTTTTTTTTCAGACAAAACCCTCTCTTTCCCTTGGTTTCTTTCATTTGCATTCCTATAAATCTTCTCCTCAGGAAAACTAAAGGATAGTCCTTAGCACCACACTCCTGAGAAGCCAGGGAGTGTGTGTGTGTGTGTGTGTGTGTGTGTGTGTGTGTGTGTATGCATGCATCAAAAACAGACCAAAAGTCTCACTCCACTATCTGATTATATTAATTTGCTCATCCCCCTGGCAAAATCTATTGACTAATAATTATCCAGATGCCAGTAGGCTGCTCTCCAGTATATGTGTGCATTTCTGCTTCCACAAGCAAATGGAAAAAGAGTCAATGTTGTTTGTTCCCAAATCTGATCATGCCAGTTGTAAATGTTATTGTAAATGACATAGTTAAATATTACATAAACTGAAAGAGGGAGAGGGGAATTTTTTTTTCCTATGAGAACTAGAAGTTCTATAAAGAACTACTATCATATTAAGCAGAAAAGAGGAAAGTAAGAGAAATCAAGACGGATAGTACTCTGAGATGACTTTACAAGTGTCTCTAAATTCTGATTCTTTTTAGGGACCTGAACATTGCACATTGGTTGTTTATGAAAGGCAGAAGCCCTATAGCTCATTCTGCACACTTCTGCTCAAATGAAAGGCCTTGTCCTCACAATACATTGGATGAATGAAAATGAATATTTGAGATGTGTGTGTAATCTTTTATAATGCTTTCCCACTATAATTGACTTTTTCAATTATTTGATTGTGTTAGATAAAAGGGCTCCTTCTGAATTTTAATTTTTAACATTTTTTCTGCTGTCACAATAAGACTACATACAAGAAATTGTAAGTAAAGGAATGTTTTGAGCTTACTGGCTGAAAATATTTTAAGAAAAATCTAAGGCCTTGTCATAAAGCGAATTCTTGGATTCTACTGTTTATCTTAGAGTAGCAGCAAAAATAGCTGAAAAGTTAAATGATAGGTTTGACAACAAAACAGGAAAGTTATCTCTAGGTGGTAGCTCTTGATATGTTTTCAAATGGATAACAATGTGGTTGAAAGATACTGTTACTGCTGACCTTGACAAAGAATCAATGGCTGTTGGGAATTAATTTATAAAAGGTAAATAACAAAGGACTCCCAGAGAGGACTTCCTCTGCCCTTCCTTCTTTCCTGATTCTTAGCTCTACAGTTTATAACCCATGTTTATCTTAAGGCATAATGAGATGCCAGGCTTATTCCTGGTGGTCAGTACAAGAATACAGAATGATCATATCCCTGGAACTAAAAATCCAGACAATTGGTTTACCAGTGGGATAGACTAATTGAAACTGTGGTATTGATTTCACTTTTGCTTTGGTTTTATATAAAGAAGAGCTTGTGACTATTGCTAAGTGCATAAGAATCTGATTTTGGACACTGCCTGAAAGGTTGCCTGTATTTCTTTTCTGTCCTTGGGCAAGCCTTTGGAGAAGACAAATACCTTTCTTAGCCAAGGGAGTATTCAAAGTCCTGCTCCAGAATCTGCTAGGATAAGAGTCTCTTAGGAGGCAGGACATGAGCATAGTAGAAGATTTGCTTGTTTATGAAGACTCATGAAAGTGGCTTTCCAGACAATAGGCTCCTTCTTGGGCTCCAGGCTCTAGACACCTGCCTCTTCTTGCCCTGGTCCACATCCAAACATGCACTTCCTCTGTCAGGCCAAGAGCACATGTCCACTCAGAACCTGCACCTCCCCTCTTGGGCCATGCTCCTGGCTTCTAGGTCCTTAGAAATTCCTACCCAAATGGCCAGAGTCGGCTTCAGGGGACTGTGTGGCTCTTTGCTGGGTCATCCTCTCAGAGGTCAACCATGATGATATGCTTCCTTGACCCTGAGGGGTGGCTGTTTAGAGGGTGACATGAATAGGGACTGGAGGTGTGGGTGTCTACACGTGTGAATGCATGGCCCCCTGAGTGTGGGACTCAGGGATTGAGAGGGAAGAGGTCAGCCGCAGGCCAGAGATTGCTCATCAAGTTGTGTGGTATAACTGAGCAACCCATGATTTCTAAATTCAACCTGGAAGTTATGGTCCTTTGAATATTTTTCATGACATTAAAATAGAACATATATACTTTATTTAGCAGCTTGTGAGCTTAATTTATAAGTTTTACATATACTTTTCTATAAATGGTATGTAAGTCTTCACTGTCCTTTGTCCCACACTCTGTGTATAGTTGCACTGCTGGTAAAAATACAAATTAGTGCAACCCCTGTAGAGCAAGCTGGCGATATCTGTTGAAATGAGGAGACACAGCTTTGGGAAATGTTTCTGGTGTTCTCCGTACTTTCTGCAAGTAATAAATCCTTCCTTCTCCCCTCTCCAAAAGAATCTATCAAAATTATGTGTGTACTCTATGGCTTGGAGCTTGTCAGGTGGCTCAGTGGTAAAGAATCCACCTGCCAATTCAGGAGATGCAGGAGATGGGGTGTTCGATCTCTGTTTGGGAAGATCCCTTGCAGGAGGAAATGGTCACCCACTCTAGTATTCTTGGCTGAAGAATCCCATGGACACAGGAGACTGGCAGGCTACAGTCCGTAGTGTTGCAAACAGTCAGATGCTACTGAGCATGTGTGTACCCTATGGCCCAGAAATTCCAGTCCTGGGAATTGCACAGATGAGTTTGTACAACTGCAAAATAAAATATACACAATGCAATTTTGAAATAACAATTGAAAACAACACATGTTCATCAGTGAGTGGTGGTTAAATAAGGTAGGGTACATCTATACAATGGTACAATGGAATATCACCATCCTGCGTGCATGCTCAGTCGTGTCCAACTCTTTGTGACCCATGGACTATAACCTGCCAAGCTCCTCTGTCCATGGAATGTTCCAGGCCGGAATACTGGAGAGG
Organism: Capra hircus; assembly: GCF_001704415.2. Classification (NCBI taxonomy): domain Eukaryota; kingdom Metazoa; phylum Chordata; class Mammalia; order Artiodactyla; family Bovidae; genus Capra; species Capra hircus. The sequence continues at coordinate 59,440,003 of NC_030811.1, forward strand.
GTAACTGTTCCCTTCTCCAGGGGATCTTCCCAACCCATGTCTCCTGCTGTGGCAGCCTAATGCTTTACCACTGAGCCACCTGGAAGCCTTACAATGGAATATCATGCAGCAGTAAGAGGAGATGTTCAAGTTTTCCACGAACTGATGTGGAAAGATGTTCAGCATTTATCACTAAATATAAGAGCAAGCTGCATAGAGGAGAGGGTGTGGATTCATATTTGCTTATACTTGCAAAAAGGAAGATTGGAAAAAATGAATAGAAATTATTATTTGTGTGTATTTGGGGATGAAAACAAGATTTTTTACCTTTGTATATTATTTTTATTTTTCATCTCCATGAATGTATTATATTTATTTTTATAAAAGTTAATGAATAAAATATTCCCATTTTTATTTCTAAAAGGAAGAAATGTATATATATTATAAAAGAAAATTGAGGTCCAGACTGTGGTTTGAGCTCTGGAACTCTCAGTGAAATGGGCATCTGTGTAAGTGGAGGCAGGCGGCTGTGCTGCTTTGGAGCGATATCTGTCCTCACTTGGGTCCCAGGCAGGTGGGCCTCCTGGCTGCACCTTGACTGCACTGTACCCTCACTGTTCACCTCAGTCCAGGGACCCTCCTCCCTGGCATCCTGCTTCTGGCTTCTCCCTACCCAGGGGCTCAAGCACAGTTTCCTCAGGAGACTGGAAGAGGAGCCTCTGAGCAGCTTCTGCTCAACCTGGGGCCTGGTTATCCCCTCCAGTGGGGTGCGGTTGCATGAGTGTGAGCTCAGTCGCGTCTGACTTTTGGTGACCCCGTGGGCTATAGCCCTCCAGGCTCTCTGTCCTTGGGATTCTCCAGGCAAGAATACTGGAGTGTTTGCCATTTCCTCCTCCAGGGGATCTTCCTGACCCAGGGATCGAACCCCCATCTCCTGTGACTCCTGCATTGGCAGGCAGATTGTTTACCGCTTGAGTGAGATTGGGTGCCAAGAAAAAGCTCTGAGGAAACAAATAGTCTCCTTCATTCGGATTCTTCTGTGGCAGCAAACATTGAGCTTCTAAAAGCCTCTTCACAGCCTTTTTGTCTGTGAACATGGACTTAAAGAACTCCCTGTTTCCAAGAAAACCATTGTTGAGGGGAGTCAGCTACTTCTGTTTGGCACCCACGGGCCCAGAAGAGGCCTCTGAAGTTCTGAGGGAAGTGGGAGGAGCCGGGCTGTATGACCAGGAGGCCTGGGTCTCCAGCCACTGCCCTGGTGGCAGCTCCCAGCCCAGGCCTCTGGGGAGTTTTGCCTCCCTAACCTAGGCAGAGACTGCTGGAACCAGCACATGGGGAGACATTGAGGCCCAGAAACTCAGGACACAGGACAACAACCAGATTCTCTAAGAGATGCTGACTCCCTTTTCCCTACAACTCAAAGACACATGGGGTGGAGGTGGGGGGGTTGGTCAATAGGAGCATGCTTGGTCTGATGAATTCCTTTCTACCCAGGGTCCTATGAGTTTCCCTGCTCCGAGGGGAGAAGGGGACCTGAGCCTCTCTGGTTAAGTGCCTCAGAGGAGAAGTTAGAGGTTTTATTATTTTTTAAAAATAAATGTATTTATTTTAATTGGAGGATAATTACAAAGTTAGAGTTTTAACAGGGATGCTGGTGTGGAGAGTTGTTACTATTGCTCTAAGTGAGAGTAACACTGGCCAGTGGCAGGAGCTTTTTAATGCTGTTTTGCACATTGAAATATTGTGTGTTTTATTCTACATGCTATTTGTTGTTTTCTCCTTAGTTCCTCCCATCCTTCTTTATTGTCTCAAAAAAGTACCAAGAGCAGGGCTTTAACAGACTGCAGCCTCTTGTCTGCTCAAGGGGAACTGGGTGCAGTGATGTGGACCCAGGACTTGGCTTTGATGCACTCATGACAGGGCTCCTGTTTCTCAGGGTCCGGCTTCTCAGCTGTTGTGTTTGGCATGAGAGATTGCATACACAAAACAGACAATGAGCAGACTACACATAAGAATAGAACTCTGCCCCATGGTCTGCAGCAACCAGCCAAGAAAACCCGCTCATTATCTATAATAAGCAGCCTAGGAAGCAAGTTTGCTATCTGGATTTGTAGAAAGTGGAGCCATATCTCTAGTAACTGTTCCAGGAAGCCAAACAGTAACCTCTCTAACAATCAACCCCAGATGGTCAAGACTTGATTAACAACTGACAGCTTCCCTAACTTCTGTCTCCAGTTCCAATGTAGGACCAACCTGAGAAAGCTAAACATGTACTCCTAACCAGTTGCATGTAGGATGCTGTGCTTCTAGCTTGCCTGCCAGAGCTTCCCCATGCCAACCACCTCAAGTCAGGGCACTCCTGAAGCCTTCCCCTTTTCCCATCATAAAACTTTCCCACTCCTCAATCTGTCTTTGAGTCTCAGCCAACACAAGTGAAAGACGGTGGCTGACTCCTTTGCTATAGCAATTCTTGAGTAAATTGTCTTTGCCTGTTTCTCATTTGGGTAGCCTTTGTTTATTTCCATGACTGCCACAATTTTCCAGATCTCTCTAATTCTCACATCTAACCCAAAGGCAACACTTGAATGCTAAGAAAGATGACTCAAAATATTTATGTCTTTATTATTTACTTGATACACGCAAATACTTTTTGAAGTTTTCTGAGGTGGAGTGAAAGGATTAAAAGTATTTGAATGTTGGGAACCTGCAAGTATATACACGTGAGCATGTATGTTGAGTCTTATAAAATAGTTCCTTATAAAGCTTTTTTATGTATGTTTTCTTGTAATGTATATATAACAATAGAGCTTTCCTAGTGGCTTGGACAGTAAAGAATCTGCCTGCAATGCAGGAGACCTGGGTTTGATCCATGGGTGGGGAAGATCCCCTGGAGAAGGAAATGGCAAGCCATACCAGTATTCTTGCCTGGGAAATCCCATGGGCAGAGGAGCCTGGTGGGCTACAGTCCATGAGGTCTCAATGAGTCGATATGACTGAGTGACTAACACTTTCACTTTCAAACATGACAATATCTCAGTTTATTAGAGTGAATTTACAGAGTTGATTATAGAAATTTTGGAAGGAGTTCAGCACTAGAGGAAGTAACACTGACTTAATCATATAACCTCTTTCAGTCTAAGGATTGAATTTGTAGCAGCTGAAAGTGGTACACGAATACATTTGTAGCTTTGAGTTTCACCAGAGGATGGCGCCCATACTTCTCTGATAGGTTTTGCCAAGTTGGTTTGGCCTCCTTTCAAGCCATATCCGAGAGACATTTTAGAGACCGGTTACCTAAACTGTTAACCAAATTAAGGCCTTTATTATTAATTCAGTTAAAATGAGTGTAAGTGTATAACATCTTCAGAACAATTTATGCCAAAGAATTAAGCAGGCTGAGATGAATGGAAAGCTACTTATTTCCTGTAACTGTGCTCACACTTTATATTTAATTTATACAACTTTTAAAAACCAATTTCTACAAGTCAGATCTTTCAACATTTTCATTTTCTTGCCATCTGCTGCTTTGTAAACCAGCCATTTAATATGAAAACTTGCTCAGAAGCTGTACTTTTAATGCACTTAATAGCTCATCAGGTGACATCTCTAATTGAGCTGTTTGCTCCTCAATTGGGAGGCAGAGTGTAAGTTGCTGGTCTGTTTTCTCAGCTTTCCTGGCGGACTTGAGCCAAAAGTATGGTCATCTTGTTTTCTCTTTCTTGATCCCCTCATTTGTTCAGTGGTGTCTTTTGAACAGGAGTGACCTAACTTTTCCTCCTTAAACGCTGTACCCTGGATACTCAAGGGCTGTCTGGAGGTAGCAGAAGCCTGTGCTCAGAAACAGTGCTTCGCTCTTGAACATGACCCCAACCTCACTTATATCGTACATAGATGTGCTTAGTTCTCAGTCGTGTCTGACTCTTTGCAACTCTGTGGACTGTAACCTACCAGGCTCCTCGGTCCCTGAGGATTCTCCAGTCAAGAACACTGGAGTGGATTGCTATGCCCTCCTCCAGGGGATCTTCCCAACCTAGGGATCAAACCTGGGTCTCCTGCATTGCAGGCAGATTCTTTACCATCTGAGTGCATCAGGGAAGCACTTATGTAATAGAATCCACTCACATAAAGCAACCACAATCAGCTCATACAAAGTCTTTCAACATAAGTTAAATCCATACATAGACGGTCTTGCTGTGCCATGATGTAGGAATAGGGACTCTATAAAGTACTAATAAAATCAAGATGTCAGATAGGTTCACAATCCCATTTCTGAAATTCTTAGCGCCAGATGTGCTTTGGGATTCAGAATATTTTGAATTTATAAAGTTAATCTGGTGTGTAAACCACATATTATATAATACTCCAGAAGGGTCTAGGGCAACACCCCCTACTCAGAACAGTAATACTTCTGCAGAGAAACATGAATGTTCTCATTAAGTGGGATGAAGACTAAATGGCCTCGGGTCAGGTCAGCTTTCGCTCCCCAATAAGTTAGGAAAAGCTTTTGGTTATTCGTGGATTTGAGGAATGTAGATACAAGTTTTGTGGAGTTTTATTAGGTGTTTTCCATGTGCTATTTCATTTAAATCTCAAAGATGTTCTATGTTAACTGCAAGAATCTGAGAATGCAATTTAATTTAATTTAATGCAATATTAAATGCAAGAATCTGAGACCCAGGAATCGGAGGGTCAGAGTGGTTAAATAACTTTCCCCAGATCACACAGCAGAGTCAACGTTGTCAAATTTTGGCTTTACTCCAAAAGGCAAACTGTTGCATTGTCTCCCACAGTTACTAAAAATTTTGAATATTCTAAAATGCTTTAGCTTCCTTGCCAATTTTGAGTTTTCCACCCATATTTTGTGCTAATCTTTATTTTCTTTGGAGTCTGTGACAGAATATTATGGCCCAGTGAACTATTCCACCATGATGGAGAGAAGTAAAGCCCCTCTCTGGCATCTTCAAGGAGCAGCCTTGTTTGGCTGGGAAGCAAACAGGGCTGCAGCACTGAAAAGCAAACAGTCAAAGCTGCAAATGTCAGATTTTCCAGTGATTAGACATTTCCCTTGTGGTCTTGGTCCACACAGCTACTCAGCTTTGATATCATCTGCAATATAACCCAGGATATAATTAATGCCTTGCACTTTTCTTTGGCAAATGTTTCACCAGCCTGGCCTCCCATAAAGGGATTCTGCTTCTTTGAATGGGGACTGCTAGAAGTCATTTGGCTTAATAAAGTTGTCAGCTGGCCAGGGAGGAAGTTTGGCTTTATTCTGTACCTTTTCTCAGGATGGGAATGAATTAAGATAATTGTGTTTTAAAATTATGCTTTCAAGGTAATTCATGAGCCATGTTTTATTTTTTTTGCATCCTAATTATCCTTTTTCTCTTTTCCCTTATGTCTTTCCTTCTTCCAAGTTATGATCCCATTTATACTCTAAAGTTTAGGAGCTTACAGTCTTTTTTTTTCTTCTAATATTTCTTTCTTATAATTAAACCAATAGCTTAGCAATTGCATAAACACAAAAAACTCTTTATATGCCTGTAAAAATATTACAATTCACAATTAACTGTGAAATATTTGAATGGATTCTTCCAGTGACCTTTTATAGACTTTCAAGATATGTTAGAAAAATGATTCATCGATAGATGTACATATAACTATATGCTATCCTTAAGGTATTAAAAAATCCTCCTTGACATTTTTATAAAGATTAATAGCAGTTACAGGTATCAGTGGATTCACTAGCTTCCCACCAGTGCGTAAAATTTACATACACCGATGTATGGAACAGACTTTTGGACTCTGTGGGAGAGGGAGAGGGTGGGATGATTTGGGAGAATGGCATTGAAACATGTATAATATCATGTAAGAAATGAATCGCCAGTCTAGGTTTGATGCAGGATACAGGATGCTTGGGGCTGGTACAGTGGGATGACCCAGAGAGATGGTATGGGGAGGGAGGTGGGAAGGGGGTTCAGGATTGGGAACTCATGTACACCCATGGCGGATTCACGTTGATGTATGGCAAAACCAATATAGTATTGTAAAGTAAAAAAAAATTTACATACGACGAAGCGCACAAATCACGTACTTTATTGTTTTTTATGTTGTATTTAAAATATATTACAATTTTATTTGTCAATTATTTCTCAATAAAGCTGACCCACTACAATAGGACACAACTTCAAACATGTTTGGATGGCTGTTATTTAAAACAAATAAAAATGGAAATTAACAAGTGTTGGTTGAAGATGTGGAGAAATTGGAAGCTTTGTGCGCTGCTGGAAGAAATGTAAATTATTGCTATTGCAGTTACAGTGAAAAATAGTTCAGTGGCTCCTCAAAAAGTTAAATACAGAATTATCATATGATCCAGAAATTCTCCACTCCAAAGAATATACTCAAAAGTATTGAAAACAGAGACTCAGACAGCTACTAGTAGGCCAATGTTCCTAGCAGTATTATTCACAATAACCAAAAGGTGGAAGCAACCCAAGTGTACATCAGCAGATGAACAGACTAGCAAAATGTGGTACCTGCATAACCACATTGAATATTGTGGCTGAATATTTTTAGCTCTAAAAAAGGATAAAATTCTGATACATGATATAACATGGATGAACCTTGAAAACATGATGCTAAGTGAAATAAGCCAGACACAGAAGGACAAATATTGCATGGTTATAATGAGGTACCTAGAACAGGCAAATTCTGAGACAAAAAGTAGAATGAAGGTTACTGGGACTAGGGGAAGGAGGAAATGGGGACTTATTGTTCAATTAGTACAGAGTTTGAGTTTGGGATGATGAAAAATTTCCTAGAAATGGATAGTAGTGATGGTTGCAGACATCATGAATGTACTTATTGCCACTGAATTATACACTTAAAAGTGGTTAAAATGAACCAACACAATATTGTAAAGCAAGTATCCTCTAATTAATAATAAATATTAAAAAGTTAAAATTGAAAATATATATTATTAAACAGAATAAAAATGAAAAGTGCAAAAAGAAGAACATTTCTAATTATTTCAATTAAAAATATACTTAGGGCTTTATTACATATATTTTTACTGAGTTATATTTACATATAAAATCATATTAGTTTCAGTTTACAATATGATTCATATATGTATGTATCGTAGGTGATATATAGACCACAGTAAGTCTAGTTAACATCTATCACCATATCTACTTACAGTTTTTTCTTGTGATGAGGACTTTTAAGATCTACTCTTTTAACAACTTCAAGTATACAATGTAGTATTATTAACTATAGTCAGCAGGCTGCACTTTCCAAAATGTGATATAGCTGGTATCATATAATACATACCCTTTTTCTCTTGTTTCTTTTTTTTTTTTGGCTTGTGAGATCTTGGTTCCCCAACCAGGGATTGAACCTGGGCACTGGCAGTTAAACCACAGAATCCTAAAGCCTCTGTGTAGCTTTTTTGGCAGGGCATTTATCCTATTTGGTGTACTCTGAGATTCTTAGATCTGAACTTTGATGTCCAACCACTGGACTGCTAGGGAATTCCAATATGTATCCTTTTCAGATTAGCTTCTTTCACTTAGTAAAATACATTGAAGTTTCTTCCATGTCTCTTCATGGCTCAATAGCTCATTTTTTAAAGCACTGAATAATATTCCATTGTTTGGTTGTATCACACAGCTAATTTATCTATTCATCTACTGTAGGACATCTTGATTGTTTCCAAGTTCTGGCAATGATGAATAAAGTTGCTATAAACATCCATGTGCAAGTTCTTGTGTGGACCTAAGTTTTCAACTCTTTTGGGAAAATGCCAAGAAGTGTGCTTGCTGGATTGTATCATAGAGTATGTTTGGTTGTTTGGTTTTGTAAGAAACTGCCTGTCTTCTCATATAGCTGTATTATTTCATATTCCCAGCAGCAGGGATGAATGAGAGTTCCTGTTACTCCACATCCTCACCAACATTGGGTGTTGTCAGTATTTTGGATTTTTGTCATTTAGGTTTTTGATGATAACATGTTGTTTTAATTTGCTGTTCCCTAATGACATATGTTGTTGAGAATCTTTTCGTATGCTCACTTACAATTTGGGTATCTTCTTAATTGAAATGTTTAGATTTTTGGTTCATTTTTTAATTTTTTTCTTATTGTTAAGTTTTAAGAATTATTTGTATATTTTGGATCACAGTCCTGTATCAGATATATATTTTGTAAATAGTTTCCTCCAGTCTATAACATGTATTCTAATTCTCTTGACAGTGTCATTGAGCAAACATTTTAAATTTTAATGAAGTCCAGCTTATCAGTGGTTTTTTTCATGGATTGTGTCTTTGGTGTTGAATCTAAAAAGTCTTGTCAAATGCACAGTCATCCAGGTTTTCTCCTATGTTATGCTTTATAGTTTTGTGTTTTATGTTTAGATCCATGACCCATTTTGAATTAATTTTTGTGACTGTGTAAGGTTTGTGTCTAGATTCATTTTTTTGCATGTGGGTATCCAGTTATTCCAATACCATTTGCTGTCATTTTCCACTGTCTTCTTTCAGAATTTTTTATCTCCTATTTTCTGCAATTTGAAAATGATGTGACTCTGTAGCTTTTTAAGCAGGGCATTTATCCTATTTGGTATACTCTGAGATTCTTAGATCTGAGCTTTGATGTCTGACATTAATTTGGGGTAAATTCTTAGTCACTGGGCTTCCCTGGTGGCTCAGATAGTAAAGCGTCTGCCTGCAATGTGGGAGACCCAGGTTTGATCCCCAGGTTGGGAAGATCCTCTGGAGAAGGAAATGGCAACCCACTCCAGTACTCTTGCCTGGAAGAACCTGGTAGGCTACAGTCCATGGGGTCACAAAAGTCAGACACGACTGAGTGACTTCACTTTCTTTCTTTTCTTTCTTAGTCATTATTGTTTCAAATATTTCTTCTTTTTTTTTCTCTTTCTTCTCCTGGTATTCCTATTATATGTATATTATACCTTTTATACTTGCCTTACAGTTCTTATATATTCGTTCTTTTGTTCCCCATCTTTTTTTCTTTAGCCTTTATTTTAAAATTACAGCTATTTTAAATTTCCAGTTTGGTAATTTCAACATTCTTGTCATATCTGAATTTTGCATGATGCTTGCTCTGTCTTTTTCAACTGTGGGTTTCTTTTTGTTTTTGCCTTAATTTTGTCTTCTAATTTTTTGTTGAAATCCAGACACGATGTACTCTGTACTAGTTTCCTTGTTGTAAGATGTGATTCTCTGTATCTGCCTGTCTCTCCAACTTTGGGTGGAGTGGTTTGCTCTGTGACCTCAATTTTCTGATAGATCTAAGTGGTTTTTAGTTTGTTCGGCTTTTTACTTGTTATTAGGATGGAGTGACAACTTACAAACTCATTATATGCCAGACCAGAAACCAGAAGTCTCTCAGGGCAGTTTCATTTTGTATTTATCCAATTATGATCGAAGTTGAACATACTTTCCTATTTTCCTCTGCATAAGGGGCATTTGATCCTTCTGTAAACTTTTCCACTCATTCTCTGCCAAGTTCAAATTTGAATTATCTTTTTCCTTCTCTATTTTTAAGAATTCTTCATATGTTGGGAAGATGACTAGCTCTTTGTGAAATGAATTGAATTCCCTCACCTACATTTTTCCATTTGTCTTTGACTCTACTTGTGGTATGTGTGTGTGCTAAGTTGCTTCAGTTGTGTTGGACTCTTTGCGACCCTATGGACAATAGCCTGTCAGGCTCCTCTGTCCATGGGATTCTCTAGGAAAGAATACTGGAGTGGGTTGCCGTGCCCTCTTCCAGGAAATCTTCCCGACCCAGGGATTGAACCTGCGTCTCTTATGTCTCCTGCATTGGCGGGCAGTTTCTTTGCACTAGCGCCACCTGGGAAGCCCACTTATGGTATATTTTTGCCTTATGAAACATTTTACTTTTAAAGAAGTAAATTTATAAATGTGTCAGTGTTTCTAGTATGGATTCTAAATGATTTTGAAATGCATGAAAGTAAAGAATTATTTACTGTTATTATTCCAAACACCATCTTCCACAGCCACTTCTGTCTCCCAAGGAAGTGGCATTCTTTCTCTTCAAAGTAGATTTTTCGGTAATCTCCCTAATGAATCCTGTAATGTGAAAAGATAGACCTCAGATGAAGAGAGGAGAAATAATTTGCTCTGCACAATGAAGTAAAAATTGATACATTTCCAGGAATACCTCAAATAGGGAGCTGAGAACCTCAAGGGAGGAGCTGAGAACTGACCAAGATGCTAGGTGGCCGGTGAGCCTGGAGCAGGAGACCAGTGGAGGATTTCCAGGTGGCAAGGGTGTTGTTGCAAGGCGGGGTGGGGTGTGTGCAGTTTTATGTCCCTGCTATGCTGCGCTACAGTGTAACCCCTGCATTACTTCCAACCGCAGAGCACAGACAAGCCAAAATGAAGAGAGTGGGGTGAAGTGGAAGCAAGAGAGCAGAGGCCCCAAACAAATTTTCAGAGACGCAGATGAGGCTGAAGCCAGGGTGACTCAGGAGTTACTCAGGAGACAAATTCTTTCCCCCAAATAGCCTAGAGCCATCATTTGCCAAACTTGGTTATACATTAGATTCACTAGCAGGAGGTTTTCAGAATCACAAACTCCTGGATTTCACCCAGACCAATTAAATGAGAGGCTCTGTAGGTGGGACCCAAGCTTCAGGAGGCTTTAGAAAGTTCCCCAGGTGATTCTGACATACAACCAGGGTTGAAAACTGCTGTTCTAGGTCACTGCTTCCCAAACTATTTCAAGTATGCAAATAAATCATCTAAGAATAGTTATAATTCAATTACGAATCATTAGCAGGTGGCCCAAGATCTTGCATTTTTAACAGGCTTCTGGTTGATGCTGATGATGCTGGTCTGAGAACCATATTTCGAGTAGCAGGGGATGGAGGTAATTGACATGTGGGTTACCGGCAGTGCTCAGTTGCCTTCCAGGGGGTTCTAATTTACCCTGAGTTGAGACTGCTGATTTTCCTATATCCATCTTCCCTTCTCTCCTGATAGTAAACTCCTTATTTTCAGTTGCACACTTGGCTAGATGGAATTTTTAGCTTTTAGCTGTCTTTAGAGCTGGGTGGTCATGTGACTAACGCTTGGCATACTAAGCTATGAGTAGAAGTTATCTTCCAGAGAGGAGATGTGGCTGATCCTCTTCTCACCCTTCTTCCCGCTGGCCCAGGAGCAGTTCAGGCAGCAGCTGCTCAGGAAACCTTTCTGAACTGAGTGGAAGCTACATGCTGAAGATGGCAGTGAAAATAGAGAAGGAGTCTGGGCACCTGGCAACACAAGAGTCTCGTTCCAGCCTGGTGCCACCTACCACTGCAAGTCATTTATGTGAGAAATAACCTTCTTTCTTTTAGCAGATGCAGGGTTTGGACATCCTGGCTCTTTTTTGTATATTTTAAAAATTTATTTAGCTGCACCGGGTCTTGGTTGTGGCATGTGGGATCCAGTTCCCTAACCAGGGAATGAACCTGGGCCCCCTGCGTTGGTAGCATGGAGTCTTAGCCACTGGACCACCAGAGAATTCCCCTAACCTTCTCTCTTTTTAAAGCATTATTCTTTGGGGTTTCACTCATAAGCAACTGAACCTTGTCCTAGAGATAATTATGCCTTCTGGCAGACTGTGTGTCTGTTCTGTATCTTCCCGTCCGTGACAAAGACAAGGTGAGCTGGATCTTGAAGAACAAGCAGGAGTGTTGCAGTGAGAGAAAGGCCGGAAGGCTGAGGGGAGAGCAGATTGAAAGACATGGAACTGCGAGAGGGCTTGGCCTGAGTTCACTTCACTGTTGCTGTAGAACAGCCCCCTGGAAAACTCAGGCTTGAAATGAAAAGATATCCCATGATTCTGTGGGTTGGCTGGGCTCCATGCAGTCTTGCCTGGGAATGCCTGTCCAGCTGCAGCCAGCTGGTGGAGGGCTGGTCTAGGAAGTCCAGGAAATCCTCTTTCACACCTGTGAGGCCTTGGTGTGGGCTGGGGCACCTTGGATCTTCTCCCTGTGACCTCTCTCTTCCACATGGTGTCTCATCCCCCAGGGCCTCCTGTGTAGCAGCATAACCTCGACCATGCAAGGCAATTCTGAGACCTGAGAGGTAAAAGTGGTAGCTTGTCCTCCATAGTGTTAGGCCTGAGTGTGGCCGGCCCGCCTGCACCTCCTTCTCTGGGCTGGGCTGGCTTGCAGTGGTGGGGATAGGGGTTACGTCTCTGTGGAAGGAGTGGCAGGGAGGGCAGCTGGTGGAGACTTACCCACTGCCTGTGCTTGTAGTGACAAATTCCCTGTGGCTGGGATGTGGCTAAAAGAAACAGGCAGGAAAAGAGTGAGCCTGTAGAGGCCCAGGCTGTGTCTGTTGATGAGTTCTGGCTTCCTCCATAGACAAAGCAGACTCCAGCCTGTGTGGTGGCCAAACCACACCCTGGCTAGAGAGACAATGAGGGCAAGTGTTGATCAACCATTCGCCATGTTGTACAAGCATTATCTTTCACAATAAAGGTGGACTTACCTCGTGGCTAACAGCACGGAGCCTGGAGCCAGATGGCTTGGCTTAAGAGTCCTGATTCATCATATATGAGTTGTGCAATCTCCATCTAGTTACTTAATTACCCTCTGTTTCTGTTTCCCTCTCTAAAAAAATGGATAATCATGGCAGACCTGCCTTATATCATTGTAAGGATTAAGTGAGATAATACATGTCACATTGCCCTCTGTATGTTTCTGCTCTTGTCCTTAATGTTCTCAATAATGCTGGGAAACAGGTGTTAATGCTCTCATTCAGAAGAGAAGTAACTGAGGGGCCAGAATCTTAAATAAGATTCAAACCCAGACAAGTGATTCCAAAACCTGTTGCTTCCTGAAATTCGCACTGGTTGTGTTTTGATGTGTCCCCCAGCTCCAGGAGACAGCAGAATGGTGTTTTGTCCTTATCATGGAGTTATATGAGCCTGGAGTCTCCACTTACCTTAGCAGCCTCGCTCAATGTTCAGGCTCGGGCTGATGTTTGCACAGGTACAGTGTGGGGATCACTGTGAAAATACTAACACCTGGGTCTCTTTTCTGATCCTGTGCCAAGTGTGCATCTCAGAGGGCAGAGTCCTCAGGGGTAGACTGAAAGTCTCCCGGGTTGGAAGCTGCTTTGAGCATGGGCCGCCACAGAAGCCCTTGGTGCACCCACTCGCCCATCTTTCTGCTGCAGTTTATTGACTGCAGCTTTGTGAACCCGTGAGTTACATTTGCAGCGCTCTGAGGCTGAAAGGGTTCCTATAAATGGTCCACGTAATTAAGTATAAACAAAGCAGCCAGCCAGGAGCACAATGCCCAAAGAAATCCTTAGCAAACCTCATTGTGTTCTCTTTATTTCTCCTCTCCGTTTCTATCCATCCAAGAGCTTCAAAAGTGTAATCCTCTTTAATGACAGATTCATGATGATGAGGCTCTTATTTTTTGGTACTGCAGTTTTAAGAAGTGACCCAGAAACAAGCTTTTAAAGCAAGCTTTTAAACCCACCCCCAGCTCCTTTACCCCAAGCAAAGGACCCGATTAAAAGAGCCCTGGCTTATATGAATATTTATGCTTGGACCCTCTACCAGATCAGATTTGAGGAGTTCCATCTTACTAAGCAAACACAGATTCTGTACTCAGATTTAGTAAGAAAACTGACATGTTGATAGCATATTGAGGCATTCATTTATCAGGAAATCTATACATTTGTCTCAGGGCCTAGGAGAAGTGCTGCCTTAGTCATTTTTAGTTCTACCAGGAAAGCTTTTGTTGCAGTGAGAGGAATTCCAAAGACATCCTGCTTTACTCAAGAGATGAGGAGTGGGGGTTCTAGTCTAAATATACCTGGGAAATTCTCTATTGATACTGCTGGTGAGTGCGTTAGAAGTTAATTCCTTTTAATAGCATCTTCCAAGGTGTTTCTGTAGAGCATGATGACCACAGAGTGTTAATAGCTCTGCTTTGCGGAGAAGGGGCTCTAGGTCAAAAAAGTTGGGTAAATGATGAGCTAAACAGAGCTTTTTACTGTAGAACTTTCACCCTGTGACTTCCCAGGAAGCAGATAAATTCTGCTGTGCTCCCAGACATTTTAGACTGTGGAGTTCTTCCTTCTCAAAGCAAAACATCCCAGAACATACAACTTTCTGTGTATCATGCAGCCCCTTGGCAGGCTGGGGAAGCTGGAGATCCCTTCTCAGAATAACAGTTTTAATTGCAAACACAAAGGATTACAAAAAGAAACCCTTCATATCGAAATGAAAGTATCACAGTACTAAAAATATTTTGAAATATTTTAAAATGGGCGTCCATTATTGGGGTATAGCCAATTCACAATGTTGTGGTAGTTTCACATGAACAGTGAAGGGACTCAGCCTTGCATATGCATGTACCCATTCTTCCCATATGTGCTTCTTTTACAGTGGATCTAATAACAACCGGTGTTTCAAAGTACTGATGGCCATAAATGATATTTCAAGATATGGTCATTCCTCATTATTCACAAATTCTGGATCTGTAAATTCACATACTGGCTAAAATTTATTTGTAACCTCCCAATTAACACTCGCGACACTTTTGTGGTCATTCGAGCAGTGAGAAATTTCCATCACCTAACCTGCATGTTCCCATGAGGAGATCGAAAAAGGCAGGACTTTGACTTCTTGCTTCAGTTCTCACAATGAAAACAAGAGTCCTTTCTACAATGTGTTTACTGCCTCATTTTGGTCATGTTTATGCTTTCCGTCGGTGATTCCACTGTTTAAAATGGTCCCTGAGTGCAGAGCCCAAGTGTGACATTGTGTGCTTAAGTGCAGGAGACCAGGATGTGCCTTATGAAGAAAACAGATGGGTAATTAAGCTTCATTCAGATGTGAGCTCTAGGGCTGTTGGCTGTGAGTTCAATGTCAGTCAATCAACTATAAATTTAAAAAGGTGTCTTTAAAGAAAACCCACACATTAAAAAAAAAATTATATATTGATTGACCATGATCCTGTGACCAGATTCTCACAAGTATGTAATCCTGTATTTCCCCTAGGACCAGTGGTTCAGCATTTGCTAATTCAGCATCCAAGGTGACTATAGAACATAACTGGCCTGAGTAATGAAAATTGATTGCATCTGCAACAAAGTGATGTGAAAATATTTGTGATAGACTGCTAACAATACAGCTATAAACATACAGTGTTTTGTTGCCCCATTCATAATTAAAGGAAATGGTGAATTTTACCCAGAGGGTACTACAGACATTTTTCCCATTCAAGTTTAAAGGCCCTCTTAATTCTGGAAGAGGGTGCTTCCCACAGACTGCAGTTCAGAATTCATTCTCTTGTGGGACTAACTCAGGGAGAGGGTGGAGTGGCGTAGCTGCTGCAAATTCCTGGGGGCTCTGGTCCCATTATGTGCATGCATGCTAAGCCACTTCAGTGGTGTCCAACTATTTGCAATCCTATGGATTGTAGCCTGCCAGGCTCCACTGTCCATGGGATTCTCCAGGCAAGAATCCTGGAGTGGGTTGCCATGCCCTCCTCCAGGGGATCTTCCCTACCCAGGGATTGAACCCACGTCTCTTATGTTTCCTGCATTGTTGTGTATCAATACAAATCTTAGATAAGATTTTTTAAATTGATCTGCCCTTGCTTGGGGTCTGATTTTATTTTTCCATGAGAGCCTGAACCCAAAAGTCTCTACCAAATGAAAAATGCCCAGAAAGTGGGGACAGAAGTTCTTGATAATTATTTATGTGGAAAATGAACCAAATTTCAGTAGCAAAGGGTGAGAGAAGTCTTTAATCTGAGTGAAGGAGAAACAAATGACAATATAGTATTGGGGTGTTTAGATGAAGATCATGCCTCCCCACCACGGGGGCCCAGAAAGGAAAGCATTCCCTGTGTTGATTGCTTTTCTTTTTACCTTTCTCACCAAAAGGAGTGTGATTCAATGAGACTAACTCAAATGTGGCAGAAAAATGCTCCTTTTTTCACCTAAATAGCAAGATATAAGGAAGTGTATCCTGGAGAGCAACTCTAATATCTCATTCATCCTTTCACTTAGTAGCACTTATCGAGCACCTCTTCATGGACAGGTATTGTTGTAGGGCTGTGCGTACAGAGTGAACCTGACTGGCCAGGTTCTCATCTCATGGAGCTTCTGTTCAGGTTCAGGTGCTTGTCTCTAGGAGGTCACTCCAGGATGGGGGAAGGGCATGGAGAGGGGTGCCAGCCACCCCAATAAAGGTGGTGCCTCTCAGAGGGCAGCACCCACATACTACAATTCTGAAACACTGGAGGCTGACAGTAGCAGCCCAAGGGGACACCAGATAGACCTGTCCCCCATGGCGCCACGATCAATTCTGGACACTCAGAGGTCATCAGAAGCACACACAGCACCTCACAAGGACAGGAGAGCCCCACGCCAAAGAGAAAGCCACAGCTGGATCTCAGAGAAAGAACATGTCTGGATTAGAGCATAGAGAGCACGCCCTAAGTGGACACGCCTCCCTCTGGACTCCCAATCCAGGGGAGTGGATCTGACTTGGAAGTCCAGTTTTTGTGGAGACAGTAGTGATACCTAGCATTTATTTTGTGCAGTATTTGTGAGGAAGGAGTACCATCTTCTCCCATCCTTTGGCTTCTTGGTGCTGTGCCCAGGAAGGAGGCCAGGGCTCAGAACCCAGGGGCCTCCATTCTCCCATCTGAACTGGTTCACATGGAGACTGAGAAAGATGGAACTGGTTAAATAATCCCTAAGGTGGGAGTTCAGTCTCTAAGAGAATTTAAACAGGAAAAAGGAGCAAGGACAAAGATGACATCTGGGGTGGGAGACAGGAGGTGATCAGACTCAGGACAATCCTCCCTGGGAACCCCCTCCCTGGACCCTCTAAGTCTCCCTAGACCCTCTTCTAGTTTACCCCAATAAAATAACTCTATTCCTTCAGGGCCTTCTGGAAAAAGATCAAGGCCTAAAATGAATTCTCCATGCCCCCAACAACAGCAAAAGCAATATAAGATGATCAACTTCACTGGTACTCTGGGAAATAAAAATTAGAATAGCAATGAAGTAACTTGGAAGCATTTTAAACAGAGGGGATTGAATAGAATTCTTTCTAAAGGAATACGGAATTTTAGTGCAGTGTTCTCTGGGTATATTTTGAGACTGAATGATTTAGATTTCAGATTAAAAAAAACAATAACAAAACAACACGAGTGTTGGTATTTTAGTGCTTAAAAGTAAGATGAAATGTTGAAACATCAGAACCAGGAGGAGACAGGTATACCAGGTGTCCACAGCCCAACACTTCACATCTTTAATCTATTCTCCAAGTTCCCTTGTAGCTCAGTGGGTAAAGAATCTGCCTGCAATGCAGGAGTCTGCCTGCAATGCAGGAGACCTGGATTCAATTCCTGGGTCCTGAAGATCCCCTGGAGAAGGAAATGGCAACCCACTCCAGTTTTCTTGCCTGGAAAATCTCATGGACAGAGGAGCCTGGTGGGCTCCAGTCCATGGGGTCGCAAGAGTCGGACACGACTTAGCAACTAAACCACCACCACAGCCCAACACCTCACATCTTTATTCTCCAAGTTTGTATATCCTGCTTCAAACAAGCAGCCTCCTGAGGGCTTGTTGGTCACCTGCTGATCTACCTCCTGAGGACATGTGCTGGTCATTCTGAGCCAAGGATCCTACTCAGGTGACAGAAATTAATGGGTTGACAATAGTTTAAGTGTGTTGGCCCTCCGAACTGAAGCTCACACAAACCTGGCAGATTAATCTTGTGAGCAGAGATGGATTTACCATAAGTCTAAGAAAGATTAAGTTTTAGAGTTTCTTCCAAAGCCCTGGAAGGGGCCCCAACAATGAGTTCACAGGGTCCTGTGCTTTGTAAAATTGGCAAAAGTAAGATATTTTAAACACATTTCCTCCCTGTCACAATTTCCCTTTTATCTGGTGGCTCTGGAAAAGCCATGGGAATTTTGGGGAAGTTGAAATGGAGATACATTTAGGTTGCACTATGTATGTGGTTAGCTGTTATTTCTGTTCAGGTTACTGCCAGCCATCCTGGGGCAGGAAGGGCTTCCAGGTACGCTCCTACTGTCCACCAGCATGGAGACAAAGTGCAGGGCTAGCGGTCAGATAACAGGAGGAGAAAGTGTACTACAGCTCCTGGCGCGGGAAGTGTGGGGATCACGGAGGAGAAATGTGCGAAACTCACAAACTGGGAGCTAGTCTGGGGTAAGGTCTTCCAGTCACGGATACGATGACTGCAAGGTGTGGTTCATGCTGGTGCCTGGACAAAAGAGAAGTATCTCCCTATCAGGAATAAATAGTTAAAAATAGTAAAGTAATAAAGCATACACAATTACACACATACTGTCATTATAATTTCATCTTTATTAAGACAAAAATTTGGGTGCAGGTGGTTTATTTGGGGAGTGATCCCACAAGCAAGGAGAGTGACACAAGGAAGGAAGAAGAGTCATGTAAGGCGATGCTCCTGTGAGCAGAGGAGGCTGATTCTGTTGAGACCCCCTGAGAAGCACACAGAATATATCCCCAAACTGAGCACTAATCGAAGAGGCTGGAACCTTTACTCACCGGCCCCTGAGAACCCTGGCCAGAACTGGCCCACTCTGGGCTGTGCCAAGCAAGCTCCTAAGGGCAGAATGTAGAAAGGCAGGCCTGCTGTGAGGTGGAATGCTGGTGGCACAGACGCTGACCCCCATATCCATCAGCGCCGTGAAAGTGACACATGGATGAGAGGACGTGCAATAGAATTTATCAAACTTCTTGTATGTGTGCTTATATGAACACAAAGCTTTACCAGCACTACAAATAGGGTGTGTGTCTTTAATGACTCTTCCACAAAAGAAATTTGATCGAGGTCTTCCCATTTTGAAAAAAATCCTAGAAATTTACACAGCTTTACCAGTGATGAGTTGTGTAGCTGAAAGAAACTCTTCTAAACTATCAATAATAAGAAAAAAAAATTTCTATCTATAAACAACCATATTACAAAAGCATTATTATAGGAAGAAGTAATCAGATTATGTAGCCAAAGAATGTAAGAAAATCTTTTAAAGAAAGAAAAGTTGTCATTTTTTCCCTAGACTTTGTGGAGCTTATATTTGTTAACTTCCAAAAATTTGTAACTTGTTGTGATTTCTTCTCATTCTAAATAAGTATTTAAATTGTACCTAATTTTATGTTTGTGACAAGCAGCCCCTACAACCGTTTGTTGAATGAGTTTACCCAGGTTGCTGCCTCCCCAGAAGCACATGTCCTTGGGGCCTCAGTGCCCCCCTTGGTCTCCAAACACCTCCTCAATCTGGGGATTGAATGGATTCTCCTTTCCCAGGACGTGAGGCCACTGGTGCTGCATCTTCTTCCAGAAGCGATCTGCCAACAGCTGTGAAACCACCTGCAAGCAAGAACCCAAAGGAAAAGGAAAAGGGGGATTATACCAAAGTAAAGAACTTATCGGCAAGATTTACTCTATTCTTTGAGTGGTGGGCAGACCTTAGGCTGGCTCCCAAGGATTCCTACCTTTGAGTCTTCGTATGATCCCCTTCCTTTGATGTGGGTGGAACCTATCACCTGGTTCTAAGCAACAGAGCACAGTAAAGGATGTCCTTTCAGTGACTGTCGCGTTATCTATGACTCTGCTTTGCTGGCAGATTTGCTCTCGAGACCCTCCTTGCTGGGCTGATGAAGTTAGAAGGCATGTTGGGAAGCCACATGGCAGGGAGCAGAGGGTGGCCTCTAGCTCACATCTAGTAAGAAGTTGGGTCTTCAGTCCTACAGCCACAAGGAAATAAATTCTGCCAACAACCCAAGTGGGTATGGCATCAAATCTTCCCCAGTTGTCTCCAAGTAAGAACGTAGATGTTAGTCTGTGAAATCCTAAGCAGGGAGCCCAGTGAAACTGCGCCAGCACTTCTGGCCCACAGAAACTGAACCAAGTATGTATTGTTTTAAGCTGCTACCTTTGTGGAAATTTGTATTTGGTAAAAGACAGCAAATATACTTTCTCCGAAAGCCATTTATTCACTTACCTGTGGACAGCTAACACTTACTACAGGCCTAAGGCTTGGGTTTTGGAGATAAACAGGATGAATCCCTCCTTCAAGGAACTCCCAGCCTAGTGAGGGACTGAGACTTGCAGAATGATGCTACCAAAGCCACAGGGAGGGCGGAGAGGGTGCTCACACCTGGAAGGGGAAGAGGGGGCAACTCTGCTGGGTGGGAGCAAAGGCTAGGTCCTCTCTGAAGAGTGTGATAGCTGAGCTGAATTTTCAAGGAGGGATTCACCAGATGGATCCAGAAGGAAGTAGTGTACATGATGGAGGGTGCAGCACACCCAAAAGCTCAGAGGCACAGAAGGGAATGGCCCGTGGGTGGGGACCCAGGGGTGCCTGGGACTTGAGGCTGAATGGGTGCCCTGGCGGGCTGTGGGCGTGAAGAGTGTGGCTGGAGTGCCAGGGTGAGGAATGTAGTGGCTTAACTCCCAGGTCTGTCCCTGCTGTCCCAGCCCAATGCCCACTCGCTGGTTCCATTGTTGTACGTCCCTTTATTCACCATGTCACCAGGACCCATTCTTGGTGTTCAGTCCTCTGGCTTGCCATTAACGTGTCTTTGATGAGGAGTCTTTCTCTGCAGATAATGCCTTCATTTAGCAAATGGGGCTTGGACAAGCCTTCAGGCCCCAGATGGCTACATCTCCCTGGGGTTGGGTAGGGGGTGGTTAAAGCTGAATGAATAGAGGAATGTGATTGCTGAAGGCTTCAGAGGGGAACATATTGTTCAGCGCGGATGCTCAGTGATGTCCCTGACTTATTCAGAAGCACATGGACATTGTCTTCAAAGGGCACATCCTGTTCATCTTGCCAGTAAGTAGTGCTGCCAGCTCCCTGTGGATGTGGGCAGCCCTCTTCTACTCTCTGGGCTGAAATTCTCTCATTTGCAAAATGAGTGAATGATCTAATGACTTATCTGGGTCTAAATTGTGCAAAAGATTTTAGCACGTAGAAAAAAACTAGAACTGGTTGAGTCGATATATTAAACATCCTTGGTATTTTAATACATTCTGAGCCTTCTGAGGTGGATCCCAAATTCCATCCATCCACCAGTGTAACCTTGATTAGTTCTGTGTGGTGTCTAACACACACCCACCCCACCTGCCACTACCACGTACTACATGAACCACACACACACACACACACACACACACACACACACACACACACACACACACACACACACTCAGACCTAAAGAGGCTGTCAGGCCAGCAGGATTACTGGAAGATCTGACCATCTCTCACATACTAAAGCAGTCAGTGTTTTTTCAAAAGAGAGGACTGGTTTCAGACTGTTTTTCTTGCCACTTCTCAACAGAACAGCCTCCTTCTAGGTCTGTGGAAAATTACGGGTTCTTATTTTTCGGTTTTTGCATTTTACCTTGATATACCTAAGCAGTCTTCCTAATAATTATGTGGTACCAAAGTATTTGTGGTCATTTATTTCCCAGTCTGAATTAATAAGGGAGGAGATGGGGATGAGGATAAGCAGAGGAAAGTTAACAGGAGAGAACTCAGATCTGAGTTCGGGTAGCTGTTTGGTTTGAAAGCAATTAGTTGGCTGTCACTCTGATGGAGATTAAAATATTCATGAGTGTGCACTGCTGATATTTTGGATCTAAAATGAAAGTGGCATCATTATTACTAAACTAGACACTTGTAATAAAATGACCCACTATAATTATTCATTTGTCTGAGAAATGTGTACTGAGCACCTACTATGAGCTTCTTAAAACCAACCTTCTCTGGTAACTCCCATGATACACTGTTCAGGACAAGGCTCAGCTATCCTTATTACCCCAGGTGAGCTGGTCCTTGAACACAAATATCTTTTGTGTCTCCCTATTCACAATTTAAAATATTAATGCAATACCTATTCAGTTGAGAAAAAAATTAAAAGATAGTTAAGCAAAAAGGAAAGCAGGATACAACACATCTTAATTGAATAGAGAGTCACTGTCAGCACTGAACCTTTCTGAGCCACACACATGCACACACACATATACTGGATCCCTCTATAAATATTTTATAATCTGCTCTTTTTGAGAAATAATTAACACACAGTAAAATTAACTCTTTTTGGTAAACAGTTCCATGAGTGTTGACAAATGCATTCAGTTGAGTCATCATCCCACCAATCTTTAATCTGCTTTTATTAATTTGCTCTATATTACAAACCTATTTCCATGTCACTGAAAGCAGATCTCTATCATTTTTATTCATGGCACTATACTCCATCAGATAGATGTAAACTAATTTATTTCACCGATAGAGATTCTTGCCACACATCTTCCTAACATCTGTCCTCAGGACAGGGGCAGAGACAGTTTCCTGCTGCCGGTGCATACATCTGCAGCCCAGGGTGGGTTCACAGGCTGCCTCATTCACTACCCCTGCTAGACATGTGCACGGAATGAAACTGGTCCAGCAGAAAGCTAGGGGACGTAGGGTCCTGGGTAAGTGGAATGTGGTGGTGAACAGGGTCGGGCTCTTCCTTGTCTCTTCCTCGGCAGTGGCCCAGCTGCCTGTGCTCTCGCAGGGCCCCAGCTGCAGAGTCCAGACGGTTGCCACCAGGGCGCTGCTGCTCTTGTCCAGGTGCCCCTCAGTTCCAGCAGTGGGGCCCTTACTCTGGGTAAGTCCGTACCACATGGGCACTGGTGCCGGTCTGCAGGCCCCTCTGCAGCCCCAGTGCTTAGGTGGGGCACTGTCACCCACTCATCTGCCTGCTGCAGAAGCCCGCAGGGTAGCAAAACCACGCGATGGTTGTTGGCCCACTGCAACGTTTCCTCTTTGAAACTCTCACAGAAGGGGTGACCAAGCAGGGTAACTTAACCTCCCATTGGTGAGCAGCTTTCTCAGTTTTTACTTGCAGCCTTTGCTCTCCCTAGGATGCAGGCATGAGTCCATGGAGAGGGGAGTTGGAGGGTGGGGACTTGGTGCTGTTTCTTGATTCAGTCCTTGATGACAGCCATCATGTGGTTTTTAGAATTGTTCTCCCTTCTGATGACAAGTTAAAATTGAGCCACATTTCTTTGCCTAACCATATTTGTACTTATGATGAGTTCTTCCCCAGGCAGTACTAGTCCTCCAGGCAAATATACCATGCCAGATTCAGCCCACATGCTCATGATCTGCTCACATATGCAGGCATGATAGAAGCCCAGCAGTGGTCATAGCTGAACATCATCTGAGATTCCTCCACACTCCCACTTCAGAAGATATTTGTATAGACTTTGTTACAAAAATGCAACTCTTTAGTAAGACAACCATAAAAACAAACCCCAAACAGTAACTACCTTTTTGTAATATATATATATTTAATTTATTTATTTTTTAATTGAAGGATAATTACTTTACAGAATTTTGTTGTTTTCTTTTTGTAATATTTTTAAAGAATAAATTCTTGCAATTAAGAGCAAGATTATATAGACTTCACCAACAATTTATGACCAACCTTTTAAATTGCTAAATTTAACACTGAGGTTCTACCAGACCAAAATGAAAAATCTCTGAATTTATTTTTTCTGTAGGAAGAACACATCCAGTCTATCTTGGTAAGATTGATTTTAAATGCCTGCAGGGAAGCCCTCACCACAGGGAAGGCACGGTTTTATTTCTCTGGCCTCTTAATCTGCTCAGAAACACAATCTATTGGACCTGGTTGCTTTTGTTCCCAATTAATTTTAAATTTGTAAGCTTACAATGTGATAGTGGTATGAGATGTATTCTAAAACATTTAAGGAAAAATGTAAGTTTCCAGCTGCAGCCCGTCTGTGCTGACTCAGTGTGTCACCACTCAAACCACTGCTGCCAGCTGGTGTATAAAGCAAACTGACCAAACATGGCCCTTCATTCCTGGGTGACCAGCCTAAATGACCGCTATTGGAGGGTTTCCTGGCCAGAAGGCCCTTTCTCTTCTCTTTCCCCACTGCCAGCAGAGATGCCTTCTTTGAGGGACTCCACAAGTCTGCCATGGACCTGGAGTCCCAGGGACTTACTTGTTGAGACAAATAAAGATCTAGAGGCTATTAAACTTATTTAAAGCCAACCTACTGATTATATATATAGATGTTTGCTTCCAGCAGTGTAAACGGGTCAGGGCTTAAGAAAGAAGAGGGAGTTGGTGTCATGGAAGATTCACTGCCTGCAGGGAGAATTTGAAGAGGTTGTTTGAGTTGCTCCTTGCTTGATGAGAGATGAGGCTGTTTTGCAGAGACTTTGTTGGATGGAGTTTCTGAAGGCAGGAGGTGTCAGGAATGTTTAACTAGAGAGTCTCAGCATAGCCAAGAAAACTGGACTTGGTATGTTTGTGATTCTTTCAACATTTCCTGTTTACCATTGTCTGATTTTAGACTCAGAGATGTTTTGAGTGCCTTTTCAGATATTTAACTTTGCAAAGGTTTTGAAAGGTAGACGTTGAACATATAGAATTGCTGCACCTTCCACAGGCCACAAATCTGGGTCTTGGGTCTTTACCATGATGTTTCTTTTCTAGGACAAACTTTGTTTGCATTTTGTCAGTAGTTTGACTGCTATTCCCAACTCTCTGCTACATCAGCTGTCTCCGGAGGCATCTAGTGATCTCCCAGGTCTTCCTTCCAGTGGATCCTGCTGGGAGGGCCAATAGTTCCTGCTTCATGGCAGTCACACCTGTGTAATCCCTCTCCTTCGAGTGTGGTGGAACTTGACACTTGCTTTTAACTTCTAGGATATGGCAAAGGTGATGGAACGTTACTCTGAGATTAGGTTGTGTACCACTGTGACTTCTGTCTTGCTGGCAGATACTCTCTGTTGCTGTTTTGTACTCGCTGAGGAAACAAACAGGTCACTCAGGTGGCCTCTGAGCAACAGCCAGCTAGGAACTGTTGCTAGCAACATTTTAGTTCCACAAGCCTCAAGGAACTAAATTCTGCATATGAACTTGGAGGCAGATCCAAGTTAAGCTTTCAAATGACACCCAGCCCTGGCAGACACCTTGATGGCAACCTGGGAGAGACAGTGGAGCAGGATACCCAGTTAACCCATGTTGCCTAGATTCCTGGCCACAGAAAATGCCAGGTAAGTAATGCGCGTGGTTTTAAAATCATTTGGTATGCAACAGTAGACAACTAAAACACCTTCTCAATCTTAATCCTGTTTGATCTTTACTTTTTCTTCATAATTTGATCCCTTGGGCCAACCTCATCCCTGCCAGTTTCAATTAGAAGCAGGTGATTCCCAAATCTGTGTCTCCAGGCCAGACCCCTCTCCTGAGATCAGAACTCATAAACTTGATCTAGTGACTGGATATAATACAGATACCCCAAATTTAGAATGTTCCAATCTTCTCCTGACAAAATGTGGTCCACTGCAGAAGGCAATGGCAAACCACTTCAGTATTCTTCCATTGAGAACCCTGTGAACAGTATGCAAAGGCAAAAAGATAGGACACTGAAAGATGAATTCCCCAGGTGGGCAGGTGCCAAATATGCTACTGGAGATCAGTGGAGAAATAACTTCACATAGAATGAAGGGACAGACCCAAAGCAAAAATAACACCCAGTTGTGGATGGGATTGGTGATAGAAGCAAGGTCTGATGCTGTAAAGAGCAATATTGCATAAAAACCTGGAATGTTAGGTCCATGAATCAAGGCAAATTGGGAGTGGTCAAACAGGAGATGGCAAGAGTGAACATTCTAGGAATCAGCAAAATAAAATGGACTGGAATGGGTTAATTTAACTCAGGTGACCATTATGTCTACTACTGTGGGCAGGAATCCCTTAAGAAGAAATGGAGTAGCCATCATAGTCAACAAGAGGGTCTGAAATGCAGTACTTGGATACAATCTCAAAAACAACAGAATGATCTCTGTTCGTTTCCAAGGCAGACCACTCAATATCATGGTAATCCAAGTCTATGCCCCAACCAGTAATGCTGAAGAAGCTGAAGTAGAACAGTTCTATGAAGACCTACAAGACCTTTTAGAACTAACACCCAAAAAAGATGTCCTTTTCATTATAGGGGACTGGAATGCAAAAGTAGGAAGTCAAGAAACACCTGGAGTAACAGGCAAATTTGGCCTTGGAGTACGGAAAGAAGCAGGGCAAAGGCTAATAGAGTTTTGCCAAGAGAACACACTGGTCATAGCAAACACCCTCTTCCAACAACACAAGAGAAGACTCTACACATGGACATCACCAGATGGTCAACACCAAAATCAGATTGATTATATTCTTTGCAGCCGAAGATGGAGAAGCTCTATACAGTCAGCAAAAACAAGACCAAGAGCTGACTGTGGCTCAGATCATGAACTCCTTATTGCCAATTTCAGACTTAAATTGGAGAAAGTAAGGAAAACCACTAGACCATTCAGGTATGACCTAAATCAAATCCCTTACAATTATACAGTGGAAGTGAGAAATAGATTTAAGGGACTAGATCTGATAGACAGCGTGCCTGATGAACTATGGAATGAGGTTCGTGACATTGTACAGGAGACATCAAGACCATCCCCATGGAAAAGAAATGTAAAAAAGCAAAATGGCTGTCTGGGGAGGCCTTACAAATAGATGTGAAAAGAAGAGAAGCAAAAAGCAAAGGAGAGAAGGAAAGAAACACCCATTTGAATGTAGAGTTCCAAAGAATAGCAAGGAGAGATTTAAAAAAAAAAAAAAAAGCCTTCCTCAATGATCAGTGCAAAGAAATAGAGGAAAACAACAGAATGGGAAAGACTAGAGATCTCTTCAAGATAATTAGAGATACCAAGGGAATATTTGATGCAAAGATGGGCTCAATAAAGGAAAGACATGGAATGGACCTAACAGAAGCAGAAGATATTAAGAAGAGGTGGCAAGAATACACAGAAGAACTGTACAGAAAAGATCTTCATGACCCAGATAATCACGATGGTGTGATCACTCATCTAGAGCCAGACATCCTAAAATGTGAAGTCAAGTGGGCCTTAGGAAGCATCACTATGAACAAAGCTAGTGGAGGTGATGGAATTCCGGTGGAGCTATTTCAAATCCTAAAAGATTATGCTGTGAAAGTGCTACACTCATTATGCCAGCAAATTTGGAAAACTCAGCAGTGGACACAGGACTGGAAAAGGTCAGTTTTCATTCCAGTCCCAAAGAAAGGCAATGCCAAAGAATGCTCAAACTACTACACAATTGCACTCATCTCACACGCTAGTAAAGTAATGCTCAAAATTCTCCAAGCCAGGCTTCAGCAATATGTGAACCGTGAACTTCCAGATGTTCAAGCTGGCTTTAGAAAAGGTAGAGGAACCAGAGATCAAATTGCCAACATCCACTGGATTATCAAAAAAGCAAGAGAGTGCCAGAAAGACATCTATTTCTGCTTTATTGACTATGCCAAAGCCTTTGACTGTGTGGATCACAATCAACTGTGGACAATTCTGAAAGAGATGGGAATACCAGACTACCTGACCTGCCTCTTGAGAAACCTATATGCAGGTCAGGAAGTAACAGTTAGAACTGGACATGAAACAATAGACTGGTTCCAAATAGGAAAAGGAGTCCATCAAGGTTGTATATTGTCACCCTGCTTATTTAACTTCTATGCAGAGTACATCATGAGGAACGCTGGGCTGGATGAAGCACATGCTGGAATTAAGATTGCCAGGAGAAATATCAATAACCTCAGATATGCAGATGACACCACCCTTATGGCAGAAAGTGAAGAAGAACTAAAGAGCCTCTTGATGAAAGTGAAAAAGGAGAGTGAAAAAGTTGGCTTAAAGCTCAAAATTCAGAAAACTAAGATCATGGCATCTGGCCGCATCACTTCATGGGAAATAGATGGGGAAACAGTGGAAATAGTGGATGACTTTTTTGGGGGGGGTCTTAAATCTCTGCAGATTGTGATTGCCACCATGAAATTAAAAGATGTATACTCCTTGGAAGGAAAGTTATGACCAAACTAGATAGCATATTAAAAAACAGAAACATTACTTTGCCAAGAAAGGTCCATCTAGTTAAGGCTATGATTTTTTCAGTGATCATGTATGGATGTGAGAGTTGGACTATAAAGAAAACTGAGTGCCAAAGAATTGATGCTTTTGAAGTGTGGTGTTGGAGAAGACTCTTGAGAGTCCCTTGGACTTGAAGGAGGTCCAACCAGTCCATCCTAAAGGAGATCAGTCCTGGGTGTTCTTTGGAAGGACTGATGCTGAAGCTGAAACTCCAATACTTTGGCCACCTGATGCAAAGAATTGACTCATTGGAAAAGACCCTGATGCTGGGAAAGATTGAGGGCAGGAGAAGGGGATGACAGAGGATGAGATGGTTGAAGGCATCACTGACTCAATGCACATGAGTTTGGGTAAACTCTGGGAGTTGGTGATAAATAGGGAGGCCTGGCTGCTGTGGTCCATGTGATCACAAAGAGTTGGACACAACAAGCGACTGAACTGAACTAAATCTCCTTTCTTTAAGTTCCTTGACTTGGTATTTTCACCTCTCTTCATCCAGGTGTCTAATTTTGTGAGTCATCTCCTTCCTACTCATGAAATCCATCAACCAGCAGGTCTGGCATTATACTCTGCTAGTCCCATTACCCCCTTAAAATAAAGAAGGTATTTCTTAAATTTCTGTTCTACATTTTGGAAATGAGATAAAGAAGTGATTATTAGTATATCAGGCTTTTTTTAATATTTGCTTACTTTCACTTAGATGGTGAATACAATCTGGCTCAAAAATTAATATCTATCAGAAATTTGAACTTTTCAACAAAATCTGTGTTTATACTTAATTACACTTGTCTCTCTAAGATAATTGGAACAGTTGAATCAATAGTGATTATACACTGTCCCCCTCTGCTTCTCCAGCAGGGTTTTAGAAAAAAATAGGCCAATAAAATAAAGCCTGCTCCCCTCTTGGTGGTGAGGGGCCAGTAGCAACTGTCTTGCTCA
Organism: Capra hircus; assembly: GCF_001704415.2. Classification (NCBI taxonomy): domain Eukaryota; kingdom Metazoa; phylum Chordata; class Mammalia; order Artiodactyla; family Bovidae; genus Capra; species Capra hircus. Next base: position 59,468,990 of record NC_030811.1, read on the forward strand.
GATGTACAAGAACTGGTGAGGGGCACTGGACAAAGGTTCGTGGCTACTCTTTTGGTTGGTATTATGTCTGTGCCATCAACATGAGGTCCTGCAACTCAGCCTTGACCAACTAGCTCTTTCAAGGTGGAAAAAGAGTGGATTCCTCTAGCTTCCCCATGGTCTGGAAGAATACATTCACATGGCTTCTGCTTTAGGGCACGCCACTGGGAGGAGGGTATATAGGGACATTCAGAGGCTCCCTTAAAGGCTTCAAGTCACAACCGTGTCCTGATGCTGCTGCTCATATCTGTATCTACAGCTCAGATCCCTTCCTGAGCTTGCTGCAGAGACATCCTATAGGATCTTTAAACTTTTACTAACTTTTACTAACGCCTCCTCAAACCACCCTATCCCCCTAAAGGTGTTCTTGATCTCAGCAGGCAATGGAATCATCTATCCAATTTCCCAATTCACAAAAGAAGTGTCATGCTTAGCATCTCTTTCTCCTTCACCTTTACATCCAATAAACAACCATGTTCTGTTGATTTAACTGTCCGAATCACTCCAATAGAGGCTTTCTCTCTCCCACTCTCACTACGTCTGTTCAGCCACCACACTCTCCCACACAAAAGTGTCCTCCAAACAGGTCTCCCTCCCTCTGGACAAAACCATTCTCCATGCTGCCACCTCAGGTATCTATCTCTTTAGAGCACAAAGTGAAAGAAGTGAAAGTGTTAGTCACTTAGTCATATCTGATTCTTTGCGCGACCCCATAGACTGTAGCCTGCCAGGCTCTTCTGTCCATGGGATTCTCCAGGCAAGAATACTGGAGCAGACTGTCATGCCCTTCTCCAGGGGATCTTCCCGACCCAGGGACTGAACCCAGGTCTTCCACATTGCAGGCAGATTCTTTACCATGTGAGCCAGGAGGGAAGCCCTAAGTCTGGGTATTTTTCCTTCTTGCTGAAAAAACCTTCAATGGCTTCCCATTCTCCATAGCTGAAAGGTCAAATCCCATACAGACCCTATGTGATCTGTCCCTAAATCTCTCTCTTGATCCCTCTCTCTTCGCTCCACTCTGTGTCTCAGCCACACTGAAACACTTATTTCCTCCAATGTGCTGTGCTTTCTTTTGTATTCAGGTCCTTGCCCTTGCACTTCTTTGGCTCGAAACATTTTCTGCAGCCCCTTCCCTCTTCCTGTCACTTGACAAGTTTATGGTCTTAATTCTGAGTTCCCGCCTCCAAAAGTTTTTTCTCATACCCCTTTGCTCCATCCCATCTCCCATAATGCTCCCTTAGCATCTGTGCTAGCAAATTAGAGGCATTGACTACTTTACATTTAATTATCTGTTTACTTCTCATTCTCCCACTCTATCCTATAATCTCCTTAACAGGCAGGGATAGTTTCTTGTTCATACTTGACTTCTCACTGTATTTGATACTGGATAGGCACTCAGTAAACATTCTTGGATGGCAATTTGCCATCTAGACTGTTCAGCTCAACATACAGGATAAGCAGGTGGGCTCTAGGCACGTCTCTCCATTGTCATCCGCTTTAGTCACAGCTCCGCCCACTGTGGCCCACTCTATCACCCACTCCCAGCATGTGAACGAATTTCTCGGGAATGGCTTAAGGTCACAGCACACACTGATTTTCAGCTTTTGACTCTGTTCACAACAATCAGTTATTGGTGAAACTGTTTGAGTGCAAGAAAGAGCCCCCATCTGACAGAACTTGAACCCTAATGCTATTTTAAGAGTCAGGGACACAATACTCTTTTGATAGATCAGACAGATATACAACAAAGCTGTCTTTGACCCTCTTCTTTTTAGTTTGTTCCTCATTACTCCCTATCTGACCATCTCCTCTCGTCCCTGTTCTCTGTAGAATCAGAGGGTAAAATTCTGTGATGTACAAAGAATGATAAGAAGGACTACCTCATTACTGCCAGAAAGCAGGTCTCCACGTGAGCTATTCTAAAACCAGACATCATTGAGGGGAGGGGCAAACTCTAATATTTAGGCAGCTTCTAGCCAATGATTCTCTTGGATCAACATATCCAGGTGAAACACAGGAAACTTAGATATTCTGAAGTGCATTACTTAGATTTTTCGGGTTTTGCTATTTAACACATGGGCGTTTAATATTCACTTTAAAATTTACCCAGCATCTATGGGACTCCACTGTCCATCTATCTGGTGATGGAGTGGCAGTCTTCCTTTTCTTTTGAGATAACTCTTAGCCCTGCCCATGGGTACTCATGGGACCTAGAACTCGAGGGAAGGACAGCGTGGTTCTCTTCAAGCTTCTGAGGTGATGATCAGGCCTCCCTGTGGCCTGACTGACCAAAATGTAACAAGTGGCAGCGCTACCCCCGCCCCTGGTTCTTTTCCTAATTTCTCTATAAAGAGATATTATGAGGAAGTCCAGTATATAGAACAGATAAAAGAGGAACTTCCTGGGCTACAGCCAGGATAATGGACAGAATAAGGACAGGAGGGGACAGCATCCCACCTTCCAGCTCTCCTTGCTCTGTGAAGAGACCAGGGCAGAACTACTTTCCAGAATTGTCCCTTGGAATCCTAGATGGGAAACAGCTTTTACTGCAGGATATTGTCAAGGACATTGTTTTCCTCTCATACAATTCTCCTCATTTTCTAGAATGATCTGTAGAAGAAATTTCTCACAGGACTCATTTCCAGGAATCCTTCTGATTTTTTTTTTTCTGAGTACTTATTTTTTTTTTAATCTTTTGAAGGCCATGGCTTATGCCTCTCTTTGCATCAGCCCCTTGGAAAGCCTGGAGCTGATTTTGTGGGTCCTTGCAGGGAATACCTTAGGAATTTCTGGGAAAAATCATGAATTGTAAACATTAAATCAGGAATCCAGGTATCATTTCTATCTCATTTTCCTTTTACTCTGATTTTTACTTTATTCTTTAAAATTAATATTAAATTATGTTTATCTTCTATCTTACACATGCATGTACATCACTTCAAACTTTTTGGAATAAAACAGGATAAAAATGAACATATGGATGCATTAATTATAATGAAAAAATAACAACTTTCAGCAACCATCACATGACTGCTCTTACCTCATTAGGGTGAAATCCATCCACGGGTTCGATGAGCTGCCAGGGCTGCCCACCTTTCTTTTGCCACTCCTCCGTGACTGCAGGGCAGACACACACAGAATTAGAGACAGGCTTTTCCGAGCAGTGGTCAACACCCAGAATAAGGGGTGTGAAGGATGCTCCCCTCCTGGGCTGATGTTTACCCAGCCACATCTGCCTCTGAGTCATTGTTTCAGTTTGGGGGTTTTCTAAACAGAAGTGATCTTTCCATTGTATCATTTTCCCCCTTTAACTCAAGAAGAAAAACCTGTGATAGTGTTGGATGAATGTGGTTTGTAGAGTAAGACGGGTGGGAGGGAAGGGTGAGCTGTAAAATATTCAAGACTGATTTAAGTCCATCTCATTTCTCAGTGACCAGAACAGAATTTCAGAAACAAGAGGAAACTATTAAACTAACCTTTCCTTTCATGGGTTGCCATTTCCAGACACTGCCTGCATATATCAAGCCATCATCATTAAAACTCACATAGTTCTCAGAAATAAAATTACATAAAATGATCTCAACATCACATGTAGAGTGAGGATAGCTACAGAGAAAACAGTATGAGCCTTAAAATGATGAGCAGCAATAAAACTGTTCTTAGCAGGGGTGAAACCCAGGAATGTCAGCTGCCCCAAGGCAACAGCACAACGAACTCTACATTGTGATATCATATTGTCAATAAGGATTTCTCAAGGAAATTTCAAATCCCCAGAAAACCTCCAGAGAGAAAACTGTGAGACCTACCGTTACTAGCGTAGCCCACCACGTCCTTACTTCCCTGGTGTGCTGAGAAGGGAGTGGGCACAGCTGTGATTCCCCCGGCTCCTCCCTCCTCGTGCGTATGTGTTCAGTCACCTGGTTGTGTCTGACTCTTTGCAACCCGTGGACTGTAGCTCATCAGGCTCCTCTGTCCATGGGGACTGTCCAGGCAAGAATACTGGAGTGGGCTGCCATTTCCTACTCCATCTTCCCTCTTCACTCCACAAAAACTCAAGGGCAGGGATCTGTGCCCTCTTGCCCCACCCCCAACTTTTTATCTCCCTTTGCCCCAAGGGAAGAATGAAAATTCTATTAGGGGCTCTGATTGGACAAGAGAAGCTGGACTTCCCTGGAGCTGAATCAATACTATGCTGCTTTTGTAATTAGTTCTAATATCACGCCAGGCCATCTATACTTACAGTCCAATCCCTGTCCCCAGAGGGGCTGCAAATACTGCTGCCCTTCTCAGAGCACAGGAGACAATCCCTGCTGGTGGTTTGGAGTCTTACACTGGATTACCAGTTCCTGTTGGCTTTTTCCCTGCCTGAATGGCCACCACTGAGCCACTCTCTTATACTTTGTGTTTTACTGGGTTTTATTGGAGGGTTCTAGAAGAAACAGCTATTGGAAAATGGCCTTTGCATTTGTTGTGACACTCAAATCAAGGACATTGTCCACGGTGTCCTCCATATGTGGTCCCAAGGGAGAGACTGCTTCATGCCGGTAAATGATGTATCTCTCTGAAGGAATAGTATATATCTGATCTTCTGATAGGAAGCTTAGAGTTGCAATGATGCTGAAACCACACTAACCCTTATGAAGACTTATTCTGCTGAACCAGCTTGCAGACCTCAACAGTTTCTTGCATTTGGCCACAGGTACCCTGTGAAAGACAGAGCCTTGGGCCAGCTTGCCTGGCTCCAGCTTCAGTCTGCCTGGCTGTTCTGGTTTTCAGGCATGACCTTGGAATCATATTTTCTGCTTCACGTTAAATTCTGGCTGCTGCACCTTAACCTCTGGACCTGAAGCTGAAGCACCTGCGGGGCTATGCTGGCCTCCTGGGTGCATAATGCTGTTCCAGCCCAGCTCTGCTCATCTGGCTTCCCTGCTGCGAGTTCCTAGTGTTTGGTTCAGGCTGTTCCTTCTCCCCTTTGATTGACCAGGAGATGATGGGCCACTTTCCTACTCACTTTTTTTGGGGGGTCCTACTTTTCTACTTTAGAATTTTACGCTGATTCTCTGAGCCACTTGCCAATCTGAACATCTAACCAATTACCCTTAATGGAGCACCAGGCATTTGGAAGGGTTTCTTCAAAGTCAGTGTCACCCATTACTGAGCCCCCTCCATACTTTTTGCTCTTCTGTATGGTCAGCCTTATCCCTGGCTTGCAGTCCCAAGAGTTTCTAAAGCAAAAATCAATAATGATGCAGAGAGGTCCAGCCCAGGTTGAGACATCAGCCTCCCAGGTTATCTGTCGCAGGAGAGGTGACCTCGCTTCTATGCTACTTGTGCTCTTTCACCTCACCCAGGTTCTCAATGAGCTTCTCCATCCTTTCTCTTGCTTCTCCCTTATTTTTAGTTTGGTTTCCCTTATGCTGAACAAGTGTGAAAAAGAAGAGAAAGAGAGAAAGAATCTCTATCCAGTGTTAAGTAATTCCTGGTCCATGTTAGGCAATGGGAAGCAAGCCCCAGTGAAGACCTCGGGAAGCCTGCTGAGAAGCTGTAGGGTTGGATGAATAAGACATGAAGATTGTATTAACAAGATGGACAGCAAGGCATGGGTGTGACCTGGACACATCCTCTGATCCAGCGGGAGCAGGAAGTTCCTTACAGTATTTTCTGGCTCTCCTGGTTTGCAGAGAAGGTTAATCAACAAAGTCAATCTAAACATGTGCCTTTACTGGCTAAGAGAACATTCAGAAGGGAATTACAGTGGTCTAGAAAGCTGGAAAATCCACAGTGGAAAGCAAATTTGAGCCCATAAGTAAAACAAATTTGAGCCTATAAGTTTAAGCCAAGATGGTGTTTCTGGAGAGAAATGTTTACTGAGAGCCTCATGTTATAAATACCAGACTTCTTATACCCATGTTTCTCTCTCTAGTGTGACTGAATGCTAGTCTTAACCAAGCTTAAAGTTAGTCCAGGCTGTTTCCATTTTGATTTGAATTTCATGTGCATTCAGTTCAGTTCAGTTGCTCAGTCGTGTCCGACTTTTTGCGACCCCATGAATTGCAGGACACCAGGCCTCCCTGTCCATCACCAACTCCCAGAGTTCACTCAAACTCACATCCATCGAGTCAGTGATGGCATCCAGCCATCTCATCCTCTGTCGTCCCCTTCTCCTCCTGCCCCCAATCCCTCCCAGCATCAGAGTCTTTTCCAATGAGTCAACTCTTCTCATGAGGTGGCCAAAGTACTGGAGTTTCAGCTTTAGCATCAGTCCTTCCAGAGAAATCCCAGGGCTGATCTCCTTCAGAATGGACTACTTGGATCTCCTTGCAGTTCAAGGAGTCTCAAGGAGTCTTCTCTCAAGAGTCTTCTCCAACTAACTACTAAATGAAAAACTATTTCCCTTAGAGAAAGGGAGAAGTGGTGATGGATATTATACTTCAGGGAACAAACTCAGTCATCAGAATTAATGACTGTTTTTTAAATGAAAAGGAATGGTCATTCCTTCTGCTCCCTTGGAAGCTTGATCTCATGATGTAGGATCATTTTCTCACATGATGGTTCTATCTTTGAGGGTTACCAGTCACTAAGTACCTGTAGACACCAGAATTCCAACACTTAGAGGAAGAGTCAGTAACTCACAGGCAAGAGTTTAAGGTTTCCCCTGTGTTATGACCAGACAGAGTTAGATAGAATGACCCTTTTTAGTTTGTTTATCTCAGGGTGAAATTTTGCTCTTTAGAATAAATACAATTGTAGACAGTGGTCTGTATTTCTTCCTGACTAATTTTGGCATGGGATGTCCAAGCAGGGTATTATGGTAAATTGGTCAGTTTTCTTCCTGCCTTGGACCGTAATTAAAAATAGGTATACGAATTCCAATTTGCTCTTTGGAACAGCTGATTTAAAGCTCTTGAATCAGCATGAAGGATCTCTTGGGATATGGTATGTACTGTATTTTCTTTCTTGGTAAAGTAAAAACTTTGCTAATAACCAGTTTTTCAGCGATGCAATAGAAATCACAGGAGAAGACTCATAGAACATTTGCTAGCTCCTTGATAAACAGCAATATTAGCAGATACTTAAAGAGAAATCTGAATTCTGGTCAGATTTCATGGTTATTGGTCATTTTACAAACACACATGGGGGAACAAGTTTTATTCTAATTGAGTTGTCTTAGAAGCTGAGGGCAGCTGGTAGAATATTTAAAGTGTCAATGAGAAAATGGCCTTGTCAGTCAAGTGGCATTTTCCTTCCCCCATTTGGGAGGTGTGGTAGAGATGAAGAAAAAGGACATCACCTGCTCAAGCTGGCATTTCCTGAAAGGAGAAAAAAATTACTGCTTCTGTTTAGCTCATAACCAGTTGGAGGATGAGTCAGTGAGAGACAGAAAAAGTCTTTGAGGTGAGCAATCATCTTTTGGAGCTGGACTGAGGCTGTCAGAGTGGAGAACAGACACGTCTCATGTCTACCCTCGAGGGACAGGGACTCTCAACAGTCATTTGCTCTGTCTCAAGGCGTAAAACTGTGAATTACATATGAAAGTAACATTTGTGATGCTCAAATGCAGTCTAGAAATGAGAGCAGAGATTTTCATGGGACTACTGAGACTGCAGACTTAATAAATGACTCCATCAAGTTTCCCAGGAGGTGCAGTGGTAAAGAAACTACCTGCCAAGGCAGGAGACACCAGAGATGTGAGTTTGATCCCTGGATTGGGAAGATTCCCCCGGAGGAGGGCATGGCAACCCATTCCAGCATTTTTGCCTGGAAAACTCCATGGACAGAGAAGCCTGGTGGGCTATAGTCCACCGGGTTGCAAAGAGTTGGACATGACTGAGTGTGTGTGTTGGAGGCTATTCATGGAGATGGATCTAGAGTGGATGTGCCCTCTGCCTGCCCTGGAGAAATGCTAAAGTCTCAAGGCAGGCATTCTTTTTGGAGTAGTCTAACACTGGGCGTAGGTGAAGATGTCAGCGTAGACGTTCTGAAAAGTAGATAGAGATTCGAGCTCTTTCAGAAGCGTACGTGCTGGCACATAGCTATTAAATGTGGGATGCTGTGTTGGATGTTTCCAGAAGCAGGTCCCAGGGTACCATTTCCTCTGTCACCCCTCTCCCTCCCACTGGGTCTTCTCTAGTGGAGACTAACCTCATATGGAGAAGGCAAAGAAATCCCTGTACCAAAACTGGACCTTCAATATCAGGGAATTAAAAACTTTCAGGAAATTCCTTGGACTACTGATGAGAATTGACAAACAAGGAGAGATACCTGGGAGGTTTCTCAGTAAGGTGATCAATCACCATGTTGATGCAGCATGTTCAGTTTAACTGAAACTTTAAAATTGCATTTACTGCTGCTCTAAGGATAAGAATGTGCTGAGGAATCTCCGCTTCCAAGCATGTGGAATGCTGGTAGGGATGGCGTCTGGGAGGAAGCTCTTTTCTCTATATCTTTCATGAAGAGAAGGACTGTTCTGTTTCGTTGACTATATTCCCAGCACCTGCACGGCACATAGGAGGGCTTAGTGAGAATGTGATGATTAAGTGACTAAGTTCTTAATCTTGGAGCATTGTCGGAGCCCCACTGATTAAGTTTTAATGAGTGTATGGATCATCTGTGGATTATGTCCAGATGCAGACAGATTCTGATTAGGCAGGTCCTAATTAGGAGTGGGGCCTAGGGCTCTGCATTTGCTGTATGGAGCCTGTTCATTCTGAGCTGTGTATTAAGTGGCCATGGTATGAGAGAATGGTGTTCTTTCCTAGGTGCTAGGAAATGTTCTAGGCATGGCATTTAGAAGGATTATACATTATTTCAGAGAAGGCAATGGCAACCCACTCCAGAGCTCTTGCCTGGGAAATCCCATGGACAGAGGACCCTGGTAGGCTGCAGTCCATAGCGTCGTGAAGAGTCGGATATTTCACTTTTCACTTTCATGCATTGGAGAAGGAAATGGCAACCCACTCCAGTGTTCTTGCCTGGAGAATCCCAGGGACGGGAGCCTAGTGGGCTGCCGTCTATGGGGTCGCACAGAGTTGGACAGGACTGACATGACTTAGCAGTAACAGCAGCATACATTATTTCACACAATCATCACAAAGACTTGTTATGTAGATACAGTGTCTCTGTTTCCAGGTCTGGAAAGGAGAGTTTGAAAATGTTCAGGGAATTTCCAACAGTCCCCAAAATAACAAATGACAGAGCTAGAGATTACTGTGGAAATGTGAAAGTCTCTAGTGAAAGCTAGGCATTATTATATTTTTAAAACCTTTTTCTACATTCAGGGTTGGTGATGATCAAAGATTGCTTAGTGGTACATTTGTTTTCACCAGGAATTCATTAATGAGGCTTTAACTCTGCATTTTAATGAGAGGTTATTTATCAAAATGTCTCTCCCCATGAGGGAAATATGTATCACCTAGGCAGGAAATCTAGTTAAGAGAGATCAGTCTTGTTGAAAAGATGTTCAGAATTGAAATACTAGAGTCTACAATGCAAAACGTGTCAGCTAATGCAATATTTGATAATTCATGATGGCCATCTGCTTCATCCCAGACGCTGGGGCTGGGGGAGCTGGGGGTGGGGAGGTAGAGATGATAAACTCCTTATGAGAAATTGTCCATCCTTTGCACATACTGCAAAACTTTTCGTTAGCATCATCTCAGCTGGCAGTCAAACAACAGAGCCTTTTGTCTCGTATAACAATTACTTAGAAATGAAAATGGGACTGGAAGGATTAAAGTCAATAGATAATAATTTTTCAGAGTCAAGATGTAAAGGATAAATTCAGTAATCATGCTTGCTTTCTTGTGACCACTCATCAGTGACCCCAGTGTTTGGAGAGAGTGCTAGAAAAGCAGCTGCAATGTTCTTTCCAGAAAGCTGGGATATGGTTTGTCCATTTTGCCATAGGCATCTGAAGTCCCTCCCTTTGAGACTCTTATTTGTTTCATCATGTGAGGGGGCTGGGAATCTGCCTTGCTTTGAGTCCTTAGGGAATCCAGTGCCCATGAGAAGAGACATGGGCTTATCCCTCAGGCTTGTCACACTCATCCTTAGCCCATTCATAAGCAGGGCATTACTAAACTGTCAAGAATAAGTAAGATGATTTCACTGACCTATTGGCTCCCAGCCCAGAGCTGTTTCTGACTGGTCACTGGCTCTATTGCTGCAGGGATTCTAAAATAATGGTGAAATAAGGAAGCGATGCTAAGCTTCCACCTTTCCAGAGAGAGTCTCATACTTTATTTCTTCCAATACTCAAGAGCTATTAATGTGCCAGGATGGGCAACAGTGACCCTGTCCACGCTACTGCCTGTTCGCTTGTAAACAAACACCTCGCCCAGGCAGGCTCTGAATGGTGGCTGCTGCTTTTGTCTTGTGTCAATACCTAAACCAAGCAAAACTTACTTTCTTGGAAGTCAAAATCTAAGTAGAAAAGGTCGAAGTTCGTAAATTTCTGGCTGGTTGCAATTTTTTTCAGCGTTTTGGAGAGTTGTTCTGCTCTCTGAATGCAAAGGAAACAGGGAGAATTTCATGAAATCTAGACTTGGGCTTTAGGGAGATAATTCAGGCAGAACAAAGAAATCAATAGTTCCCACTCCCACCCCCACTGCAAGTCATCAGCAGAGAGCAGCTCTGCATATTAAATTCTGTTCATGCACAAATGGCCAACGAACGAATGTACAAAACTGTTAAAATTCATTAGGAACCAAATCAGTGCAAATTAAAGTAATAAGATACCATTTTCTCCCCACGGTATTGTCAAGGAAAAGATGAACAATCGTGATAATAAAGAGTGTTGCCATGGGATATGTGATTGAGAATGTCAATTTGTTTAACCTTTCTAGAGAACAATTTGGTGATACGGATCAGACCTGGTGTACTCTTTGACCCAATAATTTTCTAGGAATTTATCTTAAGAAAATAGACATGCCATACAAAGACATACATTTTTATATATAAAAAGGTTCATCACAATGCTATATATCATAGTGGAAAATTAGAAACAGCTCATATGTCCAACACCAAGAGATGAAATAAACCATGGTATGTTCATGTACTCTGTATTCTAAAATGATTACAAAATTACGATGTGGAGGAATAATTATGAACATTAGAAGGTATAAAACAATGCGTGTGTTCTGATACTATGCAGGCAAAGTCCCCAAAATAACTAGATATGAAAGTAATACTGGAAAGATATACATATTAATTTTGGGTGGTGAGATTTTGAGTGATTTTTGTTAATGTTTTTTGTATTGTTTTACATTCCAAATTTAAAAAAAATTGAAACATATTTCCCTTGTAAAAACTTTTAAATAAATTCCTTGCAAAGAGATTATTTACCATCTGTGAAAGAAATGTGGGAACCTTTCTCAGAGAAGAAAGGAAGGCTCTGGGGCATCTGGTCCTCCCTTGCCTTGGAAGTCTTCCAGCTCTGTGTATACCTACCCTTGCTCATTTCTCTGACTCTACAAATATGTCTAGGACAAGCTTTCACAGACATCTCTGTGTGTGCGTACATGCATAACATGCATCCAAGAGAGAGGCACACAAAGAGAAGCTGGCAAGATGACAGGCGCAGTGAGGCAGAGTGGGGAGACAGGGCACCCCACGTTCTCTTGGCTCCTCAAGCATCCAAGAGTTTGAATTTGTTTTTTTTCTAATTCACCAGCTTGGAGGCCATTGCCCTGCCAAAACCCCATCCCCAATGAAAGTCCTTCAGCAAACACAGGGAGAGAATGCTCAAAGATGGGATTAAAGGACCCACGACAGCCCTACCTCTGAAGTGAGAGTCCGCAGCGTCTTGTTGGAAGACATCCAGCTGCGGCAGGGGCTGACCTGAGAGCAGGAAAACACTTTGAATACAAAAGAATGGTGTGGGTCATGGGAACATGTCCTTGGAAGGAGTCAGCGTGAGCTCACCTGGAGACAGTTCAGAAAGGAGTAGAAATGCGCGTAGGTCACGTCCTTGTTGAGCTGGCCTGGAAAACAGAGGGATCTGGCCTGTGGCATGCACTCAGAGATACAGCAGCCAACTAGGGACCCTGATGGGTGATCCTGCCTCCCTTGAAGATGGCTGGTGTCCCCAGGGATCTTCCCGGGTTTTGCACTTGGTATTGCTCTTGAGGAAGCCTAGGATTTCCTTCTTTCTGAGCTCCCTAGACTTTGAGACCCAGAGTCGGGGAGAAGCCCTAAGGAGTTCACTCCCATCTTGAGCTCTTATCATGGGCTAGGGCAGGACTCCAGGGAGAGGGATACAGGGCACCATATGGACCAGAACACCACTAATGAAGGACTTGGCAGAGAAGTGGGTTTCTCCTGGCAATGATATCAAACATGGGGCCCAGGGAGCATGCAGGGTGTAGTTGACCAAATCCTCCTTTTGTGTTTATGAAACACTGACGTCTGACCCAATTAAATAAATAAATATTCCAATTACGAGAGGACAATCGAGTGTCTGAAGGTCTGATCATGCTCTGTTTTATAGTTTGGTGAACTGAAGTTTTCCACAAGTGCTTGGGCAGTCATTGAATGGGAGCAGCTAATATGTTATAGCCCTTCATGGCCCACCAGTTCTCTTACTTGAGCCCTCATTAATAGACAGGCTCTGTTTTTGGTGCAAGTTAAAGAAGTACATAAGAATAAAGTGATAAGCACCAAATGCAAGCTCATGCAGAGTCTTTCCAAATATCAACTCTAGACCCAGAATCTGGGGGCATAATTCATTTTCTCTTCACACCTCCCACCCCTGGCCCTTCCACCATATCCCCCACTCCCCACCTGCTCCCCCCCTACTTCACCCTAGAGGCAATTCAACTTTCATGCTGCAGCTGGGACACAAAATCCAGGCTCTCCCGCATTTCAGGGGTGAATGACTGATGTCTTATCCATTAACACTTCTCTCACGCCCGAAAAAATAAAGGAAAATAATAGGGCCTATCTCGGAGCGAAGAGAAAGATTGAAGGTGATAGAACACAGTCTTATTTTTCACTTATACCTCAGATCAGTTAGACTGAAAGATAGATTCAATTTTCTTGTCGTAGAGGAAAAATATATTATGTCTCTGTGTGGGTGAGTGAATCCCAGGACTGGAAAACCGCAGGCTTATTATCGCCATTAAAGTCACAGTGACACGCAGGGCCTTCTCTGTGCTCCAAAGGTGTCTGCGTTTTCACATTTTAGATGAATCCCAAGCTACTGGGTCTTGTCTTCACGTTCACTTTATAGACTCCCCATGGAGCTCTCAGCCCCCATCTTTCTCCAAGATCCTGCTCTCCATCACTGAGTCTACTTCCCTCTTTGTGTGTGTGTGTGTGTGTGCGTGCATGTACTTTTGCAATTTGCCTCCTTCTGTGTGTGTCCCTGCCTGTCTCAGCCTAGCCCAGCTGCAAGGACTGACACCTCCAACCTGCATCTCCACCCTCAGCTCTCCACTGCTGGGAGGCCTTGGCTCTTGCTGATCCAGCCCCTGAGTGCCAGCCTTCCCTCTGCAATCTTGTTTCTTTGTTGGTACAGGGGCCATGTAACAAACCTTGGAGAGCTTGGCTGGGGCCCTGACAACCTGCTTGGCCCTGATTCTCACCTGGTGGCCTCTCTCTCTCTTTCCCCTGTCTGGTGGCTGAAGTCTCTTCAACCTGCCAGAAGTGGCACCTCATGCCTGGCTGTAAGAAACATTTCTACACCCTCTTCTTCCTCATCTGAAAGACTGGACTTCACTGATATCCACAGGGACTGGGGTTTATCCTGCTCCTGGGTGCTGGAGAAGTCATCTGCTGTCTCCCCTGCGGGGGCTAAGCTGATCCATAGCCTTGCTGCCTCCCAGATTACTCCCCTCTTCCTACTATGCTACTGCTGAGGTCCCAGCACACGTTAGGATTAGACCACAAGGCATATCCTCCTCTGCATCATCTCCCAGTCCCTGTTCCTTCCCCTCTATCTTCTGGCTATTCTGGTTATGTCTCTAATCAGATCAGGTTGACGGAGAGGAAGTTCTTAGGTGAGTAGGTAGGTCTGTGGATGGGATAAGGGCACATTAACTGTAGTTAGAAGATAAATGGGAGAGATGTAATAGGTTGGTTTCCCCTCTTTCTGGTATTTCTGCCTATTAAAGGTTAGGGTGTCTGGGTCTGTTCATATGAAAGGCTGACTGAGAGTGCTTGTGATGGGCTTATGGTTGAAAGATGGGGAAGAATGAAAATGGTTCTTACACTTTTTTCCACTGATTGAAACTGTCAGTTTGTTATTCACTCTTTCTTTTTATGTATTACTTTTTATCCCTGTTACTTTCATGGTATTTTTCCATATCGAGGAGCCCTGGTATAAAGACTGATCCTACCTAAACGTCGTACCTACATGCAAAGAGGTTGTCTCTACAACTCCTTGTAGAAAGTAAATCTGATGAAGAAAGGTGGTCATGAACGCCCAGGAGAGGGACAAGAGGGCTGTCTCACAATAGTGGAACAATCTGTGTGTGTGTGTGTGTGTGTGTGTAAGGGCTGGGAGCCCATGGGTTGGCCCAGTGGATACCCTATACTCCCTTTTAAGATCAAAGGGTATCTTCTACCCCAGCTGCTATAGCAGCAGCTCATGTCTCAGTTATGTGTAAGTTCTTTATGGCAGTTTTTGGAGTGCATTTAATGTTGGGACCATTACTGAAATTTTGGTACTAATAAAAGCTTGGTACTAATAAATAAAAATAAAAGTTGGTGCTAATAAAGGCCTAGTACCAACAAAGATCAGCCACACCTTCACGAAGTACCATCTAAGTGTGTTAAAACTTTGTACAACATTAATTTAAAAGAGATGAAGCTAGTAAGAAAACGGAAGGTGGGGTATTTTAAAATGCACTAGGTTTCAGTTTAAGAATAGTTGAGGCAAAATGAAGTTATTGCCAATGTTTTATGGCAGAGGCCCTTCAATGAAGGCCATACGGCAGGCTTACTTGTAGCCAGCACTCCCAGATTTCTTGACCACAGTCTAACCCTTTGGGTAGCTCCCAGAATGCCTGTACAAATGTTGTTGGCCCCAGGGTAATTTTACTGTCAGGATCTGTATAATCTTTCCCCCAGTGTAGTTATCTTTTCCCTCTCCTTAGAGGACAAGAACTTTACCTTAGTATCATCTTTAGATAATTAATATCTCAGACATATTAACAGAAAGATTGCCTTCCTCATAGGCTGTGCCTGAGAGGACACATTCCTGGTCAAGTATAAACTTTCTCAAAAGATCTATGCAAGTACAATCCTAATGTGTGAGACCTGCTTTCTCACCAGGAATTCTAATTGCTAGTAGAGATTGTGGGGCTGTCACAGCCCTTGGCAGCCAGGCAGTTACTGGGTGGTGATTCGCAAACAAGGCTAAGAGGAATGATGCTAAGGAGGGTATTCTAGCTCCTTCTTCCCTGGTGGGAGTTAGCTAGACACCCATTCTTGTTCTGGGCCTCCACTGGCTGCTGATCTGATGCTGTGGCATTTAACCTCTTTCCTGAATAGATGGGCTGAATTCCCACTTGTACTACTGAGGCAGCAGAGAATGTAATCACTGACCTAGGGCTTCTTCCCCAATCCCTTTTGCTCCCTGGCCTCTTTCTTAATCCTTAAGGGGCGGCTAAAGTCAAATCTACAGATTATCATCATGTTTCTTGGCTCAAAGGCAGAAATAAATGGAAATCCCCTCTTAATTTCTTGTACAACCCTGAGCACTATGACCCGGGAACCAGACTCAGGTGTTTGGCTATTGATTAAGATGAGATTCACCCTAACCTGGGCAGAGCAAACAAACCTTGAGACTGACCCAGCATTAACTTGTTTCACTGCTGGTTCCTATCTTGTGGGAACAAAGATCCAAAGATTGGAGGTGGAGCAGAAACAGAATGGAGATGATGTGAAGGCAGCAGCCCCCTACTCAACCGTGTCGTCTTATGTGAGTTAGGAGCCTGCCAGAGGAGGAATGAGGATGCTGGGTAAATCCCACCTCCTTCCCCAGGCTGCCTAGGAAGGACCCTGATGCTTCTTGAGGAATTCAACACTTATTTCCCATAGCAACCAGACAGCAGGGATAATTTAAGATATGAATAATAACTGAAAAACATTAGAAATTTTAGGTGATTTCAACTTTCTCCCTAATTGGATCCCTCTCCCCCGCCCCAATGCACCAAACTAGGGTTGTTTATAGAACACACTTGTTCCACCTTTTGCTTTTGTGCTGTGAAATGCTAGTCTAGATCAGCGGCTGGAGGGAGGCTGTTTGAGGATAAGACAAAGCCTGCTGCTGCTGCTGCTGCTGCTGCTGCTGCTAAGTCGCTTCAGTCGTGTCCGACTCTGTGTGACCCCATAGACGGCAGCCCGCCAGGCTCCCCTGTCCCTGGGATTCTCCAGGCAAGAACACTGGAGTGGGGTGCCATTGCCTTCTCAAGACAAAGCCTAGAGTTGGGTTTCTCAGCCTTGGTACTGTTGACATTCCTGGTTGTGAAGGGGCTGTCCTGTGCATTGTAGGATGTTTAGGAACATCCTTGGATTCTAACCCTTGGATGCCAGTAGCACTCTGTATCTCCAGGTGTGATATGATAATGAGTGGGATTGGGTGGGTAGTCCCTGGATGAGAACCACTGGCTGAGAAAATCCTCCAAGTGATTGAGTTCCTGATCAATCTCCTTTTTCCTTTCCTTGCTCTCTTCCAAATTACGTGGAGTCATTTTTAAATACTATGATTGAGTCAAGGGAATTGCATGGCATATCTGAAAAAACCTATGGATACAGTCTAACTGCAGTTCATGGAAAGGGAATAGGATCTGAAGTCAGAAAACCCAAAGTCAAGTCCCTACTGGTGTGATGGAGTAAATTGGGAGCACATTTTCCCTGCCTTCAAGTTCCCTTCCCTAAGCATTTCTTAGCATGGGTGAAATCTAGGAATCTGAAAACATCTGTTGTGCCATGCTTAGTCACTCAATCATGTTCAACTCTTTGCAACCCAATGGACTGTAGCCCACCAGGCTCCTCTATCCATGGGGATTCTCCAGGTAAGACTACTGGAGTGGGTTGCCATGCCCTCCTCCAGGGGATCTTCCGAACCCAGGGATCAAACCTAGGTCTCCTGCATTGCAGGCAAATTCTTTACCATCTGTGCTACCAGGGAATCTGAAAACATTTGTTAGGGGAACTGAAATTTTCATCCCCAATGGCCCAAAGAGATATTCTCAGCCCAAGTGGTTGTCCTATACATGTCCAAGGCAGCCCAGAATGGAGTAAAGTTCACTGTGTAATCACACAATCATTTCTTAAGGGTGTGGTCAAAGCCATGTGAACAGGTGGAACATGCTTTACTTATGAGAGGCTAAATCTTAGACAATAATAACATTCATAGTACATTTCATAACTGAAGAAGAAAATGACATTAGTCCATTGGTAGGGAGTGTGGTGTGTGGATATCTCCTATCGTCCCCCAGTAAGGGAAACTCAGTGAAGGGATCAGAGTCCTTTGAGAGCTGGTTAAAGGGTCCCTGCTCTTTTCTTGTGTGGGTAGGGGTGGAACTTGCTGAGGGAGGTGGTAGGGAGGTTGGATTAAACAGGAGCTGCAGGAAGAGGCCACAAGAGGACTGAAAAGACACAGGGATGTTATGGATGCAAGGGAACGCTCTCTCCTCCACCCACTATGGAGGACACAAAGGAAGGAGTTTCGGGTCACCCCTCTCTGAATTGCTTATCTGACCCACAAGAAACTGCTTGCACCTCCAGGGTTGGTCTAAGGAGGCAGACCTGGCAATACCAGGGAAGGGACAGTCTCTTTCCATGAGAGACTGGCACAGGTGCTGTCAATATGGGGCTGAGATGATGGTCCCCAGGCCTCTCCTTGGAGAAGGCAATGGCACCCCTCTCCAGCACTCTTGCCTGGAAAATCCCATGGACGGAGGAGCCTGGTGGGCTGCAGTCCATGGGGTCGCTAAGAGTCGGACATGACTGAGTGACTTCCCTTTCACTTTTTACTTTCATGCATTGGAGAAGGAAATGGCAACCCACTCCAGTGTTCTTGCCTGGAGAATCCCAGGGATGGGAGAGCCTAGTGGGCTGCCATCTCTGGGGTCGCACAGAGTTGGACATGACTGAAGCGACTTAGCAGTAGCAGCAGCAGCAGGCCTCTCCTTGTAGATGCCTCTCTGAGAGGCCTGAGACCAGCGCTTCCCATCTGCCCTTTGTTTAATTTTCTCTAGTAACACTCAGCCTTTTCTGACTTTTGGAATCTTTTTCCCACTGTAACCTAAGCCTATGCTGGCTGAGATTTTTGACTATAATGTTCACTTATGGTTACACAGTGTCTTGAACAGCACATGGCATATAATGAGTATTTTTTTAAAGGACATTCTTCCCTGAAACACAGAAAAAGAACCCTGCTACACCCAGGTTACATATATAATAAGCTGTGCAACATTTGGCAAGCTACGCAACCTTTCTGAGCCTTAGTTTTTTTCATCAATCAAGTGGAATTAATAGAAACATTTATCTTACAGAATTGTTTAAAGGATCTGTAATGGCAGCTCTTCCCAAGGTGAATTACTACTACTTTCACAGTCTTTGTAAAGCGTCTGGAATGCTACACGTGCTATTAGAAATTTCCTGGAACTTTAAAGCATTTCAGAGCCAAGGACTCCAAAAATGTAGAAGCAGGGACCAAACCTTCTGGAAGACTGTGTTCTATAGAACTCCCAACTGGTCACTAGAGTATACAGAAAGTAAAAGTGAAAGTCACTCAGTTGTGTCTGACTCTTTGTGACCCCATGGACTATACAGTCCATGGAATTCTCCAGGCCAGAATACTGGAGTGGGTAGCCTCTCCCTTCTCCAGGGGATCTTCCAAACCCAGGGATTGAACCCAGGTCTCCCACATTGTACGCAGATTCTTTACCAGCTGAACCATCAGGGAATCCCAAGAACACTGGAATGGGTAGCCTATCCCATCTCCAGCAGATCTTCCTGACTCAGGAATTGAACCAGGGTCTCCTGCATTGCAGGGGGATTCCTTGTCAGCTGAGCTACCAGGGAAGATTCAGGGTGCACAGAATCCATTAGAATTCTGGCCACCAGGGGGCACTCACCACTGAGGTCTGGAGAAATCCTTCCCTTGGACTTGTTTGTCCCCTTTCTGTCTCTTGTTTGGACTTCGCTGGCTTGCTCTGTGTTCTGTATCTCACCTTCAGCGAAGGAGTTTCCTTATTTAAACTCGTACCTTTCAATTTGTCCAAATTCTTTACTAACTGTGTCTGCCCTGTCTGACTTTGATATGGTTCTGGCCACCTTTGGATACTGACCTTTAGATCCTGTACCCGGGTACTCTCTCCTTGATTTGTTCTGGTGACATTTTAGGTGTATTCTTATATAATTGAGCTACATATATTTGAACTATGAATACACTGACATTGTTAAAGAGTAAAAGAATCTCTGATACCAAGAGGATGATATCTGTCATGCAAATGATCCCAGAGAAATCTTCCATCTGGTAAGCCGTATAAAATAACATGACTGCCGTTTGGCAGGTGGGAATTTAGATACTGCAGAGTCTGCATGACCTTGGAGTACAATTTCTCAGGAGTGGTCATTGCTGGGAGAGGATCAATATGCCTGTTGGCAAAAGAAACAGAAAATATCTTAGTAGGCTATAGGGATAAATGCATGCAAATACACTTCCCTGCCCCTGACACACACACTCTCTCTCACACACACACTGAATATTTATTTGCAAAATATTTCTGACTTTGGGACTCCCTTGTGATTAGGAGGGCCACTGACAGGTCTGGCCTACGCGTTGTGAGCAGAAATGACATTTGCCATGTTGTATGAGAGCCTCTAGGATGTTCTAGAAGGCAGCTGCTCCACCAATGAGTACTGGAACAGAGCTCCATGGTGATCCCTGATGGGCAATGTAGTGTGAGTGAGTAAATATTTATTGTGTTATGCTATTAAGATTTTAGGGGCTATTTGTTCCTGCAGTATAATGTCACTGACTCTGACTATTGCACACAGTTAATGGAATCAAAGAAGCCTGGTACTGCTTATTATTTTTTGGTGCTTTGAGATCTGCAACTTGGCCTTTAAAATTTTTCACCTATGCCATAGTCAGGGAAACAGACTTTCACTGCAAAATGAAGTGACATTATGTGTGCACACTACATCCTTCCTTTCTGCACTAAACGTGAACTTTCATGAATTTCCTGATCGGCTGCTATTCCAGGCTGCACCCCTGCAACAATATCTGTCAGCAGACAATTCAGGTTTTCATCACTGCCTTTCTCTATGTGGTAGTGCTCATGCTATACAGAGGAAATTTAAAATTTTATTCTTATCTTTTTGTTCCATATAAGTTAGTGAAAACAGAAAATGAAAGTACTGAAAGTAGTTGTAAGAGCATGGTCCTAAAATCAAAGAATTTAAGACGAAGATGTAAATCATAAGTGAATTAAAAGTAGCAAATCTTTAGCTTCAATCAGACATTTATTGAATTTCATTTGTCTTGGAAAAGAGCAAAGAACAAAGATAAGAAATATAAAAAATACTAGAAATAAATCATTGAAAATCTCATTTAAATCTCCCTTCTTTTCTTTGTTTATCTCTCTCTCTCTCTCTTTTTTTTGTTATGTTTAAAAGGCAAGGTACAAATAGGGATTCTAGAACATTTTTTGGATTTAATATATAAGCCTACTATTATTCACTTTTTGCACAACTGAGTTTTGTACAAGCCCTAAGTACACATCAGATTTGACTTAAGACACTAACCTGCATTAACCTGGGAGAGAATATAGAATTTTCTGATTTTCATCTACTCTTTTGGCTTTAAACTGCCTGTTGTTAATCTAAATGGAATCATGTTCTCTAAATTCTTGAAATTTTAGATTTACCTAATGATCCTGCCTATGGATTGAATAGCATCCCTCAGACTGTGACCTCATTTGAAAACAGGGTCTCTGCAGATATAATCAATTGAGATGAGATCATACTGGATTAGGATGAGCCTTAAATACAAGCATTAGGGTTTTTTAAGAAGAGGAGAGACACAGACGTAGGGAAGAAGGCCATGTGATGCTGGAAGTGGAGACTGGAGTGATGCTGCCACAAGCCAAGGAATGTTGAGGATTGCAGGGAGCCACCCGAAGGATGAAAAGACAAAGAAGGACTTTCCATGGGCACTTCAAAAGGAACCTGGCCCTTCCCACACCTTGATTTTGGACCTTTAGCCTCCAGCACTGTGAGGGAATGTCTCCTTTGTTTGAAGTTACCCAGGTTGAGGTATTTTGTCACTGCCACCCTAAGGCGTTGAATGCAGATTCTAAGCCAGAAAAAGTAAGTTCATGACTCACAGGTTGGACCAGACATAAGAGACGTGGAAAGAGGGAATAGAAAGAAGTCCCGGGAGGGAGGAGGGTTCAGGATGGGAAACACGTGTATACCTGTGGTGGATTCATGTTGATGTATGGCAAAACCAACACAATTTTGTAAAGTAATTAACCTCCAATTAAAATAAATAAATTTATATTAAAAAAAAGAAAAACTAAAAAAAAAAAAAAAAAAGAAGTCCCTGGGGTATTCACTATTGTCACTTTTAAGGGACCTGCTCCTAAATGGATATCGGTGTTGTCATTTTGGAAGGAATTTTTCAAAATGTATCAAAATTTGAAGTTGTCTTAACTATTAACCTTGGTTGACATTTCTCTTTTGGGAAATTGTCCTTTAATAACGTTTTCACAAATGTGCAAAAGTGTACATACAAATATTACAGCATTTCTTGGAATAGAATTAAATTGGAATAAACTAAAGAGTCTGGCTACCTAAATTATAGTACACCCATGCAGCCATTCAAAGGAATGAAGTAACTAGATAAAGGTGATGGTTGCAGAACATTCTGAATGTACGCAATGCTACTGAATCATTCACTTTAAAATGGTTAATTTTACAATATGTGAATTTCATCGCAATAAAACATTTTTTAAAAAGAATAATCTAAATGTATCAACATGGGAAAGACTGCTGAAAAGTATTGTTGATCAAAAAGAACAAATTGCAGAGCACTAAGCATAATAATATTTCATTTCAATGAATATTAATCACCCTGTAAGTTAGAATTTGAATAGAAAAAAAATCTGGATGCAAATACAGGAAGCTGTCTCTATTGGTTAGCTCAGAGCAGGCTTGAGGGGGCTGGTAGGGAGTGACTCTGGCGTAACTCTCCCTTCCTAAACCCTGTATTATTTGAACTTCTTACAACAGATGTTATTTTGTGATCAGAGAAACAATCCAAATGAAAGGGGTCTTCATATTATTTTATTCTTTCTAAAATAAGAGATAAAACTAAGTTTTGATGGGAGGGGCAGAAAATATTGTCATTTCCGCTCTACCTATTTCTCTTAGCCAAATAAAACTTTCGCACTGTTGCTATCCCAAGGGTGGCAGGCTGACCATCGTGTGAGGGTCACATGGGCCAGTTTGTGACAAGCAGCATGTCCCCATCCAGAGGAAAAGGTGGAGCAAGTCTGATGTTTGGGGTGTTTGTTGCGGTTGGTGTATATGCTTCTACACTAGGTAATGAGTTCCCTGGACTTTGTGATAAAGAGATAGGAGGAAAGGGAAAAAGATGCCCATTTTACAAAACCCCAGCATGTAGAATAAAATTCTATATTTATGGTTTTTATTACTTTGGGAAAAATTATATGGTTTTTAGAACAAAAAGACTCTGTAACCTACAAAAAAATGTACTCAGAAGGATTTGAGAATAGGTTGCCTACCTACTAGGGAAAAAAGACTGGTAACCAGGCTTGATTTGCAGATGTCCAACAGCACTAGAAGGACCTCAGTGTGTGGAGGGGATCTGGGCTGCCCTCTGGGCTTGTTCAGACCAGGAGAATCCACCCAGAGTAACCAGGTTTTACCTTCACTGTGTGTCTGGAGTGCAACAGCAGGGGTGAAACAAAGCAAGTTGGAGTCTGTGTCCTGTCTTCTGTCAATGGTAAAGCTAGCATGCACACCTATTAACTTTTGCCTTGGCAGCTCAGGTTTTGTTTTTTCTGCTGATACAACAGCAGTTTGGCACAGAGCAGTTATGCTGAGCTAAGCCTCTCCTACCACCTAAAAGCAAGATGAGTTAAGAGGGAGGAAAGTCTCCCAAACTCCCTCCTTAATGATTCTTTTTTAGTCAGAGACACAACCCTGATGATAAACAAAGAATCTCAGCTAATTTGTATTATGAAAGTAAGCAAGCTTAACCAAAATGGTTTGGAGTCAGAACAGAAGCCATGATGCTTCTGGAGAAGCATCACGAGACTGCTGGAGCAGTCTCCAGTCATCTTTGCTACATCATGTACACCTAGACAATTTACATGTGTGCATTGCTAGGTATGCCCTGCCATGAGCATGGCAAGCTCAGGCAAGTTCAGAAGGGTCTGAGTGGCAGATGGTGGGTCACCTCTTCTGAATGCCATACAAGGTCCCTATGACTCTGTATCTGAAAAATTCTCAATTTTTACCTGTGTACTCTTTCTCCCCTCACTGCAGATGGTGACTGCAGCCATGAAATAAAAAGACACTTACTCCTTGGAAGAAAAGTTATGACCAACCTAGATAGTATATTCAAAAGCAGAGACGTTACTTTGCCAACAAAGGTCCGTCTAGTCAAGGCTATGGTTTTTCCTGTGGTCATGTATGGATGTGAGAGTTGGACTGTGAAGAAGGCTGAGCGCCGAAGAATTGATGCTTTGGAACTGTGGTGTTGGAGAAGACTCTTGAGAGTCCCTTGGACTGCAAGGAGATCCAACCAGTCCATTCTGAAGGAGATCAGCCCTGGGATTTCTTTGGAAGGAATGATGCTAAAGCTGAAACTCCAGTACTTTGGCCACCTCATGCGAAGAGTTGACTCATTGGAAAAGACTCTGATGCTGGGAGGGATTGGGGGCAGGAGGAGAAGGGGACGACAGAGGATGAGATGGCTGGATGGCATCACTGACTTGATGGACGCCTCTGAGTGAACTCCGGGAGTTGGTGATGGACAGGGAGGCCTGGCGGGCTACGATTCACGGGGTCGCAAAGAGTCAGACATGACTGAGCAACTGAACTGAACTGAGTACTAGCATTTTAGTGATCAAAGAGTTCCAGTGGTTTGGGGAACACCTCCCAGGCCTTGTGGGCATGCTAAGTCACTTTAGCCGTGTCTCACTCTTTGCGATGCTATGGTCTGTAGCCCGCCAGACTCCTCTGTCCATGGGATTCTCCAGGCAAGAATACTGGAGTGGGTTGCCATGCTCTTCTCCAGGGGATCTTCCCAACCCAGGGATCGAACTCGCATCTCAGGTCTCCTACACTGGCAGGCAGATTCTTTACCACTAGCGCCACCTGTTGTCAAAGACTGACTGGGCTGAGCTGAAACTTTTAACCTCTTCCCCAGGATGCTCTGGAGCCCATGTTTGCCTGCCACTGCGGTGCCTGCATCCTTCCCCACCCACTGGTGAGCTCACACCAGTCACTCGTGGAGAGGTAAGGGGTTGCGGGGACAGAGCTTAGAGGAGAAATATGAAAACCAGATTGAGAGACATGACGCTCATGCCAAGAAAATAATGAAAGAGAAAATGGTGCCCAGCACATGCTCTTACACGTCAGGACCACAGGGGCGGGCTTGGAATAGACGATGAGCCTTGCCTTTGGGGTGGCTCAGACTCTGTCCTCATCCTAATGAATTGTGCCCGATCATGCAAAATAAGCCTCATGACTTGGGTGCAGGGCCAGCCACCATCATTTCATTAGCCTGGCAGGTGTTTCAGCCAGATTGCACCTGGTTGGTGGCAGGTGTGCCCCTTCTTGAGGAAGAAGGCAAACAGATTCTGTAGAAAACATTGCCCAGAATCACAGCAAGAGCCCAGAGACTTGTTGTGGTTGAGTGTTCAGATTTCACCCACAGCTAGCTTTTGTGCTTTTGAAACATCCAGGTAAGAGAGGGCTTCCCAGGTGCTAGTGGTAAAGAATCTACCTGCCAATACAGGGGATGCCAGGGACACAGTTTCAGTCCCTGGGTCAGGAAGATCCCCTGGAGTAGGGAATGGCAACCTACTCCAGTATTCTTGCCTGGAAAATTGAGGCAGCCCTTTTTTCCAGGCCCGCCAGTTGTAACCACATTATTGACTTACCACCCAAACTCTTTGAAGAGGCCTCTTGACATAGACGGAGAATGGGGTGGGGACTCACTGGGCCCGCATTACCTGATGCATAGAGGTCCTGGGGCCCTTAAAAGAGTATGTGGTCTGGAACATCCTGGCTGGTTGAGAAACTCCTTGGCCACCCCACTTCCACTGAGGAGGCTGGGAGAGAAAATTCCTCTGAGCAAGAGTTCTTTCCCTTCCCTTCTCTATTGGTTTTCTACCCTTGATTGGATGGAATGGATTGTTTTCTGGCAGCTGAACTCCTAGGAGTCTGTTATTTATCAGCACCTTGGCTGCTTCCTCTTAATGCAATGCTGACCAGCTGTCCTGGATGACATCTGAAACAATGGCACTGCAGAAAAATGCTTGGGAGCTGGCGACACAGACGACCTCTGTAGGGTGGCCTTGGCTCTCTCCATTAGGTAAAAGATATTTAGTTTATAATTTCTAGGTCCACTCTAAAACATGGAACTAAATCCATTTCTGTGGCTAGTGTTATGTGCTTATATATATATATGTAGCTCTCTCTCTCTCTATATATATATTTATCACATTTCCAGTAATTATGATATTCTTTTCAGTGATGTCATGTTGGGATATTGGGGAAGGTTTGTAATCACCCTTTATGAACTGAGGGTCTTGAGGCCACTCTCATTTCTCAGTACTCCTATTGCTACCCAGCTGCTGTAGTTCACTCATACTGGCCCTATTTCCAGGAATTTTTTCTGTATCACTCACATTCTGCAGTTTTTGAAGGCAATGATAGCAAAAGCCCAAGTAACCTGGGTTAGTTTAAGCCCAATCAAATAGAGTTACAATGACAAAGCTAAGTTTGTCTACTTTACCTTTTTTCTCAAATTCCTGATGCTAAAAGCTATTTTGCAATCCTGACCTTCATTCATTTAACAAGTACTTATTACCTACAAGAGTTTAAATAATAGAGAAAGAAGCAGAGAACTAGCATCTTTGTTTAAAAAAGAAAGAAAGAAAAGAAAAAAGTCAAGCAAATATCCTAGAAGTTTTTTCAGGACGAACTTATTATGCAATTTGTTGCTGGCTTGAGCTTTTTATGAAATCACTTTGCTCATTTGGGGTAATCTCTTCCACCTTGATGTTCTGGCAGATGGGAAGTATAGTTGCCATCTGTCTTTATTTTTCTAACCCCTCCACAGGACGTTGCAAAATGGGCACCATAGGGACACCCCACACAGCCAACTCCATTCTTTCACCCAAATGCTTGCTGTTTATTTGCCCAGACCCCCGGGGGGAAAAAGGCTGGCATAGATCTCTGGCTGATGTCTACCTGCCCTTTAGCTCCTTGGAAAAGGAAGAGCAGGGCCAGGCTGGAGGGACCTCTGCATGTGCAGCTTCTGCTGAAAACATGCAGTTTCAGGGATTTGGGGCTCTTGAACTAAACGTCTTTCTGCAGGTGTTTTTTTGACTCAGTATAACCAGCTTGTTCTCTGTCCCCTCCCGGGGGATAGGATCCAGAGATTGGAGGGGCACTGGCTGATCTGACCATAGGTTTTGTTCTTTGATGGGACTGGGGGCTGACGCTCATTGCTTTACCTTTATAAGCTCTTTGAGGTCAGGGATGGTGGCCTCTTTGCCACTGTATCCTAGAGCCAGGCACAGAGCTTGGCACATCGTAAGTGGTCAATACATACTTTTAAAAGCATGTGCATAAAAGAAAGCAAATGAGACAAGTATGGACTGTAGAAACAACACAGAATTTAGCCAGAGAACCTTGTTGGGCTCTCATCTTTGCTCCTCACTATGGAAGTAAGTTTCTTAATAATCTTGCTGAATGGTTTCCTCATCTGTAAAAAGGCGCAATAGCACTTGCCTCTTAGGGCTGCTGTGGGGATGAGATGATGCAGAGAGTGGTGTGGCTCTTGGCTCATGGAAGGTTTTGGGGGTGTTTGCCATTTACTGGAGAGTACCAGGTGGCTGATCACAGAGCTAACTTGGGTCCCCAGAATGTAGCCTTGGCAGACTTGGGATTCTGGGGAGAGTGGTAAACCAGCCTAGGGGCTGCCAAGGCAGGGCACATGAGTATCTCTGGGTTGCAGCATGGAATCTCCTGCCCTGAACTCACTTCACTGATTAGGCCTACACCTCCTTCACCAGAAGGGTTCTGAGGCTCTCATGGAGGTATCCATGAGGGCAAACACAATTTCATAATATTCAACCATGTTTTTAGCACAAACTTAAAAAGCTCTTGGTGAGCAAAGTATAGAAAAACAAAAGGTGGGCAGTGAGCAGGGTGGCCTGCTTCTAGTACCTCTTGGGTTTGAGTCCAGCTCTGCCATCCGTCACTAATTAGACGAGTCATGTCACCTCTCTTGGCTTTGCTTCTAGGTTTTCCAAAATGATGCGTGGGTGGCTACTGGGGAGTTGTTTTAGATCTGATCTCACCTTTTTTTTTTCTTTTTGGCCATGATCACAGGACAGATGGCATTCACATGTGCGGCATATTCTTAGGGGTATGCACAGACTTTGAGAAGCCTTCCAAAATGTTGTGGGGGAACGAAGGCATTCAACATTTTGAAATCACTACTGATATTAGCAGTTTAGCAAAACCACTTTCTTACTATGGGCCATGGGCACAAATAGGATTGGCTGTGAATCATGTGTAGGTTTCTTTGCAAAGCTCTAAGTCTATGCTATCTCAGCCACACGAGTAAGTAAATCAGAAGACGAGTGAGGAAGCTGTTCTTATGGGATAGCTGTGATTTTGCTTTATTTCAAAAGTCACGCTTCTCAGTCTTGGATTTTGGCTAGCAGCAGCATATTTCTTGTGATGTAATTCAGAGTTGATCATGACACACCCATTTGTTGTGAAGCAGAGCAAAGAATTAATGGGATCAGATATTTTTCAAAGGGTCTTTCAGATTTCTAGGTTGATTCTATTGAGTCGACATGTGTCCAGGACTTGTTAAGATAGGGAAGTAGGCTACTATAATGGAGTGGAGATGAGGGGAAGCTCAAAGAACCTTCCAAACATTTTTAGTAACTCACCCACTGCAGACATCATTTCCAATCATGGCATATATGACAATGGCTGGATAATCCAACAGCTGGTTCCTAGATAAACTGAGAAGCCATAGATGGAATTTGAAAAACGAACACTTGGAAACCTAGCTTTGGAACCAACCAACATGTGAAAGAATCTTCAAATGGCCATCCTCTGGGTAACTTTTTGCCATTTTTCTTTCATTCTAGTGTCTCCATTCCCACTTCCCCTCTTCTCTATAATCTTTAACCCACTTCTCCATTAGGAAAAGACCACATAAATACATACCTACATTTAGAGTAGGCTGAAGTCTCCAGTAGGGGGACACGCTACCATCTTTCACAGTAGTTGTCATCAGTAAACCCAGATCAGTTTCCTGAGGTACTTACGTCCAGATGTGTAGGACTTTATGACATTACGACAGCTGTGGACATAGCCAACTTTGAAAAATCAAGGGTTTCTCAAGCTTCCTATTTTGGACACCCCAGGCCCTTGCTAATGAATTTTAAGTCAAATATGAGCCAAAACTTGTTTTCTCATTCATAAAGCAGGAATAAGAAACAGTCTTTTTTTTTTGTCTCATTCAGATACTTGGGTCAGACCGAAGTTTTATCCACTTTGTATACATTTTTATGATCCTTTTGAAAGTATACATGTAAATTAACCACATCCTGTGGTCACTGGCCCAAGAAGTGAAAATTTCCCACTGTTTGGAAAGTGACTAACAAGTTATGGATGTTCAGTATAAGTGGCTACTGGATAGTAACAGAGAGGTTTTTTTTTTTTTATAATTTTTCAAAATAGAAACCCAACCTAAAAACAACTTATATCCCTCCCTTTTCCACTTACCTTTCTATAAATCTCTCCAGGTTTTGGGAGGATGCACCTGAATAGTTAAAATTGAGAAAATAATTAAAGTTAGTAAATTCAAGTCAGCACTATCAGTATGAGAATTTGACTGATTGACGGAAATCATGGAAGAACCATCATTGTATGGTCAAAGGTCATCCAAACCATCATACTGATGGGAATGACTTCATCCTACGACTTTCTTAATGGGCCTTCTGTTTACTTGGCATTATATTAACATAATCCTAACATTTTTGGATTCACAGGTTTCAAGACATTTACTGAGCATGAATGGGTACACTTTCTAATAGATGTGAGAAAAAAGTACAGATCTATCAGCAGAGACAGAAACTATTCCAAGATTAAAGAATGAGTTAGGGAATGAGTTCAGTTCAGTTCAGTCGCTCAGTCGTGTCCGACTCTTTGCGACCCCGTGAATCGCAGCACGCCAGGCCTCCCTGTGAATCACCAACTCCCGGAGTTCACTCAGACTCACGTCCATCAAGTCAGTGATGCCATCCAGCCATCTCATCCTCTGTCGTCCCCTTCTCCTCCTGCCCCCAATCCCTCCCAGCATCAGAGTCTTTTCCAATGAGTCAACTCTTCGCATGAGGTGGCCAAAGTGCTGGAGTTTCAGCTTTAGCATCATTCCTTCCAAAGAAATCCCAGGGCTGATCTCCTTCAGAATGGACTGGTTGGATCTCCGTGCAGTCCAAGGGACTCTCAAGAGTCTTCTCCAACACCACAGTTCAAAAGCATCAATTCTTCAGCGCTCAGCCTTCTTCACAGTCCAACTCTCACATCCATACATGACCACAGGAAAAACCATAGCCTTAACTAGACAGACCTTAGTCGGCAAAGTAATGTCTCTGCTTTTGAATATGCTATCTAGGTTGCTCATAACTTTTGAGTAAGAGGGGCAGTAAAAAGGATTATTCAAGAACTGCACATCTCCCTGGAAACCCCATTTAATAGCCTGCTGGTGTTCCCGCTCATTCCTGAGACTCCTCCTAACTGGCTGGCCTGTGCGAGTCAGATTGTAGAGCTGATGTATTTAAGCTCCTGTAGTGACACATATGACTTCCTTCCCCTACTCTAGGCACCACCAATAATGAATCTCTTATATGAAAATTGTATTTATTGAATATTCTTTTTATTGTCAACGCTCTGCTAAACACTTATTAATTCATTTCAGCCTTAGCACCACAGTACGAGGTAGCATTGTGTGTGTGTGTGTATGTGCATGTGTGTGCCCACGTGGGCGTGTGTACTTGTCTCTTGCATCTTTCATATTGGCAGGCAAATTCTTTACCACTGTGCCAGCTTGGAAGCCCTAGGCATAGTAGGTCTCCATTTTATAGAGGGGGAAACTGAGACTCACTTAAAGTGACTTTTCCAGTGCCACACAACTAATCATTTGGAGAGCTGCACTTCAAAGTCTGTCCCTTCTGTAAGGCTGAGCTCTGGCTCCCTGTGTGACATGGCTTCTCTAGGCTGGGTGCTAGAAAGAGTTCACTGTTTCAAATAAGTTCACTGTTTCTTTGTCTGTTGGAAGATAGTCTGCAGTAATGAGCGAGTAATCCTCAGGCAGGTGGTACAATTCAAGTGGCAAGGGAGATTTTCCTGTAACTTCTGGCCTTGGAAGCTTGGGGAGAAAGCCAGTGGGTTTCTTGTGGAAACAAATGGGCAAAAGGGCAGTGCACAGCTATTAGGGGCTAACTAGCCCATGTCCCCTCGAGACTGTGTGACCATGCAGGGTAGGCCTCCTTTTCCACATACAACTAGATGCAAGCTATATGTGCAGCACTGACGTTCTCCTGGCTGACTCAGGAATGTTAGCATAATAAGCGAGCATTGCTTTATTTCCCCTCTCGTTGTGGTAAAATATGCAACACATAAACATAACCATTTTAATCCTTTTTGAGTGTGCAATTCAGTGGCATTAAATACATTTGCGTTGTTATGCAACCATCATCACTGTCCTTTTCTAGAGTTTTCCCATCATACCAAATAGAGGCAGTCTCTGATAACACCACTCTACCTTCTGTTGGTATATATTGAACTATTCTGGGTACCTCAGATAGGTGGAATCATACCTTATTCATCTTTTTGTGTTGGACTTATTTCACTTAGCATGATGTTCTCAAAAGGCCTCCATTTGTAGCCTGTGTTAGAATTTCCTTACTTTTAAAGACTGAATAATTTTCCATTGTATGCACATCCCGCATTTTGTTTATCCATTCATCTGTCAATGGGCATTCGAGTTGCTTCTCCTATTTGGTTATTATGAATATGCTGCCTATGAACATCGGTGTGCAAGTATCTGTTTAGGTTCATTTAGGTTATTGAAATCATTGGACCATATGGCAATGCTACATTTAATTTATTTTAGGAATCGTCATACACTCTTTGTTTCCTTTTTGTGGTGGGGCTTCCCTGATAGCTCAGCTGGTAAAGAATCCACCTGCAATACGGGAGACCTGGGTTCTACCCCTGGGTTGGAAAGATCCCCTGGAGAAGGGAAAGGCTACCCACTCCAGTATTCTGGCCTGGAGAATTCCATGGAGTATATAGTCCATGGGGTCGCAAAGAGTCGGACCCCACTGAGCGACTCTCAGTTCAGGGCAGTATTAGATATGCACACAGACATGCAGATTAAGGGCCGTCAGTTCACCTTGGCATGGAAGCATTCATTCACCCTCTCCATTCACTTGCTGAGAACCTGCCATGTGCCTGACACATAGTAGGGAATTAACAGGTGAGCTGGACACAGCCTTTATACCCGAGGGTTACCATCTATGGGGGCAGACACATAACTGAGCACTAGAGTAAGGTTGAGTGCAGATCCAAACCAGAAAACTCAATGTGATTTGAGCCTATTATCTCTGCTCAGAGAAGGTGCCAGGTTTTACACCACTGAGTCCTAAACATAGACTCAAAGTACTTCCGGGTGTGAGGTTGTTCCCTTTTGCTCTCAAGAGGGAAGATAAGAAGGACAGCCACTGGGAGCCTACAGTGGCTGACTCATCTCATCAGCTGGGCCCTTCATTCAGTGCCAGCTCCAGGACTCTCAACTTCCCATTTTCAGTAAGATAATAAATCAAGAGGTGTTTAATTCTCACTCTCTGATTTTTCTCTTAATGAGAAATGAAAACTCAAGCCATGAGTGGGAAAAAAAATAAAGGGCCAGGTCAGAGACTGTCAATAATTTCCCTCATTATCCAGAGTACAACTGGGAACTGAGGTGCAGAGTCCCCACAGAGGTTGAGGGAAATGGTAATGAGAACCTGTCATGGCATGCCATATGGAAAGCCCCTCCCTGGGCCCACATCCTCTGATCTCTCTGCTGCCAAGACAAAGATGGCAGGCCAATGGCAAAGGCTTGCGGTGGATTTAAAAGCAGCAATCACAAACATCCACCCAAGGAGAGAGGAAGTATGTATACTTCTTTACCCAAATGTTTATTTTCTTCTGGTGGGTGTTTGCAATAGGAGCAAAGTCTTTGCTCCAAAGTCGTTACACTTCCATGATTTCCATTTTCTTTTGGAAACTTCAGTTTTATGGGATTACATAAAGAGTTTACATAATTCCCATGTTACTTTCTTTTCTGAGCCCCTCTTTCCTGTAGTCTTGCTACACTTTCACCAGCCACATCATCATTTGGTATCTCTCTCCCTCCCAAGCTCTATTTTCTCTCTTCTCCTGTATGTAGACTTCCTCCAGGCTGCTGATTTTGTTGGTGCTACTGCTACTACTATTACAGAAAATACTTAGTAAAGCAGTTGGAGCTGAAAAATGTGAGCAGGAGAGAAAGATAGCTCCTAGCCTATGGAATGTGGCAAAACAAGAGCAGCGTTCAAAGAACTGGAGATGCCCTTAAGAGGTCCCTACCTGGTCTCTACAGTGATAGATCAGAGAAATGGAAAAGTTCTGACTACGAAATAGGGACATTTAATTTATTTGTCAAGGTAATCCAATGGAGAATCTACCTATCATCAAGAAAGGAAAGAACAGGGTCCTTATTGGCCACAAGTCTGAATTATGGCTCATCTTTTTATTTTTATTTATTTTTTTATTTTTTAAATTTTATTTATTTTTTTGTTTTGTTTTAAATTTTTATTTTTACTTTATTTTACTTTACAATACTGTATTAGTTTTGCCATACATTGACATAAAGCACTGTACATTGCAAGTAAAGAAGGGTTTCCCATGTCAGTGTTGGTTTTCCTTTCATGAGTAAATTTCAGCTTACAGTTTCACTGATGGATCAGTGTCGACTATAGCAGCAAGTGCTTCATATTCTGGACATTCAAATCAACTGGTAAAACTCTCTTAACGGTCTTCTAAACAACCTGTAATTTTTAATTCTGTGCTTGGCCAGATACTTTTGGATTTTGTGGGAAAAGGCCAGGATGGGATGATTTGAGAAAATAGCATTGAAACATGTATATTACCATATGTGAAATAGATGACCAGTCCAAGTTTGATGCATGAAACAGGACACTGAAAGTCAAGCCAGTGCACTGGGGCAACCCAGAGGGATGGGATGGGGAGGGAAGTGGGGGGAGGGGTTCGGGACGGGGGACACATGTACAGCCCTGGCTGATTTATGTCAATATGTGGCAAAAACCACCACATTTTTCTAAAGTAATTGGCTTGCAATTAAAATAAATAAAAGCAAAAGATCTAGTTCTTATATGAGAACCTGTAAAAAAGGACGGTAAGGTGCATTTTACAACCTCCGCTATACAGACTTATTGTCAGATAGTTCCAACATTTTGGCATTGACATCTGTTAGTTTTCTTTTCCCCTGCAAGTTGAGATTTTTCTGGTTCCTTATGTGCTGAGTAATTTTGGAGTTTATCCTTGGCATCTTGGATATTAAAAGACTCTGAGCCTTGTACTTTTGTCTTATTAGGCAATCCACTCAGGTTCAGGAGGCAAGTTCTACCCAGCCTTCTGGGAGGTTATGATTTCAATGTCCATTCCCCTCTCAAAGCCTCTGTAGTATTATTCTGATTAATCTCAGGTCTGTGCCACTGAGTGGGACCTAGACAACAGTCTTTGTCGAAGTTGAGTTCTCAGAGTCCTTGGTATGCAGTTAAGCATCAGATCTGCACATGTTCAGCTCAAGATTAAGCCCAGGAGTTCATACACTACTTTATGAGGTTGCTTTCCCAAGTTCCTCCCACTCTAGAAGCTCCTTGGTCCTTTCTGGTTCCTTGGGCTCCCCTCCATCGTCCTAAAGCCCCAGTTTCCACTCCCCTACTCTCATGTACACTTCTCAGAGATTAACTCATTATGCTGCTGCTGCTAAGTCGCTTCAGTCGTGTCCAACTCTGTGCGACCCCATAGATGGCAGCCCACCAAGCTCCACGGTCCCTGAGATTTTCCAGGCAGGAACACTGGAGTGGGTTGCCATTTTCTTTTCCAATGCATGAGGATCTCATAATAAGAGGACAGACTGAGAAAATGAGCAACAGGGGATTTGCCTTACCCTTCTGGGAATACAACTCTTGTCACTAGAGAGGCTGTCCCTGGTGGCTCAGATGGTAAAGAATCTGCCTGCAGTGCAAGAGATGTGGGTTTGATCCCTGCGTTGGGAAGATCCTCTGGAGAAGAGAATGGCAACCCACTCCAGTATTCTTGTCTGGAGAATTCCATGGACAGAGGATCCTATTGGGCTACAGTCCATGGGGTTGAGTCGGACACAACTGAGCGACTAACCGCCCCCACTACCACCGAGAATTCTAGGCACCTCCTCACTGCTGCCCTGACACTGAGAAGAAACTCCCTTCCCACTTCTAGAGTGAGAACTAGAGGGTTTCTTCTAACTCAATCAGTTCATGCCACTCTTCACTTCTGGATTTTGGG
The DNA here is from genome assembly GCF_001704415.2 of Capra hircus. Lineage (NCBI taxonomy): Eukaryota > Metazoa > Chordata > Mammalia > Artiodactyla > Bovidae > Capra > Capra hircus. Next base: position 59,503,934 of record NC_030811.1, read on the forward strand.
CAGTATTGGGTATAGTTTGGAAGATATCAGAGGACAACAAAATGCCAACACCACTGCTGGTTTGGCTGTACTCCTGATTCTGGTTTTCTTTTTTGGTTTACTTTCCCAGAGTCCTCCAACATCTTTTCCATACATTCTGTCTAGGTTTTATGGCTGCATTTCTTGGGACAGACAGGGTGGAGTGTGCTTCCTCCATTATATCCAGAACCAGAAACCTGAATGCATTATAGAGAGTATAAATAGTTCATGAAAAATGTGGTGTTGTACAATGACCTAAAATAAATTTAATAATGTCATTTAACTTTAATAAAATTTTAAATAAAGCAGATTTTGCTTATAAATTTAGGAAGCATTTTGAAGAGCACAATTTGTATAATCTAGTTTAAAAAAATCAGCGATAAGAAATTTAAATTCTTTCTTTTCTCTAAAAGTGTTGCTTGTAATAAGCAGAAATATTCAAACTAATACATTGACCTCCAACTCAAAATAGTAGGTACTTAATAATTGTTTGTTGTGACAGTTTCTGATGGTGTTTCTACTACTGAAAATGCTTTCAAATTCACAAGTGTGGTTCTGAATTTCTGTGACAAACTAGATAAATGATTCCCCAAAACATGTATTTTTAGAAGAATATAATAACCTCCCCAGAGTGGCTCTAATCTACCTGCTAGTCTCAAAACTTGACATAGCTTCACAAGTATCCTTCAGCTATGCTACACTTCTCTCTCCTTTTTCCCCAAAGATACTTTGTCCTTGGAGCATCTATGCACCGAGTCACCATCTCCCCCATGGTTTTTGGATTTCTATTTTTTTTTTTTCTGCAAAGCTCTCTGCTCAAATGTATCTTCTCTGAAGATTTCCTCTCCCCCAGGCAGAGCTAAGTGGCTCCCACCTTCAGAAGGCCTCAACCTCCCTCTATTTTAGTGTCATTTTATAAGAACCATAATTGTTTCCGTCTTGTCTCTCTTTTCTGCTTACTTATGATCTCCTTTATGTCTTGTTCACCTTTCTGTTTCTAGCACCTATTGCAATATTGGAGAGGAAACAGAGAGAGTGGTGGGGCAAAATCCAATGGAGCATGAGAGGAAGGGAAGTAAAAGAGAAGAGAAGACCCGTGGTAAAAGGCACAGCCCAAGATGCTTTGAAACTGACAAAAAATCCAGCAAGTTCATTTCTAAACACAAGTAGCAGTGAACTTTCCCTGTGAGGGCCTTTATCTTGAGCCCTAAACAAAAGGGATTGATTGAAAAGAGACCCCTTAGGACTTCAGGAACACTTGCCATGCACAATTACATATAAAAATGTTAAGATATGCTTCTGAATCTGTCCTTTGCAGGTGTGCTGATTCAAGAAGTACAGAATGAAAATCTTGACCTAACAGAAGAATCTCAAGCATATGCTCATCACTCTTCGTATTATAATTGTTGTCAGTTATGCTGCCCCACTTTGATGTTTGCATGGGACAAGCAGAAGCCAGAAAGGGCTGTGTAGATAAATCCCAAGAAATAGTCCCACTGGAATCAGAATATCTCCATTCTTTAATGATTCTTTGAAATTCCAGAAAGTATTAAAAATTGGAATGATGTCCTCTAATAAATGGAGGAAAATGTATCCCTCTGTATGACATATGTCAGACTAAAATAGAAACTTTTGAAATTACTCTTTCAAAAGTTTCTATTATAGTTAAGTGCTGTATCTTGGAAGTATTTTTGGTCTTTGAGAGAAATAACAAGTTTTGATGCCTGCAGTCCTATAGTATATCTGTGTGCATTTGCCTTTTAGATCAAGCATCTCAAAAATCGGTATTAAAATCTTTGCTTGTTGTTGTGATCACACTAGATAATAGCTCCTAAACAGAAATGTCCTAGTTGTTTTATTATAAATAATTTCTGTTATTTCCTCTCAACATCTTGGGTTGAGACCAAATATTCCACCCAGTGGATGGGTTCATCAAATATTTACTGAGGGCCTATTTCTGTTTGGCAAAGGTGACTTCTTTGCTTCTTCCAATACTCTGTGGCTTTAAAAAATTGTCTTGAAATTTTCACTTTGAAATGATTTCTAAAAAGTTGAAATAATTTCTGTAAGTTAGAATGCTAAACAAAAAGTTACAAAAATAGAACAAAGGATTTGCACATACCCTTTCATCCAGATCCCTAAATGGGAAATGTGAGCATATTTCATAATCATAGTACAGTGATGGAAATCAGGAAATTCACATTGGTTCAATACTATTGTCTACTCTACAGACCTCATTCAAATTTCACTCATTGCCCCACTGATGGCCAGGGCCAGCATCCAATTCGGGATTACATGTTCTATTTACTTTCATGTTTGTCTTTTTTTTTTTTTTTTAATGTCTGTTTTGCCTCCTTTTAATCTGGGGTGATTCCTTAGTCTTTCTTTGTCTTTCACAACCTTGACACTTTTGAAGGGTGCTGGCCCATTATTTTATACAATATCCTTCATTCGGGGTTTGTCTTATGTTTCTTCATGATTTAATTCAGATTATAACTAAATACTACAGTAGCAGTAGACTGCAGCAGACTACAGTAGCAGTTGCTCAGTTAAAGTAAAAACTTTTTTTCTTCTAATACAGAGATTTGAAGGAGGGGCTGGGAGGGTATATAAATAATAAGCCCTTGTATGTATAATTGAATTCAGCTAAGCCTGAATTAATACTTCATTTGTAGTTTTTCTCTTAATCCTTCTTTTACTTTTTCCTGGTCTCCATCCCTTTCTGAGAGGACCACTTTTGACAAAGAAAGCTGACACAGAATGCTGGGTCAAGGTATCTAATTCTGACATTCACCTGGCCTCCAAGGCAGGTATCGGTGTCCCAGCAAGTAAGATGGTGGCTTTAGAGACTAGAATTCAAAAGTGGGACAGTATGGCCTGGTGGGGGGACTGGACAGACATGCTGGCGTGCCCAGTAGGATACAGGCACAGTTTTCAGTTCTAACAAGCTAATGGACCGTGGGCAAGTTACTTCTCCCTGCTCCCTTTCACTCTGATTCTGCTCCTAGCCCTCCTCCTTGGAAAGGTGTCTACCTTAGAATTGCATCCTCACCCCATCGCTACCCAGCTTTCTCTTCTCCTTCCCACTCCACCCATTCAGCCTTCCTAAGACATTATCCTGTAGATGGTCTGAATGTGAATTCCACATGCAGCCCTGAATTTTGCCCCCCTGTTTTAGTTTCTCCAGGTCTGTCAGATTCTCTCCCATTCTCCATATGGTTTAACTAAAGGCTAAACAGGGGAACCATCAAGATGAATTCTTTTTCTTTTTTTTTGGAGGTGTGGGAGCTGGGGGCTGGGTAGAGAAGCCAAGAAGTTCAAGATCGAATCTGGTTTGTGAGAAGGGGCTTGGGGCTGGGTTGGGTTGGGTAGATGAGTCTGTAAACACATGCACTTTGGCAAATGTTAACATTCTCCACTTTTCATATCTATATGTTTGCAGTCAGTCCCTTGTGCCCCACTCTCCCACTGAGTGGGTTAACATATGGGTGCACAGAGATAGGCAATCTCTCACTGTATGGATGGGCCCCTCAAGAAAACACACTCTTCAGCACTTTTGACTTTCTGAAAACAAAACAACCCCAAACAGGTGTTTACACCAGCTTTGCTAAACTTGCAAAAATAAAATGAAGGAGGTTGGCGGCGGAAAAAGACATTCTATTTCAAGCTAGTAAAGTCCTGTTTGCAAACTGTAAAGAGATCCTCAGTGCAACCCCTAAGCTCGTCAGGTGCCCTCCTCGGCAGGCTGTGGCCATGGAGATTTAGGGCTGGGATTTGCTTGTTTCTTAAAGCAGAAGAGTCTTGTTTATTTTGGAAGGCGATGCCTTATGAATTTTTATTTACTTTAAAATACATACTGATATTGAATACCATGTTAACATTTGTTTTTCTTCTACCCTTTATTTTAGATGGAGTGTAATCTTGTCACTCAGAGTTTTTGCCCACCATGGAGGTATTCAGGTTGGCAAAAGATTATTGTGTGTGTGCTTTTCCTCTCTTCAAAGGTTAAATGTAACCCCTGAGAGTTATTAGTTTAAAAAAAGCATGTTGGGTTGACAGGTACCTACTACATGCAGCAGAGTCTGAGCTCAGGGTTTCGGGTACATATCCTCAGTGTCAGAGGGGGAAGCCAGACTTGGAGCAAATGACTCAGCTATAAGCGAGGAGATGCAGACACAGAGGCAGGGACAAAGGGCTTCAGTGAGGGTTGAATAAAAGCTAGTATTTATTTTTTAAATCATACGATCATTTTTAGATGAACTTTTTTCCCCCTTTATTTTTGGTTTTTATTTGTTGGCTGCACCGTGCAGCATGTGGAGTCTTAGTTCCTTGATCAGGCATTGAACCTTCGACCCTGCATTGGAAGTGCGGAGTTTTAACCACTGGGCCATCAGGGAAGTTCCCAAAGCTAGTATTTATTCAGTCCTGCCTGAGCACCAGGCCTGAGTCCCAGTGATGGGGTCCCAAAGACTAGAACACGCAGCATGGGTGTAGGAGGTGGTTTCGGGGTCCATGTTTGCTGTGTGCACCTTCGCAACTGAATACTGACTGGCATCCATGCTTAGAGCTCTAGTCTCTGATGGGTGATCATCACTAGAGAGAAGGTGAAACCCCTCATCTGCTTCTGCTCCTTCCAACATGTTCTAGACCTTCCAGCTCAACCAGCTAAGGCTTGTTCTCCAGTCCCTTCCAGCCACAGCTTCTATCTCTTGCCCCACCCATCTCATTGCGGGGGGGGGGGGGGGGGGGGGGCCGGGGGGGGGGGTTGGGGGGGGTCCTCCACTGCCCCACCCTCAGCACTTTCTTTCTTGCCTTAACCCTTCCCTTGCCTGCTGTCTCCTCCAGCCTCTCTAGGGAGGCTGTATCCACCGTCCATTCCCCAGGGCTCCCTCTGCAGTTCCCTCATTTCTCTTCTACCCTTCATCCCAGCTCCTCTCTGTCAGGCTTAGACCTGCTATCTATCAGTTTCCATCACTTCCCACTCCTATCCCTAGCCCGGCTTTTTCCTCCCGGAAGAAGCTCCCTTCTTTCTGCCAGATTCTCCCGGTGGGGCCGGCTGCCCCTCCCCCATCTCCATTACCTTCCTGCTTGCCACTGTTTCCATGGGCCAGATAACTCAATGCTAGATGCCCCTCTTTTTGCCCTTGAGCTCTGAAAGCCTTTCTGTCATGAACATGTGTCTTTTAAATTTATTTTTGTTTTTCCAAATCTGCTTACTTTATAAAAAATGTTATATTGAAAAAGTGACTGATTTTTTAAAATGCTGAGTAAATAATAGGCCAGGTGATGAAGTTAGCAACAACAATGAATGATCAAGAAGCAATGTATTTTCTCATTCAACCTTACCACAGCCTAGTGAAGTTCAAGTGTGGACTGCTATCACCCCACTTTGCAAAGGGAGCCTCATTTGGGTTTTGTGATGAATTCCTTCATGTCATACAACATAGTTTAAGGAATTGGCTTTACTGGGGAAAGACAAACTTACAAGGCTGGGTTTGTCCCCTGAACTCCATCATCCTACTGAGTTTAGGTGCAGCCTTTCCCCCAGGTGGATGGGGTGAAGAACCCCACTGCAGCTGGCTTGTTGTCTAGGCAACCAAGAATGAGATCCTGGTATCACCTTTGGCAGTTGTGCTCATCGAACCATGATTCCCATTTTGTAGATGCAGAAATAGACCAGAGAAATTTAATAATTTGTCCAAGTTACACACCAGTTCCAGCGCCTAAATTCAAAACCAGTCTATTTTTTACACAAAGGAAAAAGATTCTATGAAGCAACACGGAGGGGAAGACCTCTGCTCTCTGTTCTCTGGGCTTTACTTTGTATCTCTGAGAAGTAAGGTGCTATTCTGTGAGGACCCAGACCACTCCACACCCTACACTGACCCCCACCCAACTCCCATGTTGTTTTGGAAGCTGTAAGGGGTGCTGCAACCCCTCCCCTTTGATGATTGTAAAGAAGGCTTAACAGGAATCTTGGTGTGCCTAACTAACCCCCAATGCCAGAGAATGAGTACCCAAATTAAAATGACTTCAACAGTTTACATTTTAAAATGCCATATAATTGCTGACAATGGTTCATGGTAGAGGTATCTATAGAAATTTTTGAGATCTTGTATATAAACATCAAAAGGAAAATAGGAGCTGTTTCTTTGATTCTCACTATGCAATTTTTAAGAAATGCTTTCATATTTCATTCAACTCTTTCTTCCCTTTTTCCTCTTTCTCTCTCACTGGTTCTGAAAAATAAGTGTATCCATAAGTTTGCAGGCTGTAGAAAGCTGACTCTTTCTCTATCTAATAAAAACCTTGGGGAGTAATTGAAATAACTTGGCTCCGGTAGTCAGGTTACATGCTGCATAATATCAAAGGAAAAACCCATATTGAGGAAAGCAGCAGAAAACAGGAAGAGGAGCTGGAGAATAAAGCCAGAACATTAAATAATGAGTAACTATGAGAAACTTAAAAATTTTTTTTTAAAATTACATCCTTAGAAAAATAGTCAAGAAGCATTTTCAAAGAACTTATACTAGACAGAGTGTATGCTCTGTGTATTTCTAAGGATTGTGAATTTAAAGAAAAGAAAGGAAATACCACCCCCCCCATCCTGCAACTCCACCCCAGCATCTATTCATTAGATAAAAGTCTGACAGAAGCCATGGGTTTCAATCAAATTTTGACACGCATGTTTTTTTATGATTAGGCTCTCCTCCCATATCCTTTCTCTCTTTTTATCTCCACAATCTGAATTTTAAAGAAATGCTGTCAAGACAGTGTACCACAAAAGGAGAGATGTCGACTATAAATTGTACCAAGTACTTTTCAGAGAATTTTACTTTGGTCTTTTTGATTTTACAAAAGATGGCTGCATTCATTGTGGGTACAAAGTGATGTGGAGACGACATGCCTGGGTCTTGTGAGAGAGAGATGCTGGTGTTGCAGGCACACGGGGAGAGCACAGCTTCCAGCTTGTGTTTCTGGCCAAATCCTGTTCCTTATTCTGCAGCTAACATGTACCCTAAGCAGGGGACCTTGGACAAGTCCTTTATTTTGCTCAGCTTCCTTCTAGATTTTTATTGTTGTTGTTGTTATTTCTATATAAAACCAAAATCTTTGGGAAACAGATTAAAAAAAAAAAGAAAAAACAATCACCCATAATTTATCAAACATAATGATTTTGATGTATTTTCTTATGTGCAGCTATTTGTTTTTCTTTTCTTTTAAAAATATAGTAGAAATTAAAGCAATATCCAATTTTACATCCTGAATTTTCTTTTGGCAGTGTTTTTCTTTCTAAATAAAAATATATGGGGACTTCCCTGGTGGCCTAGTGGTTAAGAATCCACCTTGCAATGCAGGGGACATGGGTTCCATCCCTGGTCAGGGAACTAAGATCCCGTGTGCCACAGAGCAATTAAACCTGTGAGCCAAAACTAGAGAGACTGCACACCAAAATGAAGATCCTGCATGAGGCAAGGAAGATCCTAGGTGCTACAAATAAGACTCGAAGCAGTCAAATAAAATTTTTAAAAGTACAAATGGGAAGCAATGGCTTCCTAGTCAGTCTAAAAAATATATGTTGTTTTAAGGCTCATTTTCTAGAGCTGCATAATATTCCATGTGGGTGTTTTTGTTCTTTGATTTTTACAGTCTCTGTTGACAGAACTTTTGACAACACTGGGGCTGTTTAAATATCTCACTGAAGGAAAAAGAGAGGTCAACAAGCAGCCAGTGTCACTTTATGTCTATGATGATCCTTGGCCAGATTTATTGACAACTTCAATAAACTATTGAGCATGTCCATACACAGAGAGACAAAGCTGATCTCTTTCTGCAGGATAGTCTCAGATGATAGACTGGTGACTGTATTATCTTTGCTGGTGTCTCAGTGGAGTGAGACAAGCTGGGTACAAATTCTGGATCTGAACTTCTTATTGATGGGATCTGAACAAAATTTTGGCTTCTCTACACCTGTTTTCTCAGCTGTAACAGTGTGGATATCATTCAGTTCAGTTCAGTTCAATTGCTTAGTCGCGTCCGACTCTTTGCGACCCCATGAACTGGAGCATGCCTCCGACTCTTTGCGACCCCATTAACTGCAGCATGCCAGGCCTCCCTGTCTATCACCAACTGCTGGATCCTACCCAAACTCATGTCCATTGAGTCGTTGATGCCATCCGACCATCTCATCCTCTGTCATCCCCTTCTCCTCCTGCCCTTAATCTTTCCCAGCATCTGGGTCTCTTCAAATGAGTCAGCTCTTTGCATCAGGTGGCCAAAGTTTCAGCTTCAACATCAGTCCTTCCAATGAACACGCAGGACTGATCTCCCTTAGGATGGACTGGTTGGATCTCCTTGCAGTCCAAGGGACTCTCAGGAGTCTTATCCAATATCACAGTTAAAAGCTTCAATTCTTTGGCGCTCAGCTTTCTTTATAGTCCAACTCTCACATCCATACATGACTACCATAGCCTTGACTAGACGGACCTTTGTTGGCAAAGTAATGTCTCTGCTTTTGAATATGCTATCTAGGTTGGTCATAACTTTCCTTCCAAGGAGTAAACGTCTTTTAATTTCATGGCTGCAGTCACCATCTGCAGTGATTTTGGAGCCCCAGAAAATAAAGTCTGCCACTGTTTCCACTATTTCCTCATCTATTTGCCATGATCTTAGTTTTTTGAATGTTGAGTTTTAAGCCAACTTTTTCACTCTCCTCTTTCACTTTCATCAAGAGGCTCTTTAGTTTTTCTTAAGTTTCTACTATAAGGGTGGTGTCATTTGCGTATCTGAGGTTATTAATATTTCTCCCAGCAATCTTGATTCCAGCTTGTGCTTCTTCCAGCCCAGTATTTCTCATGATGTACTCTGCATAAAAGTTAAATAAGCAGGGTGACAATATACAGCCTTGACGTACTTCTTTCCCTATTTGGAACCAGTCTGTTGTTCCATGTCCAGTTCTAATTGTTGCTTCCTGAACTGCATACAGGTTTCTCAAGAGACAGGTCAGGTGGTCTGGTATTCCCATCTCCCGTAGAATTTTAGAAATATATGTTTTTCTGGAATTCTCTTGCTTTTTCAATGATTCAGTGGATGTTGGCAATTTGATCTCTGGTTCTTCTGCCTTTTGAGACAGACTTCCCTTGTGGCTCAGATGGTAAAGCATCTGCCTGCAATACGGGAGACCCAGGTTTGATCCCTGGGTTGTGAAGATCTCCTGGAGAAGGAAATGGCAACCCACTCCAGGATTCCTGCCTGGAGAATCCCAGGGATGGAGAAGCCTGGTAGGCTACAGTCCATGGGGTCGCAAAGAGTCAGACACAACTGAGCGACTTCACTTCACTTCCTCTGCCTTTGCTAAAACCAGCTTGAACATCTGAAAGTTCACGGTTCACGTATTGCTGAAGCCTGGCTTGGAGAATTTCAAGCATTACTTTACTAGCGTGTGAGATGAGTGCAATTGTGCAGTAGTTTGAGAATTCTTTGGCATTGCCTTTCATTGGGATTTGAATGAAAACTGACCTTTTCCAGTCCTATGGCCACTGCTGAGTTTTCCAAATTTGCTGACATATTGAGTTCAGCACTTTCACAACTGATTTGAAATAGCTCAACTGGGATTCCATCACCTCCACTAGCTTTGTTCATAGTGATGTTTCCTAAGTCCTCCTTGACTTCACATTCCAGGATGTCTAGCTCTAGGTGAGTGATCACACCATCGTGATTATCTGGGTCATGAAGATCTTTTTGGTACAGTTCTGTGTATTCTTGCCACCTCTTCTTAATATCTTCTGCTTCTGTCAGGTCCTGGTGGATATCATTAAAGATCCTAAATTCTGAGAAATGTATTTTAACACATCTGATACTGGGTTGAGAGCTGTAATCTATATGTTGTTGTTTAGTCTCTAAGTCATGTTGAACTCTTTGTGACCCCTCATGGGCTATAGCCTGCCAGATTCCTCTATTCATGGGATTTTCCAGGCAAGAATGCTGGAATGGTTTGCCATTTCCTTCTCCAGTGGAGCTTCCTGACCCAGGGATCGAACCTGCGCCTCCTGCATTGGCAGGCAGATTCTTTACCGCTGAGCCACCAGGGAAGTCTCTGTCATTTTCACCACCTTAACACTCCATAGAGCTAACACAATCAGTGGTATCTTAGAATTGAAGAAATACAATGTGATGTGAAATAATATAGTATAATATGTTATATATAGCAAATACTTGTGAGAATAATTAAGTGAAATATTTTACATAAATTGTTATTAGCATTTGGTAAGAGATTAACACCAGCTATTATTTCATCAGTAAGAAAAGAGCTATGTTGTCCTTACAACAGAACATTTGTTCTGTATAGAATATATATTATAAAAATGTTATTTGCAGGTCATATACTTAGATAAAACTTGTACTGCTTGGGAAATTCTGTAATACTCTTGTTGATTAGAGATGGCACAGGGATGGCAAATAGGTTTAACTTTCTGTGCCAAGTCTAATTTGTTGACGGTGTCTGTCAGATGAACTGTACTGTGAGAATCATTGAGGTGGAATCTGAGTGCATCAGACAAGAGTGCCAAGGTGTATTAGGAATATTTTCCCCAGGCTTTGGAAGATGGAGTGGCAACACACACACTAAATGTTTGCCATCTTTGCATTATTGTCAGAAAACATTACTTGGCAGCTCATTGGGCAGTAGCCAGGCCATGGTGTCATTGGAAGGAATGATGTTGAAGCTGAAACTCCAGTACTTTGGCTACCTGATGCACAGAACTGACTCATTGGAAAAGACCCTGATGCTGGGAAAGATTGAAGGCAGGAGGAGAAGGGGATGACAGAGGATGAGATGGTTGGATGGCATCACCAACTCAATGGACATTAGTCTGAGTAAGCTTTAGGAGTTGGTGATGGACAGGGAAGCTTGGAGTGCTGCAGTTCAGCACCGTGTCTGGGTCACAAAGGGTTGGACACGAGTGAACGACTGAACTGAACTGAACTCAAGGCCACGGTTTATCAATCAGGAGTTCCGTCAAAATTGTGTGGCTACGGACTGAATCTGGGTCCAAGGTGGGAGGTGAGAACCACACAGGGAAGAAGCAAACCCGGAAGACAGAGATGTCTGGGACACACGGGAAGTGGATGGAGACCTGGAAGTCATGACGACCCTCTGAAAACAGTTCCTTTTTTTTTTTTTTACTGTTTAAAGATAATTCTTTATTAGCATTTTGGTATATATTCTCACAGGCTTCTACAATGTATACAGAATATAAACTAATAAGTTTATTACACATTATTTTATTAATAATCATGAATTATTTAGCATCCATCATTCTACTCAGAGTTCTAAGGGAAGCTCTACCCAGATTACTTGGGATCCTCAAAATTTGGAAATGTTTTGACTTTCTTGTTCATCTTCTTCTTATGTGCTCTATCAGTCTCATTCTTTTTTTTTTTTTAAGTTAATGGCTGCATATATATTTTTCTTTTGTTTGTTTGTTTGTTTTTTTTACAATACTGTTTTGCCATACATTGACATGAATCCGCCACGGGCGTACATGAGTTCCCAATCCTGAACCCCCCTCCCACCTCCCACCCCATATCATCTCTCTGGATCATCCCCGTGCACCAGCCCCAAGCATCCTGTATCCTGTATCGAACATATACTGGCGATTCGTTTCTTACATGATATTATACATGTTTCAATGCCATTCTCCCAAATCATCCCAACCTCTCCCTCTCCCACAGAGTCCAAAAGTCCGTTCTATACATCTGTGTCTCTTTTGCTGTCTTGCATACAGGGTCATCATTACCATCTTTCTAAATTCCATATATATGTGTTAGTATACTGTATTGGTGTTTTTCTTTCTGGCTTACTTCACTCTGTATAATCGGCTCCAGTTTCATCCATCTCATTAGAACTGATTCAAATGTATTCTTTTTAATGGCTGAGTAATACTCCATTGTATATATGTACCACAGCTTTCTTATCCATTCATCTGCTGGTGGACATCTAGGTTGCTTCCATGTCCTGGCTATTATAAACAGTGCTGCGATGAACATTGGGGTACATGTGTCTCTTTCAATTCTGGTTCCCTTGGTGTGTATGCCCAGCAGTGGGATTGCTGGGTCATAAGGCAGTTCTATTTGCAATTTTTTAAGGAATCTCCACACTGTTCTCCATAGTGGCTGTACTAGTTTGCATTTCTACCAACAGTGTAAGAGGGTTCCCTTTTCTCCACACCCTCTCCAGCATTTATTTCTTGTAGACTTTTGGATTGCAGCCCTTTTGACTGGTGTGAAGTGGTACCACATTGTGGTCTTGATTTGCATTTCTCTGATAATGAGTGATGTTGAGTGTCTTTTCAAACACATGAAAACAGTTCATTTTTAAAATGGCTTTGGGGGATTTCAGCCACAAACTCTTAGCTGTTTTTCTTAAAACCCCAAGCTGAGTAGAAATGTGGGTGATGCTGCACCGTAGGGAAAGCAGAGTCTTTGCAATGACCTGGATTTCAATCAGCCCTTGTTCTGCTAATGCTCACTTAGTTCTGGCCTCCTGAACCTTGATGTCCTCACTTTGGCCTTTCTAGAACTTTGCTGTTGGATGACTGAGAGGCCCTTGTAGTCTCTGCCTTGACTGCATCTTGTCTCGTTCTCTTGTGCTGTGGGTGAAAGGCTTTGAACTCAAGGCCCCCTCTCAGAAAAGGCAATGGTATTAGAAAGGGAATTTGTTCATCTTAGTCTTGTTATCTAATTCTCTGCTTTTGGGGACTTATGAAATAAAACCAATTGTTACGGGCACATTGGTGAAGATTTAAATGGAACACTACATACCATTTTTTGAAATATTCTGATAGTCCCTGTGATTGCAGCGGTTTCTTTTCCGTAAACGAAGGTAAATAGAATTTTCTTTAATTCTGAAACAAACATATATGTGTATATTTAATTTCAGGACATTTACATGATAGAGTTCAAAGAAGCATGTTTTTATTGTGATTTTTTAAAATGTGAAAATGAACTCAGAAAATCAAATCTCTGCAGACACATTTTCTCTAAATTGTCAATACATTACTAGGAATTGTTACAAGAACAGTTCTACAAAATGGGTTGCATTGATGTGATAAGTTCAAACTTCTTTTTTTTAATGACGACTTCCAATCATCCCTTTCTAACCTTTCAACCAAGAGCTGTTTCAAATCTCTTGAGGAATTGATCATTTTTACCAGCTTGATTATTTTAAACCTGACCATGTTTCCTTTCTGCTTTTGGTTGTTGTGAAGCTCTGGCAGACACTCTTGTCTTTCAGATTCTTTTCTTTCCCTTCTTCCATTTTACTTTTTAATTTATTTTAATTTAATAAAAAAAATTTTTTTTGGCTGTGCCATGCAGTACATGGGATCCCAGTTCCCCAACGAGAGGTCAAACCTGTGTCCCGTACATTGGGAGCAGGGAGTCTTAACAGGCCCACCAGGGGAGTTCCCCCCACCTTCATCCGTTTTAATAGAAATTTTAGTAGGACACATGTCTGCCCCCCGAGCGATGATGGCTTTACTCATCTTTACCTGCAGCTAGGAGCGGCCACCTCACTAAGCTTTGGACCATGAGTGGAATTCTCCAGTGATGGCTTCTGGGAATGCATCTCAGGAAACAACTGTCTGGTGACCTTGCTCAGTCCTTTTTCTCCATTCTGCTGCCAACAATTGGATGGCTGCCATTTTGGACTATGGGGATAAGTTCTACACTGAGAAGGCAGAGGGGTGAGAATTGAGCTCCCATATCAGACCTGGACTGCATATGTGAGAGAAATAAACTCCTTTGTTATCTTATTTAAATTCTCAGACATTGAGTTTTTCTGTTACTTATAGCTGAATCTATTGGGTTAGCCAAAGAGTTTGTTTGGGTTTTTCCATAATCTCTTACTTAACATTCAGTAATACTAATGGACACAGATCTTAGAGAGGAATTTTCAACCAGTAGCAGGCTATAACTGCACATGTTTTAAGTCACTTCCTTGGCTCCTCTTTGCCCCATCTTTGATTTTCTATCTTCTTTTGCCAAATTTTAATTTAATTTAAATGCAATTTAATGTTATGTTCTCCATACTTTCATGGGCTTCCTAAAATCCTTTTTGAAACCAGGCCAGGTATAAACTAAGGAATAATAATTAAACTCAGACATTTTCAATTATCTTCTCAAGTGTATTTTATCTTCTCTTCATAAAAATAGACTTCCTGTCTCACAACCTTACATAAATCATTATTTATTTTTAAGTGTTATATAAATTTCGCTCATTGTATTAGAGTGCTTACCAACTGTCTCAGTGCTTCAGACAGGTAAGCATGTATCGGGTTGGGATACACATTTGTATCCCAAGTGTGTACATATTTGGAATGCACTGCAAGTAGTGTTCTTTCTGAAGTCTAAGAGAACTAATGATAATAGAAAACAAACTTGTGGTTACCAGAGGAGAAAAGGGAAGGGGGGAATAAAATAGGGGTTTAGTATTAACACATACACACTACTGTATGTAAAATAGATAATGAAAAAGGACCTAGAGTACAGCCCAGGGGACCACACCCAATACACTTATTCAATATTCTGCAATAATTTATAAGGGAAAAGAATCTGAAAAATAATATGTATATATCTGAATAACTTTGCTATACACGTGAAGTTAATACAACATTGTAATCAACTATACTTCACTTCCCTGGTGGCTCAGACTGTAAAGCGTCTGTCTACAATGTGGGAGACCTGGTTTCAATCCCTGGGTCAGGAAGCTCCCTGGAGAAGGAAAAGGCAACCCACTCCTGTACTCTTGCCTAGAAAATCCCATGGATGGAGGAGCCTGGTGTCCATGGGGTCGCAAAGAGTAGGACATGACTGAGCGATTTCACTTTCACTTTCATACTTCAATAAAGTATGTAAAACTCCAAATCCGCGCCCCACCCCACTCCCTAAATCTTAATGGCCTGCATGTGTCAGTCCTGTTCTACTCTTTGCAATCCCATAGATTATAGCCCGCCAGGCTTCTCTGTCCATGGGAATTCTCCAGGCAAGAATATTGGAGTGGATTGCCATGCCCTCCCTCCAGTGGATTTTCTTGACCAGGGTTTCCTGGTCGATCAAGGATTTCCTGCATTGCAGGCGGATTCTTTACCATTTGAGCCACCAGGGAAGCCCCGAATTATAATAATATTTCTTAATGTTAATGGAAGACCAAGGTCTCTGAGCAATACTTTAATTATAGGATTTTTGCTCTGTGGTAGAGTTTTGAGGTAAGTGACTTATTTTACTTTTTAATATCAAAGCGACCCATGCATATACTTTTCAAAATCAATTTATTTTACCTGAGTGATGTTTATTGACCTTATTATGTTCTATGTTCTGTATGTTCTACAATTGCACTCATCTCACACGCTAGTAAAGTAACGCTCAAAATTCTCCAAGCCAGGCTTCAGCAATACGTGAACCGTGAACTTTCAGATATTCAAGCTGGTTTTACAAAAGGCAGAGGAACCAGGGATCAAATAGCCAACATCCACTGGATCATCGAAAAAGCAAGAGAGTTCCAGAAAAACATCTATTTCTGCTTTATTGACTATGCCAAAGCCTTTGTGCCAAAGCCTCTGACTGAGCACAATAAACTGTGGAAAATTCTTTGAGAGATGGGAATACCAGACCACCTGACCTGCCTCTTGAGAAACCTATATGCAGGTCAGGAAGCAACAGTTAGAACTGGACATGGAACAACAGACTGGTTCCAAATAGGAAAAGGAGTACGTCAAGGCTGTATATTGTCACCCTGCTTATTTAACTTATATGCAGAGTACATCATGAGAAATGTTGGCCTGGAAGAAACACAAGCTGGAATTAAGATTGCCGGGAGAAATATCAATAACCTCAGATATGCAGATGACACCACCCTTATGGCAGAAAGTGAAGAAGAACTAAAGAGCCTCTTGATGAAAGTGAAAGAGGAGAGTGAAAAAGTTGGCTTAAAGCTCAACATTCGGAAAGCTAAGTTCATGGCATCTGGTCCCATCACTTCGTGGGAAGTAGATGGAGAAACAGTGGAAACAGTGTCAGACTTTATTTTTGGGGGCTCCAAAATCACTGCAGATGGTGACTGCAGCCATGAAATTAAAAGACGCTTACTCCTTGGAAGAAAAGTTATGACCAAGCTAAATAACATATTAAAAAGCAGAGATATAACTTTGCCAACAAAGGTCCGTCTAGTCAAGGGTATGGTTTTTCCAGTGGTCATGTATGGATGTGAGAGTTGGACTGTGAAGAAAGCTGAGCACTAGAAAACTGATGCTTTTGAAGTGTAGTGTTGGAGAAGACTCTTGAGAGTCCCTTGGACTGCAAGGAGATCCAACCAGTCCATTCTAAAGGAGATCAGTCCTGGGTGTTCATTGGAAGGACTGATGCTGAAGCTGAAACTCCAGTACTTTGGCCACCTCATGCGAAGAGCTGACTCATTGGAAAAGACTCTGATGCTGGGAGGGATGGGGGCAGGAGGAGAAGGGGACGACAGGATGAGATGGCTGGATGGCATCACCGACTCGATGGACATGAGTTTGAGTGAACTCCGGGAGTTGGTGATGGACAGGGAGGCCTGGCGTGCTGCAATTCATGGGGTCGCTAAGAGTTGGACATAACTGAGCGACTGAACTGAACTGATTATGTTCTATGCACTGTTCTAGGCATCTGGATTATACTGGCAAGTGAAAAAGACAAAGACCCCTGCCCCTGTATCACTGACATCCTGGGAGGGGAAAAAAAAACCCACTAAACATCACGCATAAGCAAATTATAGAGGATGCTAGAAGACAGTAATTGCTATTTAAAAAAAAGAGGAGACATGGGAAGTAGAATCAGAGTTGTCAGAGCAAGAACTATTGAAAAAGTGAATGTGAGCAAAGACTTGAAGTTGTGGAAAAAAATAGTTGAATTATTTATGTCTACAAGCCTTGCAGTGATACACAGCAATCTCACATTCCTCATCCTGCCTGTTTCTCCATTTTGAGAGGCAATTAATTTCAACCTTATTTGGCTGAGCCTTTAAAATATTTTTAAAATTATTTATATAGTTTTGGTTGCGCTGGGTCTTTGTAACTGTGTTCAGACTTTCCCTAGTTGCAGCCAGTGGGGCCTACTCTTTGCTGTGGAGCAGAGGCTCTAGGCACATGAGCTTCGGTAGTTTTGGCTCCGCGGGCTCTGTAGTTGTGGCACAGAGGCTTAGTTGCTCCGTGACGTGTGGAATCTTCCCAGAAGAGGGATTGAACCCATGTGGCCTGCATTGGCAGGTGGATTCTTATCCACTGTACCACCAGGGAAGTCCCTGGCTGAGTATTTCTGTATTTTCTTCCTTATTTCTAAATAAAATACTTCCAAGGCTACTCCTTGATTTTCAGTCTTTGGCATTATCTACTCGCATCCCACTATCAAGAAGCTTCAGCTATTTACAGCGGATCTATGGTTGCTTTTTCTTCTCTTCACAGCTCTTTTATTTCCCTGGAGTTAATAGCTGCTTTTGTTTCTCTGCTTAATGTTCTGAAGTATTTAAATCAATTTACCCTTAAACCTTTTTATAAATATTTGGTCTCCTTTCAATATGCTCTGATATATCATATAATTTAGTAATTGCATCTTCTTGTGGAATTCTCTCCTGAAACCTCTTGACCTGCTTAATCTGGACTTGTTACTCTCTCACCCTGGGGTGCAGCAATGTCCTGGGAGCTCCCTTCTTTATCCTCCTGGGGGTTTTCTTCACCTCTTTCTGATTTATTGGATATCTCATTTCCTGGAAGGCCACATTTTTCTTATTTTTGATGAAGCATACTTTTAAATATTATGTTTGAAGGCTGTGTGGGAAGTAAAATTATTATTAGCATTTGTATATCTGAAACTGTTTTTACTTTTTGACTTGGTGAGGTGTAGGGTGGTGAGGTATTATTGGTGAGATGGAAGGTGGGCCCAGAATCACAGCCTGTCACACCATAAGTACAAACACAAATAGGGTTAATAGGACTTACTGGGGGAAAAATTCAAATAGAGAAGAAGCAGCATTCATTTGGTTTCTGAACTCTCATTATCTCATAAAAAGGTGTCTCCGACAGTACATAGCTAGACTAGCACATCTATATATTTTAAGAGAAAGAAAACTCTTGAGTATATAAATCATTAAGTAATTGCAATAATAATAGATTTCTGGGATAGGTAATTGGTTTGTTAAAAAGGAGGAGTCCCTTGGCTTCTTGCTAAGCTACCAATAGGAAGAAGGAAATGGGCTTCTAGGACCATCAGAGTTTGCTCACTGGCCAATGTGGTGGATTTAAGAATGGCTTCATACCCTTAAATCCTACCCTTAAATCTTGGCTGTCGTGTTACTTCTTTCACCAATAAGATGTGGTGGAAGTGACACTCTGCCAGTTTTGGCTTGGCTTTTAAGATTCTTAGCAACTCTAGTCTCTTAGAGCCCTGGTCCACCATCTGAGAAGTCTATCTTTCTGGAGACATCATGAAAAAAAGCCTTATAGTGGAAGCAACCAAGATGTCCTTCAATAGGTGAATAGACAAATGAACCAGGTCTATCCATACGGTAGACTATTAGTCACAGTACAAAGAAGTGAGCTATCATGGCATGAAAAGCCAGAGATAACTTAAGTGCATACTGCAGAGTAAGAGAAGCCAATCTGAAAAGGCTACACACTGCGTAATTCCAACTACGTGACATTCTGGAAAAGGCAAAATATAGAGACAGTAAAAAAAAAAAAAAAAAAAAAAGGTGGTTTCCAGGGGTTATGAGGAGAGAGGGGAAGATTAACAGGTAGAGCACAAGGGCTTTTTAGGGCTGTGAAACTAGTCTGTATAATATTGTAATGGTGAATATATGTCATTACACATTTGTCAAAACTCACAGAAAGCGCAGCACAAAGAGAAAACCCTAATATGAACTATGGACTTCAGTTAATAATACTGTATCAATGTTGACTCTTCATTTATAACAAATGTACCATACTAATGCAAGTTGTTAATAATAGGGGGAATTGAGAAGATGAGGCATACATGGGAACTCTCAGTACTTTCTGCTCAATTTTTTCTGTAAACCTAAAATTGCTCAAAAAATTAAAATCTATTAAAAAAAAAAAAAAAGCCCTACCTGGAAAGGAAGAGAGGCCCAGCTATATCCAGCTTTCTGGTTACCCCTTCTCAGGCACTCCTTTACATGAATGAAACCATCTTGGACCCTCCAGCCCAGCACCAAGTGAATACCGTCAAGTGTCTATGGTTAGTGCCACATGGAGAGGAAGAATTGGCCAGTCAAATTCTGCCTAAATTCCTGAATTTCTCACAGTCCCAAACTGTGGGATATAATAATGACTTGTTTTAAGCCACTGAGGTTTGGAGTACTTTGTTACACAACAACAGATACCCAGAAAGGATGCGTATAGAATTCTAGGTTAATTTCATTTTCCCTCAGAAGTTTGAAGGAATCAGTTCATTGGCTCATGGCCTCCTAGTGTTGTCTGAAGTTACTCTGTTACTCTCAATCCTTTAAGAATCTGGGTAACGTCCATTCTAAGTGTTCTGAAGCATCATGATGATAGGCTTGGCGTGGTTTTATTTTCATTCAGTGTCCATTTGATGGACCCTTTCAACCTGGAAATTCATGTCACTCAGTTCTGAGATATGTTCTTGAATTATTCCACTGATGATTTTTTTCCTTTCTCAGAACTCCTGTTATTTAGGTATCGGGTCACCTAGTCTGGTTCTCTGATTTTTCCTAGTTTTTCTGTCCTATTTTGTATCTCTTCGTCTTCTACTCTATTTTCTGGATAATATCCTCAACTTGATTTTTTTCAATACATCTATGAAAATCTTGAGAGTCCCTTGGACTGCAAGGAGATCCAACCAGTCCATTCTGAAGGAGACCAGCCCTGGGATTTCTTTGGAGGAAATGATGCTGAAGCTGAAACTCCAGTACTTTGGCCGCCACATGCAAAGAGTTGACTCATTGAAAAAGACTCTGATGCTGCGAGGGATTGGGGGCAGGAGGAGAAGGGGATGACAGAGGATGAGATGGCTGGATGGCATCACTGACTCGATGGACGTGAGTCTGAGTGAACTCCGGGAGATGGTGATGGACAGGGAGGCCTGGCGTGCTGCGATTCATGGGGTCGCACAGAGTCGGACATGACTGAGCGACTGAACTGAACTAAACTGATGAAAATCTTCCTATGTCACTAGTATATTTTATCTTTTTTTGTTACCTGAATTAATATCTCCTCTTGTCTTTTTGAAGATATTCACTTAAATTACTTTTATAAGTGGGATATTGTTGTTGCTGTTCAGTCACCAAATCAGGTCTGACTCTAATTAGAGTTAAAATTTGTTTTTTTAGAATATAGTTTCTGTCTTCTTGAAGTTATTTTTTTCTTTATTTTATGTTGTTTTTTACATTTGAAGTTTTTCTAATATATCTGATGATCTTGGGTTGTTGGCTTATGTTTAAAAGTGGAAATTAGTTGAATCTTAAAAGTGGATTGGAAAGTAGGCCTTCTGGGTGTGGCTTGCTATCTATGGTCCTTGCTAGTGGGTGAGCTGGCTGGGTCTTTCTCAAGGAACCACTGCTGTCAGAGTCTTGGGGGCTCCTTCCTCTTGGGATGTGCAGGTTCCCCAGAGAAGGGTCTTCTAGTCTCTGGGTTGCCAGCTTTCTGGGGCTAGCAGTGGGTGGACCTTAGATTCAGCATGCTTGTGTTTTCATAGGGTGTTCCTTACCACACTTTGTCTGGTGTCTCCCAGTCCAGAAGCTCTTGATCTTGGCATCCCCAGAGAATAAACCCTAGTCTCATTCAGAATAAGGGAAGGGAAGCTTCTTATCTGAGGATCTTACTACTTCTTCAGTAATCTTCCAACTACCACTTGCTTTTAGCCTCACTTTCATTTCTAGAACTACTATATTTAGCCAGTTCCCAAGCCCTTTGGGATTCTGCAGTGTAGACTGATTTACCTCTCAGTCTTCCATCCTCCTAGCTTAGGAGGCAACTTTCCTGAATCGACTAAGTCAGTTACCACTTGTCCTTGTGTTTCTGGCTTTCAACATTTTGTGATCGGCTCTTTCTGTTCTCTTTGTCCTTGTGGACAAATTCATTTCCTGTCATTTTACTGGGGTTCCTCAGGGGAGAGAAGTAAATGCTTTGTTCAATCTGCTATTCTACCCAGAAGCCTGAAATGAATACTTTATCCACTGCACCATTTATGGCCTCTGCGTTGACTATTTTATTATATTTCAAAAAAGCAGATGGGAAATGCACATTAGATCTCAGTTCAATGCTAAAATAAGTTCACAGTCAATAAAGAGGGGTTTTTTCCTTTGGGAAAGTAATTGTTACCAAATTTAGCCAGAAATATATTTTTGACGTCAAAAATAATTTCTAAAAATAGAATTTATATACTAAAATACTGTTTTGCTCTTGACCTGCTCATGGAGAGTAAATACTGTGGATATTAATAATATAGGTACAGTTCTAATTCTTTCATTACAGAAAGAATATAGACATCTTTACCAATAGCTGAATAGTTCCATTACTATTTCTGACCACAATTACTATTTCTGAATTTTGGAGATGAGGTTTTGTACTAAGTACTAGAAACTATTTCACTTAATCAAATACACTATTTTCTTTCATCCTCATTCTCAATACATAATCTCCCTTATAAATTTTAGGAATTTAATTTCTCATGCAGTGCTCAGGGATTCTAAGAAGATAGAAGGATCAATACAATATGTTGAGAAGCCTGTAATACAATATTTGAGATGCCTATGAATTGAAAAGATTGCTTAATAGAAAGTTATTTATATACAGGGTCAGTGTAACTTGAATGAATAGGCTAAGCTGAGGATACCATCCATAGTAAGGTTAACTGTGATCACCATTCTGGTTTCACAACCCCCCTCCGTTTGCTCTCCCCTCTCTTCTTGGACTCAAGTTTCCCATATGATCTTTATTTCTCTATTTTTCCTCTGTTCTACCCAGTCCAACATAGGAAAACCCAGTACAATGGGTTAGTAGAAGAGGTGACAGCTTCAGTTCTGCAATTGAGGAGTGTGGAGGAGGAGTGCGGAGAAGCTGTGCTTAAAAGTTTTTTTTACACCTTCCACACTGTCTAAGATAGGCGTGTCCTTAACATCTAGAGTAGGCTTGAAAGTTCACCATATTAAAGTCCCAGTTTTATCAGCCCCATCTATTGTAGGGCCTAGGAAGTACAGCCATTTCACTGATACACTAGTCAGATTTTGATTTCTAATACCAACATTCAGAACAGATAAATCTCAGATCTACTAGTGGCTTTTCCCAACATGGGTCCAGAAAACACACAAAAACCCACTTTATCTAAGAACCGTCTAAGGACCACCACCCCTATTCCATTTCACTATGACTGAAAGAAAAACACAACAAGAGAAAGAGTAAAGCCAAGAATAAGCCTCAAGAATAATGCAGACAAATGGGTGGCTTTAAAACTAAAAAATGGTCACATCCTTTGTTGACTCAGAGCAGAACCTATTTGGAGAGAGGCAACAAAAACAGTTTCCCAAAGGGCTTAGCATATCAGAGGTTTTGGGGATAAACCAAGGATAATATTATTGAAGCAAGAGAGATGTATCAAATCCTTATGAAGATTCTGAGTCTATTTCTGAACTCTCATCAGGAGCACAGTCAGTTTGGGTACAAATTCTGAGATACTATCAAGCTGAATATCAGGGAGTAAGTCTCACACAAAAACACTGGGGTTTGGAAGGCTAGCAATAGGGTGCTGCTGCTGCTGCTAAGTCGCCTCAATTGTGTCCGACTCTGCTAAGTCGCTTCAGTTGTGTCCGACTCTGTGTGACCCTAGAGACGGCAGCCCACCAGGCTCCCCCGTCCCTGGGATTCTCCAGGCAAGAACACTGGAGTGGGTTGCCATTTCCTTCTCCAATGCATGAAAGTGAAAAGTGAAACTGAAGTCACTCAGTCGTGCCCGACTCTTAGTGACCCCATGGACTGCAGCCCACCAGGCTCCTCCATCCATGGGATTTTCCAGGCAAGAGTACTGGAGTGGGATGCCATTGCCTTCTCTGAGCAACAGCGTGAGGGAGAGATAAATGGTAACATCTGATGTGAAGGATTAGGACAGGGGAGTATACAGGGATGAACGTGGATAACTTAGAGACTACACAGACTTTATTCAGGGACCTCTACGACTAGGAAGTTTTAAGAAAAGGGTGAATAATTTTCTTTCCAAGTGGTTGAAGGTCAGGCCAGCATGGGGCCAGGGAGATAGATTAAAGAATTTTTTAAATTCCTTCTAGTTCTTTGATACTAGCCACAGCCCAGAGCACTGTATAAGCCTTAATTCACTGCATCACAGAAGAACCAAGGTTTCAGCCTCAGAGAGAGATAAACATGTAGAATATGACTCATTGTGTATTCAGAGAGTCTGGCAATGGGCTAATTATGCAGGGGGAGTTTGCAGGGGTGAGGATGATTGCAGAGGAGGTCCTAGGAGTTCAGACTTGAAAAGATTAGCAAGACAGCATGATAGATTTTGAATCTGGAGCGGCAAAATAGTACAGGGAAATAGACTTCATGGGCATCATGTTCAATAATTCATGAGCTGCTATCCTCACACGAAGCTTCTTACCTGTTAACTTTCCACTAAGATTCCTTTCTCTGACCTTCTCTGAGCTGGCAGCATTATAACTCTCTCCATCCTTATGTTTGCAGCCTCAGATATGACTCTGGGCCACTGTATCAGGGTAAACATTAAACTGTGATAAAACTGGGGGATTTAAGCCTGTGGATATTTATAAGTCCGAAAAGATCACTTGTGGCATAGAAGAAGATTGTTTTAGTAGTCTCAACAGTGTTTCTCAAAGGATGCTCTGTACAACACTAGTTTCTTGAGATGTATCTTTCTCATAAAACATACACACATTACATAGCTCTGTGGTCAAATTAGTTTAGGAAATGTTTCATATTATACCTTGGAGCTAAGCAAAGCTTTTGGAGCTTATTGAAGGCTCTGATAAACCTTACACTGATTAAACTTGTTTTCCTTTATTTAAATCAGCATTGCCAAAACTTATTTGACCTAGGAATCTTCTTAAAAATGTGTATAATACCTTTTAACATCTTGTGGAACTAGTGCTTCACAGAACAGGTTTTGAAGAACATTGATGAATTATCTCTGTGATCTATATTTGAGCATTATGGCATGGCCTAAAATCTCAAGTTCAGTCAGCTACAAGAATCCTACTAGAAAAATTTGGAGGTTGTACATATTCTTTGATCAATCTAGACTGCAGTCAAATTATATCATTCCAGACAAAAATTCACATCAATGGTTAATTTCTTCAAATAGCAGATCTTTCCTTTGTTTTATTCTTTCTACTTGACTACTGAATGGATAATTTTACTTTAAACTTATTTTCTCCAATTTGTTGACTGCAGTTATTTTAATATTGTGATGACTTTTTGCTAATTTCTTGTAGAACATATTTATTTTAGAACACACTTAGAAATCCAAGGGCTTAAGTTACACTGATTTATTTTTATATGCATCCCGTTATGCAGCTGGTGATTCAATTCATGCTGTTTATACTCCTCCTCCCTTGTCCCTGGCGTTTTCCCTAAAATGTTAATTCCTGCAAATCTGATTTGATTTAGGCAATCTGAGAAATTGCAAGGGAAGGAGGTTTGTAGATTGTACCACACTCTGCAAATGTAAAGTAATGTCATTATGAACTTACTCAGTGATTCTTATTACTGAATACCAACCACAGCGCCACACAAGGTGCCAGGGGTTCGGGCTTCAGAGAGAAGCAAGCCTGATCCCTGTACTGGAGATGCAGAGTCTGGTGTGGGGTGGGTGGAGTGGTGAGACAGTGAGCAAACACTTATGACAAGTGAGATGATACTGGTATTGAAGGAGCAAAACAGGAGCACAGGAGAGAATCATAGAGTCAGATGGGGGTTAGTATGAAGATGCTGTCCAAGGAATTGACTCCTAACTTTGGTTGGTGAAGTACAAACAAGAGTAACTAGATACGACAAAGATGAGGCTTAAATGCCTATGAAAAATATTCAAACTCACCCGTAATCAAGAGGTTACATATGAGAACATATGTAATAAAATTTTTGTTAGATTGGAAAAAATTAAGAAAATGGGCAATATTCAGTATTGACAAAGGTGTGGGGCAACAAGTATTCTTATGCAATATTTTGGGGAATGTAAATTGGTGCAGCCCTTTTGGAAAGATTATAATAAATTAAAAATGTATACCTTCTGATCCAGCAACTTATTTCCTAAGGACATTCTCACATGTAGTCATAAAGAGAACCATAGGAAATTCATTAGAGAATTAACGAAATTTGTGAGGACTTGGAATTAAGTTGACTGACTGTCAACAGGAGAATGAAACAACCATACTATGAAATATCATGCAGAACTGCATCAGAATGGAAAATGCTTCAGGAAGTATTATGGAAGCATTAACTTATAGTCTGTTATGCACAGTATGATGTCATTTATGCGAAAACCCCAACAAAGCATTTATTTCTTTATGTACAAATACATAGAAAGAGTCTGTTAGGGAACAACAGTAAATTGATAACAGGGCTTTCTTCTGGGAATGGGAATGAAATTAGGGGAGCGCTTTGATTTTGTTATTACACACCTCAGTATCTTTTGTAAAATAAAAATGTGTTCATGGTTTGAATAAATTAATTAAAAAATAAGTAGGGTTAAAGGGGACATTGTCTCAGCGCAGAGATTGGTCAGTACAAGGCAGGAAGAGTCCTGGGCTGGGAGTCAGTCTCCTCAGATGGCCCTTCCTGCCCCACGCCGTGCCTCCAGCGCCTGCACTCCATCCTTCCTGCCTTGTCTCATAGCTGTTCCCGCCTCTGTCTGCCTTTCTCCCTCTTTTGGCTCTTTCTGTCTCTACAAGCATGTGGTAGGATTTCTCATCTAAAAATGTCTCTCTTATCTCTTATTTCCTATGAGCTATCACCTCACTTCTCTGCTCCCTTTGATAGTAAAACCTG
The DNA here is from genome assembly GCF_001704415.2 of Capra hircus. NCBI lineage: Eukaryota > Metazoa > Chordata > Mammalia > Artiodactyla > Bovidae > Capra > Capra hircus. The sequence goes on from NC_030811.1 coordinate 59,530,033, forward strand.
TTTAGAGTCATGTATGTTCACCTGCATTTACTTCCTTACAACCTGAACCTATTCTCTCCGATCAGACTTCCATCTCTGCCCCACGAAATGTGTCTGGTCAGAGTGTCACCAAGATCACCATCTGGACACTCAGTGGTTCTTCTCAGGGCTCATCTTCCTCTCCTTCTCCCACCATCTAGCTTCTGGGCACTTCTCCTTTGGATATACTTTCTTCACTTGGCATCCAGAACACTAGCTGTTTCTTGTTTCCTTTCCCTTTTAGGGCGGTCCCTTCTCTTCCCTAACCTCTACATGATGGCATCCCCAAGCCACTGTCTTCAGCCACAGTTCTTTTTCACACTCATTCCCTGTAATAACAGGTCTCAAATTTTTGCTCTCAGGACCACTTTATGTTCTTCAAATTATTGAGGAAATCAGAGAGCTTTTGTTTATGTGAGTTATAGCTGTCAATATTTATATACTGGAAATTAAAACTTAAAAGATAGTTTAATTATTCATCATTTAAAATAATAAATCCATTACATATTAACATAAATGAAACATTTGTTTTCTAAGAACATTTTTTTTCCAACTCCTCCCCCAATTAGTGGGAAGAAAGGCATCATTTTACCATTTGGCTAATGTCTTTAATGCCTGACAATAGAAGACAACAGGGTTCTCAAATCTGCTTCTGCATTTGTCTGTTGCGATGTATTCTTTTAAGGGAACTATATGAAGGAAAGCTTGTCTTAAATATACATTTAGGTGGAAAAGGGAGTAAAATTTTAATATCCTTTTTAGATAACAATCAATTGCCTTCTTTGATTCTATACCAAAACTCAGCAAGTAGTTATCTCTTAAAAGGCTGATTAATTGCCATCAGTTCAGTTCAGTTGCTCAGTCGTGTCCGACTCTTTGCGACCCCATGAATCACAGCACGCCAGGCCTCCCTGTCCATCACCAACTCCCAGAGTTCACTCAGACTCACGTCCATTGAGTCAGTGATGCCATCCAGCCATCTCATCCTCTGTCGTCCCCTTTTCATCCTGCCCCCAATCCCTCCCAGCATCAGACTCTTTTCCAATGAGTCAGCTCTTCGCATGAGGTGGCCAAAGTGCTGGAGTTTCAGCTTTAGCATCAGTCCTTCCAAAGAAATCCCAGGGCTGATCTCCCTCAGAATGGACTGGTTGGATCTCCTTGCAGTCCAGGGGACTCTCAAGAGTTTTTTCCGACATCACAGTTCAAAAGCATCAATTCTTCGGCGCTCAGCTTTCTTCACAGTCCAACTCTCATGTCCATACATGACCACAGGAAAAACCATAGCCTTGACTAGACGGACCTTTGTTGGCAAAGTAACATCTCTGCTTTTCAATATGCTATCTAGGTTGGTCATAACTTTTCTTCCAAGGAGTAAATGTCTTTAAATTTCATGGCTGCAGTCACCAGCTGCAGTGATTTTGGAGCACAAAAAAATAAAGTCTGCCATTGTTTCCACTGTTTCCCCATCTATTTCCTATGAAGTGATGAGACTAGATGCCATGATCTTATTTTTCTGAATGTTGAGCTTTAAGCCAACTTTTTCACTCTCTTCTTTCACTTTCATCAAGAAGCTCTTTAGTTTCTCTTCACTTTCTGCCATAAGGGTGGTGTCATCTGCATATCTGAGGTTATTGATATTTCTCCTGGCAATCTTAATTCCAGCTTGTGTTTCTTCCAGCCCAGCATTTCTCATGATGTACTCTGCATATAAGTTAAATAAGCAGGGTGATAATATACAGCTTTGACGTACTCCTTTTCCTATTTGGAACCACTCTGTTGTTCCATGACCAGTTCTAACTGTTGCTTCCTGACCTGCATATAGGTTTCTTAAGAGGCAGGTCAGGTGGTCTGGTATTCCCATCTCTTTCAGAATTCTCCCCAGTTTATTGTGATCAACACAGTCAGAGGCTTTGGCATAGTCAATAAAGCAGAAATAGATGCCTTTCTGGCACTCTCTTGCTTTTTTGATAATCCAGTGGATGTTGGCAATTTGATCTCTGGTTCCTCTGCCTTTTCTAAAGCCAGCTTGAACATCTGGAAATTCACGGTTCACATATTGCTGAAGCCTGGCTTGGAGAATTTTGAGCATTACTTTACTAGCGTGTGAGATGAGTGTAATTGTGCAGTAGTTTGAGCATTCTTTGGCTTTGCCTTTCTTTGGGATTGGAATGAAAACTGACCTTTTCCAGTCCTGTGGCCACTGTTGAGTTTTCCAAATTTGCTGGCATAGTGAGTGTAGCACTTTCACAGCATCATCTTTCAGGATTTGAAACAGCTCAACTGGAATTCCATCACCTCTACTAGCTTTGTTCGTAGTGATGCTTTGTAAGGCCTGCTTGACTTCACATTCCAAGATGTCTGGCTCTAGGTGAGTGATCACACCATTGTGATTATCTGGGCCATGAAGATCTTTTTTGTACAGTTCTTCTGTGTATTCTTGCCACCATTAGTTGCCATATGGAATCTGAAATGGACTTTTTGCACCATGTTACATTCAAATGATCTAGCTTGTCCTTTGAATGGCATGATTTCCTATATCAAACATTAGTCATTTAGAAAATATTGGTTCACTAAGCTATGCAGATATTCCAAATGTTGATACAACTTATGATGTTGTTGTTCTTGTTCAGTCACTAAGTTACGTCTGATTCTTTGTGACCCTGTGGACTGCAGCATACCAGGCTTCCCTGTCTTTCACTGTCTCCAGAGTTTGCTCAAGTTCATGTTCATTGAGTCAGTGATGCCATCCAACTATCTCATCTTCTGTCTCCCCCTTCTCTTCTTGCCCTCAGTCTTTCTCAACATCAGGGTCTTTTCCAAAGAGTCAGCTTTTCCCATCAAGTGGCCAAAGTATTGGAGCTTCAGCTTCAGCATCAGTCCTTCCAATGAGTATTCAGGGTTGATTTCCTTTAGGACTGACTGGTTTGATATCCTGGCTTTCCAAGGGACACTCAAGAGTCATCTCCAGCACCACAATTCGAAAGCATCAATTCTTCAGGACTCAGCCTTCTTTATGGTCTAACTCTCACATCCACACACAACACCTTATGACACAATATTGAAAACTCATACTTGTTGCTAGCACCATGTATAGGACTCGGAGTAATAGGAAGTTGTCAAGTTCATAGCAGAAGATACAGTTTTTCAAAAATTCTAAATTTTCTCTGAAAGCTCAACTTTTATGATTGGCAACCAACACTGTCAGTTGTTTCCCTTGAAGTGACAAGCTCATTTCATTCATTGTAGATATAATACCTGCCATATATCCAAGTCTAAATAACTATAATTTGTTTTCCAGTCTTTTTCAATAAAAGGTGTTCCATGAAAAACTGACTAATTCAGTTTTCAACTCCCTCACACAAGTGCTTTTCTTTAGGCCAAACATCATGTTTTGTTATGCAGCAGAAGTGCTCTATGCATATTTCTGTTTCATCAGATGACATTCTTAAAAATCATGTACTTACTTTAATAAAATTAATATTTTTTTTCCTATTTTATAGGTGACATTTTCAAGGGCAGATGTCCCCTCTCTTTTAATCTAGGAGGTGTGGAGGTGAAGACCACTATGATTATTAATATGGCTTTAGTGCAATTTTGATTCATGCTCCTGTGTCAGCAGTCTTACTCACCATTGCTTTTTTACCTCAGTTAAATGGCTACACAGTGCAAAAGACAACTACTGTCTTAGCATTGTTGTTCTTATCCTGTGGACCCCCTGAAAGGGTCTTAGAGACCCAGCCTCAGAGGTCCATGGACCACACCTAGAAAATCCCTCATGGAGTCTATCTCCTACTCCAGTTGGCCTCGCCCAACCTCAGATTACCACCTCTCTGGCTAATTATTTGTTTTGCAAAGTATAATTATAAGACGGCTAATCATTTGCAATTATATCACATATAATTTTTGAATAATGGATTTAATAAGGTTATTAAGCCCATTAGTGCCTCGTACGTACATGTCTTCTTCTTTTTTTTTCCAAACAGGAAATTAGGTTAGCAAATCTTAGCTTCAAATCCCATCTCTCCAATTTTATGTTTTTAATGCCCCAAGTGACTTGATTTGGAGTTATACACTGCTTTTCAAAATTGTTCTCTCATATAATGTCTATTGGATTGGAGAGAATAGATAACCTTTAACACTTAGATTCTAGGACACTTCTCATCAAAGATGTGTGTTTAAATGTCCTTGAATAGCATTACTGTGCCATTTATAACAATGGCTTTGTCTATTTCTTTCTATGTGTTTGCCTTGTTTCTGGCCCAAATAGCAAATTTAAGTCAGAAGAAGAGGGAGCAACAGCTGCTCTAGAAAATTCCATCTACTTTGCACCAATTTATGTTGGCCCACTGGTCTCACTCTTATCTCTCTAGCTTGATATGGTAACTTTGGTCATTGCTTTTGGTTCTTTTTGCTTTTGTGACTTTTAAAATTTATTTTTGGCTGTACTGGGTCTTCATTGCCGTGCTTGGGCTTTCTCTAGTTTGGGCAGGCGGGGGTTACTCTCTAGCTGCTGTGTGGGGACTTCTCATTGTGGTGGTTTTTCTTGCAGAGCACAGGCTCCAGGGCATGCAGGCTTCAGTGGCTCATGGGCTCACTCTGTGGCATGTGGGATCTTCCTGGCTCAGGGATTGAACCCGTGTCTTCTGCATTGACAGATTCTTGTCCATTGAGCCACTAGGGAGGCCCTGGCTTTCATGACTTTTTAAGGCTAACAGCAGTTTCTTACTTTAAAAAAAAAAAAAGTTGTGATTGTTGCCTTGCTCTTCCTTCCAGCTGGTTCTGCCTCCCAGCTTTGAAGAACTTCTTTATCATTTAGCCCTGGCAGGCAGAACTTCTCTGACTTCTGGCCTCACTTTCAGAAGGGGAGTTGGTTAACCATAAATGCTCAGGTTAGATGTGTTGGATTCAGGTGATTATTTCTGTTAAGGATTTGGAGTCACCCGTTTCCCTCTCTGGCCGTTGCTTGGAGAAAATAATATGCATAAAAGATAATAATGGAGAACCACTTTAATTACTAGCTGGTCAAACACCTAATGCAGGGCTTACTACGCATGAGCTCGACTTTTGTTGCATGGTAACCCTGGCCCTACAGAAATTTGGTTCTTAGAACATTTCAGACTCTGACCCACAAAATTAGTCACGAGCCACAGTTAGCTAAGGGTTGGAAAAAAGCATAGGAGGTGGCAAGAAGGAGGAGCATCTCTCCCCAGCAGTTTTCCTAATGGTTCTAATGCAAGCAGCAGCTAAAGAAGGACACGGACTCAAAAGTCATGTTGCCCTAACAGCAACCAAACTTGAATAACAGAGAGAACTTCAGAGATCAGCAGGTGCAACTCCCCTTCATCACATAAATGAAGTCCAGGAATGCTAAATGTTCTACCTGCAGCCACACAGAACCAGCACTCTTTCATCTGTAAACACAGACTTCTTCCTACTCTACCATACGGACTCACAGTGCTCTGGAATTTTAGATGCTGCTTTTTCTGTTGACACACAGTACCATTTAAGTTAAAGATGTACAACATAATGATTTGACTTACATCTATCGTGAAACGATTATCACAATAACTTTGGTAAACATCTATCATCTCTATGTGCTCAGTTGCTTAGTCATTTTGGACTCTTTGCCTATGGACTGTAGCCGCCAGGCTCTCTGTCCATGGGATTTTCCAGGCAAGAATACTGGAGTGGGTTTCTATTTGCTCCTCCAGGGGATCTTCCTAGCCCATGGATCAAACCGATATCTCCTGTGTCTCCTGCATTGGCAGGCAGATTCTTTACCACTGCACCAACCGGGAAGCACCATCATCTCTTATAGATACAACATAAAATATTACTTTCCTTGTGATGAGAACACTTAGGGTTTACTGTCTTGACAACTGTCATATATAATGTATAATAGGTAACTCCAGTACTTTGGCCACCTCATGCGAAGAGTTGACTCATTGGAAAAGATGCTGGGAGGGATTGGGGGCAAAAGGAGAAGGGGATGACAGAGGATGAGATGGTTGGATGGCATTACCAACTCAATGGACATGAGTTTGTGTGAACTCCGGGAGTTGGTGATGGACAGGGAGGCCTGGCGTGCTGCGATTCATGGGGTCACAAAGAGTCGGACACGACTGAGCGACTGAACTGAATTGAACTGAGTGCTAATTATATTTATGATTTTGTATATTATGTCCCTAGTAATTATTTATCTTATAACTGTAAGTTTGTACCTTTGTACCTTTTGACTGTCTTCATCCAATTCCTCCTCTTCCTATCCTCTGGTAACCACAAATCTGATCTTTTTCTATGAGTTTTTTTTGAAATATAATTGAATATAACACTGTGTTAGTTCCTGATACACAACATAGTGATTCAATATTTTTATGTATTTCTAAATGATCACCATGTCTAGTTACCATCTATCATCGTACAAAGTTATTACGTAATTATTGACTATATTTTCCTCACTGTACACTTCACTCCTGAGACTCACTTAGTTTGCACCTGGAAGTTTGTGTCTCTTAATATCCCTCATCTATTAATACATTGCTTTTAAGCAAGAAGTTCTTCCTTCCTGAAGTTTTGGTATTGTTTTATATCCTTCTATACGGGTTACTGGGCCTTGGCTTCTTTAACTGAAAAAGGACTTTCCTGTTACATTAGTTGCGTTTTAAAGTGTTCTGAACACAAATAACTATTTTTAATCTTTAAAAAATGGTTTTTTCTTCTTGCTTCTAGAGTTCTCCCTGTTGTCAGGCTCCCAGCCCCTAAGCTGCCAGCCTCATTTTTTGTTTTTGCCTTCAACCTACTCAATTTCTTTCAGAAAGCACATAGTTTTAAGGGATATTACTTTTTGAATTTTCTGAAGCCTGAGAGTCAAGAGAACAGATTTTATTAATGTTGATTCAACTGAGTGATGTAAAGATTTATAAAACTAAGTTGTTATGTTGCCTTTAAATGCATGCATGTAATTTCAATTAGAGTTACTTTCATCTCATAAAGGAGACATTACATTTTGAGTAGGTGGAGGGTTTGACAGAATAAAGAAAGGAAAACAACCATCTTCTCTTCCAAATGACATTTTTTTGCTTTCAAATGTACATTTTTTTTTGCTTTCAAAGGTACATTTTCAAAATAACACTGTGAACATCCAAAGGGTGAGGCAAGAGGCACTTTCCAGAGATCCAGTTGAATAGAGAAATCCATAAATTTCATCCCATATTGATAAGCATTTGGACCCAAAGGAACATTTGTTCAAAATGCCTGAGGCAGCTGCCACATCTCTCACAAACACTGCTTCTAAGTCAATGTTCTACTTATTCTTCTGGTTCTGCCAGAAGAGGATCCTCATTCTAATGCCAATCTCTCTTCAGTGATTTTTACACACTTCATAACTCTTTGTTCTTTAAAGGAGACTGGCCTAGCACAGGCTATCTGAAGGAATAATTTGCAATCCCTTCATGGATCCCAGCCTTGTCGTCATTCAAAGGGGCTCACATAACTCAATGGAGCTATGAGCCATGATATGCAGGGCCACCCAAGGCTAAAGGTTCATAGTGAAGAGTTCTGACAAAATGGGTCCACCAGAGGAGGATATACCAACCCACTCCACTATGTTTTTGCCACGAGAACCCCATGAACAGTATGATTCTCAAAATCCTTCAAGCTAGGTTTGCTTCAGCAATACATGGACTGAAAACTTCCAGATGTACAAGCTATGTTTAGGAAAGGCAGAGGAGCCAGAGATCAAATTGCCAACATTTGCTGGATCATGGAGAAAGCAAGGGAATTCCAGAAAAACGTCTCTTTCTGCTGCATTGATTACACTAAAGCCTTTGACTGTGTGTGTGAATCACAACAAACTGTGGAAAATTCTTAAAGAGATGGCAATTCCAGACCACCTTCCCTGTCTCCCGAGAAACCGGTATGCAGGTCAAGAAGCAACAGTTAGAATCAGCCATGGAACAACTGATTGGTTCAAATTGGGAGAGGAAGACATCAAGGCTGTATATTGTAACCTTGCTTATTTAACTTAGATGCAGAGTACATCATGTAAAATGCTGGACTGGATGAATCACGGCTGGAATCAAGATTGCTGAGAGAAATATCAACAACCTCAGATATGCAGATGAAACCACCCTAATGGCAAAAAGTAAAGAAGGACTAAAGAGTCTCTTGATGAGGGTGAAAGGGGAGAGTGAAAAATCTGGCTTAAAACACAACAATAAAGAGACTAATGAAACGTTGTTACTGAACCACAAAAGACGCTGGGATTCTTGGCATCCAGAGGAGAAGAATTCAATCTGGGGCCAGAGACGAGGCTTGAATGCTCAGAGCTTTTGTGTAATAAAGTTTTATTAAAGTATATAAGAGATAGAGAAAGTTTCTGACATAGACATCAGAAGGGGCAGAAAGAGTGCCCCCTCACAAGTGTTAGCAATGGAGTTATATACTTTTTAATTAGTTATTACAGTGAATCAAAAGAATGTCTGGAGGTTATAAGTTCAGTTCAGTTGCTCAGTTGTGTCCGACTCTTTGCTAAGTCACTTCAGTCATGTTCAACTCTGTGCGACACCATAGACAGGAGCCCCCAAGACTCCCCCGTCCCTGGGATTCTCCAGGCAAGAACACTGGAGTGGGTTGCCATTTCCTTCTCCAATGCATGAAAGTGAAAAGTGAAAGTGAAGTCGCTCAGTCGTGTCCGACTCTTCGCGACCCCATGAACTACAGCCAACCAGGCTCATCCGTCCATGGGATGTTCCAGGCAAGAGTACTGGAGTGGGTTGCCATTGCCTTCTCTGGTCCGACTCTTTGTGACCCCATGAATCGCAAAACGCCAGGCCTCCCTGTCCATTACCAACTCCCAGAGTTCACTCAGACTTATGTCCATTGAGTCAGTGATGCCATCCAGCCATCTTATCCTCGGTCGTCCCCTTCTCCTCCTGCCCTCAATCCCTCCCAGCATCAGAGTCTTTTCCAATGAGTCAACTCTTTGCATGAGGTGGCCAAAGTACTGGAGTTTCAGCTTTAGCATCATTCCTTCCAAAGAAATCCCAGGGTTGATCTCCTTCAGAATGGACTGGTTGGATCTCCTTGCAGTCCAAGGGACTGTCAAGAGTCTTCTCCAACACCACAGTTCAAAAGCATCAATTCTTCAGTGCTCAGCCTTCTTCACAGTCCAACTCTCATGTCCATACATGACCACTGGAAAAACAAATGGCCTTGACTAGACAGATCTTAGTCGGCAAAATAATGTCTCTGCTTTTGAATATGCTGTCTAGGTTGGTCATAACTTTTCTTCCAAGGAGTAAGCGTCTTTTAATTTCATGGCTCCAATCACCATCTGCAGTGATTTTGGAGCCCCCCCAAAATAAAGTCTGACACTGTTTCCACTGTTTCCCCATCTATTTCCCATGAAGTGATGGGACCAGATGCCATGATCTTAATTTTCTGAATGTTGAGCTTTAAGCCAACTTTTTTGCTTTCCTCTTTCACTTTCATCAAGAGGCTCTTTAATTCCTCTTCACTTTCTGCCATAAGAGTGGTGTCATCTGCATATTTGAGGTTATTGATATTTCTTCCACGCCCAAGGTAAGAGAAACCCAAGTAAGATGGTAGGTGTTGCAAGAGGGCATAAGGGGGCAGACACACTGAAACCATGCTCACAGAAAACTAGTCAATCTAATCACACTAGGACCATAGCCTTGTCTAATTTAATGAAACTAAGCCATGCCCGCAGCACAACCCAAGCCGGGCGGGTCATAGTGGAGAGGTCTGACAGAATGTGGTCCACTGGAGAAGGGAATGGCAAACCACTTCAGTATTCTTGCCTTGAGAACCCCATGAACAGTATGAAAAGGCAAAATGATAGGATACTGAAAGAGGAACTCCCTAGGTCAGTAGGTGCCCAATATGCTACTGGAGATCAGTGGAAAAATAACTCCAGAAAGAATGAAAGGATGGAGCCAAAGCAAAAACAATACCCAGCTGTGGATGTGACTGGTGATAGAAGCAAGGTCTGATGCTGTAAAGAGCAATATTGCATAGGAACCTGGAATGTCAGGTCCATGAATCAAGGCAAATTGGTAGTGGTCAAACAAGAGATGGCAAGAGTGAACGTCAACATTCTAGGAATCAGCAAACTAAAATGGACTGGAATGGGTGAATTTAACTCAGATGACCATTATATCTATTACTGCAGGCAGGAATCCCTCAGAAGAAATGGAGTAGCCATCATGGTCAACAAAAGAGTCCAAAATGCAGTACTTGGATGCAATCTCAAAAATGACAGAATGATCTCTGTTCATTTCCAAGGCAAACCATTCAATATCACAGTAGTCCAAGTCTATGCCCCAACCAGTTATGCTGAAGAAGCTGAGGCTGAACAGTTCTATGAAGACCTACGAGACCTTTTAGAACTAACATTCAAAAAAGATGTCCTTTTCATTATAGGGGACTGGAATGCAAAAATAGGAAGTCAAGAAACACCTGGAGTAACAGGCAAATTTGGCCTTGGAATGCGGAATGAAGCAGGGCAAAGACTAATAGAGTTTTGCCAAGAAAATGCACTGGTCATGGCAAACACCCTCTTCCAACAACATAAGAGAAGACTCTACACATGGACATCACCGGATGGCCAACACCAAAATCAGATTGATTATATTCTATGCAGCAAAAGACGGAGAAGCTCTATACAATCAACAAAAACAAGACCAGGAGCTGACTGTGGCTCAGATCATGAACTCCTTATTACCAAATTCAGACTCAAATTGAAGAAAGTAGGGAAAACCACTAGACCATTCAGGTATGACCTAAATCAAATCCCTTATGATTATACAGTGGAAGTGAGAAATATATTTAAGGGCCTAGATCTGATAGATAGAGTGCCTGATGAACTATGGAGGTTATAAAGACCTTACTAGACTCACGCCCATAATTTACATTTTAAGATAACAGGATTAGCCAGGTTTTTTTTTCCAGAAGCTGTCCTCAAGCAAAATACATTATTGTTATATAATCGTAAGGAATGTAGAGGAAAAAAAAAGGTTTGTCCTTTCCTCCACCTTGAGAATTCCAGACCCCTCTTTCCTTGGGGACCCCCGGACTTCTTATCAACCTGCCTAGGAATTGACTCTCTCACTAAGATGATGGCATCTGGTCCCATTACTTCATGGCAAATAGTGGAAGCAGTGACAGATTTTATTTTCTTGGGCACCAAAATCACCGTGGATAATGACTATAGCCATGAAATTAAAAGATGCTTGCTCCTTGGAAGAAAAGCTATGACAGACTTAGGCAGTGTATTGAAAAGCAGAGACATCATTTTGCCAATGAAAGTACATACAGTCAAAGCAATGCTTTTTCTATTAGTCATGTACTCATAGCTGTGATTCATAAAGAAGACTGAGTGTCAAAGAACTGATGCTTTCGAATTATGGTACTGGAGAAGACTCTTGAGGATCCCTTAGACAGCAAGGATATCAAACCAGTCTATCCTAAAGGAAATCAACCCTGAATATTCTTTGGAAGGACTGATGCTGAAGCTGAAGTTCTAATATTTTGGCCACCTGATGTGAAAAGCCAACTCAATGGAGAAGACTCTGATGCTGGGAATGATTGAAGGCAAAAGGAGAAGGGGGCAGTAGAGGATAGAATGGCTAGATAGTGTCACTGACTCAATGGACATAAATTTGAGCAAACTTTGGTAGATAGTGGAGGACAGAAGAGCCTGGTGTGCTGCAGTTCATGGGATCACAAAGAGTCAGATGTGACTTAGCTTTTAAACAACAACAAAAATAATTTGCATGACAGTATATGAGATGGTTTAACAGAAGCTACTGCTACAAGGGACATACTGAATGGTAACACCCTGGGACCATCATGCTGCTATGTTTTTGCTTAATGGGGATCCACTGCAACTCTTATTCCAGATAGAGAATTCCCTTTTCTATCAAAAGGAATTAAATATATTCTTTGTCATTGTAGCTATATGGTAGAGAACACAGAAACAGGTGGCAACTAGACACGAAGAGAAAGACAACCAGATAGCTTGCAGTGAAGTGAAGTCGCTCAGTCGTGTCCGACTCTTTGTGACCCCATGGACTGTAGCCTACCAGGCTTCTCTATCCATGGGATTTTCCAGGCAAGAGTCCTGGAGTGGGTTGCCATTTCCTTGGGCCCCCACAAATACAGAGAGAAAAAACCTCACAGGGCAGGTGGCCAACCAGCCAGGGTGTGTACCTTCTTGGAAATAAAGCTGATAAGGACAGTACTTAGAGTCAACGTAGAGCAAGTTCTGTGAACAGAGTGTGTTTTGTAAATAGCAACATAGAGCCTAATACAAGAAGGTGCTAGGTCAGCATAGACTAGCTCAGGATAGAGATGATTTTCACATAAGCCACAACTAGATGGTTCCTTCCTTTGTGTCATGGGGTCAGAATCTCTCTGCAAAGCCTTTATAAGAATTATAAGCCATTTGTGTCTGAAGACTCACAACTTTTTCTCTCCCTTTTACCTCTCTGACTTTCTAAGGAGGATCTGTCTGCCTGCTGGGTTCTGACAGGATGATGGGTGGAAACTGCAATAGGATTGGGAACTAGCGGGATTTCATATTGATCAGAGAGAACCCCCCTGGTCTGAGGACAGAATAGATGCAGAAAGGAAGGGGGGCACTGGCTGTTCCCAGGCCCCGAGTCAACACCCAGGGACACAGAGCACGCTGGGTCTGTGTGACACTTAAGACTTGCCATGCGTCATCTCTACTTTCAACTTCAGAGCGTAAGAGCCAGAATGATTCTAGGACTTTGAGACTTGCCTATTATCTTTTAAAATGTTAATGTATGTATATGAGTGTAAATAAGAAAGTAAACTTTGTCTCTTGAGTCAGAAAAATTCAGTGGTGTGCTAGAGTCTTTTTTATCAGAGGTCAGCTCTAGAGCCCCTGAGCAGGAGTGCTCTTTCCTTGCCAGCACAGATAGAATTTAATTTGCATGACACTCCATCACAAGGCAGACTCTGTGTCAGTGGTGGGTTTGTTGTGTCACTTGTGTTCCGGAAGCAATTTCTAATGATTCTCATTTTAACATCTTGGGAACAAAGCCCATCTCCTATTGTTTCTTACATAGACACATTGACATGTTTGAGGGTGTGCAGACATACATACCTGCTGGTGGAGTACAGAAATCCAGTAGTACCTGATAGCTGGGGCCAGTCAAGCTCGTTGGTAAGAGCTATTGGTAAATTGAAGAAGGATTTCTAAAGGAAAAACAAAGTAGTAATTATCAAAATGGTCACTAGCTTTCAACAGGGAGTAAGGTTGTCTATTGCTCAGGCATTGCCCTCTGCCTCTCTCTCTCTCTCTCTCTCTCTCACTTTGTTAATCTCTTTAAGGGACTTTGCATTTAAAGCATATGCCTCTTAAGGTTAACCATCATCAGAAAATTCACAGAGATCAGCATCCACTCTTAAACTGGCTTCCATTCAGCTCCTGTGAAGGATGTAGAAGCATGGCATCTCATACTCATCCCTCATTTGAGAGAGATGCTTCAGGACATGGGTAAACTTTCAACTATTTAATTTCTGAGATTTTCTCCACTTTTAAGGTGGGGTAATCAGAAAATTGATCATCTGAAAACTAATAATACTCAAGCCTCCTGCAAAAATGCCTTCCCTGAGTTCACAGCTACGCCTTCAGTTATTAGGATGGTGTCTCCTGACATCCTTGGGTGGGTGGGGGTTCTTAGACACCTTTGCAAAATCTTACGGTTCCTTTTCTCATGAAGATACACATATACTCAACATGGCTTGTGATTTTGAGGGGTTCACAGAACTCCTGCAACTCTTGCACAGCTTCCTGTTCAGGAACTCCTGACATGGAATTCTAATTCTAATTTAAATTAGAATTCCTTTGAACCACATTCTATGACTTGTGCAAAATCACAAAAGAAAAATGTTGCTAGCTATGTCTCCTGATTGTTCCTTAGTATAGATGATATCTGGGATAAACCCCTCCTCTGGTCTAATTCCTAGAAAAAGCTCATCTAGAATAATGTGTTTGGAATAGGCTTACCAGATTTAGCAAATAAAAATGCAAGTGCTCAGTTAAATTTGAATTCTATAAACAAAATGTGATATACATATTCAATAGGATACTACTGAATCTTAAAGCGAAAGTGAAAGCATTAGTTGCTCAGTCTGACTGATGACCGCATGAAATGTAGCCTGCCTTTGTCTATGGAATTCTCCAGGCAAGGATACTGGAGTGGTTAGCCATTCCCTTCCCCAAGGGATCTTCCTGATCCAGGGATCCAACCTGGGTCTCCTGCATTGTAAGCAGATTCTTTACCATCTGAGCCACCAGGGAACCCCATTCAATCTTAAAGAAGGAAATTCTGACACATGCTACAACATGGATGGATCTTGAGGAAATTATGCTAAGTAAAAGAAGTCAGTTTATAAAAAAAAAAAAAAAACTCTTGCATAATTCTATTTATATAAGTTATCCTGTGTGTGTGCACAGTTGCTAACCAGGGATTGAATATGAGGTATTCAATTCAGTTCAGTTCAGCCGCTCAGTCGTGTCCGACTCTTTGCAACCCCATGAATCCCAGCACACCAGACCTCCCTGTCCATCACCAACTCCCGGAGTTCACACAAACGCATGTGCATCGAGTTACTGATGCCATCCAGGCATCTCATCCTCTGTCATCCCCTTCTCCTCCTGCCCCCAATCTCACCCAGCATCAGGGTCTTTTCCTGAGGTATTAGGGGTAGTCAAACTCATAGAGACAGAAAGTAGAACGGTGATCGCCAGGGATTAAGGGGAGGGGAAGTGGAAATTGCTGTTTAATGAATATAGAGTTTCAGTTTTTGCAAAATGAAAAGCTACAGAGGTTGGTTGTACAACAATGTGAATATACTTAACACTACACTACTGAGCGACTGAACTGAACTGACAAAATTGTTTAAAATGGTTAAGATGATAAATTCTATGTTATGTGTATTTTACCACAATTAAAAAATGAATATGAAAGAAACTGAATTTAATTTAAACAGGGAATAATTTTTAGTATAATTATGTCTTGGGCAATATTTGGAACATACTTACACTTAAAAAATAATTCATTGCATATCTAAATTCAAATTTAACTGAGTGTCCTGTATTTTACCTGGGAATCCTCATTTGGATAAAATCTCTAGTCTAGTATGACTCCAGTTCAGTTCAGTCACTCAGTTGTGTCCCACTCTTTGTGACCCCATGAACTGTAGCATGCCAGGCCTCCCTGTCCATCACCAACTCCCGGAGTTCACCCAAACTCATGTGCATTGAGTCGGTGATGCCATCCAGCCTTCTCATCCTCTGCTGTCCGCTTTTCTTCCTGCCCCCAATCCCTCCCAGTATCAGAGTCTTTTCCAATGAGTCAACTCTTCACATGAGGTAGCCTAAGTATTGGAATTTCAGCCTCAGCATCAGTCCTTCCGATGAACACCCGGGGCTGGTCTCCTTTAGGATGGACTGGTTGGATCTCCTTGCACTCCAAGGGACTCTCAAGAGTCTTCTCCAACACCACAGTTCAAAAGCATCAATTCTTCTGCGCTCAGCTTTCTTCACAGTCCAACTCTCACATCCATACATGACTACTGGAAAAACCATAGCCTTGACTAGATGGACCTTTGTTGGCAAAGTAACGTCTCTGCTTTTTAATATACTATCTAGGTTGGTCATAATGTTCCTTCCAAGGAGTAAGCATCTTTTAATTTCATGGCTGCCATCACCATCTGCAGTGATTTTGGAGCCCCAAAAAATAAAGTTTGACACTGTTTCCACTGTTACCCCATCTATTTCCCATGAAGTGATGGGACCGGATGCCATGATCTTCATTTTCTAAATGTTGAGCTTTAAGCCAACTTTTTCGCTCTCCTCTTTGACTTTCATCATGAGGCTTTTAGTTCCTCTTCACTTTCTGCCTTAAGAGTGGTGTCATCTGCATATCTGAGGTTATTGATATTTCTCCCAGCAATCTTGATTCCAGCTTGTGTTTCTTCCAGCCCAGCGTTTCCCATGATGTACTCTGCGTAGAAGTTAAATAAGCAGGGTAACAATATACAGCCTTGACATACTCCTTTTCCTATTGGAACCAGTCTGTTGTTTCATGTCCAGTTCTAACGGTTGCTTCCTGACCTGCCTATAGGTTTCTCAAGAGGCAGGTCGGGTGGTCTGGTATTAGGGATTCTTATAAGAGGAAGAAGAGACATGGGTACTGGATGAAGGCCATGTGATGATGAAGGCAGAGACTGGAGTGATGCTTTCGCAAGCCAGGGAATACCAAGGATTGCCAGTGGTCACCAGAAGCTAGCAAAGAGGCACAGGACAGATTCTCTCTCAGATCCCTTAGGAGGAATCATCCTGCTAATATCCTGATCTCCAACTTCTAGCCTACAGAAGTATGAGAATAAATTTCTGTGGTTTTAAGCCACCCAATTTGTGGTGCTGTACTGTTGTAGCCCTAGGAAATGATGATATGACCTGAACTGGACAATTTGCTTATAGTTCTCATGAGGGTCCAAGATATAAACCCTTCTCAAAATAAGTCAGGTAGTAACTAGATTCACACAGTGGTTATCCCATGGTGTCCTTCACTTTTCCCCATGGTTCTGTGAACTTCCTTCACTCCCCTTTCCTCAGTCATCTCCTCCTTGCACATGCCAATCCCAAGTTCCCCAGCATTATTATTATTCTGAGTGAGATTTCCAGCACAAGTGGAAGCTGGAAGGGGTTGGGAGGTGGTTGGGAAGGATGGCTTCTTGGAATAAAACTATATTTGTTATGATTTAGCTGTGCCAAAGGAGCAGACACTAACTCATGGAGGCTCCCAGTAAGTCTCCACAGTCGATGGAATTCCAGCAACTGATACTTTGTCCCTTCTTGGCAGGAAGCCCCCACCACTTTCTGCTCTAAACTCCACCATTACCATGACTCAGCTACTCTCTCTTTTAGTTTCTGTTTCTCCTGACACTAAAATAAAATTCTTTCTCTGCTTTTTCATCTTATTTTTACCCTAGGTCTTTCTGCTTATAATATATGTTTGCTGTAGGATTTGAGAATATTCAATTCTACTGGAAAAGACAAGAAAAACAAATAGAGTGGATGAAACTCATAAGATGTGTTAAGATAGTGAGGAAGCAAGTGGTTTGTGAAATGCAGGCAGAATTTATGAGCTGTGCTAAGTAAGTTAGCAGCCTGTAAAAACACATTAAAACTCTAAGAATGACACAATACACCCCCACATTACTCTATCACCATTTCTTCAGTCATCTGCACAATGAAAACCCCAGATTTTGAAAACTGAGTATGGAATTGGACTTCTGATTCTGGGTGGGTCTGCTTTCCCTTTAGAAGAAGGTGGTAGGCAAGAACTCTTCAAACATAGGGTGGTATGTCTGCTATCCTCTGCAACCTGGGAGAATAATTTCAAGGATGGTAGTTCTGAAGTGTGCTAGCAGAGTAGGGGAGGGAGTCTGTTCTTGGAATCAGGAGATCTGATTTTGATGTCTGACTCTACAAATTCAGTACAATTTCATGGTTTGGATATGACATACTGGAAATGGGTTCCATACTCCATGCAGCTCCCATTCTCAATCAGAGGTGAGTAAAAAAAATTTAATCCTCCTGGTTGAGGCAGAAAAGATGTTGAGAAAGGGGTAGGACTGGTGAGGAAATGGCCAGCAAACCTATCTTGAGAAGGGAGGATGGTCTCCAATCCGCAGTATTATCCCAGTTGTTCTCTCTGGATCAACCTGAAAAAAAATGGTCTCAACTACCTTGGAGAATCCTGGACTCTGCTACTCTCCAGGAAGCCCTCCCTCACCAGTCCTGGAATTATCCCCATCAGGAGTGGACAGCGGCTGGTGCTGAACTGCCACTGGAATCAGGGTGGGTATGTGTGCATCCCACAGCTGGAGCCCTGAAAGGCCCAGGAAGGTCACCTGTATAGGCATATCCTGGTTACTTGATTAACCTTGAAATAATGCAAATCTGTGTTTTCCTGGTGTAATATTTCAGACTTCATTTACAGTGTTATGGCAAGGCTTTACTACTACTAGCTGTGCAAAAATAAGGAAAATATAGCTTTACTAGTGTTCCAGTTCTGATATCACTAACTATTCTCCTATGTACTTCAACAAGACTGTTGGGAGGATCAAGACAGCATCATATTTAGAGGATGGATCACCTACCATCTCTCTTTCCAAGTGGGTTGTTTCTGGTTTTAAGAAGAATAAAGTTTATTGCCAGAAATAA
Organism: Capra hircus; assembly: GCF_001704415.2. NCBI lineage: Eukaryota > Metazoa > Chordata > Mammalia > Artiodactyla > Bovidae > Capra > Capra hircus. The sequence continues at coordinate 59,548,340 of NC_030811.1, forward strand.
TAGAAAATATTTGAGCAGACAAATGGAAACCTCACATATTTTTTTCTTCCTTAGTAAATTTGGTAGATAAAAATGAAAAGTAACAGCCATTAATAGCAAAGGTTTTATAGACCCTAGCATAAAGAGAATGTTTAAGTCATATCACATTAAACACTAAAAGCCTTATTCACGCAACATTATACTCAAGATATTTCAGGCATTTAAGGCAGGAAAAATGCAAATTAAGATCTCCCTCATCAACTCTTGCTTATTCCGCTGGAGCATTATGTTCTCAGGAAACTCATCTTAAGTGTACCTTAAATGTACATACGTGGAAAGACTTAATATTTACCAAGAAAAAATTTCGAAACTTGTAAACAGCACCAGAAACTCAGTGAGTATTAAATCAACTACTGCAGTGCTACAAATTTTCTTCTGACTTTATCAATGACATAAAAATGTTTTATATCATAACTGGCAGGTGTATAGCATTTTTGTGTAATATTTTCACTTAACATTACTTTGTGTGTATTTCCATACTCTGAGAAACTTCACTGGTTCTCATTTTAATTAATTTTAGTATGTATAATACTTTGGGTTTGGGAATATTTTAAGCCCTAGCTTCAATAAGCAACTTATATTTTCATTTCATAAAGCCATCTTATGTGCAAGAAAGAGAATAATGGCATCCATCACCCATACATCTGGTTCTGCCAGCCTTTCAATGACAAAGGGAATGTTCTTGCTACCTTTATTTTACTGTTTACATTTGAGCCCTCCCCATCCAGCAAGGCTTTGCACAGTGTATTCTTTAAAAACAAAACAAAACAAAAAACTCTTAACTGAGTTAGACCTAAATTAACTATTTTTGAAAAGTACAAAATCACTTGGAGAAATCTGTAGCTAACTGTTATTGGAAAAAGATACCAAAGATATATCATCAACAGTTAAGTCTTTTTAAAAATTTATTTCCCAGGAACAAAACTCTCAAAGCAAACAGGTTTGTTGTTGGTCTTTTGATAATGGAGTGAGTTTCAAGACCTGGGAATCAGAGACAATAGCTCCATCTGTTTAGCATTTGAGACTACGGGGCTCCCGGTCCTGTTTGGTCTGCCGTTAGTTCATCTGTCCTGCAGGTGGCATAGGTGAGGTTTTCCCCTTGCTTTATGCCTTTCAATCCCACCGTGCTACTGAACTGCCTCCTGCCTTCTCAGGAAGGTCCTTCCTCACTGCCCCTCCTTTGCACTCCCCGCCCCACCTTACACAACCCTAGTGGCTTTTTCTTACAGGAATACCGAATCTATGAAACTTTACGGGTCTTCCTTGACTCTCTCACACACTTTCTTCTTCTGGTCCCATTCTTTAGGCTTTGCTTTGTGCGTAAATCTGAGAAACGGAATATTTCCTGCCATACCAGTAAACAGGGATTTCACAGTCATCAGTTACTGCAGCTCTCCTACGCGAGCAGGTGAGCCCTGAGGAAACGCAGGATGTGAAAACACAGGATACAGCCCCATATAGCTGAGGTGCATGTCAAAACAAAGATTTTAGAGAGCCCAGACCCTTACATCTTCCCATACATAAAAAAGTGCTAAATTCCTTAACTTGGAATATCTGGTTTTCTTTAACTAACAATAATCTTATGATGTTCTGACTACCTGCTCTTTGCTGCAAAGCTCCTGTGTATACTCGTTCCCTCCTTTCCTCCTTGGAGCAGTTTCTCAGAGCTATCTGAAATGCTGTCTCTCATTTTGCCCCAAATAAAATTTAACTTGCAACTCTCACACTGTGCATTTTTAAAAGTCAACAAACCCTATAAATGAATGTACATTTTGGGGGCTTGAATGTGCTGTTTCCCAGATAACTTTTGCATTTTAAACCAGAGTGGGAAAGGGAACAAATCTCAAGTTCTCCTTATGTGCCAGGCACTGAGACAGGAAACTTATGAAAATTGTTCAACCTCATGGAACCACTCTGTGAGGCAGGGATTAGTTTTTCTTCCTCTCTTTTTCCTCTCTCTATTCCACACATGCTTTTTGAACAACTACCATTATCAGATGCTGAATATTACCTCTTAAAATGAACAAGTACCCAGGTCTCATATGAATAGCAGTGAATTAAGTAACCATGCTTTATCCCAATCAAAGATACTGAAAAAGGGCCTCTTAAATGGCACCCCCCGCCCCCATCACTGGTTCCAGTCTGAGGGAGATTTCTGTATTTTCTGTTAGTCAATGAATCCCTTACACTGGGCAGTAGGGCCCAGAAAAACTACTGTGAACAGAATTTAGAGGGAGTTTGGACAACTGCCAAATCACAGAGCTGGTAAATAGTAGGGGCTGGGATTTGAACCCAGGTTCTGGTGGAACAGGGGCTTCCCTGATAGCTCAGTTGGTAAAGAATCTGCCTGCAATTCAGGAGACTCTGGTTCTATTACTAGGTTGGGAAGATCCGCTGGAGAAGGGACAGGCTACCCACTCCAGTATTATTGGGTTTCCCTCGTGGATCAGCTGATAAAGAATCCACCTGCAATGGGGGAGACCTGGGTTTGATCCCTGGGTTGGGAAGATCCCCTAGGGAAGGGAAAGGCTACCCACTCCAGTATTCTGGCCTGGAGAATTCCATGGACATGGCTTTTCACAGCCTTCTTGTATCTGGTCCTTTCTTTTTTTTAAGCTGCCAGATCTTCTAGAATCACAGCGTTGGCTAGCTGGATTTGTTGGAAATGAAGCTTCCTGCTGAGGAATGTCTCTCAGACACTGTTTCAGGTAAAAAGTTGAGAAATCTATACATAACTCTAGAGTTGCCTCCTCTGTCTCTTTTATGGAAGGCATGCATACCTTATGAAGAATGCAGAATGAGTATTTTGCAGATAAATACTGAAATTATATGTGTACCCTACATAGACACCTCTGTAAACACTCCATTCACATTCCCAGGGCCTGTTCTGGCCTGACACAGGCTGAGGAAAGGCAGCCACAGGGAAAGAACAGGGCATTCTGCTGCTCTGGAGGTTTATCTTCCAGAGGGACCTGACAGATGAAGTTCTGGGGGAACAAGGAGAGGCCATTTCATTGGGTTTCTGCCTCTGTCGTTGCAGGCGTTAACTAGAGCAAGCAGCACTGTTCGTTCAGCGAATGCTTTTATATAGACAACTTCAAGAATGTAGTGTAGCTTTGAGTTAGATCTGTGAACTTTACAATTTCATGTGCAGTGGGGTAAGTCTATTGTCAAAGTCCCTGTGGTCCTATCATTCATTAAATAGTAGAGAGAGAGAGAGATAAAAAAGAGAGAGAGAGATTGAGAAACACAGCAAGTGCCAGCCTGGCATTCTGCCTAGAGGGGCTCAGAAAATAAATACTTCCCAGCTGGGTAACCTGGAAGACTTTGCTTAACTCCTCTGTATCTCAGTCCCTTGTCTATAGAATGGACAAATAACAGCACCTATATCACTGGAACGTTGAGAGGATTAGAAAAGATAATCTACACCTAAAGTTTAGAATTGTAAATGCTCAATAAAGTTAGCTGTTAGTAGTATTGATAAGAAAGAAGGTCAGGGTAATAGAAAGGACACCTATTCCACATGTGGATATTTAGAGAAGGAATCTTAAAAGAAGTGTTATCCAATGTAAGCCCTGTAAGGTTAGTAAGAGGAAGCCAGTGAAAGAGGGGTAGGGGAAAAAGAATTTAAACATTAGCTATGCCATATGCTTCAGGTGGCTCGGTGGTAAAGAATCTGCCTGCCAAGCAGGAGGTGCAGGTTTGATCCCTGGGTTGAGAAGATCCCCTGGAGAAGGAAATGGCTAAACCAACTCCAGTATTCTTACCTGGAAAATCCTATGGACAAAGGAACTTGGTGGGCTACAGTCCATGGGGTTGCAAAGAGTTGGACCCAACTTAGCAACTAAACAACAATGTCATATGGAAAATCACAAAGCTAAATTCATCATATTATATGCACAGAAGACCAGTAAACCACCCTCCCCAACCAACCCCAAACACCAAGTTTGCCAGTTTCTTACTGCTATGTAACAAATTACCTCTAAATTCAGCAGCCTATAACATACTATATACAAGGAGATCAGTAACAATAATTTCTCTGCTCCTGGGATGACATCTATTCAATGAACATTTAAACTTTAACTTGAGCTAAATAAGTGATTTCCAGGGAGGAGGTATAGCATTTCATCTTTAACCCTATGCCAGTCCAGAAACTTATGGGGGCAGTGAAGATATAGTCAAACATAGAATTCTAGCAAATATGACCAGTAAATATAAAGAGGACAGTATGGCAGGCAACAATTTTTCATCATATTGCCTGAAAATAGCTCTTTTATTTTTTAATTTTTATCTCATCAGCTCCTTGTAGTCTTTTCCTTTTCTCTTTTCTATTAATTACTGTTTAAGCTCTAACCCCATGACTGATTTATTCAATGAATGAATGGAGGGATGTGTTTATCTAAGTGCCCCATATCCAGTGAAAATGCATTGTGTAGCTGGACTTTTCATACAGAATTAAATTCTTTCCATCACCATTTTGTAACTTCCCTGGTGGCTCAGTTGGTAAAGAGTCTGCTTGTAATCCGGGAGATTTGGATTTGATCCCTGGTTGAGAAGATCCCCTGGAGAAGGAAATGGCAACCCATTCCAGTATTCTTGCCTGGAGAATTCCATGGACAGAGGAGCCTGGTGGGCTATAGTCCACGGAGTTGCAGAGAGTCAGACACGACTGAGTGACTAACTTACACTTTCACTTTCGTCATCATTTCCAGAGGGACTGGAGAACTATATCCAAATTCATAACAGTGAGAAAGCAAAGAGGTCAAAATGTCATGTTCTTACACAAAGATAATTGCAAATCAATCTTTTGTGGGGCCAATGAAAAAAATTCTTTCACAAACAGAAAAAATAACTCCTCTAAGGGCCAGGAACAGATAACAATGAATGAATATCGTAAAAGTCCAGTCTTCAGATACCATCACTGGATTTTCTAAAGGTTTGGTCATTTCTGAAGCAGTCAGGCTGCCATTTGTCTGGGGTGGGGTAGTTTTCCTCTTTCGAGAGGCAACATCCAGCCTTAGATTCTAGAAGAAGCCCAAAGTCCACAGTCAAACTGCAGAGGTGAGGAGAGGGAAAGCCGTTACTGGGGCACCTAACGAGCAGGCTTGAGCTGCGCTCTCCATCCCGCTAGCTCAGTCACAAAAGTGCTCTCATTTTCATCCTCTCCCCTGTTTTACCTTTGCCCAAGAAGCTGTCACACAACCTCTCTCTTTCTATCTTTCCAACTTAAGTCAGTTCTGCGGCCTCTGGCCAGGGTCCCTGCCTCCTCACACTCCCCCACCATCTTCAGCAGTGTTTCCCAGAATCTCATGGGGAGCTTCTTTAAAACATGGATTTTGTTCAGGTAGGTTTGTGCTGGGGCCCTAGAATCCTTATTTTTCAAAAGTGCCCTAAATGGCTGCAGTCACTAGCCAGATTTCGGAAAGGCTGCTCTACAGGTTGCTACAGTTATTCGACACCATCCTCATGTGGCACCACCCACTGCCCCAGCCTCTTCTCCTGGTCCTCTCTCCCACCAGTCAACCACCTGCAGCCCCCTTGGACCTCAGGGCTTGTCACAAGCTCTTCCTTCTCCTTCCTCCTTTAACCAGTTGTTGTTATTGGCCAAGCATTAGCTAAATCCTGACGTTCTTGACTGCTCTGACCTTCCTTTGTGAGGTACCCTCCTCCAGCTCTCATCACTCCTTATTATATGAGAGGAAAGTATGTTTCCATTGTAAATCACTAATTTGGAGATTCTTTCACAGTAGCTGAGCCTATACCCTGCTTGATTAATAAGCAATTTTTTAAGAAGGGATGACCTATCCTTCCTTTTTTTTCTGGCTAATATGTTATCAATGTGAAATCATGACCTCCTTGGTTCTTCTTTTTTTAATTGAATTATAGTCAGCTTGCACTGTGCTAGTTTCTGGTGTATAGCAAAGTGATTTAGTTGTATATACATATTACACGCATATACATATTATTTTTCAGATGCTTTTTCATAATAGGCTTTTACAAGATATTCAATATAGCTCTCTGTGCTATGGGCTTCCCAGTGGGCCCAGTGGTAAAGGACTCATCTACCAATGCAGGAGACTTAAGAGACCTGGGTTCAATCTCTCAGTTAGGAAGATCCCCTGGAGAAGGGCCTGGCAACCCACTCCAGTATTCTTGCCTGAAGGATCCCATGGACAGAGGAGTCTGGCAGGCTACATGTCCAAAGGGCAAAGAGTCAGACACGACTGAAGTGACTTAGCACGTACCCTGTGCTATGCACTAGGTCCTTGTTGTTTACGTGTTTTATATATAGTAGTGTTTATATGTTACTCCCAAACTCCTACTAAATTTATCCCCTTTGGTAAACATAAGTCCATCTTCTATGTCTGTAAGTCTATTTGTATTTTGTAAATATAACATTTTTTAGACTCCACATATAACTAATAGCATATGACATTTGTCTTTGACTTACTTCACTTAGTATAATAATCTTTGGTGCATCCATGTTGGTGCAAATGGCATTATTTCATTCTTTTTAATGGCTGAGTAATAGTCCATTGTGTATATTTACTCTTTGGTTCTTCTTGATCTACTTTCCTTTGGATTCTTTATCAACGAGGCTTTAAATTCTTGGTGATACCATCTTCACTTTCTGCTTGTAGAATCTTTGAACCTTGTATTTAATTTTTTTCTTTTTCTTTTTAACACTGAAAACATTTTATATTGGGGTATAGCCAATTAACCAGAGAAGGCAATGGCAGCCCACTCCAGTACTCTTGCCTGGAAAATCCCAGGGACGGAGGAGCCTGGTAGGCTGCAGTCCATGGGGTTGCTAAGAGTCAGACACGACTGAGCAACTTGACTTTCACTTTTCACTTTCATGCATTGGAGAAGGAAATGGCAACCCACTCCAATATTCTTGCCTGGAGAATCCCAGGGATTGGGGGAGGCTGGTGGGCTGCCGTCTATGGGGTCACACAGAGTTGGACACGACTAAAGCGACTTAGAAGCAGCAGCAGCAGCATAGCCAATTAACAATGTTGTGATAGTTTCAGATGAACAGTGAAGGGACTCAGCCATACATAAATATGTCCCCATTCTCCCCCAAGTCCCTCTCCCATCCAGGCTGACACATAACATTGAGCAGAGTTCCATGTGCTAAACAATAGGTCTTTACTGGTTATTCATTTTAACTATAGCAGTGTGTACACGACCTTCCCAAAGTCCCTAATTATTCCTCCACTGCACCAGCAACCATGAGTTCATTTTCTAAGTCTGTGAATCTCTTTCTGTTTTGTAAGTAAGTTCATTTGTATCATTTCTTTTTAGATTCCATATATAAGGGATGTCATATGATATTTCTCCTTCTCTATCTGACTTACTTCACTCAGTATGACACTTTCTATGGACCTGGTATTTCATAATGCTCCCCATAATTATCTAGGATTGATGGTTTAGCTCCTACCTCTGACCAGTCCTCCAGTCATTGCCTTAAGTAGGAAATCCCCAGAAAATCACACAGAAGCCAGACTTGACTCCCAGCCCTTGGCAAGGACTGGGCTGGGTAATCCCCAGGAGAGGCATGGAGGGAACTATTTGAAGGAACCAGTGAATGAATGGTATATAGCGATCAATTCCAACCATTCAGAATTATTTTTAAATGCTAGAATTGTCCTCTTCCCCCATGCCAATGGATTTGAGATTCTAAATGTTTCCTCTATGAAGCATCACTACCATGAACCCTATTTTATGGCCAAGAAACTTGAGGGAGAGTGAAGCAAAATGCAAGATATAATTAGCTGGAGGGCAAGGATTGTTCTCTGGTCTTAGGAACACACTGGATTGCACAGGTGCTTCCTGACTCATGCTGCCTCTCTGTGTGGAGATCTCTATCAAACATGCTGGGGGAGCAGGCATGTGGGCTGAGTAATTATAAATGCCTTTCAGAAGTATGGAGCTTAAAATAATTTCCTCTTGTAGTTTTTCAAAACAACCAGTGTTTGTGTCTTTTTAATCCTTACAGAAGGCATAGAGGGCTAAGATCATCAATGATTTCAGAGGCATGAGGCTGCAAGAAAACCTGACTTTGCTGTCAGGTAAGAGACACAGATGCTCACCTTGAGCAGGAAGAAAGGGGCACTAAATTGATCAGGACTGAAAGCAACAGCCCGTCTGCCCTGTGCCCATAAACGGGGAAAGGGAACAGAAGAACATTCTTTCTCACGTGGCCTGATTGCTGTTGGAGAAAAGGATTCGCCATGGTACACAGAACTCTCTTTTCCTGACAGAATAAATGAGAAATAACTAGGATTGGGGCTTCATTCCTCATTGTTTAGCATCTTTAATCCATCAGCTTTTAAGATGTCTGAGGAGCAGAAAATGTAATTTTATCCAGTTTTATTAGACAACAGCTTTCCTCATCTGAAAAAATAATTTTAAAAGTACTCTAACTCTTAATATTTCTGGAGTCGACATGAAGTTAGTGGAGGTAGAATTTCCATATTTTATTATGCACCATGAAAATCCTCCTTTATGCTTAATGGAAGCTTTATGCTCACTGATAAATCAAGAGAGCGAAGGCAGGGCTGGGTAGTGAGAGGCAGGGTGAGAGATCAGATACGGCTCTCTTGTCTGTGGGCTAATAAAGGGTAGACTAGCTTGATTTACAAAATCATCTCCAAGAGAGGAAAGAAGTGCAGAGGGGCTTGAAAGACTGGAGCTGCTTTGCTCTCGGGTGAATATGCATTTTCTGCAGCCAGATTAAGGATTCATTTTGTCCTTGACACAGCACGAAATTCAATCTGCACTTACTTACCCTACAGACAACAGCCTGCCAGGGGTTGTGCGAAGATTTTATAATAGTACAGGCAACAGTCTTCGCCAGCAAAATAAACATTTGGGAAATTGTATTTCGAAATCGTTTCTTCTTCTTCTCTCCCCACCAATCCCCAGCCCGTCATGCAATTCTGGCTCAGTGAAACACAGCATTTAATATTTTGGAAATAATTTTCAAGCAGATGGGGGAAGAGGCAGGAGGGCAGCTTCTATTACTAGCCTTGATGATCTCTCTACCTTCCCTACTTTGTCAACAAAACAACTCAAGCAGTGATTGTTTTTCCTTTGAAAGAAAATAAAATAAGACAGCATGAAAGTGTTCTCAGATTTGCTCTCTGTTTGCTTGTGAAATCTTCCTACGCTGAGGTCCTCTGTGTGATATGGAAAGCTCATTTTGAACCTGACTGCTGAGGACATCTTGGAGAGATGCTAAGGTGTGTATGTGTGTGTTTTCTTTTTTTTTTAAAGAGGAAGAGGGCAGGATTTTCTGTCCCTGGCAGAGTGAGCCTCAGAACCCTTTGTTTCTGTGTAACAACGAGGGTGATTCTTCACACTCTCTTTATTGAACTATAAATATCTTTCCAGATGAACACTCTCCTAATCTAATTAGCTGTAAACAGGCCTCCTGGGTGCCACACTGCTTTAGCTAGGGGATGGCATGAGCAGGAGGGGAGAGGGACTAGTGCAAGAAAGATATCCATGACTGTGAGTCTTTTTGATGGGCACAGTTGGGATGGGGTGATGTATCTGTGGAAGACTTTTCTGTCTTATAGGGAGACAGAAGCAAATAAATCGACTAGTCTCCTAAAGGGCAGAATGGCCTACTATGAACAATGAAAGCTTGTTTTTCTACAGCATTTAACTGCTCTTCCCAGAATATGACTTACTAGTTAGTATAGCAAAGGAATGGCATCAAGCACCCTGGGGGATCCTGACGGGTCTTGGCTGATTAATAGGCATCCCCACTGTCAGACCCTGAGAAAGGCCACAGAGCCAAATGTTCACTTCGGAAGAGGTGATCCCATTATGGTTCCTGGTGGGACACCAGATCATGAGGGATTACAGGGTGGGGTTAGGGGTCAGTGGGTACTTTCAAGTTTCACAGTCAGTGGTACAGAATCCAAACTCAGAACCTCTGTCTGTGCAGAAGGTTGGAGAAAGGTCGCACAGCTTCATTTTTAAAGACAGCTTTCAGTTGTTCACCCTCTTCATGCCATTTTGGAAAGGATTCCTAAAGAAAGTTGAGGGGATGATCTGGCCTTTGGTGAATAGCAGCCAGTGGTGAGGGGGGAAGGGTGGGCTCCCTGGGTGAGGCAGGTCCTAGGTTAATAAGAACCTGAAGAAATGAGGCTCCACTGGGTCGAGGTTATGCCAACCACCAGCCAGGCCTCCAGTTCCATGGGACCCACAAGGTTGAATAATCACTACTCGCCTCTGACAGCTGTTTCCTGCCAATCATCCAGCCTTGAGCCAACAGATACAATTTCTGTTGTACTTCAGCCTCTTCGGACATCCCTGATTTCTGGTGCCCAGTGTTGGCTGGAATGGATTCCAGACTTGTTCTGACAGGGTTTGAGTCACCTGTATTGGGTTAACACCAATGGCTTCTGGGCTTCAAGCCCACTCCGCTATTCTCTGCTCTGTGCTATGGGGCTGGACTCTGCAAACTACACTTCCCAGACTCCTCTGTATCTCCCTGCCAATGAGAGGTGCAGGTGGGAGATGGACAAGAAGGTCAGGAGAAGGAGAGGAGGAGCCATTTTCAGGCATTTAGCTGAGGTCAGCATTCTTCAGCAGCCTCTAGCCTCCAGCACCCTTTGCTGCTTCCGTCTCCTCTCTGCACTCCTCAGTGGTTCAGAGGCAGCTGGTCCACATGGCTTCAGCAGTGAAAGTACAGGCTGTGCAGTAGTCCCAGCACTAGCTGCACCCCTCCCTCTGGCTTCTGGTAATAACTCTTCCTCCTGTTGTCCTTTAGCTCTGGAATCAGCAGTTGCTTCTTGCAATGATTTAGTTCAGTTCAGTTCAGTCGCTCAGTTGTGTCCGACTCTTTGCGACCCCATGAATTGCAGCACGCCAGGCCTCCTTGTGCATCACCAACTCCCAGAGTTCACTCAGATTCATGTACATCGACTCGGTGATGCCATCCAGACATCTCATCCTCTGTTGTCCCCTTCTCCTCCTGCCCCCAATCCCTCCCAGCATCAGAGTCTTTTCCAATGAGTCAACTCTTCGCATCAGGTGGCCAAAGTACTGGAGTTTCAGCTTCAGCATCAGTCCTTCTAAAGAACAGGACTGATCTCCTTTAGGATGGACTTGTTGGATCTCCTTGAAGTCCAAGGGACTCTCAACAGTCTTCTCCAACACCACAGTTCAAAAGCATCAATTCTTTGGTGCTCAGCTTTCTTCACAATCCAACTCTCACATGCATACATGACTACTGGAAAAACCATAGCCTTGACTAGATGGACCTTTGTTGACAAAGTAATGTCTCTGCTTTATTCAAAATCTAGGTTGGTCACAACTTTCCTTCCAAGGAGTAAGCATCTTTTAATTTCATGGCTGCGATCACCATCTGCAGTGATATTGGAGCCAATAAATAAATAAATAAATAAATAAATAAAATAAAGTCTGACACTGTTTCCACTGTTTCCCCATCTATTTCCCATGAAGTGATGGGACCAGATGCCATGATCTTAGTTTTCTGAATGTTGAGCTTTAAGCCAACTTTTTCACTCTCTTCTTTCACTTTCATCAAGAGGCTTTTTAGTTCCTCTTCACTTTCTGCCCTAAGGGTGGTGTCATCTGCATATCTGAGGTTATTGATATTTCTCCCAGCAATCTTGATTCCAGCTTGTGTTTCTTCCAGTCCAGCGTTTCTCATGATGTACTCTGAATAGAAGTTAAATAAGCAGGGTGACAATATACAGCCTTGACGTACTCTTTTTCCTATTTGGAACCAGTCTGTTGTTCCACGTCCAGTTCTAACTGCTGCTTCCTGACCTGCATACAGATTTCTCAAGAGGCAGGTCAGGTGGTCTGGTATTCCCATCTCTTGAAGAATTTTCCACAGTTTATTGTGATCCACACAGTCAAAGGCTTTGGGATAGTCAATAAAACAGATGTTTTTCTGGAACTCTGTTGCTTTTTCGATGATCCAGCGGATGTTGGCAATTTGATCTGTCTGATAATTTTAGCATCCCCCCTTTTGTTCTATGGGGCTTCCCTTGTGGCTCAGCTGGTAAAGAATCTGCCTGGAATGCGAGAGACTTGGGTTTAATCCCTGGGTTGGGAAGATCCCCTGGAGAAGGGAAAGGCTACCCACTCTAGTATTCTGGCCTGGAGAATTCCATGGACTATATAGCCCATGGGGTCACAAAGAGCTGGTCTTGACCAAGCGACTTTCACTAACTCGTTTTTGTTCTAAAGTCGGTATAATCAGTTCCCTGTATTAAATCCATCAGTGTAGCCAGTATCTTGTGTTAAATCTCCTTTGTTGGAATGCTTTCATTTTCTTGACTGACCCCTGATAAATGTTGATTCTGACACTGACAAGAAACCCAGTTTAAAAGGGTTCCGCTTGTTGAATTAGCAAAAGGTTGGAGGCTTTCTCCCTTTGTGGTGACATCACTAAAAGAGAACCCATGGGCAGGGTGAGGACTGAGGACAGTCAGATGGGCAGAGATGCTCTCCTGGGGAACTTCACACTCTCTAACATCCTCCAGAAATATTCAGGTTGAGAGATGAGCCTACACCATGCTGATGGCTTCCCCATCTTGCCCTACAATGGTCTGTCTTAGAGTGCTTCTTCCTTGGCATTTCTACACGTGAAGAATTTTAAAAACTACACTGCAGTACTCTACTTTATTTCTTTTATAAATCCTCAAAGTTGGACAGTGGAGGCAGTGGGAAAATGGCAGTGGTTCTCAAGTATAGTCTGAGGACCTGTGGGGAATCACTGAAACCCTCAGAAAGTATTCATGAGATCACTATTATTATCACAATAGTAAGACTTGATTTCGGAGAAGGCAATGGCACCCCACTCCAGTACTCCTGCCTGGAAAATTTCATGGACTGAGGAGCCTGGTGGGCTACAGTCCATGGGGTCGCAAAGAGTCGAACACGACTGAGCGACTTCACTTTCACTTTTCACTTTCCTGCACTGGAGAAGGAAATGGCAACCCACTCTAGTGTTCTTGCCTGGAGAATCCCAGGGACGGGGGAGCCTGGTGGGCTGCCGTCTATGGGGTCGCACAGAGTCGGACACGACTGAAGTGACTTAGCAGCAGCAAGACTTGATTTACCTTTTTCATTTTAATTCACTCATAAGGGTACAATGAGATTTCAAGAGGTTACATACATGGATACAGAAACAGATGGTAGGCAGAAGCAGATATTTCAGAAATTCAGCAGAATTTCAGTTCAGTTCAGTTGCTCAGTCATATCCGACTCTTTGCTATTCCATGAACTGTAGCATGCTGGGCTTCCCTGTCCATCACCAACTCCTGGAGCTTGCCCAAACTCATGTCCATTGAGTCAGTGATGCCATCCAACCATCTCATCCTCTGTCATCCCCTTCTTCTCTTGCCTTCAATCTTTCCCAGCATCAGGGTCTTTTCCAGTGAGTCAGTTCTTCCCAACAGGTGGCCAAATTACTGGAGTTTCAGCTTCAGCATTAGTCCTTCCAATGAATATTCAGGACTGATTTCCTTTAAGATTGACTGGTTTGATCTTTCTGTTCAAGGGACTCTCAAGAGTCTTCTCCAACACCACAGCTCAAAAGCATCAATTCTTTGGCACTTGGCTTTCTTTATGGTCCAAATCTCACATCCATACATGACTACTGGAAAAACCATAGCTTTGACTAGACGGACCTTTGTTAGCAAAGTAATGTCTCTGCTTTTTAATATGCTGTCTAGGTTTGTCATAGCTTTTCTTCCAAGGAGCAAGCGTCTTTTAATTTAGCTGTCTTTTATTCAGATATCAAGGAGATTCACAAAAGTAGAAAAGAGTGCTATTACTCTAATTTAACTTTTGTTTTGGAAAATAAAGTTATTTATTATAAAAATATGTTATTTTTGTTAATATGTTTCTTATTTCTACTTTCTAGTGAATTAATAAATCCTGGTGTGGAGTTGGTACATTTTCTTCACTTTTACTAGTCACTTAAGTTTCATGCTCCAGCCCCTGGTCATCTGGAGTTTAGTCCCCACATGGATGTCAAATCCAGGGAAATCATTTCCAAGATTTTCAATGGCCCAGGCTGGTTCCCCCTTCTGGGGGCGGGGGGAGGGGGGAGTCCATGTCCTTGCCCCAGGACACATACCCTTCCTATCCTGATGCTTCAGTCACCATCCTTACATTACTCACAAGAGTGTCAGACTCCAGCTTTTTTGACCCCAGTTTTAGGAGGCACCTGTTCAAATCACTTAGTGGCCTCCCATAGTGAGGGGAAGCATCGCACCCTTCACCCATGGGGACAGCTGAGCCCCGATGCCATGCTGACACTAGCCAGCCTCAAGCTGCAGGTTGCAGAAATAGTTTTCCCTCTCTCTTCTTTGGTGGATGCTGCTGCAGGCCTTCTAATATTTGACTGTGGAAGGTGGGAGTAGTTGACCCACATTATCTTGGGATCTCAGTTGAAAGTTAGGCAGAAATAACTAGTCCCATGTTTAACATCTGTCATAAAATCATCCTGAATTTCTAATGAAATATCTCTCATTATTTATATATTATACATGAAGAAATTAAAGTTCAGAGACAATATTAATAATTAAAGGTAAGTGACTAAGCCAGGATTTGAACTCTGGTATGCCCAAAATTGAGGGGGGCATGACAACCCATTCCAGTAATCTTGTCTTTAGAATTCCATGGATGGATAAGATATAGCCTGTGGTGTTACACTTTATGCATATTGTCAAGTTGCTTTCAGAGAAGTTCTAGCAACTTAAGCCTACATTAGTGATGAATGAACATGTCCCTTTCACCATATTCTTGCTAAAAGCAGGCCTTCATCACTTTTTAACCTTGCCTATTTATCAGACAACAGATGATATCTCATTGCTGTTTTAACTTGTTTTTCTTTGATTACTACTGAAGATGAAACTGTTTTTATATTTATTGGTCATGTTCTTGATCATTAAAAAATTAAATTGTTTTTTTCCATATTGATATGCAGGAACTCTTTATTATTAGAGGATTTAAATCTTGTCTATGCTATAAATATTGCTCTAGTTTTTCACTTATTCAATTTTATGAATTTTTTTGACATTGCACACATTTGAAGATTTTATGTAATTAAACCTAGTAATACTTTTGTTGGCCTTCCCTTTGTAATATCATGCTCAGAGAAATTGGAATACTTCCTAAAATATTTTTTTCAGGAAGGTATAAATCTATTATGTTTTCTGAATCTTTGGATGACTGTGAATATGTTTCTGTGACTCTCATACAGGAACAGTTGGAGCATTTTTGACACACCATCCTCAAAATGCTGTAGAAGCTATTCCACTATTTTCCGAAATTTACTGTTGAGAGAGAAGTCTGATACCAAAAAGACTTTTGTCTCTTATTATGTCCCCAGTTATTTGCAAGAGCAGAATGACTGCAAGATTATTCTTTATACTTGGAATAAAAAAGAAAAGCCAGACACGATGAGGAGAGTCTGTTTTACACTTTCTGGAGTTCAGTGGGTTTTGGATTAAAGGATTTTTTCAACTAAAGAAAATTATCTTTTTTTTTTAGTTTGGTCACCACTTCTCTGTCTGATGTATTCTCTTCTTCTGGATTTCCTAGTCAATCTCCAGGACCTGTCCTATATGCCTCTTATATGAGTTTCAGAATTTCCCCAGTGGGCTGACTGGTTTTCTCACCCAGTTTGTTTCGTGTTGTCCAACTTGCTTGTCAGTATGGCCATCGCATTTTTACATCAGGCAATTATTGTTTCACCTTAAGTAGTCTTCCCTGATCTCAGACTCTTTCTTTTTCACGAGTGCTGTCTCCTCAAATTATTACTGAGAATCTGATTCAATATCTTACAAAATTCACTTTCTTGTTGCAAGCTGTTTTTGAAAGAGCTCTCCTCTTTGGAGATCATGAACATATTTTCTATATTCAAATGTTTCTCTGTTTTCTCATCCTTATGAGGGAGTGCTGTGTTTGCCCAGTTTTGGAAACTGGAAGAGGCCCAGTTAGAGAGTGTTCAGTTTCATGTCTGATTTCTTCAGTGTGCAAAAAGGGATCAAGGAAGAATCTATCATTTCTGTAGTTTAATTTCTCTGGATCAGCAGTCCCATTTTCTAGAAGGTTGAAGAAGGAACCACATCCCAAGGTAGTCATGTGACAAGCACGTCCCCACTGTGCCCACACTCCTTCCCACCTGTCAGGGGCACCATCCTCCTTCTCTAATGGACAAGATGGTCTTGTTGTGAGACTGTTGTTCTTATCACATTGTTTGAACTGGACTGAACTGAAATGGCAGCGGATTGTGCTGAGAAGGGAAATTCGCACCTGTTTGGAACTGGCATTACATTTATAGAGAGCAAGGGGGAAACAAACACAAAGGCCAGCACACTGGGGATGATTACTGCCAAAATTACTTACCAAAGACATCTGCGAAGCTGTGATCCAGTCAGGAGGGATGTGGAAATGAGCCCCAGCTGAGTCCCCCAGCAAAATGACTCCCCTGGGCTGTGAACCTAGGGGGCACAATTTATTTGCATTATTTATGCACTCAAGTAGTTTGGAGCCTCCAGGTTAGGTAGTTAGGTGAACACATACCCTGGTGTGTATTCCATGCATGGAGCATCATATCAGTGATACATTGCCACTTTTTGAGTGTTGGAGGATGAGGGGCATAGCATTTAGGAGCTGAATGAGATTTCTAGGCCACTGAAACTGCCAACTAAGCTGCAGAGATGCAGGTGTGTTTCCTAGCTCCGCATAAAACAAACTGCTGTGCAACCTCTTAAGTGAATGATGGATGAATAAAAACATCAGAAGTTTATCTGAACTCAGAAATATGCCCAGATTTTGGTCCTGAAAATTGCTCTTTTGGAAAGCATACCCATTTCTATTATAATTCACTTTAGGAATTAGTGATATCATGGAGCAATTTTGATTTTTCAAACATGTTAGGGATTTTTAAAGTCCTGAATCTGTAAAGGGAAAAGTGCCGAATGGACAATTATGGCTGATCGATGGAGAAATGGAGAAATAAAGTCACTGTGCAGCCTTGTAAATCTGAGATTACAAATCACTTAATCTGATTCTGAGGAATTCACCCATGGGTGGTGCGTGTAACTCTTCCAAAATTCTTAAAGTCCTGAAAGAATCAAGTGATTCCTCCCAGAGTCAGAGAGGAGAGCCTCCTTTCCCCACCTACAAACCCCCTGAATCAAGCCAAGGATGGTCCAGCCTTCCTCCAGTGGCTCCCTATCTCAGGACTCCGGGACAGCTAGCATTTGGCTATGCAACTGGGGACTGAGAAGGCCCAGGACACTGAAGAGGGGATGGGACTTAGGGAATCCAAGAGACTTCCCATAGTTAACCCAGAGCCTCACACCATGGTTTCACTTAGATGTTTATTTATTCATTTATTTGTTAATTCATTCTTTTATTCATGCAACAGCATTTCTAAATGGTATGACATATATTGGGTCCTTACATTTTCTACCTCTATCCTACTCCCATGACAGCTTAGAGACAGTTAGACTTTAAGTTGATTGAGGACAAGGACTATATCATGTCTGCCCATGAAAACTCAGAGCCACGTATAGTCCTTGATGCATAACAGGAATGAGTATTCATGAAATATCCTGTTGAGTAAATGAAATATTTTTAAATGTTAGGAAAAATCACTGCAGAGTTCCAAAGAATAGCAAGAAGAGATAAGAAAGCCTTCTTCAGTGATCAATGAAAAGAAATAGAGGAAAACAATAGAATGGGAAAGACTAGAGATCTCTTCAAGAAATTTAGAGATACCAAGGGAACATTTCATGCAAGGATGGGCTTGATAAAGGACAGAAATGGTTTGGACCTAACAGAAGCAGAAGATATTAAGAAGAGGTGGCAAGAATACACGGAAGAACTGTACAAAAAAGATCTTCACGACCCAGATAATCAGGATGATGTGATCACTAATCTAGAGCCAGACATCTTGGAAAGTGAAGTCAAGTGGGCCTTACAAAGCATCACTACAAACAAAGCTAATGGAGGTGATGGAATTCCAGTTGAGCTGTTTCAAATCCTGAAAGATGATGCTGTGAAAGTGCTGCACTCAATATGCCAGCCAATTTGGAAAACTCAGCAGTGGCCACAGGACTGGAAAAGGTTAGTTTTCATTCCAATTCCAAAGAAAGGAAATGCAAAAGAATGCTCAAACTATCGCACAATTGCTCTCATCTCACATGCTAGTAAAGTAATGCTCAAAATTCTCCAAGCCAGGCTTCAGCAATACGTGAACTGTGAACTTCCAGATGTTCAAGCTGGTTTTAGAAAAGGTAGAGGAACCAGAGATCAAATTGCCAACATCTGCTGGATCATGGAAAAAGCAAGAGAGTTCCAGAAAAACATCTATTTCTGCTTTATTGACTATGCCAAAGCCTTTGACTGTGTGGATCACAATAAACTGTGGAAAATTCTTCAAGAGATGGGAATACCAGACCACCTGACCTGCCTCTTGAGAAATCCATATGCAGGTCAGGAAGCAACAGTTAGAACTGGACATGGAACAACAGACTGGTTCCAAATAGGAAAAGGAGTACGTCAAGGTTGTATATTGTCACCCTGCTTATTTAACTTCTATGCAGAGTACATCATGAGAAATGCTGGACTGGAAGAAACACAAGCTGGAATCAAGACTGCCGGGAGAAATATCAATAACCTCAGATATGCAGATGACACCACCCTTATGGCAGAAAGTGAAGAAGAACTAAAGAGCCTCTTGATGAAAGTGAAAGAGGAAAGCAAAAAAGTTGGCTTAAAGCTCAACATTCAGAAAACTAAGATCATGGCATCTGGTCCCATCACTTCATGGAAAATAGATGGGGAAACAGTGGAAACAGTGTCAGACTTTATTTTTTTGGGCTCCAAAATCACTGCAGATGGTGATTGCAGCCATGAAATTAAAAGACGCTTACTCCTTGGAAGAAAAGTTATGACCAACCTAGACAGTATATTCAAAAGCAGAGACATTACTTTGCTGACTAAGGTCTGTCTAGTCAAGGCTATGGATTTTCCTGTGGTCATGTATGGATGTGAGAGTGGGACTGTGAAGAAAGCTGATCGGCGAAGAATTGATGCTTTTGAACTGTGGTGTTGGAGAAGACTCTTGAGAGTCCCTTGGACTGCAAGGAGATCCAACCAGTCCATTCTAAAGGAGATCAGCCCTGGGATTTCTTTGGAAGGAATGATGCTAAAGCTGAAACTCCAGCACTTTGGCCACCTCATGCGAAGAGTTGACTCATTGGTAAAGACTCTGTCTGATGCTGGGAGGGATTGGGGGCAGGAGGCAAAGGGGACGACCGAGGATGAGATGGCTAGATGGCATCACGGACTCAATGGATCTGAGTCTGAGTGAACTCTGGGAGATGGTGATGAACAGGGAAGGCTGGCGTGCTGCAATTCATGGGGTTACAAAGAGTCGGACATGACTGAGCGACTGAACTGAACTGAAACAAAAATAGTGATGCTACCGTAGGGTCTTGTTTGAGGCTGTTTGGGCATCAGCAGTACCATGTTTTCAGTACTATGTGGTTGGTATTAGTAAGTTTCTCCTAAGAGTACTGGTGGGTTTCCCTAGCGGCGCAGTGGTAAAGAAACCACCTGCCAAAGCAGGAGGCGTGAGGAATGCTGTTCAGCCCCTGGGATGCGGAGAGCCCCTGGAGGAGGAAATGAAACCACTCCGGTATTACTGCCTGGGAAATCCCATGGACAGAGAAGCCTGGCAGGCTACAGTCCATGGTGTCTCAAAAGAGCTGGACATGACTTAGCAACCAAACAAAGAGTACAAAGACTACTGGTGGCCCAGGTGTCAGTGGCATTTGGGCATATAGAACACAGAGCTTTTGTTCAAGTGTTTTTGGGAACTCTCAGCAGGTATAGTTTGGCGGCCTCCCTCAAGTTACCCACATACAAGCCTTTAACCCATTTGACACAAGGGACTCTGTCAATACAAGCCCAGATGTCTGACCTTATGGTGTATTGAGAAGGACACAGAGCAGATTGAAAATTATCACCTCCAGTTATTTTCTTATTTGGAGAAGTGCTGGATTTCAGTTACCATGGTATCTATTTTACAGCCTTTAAGAAAAAACTGAATTTTATATTTGTGTATAGTTGATTAATAATGTGTTATCTTCAGTTGTACAACAAAGTGATTCAGTTACACATATACAAGTATCTAGTGTTTTTCAAATTCATTTCCCAATTAGGTTGTTATGTAATATTCAGCAGAGTTCCATGCGCGATACACTAGGTCCTTGTTGGTTACCCATTTTAAAAGTAGTAGTGTGTACATGTCCATCCAAAACTCCCTAACTATCCCTCTAATAACTTTCCAGTCACCCAGTAAAGGAATCAATTAAACTCAGTTTTTCTTTGTCTAGATTCTGCCTCATTTCTATAATCTTTTTCATATATTTTTCTAATTTGTCATGAAAACAAATGTAAACTGGTCAACATTATGCTGTAGCACCAGGCATTTCCTCGCTTGTCTATTCAATTCAATTTGACTCAGACTAGAAAAGAGTATTCTATTAGGATAAGTACACTGACTTTTACCATTCATACCTTCACAGAATTTCTTCTCGTACGGGATTCCATCTTTTGGATCAACACCCTTTAAGAGAGAAATGATGAGATTAGCAGTTTGCTTTTAAATTTATGAGACACAAGTACAGAATCCTCCCCAGATGGCTTTTAAAGCACAAAGGCAAATCAGTAGATAAAATCCTTTAAAGTCTCTTGAGCCCTTAATCCAAGGTAGCAACATTTTAGGCTTTAAGGACCTGGGGGCAGGAATTAGAAGAATCCAAAAACTGGACCATCTTGTTCAGAAGAATGCAGGGCAGGGCTCTGAGTGCTGGAAGTGTCACTGGAGGGAGCACTGAGGGTCCAGTCAGTGCTGGGACACAGGGTCAGAGTGGGCTCAGCGGTCTCTGAACTGGAGCTCTAAGTATCCTGACTTCTCCAGTGCCTAAGGAGCGATGCTTCTAGAGCAGTGATTCTCAACAGGGCTGGTTTTAAGGCAGCCCCCCTACCCGCCCCTGCCCTGCAACCATCCCCAAGGGACTTTGGCAATGTCCGGAGACATCTTTTGTTGTTACAGCGTGGGGAGGGGGAGCTACAGGCATTTATGGGGAGAGGCCAGAGATGCCGCTGATCATCCTACATTTTGCAAGGCAGCCCAGACCATAAGACATCATCCCAAATGCTGATACAGTAAGACCGAGAAACCCATAAGTGAGGTTGAGCTTGTGAGTTGGACAGGGTTACCATCGCTGAGGGCACTTCCTAACACTGAATGCTAAGTCTGTGCATTAGTAGAGCTGGTCCTTGGAAGGTTCAAGCAGAGTCTGGATAACCCTAAGGAAAAGTTAATACACATATGTACTTATGTTTTTTGCTTTGTTTTGCTTGTCAAACTCTGGTCTGGTGAGCACTGGCATTCCACTAGATAGTAATAGTATTAACAGTATTCTAGGAAGAACCTGATGGTCAGAGATATATTGGAAACAGTGTGTTCACTCCCTTGGTCTTGGGGGCTCCCAGTGTGCAATAAAACATTAAAGATGCCGAGAAATTCAGAAGTAAAGAAAACTGTTTAGGCTTACTTGACCCAGTACTTTCTAAACCTGGGTATAGCACCCCTCCTCCTATTTCTTGTAACCTCCCACTCGACAGCGGAGTTCCTGGACACAGTTAGGGAAATGTTGGACTTGGTGGTTGCAAAATTCTCTCTGAGTTCAAGATGATTTTGTGATTCTGGGAGTCATTTTTCCTCTATGGAAAGGGATAGGTGTGAAGGTCATGTGTCTTTTTCCAATTAACTGATGATGAACTCTGAGTCTTGGCTCTCTGGGCTCCTGGTGGATTTCCACTGGTATAGCAGTCTCTTATTGGCCTTCCGTATGTAGGAGGGGTCACATGTCAGAGGAAGGGATGGGGTCATGGAACCAAGATAGGAGCTTCACATACTAATAACCTCCGTGTCATCCAACAGGACAGCTGAGCTTGACTCTGTCAGAACAAGAGCTGCCTTAGGGGTCCTGACACCTCCATACCTTAAGACTAGGGGTGATGTCTTCCCCTCCTCATGAGATGGCAATTTGACTAATGATAGGGTGGTTGGGGTGGGCTATACGAGGTACAATCTGTCTGGCTCTCCATATCCCAGAAACAATAGACCATCAGTGTCCTGGAGAGAAGAAACTATTTACAGAAACTTTCTCCTCTTCATCCAAGCAGACAAATTAGGCAGCCATTCAGAGGCAATTTATCCTGAAGCTGGGGAAACTTAAACTCCAAGGCCCGTTGTTTGTATGATTCCTGCCTGTGTGAGTGCTGGGAGCAGCTGGGAGCTGTTTTAGGTGGAGAGTGTTTTAGGTGGAGAGGAGTCTGGCTGCAGTCAGAACAATGTTTCCACTTAAGCACTCCTGGTAAATTGGAAAAGAGATCTCAAAAGAAAAGGACCTGAATTTCCAAGACTCTGGGAATTTGTTAAGATTTCTTTTATCATTCTAGTTAATCATACTTTTATACTTGATTTTGTATTTGGTATACTTTTTCCTTTATGCTGCTCCTGCTGCTGCTAAGCTGCCTCAGACGTGTCCAACTTTGTGCGACCCCATAGATGGCAGCTCACCAGGCTCCCCCATCCCTGGGATTCTCCAGGCAAGAACACTGGAGTGGGTGAGAACCCCTCAAATCCTATAAGTTCAAGACCTCACAAAATTTAGATTTGCTGCCATTGCTGTCCTCAGATAAGTGTTTGGCTTCTCTCCTTCCTTCCCTTTTCTCTACTGGAAGCTACTAATCTATTATTCATAAGGAACCAGGGTAGCAGCATAGATGCTTCGGGATGTAGGTAGTGGGGAAGCTACAGGTAATTTCCACTCTGCCTGGCTAGCTTTATGAAACAGGAAAAAAATGGCTGCAATGAAATGGTGACAGCATGTGGTTTGCTCCACCAGCTGTTTGGGTTGCTGTAAAAACTTTGCTAACACCACGATTGACTTAATTTCACACTGTTTCAGACAGAACCAAGGGGTTAGATGCGAGTGACCTTAAACAAGACTTACAGCAGCTGTGACTGAGAGAGCCTCAGCTCTCATTACATCATTGACAGTTTTCACGTGTGATTGGATTCTATGCCTCTCTTTCAAACAGCAGAAAAAGAGTTGCCTTAGCCTACCATCTTATCTTCTTCCTTAGGTCTGACTAAGCAAACAGGCAATGGGCTGGTAAGGAGGGCAGAAAGCCGGAGAATAGGGTTAAGTCTGAATTTAGTTGCTTACCCAAATGCCATTACAGTTGGAATCTTGATATGAGTCCCAGTTGTCTGGCCTACAGAGAGGACAGCCACATTAGTCTTCAGCACGTATGTATCACTCTGAATGTCAGCTTCACAAACGAAAGAATGAATGAATGAGTCCTACACCAAGTGTCACCGACAGCCAACAGGCTCTTCAAGGAAAAATGCCACACGCCATTGTGTGTTGTGGCCCACAGAACCCCCACTCGGCCTCTTTGTCATTCTCTTGGCTTTGGGTGTTTGCTGGGAGCTGGGGACCAAATGCAGCCTTTTCATAACCGACTACGTTCATGGGTGGTATTGTTGGGTAATGGTGCTGATGAGCGTAATGAACACATCTGCAGTCTATTTTCTTCAGACAGGCGATACCATTAAAGTTACGCCTCTAAAGTCCCAAACATCTGGTTAATGCTTCAGCACTGTAGTCACAGCTAAGATGAAGGCTGGCATATCCAGTTTGAGCTTTGAGATGGGATTGGCTGCACATCAGCCTGGGACTAAAATGAAACCCGCACTCCACGCCCCACAGCCCTTGCCTTACTCTTGGCAGAAAAGGCTGCTCTTTCTGGGCCCAGGGCTGCCTGTAGAGCTCGAGCAGGAGGAGAGATAAACATCCACAAGAACCTGTCTACTCACTTGTTCCTTCCACTAGACTGTAAACTCGTATTTCTGTTTGTTCACCACACAGCATGATGCAGAGTGCTTGGCAATGCTCCATGAGCATTTTGGGGGGCAATAAAATGAACAATTACTGTTTTTTTTTTTCATTGAGTTTTACTTCAGTGAGGACACGGAAGTCCCTTCTCTCTGTAAGCACGAATCCCCTAGGCTGGAGGAGATAATTATGCCTCCTGCCTCCTTTTCAGAAGGTAATTTTCAAAATCAGTGATGAGCAGAGACCATTACCTTCTGCCTGGGTATGCCATCTTGTTGCTGTCGTTGCAATCTCTCCCTCGCCAGTGAAAGCCCCGCAGTGTCTGAAAGCGAAGAGCATACACAGGAAGGGTCAGTTCTGCTTTGATGCTGTCCACGGTGAAGGCCAGTCAGAGCTGTCAGAGGGGTATTGACATCTGCAGTTTCAAATTCAAATATAGTCTGGGAACACCAGAGATCACTAAGAAAATTAAGATGAATATGCTAAGACCTCCCGAGTGAGGTGAAGTATAATACGGTGCCAGGGCCAATCACAGGTGTAGCATGCGTGTGCACACGCACGTGTGTGTGCTGTTGTGTGTGTGCCAATATGTGAAAGTATGGGGGTGCATCTGTGTGAATTTGTAAATACGTGAGCATGTGTGCATTCACATGGTTACGCAAATGCATGTTTCACACACGTGTGTCTGTGTGTACATGTGTGTTCATGTGTATGTGTCTATGTGTACTTCCACACACAGCAGGGCCATCCAACTCCCTGAACTTTCTCTATTAATCATCAACCTTCTCAGGCCCCAAAGCAATTGGTGTATTTTGTCCAACGATTAATAATTTTACTGAATAATTAAAAACTCTAGCCAAACTGATTATTTGCATGGATTTATTATATTCTGACATGTCTGATTCAAAAGGATCAAGAACCATGATGATGTCAAACAATGCTTTTATTTCTCAAATTGCCAGGTAGAGTATCTGAGATCCCATCAACCTTGGAAAGTTTGTGACATCTGTTACTTGCTTGTTGAATTTCACAGAGAATATTATGACATCCTAACTGTTCTAAATCAAACATGTGCACACAAACACATATACACTTTTAAAAAGTAAGTTAAAATATATTTAAGAATTTTGAAAATAATTCATGACATGTTTTCAAGATAACTGTTATCCCCATGGAGAATTCCAGCTGGGAATGACTTCAGGAAATGAAAACAGTCTAGGCCTAAGATCCACTTTGATGGTCCATGTGGAGATAGTGTAAAGGTATAGAAACATTATAAAATGGTGTGTTACCAAATTAATAATACATTCAATTGGCATTCAATCTTGTCTTATTAAAGGAAAGAAATTTATAGGAAGCAATGCAATATTTACTGAACATCTGGTTACTCTTAACAATACTTACTGGGAAATCACTATATTTGTCTGAATCAGCATCACTGAATGGCATAGAATTTTGTGTAGCTCTAGAAGAAAGAAAATGAAACACCTGTGAGCTAAGGAAAAAGAACGTGTGTTTGTGAAAATAAATACAGACATGTTTAGATATGACTGTGTTGAGTTTACTTAACAAAACCCCATTCTAAAAATAAAATTAAGGGCCTAAATAAAAATTTTAAAAGTAAAGATAAAATGGAGCCCAAATTTATAAATATCAGCCCAAATTTATAAATACCAGCCCAAATTTACTTATTTCTGTTTGCCACTCAACAGAACGATTTTCTCTCTGACATTTTACTTGGCCTATATGGGTAAGTAAAATATAATGAACTCAAGTTTTAGAGGGCATGGGATATGGCTGTTGAGGTTCTCAGGAAAGGAGACTGCATTTTTGGGCCAATGAACTTAGTACTAGAGATTTTACACATTTTACACATTCTGGGACAGAAGTCTTTTCTTAAGAGTCTCCTCTTTTAAATCGCTTCATCTGAGAACAGTTAGGCATTTAGTTGTCAATCCCCTTCAAGAACCGGGTGTAACTGATGTGACTGATGATCGAGCAATTAATGCCAAAAACTACGGATACCTCCTTTGAGCGAGGATTTCCCTTAAGTCTTCACCACCAGACTCTCCCCAGCTTCCAAATGCCAAACATTGTATTCCCTTTAGGAGAATCACTTACAGAGTAGCAGGCAAGTGCCATCATACGGCAGAGTGAGGTTACTCTTGGAGCTTAGAATGTAGAGAGAGTAACACGCTCCCTTATAGGTTTTAGTAACCATGGTCTTCTGAATCAAGAGTTTCTCAGCAGTTCTGAGAGTCTCAAGGCTAGCGAATTCAGCCAGAGCCAGCATGGAGCCTAACTGCTGGTGTGGAGCCTGTCTTAAGAGCTCTGGGATGGTGGAGCCACTGGAAGTCCACTTTATAGTTCTCTTGGGAGATGACATCCCCTGTAAAAATAGGTAGCGTTCTCCTATGTATGTATTTGACCTCTTGGATAGCTGTTTTAGGCTCCTAGTTGAGAAAAGGAGGAAAGACACAGAGCAAGAGAAAGAATAAGAGGAAGAGGGGGAGGGAGAGGGATGGGTTAGGGAGGAGAGAGAGGATGAACAAACCCAAACAGCCATATTATCAATCTGAGAAAAAGCACTGGGTAAAAGGTCTCTCTCAATGATGTCAAAACTATCTCCTTCTACCTTTGCCACCTTGGGGGTGAGAGTTTGTCCTTGAAGGAAGGAACAATGAGCTGTTTCTAGAATTGGAACACTTGGTCACTAAATTAACCTTTACTTGTTTATTTTAAAGGCTCAGAGTAACTAACCAAAACCATACATTCTAGACATGCATGGGTAGATTGGCCATCCTAAATCTCATAAGTTGCAATTTACATAAACTCCACAATCCCTTATTCATAGCCTGCATATCCAAACAGTCCTGAAAACCAAGAGTGGTTTCTTATTTTCAATGTTGAAGCTAATTTATTTGGTGACAAAATTTGACCTAAACCAATCTAAGGCAATTCATAACCTGCTGCTGCTAAGTCACTTCAGTCGTGTCCGACTCTGTGCGACTCCATAGACGGCAGCCCACCAGGCTCCCCCGTCCCTGGGATTCTCCAGGCAAGAACACTGGAGTCGGTTGCCATTTCTTTCTCCAATGCATGAAAGTGAAAAGTGAAAGTGAAGTCGCTCATAACCTATACCCCACTTAATATGACTATCCATATATTTCACTGCTGAAATATAAATGTGTTTAATCAGGAATGCTAAGAGTGTAAGTGAGTGTGGTGAGTTATAGTATATGCATGATATGTCACTTTCTTAAAATCTGGGAAATTCTGAATTCCAAATTACATCTGGCTCCAAGGTTTTGGACAAAGCATTGTTGACTTTTACTATCATTGCTTCTGCAAAACTGTATAAAATTTGATACATTGTGTATCCTTATAGGTGCCCAGTTGTATGCCAAAATATTCATTCATTCATTCCATAGCTATTTTTGAAGTCCCTACCATGTGCCAGACATCATGTTAGATATTAAGGATGAGTATTAGATACATTTCCTATGCTAGAAGAGCTCAGTGATGGGTGGGGAAAACAATGCATTAATAGATAGCTACAGTGCTATGGAGAAAATTCCCTAAGAGAGTTGTGCACGCAGAGGGAAGACATTTCCCTCTCTACAGGGAAGGAGGCAATCTTAAGGTGAAAGTTAAAGGATTAGAAAGTATTTTCAAAGCAAGTAATTGGGTGACAGGCATTCTAGTAGGAAGGAAAAATATGGGAAGCCCTTTAACACAGCTCTAGGTTCTGAAATTAGACTCCTTGGATTTGAATCCCAGGTCTGCTGTAAACTTAAGGCAAATTATTTCATCATTTTTACATCTGTTGGCTCATTTGTAAATGGGGTCAATGTCAGTACCTGCCTCCTTGGACTGTTGCAAAGACTAAATGAGTTGTTACATGTGAAGTGAGGAAGACCTGTGCCAAGCATGTGATAAGTATTCACAAAATATTAGTTCTTTTCTCTATTATGCACAACGCTAATAAGCTATCCCAAGGGTGGCTTCTAGGACTGGGCAAACAGGCCTAAGTTGTCTGCTCTTCTGACATTTTGGTTTCTGGATATATCCCCAATTCAACCCATGGGTTCTCTTCAGATTTTCAGGTTCCCAGCCATACAATGTCCAATCCAGTTATGCATGTCTATTATTTTTAGATATTTTTACCGTAAATTTCTTTGCTGTAAGTACCTTCACAGCAAGCATTTTTGTTACAAACATTCTCACTGTGTAGCTAATTGGCCATAAGACAATTTTGCCATAAAAGGTAAAATGACTGGTTGATAGTTTGTTTTGATATGTATCATATGAAAATCATGACAAATGATGATGATTTGCCCCAAGAGCCAGTTTCTTATTTCTAAACACATTACAATAGAGGAGAAAGAGGCTGAGGGCCTGAAAAAGTGCAAGTTTGAACTCACATTTCCCATAAACCTCTGGAATGTTTATCAACAGACATGTGACCAGATGCCAGGATCACAGAACAGTATAGAGGCTTTCATAACAGAATACAAATGTGTGTGTGCTCAGAGGTGTCCTACTCTTGCAGCCCCATGGACTGTAGCCCACCAGGCTCTTTTCTAGGCAAAAACATAGGAATGAGACGCAATACAAAGCTTGGGTATAAATATGCATCCTAATATTTGGAAATTGATACTTCCTCTAACAAAGGAAGAAATTTTAGCAAAAAGAAAAACTGTGATGCCGAATGAGGAGGCGAATCAATGTGTAAAGCACTAAGAATGAAAGACCTGGAAGACAAGTGCTCAGGTACAAGTCACAAAATAAGGTCAGTCATCTGCACAGTAGTGCCATTAAATCTACGCACCCTTTAAAGGGACTTCCGTGGTGGCTCAGATGGTAAAGCATCTGCCTACAATGTGGGAGACCTGGGTTCAATCCTTGGGTTGGGAAGATCTCCTGGAGAAGAAAATGGCAACCCACTCCAGTATTCTTGCCTGGAAAATCCCATGGACAGAAGAAACTGGTAGGCTACAGTCCATGGGGTTGCAAAGAGCTGGACATGACTGACTTTCATTTTTCACCCTTTAAATATATTCAGATATTTTATATTTAGTAATAAAGTCTCTTTAATTTTGTAATTAGCCTCATGGCTAATTAGTTATATGGTGAAACTAATGTTTGTGGCAGCAAAGATGTTTAAAACAGGAAACTTATAGTGAAAATACCTAGAACTCCAGTTGGCTGGTGCAGCTAATCACCTGCTTGCTGCTCCTGCCCTTTGCCTGGGGTCTGGCTGACAAGCTTGACCCAGTGAGCAATTGTGACTGCAGCTGAATGTTATTCGTTACATAATATTGAGCTATTCAAGCTCAAGATGCCTAAAACTATGTCATGAAACTGGGGCATTACAACAAAAGAAAACCAGGGAAAATAGAGTATCCATGAGTATCTGCCTCACATTTGAATCCCAGGCAGCAGTGCAGGCTCAGAGTGGCTCTGTTTCTTCTGCACATGGATGTGTTACATGCATCTCTGTAAGATGCAATGAAAGCAGAGGAAACCATGGAAAGATCCATCCTGACATAGTTACATGACTCACCGTGTGGCGGGGATAGGGACGGAGGTGCGTGGCAAGAGCAGGGCAGAAGCAAGAAGGAACAAATGAGAAAAGCCGAGAACGATGAATTAAAAATGTGATTAACATAGCGTATGATGGCCTGTGTGAATTTATGTGAAATAATATATAGGTGGGCTTGAGCATTTGGAAATTCAATAAAAAGAATAAATTATCGATATTAAGAGGGGACCCTCCTGACTCACCATTGCTGCAATAAAAAAAGAAAAAATTAGGCAGTGTATAGGCACTGTGAATTCTGATCAGAACAAAACAACAAAATCCTTGGTTGCCCCATGGTAGTAGCCTAGTATCCTGCACGTTTGTGTCTATTAAATTAGTGTGTTTTCTTTGTTTATTCATTTGTTTCTTCACTGAGTCCCTACTGAGGTCAAGCACTGTGGTAGCGACCAGGGCTAAAAAGTTTACCAAGAAATGGTATCCTCACTCTCAAAAGCTGTTGGTAGGTGTGGGAGACTGGTGGGGAAGCAGCCAGGGAAGAACAGGGTGCAGGATCAGGTGCCAGGGAGCGTGGGGGTACCGAGGAGGCTAGCTACGTGGTTGAAGACAGGCTGGGAGCTGGAAAACTTCTTCTCATGGGTGGAGATGCCACCATTGCATTTTGAAGGCATTAGAACAAACAAGGGGGCACAGAGAGAGGCAAGGAGCAGGAAAGATGTTCTTATCGGAGGGGATTTTACGGAAGGGTTAATGCAGTAGAAGACACGTAGGTCTTTCTCTACTACCTGTTGACTGTTGCTGGATCAGGCGTTAAATGAACTAGAACCAACCTGTTCATCTGAAAGTGGGGCTCAGGGTCAAGGGACAGACAGTGTAGTGGTTCTGGGTCCAAATGTCATATGAATCCATGACTAGTTCTGTGAGTTTGGGAAAATAACTTTACATCTTTAAAAAGGGGGACAAAAATGGGGTCTGCTAACAGGACTGTATTTACAAGAGTTCCTGGTAAAGAGACAGTACTGGGTTATTCTTCTTTGTCATTATTATCACCGAGCCACAGGTTATTTGAAGAATAAATGAGGTTGCATGTAAGTGTGATTTATAAACCAAACAGCACTGAATAAATTGTGACCTGGTATGAATTATACTAGAAGCACAATGGTTTTTAGAAGAAGAAAAACATATTGCTTTTGCTTTTTCATAAAAAGAATTTCCCTTTTAAATTGGGCCTGATAAATCTCTGGCCACAGATGCTCTTGAATTCAGTGTTTCAAAGGTGGTTCAATTGCAGAGATGTCGTTTTGGTCCTGCAGGCCCACGTTTGACACAGAAAATGTAATGATGATTTCAGCAAGGAGGAGACAGGAGTCTCAATTCAACAAGAGCTAGGCATGATGAAATGATCAGGGGCCTGGGGACCTAGGGACCTGGCTGTCTCTCAGCCCCCCAGCATCTTCTTTCATGTCTGATATTCCCCCTCCACTCCTCATATCCTGATGCTGTCCGCCTCCACCTCTATTCATGAAAAGCAGTGTTGATAACTGTTTCCGGGATCTAGGCCAGCACTTCGCACAGCTGGCTTACAGGAACTCATGTGGGCAGATGAACCAGGAAAAGTTTTTAAACTAAGAGGTTCTGAATGTGGGTCAGAAGCACAGCCTTCTCCTCTCCTGAGATACTTTCAAAGCTGTTCAGTGGCTTTAGCTTCCGTGAAGCTGATGAGATGAAGGATGGAGGAACATAGGAAAAGTGCCTCTGTTGTGGGCTCAACTGTGTTCACCAAAGAGAGCTGTTGAGGTTCTAACCCCTGGTCCCTGTGAATGGGAACTGACTTGGAAAGAGGATGTTTGCAGATGTTGTTAAGTTAGGATGAGGTTATTAGTTCAGTTCAGTTCAGTCACTCAGTCTTTGTCTCCCCATGGACCTTCAGCACGCCAGGCTTCCCTGTCCATCACTAGTTCCCCGAACTTGCTAAACTCATGTTAATCAAGTCAATGATGCCATTCAGCCATCTCATCCTCTGTTATTCCCTTTTCTTCCTACCTTCAATCCTTCCCAGAATCAGGGTCTTTTCCAATGAATCAGTTCTTCAAATCAGGTGGCCAAAGTGTTGGAGCTTCACCTTCAGCAACAGTCCTTCCAATGAATATTCAGGACTGATTTCCTTTAGTAGGTCATTAGGGTGGTCCCTACATTACCAGATGGCTAACATTGAAACCAGATTGATTATATTCATTGCAGCCAAAGATGGAAAACCTCTATACAGTCAGCAAAAACAAGACTGGGAGCTGAATGTGGCTCAGATCATGAACTCCTTATTGCCAATTTAAGACTTAAATTGAAGAAAGTGGGGAAAACCACTAGACCATTCAGGTATGACCTAAATCAAATCCCTTACAATTAACAGTGGAAGTGAGAAATAGATTTAAGGGACTAGATCTGATAGACAGAGTGCCTGATGATCTATGGACGGAGGTTCATGACATTGTACAGGAGACAGGGATCAAGACCATCCCCAAGAAAAACAAATACAAAATAGCCGTCTAAGGAGGCCTTACAAACAGCTGTGAAAAGAAGAGAAGGGAAGAGCAAAGGAGAAAAGGAAAGATATACCCATTTGAATGCGGAGTTCCAACCAATAGCAAGGGGAGATAAGAAAGCCTTCCTTAGCTATCAATGCAAAGAAACAGAGGAAAACAACAGAATGAGAAAGACTAGAGATCTCTTCGAGAAAATTAGAGATACCAAGGGAACACTTCATGCAAAGATGGGTTCAATAAAGGACAGAAATGGTATGGACCTAACAGAAGCAGAAGATATTAAGAAGAGGTGGCAAGAATACACAGAAGAACTGTACAAAAAAGATCTTCATGACCAAGATAATCATGATGGTGTGATCACTCACCTAGAGCCAGACATCCTGGAATGTGAACTCAAGTGGGCCTTAGGAAACATCACTACAAACATAGGTAGTGGAGGTGATGGAATTCCAGTTGAGCTATCTAAAAGATGATGCTGTGAAAGTGCTGCACTCAATTTGTCAGCAAATTTGGAAAACTCAGCAATGGCCACAGGACTGGAAAAGGTCAGTTTTCATTCCAATCCAAAGAAAGGCAATGCCAAAGAATGCTCAAACTACTACATAATTGCACTCATCTCACGTGCTAGTAAAGTAATGCTCAAAATTCTCCAAGCCAGGCTTCAGCAATATGTGAACCATGAACTTCCAGATGTTCAAGCTGGTTTTAGAAAAGGCGGAGGAACCAGAGATCAAATTGCCAACATCCTCTGGATCATCAAAAAAGCAAGAGAGTTCCAGAAAAAACGTCTATTTCTGCCTTATTGACTATGCCAAAGCCTTTGACTGTGTGGATCACAATAAACTGTGGAAAATTCTGAAAGAGATGGGAATACCAGACCACCTGACCTGCCTCTTGAGAAACCTATATACAGGTCAGGAAGCAACAGTTAGAACTGGACATGGAACAACAGACTGGTTCCAAATAGGAAAAGGAGTACGTCAAAGCTGTATATTGTCACCCTGCATATTAACTTCTATGCAGAGTACATCATGAGAAATGCTGGGCTGGAGGAAGCACACGCTGGAATTAAGATTACCAGGAGAAATATCAGTAACCTCATCGCAGATGACACCAGCCTTATGGCAGAAAATGGAGAAGAACTAAAAAGCTTCTTGATGAAAGTGAAAGAGGAGAGTGAAAAAGTTGGCTTAAAGCTCAACATTCAGAAAACTAAGATCATGGCATCTGGTCCCATCACTTTATGGCAAATAGAAGGAGAAATGGTGGAAACAGTGGTTGACTTCTGTTTTGGGGGCTCCAAAATCACTGCAGATGGTGATTGCAGCCATGAAATTAGAAGACGCTTTTACTTCTTGGAAGGAAAGTTATGATCAACCTAGATAGCATATTAAAAAGCAGAGACATTACTTTGCCAACAAAGGTCCGTCTAGTCAAGGCTATGGTTTTTCCAGTAGTCATGTATGGATGTAAGAGTTGGACCAAAAGAAAGCTGAGCGCCGAAGAACTGATGCTTTTGAACTGTGGTGTTGGAGAAGACTCTTGAGAGTTCCTTGGATTTCAAGGAGATCCAACCAGTCCATCCTAAAGGAGATCAGTCCTGGGTATTCATTGGAAGGACTGAGGCTGAAGCTGAAACTCCAGCACTTTGGCCATCTGATGCGAAGAGCTGACTCATTTGAAAAGACCCTGATGCTGGGAAAGACTGAGGGTGGGAGGAGAAGGGGATGACAGAGGATGAGATGGTTGGATGGCATCATCAACTCAATGGAGATGAGTTTGGGAAAACTCAAGGAGTTGGTGATGGACAGGGAGGCCTGGCGTGCTGCAGTTCATGCAGTCACAAAGAATTGGACACGACTGAGCAACTGAACTGAACTGAATTAATCCAACATGACTGGTTATAAAAGGAAAAGACAGACACACAGGGAAGCTGCCCATGCACGAAGAGGAAGGCAGAGACGGAGTGATGCAGCTGCAAGCTCAGGGTTGCCAAGGATGGAGAGCCACTGCCAGAAGCTAAGAGCTAAGGAGGATTCCACCCAGAGTCTCTGAGGGAATATCAGTGGGACTAGAGTCTCAGAGGGACCTTGCCCACACATTGCTTTCAAACTTTCAACCTCCAGAACTGGGAGAGAATGCATTTCTATTGTTCTAAGGTACCCAGGTTGGGGTATTTTAGTACAGCAGCCCTAAGAAATGAATATAACCTCTCAGTTCAGGTATAAGGCCTGACTCATCTCTGGAGAGTTCTCCCCTCTGTCCCTTCACAGTGAGAGCCAGGCTGGACCAGAATGCACTCAAGTGATAGGAATTGCCTGCAGGAGAGTGAGAATGAAAGCAACAGGGGCCCGGGCAGATGGCATGGTCTCAGTGAATATGTTACAGAGAAAGAATATTATTTTGAGTCATTAAAGCATTATCTGTACATGTAGCACCTGTGGTCTGGCTCCAGAACTAGAATGTGAGCACTCGGGAGGACACAGTTAAGCAGGAGCCTAGGAAACTGCCATGCTTCCCCACCAGGGCTCAGGCCAAGAGTCTGCATCTTTAAAACCTCCCAAATGGCTCTATAGCTTGAGTTGAGACATGGGAAAAACTGAGGTTCGGAGACATGAAGCGGCCCAAGTTCTCAAATCTGGCTCAAGACACAGCACTGCAGAGGAGTCCAAAAGGGGATGTTTCCAGAGAACAAGCGTGGTCCAATATACCTGGGGGTGTATGTTGGGTCCTTGTGGCTGGGAGAAGTTACCTTTTTTTTAAAAACTTTTTGGCTACACCACGTGGCAGGTGGAATCATAGTTCCCCAACCAAGGATCAAACCCATGCCCTCAGCAGTGGAAGCAGAGGCTTAACCATGGGAAAGAAATCCTGGAAAAATTACCTCTGTAAGACTCAGTTTCCTTATCTTCAAAATGGGAATAGTGATGGAATTATGAGAATTCCGTGCAGAAATGCAGTGAAAGTTCAGTATCTGGCCCTGGGAATAGTGGCCGTACAGTGGCAGGCAGCAGCCCTGCCCCAGTGACAAGGGAAGGAGCTGGGTGGAAGGAGACTTATGCTATTTTGCCTCTTAGTCCAACGTGCCTCTCAGGATACTGTTCCATCTTTCAATATTCTGGACAGTAGTTACTATGACACCCAGCACAATCTTAGAGTGAGCTGGAGCATGGGATTTTAAACTGAGACAGGAGGGCTTGGGAACTCTGGACAGTATCCCTGCATTTGGCACCCTGTTCATAAATATTAGCGCTAAGGTTTTTAGGTAATAGGTTGCGCTCTTGAAAACAAAGGTCCTTTTCCAGCCTCATGAGTGCCTTGCACTAAAGATGCTCAAAGAGTCCTCATCATAATGGGTGGCTGACCTCGTCCGGATCTTACACAGCAAGGAGGGGCTGTCCTGCTCCGGTGTGAGCAGGCAGGCTGTGTTCCAGCCCAGGACTGTAAGTCAGGCTTGGAGGTTCAAAGATGCTGGTATTCAGTATATTTCCAAAATGATTTGTTCTAAGCTAATTTGTCTTCTAGTTTCTATACAAGTCATGAGCAAGAAACACTTTCACCTTCAGAAAGATGCCTTTTAACTTGAAGATTATTTTCATCATTAGAAAACAGAAACCACTAAAGATGCTTTCCCCTGTTAGTGCTCAGGAGGGGGCATTCATATACATACAGTTTAATCTTCTGACAGATCTTGGCCAAAAATGGGAGTGAACAAATATCAGAACCACTTCTGGAGTACTTCTGGAGAGAAAAGCAAAAACAGAAAGAGTTATTTATTTCAAGGAATGGTTCTCCAGTTTCTAAAGGTACGTCCTCTCTTCTTGGCTCCACATTTTGAATTTCTGGACTCTCCTTTCTCCTGAATCTGGGCCATATTACGTAACTCAATTTACCCCTTGTTTCTGTCCCCACACTCCAAATTCATTGCACCTGTGTGCTGGCTCCTGAGCTTGAAGGTCTCCCTTCCCCCAGCCAGCTAGTCCCATCCTCTTGTCTTTTCCAGCTCTTCCCAAAAGAAGAGGCCCATCTTGGTCCATTCTACTCAGACAGCATTCTTCTCCTCACTATCTTCAGTGGCTTTAAAAAAGGATTTGGAAAATAAAGGCTGTTTTCAAATAAGACAATTCCATCCTGTTAAGAGATAAAATAAAGACTAATGGGAGAGATGGCTTAGGAAGAAGGAAGGCCCCTTCCCTGGGGCGTGGAGGGGTGGAAGGGGTGCAGATGAAGCCCCCAGAGTTTCCTGAGCAAAGGGATTTCAGACAGCAGTTTACATAAGACTCTAGCTGGGGGATAAATTAAAAACCCTGGCTTTTTTTTTTTTTTTTAATTAAACAGTGCTTTTAGACGTATTGCAGTTCCTATGATGCTTTTCGCAGACAAAAGGAAAAACAACTGGGTAGAAAAAGTCAGGAACTGGCATTTATCGACAAAGAGAGAAAGGGAGACAGGTATCTCCTGCTTTTTTAACGTTTACTTCACGCCACCTTGATTCGATGAAAGACCTAAGTTAGTATCTATTTTCATGAACTGAAAGAAATCCGAAGAGGAGTTTTCACTTTCATAAAAACAGGAAAAAAAAAAAGCGGAAAGCAAAAGTAGTGTTTATCATCTGTTCTGCAGGAGCGAGAGTGGAGCCAGTGAGTAACCCCAAGTACTGAGAGGGGCCCCGCCCAGCTCCTTCCCCAGAAACCACGCTGAACACTTCAGTATCAGGCAGCCATAGCTTTGAACCATGTCTGTGAGCTTTTGTGCTTGATTTCCACTTATTGTGTGCATCTGTTAGCAAGATGAGTCCTAAGGTAGCTGCTGCTTAGCCTTAGGAAAGACTTCATAGGAATGGTCTACTTTTGGATAGCGGGGAAGCATGTGGTAATTCTCACCAACCTAGAGAGTCCTTCAGGTGGCTGTGAGTGGTACTAACAGTTGTCAGTATTCTGACCCTAGCAAAGGCAGACAAGTAACCTTTTCTGGCTACAAATGAGATGTTTAAGGATCTTTGTGATCTTTGTACAACTTTCTAGAATGAGGAACAATCCTGACTAGTGCCCTCAACTAAATGCAAGAGGTGGAAACAGAAGAGGCTGTCCTTGTCATCACGGAGCTTACTGTCTAGTGGAGCACAGGGGTGGATAATCCCAGCTCTTAGCATGCTCTGTGAGGGCTGCCATGGTCCAGGCATTAATATGGCTTTCTAGGAACTGGAGGAGGAGGCAGGCGAGAAAGGAAGAGACAGATGCTCCACGCTTTTCAACTCAAAGGCAGTTTGCAGACTTGGCTACAAATGTAATTCATGGGCTCCACCACAATCTACTGACTCAGAAAGCCTGGGGAAGGGCTGGAAATTTGTGTTTTCACAGCTCCAAGTCATTCTGATGCTCACTAAGGTTTGAGAACCACGGCTCTAGACTCTGGCTGAAGAAAGTGTGATCACAAAGCAGAAGCATTGGATGTCATCCAGGAACTTTAGGACTAAGAGCCTCTGGCCACACAGTTGACCTGTTGAATCAGAATCTGTATTTTAAAAATGTCCCAGGTAGTTGGAGTCCACACCAAAGCCAGAAAAGCAGAGGAAGCACCTGGCACAGGGCTGTGGGCATGAGTGGGACTGGCATCTTGCAGGACATTTCAACCTGGCTGGAGTATAAGGAGCCAGGAGAATGCAGTGGACATGGAAGGAAGGACACATTAGGATGAGCCTGGAAGGCTGCATCACGTTCTGTCTTGAGGGCAGTGGGGAATCCTGGGAGAGATCACATTGCATTTCAGAAAGACATCTCTGGAGGAGACATGAAAGCCTGGAGGAGGCAAGAAGGGACAGAAAAACCCATTGGCAGATAAAGACTCTAAGGCCTGGTCCTGGGCTTTCTAACCTCAGCACTATTGCCATTCAGGGCTGAATAATTCTTTGTTGTGGGCTGTCCTGTGCATTGTAGGCTATTTAGCAGTGTATCTGGCATCTAGCCGCTATAGTCAGTAGCCCCCAAATGTCTCCAATTGTTGCCAAATGTCCCCAGGAGAGGTGATGGGGGACAGCATTGCCTCTGGTTGGGAACCACTGATGGAAGGAGGGAGGAGGGGGATCGGGGTACAGAGATGGGATGTTTGGAGAACTGGTAACTGAGTATGCTGAGCAGTGTAGACACACTGTGAAACATACTCCGGCGTGCAATTATACCATAACATGGGTGCCAATTGGTAGAGACACATTCTAAGATCCAGAGTCAGGTTGCATTTGAAAGTTTGAGTTACTTCTTTTTATATTTACTTTGTCTGAAGGCCTTGGTCTAATTAACCTAATGGCAAATGCAGATTTTAACACAGATGATAACCAATACATCAAACATTTTACAAGGACAGGCTGATAATTACTACACAGGAGATACATGGAATAAAATGCACAGCTGTTCACTGTCGAAATTCAGCCTGAAGACTGCAGCTGTCTTTGACATTCCTTGTGCAGAAACTGAATCTAGGATGTAGGCAGAAGGTGATGTAACTTGTCCAGGGATCCCCAGAACTCCTTCTGTTAAGACAGATGTTTTGATCATCCAGCCTTTTCATCACATGGTATGGGAAGGACTAACGTCTTCTTACAAACTTGCAAAGGGAATTTAGATGGACACAGAGCAGCACTGCAGAAACCCTCACTTGCATATTTGCCAGCCCCTTCCTTTCAATTCAAACCTTACTAGACAGAGGCAGAATGGGGGCTGTTATTATCTCAGAGATGGATTTAAAACAGCACTTCTGGCTGTATGTAATCCCATCTAAAATGAAAGTCCCAAGTCTGGGCTGTCCTGGGGCATAGGATTCAGGCAGCATTTTCATTTTTGCCATCTATTTAGCCAACTTCTATTTGCATCTGGAGCTTTGCCCACCCCATGATGTTAAATGAATACAGAACAATAAGCAGAGGTTAAATAAATGAGAATGTGGTGAATGGGGTAAATAGAGGCTCAAAGGGGGAGCATAACTTCTCTTCTGCATTGGAGGCAGATTCTTTACCATCTGAGCCACCAGGGAAGCCCCCTTCTGTACATAACCAACTTAAAATTGAATTTCTGAGTGATATAGTACTTTTAGACCATTGTCATATATTATTTTACTTGAATTTGTATGTGTGCTAAATTGCTTCAGTCATGTCTGACTCTTTGTAACCCTATGGACCATAGCCTGCCAGGCCTCTCTGTCCATGGGATTTCCCAGGCAAGAATACTGGAGTGGGTTGCCATTTCTTTCTCCAGGGGATCTTCCCAACCCAAGGATTGAAGCTGTGTCTCCAGCTTTGCAGGTAGCTTCTTTACCACTGAGTCACCTGGGAATCCCAGGGTAAGTCTGAACAGTGACAATTTTTAAAGTCTTTCCAGATGGTTCTGTTGAATAAGTAGGTTTACCATCAGGGCCATCGGGTTCAGCTGTACAGATTGTACACTGCACAATCTTAATAGTCACACAGCCTGTGATGTGAATGGTGCTTCCTGAAATTCAGTACTGAGGAGGTCTGGTTGAAAGCTATTGTAATGGTGGAAAGGTTAGAAACTGGGCAGAAGCTAAACCTGGACTTAAATGATGAGTTTCTCACTTACAAGCTATGTGGAATGAGGAAATTACTTAACCTATCTGATTCTTAGTTTTCTTATCTGTAAAATGGGATTGATAATAAAAATATGCTAGCTCCTTTTAGGCATTTTTGTGAGGACAAACTGAGGACATAACTCAAGTATTCTAAACATTTAGATGCTCAGTATCTGCCAAATCCATGAAGACCTCCCCCTCCACTGCCCGACCCGGCTCCCCAGCCACAACACTTAACTCTTCCCCAGTCTGGATTTTCTGACAGGTTGTGCTGAAATGATATGCAACCTACTGTGTGTTTCTCTGCATTTTGGCTAGGTCTACAGTTACATCAGCAATCACAATGGAATTAATTGCAGGCAATATCCTCTGAGCAGTTTTTAAAAGATTCTTATTTGCATTTCCTGATTATTTTTTCTTTGATAGCTTTAATTCAGAGAGTAAATAAATTGGAGGATATTTTTGAGGAGCTTTTTTTTAATTGTTGAATTGTTCAGTTGATTTTTTTTTTTTTTGGCTTCTTGCAAGGCATGATTGGAATCCTGCCGCATGAATTATGCTGGCAATTTTGGTGACAGAAATGAAAAATTGTAAAGTCCTAATTAGCCTTTGAGTCAATGCCAAGGCAGTTTGTGCTAGTGAAGTAAACAAGGCTCTGAGAATAAATTTGTAGATGCATATTGAGAAGAATTAAAAGAAAAATGGTATTATTCTCCAGTCTGTTTAGAGTTCTGAAGGTGGTGGTCAAGGTTTCATATGAAGCTTCAGTTTCTTGTTCAATGTCTTAAGTGGATTAATTGAACCAGTTATGGTTGGCCTTTAATTACTCACTGAATTAAGTAATAATTGAAGATGCAGGCATTATGATTGCTTAATCGATTGTGTAGAAATGTCTTCATGCTATCATTCAACATGTATCAGACTTGTACATCAAAACCCATGTGCCCCCCTCAAGTAGGGTTGCCAAATAAAATATTGTGCTGGACATACTTACACTAAAAATTAATCATTATTTATTTGAAATTCAAATTTAATCTTCCATTTTTATTTGCTAAATCTGGCAGGCTGAGCCACAAGGAATTTTCCTCCCCTTTATTTCCATGTTGCCAAATCAATACTACTTTGAATGTATTGCATCAGGTGAAGGATAAGCTGGGCCAGCAGGGAGAAGCCAAGGATGAGGGCCATGTCCTCTCATCTCTGATGAATGTTTCCTTCCTGCCAGAACTGCTTAGCATCAGGGGAGATACTTCTTCAAAGGTTTACCTTTCTGCTTCCTTTTCATCTGGGGCTGAATGACCACCAGGGCCCAAGTCAAATACTTGACTTAATGATAACCAGTTTGAACTAAGCATTCTGTCTATTGAATAAAACTATGATTGCAAAAAGGAAAAATTAGGGGAAAAGAATACTAATGGTGATGATTTTAGCTAGCATCTGTTGAGTGCTTGATATGTCCCAGGTATGATACTAGGCACTTTACACACATGGGCTCTCTTAGGTCCTGATACCTAGCTTTGAGAAAGGAACGCTGTCATTGTCCCTGTCTCACTGACAGGGGAACTGAGGCTCAGCCGAGATCACATGTTTAGAAAGTGATGGAGCAGGAGGTTATAGTATCATCTGCTGGAGGGCAGCAATTCTCAACAGCGAGTGCCAGAGGATATGTGACAATGCCAGAAGACATTTTTGGTTGCGGTGACTATGGGGGAGGCGGGTAGCATCTAGCGGATAGAGGACAGGGATACTGCTAACACCCTACAATGCCCTGGGCAGAACCCACAACTAAGGATTATCCAGCTCCAACTGAAGGTGAGAAATGCAGCTGTAGAGAGAAGGGAGGAGAAAAAAGAGAAAAAAAGAGGACGGGGCTCATATTCCTACGTCAGTCCCAATTCAGCTGTGGAGTGTTGTGGGCCTGTGTCAGGAGTAGCCCCTGGCCTTCGGAGTGGGAGAGCAGAGGCCAGAGGGAGGTGAATGTGCCAAGGACAATGCTGGCATTCTGCCTGTCAGTTGCTTACCAGAGCTGGAGATTTCTTGACAATCTGTCTGGCCTTCTCAAGTGTAAATGTCCATGCCTCCTATAAAAATAAAGTTAGACAATATTACAACTTGTATCCCATCTTTTATTTTTTTGGGTTTCCAAAGTTAGGTTTTTTGTTTGTCACTTAGCAATAAATGCGTTATTCTATAGCTTTCTGATAAAATAACTTACAGGAAAGCAATTTCATGTTAATAACTCTCTTTAATAAGGGATTTGCTTTGTGCCAGATGCTATGCTAAGTGCTTTGCAAATATTATGTTATTTAATCTTCACAGCATCTCTGAGAGATATGACCTTTTTACAGATGAAGAAATTGAGATGCATAAAAGCTAGGAAATTGGCTGTAGATCTCAGAGCCAGTGTCCAAAAAAGACGCCATCTGAACCTTTGTCTTCTTGCCTGCTATGCCAAGCTCAGTGACTTGTCTTTGGGTCTGAAAGCCCCAGTGCAGGAGGTGCAAATTTCTGTTATGATTTCCTTTTTGGCGGCCCTTGTTAGCTTAAAGTTCATTCTCCACAACATTGAGGGTGGTGTTCTTCTGTCTTAATTATGGGTCCCCTGTTTCTCTGCTTTGGAAATATCCCTTTGAATTTGAGGCCCATCTCGAGCACCTACAGGGTCTAGCACAGTTTCTAATACATTGTAAGTGCTCAATAGATATAGAAATAAAAGTGAAAGAAAACATTTATGATATTGTGCCAAGCAAAGAAAAAATAGGTTATCAGATTTTGCACATACAGAAAATAGGTTATCAGATTTTGCACATACAGAAAAGAAAAAAATCCTGCAAATGTGTGCGTGTGTGTGCTCAGTCGACTCTTTGCAGCCCTGTGGACTGTAGCCCACCAGGCCCCTCTGTTCATGGAATTTTCCAGGCAAGAATACTGGACTGGGTTGTCATTTCCTATTCCAGGGGATCTTCCGGACCCAGGGATCGAACTTGCATCTCCTGTGTCTCCTGCATTGGCAGGCAGATTCTTTGCCACCGTACCACCTGGGAAGGCCCTTGCAAAGAAATATGCCATAATAATAGTTGGTGATAACTTTTTCCTAAATTTTCAATAATGAGCACAAATTCAACAATAAATGCTTAAAAAAAAAAAAAAGAACTCAATACACATTGCCCTGTTGCTTATTAAAAATGATCTGTTCCCAGTACAGGGATGTGGTGAGGACCCTGAGAACTGGGGGTGAATGGACACTCCTGTCTCCTGAAATTCCCATTCTGGCAAGGAGGCACCAGGAACAGGTACAGTAAGCACAGTAAGTGGAAGTGAGATGAAGCAGAGAGAAGGTGCTGGCAACATCTTTTTAGGAAGGGCCATTTGGATCCCCTTGAGAGAACTGATCTGATTTTAACCCAGCTCAGTTCTCTAGGGAGACCAATGTTTAGTGAGGAATAAAGACAAGGAAGAAAAAGGAGGAGAAGAAGTGACAAGGGTTTTACCAAGTACCTTCTGACCCCTTAGTGCTGGGCATAATTGCTGCTTCTGGGTCCCCTCTGGAACGCTGAGGGCAGATGTGTATGGTCTTGGCTTGACAAGAGCAGCACTGTCTCCCGCAGTTAAAGTGCAATGCCGTCATAAGAGAAATCATGAGTGCTTTTAAAAGATGCTTTGGGTAAAGCTAAATCCTATGTATTGGAAAATAGTCACACCATAGGATATAGTGGAACACAGATATAATAACAGACTGCAAATTCCACCCAAAGGTCAGACATGCCACTATTTGATAAAAAAATTAAAAGCAGAGGAGCTCCCTCCATTTGTCTTCCTACATAACAGGAATGGCCTCAAAGCCCCATTTGTCCTTTTCTCTTAACTCTTCTGTCTTCCACTGGAATTATTTATGCATTTACTACCTCCAGTGGGCAGTCAAGTCCTCAGGAACAGCTTCTTTCAAACCTTGCTCCATTTGTAAATGAATTTATGTCATTAAATTTGGGAGTGAGGAGCAGTTTGTCCTAATAAACTTTTAGAAAAGATCAAGAGTAGATCAGTGAGCTTCTCCCCACCCCTAAACCCCCTCATAAATGCCTGCTCCTTGACAATAAAAAAATTTCATGTCTAAAAGCATCATTTTATGTCCCAGGGGGCTTCTTCCTTTGTGGGAGCTTGTCACTGCTGTCAAAGTGTGATGTGAAGAAAAGGCATTTTCTGTAATTTTCAAATCTACTGCTGCTATAATTGATAGCAGAGAACTTGATCACTAAAAGTTATTCCCTGTAGAAACTCATGTCTAATAATACTATGTTTCTTTATTTCCTTTACTCCTGAGTGTACCAGAATTCAACTCTTTAACATCACAGAACCTGAGAAGGACCAGTCTGTGACTGTGTCCTGTCTAATTCATACTCCTGAAATGTTGAGGTACATTATATTGAGATCTGGAGCATCCCGTGTGCACCGCATTCTCTGCATGTTTCCCCATCCTTGTCAATA
The DNA here is from genome assembly GCF_001704415.2 of Capra hircus. Taxonomy (NCBI): domain Eukaryota; kingdom Metazoa; phylum Chordata; class Mammalia; order Artiodactyla; family Bovidae; genus Capra; species Capra hircus. The sequence continues at coordinate 59,592,523 of NC_030811.1, forward strand.
TAGTGCAGTGTGCTTTGGCTGAAACATCTGAATGTTTGGGAAATGCCTTTCCAAATGGTACTCCTTACCCTAAAGTGGCTCAACCCCTTGCATATGCTAATATGTGCAATGGCTCTCCCAGCAGGGAATTTAGTTTACAGACTTCCCAAACTTTTAAGACTTAACAACAACTTTCTTTTCTAGCACACTCATTAACATCTCCCAGAGTGGGAGTAAAAGCAAGGCTTTTTGTGTCAGACATGTCTCATTTGAATCTGAACAGAGTAACTTACTGGGTCTGCAACTTGGGACAAGTTATTTATCTACGCTAAGCCTCGGTTACCTCATCTATAAAAGAAGGATAATAGTAATTACTACTTAACACTTTCTACATTGTAGTCTTACCAGTTTGCTGTCACTCTTCTCTCCCAGGATACAAAACCCTTGATGAGAAGGATTCTGTGTATCCCTAATATATAATTCATGGCACGACACAGATACTTTAGAAGAGCTTGTGGAATGAATGAATGAATGATTGCACATAGAAATGACTGGGTGAATGAATATTTCTTTTTTCTTTCATTATCAATCACATGCTTGTGACTACGCTTGTCCCTGGGTTACATGAGTTTCCACACAGGTGGAAAGGTGCTAGGCATACAGAGCTAGCACTCTTCCAACCATGTGATCCTTCGCATTAAATCATCCACATGCCATAGGAGCTAAATTTGCCATTCTCCTGAGCCTTGGTGATATTATCTGGCTTGTGTTAAAATTTCAGACTTAATTTATTCTTGGAAAACAGCATGACAATGGTGGGAAACGTGCTGGAATTCAGAGACTTGGACCACGTGCTCTGTTTGCAGACTGCCATGGTTAAATGATATAACCTCCAAATCTCTGCTATCTGTAAAATTGGATGTAAAGACTCAAAGACATCTGTTAAAGCTATTTGTTTGCTTGTCTTAAAGACAGGCAAAGGGGGCAAATTGTAATCAACATAAAAATGAAGATAATTGTTCTTACCTTGGTAGCATTTTCCACTGTTGGTGAAAAAAAACCTAGCATTTTTTAGCCATTGTTTCTAAAGAACGAGGACCACGCTTCTATCTTCTGGAAAACTACAACTTCACAACTGTAATCAGTGATTGGAGAGAAAGTTGGGGAATCGATTGTGAGCCAGATATAAAACTCTCCTGGCTGGAAGCCCTAATGATGTTTCTAACTCACTGAGAGCAATCATCTGAGCATAAGCAGATTCTCCATCAACAATGAGGGGCTTGGTTCTGGAAATACTCATTTGATCCTGCAATTTGTTATGGTCAAATGTTTTCAATTTCTCATTACTTTCTCCCTTCAATTGCGGTGTTTCCTCATTCCAGTTTCAAATCTCCTTCAGAGTCTCATGAGTGAATTGCAGAGGAAGCCATTACATGGGCTCACAGAGATATAAGCCCTCACTCTTGAAGCTTATAGTCCAAAGAACCATGGATATATATATTGCATTTTTTTACTCAAGGACTTAGAAAATTCCAAGGACAACATGACATGGCTCCCTAGCAGTCTAAAAAAGGGGAAAGGCCAACCCTTTGCTTGATCATCAGAGCACACAGTAGTATATACCCATGGAGGCATTGCTTATATAAGTTTGTAACAAATAGTAGCCTGTCCAACTGGAATTTTCTGGTTTATTACATTATCTGCATTCCATTGTAACCTATAGTGGCTATTTTCCAACATGTAGGATTTAGCTCTCCCAAAGTCCAGTTTGATTTTGATGTTCCTACATTTCCCAGTTTTATGACTCTGGAATATGTGAAAAAAATAACATCAGGTTATGTCATTTTCTTCTTCTGGGGACCAAAAAGTAGGTGGGGGGGGGGGGCGGAAATAGAGAGAGAGAAAGAAAGAAGAAAAAACTGTGAAAGTAACTGAAAAACACCACCAGTTTTGAATCATTCCCTTATGCTGTTAAATATCTTTGCTTCATACACATTTACCATTAGCTAAATTTCCTCTTTTTCTTCTTCTGGGCCAATTTTGCATTGTGGACCTATTAGTATCATTTGTACATCTAGTCACACAGTCTCTATCCTTTTTCTCCAGGAAATACCTTTTTAAAAAAGTCTTATTCTAAATAACACTATTCCCACCCCAAAACTTTTCCTGTCATTTCCTGCAGTTTCCAGAGAGAAATAAGTTCCTTGCCTCTGGTCTCCAGCAGCTATACACATTCCTTGGCTGATGGCCGCATCACTCTGATCAATGCATTTGTTATCACAGTCTTCTCCCATGCTGATCCTCCTGCCTTTCTCTTACAAGGAACTTTGTGATTACATGGGGTTCAGCCAGATAATCCCAGATAATCTCTCCATTTCTAGATCCTTAATTTAATCATACTTGCACAGTCTTTTTTGATTCTGAGGATTAGGATATGGACTTCTATGGGGAGGCCATTATTCTGTATACCATACTGCTCATTCAACAAATGTTTATTGAGAAATTAATATATGCAGTGAAATGTGCTGGGCTCTGGAGAAGTCACAAAGAATTTAAAAACTAAATCAGCCAGATTATCTGCTTTCATGGAGCTTACACCTTAACAGAAGGGGCAGACATTAAATCACAATTTTACAGTTATTTATCTTATTGTACAACTGTTTCATTACAATTATAATTTCTAGAAGCATGGCGAGCCATGAAAGGAGAGAAATCCTAGAGGACCTAACTTGGGGCATCAAGGAAAACTTCTTAGAAGAAGTGATTTCTGATCTGAGCTCTGATGTGGGTGATTAATTAGGTGAAGATGAGGGCCAAGAGTGGAAGCTGAGAGACTACTTATTAAAACTTTAAAACTCAAAGTATCTCTTAGAACTGTTCAAATTCACTAGGGTCATTAGCTTTTCTTGAGCTAAGGGAAGAAAGCATATTCTCAAGAGAGATACAGTTGCCATTATTTTTAAACTTCTCAAAAGCAGGCAAGAAAGGTTTACAAATTTGAATAGCATTTAAGTACCTTCCTTGAATTATTTGATTTCTTCTCCTTATCAGTAGTCAAGGGTAACATTTGTGTTATTAGTGCCATCCACTGAGGATTCTTGAGATCTCCAAGAGTTTAATGACCTCCAAATAAGACTTAAAATTTAAGTCTGAGTAGACATATTCTCCAAGCTTCCAAATGTGGGCTTAAACTAAAATGCAGCTTGGGGTGTCTATCAAATCCTTTGAAATGCTGGGCGAAATGACTGAATAGCAGGCTGTACATTCGAGAATGGTGTTAAATGCTATTCTCAGTTCTGTTAGAGTTTTAAACCTTCAAGTCTTCAGGGAGTGATTTAATTTAGTGGTCTCTGATATTTACAGCCTTTCTATTTCTGTGATAATTTCTTGTCTAATGATCTTCAAAGAGTATTGTGGAGGCAAAATACATGAGGTCGATGGAATCTCATTTAATTTTTACTTTTTTAATTATGAGAAAAGGATCATCATTTCTCCCTATATTTTTGGCCCTTTGATCTTCCTCCATAAGCCATTTTTAAAATTCTTGCCTTGCTCTGGTTTTGTGTGTGTGTGTGTGTGTGTGTGTGTGTGTGTAAGAGCTGTTTGAATCATGGAGAAAATAATTCATAGTGTGGCATATTACAAAAATGCTTTCCCAGTTTGCCATTTGTCTTCTGACTTTGTATATGTCAGGTTTTTCACCAGTTACATGCATTCATATTTCCCTTTGTGACTTTGGGATCACAAATTACAAATAAAATTACTTAGGTTTTTCTTCTTTCCATTCTTTATGACTCAACCTTTAATTCATTTGGAATTTATTTTGCTGTAAAGAATAGACAAGTATCCACCTTAAATATTATTCCTAAATGGCTAGTCTTTAATCCCACCCATTTACTGAATATGCCAGTGTTTTGTCACTGATTTGAAATGCTATTTTTTTAAATCAAAAACAAAAATCTCAAATGCATTTGAGTTTATTTTTAGACACTATATTCTGTTCCAATTTAAGTTTTTAGGCTGACTTTTCTGCATCTAGATGGCTATATTCCCCTGTAATTTATCTCATTGCTTATAGTTTCCTGAGATGTTTAAAGAGAAACTTTAGAAACACTGTCAAATAAACAACTCCACAACTGACAATTTACTTGAATTTTGATTTCTCATCTATAAAATTGGGATAATGGAATAACTGCAATTGTATGAGAGGATTTTCAATGATGTATGATAAGTACTTAGTCCAGCTTTTGGTGTGTTACAGTCATTCAAATTGTGGTTGTCAATTACCTTTCATTTTTCATCCCCTAATGTGTACCTATCATACAGTAGGGGCTTAGTAAATGTATATTATGAGAATAACAGAATGACTGCCCATGACTTGAAAGTCTATCAGTGTCAGTCAAGACTTTTTCACCCTAGTACCGAGAGTTGGACTATAAAGAAAGCTGAGTGCCTAAGAATTGATGCTTTGGAACTGTGGTGTTGGAGAAGACTCTTGAGGGTCCCTTGGACTGCAAAGAGATCCAACTAGCCCATCCTAAAGGAGATCAGTCCTAGGTGTTCATCGGAAGGACTGATGCTAAAGCTGAAACTCCAATACTTTGGACACCTGATGCGAAGAGCTGACTCATTGGAAAAGACTCTGATGCTGGGAGGGATTGGGGGCAGGAGGAGAAGGGGACAACAGAGGATGAGATGTCTGGATGGCATCACCGACTCAATGGACATGGGTTTGGGTGGACTCCGGGAGCTGGTAATGGACAGGGAGGCCTGGTGTGCTGCGATTCATAGGGTTGCAAAGAGTTGGACGTGACTGAGTGACTGAACTGAACTGAACTGAACCATTCCTGGCCTCAGGTATCAAAGATATGTTTGTCTTACAGGAATGGCATTAATTTATTAAGTGAGGTAATTTGGAAAACTTTATTAGGTCTTCCAAAATATTAAGGCACACAAAAACTGTTCTTGGATGTACGTTCTCTTCAAAACTAACATTTGATTTTCTAATAATTTGCCAAGTCACAGTTGAAGAACAGCTATCACTCAAGAAGGAAATTTCCTTAATCTAAAACTCTGATGATCGCACAATTGACTCCTTTTTTCATTTAATAATTTGTTTTCTTCTAGACCTGGATTTGTGAGAAAATACTCACATACTATACAGAGTTAAGGTGGAGAACAGAAGAAGAGCAAATACAGCAAGCTGGTAGGTTGGCTAAACAACCGAAGGAGAAGAGAAGCTTGATTTTATTCAACTTAGTTCAGGTTTTGAGCTACTAGTTTGCTAGAGTTGCCTGTGGTAGTAGCGATGGAGGCACCAATGTAACAATGATGATAGAGGAAGTAATTTCCTTTCCTTGTTTGACATAGAAATTCTGCTAAACTGAGAACACTTTCATTTTTATTTTATATGTACCTGAGATAAAAATGTCAAGTCATAACAACACAGATAGATTAAAGAAATTTACCCAAACACACACACACACACACACACACACACACACACACACACACAGCCCATGTTGAAAAAAAAAAATGGAGCTCAGGATCAGAGATTACTTTTATTGAATAAGAACAAAGGATTAACTGCTGGTTACTAGAGAACATTTTGGTTTTAAATAGGGGAGACTCTAAACTCCACCCTCTTGTCAATTTGATTTTAGAGCTCACTCATGGATTCATTTTATTTTTTTTAAATGTCACCATTTATTGAGCATCTTCTTGATTCCAAGAACTGTGGTAGCCTCTGTTCCGTAGCAGCCTTTGGAGGTATATTCTTATGCTTCCAAAACTCATTCAAGTTGAGGCTCCTATTATACTGAATTCTAGGTTGTTACAAGAGGAGAATAACACAGAGATGCATTTCTGGGGGATAATTATGTTCTTGTTCAGAAAGGAGGAGTGGAAAGGACAGAATGGATGCCCATGATGAGTCATCTGGAAGACTAGTGACAGGAAAGCCCAAGTCTAGATAGATGGATCAAGACATTCTTTAAAAAAAAAACAACAAAAAACTTCATTGCTAAAAAATGGGATCAAGGCATCTTAAGGATTAAGATTAAGACCATCTTAAGGATTGGTCTGTTAAAGAGATAAAGAAGAAGACTCACTGGAAGTATAGACACTAGCTAGTGTTGGGAAGGAATGTAGCAAGAAGAGGAATTATAAAGGCATTACTGTCCTATTTCATAGAAAGAACTGGGTTCAAATGTAATCCATTCATTCAATGCACATCTATTGGGCAGTGTGCCAACCTCCTATACCCAGAACAAGCAGTGGGGAGAGAGAACTGGCTCAAGTGTAGTCCCAGCCTGACAATTATAGTCCAGCTGTCAATCTCATAGCTTCAGACACATAAACTAACATACAAGCTGGAAACTGCAATTCTAGCTGTTAGGATATAGCTGTTAGTATCATGGGGACAATGAAGAACAGAATATAATCCTCACTGGAGTAGGAGCATAGGTGTCCAGTGGTTTCTTGAAGAAGGTGACGGCTGAACTAACTAGATCTTAAAAGATGACTCAGGGAAAGGGCATTACAGGTGCAGGGGAAAATAGAACAAGGTTGGGAGGTGAGAACAAGCAGGATGTGATGGGAATGATAAGTGCTGAGCTGCTGCAGAGAAGTGGATGAACCAGTTACTCCACGAACAAGGCTGGGGAGGTAAGGACAGGCTAGTTTATGGAACTCAGGCTTTGTCTTGACCTTGACGGATGGCTGTGAGGGATTCAAGCAAGAAAGGGAGCATGTCAGATTTGCATTTTGGAAACATCACTTGGGTGCCTGGATTTGAGGGTTTCAAGGTGGGAGGTGGAGATATCAATCACAAAGCTGCTGCAGGACTCTACCCTAGAATGATTTCAGTTGCTAAATCATGTCCAGTTCTTTGTGACTCCATGGACTACAGCATGTCAAACTTCCCTGTCTTTCACTATCTCTTGGAGCTTGCTCAAACTCACGTCCATTGAGTCAAGGATGCCATCCAACCATCACTTATACTCTACTGCCCCCTTCTCCTCTGCCCTCAATCTTTCCCAGCATCAGGGTCTCTTCCAATCTTTGCATCAGATGGCCAAAGAAATGATAAGTCCCTGAATGAGGCAGGCAGAATTGAGGATGAAGAAGGGGAATAGACTAGAAAGAACCATTTAGAAGGGTGAAGGCTGGTGTCAAAACTGAAATAATGCAATATGGGAAGAATAGCTGATGTGGGGAAAAGGTAATAGTCCAGTTTCTAACATGTTATGTTCAAGCTGTCTTTGGGACCTACAAAAGAAGATATTTATCTAGCAACTGCATGCAGTGGCTGAAGCTCTGAGGAAAGTCTTGAACTTTGTGAGGCTTAATAGCAAGAGCGAATGTCTCGTTTGCTCATGCCGATCAGTCACTGTTCCAAGAATTTCCACACATGCCAGTTTGTGTAGTCTCCACATTAGCCCTTGGAGGTAGGCTCTACTCTATTCCTCATTTAACATGTGAAAAAACACAAGGCAGGTAAATGATGTATCTCAGATCACTTAGCAAGTGCACGGTGGGGCCAGGGTCACTGATCCCCGCAGGACGGCATTGGGCAGTCTGTGCTTAACTGTCAGGCTGTCCGGACTATAATTACTCAGAGAGAAAGCCCAGAGTGAGCAGAGTCCTGGCTGGGTGGGTCCTGGTGCTTAGGAAGGGAAGGGTAGCCTCAAGGAGATAGAGCAGTGCAAGGAGAACCAGGAAAGAGCAGAGAAGTTTCTGGAAGGGAGTGGCAAGCAGTGCTAAATACAGGATAATGGACAAGAATGATCTTGGATTTGATGTTTAGGAAGTCATCAGTGGCCTTAAGGAGAAGTGTTTCGTTAGAGTGATGGGGCTAGAGGCCAAGCTGCAATAACTTGAGAAGCAAATGGGAAGTGAAGAAAAGCTCTCCTCCTTTAAAAGATAGCTGGAAGTTGCTGCTGCTCCTAACTAACACTTATTAATGCTTATTATAAGCAAAGAAAGCACCATCCTAAAACTCAATCTCCTGCCCCACTATAAAATGCATATACACACTTATAGGTATGTATGTATATACATACACCTGGAGATATATATTAAATTGTTAAATATTCACAACTACCCTATGAAGCCTGAGTATTATGTCCACTTTACAGATGAAGAAACTGAGGCCCAGAGCAATTGAGCAATTTAAGGAGAGATAGAGTGTAAGAAATGCAGCCAGGTTTTGAGCCCAGGTGGTCTATCTCTAAGATCTGTGCTCATAACCACAATATTGAACTACCCCTCAGTTAGAGGAAGGAAAAAATTAGATAGTGGCTGGAGAAGAATGGGAGTCCTGGGGTTTATTTTTATATTAATTTTTGGAATGGGAGCTACCTGAGCTGGTTAATAGGTATCTTCCTTTCCCTCCTTGGGTGTAGACAACTTCAGTGCCATTTAGTACAATTAGCAAACTGTTATGAGAAAATCCATAAAAAAGGAGTGAACTCTAAATATATTGTTTCTAAAACCTTCAGTTCCCTCAGCCCTTCTAAGAGGTCTTAGCAGTGGGGGTTTGGAGACTTAAAGCCCATAAACAGAGTTTGTTAATGAATCCATGAGAAAAGGGGCAGAAGTCAAGGAACCAAGGATGAGGCTGCGGGTAAATGGAGACATGTGACTTTGGGTGTCTGGGAAACTAACTACCAGATGACCAAGAAAAGGCCAGCAGCAGGAGGAGAAACGACATTTTCAGGCTTGTTGATGGCAGCTTTCAGGCTTGGACCAACAGTTTTTACCCTTCAATGCTCATCAGAAGTTTTGTAGAAGTACTGAACCAGATGCCCTTGGGTGGGACTCCGCACGTATTTGTAAAAACTGCTTCATGTTCTAAAATCAGCTAAACCTTTTATACTCTGGTATGTTCCACTGAGACCAGATAAACCCTTGCAAGGGAGGAAGTAAAGCAAATATACGTTCAGAAAGGCCCTTTCCATCTTGTCTTTCATGTAACAAAACTTATAAAGCACCTACTATGTGTCAGGCATTGCACAGCCCTGGAAACATGATGGTGAATGAAAAAGACATGGTTCCTATCCTCAAGTGCTATGAAAGAAACAAAGTGCTGTGTGAGAGCACACAGAAGACCTTCAGATGGAGTGTGAGGAGGGACATTTCAGCAGAAAGCTGAAGGAGGAGAGGTAGCTGACTGTGCAGAGAACTGGAAGGGTTCTAAGCCAAGTACCCAAAAACAAGGGCTCTGAGGCAGATGTAACCAGAAGCCTGCATATGTAGTCAACACCGGCTGCACCGTGGAGGTAGCCATCTCCACTCCTTTCCAGGGAGAGCCCAGCCCTGCTCTGCTGAGCTTTCTGTTCCTCTTTGCACCCTCTGTTAGAACACTTGTCTCTTCATCAGAGTTTGTTTACAAGTCTGCCTCCCTTGTAGAATCACTATTTGCATCGTGACTGCCTGCCTCATTTACTGGAATACTGTCCTACATAATTCTCTCTCTATAAATACTTGCTGCCTAGGGAAAAAAAAAATCATTCTGTAGAAGCTACAGGACTATAGGCAAGTCTTTTGATCCTCCAGGTCTCAGTGGACTTATCTATAAAACGGAGGAATCATATTTGTCCTGCAGATTTGTGATGGTTAAAAGAGATAGCTTACTCAATGTGCCTTGCAGTGGGGCTAGCACACAGTAAGTGCTCAAGAAATGTTTGTTGAGGTGTGGCTGGCTATGTGAATGACTGACCAAATGATTTAACCGGTAAGGGGAAAGTTGGGATCCTTGGGCAAGATTCTTAGAACTTAAGCTCTTCATAATATTTCCATTAAAACTAAAACCAAGAGATGTTTACTTTCTGATATTGAGAACTGGCTACTTTGAATGTGCTTCATAATCTCTGCCAAACACACATTTGCTGAAGTGAAGAGTTGCAGGTCTGAAGTTCAAAGTCCCAGGTTAAGTTCAGGTTCTACTCACTAGATATGAAACCTAGGTCAAGACCTTAAGCCTCAACTCCGAAATATGTTTAATAACTATATATATAAAATAGAGTTTGGCCCTGTGATACTATCTAAAGTTGGAGACATCAGTACACACACACACACACACACACACACACACACAGATGGATAGATTCATAGGCCACATACATACATACTTTACTAAATTCTCCACTGGGAGGATCTAGAAGCAATGTCATTCCAGTAACAACTTGAATACCCAGCAACTAGATCTTGGTTTCTAAACACCATTTTCCAATAAAAGGAACCAAGTCATCTTAGAAAATGGTGAATTTTAGTGTTGGGGCAGAAAAAATACAAAATGACAATACAATATTCATCTGGCATTACCAGAAAGTAAGGATGTTTGAAAGGAAAGGAGGAAAAAATGAAAGAAGGAAGAAAAGCAAAGGAAAAAAAAAAAGAAATGGCACTGTGTTGAAAAGGACACAGGGCAATCAGAAAGAAATCCTAGTGGCCAACACTGAAAAAAATCCGAGCAAGAAAATAAGTAACAATACTGGATTATAACTCAAGTATAAAATACTTATATACAAGTCTATATTGACATAAGTGAATAACTTGAATAAATAAATAGGAAAGAAGAGACACATCTTTGCAGAAGAATTTCAAATAATGTATGTAGATAGATACTCCCTTCTCCAGGAGGTAAGCTTGGAGCCCCATTCCGTTAGATTTAGTGACTCAGTTCTAAAGAATAAAGAAAAGAAAAAGGTAAAGATAGCGACTTTCCAGTGAGGAAACCTGGTAATGCCACCTTAGCCGACTGATCAAGTTTAATATCCCCCTGAATATAGCATGGGTATCATGTATCCCTGATAAAATGTGATGACCAGGGCACTTAGCCTCTGTAGTTTTCCTTCCAAAAAACTGTAAGTCTCTCTACTCAAAATAAAGACATCAGACAAATCCCAATTCGAGGGATGTTATATGAATATACTTAATCAGTACTCTGAGAACTGTCAAGGTCATGAAAAACAAGGAAATAGTGAGAACCTGTCACAGACTAGAGGAAACTAACGGAACACTAAGTGCAACATGTGTCCTGGATTAGATCTTAGAACAGAAAAAAGGACATTAGTAAATTTTAAAAAAAGGCCCAAACCAAATCAAGTCTAAACTAGTAATGACTGATAGTCATGTGTGCGCGTATGCTCTGTCACGTCCGATTCTTTGTGACTATATCCACCAGCTTCTCTGTGCATGGGATTTCCCAGGCAAGGATACTGGAGTGGATTGCCATTTCCTCCCCCAGCGGATCTTCCCAATCCAAGGATTGAACCCATGTCCCTTACGTCTCCTGCGTTGGCAAGCAAATTCTTTACCACTGAGACACCTGGTAAGAAACAGTCATGTGATTATTGATTAAGGACTAGTGCATGACAATTACAAGGAAAATGTGGCTTCTTTAGTTTTGACTTAAGTAATGTTAAAATGTTATCATTACGGGAAACTGAACTTGGGTGAAGGTGTACTCTCCATGGTATGGTATGATATTTTTACAACTTTTGGTAGATCTGAAAGTATTCCAAAATAAAAAGCTTATTAAAAATAGTTTGGGGGTGATTAGATGATAATGTATCTAAAAACTTTTTGTGAGCTCACAGAGCTGAGCATATCATTATGGATGGAAAGGTGCTGTCCATTGTAGGATGAAATTTAGTGAATAATAAATCTTAGAAAATGTCAAATTTCCTGCTCATCTATAATTTTTTTTCCTAAACTCTACTACCTTCCATTAAAAAGATGCCAGATATTTTATTAATATCAGATATTTTCTTAATAAACTTAATGTTTAAAAAATATAAATTCCTGAGGTCAGCTTGTTTATTCCTCAACTGAACAAGAATTTGTCCTGTGTCACTATGGACCATAGTGCTCCAGCCTCGTCTGTCCATGGGATTCTCCAGGTAAGAATACTGGAGCAAGTTGCCAAGCCCTCTTCCAGGGGATCTTCCCGACCCAGGGATTGAACCCACACTCCTATGTCTCTTGCATTAGGGCTTCCCAGGCGGTGCTAGTGATAAAGAACCCACCTATCAGTGCAGGAGACATAAGAGACACAGGTTCCATCCCTGGGTCAGTAAGATCCCCTGGAGGAGGGTATGGCAATCCACTCCAGTATTCTTGCCATGGACAGAGGACCTGGCAGGCTATAGTCCATACAGTCACAAAGAGTCAGACACAATTGAGGCAGGGCTTCCCTTGTAGCTCAATCAGTAAAGAATCTGCCTGCAGTGCAGGAGACCTGGGTTTGATCCCTGGGTTGGGCAGATCCTCTGGAGAAGGAAATTACAACCCACTCCAGTATCCTTGCCTGGAAAATCTCATGGACAGAGGAGCCTGGTGGGCTGCAGTCTGTGGGGTCGCAAAAGTCGGGCACAACTGAGTGACTGACACTTAGTACACATTGGTAGGCAGGTTCTTTACCAGTGGCGCCACCTGGGAAGCCCATCACGTTCTCGTAAAAAGTGCTAACCTACTCCTTCCGAATCTACTTATGTCAGCTTCCTTGTTGTTTGGATTCCAGGGAAGCACAGATTCCTTGTGCGTGCCCACAGGCCCACACACTCAGCACTGGAGAGTTATTGTGGTTTCCTGCAGAAATTGGATCAGAGTGCTGTGAAGCAAGTCTTGAGCACGCCTTAGAGGTGCTGGTAGATGCAGCCTGTTCCTCCAGCTCAGGGGTGGTGAAGAAAGGGATCTGTTCAAAACCACCGGTCTGTTTGGGGATCTCAGAGTTAGGGGACCAGGAGGGAGCAGCATAAAACTGACGAGGCTCCAGGCTGCACCTGGCCCAGTCGAAGCATGAGCACATGCACTGTTATTCTCTGACCCAAAAATGAGAGGTTCAAAGCAAAAGGGCCCACATGGAGGAACCACATCTGGTTTTCAGTTGGCGAGCTGTGGTGTCAGCATCACGCTTAGGCACATGCACGCAGAGACACACAGCAGCAGTAGGCAGGGTCTTGCTTGGTGTGTGAACGCGAGGAGGGATGATATAAATAATCCCCCTAAAATAGGTGACACAAAACCATCCGGGTGGTCTTTGCAACACAGCCTGCAGGTTTCCTTTTCCTCACCTCTTCCCCCCTCTCTTGTTTCTCCTTGTCTTGTCCTCGTCTCCCCTCCACTCCCCCTCTTCTCACTCCATCCTCCTGTGCCCACTGAACACTGCAGATTATTTCTTGCTTCAATTAATTATGGATGGAATTGTCGTTTTGGAGCACACAATAGAAAAGAATATAAACATGTGGCTGAAGGACTGGCAGGAAGTGGGCTGAAATTTCAATTTCACTGCAGATGATGTAGGTTCAGGGGATCCCTACAAGCTGTTCTACCTTTCGCTTTTGCCCCCACTAAAGTCAGAGGTCCCTTTTTCTACACTGTGGAGCTCCCCCTGCAAGCCCCTGGAGCAGAGAGATGTCTTCTTCCCTCCACTCTGTAAAATGCATTTCACAGGGACAATGGCTTGCATCACACTACATTTTACCAGCATCTGAAACACACACAAAGCAAGACCTCAAGTGTGTAGAGTCCTCAAGTGAGGAACTAGCTGGCCCAGGAGCAGTGGTTTGACTCAAAATACCAGTACCCCAGGAGAATCAGTGAAGCACAGAGCGCAGTGGGAAGAACTTGGGCTCAACGACAAACAGACTCAGGGCTGAAGCTTCTCATTGCCATTTACTAGCTGTGAAACTGGGAAAAACTCATCTTCTAGTCTCCGTTTCCTCATCTGTAAGATACATATACTCCCCCAAGAGCATTGCTAAATGAGATCACCCATGTACAGTGCAGCGCCTGGCACATTCACTCAGGTATCAAGCATGTGCCTGGCATGACGGAGGGGACAAAGACGGGCAAGATGCAGAACTGCTGCCTGATCTATTTACACGCTAACAAGGAAACCTATGTACATGTAACATCTTCCTTTCTCTGTGCCTCCCTTTCCTCGTCTGCAATGTGTGGCCGACAGCCCCACCTACTTCATAAGGTTAATTATGTGTGAAGCATTTAGAACAGCACCAGCACATGGCAGTACTCAAAAAGCACTTCATGCTGATGACTGAGAGGACAGTGAGCATTCTGTTGAGAGGATTAGGAGTTATTTCACAGAGGAGGTGGCAGTGAGATGAGCTAGAAGGATGGGCTTGACGTTGATGGGTCATTCTAGGCAGAAGGGATTATTAAGAACAGAGGTGCCGGGAAGGTGGGAAGGTTGAGGCAACAAATATTTCTTTGTTATGTATAAAGCATTGTCCTACACATTGGGTATACAGTGTAAAGAAGATAGAATCTGACCTCCTGGAGGTTATAGCCTAGTGGGAGAGACACACAGACAATCACACAGGTGTATCATTCAAAACAAAGCAACTTCAAAGAAAGAAAAAACAGGTGTTCTGACAAGAGGAGTGTGTAAAAGGATCCAGGGTAGGCTTCCTCAAGCTTCAGGCAAATGTATTGGGGTGGGGTGACAAGATCATATCTATTTACAGAAAGACATTTCTGGCATCCATGTGCAAAATTTATTGGAAAGAGGGCAAGATTTGGTTGGACCAGATGGGGCTATGTAGCAGGAGTAACATCAAAAGATGATTGTGTGACTACTTCATACAATGATACTGTTACTCACAATAACATGGATGAATCTCACAGACAAAAGAAGCCAGACACAAAGAAGAATATATCATATTATTTCTATTCACATGAAATTCAAGAGTAGATCTTCATACAAATAAACTACTCTGTGGTGGATTTCAGAGTAGTGGCTGTCATGGGGGTTGTTATTGACTGGGAAAGGCTTCTAGGGGGCTGGAAATTATACCTGTATCTTTACTACTAATTCACACTCGCTTTGCAGGTGTAATTTTTGTATCATGAGAATGAAAGGAAGGTCTGATATGTACCATTTAAAAAATACATACTCAAAATGTAATATTGAGGGGGAAAAGTAAAATAAAATATTATATATACAACAGTATCATAACTCTCAAAGAAGTTCATATAATTTGTTTAATACTAAAAGGAAAGCATTCAATATTTTAACATTGGTTATTTCTGGTGGTGGGATTTCAGTTAACTGCTATCAGGAGACACCCCGAGGGGATTTTCAAGAAACACTGACATAAAGGTTAAGAGATCAACCAGCCTCTCTGAATGAAGGACAGGGACATGAATCTCAGTTCTGGTCCTTCCCAGAGGAGTGAGTTTCAAGTTCCATAACCTTTCTAACTATCAATTTCCTCATTCTTAGAAAAGGGGTCATCCAAGGGTGCCTCCATGCTAGGGGTATTTGCGAGATTAAAGAGGACGAAGAATAAGCACAGTGAGTGCTCAGTAAATACCTGTTACTGCTATTAAATGAAATCGTGGAGGCAGAGAGATGACTGTCCGCATTGCACCAACTGCTCCTCTTTTCTGGGGCATCTGTACAGCTGGAGGTTGGCAATGCGGATTTGAGGAGGAAACTGATCATTTCTGAGATGAAATCCTCTAACTTCCTCTTACCCAGAAAGGATGGTCAAAATGTTCCCGAATTGGGTATTGAAAAGAGGTGGTGTGCTCGCTTCGGCAGCACATATACTAAAATTGGAACGATACAGAGAAGATTAGCATGGCCCCTGCGCAAGGATGACACGCAAATTCGTGAAGCGTTCCATATTAAAAAAAAAAAAAAAGAAAAGAGGTAGTGATGGGAGGACAAGGAAATGCTATTTTGAGTATAAATTCTACAGAGTATAAAAATAAAGAATGTCATTTTAAATGGGATAAAGTTGAACATTTTGTGACTATGTATAGCTACGAGTGTGAAAATATATAAAATGATGTTATTTAAGGAAATCATGAAAACCCATATCACTTGTCTTTGTACATAGAGATGTTTCTTCTGTACATTATCAAATAGTGAATATTATAATATCATATTTGCATGCTATTTGAATACAAGGAAAATTTTTAATTAAAATTAACAAACTCTTCCAGACATCAATGGAGCCAACAGCTTCTCAGGTAGAATTAAGGGAAATTTAACTAGCAGTTTAAGTCAATCATCAAGGTAGCATGAAATGCACATGTACCCCGGATATTTACAACTCTATCTCTCTGCTCAAGGAACAGGCTTATGATATTTAATATTTATTGTTTAGTCACTCAGTTGTGTCCGACTCTTTGTGACCGCATGGATTGCAGCACGCCAGGCTCCCTGTTCTTCACTATCTTCCAGAGTTTCCTCAAACTCATGTCCATTGAGTCGATGATGCCATCCAACCATCTCATCCCCCGTCATCTTCTTCTCCTCATGCTGTCAGTCTTTTCCAGCATCAGGGTCTTTTCCAGTGAATCACATCAGGTGGCCAAAGTATTGGAGTTTCAGCCTTAGCATCAATCCTTTAAATGAATATTCAGGGTCGATTTCCTTTAGGATTGACTGGTTTGATCTCCTTGCCGTCCAAGGGACTCTCAAGAGTCTTCTCCAGCACCACAGTTTAGAAGCATCAGTTCTTTGGTGCTCAGGCTTCTTTATGGTCCAACTCTCACATCCATACATGACTACTGGAAAAACCATAGCTTTGACTAGACAGACCTTTGCTGGCACAGTAATGTCTCTGCTTTTTAATCTGCTGTCTAGGTTAGTCATAGTTTTTCTTCCAAAGAGCAAACATCTTTTAATTTCACAGCTGCAGGCACCATCCAAATTAATTTTGGAGCCCAGGAAAATAAAGTCTTGTCACTGTTTCCATTTTTTCCCCATCTATATGCCATGAAGTGATGGGACTGGATGACATGATCTTCATTTTTTGAATGTTTTAAGCCAACTTTTTCACTCTCCTCTTTCACCTTCATCAAGAGGCTCTTTAGTTCCTCTTCACTTTCTGCCATAAAGGTGGTTTCGTCTGCGTATCTGAGGTTATTTATATTTCTCCCATCAATCTTGATTCCAGCCTGTGCTTCATCCAGCCCAGCATTTCTCATGATGTGCTCTGCATATGAGTTAAATAAGAGGGTGACAACATACAGACTTGACATATTCTTCACATACTTGACCCAATTTTGAACCAGTCCATTGTTCCGTGTCTGGTTCTGTTTATTCTTGACCTGTATACAGGTTTCTCAGGAGGCTGGTAATGTGATCTGATAGTCCCATCTCCTTAAGAATAGTCCACAGTTTGTGGTGATCCACACAGTCAAAAACTTTAGGGTAATGAAGCAGAAGTAGATGTTTACTGGAATTCTCTTGCTTTTTCTATGATCCAAGGGATGTTGGCAATTTGATCTTTGATTCCTCTGCCTTTCCTAAGTTCAACTTGTACATCTGGAAGTTCTTGATTCACGTATTGTTGAAGCCTAGCTTAAGGATATTGCATTACCTTGCTAGCCTGTGAAACGAGTGCAATTGTGCAGTAGTTTGAACATTCTTTGGCATTGCCCTTCTTTCGGATTGGAATGAAAACTGACCCTTTCCAGTCCTGTGGCCACTGCTGAGTTTTCCAAATTTGCTGAGAAATTGAGTGCAGCACTTTAACAGCATCATCTTTTAGGATCATGATATTTAATATTTCAAGTCCACAAAACCATGCCAAGGCCATAAATGTATTAAACTTGTCTTTTTTTCAATAAGAATAAAAAGGAAATGACAAGTAATCAGAAGCCTGTTACGTTAGACACAGAAAGACTACAATTATGGGAAAGGGGGCATAAAATTTTGTTTTATTTTATTTCCATAGGAAGTTTCTTAAAATCGTTATTTTGATTCCTAACCGGATCTAATCTTATACTTTCATTCATAGCGTGGGTAAGGCTTCCCGGGTGGCCCTAGTGGTAAAGAGTCTGCCTGCCAGTGCAAGAGATGCAGGAGACGCAGCTTTGATCTCTGGGTCGGGAAGATCCACTGCAGTAGGAGATGGACAGTGGAGCCTCATGGGCTACAGTTCATGGAACTGCAAAGAGTCACATATGACTAAGCACACAGCATTAGCAGGAAATTGTGTCAACACTTGCCTGTCTCTGTCTGCATTCCAAAAAAATTTGTCCAACATAATATAATGCACACAGGGTATTCTGAACAGCTATGTCTGAATAATAATAATATTGGTAATAATTATATTAGCTACCATTTTATTAATACTTATTTACACAGCTGGTATTGCACTAAGCATTTTATATGTATTAATTTACCTACTTTCCTCAACAAATGTAGTAGGGAGGTATTGGTGGCTCAGATGGTAAAGCGTCTGCCTACAACGTGGGAGACCCGGATTCGATCCCTGGGTTGGGAAGATCGCCTGGAGAAGGAAATGGCAACCCACTCCAGTATTCTTGCCTGGAGAATCCCACGGACAGAGGAGCATGGTAGGCTACAGTCCATGGGGGTCACAAAAAGTCGGACACGACTGAGCGAGCTTTACAGTGAGAACAATAAAGCTTAGACTAGGGGAACCAAATGCCTGAGTTTTCCCAGGATGTGGGATTTCCATTGCTGATACCAGAAATGTCCTGGGCAAAATACATGAATTGGTCACTCTATAAAAGTAACTTGCTTGAATTTTAAGGGGTACAGAGGGATTTAACCTCTCCTCACCTGGTGGGCTGCCATCTATGGGGTCGCACAGAGTCGGACACGACTGAAGCGACTTAGCAGCAGCAGCAGCAGCAATTTGGCTGGCCAGATTTCCTATGTACTGCCCGCCCAAATCTAGATTACAGTCCAAAATAAACAGCAAAGACATTCTTTGGCAGCATGGGGGAGGCGTCTAAGTTAAACTCTGGGAATATTATTCTGGGTGATGTAATGGAAAATGTCATTTTGCAGGTCCCTGTCCCAAACCATGGAGCCAGTGAAGCTGAACCTCCCTTTACAACATGTCCAAAGGGCTTGCATGTCATTGTGATCTGACATTCAGAATGAAAAACCACTCACCTTGGGAAGGGGATAGAGGTGACACAAGGGTTGGCCAGGATCCTGTTTACAAAACTTTAGGGTGTGACATACCACATCAGCATTCATATCTGCTCTGAATCTGGAGGGAAATAGAGTAAAACAAAGGCTATTTAAAAGCTCTCAGGCATTAGAAAACAGAAGCAATTTCAAAAGAAGGTAAAACCCCGGAATGGATTCTGGCATGGCCTTTGAGTCCAGTCCTGTGTAGCTGCTGGATCATAACAATTTCCTGCCACTAGCATTCTACTTTTACATTAAGGTCCTGGGGGCGGGGAGAGAGGGGCCAACAGCACTGAGCTGTAAGCCAGTCTCTTGCATGGACACTGGAATGCTTTTCTGGAAAAGCCATAAATAAAACTGAGATAGGAGAAATGGACAGGGGTGTAATTTGATGGGAAAAATATTTTAAAGTTTGCTGAGCCTTATAGCAAAAAATATCTTTATGATATGGCCTTAAACACCTGAAATCATTTTCTTAGGTGTAATCAAAGCATCTCTTTTCCTTTTAAAGTAAATTTATTTTTTACCTTCGACTTTTTCCCTGGGGATGGTGTAAGCATAGTGTTCTTCAAGCATTTTGGTTTATGTTTAGGTTTGAAGGGGCTAAAACAAATCTTCCATATTCAGTTTCTACCTGCCATTCCCAACACACTTCTTAAACCAAGAAAATGAATAAAGAAGAGTTAAATGATACCATAAAAAAGAATGAAATAATGCCATTTGCTGCAACATGGATGGACCTAAAGATTATCATAAGTGAAGTAAGTCAGACAAAGACAAATATTATATGATATTACTTATATGTAGAATATAAAAAATAGTTCAAATGAACTTATATACAAAATAGAAATAGACTCATAGATATAGAAAACAGACTTAAGGTTACCAAAGGGGAAGGGGGGGAGGGATAAATAAGGAATATGGGATTAACAGATGCAGATTAACATACAAAATAGATAAACAACAAGGTTTTACTGTGTAGCACAGGGAACTATATTCAATATCTTGCAATAAACTATAATGGAAAATAAAAAAAAAGAAATATATGTATAACCAAATCACTTTGTTGTACCCTTGAAACTTAGACAATATTATAAATCAACTATACTTCAATAAAAAAAAAAAACTGAAGGTCACTAATATGTGAAAACATAGGCTAAGATCATGGCTTCCAAATTTCAGTGCAGCTGAATGAGACTAACAATGTGAGCAGCAAGACGGCTTTTCAGCCTTTTGTGAGAACCTGAGTTAAGAGGGCAAAGCGAGATTATCATGAATCATCCACTTGGCCCCAGGGTTTCTGCATGGGAGGTGGAGGGGAAGGTAACCAACTTAAAGGTGGCTAAGCAGTGGGACAAGCTGTTTGTGACACACAAGGTCCATTACCAAAGTAATATCTACCCAGGGTCAGTAAATCAGGAGAGGGTGACTGTTTTCACACATCTGTTCTCGATTTAATGGTTCATTTATTTAACTGATGACTGCTGTCTTTGTGGGAATCTGGTATTTAGTGGACTCAGAAGGGTGATAAATAGGGCTCTGTTAAAATTTTTTTTTTTTTTAACCTAAGGCCAATATCCCATCTGTGGCAATTCAGAACCACAAGAGCCAACTCATCATATGGTGTCCACCTACTCTTTTTCCCCTGCAAATAGAGCACAAGTTCAAGTAAATGAACTTGAATATGAGAATGAAGATGGGGGCCCCTCATTCAGACTGGTGTTCCCTGAACCGAAAAATAGGAGAGGGAGGCTGGGCATGTGGAATCCCTTCCAAATCCTCCAAGACCAGAGCTTTATCATCAGTTCAGTTCAGTTCAGTCGCTCAGTCGTGTCGGACTCTTTGCGACCCCATGAATCGCAGCACGCCAGGCCTCCCTGTCCATCACCATCTCCTGGAGTTCACTCAGATTCACGTCCATCGAGTCAGTGATGCCATCCAGCCATCTCATCCTCAGTCGTTCCCTTCTCCTCCTGCCCCCAATCTCTCTCAGCATCAGAGTCTTTTCCAATGAGTCAACTCTTCGCATGAGGTGGCCAAAGTACTGGAGCTTCAGCTTCAGCATCATTCCTTCCAAAGAAATCCCAGGGCTGATCTCCTTCAGAATGGACTGGTTGGATCTCTTTGCAGTCCAAGGGACTCTCAAGAGTCTTCTCCAACACCACAGTTCAAAAGCATCAATTCTTTGGCGCTCAGCCTTCTTCACAGTCCAACTCTCACATCCATACATGACCACAGGAAAAACCATAGCCTTGACTAGGCAGACCTTAGTCGGCAGAGTAATGTCTCTGCTTTTGAATATACTATCTAGGTTGGTCATAACTTTTCTTCCAAGGAGTAAGTGTCTTTTTATTTCATGGCTGCAATCACCATCTGCAGCGATTTTGGAGCCCCCAAAAATAAAGTCTGACACTGTTTCTACTGTTTCCCCATCTATTTCCCATGAAGTGATGGGACCGGATGCCATGATCTTCATTTTCTGAATGTTGAGCTTTAAGCCAACTTTTTCACTCTCCACTTTCACTTTCATCAAGAGGCTTTTTAGCTCCTCTGCATAAGGGTGGTGTCATCTGCATATCTGAGGTTATTGATATTTCTCCTGGCAATCTTGATTCCAGCTTGTGTTTCTTCCAGTCCAGCGTTTCTCATGATGTACTCTGCATATAAGTTAAATAAGCAGGGTGACAATATGCAGCCTTGCTGTACTCCTTTTCCTATTTGGAACCAGTCTGTTGTTCCATGTCCAGTTCTAACTGTTGCTTCCTGACCTGCATACAGATTTCTCAAGAGTTACAAAGAATAGCAAGAAGAGATAAGAAAGCTTTCTTCAGCGATCAATGCAAAGAAATAGAGGAAAACAACAGAATGGGAAAGACTAGAGATCTCTTCAAGAAAATTAGAGATACCAAGGGAACATTTCATGCAAAGATGGGTTCGATAAAGGACAGAAATGGTATGGACCTAACAGAAGCAGAAGATATTAAGAACAGGGGGCAAGAATACACGGAAGAACTGTACAAAAAAGATCTTCAAGACCCAGATAATCAGGATGATGTGATCACTAATCTAGAGCCAGACATCCTGGAATGTGAAGTCAAGTGGGCCTTAGAAAGCATCACTACAAACAAAGCTAATGGAGGTGATGGAATTCCAGTTGAGCTGTTTCAAATCCTGAAAGATGATGCTGTGAAAGTGCTGCACTCAATATGCCAGCAAATTTGGAACACTCAGCAGTGGCCACAGGACTGGAAAAGGTCAGTTTTCACTCCAATCCCAAAGAAAGGCAATGCCAAAGAATGCTCAAACTACCGCACAATTGCACTCATCTCACATGCTAGTAAAGTAATGCTCAAAATTCTCCAAGCCATGCTTCAGCAATACATGAACCGTGAACTCCCTGATGTTCAAGCTGGTTTTTAGAAAAGGCAGAGGTACCAGAGATCAAATTGCCAACATCTGCTGGATCATGGAAAAAGCAAGAGAATTCCAGAAAAACATCCATTTCTGCTTTATTGACTATGCCAAAGCCTTTGACTGTGTGGATCACAATAAACTGTTTTATCATCAGAAAGACTGAAAGTGAGAAGCACTCCTTTGGACAAGAATAGAAAATGCTGAGCCTCATATGTCCACACAAGCGTAACACGACAAGGATGTACAAGTTGGAAAGAAATGTCAAAGTAGCATGTGTGCTCTTGACCAACCTTAGGACAAAAGGCCTAGGCTACACACACTTCGTGAAATCCTTAGGAAATCTCCAAATTTCCTACCAGGGGATTCCCTGGTAGCTTACCTGGTAAAGAATCCACTTGCAATGCATGAAACCCTGGTTTGATTCCTGGGTCGGGAAGATCCACTGGAGAAGGGACAGGCTATGCACTCCAGTATTCTTGGGCTTCCCTAGTGGCTCAGGTGGTAAAGAATCTACCTGCTATGTGGGGGACCTGGGTTCAATCCCAGGGTTACGAAGATCCCCTGTGAAGGGAAAGGCTCCCCGCTCCAGTATTCTGGCCTGGATAATTCCATGGGATTGCAAAGAGTTGGACATGACTGAGCAACTTTTCCTTTCACTTAGGAAATCTCCAAACGTGTAATAACTATTCCCACCCAACATTGCTTTCTCTTTTCCAGAGCAACAAATAAGACCAAAATGGTCACATTTCAATTTATATCCTTTTACGACCTTTACAGGAGTGAGTCTTGTGGGCAGGAAACTTCAACACATTTGGCAGAGCTAATTAACAAATTTAATTAGGATCATGGTAGAATGAAGTCAATGCTGATGATTGTTTATCATCATCATAACTCAGAAGAAGGGAGCAAGGTCAGGGTTAAGTTTGGACAGACAGGTAGAGTGGTAGCCTATGGCAGAGAGCAAGGACAGGGCCTTTCACACATGAAAGCTCTCAAATTTAAACCTTTGACATCACTTCCAAAGGAGGATTTATGCATTAATATGTAGTCACAGAGACACAGTCATAGCACTGAAAAAAGATCTTCCTCATATGACTTAACACTTTTATCCCACTTCTCGACTACACTCTTTAGAGTGTACTATGAATTTAATCATTTATAGAAATCTTGTAGTTGTCTTTTTTCTTATTTACTCTTATTGAATTATAGCTGATTTACAATGTTGTTAATCCCTGTTATATAGCAAAGTGATTTTCTTTTATATATATCTAGATAGATATATATATATATGCTGTTTTTTAATTATTATTTTCCAATTAGGTTTATCCTAGGATTTTTTTTTAATTGGAGGATAGTTGCTTTACAATGGCATGTTAGTTTCTGCTGTACAACAATGTGAATCAGCTGTTAAGTATACATATATCACCTCCCTCTTGAGCCTCCCTCCCACCCCCTTGCCGTTGTCCTGTGAATGGCTCAGTTGTAATACTTTATATTTTTGTCCATTAAAAATACATTAATTACACTTAAGGTGTATCAAAATTGTTATAAACTCTGTTTTGCATTTTTCTTCTAAACATGTTAGTAGTTTAGGCCTCTCCTGATCTCTGAGAGCTCTTAAGTTGCAATATAGGAATTTATGATTGAGAGCATAGATACTATGAAGCAAGGGAGATGAGCAGAAGACCAGCATCAGGTTTGATATGGCAATATTTGGCACAGTGGATGTCAAAACAAGGAGGACTGGGCACGTGGTTGCTGGCTGGGCCAGGTTGCTCCTGGAAGTAGCCCCACCCTCTCTGACCTGGGTTCTTGGGGGAATGAATGCCTGAGTGCTAAGGTGCCCCACTTCCTAACAATATCTTGTGGTTTGCCAGTGGGTAGGAAATGTAATTGCTGAATAATTAGTCCATGAATCACTGAGAATTGACTGGTGTGAAATAATGAGGAGAGATGCCCTCTGGGTTAGGAAACACATTTAATATTGGAAGCCTGAAATTTAGGTAAAACTAAATTATAAGACTGTCATGTTCAGGGTCTACATCAACCCAGAACTTCATGTGATTGATTAAAACAAGCTGTAAGAAGAGGCCACCATAGGAAGAGAAATTTCTATCAGCAAACAACTAATATGAGTCCTGAAAAATTACTCACAAAAAAAACTAACAGTGGATGTAACCACAAAGAGGGATTGCTTATTACATCCATCTTTCTTCAAAGTGACTTATCCCATGTTAGTGAGTATTAGCCATCTTATAACTTTGAGTCATCTCAAAGAAAAAACTTTCCTCCTTTCCCTATCACCTACTCTTTCAATGGCTTGCTGGGCCCCCTCTCTCAATCCTTTGTGTCCATTTGTAGCTATTTGGGGTGGGGACTGTCTCTTGTACAGTCCACACCTATAGTACTAGTGCAAAGTCTGTCCTCCCTTTGATCCCATGCTTACCTGGCTCTGGCACTCAGCACCCTCCAGCCAGCTATAGAATAACAATGGATGTCCCAGTGAACACAGGCCACTTCCCTATTACTCCCAGCACACTTGGTAGCTAATCTCTGATATCCTTTTTTAGATATCTGTGTATACTGCCCTTTTTGGCATCTGTGACTCTCCGGTTCTCTAATCCAGGTCTAAGAAAACCTCTCTGGCCAAGCTGATGTTTCCTCAGTGCACCTGGCTCAGACTAGGTGTGTAAACAGATTCACTATAGGCTAATTTTTTTTCTTTCTTTATATGTTCAAGTAATTTTCTTTGGAGCAGTCTAGTCAGAGTTCATCTGTGGTGATAATTTTGTTTTTAAAAAGAATTAATCAATTTAACAAATATTTATCAAAGAGTTTCTATGCTTAAGTATTGCCCCAAGCCCTGGAGTTACAGGCTTCCCTGGTGGCTCAGATGGTAAAGCATCTGTCTGCAATGCAGGAGACCTCGGTTTGATCCCTGGGTCAGGAAGATCCCCTGAAGAAGGAAATGGCAACCCACTCCAGTACTCTTGCCTGGAAAATCCCATGGACAGAGAAGCCTGGTAGGCTATAGTCCATGGGGTTGCAGAGTCGGACACGACTGAGCGACTTCTCTTTCTGGAGATACAAAGATCCCTCCTTCCTCCTTTTTTCCTTCCTTCTGTATATTCAGTGTTTTGCTTAAGTATTAATATTTTGCTTAAGATGAAAAAATGTAGTCTTAGTTCTCAGAAGTCTTTCAATCTCGTTAGCAACTCAGAAAAGTAAATGGAGAATTATACTACAAACAGATGCGAAAAGCACACAGGAGTTTGCATAGGAAAGGAAGAATTTGTGTGTGTGTGTGTGTGTGTGTGTGTGTGTGTGTGTGTGTGTGTGTGTTGGAGGTATCTATCTTAGCCTGGGGCGAGTCAGGGAAATTTCTAAAGGAAGTGACCCTGGAGCTAAGATCCAAAGAAGTAGGAGATGAGGGAACATTTCATGCAAAAGTCCCAAAGCAAAAAACCTTCTGGTGTGTGTGGAAAATTACAACTGTTTTGGACCGTGGTATGCTAGAGAAGAGCCAGGGATGAGTCTGAACATGTTCTCAGAGATCAGGTCATAAAGAACTTTGTGCAGGGGGCTAAGGAATCCTGTAAAGTGTGTAAAAAATTTTATGTTGGAGATTGCCATAGTTAGTTTTGCATTAAGAAGCTATTTGACCAGCTAGAATGTGGATTATGGACTTGCACGGCAATGGGGGATCCAGCAGGCCTGGAGTCCTGTTAGGAGGCAGTGGCGGTAAAAGAGATATGAGCTAAGAAGATGGGAATCCCTGCCTTCTAAACACTCCCAGTCCAGGGTCCCTGAAAAATCACTGACCACAGTAGAGTGAGATTAACATAAATAGAGGCAGGGGCACAGCACGATGGAGCACTGATTGTCCCTTTGGTCTGTATTGGTTTAAATTTCTTTTGTCTTTAGAAATCTTTAACTGCAGGCTACCCTGCTGTGGGGGTAGTTTCTCTGAGCAACTCTGCTCTGAAGCCAATGGCATATAAAAGAGGAACCATGTAAGAATGTTCACAGCAGCACTTTCTTCACAAGAGAGAAAACCAGAAAACAAGCCAAACACCCATCAATGGGAGAGTGAGGGAACAGACTCTTGTAGAGACACAGTGGGATATTCTATGTACTCAGAGTGCATGAACTACAGCAATGCTACAAATCTATGGATGAATCTTAGACATACAATTTTAAGTGGTAGGTCCCCAAAGATTATGAATGATGTGATACTCTCTTTGTAAAGAAATAACTAAAATTTTAAAATATGCTTTAAAGGAATATGAAAGTGAAAGTGAAGTCGCTCAGTCGTGTCCGACTCTTTGCTACTCCATGGACTGTAGCCTACCAAGCTCCTCTGTCCATGGAATTTTCCAGGCAATAGTACTGGAGTGGATTGTCATTTCCTTCTCCAGCGGATCTTCCTGACCCAGGGATCGAACCCAGGTCTCCCACGGTGTAGACAGATGCTTTACCGTCTGAGCCACCAGGGAAGTCCTTAGAAAATAATTATAATAGATTTTAATAATTACTTATATATTATTTTATGATTATAATGTATTATATTAATAAAATATACATATGTAAAAAACTATACAAAAAGGAAAATAAGAGCATGGACTTTATTACTTGGGTGGAGAAAATCATGAGAATAAAGACAGAGACCCTGTGGTTAGGGTAAGTTATTGTCAAGGTCCAGACTTTGCTTTGGGTGGTAGTTCAGTTCAGTTCAGTTGCTCAGTCATGTCTGACTCTTTGAGACCCCATAAATCGCAGCATGCCAGGCCTCCGTGTCCATCACCAACTCCCGGAGTTCACTCAAACTCACGTCCATCGAGTCTGTGATGCTGTCCAGCCATCTCATCCTCTGTCGTCCCCTTTTCATCCTGCCCCCAATCCCTCCCAGCATCAGAGTCTTTTCCAATGAGTCAACTCTTCACATGAGGTGGCCAAAGTACTGGAGTTTCAGCTTTAGCATCATTCCCTCCAAAGAAATCCCAGGGCTGATCTCCTTAGAATGGACTGGTTGGATCTCCTTGCAGTCCAAGGGACTCTCAAGAGTCTTCTCCAACACCACAGTTCCAAAGCATCAATTCTTAGGTGCTCAGTTTTCTTCACAGTCCAACCCTCACATCCGTACATGACCACTGGAAAAACCACGGCCTTGACTAGATGGACCTTAGTTGGCAAAGTAATGTCTCTGCTTTTGAATATGCTATCTAGGTTGGTCATAACTTTTCTTCCAAGGAGTAAGCGTCTTTTAATTTCATGGCTACAGTCACCATCTGCAGTGATTTTGGAGCCCCCCAAAATAAAGTCTGACACTGTTTCCACTGTTTCCCCATCTATTTCCCATGAAGTGATGGGACCAGATGCCACGATCTTCATTTTCTGAATGTTGAGCTTTAAGCCAACTTTTTCACTCTCCACTTTCACTTTCATAAAGAGGCTCTTTAGTTCCTCTTCCCTTTCTGCCATAAGGGTGGTGTCATCTGCGTATCTGAGGTTATTGTTATCTCTCTTGGCAATCTTGATTCCAACTTGTGCCTCATCCAGCCCAGCGTTTCTCATGATGTACTCTGCATATAAGTTAAATAAGCAGGGTGACAATATACATCCTTGACGTACTCCTTTTCCTATTTGGAACCAGTCTGTTGTTCCATGTCCAGTTCTAACTGTTGCTTCCTGACCTGCATACAGATTTCACAAGAGGCAGGTCAGGTGGTCTGGTATTCCCATCTCTTGAAGAATTTTCCATAGTTTATTGGGGGCTAATGACATTATTCAGAATAACTAGGTAAATAACTAGATAAGAAATACAAGAAAGCCAAGTTTGGATTCTTGATGAGAAAGTGCCATGAACAGGAATGTGATGTGTCTGATTCAGTGTCCTGAGCTCAAAAAAGAAAGAAAGGTAGAAGAAGGGAAGCAGACAGAAAATGACAATGGCACACATACAGGATCCTAAGGGGCAGGGGAGAAGGCCAGGAAACCAGCAAGTGGGAGGCAAGAAGAGAAGAACCTGAGAAGCACATGGCCTGAGAATCCAGGAGGGAGTGTGGGGAAAGCTCAAGAGAAGGGGGCAGACATCCAGTCCCAGCCTCTAGGATCTCCTCCTTTATTGGCATTATTGGTCAAAATTCTTCTGAATGGCTCTTGCAGAGAAACTGAGCCAAGTTGCCACACAGTAATTTGAAGGGAGCCTTTGCCTAGGATGATGATCTGAGTCAGGTTTGAATTTTCCACTATTAACAAGAACCAGATAGGACTTATGCCCATGTACAGTAAGCACATCCGGCTGGAAATGGAGCCAGCCATCTCCCAGTTTTCTCCTCTCCTCCCACCATGTCCCAGCAACTGAATCAGATGAATGTATCAGCATACTCACAGTTTTACGATGTCTGGTCCAAATATATGTACCACTAAATAGCAAGTGGTCTTCAAGAACAGTTTTTCTAAGAAAGATAAAGCAGGGGAAATAGATTATTATGATGAATTTAACACATGAGTCAATAATGATCTTTACTAGGAACTGAAGCTGAGTGCTTAATTTATCATTAATTCGAGTGATTAATTATAAGGATTTGGGAGAAATGTTACAGTTATTGTATCCATGAAAATATCATTTCCAGCTCTGATTTATGTAAATGCTACTTTGCTTACTGTACATGCTAAAGAATGCTAATTTTTGATAAAAAATACAGTTAAATTCCGGAGTCTCATTTTCTTTTGTGTAGCAGGGAACATCTGAATAGTGGTGAGGATCCCATCTGTTGATGACAGAAATGGGATTTGCTTGAAAGTAAATAATCTGAAGTATTACTTTGTTGATAATATTCTTCTCTGGTATTCATTTGGCGGGGGTGGGGGGGGGGGAAGACTTGACTTTGACTATTTAGCTTTTGCTGTTGGTATCCCAGAGATAAAAAGATACTAACAAACAGTCACAGGTGTCTCTGTATTGCCATCTACACCAGAGAGAACACACGCATGTAGACACACACAAACCCACGACCTAAACAGTCTCCTTCCTCCTGCTTCCCCTGTTAGGAAAGCACAGGAAGGCTTTGTGGATCAATCTGTTTGCACAATGAAACCTGTTAACTCTCTGGTCCTGTTTCTCTGCTTTGTCAGCTTCTGTGGAACCCTCGTAATTCCAAGGAGGACTTTAGCAAGGGTAGGACAAATGGACTGTCCAGGAACAGATGGGAAACCCTCCCTGGAAATTTTTCTTGTCATGTTTACCTCAAACTGGGCTACCAGTTATTTGGGGAGTAGGGTAATGGAACAACAAGATAAATATGGAAACTCTCTCTAGCACTCTTGAAAGTGAAAGTATTCATCGCTTTTTCATGTTCTACTCTTAGTGACAGCATGGACTGTAGCCCACCAGGCTCCTCTGTCTTACGGAATTCTCCAAGCAAGAATCCTGGAGTGGGAGTACTAGTAAGAGTGCCAGTACTCTTGAAAAGTGAAAGTCACTCAGTTGTGTCTGACTCCTTATGACCCCATTGACTGTAGCCTGCCAGGCTCCTCTGTCCATGGAGTTTTCCAGGCAAGAATACTGGAGTGGGTAGTCTATCCCTTCTCCAGGGCATATTCCCAACCCAGGAATTGAACTGGAGTCTCCTGCATTGCAGGCAGATTCTTAATGGTAAATAACCTTAAGGGAAGCCCAATGTAAATACTACTTTCATATTAAAATAGTTTCATGGGACTTTTTTTTTTTTTGTGATAAAGCACAAGACTTCAAACTCATTACGCTTTTTAAGTAGGAACTTAAAACCAATCACACATTACTATTGACCTTATAGAAATAAAAAGAATGATAAGGAAATACTATGACATCTGCATGGCAGCAAATTAGATAATTTAGAAGAAATGGACAAATTCCTGGAAAGACAAACTGCTGAAACTGACTTAAGAATAAATAGATAATCTTAATAGAGATATAACAAGAGATTTAACTAGTAATCAAAAATGTCCCATAAAGGAAAGCCCAGGGCCAGATAGCTTCACTGGTGAATTGTACCAAACATTTTCAAAATGCAGCTGACTAGATATTCTCCAAAGAAGCTACACAAATAGCTAATAAGCACATGAAAAGATGGTCAACATCATTAGCTATTAGAGGAAAATGTTAAAAACCACAATGAGATGCCACTTCACACCCACTATGATATGCTAGAATAAAAATAAAGAAAAGCACAAGAAATGATGAGGCTGTGAAGAAATTAGAATCTTCATATTCTGCTGGTAGGAATATAAAATAGTACAGCCACTTTGGTAAACAGTCTGACAGGTCCTCAAAAGGTTAAGTATAGGGTTACTATGTGAGCCAACAAGCCCACTGTTGGCATATACCCAAAAGAATACAAACATTTCCACACAAAAACTTCCACATGAATGTTCATAGTGGAATTATCTTTATACAAAATCAAATAAGTGGAAACAATTCAATCCAAATGCCCGTTAGTGACTGAATGGATGAAAAAAACAGTCAATCTACGCATAACAAAATAGTATTCAGCATAAAGAGTAATGACTTTCTGATACATGGTACAACATGGATGAATATTAATTATGCTAAATGAAAGAAACATACTTCTGTGTTTGCATTTATATGAAATGACCACAATAGGCAAATTCATAGAGACAGAAAGTCAGTTTGTGGTTGCTTAGGTCTGGAAGGAATGGATGGTTAGGAGTGGGCACCTGAGGTAGGTGGAGGTCCTTGTTGATATAATGAAAATATTCTTAAATATATGGTGGTGATGGACGTACAACTCCATTCAGCTGGTAGAGAATCTGCCTGCAATGCATGAGGCCCTGTTTCGATTCCTGGGTCAAGAAGATCCCCTGGAAAAGGGATAGGCTACCCACTCCAGTGTTCTCGGGCTTCCCTGGTGGCTCAGACGGTAAAGAATGCACCTGTGGTGCAGGAGACATGCGTTCAGTCCTTGGGTCGGGAAGATCCCCTGGAGAAGGGAATGGCTATCCACTCCAGTATTCTTGCCTGGAGAATTCCATGGACAGAGGAGCCTGACAGGCTACAGTTCATGGGGTTGCAGAGTCAGACACAACTGAGTGACTTTATTATTAATTGAAGTATACACTTTAAATGCATGTATAATTGAACTAAATCTCAATACTACTGCTATAAAATAAAAACAGCGCCCCCATGGGTGTTCCTTTTTAGGGGTCCTAAGGAACTCTGATACTCCAGAACTTAGAGACTTGGGTTTCATCACTGGGTAACTGGCTTTGACCTTGGTCAGGTTGATTTCCCTTCTGGGTTTCAGTTTCCTCATCTGAAAAATGTAGGAGTAGGATTCAGTTCCCTTCGCCATGTCGTCCTGGAAGTTTGGAGGATTATATAACTGACATTCAAAATTACATGGACTTGTAAAGCACTTTGGAAATGAGTTTCCAGTGTTGTTCGTGTAGAACTAGTTTAGCCAAGAGCAGAGCAATTTAAAAATTGACACCAGGTGTTCTTTGATACACTTGCGGTGTTGCCTGAAAGGCAGAGAACAATTTTCTTCTTTCTGGTAAAATAAGAGATGCTTCCACGCGCATGTGTGTGTGTGTGTGTGTGTATTTTTTCTAGAATCTTGCTTTGCTCAAGTTGAAGTGAGTGGCAGCAAGACTTTCCTAATCCTCTGTGCAGGGCCAACAATCAGTTTCCTCAAATTCTGCGATGGTTAAGAATGGGAGGTTACTGCAGAAATGGCTAATGTGGGAGACGAGCTGGATTTCTGAGAGCTAAACTCTAGACAGACCTAGAAGACTACAGAGCAGAGATAGGCAAAGTCTCCAGAAAAAGCCTGATTGGGCCCAGTCAGTCATAATTAGACGATAACCTGTTATTGCTACTACTGAACAAAAGATTGACACTAACATAGTGCTAGTAATCTATCTGATGTAAAAAGTCTACAGTTAAATTGTGCTTGTGACCAGGAAAGTACAAGAGCATTTGGTTTCTACAGAATGAAAAGGACTTGAAACAGCATACGGATAAAAAGGTACGGCCACTTCCAAGGGCAAAGGAAGGTTAAAAAAGGAACAATTGCACAGTCATCACATGTTAAGTGTATCCATATGTATGGGTGTGAATAAAACCTAGAACATTTCAGGTAGTAAGTCACCTTTAGGTTTACCATCATTTCTTTTTTCATAAGAAACTTTTGAGGGAGTGGTTTTTTCACCCTCATTCTGTGAGAAGAAACTTTGAGAACTGAAGGCTTCCTCAAGGGTAGAGTGGTTCAGTAAGAGATTAAAATCTTTTATTCCAAAAGCCCAAGTTATTTGCAGTATGCATTTCAATGTATTTAGGACATTTTTTGATGCCTCATCGACCTCAGTTATGGCAAGTATATACCAACTTACTAATTAGAAATTTAAAACACAGTGAGTTGACCACCAAGATAGTTCTGTGGCTGTGTGTTCTAAGGCTGCATGTAGATTTTCAGAGCCTACAGAATGCGAGGAGAGTTGCCTTTCTCATTTTAAGTTGACATCAGTTTTTAAATAGCATACTCCACAGAGATAAGATTTCTGCACAGGTGACCCAAGAAAGTGAAGTTCTAGCAAGACACTGAGGGCATAGGAGTCTGCTGACCCCTAGTGAGAATGATTCTATTAATCATTTTTCCATTAACAATTCTGAGATTCTTCCAAGGTGTGTACTAATGAGAGCCAGAGGCAAAAGCAGCGGGTGAAACTGAAGGTCAGAAATATTTTGCACAATTCGAAAAAACTGTCTTCCCAGGCACAGGAAAGGCCAACATGATTTACTGGGTGATTATTCTCAAGAATGTTGCTGCATGCTTTTTTCTGCTAAGGTTATGTTTTATAAACTTATTTAGCTTTGAAGGTAAAAGCAGTATTACTTAAAAGTAATTTTAAAAACCATAACTGTTGCTGTGCATAATTTGACTTCCCCTCTCTCCCATTCTCCTGGCTCTCCAGAGACAAGGCAACACTGGGTGTACTCAGGCAGTGTGGATGTTTTCATATTTCATAAACAAAGCAGTCCAAGATGTCTTCTAGAAGGAGAAATCTTTAGCCAATGGTCAGACTGTCACTAGGAGAAGGCAATGGCACCCCACTCCAGTACTCTTGCCTGGAAAATCCCATGGACGGAGGAGCCTGGTAGGCTGCAGTCCACGGGGTCGCACGGAGTCGGACACGACTAAAGCGACTTAGCAGCAGCAGCAGCAGACTGTCACTGTCACCCTACACAATTCGCATGACTGTTCTATATGTTTTTCCGCCTCCACAAAATGGGAACAGTAATGTCCACTCTACCTTCCTGTCTGTCAGGTGAAAGAGCCTTTAATCTGAGCTGAGCACTTTATTTCCATCCAGACATAAATGTTAATTAATAAAATGAAAATACCCCCAAGTAGGCTTATGAATTCTTTGAAAATCTCCTCTAATTGAAAGGTAGCCCACTGCTGAAAACAGAAATACCTCCTTTGCTTCCCTTTGGTGATGTGCCAGCTACTATTTTCCTGGAATCTCATTTTACCTGAACAAAAATTTTTTGTTAAGAGTCAAAAGGAGCCAAGATGGAACCTTGAATACCAGCAATTTTGGTTCATGCATTTCTATGTTTTGCTGGTACATTATAACAGGATCATCTGAGAAACAGGATTTTTACTCATGCTTTCACCTTTGAACAACAAAATTTTGCCTAAAAAGAGAAAATCTAACTCAAGGCATAAATGGTGATATCTATCAGTGTGGTCTACTACACAGAAATGAAAACTAGTCAAAACAAGTCTTAATGATAATTATGACTATTTATTTTTTCCTTGTAAAATGATAATAACATTTTCTTCTTCTTCCTCTAATTCAGAGATGTGAGAATACAAGGTAAAGTTTATAATAGATGCTGAATATCCAACAATAAGGGGATGGATAAATAAAATAAGGGACATTTATGTGGTGAAGGACTGTAGAATAACTTGGAGGCTCGACCTAAGTCTATGTATATCTTGACATGTATAGATCCAAAAACATACTGTTGAGTGAAAAACAGAAGTTGCAGAGTGGTATATACAGTAACTATTGATGTAAAAATGAGATCCCCACAAGGGAGGATTCTGGAAAGATGGTGGTGGAGGCAGCCGAGTTTTGGTATTTCACTGAATCTGAATAAAAAATAATAATGATAAAGCTTCGGAATAGGAAAACCAAAACACTATGAACATTAGTTACAGGAAAACTAGATATCTCCATGAGTCCCCAAATACAATTAAGGCAACAAGAAACCACTCACAACTGTGAGACTTGGGGGTTATCAAGTGTGGGAGAAAGTAAAGGGACGCAAGGGATAAACAGATGAATCGCCAAAGCAGCCTGGGTATTGATGACAAAGTATGGTGGGGGAGTTAAGAATATCAGCTGAAAGTGGGAAAGGCGGGGATGAGGTTTAGCCCACTTCTGTAGCAGATGAGTACAGAAGACTCAGGGTTAGAAGGACAAAGGCATTTGAGTGGTGAGGCATCTCCGAATTCTAGAAATTCGTCTATCAGAGCTCCCTTCCAGGATAAGGCTCACACTGAGGAGAAATTAGCTGGATAGAAGCAAAACAAAGAGAAAATCCAGATAAAAGTGGGCAGGAAGATAGAATCAGAAAATCTCAACATGCAAGCAGCCATGTGTTTCTTTTTTAACACCAACAAAAACAACAGAGGAAGGAATTCTGTGCATTTGCTGCCCTGAACCACTTCTCTTTCTAAGAGTTTTGGGAAAATAATTTCACAAAAAAATGAGCAACAGAAATGTATCTAGGTCAACTCCCATACAAAGTTATTATAAGAAGAAAAAAAAAAATAAGGAACAGAATCACATCCTTGCAGATAGCAAAAGCATGCCAGAAAATCGTGCCAAAAAGAGGATTAAAACATAACGGTATTTTAAAATGAGTGAGAAGTATTAATAAAATGATACAAGACACGAAAGAACAACAGAAATCAGAACTGAAGAAACTCAGAAATGGAATAAAAGAATTCAGGGAAGATCACAAAATTATAAAAGAAATGACATCCATATTAGAATGAATGTGAGAAGAAAGGCATACAATAGCTCACATTGTAAGAGAAACAGAAGATGAAAAAGAGGAAAGCTTTTAAGATTAAAAAAAGATAAATGAAGTGATTAAGAAGTATTCATCATATATTAATGTATATATATGGAATCTATAAAGATGGTACTGATGAACCTATTTGCAGAGCAGCAATGGAGATGCAGACGTAGAGAGACTTGTGGACACAGGTGGAAAAAGAGAGGGTGGGATGAATAGAGAGAGCAGTATTGAAATATACACATTATTGTATATAAAATAGGTAGCTGGTAGGAATCTGCTGTATGACACAGGGAGCTCAAACCTGCTCTGCTTACCTAGGGGGTGAGATGGGGTGGAAGGTTCAAGAAGGAGGGGACATACGTATGCCCATGGCTGATTCATGTTGATGTATGGCAGAAACCAACACAATATTGTAAAGCAATTATCCTCCAATTAAAAATAAATAAATTTCTCGGCCTTAAAGCCATCTTTTAAGAAACCTTCATGCCACGAGAATGAAGTGGAGGAAGAAGTGAACGCACAAGCTGAAGGACAAAAGAATGATGAGGCAGAGGTCCAAGTAAACCTGTATAGCCATGGAAACCACAGAAGCAGAAACAAGGGAAGTTGGAGGCAGTGATGCTGGTACAAGTTGTTGAACGGCATGCCTACTGTCTAGAACTTGTCTCAATGGATCTGGAACATCCATGGCTATTCTGATCACCTTGACCACCTTTGAGAGACCCATCTTGCTTATGTCAAAGGAGTCCCTTTAGGCCCTTTGCCCTGGACCTGTGATTTTTGGACTGAATTGTGGCTGAATGTAACATGTATACAATAAATCATCTCTTTTGCTGTCTTAGCTGAAGAAAAAAAAATTGTTAAATTATTCATTCAAGAGATAGGCAAAATCATTAATACAGGCATACTGTAAATCCCTGAAGAAGAAAGCCAAATCAAGAAAACTGAGCAAATACTAAAAAATTTGTGAGATTAAAAAAAAATGCATTCGAAGCCACACATTGAGAGAGCATACTGTGTGCTTGAGAACATCAATATACAACAACTGACAGCAAGATATAGTCTAATTAGATGACTAAATTTTATAAAAATGAAAAAAAATCATTTGAATTAGGTAAAAACAGTAAATGACTTATAAGAAAAGAAAATCAGATTATGATTAAACTTTTAATAACATATTTAAGACACTTAGGGAAAGAAATTACATGCCAAGGATTTTTATATCTGGAAAAACACCGACTTTCAAGTATAAAGGACAAGCCAGCTTGTTATTAACATGCAAGAATTCAGGGACTATTGTTCCCATGAGTCCTTTCTGAGGAATGAATTTTAGACAGTAACTCGACTAGAGAGACATCTGTGTAAGGGCTGGTGGTGAACATCAGTCTTATAGTTGCTGATGGAACTAAAACTAAATGAGGGTGCAAAGGGAATGTATATATTGTATGTAATAGCTGTATGCTAAAATAATGCAGTACAATGACTGAAAAGTGTAGAGATGTGGGGAAAACACACATTGAATATAACATTGTTATATTCAAATAACAATTTAACTGCTCTCAAAGATTATAAAATATATTAATAATAGTAGAATTAAGATTGACATCTTGAACCTCTTGTATGTGAAAAGGAGGATAGGTAAATGAGTAATCATGAGATATTTTAATTTAATCAATCCCCTTGTCCATGAGAGTTAGGACTTCAACTGTGGAAAGAAGATACAGATATGAGACAGAAGATGCAAAGAAAAAATCCTGCAGTCCTGAATTTGAATTTAAAGTGACAGGATGAACTCATTAGATGTTTTATCTTAAAATAATATAAGTAAATATATATATATATATATATATATGTATGTTTTCTATCACTGTCAACAGAAGTCTAGAAAGAATGACCGACTGAGTAGCAGTGAGATTCCTATGCACTCAGACCTTGCGGTCTTAGTACTATTTCCCACTAAAAGAAACCAGAGCATCTAAGAGAAATGACTGATTTCAAGCCTTGGCTTGGAAATGTACAAGACAGACTAGTACAGCTGTCATACCAGTTGGTGAGGAAGCATTCAAAGATTATGTAGACTTATATCAAAAGGATGTAGGAGTCAGCTTACAGAGGTTCCCACTGGTCAAAGATGAGACAAATTTGAGCTTCAAAAGGATAATAACTGAAGTAGACTGAAACTCATCAACTGCATATAAATTCATGGGTTCATAATGATACTGTAAAAGAAACCTAGGGACAATATTTTGCCAACAAAGGTCCGTCTAGTCAAGGCTATGGTTTTTCCAGTGGTCATGTATGGATGAGAGAGTTGGACTCTAAACAAAGCTGAGTGCCAAAGAATTGATGCTTTTGAACTGTGGTGTTGGAGAAGACTGTTGAGAGTCCCTTGGACTTCAAGGAGATCAAACTAGTCCATCCTAAAAGAGATCAGTCCTGAATATTCATTGGAAGGACTGATGCTGAAACTTCAATACTTTGGCCACCTGATGAGAAGAACTGACTCATTTGGAAAGACCCTGATGCTGGGAAAGATTGAAGGCAGGAGGAGAAGGGGATGACAGAGGATGAGATGGTTGGATGACATCATCGACTCAATGGACATGAGTCTGAGTTCATTGTAAATGAGCTATGGAATCTGCCCTGTAGTTTCTGCATTTTGTTGGTGATGGACAGGGAGGCTTGGCGTGCTGCAGTCCACAGGGTCGTAGAGTTGGACATGACTGAGGGACTGAACCGAACTGAACTGAACTGAACTGACTGAATGACTAGTTTGGGATGATACCACAAGGGCAATAAATTATTTGAAACCTGGCAAGTAGAGAAAAAGAATCAAGCATTTACCCTGCCTTTCTTAGAATAAATAGTACCATTAGTAACTGTGGAGAAAAAATACATGCAAGAATTCAGGGAATATTGTTCCCATGAGTCCTTTCTAAGGAACGAACTTCAGACAGTAACTCAACTATCTAATGGAGAAGGCAATGGCACCCCACTCCAGTACTCTTGGCTGGAAAATCCCATGGACAGAGGAGCCTGGTAGGCTGCAGTCCATGGGATCGCTGGGAGTTGGACACGACTGAGCGACTTCACTTTCACTTTTCACTTTTCACTTTCATGCATTTGGAGAAGGAAATGGCAACCCACTCCAGTGTTCTTGCCTGGAGAATCCCAGGGACAGGAGAGCCTGGTGGGCTGCTTTCTATGGGGTTGCACAGAGTCAGACATTACTGAAGCAACTTAGCAGCAGCAGCAGCAGCAGCAGTAGCAACTATCTAAAAACATCTCTAAACGATAATGATGATAAGGGAAACTGACTCTAAAAATTTTCAGCTACTAAAGGAAATATAATTGATATATTAGAACAGTACTATTTTGTAACCTCCAATGAAGTAACAGATTTAGTCATAGAGCATCAACAGCGCTAATATCAAAAAAAACAAAACAAGAGGAAAACACTTATGATGGCCTCCTGATGAAAGAAAATACCATCATTTATAGCCTTGCTGAAGAAATCAAACTGGAGTCTGGTCAAGCCTCAGATCTAGCTGCCATTTTCAGGAAATACAGACACAGAGAAACACATTCAATCCTACCACAGGGGTGCCACCAACAAAATGCAGAAACTACAGGGCAGATTCCATAGCTCATTTACAAGGAAAAGGAAGGGATGTAAAAGAAACTGGTAGATTAAAATGGGCCTTAAAAGACACATCAAAAATTTAAAAACTGGACAAAACTATGGTGTCTGGAGATACCCAGTAGGATGATAAAGTTATAAAGCAATATAAGAAGATGATTATGGTAACAGGCAGATTTTTTTTTTTTTTTTTTTTTTTTTTTTTTAGGGAGGAGGAGTTTTTGATGGGATGGAGCATGTGGATGGGACTTTTGGAGTAGCCACCAATCTGTTCCTTTTTGAACATAGCCTTGTTCCTCTGGACTATGTTTACAAAGATGTTCACCTTTCAATAGCTGATAAAACTATACATTTATTTTGTGTGGTTTTCTGCATTTGTTTCCTTTACCAGGAAAAGATTTTTAAATTACCCATAGATAATACTACACATCATCTATAGATTTACAATGAAGTGAATGTAAAAGTATAAAATTTGACAAAGCTAATATCCATCAAGTTCACATGAATGGTTCTCTCTAGAGAGGCAGAAGGAAAATGGAACTGGGATCAGGGGAGGCCAAAGTGCCTTCTAGTTTATTTGTCACATTCTAATTCCATGAAAGAAAGATGATGCAATTATGTCAAAATGTTAGCAGTAGTCAGACTGGGACATTGCAAGCACATGTATTTGTGTATTATCTTCTCTTAGTTTTTATTCTTAAATACAAAAATGAGCTTATGAGTGTACATTGTGACTGTAAGCAATAAATTTTCTAAAAGTGCATTGATGCCATTGACACAGCATTTGTTAAGTCAAAGATAAAACTGTCTTGAATCCAACGATCTTACTTAAAAATAATAATGTAGGCATCTTTGGAGAATTAGTTCCTTAACATTAAGTGAATGAAAATTTGACTCTCAATGAAGTTTACTCATTGTGACTGTACACCTAAGAATATTCTAATATAAGGGAAATAGAATCAATATTTTCATTCTGATGAAATTTAAAACAACTATAAAATTTGCTTAAGGGCTTCCCAAGTGGCTCAATGGTAGAGTATCCACTTGCTAATGCAGGAGATGCGGGTTCAGCCCCTGGATCAGGAAGATACCCTGGAGAAGGAAATGGCAACCCACTCCAGCATCCTTGCCTGGGAAATCCCATGGACAGAGGAGCCTGGTTGGCTACAGTCCATGGGATCGCAAAAGAGCCAAAC
Source organism: Capra hircus (assembly GCF_001704415.2). NCBI lineage: Eukaryota > Metazoa > Chordata > Mammalia > Artiodactyla > Bovidae > Capra > Capra hircus. Next base: position 59,632,785 of record NC_030811.1, read on the forward strand.
ACAATTTAGCAACTAAACAACAAGAGCACACAATTTGTTTAAACCACAGATCATTTCCTTCTTTTGCAGGATGTGTAAGGGATTTTATTGAGATCCAATTCATATCAATGGAGTGTTCCCAGATTATTTTCCAGTTTGGAATTTTAAGATCCATTGTCTTTTCAGACTAAATAAAGCTCTGTGTTAGAAGTGATGCACGTGCATTTGAGAATGTGTATGTGGTTAAATTAACATAAATCATTGAAAATTATTTATTATTGATTTTTTTGCCTTCCTGGTACTTAAGGTCATGATCACTAGGTGGGCAAATCATTATAAATGATTCATAAAAAGATCAGCCATTTGACATTTTACTCCCTAAATGTCCACAGCAATCTCATTCTGCTATGATGGAAAATGAACGTCTGGGGAAAAAATGCCTAGAGTGTTCTTTTGTGTGTTTCTTTTAATTCCTATGATCCCCATAAGAATATCAACTCACAGAAAGAACACAGTCAGATTCTCCTCTCTAAACTCATGTAGGGTATAAATTCACTCATGATGGCTCATGAGTGAGAAAAGAATCAGACCCATAGCCAAGTGACCCTTTTTACATTACCAGGCAAGTAGCTGCACAGTCTCTCCATTGAGATCTGGACCGTCGAGTTGTGAACTTGAGTGAGCTGTTCAATCATAGACACCACCAGCACACACCCTGCAGGGAGCAGAAGAGATGTCAGCTATGTCACATGGAAAGCTTCTCTGGAGACTGGAAGAAGAAAGGGGGATATATGTGTGTCCTTAAGAACACAAACTTTTCCAAAACAGAGAACTTTTCTTTGCCATGATTTTTATAATTGACCACATGAATGAGTGAGCTGAGTTTTTAGTGAAACATGGTAAGAAAACTGTGACTTTGGGGGTCAGAAAGACAGGTTATCAGCTGACTTTTGTCACTTTTAAGCTATGTGACTTCAGGGAAGTAACTTAAGAATCTTGCTTTATTTCCATTTCATTTTGATCATATGGGGGAAAGAGGTGCCATTTATAGGAGTTGTGTGTAGAAGACAGCCAGCCAGCACTGAGGACAGGCTCAGTGGACACTGGCCTTTGCTGTCTGCTCTTCCTCCCTTCTGTAGTAGACAGCTTCACTGTGAGTAGGATCATTCCCACCTTACATGTGCTCAGCTTATGACCTAGGCTCAGATTTTTAATTGCAGAAAAGCAGTGGTAATTGCCCAACATTTGAGTCAGAAGACCTGGGACTGAGTCCTGCCCTTGAATCTTGGGCTTATCATGTATCCTTTCTAAGCCTTGGCTTCCTCACTGCAAAGTAGTTAAGTTTCCTGCAGGGCTGCTGTGATGATTAAATGAGATAATAGTACAAATGAAGATGGCTTTGAAATCAAAACACTATTGTAAAATATTATTTTACCTCCCAGCTATAAAGCACTCTGCTTGAAAGCATGTACCAATACAATAGGTGTCTAGAAGGAACCTTGGATTAAATTAAGAATATATTTCTCAAGCTACCTTGATGTATGATAATGGTTAAGGCTCAGAATTGCTAGGCTAACACCCCTAGAAGGTCTGTCACCAGCCTAAATTACCAGGGAAGACCAAACTTTCTTTGTCCAAAGGGAGGGGACTCTCTTCTATACACAAGGGGTTGGTTGTTCAAAGATCAGTAATTCTGAGAAGAAACTGTTCAGCTTCACTGGGATAAGAGGAGTGGCATCTATTAGCAGATGCTGCTTTCCAAGGAGGCAAAAGAAGGACCACATCTAAAATAAAGAAGTTCCAGAAGTTCCAGCGTGGCTAGCCCAGCAACCAGCTCACTAATATCCATCTGCTCAAGAAGCTAGGGACCCAAGTTCACATGCAGTGTCATTAAAACCAAATTCCCACTAGGAGTCCTTGAGGGAAAGTGGCTGGTAACAGATGTGAATAGTACAACTGGGCTTCTCTAGACAGAAAGAAATCAAACCTCCCATAGAATGAGAGATTGCCAACAAAGAAGGAGAGACTTCCACCTTTCTAGACATTGCAACACCTGATCAGGCTTTGGCCTCCCTTGTTCTGTATCCTTTGGCAAAGCTGGGCTCACCAAGTCTGAGATACTTCAACCTTGATAACCACAGTCTTACTGCTCTGGGAGCATCTTCCTCTGGGGCATTCAACTTCAATTACCAAGGTGGATTAGGTGTGCTTCAACCTAATCTATGCATTGAGGGCTTTATTACATTGCAGTAAATTCAGTAGCTGATACTTATTAGCACTTTACAGTCTTAAAAACATTTTCATATATATTTTATTTTACCAATAACTTTTCAAGAAAGGGGGCTTCTCTGGTGACTCAGATGGTGAATCTGCCTGCAATGTGGGAGACTGGGGTTCAATCCCTGGGTTGGGAAGATCCCCTGGAGAAGGGAATGGCTACCCACTCCTGTATTCTTGCCTGGAGAATGCCATGGACAGAGGAGCCTGGTGGGGTACAGCCCATGGGATCACAAAAAGTCAGACACAACTGAGCAACTAACACTTTTTCAAAAGATGGATGCAATGCAATCTCATTTCAGAATATTTTTAAAATATACAGCAGTATTAAAAAGATATACATCACTTAAATCATCCAGAGATAAACAAGTTTCACTTTTAAACACAAAATATATATAATATATGTGCTTTTTTAACATTTATAATGCACTTTTCAATCTTGATTTGTGTCTCTGCTAATCATTTGTTAAGTTAGGTGGAGCTAAATACATTTTAATAACTGTAATTTAAAATAATTATAAGTAATTATATTGCAATATAATAAGAGGATACAGTGTGGTATAGTTGAAAAGGGAGAAGCTTTGAAATAAAAAATAAGCTTTTTTAAAAAACCACATTCAAATACTGGATTAGTCACTTAAAATGGTGTAACTTTGAACAAGTTACCTAACCTTCTGGAACTTCTTATTAAGAGTTGACAAAGAAGACATACAGATGGCTAACAAACACATGAAAAGATGCTCAACATCACTCATTATCAGAGAAATGCAAATCAAAACCACAGTGAGATACCATCTCACACCAGTCAGAATGGCTGCTATTAAAAAGTCTACAAACAATAAATGCTGGAGAGGGTGTGGGAAAAAGGGAACCCTCTTACACTGTTGGTGGGAATGCAAACTAGTACAGCCACTATGGAGAACAGTGTGGAGATTCCTTAAAAAACTGGAAATAGAATTGCCTTATGACCCAGCAATCCCACTGCTGGGCATACATACCGAGGAAACCAGAATTGAAAGAGACACGTGTACCCCAATGTTCATCGCAGCACTGTTTACAATAGCCAGGACATGGAAGCAACCTAGATGTCCATCAGCAGATGAATGGATAAGAAAGCTGTGGTACATATACACGATGGAGTATTACTTAGGTATTAAAAAGAACACATTTGAGTCAGTTCTAATGAGGTGGATGAAACTGGAGCCTATTATATAGAGTGAAGTAAGTCAGAAAGAAAAACATCAATACAGTATATTAACGCATATATACAGAGTTTAGAAAAATGGTAATGACACCCCAATATGCAAGACAGCAAAAGAGACACAGATATAAAGAACAGACTTTTGGACTCCATAGGAGAAGGTGAGGGTGGGATGATTGAAAGAAGAGTATTGAAACATGTAGATTACCATATGTGAAACAGATGACCAGTCCCAGTTCGATGCATGAGCCAGGGCGCTCCAAGCCAGTGAACTGGGCCAACCCAGAGGGCGGGATGGGGAGGCAGGTGGGGGGAGGTCTGGGACAAGGGGACACATGTACACCTGTGGCTGATCCACGTCAACGTATGGCAAAAACCACCTCAATATTGTGAAGTGATTAGCCTCTAAAAAAAAAAAAAAAAAAAAAGGGTTTACAGGTAGAGTGTAAGTTCCTTGTGGGCAGAATTGCGGTCTTCCTATTTCTAGCTTTGAGTACCTGGCTGGGAGGAAGGAGATAAGAGATGTTGGCTGACTCAAAGCAAACTGACTAGAGAGCCACCTGAGGGACCCTCCATAGAAAAGGGTTAGTGAATGCAACTGACTTTGTGTTCTAGCTCAGTCATCTCACGGATGACATTGCTTACCTTTGTTTCATGTCATTACAGGACATGGCTCCACTTCTCATCCTGCTGTGCAACAATCAGCACCCTCTCTTAAGTCAACCAGCAGATTCTATAGCAAACAGTCACAACACACAGCTCAGGATCAAAGAAGAAGGCAGTAGAGGTTGGGTTGAGCTCTTGCATAGCAGTCACTTCATAGGGTCTCATCAAGGAGCTGCGGCATTTGTCACCCAGAGTAGACTTGAAACACACAGGTACCTACCTGTTTGTTTTCATCCTTGGCATGGAAGGACAAATGCATAGAGAATTATGCTGCTTGAGACCAACCTGCTTCTTTGTCCTTACAGAGGTGAGGTTTTCTTTTACCTCAAGCAGTCCCAACAAGGGCTGATGACTTTCATGGCTCCTTAGCATTACTCACTCAAATAGGAAATCATTAGATAGTGCCACTTGGGAAGTCCTAAATAAAAAGGAATCCCCTCCTCCCCAAATTTAACTGTCTCTAAAGATTGAGTATATTTTGCCACTATCGCCACTCTGCCTAGTGACGAGTTGTTAGGATCAAAAGAACTCTGCAGAAAAGCAGGTAATGGGGCTTGAAATATGTAAACGCCCATGCTAGGCTCAGCTTTGATTTGAGTCCCACTCACTTGGACATCCCCGCCCATTTCCACCGAGCTCAACTCCCCTTGGGTTGTTAATTTAGGGTCTGCAGTGAGGTGTGTCCTGAATCCTTTAGTAACAAGAATAGAGAAATTGACTTTGCTATAGTTTCTAATAAGAGGTTTCACTGTCTTGACAGGCTAAAAAAATGTTTTCCCTTGGAGAAATGCATGAGCAGAGTAATTCTTCCCATTATAGACTATTCTCTGGCTGCTAATAAAAAGGCCTGGGTTTGATGAAGCAAGTTTGTCCAAGCTACTATTCATTTAAGAAGTGATGAGAGTGGGTGAGAACTACGTATTTTGCTCAGTGGTCACCATCTGAAATCTTCCATATGGTAAATCTCTTCTCACCTGGCAACTGAAAATAATGAGTATAATAGAAACAGACACCCCTGACATTGTAAGAAAAGAAGCAAATAGGCTAGAATAAAAACACCTGCCACAGGAATCTGCTTCTAGACACACATCTCAGGTAGACTGCAGACTGTACCATGGAATCTTTTTGAAATGAAACAGAACTCTTAAAACTCTAATTATAATCATATCTGTGCTGGCTGGAGATGCGGCCAACTGCAGAGAGAGGTCTGTTAGATTTCCCATTTGTCTGAAGCCTGCACTTCATCGAGAAGCCTTGAAAGCACCTGGCAGTTGTCAGAACCAGAGTCGGCGTGACTACACCTCCTTTTTGACCCTGAGTTGGGGCATAAATAATTCATTACATGGCTAGAATATTCTTTGCAGATTTCAAAGAGTTTTGCATACATTTTCATCTCATTTAAACTTCACAACAACTTGACTCATCACTGTAGAAATTATTGCTCTCATTGTACAGACCAGAAGTCAGAGGCTCAGAGAAGTTAGGTCCTTGCCAAGTATATAGCTAGTGAGCAAGGGAACTGAGACTGGAACCCAGTATGTAGTCTGAGTCCCTTCTGGATGCCAGGCACCATGCTGAGCTGTGAGTACACGCTGAGAACAAACTGATATGGTTCCTGCCCTCTCAGAGATTATACTCCATTAGGGAAAAGTGATCATAAACAAATAGGCATGCATGCACTTATAAATAATTTTAGGTCCAATGAAGAAAAGGAATAGGGTGAAGTAACAGAAGGCAATGAGAACGAAGATGGTATAAAACTTAGCTAGAGCTGATAGAGAGAAAAGGCTTCTCTGAAGAACACACACACACAAAGACTGATATAATAGAAAGGAGCAAACAGTTTGGTGGGCCAGGAAGGCTTTGTAGGCAGGAGAAGTTGATACCCACTTGATGGCAATGAGACTGGGAAAACCTGGCATTAGGAGATGAGGTGCAGACATAGGTAAAGGTCAGGACTGTGGGTTTTGTAGATGGCAAAAGAGGTAAGGATTCAACTTGAGAGGAATGGGGAGCTGTGAATAGGTTTTGAGGATAGGATTGTTTCCATTTGATCTGTGTCTTAAAAATATCATGCTGGCTGTCCTGAGGAGGAAGGTTTTTACAGGGCAAATATGGGGGCAGAGGGCTGAAGAAGGAGGCTATTTTGGGCCCGGGAAGAGATGATGGTTTATTGGATAGAGTAACGAGTGGGAGTGGAGGAAAATAGACAGATCTGGGATCTACTGTGGAAGTTGACCCAAGGGGATTTATTAATGAACTGATGAGAAATGTGAGGAAGGTAGAATCAAGGATGACTCTTTCATTTCTGGTTTGGGTACCAGAGAAGTGTAGAACACAGGTTTTAGAGTCACAGCCCACCTGGATTTTTGTCCTTGCATCCCTGTTGGACCAGCATGACATTTTCAAGTTCATTTCCCATATGGCCCATCTCCCCCAGCCTGGTGCCCCTCCGCAAATGCCTAAATTCTGTTCTCAGATTTTCCTAATAGGGTGGGAGCACAGGATATAGTTTTTTATATGCTGTAATTCTAACCAACAACCTTTATCCCCAGACTTTCTCACTTTGGTGAAAAGGAAATAAGAAAGAAAGGTAGGAAAACAATCACTTAAAATGATCCTACAGCCAGCCTTGTTTCCCTAAGATGTTATTTACCAAGCCAGATAGGGTAGCACACAGCCCAGCTGTGAATGCTACACTTTCACCTTTTTTGTCTGCTTTCTTCTCTCAGTCTGGACATGGATAGGGAGAGAGGGTAGGAGAGGAAAAGAGAGAGGAGGGGAGGACAGAGAAGGGAGAAGCCATGGCACAGTAGAGAGTAAAGAATTTGGGGCTCAGACAGACCTGGATTCAAATCTTGCTTCTATCACTTATGAGTTGTTATATTTGGTGGGATTGTTAACCTCTCTGAACCCAGATTTTTGGTACCCACAGAACAGAATAATAAAGCCCCCTTGTGTGATATACATTAAAAATGGTCACGGACATTTTACACTTTCTCCCATGAAGAGGTGATGTCTATTTTCCAGCCCTTTGAATCTGGCCTTGTGACCTTGCTTTGATCAGTAGAATGTAGAAGCGACAGCTTTTCAGATCCAACTCTAGACCCCAAGAGGCCTTGCATCTTCCATTTTTCCCATTTAGAATTTCACAGCCATGAGCTTGAGCTAGTCTGCTGGAGAGGCCACATGAAGGGAATGTCCAGTAATAGTCTGCCAACTACCAGGTTTGGGAATGTGTGTGTGTGTTAGTTGCTATGAGGCCATTCTAAATATCCAGCTCATCATTCCACCACCTACCAACTGAGTGCAGTAGCAGTAGTGAGCCTACCTAAGACCAGCTCAAGGGCCACTGAACAATGCCCAGTGTAAAAATGCCAACCCACAGGACTGCGAGCTAATAAATGATTACTGTCTAAGTGCACAGAGGCTTATAATTTGGTAAAGGCTATCTGAAAACCTGGCAAAAGTCTTGTGAGGATTAAGTGATACAACACGTAGAATGCACATGGTGCCTGGTGCACAGTAGATGTTTAAGGTTAGTTTTTACCCCACCTGCTGAGACCATCATAGGGTAAAGAACATATCTTCTATGACTCTTTTTTTTTTTAATAGAAGCAGTTCTATTTCCACTTTTTTAAGGAATCTCCACACTGTTCTCCATAGTCGCTGTACTAGTTTGCATTCCCACCAACAGTGTAAGAGGGTTCCCTTTTCTCCACACCCTCTCCAGCATTTATTGCTTGTAGACTTTTGGATCGCAGCCATTCTGACTGGTGTGAAATGGTACCTCATTGTGGCTTTGATTTGCATTTCTCTGATAATGAGTGATGTTGAGCATCTTTTCATGTGTTTGTTAGCCATCTGTATGTCTTCTTTGGAGAAATGTCTATTTAGTTCTTTGGCCCATTTTTTGATTGGGCCATTTATTTTTCTGGAATTGAGCTGCAGGAGTTGCTTGTATATTTTTGAGATTAGTTGTTTGTCAGTTGCTTCATTTGCTATTATTTTCTCCCATTCTGAAGGCTGTCTTTTCACCTTGCTTATAGTTTCCTTGGAGAATGGCATTGAAACATGTATAATATCATATAAGAAACAAATTGCCAGTCTAGGTTCGACGCAGGATACAGGATGCTTGGGGCTGGTGCACTGGGATGACCCAGAGAGATGGTATGGGGAGGGAGGTGGGAGGGGGGTTCAGAATTGGGAACTCGTGTACACCCGTGGCGGATTCATGTTGATGTATAGCAAAATCAATACAGTATTGTAAAGTAAAATAAAGTAAAATTAAAAAAAAAAATAAACTTTGTGGAAAGGGGGGAAAAATAGAAGCTCAGAAAACTATTTTTTAAAAAACATTTAATATCACTAATCTTTTTCCTTTTCTATGGTTGAATTTACTTTTATTATAGATATCTTGTATTTTCAATGTATTTGGGCAGATTAGGCTCTGTGTCCTAAACCGATCATCACCTGGAATATTATTTTTATGAGAAAATGCTCAGTGAGTTTCAAACTGCCATCTCTCCCCAAAACACTGGCAGTGAAAGAGGCACTTTATTGGACAATTACTGGTGAGAACAAAGCTAAGGGCATCCAAGTGGGGGCAGAGTCCAAGCAAAGCAGCAAGAGGAAATTAGCAGACTGTGCTGAGAAATACAGAATAGTGTGCTTGGCTAATTTAGAAATATATAAAAAACAATGATAAAGAAAAGACAGTGAGGACACTGGGAGTCAATCCATCCTGTTCTTATTCAACACACACTTACTAGCGTCCACTATGTGCTCAGAGGCTTGAGTATACAAAGAATAAGAAATCACACAACACTAGGAAATGCTGAAGATTAGAAAAATAATCTAGTTATTGCAACCTGCAAGTGTTTGGTGGAGGGACCTGTTAGTGCTTTGGGAACACACAGGAAGAAGAAACTAACACTGCCTTTGGTAAGTAGTGACATTTTCCTGGAGGAGGTGAGTGTTACAAGATGGGAGGACCTTGTTTGACAGCAAAAGGCAGGAAAGGACTTCAGGAAGAGAGTAGCAGTATTTCTAAATATATGAATGTGAGAATGAGAAGCGCTGGCCAAGACTAGAGCCCAGGCTTGATGGGAAAGGACGAGTAAGAAAGTTAGGAAGGAGACAGATCCTGATGAGGCTTGAAGGTCAGATTATGGACCACCAGCTTCATGCTCTAGAATATGCTGCTGCGGCTGCTAAGCCACTTCAGTCGTGTCCGACTCTGTGCAAACCCATCGACGGCAGCCCACCAGGCTCCTCTGTCCCTGGGATTCTCCAGGCAAGAATACTGGAGTGGGTTGCCATTTCCTTCTCCGCTAGAGTATAGATCAATGGTTTTCAAACATTTTGCTCTGAATCCCCAAAAGAAATTTGAAAAGCTATGTACCCTTCTACATTTTAGTGGATGTTAAAATATTATTAAGGGGTATAAGTTCCATTAGTTGCAAGGGGTACAATCCCAGGAAAATTGTAAATATTACAATAGAAAAATTACATTAATCTTCTGTATGTATCCAAAAGAATCTAAATATTATAATGACTTATACCTACTCTCATCTACTTTAAAAATATATGATCAAATTCATCTTTCACAGTGAAAAATTTCCATTGATAATTCCTTTCCTTGAACTCATATTTCAGTGAAAAGTCTACTTCACTGAATTTTCCTTCCACTAGAGTTTTATCCCAATATAATGTATTTTTATGCTTGAAGGTACTATTTCACACTAAAAATATGTATAAAATTTAAATAAAACCTTTACTTTCTTGTGAATGAAACACTGAAAGTATTTTTTAAATTCTTCTGGATCGAGTTTTCTTTATTAGTAAAATTAACTTATCTAAGCAATATGTATTGTCAATTTGATAAACAATTTCTAAATAATAACGGAAAAATTTTCTTGGAATTCCATCTTTTAATGAGATGGTTGGACTATTTCAATTAATACCTATATCTTTGAAAAATATTACTCATGTAAAGACACAAGGTTCATGTCAAGCATCATGTCTTTTTTTTTTAATTGAAGTTGATTACAATTTGTGTTAACTACTGCTGTACAGTAAAGTGATTCAGATATATATATAAGTATGTGTATACATTCTTTTCTGAATATATACTTCTCCATTATGGTTTGTCATAGAATATTGAATATAGCTCTCTATGCTATACAGTAGGACCTTGTTGTTTATCCATTCTATATATAAAAGGTTTCATCTGCTAACCCCAATGTTTTTATTTTTCATTTTTAAAGATGTAACAGCTGAGAAAACATGCTTACTTAAATAAGTAAAAGAGAATGAAAGGACTTCTGATATGGTGGTGTCATTCAATTCTTTATCTCTTCTGAGTTAAACGTCAAAAATCCGAAAGTGATCAATCACTGAAAATTATTAAGTCTCCCTTCAATTGTGTTGAAAGCAAAAAACTTGATAAAACTGAGTTACAAAAACATTTGCTGCCCAATCAATGGAGCCTTTCACTTTCTCAATTTCTGAGAAATACAAATTAAAAAGTTTTACTAAGACTTACCTTTTAATTCTACCTACTACAATTTCACTTAGAGAGACCTTGTTAAAAACTAATATGCTCAGAAACAATTGGCAAGTTGAAATATTGTTCTTTTCAATACACTCTTGCCTATACAACATTTGAGGTAAAATTCTTTATCTTATTGTATACCTCACAGACATTTTTGTAAAATGTTGGAGCTGCAGATATAGTACATTAAAGCTATGAAAAATGTCCTATGTATAAACCTAAATGGCAGATTTTATTATCAAAGAAATTAACCAATCAGATTTTCTTTCAGAAGAGTATAACTTTATTTTTTCATTTACTTTTATATTTGAATTTTAAGATAGAGGATAGGTGGATAGAAAAAGATGGATTAATGGGTGGGTGGATAGATGGACAGATGGATGAATAGAAAGAAGGGTAGACAAATAATGAGTAAATGGATAGATGGAAAAATAATCTTAGACTATGCCTAATCATTTTTATCCACAAACTTAATTGCTAACTTGAGAAGTTCTCACCTGCCAGCAACAGCTTACTACTGCCAAATTTCTCACATTTTGTTGAAAGAAAAAGGTGTTTACTTTTGCTTGTCTACTTAACAATCCAAATTTAGAAATTAAATAAAACAATAAAACAAGATCTAAACTCATTATAAATATAAACCTAGATGGTTTTGTGAGGAAATATACCTGAATATCAATAGTGATCATCTGAGTTTGGGGACTACAGTTTATTACATTCTTTAAAAATATCTGTATTTTCTAAAATCTCTATGGAAGTCATATATTCTTTTATAGCATAAAAAACCCAATAAATTGAATTTTATCAAACAATTTCTCATTGAATAAGCTTTTTAATAGTTGCTTTTTACTGCAATAAGTTTTAGGAAATTATGAAAATACCTTTGGTCTTTCACCTCTCTACTAGGTGTTTTCACAAACTATATCTCATTTACTCCTCACAGCAACCTCATGAGATTGGTACTTCCCATTTTACAGATGAGAAATATGAGACTCAGAGAGGTTAAGCAATATACCCGAGGCCTTTCAGACAAGCACTGATTCAACCACTCATGGGCTAGCTAGTGATTCCTACCCAGATCTACTGAAATTTGAAATTTATACACTGCTGAGTATCACACTGCATACATTAAAATTTTGGATTCTGAAAGTGAAAATTATCATTTGTGTTAACTAAAATAATAATCGCTATACTGATGTCTATATGACTTGTGAATATAGTTTCTTAATATTCTTTTCACTTTCTAATGATGTTTTCTGGAGAACAAAGTGTTTAATAAAGTACATCTTGTATTTTCTTTTTGAATAGTTCTTTTGATGTCATATCCAAGAGTCTTCACCCAGTCCAAAATCACAAAGATTTTTCTTCTGTACTTTTTCTGAAAGTTTTTAGTTTTAGTTTTCACCTTGAGGTCTAAGATCTATTTTGAGTTAATAATTATGCATGATTTGGAATAAGGAATCAGATAGTGTCAGCTCTCCAACTGGTTTCTTTGAAATTTTTGGCTATTCTGGCTTCTTGTCTTTTCTATACAAATTTTAGGATCAGCTTGACAATTTCTACAAAAAAAAAAAAAAAAGACATTAGGATTTTGAAGGAATTAATCTATTAGATCAATGTGGAGAGTATTGCCATCTTAACACTATTGAGTCTTCTGATCCATTAGCCTGAAGTATCTCTCCTTTTCTGTAAAGCACCTTTAATTTCTCTTTACAATGTTTTATAGTTTTCAGTGTAATTTCATTTCTTTTGTTAAATTTATTCCTATTTTTATCATATTATAAATGGAATTGTTTTCTTAATTTCAGTTCTTAAACATTTGCTGTTAATATAAATAAATATAATTAATTTTTATATTAATCTTGAATCTTACCACCTTGCTAAACTTGCTAATTCTAGTACTTTTATTGTAAATACCTTAGGATTCTATATATTCAGGAACATGTCTGAAGATATAGTTTTACTTATTTCTTTCCAATTTGCTTGCTTAAATTATTTTTCTTTCTTTATTAAGCTGAATAGAATCTTCAGAATAATGTTAAGTACAAATGGTGAGGTAGACATCTACCATGTTTCTGATTTTCAGAGAAAAGCATTCAGTCTTCCCTCATTAAAGATAACATTAGTAATAAGTTTTCATAGATGCTCTTTATTATGTTAAGGAAGTTCCTTTTTCTTTCATAACTTCTTGAGTGGTTTTAACATGGGTGAGTGATTGATTTTGTCAAATTATGTTTCAATTTCTATCAGGATGATAATGTAGTTATAGCTTCTATTCCACTAATCTGGTATATCCTAGTAATTGATTTTCAGATCTTAAAACAACCATGCATTCCTAGGATAAATGGCACTTGATTATGGGGTATCACCTAGTTGGATGCAGTTTTTTAAGGATTTTTGTGTCTATGTTCATGCAAGATGTTGGTCTCTTATTTCCTTTTCTTGTGATGTCCTTGTCTGGATTTGATATAATGTAAAAGATGGAATGATCTGGAAAGTATTCCTTCCTCTTATATTTTATGAAAAAAAGGGAATGAATTTAAATGGGTTGGTGAATACATTCAAAATTGCGGCTAAGTTGGCTTCACTTTTCTTAGGTTCTTTCAGGTCTTCCCAACACTTGTACAGCTTCCAAATCAATCAGGGATGTGTGGAGACCTTATCTTGGTCTTCTATGATGCTCACATTACTAGGGCTTCACTGTTAAATTTCTGGCTGATCTTCATTGTCTCACCTAGGGCCAAAACCTTAAGCTAGCAAACTGCATGTTCTCCTTGTTAATTCCCAACAGAGTCCATCACTTTTAGCCAACAAAGCCATCTTTGAATCCTGGCTGAATCAAGTCTGTCCCATTAGCAGTAGACCTGCTGGTTTTTGCAGACAGCTCCACGATAATGAAACTACTGTTCTCACTAACTAAGCTGAGGGCCAGAGTAGATGGAGCAGCCTCAGGCAAAAAGGTCAAAGTTTTACTGCTCTTCCTGAAGTGCAAGCAGTTTTTCAAGAATAAACATTCCTCAATTCATTGTGGTCTGATGGTTGATTTTCAGTGTCCCAAAATGGTTGCTTAAGACAGTCTTTCCAGTTTTATGCTTGACCTTTTGCACAGAGGGCTCACCAGCCCCTCATGCCATAATAATCAGAATTCCCTCTTGTACTTGTTTATATCTGAAAGAATCTGGGGCTTATGTTAAAGGGCAATATAATCTGTTTTAATTAACATTTGACATTTTTAAATTGTGGGAATCATACTTTTATAAAAAGGACTTTATCCAGGGAAAGATTCGGAAGATTTGTCCTCTTTGTTAACATTGAAGAACAATTAGTTTATGAGAGAAAGGGAATAATAGTGGAGTAATTTGTTTTTTTTTTTCAAATTCTGAGTGTGAAGGCTGGGAGAAAAAAGCTTGACCCTTATCAACCCCTTCCCCCTCAGAAACAAAACAAAACAAAACAAAACAAAAAACCCTCAATCACAGCATTCTCTTCATCTATTAATTTCCACTATATAGTCATGTCACGGAGAAGGCAATGGCACCCCACTCCAGTACTCTTGCCTGGAAAATCCCATGGATGGAGGAGCCTGGTAGATTGCAGTCCATGGGGTCAGGAAGAGTGAAACAGGACTGACCGACTTCACTTTCACTTTTCACTTTCATGCACTGGAGAAGGAAATGGCAACCCGCTCCAGTGTTCTTGCCTGGAGAATCCCAGGGACAGGAGAGCCTAGTGGGCTGCCGTCTATGGGGTTGCACAGAGTCGGACACGACTGAACAACTTAGCAGCAGCAGTCATGCCTATTTGGTGAATCACTTTGGGATTAAGTCACATACATTCTCTTTTGCAATACTCTTCAGCATTTAGTTTGGAGACTTTTCTTTTTTAATCATTTCTATGAGTGGTTGGCAGAATGATAAGATTAGTGAGGGCAGAACCTTAGAATGTGATTGGATATCACTTCTGGATTTATGTTATGTTCTGTGACAAGAGAGGGGCTTCCCATTTGGTGCTAGTGGTGAAGAACTTGCCTGCCAATGCAGGAGACATAAGAGACTTGGGCTTGATATCTGGGTTGGGAAGATTCCCAGGAGGAGGGCATGGCAACCCACTCCAGTATTCTTGCCTTGACAATTTCATAGACAGAGGAGCCTGGTAGGCTGCAGTCCATGGGGTCGCACCGAGTTGGACATGACTAAAGCGACTTAGCACACAGGATAAGAGAGATTTTGCATATGCAGTTAAGGACTTTAGTTAGTCTACTTTGAGTTAGTCAAGGTTATTGGACCGAACATAATCAGGTGAACCCTGTAAACATAGAGGATTTTCTTTTCCTCTGCTGCTGCTAAGTCGCTTCAATCGTGTCTGACTCTGTGTGACCCGATAGATGGGAGCCCACCAGGCTCCACCGTGCTGTTCTTAAAGAAATAGGTATGTTGTTAACTTCCTTTGTAAAGGAGTAGCCTCTAAGAGCTGAGAGTGATCCCAGCTGACAGCTTGTAAGTACATGGGAACTCAGTCCTGAAAATCCAAGAAACTAAATTCTGCCAACAACCAGTGAACTTGCAAGAGGACCTGAGTCTCAACTCACATTGCAACCCCAGCTGACATCTCAATTTCAGCCTTGTAAAATTCTGAGCAGAAAACCCAGTTATGTTATGTTCAGATTTCTCATGTGCAGAAATTGTGAGACAGTAAATTTACGTTGTCTTAAACTGAAGAATGTATGGCAATTTATTACACAGCAATAGAAAGCTAATAGACTATGAAATCTTTTTTTTTTCATAAGTGAATCTTTCAATAAGATAGCCAAGATTTGAGAATTTGTAGTTACACAGATAAAGACTGACAAGTAATTATTCAGTTTGCTCGGGCCTCTTTGCTTCATATTAGGTTTAATTTTAGGCCTTCTATAGCATATTTTCTGTTGTTTTTTACTGATTTCCCAAAGAGTACATAATCACAACTCCTTTGGGTACTTACTATGTGCTGAGCACAGTTGTAAGTCCTTCATGTGTATTTACTCCATGTCACCCTGGCTTCCCAGGTGGCTCAGTGGTTAAAAAAAAAAGAAAAGAAAAACGAAACCCTGTCTGCCAATGCAGGAGATGTAAGATACCAGGGTTCGATTCCTGGGTCAAGAAGATCCCCTAGAGGAGGAAATGGCACCCCATTCCAGTATTCTTGCCTGGACAATCCTATGGACAGGAGCCTGGCAGGCTACAGTTCCATGGGGTGGCAAAGAGTCGGACACAATGGAGGTATGAATATATACCTAAGCCTCCATACCATCCTAGGATGCAGGTCCCATGTAATCTCATCTTATAGACAGGGGACACGAGGTACAGAGGGTGAAGCTGTGCCCTTATGTCACATATGTACAGAGAGGCAGAGTTAGGACTCAAATCCAGACAGTCTGAGCCCAGAATCCAGGCTCTCTTAGTAAGACCACCATGTCTTACTATCGTTTTTGCAAGCTCATCTAGAAAATGTGGAATATTCAGAAAGTGCTGAAAAGAAATTACAAATCATTTGTAACCTCATTACTCACAGATAACCACACAACCACAATTAGCATTTCGCTGTTCATCCTATCTGGAACAACAGCTATATAAACAGAGAGGTGGGTACATTATAACTTCTGGGGGATTTCACTCCACTTAATGTTTTGCAACATTTTTTTTTCCTCTTTCTCATAGTATATTTAAACTATGATCTAGTTTACTGTGTCTTCCTTTCCCTCCAAAATAGAATTTATTCACTTTCTTCTTG
This sequence comes from Capra hircus, assembly GCF_001704415.2. Taxonomy (NCBI): domain Eukaryota; kingdom Metazoa; phylum Chordata; class Mammalia; order Artiodactyla; family Bovidae; genus Capra; species Capra hircus. Next base: position 59,649,233 of record NC_030811.1, read on the forward strand.
AGGAAAAGCATACTGTCTACTGTTTTTCAATTTTGCACACTTTGGGATCTTTCCCCAGAATTGTGCCCCTCTCTCTAGAATGTCTTTGTGGGTCTTCTCTGCAGGGGTATGACCCCAGAACAAGCCAGAAAAACAAAAGGCAGATGTGAGCTTAGTGAAAAATTGAGGTGATCAGAAACCTACCATCTGCACCAAGGTTGGGGTTAAATTCTATGATAATCTAAAAAAAAGTAGAAGATTTAGGAGAGGGGAAATGGGAAAGTGAGGGACAAAGTGCAGAGGGTTGCATGAAGCTGCAGCTGGGAACCAGAGGGCATATGGCTACACCTGGAGCCTCAGCAGGGCCTGAGGGTGAAGATGAGCAGGCATCAGCAGGGAGTGACTGTGGACGGCCAATACCAGCCAAAGAACTGCACCAGCCATGACCCTTCCATGTGGGAGCTCTGAGGGCCAGGGCCTGTAAGAGTCAGGGGGACACACAGTCTCTCCCCAAGAACTAGAGCAGCCCTCAGAGAGGGCAGAAGGAAAAGAGCCCTGAATTATCCAGAGAGACTAAATCTAAACCCACGAGTGGAAAGATGAAATGTTTTCTGTCCTCAGCAGCGACTGTGATGGTTTATGAACAAGTGTTCAGATACAGAAAAATAGAGAAAATAAAATTTCTGTCCATGTAGATTGTTATCATAGATTTTCAACCTTCTCTGCTGGCTCTGTCTGGATCTTTCCTACTTTTGTCAGTGACATTGTTACTTTACCATTCCTGCTGGCTGAACGCTTAGGATCACTTCCTGTTTATCATTCAAACATAAAGTCATCCCTGACCATTATATGTGTAATGTGGGGGTTGGGAGAGGAGGTTTTAACTTACTCCCAAGGCATTTTGTATATTTAACCAAACATTAATGATGGAAAAAAGTTTTTTTTTTTTTTTAAACTCTTTGAAAAGCTTCCTGAGCACTAAATAGGGCTTAAACAAAAACAAAAAACAAAAACAACCTCAAAAGTCAATGAATACATTTAAATGTCAGTGACTTCGAAATGTAAGGATTATTTTGCCCCTAAATCACCCATGTAAAGAAAACAATGTTTTGCAAAAATGAACATGACTTAATATTGATTTCATAACATTTGAAAAGCACCAGAAAGAGGTCCTGCCCATTCCAGCACAGTAGAATCAGAGTTTGCTTGGTGATCAAACGAAATGTATAGTTCAGTGCAAAGAAATTATGGTAAAACTTGGGAAAGAGGCCATTAGGGTTTTGCATGGCTTAGTTCTGATTTTGGAATATGTTCAAGGCCACGGCCTCCAGATCTGCTGGTTGGTTCCCACTGCAAAGCTCGTCCTGGCATAGGCGCTGTGGTTGTTTGCTGATGTTGGGGATGTTGGCTCAGTCACTCAGTGACTTCTACAGTGGCTTCTTGTGGAGCATCTCTCCAGTCATGACAGCCCCCACTTCCATGAGCATTGCCACCTCCCTCCACGAAACTGGCAGCCACATCTGCACTGTGAGCTCTCTTCACTCCCACCTGCCTCTTATTCACTGACCTAAAGACTTAGCCCAGATTCTCCCTTCCAGGAAGTTAGATTGACAGCCAGAAGGATAATCCCTCTCTGTGTGGGCTGACCTCTTATGTGGAAACTCTGGATTATGGGAGCCAATGAGTTGGATGGTACGTAGTCTTGCTTTTTCATCTGAAAGTTGTTGAGATTAGCAGAAGTCCAACTGGCAACTCCTCCTTTATTCCCACCCTCTCCAAGAGGCTCTCCCTCTTACCACCAGCTGGGAGTGGAGTGAGCTTACTTTGCTGCTTCCCAGGACACTTCCACATTTGGCCAGTGACTAAGGGCATCCCCAGGTCCCCTTTCAGGAGATACCTCCCACCACCACAACTGCTGAAGGCTCACACTTGACCCACAAAATTGTGGTATGACAAAATGGTTATTTTAAAATTTGTTTTGCAGTAATATATAATCAAAACAACCACATCCTAGGATCCCCTCAACACCTCTTGCTAACTCTCTATGCCTCATTGGGAATGGAGAAGGAAAGGAAATGAGTGTATTCTGTCTACTTTATGGAAGTGGAAGACCAAGTATCTCAGTTCAACCATCCTAGAAATAAAACTGATTTCACTTAAGCCTTTCTCAAGAGCATTTCTGTTTTATAACCTTGAGGTATTTGTTTTGAGAAAATAGATGGTGGTAAATAATTATTGGATGGAACCAAATATTGAGTGGGACAACCTCCTAGGCATGTTTCCAATGGGGCCACAGATCTCTGCTTCGAGGCCTGTGGAGAATAGACTCTCATGGAATCTGGGCCTTAAGGTTTTAATTTAAAAGAAGACTTTGAGACCAGGGATGTGTTCTTTACCGTATATAATGACCGGAAATCATGATTTTTTTTCAGGAAATAGGACTGAATCAGATATTTTCTCTACAGTCTCCAGAAATAATTCATCCAAACTTTTCATTTGTAAGAGATGGCCACTATACTTATCCCTCGAGTTCTTTTCCTGGCTTCTTAAGCCAGGATTTAATTTTGGGATCTGCTCATTGAATAATTACTACTCAGACTTTGGCTCCAGGGACTGACCCTGTGAAAGCCTGTTGGGAATCTCCAGGTGTGATGTGAATATCAAAGGTCTTACCCTACTTTTACTCCTCTCCAAAACAATAACAACAACAACAAACAAACAAAGAAAAATACCAAACAACAACTTGGAAATAAAATACCTCAATAAAAGTTAAGTGAAAGAGCCATATCTCAGTCAGTGTTCAATGTTTTCAGGTGACTGTTTATTGCCAACTCTGGACTCACTGACAGAAAGAACAAAACTAAGATTGCTGAATCCTTACTGTGTGCAAACACCATACATTTACATGTATGATCTCAATTCTCACAGCATCCCCATGAAGTGGGTAACACAGAGGAATGGAAGTGTTAAATAAGTTGCTCAAAGTTTCAGATTGTACAGGATGGAGCAAGAGGAGGAGGGGGTGGCGGCAGTTCAAAGGTCAAAGTCTACCTTCTTTCTGATATGTAATGCTGCCTGTTGTCCTGAAAGGCAGCTGAGAATTTCAGGCTCTTATAGTTGCCATCCAGGGGGAAAAGATTTCAATCACCAATGAGGTGGGTCACTTTTAATTCAAGCTAGCAACTATATAGCACACTTCTATACACACATATTTGCATACAGAGTGAATGCTTACCTTAAGACTCAAAATTTTTCTCTGCTAGTGAGGTTATTGATACGTTAACTGGATTCTTTTGGCCATGGACGCCATTAAATAGGTGGTTTCCTATGAAAGCCAAAAATTTGACCCTATGATGTTCACATTAAAAATACACAGAATAGGACTTCCCTGGTGGTTCAGTGGTTAAGAATCCGCCTGTTAAGGCGGGGGACATGGATGTGATACCTGGTTCAGGAAGATTCCACATGTCTCATGGCGACTAAGCAAGCACTCCTCAACTACTGAACCTGAGGAGCCAATGCTCTGCAACAAGGGAAGCCACCGCAATGAGAAGCCAGAACATCACAACTACAGAGTAGCCCCCACTGACTGCAACTGGAGAAAGTCTGAGCACAGCAATGAAGACCCAGTGCAGCCAAAGATAAATAAATAAAGTTATATATTGAAAAAGAAGTAAATAAGAAGTAAAAACAGTTGCTGCTAAGTAGCTTCAGTCGTGTCCGACTCTGTGCAACCCCAGAGACGGCAGCCCACCAGGCTCCCCCGTCCCTGGGATTCTCCAGGCAAGAACACTGGAGTGGGTTTCCTTCTCCAAAGGGAAAAAAAAAAAAAAGTTGAGTTTGTTTTTTAAAAAGATGCACAGAATAATTACTTACCTATGCAGGCACTGGAGTGTCTGGTGTCAGACCAGTTGCCATAGCCTGAAGAGGCCAGGGTGTGAAGGGTCAGGAGAAAAAGCAGAGGAAGAGCCATAAGGATTTTCCGATGAGACTTCATCTCGGAGCTATTATATCAGGAGACTTCAGGCTGGCAACAGAAGCTGCAGGCTGAGGGATGCTGGATTTGAGGCCCAAGAACGGATTAGTCTCTCTCCAATTCTCTTCTGTCCTCTAACACACACACACCACACTCACATGCACACTTTTCACTACGCAGAACCCAGAGAGGAAGCCACACGGCTTGGGTCTGGGAAGAGCTGGAGGAGCCCCTGGTGCACAATTCTTCTAAGCTGCAAACTGAAGGAAAAACTGCCGCAGGTTGCAGCTGAGGCAGCCAAAAGTGCTTTTGCACTTGCTGGCTGAAGTCAGTGGCGGTGAACCCTAGGAACCTTGAAGCCTCCCAGAATCATCCTGTGGCCTGGTTAGGCAGCTCTTCCTCTTTCTTTCTTGCAAAACAAAGCTAAACTAAAAGTAAAACTGAAGAAGAAAACCTCAACCACAAACACACAGCACTTTAGCAATTTGATAGCAGTGTTAAGACTGTAGAAATTACCATCTGTTATATTCAGAAGTTATATTGTTTTGCTTTAAACTGTTTTATATGGTGAGATTGGGCTCCTTTGGTGGTTAAAGGATGTTCTGGTCAAGTAGTCACTTTCCTTTGGAGATGTTGGATTATTCCTTCAAGGCTCAAGTTTTCCCAGGGCCTTTCATTGGTGTTCAGAAAATGAACAATGAGATAGTCATGGGGCACTTGGCACTGGTGGATTTCAATCTAATTTTAAAAAAATGAGCTGAAATTAATCAATTCATTTTTGCTTGTGTATGATACATCTCTTTTCTGAAGAATTTCAAAGTATGTTCAGATCCCTCACCTGAGAATGATTCATTCATTTTTGAGAGACTGGTTTTCTACTTTAAAGATGAGAACTGAATGCTATTTTTATGAGACAAAAAAACCACCTAACTGAAAACTCAACCAGACTGTAGATAAAGACATATAATCTAAATGCTTTGTTCTAAAATAGGATAGAGCAAAGTCACAAGCTGTTTCTTATCCAATAAGATAAGAAGACTGGGGCAAAGGGCCACAATCTGATGGGCCTAGGGATCAAGCAATTAACATTCTCCTTGTTTAGGCTCTGAAGAAAGCTTGTTATAAACCTTATAAAATATTCTAAAAGCTATCAAGGGACTTCCCTGGCGGTCCAGTGGCTGAGATTCCACAATCCCAGGGCAGGGGGCCAGGGTTCTATCCTTGGTCAGGGAATTAGATCCCATATGTTGCAACTGGGATTCTGCATGCAGTGACTAAGACCGGGAGCAGCCAAATACATAAAAATATTAAAAATTATTTAATTGTTTTAACTATTTAATTAAATATAATATTTCTAGTAACATTTACTAGAAATCAAAATTGGTAAAGATTTCTTCTCCTCCTCCCCCTGCTTTTACTTAAGGAGTAACATTTTAAGTAGCAGGTAGAATTTTAGAGTTGTATTCTTTCTAGGATGTAGGAGATACCAATTTTTATGGTTTGAAGATTCCTTGTGTAAGCATCAGTTTAACAAATGCCAATTTGTCAAATCTCTGAATCTGTGACAAACACCAGAGTATTTCCCTCCTTAAGTCCCCAGCACTGGCTGGGTCAATGACTACCGAAAATGTCTTGCTCATCATGGGCCCTTGACTTCCTTTGAGGCTGATCTGCTGGTTTGCAAGTTCCCTGACCCTGTGGCCAAGGGAAGCTCTAGAGGTCACCAGGACCACCAGACCTGTCAGGACCTAGGGAAATTCTAGAGAATTCCTGAGGAGGCAGAATCATAGAGTTATTACTAGTACTGCCTGCAAAGACAAAAAGATACTTGTTCAGCTATCCTGTCTGATGTTCATTTCTAGGTCAAGTATTAGACCAGAGGTGGAAACTTTCTAAACTTTGGTTTCCTCATTCATGTTGGGATAATAATATTTCTCAGGATTCCAGGAAGGACTAAAATAGACAATGGATTCACGCTATAAAGCAGTGTGCCCTGCAAGAAGTGTTTGGTAAAACAAAGCTTTGGTTACTGCTATCCCAGCAGGAGTATGAGGAAATCTGCACCCGAGGCCAGATTTCAAGAGAATTATTGTAAGACATTCACAGTAGTTGCAGGCCAAGAAAGAAAATGATACTGCCTGCATTTATTAAAGGCTGCACTTATTGAACACTGTCTGTGTGCAGGACAGCCCTCCAGGAACACAGAGGGTAGTTTGCTAACAATAGGTGGGTGAGGAATCTTTGCATAGGTTCAGAAAGAGCCACTGGCACAGGCTCTGGGCCTGCTGCGGCTTATCTGGTAATTCAGCAGGAAAGAATCTGCCTACAATGCAGGAGACACAGGTTTGATCCCTGGGTTGGGAAGATCCCCTGGACGAGGAAATGGCAACCAGTTCCAGTATTCTTGCCTGCAAAATCCCATGGGCAGAGGAGCCTGGAGTGCCACAGTCCATGGGGTTGCAAAGAGTTGGACACTACTTAGTGACTAAACAACAACAATAACAAACTGGACCTCTTGAGGGTCTCCTAGTTTAGGTATATAGTTGTGAGCCAGACTGGGCCACCTCAGGGTGAGGGAAATTTCTGTGTTAAGACAGTGGGCAAGTTTTAGACCCATGGTCATGTGTGCACAAACTCAGGTAGTTTCACCCACAAGCACTCCTGGAATCGTGGTCCTGAGGCAGACTGGATGCTTCGGCTTCAGGCAGGGCGGGCTATACTGGGAATCCTGGGCTTAGTTGTGCAGCGTGGAGACAGTCCTTTGCCATTTCCAGGGCTGAAATTCCTCAGCTGTAGCGGAATGTCAGCATATAGTCGGTTTCCCCTAAATAGAGGTGATTTTCATGCTTGAAGGGTGAATTCTTAGTTGGCAGGGTCAAAAGAGGGACACAGAAATCAGGAAATGACTTGCTCATTGATCTTGAAGGGAGTGCATGTGCCCATACACCGCTAAACAAACCCTGCCTCCAGCTGCCCAGGTGGAGGTGGAAGTTGGGGTGGAGGCGGTGGGCCCTACCGTTTGCACAGACTCTCTCAGACTGCCTGGTCTCCTCTCCCCTGGCTGTCTCACTGGGCCCTGAGAGCACGTGGCCTAGCATCTCTGCACAACTTGCTGAAAGGCCCTGGACCTATGGCGTTGTTTCTCACAAAAAAACCCTTGTTGGACCCTGTATAACATCCCCTGAGGACCCCCTGCTGTCAGAGGCCCCAATTCTGATTTTCTCAAAATCTTTTTTTTTAGAAAATGAGATTTCTTCCTTGAAGCACTTTGTTACTTACTTCACCAGAAGAGTTTGGATTCGAATCACAGTCTGTCCTGCTGGCAGAAGGCTGAGGATTTATAAATTCTTGAATGTAACACCAGTGGTTTGCTGTGGCTTGTTCTATTTGAATATGCTTCCTGATTAGTTTTCAAACAGAACTGGCCTCAATCACCTCATTCACAGCAAGTTCCTTAATCAGAAAAACAAAAACAAAAGCCCAAAACAAAACTGACCTGGGTGACAGGAGATACTGTAAAATCTGGTGCTCTCTCAAAAGCGCCTCTTCTCTTTGACTTTCTCCTCTTCTCGATGCCAAGGATCCGTCTCCATGCTTCTGGCTTCCCAGGATTCTCTGCGGTGACCCTCTGTTCAAACCAAGCCCAGATCCTTTGCTGGCCCCTCCTCCGCAGTCAGAGTTTATTTATTCTACCTTCATTCAGTCTCTTCTGTTCCCTGCTACGGAAATCCTAAATTAATCCATGACAAGGGTGCATGCCAGCTGATTAAAAGCATTCGGGGCGGGGAGTGGGGGGTGGGGGGGGCGTGGTTCCCTGGTGACTCAGTGGTAAAGAATCCACCCATCAATGCGGGAGACATTCCTGATCCAGAACGATCCCGCATGTGCAGAGAAACTAAGCCCGTGTGCCACAACTATTGAGCCTGTGTTCAAGAGCCCAGGAGTTGCAACTACTAAAGTCCACGTGCCCTAAAGCCTGTGCTCCTCACCAAGAAAAGCCACAGCAATGAGAAGTACTGCAGCTAGACAGTAGTCCCCACTCGCTGCACCGAGAGAAAACCCGGAGAGCAATGAAGACCCAGCACAGCCAAAAATGATTAAGTAAATAAAATTATTGTAAAAAAGCATTCTGGGCTTAGGATCAGGTGAGCTTTCATCTTCATCATGGTTTCAGCACTTACTGTATGTTCTTGGGCAAGCTGATCCACCTCTCTGAGTATCAGCTTATTTAACTATAGAATGGGTTATATGATGCCAAATATTATAGGGAAATTAGTAGCCATCATGGTCAACAAAAGAGTCTGAAATGCAGTACTTGGATGCAGTCTCAAAAACGACAGAATGATCTCTGTTTATCTCCAAGGCAAACAGTTCAATATCACAGTAATCCAAGTCTATGCCCCAACCAGTAACGCTGAAGAAGCTGAAGATGAATGGTGCTATGAAGACCTACAAGACCTTTTAGAAATAACACCCCAAAAAGATGTCCTTTTCATTATAGGGGACTGGAATGCAAAAGTAGGAAGTCAAGAAACACCTGGAGTAACAGGCAAATTTGGCCTTGGAATGTGGAATGAAGCAGAGCAAAGACTAATAGAGTTTTGCCAAGAAAATGCACTGATCATAGCAAACACCCTCTTCCAACAACACAAGAGAAGACTCTACACATGGACATCACTGGATGGCCAACACCAAAATCAGATTGTTTATATTCTTTGCAGCCAAAGATGGAAAAGCTCTATACAGTCAGCAAAAATAAGACCAGGAGCTGACTGTGGCTCAGATCATGAACTCCTTATTGCCAAATTCAGACTTAAATTGAAGAAAGTAGGGAAAACCGCTAGACCATTCAGGTATGACCTAAATCAAATCCCTTATGATTATACAGTGGAAGTGAGAAATAGATTTAAGGGCCTAGATCTGATAGATAGAGTGCCTGATGAACTATGAAATGAGGTTTGTGACATTGTACAGGAGACAGGGATCAAGACCATCCCCATGGAAAAGAAATGCAAAAAAGCAAAATGGCTGTCTGGGGAGGCCTTACAAATAGCTGTGAAAAGAAGAGAAGTGAAAAGCAAAGGAGAAAAGGAAAGATACAAGCATCTGAATGCAGAGTTCCCAAGAATAGCAAGAAGAGATAAGAATGCCTTCTTCAGCGATTAATGCAAAGAAATAGAAGAAAACAACAAAATGGGAAAGACTAGAGATCTCTTCAAGAAAATTAGAGATACCAAGGGAACATTTCATGCAAAGATGGGCTCAGTAAAGGACAGAAATGGTCTGGACCTAACAGAAGCAGAAGATATTAAGAAGAGGGGGCAAGAATACACAGAAGAAGTGTACAAAAAATATCTTCATGACCTGGATAATCATGATGGTGTGATCACTCACCTAGAGCCAGACATCTTGGAATGTGAAGTCAAGTGGGCCTTAGAAAGCATCACTACGAACAAAGCTAGTGGAGGTGATGGAATTCCAGTTGAGCTGTTTCAAATCCTGAAAGAGGATGCTGTGAAAGTGCTGCACTCAATATGCCAGCAAATTTGGAAAACTCAGCAGTGGCCACAGGACTGGAAAAGGTCAGTTTTCACTCCAATCCCAAAGAAAGGCAATGTCAAAGAATGCTCAAACTACCGCACAATTGCACTCATCTCACATGCTAGTAAAGTAATGCTCAAAATTCTCCAAGCCATGCTTCATCAGTACGTGAACTGTGAATGTCCAAATGTTCAAGCTGGTTTTAGAAAAGGCAGAGGAACCAGAGATCAAATTGCCAACATCCACTGGATCATCAAAAAAGCAAGAGAGTTCCAGAAAAACATCTATTTCTGCTTTACTGACAATGCCAAAGCCTTTGACTGTGAGGATCACAATAAACTGTGGAAAATTCTGAAAGAGATGGGAATACCAGACCACCTGACCTGCCTCTTGAGAAATCTGTATACAAGTCAGAAAGCAACAGTTAGAACTGGACATGGAACAACAGACTGGTTCCAAATAGGAAAGGGAGTACATCAAGGCTGTATATTGTCACCCTGTTTATTTAACTTCTATGCAGAGTACATCATGAGAAACGCTGGACTGGAAGAAACACAAGCTGGAATCAAGATTACCGGGAGAAATATCAATAACCTCAGATATGCAGATCACACCACCCTTATGGCAGAAAGTGAAGAGGAACTAAAAAGCCTCTTGATGAAAGTGAAAGTGGAGAGTGAAAAAGTTGGCTTAAAGCTCAGCATTCAGAAAATGAAGATCATGGCATCTGGTCCCATCACTTCATGGAAAATAGATGGGGAAACAGTGGAAACAGTGTCAGACTTTATTTTGGGGGGCTCCAAAATCACTGCAGATGGTGATTGCAGCTGTGAAATTAAAGGACGCTTACTCCTTGGAAGAAAAGTTATGACCAACCTAGATAACATATTCAAAAGCGGAGACATTACTTTGCTGACTAAGGTCCATCTAGTCAAGGCTATGGTTTTTTCCAGTAGTAAGGTATAGATGTGAGAGTTGGACTGTGAAGAAAGCTGAGTGGTGAAGAATTGATGATTTTGAACTGTGGTGTTGGAGAAGACTCTTGAGAGTCCTTTGGACTGCAAGGAGATCCAACCAGTCCATTCTGAAGGAGATCAGCCCTGGGATTTCTTTGGAAGGACTGATGATAAAGCTGAAACTCCAGTACTTTGGCCACCTCATGCGAAGAGTTGACTCATTGGAGAAGACTCTGATGCTGGGAGGGATTGGGGGCAGGAGGAGAAGGGGACAACAGAGGATGAGATGGCTGGATGGACAGGGAGGCACAGTTTCAGTTCAGTTCAGTTCAGTCGCTTAGTCGTGTCCGACTCTTTGCGACTCCATGAATCGCAGCACGCCAGGCCTCCCTGTCCATCACCAACTCCCAGAGTTCACTCAGATTCACGTCCATCGAGTCCGTGATGCCATCCAGTCATCTCATCCTCTGTCATCCCCTTCTCCTCCTGTCCCCAATCCCTCCCAGCATCAGGGTCTTTTCAAATGAGTCAACTCTTTGCATGAGGTTGCCAAAGTATTGGAGATTCAGCTTTAGCATCAGTCCTTCCAAAGAACACCCAGGATTGATCTCCTTTAGAATGGACTGGTTGGATCTCCTTGCAGTCCAAAGAACTCTCAAGAGTCTTTTCCAACACCACAATTCATAAGCATCAATTCTTTGGCACTCAGCTTTCTTCACAGTTCAACTCTCACATCCGTACACGACTGGAAAACCCATAACCTTGACTAGATGGACCTTTGTTGGCAAAGTAATATCTCTGCTTTTGAATATGTTATCTAGGTTGGTCATAACTTCCTTCCAAGGAGTAAGCTCTTTTAATTTCATGGCTGCAATCACCATCTTGGAGCTCCCCCAAATAAAGTCTGAGATACATTTAAAACTAACAATGAATTAACACTATCCTTCTCCAGTATAGGAATATTAACATGTTTTACTTTGTATATTTTCTCAGAACCTTTAAAGGGCTGTCCATTTTAGTAATGTACTTAAGTAGATACAAAGTAGATATTCAGAACACACTAGAGGAGTGGCCAGCCATGGGTATTATCAGTGGAGGGAGAGAAACTTGCAGATGTATTATAGCAAATAACCATGTGATAAGAGAGAATGTGGAAAATCACCCCAAGAGGTACACTTGTAACTTCCAGCAGGAAAAGACACCCACCAGAAAATAAGCCAGTGATCCTCAATGTGTTAACAATGTAGCAATGGCAGCAACACTGTGACCCAGACACACAATGAGTTCTGTACTCCAGCACTTCTTTCCCGCTCCCCATTAATCGTATCCCTCATTCCTGCACTCTGACATTCTTAAGACTTTTAGAGATAAACATTCACACTTGTTGGCAGAGGTATGCCATTTATAACTACAACTGCTTTCTAAGGAGAGTGAATTCTTTTAAACAAACTTCTTTTGTCTGCCGGTCAGCTGACAGTAAGTTTGGGAAAAGGAACTGTGGCACGTGAGTTGCTTTTCATCAGTGAGGCAGTAGAATTTGGACACGATGTAAAAGGAAGGAAATAGGAGCAGAGAATGCAGAAGCAGAATCAGATGAGATACTGGGGTCTTGCTGACTGAAGAGCCAACAGAGAAGTGCTGGGACATGGGGGTGACAAAAAACCCTGAGCTAATAGGAAGTTGTGATATGAAGAGGAAGTTGTTTGCTGTACCATGTGAGAGATGATGCTTTGCCCAGATTCTGAATGGATTCTTGTGGAAATCAATGAGGAAATGAGTTTCATGTTGGGATCAGAGCTGGGCAGAGCAAAGAAGGCACGGGTAGTAACAGGTCCAGAGGCAGAGGGACCAGGAGTTTATACACTCAGGGATTCACGGGTATCTTGGGGAGGGCTTTGGACTTCCTCATGTTATAGATAGTATCATATGCTTTAGACTCCCATATTCTATAGACTGGGGGGAATATGGGCTTAAACTAGTTTTACCTAGATCTGCAAAGTGTAAAGTAGAATTCGAATGCACAAAACAGAATAAAATAAACAGGTGAAATAAGCTTGAAGCACATTCATTCATTCTTTTTTTTTTTTTCTTTTTTAGATAAAAGAAGTTCAGAATGGGCAGTTTAGGGCTGTTGGGGTTGTCCCATTGTGTCTTCAAGCACCCAGGCTTCTAATTTTCTGTTCGACTATCCTAGAATTAATAGGGCAGAAAATTTTAGACCAGATATGGCTGCTAGAGCTCCAGCCATCATGTCTATGTTCCAGAGCAGCAATAGAAGAAAGCAGAAGGCTAGTGAAGCTTACACCTTTCTTTATAAAGAGCTTCTTTCTAAATCTCCCCAACACTTTTGCATACATCTCATTGGCCACACATGGCTACCAGGGATGCTGAGAAATACAGTCATATAACCCCTCCTAGCTTAAGGAATCTGGGGCAGGTGGTCTTTATTCTGATGGCAACATGCTCAGTGAAAATCCAGAGTTATAAGCAAAGGAGAAAGAGAGTTATTGGGAGGCAACTGTCTACCATGTGTACTATACATAAACATATGTGAATATTTTTCTGTCTCAATTGAATATATTTGATTACCTTGCATTATGAGCTTTTGGAAGATGGAACCCTATTCTTCCCAGTGGTGTTTTCTTAAAAATATGGATAGCAGATGCTCCCTAAAGGCACTTTTCTCTCTAACTCTTGCTCTGGACAGCTCATGGAAAAACATATTGGCAAAAACTTTCATGAAGTCACAGCTGAGACTGAAATGAGACAGTCTAACCTATGGTCAGGACTGTCGGGAGTAAGCCAGGGTCCTGACTTACTAGGGAGTTTGCCACTACATTTTAAAAATATGGATTAGTTAAATCTCTTCTGGGGATATTTTCATGGAAGAAGTGTAAATAAAATTCACTAAGCTTCTAGCTAACCATGAATGAAATGCTAAAAGAAGCTTCAAGCTACATGTGGAAGATGTAGGCCATTGCAGCTGCAGAATGATCTCAGAGGCAAAGTAGCTAAATATAAGGAGACCTTGAGAACTTGTCTTGAGCTGCTGCTGCTGCTAAGTCACTTCAGTGGTGTCTGACTCTCTGCAACCCCATAGATGGCAGCCCACCAGGCTCCTCCATCCCTGGGATTCTCCAGGCAAGAATACTGGAGTGGGTTGCCATGTGTTGAGCTAAGTGTATACTATTTTATTGCATGAGCCCCAGATGCACACAATGAGTTCAGAGCAGTCTATTACAGGCTTCTTTGGAGTTCTGCATTTGGTTCCAAGGTCTCTCCCTGATATCCCCAGTCACTGTGTCAATAGTTAGTAGACAGAGAGTAAGGGAAGAGGAGAGAAGATCATGAAATTGCTTCACACAGTGTCTGGCACAGAGCAAGATGCTTACAATGTTGCATCCAAATCCACATCCAAACTCCTGCCAAGCGCTTCCAAAGGGAAGGTGACGGAAGGGAAGCAAAGGGAGGGATGAATATACTTTAATAGATTTTTAAAAAATAAATAACCAGAATAAATATATCCATGATATATGGATATCATAACATAAGGTCCGTGTTATGGACCTTATGTTATGACAATATGAGCTTTTAGAGAAAAAGAAAGATACAAGGAGTTTTATTAAAGATGAAATTAGAGTTGAAGGAAAATAGTAATCTTACTAAAAAAACACAGTAGATCATATTATCCTGATGCTTACAACCCATCATGGCTCCCTATGGTCCACCAAATAAAGAGTGAATTCTTCGGAAGGGTTCACAATTCTTCTCCTCAGTTTGAGACTTCATCCTTTCAGTCACATTTCTCATCACTTTCCCATGTGTCCTATGTCCTGCTGGCATCAAATTACCAGTGTTGTGCCTACACACGCCCAGCTGTTCATGCTTCAGTGCCTTTGCAAGAACTTTCACTCTGTCTGAAATATCCTTTTCCTTATCTCCAGGACAACTTCTTCTTTCTGTTCAAGTTTACTTCCTCTCAAAAACCTTCTGTGTCCCTTGCAAAGCACAAGTGTTTGATCCATTCTCACTGTTAGCAAGACACTTCAGGCAAGCCTCCGCTGGCCCTTGCCTCTGTGGCCTGGACATTAGTGTGGGCATCTGATGCTTCTTCCCCCCTACCCCCACCACTGGATGCTAAGGGCACGTTGTTTAGCTCTATCACTATAGAGTATGCACCTACTCATGGCAGGTATTCAATAAATGAATCACGGGGGGGAAAGTGGGGAGCAAACCAAAAGAAAAACTTTAAAAATATTATAAAAGATGCTATGAAAGATTTGACGATATTATGGCAATACAGTGGAACAGATGACATTTTTTAGCATGTTCTCAAGAGTATTATGCAAAAGGAAAAGCATTAAAAGGATAAAATTTTGTGTTCAGAATTAAACCCTCGTGTAAATGCTGCGGAATCATATCAGCAAAGGATGCAAAGGAGGCTGAGCACCTGAGTTAGGATTTGAAAGGTAGTCCCATAACTATGTAGCAGAAAAACCAAGAAGCGACAGTGTTACACTGTCAGAGAGGGAAGTCCACAGTCATGCAATTTCCTCCTCATTTGTCATGCTTTTCTAATAAGATGGCAGAGTTGATTTCCCTGCAAACTATGAACCTGCCCAGTTTGCTCTGATCAAGGGTGACCCTTCTTCAGACCCTCATCCCTCTATCTTCTCCTGAAGTCATTAATTAGACAATCTGCTTCCCCTGGTGTTTTCTGCTTTGCTGGAAGACATTTCAGGAGTGGTTTAGCCTTTCAGGAGATACCATCTCACTGTTCTGTCGCACTGACACCCCTACCCTCCCAGTATTCAAGTCAAAAAGAATGGAAACATCTAACCGGCTGTTTCGTGTACACTCGGCTCCTTTGAAGCATCTCCCTGCAAACTGCCCAGTGGAGGTAAAGCAACCATTTGGCACCTCATTTTAAAAGCCCTGGTGAGATATCTCTCCCAGGAGGTTAGAATACCTTATGGCTGCAGGCCATGAGATAAGAAATCCACTTAGTTTTTGATTCAGAAATTTCTTTTCCACTCTTTGATGTGAGAAAGTGCTCAGACTTTAAAACAGACCTGTGGGTTTAGAAGGTGGACCTGACTCAAGATATCCATGTGGAATTGATCTCTGCCAGGCTTCAACCAGCTATACCAAAGACAATCCCATTAGCACATAGCACCGTGAACAACGTCCTTGAATTCCAGCACGCAGGAAATAGTTCATTCTCAATCAGCAACAGCAGAAAGCTTTAATCCTCACATTGTTAGCTCTGAAACTTGGATCTTTTACTTCCATGGAGTCAGAGGTCCTAAATTACATGATTATTAATGGAAAGAATCAAGTAGTGGTCCTTTCTCTGCATTTTCTTTCATATGTAAATTTTAATAAAAATATAAGGAAATATTGTATTGATGAAAGACAAGATTTTTCAGTAAACAGCTTTCAGACATTCAGCATGAAAACAATTATAATAAAATATGACAATGTTTGATTTAGTGCCAATATGTGGCTTTTAAATAAAACCAAATACATTTCCTATTAATTGTCAAGGAAATTAAAAAGTCAGCCTGATTTGACTGGATCCACAGTCTTCAAAGGGTTCTAGAAAACTCTTCATTGAGTCATTCAACATATTTATTGATCATCTGTTACTGATTGCCTTATGGCCAGGTAATGTTGCAGGCATGGAAGTTAAGAAAACTCACAGATTCCCATCCTCACTGACTTTACATTCTGTGGACTCACAGTGGACCCCAAGTGCCATATGACAAATCAATTTATTTAAATATGGTTGAGTTAAGGCAAATTGGAAGTGGTCAAACAGGAGATGGCAAGAGTGAATGTTGACATTCTAGGAATCAGCAAACTAAAATGGACTGGAATGGGTGAATTTAACTCAGATGACCGTTATATCTACTACTGTGGGCAAGAATCCCCAAAGAATGGAGTAGCCATCATAGTCAACAAGAGTCCAAAATGCAGTACTTGGATGCAGTCTCAAAAATGACAGAATGATCTCTGTTCATTTCCAAGGCGAATGAACCATTGAATATCACGGTATACAACTCTATGCCCTGACCAGTAACACTACAGAAGCTGAAGTTGAATGGTTCTATGCAGACCTAACAAGACCTTTTAGAACTAACACCCAAAAAAGATGTCTTTTTCATTATAGGGGACTGGAATGCAGAAGTAGGAAGGCAAGAAACACCTGCAGTAACAGGCAAATTTGTCCTTGGAGTACAGAATGAAGCAGGGCAAAGGCTAATAGAGTTTTTCCAAGAGAATGCACTGGTCATAGCAAACACCCTCATCGAACAACACAAGAGAAGACTCTACACATGGACATCATCGGATGGCCAACACCGAAATCAGATTGATTATATTCTTTGCAGCCAAAGATGGAGAAACTCTACACAGTCAACAAAAACAAGACCAGGAACTGACTGTGGCTCAGGTCATGAGCTCCTTATTGCCAAATTCAGACTTAAACTGAAGAAAGTGGGGAAAACCACTAGACCATTCAAGTATGACTTAAATCAAATCCCTTACAATTGTACAGTGGAAGTGAGAAATAGATTTAAGGGACTAGATCTGGAAAATCCCATGGATGGAGGAGCCTGGTAGGCTGCAGTCCATGGGGTTGCTAAGAGTCGGGCATGACTGACTGACTTCACTTTTCACTTTCATGCGTTGGAGAAGGAAATGGCAACCCACTCCAGTATTCTTGCCTGGAGAATCCCAGGAACAGAGGAGACTAGTGGGCTGCCAACTATGTGGTCACACAGAGTCGGACACGACTGAAGTGACTTAGCAGCAGCAGCAGCAGCAGATCTGATAGACAGAGTACCTGATGAACTATGGATGGAGGTTGGTGACACTGTATAGGAGACAGGGATCAAGACCAATCCCCAGAAAAAGAAATGCAAAAAAGCAAAATGGTTGCCTGAGGAGGTCTTACAAATAGCTGTGAATGAAGAGAAGGGAAAAAGCAAAGGAGAAAAGGAAAGATATACCCATTTGAAAGCAGAGTTCCAACAAATAGCAAGGAGAGATAAGAAAGCCTTCCTCAGGAATCAGTGCAAAGAAAAGAGGGAAACAATAGAATGGGAAAGACTAGAGATCTCTTCAAGAAAATTAGGGATACCAAGGGAACATTTCATGCAAATATGGGCTCAATAAAGGACACAAATGGTAGGGACCTAACAGAAGCAGAAGATATTAAGAAGAGGGGGCAAGAATACACAGAACTGTACAAAAAAGATCTTCATGACCCAGATAATCATGATGGTGTGATCACTCACCTATAGCCAGACATCCTGGAATGTGAAATCAAGTGGGCCTTAGGAAACACCACTGTGAACAAAGCTAGTGAAGGTGATGGAATTCTGGTGGAGCTATTTCAAATCCTAAAAGATGATGCTGTGATAGTGCTGCACTCAATATGCCAGCAAATTTGGAAAACTCAGCAGTGGCCACAGGACTGGAAAAGGTCAGTTTTCATTCCAATTTCAAAGAAAGGCAATGCCAAAGAATGCTCAAACTACCGCACAATTGCACTCATTTCACATGCTAGTAAAGTAATGCTCAAAATTCTCCAAGCTAGGCTTCAGCAATATGTGAACTGTGAACTTCCAAATGTTCAAGCTGGTTTTAGAAAAGGCAAAGGAATCAGAGATCAAATTGCCAACATCTGCTGGATCATCGAAAAAGCAAGAGAGTTCCAGAAAAACATCTATTTCTGCTTTACTGACAATGCCAAAGCCTTTGACTGTGTGGATCACAACAAACTGTGGAAAATTCTGAAAGAGATGGGAATACCAGACCACCTGACCTGCCTCTTGAGAAACTTGTATGCAGGTCAGGAAGCAACAGTTAGAACTGGACATGGAACAACAGACTGGTTCCAAATAGGAAAAGGAGTATGTCAAGGCTGTATATTGTCACCCTGCTTTTTTAACTTCTATGCAGAGTACATCATGAGCAATGCTGGGCTGGATGAAGCACAAGCTGTAATCAAGATTGCCAGGAGAAATATCAATAACCTCAGATATGCAGATAACACCACTCTTATGGCAGAAAGTGAAGAAGAATAAAGAGCCTCTTGATGAAAGTGAAAGAGGAGAGTGAAAAAGTGGCTTAAAGCTCAACGTTCAGAAAACTAAGATCATGGCACCTGGTCCTATCACTTCATGGCAAACAGATGGGGAAACAGTGGAAACAGTGGCTGACTTTATTTTTTGGGCTCCAAAATCACTGCAGATGGTGTTTGCAGCCATGAAGTAAAAAGACACTTACTCTTTGGAAGGAAAGTTATGACCAACTCAGCATATTTTCATACTGTTCATGGGGTTCTCAAGGCAAGAATACTGAAGTGGTTTGCCACAACCAACCTAGACAGCATATTAAAAAGCAGAGACATTACTTTGCCAACAAAGGTCTGTCTAGTCAAGGCTATGGTTTTACCAGTAGTCATGTATAGATGTGAGAGTTGGACTGTGAAAAAAGCTGAGCACTGAAGAATTGATGCTTTTGAACTGTGGTGTTGGAGAAGACTCTTGAGAGTCCCTTGGACTTCAAGGAGATCCAACCAGTCCATCCTAAGGGTGATCGGTCCTGGGTGTTCATTGGGGGGACTGATGTTGAAGCTGAAACTCCAATACTTTGGCCGCCTGATGCAGAGAGCTGACTCATTTGAAAAGACCCTGATGCTGGGAAAGATTGAGAGCAAGAGGAGAAGGGGACGACAGAGGATGAAATGGTTGGATGGCATCACCGACACAATGGACATGGGTTTGGGTGGATTTCCAGTTTGTGATGGACAGGGAAGTCTGGAGTGCTGCGATTCATGGGGTTACAAAGAGTTGGACATGACTGAGTGACTGAAATGAACTGAACTGAGATGGCATATTAAAAAGCAGAGGCATTACTTTGCCAACAAAGGTCCGTCTAGTCAAGGCTATGGGTTTTGCAGTAGTCACATATGGATGTGAGAGTTGGACTCTAAAGAAAGCTGAGCACCAAAGAATTGATGCTTTTGAACCATGGTATTGGAGAAGACTCTTGAGAACCCCTTGGACTTCAAGGAGATCCAGCCAGTCCATCCTAAAGGAGATCAGTTCTGGGTGTTCATTGGAAGGACTGATGTTGAAGCTGAAACTCCAATACTCTGGCCACCTGATGTGAAGAACTGACTCATTTGAAAAGACCGTGATGCCTGAAAAGATTGAGGGCAGGAGAAGGGGATGACAGAGGATGAGATGGTTGGATGGCATCACCGACTCGATGGACATGAGTCTGTGTAAAGTCTGGGAGTTGGTGATGGACAGGGAGGCCTGGTGTGCTGTGGTCCATGGAGTTGCAAAGAGTCGGATATGACTGAGCGACTGAACCTAACTGAACTTAACTGAGTCACTTTTGCTTTTTTGTCATTATTCATTCACATGATCAGAAGAGCAGCTGTAGGGAGAATACCTCCTTGGGAAACTCACAAACCTACCATTTCCACAGGGCAGGAAACTGGCATCCTTTATATTACTCTGCCCTTGAGTGGTCCTGAGGCTGAGCTCTACAGTTCACATAGACTTGTCCATATGTTGATTTTTAAGTACATTTCATAGACAAAAAAACAACTTCTTGTATCAGTAATTTAATGACATGAGGCCTTTTCTCTGATCACCTGATATAAAATATCTTCTATTTTATAGTCATAGACCCCTTTGGAAATCTGGTGAAAAACTATGGATCTTTTTCCTGGGGAAAAAACAGATATACAAACACACAATTTTACATGTGAATTTTAAGGCATCATAGATCCTTGAAACCCACTTATTTATTTTCTGGAAATTCATGGGTCCTAGGTCAAGAACCCATAACTTGGAAGATCTTACTTTTCTCAACTTCTTATTCTGTATTTCACAGTTGTGAAATTCCCATGAACTGGTGTTTTCCTCTTTAAACTTATCCCCTTGGGTTGAGAAATTTTGTAAAGTTTGAAAGTGAAGTGAACGTGTTAGCCATTCTGTTGTGCCCAACTCTTTGCTACCCCAGGGACTATAGCCTGCCAGGCTCCTCTGTGGGATTCTCCAAGCAAGAATACCAGAGTGGTTTGCCATTCCCTTCTCCAGGGCATCTTCCTAACCCAGGGATTGAACCGGGGTGTCCCGCATTTCAGGCAGGTTTTTTACTGTCTGGGGCATGGCTATTTCCATATTAGCATTGTGATAGAAGCTCTTCCTGCTAAGCAAGGCAGTCAAAATGAACATCAGCCCTATGTCTGGCTGTTGTCATTAAGCAATGTGCAGGAAACTCCAGCCCAAGGGCCGATCTTTCCCCACACCAAATGTCATATACTGGCTTTCAGTTCTTCTTTCCAGTTTGTAGCAGTAACATCAAAGTTCTTTTACAACTTTTCTTTGCATATTTGAGCAAGCTCTGTTATTTCAGTTTGTATTCTTCTTTTTGCCTTTCATAAAATCTGCTGAATACCTTATCACGGTCATTCAGAGAAGAGACAGTCTCCCTTTTCCCTGCCATGAGGGAATGTTTGCAGAGGACAAAATGGTGACTTTAATTTAGAATTGTTTGTGAAATTCATTTTTCAGTGTGGTAGCCTAGATAATGGCCCTCCAAATATATCATGTCTTAATCTGGGTATTTTACTTCACAAGGCAAGAGATTTTGCAGATGTGATTAAGTTAGAAATCTTGAGCTAGGGAGAGTACTCTGGAGTACCTGAGTAGGCCCAGCATATTATGAGGGTCCTCATAAGAGAGAGGCTGAAAAGGCAAATTAAGGGTAGAAGATGCAAAGGGCAAAGTTGGAGTGATGCAAAAAACAGACCAAAAGCCAAGAAATATAATGCTTTTAGCCTTTAAAAGCTGACGAGGAAAGGAAACAAATTCTCACTTAAACCCTTCAGAAAAAGTGCAGCTCTGCCAACACTTTGAGTTAGCATCCAAAACCCAGTTCGGAATTCTGAGCTCCAGAACTGTAAGATAATAAATTTGCGTGTGCGCATTTTAAAATATTTATTTACTCATTTGACTGCATCAGGTCTTAGTTGCATCATCTAGAATACTTCGTTGTGGTGCATGGCCTCTCTAGTTGTGGTGTGAGCTCAATAGTTACGTCACGCAGGCTTAGCTACTCAATGGTATGTGTGTGCTTAGTTACCTGACCAAGGATCGAACCTGCATCCCCTGCTTTGCAAGGAGGATTCTAAACCACTGCACCACCAGGGAAGTCCAAAATTTAAGCTCCTAAGTTTGTTGTAGTTTGTTACAGCAGCAATAGGGAGCTAATACAGTCATTGACTATTTCATTCAAAAAGAACAAAAGAGTAAAGTAGAAACAAGACCAGCCTTCCAGAGGAACCTACCTGTGCTCTGTCTGGGAAAACACCTGGAATGCAAGGTGTCTGGAGTTCGTCTGTGTGTATGCGGTTGTTTCTCCTCACTGACTGTCTCTAGACGGTTATGCCTTCATAGTTCTTGTTTGCACTTATGCCTTTCTGTCTCCTCTCTGTCGTCTTACAGTGTAGATGCTTCCCTCCTCTCATTTAATGTCTTCATTTGCTTGTGGGCTGAAAACCAAACAAATTGTGATTCACTTTAAAAACAAAAGAAAAGAGGCTTTGAATGAGAGCTCACAGAATCTATCAAAGGGCCATATGACTTTTAAAGGTTTTACTGTGGCATCTGTTTTGACCCTAGAGGTTCCATAGCTTGTCATCTTTGCTTAGAATAGTTTGATATTCTGGATAAGAATTCTCCAAATAAAAGAGAGTTAGCTCTGTATTATTAGATATAAATCTCACAAGTAATTTTATATCAATGAATAATTACTATGGTGCCATGTTACACAGAGGTTAAGAGGAAGTTAATTGGAAGCCTGCTTACCTTTGTGTTGCCTTGAAGCATCTTGAAGCAATCTGAACCTGTTTCTCCCACTATAAAATGGGCTTCATAGCACCTGCTCTCTCTTTTTCCTTACTTGATTCTTTCAACTGTCAGATGAAATACTTTATGAAAATGCTTTTTAGCTGCAAAAATATGATAGAATAATACTTGATAGCTAAAGTCCCAGTGAAATGTTTATTTATTTCAACCAGTGTTTTGATACATCAAGGTTTTCTTTATGCGATTTGGTAAAATTCATTCATCCATTCTTTCATCATTCTTTTATTTATATAATACTAGCTGAGCATGTTTATATTTTTATTTTGTAATCCCTAACTCAACTGCCTGCAGCTTTCATATTGACTGAAACTTAAAGAATTCAGAACATATATCCTTTCAGTGATCTTTGTCCTAGGGCAGCCAGACCTTGAGATTTACTGCCCTAAGTAAGTGGAAGAAAATGACATAAGAGGATTTCAGATCAAACGAAAAGGAGGGAAGCCTGCCTCTTCTGTGCCAGCAAAGTAGAGGAGAAGGACATCAGAGGTGAGTGATCAAGCAGTCATAAATATATACACAACTTCTCTTCATCAGCCAAACTAAGGGTCCTAGGTGTCAGAAAGATTGGGGGGTGGGGAGTCAGAAGCAGAGAGGTTTCACCCTGCTTTGGGACTGTGAGGGGACACATTCCCACAGAAGGAATCTCTCAGCTGCATGAGATGCCTGTGGCTGAGTAAGAGGTGTGGTGAGGCAGGTCTGGCAGGGAGGAGGTCTGAATTAAAACTCCCCAGTTTCTCTCCTACCACCCTGAAATCTCCTTGTTTCCCTTCATCCACTTGCCATCTGGAACAGGAGGTGGGGTACTTTCCTGGCAGTCCAGTAGTTAAGAATCCGCCTTCCAAAGTAGGGAGTGTGGGTTTGATCCCTGGTTGGGAAGCTAAGATCCCACATGCCTCGGGGTGAAAAAACCAAAAGATAAAACAGAAGCACTAGTGGAACACATTCAATACATGAAGGAAAAAATGGTCCACATAAAATAATGTTTTTTTAAAAAAAGGAAGTGGTAAGGAGGTCTGGAAGGTTGAGTGTTT
Organism: Capra hircus; assembly: GCF_001704415.2. NCBI lineage: Eukaryota > Metazoa > Chordata > Mammalia > Artiodactyla > Bovidae > Capra > Capra hircus. The sequence continues at coordinate 59,672,673 of NC_030811.1, forward strand.
CTCTAGCAGACCTGATCACCTCAGAGAGATTATTCAATCTCATGGAGACTGAGATTTTACTCACTGACACGCTTAAAGTGTAACCTCCATGCACATTATCCACAGGATGAAAGGGAGATTCTATCATTAGGAGAAAATAAGGAAGCAATATCTTAGTCACATAAGCTGGCATTGTGTACAATTTTTGACCCCAGTTAACCTGGCAATGATACCAAGAATGGAAGGGCTTGTCGTGGGGTGACCCAGCCCTTGCCCTGGAATAAGCTCTGTTAGTTCAGGCTTATGAGTGACCAAAGGCTGAAGGACGAAAGGCTGTAACTGGAGAGCCAGGGACCACTGAGCCAAAAGGTGGCTAACTCAGCTCAGGGAGCAGGGGAGCTCCACCAAGGCGGGGCCGTCTGATTACTGGAGGCGGGAAATGTGCTCACGTCTTACAGGAGTGAGGCTCGCGAGGCCATGACACTGGACTGCAGAAGCCTGGCACCTTCCTCAGCCATTTCTAGTTGTAAGTTACAGGAATCTGTGGGAACCAGTTTAAGCAAAGTCTACATTTCAATGGCTGGGTAATGCAGAAGCTCAGGGATACCAAGGGCAGAGATGCCGCAGGACTTAAGGAAGGCACAGGACCTGGGGACTATAAGAAATCCAGAATGGACGTCCTCCCTGTTTTTCTCTGAGCCTTCTCGTCACTCTTCCTTTCGGCTTGGACTGTCTTCCCCTACCCATATTTCAGCCGGGACAGCCACCAGGAGCACATGAGTTTATACGTTTCAGGGTCAAGTTTCTCTCTCTCCCAGTTGAAACTGTGACTCATTTGCCGCCACATCAACTCTGGCTGGGAGAATGGGTGATCAAGTGCAAAACCGCTCCCAAAGCAGTGTGGCTTGCAGGAGGGGAGTGGCAGTGGGCAGAAGAGAGCCTGTTACCCGCGGACTCAGGAAAGCAGAGTCAGCACCCTCCCAGCCATAAGTCAGGAAACACAGCTGTAGGCGCTGACATTTTCTCTCACTTTTTTTTTTTTGGTCACCTTAAAAAAAATGAAGTGGAACTGTCTATGAGAAAAACAAAATTAATTGTAGGGAAACAAACTAAATCAGAAAATTAGTTTAACATTGGAGTTTCACAACAGGTTGGTGTACTAGTTTCTCAGGGCTCCTTAATGAGTTTCAGGGAAAAATATCATGGTATAATTTTAATGTGATTTTGATTGCTTTATTCTCAGGTCAACCTGAGAAGTTTTTTATGATGCTAAATTATTCTTTTTTTTTTTTATAAGAAGCTTGCATAGATAAAAGTATAAGTACTGGGGTGTCTGGGAGTTTAGAGGAAGAAGATAGAGAAAATAAGTGTGAGGAGACAGTGAGAGGTGCCAGAAAGAGGGGCTTTCTCTCTACTCCATCATAGCCAGAGCTGGACATACTCCTGTGTTTGGTTTTTTAATTTATTCAATATTAGAGATCCATTCAAAATTCAAGATGAAAAATGTAAAATATTTTCTGTTATTTCTATGGATGTTTTAATTTTTCTGCCTTAACATTTTGAAGTATGTACACAGCAAAATGTGCAGATTAAACATGCAGTTCAGTTAGTTTTGACACATATATATGTGTATCATTTTATTTTTAAATGTATTTTCTTCATATGACCTGACTTAATCAACCCTCAAATAGCTTTAGCATAATAGTCAAGATTCATAAATCAAATGAATCTTTGTAATTTTGAATTTCATGAGGCTTATTGAAGCAGCTATGTGAATTACCGTTTTAATGCCATGCTCCCCACACCAAGCTCACAACCATGTTTGGCTCATAGAACGTGAATATTCTTCTAGTTTGAAGTAAATTGTTTGCTTTATTCATAAAATTAAGTTGCTCAAGTCTTTGCCTCTGGTAATAAATAACTCTTAGTTTGGCAATTTTGTTTGAGTTATTTTTAACCACACTTTATTATAAAGGTAAATCATTTTTATTGTTCAAAGGTGAAAAAAATGTAGAAAGGCTTCCCCCCACATTTCCTCACTAGTAAGTCTATTCTAGATATAACCAATATTTACAGCTTGGTATACATGCTCCCTGGCATTCTATGCATATTAATTTTTAAAGTAAAAAAGCTACTGTCATACATTTTTATAAACTGTTTTCCCTTTACATTTACCAATAAACATTTGTCTCATGTCAACAATTATACTTCTATACTTCCATTTTAAATAAATGCATATTAGAGCATGGAATTTGCTTAAAAAATAACCTATTGTTGAAACCTTGGAGCATTTCCATATATTTGCCATTAAAACCCACATGATGTTATACATCCCCAAAGTAAAAACATTTTCCAGTCCACTAATTATTTCCTTAGGATAAAATTAATTATATCACTGCAATTGCTTAGTCAATGTTATACACTTTTTTTTTTAAAGGCTGTTTTTCATATAGCAAGGTTTCCCATGAGAAATTCTTCGCCAATTTGGGCTTCATCATATGCATAGAATAGGTTTATATTCTCCCCTTATTTCACTAACAAAGGAAGAAAATATGTCATTCCTTTAATTTGTATTTCTTTTGTTACTATTTAGGTTGGGCCTTTCCCCTTATGTTTATTCTCTCTACATATATGTTTTCTCATTTTATTTTTAGAAATTTAAACAAATCTTCATTTGTATTTCTTTTTGGCTGTGCTGGGTCTTCATTGCTGTGCACAGGCTTTCTCTAGCTGTGGTGAGTGGGGACTACTCTCTAGTTGCAGTACAAGGCTTCTCACTGCAATGGACTCCCTTGTTTCAGAGCATGGACTTCAGTAGTTGCAGCTCTGGAGCTCTAGACCACGGGGTAGTTGTGGAATGCAGGTTTAGTTGCCCCGCAGCATGAGGGATCTTCTGGGACCAGGGATCGAAACTATGTCTCCTGCATTTTCAAGCAGATTGTTAACCACTGGCCCACCAAGAAAGTCCCTATATTTTTATTTTCAAAAATGCTCATTTATGTCTTCTTTGTCTTTTTGGATGGCTCATGTTTTTCTTATTGTTGCTGTTTAGTTGCCGCATTGTGTTTTTTGCAATCCCATGGACTGTAGCCCACCGGGCATCTTTGTTCATGGGATTTCCCAGGCAGGAATACTGGAGTGGGTTGCCATTTCCTTCTCCAGAGGATCTTCTCAACCTTCTCCAGGGATTGAACCCATGTCTCCTGCTATGGCAGGCGGATTCTTTATCATTGAGCCACCCAGGAAGCCACTGATCTGTAACAGGTATTTGTATATAATATATGGAAACCGTTGCACTTTCATATATGTTGCAGACACTGTTCCCTGCTTGTCATTTGCCTTCTGGTTATGTTTCCTGTTGCAGTTCTGGTGAAGAATTATAGGTCAGCCCTGCAGAGTCCTAAGCATGGAGTGCAGCAGGTCACCTAAGAGCTGGCCGCTCACGCAAAGGATCTTGGAGGTTCTACTGAAGAGGGGGGGATTTAAACATATCTAGGGAGTGAATTTTGCTGACTAGATGAGAGATGTGAGAGTGAGGGAATTCTGGCCCAAATAATGAGGCAGAGAGTGATGCCTTGAACTAGGTGAGGACCATCAGGTGGAAGCACGCATGGGAGGAAGATGATGAAGATTATTACATGGAGTTATCATCTTTGGATTGTCTGCAACACCCAGGTATAATGGACCTTCAGAGACCCACAGATGAGTTCAGTCTCTGGCACATAGTGGATTGCTCAGTGGGTCAGATCAGCCTGCATCTAGTAGGGTGTTCTCCTTGGTGCCTTTTGATCTCTCAGTTCTTGGTGCCAGCCCCTCCCAACTAGTTTCAATAATCTCAGTTCTGCTTCTTCAGAACCCACAGATCCCAAAGAGAATAAAGGTCACAAGTGACAATCCCTTTACTTCTGACTGAGGGCCAGGACTGTCCCTAGGAGCTTTGTTTCTTTTCTTTTTCTGCTCTGGGGTTTGTATGGCTTTCCCAACTAAGGTAAATATTTGCGTGGATCTGCATGGATTTCCTGGTAGAATTCAAAAAGTGGCTTTTACCCCTTTCTAATCTTCAGCAAGTTTTTTTGCTCAGGTGGAGCAACTCATTTGAACTGTCTTTCAGCCTTAAAAGAGTTAGATGGTCCCTAGAGAAGGTAGTGCTCTGATTAGCAATGGCGTGAAATGCTGCTACCACCCAGCAAGTGCAGGGAGCTGCAGAGCATCCCGTGGGTGCTCATGGGTGAGAGAAGCAGTGTACTAGCTCTGGGGCAACAAACGTAGGGGGTTGTTAAGTGAGTGGATGGAGGGGAGAGTATTAGAGGGAGGGATCTAAACAGAAAATCTTGCAGGACATTCAAAACAAAACTCACTTAATTCTGTAGTTTTCAAAATTCATTGCAATTATAAAGCTCACATTTGGACAAATTCTACGAGTCATTAATCATCTATTACTAGCTATACGGTATTTGCGATCACATTAGAGCTCCATGAGCAATTGAAACTTCCCCTTTGTGTGTAGAATGGCCTGACTATAAATCTTAGAAGAGTTGGTCCATCTAGAAAAATGGTATAGATGATGATATTTGGAAGCAGAAAGAGACACAGACAGAGAAAAAACACATGGATACCACAGAGAAAAGAGGGGGGGAAATTGGGCAATTGGGACTGACATATATACGCTGTTGACTACCATGTATAGAATAGATAACTAGTAAGAACCTACTCTACAGCACAAGGTGACCTGTGCCACCACTTTCCCCTCCTCCTCCTCCTCCCGCAGCAGCTTCCTGGTCTCCAGGTAGTCTGGGCAAGCCCTTCCGGGCAGCCTGTTCAACCCCCACGTCCGCAAGTATTCATGACCCCATGCGGGCTGCAGCCCTGGGTCTGGACACCAACAACGTCGGGGTGCCTGGAGCCCCGTTGGCTGTTGAGGTGGCAAGGACACTCACCAGTGATGGACTTTGCATATAAAAGCCAAGGAGTGGGTTGACTACATTCAGATCTGGGAGCTCAGGGATGTCGTCAGGCTCAGTGCCCCCCTCTACCTCTGGTTCTGCTTCCCTGGGGTGGCCTCCTCCTCAGGGGACCCCAGCACCATTAGGCTCCCTCCCTCCTTCCTCCAGCTCAGCTGCAGAAGAGAATTGTCTCCTAAGCAAGTTCCATGCAAAGAGCTTCCCTGGTGGCTCAGATGGTAAAGAATCTGCTTTGCAATGTGGGAGACACGGGTTTGATCTCTGGGTCATAAAGACCCTCTAGAAAAGGGAATGGCAACCCATTCCAGTATTCTTGCCTGGGAAGTCCCATGGACAAAGGAGCCTGGCAGGCTGCAGTCCATGGGCCCACAAAAAGTAGACATGACTAAGGGACTAACACACATTCAAATATCATGCTCTCCTTCAGCCACTCACAAAAGTATGCAAATTATGGGCAAGCAAGCTTCCTCTTAGGTGCTAGAGAGGATTTGGAGGTCAGAGGAAGCAACATGATCTACCTCATCCCTTTGATATTTCATGCTATTGCTTCTCTTTCATTTGCATTTAAAACATTATTGAGCACCTACTTCTGCCACGCCATGCCAGTCGTGGACATCTCAGAGATGAATAAAGCACGCTTTGTCTCAGAGAAGCCAATGGGCAGTAGGAGACCAGAGGCACATCAGAGTTTAGAATCCAGTGTCACTGTTGCTGTGCAGATGCATGAACAAAGTTCTATGGGATCACCAAAAAAAATGAAAGTAACTCTGTGTGTTGGGGCTTCACAGAGGTCTATGCAATGCAGACTTGTGCAGGTGAAAAGGATTTCAGCAAGAGAAAAGTGTGGAGGGAGAAGCTGTGAAAGAGGAGGGAGCTTTGTATGCAGATGTATGGAGGGTTCCTGAAGACAGTGGCTGGAGCAAGAGAGGGAAGAAGGGAGTGGAAATGTAGGAAGGCTGCAGCATCGGAAGAACTTGGGACCAAGCGTGTGCATTTTCTACTGAAGAAAGAAGTGTCGCCCCTTGGGTTATCTTAGGTTATCTGAGGTAGTTCTGAAAGACCTTGCGGAAGTGGTTATGGCATAGAGGTTACTTCCCATCCTTTAAACAAGACTGACAGTAGAAACTGAAAGGTTTTTTTCTATTAGCTTTTAATTCCATTTCATTATCAACATCAAATATTTATGCAGATTCTGTGGGAAAGTGAGTCCCACAGTCAGTGAGGGGTAGAAGATACAGAGGTTAATCAAAAGATGCAGTCCTTGAGTCTTTATGTTTGCAATTTAAATTAGAAATACATGAGAAGAATTAATAGTAGGACAGATATATGACATTTTTGTTAATCAAATGTTTGCTATAAGGTTTTGCTAGATTCTTTTATTTTGTTTCACCTTAGCACAGTGGCTTTCAAAAATTTTAAACCATGACCCAAAGAAATTCATTTTATACTGTGACTCCAGAACCCATAAGAAAATTTCATCAAGTACTATTGAGATGCACTCTGATGTTTTATATCCTCTTGTATTTTACTATTTTAAAAAAAATGCTGATCACTGACCCTCTAAATTGATTTCATGACCCACTGCTGAGTTATAACTTGCAGCTTGAAAATTCCTATCTTCTCATGTCTTCGAAGGGGTGATGAGCATGTAGGGAAGAGGAATGATACCACAGGTAGGGGGGAGAAAATGCGAGCATGTCTGTCATTAGTAAAGAGGTGACAGAAGCAATCACCACTCTAACTTTCTGTGCCTTAAGCGGGGAGTGAATGACCGAGGGGGCTTCACTAGGAAGAGGGCTTTATTCCTTCAAATTAGAAGACAATGTTTTGATATCTGGTACCAGCAAATTTGGAAAACTCAGCAGTGGCCACAGGACTGGAAAAGGTCAGTTTTCATTCCAATTCCAAAGAAAGGCAATGCCAAAGAATGCTCAAACTACTGCACAATTGCACTCACCTCACTTGCTAGTAAAGTAATGCTCAAAATTCTCCAAGACAGGCTTCAGCAATACGTGAACCGTGAACTCCCTGATGTTTAAGCTGGTTTTAGAAAAGGCAGAGGAACCAGAGATCAAATTGCCAACATCCACAGGATCATCAAAAAAGGAAGAGAGTTCCAAAAAAACATCTGTTTCTGCTTTATTGACTATGCCAAAGCCTTTGACTGTGTAGATCACAACAAACTGTGAAAAATTCTGAAAGAGATGGGCATACCAGACCACCTGACCTGCCTCTTGAGAAATCTGTATGCAGGTCAGGAAGCAACAGTTAGAACTGGACATGGAACAACAGACTGGTTCCAAATAGGAAAAGGAGTATGTCAAGGCTGTATATTGTCACCCTGCTTATTTAACTTCTATGCAGAGTACATCATGAGAAACGCTGGGCTGGAAGAAGCACAAGCTGGAATCAAGATTGCCGGGAGAAATATCAATCGCCTCAGATATGCAGATGACACCACCCTTATGGCAGAAAGTGAAGAGGAACTAAAAAGCCTCTTGATGAAAGTGAAAGAGGAGAGTGAAAAAGTTGGCTTAAAGCTCAACATTCAGAAAACGAAGATTATGGCATCCGGTCCTATCACTTCATGGGAAATAGATGGGGAAACAGTGGAAACAGTGTCAGACTTTATTTTTCTGGGCTCCAAAATCACTGCAGATGGTGACTGCAGCCATGAAATAAAAAGATGCTTACTCCTTGGAAGAAAAGTTATGACCAACCTAGATAGCATATTCAAAAGCAGAGACATTACTTTGCTGACTAAGGTCTGTCTAGTCAAGGCTATGGTTTTTCCTGTGGTCATGTATGGATGTGAGAGTTGGACTGTGAAGAAGGTTGAGTGCCGAAGAATTGGTGCCTTTGAACTTGTGGTGTTGGAGAAGACTCTTGAGAGTCCCTTGGACTGCAAGGAGATCCAACCAGTCCATTCTGAAGGAGATCAACCCTGGGATTTCTTTGGAAGGAATGATGTTAAAGCTGAAACTCCAGTACTTTGGCCACCTCATGCGAAGAGTTGACTGATTGGAAAAGACTCTGATGCTGGGAGGGATTGGGGGCAGGAGGAGAAGGGGATGATCGAGGATAAGATGGCTGGATGGCATCACTGACTCGATGGATGTGAGTCTGAGTGAACTCTGGGAGATGGTGATGGACAGGGAGGCCTGGGGTGCTGCGGTTCATGGGGTCGCAAAGAGTCGAACACGACTGAGCGACTGAACTGAACTGAACTGAAACGTATAGAGTAGTGTGGATAAAACTATGCAGTGCGAAGTATTCTGAGGGAATCATGGACATTCTTTAAAAAATCGGATGAGTGATGAAATAAGTTTGAGGAATGTTAAAATTTATATACCCAATTTGGATAGCTTATTTATCCATTTTTATCCAATGGATATTTATCCATTAAATATCCTTCCATATTTATAAGCATATTTCAAGAGCTGAAAATACTTCTGGTAACAAAATAAATTTTATCCTTTTTTAAAAATCCGAGAGTTGCTCTTCCTAGGCCTACTAGTGTCAGTGGCAGCAACAGGTGTTGGCCACATCTGCCAGGTGCAGGCCATGTTCATTTCCAGCGAGAAGATCATGAAGCCCAACGTAGAGAAGTTGGAGGAGTCTGAATCAGGCATCTCCCAGGCCCTCTTGGAACTGGAGATGAACTCAGACCTCAAGGCCCAGCTGCGGGAGCCGAACATAACGGCTGCCAAGGAAACTGAAGTTGGTGGTGGCTGGAAAACTATCATCATCTTTGTTCCCGTTCAGCAATTGAAATCTTTCCTGAAAATCCAGGTGTGGCTGGTGCACAAGTTGGAGAAGTTCAGAGGGAAGCACATCATCTTCATCACTCAGAGGAGAATTCTGTCTAATCCAACTCAAAAAAGTTGTACAAAAAATAAGCAAAAGCATCCCAGGAGCTGCACTCTGACTGCCATGCATGACACCATCCTGGAGAACTTGGTTTTCCCAAGTGAGATTGTGGGTAAGAGAATCCCCATAAAACTGGGCGGCAGCTGACTCATAATGGTCCATTTGGATAAAGCACAGCAGAACAACGTGGAACACAAGGTTGAAACATTTTCTCGTCTCTATAAGAAGCTCATGGGCAAGGATGTTAATTCTGAATTCCCAGAGTTTCAGTTGTAAACAAAAATGATTAAATAAAATATTATTCACAATAAAAACCCAAGATTTAATTGATTAAAGAATCATTTGTGTTCTGTCACGTTATCATCTTGCAGACCATTTGGGAAATGCAGATATAAACGGGCATCATTGCAGAAGACAAAGCTGACAGTGCAGAGTCAAATGGGAGACTATTTGCATCCACTGTGGTCTTTTTACTAATAAAGAGACTAAGCCAGGAAAATGTCTTCTGTAAAGAGCCAGGTAGTCAAGATTGTAGGCTTTGGGAATTCCCTGGTGGTCCAGTGGTAAGGACTTGGTGCTTTCACTGCCACAGGCCCTGATTCAGTCTCGGATCAGGGAACTAAGATCCCACAAGTAAGTAAGTAAATAAGAATATTGTAGGCTTTATTTTTTGTTGCAATTACTCAGGTCTGCCATTCTACTGTGTAAGCAGCCATAGACAATACATAAGGGAGTGAGTAGGCTGTGTTTCTGTTCAACTTTATTTATGGACATTGAAATTTAAATTTCATATGATTTTCCTATGTCAAGAAATCTTACTCTTCTTATGTTTTTCCTAAGCATTAAAAAAATGTAAACACCATTCTTAGTTTGCGGGTTATGCAAAAACAGACAGTGTGCTATGTGTGGGTCATAGTTTGCCAGTCACTGGTCTAAATCTTTAGGTTTTGCTTCTTTACAACTCAAAGGAGAGACTAAGAGTCCAAGTGAGGACCGGGGGAGGCCAAGAGGCTGGAATTTGGGGGAGTCCACTCTAAGAAAAGTTGGTTGGAGGACATTTGAGGAGCTAATTTCTGGGTTACAACTGTGTTATAACCCTCAGGAAGAGGGAGAATATTATTAGAAGTCAGTTGTATTAGTTATGGTAACACTGGCTGCTTAAACAACCCCTAAAGATAATTAAAGTTTATTTCTCACTTTCCAATATAGATGTTTCTGATGATCTGCAGTGGTTTTCCTTCAAGTGTTTATTAAAAGACCTAGGTTGCTTCCTTGTGGCCTCATCCTCTTTATCCCTCAGTTCTCCATGCACTGTGTTGCTTCGCATTAGTCTATAGATGGGAAAGAGCTTGGAGGATCTTATGTGAGAGGTTCTTATGGATCAGGCTTAGAACTGGCACACCTCACTTCTGCTCACATAGCATTGGCCAGAACCCAGTCACATGGCTACAACTGACAGCAAGGGAGTCTGGGAAATATAGTCTTAACCTGTGTGGCCAGGAAGAAGAGGAAATGGATTTGATGCACACTAGTTAATAAAGATGGAGAAGGCAATGGCACCCCATTCCAGTACTCTTGCCTGGAAAATCCCATGGACAGAGGAGGCTGGTGGGCTGCAGTCCATGGGGTCGCTAAGAGTCAGACACGACTGAGCGACTTCACTTTCACTTTTCACTTTCAAGCATTGGAGAAGGAAATGGCAACCCACTCCAGTGTTCTTGCCTGGAGAATCCCAGGGACGGGGGAGCCTGGTAGGCTGCCGTCTCTGGGGTCGCACAGAGTTGGACACGACTGAAGTGACTTAGCAGTTAATAAAGAAGTACGGAAGGCATTCCAATAGAGGGGGCAGCATAAATAAAGGCACAGAGAGGGGAAAGACTGAGGCAAAACAGGGAACTACCTGCCATTTGGGGTCGCCAGGAGTGTTTGTGGAAAGGAGACGTTAGAGATGGGATGTCTGTGGTATAGTGCTCAACACTACCCACATGCCCCCACCCCCAAACCCCACCTTGCATGGGGTAGAAATGGTTATGTATTTAATGTGAAGACTGAAATGAGTATTTGTGCAAGATGTGGGGGGTGGGGGCTGCTCTCTCATTTTCTCTTCCCCCTTGAAAACAAAGATCAGTGATCTCAGAGTGGGTGCAGGGAAGAAGAGGTCAGGAGCAAGGCTTGTGTTTGCTTAGGTTCCAAGCCACTGGGCTCTGCATGGTCACGTGCTTCCTGACAATCTAGTGTCTCAGTCCATCAGACAGAGACTGGGAGCCCATGTTCCAGGTGTGAAGAGTCAGCATTTGGTTGGCATATTCTTTGCCTTCTATCCCAACAAGAGCTTCTGATGCACCAGTAGATGACTGGACACAGAAAACAGCGGCAGGATCAGGTTTTAACATGACTACCAGCAGGCACACCCACCTTGTGCTAAAATCTTTCTCAGGTTCCTGCTGTGCTGTTTTATTTCCTCTTTTTTCAAATGCTTCGAGGAAAAGTCCAGAGCCTTCCAGGGAAGCTGTGACATCCTCCTGGGAACAAGCTCCAAATTCAGTGTGAGAGGTATTAAAGGGTGAAGGAACCTGCCATCTGCATTAACTTCCAAGTCTAGCCAAGAAAATTGTTTCTGTCTGCCCGGGCTTGACAAATCAATCAATCTATCACTCTGTTTCCCGAGTTTCCTGAGAGCAAGCTCTCAGCTTTTCTGTACAAATACATCCCAGTACTGAGCTCGAGTAATAGGCAGGAGGTTATCAGCAATCATATGAGAAGAGAACATTTCTCTACCACCATAAACAGCACTAAGTTGCTGTTATCAGCACAACTTACAGGGAGGAAACTGCCCTTATCCACTAAGCATCCTTCCTTTAGTGATGCTGTCCCTGTTGCTCCTCACAGGCTGCACGGTTACATCACTAAAAGTCACTGGTTGATGCCACCATCTCCCTTTGAGACCCTTTTCTCTCTCCTTGCATTCCCTTCAGTGATGTTTATGCACCTTTTTCTCAGTCTCCTCTCCTGCCTCCATTAAGTCACAACAGAAACATCCCAGAGCCACTTGAGCTCGTCCATGCAATGATGGACAGGCTTGGCTATATAATTTGCAGGTCCCTGTGCAAAATGAAAATGTGGGTGCCTTGTTGAAAAAGCAGGAAAAAAAGAACCATATGTTGATTTGGTCATGCCATGAGTAACGGGAGAGGTTTTGTCCTCCTGTTTTAGTTTGCTAGGGCTACTATAACAAGATGCCACAGAGTGGTGCCTTAAATATCAGAAATGTATTTTCTCACCATTTTGGTGGCTTGAAGTCCAACATCAAGCTGCTGAAAGGTTTGGTTTCCCTTGAGGCCTCTCTGCTTAACCTAGAAATGGCCACCTTCTTTCTAATCCCTCACATGGCCTCTTGTCTGAGTCTGTTCCTCTTCTTATAAGAACACCACTCCTGTTGGATTAGGGAGCCATCCTAGGACCTCACTTAAACTTAATTACACTTCTTAAGGGCTTCCTTGGCGGCTCATATAGTAAAGAATCGTCTGCAATGAGGGAAACCCAGGTTCGATCCCTGGGTTGGGAAGATTCCCCTGGAGAAGGGAATAGCAACACACTCCAGTATTCTTGACTGGAAAGTCTCATGGACAGGGTCCATGGGCATCGCAAAGAGCATGACTGAGCGACTAACACACATACACGCATGCACGCGCGCACACACACACACACACACACACACATACACACACTTCTTTAAAGGCCCTGTCTCTAATTACAGTCAAATGCTGATACACTGGGGGACAGGGCTTTACCATACGAATTTTGGGAGGACACTGTTTGGTCCATAACACTCCCCAAAGTAAAATGTGATGTTGTCCCCAGATGAAGGGAAAGAAGCAAGAGCAACAGAGGGATTCAGTCTTGCTCATCTGTATCCTCATTGTAGCACAAATGTGTTTACCCAGCCCCAACTTTCTTTTCATACTGGTACAATTTTGTTTTTTAATGGTATAAATGTATTAGGGTCAAGGGAGGAGATTTAAGAGCCTGAAGGAGCGCCAGTTAATTCTCAGTTAATCTCAGCCCCATTAACCCCCTGCTGCTACTGCTGCCAAGTTGCTTCAGTGGTGTCTGACTCTGGACGACCCCATAGATGGCAGCCCACCAGGCTCCTCTGTCCACGGAATTCTCTAGGCAAGAATACTGGAGTGGGTTGCCATTTCCTCCTTCCATTCACCCCCATGTCTGCTGTAATAGAATAGGCTGAAAGAAGAGAAATAGATTCTGAGTAAGATGGGGGAGACTCAGGTTTATTAACTGGACCACGAGGGCCCATTTCAAGTGTTGGTCACTTTTTTTCCTTAATCTTTAAGGTAAACTATATGCTGATACTTCTGTGAGATTTACTAGAATAACAGTCAAACAAATTCTTCACTTTTCTTGACATAAATTAAATCTTCCCTGGTGCCTCCCTGTTTTCTTTCTTCTTTCCATACCTCAAATTTGTCCCAAATCCTCTCTTTAAGATCTATGGAAGATTAGAGATTTATCACTATATATCAGCTCTTAGGTTTGCCTTCTTCTCTGCCTAGTGCTTTCTCATTATCTGCAACTCATTATTACGTGTATTCAGCAACATATATTTATTGAACACCTACTTTGTACCAGCAATTGTTCTGGGTAATTTGGAAGCATCAGGGAGCAAAACCAGATGAAGATGTATATGCTAGGAGGGCTTACTTTCTACTAGAGAGGTAGAGAATGCTCCATAAGTGTAATAAATGGATAGATCACATATTGTAGGTGCTGACAATGCCATGGGAAGTGAAAAGATAGAGTAAGATAAGCAGAATGGGGAGTTCCAGGGCTTGGGGACATATTGATATATTAGAGTACTCAGAGTGGGTCACCTGCTGAAGATGATGTGCTGGACAGTCTTCATTAGCCCTTCCAGATCTACTCTTCAATTTTCATCCTGCTCTGTGCCCAGGGAGGATGATCTGTATGGGCTGTACTGATGGGCCTCTCTCTGTGTGACTTCTCATTGAGTTGGGCCAATGGATGACACAGGCAAGGCATTAGATAACAGGAGTGCATTGAAGTCAAGGTTTTTATTCCCCTGGCCACTGCATTTCTAGGCTACAGATTGGCAGCAGCTATAATCCTTACTGAAGTTTAAGCTCTTTCCAGGTTGCCTCTCTTGAGTTCCAAGGGGTGCCCCCATTGTTGCTAACCCCATGGTGCCTCCTCTATTCCTTATTGGTTTCTATTAAATCTGTCCACATCTTTGTAAAATGTCCCTTTATTGCACTCTCCCACTATCCCCATTTGAATGTACTACTTGTTTCCTGACAGAATCTTGACTTTTATAATAATTAGTAGTGAGAGAAGTGGCCCTGGGACACAGCCTCTTAAAATGAGATTTTGTGATTGAGTTGCCTATATCTGAGAAGTATAGAGAAAATCTCCATGATGGGAGGAGAGGGAAAGGGATGAGACACTGATCATCCTTGGCATGCACAACTGTCTCCTCTTAACCAATTCTCATACTCTAGTTATTTTTCCATTCCTAAAAGTACAGTGAGAACTAATGTACTCAACTGGCAGAATACACACATTAGCTCCCTATGGTGTGAAATGAAGATTACATTGATAGGAAGAGCCAAGTAGAAGCCCCCAAATAATCACCTTAATGCAATGTGATATCCCTGGAGGAACTGCAGAGATTAATGCCATCATCAGAGACTTAGAAGGTGCAGGGTGATTAATTCTACCATATTTCCATTTAACTAGTCTGTTTGGCAGGTGCACAAACCAGATGGGTCTTAGAGAATAATTGTAGATTGTCCCAGACTAAATCAGGTGGTTATGGAAATCGCAGTTGAGATTTTGGATGTGGTATGATTACTGGAGCAAATTAATAATTACTCCTAGCACCTGGTTTTTAGCTACCAACATGAAAATGCTCTTGATGGATAGTGGGAAAGGTAGCTGTCAGTCATTCTCCTTCCTCGGCTACATTAATACTTCTTCAATGAGCCCATGTAGACCATGGCGGCAGAGACTAAGATGGAGGTTTCACATGGACTTCTCATTCCCAAGGTTGACTTGGTGACAGTCAATATGGACTGCCCAACTTTTCAAGTGCAGAGGCAACTGAGTCTTAATAAAACACCATTCCCTGAAGTAAGCAACGATTTGTCCTCTCAGGAATAAATATATATCCCAAACACACATTTGCCTTCCTTTCTCAGAACTCTTCTGCTGGCATTCCCACTCATGGGTCTACAAATGCCTTATCCATTGACATAGTTTCTCACAAAATGTTGTATCCATCTAACGCACTTATTTGGTGGTGAAGGAGGTGTGGCAAAGGGCTCTTACTCCTGTTACCCCAAAGCAGATGACTTGATAGATTGCTGGAATGGTCTGATGAAGAAAGTTCCTTACAAGAAGGTACCATCTTCTTCAGTGTGCATGGACCTACGAACCAAGAGAAATGAGAGTGGTTTGAGTAAAGTCTGATGTTATCACTATCTTGATATCTGTATTCTATGAAGGGATGTTCTGTCAGAAAAGAGAGTTCTAGTTCAATTAAATCAGGAGCTGAGCCTATTCCCCAGCCATTTTTAGGCTCCTCTTATCAGTGAACTAACAAAGAAGGTGTGGAATGCACAGTACTGGCTGGGGAAGTTGATACAGGGATATTGTGAAACTAATTTCTGCAAAGACTAGAATAAATTCACAACCAACTGAAATAAATGTTTAAGCAAACTAAAGCCACAAAGTATCACAAAAGGAAATGGTTTACGTAAAATATATTAACAAGGACTTTTTCTTTAGAGAAGCAGAAGGTACGGTCTTATGTAAAATATATTAACAAGGACTTTTTCTTTAGAGAAGCAGAAGGTATGATCTTATGTAAAATATATTAACAAAGACTTCTTCTTTAGAGAAGCAGAAGGTACGGTCCCCAGAGTCAGTAGGTAATTACACTATTCTTTTTCTCCAAGAGAAGCATCTGCCAAGATTTTCTCACATCCTGGCATATATTCCTTTGAAATATGCAAGGTTTCCACAGCCATCTTTGTAATTTGTTCTTCATATTCAACATAATCTTTATTCATAGCTACATCAGAGTTTGATGATTGGACCATAAAGTAAACATCATGCCAGAAACATAAAGGCTTTAGCCAAGAGAAGAAATTGCCCAAAA
Source organism: Capra hircus (assembly GCF_001704415.2). NCBI lineage: Eukaryota > Metazoa > Chordata > Mammalia > Artiodactyla > Bovidae > Capra > Capra hircus. Next base: position 59,688,678 of record NC_030811.1, read on the forward strand.
TTCTTGTTTGGGGAAGAAGGCTTTTTTTTTTTTTTTTTTTTCAATCGGCATCAGTCTTCTGCTGCTCTTTGCTGCACAGGATGCTTTAGGCACCATGATTCTGCAGAAAACCCTGCACTGACTTGACATCAGCAGGAATAATCACTAAATCCCTTGGCCTGCTGGGTACTGGTCTGCCAGACATGGTGTGACTGAGACTCAGTGGTGTCAAGGTCATGACTCAGGAGTGGTAAGGCAGTATCAGTGAGACACAACATTGTCTGGAGGCTGGGTTATTGTCCATCATTGGAGACAGACAGCTTGGCAAGAGACTGATTTGGCTTTTCTTTGGCTGAGTGTACACAGTCTCATCCAGGGAATCTACAAAGCTGCAATAGGAACCAAGGGCAAAGGAAACTTGTGATTATAGCAGCTAGACTAGACCCAGGGCTATCGTGGTTTCAGTAGTCACCTAAGTGCTATTGCCAGCTTTTAAGACAGAGCTACCTGCCCAGCCCTGCCCTGCTTGGCCAGATCCTACAGATTTAAATGGTCTTTGATCACTGTGCCCTTGCTGTTCATGTCTTCTCCAAAAGCACTATTGCCAGTTAGTTGGGGTTTGAGTTAAGAGCAAAAATCCTAACTCTGACATCTACCAGCTGTTGTTCCTAAGGCCAATTGCATAGAATTTCCCAAAATCTCAGATTCTCATAAGAAAAATGGGAATCATAATATCTACTTCACAAGGATGTTGTAAGAATTAAATGGGATCATGTTTGTAAAGCATCTTCAATAGCATCCATATCGAGGCTCAAAAAATGATAGTGGTGCCAATCAGTATCATCATGGAAACGGTTTCTCCAGAGTCCAGAAGAGCAGAAGATTCAAATGGCCCTGGGGATGGTCTTCATTTCAATGAATCTTTCATGAATTAGGTTGGGCAAGAGTTACACTAATAGGACTCCAAGATGGTGAAAATGAGAGATACGTATTTGAGTCACTGGCATTGAACATAGTCAAGACTGAGGACTGAAGACTGCCTGTATGAGAAAAGGAAGAGATACAATACATAGCATGAATTATCTTAGGAAAATGACCAAAGTTAAAAGAACCAGAGGAATCAGAAAAGCTGGGAAAGAGAGAGAGACTGGGGAGACAGCCTAAATGATATTTCCAAAGCCAAAGGAGAAGTGATGAGAAATCATCATTAAAGGAGAAATCATCATTAAAGAGGTGATGACTAGTAGAGGGGTCATGCCAAATGAGGACTGAGAAAGCTGTTGAATTAGACAGGAAGTGGCACATTTATCAGTCAGGGTTCAATAAGAGAGGCAAAAGTGGTAGGATACATATGTTGTTTATAAATTATCTCTCACTTATAGATGTTAATATGAATGGGTTATTTATTGATTATGTCAGTGATCAATATATTATTGAGAATAAATATTAATGTTTATGATTATATGACATTGTTATAATAATATGTTAATTCTCACTAATATATTTCAGCATTTATTATATGGAATTGGATTATACAATTGTGCTGATTGGCTCAGCTAATCCAAAGTCTATAGGGCAGGCAGTCCGGCAGAAAAGACCTCCAGCAGGCTGACACACTGTGGGGCCAAGCTGAAACTTGCTCACAGTCAGAGAGTTGGGAAAAAAGATCCAATGGGAAAAGAGAGCAATTGCAGGGCCAACTGCTGTTTGCAACTCTAGCTCAGGAAAGGCCTACGTCCTCTTTCAGAGGTCTTACAACTGATTAACTCAGTCCAACCCATGATAATCTCCCTTTTGATGAATTTAAAGTCAATTGATGAGGCAGCTTACATCTGTAGAATCCCTTCACCATAGCATCGAGATTCATGCTTGTTTGCTGAGGTGACTGGGACAACATGGGAAAACAGCTACTTCCTCTCTCAGTCCTCCAGTTTGCATGAAGCAGTGTCTTTTGCAGCCTGCACTGATGGGAAATACCAGAAGGAGACTTCTCTGGCGATTCAGCCTAGACTAGTTGACACATGTCACAAGGCATTGTGTGGTGGCTGTGTGGTGGGGGTGCAAAGACAGTGTTTCTAAGAACTTTGGGGAGAAAATGGGAGATATTCACAACAAAAGAGAGAAAAGAGCCTGAAGAAATACGTGCAAGGGAAGATTTCAATGCAGAGCAAGGGAATGAAACTGTGGTTGGAGAGGATAAGTAGGAATAAGACTTCAGTACTGTCAAAGGAAGATCTCAGTGCTGGGGAGGGCAATCCACCACGGACCATGGGCCTCCCTACACATTCCTGGTGGGTATACCCAAAGTGAAAGGCCCTGTCGGCTCTTTATCTAAGCTGCTTCTCAGAGTAGTGTTTGCTGTAGGCAGTTTTGAAGGATGAGGTAACATCCCCTCTAGACGAAGAACAAGTTTGCTTCCACTTGTCCCTCTCCCATAACGCAACCCATGGCACATGTGGGCACCTACCATGAACTTTCTTTGCCACCCTGTGGGACTTGGTGGGGAGAATATCAGTGTTGAGAACCAACCAACACAAACCAATGTAAACCTCTGGCTACCTCTTCCACCATGAGCAATATAGTTCTTGGTCTCCAACTGGGAATCTTGTATCCTCTGCCAGCATCCATAGACTTGTAGCAGTCTAAATTATTTACTTGCAAGTAAAGTCCCAGACTTTTTACAATTCTTGACAAGCAGAGGAGGAGACAAATATTCCTATTTATAACTGAAAGCACTAATTAGTCTTTAAATCTGACAGGAAACCATTCACAATTAACTTTTAAAATTTTAAATAAATGAATTCTTTGATTCTTTAAAATATTAATTGATTGGTTCTTCTAATCTGGAATGAAAACTATGCATATCCTTATCTAAACCCCAAAGTCTACCTTCAAATGTATTATCAATGTATAATCTAGTGATTTGGTTGTAGAATCATAAGACTTGAGCTTGAATGTAAGCTTTGAGCCTATTTTCCTCAAATATGTAACTGAGACAATAATACCTGACTCTTGCTGTGTAGCTTCATGGGTCAAGTGAGGGCTTGTCAGTACGCAGGTAAGATATTGTGGGCAACTCACAAAATAAAATGGTTTTGTGAGTGAAAATGGTTCTCTCTTCTCTCTTGCAGCTCTTAACTTACACACAGCCTTAGAATTATTTTCTAGTTTTTGCACAGAGTTTTCATATGTTTCTACTTAATCAGTGACCTTCAATATTGTCAGCTCTTTTGATAGTTCATAGAAGAGCCAACCATTTACTGAGTTTCCTAGTCCTCTCTCAAGAGTTCAGCTACTTTGGGCTTAACATTACCTTTTTAGTCTCAGTTTCAATCCATAGTTTTTTAAATGTGCTGCTTTCTGTGTAATAAATGCCATTTGCAAGCACTTAACATTTACAAAGAACACTCACATTTATCATCTCAGGTGAGCGTCCCTTAGTGCATCATGTTTTATATGACAGCGAGATCACAGTCGTCCACTCTGCAGATCATTAAATGGAAATGCTATGCTGTCACCCAAGATCACAGCTTACCAAGGTCATTGGCAAGTGGCAGAGTTGGAACATAAACCCTGGTGCTCTAACTCTGAGTCTGGTTCTCTTCTCACTTTGTCTTACTGTTTGTCGTATCCACTCTTTTCTCCTCTTTTTCCTGTTTTGCCTACCTTTGGGCTGGATTTTCTGAGGTCTCTTTTTGACAACATTTCTTTGCCATGACTCTGTATTAGCCAGGGCTCCTTCCATTTCAGGTGACAGAAAACCTACTTGAAAAAGATTGATTGATGTACAGGGAAGAATGGGGAGTAAGTGAGACAGGCAGTGCAGGGTCTGAGGGCTCACAAATATCATTAGAGGTTTTTTCTCCTTCCTGTTTCTCATCCTGCCTCTTTCTGGTCTTTGGCCTCATCCACTTCCTGCAGATGTTTCCTTTTTGTGGTAGAAAGTATGGCAGGCAACAGCATCTTTGTGTGTCGCCACCACGCACTACTCAAGAGTAAAGAGAGAGTTGAGCTCTCCACCTGTCTGTATGAGATTAGCTCCATTAAAGTCATGTGCTTATTCATGGGACCAATCACTGGCCAGGCAGTGGGGTATTGTGATTGGTCAGGTCAGCATCACGTGTCTATTCAACCAACCAGAAGCTGAGGTTTTGTGTCTGGCAGCTCATTGGAGTCAGTTGAATAGAACAGGAGAAGCACCGCTAACAGAGAAAAAGTAGGGAAGGGGCTGTTCAAGAGCAAAGCAAAACAAAAACAAAAAAACCACAGATGTCAAACAAACCTTACATTTCAGATTGTCATAGATAATTCAAATGTCAAAAATTATAAAAACTGATATATATTTTCTTTGAATTTTCACTTGAGGTTTTAGTCTTTGCAACAAAGATTATCCACTAAATTTCATGTGATTTAATACCAGTGTAAGCCTTTCATAAAAATAAAACTCTGGAGAAAATACATTTGTCAGACCACACATCCAGATTTAGAGCTCAGTACACGTGGTCTTGGTGAGTAAGGACAGTAGGGTCTGCAGCAGGGTGTGTCTGTCATCCCTCCACCTGCCCACCTACGGGACTCCATTTCTTGGCAGGGAAGCCAGCCTGCTTGAGCACTCGTTGAATATATATTTAATGGTGTGACATTTACACGATGCCAAGGGGACTTTGAAATGACTAAATTTAAAATAGATCTTAATACCTAAAGCAAGAGAGAGAAAGCAGAAGGAAATGAAGTACATTCTGTGCGTTTAAAAGACAGTTTACAACAGAGCTAAACCAAATATGCCTGAAGATTTCTGAGACAGATGTTTATTGTTTTGTCTTTTTTTCCTCTGTCTCTTCCTTCCTCTCCAGTCACAACTACTAGGCAAATCAGTGAACAATAATAACAATGATGATATTATTAATAGTGATTACTACTGTTTACAGAGTGCTTACCATGTGCCAAGCACTCTGCCAAAATCTTTTGGTATGATATCTAATTCAGTCCTCAAAATCACAGAAAGAATGTTATCCCTACTTTACAAGAGGAAACCAAGGTATAGGTAGATTAAATATTTTGCCCAAGTTCATTCAGCTGATAATACTACTTCTATTAGTTTCCAATTTCTTCTGCAATAGATTACCACAACTTCAGTGGCCTGAAACAACACATATACTGCCTGAGGAGAAGGCATTCAGCTAGTTAGAGAAAAGCCTAAGATAAAGCAGTAAAAGACCTCACAATTGTTGTTGTTGTTGTTGTTTAGTCACTAAGTCATGTTCAACTCTGTACAACCCCAAGGAGTGTAGCCCGCCAGGCTCCTCTGTCCATGGGATTTCTCAGGTAAGAATTCTGGAGTGTGTTGCCATTTCCTTCTCCAGGGGATCTTCCTGACTCAGGGCGTCAAACCCCCATCTCTTGAACTGGCAAGCATTGGCAGGCAGGTTCTTTATTGCTAAGCCACCAGGGCATCCCCCACAATACAACACCCCAAATAATATGGATTTTTATATCCTTCTCACACGGCTGTCTTGCTGGCCTAGGTTGATGGGCAGCTTTGCTATATGGGAACCATCTCATCACTTTGCCTTTGCACGGTTGAAGATGGGTCACAGGCATGTCTGGTTCTAGCTTAAGGAGACAGAAAGCAAGGATGTCTGGGGCAAGCAATTTTCTTTTAAACAAGTAAGACCCAAACTTCACCCCATGGCTACACTTATCCTCATGGGAAATGTAGTTGTTAGCTGGAGAGTGCCAGGAATCAAGAGGAGATTGGTTATGGGAGACGACAAACCATCTGCTGCAGCAGGAAAGGAAGACAGGGCTAGGCTAGGAGGACATTGATGGCCATGTGAAAGCACTTAAACTTTACCCCGAAACCAGTGGGGTATCATTAGCAGCAGTCCCCAGACTTTTTGACACCAGGGACCAGTTTTGTAGAAGACAATTTTTCCATGGAAATGGAGGAGGCTGGTTTTGGAATGATTCGAGTGTATTACATTTATTGTGCACTTTATTTCTATTATTATTACATCAGCTCCACCTCAGATATCAGGCATTAGATTCTGGAGGTTGGGTATCCCTGCATTAATGAATGACAGATTTAATCTCAAAAATGCAAATTCCTGCACAAGCGAGGACAGTAAACTGAACAAAGACAAGAGAAGGATATAGGAATTCCATTCAGGATGTATTTAGCAGTTACCTAGGGAAGAAATGATAAGGAAAGAAAATAAGAGATGGAATTGAGAGCTATTTGGGGGAATCGACTAGGCTTGGTGATTGCCTTACTGTGAAAATTGGGTGAGAACAGAGGATTAAAGACAATTCTAAAATTTCTGTCTGAGTGAATGGATGTGGCGTTCACCCAGATATATAACTAAATGGAGAAATAAATTTGGGAAGAAAAGAAATAAAATGAGGCAGTTAGATTTGTGTTTTGAAACTCTAGAGAATGATTTGCCCTGAAAATATTGATGTTACTGTGCTCAGTGTATGAGTAGTCATCCAAATCATGGGAGTGGACAAGACTTCTCAAGGAGAGAAGGTTAAGTAGGCAAAGACCCAGAGATGGAACTTTGCAGAACAGATATAGTTAAGGAGGCAACATGGAGGAAAAGCACTCTAGTAGGAAAACTGAGAATGTGCTTCAAGAATAGCAGCAGGAAAACCTGGAGACAGCAGTTTGTGGAAGCAAATATATGAGAGCTTAAAAACTGAAGATGTGTTAAATTGTTTAATTCTGCAAAGAAGTCAAACAAAATAAGGGCTGAAGATGCATCAGGTGGATTTGGCATTGGGAGGTCATTGATCAGTTTGGTGAGAAGGTGTTCAGTGAAATGTCAACACAGAAGAGGGTGGAGAATTGGGGATACAAATATAGATGATTCTCCAAGACATTTGGCTTTGAATGGATGAAGACATATAGGGCGGGAGCCTTTTTTTTTTTTTTTTTAATATGGAAGATTCAGGAGCGGGAAAAATTGAAGATAAATATGACCAAAGAGTAATTAATTAATCAAAATGATTAGAAGGACAGAGAGAAATCAAAATGGAAGAAATCAATTCAGCAAGAAAAGACAGACCCAGAGCAATAAACCAATCCATCTTCCCGTTCAATTGAGACTGCAGTCCATTGGGTCGCTAAGAGTCGGACACGACTGAGCGACTTCACTTTCACTTTTCACTTTCATGCCTTGGAGAAGGAAATGGCAACCCACCCCAGTGTTCTTGCCTGGAGAATCTCAGGAACAAGGGAGCCTGATGGGCTGCTGTCTATGGGGTCGCACAGAGTTGGACACTACTGAAGCGACTTAGCAGCAGCAGCAGAGAAAATGTTAGAGTGGCAATCAACTCTCAGTATAAAGGTAGAAAATAGTAAACCGAGAATGGTAAGATCTCATCCATGATCTAAGGATTTATTTCTGGTTTTGAAGGTTAGGACTAGTTGCTAGACATAAACCAAAACTTGTATAATTAGGGAGTCTTCATGGACTAGTTAATTTAACCACAAGGCAAGGTTACAATATGAGTTGAGTCTAAGTGTTACTCTGAGATGTAATTCCCTGCAGGAACAGAATTATCTTAACAGCAAAGAGATGAATTGGAATGTCAGTTTGCTTTTTTCCATTCTTTTCCTCCCTGCAAGTGTTTTCTCCTAAAGTGAATTCTGTACTAAATCACCTTAATGATGTGCCCTTTCTGACTTGGTTGTTTTCCTGCCAGTGGTATCCTCTTCTGCTTTCCTAGCTCACCGAGTTTCACTTTGCTGTCTAAGCATTTCTCTGGGGAGCTTTTAGGTTTCTACATCCTAATTTCATTTTAGTATCTTCACTGTGTCTTTTGCATTATATCAATCATCTGTTACTTTTGGACTTTGCCTTATGGTACCAAGCTGATTAATATATGATTTTCAAAATGCAAATATGCTTGCATGCAACAAAGTGCATCAGAGTCCAAAAGCCAAAGAAGCAATTTGTGTTTGCCTACAGACTGCAAAACCATGCAGTACAGCGTTGTACTGAGTCTATATTGAATCTATAAAGATGAATTTGGACTTGGTTCCTGCCTACCCAAATGATGTTTGTTAATTTCCCACAAGAGTGCTGAGTTCATCACAGGTACATATTCAAATGCTGGTTTTCTTTCTTCTTTCAATCCCTCACAGAGTTCGCTATCAAATGGAGGAGACAAGCCTAAACAAATACTTATAAAAGGAGTGGAAGGGAATTTTAGAGAGATGGAATTCCTTTTGAGAATGAACTGAGGTGTTAAAAAGCACTTTGCGTGGAAAGAAGAGTGAGTAGAAACAAGTCCACACGCTACAGTGTTTTCCAGAACCTTGTTAACAACCACACTTGGATTTGGGGAAATCACTTTTAGTAACATTTACATTTTTGAGTGGGATGGGGCACCTGGATTAAACTTCTTTGCCTCACGAGATCACCAAACGAGGATCTAGGCTATTAAATTTTGATGCAGAGGATTTTTTATGGGCCAAATATAGTCTAAATTTCATCCCTCAATATTCCTTGGTGGCAAACTGTTAGTGAAAAAGTCCTAATCGGTCAATCATGTCAGACTCTTTGCAACCCCTTGGACTGTAGCCCTCTGTCCAGGAACTCCTGACCAGGCTCCTCTGTCCATGGAACTCTTCAGGAAAAATACTGGAGAGAGTAGCCATTCCCTTTTCCAGGGTATCTTCCCGACCCAGGGATCAAACCCAGTTCTTCTGCATTGCAGGTGGGTTCTTTACTGTTTGAGCTACCAGGGAAGCTTCAAACTTGTTGGTAGCATTTGCTAAATATGCTCTGGTATATGACACCTATTACCTGCTAGGCTTGTGATCCTGGTCAAGTTACAAAATCTCCCTTCCTCAGTTTCCTCATTCCCACCAAGTTGGAAGTGGGCTTCAGTTGTTCAGGTTTTTATGTTTCTTGAATAATTTGTATCGGATAATGTCAGCAGGATAAATGTCTATAAATTTTTGTTTCATGTATTTTGAAGCTCTCTTATTAGACATAAACAATTATGATTGCTTTGTCTTCCTAATGAATTGCACTGTTATCATTTTGAAGTGCTTCTTTTTTGCTCCAGTAGTCATTTCTGTTTTGCAATTTCTTCCCCCTGATATCAATATTGTTACTTTGGTTTTCTTACATTTATTGCTTATTTTCTATCTTCATGGTTCAACTTCTGTCCCTTTTTACTTCTCTGTCTACATTTCTGCTGCTTCCATCTAACTTCTCTACAGATCTGTCTGCCTCATAGTATCTTCAGCTCTGTAGTTTTTGTTCACTACCTGCTTCTCTGGGTTTCCTGTCTTTCTTCACTCATTTATTCCGCAAATATTACTATTGCTATTGATGCTACTGCTACTACTACTACTTATCTAGCACTCTTACTACCACTTATACAGCACCTACTATGTGCCAAACTGTCCTAAGTGTTTGACATGTGTTAATTCATTTAATTTGTTGAGTACCTGCTACATCCCCGACAGTCTGTGTTTGGGTATGAGTCTGTGTGAGGCCTGGAGGAACCTTTCACTTTTGCTTACTACTGAAACCTGAGCACTTACCATGGTGTTAGGTATACAAAGGGTGCTAAGAGTTGGTTTTTTGTTTTTGTTTTTTGTTTTTAATGCCTGAGCCTCTAGTTATTTTGCATTGAAATCCGCAGAAGACAAGTTCCAGCCAATCTGATAATCATTCTGTAAAAGGCAGGCTCCCTGCCAGCAGAAATGCTAGTCAAGCTACTCTTTGAGCCTTAGGCCAGCTTTAGTTGGGGCCTTTGCACCATCTATAGTGAATCTATGACTTGCTAGGTTGTAATCAGCATAGTGGGGTAAGTAGTACAAAACACGTGGTTACCTATGAATTCTTTTGATGGAAACAGTAAAGACAGCATGAGGCACCCAATGGAGACATTCAGGTATATACACATGCATTCGCATGCCAATTTGTGAAGTGTCTTACACACAGTTCATAGATGTGGATAGGGGGAGAATTAGAAAAGAATGCATGCCTCCTTTAATTTTACTGCTGTGTATTCATTAGAAAAAAGAAATATTGAATAAAATATTAACTAGTACCTCAAGATTACCCTGTCAATATTGCAATGTGTGGGGAAAAGGTTTTGGTAACTGACAGGACCTAGGTTCCAGAAGTGACATTAGATTGAATATATAGATTCTATCCCTTCAAAACTGAGCTTAATCTATGATTATTGCATCTTGCTATAATCACAACCATACCTTAGAGGAAAGAAAGTTAACCAATTGCCCTTACACTGAAAAGTTTAGATAATAACAGTAGCAAGCAATTACAAGGATTATCTTTTACAGTATTGTTTAAAATGGGGGAGTATTGGAAAGAATCTAAATGTCCAACAATTGGGAACTGGGTAAGCCAACAATGGCAAATTCATACTACAGAATATTTTTCAGCTACAAAAACACTGCTGTGAAAGGGTGGGCAGTAAACTTGGAAAGATATTAAAACATATTATTAAGCGAAAACAGCAAGTTATAAGCCATCTACATTTGATTAGTTTTAGCTAGGAAATATCTGTCTATTCATTTAGCTAGCCATCAACCAGCATCTACTGAAGGATTTAGTCTTTTAGTGTATAAACTGGTTATCTAAGGATGGAAATATTACAGGTCATTTTATGTTTTATTTTCCTTTCGCTTATCTTTATTTCTGTGGTATTTTTTCTTTACTATTTATTACTTCTTAAAATAAGTAACATAATTGGAATGTATTATAATAAGAGAGAATAACAGTGAAACAGAGCAAGTGCCAGCATGCTAGAGAGTGTGTATGGGAGAAAAGAAAGAATGCACTAATTCAGAGATGGACTGGTGTCTCCAGGCTGCCACCTACCCACCCTAACTTTGAACATGACACTGGCTTTCAACCTGCCTCTTTCACTAAAGCAATTCAAGCCATGTTCCTGATGACTTAGGATGACTAGTTCTTTTGTTTATGAGGTGTCTCCCAATTGCTCATACCTGTAACCTGACATCGGCTCATGCCTGTCTATCTTGAGCTCCACTTGGACTCTACCTCTCTCAGTCCATGTAGTGATAAGATTCGGTTCTATAATGTCAGAAATTGGACTGTAGATGATGCATCAGGCCGTATAAATCTTAGTGTATATTTGTTACACTGTGATTGGTTAGGACTGCTTATGGGCTTCTCTGGTGGCTCAGTGCTAAAGAATCCACCTGCTGATGCAGGAGACGTGGGTTCGATCCCTGAGTGGGAAATATCCCTGGACAAGGAAATGGCAGCTCACTCCAGTATTCTTGCCTGGGAAATCCTGTGGACAGAGGAGCCTGGTGGGCTGCAGTCCATGGGGTCACAAAAGAGTCGAACATGACTTAGCAACTAAACAACAGCAGCAAGGACTGATTATGGTGCAAACACATACGTACATGTAGCAAACTTCCTTTCTATAACAGAGGTCCAAGCTGACTGCCCATGATCATTTACTAATGCTCTTTTTTTTTGACACCTAGATCAAGTTTCTCAATTACTTTATCTGCCCCTGACATATATTATATAAACATGAATGCAAATTTTTGTATATTGAAACTTATATTTAAGTCAGATCTCAATTGCTGAGATTTTCATATTTGGGGAAGTGATTTTTTTTATCTTTATAGATTTATGACTTAATGTTAAAAATTATACACTCAAAATTAAGTTGGTTTTCTAATTCTTTTCATTTATCTAGCTGTTTCATTTGTCAACGTAATGAAAAACAAAATTTAACTTGCCTGGTTCAACTGAGCAGTTTAATGAAGAGATGGTGCTATGGGCTGAATGTTCGCATCACCCTAAATAGATGTTGAAATCCTAAACCTCAAGGTGATGGTATTAGGAGGAGGAGGCCTTCAGAGGTAAGAAGATCATGAGGAGATTAGGGCTCTTACAACTAAGAGAGATTCCCTCATCCCTTCCAACATATAAAGTTACAACAAAACCAAAATGGCTATCTAGGAAGTGGGCTCTCACCACAGAATCTGCTGATGCTTTGATCTTAGACTTCCTAGCCACCATAAATCTACTGAGAAATAAATTTCTCACTAAGCCACCCAGTTTACGATGTTTTGTTATATAGCAGCCCAAGTTGACAAACACAAAATGGTTGGGCAGAGCTGAAGAAACCAAAATGGATGTGGAGACAGCCAGGAAATAATAATGGAAGAAACTGTTATTAGCCTTAGACCTAAAGGGTCACAAGGAGGGAATAATGTTTCTGAAACCCAGTGAGAGCTGGTGCCATGGAAGAAGAACCACCTCGTGGGAACTGTGGTTGTAGGGGGAAGAGAGCCACACCGGAGGCAAAGTGCAGGAGAGGGGAGTGAGAAGAGGTTCTTAGTGTGTCTCTCTTTCCGTCTGCTAATCTCCTGTTGCCTGTAGCCATTGGGCATGCAGCAAAAAATGCCTGGATAATGCATTCCATGGGTGTCAGGACAGAGACAGGCAGAAGAGGATGGAGAGCGAATGTGAATGGCAAGGGGGGAAATGGAAATTGTGTATTCACTCAACAAATATTTTTTTTAACTCATTGTTATGTTCCAGACACTGGGCTAAGTGTACTTGACACATTAAGCTTTGTCTGGGATTTGTAAGTAGATCTATTGGGCATAGATCTAGAAGCAATTTCTTTTTGCTTGAATATTATTTCTATTTACAGTATTTCAATAGGGACAGCTCTGTGTGGATTAGACTTCAATGAGGTTTGCTACCTCTTGCTTCTGTTTGCCATTCTACATAATAGCACACTTTGAAAAGCTGTAAGTATAGAGCAGGCACAAGTTCTTATCATTAAGCTGAGAAACAAAATACACAATTGAATTTTGGAATTTTACATAAGGGACTTTTCTAAGCTTTTTGTTGGCTTTAAAGAAAAAGCACAAATAAGGATGCAGAACACAGGAGACTGGAGGCAGGAACAAAGCAAATAACTTAATGAGCTATTCAAAGGGGAATTCACAAACTCTGCTTCCTGAAGACCTGATGAGAAAGATGGAGGCATTTGGGTGTGAATTCATATTGCTACTGGGAATGTGTTGTATGGAGAAAGGCAATGAATTCTCAAAGGAGAAGGCTGCTGATAAAATTCAAAATCAGAAATTAAGGAATATGCTTCTTCATCCAGAGCTACACAATCCAGGACGTGAAAGGGAAAGTCACTTAGTCATGTCTGACTCTTTGTGACCCCATGGACTATACAGTCCAAGGAATTCTCCAGGCCAGAATACTGGAGTCGGTAGCCTTTCCCTTCTCCCAGGGATCTTCCCAACCCAGGGGTTGAACCCAGGTCTTCTTCATTGCAGGCAGATTCTTTATCAGCTGAGCCATTAGGGAAGCCCAAGAATACTGGAGTGGGTAGCCTATCCTTCTCCAGCGGATCTTCCCAATCCAGGGATCAAACTCGGGGTCTCCTGCATTGCAGGCAGTTTCTTAACCAACTGAGCTATCAGGGAAGCCCACACAATCCAGTCTGTGGAATAGTAAATGGACTTGCATTTCTCTCTTCTACCCTGTGGCAGGAGGAGAACGGGACGACAGAGGATGAGATGGTTGGATGGGATCATTGACTCGATGGACATGAGTTGAGCAAGCTCTGGGAGTTGGTGATGGACAGGGAAGCCTGGTGTGCTGCAGGCCATGGGGTCACAAAGAGTCAGACTCGACTGAGCGACTGAACTGAGCTGAACCCTCTGGCAGTTTTAGAGCCCATTCCTTTGTATTTTAAACACTGCCTTCCTCCCTTTCCTTCATAGAAGCCAAGCAAAAGAATTCAGATAGTACAAGTGTATCTTATATCACACAGTCGGTTAGTTACTTTGATACTTAATGTAAATTGGTCTTTCTTAATTAATGTGTGAAGCTTGGGAATTAGAATGTCCATCTTCTGGTTCAGGAAGTGTCCATCTTCTTCCACTGTGTAAACTTGGGCAAGTCACTTACTTTCTCAGAACCTCATTGTCCTCATCTGTGAAATAAGAGTGATGGGTGAGGATCAGCTGGGAAACAGAGGGCTTCCCTGGGCTTTGGGAAGTCACTGATTGCATGAATTGTATAGGCGACTGTATCTGTAAGTATCTGTGTGTTCACGGTCCTCCTTGGGAAGAGAGGGTCAGTGTATTTCACTAGATTCTTTTAAGAACTTTGTGATCCCTAAAAACTATTATGTAATTCCAAATCAAAAAATTTTAAACTAAAAAAAATTCTACAACTTCATAAACATCTTTGGTTTAGGTTGTAATTTCAGAGCTGCCTCAAGACCTTCCCTTGAGCTTCAATTGGCAGTGGCTTTGCTAATTCTAGGTTTAAGTTTCTACTTTCTTCCCTGTTTTAATGATCTTATAAACACGTAAATCAGATTCTTAACAAGGACATAAGCCATCAAATATATTAGAAGCATTCATATTTAAAAGATTATTTTTATCATGTGAATATTCATGTCCTGTTTTATCTATTATTAAAATCACCATTTGAATGCTTTGTTTCTCATAACATGCAAGGAACTACAGCTTGAGATATTTAATAGAATTTCAAAGTAAAAGAAGATCTTGCAGCAGCATCATTCAAAAGAACTTTCTGAGATGATGGAAATTTTCTATAAACTGATACTGTCTGGTATAGTGACCATCAGTCATAAATTTGAGCATTTGAAATGTGGCTAGTTCAACTGATGAATCAAAATTTTAATTTAATTTAATTTTACTTTACTTTAGACACACACGGCAAGTGACCACCTTATTAAACAACATAGTAGTAGAGAATGTCCCATATAACCCATTTCAGGAGCTGAAAGTCTCAACACCTCCTAAAGCAGTGGTTTTCAACAGTAACACTATTGAGCAAGGTCAGATAATTCTTTGTGGGGCATGGGGAGGAGGGCTGTCCTGTGGATTGTAAACTGCTTATTGTCATCCCTGGTCTTTACCCTCTCAGTTCACTTCAGTTCAGTCACTCAGTCGTGTCTGACTCTGCAGCCCCATGAACCGCAGCACGCTAGGCCTCCCTGTCCATCACCAACTCCTGGAGTCCACCCAAACCCATGTCCATTGAGTCGGTGATGCCATCCAACCATCTCATCCTCTGTCCTTTCTCCTCCTGCCCTCAATCTTTCCCAGCATCAGGGTCTTTTCAAATGAGTCAGCTCTTCGCATCAGGTGGCCAAAGTATTGGAGTTTCAGCTTTAACATCAGACCCTCCAATGAACAGCCAGGACTGATCTCCTTTAGGATGGACTGGCTGGATCTCCTTGCAGTCCAAGAGACTCTCAAGAGTCTTCTCCAACACCACTGTTCAAAAGCATCAATTCTTCGGTGCTCAGTTTTCTTCATAGTCCAACTCTCACATCCATACATCACTACTGGAAAAACCATAGCCTTGACTAGACAGACCTTTGTTGACAAAGTAATGTCTCTGCTTTTTAATATGCTGTCTAGGCTGGTCATAACTTTCCTTCCAAGGAGTAAGCTTCTTTTAATTTCATGGCTGCAATCACTCTAGGTATCATTAGAACCCAATCCCCAGTTGTGACAATGATTTCAGATATTGCCAAATGTTACTTGGAAGGTATAGTCACCCCAGGTTGAGAAACACTGCCTTTGAGTTAGTTGTCCTTGAGATTTCTTTCTTTTTTTTTTTTTGTTAATACCCAAGGAGCAGGCACCTCATCAGCTAGACAAGTTTTGTCTTGAGTTCTTGAAATTATTATGAGGTTATTCTGTACATACGGCTGCCCATAAGTTTTTGTCGCTCATCTTTGCACTTGTTGGCAACCCTGGTAAGCTGTTGAGGAGCAAAGTGAACAAGCTAGTTGAAATGTGTATTAACAGGAAGCACAATACATAGTGTTAAGAGTGTGAGCTCTAGAACTAGAGAGATTGGGTCCAATTTGTGCCTTATCAGGAACTAACTGGGTGATAATTCCAAGTTAATTCAGTTCTCTATTTTTTAGTTTTCTCATCTGTAAAATAAGAATAATAATAGTAACAAGGGTAATTTTGGATTAAATAAAATCATGTTTATAACATGTTTGGTTATTATTACTAACTGTAATAACAATGATACCCTTTGCTCTCCTGTTGTGTTAATAGCTGTTTAATATTTTATCACATGTAATCCTTCCAGTGATTTTGTTACTCCTATTTGATAAATAAAAAATGTTGAGGCTCACATTGTTTAAGAGATATGCCTAAGGGCATGCTTGGTAAGAAAACTAGGATTTAAGTCCAGTTCATCCACTCATATGTGGAATATAAAAAATGTTAAAAACAAAGAAACAAAAAAAATAAAGTAAATGAACAAACCAAAGAAACACATAAATACATAGAACAGAGTAGTGCTTACCAAAGGGGAAGAGGTGGAGAGGGAGGTTGAAATGGGTAAATGGATCAACTGTATGGCGACAGATGGAAAATAAATTTTGGATGGTGAGCAAATTATGGGATATATAGAATAGAAATAGAATGTTATACACGTGAAAATTATTAAAATGTAGTAAGTCAATGTTACCTCAATAAAAATAAAAAATAAATCCAGCTCATTTGGTACCATTTTTACTGTTCTTTCTGCCATAAAGAAAGGACTCTGCCTGATCTCATGATCTTACATTCTTTGCCGGTGAGGGATCAGTCTATGCGCTCTAGATATGAAAAGTTTTACATACTAATCAGGGATTTATGTAACCTTTGGAAGAGCCAGGGTGCAAAGATCAGAGAAACCACTAGCCAAAGATCTAAGCATGAAATACTGAAGCCAGAAGTTCTGCATCTGCCCTGGTGTCTAGATACAACCACCGCTGCAGGATAAAGGGCTCTGCTTCTCTTCTTCCTTCCAAAGTTCTCTCGCAGCTGCTCTAACCTGGATCCTGTAGGGAATGGCATTCTGGGAAATGTAGTTCTTGCTTTGCTTTTGCAGCACAGAGCAGACCTAGATGGGGATGGCAACAATACTGAGTTGACAATCAACAATCCAGAACACAGTCAAGGGATTCATTTGGTCACAGTAGGTTATAGAAGTCAGGATGATCTGTGGGAAAGTTCCTGAATCCAAATGCCCCCTTTGGCATCATAGCTTTGAGTGGGGAAGCAACTTCACCTCTTAGGCTCTTTGCCTATCAGGATTATGGAAAATAACAACAACTAAATGATTCTCACAGAGTCTGGAACACAGTGGATGCTCAGTACTGGTTCTTGGTCCTGCCAGCTATAAACAGACTAGTGTCTTCTGTGAGCTATTTGCCCTTAGTCCTCTTAAATACTTTAAGGCAAATACTCTTTGGGTAGAGAGGACTCCAATATCCACTCTTCCTTCCTCCATAATGATAGAGGCCCTGGGATATCTTCAGATGAAAATCACATTTCTGGACTGTTTTGAAGTCAAGTCTGGCCACAGCTTCCTTGGTGGCTCAGACGGTAAAGCATCTGTCTACAATGCAGGAGACCCGGGTTCAATCCCTGGGTTGGGAAGATCCCCTGGAGAAGGAAATGGCAATCCACTCCAGTACTATTGCCTGGAAAATCCCAGGGACAGAGGAGCCGGGCAGGCTACAGTCCATGGGCTCGCAAAGAGTCAGACACGACTGAGTGACTTCACTTGTGGCTCAGCTGGTAAAGAATCTGTCTGCAATGAGGGAGACCTGGATTTGATCCCTGGGGAGGGCAGATCCCCTGGAAAAGGGAAAGGTTACCTATTCTAGTATTCTGGCCTGGAGAATTCCATGGTCACCAAGAGTCAGGCATGACTGAGCAACTTTCACTTCACTTCACTGGCCACAGTTCACCTGTGGATATGCGTGAGGAGCGATCCATGCAAATTCCAGGTACGGCCTTTGAAAGAAATTGGACGGGCACCGCCCCTCCCTTCTCTCCCTTTTTCTGCTGCTTGTGATGTAGCCATGTTGATGAGAGCCAGACAGCAGTTTAGACCGTGTGTGGGTTCACGGCCATGGATTGAAGGCAACAGAGCACCAAGAAGAACGAACTAGGCTCCTTATACTTCCAGGACTGCAGGGTCCAACAAGACAGCTTGGGTTCAGACTACTAGATGAGTAAGAAATAAATTTCTGTCTAATTGCCACCACTGAAGTTTCTTTGCTGTAGCCTGTCTTCTAACTATATTTTGTTGGATTCAAACGCTCGTACATAATCCCTCAATTATGATATTAAGGCAGCCTTGTGTAGGGGTGTGAATGCTCACTTGAGACAGATTTTAAGCCAGAATTGCCAATGTCTCACTTAGCCAGCTAATTGCATTTTGAAGACAGATCCTGAAAATGGTAGATGAACAAAAGAAGTGCAAAAATGGGGAGAGGTATGAGCACAGCCTGGATGCCCTGCAGGGGAAGCAGTGGCCCTTTAAAGCAGCACGGTGTGCTGTCCAGGATGACAGGATAAGGAATGCTTTAAATGCACAAGTCAGTGTTATTTTCCTGGCTTTCATGAATACTTACGGTGTTCAAAAACAAAAACAAAAACAATCTTGCTGGATAGAGTGATGCTCTTCTTGGCTGATGCCTGGGTGATCATCTGTGTTTAGCCAAGCCACATGCATACTTTTACCAATAATCATAATTTAAAGATTGCAAGTGATAAGAGCATCACACTGAAATATCTGTTGCCTTTACAGACATGAAGAACTGGAAGGTACAGCCGCAGTCGTTGGGATCTTGGCTGGCATGTTATTGTGCATTAACTACATCATAACCTCATCGGTTGTACAGGTGTCCTTTCCTTAGAATGCGAACCCTCTGTGAATTATTTGCCTTTGTACCCTCTGCTCCTAGGATGGCCAATAAATATTTAAATGGTTGAATCTGTTCAACCTTTTCACTTTATAGTACCTTGTTCAGAGTCAAAATTAAACATAGAGAAAAAAATCTGCTTCTTTCTTTTTCTTCCAAATGGAGAGTTCTATTTCTACTTTCCCCATGGCCTGGATGGTTAAAACAAAACTCTTATTAGGAATGCTAGAACCCAGGTACACATATACACACAAAACATATACATACATATACACAGGTATGCGAACAACCCCCAAACTGCTATAAACACAGAGGCTCACACATAACACACAAACATGTGGGTTGCACACCTGAATTTCAAGTAAACAATGAGTTCTTATTTTAGTATAAGTAAGTCCAAAATATTGCATACACTAATACATATGGAGCATGCTTATACTAAAATAATTATTTGATGTTCAGTTGAAATTTAAAATTAGCTGTGGGACCTGTATTTTTTCTGCTAAATATAGCAACTCTAGTTGAGCTATTTCAAAACCTAAAAGATGATGCTGTGAAAGTGCTGCACTCAATATGCCAGCAAATTTGAAAAACTCAGCAGTGGCCACAGGACTGGAAAAGGTCAGTTTTCATTCCAATCCCAAAGAAAGGCAATGCCAAAGAATGCTCAGACTACCGCACAATTGCACTCATCTCACATGCTAGTAAAGTAATGCTCAAAATTCTCCAAGCCAGGCTTCAGCAATATGTGAATCATGAACTACTAGATGTTCAAGCTGGTTTTGGAAAAGGCAGAGGAACCAGAGACCAAATTGCCAGCATCCACTGGATCATTAAAAAAGCAAGATAATCCCAGAAAAACATCTGTTTCTGCTTTCTTGACTATGCCAAAGCCTTTGACTGTGTAGATCACAATAAACTGTGGAAAATTCTGAAAGAGATGGGAATACCAGACCACCTGACCTGCCTCTTGAGAAATCCATATGCAGGTCAGGAAGCAATAGTTAGAACTGGACATGGAACTGGACATGCCAAAGTCTTTGACTGTGTGGATCACAATAAACTCAAAAATTCTGAAAGAGATGGGAATACCAGACCACCTGACCTGCCTCTTGAGAAATCTATATGCAGGTCAGGAAGCAACAGTTAGAACTGGACATGGAACAACAGACTGGTTCCAAATAGGAAAAGGAGTACATCAAGGCTGTACATTGTCACCCTGCTTATTTAACTTACATGCAGAGTACATCAAGAGAAATGCTGGGCTGGAGGAAGCACAAGCTGGAATCTGGATTGCCAAGAGAAATATCGATAACCTCAGATATGCAGATGACACCACCTTTATGGCAGAAAGTGAAGGGAAACTAAAGAGCCTCTTGATGAACTTGAAAGAGGAGAGTGAAAAAGTTGGCTTAAAGCTCAACATTCAGAAAACGAAGACCATGTCATCTGGTCGCATCACCTCATGGCAAATAGATGGAGAAACAGTAGAAAGAGTGACTGACTTTATTTTGGGGGGTTCCAAAATCACTGCAGATGGTGATTGCAGCCATGAAATTAAAAGACACTTACTCCTTGGAAGGAAATTGTGACCAACATAGACAGCATATTAAAAAGCAGAGACATTACTTTGCCAACAAAGGTCTGTCTAGTCAAGGCTATGGTTTTTCCAGTAGTCATGTATGGATGTGAGAGGTGGACTATAAAGAAAGCAGAGTGCCAAAGAATTGATGCTTTTGAACTGTGGTGTTGGAGAAGACTCTTGAGAGTCCATTGGACTGCAAGGAGATCCAACCAGTCCATCCTAAAGGAGATCAGTCCTGAGTGTTCATTGGAAGGACTGATGCTAAAGCTGAAACTCCAACACTTTGGTCACCTGATGTGAAGAGCTGAGTCATTTGAAAAGACTATGATACTGGGAAAGACTGAGGGCAGGAAGAGAAGGAAATGACAGAGGATGAGATGGTTGGATGGCATCACTGACTGAATGGACATGAGTTTGGGTAAACTCCGGGAGTTGGTGATGGACAAGGAGGACTGGTGTGCTGCAGTCCATGGGGTAGCAAAGAGTCGGACACGACTGACTGACTGCACTGAACTTCCTCTGTAATCTTACGAGCCCTTCTGGGACAGTTAACTCACCCCAGTTCCAGTATTTTGAAGAAAGGTCCGTGAATTCCTGATGCTGAGTTCTGACTAGGCTTTTTTCTTTTGATTCTGTGATTTATTCCAATAGAAAAATAGGAATCTCCCAATGGGAAGCTCCTGGAGAACTGGGGAATCCTTTGAATATATTCAAGAATCAGCTTTTTAGCTTTTTGCAACTCTTAAGTTTCTTTAAACTTAACAGAAACACTTCACTTATTTATTTTGAATCTTTCTCCCTTAATAATATAAGCATAAACACTATGAATTTCCCCTGCATACAGTTTTCACTAGAATGTGGTATAGTCATCATTAGTATTTCCTAAATAGTTTATAAGTGCACTTTCAATTCATTCTTTGATCCTAGAGCTATTTGGGAGAAACAAGACTCAAAAGTTGATGATTTTTCCTATTTTTTTTTTTAAAATTTCTAAATTTTCTGGCTTTCTCACCAGTATCTAGCATATTGTTTGTCAAAATGGTAGTGCCCATTACATAGTGGATGAATGAATGAACAAATGAATAAATGAGAAAATGAAGCCTGTAGATTTTTCCATTCTTGAATTTGTTGATGTATGTTAAAATTTTTTTAATGTAGTTTTGGCTGTGCTGGGTCTTCGTTGTTTTGCATGGACTTTTTGTAGTTATGATGAGTAGGGGCTACTCTTCATTGTGGTGCCCGGGTTTCTTAATGTTGCGGCTTCTCTTATTATAGAGCACAGACTCTAGGTGGCCGGGCTTCAGAAGTTGCAACCACAGGCTCAGTAGTTGTGGAGCACAGGCTTTGTTGCTTGGAGGCACGCGCAGTCTTTCTAGACCAGGAATTGAATACCCGTCCCCTGCACTGGCAGGCAGATTCTTACCCACTGAGCCACCAGGGAAGTCCTGTTGGTGTGTTTTAATCTAATTTTGATGAACTTTTGTAAACGCTTTAAGGATAATTCATTCTTTTGGCAGGATTAAAAAGTTCTTTATTTATTGAACAACTTCAGTGTATGTTTCAAAACTTCTAAATCCTGAGGTATCTTTGATTTCTCAGTTTATGAGAAAAATGTTTAAAACATTCCCATGTTTTAATGTGTCAAAACTAGTGATGAGTATGTTCTGGGCATGACTGACTTCAAGGTGAGAATCTTTTAAAAGAAATGGTATAGAGATGATGGCCTCAAAAACCAGAGTCCAAACAAAGCAAGATGAGGTTCAGCAGATAGTATGCAAAATGGCTTTAATCTGTCTGCTAAGAAGGAAAAAGAACTGCTTTTCTCTACTTCTGTGCAGTTGCAAACTCCCATCTTAGTCTAGTGTGAAAGTCACTCAGTCGTGTCCGACTCTTTGCTACCCATGGACTGGAGCCCACCAGATTCCTCTGTCCTTAGGGATTCTCCAGGCAAGAATACTGGAGTGGGTTGCCATGCCTCCAGGGGATCTTCCCAACCCAGGGGTTGAACCCAGGTCTCCCGCCTTGCAAGAGGATTCTTTACCATCTGAGCCACCAGGGAAGCCCCAGAATACTGGAGTGGGTAGCCTATCCCTTCTCCAGTGGATCTTCCTGACCTAGGAATGAAACCAGGATCTCCTGAATTGCAGGGAGATTCTTTACCAGCTGAGCTACCAGGGAAGTCTAGTTCCCTTAAATCAAAGAGGGGCACAAGGAGTTTGCCCTGACACAGAAGTCACCCTTGACAGGCTTTACTAGGTAGCTAGTTCAAAGAGGTTGGAATTCTGTCCCCTTTTACTATTTCTCCTGGCATGAAATTAGGGGGCCTAAGGATGACAGAATCATAATGCTATCAGATTTGGAATGCTAAAGGACAACCTTTATTTGTTTGTTTTTCTTTTTCTCCAATAGATACATTAAAAAGCAAGCAAGCTTCATTTCCAGACAGAGGTAGAGTGCTCTAAGGAATTTTGTAAACATTATATGGTCTCTCTGGAAAAGAATATGGAGCTTCGAAAAACTGCCACAGTTTATTATTTCCATTTGTTTTCAAAGAGAAGAATAGTTTTTCACATGGAAATGCTGAAGAGCCCCAGGCCATAAAAAGAGATTTTTTTTTTTTTTTTAAAGAATTTTCCTATAGCACATCTTAGTCATGATCTCTTGTTTTTCTGGTCTTTTTGTTTGTCTCTCTCTGGGCTATGTTATTCGACACAGAAAGGTGCACACCTGCTGTATTTCCACTGTGACTTGTACTTTTATCTTTTAAAAATAGGTTTTTTGTTTTATTTAATCCTTTTGCCCTGGATTCTACTCTGTCAGATAATAGTATCACTCCTACCTTTTTAAGTGTTTGCATTCATTTGGTAGATCTCTACCTCCCTCTTTCTTTTAAAACATTCTGGTTATTTGCTATTAAATGCATCTCTTAAAAAATCTTGTAATAATGTGAGGACTATTGTCTTATAACAGGGAAAGTAATCCATATTCAGTGTTTGATCTTGTTCTTGTCATCTCTAAGAATTTAATATTTTCCTATTTCTACAATAATATATATATTTTCATTTCTAATGTGTATTTCTGTTCTCCTTTATGTCCTTAGTCTACTCAGAATTAAATCTCCATCTTTTACTTGTCAATTGCTCTGTTTCGAATTTATAAATTTCAATTTATATGTTTATTATTCTTTTGTTAGGTCAATATTGATAGAAGCATCAGTTCAGTTCAGTCGCTCAGTCGTGTCCGACTCTTTGCGACCCCATGAATCGCAGCACGCCAGGCCTCCCTATTCATCACCATCTCCCGGAGTTCACTCAGACTCACGTCCATCGAGTCTGTGATGCCATCCAGCCATCTCATCCTCAGTCGTTCCCTTCTCCTCCTGCCCCTAATCCCTCCCAGCATCAGAGTCTTTTCCAATGAGTCAACTCTTCGCATGAGGTGGCCAAAGTACTGGAGTTTCAGCTTTAGCATCATTCCTTCCAAAGAAATCCCAGGTTTGATCTCCTTCAGAATGGACTGGTTGGCTCTCCTTGCAGTCCAAGGGACTCTCAAGAGTCTTCTCCAACACCACAGTTCAAAAGCATCAATTCTTTGGCACTCAGCCTTCTTCACAGTCCAACTCTCACATCCATACATGACCAGAGGAAAAACCATAGCCTTGACTAGACGGACCTTTGTTGACAAAGTAATGTCTCTGCTTTTGAATATACTATCTAGGTTGGTCATAACTTTTCTTCCAAGGAGTAAAGCGTGTTTTAATTTCATGGCTGCAGTCACCATCTGCAGTGATTTTGGAGCCCAGAAAAATAAATCTGACACTGTTTCCACTGTTTCCCCATCTGTTTCCCATGAGGTGATGGGACCGGATGCAATGATCTTTGTTTTCTGAATGTTGAGCTTTAAGCCAACTTTTTCACTCTCCTCTTTCACTTTCATCAAGAGGCTTTTTAGCTCCTCTTCACTTTCTGCCATAAGGGTAGTGTCATCTGCATATCTGAGGTTATTGATATTTCTCCCAGCAATCTTGATTCCAGCTTGTGTTTCTTCCAGTCCGGCGTTTCTCATGATGTACTCTCCATAGAAGTTAAATAAGCAGGGTGACAATATACAGGCTTGACATACTCCTTTTCCTATTTGGAACCAGTCTGTTGTTCCATGTCCAGTTCTACCTGTTGCTTCCTCACCTGCATACAGATTTCTCAAGAAGCACAGGTCATGTATTCTTATTCTTTTAAAAATGTATTTGATATAGCCTTAGCTATTGTTGTTGTTGTTAAATCACTAAGACGTGCCCAACTCTGTTGCTGCCCCATGGACTGTAGCCCTTCAGGCTCCTCTGTCCATGGGATTTCCCAGACAAGAATACTGGAGTGGTTTGCCATTTCCTTCTCCAGGGAATCTTCCCAACCCAGGGGTCGATCTAGCGTCTCCTGCATGGCAGGCAGATTCTTTCTCACTGAGCCACCTGGGAAGTTCCCAGCTTTGGCTATATTGCATTAAAATTTGAGATTTATTATAGCTGCTATCATTTTCTAAATCATCCTTAATTGCACTTTTAGTTTCTTCTTGTTTATTTATTTTTGGCTGACCTGGTTTTTGTTGCTGCTCTTGGACTCTCTGTAACTGTGGCCAGCGGGAGCTACTCTTAGCTACAGTGCACAGGCTTCTCATGGCACTTGGCTTCTCTTGTTGCAGAGCCCAGGCTCTGGGGTGCACAGGCTTCAGTAGTTGCAGCCATGGGTTCAGTAGTTGTGGCTCCCAGGCTCTAGAGCACAGGCTCAATAGTTGTGGCGCATGGGCTTAGTTGCTCCAAGGCATGTGGGATCTTCCCACATCAGGAATCAAATCTGTTTCCTGCATTGGCAGCCAGATGCTTTACCACTGAACCATCAGGGAATCCCTTAATTTCTTCTTTGACTTCAGTGTTACTTAGCTGTGTCTTTTCAGTTTCCAAGTAGAATTTAAAAAATTCATTTGCTATTAATTTTCCGTTTTTTTGCAGTCATGAAAAATTGACTAATATAATGTTTCTTTGGAACTATTGAGATTTGTTTTGTGGCCCTAGATGCCAATTTTTATAAATAAACTATGAATAATAATAAGTGCTATTCATGATAGACAGTAAAGGTCCAAGATTATAAGTTATATTAATTTTTTATATCTTTAGTAATTTTCTCTATTACTCCAAATTCTAAGCCAGGCATACTAAAATTTCCTATTAGACACATTTTTGCCAATTTCTCCTCTTAATATAATTATGATGTTTTAATGCTAGTCATTCATTGAATAGATTCAGTCATTATTCATGAGTATTTTATCTTTATTGGAAATGTTATTCAAAAATACGAAACAACCTCTTTTGTTTCTTTTAGCTGTTGTTTCTCTTTATTTCAACTTTATTTGGTATTATTATTGCCACCCATATATGCTTTTTTGGTATGTTTTTATCCAAGTCATTATTTTAAACTTTTCTTAATTAATTTTAGTTGACTCTCTGGAAAATCCCACATACTTCAATTTTTAAATTTAAATCTGATTTTTTTCTTGTTTTTAAGACTTCTATTAAATATGCATTGGAAGGACTGTTGCTGAACTCCAATACTTGGCCACCGGATACAAAGAGCTGATTCGTTGGAAAAGACCCTGATGCTGGGAAAGACTGAGGCAAAAGAGGAAGGGGGCAGCAGAGGATGAGATGGTTAGATAGCATCACTGATTCAATGGATATGAATTTGAGCAAACTCTGGGAAATTGTGGAGGACAGAGGAGCCTGGCATGCTACAGTTCATGGGGTCACAAAGAGTCAGACATCACTTAGTGACTGAACAACAACAATAAGTAATTTAATATATTCATGTTCATTTTAATAATTAATTTCTATCACCTTGACTTTGTAATCTTATTTTGTACTTTAAAACATTTTTTCCTCATTTTCCACTTTTTTTTTCTTTTTCTACTTTTTCTTTTTTTTTTCACATTGGTCAAACTTCCCTAATGTTTTTTCTTTAAAAACTGAAATATGTAACTTCGCTCTACCAGCGACAGTCTTTAAACTGAAAAAAATGTATTTCCCAAATAATATCAAGAATAAAACAATGTATCTTTTGGATACCTTTATAAGCTGTGGGAGATAAACACCCTCACACTTTCTTCTTTCTTCCTCCCTTCTTGTCTACCATCTGTCCTTAATTTTGCCAATAGACAGTGGAATTTCCATCCAGATTAATAATGATAATTTTTAAATGTTATGAACATTAAATTTAAAGATCTATTCTTTTTTAAAATTGAAGTATAGTTGACTTACAATATTGTGTTAGTGTCAGGTGGATAGCAAAGTGATTCAGTTATATATATGTTTTTTCAGATTCTTTTCCATTATAGTTTATTACAAGATATTGAATATTTTTTCCTGTGTTATATAGTAAATCCTTATTTTTCTGTTGTATGTATAGTAATTTGTATTTGTTAATCCCAAAATTCTAATCTATCCCTTCCCCCTTTGGTAAACATGTTTTTTCCCTATGCCTGTGTGTCTGTTTCTGTTTTGTATACTGATTCACTTGCATAATTTTTCAGATTCCATGTATAAGCAATATCATATATTTGTCTTTCCCTGACTTCCTTCATTAAGTATAATATTCTGTAGGTCCAATCGTGCTTTAAAGAATTATTCTTCAATTTGCATTAAGTTCTACTCCAAGCTAATATTAATTATTTAATTCAAAATTTTACTTCTTTTATTGCTCATCACCATTAATTTCTTATACAACCTCCAGACTCAATTTCTTGGCTTGGAGAATTTGGGCATCAGTACTTTAATTTTTATTAAGGAAGATAGATGGATTCTATGCTTCTTAGTTCTCGCATGTATGAGACTCTTTTCTGATGTTCTTGTGCATGTTAAATATCACTTGCCTGGATGCAAAACCCAGAGGTCACAATATTTCCCTCTCACATGCTCTGGTTATTCTCCTTTGACTTCTGGCATTTGAGATTTTTCAAGAAGTCTGGCGCCAACTGAAATATTTTTATATTTGAACTACCACCTGTTCTCAAGCCCTGGGCACCTGTAAGACTTCTTTTTTTTTAATTCAAGTTTAAAAATTCTACATATAAACATGCATTTCTTTTGCCTGATATTAAAAACACTTTTTGTGCTGAATTTCATCTTTATCTCATCTTCTTATAAATTCACCTGTCTATGTCCATAGCCCCACACGAGATGTTATCCCATCTTCCAAGGGAAACTTCTATTGTATGTTTTAAAAGAACACGTGATAGACTTACGTTTAATATTTAATAATTCAAATAGCAAACTAAATCATCTCATTGTTAAAAGTTAAAGCGAGTCAAATAAAATGAAAACTGCCCTTAACATTTCCCCAACTTACTTCCCTTCCCCAAGTTAAAAAGATATACATATTGTTCTGTATCTTTTTCTGTGAATTTACCCTCTTATCAAAATGTATGGCTTTCCCCACTATTATTTGCATGGAAAATTTCTATTCGTAGTGTTTTGCATTTTGCTCTTTTCAGTCAACAACAGTTAGTGGAGGTCTTCCCACACCAGCTTAGATCAGGTTTCCTGGGAAACAGAAGTTGAGAGGAAATCTGTGTGTAGGAGGCTGATTAGCTGCTGCTCTTGAGAATAACACCTGGGGGAGAGTAAAGGGAGCGTGACTGGCCAGAAGAAGGCGAACTGCAACGCAGCCCCAACAAAGCTCACAGCCATCTCGTGTGGGGCTATGGAGACCCACGTGGATGGGAAAGTGGATGTGAACTGCTCCTGAAGGGGCCACGACCTGTACAGGTTATTCCCCGCCGGCCAAGGGCTGCCCCTTTGGAGGGACTTGGCTTTGAGACATTAGCAGGAAACCCTCTGGGCAGCTGAGGAAACAGACAAAGCATTACAGCACCCACCATACACACCAATACTTACAGATCTAATACGACTGAATTCGTGTGTGATAACTTTAGGAGTAAGTAGATAGTCCGAAAAAGAATGCTCTGTTTCGGTGGCTGGTCACTGTGATAGTAGATCAGATGGCAAACACTAAGATGTCACTGATACAATAAAAATAGTTAAGATGAATATTTTCAGACACCAAAAGGTAGAGAGAAAAGAACAATGACCCTCATTAACCAGCACCTGGATTCAAAAATTATCAATATATAGCAGCATTTTCTTTATTTATTTTTATTGTTATTATTGTAAGATTTAAAAATAGTCCCACCTAGTATCCAGCATAGTGACTGTGATTAATAATACTATATTGTATACTTGAGAGTTGCTAAGAGAATAGACCTTAAAACATATCACCCCCCCAAAAATGGCAACTATGTATGAGAATAGAGATGTTAATTAACCTTTTTGTGGTCATCATTTCATAATATCATTTTAAACACCTTAGACTTATGTATACTATATTCATAATATAAAATCTCAATAAAGTTGGAAAAAAATTTTAAATAGAAACTATTCCAGTCATCATGTTGCTTTATCCCTGAACACCAAGTCTAAAATAAGATAAACAGTTCCTTAGATATAACCACCATGCCACAATTACATCTAGTAAAATTGAAAAAAATTCCTTAGTATCATACAATATCCAATTTCCTAATCAAGGTTCTCAGAGTTTTTTAAAAGTCCTTTTGCCATTGGTCTGTTCAAATAAGGATCCCAACAGGGTCTGTGCACACCATTGTTTGTCTTTTCTCCTAAGTCTCTTCTAGTCTAAGCAGCCCTTTTTCTCCCGGCTTGTTTTATGCTGGACAGTTGTCTTCTAAAATGTCCTGCAGACTTGTGGTATCAACTGACTTGTCCTTTCTCTCTATACCTACATTTTCTACACATAGCTAAACTTTAAAATATTCTATTAGATTCTGTTTCTTCTCTTTTTTGGCCAGAGTCCTTCAGAGGTGGTGTTGTGTGCTCCCCATGGCATCATATTGGAGGTGCAGATTGCCCACAAGAACAGCTTCAAGTGATGCTAAGGTGATTGACTGTGCAGATCACAACAAACTGTGGAAGATTCTTAGAGAGACGGGAATATCAGAATACTTCACCTGCTTCCTGAGAAACCTGTGTGCAAGTCAAGAAGCAACAGTTAGAACCAGATGTGGAACAACGGACTGGTTCCAAATTGGGAAAGGAGTACGTCAAGGCTATATATTGTCACCCTGCTTATTTAACTTATATATAGAGTACATCATACAAAATGCTGGGCTGGATGAAGCACAAGCTGGAATCAAGGTTTCCAAGAGAAATATCAATAACCTCAGATACGCAGATGACACTACCCTTAAGGCAGAAACCGTAAGGAACTAAAGAGCCTCTTGATGAAGGTGAAAGAGGAGAGTGAAAAGCCTGGCTTAAAACTCAATATTCAGAAAAGTAAGATCATGGCATCTGGTTCTGTCACTTCATGGCAAATAGTTGGGGAAACAGTGACAGACTTTATTTATTTATTTGGGCTCCAAAATCACTGCAGGTGGTGACTGCAACCATGAAAGTAAAAGATGCTTGCTCCTTGAAAGAAAAGTTATGACCAACTTAGACAACATATTAAAAAGTAGAGACATTACTTTGCTGACAAAGGGCCATATAGTCAAAGCTATGGTTTTTCCAGTAGTCATGTATGGATGTGAGAGTTGGACCATAAAGAAGGCTGAGCGCCAAAGAATTGATGCTTCTGAACTGTGGTGTTGGAGAAGACTCTTGAGTGTCCCTTGGACAGCAAGGAGATCAAACCAGTCAATCCAAAAGGAAACCAATCCTGAATATTCTTTGGAAGGACTGATCCTGAAGCTCCAATATTTTGACCATCTGTTGCGAAGAGCTGACTGATTAGAAAAGACCCTGATGCTGGGAAAGATTGAAGGCAGGAGGAGAAGGGGATGACAAAGGATAAGATGGCTGAATGGCATCATCAGCTCAATGGAGATGAGTTTGGGCAAGCTCCAGGAGATGATGAAGGACAGGGACGCCTGGCATATTACCATCCTCAGGGTCACAAACAGCTGGACACGACTGAGAGACTGAACATCAAATGCGATCACTGGCACTGTTAGTCCTCATTTCAGCCTAAGTACTCCCTTTATAAAGTTCCAAGCAACCTTTGCTCTCATGAAGCCATATTGTCTAAATCAGTCCATGCATTTAAAATCCACTAACCAAGTTTCAACTTTTTCACTCTCCTCTTTCACCTTCATCAAGAGGCTTTTTAGTTCCTCTTCACTTTCTGTCATAATGGTGTTGTCATCTGCATATCTGAGGTTATTGATATTTCTCCCAGCAATCTTGAATCCAGCTGTGTTTCTTCCAGTCCATCATTTCTCATGATGTACTCTGCATAGAAGTTAAATCAGCAGGGTGACAATATACAGCCTCGACGGACTCCTTTTCCTATTTGGAACCAATCTGTTGTTCCATGTAGAGTTCTAACTGTTGCTTCCTGACCTGCATACAGATTTCTCAAGAGGCAGGTCAGGTGGTCTGGTATTCCCATCTCTTTCAGAATTTTCCACAGTTTATTTTAATCCACACAAAGGATTTGGCATAGTCAATAAAGCAGAAATAGAGGTTTTTCTGGAACTCTCTTGCTTTTCCCATGATCCAGCAGATGTTGGCAATTTGATCTCTGGTTCCTCTGCCTTTTCCAAAACCAGCTTGAACATCTGGAAGTTCACGGTTCACATGTTGCTGAAGCCTGGCTTGAAGAATTTTGAGCATTACTTTACTAGCATGTGAAATGAGTGCAACTGTGTGGTAGTTTGAGCATTCTTTGGCATTGCCTTTCTTTGGGATTGGAATGAAAACTGACCTTTTCCAGTCCTGTGGCCACTGCTGAGTTTTTCAAATTTGCTGGCATATTGAGTGCAGCACTTTTACAGCATCAGCTTTTAGGATTTGAAACAGCTCCACTGGAATTCCATCACCTCCACTAGCTTTGTTCGTAGTGATGCTTTCTAAGGCCCACTTGACTTCACATTCCAGGATATCTGGCTCTACATGAGTGATCACACCATCATGATTATCTGGGTCATGAAGATCTTTCTTGTACAGTTCTTCTGTGTATTCTTGCCACCTCTTCTTAATATCTTCTGCTTCTGTTAGGTCCATACCATTTCTGTCCTTTATTGAGCCCATCTTTGCATGAAATGTTCCCTTGGTATCTCTAATTTTCTTAAAGAGATCTCTAGTCTTTCCCATTCTATTGTTTTCCTCTGTTTCTTTGCATTGATCACTGAGGAAGGCTTTCTTATCTCTTCTTGCTATTCTCTGGAACTCTGCATTCAGATGCTTATATCTTTCCTTTTCTTCTTTGCTTTTTGCCTCTCTTCTTTTCACAGCTCAACATTCAGAAAACAAAGATCATAGCATCTGGTCCCATCACTTCATGGGAAATAGATGGGGAAACAGTGGAAACA
This sequence comes from Capra hircus, assembly GCF_001704415.2. Classification (NCBI taxonomy): domain Eukaryota; kingdom Metazoa; phylum Chordata; class Mammalia; order Artiodactyla; family Bovidae; genus Capra; species Capra hircus. Next base: position 59,720,434 of record NC_030811.1, read on the forward strand.
GTGTCAGACTTTATTTTTGGGGGCTCCAAAATCATTGCAGATGGTGACTGCAGCCATGAAATTAAAAGATGCTTACTCCTTGGAAGAAAAGTTATGACCAACCTAGATAGTATATTCAAAAGCAGAGACATTTATTTGCCGACTAAGGTCTGTCTAGTCAAGGCTGTGGTTTTTCCAGTGGTCATGTATGGATGTGAGAGTTGGATTGTGAAGAAGGCTGAGTGCTGAAGGATTGATGCTTTTGAACTGTGGTGTTGGAGAAAACTCTTGAGAGTCCCTTGGACTGCAAGGAGATTCAACCAGTCCATTCTGAAAGAGATCAGCCCTGGGATTTCTTTGGAAGGAATGATACTAAAGTTGAAACTCCAGTACTTTGGCCACCTCATGCGAAGAGTTGACTCATTGGAAAAGACTCTGATGCTGGGAGGGATTGGGGGCAGGAGGAGAAGAGGACGACAGAGGATGAGATGCTAGATGACATCACTGACTCGATGGACGTGAGTCTGAGTGAACTCCAGGAGTTGGTGATGGACAGGGAGGCCTGGCGTGCTGCGACTCATGGGGTTGCAGAGTCGGACATGACTGAGCAACTGAACTGAACTGAACCAAGTTTCTTGTATCCAGTTAATATTTTCTCTCATCATCTTGATCCTCTTTCAGTGGGGCAACATCCTCTTGCATCTTGTCAAGATACTGAAAATACATCTTTTCAAACATTTATTTGTATGTGGCTGTTTTCAGTTTGTCATGTATTTTCCTTAATTTCCCATACCCCTCTTATCTGAACTGCTGAAACTTGTCAAATATGTGGCGATTTTTCTTTAGTGAGAGATGTGTCTCTTTCTGAAGTATGGATAATTGTTGTGATTTCAGTCCCTGTGAAAAGAGACAGGCATTTCAAAGGTAGTAGGAGGAAGGGCTATGGTCTGGAGGTGAGTGAACCACACTCCTGGTGGTTCCACATGCTAGTGGGCTGAGGTCTGCCACTGCCCCTGAACCCCAGGGAGTCCCCTTGCATGGGGGGCTCTTCTCTGTTGAGATTGTGGGTGCTAGGGGCTCTGGGTTTGTCCTCTCCACCTTATAGACTGTTTCTTAGTTTTTAATCTTTGTCATGGAAATTAGGGAGGAATGGGAGTTAAACATGAGGTCTCCTATAGACCACATCAAACTTATCAGATTAAAGAAGGAAGCATTATTTATCAATATTTATACAAAGACAAATGGATCAGTGAGCCATAACTTTTGCTTAAAGGCTATGCAATGCTACAGTTAGAACATGTACCAAAAAAGTATAAATAACTCCTGCGTATTGTAAGTTCCATTGCTAACTTAGCTGTTGAAGATTTTCTGTTAATGTATTTGCTTCCTCATCTTTCTCCCATGTATGGGCTTCTCAGGGCTGTTTCACAGTTCTTGGTCTTTTACAGCAAGATGAACTTTTGCTGTGGAATAGAGATGTTCATTATTTCCCTTACCCATTTTAATTCCCCATTAAACTCCAAAGTGTATAATGGTTTTTGCTTTTTCTCTCTGTAGAGTGGAGCACTGCCTACAGCTTGTCTCTCTAGAGACGCTCCTGTTTTTTCCTCTGCTGTTTCTAAATAGTCTTTAATAAGGTGATGTACGATGTCTATCTCCTACTGCTCCTAATTTGGGTTCTCATTTCATCTAAATAATTGATATAATCTGTCAATAAGAAAAGCCAGACCTATACATCTATCTAAGGTTCTGGTACTATCTATCTATTTTATTATTTTGAAAATATTCACAAAAATAAAACATAGATGCCATCCACCCATTACTGTGCCATGGGCTGAGAAATTTTTTACACTGGGTCTTGCTTTCTAAGGAATTAACCCTGAGCTATTCCATTCAATTTCAACCCAGCAACATCTTTACTTTTTCAGGAAGTCCCACCATGATATTACTGCCTGATATAAATATGGTTGGTGGACTCACAAATCAGGGAATCATGGGACCTACTAGCTCTCTTCCCATAAACAAGTCAGGATTACAGAAACCTCCAAGAGGTAGACATCTCCAAGGGAAACTTTAAAAAAAAATCATAGAAAGTGAGCATGAGAAGCGGAAATAAATTGGAACGGTAGTGCGGTTTCTTCCTCAAAGTTCAGTCTTGCTGAGTCTCATTTTCTTCATCTATGGAGTAAAGAAAATGATATCACCCGCACAGGTCAGAGAAACATGTGTACCTGCTTGCTCAGTCATGTCTGACTCTTTGTGACCCCATGGACTTTAACTCGCCAGGCTCCTCTGTGCATAGGATTCTCCAGGCAAGAATACTGGAGTGGGTAGCCATTTCCTTCTTCTGGGGGTCTTCCCGACATGGTATTGAAACTTTGTCTCCTGCGTTGTCAGGCAGATGCTTCACCACTGAGCCACGTGGAAAGCATAGGCCAGAGAAGAGTTTCAGCTAAGCATCTGCCCAAATCCCCATCCTTCAGTAGTTCTCAGTTTTTTATCTTGTGCAAATAATTTACTGGAATCTGCCTTACTACTTTTCACTGTGAAAATAATAATAATAAAAAAAAACAACTGTCTTTATGAGCACTTTTAATGTGTGTTTGGTTCTGCTCTAAGCACTATACCTGTGTTGCTTACATTTATCCTCCTCACAATCCTAAGAAATTGGGGTGCCATTATTACCCCCATGGAAATAAATGAAGACCAACCAAATGAAAACAAACATTCAGCGCTTGCTGTAGGAAGGGAGTTGGCCCCCATCACTTGCACCTGCCAGAGACTCTGGGCAGTCAGGGGAGTGGGAAAGCTATAAAAAGGGGGCAGGCTTCATGTCTGCTCTGATTAGAAGCTGTTGGCATGGAGATGTAGGAGGCAGGCTAACTAGAAGTGGGGCATCTTTTGTGATTTGTTTGAGGAGTATATTCAGCTTTCTCAGGTTGGTTGTGAGTTGAAAGGAAGGACAAAAATCTAGGGAAGCTGGCAGTCTTGGCCACATCCTGACAGTTCTGAGCCAATTACTGTACAGGTGATGGTTGGGCTTCCTGGGCTGGTTGCTATAGAGGTAACAGGCCAGAGTTCTACTGTCATAGATAGTTCGACCATTGTTCATTTGCCCATTGTCTCATTCCTACATTGTGGGTGAGGAAACCAAGGCACAGAGAACTTAAGTGACTTGGCCAAGGTGTTGTAGCCAATAAAGGCAGATTTGGGATTTGGTGCAAAGCCAGGGATCAGGTCACCAGGCTCTACCCCACCTCTGCCTGCCACCTATCCCAGTCCCTCTCCTTGCCAGTGTGATCCAGAGCAAATTTGCTTCATTCTTCTTGACTCTCTTTCCTCATTTAACTAAAAAACGAACAAACAAACAAAAACAAGCCAATTTCCTTGCAGGGTTTTGTGAGAATTCAAGGAGCTAACAGCTGTAAAATACCTGGTGTATGACAGATACTGGGAATATGTGTCTTACCTCTGAGAGAATAAGAATGAACTTTGTAAAAATAGATTAGTTTGCAAATAAGATAGATCATTATTTACATTCCCCATTTTTTTTGTTTGTTTTTGACAAGGAGATTTGGAGAGTTTATTTGAAACACTTCAGGCTGCTTTACTCTGAAAGGAGTAAGCTTTATGGCTCCACACCCCCACTACTAATTTAATAAATTGTCTAAAAACTTACCCATCATTTCTGCAAATCCTTTCCATTGAAATTGTCACAGTTTAAAGTCATTTATGCTATTTTCCTTACTCTGGCAGTCCCCACAGAAGCATATGCTTTCAATTTACAGAGTTAAACCCAGAGACCATGAGCTGGTCTGATTAATTAGAAATGACCAGAGTAGGATGCCGTCCCCAACACAACAGTGACTCTTCTTCATACTCTCAATAACTAGTTCATATCCCCCAAGCTTTCTTGGTGGTTCAGATGGTAAAGAAATCTGCCTGCAGTGTATGAGGTGTGGGTCTGATCGCTGGGTCCAGAAGATTCCCTGGAGAAGGGAATGGCTACCCACTCTAGTATTCTTGCCTGGAGAATCCCATGGACAGAGGAGCCTGATGGGCTACAGTCCATGGGGTCGCAAAGAATCAGACATGACTGAGTGGCTAACACTTTCACTTTTCATGCTCTAATTTAAAGCATTTGGTCTTCATAGTTGGTTTATTTCAGGTCCAGAGAACAGTAATTTGCCCAGCTGCATTGCTGATTACCCAAGGGGCTGCCTGAGCTTCTTTGGGGAATGCATAGCCCAAATCAAAGCCTCTGAGAACCTTGGAGAATCAAAATGCAGAAACCTTGATATTTGCAAGCAAATAGTACTGAGCTCACAGGGAAAGAAAGCGCAGGGGAATAAAGGTTGGATGAGACTTAATGAGTTATTTACAGCAGAAACTTACCTGTGTCTGCACACTCTCTGTGTGACCTGAGTTGATCATAATCTTCTTGAAAACAGCACTCACCTCCCTGGGTTGCTATAATGTTTAAATGGAATAATAGATACAATGTGCCATAATAAACTCCACACACTCCGGGGGTAGCATGCTATTTTCCAACAGCTGTGTGACCAAATGGTACCAAGATTCCACAGGGTGATTCACCAGCATAATTCACAATCATAGGCATAGATTTGGCTAAACTTATAGTCAAAAGAGGGCTTCCCAGGCGGTGCTAGTGGTAAAGAACTGGCCTGCCAATGTAGGAGATATGAGTTTGATCCCTAGGTCAAGAAGATCCCCTGGAGGAGGGCACGGTAACTCACTCCAGTATTCATGCCTGGTGAACCCCGTGGACAGAGGAGCCTAGCAGGCTATGGTCCATAGTGTCCCAAAGAGTCAGACATGACTAAAGTGACTTAGCACAGCACACATGTTGTCAGAAGACCCTTTGATTTTTCTGGAAAAGAAAAGTTCTTTAAACTAGGTCTTTCTTTAAGCTGGGTCCAGATGCCCACTGTGAATGGGCAACCAGGATGAAGGCTCTGAGAGAATATTTGGGAGGAGAGGAGACTGACATTATTCCTGATGTGCTCTGACGTATTGGGAGGAGATTTAGAGAACCGACAGTCTGGGCAAAGACAAAGAAAACTACTTTTAAAATCAAGCCTGCTATTCATTTTATAAACCAATAGTTGTGCATATTCCTATATGACTCATTTAGAATACTGTTTGTGTGATTATAATGCTAATATTAAATATTGAATTAATAAAACTTTCCATTCAAGTGTAATTGGGATTTGAGGAGAAATGTGTGTGTGTGAGAGAGAGAGACAGACAGACATACACGCACAGAGAGAGAGATGGGAGGAAGAGTGAAAAAGAACTTAATCTTTGTTTCCATAGAAAGAAGTCAATTTATGCTGCCTAGCACTGAAAAATCACAAGTAGTGTTTAAAAAGTATGTAATTGAGGGGTGGTCCTAAGGTGGTGGAGGAATAAGATGGGGAGACCACTTTCTCCCTCACAAATTCATCAAAGGAACATTTGAACGCTGAGCAAATTCCACAAAACAACTTCTGAATGCTGACAGAAGACATCAGGCACCCAGAAAGGCAGTCCATTGTCTTCAAAAGGAGGTAGGGAAAAAAATAAAAGATAAAAAGAGAGACAAAAGAGGGAGGGACAGAGATCCATCCTGGGAAGGGAGTCTTAAAAAAGAGAGGTTTCTAAACACCAGGAAACACTCTCACTGGCGAATCTGTGGCGAGCCTTGGAACCTCAGAGGGGAACATAACTGTGGAGAAAAATAAATAAATAAGTTAAACTCACAGATTATGTGCCTAAGGCTACTCCCAGCAGAGAAGCAGTGTGGACGCTTGCATCCACCACTAGCAAATGGGGGCTGGGCAGGGAGGCTCAGGCTGCATTGCTTAGGGTAAGGACCGGGCCTGAATGCCCCGAGGGCAATCTGAGGGACCTAACTTGAGATAGCAAACCAGACTGTGGGATAGCTATCCTGCAAAAAGCCTTGCAAAAAAAAAAAAAAAAAAACAAAGATATCCTTTTCATTATAGGGGACTGGAATGCAAAAGTAGGAAGTCAAGAAACACCTGGAATAACAGGCAAATTTGGCCTTGGAATACAGAATGAGCAGGGCAAAGGCTAGCAAGGATTTTGTCAAGAGAACGCACTGGTCATAGCAAACACCCTCTTTCAAGAACGCAAGAGAAGACTCTACACATGGACATCACCAGATTGTCAACACTGAAATCAGATTGATTATATTCTTTCCAGCCAAAGATAGAGAAGCTCTATACAGTCAGCAAAAACAAAACCAGGAGTTGACTATGGCTCAGATCATGAACTCCTTATTGCCAAATTCAGACTTAAATTGAACAAAGTAGGGAAAACCACTAGACCATTTGGGTAGGACCTAAATCAAATCCCTTATGATTATACAGTGGAAGTGAGAAACAGATTTAAGGGCCTAGATCTGATAGACAGAGTGCCTGATGAACTATGGAATAAGGTTCGTGACATTGTACAGGAGACAGGGATCAAGAGCATCCCCATGGAAAAGAAATGCAAAAAAGCAAAATGGCTGTCTGGGGAGGTCTTACAAATAGCTGTGAAAAGAGAGGTGAAAAGCAAAGGAGAAAAAGAAAGATATAAGCTTCTGAATGCAGAGTTCCAAAGAATAGCAAGAGGAGATAAGAGAGCCTTCTTCAGCAATCAGTGCAAAGAAATAGAGGAAAACAACAGAATGGGAAAGACTAGAGATCTCTTCAAGAAAATTAGAGATACCAAGGGGATATTTCATGCAAAGATGGGCTCGATAAAGGACAGAAATGGTATGGACCTGACAAAAGCAGAAGATATTAAGAAAAGGTGGCAAGAATACATGGAAGAACTGTACAAAATAGATCTTCACGACCTGGATAATAACGATGGTGTGATCACTCACCTAGAGCCAGACATCTTGGAATGTGAAGTCAAGTGGGCCTTAGAAAGCACCACTATGAACAAAGCTAGTGGAGGTGATGGAATTCCAGTGGAGCTATTTCAAATCCTGAAAAAGGATGCTGTCAAAGTGCTGCACTTAATATGCCAGCAAATTTGAAAAACTTAGCAGTGGCCACAGGACTGGAAAACGTCAGTTTTCATTCCAATTCCAAAGAAAGGCAAGCCAAAGAATGTTCAAACTACCACACAATTACACTCATCTCAGATGCTAGTAAAGTAATGCTCAAAATTCTCCAAGCCAGGCTTCAGCAATACGTGAACCGTGAACTTCCAGATGTTCAAACTGGTTTTGGAAAAGGCAGAGGAACCAGAGATCAAATTGCCAACATCTGCTGGATCATCGAAAAAGCAACAGAGTTCCAGAAAAACATCTATTTCTGCTTTAGTGACTATGCCAAAACCTTTGACTGTGTGGATCACAAGAAACTGTGGAAAATTCTGAAAGAGATGGGAATACCAGACCACCTGACCTGCCTCTTGAGAAACTTATATGCAGGTCAGGAAGCAACAGTTAGAACTGGACATGAAACAACAGACTGGTTCCAAATAGGAAAAGGAGTCTGTCAAGGCTGTATATTGTCATCCAGCTTATTTAACTTCTATGCAGAGAACATCATGAGAAATGCTGGACTGGAAGAAACATAAGCTGGAATCATGATTGCCGGGAGAAATATCAATAACCTCAGATATGCAGATGACACCACCCTTATGGCAGAAAGTGAAGAGGAGCTAAAAAACCTCTTGATGAAAGTGAAAGTGGAGAGTGGAAAAGTTGGCCTAAAGCTCAACATTCAGAAAACGAAGATCATGTCATCTGGTCCCATCACCTCATGGCAAATAGATGGAGAAACAGTAGAAAGAGTGACTGACTTTATTTTTTGGGTCCCCAAAATCACTGCAGATGTTGATTGCAGCCATGAAATTAAAAGACGCTTACTCCTTGGAAGGAAATTGTGACCAACCTAGATAGTATATTCAAAAGCTGAGACATTACTTTGCCAACAAAGGTCTGTCTAGTCAAGGCTATGGTTTTTCCAGTAGTCATGTATGGATGTGAGAGTTGGACTGTGAAGAAAGCTGAGCACTGAAGAATTGATGCTTTTGAATTGTGGTGTTGGAGAAGACTCTTGAGAGTCCCTTGGACTGCAAGGAAATCCAACCAGTCCATTCTAAAGGAGATCAGTCCTGGATGTTCTTTGGAAGGAATGATGCTAGAGCTGAAACTCCAGTACTTTGGCCACCTCATGTGAAGAGCTGACTCATTGGAAAAGACTCTGATGCTGGGAGGGATTGGGGGCAGGAGGAGAAGGGGACGACAGAGGATGAGATGGCTGGATGGCATCACTGACTCGATGGACGTGAGTTTGAGTGCACTCCCGGAGTTGGTGATGGACAGGGAGGCCTTGCGTGCTATGGTTCATGGGGTTGCAAAGAGCCGGACATGACTTAGCGACTGAACTGAACTGAAGGAAACAAAAGACATATATATAGAAAACTATGAAACACTGGTGAAAGAAATCAAAGAAGACACAAGTAAATGGAGAAATATACCATGTTCATGGATCAGATTAATCAATATAGTGAAAAGGAGTATACTATCCAAAGCAATCTATTGATTCAGTGCAATCCCTATCAAGCTGCTGCTTTTGCTGCTGCTGCTAAGTCGCTTCAGTCATGTCCAACTCTGTGTGACCTCATAGACGCCGCCCACCAGGCTCCGCGGTCCCTGGGATTCTCAGGCATGAGTACTGGAGTGGGTTGCCATTTCCTTCTCCAATGCATGAAAGTGAAAAGTGAAAAGTGAAAATGAAGTTGCTCAGTCGTGTCTGACTCTTAGCAACCCCATGGACTGCAGCCCACCAGGCTCCTCCGTCCATGAGATTTTCCAGGCAAGAGTAGCAGAGTCTGGTGCCATTGCTTTCTCCCCCTATCAAGCTACCAATGATATTTTTCACAGAACAAGATCAAATAATTTCACAATTTGTATGAAAATACAAAAAACCTTGAATAGCCAAAGCAATCTTGAGAAAGAAGAATGGAACTGGAGGAATCAACCTGCCTGACTTCAGATTATACTACAAAGCCACAGTCATCAAGACAGTATAGTACTGGCACAAAGACAGACATATGGATCAATGGAACAAAAGAGAAAGCCCAGAGATAAGTCCATGCACCTATGGTCACCTTATCTTCGACAAAGGAGGCAAAAATATACAATGGAGAAAAGACAATCTCTTTAACAAGTGGTGCTGGGAAAACTGGTCAATGACTTGTAAAAAAATGAAAGTAGAACACTTTGTAACACCATACACAAAAATAAACTCAAAATGTATTAAAGATCTAAATGTAAGGCCAGAAACTATAAAACTCTTAGAGGAAGACATAGGTAAAACACTCTCCGACATAATTCACAGCAGGATCCTCTATGACCCACCTCCCAGAATATTGGAAATAAAAGCAAAAATAAAGAAATGGGACCTAATTAAAATTAAAAGCTTTTGCACAACAAAGGAAACTATAAGCAAGGTGAAAAGACCAGCCTTCAGAATGGGAGAAAATAATAGCGAACAAAGCAACTGACAAATAATTAATCTCAAAAATATACAAGCAACTCTTGCAGCTCAATTCCAGAAAAATAAACGACCTAATAAAAAAAATGGGCCAAAGAACTAAACAGACATTTCTCCAAAGAAGACATCCAGATGGCTAACAAACACATGAAAAGATGCTCAACATCACTCCTTATCAGAGAAATGCAAATCAAAACCACAATGAGGTACCATTTCATGCCAGTCAGAATGGATGCTATCCAAAAGTCTAGAAGCAATAAATGCTGGAGAGGGTGCAGAAAAAAGGGAACCCTCTTACATTGTTGGTGGGAATGCAAACTAGTACAGCCACTATGGAGAACGGTGTGGAGATTCCTTAAAAAACTGGAAATAGAACTGCCATATGACCCAGCAATCCCACTGCTGGGCATACACACTGAGGAAACCAGAACTGAAAGAGACACGTGTACACCCAATGTTCATCACAGGACTTTATAATAGCCAGGACATGGAAGTAACCTAGATGTCCATCAGCAGATGAATGAATAAGAAAGCTGTGGTACATATACACAATGGAATATTACTCAGCCATTAAAAAGAATACATTTGAATCAGTTCTAATGAGGTGGATGAAACTGGAGCCAATTATACAGAGTGAAGTAAGCCAGAAAGAAAAACACCAATACAGTATACTAACGCATATATATGGAATTTAGAAAGATGGTAACGATAACCCTGTACGGGGGACAGTGAAAGAGACACAGATGTATAGAATAGTCTTTTGGACTCTGTGGGAGAGGGAGAGGGTGGGATGGTTTGGGAGAATGGCATTGAAACATGTATATTATATGTGAAATGGATCACCAGTCCAGGTTCGATGCATGCTACAGGGTGCTCAGGGCTGGTGCACTGGGATGACCCAGAGAGATGGGATCAAGAAGGAGGTGGGAGGAGGGTTCATGATGGGGAACACATGAGCACCCATGTCAGATTCATGTCAATGTGGCAAAACCAATACAATATTGTAAAGTAACTAGTATGTAAAAAAAAAAAGTATGTAATTTATTAATGGTGGTTAGTCACTAAGACACGTCCAACTCCTATGACTCCATGGACTATAGCCCACCAGGCTTCTCTGTCCATGGGATTTTCCAGGCAAGAAAACTGGATTGAGTTGCTATTTCCTTCTCCAAAGTATCTATCCAATCCAGGGAACAAACTCACATCTCCTGCATTGCAGGAAGATTATTTACTGCTGAGCCACAAGGGAAGTCCAATTTATTGATAAATGAGTTTAAAAAAAAAAGTAGGAGTTTAAAAAGTTGCAGAAGGTGGTCTCCTAGAAATAAAAATTTGAGATTGTGGGCGATGACTGTGGGATTGTTTTGGTTTGGTTTGATTTTGCACTCTTTAACTCCATATGCATACATATTTAACCTTGATAAAAAATAAAAACTAAGTTATAAAAATTATGGTATTTGATCTGGAGAAAATCAATGACAATTTTCTTCTTTTCCTTGGTAATTTATTGTTCTGTATGGATTCCAAGACTGAGTAAGGGAGACAAATTTTTTCTGCATGTGACCATACAAGTATATTGTGTGTGTTTCTGTGTGCATATGTGCATGTGCACACACATGTGCATATGTGTGTTCATGGGCATATAACATGCTTGTTCACTTACATTTGCTGAAATGAAGGGATATACATTCATACATATTAATGCAGCCTGGCTTGTAAGAAGCAAGAGAGTAAATAATGTGATGCTTATTAAAAAAGATAAGAAGCAATCTAAAATAATGGAATTCATAAAAGGAGCCATAAGCAAAGATTAAATTTTAAAAATTCTAACTGAACAATTCTTTAGAATGTAACAGCATTGCTTAGATTAAATAATTGAGGTTATGGAAAGAAATAATGGTTTACTTTGCATTTATTTTCTATAAATAGCTCTAACGATTATCACTGTTAAGAATGATCTATTATTCATTATAAAACTTATAAACAGAATTAACAAGTTCTTATCAGTTTCTAGAACAAATCAAAGAAAAAAGCACTGAAGGAAATAAATATTTAAATGCCATCTGATATTTTTAAAGAGAAAATTTGTATTCAAAATGTATAAATTTGGTTGATTAAAAATTAACAGGAGTCTTATAAAGACTTGTGCAGTAGTGTGGTATTGGAGACTGCTGCACACTCCCAGAAAGAAATAAGTTGTCAAGATAGAATTCTGGAAGGGAAAGTGTGCACTTGATTTGAACCCTAGGTACCATGCAGCCCTAGAACTTTCTAGCTCAGGTAGCATGGAGATGATCAACAATGAACCCACCCCATTAACAAAAACCACATATAGTTGACATATATGTACACATATGTATATATAATTAATTATGCAAAAGTACACACAGAACTCTGATGTTAATCCCTGGCTACTTTTCTCTCTGAGAAAGTAATACAGCCATCCTTGGCCAGTTCTTTTCCTGGGTGTTACACATTGTACTTGACTCATAAAGGAGATGACCAATTGTTCTTCTTTGTTGTAATACTTAGTTAGAGTCTTAGCATTTGACTGTGTTTCCTACAGATATTAATATCATGGTTACATTATGAATCTTCATCACTGATTTCTAGAATGGGGATCGCTTGCTTTTCCTCACTTGGCTGATGCTGTGGGTATAGATTCTGTGATTATCTGTTCTGGCTGTTACACCCCATGCTCTCAGCTCTGATGACCACGTGCTTGGCATACTGTAACAAGATGAAGAATGCTTTAAATTCCTTTAGGAGGGAAAAATCATTTCTGGCTTAGAGCTGGAGATGAAATCGTTCCTTTTTTGTAAAGAAACACAGGCACTGAGATATTTTCTATGCAGGACAATTACACCCTCCCAGGAGCAGAGATTCAATGTGACACTGCTCAAACGTTTCAAACTTGGTATCATCCAACTTGCAGTGGAATATTTAACTTGTTCTTTTTTCCCCTTTCCAAGCTGGAGAGATGATTGTACAATGTCAGTAGTTTCCAGTTTCTCCAAGGTATGCATTCACATTGGTTTTTATTAATTCTCCTGTCCCCATATTCTGATAACAAAACTCCCTTTACAGTTGAGAACCCATTCCATGAGATTTATGAAACTGACTTCTCTGTCTTACTGCCCCTACAGGGAAAGGGAAAAGATGTATATTAGGCATTTAGGGAGTAGAAAGAGAGGGAAAGCCAGTGTGGTAGGAAATTCCATCTTCAGGACTTTACCCAAGTAAGAAGTTACAGGGACAGGCAGCATCTCATTTGCTTCCAAGACCTTGGTCTTAGCACACGTGAATTCTGATATGACTGTTTTAATGACTCTTTATTACTCTCTATTATTATTTTTCCTGCCCTGTTTCCAAACTTGTTTGATGATCAGGCTCATCTGAAGAACTTTCAAGTAAAGAAGATGAACAAAATGAATCCAAATCTTCTGCAAAGAGATTTAGGCAATGAGTATTTTTCAGAAGCTGCCCAGGAGTTTCTTAGCAGGAGCCAACTTTGGAATTCACTGACCTGCATAGGCAGTGTCATCCATTAATTAAACCATGAATTAAATGACCAAATTTCTGATTGCTGCAGAAAGTGGACAGGATGATGTGACATTTTACAGCATCCATGTGTGTTCCTGCCACAGGGAGGGCCTGTCTTCAGCTCATATCAGGGAGAGCAGAATAAATTCCACTTCCCACTCTATGGAGGAGGCTAAACCTAGGACAAACTGAGCAGAGAGGCTATATCTTCCAACAGAATGTAGTTTAAGATAAAAGTCATTTAATTAATGGATGACACTGCTTATGCAGGTCAGTGAATTCCAACATTAGTGGCTAATGCTTTCCAGGCTGTATTGGAGAAAAGTAAAATCTCTATCATTGAAAGTGTGCATAATTAAGGTGATCAGTGAACTAGTTTGTAAATTGAGGATGCAGGACTTTGCTTCAAAGCAGGCATCTGATCTCAAGGCAAATGATCCTGGAGTAAGAATAGAACAAGACCCACTACAGATGGCCAGCAGATCTTAGACTATCCGGACAGAAGAGGAAGCCAGACCAGAATGGAGAAAACTCTTTGCCATATGGGTAGCCAGCTTCCAAGATAGTTTTCAATGACCCCTGTTTTCTGATATTTATACCCTGGGGGAGTCCTTCTCACATTGAACAGGGTTTATTTTTTATGAGTCTAGGTTGTGAAAGGCTACAGCTTCTATCTTGGGCACTCCTCTCCTCTGCCTATGCTCTTTCTCTCTCCTGGTCTATTTGCTCCAAGGGGAGCAGGTTGTGGGTAGTTCTCTGGAGAGACCCTTATGGGGAGGAACTGATACCTTCTGCTAAGAACTGTGTGACTGGTCTTGGAGGTGGATCCTTGACCCTCAGTCAGTTCTTCAAAGACTGTAGCCCCAAATGACACCTGGGATGTAATGTAACCTCATGTGAGACCTTGAACAGGAACCACCTAGCTAAACCACTCTCCAATTCCTGACCCTTAGAAACTATAAGATATTGAAACTATTTGTTTCAAAGCAATAGATAACTGATAAGCAAGCCAGCTCCACAATGAGAAGGGTCTGTAAACTTCTTGTCAGAAAACGCTGTCTATTTTTGAAGCTTGTAATTTGCTGATTCTTTAGTCAATTTAAAGTGCATAGTTTATATTCTAGAATGTTGGCCAGTAATTCTTGACTAATCTTTTTGTCACTATGATTCACTTATTCGGTAAGCATTTAATCACCTACAATACCAGATCTTATTTCGGGCTCCATGAATAAAACACGAACAAGACTGACAAAGACCTTACCCTCACACAGTTTATTTTATTGATGACCATAAAAAGTAAATACATAACTTAAAAGGTATTTTCATGTAGTGATAATTTTCATGAAGAAATAAACATATGCACACACACACACACACACGTAGGTTCTTGGTGGCTCACACAGTAAAGAATCCATCTGCCAACGTAGAAGACATGGGTTCAATGCCTGAGTTGAGAAGATCCCCTAGAGAAGGAAATGGCAACCACTGTTGCCTGGGAAATCCCATGGACAGAGGAGCCTGGTGGGCTACAGTCCATGGGGTCGCAAAGAGTCAAACATGACTTGAGTGACTACCACTTGCTATATATATATATATATATATATGCACAAATGAAAAAACTATATATGTATATAGTTGTTGCTGTTGTTTAATTACTGAATCATGTTCGCCAGGCTGCTCTGTCCATGGAGTTCTCCAGTCAAGGATACTGGAGGGGTTGCCATTCCCTTCTCCAGGGGATCTTCCTGACCCAGGGATGAAACTCAGTTCTCCTGCACTGCAGGCAGATTCTTTACCATCTAAGCCATCAGGAAAGCCCTATGTCTATATCTATATCTATCTATCTCTCTGTCCATGTATCTGAATCACTTTGCTGCACACTTGAAATTACAAAATTGTAAATCATCTATGCTTCAATTAAAAAATAAATTAAAAATTTAAACAAAGAAATAAACATGTGAGCCAAATGAGAGTAGATGCAGAGCCATGGTGAGACAACATCTCTTAATCAGGGGGTTGGGGAAGGTCTCTCTAAGGAATGGAATTTGAGCGGAAATCTAAGGATGAAAAAGAGTGAGTTAGGAAGGGCCTGAGAAGAGAAAACCAGGCAGAAAAGAGCAAAAGCAGGGCCCTACAAGTGGCAAATGGGACTGTGAAGGAATACCATCCTTACAGGGTCTTTCCTACCTGCTAAGGATTCCTAGATGTTGGTACCCAGGTGAGCAGATTTCCCTTCAGCAGGTTGCTAATTTACAGCATCCAGGTGCTTGCCTTGGCACATTGCTAATCATCATTTTTCTTCCCTCCAACATCCTTGGTGCCCTTTCTGAAGAGCGAGAAGAAATACTCTTGTAGATAGCTTTATTGGAATATTGTTTCACAGACCAGAAAAAGAGGCTATTGTCCACTTCACTAGACAGTGAAACTCCCTGCTCCTCACACATAGTAGTTTTTAATAAGCATTTTTTATATTCTTAGCTCATTATCTATCTGTGTCTCCCAACTCTGAAAGAATTGAGAGTTTTGGAGACAAGAGCGAGCCATTCTCATACCCAAGTCTCTGGGGAAGCAATCTCATGACCCTCAGTCTTAGCACTCCACACCTGCCACGTGAATGAAGAGTGCCCCTGGGGCAGGCGCATATCACTCTGAGCCCTGCCTCTCATTCCCTTGCTGTTGCTAATCCTTCCCTCGGTCCCATTTTGTGAGTCTTTCCATGCTTCTTAACAAAGCTTCCCATCTTTAGGACATGAGTTTGAGTGAACTCCGGGAGTTGGTGATGGACAGGGAGGCCTGGCGTGCTGCGATTCATGGGGTTGCAAAGAGTCGGACACGACTGAGCAACTGAACTGAACTGAACTGATATGCCACGACACAAGTGAATCTCACAAAAATAGAGTTGAGTGAAAGAAACAAGACACAAAAGACAACGTAGTTTAGGATTTCACTTGTATAAATTTCAAAAACAGGCAAAACTCATTTGCAGAGTTAGAAATCAAGATAATGGCTGTATTTGGAGGGTGACAAGGGTCTGGAAAGGGGCTCGTGGGGCTTTTGGGGTTCTGGTAATGTTCTGTTTCACAATCTGAATGCTGGTTACTCATTTGATAAAGATTGATCGAAGTGCACAATAAACATTAGTATAATCTTTCCCAGGTGTATTCCATAATAAATTAAAAGTTAACATGAAAAACCCTCCATAGATGAATGGACAACCAAACTGTGGTGGATTCATGCAATGGAATACTATTCAGTCATAAAAAGAAATGAAATTCTGACACATGCTGCGACAGGGATGAACCTTGGAAATATTCTGCTAAGTGAAAGAAGCCAGTCACAAAAGGCCACATGCTGTGTATTTCTATTTGTATCAAATGTCCAGAATGAGCAAATCCATACAGACTGGAATGGAAGCAGATTAGTGGTTGCTATGGGCTGGAGGCAGGACAAGTGGGGAGTGGCTAATGATGGGTATGGAATCTTTTTGTGGAGCACTGAAAATATTCTAGCCTTAGATAATGGTATTGCACAACTTTGTGAATATACTAAAAACTACTGAATTGTACACCTAAAAAAAAAAAAAAAACTAATCTGGGCTTTGCTGGTGGTCCACTGGCTGAGAATCCACCTTGCAATGCAGCAGACACCAGTTCAATCCCTTATCCGGGAAGATCCCACACACTGCAGAGCAACTAAGCCCATGGTCCATAAGTACTGAGCCCACCTACTGCAACTACTGAAACCCCTGTTCCTAGAGCCTGTGCTGTGCAACAAGAGAAGCCAGCACAGTGAGAGAAGCCTGCACACTGCAATCAGAGAGTAGCCCCCACTGCTAGAGACAGCCCACTTGCAGCCATGAAGACCCAGGACAGCCAGATATAAATAAAAAAATTTTTAAAAAGAATCTTACCATATGTGAAGTATATCTCAATTTTTATAAATCCTCTGGAGTACTGGCTTTTCTACAACCATCAAGACACGTAGGTCCTTTAAGTTATTGTTTATCTGACACAATTTGTCCAGCTCTTTCAAACTGTAGATTCCACATTAGTTTGACTATCCTGGGTCCGGAATCTTAAATTTTTATTTTACATAGAGTGTGGCATTATCATTGAAAGCTTTGTGGATCACCAAACTGTTTTAAATATTCAAAGCTAAACCAGTAGATTGAGGGGAGTCAAGTGTTATGTACAGTGACAAGCACTAAAGCTCCGCTCTGCTCTTTCTTTCTTGGCTGTGCTGGGTCTTCACTGTGGCTCACGGGCTCAGGAGTGTGTGGGCTCAGTAGTTGAAGCACATGGGTTTATTTCCTCCATGGTATGTGGGATCTTAGTTCCCCAACCAGGGATTGAACCCACATTCCCTGCACTGGAAGTCAGATTCTTAACCACTGGATTGTCAGGGAAGTCCTTGCTCTTTCTAATAATTTGTATTAATATGCCCATAAACATATGTGTTACAGAATGTGCGTGTGTGTGCTAAGTCACTTCAGTCATGTCCGACTCTTTGTGACCTTATGGACTACAGCCCTCCAGGCTCCTCTGTCCATGGGATTCTACAGGCAGGAATACTGGAATGGGCTGCCATTTCCTTCTCCAGGGGATCCTCCAGAGCCAGGAATCGAACCCTCATCTCCTGATGCTCCTGCATTGGCAGGCAGGCTCTTTACCACTAAGCCATCGGGAAAGCCTATGTTACAGAATGTTTTTCTAGGATAGATTATCCAGTGGGAAAAAGCTAACACTTGTCTAACTGAATAGACATACCTTAAGATTCTCAAATTTGTTCATACTCTTTGACCTAGTAATCCTACTTCTAGGAGTCTATCCTACAGAGAGAATTAGAGATGTTTATTCATATTAAATGCCCAAACAATAAGGAAAGAGCAAAGAGGGGTGGAGGCAGGGCCTTCCAACACCCAAGAACAATTCTGGGCACAGAGTCTGAGGGAGTCAACCTGCTCCCCAACTCCCCCCCACACACACCCCCACATGTTCCCTGGAGTTAGAGGAATGTTGATAATAGAATTTCACAGATACTGAGGGAGACATGCCGAAGTCACTAATCCAAGCAGTCCACCAAGTGTGTGACAGCATTTCCTGTCTCTTCCCTTTTCTCTTGCCCGCCTCAGTCTTCTAGCTACTCTTATCCCATTTGCTCAGGGCCTGACCCTGGCTAACATCCCTAAAGACAATATTGACAAGCTTTTGGCCTTGACCAATTAAAGTCAGCCGGCTAGCTCTGATCCGGAAATCCCTCTTGAAGTGGCATGGAGCTGTGTAAATAAATATTTGGAAACAGAACAATGAAAGTAGTTGGAGTGTTAAAACAAGGACATCTTCACTCATTCGCACCAATGAATTCTCTGCCAAACGTTTGATCTCCGTGCTGTAGACACATAGAAGCTAAGTGAAAGGAGTGGAAGGAAGAGAAACTAGCAACTTCACCCCTCCTTGTTTAGATTCCAGTTCTTTGAAGAGGAACACGGCAGGGCCAGAGCAGGTGAATTTCCTACAGCCGTGCTCCATGGAATTCCAACATCTGTCTTAATGTAGCAGGAGACAGTGTCAGTATTTTAGAGGCTATGTACTTGTAACTTGTTCTATTTTCTATCTTAAAGTCAAAAGAGATCCAGACAGCATAGGAAAACATCCAAAGGAGTGTGTAATAACTTTAAAAATTATTTAATTAAAACTATTGTTATAAATGTAGCAAATGTTTATTATTTAAAAAATTATATTTGCTCCACCATTCTGTCTCTCTCCTCAGAAGTAACAATTATTCATAATAACTTCAGTGGCTTTGTATGTATCTATTATGCAGATACAGATGGATAAATTTTAGTACAATAAAGCGCTTGTTCTCAAACTTTAATATAAGTGATCATCTGAGAAACCTGTTAAAAATGGAAATGGAGCCTAGGTTGTTATACAAAAACCTCAACGATATTGATGCACGTGGTCTGCAGAGCAGACCATTGAAATCTCTCTCGTCTTTTACTCTTTGAGTTCTTTGGAGTCAAAGATTATCAATCCCATGCCTCCTTGTAATGTGGTGGAGAGACACATCATTCCAACTCTTCAGATGTGTATCTGCAGAAGCAGTTTTCTTGACTGGGAAGGGATTTCATTTTATAAGGTAAGAGGGTGTGTGTGTGTGTGTGTGTGTGTGCAAGCATGGGTGCATTTGCACATCTAACTTACTTTAGAATTGTTTTAGAATTCACTTAGAAAAACCAATATGGCAAAATTTTGCAAGGGCAGACAGAAAGGAGGTAAGGTATACGGTTAGAACGGGGAAGATGTCTAATCTGTTTTTCACAGGAAATAGGGGAATTCTTTCCAGGACCTTAAGGCAACAACGAGGAAAACAACAACAAACAGCAGGAGCAATGACAGACAATGTTAAGAATAAATGAAAGAGAAATTAAAAAGAGAAAACCTAGTAAGAAAATGACTGTAAGAGATGGGCTAAAAATTTAAGGTAGAAAATTTGAAAATGAATAAAAGAAAAAATTTCTTTATGAATCAAGAAAATGATTAAAGTAAAAATTCAAACATGCAAAGGGAAGGTTTGGAGATAAAAATTTAAACAATTGAAAATAAAATCTTCTGCTCAAAAGCTGAAATGAAAGTCAAAACAAATCCAAGTTTATATAATGTAATGTAAAGTACAATGTTAAAATTAAAAACAAGTAAGAATAATAAAAGGGGACACTCTGAGCTCAGAAGGTTAAATGTTGAATGGGAAAGCAATTAAATAAGACTTGCTGTTGTTGTTTACTTGCTAAGTTGTGTCTGACTCTTTTGGGACCCTGTGGACTGACTGTAGCCTGCCAGGCTCCTCTGCTCATGGGATTTCCCAGGCAAGAATACTGGGTTGCCATTTCCTTCTCCAGGGGATCTTCCCTGGAGATGACATCCCCAAAATGACATAAGAAAAAGCCATTTTTAAGGGGAGATATTAAAAATAACAATAATAATGTGAGAAATGAAAAGCATAAGCAAACAAGTAATTTGCTGCTAGGGCCGACTGTGGACTCTTCTAGGCCTCAAAGTGAAAGTGAAAGTCACTCAGCCGTGTACCACTCATTGCGACCCCAAGGACTATACTGTCCAAGGAACTGTCCAGGCCAGAATATCAGAGTGGGTAGTCTTTCCCTTCTCCAGGGGGTCTTCTCAACCCAAGGATTGAACCCAGGTCTCCCACATTGCTGGCGGATTCTTTACCAGCTGAGCTATGGGGGAAGCCAGGTGGGAGTCCTTCAGCACTGAGAGTGAGGGTCTGCCTCACTGAGCTTTGGAGACTAGATCTGCAGCCCAGTCACCGTTTCAGAACTTGAAGACCAAGTCCCTTTTGTCAAGGTCAAGTTTTGGTGGGTCTGCACCCTCAAGGAAGAAACCAGTAGCCTCCTTCCTCTCCTATCTCCCCCACCACTAAAAATCTTTCTTTAAGACCATGGCTTGTCATTTTCTTTCAGGTCACCTTCCCTGATTTGTGCAGACAATGGAGCAGGGGGCCAGCTTGTTCAAGCAGTTGAGATGGTGGCAATCTTCTCTCCTGGCACAGGTCCTGGGGTGGCCCTGGGTTTTCCAACCTCCAGGACCTAAATTGAGATTGAGTCACCCATCTTGCCCCAAATGTGTTCCTCCCAGTCCAAGTTCACTCTGGTGTTTAATGTGTAACCATTGCCCTGATTAGTGAAGCAAGCCACTTCAATCACTCTGGACTGCTTCCTTGTGTTCACCCCTGCAAACAATGGGTCTCCGAGTGCTGCCTCTTTTATCTCTCACATCTCTGTTCTATCTTCATCATGTATGCACTTTACAAACCTTCATTGTAACTGAAACGGGTGTGAAGAGATAAGCAAGGGTTTTGCGTTTTTTGTTTTGGAGCTGGGAATTCATGAAAACAGTAGCTTGCAGAGATGTATACCATCTCAAAGGCGAGGGTAAAGAGAACTGGGAAAACTGAGCATCACAGAAAAGATTGGTTAGCACTGGACCCAGGCAGATGTGCAGATGCCAGAATTAATTCCACAGCACTGGCTCTGCTCAGTGCCACCCTACTTGGCACACTTTTCTGAATGCGGTGTCATCTTAAGCAGCAGAGGTGGACAGTCAGCTTCTCCGTTGATTGAATACAGTCTAGAAAGATAGTCTTCAGAGTTCCTGTTTTGCTTAACATTTGAGAGACAACAGAATGCCTGGGGCCAAGAGGCTTTTTAGTAATTCTTATCAATCCCTCTGGCTTTCCTGGTGTGGTGGCTCAGCAGTAAAGAATCCACCTGCCAATGCAGGAGATGTGGGTTTAAGCTCTGGGTTGGGAATATCCCCTGGAGAAGGAAATGGCAACTCACTCCAGTATCCTTGCTTGGGTAATTCTATGGACAGAAGGAGCCTGTTGAACTACCATCCTTGGGGTCTCAAAGAGTTGGACACGACTTAGCAACTAAACAACAACAGTCAGTCTCTTACCTTTATCTCCCACAATAGAGCAGAGGCAGCACAAATCACATATTAGTGCTTTTAATGCAGGAGGCTTCAAGTCAAGGGGCTGCAGGACATGGCCCAGAGCCTTTTCTCTTACTAACCTAATTAGATACTCAATCTTCCGATGTTCTCTGATTCAGGCCAATGCTTATACACCACTGCATTTCTGGGCTCCCAAAAGAAGCTCTGAACTTAGCTCACATCAAAGCACTTTGAGTTTAAGATGCTGTGAACTGATAGTATCTGGAGAGGGTTACAGGGGTGGGAGACGAATATGTGTTGCAGAAACTTCTGGCAACAAATTCTGACACGGACATCTTTAGGAAAACACTGCCTCTTGTTTGAAAAGCAGCTTCAAGTGGCTGTCATGCTGACAATAATCAGATTTAAAATTAGCCTTAACATGCCTTCATCAAGGAGGCTTAATTGCAGTGCCCAATCAGTAGACAAAATAACTGCCATGGCAATTTTGCTGACAAAGTAATTCTAAACAAACCATTTCAGAATGAGCAAAATCTTCTCTTTGGAATCACTTAGTTTTTGAAGTCACTCAAGACTTCCTCCCTTCAGGCCCATCTCATGCTCCAGGTTTTTTTTATTTTAAATGTACAAATTCTGAATTTGCATTATTTCCTTTCTCCTAACTCTAGGAATTCTTATTTTTTGGCTGAATATAGCACTGTGGTGTAGGGAGCACTCTATTTACCTGCTCTGTGGTCCTGGGCAAGTTGTTTATCCTGAGTCTCAGTCTTCTCACCTGTAAAGCGAGGGAAGAATGCTTACCTGAAAGACTGTCGAGAGGTTTAAAATAAATGAAGTGTGTAAATCCATTTTTATTTCCTTTCTCTTTCCCAACCCAAATGGCTCTGGGTGTGCTCAGCTTAATGTCCCTAGGGACATTGCTGCTGGAATTTTTAAATCATTTGAAAATAGAATTAGTTTGATGTCAGCAGCAGCAGAATATTCCCCTGTCCTCAACCCCTATATCTACTTTAGTGATTCTCAACCAGGGAGAATCTCAATTTTTGGCCCACCCAAGGGACATTTGGCAATATCTGGAGACATTTTTGGTTGTTGCAACTTGCCAGGGGCGGGGGACAGGTGCTACTAGAATTTAATGAGTCCAGAGAAGCTGCTAAACATCCTACAAAATATGGGGCAGCCCCATATAACAAAGGATTAACTTGCCCTAAAAATCAGTAGTGCCCAGGTTGAAAACTTGAACCTAGAGGATATACTCTTATTTTCAAGAGTATATACTCTTGGTACATACTCTTATTTGTGAGTTCCCTGAATGTAAGGCATGTGCCTTATACATCTTTCTTTCTCATAGAGAAGGTTTGAAAGACAGTTGGGAAAAATACTCCAATGGGATTGTTCTTATTGTTGAATGTCGGGGGAAGATCTCAATTCAGCAAGACTTTGCCTGTATTTCTTTCCTCTTTCGTGAAGCTGGGCTCTGTTAGCTTTTCTCTAACATCCTACATTGTCTCATTTCCTTTTGATTTTTTGACTTCTACCCATTCGATATACAGGATTTACTTGAATTCATTATCCTTCTCCTCTGTTCATACTGGATGCTGAGAAGCATAGAAGCATCCATATAGGAAACTTAGGAGAGATATTCTGGTGTGTGAAGTTGAGGATGCCCAGACCGACCAGGGGAGTGACCATATGAAATGAGATGCCAAATATTAAAAGAAGCTAAGTAGAATCACTGGATGAGACCTCAAGGAAACCTGGCTACACTAAGGATGCAATTGTATGGATAGACTTATTTTCCCTAGCTGATTCCATTCGGTTGACTACACAAACACTTATAGATGTGTGGAATTACACAGTATCTGTTTATCTATTAACTATCATTTACCTGTCTAATATATGGATAAATGCCTGGAAGGGGCATATATTGAAATATTAATGCTGGTTATCTTGATTAGAACTCATATTTTTCCCCTATATACATGTTCCCGAATATTCTAGATTTTTTGTGAGTATTTGATAAATTGAAAAATAATAGACATAGTTTCAGAAGAATCTGAAGAGTTCTTTTCAACATGTCTGCCTGAACTTTGTATGCTGAGGATTTCTCCTCCTCTGTAAATTTCAAGTTAGATGTTGGCAAGCTGCTGCTAAGAGATAAATTGCTCTCCCACCGCCCCAGCTGAGAGTCATGTCTGGGTAACAGCTGCTTTGATAATGACTTTATTTTGTGATGGATGAATTCTTGGTTGCTTTACAGATGTTGAAATGACTTGGGCCAACAAAATTGCACGTATGCCTGTTCACTTCTCCTCACTCCTCTCACAGTGGGTGTGGGAAACAGATAGCCCATTACTGGACAGAAGGGATGGTGTGACCTGGCCTTCCTCTCCAGAGGCAAGCATCAGCCTTGGGCACTGGCTCTTGGAGAGCTGCATGAAGCTGGCAAAATTATGCACCACCGCAGCGATATTGCCCCACAGTAGGCTCTGCCGGGGCACAAAACGCCACTCCCATCCTTCTCTTATTCCCTCTTCCATTTTGCGTTCTGCAGTGATAGAAGATTGCTCTTTTCCAAATGTAAACAGAAAAATGCAAAATCCAGTCTTGAGAAACAATGGTCTCACTTCGGACCTTGCTCTCGTTGGTTCTGCCTGACTCCAAAGTATGTTGACTTAGTTCCCATTTTTAGCTTTCTTTCTGCTGGTTGGGCCACTGATCCTAGTTGTCCAGGTAACATCCAGGGTCTGGTCCATTTGTTCAACATCCACCACTACCACACAGGAAAGTGGAGGTAAGATCTAAATGGTGGAAATGAGACAGTAGCGATTCACGTGGGAAAAGTGCAAATGATATAATAGAAGGATCCACATGGTCATCAGCTAGCCTAGAAAGAGGAGTGGAGTGTGGCTTGATTCAAACTCAAGCTAGAAAGGATTCAAATGGACATGTGTTTGATTTTTTGGTATCAGAAAGGTCTAGCTATGAGTATTTACTACTTACTATTTTTTTGAGTATTTACTATACTGAAGATATTGTGCTGTGAAGCTTATGAACATGATTTGAAAAAATCCTTCAATAGTTGTTATAAAGGAATTGTATAGACAAAGTGTTACAAACAAGGAAAAAACTAGGTCACACAGCAAGGAAGCTTTGGAACTGGAATTTGATGTAGGATTTCACAGCTTATATATTCTTAACAACTGTGTAACCATAACATTGCTCCAAAGTTGGAGTTCTCCTTAGCACACATGTATATTCTCATTTTCTCTCTCTCTCATGTGTGTTTTTCCTGGTATCATATTTTGTGCTTTTGCTTTTAAAAATTATATCTAGTAGCATCAGTTCAGTTCAGCCGCTCAGTTGCATCTGACTCTCTGCGACCCCATGCAGCATACCAGGCCTCCCTGTCCATCACCAACTCCCAGAGTTCACCCAAACTCACATCCATCGAGTCAGTGATGCCATCCAGCCATCTCATCTTCTGTGGTCCCCTTCTCCTCCTGCCCCCAATCCCTCCCAGCATCAGAGTCTTTTCCAACGAGTCAACTCTTCACATGAGGTGGCCAAAGTACTGGAGTTTCAGCTTTAGCATCAGTCCTTCCAAAGAACATCCAGGACTGATCTCCTTTAGAATGGACTGGTTGGATCTCCTTGCAGTCGAAGGGACTCTCAAGAGTCTTCTCCAACACCACAGTTCAAAAGCATCAGTTCTTCAGTGCTCAGCTTTCTTCACAGTCCAACTCTCACATCCATACATGACTACTGGAAAAACCATAGCCTTGACTAGACAGACCTTTGTTGGCAAAGTAATGCCTCTGCTTTTGAATATACTATCTAGGTTGGTCATAACTTTCCTTCGAAAGAGTAAGCGTCTTTTAATTTCATGGCTGCAGTCACTATTTGCAGTGACTTTGGAGCCCCCCAAAATAAAGCCTGACACTGTTTCCACTGTTCCCCCATCTATTTCCCATGAACTGATGGGACCGGATGCCATGATCTTTGTTTTCTGAATGTTGAGCTTTAAGCCAACATTTTCAGTCTCCTCTTTCAAGTTCATCAAGAGGCTTTTTAGTTCCTCTTCACATTCTGCCATAAGGGTGGTGTCATCTGCATATCTGAGGTTATTGATATTTCTCCCAGCAATCTTGATTCCAGCTTGTGTTTCTTCCAGCCCAGCGTTTCTCATAATGTACTCTGCATAGAAGTTAAATAAGCAGGGTGACAACATATAGCCTTGACGGACTCCTTTTCCTATTTGGAACCAGTCGGTTGTTCCATTTTTAGTTCTAACTATTGCTTCCTGACCTGCATACAGGTTTCTCAAGAGGCAGGTCATGTGGTCTGGTACTCCCATCTCTTTCAGAATTTTCCAGTTTATTGTGATCCACACAGTCAAAGGCTTTGACATAGTCAATAAAGCAGAAATAGATGTTTTTCTGGCACTCTCTTGCTTTTTTGATGATCCAGCAGATGTTGGCAATTTGATCTCTGGTTCCTCTGCTTTCCTAAAACCAGCTTGAACATCTGGAAGTTCACCGGTTCATGTACTGCTGAAGCCTGGCTTGGAGAATTTTGAGCATCAGATCTTGCTAAATCTCTTAGAATTTTTGGTTGATAGCATTGTTTGTTTCCAAAAATGAAATGAAGTGAAATGAAATGAAGTAAAATGAAAATAAAATAAAAATTGATTATGTTCTTAAGATTTAATTCTGTAAGAATTCTCTGCAAGTTCAGTGAGGTCTTACTTGCTAGACTGTCACAGTTTTAAAAAAACTGTGATTGGCTTCAAGAGACATTTTAAATGGAACACCATCAAACCAGAGTTTATTTATTGAAAGTGAGCTACAAACTATGTATTTTAGTCTGTTCAGGTTGCTATAACAAAATTCCATTGACTGGGTGGCTTATGAGAACTTTATTTCTCACAATCTGGAGCCTGGAAGTCTAGGGTCAGGGTGCCAGCTGGTCAGATTCTGGTGAAAAGTCCTTTACCAGTTTGCAGTGACAGCAGTATTATTATCATCAGTCATATCCAAATGGTAAATTGTATTAATGTTAAGGAGTATTACAAAATCACTTTCTTTTCCCACAGTTTTACTTGCCTGATATTTACCTGCCCATGTGTACCGCAGTGAAAATGTATTTGCTGGTATTTGCCCATATTTTTCAACTATCCATGTCATTTTATTTTAAGCAGATATCTTGTAACCAGTATTTGTCCAGATTTTGCTTCTCCAGCCAATCAGAGAAAGATTTGGTCTGGTTTCTATTTTTGTTTTTACATATTATACTTCAAAAATATGTCATTTTCCTTTTTCTGTCCTTGCAATGACAATCAATTTCACCTTTATCACAGCACACACATTCTTTTCTGAACTCAGTTTGATCCTAGTAATTTGATTAATAAGCTAAGCCTTCTTAAAACTGAGGCATCCTTACTTCCAACTGTAAAATAAGTCATGGGATGTAATGTACATCATAGGGAAATGCCAATGATATTGTAATAACTCTGTATGTGACAGATGGTAACTAGGTTTATCCTGGTGATTATTCCTTAATGTAGAAGAGTATCAAATCACTATGTTACACACCTAAAATTAATATAATATTGCATGCCTATGACGATTCAGTAGTCAATAACTAACTAAATAAAATGGCTTGGAAAAACAAAGAAGGAAAAGCTGGATCCAGAGAATCTGGATTCAAATCCTAGTTTTGTCTCTCACGTTTCCGCTAAGGGACTTCTTCCAGTCATGTGTTATTGCTGCATTGGCAGAATGTTGTAATGATATTGAACTTATATAAACAAAATTATAAAAAGTTTTTAAAAAAAGAATGAGTCACCTTGGACACACATTTAATCTGGTCTTGTTGCTTCTAGATCCACTCTTTCTCAACTTGTCTCTTGTGCTGTGGCCAGATCGAAAATGCAAATCAGTTCATGGCCATTTACCGAAGTTTCTATGTCAGTGGCTTTGGCCACACAAAGAATATAGTTCCAACTTCTGGGCCTGCCATTCAAGGTCCTTGCCCTCTTTTCCAAGCTCATCTCTTACTGTTCTCTCTCCCACACTCGTGTCTGTTCCAGCCATAATCCATGCCCTCTTTCTAATGGCTCATGCCTTTGATCACTTCTCTTAGAAAATGCTGAAAGACTGCAGTTAGGTGCCCAGCACTGGGTTCAAGGTGGGGCATGAGAGTGGTGAGAGCCACTGGCCAGATGTCTTCTTTTATGGGGCTCCCAGCAAGTGAGGAAGACAGTGAAAACTCATATGATCACCACAGGATAGGCAGAGGTGGTTGTGGGAGCACAGAGCAGGAACCCACAACCTTAACTTTGATGGCTAGGGAAAGTGAGGACAAAACTGGAACCCAAAGGATGAGTAGGGCATGAGCCTGGCCTTCTTTCCCCAGTTACCCTTCCAAGCCTCCCTCAGGCCTCACTCCCTCTAAGTGGAAGCAGTTGCCTCCTGCTGTGTGTGTTAGCTCGGTGTTCTCTACATTATGGCCCTTTTAGCCGTGGGTTGCACTTATTCGTCTGTCCTTCCTGTCCTAGGCCGTGAGCCTCTGGAAGGCAGAGTCACTTCTTATTTACTTTTGTATCCCTGTACCCTGTGCATGGTGCACAGTGAGTGCCTGATCAAAGTGCATGAGATCTGGTTCCTGGATCCTGCTCTTCTCTGCCCAGCACATCTCCTAGTCCTGGACCCACTCCATACATTCCTGAACCGTTTTCTAGCCAGACTTTCCTTGGCTGCTCGACTCCCAGAATCCTCTTCTGTTACTCTGTCCCTAAACTGACTCCAGCATTCAGAAGGCTCCTTCTCTGGTGCCCCATTGCTTTCACCCCCCAAGGGGCTGCAAGGGTAACTCTTTTCATTCCACAAAATACAGAATGACAGACAAATAGCATCTACTAAGAAGTATTTATCGATGGTGCTTAGTCATGTTCAAGACTTTGCAACTCCATGGATGTGGCCCACCAGGTTCCCCTGTCCATGGGATTCTCCAGGCAAGATACTGGAGTGGTTTGCCATGCCCTCCTCCAGGGGATCTTCCCACTCAGGGATCAAACCTGGGTCTCCTGCTTTGCAGGAAGATTCTTTACCTTCTCAGCCACCAGAGAAGCCTATTGAAGGTGATAAGTGCTTTTAATAGCATGTCTTCTCTGAGATTTGGTGCCTGGGAAAGGATATTTTCTTATGAGGTGATAGAAATTTAATTTAAAAAATGAGAGCTATATATCCCAACTTGCTTCCTTGTTTACACTGACTTCCAGGAAGCCTAGATTTAGATTTAACATTCAAGTGTATCACCTCTATTCACATCATGTTTCTGGTAGAATTATCTCCTTCCTTCATTTGGGTGTGTTTTGATTATTTTTCTGAATTAAAAGAAAAAAAAAACACAAAGTGTTCATTTTCTATTTTAAGGTCAGAAAAAATTTAATTCCGTTAAAATAAAAATATAGAATATTACTACATTTTCATATAGAATTATACCATATTTGCTCCACCCATCTACACCCAAATTTATTTTAAATTGTGGTTTTATTGCAAGTTCGGAGAAGGCAATGGCAACCCACTCCAGTACTCTTGCCTGGAAAATCCCATGGATGGAGGAGCATGGTAGGCTGCAGTCCATGGGGTCGCTGAGGGTCAGACACGACTTAGCAACTTCACTTTCACTTTTCACTTTCATGCATTGGAAAAGGAAATGGCAACCCACTCCAGTGTTCTTGCCTGGAGAATCCCAGGGACGGGGGAGCCTGGTGGGCTGCCGTCTCTGGGGTCACACAGAGTTGGACATGACTGAAGCGACTTAGCAGCAGCAGCAGCAGCAGCAGCAGCAGCAGCAGAGATCATTCAACAACTGTGTATCAAAAAGGAAAGGAGAGGATGTGTGAGACGGAGAGGGCATGGATAGAGGACCAAAAGGATGGGAGGGGATTTATTTACTGAATGATGACAATTTCCAGCCCCATCATCCACAGGCTTCTCAAGTCATGAAATTTCCATTTTAGAATGAGGTAAACAGCTCTCATTTCTTTGTTTGGAGATCAGCAAACTCACTGTCTCATGATCCCCTCTTGCTATCATTTCCTAAAATCTCCCATCCCACCTCCCTTCAAGTATTTGGTCTTTCAATTAAATTACTTGATTATAACTTTTCTGATTTTACAAGTTTTATTCTTGTTGCATTCCTAGTATCTAGCTCTAAACATTTTTGATTATTGTATGAATATTTATTTTCTTTAAGTTAAAGGTTTATGTTAATTCTCACCCAGGAATTGAACCCATGTCTTTCATGTCTGCTGTGTTGCAGGTGAATTGTCTACTCACTGAGCCACTGGGGAAGCCAAATATTTCATAACTATGACAAGATGGAACAAAGGTATATATGTCAGCTACTCAGTTCATTATGGAACAGGCAGGCAGGAAGATGTTTAGCGGCTAGTTCGAAAGTGGTTTAGAGTGACTTTGCAAATAGACTCCAGAAACATTCATTCATGCACTTTTTCTTCTGTGATAGTCATCAGATTTTCCTATCCTTAGTAGCCACTTCTGAGTTTGAGAATGCCAACTAATTACCCTTCCCCCTATAGCTTCTGAATAAGAGCAAGAGAGGAACTAAAGTTTAATCAATAGATTAAAATTCAATGTCTAATTTTATTTCAGGTAAAGCTGAATTGGAGAATGCAGCTTAGCCATAATGACAAAACTGGGCTCTTCCTTCAGTGTTCCTTTGGCTTGGCTAATTTTTCCAGGCTTAGAATCCTGTGGGGATGGGGGCTGAGCTGGGGGTGGGAGGCTCACTGGCCGGGAAAGCCTTGGGCAGTGTAGGTTGAGAAGACGGGGTGGCCAAATGTGGACAGTAACCCAGCACCATGTTGCCACAAAGTGAAGGAATGAGGTCACACTCTCAGGATCTCACTAGTCCTTGAGAGGAGGGTCTACAAGGTGGCAGAATACTTTTTAACAGCCATGAAAGGGTTAGTTTCTACTTAATGCATCAAAGCAAGAGCAACAGAAGAGAGAAGGGCTCGTTCCTCCCAGCAAGAGTCCCTGGATCTCAGGTACTTGGTCCAAAAAATTCCCTTTTTCATAGATGAAGTCTGGTAACTCCTAAGTAACAAATGGTCTGACTCTTGTCTCCTTTCTTTTACCTACCATTTATCATTTTATCAGGCTGATGGGTAAATCTATAAATGCTCCTGATGTGAAGGACATACATGTTAATATCATCAAAACTTAATGTAAAGGAAGCTTCAACCTGACACTCAGGCATGAGTGCATTGATGGGAAACAATTACTTGGGAATTACTATGAATCATAAAGGAAATTTTTTTCCTGTAATTTATGGAGGGTTCATGTCGTCTCAACCCAGGTTAGCCTGTAATTGCACATCTTGGTGACAATAAAGAGCAGTGACCTGAAGGCATCTAACACTTCGGTCGTGAGTCAAGAATGACTTGTGCTGTGAATTCCACATCATTTGGACCTTCCTGACATTTCTTCCAGCTGTTGGAGTTTATGATCCAGATATGCCTCCAGTGGATATAACCTCAGAAAAATCCTTTGCTGGGCTCTGACCCATATTTCATTAATTCATGGTTAGATTTATCTAGTTCTGGCTTGATTTATTTCTGGTCTGTGGGTCTGCATTCTTTTCCATTGATAAATTTGTGCCTTCAAAGTGTGGTGTGTTTCATTTGGACAGTTTTATAAATTATATAATGGTAAGGAAGAAAAAAATAAAAGAGTCAGTCAGGAGGTAACAGTGTAAAATGAATAGATTATAAATACATATTTTTAATTTTTTTAAATATCTGTTTTTTAAAAAGTATTTAATATGATCACTATACAGCATGTGAGATCTTAGTTCCTTGGCCAGGGATCAAACCCGTGCCCCTGCAGTGGAAGCGCAGTCTTAACCACTAGACCACCAGGGAAGTCCCTACATTATATTTTTATGAAGTAGGTCTGATTTTCTAGCTGACTTGAGATGGTCTTCTTAGAAGGAGCATTCTTTACTGATGCTCAGAGCCTATGGTGATCCAGCAAAGGTCAAGAGTCCCCAAAGGCAGTGGTTCTCAACCTTTAATATGCATGAGCATCACCTGATTCTTCAAGGTTGGGGTGAGGTTTAGATTCTGCAGTTTCAACAAGCTCTCAGTGATGCTGATGACTGAGCAGCAGAACCTAAATTACCAAATCAAAACATCAGCTCTCCAACTCATCACAATTAATTTTATTCCACAGCATGTTTAGAGGAATGTTATTCTCAGGAAGATGCTTAGGACTCAAATAATTAAACAAAAAAACCTGGAAAGTACACACATTTATGTATTCTTCTTTTCATTAAATATATATCTGTTTGGCAAAAAATGTTAGACTCTTTTATACAAAAACAAAGCAAAAAAAAAAAAAAAACAACCAACCCCCAAAACCAACAACCTTTGCAAATTGTCAATACCTGTAATAACTACAACGATGTAAACTTGGATGTCTGACATCTTGACCATCTTGTGGAACCTGTGTTGCAGCAGAACCTCCCAGACCCTTACATAGCAACTGCCTATCATCGAGGCTTTTAGATTTAGTACATTAGAGATAAAGCAGGACGACTGATTTCAGCATTGTGCTTTCAGCTAAGGGGCTGGAGGAGTATGTGGCAATGAAGAAGGCAGGTCAGGGCTGGGGCAGGGAGAAGAAACCCAAGACTAGCGGAGAGACAGAAAGGGTCGGTCACAGTCACAGGGCAGACGTGATGTGGCCACGGGACCCTCAGATTGTGTCTGGTGACCCAACGTTTGCGAGAACTAGGATGAGGCAACCGCTGCTGCTCTTGGGACCAGAGAGGAAGTGGGCAGGCAGAGGCCAGAATGGGGGAGGGGGGGCATTTAGAAGCAGATTTCAATTCACATGGAACTGGTGGTGTGAGCAGACCCTAGAGAGAAGGGGAACGAGGAGTGGTGTTTGTCTTCTCAAGTAGCTAGATCGTTTCTGGTTCTTCCAGACCCAGAGCTTGAGGCACACCCCTGTGTCTGGCTGCAGATTGGGAGGAGGTCTGGGCTGCTGGCTTGGAGCCTCTAGGAGGGGAGGACTTGCCTGCTGGAATGAAGATGGAAGGGCCCTTTGGCTCTCTCATTGGTGGTGGATTTTGCTTTTCTCCCACCTTCGACTGCAGCGACGGGAGGTGACCTAAAGCAATGGAGTCTAGAAACAGAATCGGGGTGGTGAGCAGGATGCCACGGAGGGGCAGAAAAATGCCAGAGTTAGAGGAGGCAAGGCCAAAGGAAGTATGGACCCACAGCGTCCCTTGACCACAGTGGATTCCACGGTGTGGGCGCCTTTTCATTCTTCTCTCCTATTAGCTAAATCTTCCAGTTTTGGAGGGGGTGCATCTGGGCCCAGGGTGCTTCAATTACAGTCATAGACGAAGTCATAGTTGCTGGGCTCCTTGGGGATGGGTGGAGGCGCGTCGGGGATCTGAATGTTTTCCAGGTCCAGGAGGCGGAGCTTGATTTCCATGCTGAGCAGCGTGTCCAAGTCATTCCGTGTAAGGTCACTCATCATGTCCTTCCCCAGCAGCGCATTCAGCCCATCTGTCCAGATACAGTACTGGGGAGAAAGAAGGTGACAATGAGAATGACTGATGACAAGGGCAAGAGGAGTAACAACAGCTAACACCGACTGATCACTCAGCAAGGGCTGGGCTCTGTGCTAAGGGCTTTGCCTACATCATCATTTGATAGTCAGCACCTCTATAAAGCTGACACTTCTGTTAGCATCTCTGTTTTACAGATGAGGGAACTGAGACAATGAGAAATTAAGTCACTTGGCAGTACGTGGAGTAGGTGGGATTTGAACTTACCCAATCTGCCTCCATTGTCTGCACTCTTCCATATAAATAATGCCTCCCTACACAGCAGCAGGAGGATTTGAGTTTTTTCTGCCTGTGCACAGAATATCTCTAACATCCCACCAGTGAATCAAAGAGTTAAAGGTATCGGTAGAATATATCCTAACACTACTGGACTCGACATCAGATCAAACTCTCCTGACTCCGAGCAAAGTTCTAATCTAGAGTTAACATCTGACTATCCTGTTTGATTCCTGCACTCAAAACGATAGTCGAACCCCACCCTGGGGCTAACGGTGGTCCCACCTTTGTATTTCTTAGCAAAAGATTTAGGAATAGCTCAGTGCTGCCCAAGGTCTGGTGGACAAAATGGCTAAAATTATTGGGTGATTTTAATGGAAGGTGGTTTAGCTGCCAGTCTATGGACCTCTTCTGCCTGGGTTTCTGGTTTCTAAGCGTTTTCTCCTCCATGTCTTTGGAGTCTGATCCCTGGGGACATCACCTGTTTTGGAAAGCACTCCATAGTAACCAACTAAGAATTTGGTTCAACCCCTCTCATTAAAAATTAATCATGTCCTTTGCTTCTCCAGTAGGCTGCTTCATTTATCTGAGGACCTGCCTTGCTCTTGTCAGCTTCCCTCCAGAGGCTGAAATCCTGCTCTGACCTGGTATTAAAGCCATAATACTTGGTGAAGAACTAGCCTCTGCTGCAAACATCAGAAAACTGCCTGCATTCTGGATGTTGTGCTTGGTTCACCTTTTAGGATGTCCTAGTCCTATACAGGGCTTCTTTGATACCAATTTCACTGCTCTTCCTGTGGGACTGGTCTTCCTTCTAGAATGTGTTCTAGATTATCCCCTCTCTTGCCCTTACTGGGTCAAATTGCAATTCCAGACCCTACTTAGCTTGTCTTTTGCACTGTGGTTACCTGGGCTATGTTCCAGAATATGACAGCAGATCTCAACGAAAAAGCACTACAAGTTGGCACGCGCTATACAGATCTTAAGTCACAGTGATGGCTTAGAAATCTACCCTGATGCACACTGGGGGCGCCACTTGTTAAGCCGAGAAGGTGTACCATGGGTGTGTTATTAAGTCTGTCTGAGTAGGGCAGTCCTGAACTGTAGAGCTTCGGTTCGGCCTTGACTATGGGATTTCAGCCAGAGCACTTAACCCATCTAAATATCAGCTGAGGGCTAAGGGGTTTCTGGAAGTATTAGTTATCTTGTGAATGCCTTAGATAGATTCTAAACACATCTAAACGTTTGTTTCTTCATAAATAATCTTGACAAAAATAGAACCCAGGATCTACTCTGTAGATCTTGATCATACAAATCTTACGTCACGAAATTTTATTTCGACAAGCTTCCAGCTAATTCTGATGTATCTCCATTTAGAAGCACCACTGAACCCCATGCTCTTTGAGGCCCCTTCCAGTTTAGACACTGTTTCACTGTAAACCCCTAAGTGCTGGGGTTGCCACTCTTTGTACACAGCCTTCCCAGTCCTGGCTAGCTTCCTAGTACAGATTAATTTAACACTGGAACACTTCTGTGGTGCTTTTGAGAAGCAGCTAGCACAGAAAACTTTTTAAAAAAGCATCACGATCAATAAATAAAAACTGTAGTACTGAATCTGAGTTGGAAATATCAATATAAATGTATGATGTATTTTGTCTTTTAAAAACATAACTCCAAGCTCTGTCTACAAAAATGCCTAAAAATAATCACCAACTCAGTAGTAAAAGGCACATTGAATGTCCAGGTTCCAGTTGCTAAAT
The DNA here is from genome assembly GCF_001704415.2 of Capra hircus. Classification (NCBI taxonomy): domain Eukaryota; kingdom Metazoa; phylum Chordata; class Mammalia; order Artiodactyla; family Bovidae; genus Capra; species Capra hircus. The sequence continues at coordinate 59,755,606 of NC_030811.1, forward strand.
ACCAAAAGGAGTCAAAACTCCATAGAGAAAAGGCAGGAAATGCACAAGAAGAACCTGGAGTATCTTGTCATGCCAGAATGCCGGAAAGCTTCCAGGGTCATCTGTCAATAGGACTCAGAAGCCAACCAGAGGTATTCCTACTTTCTCTGTAGTTGTTCAGTTGCTCAGTCATGTCTGACTCTGTGCCACCCCATGGACTGCAGCATGCTAGGCTTCCATGTCCTTCACTGTCTCTTGGAGTTTGCGAAAACTCACGTCCATTGAGTCAATGATGCCGTCCAACCATCTCATCCCGTTGCCCCTTTTCTCTTCCTGCCCGCAATCTTTTCCAATGAGTTAGCTCTTCACATCAGGTGCCCAAAGTATTGAAGCTCCAGTGTCAGTCCTTCCAATGAATATTCAGGGATGATTTCCTTTAGGATTGACTGATTTGATCTCCTTGTAGTCCAAGGGACTCTCAAGGGTCTTTTCCAACACCACAGTTCAAAAGCATCAATTCTTTGGCACTCAACCTTCTTTACGGTTCAACTCTCACATTCATACATGACTACTGGAAAAACCACAGCTTTGACTATACAGACCTTTGTTCGCAAAGTGATGTCTCTGCTTTTTAATACACCATCTAGCTTTGTCACAGATTTTCTTCCAAGGGGCAAGTGTCTTTTAATTTCATGGCTGCAGTCACCATCCACAGTGATTTTGGAGCCCAATAAAATAAAGTGTCACTGTTTCCATTTTTTCCTCCCATCTATTTGCCATGAAGTGATGGGACCAGATCTACTTTTTCTAAATAAGATAATTTGGACACTGATAATGACAATAATGGCAACCTATTGAAATGTAGGACTTCCCAGGTGGCGCTAGTGGTAAACAAGTCATCTGCCAATGCAGGAGACATAAAAGACATGGGTTCGATATCTTGGAGGAAGGCATGGCAACCCACATCAGTATTCTCACCTGGAGAATACCATGGACAGAGAAGCCTGGCAACTTATGGTCCATCAGGTCTTTAGAGATGCCCAAAGGGAATATTTACAAATAAAATGATGACATCTGGATGAGCTTTGAAATAATCTGGGGTATGGCAGCTGGGTGTGGGCAGGGGTACAGGTGAAACCTCATTGGCCATGAGTTGATAATTGCTGAAGCTAGGGGATGGACACTGGCAGGAAGTCCTGAGTCTAGGTTCTGCTTTCTTCCTTCCAAGCCACGCAGTACAGGGCTCAGACAGAAGGTGTTTCTGGAACAAGACCCCTATTGTTTAAATCCAGGTTCTATCACTCACTACTTGTTTGATCTGGGAAAACTTTCTTAAGTTCTCTGTGGCGCATTACTTTTTTTTTTTTAATAAAATAGGAATAACATTAGCTTGTTTCTTTTACAGTTACAGAATGAAGATTGAGGGAGGTGAGGCACACAAAGCATTGAATGGTGCCTGGTTCAGAGTATTCCAGTTATAATTACTATTGTCTTTACTATTGTTGAGGTAGTCAGTTTTGGGAGGCTTCTCTCTCCTCCTTTGATCAGTGAGGATCAAAGAATCCTCACTGTAATAGAACTTTCTGCTTTATGGAGCAATTATGCAAATAAAATGAGGTAATAGATATGAAAGTGGTCTGAAGAAATTAAAAGTATTCACAAGTGCATGGCATTTTTCTCCTCACTGCATCAATAAAAAGTGGCAGATATGAATAAAAATTTGGCAGTCTCAGAACATTTATCCTTATCTGGAATTAATGTACACTGGGCAAAACAGCCTTGTATAGATTTAAATAGCATCCACAGTTCTACTATTTTAAGTGGTTTCCTATGTATCTGTATATATCTTGAATATGGTGGCCTGTGTACAACCACAATTTTATTTAAAAAGAGAAATGGTAGGACATGGTATCTATTTGCAAGAAGATGAAGACAAAGTCATTCCCTTCCATGAACTAAATGTCAAGTAACACAGAATTATATTTAAGCACCATGTTAAATGTAGGATTTGCATCTAATCATTCTTCTCTTTTGGGGATGTACAATTTTATTCAAAAGCTTCAAGCCAGTAAAAACAAAAACAAATACAGAATAACTTCTAAATGAGTTAAGTCTCCCTGGGGAAATGGGGAACAAAATTCAAGTTCTATTAAAATGTTCCTTCCTTTCTAAAAGCTTTTTATGTTACCACATGCACAACAAAAATTTGAATGGTATCATCTAAAAATAAGAGTTTCAAGCATGATGTTGGGTTCTAGCTTACAAGAAAAAAAAGTTAAATCAGCCATAGCTGCTACTTCATCTTTCAAATGCATTTTCCTAGATTTATGCAAAATATTTTAAATATAGCTGACAGTGTACTTTGAGAAGAGAAACAAATTATACATATAACAAGATGTCAAAAAGGAATAAAAGCATCTCAAAAATAAAATTCCAACAGCTGAGACAGTCCTAAACCTCTTAAAACAACTTAAACATGATAAAAAATCTAGTTCTCAAATGTTTTAAAGAATTGCGACAAATTTATCATGGGAAAATTTTGACCAAAACCTAAATAGTCAATAAAAACCAAGCAATAGCTAAGGATGATATTTTTTCTGTAACAGTTAAATCCTTACTATGAAGCACTTATACCTTCTTCTTTACCATAAACTCTTGATTAAGCTAAGAAGAAGCTGAATCTGTTTAATTTGCAGTGTTTCGAGAGGTTTTCATTCTATTCTAAGTCAACAAAATGTGCCTTTGCTCATAATTTTTCTCAGGCAGACTTAAAAAAAATTTCTTTCCAGTATTTTTTTATCTGCTGTTTTTCTCAAGAAAATATGACATTCTCTCATAAATTAACCCCTGGAGACCTTTACCTCATGCTTGTCAGGAGCTATGAAGTTCAGTTGGCAGTTTGAATCATACAAGATCGAGAAAGCGAGTTCAAGCACCTCCTGCAAGAGATTAGAGAAAACACCACATTGAAGACAATTTGCACGTTTTGTTTCTCAGTTACAAATGGCTGCAGATTGAACATGGAATAGTGCTTGTAGTGGGTCTAGGCAAGTGGAGTGGTAGTGAGGCTGATAGGAAGAAGGACAATATTTTTCAAGATTCACAACACATTTCCTTCTGTTCATGAGAGGGCTGCATGAACCAATTCGTTCAATTCTCAAGACAGTGCATGGAGCAAGTGTTATCATTCCTCTTTTATGGGAAGGAGCTCAGAGAGGTTAAGTGAGTTGTCCAAGGCCACACAGCCCCAAAGCTATGCTACTTTCCTATCTTCAGCATCTCCCTCCCAGGGAGACCATGGAAAGTAGTAAACTCTTTCGCAATCAGCAACGTTATGGGCTGCTCTATCTTTCATCATTCCCAAAAAGACAGATGTTCATAGTGGGTATAAACTTCCTAAAGCATGGAAGCTACATAGGAGGTAATGAGGCTTCCAGATGAATCCACTATCTTTAGGTAGTATGTCTGCCCTTTGAACTCTGAACTACTGTACAGCAAAGGCTATACAAAACCTAGTTTTATCCTAGAGTAGCTGCAGGGTATAAAGGAGAGTATGGGCATGAGTGGCAGAATAGCTGGATTCATCCATTGGTGAATGTCTCTTCATTCAAGTGCCTGGGTTCGTTCATAGTACAGACTATGAGACAGACCCAAAGGGCCAAGGACTGAGTGATGCTGTCATTCCATTGTAGCTGAATGACCTTGGCCGAGACACTCAGTGTTGTACCTAATATGTATGCTAAAATATGCTTCTCAAACTGTACATACTATACAATGATAGATATAATGATTATTCTACTGGATTGAGCAGTCAGCAGGTACAATCTTTGGAAGATGAGGGTCACTGAACGTCTCAGCACCCTGTATTGTGTTTGTGTGCATGTGCTAGTCATGCCCAACTCTTTGTAACCCCATGGACTGTAGCCCACTGGGTTCTGCTATCCATGGAATACACCTGGCAAGAATACTGGCGGGGGTAGCCATTTCCTTCTCCAGAGGATCATCCTGATCCACGGATCGAACTTGCATCTCCTGTGTCTTCTCCATTGCAGGCCGATTCTTTACCATCTGAGCCACCAGGGAAGCCCCTCTCAACACCCTAACAACTCCTAATTTGGAGGAAAGAACCAAGGGAGTCCACATCGATGCTCTGCATCAGTACAAAAGACACGTGTTAGTCTACCTTCTGTCTCTATGTCTATTAGGCACCACTGATGACTGCCCCTTTCCCTCATGGTATGATCTGGGAGATGCATTCTCAGTCACCACCCACAGGCATTCTTTCTTAGGGAGGTAGACCTCTCCACATCCTTCTCTACCTCAACACCTGTCAGAGGATTTGTCTTTGGCCGGTGATTCACAGCAAGAATGCTCCAGAAAGAAGATGGCAGGGAGAAAGATGAGGTCACTGCCTCTAGATTTCAGAATTCCAGATGAGAAAGAATTCTCCCAAGAGGACTCCACAGGCTCAGCATTAGGTGTATGCCTCTCCTAACACAGTCAGCCATCAGGCTGTTTGTGGCTCTCATGAATTCTGTGTTTGGCTCGACTCTAGCTGTCCCCTCATTAAGGGAAAGCAGCTTTTGTTCTGAGCCCAGACCTACCAGCATCTCATCCTCTTGGAGTATCCTCACCCTACCAGAAATAGAAACAAGTGAAGGAAAAACTGCTGAGTCACAGACCAGGATCTCTTCTGCAAGACTACCCACTCTGAATTTTTCATTCTTTTTCTCCTTAGGATTCTATTCAAGCCTGCCCAGTAAAGAGCAATAAAATTGGAAAAGAGTCCACCAACAAACAAAAACAATTTCCCCATAAGTTTAGCATCTCTTTTGGGTCTTTTAGTGCATAATGAAAATGGTCATGGGTCTTAACAGTGGTACCATAATTGGTGTCATCCTTTTAAAAAAGTCTGTAAGGCAGCCCATATCAAGAACAAGCCATCTCACTTTTGGAGCTACTCCTAAAAAAATTCAAAAGGAAGCAAAACTGTATATACTATTATCTGTAAGAACATAATAGAACAGAAAGACAGAACATTATGCTCAATCATGTCCAACTCTGCGACCCCATGCACTGCAGCCTGCTAAGCTCCTCACTCCATGGGATTTTTCATGCAAGAATACTGGAGTGGGTTGCCACTTCCTTCTCCAGGGGATCATTCCATCCCGGGGATTGAACCTGGGTCTCCTGGGTTGCGGGTGGTCTCCTGCATTGCGGGTGTATTCTTTACCAACTGAGCCACCAAGGAAGCCGTAAGAATGTAATTTGAGGAACTAAATAAATGTCCTCCCTTCTTTGGGTAAAACATTAAATAAAGAAATCACAAATTAGCAACCCTGTGAAATATATGCTGCTAGGCATTAAGTATAATTACAAACATTCGATTTTAACTGGAAAAACAAACAAGAGAAATGAACATTATTTACATACTGATCACAACTAGGAACAATGTCTAGCTGTGGTTGGAGACAGGAACTGAATATGTGAAATGAAAATAATTATGTTAAAGTGCTGGGATCATAGGTGATTTTTTTCTTTTAAAAAACTGAAAACATTTTTCAACAAAATGTTAAGCTCTAATCTCCTAAATTCATAAAAACTGTTCTTAGATGAGAAACACTGATATAGATGATGATTTCTTTACTAATCTTAGTGTCATCCCCTGGAAAAACTCTGACTCGTACTTAATAGATTGAAGAGAAAGGAGAGGAGGGGCTTTGCTTCTGGACACCCAGTCAGTACATCACAGCAGCACCAAGTGACCTTCAGACGTCAACAGGAAACGGTGAAACTGACAACGGATTTCTGATTGATGCTAGCCCATGCCTGCTGCTCTGCTTAGGGCAGGCACATAGCTAGTCATCCTCTTGCTTACGACAGCAGGTGTGAGCATCCCCAGAGCCCAGACGTGGCCTCTTGACTGGGTGCTGAAGTCACTTGAGACCAGAGTGTCAGTGTGGTTGTCCTTTGTGACACTTTCTCTCCCACAGGGCATGGAGCAGGAAGAGAAAGGAGAGGGGGCTGCCAACTTTAGGTTTTGCCCTTCTAAGGCATTTACCAGGGAGGACGTGAATGAGAGGAACTGTCATGACCTAGATTTCTGATAAACACAGGCAGGGAATAGGAAATTCGTGAGAATGTCAATCCCCACTTTAATTTCACCAAAGCTGCCTGGGAGGGGTTGGAGGAATTACTTCTCTGAGTCGCACGCCTGCGTTAAAGCCTGCTATCACTTATAATGAGTTTTATTGACGTCCCCAGTTGGCTGTCATTGAGGCTTTGGTGGAGGTCAGCTCTGCAGCACTTTGAGCCGGCAGTCTGCAGAGCTGGCAGCGACGGCCTCTCGGGCTAACACTCTAGAAGCGGCCACCTGTCCAACTGTCTGTGAGGGAGAGAGGTGCCAGGAGGCGGCGGAGTAGGCAGTTGTGGATCTGGGGCAGCATCCCCCTCGGGGCTTCTTGTCACACACCACAACACTCTCTTAAATATATGATGCTCTGCAGTCTTGCTACTCACTACCTAAGGTCTTTCATTCACTCTGGATCTAAGTCAGTGAAAAATCATGTCCAGGAGTAGCTTATTTCTGTCCTCCGTCTCACTAATTCATATGCCCTCCCCTCACGTGTCGAGGAAGGCCTGGGATAAGCGAGTTCCGTGGCTGGAGGTTACAGGAGGAACTCACGCTATGACTTCTCACCCCACTCAACCTTCTGGCCCTGGGTCTACTGACAAGGCATACAGGGTCAGGGGATACGCAGAGAAATTCTGGGCATGATGGTGTCTTGATTTGGGGATTTCCACCTTCTACGGTCACGTGATGGGCTGATGGAATATGAGAGTAGAGTTTTATACAACATAATTTCACTCTAAAGTGTTGGCTGCCACTCCTTACTTTGTTTTGGGATGACTTGTCTAGTTTGGCCATCTCACCTGGCATTCACTTTAATTATGTTGGTTCTCCAGCATCTATCCAGGTTATCTTGAGGGCAAAGCATTTCGATTACAGATGTGGATATAACTTGGCATGTGTGTGTGCTAAACATGGCCAGAGAAATAGTAGATTTCATAGCTATAAACACTGCAGTTCATCTATACACCTAGGAGTTTGACTTTCTATTTTAGAAGGCAAAATCAGTCATTCATATATGATATAGTGAGAGGATCTTGCCTTCTGTAAAGTAGCTTTATGTCTGGGCCCCATCTCTCTGAGCATTATTAGCCAACAGTTCTCCAACCCATTTTCGTCTCTGTCCCCACCAATCCTACCGTGAATTCAATGTTTCTCAGTCAGAGGATGTTCATCAGATGTCAAAAGGCCCCATGCGCCTTTCATCTATTGTTTCCTTCTCCTAGAAGGTCTTCCCCTCTCTTCTTTTCAAAACCCAGCTCAGACATCACTCCCTCCATGAACCTTCTCAAAATCCCAGGCTCCCCTTGTTTTTAAATTTACTGGGGCATAGGCACCATTGGATCATAATAGCATGGAGATCATTAAATCTTGCATCTGCTCTAGACACAAAATATCAGGGGCCAGGTGGTATTTATCTTTGGATTCCCAGCACCCGGCACAGTTCTGGTATAAAGAAAATACTCAATATAGTGTGAGTATGAATGATGAATGAAGTAACTCTGAATAAAAGGCTTTTTGCTTAAGATCCGGATTATTATCTTCTAATATAATCTGCTTCTTATTTCAGGTACATTAAATCATACTGGAAAAATAAATCTGGGCTCTGGGCACGGTGAAATGGAAGCATCTCTCAGGTCAAACATATTCCTATCCCTTTCACTGATATCTGGTTAGAGTTTTCCTCCGGTGATTGCATGCTAACGGGATAAGTACCAGGACTGCCCACTTTCAAAAATACAGTAACAAATCAACTTTATTTCATGAATCACAGAGTTTGAATTTAGAATCCTTAATCCTTAAAAGTCAAATTCTTCCAATTCAATTTCCATTCACCCATGAAAATTCTGTTCAAGTATCAGGGATTTCCTACTCTCTGTGTGAAGAAGCCAATACTTTTTGTGTCCACTGAAATTTGTCTGTTGCACCAACTTCTTTTCAACAAGTTAGACAGCTCCAGGGGGACAGGGCCATGTCTGCCTGTGCATCACTCTGTGCCTACAGCCCTCCCATCTCAAGGGCTCTAATGCTGACTGAATGAAGGTCTCTATGGAAAAAGACCTCTGCCTCAAGGGAAAGGATCAGTCCCTTTCCTTTATCTATTTCTTGGACCTTAGACTGTGCCTGGCATGTCAGCTGTTGAATGAGCAAGAAGTACTACCAGTTACCAACAGATCTGAATGTCTAGTTTGCCCTGTTCATAATTAAGCTAATGAAGAATCCTGGGGCATAAAATGTCAGAGTCTACTGTCTAGCTGGAAAAGCTGAAGAGCCAGCAGCAGGCCTTGGTTGCTGCCCACTGCCGTGCCCTGACAGACCTCCTGTGGACACACTTTGGCCAACCCTCCTTTCAAGTTGCAGGTCTCCTCTTTCCATCTCATCCCATCTCATCCTCCACTGCCCCCTTCTCCTTTTGCCTTCAGTCTTTCCCAGCATCAGAAGGTATGGTTGGATAGCATCACTGACTCAATGGACAGGAATCTGAGCAAACTCTGAGAGATAGTGGAGTACAGGACTTAGTGACTGAATGCAACAACTCCCCTTTCCTATCCAGAAATTCCAGAGGTGGGGAGGAGCAGGCCTCTGGATCCCTGGGGAAGGAGTGTGAGTGGGTTGAGGAGATAAATTATTAGAATTTGGGGTTTCCTTTCTGCTTTCTTATATTTTCCCTGATGCATCAGATATATGAACACTATTAATTACAAGACAAATTATTTTCATACAAATGAAAGAGCCAGGCTAGCAGAGCTGCAACTACCTCTCTTAGCCCTCTAGGCTAGCAAATCCCAGAAAGCAGCCTTCATTTGAAGTCTTATCTATGTGTTTTCAGCAATGTGTCCCATTTATCAATCCATTCTTCCATCATCCAACCACCTCTCCATCCATCCATTCATCTATCACTCATTCATCTGCCCACTTGCCCAGTTTTCTATAAGTGTCATCACAAATTTTAAAAATAAGGTTGGAAAAGTCATTCACTCAGTTTGTTTTGTTGGTCTCCTCTAAAGGGAGAGGAATCTGAAACAAGAAGGCCAAAATCAGCCACATACATCCTAGGCTCAAATGAGCTCATCTCCATACCTGTTTTGATATTGATAGCTTGTATCTTTCTTTTTTTTTTTTGGTTAGTCAAGCTAGAAATTTCAATTTCATTTATATTTTCCAAGGACCAAGTTTTGCTTTTGTTGATTTTCTCTACTATTTTCCTGTTTTCAATTTCATTGACCTCTAATATTTATTATTTCTTTTCTTCTGTTTTCTTTAGGCTTAAATTACTCTTTTTTCTCTAGTTTTGTAAGGTGGAAACATTACTGATTTTAGACCGTTCCTCTTTCCTAATATATGCATTTAATGCTGTACATTCCTATCTCATCACAACCCAACCATTTTAGTAAGTTATATTTTCATTTTACTTAGTTCAAAACATTTTGTTATTTCTGTTTAGACTACCTCTTTGAACTACGGGTTATTTGGAAGTGTGTTCTGAAATTTCCAAACATGTTGGGGATTTTCCATCTATCTTTCTGTTATTGATTTCTAGTCTAATTCCATTGTGAATTAGAATATAGTTTGTACGATTGTTACTTCTACATTTGTTAAGATGTATTTTATGACCCAGAATGTGGTCAGTCTAGGTGAAAGTTTCTTGTGAGCTTGGGAGAAATGTATATTTTGCTGTTGAGTAGATTTTCTATTAATGTTAATTGGATCAAGTTGATTGATGGTGCTGTTCAGGTCATCAATATCCTTATTGATTTTCTGCTCACTTGATCTATCAATTACTGACAGAGGGTTACTGAAATCTCCAGGATAATAATGGATTTGTGAATTTCTCCTTTCAGTTCTCTCAGTTTGCCTCATGCATTCTGATCTTTGTTCATCCCATTACTTTCACCTCTTAGTTTTTATATTTAAGTGGGTTTCTTGTAGGAAAGCAAGAAAATTGCTTCTTATCTACTTACCTACTTGCTTCTTATCTACTCAAATAATCCCTGTCTTTTAATTGGTGTATTTAGACCACTGACATTTAAAATGACGGTTGACATAGATTATGTGCCAAGTTTGTAACTCTTTTCATTTGTTGCATTTGTTCTTTATTTTTTATTTTCTCCCTTTTCTTTTTTTTAAAACCTTATCCTGTTTTGAGTATCCTTACTTCTCCCTCCTGTACATTTTGACTTTTCTGTCATTCATTTCACTTATCCAGATGCTATAGATACAACACATTTTAAAATTATTATTTTAAGCACCGAGTTACCTTTTAGATTAATTAATAAGAAAAAAATATATACTTTTCTTTTACCTTCACATATCCCTTCCCTAATACTCTTCCATTCTTTATGTAGATTCAAGTTCCTATCCTATAGAATTTCCCTTCTGGCTGAAGAATTTCTTGCAGAGTAGGTCTGCTGGTAATGAATTCTCTTGATTTTGTTTCTGAGTAGACCTGGTTGTGAACTCTGGAGGTATGTGACTCGATGTATCCAGATTCCATGGTGGTGGTGTTCCCCTGCACCATCAATTCTAGGATGGAAGTGACAACTCCCAGGCTCTTTACATGTTTGAGTTGAATGAGAAGTGTTTTAAATAATTTTCTGTGCCTGCTTAGAGCTCTTGAGTCCTGGCAAGTTGCTTTGCTGCCAATACACCACCCCTAGCCTTCTTTAAATTACAGACTCCTATTGCTTCCAAGTTCCCCAAATTGTGTCCTGGTCAGTTCCAAGTGTTATATAACCACAGGGACCTCAGCTGGAGCTGAGCAGAGCTGGTACTTCCCAAGACTATACTCTGACTTCAGGTGGTCTGGAAAGAAGGCAAATCATGAAGGCTGGGGACTTGCTGCTTTGGTTAAGGATGCTCTTCTGGAATCTGATGAGCTGTTGGATCCCTGTTTCCCCACGTTGTGGAGAAGAAATAAATGCTGTGTAACGATTAACCTACAGACCCTAAGGTATGCCCTTATGTGGCCCAGTGCTTTATATGATGGCAACTGTGATAGGCTTGACATGGAAGGAATTCTTATGGACTAGAGGTGAATTATACTTAATGTAACTTAAGAAGCAAAACTCTTGTTATCAGTCTCTTTGGCTGTATCCTCTCCTTTATTTTCTTCCTAAATAGTACTTTTGTAGTACTTTTGATTTTCCTTAACCATGGATCTTATGCAGACATAGATTCACCTTCATCTTACAATGACTGAAACTACAGGGCAGGCATAATTCATGTCAACTCTGATTGATAAATAGGATATGTATAATGTTTATACTCTTCTTAGATACTGGCACAGGACAATAAACAAGCAGCCTACTGATCAATGTGATATTTTTGGTACCAAGGTGTCTGAAGCCTCCAGATCAATCTGATTAATCTTGTTCATATGTGGATACTATGGATCACAAAATGCCAAAAGGTGACAAAAACTGCTCCCTGATGGCCCCTCCAAGGGCAAATGCCTCCAAACTGGGGACAAAGGAAATTCCTCTACCTCTTCAGATAATGCTGCCCCCCGCACCTTCTGTTACGGGATGTAGGCTGTCACGGTGAACAACATGGTGGGAAGGGTGAAAAACATTGCAATGTGAACAGTATTCAAGCAATATACACCTTTGGGAACATTTTCTCCCTTAAGCTGAATCTGAACTGTTTCACAATATTTCCCATGATGTTGAAGAATAGTAGGCCTTGACAATTTTTCTCATATTTTTGGGAGTCATCTGGTCTCTCTTCCATTTCCCAGACTTCTCTGAGACCCCACAGGGGTAACTAAGAAGAAAATGGAAGAGATTGGGGAGGAAATGCAGAAGGGAGGCTATGAACATAAATAGGAGGGTAGGAGGGGCCCAGAGGATGGAGACGAGTGGAAAGACTTGAGAGAAGACTGGTCACATCAGTGAGGGCAATTCCTAGGGCTGTACATGGACAGGAAGTGGGAGAATACAAGACGTGGTAGGGATTCAGCGAGTGATCAGTGAGAGAAAGAATAAGACTGAGAGATGTAAAAGGAATCAGGGAAGGAAAGGAACTGAGTTTAAGAGATGTGTAACTGCGGGGCACATCTGCGCGCGTGCGCACACACACACACACACACACACACACACACCCCAACCACACAGGCATAGCTACCAAAGAAGGGCCCACTGTAGTCACTAACTGCATTGTGCAGACAGAACTACTTAGAATAATTTGGAAATCATACCTTATTTTGTTTAAGGGCACCTTTCTCTTTCATATGAGGGCAGTCCTTTCCCGTCACCACAGCTTTGATATCTGCCACCGGCACTGAAATTCGTAAGAGAAAATGAAAGTAACTACATCATGTGACAGCGTAAGTATCCATGAAACAGCAAGAGTAAGCATCATCGAGTCTGTTGGTACAGCAACCATTCCCAGACACTATAGCAGGAAGAGAAAAGAGATGAAAAGAGAGAGAAGTCAGGCAGGCTCCAGGACAAGGAACTAAAATATACTCTTAATATTCTGGTAGAAAGCATTCCTGGGGAGAAAAATCTATGTTCATAAGTAGAATTTGTTTCAAGAAAAGAAATACCTAAAAAAAAAAAAGATTGCACACAACAATAAAAAACCCATCATAGTTGTGTTAAAAGTGATGGCATTAGAAGAAACAATAATGATAATAAGTAATAGTGGTACTGATACTGATTTTATGGAAGACATCTACGTGCCTGGAGCAAATGCCAAGTGCTTCCTGTAGACTGGTATCTCTTACTATAGTAGTGACATCACTTTAGTTTCTGAGTTTTGGATAATAAGGGGAGGTAACCCTATGACAAAAAAATCTATCTGAACATAAACCATTCTGAACTCTCACTTTCCAAATTCTCCCTCTTGCCATCTCACTAATTCTCACAACCATTCTGTGAGGCAGGTTTTGTTATTCCTAGTTTATGGACAACAAAACTAAACTCAATTAAATAAAGGGAACATTCCTTTCTGTTAGGGAAATGGTAGCTGGCACTTATCTTGGAAATCCTGAGAATAATGCAGTTAGATAAAATGATGTTATCTATCATCTTATTCAGGACTTGTGGGAAGATAAAAGATATGGAAAGGCTTTTGCCCTTAATGCTTTTGTTAAGATCATCTGATGGAGAGAAGGCTGCAGGATGGTTTGGAAACTTAATTTTAAAAACTGCAGAGTTATCTGTCCCTTTCCAACTCCTAATCTTTCAGTCCCTCAAGGGACTCTAGGGGCTCAGTTAGGATGTGCAGAAGCTTTGATTCATCAATTCCTTGGACTCCTCCAATGACGAAGATAATGAGAGATTTCACAATTAAAGTTCACCTACTTTTATTGGGGCATTGGGTTCTGGGGGTGACATTTAGATGAAGATAAAATTATAAAATATGTAGAATATCAAAATGATATAACAGGAAGGCTCTTTAAAAGCTAACATTTTCCGGGTACCCCAAAGTTGCTAAGAACTGTCCAAATCCATGATACCTCCAGAGCTCTCTCGAACCCTAGCGAAGAGTGGTGCTGTGATGAAATCTTCTAGGATTCTCTGACGGCATCCCCTGCTCTCGGTCCTACCACATGGGCTCCTCTAGCTTGGACTCCTGGTTCTAGATTCCTTGGTAGATAGGACTTGTTCTCACTAATAACAATTCTGGGCACATGGAAGACCATGCTTCTCAGCAACTTTTGCATTTAGGTGGGGCTGGATAATGATTAGCTCTGGTAATGAAACACGAGAGGAGATGGCCTGGCTCTTTTTCTGGCTGAGGCAGTGAGAAGCCCACGTCCATCAGCCTCTCTTTCCCAGCAGCAGGGACTGATCAGGCCACGTGGTCCCTCCAGATGGTGCAGCTCTGGGATGTCAGAGCAGCCGTCAGCCTGTGTCCCTGTGATCATGCAGAGCAGTCCTTTGAAGGCACATGTCAGTTATATAACTGAGGAGTGAGAAATAAACTCCTGTTGTGAGCCAGCGAGGTCTGGGGGGTTATTTATTCCTGAAGCTTAATGGCAATGCAGCCTCTTCTGAGTGGCCTGACCCTTGACCTCAGACCCCCTTCCTCCCCTACCTTGCTGCTCGGGATCGGCATCTTCTTGCAGACAGTCCCTGTGATTCCTGAACTTTCCTTTGATCACAGCCACTGACTTCAGCTCTTCTCAAATCCATTTTCATAACCAACAATCAACCCTGTTCTCAGTGGCCAACCTGGCTACCTACTTGCTATTCAGGGAGGAAATACTTGGCACTTTGGGAAGTTGGGTTTACTTAAGTGTTTACTTTTCAGTGGAAGATGTACCACTGAAGTGAATTTGTGATGTAATTAATGTACAAGCTCCAAAACCCTTCTCAAGCTTTAGATGGAGTTTGAGTAGCAAGCACCTCCTAGAAAGTCTTCTGCTGTTCAAATATGTAACGTGCTCCGTGACTGAGAGAGCGTGTCTATGACCGGTAAATAGTAAGCTACCCCTTGGCTTTGAAAACCCATCACGTGGAATAGGACAAGGGGAACATGAAGGTCTGTTGTGGGAGCAGTCTTTAGAATCTCTAATAAGAAGGTAGCAGGGGAGAAAAGGCATGCTTCCACTGCGCTGGTGGCAGTCCATATTTCATGTTTCATATGCATCACCCCTGTCAAGGGGAAAAGCTGCTGTATTTCTCACAGGATTGTGGCTAAAAGGAAAACACAAAATTCTAAAAATCTAAAGATTGTCCTTTGCAGAGTTTGTTGTTGGATGCACTGGAAAATTAGGCATTGGAAAGGCCAAAATGTCACCCACCAGCAGAGCTGGACTCACACATTTGGAATCTATACTCTAGGAGGTGACAGAGGGCTCTTGATTACTTCAAAATAGGACCATTTCCATCAGGTCTTTTTTTCATGTGGGAGCAGCATAATAAAGTGGGGTTCAGAGATATGAGAACCACAAAGGTCACCATTGGTTCCCTAGCCCCCACTCTAACTCCTTGCGGCCTGCCCTCATATCTTTCAGTGCCATTTTCAGTTTGAGCTGGATTGAGACAATCTAATCCAACATTTCCATTTTATAGATGGGAGGACTGAGGCCTAAAGAGAAGAAATACGTCACACAGCTAGTGAGGGACAGAGCTGAGACAGCTGCTTTTTCTTCTATTCCATGGTCTCTTGCTAGGCCATGATTTTCTCCTATGTTTGGAAGGTGTCAGCTCCCGAGATCATGCTAAACACATGTCAGACACAGCCCTGGAAGTGGTTATCACTTCAGATATGTTCAGGAAGCTCTTTAATGGCTAATATTTGTGGGAGAAATTTTAATTGTGATTTATAACAGAAATGCCACTGAAAAAGTAAATGTGGCCATCATGATAAAAATTGTTCTGGCTTTCACCCTTGGGAACGAAAAAGTTGAGGCAGAAATCACCTCAGGAAGCCAGTAAATGGAGGCAGAAATCACTCCAGGAACTAGCCAGTAAGCCATGATCACTTGCTGTATACATAGCTCCGCTGTGGCAGAGATACAGAGGAGGGGCAGGCTGATCCCAGGACAGTTCAGTAGAGGATCTGGCCTCTAACTGGGCAGTCTGGAGTGGCTGGAAGAATCACAGAGCCTGGATTTGAATTCTAGATGCACCTACTGGCTATACCACTTTGGGCTTAAGTTCTTAGAGCATAAGCTTCCTTGTGGGTAAAAATCTGGACCGGGGGTTGGATAGCTGCACTCAGGTCTTTGCTCTGTTATTTACTAGACATGTGGCCTTCAACAGGTTACTTAATTTTTGTGTACCTCTGTTTCCTAATCTGTAAAAGAAGGGCAATGGTATCTACCGCTTCAAGTCATGGGGAGGATAATTTGTTATTATGTAGAGCTCTTAGCACAGTGCCTGGTATAGAGTAAGCACTCCAAATATATTATTTGCAATTATTCTTATTATCAATAATCAGAGTTAATTCTCTTTGTAGATTGAGGGCCCTGAATTACTTAGCATGCTTCAGTGACCCAAATCGCCCCACTCTGCTTTGCTCTGGCCGCCGCTCCTCTCCTCTGTGGTAAGAGGCTTAATGGTCTTGTGTGAGGGACTGAGCCCTCTCCTCCCGGCCCCTTTGATGCAGGAGTGAAGAGCGCTGGCCTAGATTCTCTCAAAGGGTGGTTCTGAGAGGTGGGGGCGCTGCTGGAAAGCAGTGGAGTCTGGTTGTAGCGGGGTGATGAGAGTCTGCATGCCTGATGGGAGGAATGTGGGGCGAAGGGAGCTAAAGAGATGTGGACTTTTCAAGGGCCGTGTTTCCTGCCAAACAAAAGGAATATGAGAGAAGAGATTTGCTAAACTTTTAGGCACGAAGACAGCTGAGTAGCCCTCAATCTCCACTTGCACTCTCTGGATTAAGAGGGTTCAATTACACTGTTTGATTCATCAATATCTCAATATTCAGCTGGTTAACTTAAGGGGTGGAAGACAATTTTCCCGTTGGTCTCAAGAGAGGGCAATCGTACATGGCAAGAGCTATGGCACTTGAAATTAATTAAAGGAACAGCTCATTTTTCTAGTGGAATGAGGTTTTTGACTTTGAAGGGCTCCAAGAGGATGGATTATTTTGCTCCAGGCAGAATGCAGAAATGGAATTAAATGCAAACCAGGTGGCAGGCCTGAAGCAGCAAACTTTGGTTTCCTAGGCTGGGACCTTCTCACTTCCTGCACAAAACAGCGTCATCTGATTTCATTACATGAATATTCCTCCTCCCTGGCCCACCTGGCACCCAGATATAATCTCTTTAATACACACACATCTACACACGAACACCTGCACAGGATGCATTCTTGGTTTATCTTACAATGGGTAGACTGTAGAGCACCTCTTCTGGAACTCTGAATTCCTAGATTTCTAAGGCCACAGGGGAAAGGGCGGACAGGAATTTCAGAGCCACAGCCGGAAGGGACTGCTGCAGTGCGTTCTCTGAACAAGCATCACGGCCATGACCAGAAGCTCTCCAGAGATCCGCAGCTCTGTCCTGGCTCTTCTGCAACCACCCTGGCAAGCTGGCTCTCCCTGGCATCGGCACTCCAGTTTCCAGTCCTTGGGGATGCAGGCCTTGGTAGAGCTTGGGGTCATCAGCTTGTGGACAGTCTAGAGACGGCCCCTACACAAGGCTTAGGTGCTGTCCACGCCCTGACCTTCTCTAGGGGGAGAGCTACTGACTTCCTAAGCAGCAGAGCCAGCTAGAATGAGAGTGCTCCATTTAAACTGCAATCTATGGGTTGAGAAATGGAATAGATCCCTATAAATATGGGGATAAAGAATACAATCAGTGCGTGGGGGAGCCGACTCACTGGGCCATGTGGGTCAAGATTGAACCCAGATGTGTTTTCTTTTTTCCGGCCCAGACCACTTTCTCTATTTCCTGGCCAAGTTAAGAGAGAGGCAGTGGGAGAGTCTGTAGAGAGTTTCTGGTTGCTACGGCCAACAGTACCTCAAACGCTTCATTTTACCACCTTAAAGCTCTGATTCCAAGTGGCTGGCCTTTGCACAGTTCTTTTGAGCTCATGAGAGAGGATTCTCAGTGAATTTTTCACCAGTTAATAGCAAAGACAGGAAAATGAAGACACTCATTTTTAGAAATGCCATGAGATTTTCATACAGCTAATTTAGTGCAAGGGACTGTCCTTTATTCCAAGGTTAGGCCTTTCTGGTCTTTCCTTTTTTGTGTGATCGAGTTTTTAAAATGAAGGGAATGTGATATTAAATTTTAGTTAGATTTTCTTTTTTAATAGCTTTTCTTTTTTTCCTTGCCAAAACCTGAAGTTGGCAACCCACTATCCACTCAGTTTTTTATTCTTTTAAAATTTTTATGTATTGGTGAAAGCCAAATTTAGGGACCCACTGGGAAACATATCAGACAATATCTAGCCCTGCAGTTCTCACTTTAAATGCACATGAGAATCACCTGGAGGTCCCATGAACCCAGAGACTGCTGCTCCATTCCCAGAATTTCCGATTCATCAAGTCTGGGAGGGAGGATCTTAGAATCTGCATTTCTGTAAGTTCCCAGGTGATGCTGCTGCTGTGAATGGTCCAAGGAACACAGTCTGAGAACCACTGTTCTAGCTTGTCCGTGGTGGGATGGAGGTTTTCTGAGACTTAAAGGGAGGGTCCTTATCACAAAAACAGAGGCCTAGAATGACCCCACAACAGGAAAGTATGTATAGACACTGTCCCAGACTCTGCAGTACTGGGTTTCAGATTTCTTTCCTTTCCTATTAACAATGGCAATAACATGGGCTGAGGAGGCAATGCTCCCATGAAATAAGATTGCTTTCTGAACTAAATGACACTACAAGGACCAGACTGTCCCATTTTTAAGCTGGAGGAAGAGAGAATATTCCAGGTTGTCTGTCTGATATGTCAGCCTAGAGCCTGAGTGTGTCAGGAATTTGCTGCTCGTGGTTTATTTTCCCCTGTGATGGCTAAGAGCTGCAAGGAAGACAGTACAGCTTGGACTTCCATGGGCCCTGGGGCGATTTTGGGGAGGTGCCAGGATCTAGGGGTAAGGATTTTATCTGTGAATTATATGACTCATGGTAGGGTCAAGGTGACTCTAAAAAGTTATTTTAAAGTGTCTTTACTTTTTCCTCACTGTTTGATTTCTCTACCTGAGATATCCTCTGACGCTATGTTTAACTTTATCTCATTTCTCTTCCAAATTAATTCATTACCTTTGTGTATTAAAAAAATTTTGGGGGGGCCATGCGGTACATGGGATCTTAGTTCCCCATCCAGGGATCAAACATACACCCCCTGCATTGGAAGCATGGAGTGTTAGCCACTGGGCTGCCAGGGAAGTCCCTACCTTTATGTATTTTAATGTTTCCATAATACTTTGTTTAATTTATATACCTTGTTGTTGTTTAGTTGTTAAGTCATGTCTGACTCTTTTGTGACCCCATGGACTGTAGCCCGCCAGGCTCCTCTGTCCATGGCATTTCCCAGGCAAGAATACTGGAGTGGGTAGCCATTCCCTTCTCCAGGGGATCTTCCTGACCAAGGGATCGAACCCTTGTCTCCTGCATTGGCAGGCGAGTTCTTTACCACTGAGCCACCATTCAGTCAACTATAATGAATAAAAGTGGCAGGGTATCAAACACACAATTCAGGTGAGATTATTTTGGATCATCAGAAAAAGACAGCTGACAATCAGGTTTATTCTGGTTTTGTTTCTTAGAACAGCACGTGGACAAGAAATATAAAAGTGGATGTTGGAACTCCAGATTTGTATCTTTCAGGACAGATGGGTGAGTATTCCTTTCCCAAACCACAAATCCACCAAGGTCTTGTGCTTGATGAGATGGCTCAGGCCAGGACTAACAGCAAGGTGGGCCACGCCCAGTGGGTTCACTTAGGTTAATAGTCTTTCTGTATGATATTCTGTGACCAGGAAACAACCAACCAACCAAAACTCAGGCCTCCTACACAGAAGAGACACTTACGTTTGTCCTGCAAGGAATCATGGGGCACTTCTCCCTGGGGACTTTCTTCCAGATCTCCATAGTGCAGGACCTTGTGGTTTGGTGAAAGCCGACAATACCAAAACTTGTCTGAGGGAAGGACAAAAAGAAAAAGAGAAAACACAGATTTACCAGGTAAGTGATTCTGATTTTCAAAAAATATTGACATCCTTATTTCCTCAGAGCCTTTCCTGACAGAATAGGCAGTTTCTTTGATTTTAAATCTTCAGAAAGGGATGAATTCTAAGAGCCCTGGCAGTCGGTCCCTTCTCAATTTTTGTATGCAGTTAGCTCCTGTCCTTCCAGGTAGACATTTGGTGACACTGGGAAAGTTACCAGATCCTTTGAGGACAATGGCAACAAGTCTGAGGTGGTGACTTCCAGAGGAGTATTTCATCAATATCTATAATGAGGAAGGCATGATTAATTATTCAGTTAGGCCTGACAAAGTAGGGAGAGAGATGAAGAAAAAAGAGCTTTCTCAGAATTTTTCTGCTTCTACTTCCCTCTGTGAGATTCTAAGACTATTGAGATGTTTGTGCCATATCTCAGCTGGCATAGTAAAGCCTTCACCCCTGAGGCCTGCACACACAAACTAATCATGAATATATTATTAGGATGCTAGTAATCCATACACAAGAGGTGGGATTCATGAGGAACCACCCCAAGTCAGAAATGTATCCAAGAATGAAGATGTCACATTCATCTCCTCTCTAATCTGTAGAGTTTAGCTCTCTTGAATAGGCTTGATGAGTACCTTAGGATCATCCTTATAAATAACTCCCTCAGCTTAACTTCATCTGCTCCCCCAAAATGTAATAACAAGTTTTGAATGAGCTTGTGAGGTAGTGAGAAGGAGGTAAAGAGTGCTTTTGCTAGATAAGAAACTTAAATTGTGATAGTGATCTTTGTGTAGCTCTCAGGGTGGGGGGAGACGCTGCCTTCTCTGGGAAGCCCTCTGTGATTACTGCAGCCAAGGGGACTCTCCCCACCCTCTTAGCTGCTCCAGTGTCTCCTTTGATGATTGGTGCCCTCATAAATCCCTTAGTATTCCCATTATCTGCCATAGAGCTTAGGCAAGCAACTTGCCTAGTGCGGACATGAGGAACAGTTATTAACCAAAGAAGAAGACTCCAGGACACGCAACAGTCCCGACAGTGTGGAAAGCCAGGGTGCTCCGACGACAGCCACGGCCTTCACGGCTGCACTGGACCGATCCCTTGGCACAATGCCTGCCATGGAGAAGTTGCACAGTTGCTATGGCTAAATTGATACATGAAGACCCAAAAGGGCTCAGTCAAGATGTGTAAGTCACAAAACATCCGTGACCTGTAAACCCTTTGTGCAATTACGTAGTTGGCAAACATGGTGGCCTGGGTCAATTCACCCCATTACTGTGTCTACCAATACAAATTGTTCTGAAGCCAATCTGACCAGAAACCGCTCTATACCATTTAACAAAACTGTTCTTTTATCTAAAATTGCTTTCACCAAAAAATTATGTCTTAACTACAGTTCTTTTAGTAGAAAACCAAGTTTTAAAAATGGAGATAAAAGTCACACAGTGAACAAAGGAAACACCCAACTTGATCCACAAAAGCAAAATGCCTCTGTGATTCCTTTCTCAAGTAGAAATAGGGTTTGAGAATTCCTGAATGTAGGCTGTATACAGCAATCCATATATTTTAAAAAAATCTAAACTCCAGTGGAAAAATTTGAGAGGAAAGAAAATGTTATTTGAAGGCTAGGAAAACATCTGGAATTGCTAAATTTTCAAAATTCTGTTATATATATACACTCAACACAGGGAGGGCATTTCAAAGGGAGAAAATAAAATCATTCCTTGAATAATTCATAACCACTTCAATTAGGCAGCTTTCCATGAGGAGAACATATTTGAGAGTTTGACTTGTAATTCACAATAGGAAAACTGCAATTTGATAGAAGTGGTCTAAGCTTCAGCCATGAGAACCAACAGTGTTCTTGGGGGCCTGGCATGATGGACTATAGAGATCTCTTCAACCCAAAGGACTTTCCACCTTGTCTAAATAAACTGTGATGACCACAGCTGGAAAAACTTCCTGGAAAAACTTGCTATAGTGCTTTCCTTCCCCTGCTACCTCTGAGGTGGGACTTTGGCTAAGTGAGCAACTGTAACAGGGTAACAGAAAGCTGGGAGGGAAGTTGGTGGGCAGTAGCACTTGGACATGCTGGTCTTATTTTGAGTAAGGTCTTAGCCTGTTCTTTCTAGAAATCCTTCACTTCTCAAGCTGAGGTAAACTTAAGAGACTAGCAGTGCTAACATGAAGCCCAGGAGTCAACATGGCATAATCAAAGAAGACTGTCATCCTCAACATATTTGGGGGAGCGTTAAGAAAGTTAAGTGGTACAAACATATATTGTGGAGCTAAATGCTGCAACACTTCAAAAATTGCTGCATATACTTTCATAGCTTGTCTATTTAATAGGTTAAGTCTGTTTCTTCAGTGACTATTTGCAGAGAGCCTACAGTGCTCACAGGACTCTGCTGGATATAGCAAAAGTCATCAGGATGAAAGGCAAACATGAAGGACAAAGCCAAAAAGCTCAAGGAGAAGGAGCTCTCTCAGTTCTTAGTGGCAACTTAAAGAAAGACGGTGGAAACACTTGTGTCTCAGGTCTGGGAAATATGGACAGTGACTCAGCAACTCTGCCTGTACTACAGGGAAAAACAGAAAAAGGAAAGATCTCTGGTGCAACATATTTCTACATTCAGAGACTACTGGAATCAGTGGCTACTTATCATGATGGTTGAAGATAATCATCTTCTTTGCAATGTTGTAGTTGCTATTTGTTTAAAGAAACACAAAAGGCTACCTGGAAACCTACAATAACACTACAGTGTAGAGCTGACAGATTTTCCTCCTTCCAGAGGACTAAATTCTCTTGACTTCTTTTTTTTCTTTGTTTTCAGATCCGAAATCCCTGGGCTTCCCAGGTATCTCAGTGGTAAAGAATCTGCCTGCCAACATAGGAGACGTGGGTTTGATCCAGGGTTGCGAAGATTCCTGGAGAAGAAAATGGCAATCCACTCCAGTATTCTTGCCTGGAAAATTCCATGGACAGAGGATCCTGGCAGGCTATAGTCCATGCGGTTGCAAAAGAGTTGGACTTAACTGAGCATGCATGGGCACCGGAAATCCCTGGTGTGTATGTATTTATTTATATATTTATTTATTATTGGAGTATAATTTCTTTACAATGTTGCTTTAGTCTTTGCTGTACAATCAAGTGAATCAACTATACATATATATACATCCCTTCCCTGTTGAATCTCCCTCCCACCCCCACACCTCCCTGCCACCCCGCTCCATCTCACCCCTCTAGGTTATCACGGACAACTGAGCTGAGTTTCCTGTGTTATACAGCAGTTCCTTTTAGCTATCTGTATTCCACATCGCAGTGTGTATATGTAAAAAAATTTTCCCAATTTGTCCCACCCTCTTCTTCTGCTCTGGAATCTCTGGACTTTTAAGACACCACTATCTTTCGGTTTTCCTTATACCTCTGATTACCCCTTCTCTTATCCCACAGAAGTTCCTCTTTCTCTCTCTACCACTAAAATGGTAGAGAGCAAAAGATCTGTGCATCATCAATGTGAGTGATGTTCCGCTCCTCCCATCAAATAAGAAGTCTTGGATGGATGACAGAATATTGGGAAAAGGGCTGAAGGGCTTGGGAAGGTTGTTCTGATTCATAGACAAACGGGTGGATGCTGAGCCAGTCTCTCCCTCGGGATAAAAGCTGGAGTCATTAGCTCTGGGAAGGTTTAGAGGCATCATAACTTGGGTGTCCGTCTTGAAGGCAGAGCAGCTATAAAGGAAGCAGAGAAGCCGGCTCCAGCCAGCACAGCACACTGACTTGTTGGGTGAGACAGTTTCAGCGTAGGCCACTGGTGGCAGCTTGATTTGTAGTTTCTTTTATGGTAAGCAAAACATGTATTTTCTTTTCAAAACCCAGCATGATGTTACTAGTTCCCCAATCCCTTTGGGCAATGAATGAGTGGATTGTGTCACTAAAAGCAATTAGCAAGAAGCAGTGAGAACATTAGCAAAGATTGTTTACTAGCCTTTAAAGAGAAAGCAGGAGTTAATATGGAGGTCTTTCAGTCAATTACAAATGTTACTACATTAATAGCCATTTTTAATTCCCCAAACTGAAAAACTGAAAATATGGAGATAATTTTGTGCTTCACGTTTTTCCCTGTGTGTGTGTGTGTGAGTGCACGCGTGTGTGTGTGTGTGAGTTCACGCATGTGTGTGTGTTTGAAGAATCAGAGAGAAAGGCTGGTTTCAAAGCTCACAGCCTGATAAGAAGGTCTCCAGGGCTGATTAAAGTTATTCCCAATGTCACATAGATCATTATGGAGCTAATCACCCCTGACAACTGTAATTCTTGCAGTAATATTTGATAGAAGTTTCTGCACCACTGCAAATACTCTGCACCTGCTTTATTTAATAGTAAGAAAAGAAATTTTGAGTTTTATTTAATTTTAATTAACTCAAATAGCCATAGGTAGCCATACGGAACAGTACAGTTCACTGCCTGTCTTTGTATCCAAACTGCAGACAAGTGCAGAGTTGGCCAGCAGGTCTTTAGGGCAGATGGGCAAGCTGAATAATACCTACCATTGTTGATCAGGAAATGTGGTTTGTAAAGTGAGGCACAGGCCACAGCAGGAACTGAGTCCTGATTGCCTCTATCACGGACTCAGGGACATACTTGCTTTGTTTGCAAAGCCTACAGCTGGCAGCTGGCTGCTGGCCCAGGGGGCCCCAGGAATCCTGTGTTTGGGAGACAAGTGACCTTTACTAAAGCGAATTCTTATGGCACTTCCACTAAGATGTTGAGTCTTTCCTAGGTTAACCTACAATGTGCAATGTCTTCAGTGTGCTCAGGGGAAGGTCTGCTTCAAACCTTCCCACGTTACAAAAACATAAGCGATCCTGCCGATGGTTTTAAAGGGAAATATTCTTGAGTTCAGTGAAGGAAGACAACAACCACAGATCCAGAACGAAGGTCATTCTGCCTTTCAAATCTTCCTCACTACACTGAACATTTTTCAGAATAGAGACTCCTGTTTTGATTCAGAATTCTGCCTCCCCGGAGACTCTCGTTTCACAGCAAAAGATAACTCCAGAGCCCTGAAGACATCTTCAAGATGGTTTAGCTTAACTGATGCTTTGGAGTCCACAGACCTTAGTTACACACCTGGCCTTGACACATCAGCTATGGAGTCTTGGCCAAATTATAAAAATCGTTATGGACTCCTATGGTTCCTTTGTTAGATAACACTAAAAATTATATGAGTAAAACATAGAGAGAGCACCTGTCATTCATCTTTCACAGAGCCAGCTCTCAAGTATCAGTACCTTGGTATCTTTCAGTTAACAGTAACCCCTCTCATCCACACTACCGGATGATTATCTGTTATTCTGATCTATTGGAAAGTGCCTTTTTTCCTGAAAATAATCTGACTTTTATTCTTTTGACAACGTACATTTTATATATATTTGCTTTTTTTTGTAAAAATGTGTTATGATAAGGTTTAATGAAATATTAAAAGAAAACTTAAGTCCAAGAGGAAGAAACAACCGGTGCCCCAAAATGGGCTGAATGTACCACTTGACTGCAGGTCTTTGGAGTGAAATGAAAGGGCAAGCAGGTACAGCAACTGTGGCTGAAGCGCAGGAGCATGCCAACTCCTCTGGGTGCTCGTTTTGTTCATCCCTGGTTTTCAAATTAGATTTGTCAAGTTAATGCTTAGAGAAGGGATGCTGGTCAACAAAATGGGCACTGTCTTCAAAGAGAAGTAGAAATTTCATGCTATGATTTGTTGAAAATGACACTCCAATGTGTAGCCCTGGGCTCTAATCAAGACTATTCAATGCAAGTGATTCTGAAAGACCCTAATCTCTGAAAAGGAAAGAAAATAGGAGGCAGTTCCGAGCCTGTAGAGTCTCAAGAAGCAAATAATGGCTCGCATGTAGGCAGCTTCTGAGATTTCATCTTAACTCTCTTGAGAAGCCCAGGGAACACAGACGCAAGGCAAATATATCTTAAAGGACTGTGGACGAGAGGCTTTCACACTCCACGGTGAGTGCAGGACAGAGTGAAGCAGATACGTGACAGTCACTGCCAGTCCATGGCCTATGTTTAAAAAACCTATATTCTAGGGACTTCCCTGGTGGTCCAGTGGTTAAGACTTTGCTTTCCACTGCAGGTTCAATCCCTGGTCGAGGAGCTAAGATCCCACATGCCTCGTGGCCAAAAAACCAAAACATAAAACAGAAACAATATTGTAACAAATTCAATAAAGACTTTAAAAATAGTCCACATCCAAAAAAAAATCTAAACATCAAGAAATAAGAATGTATATTCTGAGTAACTATAAATTAAAATACTAAATATCATTAATGAATGCTTGACAATGTGCTGAGCACTGGACTAAGTGCTATGCATGCATGATTTAACTCTCGAAACAATTTGATGTAGAAACTGACATCCTCACTTGACAGATGGGAAAGAGAAGCACAGAGAGATTTATTAGGTTGCCCAGGGCTAACCAGCTAACAGGCAGGGAGGCAGGACATGAACGCAGCATGGAGCATCTCCCATGATTTACTGCTTCTCAGTTCTTCTGTGGTCAAAATCCCCAGAAATCCACATTTGCATATATCTCTATTGAACTAACCAAGCAGCAGAGTTGCAAATGAGGCAGACAGAATGATGGGCAAGTAGAAACTCAGGGACCTTCTAGCCAAACATGGCATGATAAAGGGCTCTACATCTGCGCCTCCCCTTTCCAGTTGTATGGGACAGGAGGCTCTTTCCTACTTTCCCCTAGAAAGTTAATATGTAAATCCACTCATCTGTGTCTAACTCCCTGTCAGACAAGTTTAGAGGGAGTGTGGTCATGCACGGGCCCTTTGTACTTGCTCTTTAACCAGAGATATATTTCATGGGTGTCCCCGTCTCATATCTTACCTTTCTCAAAGGGACTTTGAGAAATAATTTTACTTCTCAAATAATTTTACACCTGCTGCTGCTGCTGCTGCTGCTGCTGCGTCACTTTAGTCGTGTCCGACTCTGTGCGACCCCATAGACAGCAGCCCACCAAGCTCCCCCGTCCCTGGGATTCTCCAGGCAAGAACACTGGAGTGGGTTGCCATTTCTTTCTCCAATGCAGGAAAGTGAAAAGTGAAAATGAAGTCGCTCAGTCGTGTCTGACTCTTAGCGACCCCATGGACTGCAGCCTACCAGGCTCCTCCATCCATGGGATTCTCCAGGCAAGAGTACTGGAATGGGGTGCCATTGTCTTCTCCATGTCCTCATTAATGTGTGTAAATCTGAATGGAATGTTTGGATGGGGTGATAGGAAACCAATTTCAGCACAGTCTGCTTTGAATCTCTATTTTTAAGCACACAAAGCTAGTCACCAGATTTTTAAAATCAATTTACCAAACCCTAAAAAGCCTTCCTTTCTGCACTCGGAAGGATGATTTTATACTAAACACAGATGGTCATGCTCCCTAGGGAGTTTAACTAATAAATTTATAGTCTAGATGCTAATCATTTTTTGTTCATTAGGTAATTCATTTTTAGAAAACTGAAAAAGTTGAACATTTGGAAATAACACTTTCTTAGCCAAAAAAACTGTATTTATGACATCTAGAAACAGAACTATTCTAATAGAATCTACTCATTTCAGCCTAGAAAAGGAAGTCTTGTGTTGGAGTAGACTGGAAGGCTAAATTGGCTTCTTTGAATTATCATTATATTCAGAAGACTTGTATCAATAGCTGGCTATGAATGGGGGCATTTGGTGGCATGGGTCTGTTTGCTACCTTTCCCCTCCCCCACTTCTGTGCTCTCTCCCCAGTGTCAAGTAAATAAAAACTTTATAAATTACCTAATGTGGGCAATATACCCTGACTATTGATTTTGCCAAAGGCAAAGAGGCGATCCAGGCATACAACAGACAATCCAGCTAATGAAATAACAGATCATCTGATCTTGTACTCCCACTTCAGGGATGAGAAACTGTAGGCCTGGAGGTCCTGTGTCCTGCCAAAAGACACTCAAGTGGTTCCTCGCAGAGTTGAGAAGCCTAGAACCAAGCCTACTCGCCCCCAGCTAGCTCCTTGTTCTTTCCTACAGGGTCTTCCAGAATAAAAGAGCAACTACCTTCTACCCTCCTCGCCCCGCCCCCTTCTTTTTTTAGCTGCTTTCTAAGAGATGCATTCACGACCAATTTTCTTCCTCACAGTAAATTCAGGAGACAAGCACTGTCGTCCCCATTTCACGGGGCAGCTGCCCAAGGTCATGGAGCTGGACAGAGGAAGAGGCCGGACGGCGCTCACTCCATCTGGCTCCAGGGCTCCTGTTCTCCTCACTGTACCACACTCTTCCCTGGAGGAGCATCCACTCTGATGAAGGTGCCCAAATGCAGGGGATGCAGCAAAGAAGGAGCAGTGAGCCAGTCCTTCCATGGCTGAACGGAAGAGATAAGTGCCTTCCTCCTACTGTGAGCCTTTCTCAGTCCCAGCTGTAACTCAGCTCTTTCTTATTCTGCCCATTGTCCTCTCCTGAGGCCCAGCCTGAAGCTCACTGTCATCAGTGAGGGTTTCTTATCCCCTGGGAATGACCTGCATTTTCATTTGTCAAGGAAGTTCTGCCTTTGGACATTTCTTAATATGATTTTAATGGTTGCATTTGAAATACTTTGAATTTACTCAATATTCAGCACAAAGCCATTAAAAGTAAATGGCCAGGAGGATGGGCTCAGTATAAACATGTGAAGTGATGTATGTCATTAGTGGACGGGCGCTGTGTCTAAGCAGGGCATCCATCAGGTTTCAAAAACATCTGCCAGGGTTTCTCCAGGGCCATAACTGATGTTTGTTCTTGGTACAGTTACTAATGCTTATTCTTTTTCCTGACTGTTCCCCAATCTCTTCACCTCTCCCTGAATCTTACATTTCAATTTTATTTTCTATTTGTTTCTAGGACAGTATGATACAAATACCTTGACTTTTCAATGAGCCATATGTCAAGAAAGCAATCAAAGGAGTTTATCTTCCTGGCTAAGAAACAGCTGGACATGCTTCCCATCTACTGGAACTAGTTTAATGGCACCCATTTGGACTCAATATTTTGGGCTTAAAATTTATAGAGACAAGTCAGAAATTTCTCTTGCAAGATTATGAAAACTGATTCTATCCCACCTCGGTTCACTGTTACTTATACTATGAATAAAATATTCTGACCTGGAAGAGAATCAGTAAGGATTTGAAAACAAGGGCCATCCATGCTGAAAATTCCAAGATCAAATCCAACAGTGGATGCTAGCGCTCCTGACAGCATAGTGAATCATTAAAAGTTAGGGCCATAGAGATGCTGGAGTTTAAATCCCTACTCTTCTGTGACTGGGCAAGTTACTTTGTACCCCACTGCTTTAGTTTCCCTCAGTGCCTTAGTTTATCTATCTGTAAACTGGGTGTAATCACAGTAGCTACTTCATAAGGTTACTGGGAAGATGACATGCATTAACATGGGTCAAGTGAGAGCCTGGCACGTGGTAAACACTCGGTAATGATGGCTGTTGTGGGACCACTACTGGCAGACACGAGGCATGAAATGCTTCAGGTGACTCTTCAGTTCCATGGGTCTTCTGCTGACTTTAGATTTTGATTCCTCCCGAGTCTACATGGGAAATTAAAACTTACCTGGAATAAGTTACAGCAATTCTTGTTCTGAGTACAATGCTGCTTAGCTGACCCTGAAACCAACACCCTTACCCATGTGATTCCTTAGGGAGCAGGCCACTATTCTTTCCTTAGGTCTGGAAACAATACCTTGCCTCCGCCGGCAGTTGAGTTTCCTAAAGCAGGTCCCTTCTACGAGGCGGTTCAGGCGTTGTTGTTTGATCAGCTCCAAGATTTCTGGCTGAATCTTCTCCTTTAGTTCCCTGTGAAAGGATAAACACATATTCCACAACACACCTTGAGAATAGCACTTGGCTGAAAGGGCACCATGGCAGAGAGGGCAGGTGCATAAAAGCTCCATCTTTTCCTGAACATCCCCAGACCTCCTAGGTTGGTGCTTTAGAGAATCATTTATTAAGCATCAGTAAACAGGGTTATCTGTTGTGGTAACTGTATAGATTCTCTGACATTTACAGAATACCCACAAGAGCCCCAATCACTTCAGTGACGTTTTTCTAGACCGATGTCTCCAGAGACATTTTGTCTCTTGTTTTATAAAGTCACAGATACAAATTTATGCAAAAATTCACTTAGTTCTTCTGAGACAATGAATCTCTGGTCATATTCTACTCCTTACAGCAGACAGATAAACTCCTAGACTACATGTGTAGTCTGACCAAATAGGAGTGCTGGACAACCATGCGGTGACTATTGTACAGCAAACAGCGTTGGGTGAAGCAAAGGACCACTTACAAAGGGGAATAACATATCATCCGAGATTTTAGCCCATAGAGATTGGGATAATGAGGGCATAAATGAAGGATTATTTGCATCTTGTCTCAAGCTAATACAATGTAATTTTAGATGTACTATGCTGTAAAGATATAATAATGAGTACAGTGGGTTGTAAACCCTTTTTTTTTTTCCAAGAGCAGAGATTTTTTTTATCTTGTGAAATCTTAGTTAGCACCCTCGTGTTTCAGTATATTAAAGCTAGAGTCTTTCTAGTTGAGGATGTATAGAGAGACCTACAATCTAGCCCTCAGAGCAGTGTTGAAAGCACTGACCCAAACTCAAAAGACCAGGATTTCCATCTAGGCTCTGCTCATGACTGGCATTTCATGTAGCTCCTCTAAGTCTCTCCTCATCCATAAAATGGGAACAAGAATGTTTCCTTCCAAAGGGGACAGTGTGAGTATAAGTGAGCTGTAAGTGCTGGGCAGGAATGCCAAGTGTTTCTGGATTTGCTTAGATAATACTCTCGCCTTTCCTCAGGACAAACATTTCTTGTGCCCATAACACACTGTAGTCAAGGCTCACATTTTTCGTAAGCTTCAGCCTTAACTCTGGGCTCCCTCTGGATCGTAGGCAATCTGTCCTCACGTGGTATTCTGTTCCCAGGTATGAAAGGCCCTACACATTCAGTCGGTGTGTGCTATGAGCCAGGTAGTGTACTAGGCAAATGTAGCTCATTTAACACTCTTCTCTCCTCCCCACCAAAGAACCCCTGACTTTTGGGAACAGGTATTAATATCATCAGGCCCATCTCACAGATGGAGAAACAGCTTACAGAAGTGAAGCCCTGAATAGGAGTACACAATCAAGTGTTTCTTGTGCAAACTGCTTCTATTCACTCCTGAGAAAAAAATAGAGAATAGAAAGTGATATGAAAGGGTCTGGCCATCTAACCAGGTATGCTGTCGATACATATTTGGACTTGCTGCTAAGTCGCTTCAGTCGTGTCCGACTCTGTGCGACCCCATAGACAGCAGCCCACCAGGCTCCCCTGTCCCTGGGATTCTCCAGGCAAGAACACTGGAGTGGGGTGCCATTGCCTTCTCCAATGCATGAAAGGGAAAAGTGAAAGTGAAGTCGCTCAGTCGTGTCCGACTATAGTGACCTCATGGACTGCAGCCCACCAGGCTCTTCCATCCATGGGATTTTCCAGGCAAGAGTACTGGAGTGGGGTGCCATTGCCTTCTCCGTATTTGGACTTAAATGGCCTCAAATACCAGGGCACTTGATCCTGTTCCATCTGACCAGTTTTAAAGCTGAGTGTGGATATCCACCCCAACGGTACAGCTTGGTGCATTTGCTCTATGCGCATTTGCTTTTCTGACGTGGGTCTCACAGGGTCTCATCTCAGGCATTCAGATTACTAACATTACCTATTATCAGCGTTCAGTTTCTGTAGAATGGACTCAGAATTGCAGCTTTGATGAACCCTGCTCTGAACGGACAAGAAGGTGGGAGATAGCCAAGGTAGTCACACATGACAATAAATCACTGCTCCTGGCTTCAAGTTGGGGTAATGAGGTGGAGAAATCATGGGAAAGAGAAACTGGGAATTTCATCAATTCTTAGGTTAGAGATGCATCTTTAAAAGATAGTTTTCCTAGGCTAGAGTTACCTATTAAAATGGGGATGAAGATGCAGAGATGAGGACCAAGAGGAGGAATAACTGAAAGAACTCGATGATTTATGATTTTCAGTGTAAGAGCCAGATGTTGCCATCATAGCACCTTCCGTTATGAACCATCTCTGGGGATGGACGGTCAGAATAAGTGGATCTGCTGCTACACAGGTTACCTTTTCTTGTTATGAACCCCAAGGACTCCGAAACATGTTTAAGCAATGAGGGAAATGGAATAGCTTTTTTCTTTTTTATAAGTGATGTCCTCTTCCTTCCCGCAAATGGGCTCAGTAGCTGCAGACTTCATTCATATTAGGAAAACATATGTCATCCCTACATGGTGTTTCTGTGAATGAGATATGACCTCTGGGGGAATCCTGGTAATAACCATGGGCTGAAATTGGGCTTTGACATTCTCAGCTTGGGGTCAGTGAGGTCAAGGTCATGGGTTCACTAGCTCTGCTTTGATAAATATTCCTCTATTTCTAGCTAAAAGCTTTGTAAATAAATAAAAGGAGGAAGATTAAACAAGGCAGAATAAATGAGTGTGTGAAGAGCAGTTCAAAGTCTAGCACTGTCTCCAGAAGAGAATTCCAAGTCTAAGCCCAATGAGGCCAATGACATACGCAGAGGACAGACAGCACCACTAGACTGGCGAGCCTCCTTCCTGGACCTGGTGCTCATCTAGAACAGAGGCTGCACTGAACACAGGCATTGGCTGTGAAAGCCATGAGCAAAGCTTGTGACCAGTCTTTAACAAGGATGTAGATTTGCAGGACAGGCAGTAGCCATATTTCTGGCTCTACCTGCTTTTCCTTTTTCTTCCTCACCTACTTGTACTGGACACTCCAGGATAAGATGAGGTGTAAACGAATATATTCACAGTGTCGATCTTACCATTTCTATGTTGACAGTGAGACAACTTGCTAAATTCTGGTTATCGACTCATAATAAGAGTGACTACTTCTCAGAGTGTTTGTTGAGTGCAGGACATATACTAAGGGCTTTTCATGTATTACTTCACTAAGTCCTCTGAACAACTCAACAATGTAGACATTTTATCAACTTAGGTTTAGAAATGAGAAAAACAAGTTTAGAATGGGTGACAGAAGTTGACTGAGGAGCCACATTTGCCAGCGATGGCCTGGGAATCTGATCCCGGGTCTGTTAGCTCCTGGGTCTGCGTTTTCCACATTTGCTACTCTGCTTCCATGGTGTTTGTCCCTGCAGCTCCCCTCCCCCCAACATCATGGCAAATGATCTATTTGGGGACTTTTTAAACTTTTTATATCCATTAATTCAGATCAATTGTGCGGATGAACTTATCTTCCCCATAATGTCACACGACGGAGAAAGGGATGGCACCCCACTCCAGTACTCTTGCCTGGAAAATCCCATGGACAGAGGAGCCTGGTAGGCTGCAGTCCATGGGGTCGCTAAGAGTTGGACATGACTGAGCGACTTCACTTTCACTTTTCACTTTCATGCATTGGAGAAGGAAATGGCAACCCACTCCAGAGTTCTTGCCTGGAGAATCCCAGGGACAGGAGAGCCTGGTGGGCTGCCATCTATGGGGTCGCACAGAGTTGGACACGACTGAAACGACTTAGCAGCAGCAGCAGCAGCAGCAGCAAAGTCACATGAAGTAGAAAGTAACAAATACCTCCTTCTGAAATAATTAGTCAAGAGCTAAGAAAGAAAACAGAGCTTCTTCAACCCACTGAATACACAGTCTTCCAAAATATTTGTCCACCCAGAGCTTGCATTTTTCTTCTCAGGAAATATAAACATTTTATAAAAATGAGATACACGCCTCGAGGAATCTTCGTGGCTCTGAGATTTGCCTCCATGCTGTGTGCAGCAGCCAGGCGAGGGGGAGGGGATGGTCAGCAGTGTTCTGCACCAGAGATCAACCATCCAGCCCAGCCACTGCCCAGTCTGCAAAATGAAAAGCTTGAACTGGATGACCTTAAAGTCACTTTTCAGTTCCAAAGTATGAATTCCTAAGCCCCAGGCTTGGGTTGTCTCCTATGTGCTCTTGTGACAACCCACCCTCCTGCGCTTCCTCTCACCTGGCACAGTCCCTGATAATCCCTGCTAATCTCAGCTTTAAAGCCTGGCACAAGGACAGCCAAGTGTCTCTGGTTCTCTGCCTGTCCCAGCACCTCGGGACCTTGCAGGAAGGAGTTACTCAATACATACTTGTTAAGTGAATGAATGAATGAATGCAATCATACATGGTTCTCTGCATTTTCTTTGTTGTGGGTTTATCCCATGAGCCACTGTGGCAGCATTTAGACTTCATCCAACTACAGCAATGAGTTCCTGTCTAGCAGATCATTCTAACAGACAGAGCATCACTGGAGAAGCAGCTGGAGGCTGGTAGCCTCCTGCCTACTTCAGGGGCCAGGATAGGGACCAGGCTGGGTCATGACCTCCCCCATGAAACAGCTCTGACAAGTTTTTATGACTTTACTAGAGCTCTGGTGGACCATGGTGTTTTCAGTCCCATGCCCAAGTGATGATGCCAATGTATATACCCACGGGAGATTTCTTTTGTATTTTCAGAGCTTCTCTCTATACAGGTATATAATAATAAATGTAAAGATAAGAGTTTCTTATAATAAAGGGAAAGCAAGGGAAATGAAACTTCAGAACATCATTGCAGAGCCTTGAGACGTAAAGATATGAAGTCAAAGCAGGAGCAAAATGTTTGTACTTGACAAGCACTTAACAGTCTTATTTGGAACAAAGTCATGGTCAAACATTAATTTAGAATCACTTGGCCTTTTGGATTTAACTGAAGTGGTCCCTTAAGACTCTCTTTAGGCTTTAAGAATTGTTGTCAAAAGCATAATAAAATCTTCTTGTGTTCACACATCTGCTGAAACAAACATTATGAAATCCAACATTTCAGTACTGTGGGTCCCAGGATGGGGAAAAGGGCCTCTGTCCCTCCTTGCAAGAGAGAAACTACATCAGGTATCACCTCACACCAATCAGAATGGCCATCAATGAAAATCTACAAATAATCAATGCTGGAGAGGGTGGAAGGAAAAAGGAACCCTCCTGTGTTGTTGGTAGGACTATAAATTGATACAGTCACTATGGAGAACAGTATGCTGCTGCTGCTGCTAAGTCGCAAAACTATAATTCAAAAAAACATATGCACCTCTATGTTCATAGCAGCACTATTTACAGAGGCCAAGACATGGAAACAACGTAAACGTCCATTGACAGAGCAGTGAATAAAGAAGATGTGGTACATAGATACAATGGAACACTGCTGCTGCTGCTGCTAAGTCGCTTCAGTCGTGTCCGACTCTGTGCGATCCCACAGACGGCAGCCCACCAGGCTCCCCCGTCCCTGGGATTCTCCAGGCAAGAATACTGGAGTGGGTTGCCATTTCCTTCTCCAATGGAATACTACTAAGTCATAAAAAAGAATAAAATAATGCCACTTGCAGCATCATGGATGGGGCTAGAGATTATCATGCTGAGTGAAGCAAGTCAAACAGAGGAAGACAAATATCATTTAATATCACGTATATGTGGAATCTAAAAAAAAAATGAATGATGTAAATGAACTTATACCCAGAACAGAAATAGACCCACAGACACAGACATGGCCACTTGTGGTTACCAAAGCAGATGAAGGGGATAAATTAGTAGTTTGGGATTAACATATACACACTGCTATGCATAAAACAGATAACCAGCAAGGACCCACTATATAGCCTAGGGAAATATGTTTAATATTTTGTAATAACCTATAAGGGAAAAAAAATGTGAAAAAGTACCTATCTATCTATCTATCTATTACTTTGCTGTACACCTGAAACTAACATGACATTGCAAGTCAACTATGTTTCAATAACAAACTCTTTTAATTAAAAAAAAGAAATAAACTCCATCTCTGAGGAGTCAGCTCTTTATTCAAAGCTCTTTCTACTTGGTATTCAGGGGCTGTTATCTTCTTCTATTAATAGCTGATGACCAAAGCAAAACCCCAGCTCTGCCTCTTACGAGTGCTGCCTGCTGCTTGATGTGGATATGGTTTAGGTTTTACATAGATGTGAGCTGCCAAAGGGGCTTCCCAGGTGGCTCAGTTTTAAAGAACCCGCCTGCCAACGCAGGAGATGTAGGAGATGTGGGTTTGATCCCTGGGTCAGGAAGATCCCCTGGAGGAGGAAATGGCAACCTACTGCAAATGACAACCTGTTCCAGTATTCTTGCTTGAGAAATTCCATGGACAGAGGAGCCTAGCAGTGTACAGTTCATGGGGTCCGAACTGTCGCATGCAGCTAGGCGGCTAAGCATGCGTGAGCCGCCAAAGGCCCTGAGGAAGCATTTCCCTCCCCTGCTGCCTAACCTCATCCCCACAAAAGCCCACAGTTCTGCTCTGCAGCTTCTAATGATGCTTCTCAAGGCCTGAAAACAAACACAGAGTAGATGCTATAGCTTGGCTATGTTTTTTTCTGTGCACTTTTTAGAACTTCATCTTAGTCTTGCGCTTGGCAAAGCAGCTCTGGTAGGGGAAATGAAGAATTAGCTAAGGGATCTGTGGGCTGGAGTTCAAGTCCTGGATCCT
This sequence comes from Capra hircus, assembly GCF_001704415.2. Taxonomy (NCBI): domain Eukaryota; kingdom Metazoa; phylum Chordata; class Mammalia; order Artiodactyla; family Bovidae; genus Capra; species Capra hircus. The sequence continues at coordinate 59,791,913 of NC_030811.1, forward strand.
ACACTTGCCAACAAGGTCCTCTCCTCTCTAGACTATATTCTGGTCCTCAAGTAGAAATAAGACTTGCCTTCCTCACACAGGTGTGAGGACACGATATAGCATAAGGAACACGAGGAGGTACTTTGCAAATCGCCAAGCACTAAACATATCAGATATATTGGAGCAAGAAACAGAAAGCAGGGATAAAGAAAAGGAATCAGAGAGAGAGAAAGAGATGTTGAAGAGGTGCTTCATGACACCCAGGATGTAAGATGGTTTCATAGGAAAGTTCAGAAGAAGCCACATTCAGTCTTTCGAGGGAAGAATGAGAGTAAATGTCAAACACCTTTACTTCCCATCCTGTTTCCTACTTTCTTTCCTATGAAGTATAAGGTAACAAAACTGACCTAGTCCTAAGAAAAGGACACAGGAAGATAAACAGGTCAATACTAAGAAAAGATAAAGGAAACAACAGTCTAAAACAGTGTTCATGTTCAAGGTTTAGAACATCATAAAGATGGAGATGAAATTACAGAACCATTGCAAGTGCACCTGATGCAAAGTCCTGTGCAAAGGAGCCCCCTGATTCTTCACCTGAGGCCTCTGGGTTGATAGCTACAAGAGATGTTCTGCTGATAGCCACATGAGATGCTCTGATGCGAAGCAGAGACAATGGGGCAGGGAGACAGTGGGTCGCTCCCCTTCAAGCTCATGCTCCCTCCCACTCATGACACTTCAATGTTCCTCTTGTTTTAATTATCACTAAGTCTCATTCTGGCTGGAGCAGAACATCTTGCCATTCAAGAGTGCCTACACAGAATATAGCTTTATGGACAAAACAAAAGAGATTGTCCCAAGTATTAGAAAAGTTTCCAGTCTTTTCAGCTGCAAATCCTGAGAGGACTCATCAGTAACTGGGTCACTTCTTGGTTTAGATTCTCCTGCCAGCACCTCCTGTCTCCACCTCCCCGTAGCCCAGCCCTGCCCAGGCTTTCTCAAGGAGTTGCTGAGACTTCAGGAACTGAGTAGAGATCTTTCATTGGCTTTCCATGCAACACAGCCCAGCTGGGTGATGGGCTTTCACTCTAGAAACGGTGCATCAGAGCTGTTGAGAAGGCAGAGGTCAGAGGTAACTTACAAAATCGGGCGAGACTGGAAATCTTCCTGGTTCATCCTCTCAGACTGGCGGATTTTCAGGATTTCTGTGTAGCTCAGGTTCTGCAGTTTGCTCTTGAACTGGTCCAGGGAGCTAGGCTTGGTTGTAAGAGCTCTCATAACCTGTTCCTTCACCACCTGCATTACCTGTGAGATTGAAGGAAGACCGTAATTTTCCTGGGGATTGACCTTACCCATTCAGAAAAATCTTTCACATTATGGTTCCCTAGCCCTTTCATTGGCACTTTCGGCCCTAACTTGGAGTGTGCTTTTCCAGAGAGTCAACTACTATGACATACAGCTTCCATTTCCTCCTATACTACTGGAATTGCAAGGAAAAGGTGGATTGACTAACTCTGAATTGGGAAGGGAGAGGGAGACTTAGGGTGGGAGGGTATATACCTATTCATTTGCTTGATATACTGTATGACTGTAGAGGATGCCAACTCAAGGAAAAAAGGAGTCTAAGCAACAGCCAGAAGTCTGCATAATCATTGTTTTTTCCCAGGAGAAACTCTCTGAGACACAATTAACTGTGGAAGTTTGGTTGGCACTGGTTCAAGTGAATGTGAAATAATACCTACACCCGTTCCTCCTGGACTGCTTTCGCCATGTAGTTAAGGTCTGAGTGTTCATACAGATGATATATCCAGAAATGTGTATGTGGTATTGCCTCTCTGAGCCAGGCACTGAAAAGAGAGGTCTACTGAATTAGAACTGACACATCCCATTGGAAGCCTCAAGAGAAAAAGAAGAATATGGTAATTGGCTGCTTCAGGACAGGTCCAGGCCACAAGGAGGCAATTAACCATTGCCTCTATTAATGTGGATTCATCTTCATCCAAATATCTAGAGCAGGAAAAGACCAGAAAACACACAGAGGCATCCAAGAGACTGTAACCTTGCTGCTTCTCTTTTTCAAATCCTCTATTACAGATGCTAACAACAATTGTTACCTTTGATAACATACCTACTATGAGCCAGGTACTACAAAAGGTACTTCATATGTATTCTTTATTTTAATCTACTCAAATTCAGGACATAGGTATCATCATTATTCCTACATGCAGAAACTGAAGCTTTGAAAACCTTAACTAGTCCACAATTCTATAGATGATGGGTAGGTGGTTGAGCTGAGATTTGAACTTAGGGCTGACTGTAAATGCTGTATTTTACTGCCTTCATACCAACATTCTGGGGTCATCTGCAACTTAAAAATAAGAGTAGATCACCAGTGCACCTCAATTATGTGCTAGGTTCGGTGTCAGGCACTTTGCTGATCATCAACTCATTTAATCCTCTTTTCAATACAGTACAGTATATGTTTTTACTACTACTTTAAAGATAAGAAAATGGACTCAATATTGGGAAAAGAATCTGAAAAAGAATAGATATATGAATATGTATAATTAATCACTTTAATCACTTTTCTATACAGCTGAAACTAACACAACACTGTAAATCAACTATAATATAAAGTACAACGTTTAAAAAATACATAAGAAAATGGTTACTGAGAAGGATTGAGAACTTCTCGAAGGTCACACATATCTAGTTGAGATCTAAGATACCTGTATGGTGAACAGAACATACACTGAGTGTTGAACAGCCCTGGGGTACCACCTATCCCATCATTATGAATGTGATTTCAGTATGCTCCTATGGCTTCTAAACAGTTAGTCATTCAAAAATTCAAGCACAGTAGATAGTAATTGCTCACTGATGGGAAATAAAAGAGTATTAGCTGCTTGTCGTGTCTGACTCTTTGCAACCCTATGGAATGTAGCCCGCCAGACTCTGCTATCTATGGGATTCTTCAGGCAAGAATGCTAGAGTGGGGTGCCATGCCCTCCTCTAGGGCTTCTTCCTGACCCAGGGATCAAACCCAGGTCTCCTGTGCTGCAGGCAGATTCTTTACCATCTGAGCTACCAGAGAATCCCACTCACTGACTAGTCCCACCAAAATGTCAATATTTCATGAAATGTTATTGAACAGAAGTAACAGTTCTACAGGATGGAAAAGACTGTGGCAACCAGAACTTTCAAACTCGAGTGATGGCCAGGTGATGGGAAAAAAATCTCACCATCTCAAGTAATATTAGGCAGCTGAAATGTCCTCTACACACTGGACAGCCCATTGCACTGGCTGAACTCTGTTTAATGGCATTGCCCCTCTCTGATGGTACAGGGTGCTTTCTCCAAGTGGATGTCTTTCAGATAGCTGTCCTATTACAAATAAGGACCTGTCCAGTGATCTGCTGGGGTCCAGAGGCTTTGAGAAGCAGAACAAGAAATGAATCCTTCTTGGTAGCAAAACCAAATGTGCCCTCAGAAAAACCAGAGCCTTGGGGGAACCCATAAGCCCACGAGTCCTCTTAGCTCAGGGATGTCTGATAGCTCACTCTTTAGCCATCTGCATGCACACTGCTTGCCCTGCCTTCATGTAACCAGGAATCCCATGTTAACCACATTTTCCTTTAGTCAACTGAACATGGCTGAACCAAGGGTAAGATGAGTCATAGGTGGCTGGGAGACAAATAGGTCTATCTATTTTCAAGTGCTTTCAACCTTTATTTTTCCTTATATGCTTCTAACCCTTAAGAATCCATGCCCACAGTAAGACTACCCACTACTAGGTGATCTATTTGCATTTTCATAGGGACTATCAGGCACGAAGTATTTTATCACAAGAAATAAATCTAATTGCAGGAATCTTGAGAAACTTCAGAAGAAAATGCGAAGGATGACAGATCTGTATCATTCACTATGGATCCGCTTTATCCAGTAGGCAACACTGTTCTCAGAGGACTGTGTGCCATGCTTGCCCTGTAAAGAGGTTGCTGGTGATACCTCTGATGTAAGACTCTTGAGAGTCCCTTGGACTGCAAGGAGATTCAACCAGTCCATTCTGAAGGAGATCAGTCCTAGGTGTTCTTTTGAAGGAATGATGCTAAAGCTGAAACTCCAGTACTTTGGCCACCTCATGCAAAGAGTTGACTCATTGGAAAAGACTCTGATGCTGGGAGGGATTGGGGGCAGGAGGAGAAGGGGACGACCGAGGATGAGATGGCTGGATGGCATCACTGACTTGATGGACATGAGTTTGGGTGAACTCCGGGAGTTGGTGATGGACAGGGAGGCCTGGCTTGCTGCAACTCATGGGGTCGCAAAGAGTTGGACACGACCGAGCGACTGAACTGAACCGAACTGAAAGGCATGAAGGCAACTGTCCTCCAGGCCACTGACTCACGGGACTTTCTGGGGCCATGGCTGGATTACTCTCTGCAGTGTAATTCCATGGGTTTTTAGGGTTACCACAAGCCAGACTTTATTTTAAAAAATATTTTTATTTATGTATCGGGCTGTGCTGGGTCTTACTTGTGGCATGCAGGATTTTTATCTGTGGCATGTGGAATCCAATTCTCTGATCAGGAATCTCTGACTTAGCCCCTGTGCATTAGGAGTGCAGTTTTAGCCAATGGACCACCAGGGATGTCCCAATCAGACTGTATTGATAGAAACTTTTAACAAAAATTTGCTCGAGAAGCATCATTTGTGAAATCAACATAACAAACATTGCTGAGTGCTCATGGCAAACAGATGGAAACAGTGACGGACTTTATTTTTTGGGGCTCCAAAGTCATTGCAGATGGTGACTGCAGCCATGAAATTAAAAGACGCTTACTCCTTGGAAGGAAAGTTATGACCAACCTGGATAGCATATTGAAAAGCAGAGACATTACTTTGCCAACAAAGGTCCGTCTAGTCAAGGCTATGGTTTTTCCAGTAGTCGTGTATGGATGTGAGAGTTGGACTATGAAGAAAGCTGAGTGCCGAAGATGCTTTTGAACTGTGGTGTTGGAGAAGACTTTTGAGAGTCCCTTGGACTGCAAGGAGATCTAACCAGTCCATCCTAAAGGAGATCAGTCCTGGGTGTTCATTGAAAGGACTGATGCTGAAGCTGAAACTCCAATACTTTGGCCACCTCATGCGAAGAGCTGACTCATTTGAAAAGATGCTGATGCTGGGAAAGATTGAGGGCAGGCGGAGAAGGGGACAACAGATTATGAGATGGTTGGATGGGATCACCAACTCAATAGGCATGAGTTTGAGTAAACTCTGGGAGTTGGCGATGGACAGGGAGGCCTGGTGTGCTACAGTTCATGGGGTTGCAGAGTTGGACATGACTGAGTGACTGAACTGAACTGAACTGAAGGCATGGTCTTTGCCTTGTGTGAACTAAGGGTCTAATAAGAGAACCAGGATGAGCAAAGATTATGACAGTTGAAATGTGGATGTGACAGAGCAGATGGATGGATAAACATTGTTGGCAGATGGGAAGGTATTTCAAAGAAGAGGATGTCACATGAATTTAGAATGAAGTATGCATATTCAGTGATGTTGAAATAGGTAAATAACATGGAAACTACCACATCTTAACTGCTTGAAACCTGGGCTGTGTCTGAATTGGAACCAGTTACATAAACATTGTTTCATGCCCCCAGTGTAACGGAAGAGAGGAAAATTTCCAGTTGACCTTCCACCTGATCTGCTTCTTTTTTTACTCAGGCAAAATGCTAAATTTGGAATGCTTTACAAATTTTGAAATTGTGACCATCTCATATCTTGCAGTATAAATGGTGGCTAAATATGGTCAAGGCTGAATTATAACACTTTGTAGTTTCATGTGAGGGGCACTGCAGGAGCTGCCCCTTTCCTCATTTAGAGAAACTCAGAGTTGAGCCAAGGTTGTAATTGTCATCTCCTAATGTTATTTGACCTTCTAGCGGGAGGTAGGACATGTAAGAGAGACAAAGATATAGCAACTAGAACACCAAAAACGAAGAGGTTTTAAAATAGAATTAGGTTAACGCTGGGGGAGTCTTAACAGCTCTCTCCACTTTCCTCATTTTATAGATGAGAAAACACAGGCTCAGAGGGCCAGGTGATTCTCTTATTTCATGAGTTTCTTAAGGAGCTGTCAGAGATGACAGTCCCTAGACTACGTGTGACTGGACACAATGATAATGCTAGTAAGAGGGCATGTAGCATGAACTGACCAATCAGCATCCTTCCCAGACTTTTCTGACTTGACTTGAGGCAGAATTGCTCTTTTCGCCTCAAATTGAGAACTGTGAGACTGTCCCTTAACATACGGCAGAGTGGAAGATAATGAGCCCGATGCCAGTAGAATCAGACACAAGAAAGTCAGAAGCATGTGCACGTGTGTGTGTGGGGGTGGAGAGAGAGAGAAAGAGAGAGACAAGGAATGTGTTAATAATGGTGATGCCATGTGCATGTACTAAGTCACTTCAGTTGCGTCTGACCCTTTGTGACCCTTTGGACTGTAGCCTGCCAGGCTCCTCTGTCCATGGGATTCTCCAGGCAAGAATACTGGAGTGGGTTGCCATGTCCTCCTCCAGGGGATCCTCCTGACCCAGGGATCAAACTTGCATCTCCTGCATTGCAGGCAGATTCTTCACCACTGAGCCACTGGGGAAGCCCAATGATGAAGCCATGCTGCTGCTGCTAAGTCGCTCCAGTCATGTCTGACTCTGTGCAACCCCACAGACAGCAGCCCACCCAGCTCCCCCATCCCTGGGATTCTCCAGGCAAGAACACTGGAGTGGGTTGCCATTTCCCTCTCCAATGCATGAAAGTGAAAACTGAAAGTGAAGTCACTCAGTCGTGTCCGACTCTTCGCAACCCCATGAACTGCAGCCCACCAGGCTCCTCTGTCCATGGGATTTTCCAGGCAAGAGTAATGGAGTGGGGTGCCATTGTCTTCTCCAACCACAAAGTCAGTTCAGCCCTGGTATTTGCTGGTTTGATTGCATAAGCCTTTTTTCTGGAAATGGTTTGAGTGGGATTCTTGTCACTTTCAACCAAAGATCTCAGTGAACATAAGCAATGAAGTATGCAGGAATACCAATTTAAGAGGCTGACGTTGCCCAGATCGGAGAAAAAATAGGAAAAGGACACTGGGTAGGAACAATAAAGCTATTTTGAAAGCAAATAAGTTAAAATCATCTTCATTTATATGCTCATGGTTGTACCTTTGCATGGAAATGATAATCCCTTATGCAAGTATGGGAAACTCTTCAGCTTCTACTTATACTCTGCACTTAAAATCCACTGTTAGAATTCCATTTCTTTTGCTTAAGACTTTGATCCCTGCTAGATGTAAGCATCCATAAGTGGAACAATCCTTTAAATCCCCAACAATCATTTACACTTCAGTTTGAAGAAAATATAGCCCTTTTCTTAGGAGTAGGTTGATAAGCGTGAAGAGGTCTGGATGGCACTGGCCCCAGGAAAAGGGAAGCAAGCGGTAGGTATACAGGATAAAACAGCAGCCAGATATTGGTTTTGCCTACCTCACAGTTTTGCTTGGCACTGGCCACTGTTCTATGACCAAGAGCAGTGACCTGAGCGACAGATGTCATTGTTTCCTTAAGAAGGGGCAAAACAGTCAGAGGGGTCAACTAGCCTTCTATTCCTTTGCAGCATACCTTCTACAAGAACTAGAATTAATGATGTGAAGTCTCTGTTAATGCTCTATGTGTGCAATTTAAATCAGGATACTCACAACCACCATCTTTAACCCCATCCTCTTTGGAAAACCTTTAATCATTTTCTGAAAAACCCACAGTGGTGTTGCAGAGGCATGAGCAAATCAATGAACTTAAAACTTCTAATTACAACATGTGCTTTGCCACAGACATCAAAGAAAACATACTCTTAGAATTTGCATTTGGTATTGACTGATTATTCAGTCAAGGTCTGAACCATGCCTGTGGTCTGAAGCGTGTGTTTCTGGAGTCTTCCCAGCACACGCTGACTGTAGTAACATCATATGTTACAAAAGAAGTGGGGGTCCCACAAGACACTTGTACTTTAAATGGAGAAACCTTTTAGCTCCTTGGCAGAGTGGGTTAAAGGTGTAAGTGCTGGGTATCCCTGAACAGAATCAAGCATGCTGGCAGTCTAATGGTGCTCTGGTTTCATTGTTGTTAACTGCAATGAGCTTCTGATCCATGGAGCCTCTGTGCCCTCCTGGTCTCATCAGCTCTTTGACCCTGACACACCAGTTACATCTTTATCCAGCATCATTCATCCATTCATTCTACAACTGTTTCTGAGCATCCACAATGTAAAAGGCCCTAAGACTGAATGTGCTTGCATGGAATGAGCTCCTGGCCTGGGAAAGGGAAAGATTTGCAACTCCATCTGCATCTTCCGCGAGAAGAAGTGATGTCATAGTGGCGCATGGGCAAGATATTCATCCCTCAAATACTTCCTGAGCCCCTCTGAAGTGCCAGAGGGCTGAGGGTGCAGCATGGGGACTTTGGCTGGGATTTAAGGAGAGGCCAGATATGGACATGAGGAGGAGCAGGGAAGAAGCCGGTCTCAGTGGAAGAAATGGCATGAGGCAAGCTCAGAGAGAGGAGAGAACAGCTCTGGGTGGAGAAGAGTGGCTGGTGGTTTCATTTAATTTGAGAAATGAGGTGGAGCTGAGAGGTAAGGCTGGGAAGACAGTAGGTGGCTTTACTGGCTAAGATGAAAAATGTGGATTGTTTTTTCTATTACTAATGATAAATCATCAGAGGATTTTGGGTGGTGTGATGGAATTCAGTAATGTATATTGGGACACAAACAAAGGTATCTTTCTTCCTGGGCCAGCTGGGGAAAGGAGGGATGTCAGCAAAGTCTACACGGTTGAGACAAGACTGTTGCTGGGACTTGAAGGATGAATGGGAGTTACGATGTAATGGAAGAGGAAAATGTCCCTCCAGGAAGAGGGACTGGCAAGAGCAAAGGCAGGAGGTAGGCCGTGCATGACTCAGGTATTAGAGAAAATATGCTTTTGGAGTTCATGTTAGTAGTTTTCAGCCAATGGATGGGTACTGGTTGCAGGGCAGCTGCACAGCCTTTAGAGCTCAACACACACAATTTTGAAACCAGGCTGCCAACTTCCTCAAGACACTCAATCCCTCCCAGACTCATTTCCGTCATCTGTAAACTGGGAGAATGAATCATTTTAGATTCATCAGAGTGCTAGTGATAAAGAATCCTCCTGCTGATGCAGGAGATGCAAGAGGTGCGTGTTCAATCCCTGAGTTGGGAAGATCTCCTGAAGTAGGAAATGGCAGCCCACTCCAGTATTCTTGCCAGGAGAATCCCATGGACAGAGCAGCCTGGCAGGCTACAGTTCATGGGTCTGCAAAGAGTCAGATACAACTCAGCAATGAAGTGCACACACACACACACACACACACACACACACACTGTTTATTGTTAATGAGGTAAAGCCTAAAACTGCATGGTATATTGTAGATAGTTAGCAAACACTAGTTCCCCTTCTCAAGCCTCAGTTTGCTCACTGTGAAGTGGACATAATAGTAGAGTCCACAGGGTTGTTTTAAAATCTAAAGATATTATGTGCAAAGCATCTGACACAGTGAATGGAACATACTAGATTCATGACAAATTTGAGTCCCCTTACCTTCTGAGAATGAAATTATGTCAGAGGTTTCTCCTATAAAAATATTCCCAGACCACATCTGTATTACCTGGCGACTTGCTAGAAATTCAGCTTCTTAGGCCCACCCCAGGCCCACAGAATCAGAAACTTTAGGGTTGGGCCCAGGAATCAGTGTTTTAATAGCTGCTCTAGGTGATTCTGATGCACCTTCGAGTGTGAGAACCTCTGATCTCAGCAGATGTCCAGCACCACTTCTGAGCCTTTAGTGTGGCCTCTATAGAGATTCTTGTCATATGCCTATAAAGCAATGAAGTTAATGAAGTTAATGACTAGTGTACCTGTAACCCCATCTAGATTGTAAATCCCTGGAAAGCAGGCGCTGTTTCTTGTTTGTTTTGTGGCCCATGGTACATAACAAGTATCTTCCAGACTGTAATGACCGATAGGCTCAATACTGAAGATTCTCAGGCTTCTACCGTTCATCTATAGAATTAAACAAAGGCAACCTTAACAGAACTCTAAGGCTGCTAACACACCTCTCAGAGAGCACTTTTCCACAGCCTAAGGAATAATGTCTGTGGCTTTGAGATGGTGTCTTAGGGTTCCAGAGGTCGTTCTGGGCTTTCTTCCAGAGGTGAGCTGGAAGGGGCTGATCTGAAGTTGAGTGAAGGGTTTTGGAAGAAGCCACGGCAGTATACCACTAAAAGGGATGCTTACAAACATACAATTACCCAACCAGTGGTGCCCGTTAAATGGATTTATCTCCATGATGAAGAGAAAAGGCTGTCTTAGAGAAGACAGATGCCAATGCGGCCCAGCTTTAAAATGACTCATGAGGGAGAGTTCTCATTGCTGGCTTTAGGACTGGAACCATTTTTCTTCCCAGAAATGTTCTTTACCTAAAACAACAGAAGGCTCAGAAAACTTGAGGGATTCTACCTAGAGAGGAGTCTGGGGGGAGGAAGACCCCAGATACCCATGTATAAGCAGGATACTTTTCTGGAGATTGGGACTCACTCTAGGGGGCTACTCTCCAAGGTTAGAATATGGGGAGAAGTGGCCTTGCCTAGAAAAAGTTCAAGAAGTTGGGGTGAAAACTGGTGACTTACCTGGCAGGGACAGTTACTGAACCAGATGTAGGCTGTCAACTGACCTCCATCCTTTAGAGGTCTTTAAACTTAGGATAGCTTCTGGAAACTAGAGATGATTTTACTTTATAGTTCTGCCATAGGTAGGGAATGGACTGCCTGAGTCAGTTCAAGCAAACAAGAGTTTTTGCTGAGTACTATCAAGTGTATTGGCATGCTGCAGCCAATGGGGTTGCAAAGAGTCAGATATGACTTAGCGACTGAACAACAACAAATCAAGTATATTAAATGAAAGAAAGAAAAAACAAAAGTGATTTCTTAGCCCAAGGAGCCAGATTTAATTTTTCTGTATTTATCTTGGGGCAGTTTTGATTTACAGCAGAGGTTGGCAAACTTCTCTTAAGGGCCAGATAATAAATATTTTAAGCTTTGTGGACCATATAGTGTCTGTAGTAGCTACCCAGCTCTACTGTGGTGCCATGAAAGTGACCAAAGATAATAAGAAATGATGAGCATGGCTGTGTTCCAATAAAACCTCATTTGACAAGATAGCTGGTGGACTGGGTATACAGCCTGCAGGTGGGAGTTTGCTAACCCCTGGTATAGAAGAAAAATGCCTGGCTTTAGAATTAGGCAGTGCTCACTTCACAATCTGACTCCATCACTCACTTAACTGGGCAAATTGCTCTAGCTTCTCTCAATCTTGTTTCCTTGTCTATAAAGTGGAGGTGAATATCTCTAGTTAGGATTAGAAGATGCACAGTATTTACCCCATTACACTATACCCATCATTAGGAGGCTTCCTGTGAATCACCAACAGCTTATCGAAAGGAAAAAAATCTTCCTTGCAGCATGCAAAAATCCTCATGACAACCTGGGGGGTTCATAACATGTGCAGGGCAATTCAAGATTATATTTAGGTTGCACTGAATAGAAATTGATTCAGGCAGATTAAAGAGTTGCTTCTTTAAACAGTTTTCTCAGCTCTTCCTCATAATGGTTTCAGGGACTGGAAGACACTCTGGCCCATCCTTGCTTCCTTCTACCACACCTCCTACTGGGGTTGGACAAGTGCAGGCCCCTGCTGATGGGCCTGACTCTCTAGGGCCTCATGGTATCAGGCTTAACGTAAGTGAATAGAAACTGTTCTGAAATCACAAATCAGCTCAGCTGGTGTGCAACCTCCAGCCCATTCTCGATTTCATCCTATGTCCTCAAATTATACCAGATGAATGTGAAATAGTCTGTTCATTAATAAATGAAATAAAGTGTCTCTGCACTTCATAGAGGACATGATCTAAGCCTGGCATGTGATAATCATAAGAACCAGCAAGTTATTTAGCTTCTCCCTGCCTCTGATGCTTTAGCGGGTCTTAATAGTTCTCTGAGCTCCTGTGAGTATCCCTCAGAGGGGGTGTCGATGACCTAATTCTGAGCCAAAGCCCAGTGCTGTGTGTAACGTGGGCTGTGAGGTCACCACAACCAGACCTCTCTAAGATGGCATTTCTGAATCCAGCAAACACTAGGCTTACTATGCATCAAATCTAAAGCCAAGATATGAACCCAGGAGCTGAGAATAAGAAGAGTTCACTGAAGACTGGGATGTTCCATTGGTTTGACTCCTCCCAAGTCAGAGTCTGGAATGCAAACTGCTGACAGTCTTGTTCCTAGGGCCCCATGTATCTGTACTGTGCTGGTATTGCAACTCGGAGTTTCATTATGCCTTTGGTGAGTGATGAAAGACAAAGTAGCAATGATCCAAACGGTGGAACTCTCTGGGCTGGGGAAGCTTAATGTTCATGAAAGTTGGGAATTTTGCTAGGATTATAGTTTTCAGAAGTGTGAGATGCTCATTCTCCTCTTAAATATCTATTCTTTTCTTCGACTTCACATTGTTATCACTGACCCACCCCTGGAGCCCTGCCTCATCACCTGATGTGGCTTCCCAAGAGCCTCTGGCTTCAACTCTGTCCCTTCCAGCCTCTCTACATAGATGCTGGATTATTTCCAAAAGGTAATCTCATCACTGCCTGTTGGTGAAGACTGACTCTGTCAGTGTGACCACGTGGGCCCTCCTGGTTCCTTCCACTCCCCTCCAGCTGATGCCTTCTATACTGCATCACCCTTCAGATTCCATGATCCAGCCACACTGAGATCCTCCCAGTGCCTTGAACTTCATCCTGTAGCTTCACTTGTGCTTATTTCCTCCCACCTGTGACTAATGACCTCCTTCCAATACCTGCTCATTCTTCAAATCTAGAAATCCATCTCTGACCTGCTGCCCTCTCGCTAAAGGCAATGTCGGACCACCTATTCTCCCCTCATAGGACTGTATCATAATGTTATGGGCACTGTCCTTCTTGGTGATGACTCTTGTATATTCAGAGTCTGCATGATCCGATCACATAGTAATTTACAAAAGGTCTGTTTAATATATGACAGATGGACAAATGATTAAAAGAAGAAATAGCCTCAAAATCAGTAATCCCCAACCCTCAGTCTACAACAAAATCCAAAATGAACCTCTGCCTGGCCTCACCCCCATAGATTCTGATTCATCTAGCTGGGAATGGGTTTCAGAACTGAAAACCCACTGGTCACGCTCTACAAAGCTCCCCAGGAGGCACTAATATTCAGCTGAGGTTGAGGGCTACTGGTCTTAAACAAGGAGGCATAAGAAGGTAGGAAGTAGCAATGATGACTGCCATTTCAGGAAAAAGAGAAAGGGACGTTCAACTTACAGATGAGGAACCCAGAGCTTGGCTTGTTACAGCCCTCAAGGGCTGGCCTTCAGGTACTAGCTACAGTGTGGACAGGGTGAGTACTCTCACCTGGGACAGTCAGAGAGATGGTCAGGAGACTGCATCTGATCTGAGCAGGCTTGGACAGGGCTCTCTGATGCCACCCTCACTCAGGGGCTGGGTAACTTTCCCTGGGCTGCTTCTCACTGAGGCGGCCCTAGTCACCATGGTGCAAGCATCTGCTACCTGGCTCAGGTGCTGCTCAGGGACCCACTTTAGCAAGGGCAGCCACTGCCCTCCCAATAAGCCCACAGTCCCCTAGGCAGCAATCAACATCAGCATTTCCAGATACATGGCAGATGCCTGAGTGCCAACACTGAGTGAGCAAGCCTGTGGTTGGCAGTGTCCAGACGGGCCTGGGGAACCTGATGGAGGGCTATTATTAGAGAGACTATGAAAAATAACTTTTTAAAACTCACCCCGAGAGCAAAGCAGATGGCACCAGAGCTGTTAGAAACGGAGCTAGCTGCTTGGCACTGCCTTTTCCTTGCTCAGAACTTCCCCTGGTTTAACTACAAATAAAGTAGGAATCAGATGGCAGGGGGTAGTGATGCTCAGGCAGGTTCAATCATCCTGAGAATCTGATCATCATCCAAACTAAGAGCTCTGAGGGCTTTGCCATCAGCCCCCAAATAACTTATTATATGATGTCTGATCTGTGGTTCCGTGCAGGTGCTAACTGGGTGATTTCACATCTGATGATGAAGACACAGGCACTAACAGCTGCCCTGCTCTTCACAAGAAGGCATTTTAATTTAAGGTTTCAGGCTTCTTTACAGCCAGAAAAAAAAAAAAAAACATTTCAACTAGCAATTCATCTCAAAATCAATTAGAGCTGGCTTTGTGGAAGAACAATGGATGTGGAAGAAACATCCTTCTCAGTTTCTCCAGCGTCCACAGGGAGCCAGTTCAAAAGAGGAGGCAGAAAAGGTGAGGGCTGGGATTAATGCCTTCCCTCTGCATCCTGCCCTTAGAGCAAGGAAGATCAAGAGGCAAACAGTCCTGTGACCAAGCTTCTTTTCCCCACTGAAACAGGGAGCCAGATTAATACAGCCATCAGGCTAGATTTGCTGGTTAGCTAATTGAAGGCTCTGGTGGACAGCAGGGAGCTATTTTCACCAGTGTCTGAGGATGCTTGCCTCAGGCAAGCAAAGTCCCTGCCAATCACATTAGTGGGTGGCATTTAATTCCATGGCTTTGAATAAACAACATGTCAAGTAAGTCAGTCTAAATGCATGACCATGTGTGGTGAGAGAGGCAGAAACCAATGGGGCTGGTTTTCAGGCCATTAAAGTACCCTGAAAAGTACGACAGTATCGTACAACAGCCGACATTCAGGGGTTGGCATAGATTGAGCAGGAAAGAAGAGTTAATGACTGGAGGAGGGAAAGGAGATGGAAGATGGTAGAGCTGAAGGATCATCAGTAATAGAAGACGGAAGGCAGGATGCCGTTTCACTCACGCTAGATATTCATGGCACACACATTCACATCTTTGAAATTTCACAACTTTGAAGGTTCTTATGGCGAAGACTTACTGTAAATGTACTGTGTACTTACTGTAAATGAGGGTGAATCTTGAAGCCTCCCACATTTGGCCCTCCTAGCAGGTTTGCATAAGCTATTAAATAGTGACAAATGAAAGAGGACAACCCACCCCTCTGGAAGGGAGATTGAATAAACTTTTCATAAGCAGACTCCTCAAGCAAGAACACAGGGGAAATGGGGTAGAAAAGGCAAGGTCTAGGTTTCTATAAACCAGCCTTGCCTGGTGAGGCAAGGCTGCCGAACTCTGAAGACATGGGGATCACCGCTTCGACAAGACATGGGGATCACCGCTTTGACAAGTCATTCCGGAAGGACAGTGCACCAAAGTGAAAGTGCTGGTGGATGCCTCTCCGCAGACAAACTGTGCAGGGTGATGGCCACGCAGTAGAGCTCACTGGTATAAACTCTGACATACAGGAGGGAATCTTCTTGCCATCCTTCTCCAAACACTTTTTCCTTTTCAGTACTCATCAAATTAAGAGTGTGATATTTTTTCCCTCTCAGTGGTCTTATTTCATTAAAAAAGTAATTATAAACTTCAAAATTATGAAATATTTCAACAGAAAATAATACAGCAGATACTCATCATCCACCATATTAATTTTATTTGTGTCAACATTTTGCCATATTTGTTTTAGAGGTCTTTTTTAAAGATATAAAATGCCATAGGTGTCATCCTTTCCTCATTCTACCCTTGCCAGAGATATATTTCTTCTGTAGATATTTTTATAATTCTACATATGCCTATATCCATAAATAACATGTAATATTTTCTTGTGTTTTTACAGTTTAAAGCAAATGGTATATCAAATGTTTGTTTCTATAGTTTACAGTGTGATATTATAAGTGGACCATTCTTCCTTGAGAAATTTAGAAATGCTTTTTACTTTCCAAACAGATTCAGCTGAATCATCAACAAAACATATGAAGAATAAATATGTTTTCATTTTCTAAATTTTCTCTAATGAGTTGTCAATTCCGGGTATGGCATTAGAGGCTTTAGAAGTACAGTTGACTGTTGAACAACATGGGTTTGAACTGTGCGGGTCCACTTATTTGTGGATTATCTTCAAAGGAAATACGACAGCTACATGATTCAGAGCTGGTCGAATCCTTAGACACTTACAAAGGAAATGCCCAAACTACATATCATATGTGGGAGTTTCACTGTGCAGAGGGTTGACGTCCTAACTGCCAGGTAGTTCGAGTCAGCTGCACGTATTCAGTCCCGAAGTGCTGGAAACACAAAGAACTGGATCCAATGCTCACTCTTACAGAACTCAAAGGCAGTCGGGAGGAACAAACAGATGTGAACAAATAAGAACAGTGGCCCTCAATAAGTGCTATGGATGTGAGTTACCAATATAATTTGGGGGCAGGGCAAGCAAAGAGGCGATTTAGCATACCACTGTTTTTTTGTGCATACAAATATGTTGTTGCTCTTGTCTGATCACTTCAAGGACTTCACTTCCCAGAGTGTCCTGAAATTATGTATTCACTGCTGGTTTCCCTTTGAAGGAAGAGACTATACCTCATGTTTCTTCTCATTGCTAGTAGGTTTTAAAATTTCTCATACCTGGAAAATATCCCCTTCGGTGTAGTAAACCAAAGGTCAATTTGACTGTATTTCTGAATTACATGTTTTAAAACATGATTTCTGGCCCGTCCTGATGAAGTCTGGGGTCAAATCTGTGTGATAGTTTTAAACAGAGGGAAAGAGAGGGTTTGTACAGTAGCAATGATGGATTAACTCTGGTTAAAACACTGATGTACCAACGTCCTGCTGTATTTCTCCCAGATGGTTGTAAATTGGGACATCTCATAAATCCCCAGGCTTTTCCTTTTCCACGGCTGGTTATTACAGAGTTCCAGGGCAGAAGAGCACTTTCCAAAGTAAAGTAATTGTAAGCTATTTATTATCTTTAAAGGAGAACCTGTCAACCACCATGGCCACAAAGCTCAGACAATTAAAACTGCCCAAAGTGCCCTAATTCTGCAAAATCCTTTCAGTCTTTTGGTGGTTTGGATCTAATGCATCCAAGAAGGCAGCTACTGTCATAGAAATCCACTGGGTCTGCCCTGTTTTCACCTGAATGTGACACCCCCTTGCCATGCCTACTGATGGGTCCTTTGAAGGAAACAGCCTAGATGGCAATTATATAGCACATATCTCAGCATTCTTCTCTCCCATGACAGTGGCAGACATGACTAATCCATCATGGCACTTTCTTTCCTGCTGAACCAGAACTCTGTCTGCAGGCAAGTCACTACCAATCAATTGAATTTGGTATTCACAATAGCACTTATCTATCATCTCTGAAGGAAACGATGTTGGTCAGCAATAGTTAATTTTACCTAACACATTTGATTGTTCAATAACTTTGGATTAAATTTTCTTAAAAGCCCCAGTGCCCCAAACCAAATTTCTTGAGAAATAGCTCAAGTTCTTTCAGGGTCTGAACTTACGTTCAGTGGTATGTCCTTGTGAAAGTTGTTCAACCCAATAACTAAACAGTATTTCTATCTCACTTACTATCTTGGCAATTTGAAGTCAACAATAACACCTCTGGAAATGGTGTACTATTCAGGGAAAGAACTTAGTTACGGGTCTAAGAACAATGCCAAACACTCAGGAGGGACCAACACATGTTTGTTGAATGTATAAAATAGTGGGAAGACATCGGTCTCCTTGTTCAAACTGTAGACCTTCTGATGTTGAGCATGCTCACCTTTTCCTTTCTTTTCAAATTTCAGTTAGTATGAACATCTGATAGGTGAAGAAAGTGAAGGCACTCAGTCATGTCTGACTCTGTGACCCCATGGACTGTATCCTGCCAGACTCCTCGATCAATGGATTTTCCAGGCAAGAATACTGGAGTGGGTGGCCATTTCCTTCTCCAGAGGATCTTCCCAATCTAGGGATTGAACCCAGGTCTCCCGCATTACAGGCAGACTCTTTACCATCTAAGCCACCAGGGAAGTCTGATAGGTGAAAACTGGGGTCCAAGAATTTTCTGGGGGATATGAGGGGAAGACAATGATATCTATTTTTCCCAGTGGTGTCTGCTGATGGGATAAACAGAACCATTTTCTCCTAGAAGGAATGCTTGAGAACTTGTAAGAACCAAAGATGTTAGGAGTCAAAGGGGACAAGTGTCACTGAAGATGGTGCAGAAGACAACACTCCTTTGAAACCAAACTTGAAACCTGGTGACTTCAGTTACTTGGTAGCCACCCATATTTCTATACAGGCTAGTATCTATAGGCTAGTATGTACAGGTGCACAAGGATTGATGAAATGCTGAATAAACCATGATACTGCAAATGTTACAAACTGTTTATTGGTATTTGTTCAAACTTCTTTTTCTGAAATCTCATATTCTCAAAGTGACTTGTCCTTTTGGTTTCTTCTTTGAGTATATAAAAAATGAAAAGTTCTTACCCTCAGGGCAATAATTATTGCCCAATAATTTTGCCCAAACCAATAACTATATTGCCTAAAAGTGGAGGTGAGGCTTCTAGAAGATCTCAGGAAGGATCCTGGAAGCTATAGGAAACTTCCGTGCTAGTAATACATAAATAAATGGATGAGTAAGTGAATAAAAGAGACAAGTAAATAAAAGGGAGTGTGATAGAACTGAAGAGTAGATGTGGTTTTCCACAATACCATCTGTGTGCTGCTCCTTCTGCCTAAGGCACTGCCCTTGGCTCAGATGGTAAAGAATCTGCCTGCAATGTGGAGGACCCGGGTTTGATCCTTGGATTGGAAGATCCCCTGGAGAAGGGAATGGCAACCCACTCCAGTATTCTTGCCTGGAGAATCTCATGGACAGAGTAACCTGGCAGGCTATAGTCCATTGAGTCGCAAAGAGTCGGACACGACTGAGCGACTAACACACACATAGAGCCAGTGGGGAATGGGGGTGAGACAGGCACAGAGGTACAGGACTTAATGCATACAAGAAATTATATACATGGCATAACTTCAGAATCCTAATTTTTTACATTTACTAGTTTATTAAAGATATGGTAAAGGATACAGATGAAAAGCCAGATGAAGAGAAACATGGAGGGAGACCTGGAAGGTGCCAAGTGCCTTCTGTGCCCATGGAATTGGGGTATATCACTCTCCTGGTGTGGATGTACTCACCAACTCAGAAGCTCTCCAAACCCTGTGCTATTGGGATCTTATGGAGATTTCTTCATGTAAGCATGGCCAACTATTACTGCCATTTCCAGCCCTTGTCCCCTATCTGGAGGATGGGGCAAGGCAGAAAATTTCAAGCTTCTAATCATGGCCTGGTCTTTCTGGTGAGAATTTCCATCCAGGAGTCCACCCAGAGTCAGCTCAGTAGAATAAAAAATTCTCTAAGAGCTCTTATCACTTAGGATTTCCAAATGATTTGGGAGCCTTGTGTTAAGGAAGGAGTTAAAGACAAATATTCAAACAAGAAATACATTAGTGATCTTATCTCACAAGAAATTAAAAGGGTGTTCAGAATCCTAAAATTTTTAACTGAGTGGAACTCTAGAGGTCAGGTTGCAGCATGTGTCAAGCTAGAATCAAAAATCACACACTGGAGAGTGGCATAGAGCCCAAAGCTCCCAATTCCTACCTGGCAGGTGAGACCATTTCCATCTGGGGTGGTTAGGAAGCATCCTATGAACAAAGCAGGTTCTGGTGGGGTTCTTCAGGATGGGTTTGATTTAGATCTAAAGACAGAAATGAGGGGGATGGGCTTTCCAAGCCAATTGAAAAGCAGTTTCTTAAGATCCCTTTGGCTTTAGTGAAAGGTCAAAGGAAAACAGCGACCACTGGAGTCCCACAGAACTGGGTCTGATTCATGGTTCTCTTACTTTTGCCATCTGTGTGTCCTAGAGCAAATTTTTTAACTCTCCAAGTCTCAGATCCCCAGTAAACTGGAGATCACAGTATAAACATCACAGGGTGATGTAAGAATTAAAAGAGTATTTGTTGAGCAGCTTTTACAAGACCATACATACATGCCTTTGTTTATGCTTATTCACTTAGGGAGGTGGTGGCGGTGGTGGTGGTGGTGGTGGTGGTGTAGTTGCCAAGTCGTAGCCCACTCTTGAGAACCCATGGACTCTAGCCTGCCAGGCTCCTCTGTCCATGGGCTTCTCCAGGCAAGAATACTGGAGTGAGTTGCCATTTCCTTCTCCCTCGCTTAGGGAGAGGGACAGGAAATAAGCTGTGGGAGACAGGACACACTCAAACTATGGATGCCTATAGCTGCCAAGTAGAAGAATCTGAGCTCTATCTTGCAGGAAGTGATGAAAAATTAAAATATTTGAGTACAGGAACCAAAGTCATAAAACCAAACATTAATAACTAAGCCAGGATACCTGGTGAATTTTCTTGTCTCATCTCCTGTGTAACCTTGGAGTTATCCTCTCATCTCTGGATTTTCTCCACCCAAATGGATTTGGGCATCCTTATAACTTTTGAATTAAGCATTTCAGATAGGTTAGTGAAAAAATGCCTTCTAAACAAGGGGATTATTTATCTTCAGGAAATACATATCCCTAAAGTTTCTAGCGAGAAGTTGGCAATGGAACTTCAGAAATGTTTTCTGTCAGTTCTCGGTCAGTAATAGGGAGAAAAAGCCTGTTCTAGAAAGGACAAAATAAAGTACCATGCCCAATTTTGGCAAGCCACTAAATGGTAAGACTCCAGTTAGCACCAAGATATTTTCTCTATAACTTCAAAATGAACGTCTTTCTTCCTCATTGTCTCACATAAAGGATAGAAAAAGGCAAAGAGGAGAAGTTTTGAGTAAAGAAATGGATGCTAAGCCAACATGAAACAACAGGTGAATGAAATGAGAAGGAAAAACAAGAGGTACATAAGGCAAGGAAAACACTACAGACAAAAACTTGTGTGTGTGTGTAAAGTTCATTTGATAAAGAAAAAGTAAAGCTGCAAATGCTTGCTCTTTGGCATAAGATCTTCAAAAGGAACATCTCAAAATACTCACACGAATGCCTTCTGTCTGAAGATGTGGCTGAGAAGGCTCCATAAGCAAGTTATAAATGGCAGGTCCCACAGCACAGGGAAATGATGCAGTTATGCAAGTATATCAGTAACATGCCTTACACAGAATTTGGGGTACCTACCAAGAAACCACACCCCAAGGCATTTATTTTGACTGCAGAACCTGCCTCTTCCCTAGTTATGACAACCAAAAGTCATACCACTGTTTCCAAATGACTCTCCTTTCTCAAGAGTCCACCTCCTGTGCTCCCTCAGCCAACTTTCAGCTATTTGTCTTTGGCTAACTGGGCTTCTAAGATGGGTCTGCAAATGGCTTATTCCATACACATCATTAATCAGTGCCAAGCTAAACAGGCTTGGCTCATCACCCCAACAACTAACAAACAAACATGACTGATGACTACTGGGCCAACACCAGGCAAAGAATGCAAGGTGCCCAAGTGAGTCTTGCTTTAGATGTTACACCTAGGAAGGCTGCCTGACAAATACTGGTAGCCAATGTAGAACAACAGGTGAATGAAATGAGAAGGAAAAGTAAGAGGTACATAAGAAAAACACTATACATAAAACCCTTTTTGTGTGTAAAATTCATTTGATAAAGAAAAAAGTAAAGCTATAAATAAATGCTTGCTCTTTGGCATAAGATCTTCAAAGGAACATCTCAAGATACTCATATGAAGCGCCTTCTGCCTGAAGGTGTGGCTGAGAAGTGAGCTTGTTTCAGACATGTAGTGTTAATAATGCACCATCAGGTGAAGCTTGCTGGCTTTCATTTAAAGTTTTGGGACTTCCCTGGTGGTCCAGTGGTTAAGAATCTACCTTTCAATGCAGGGACCGTGGGTTAGATCCCTGGTTGGAGAACTAAGATCCCACATATCCTGGAGTTACTGAACCTGTGTATCACAACTAGAGAATCAGTGTGTTGCAACAAAAGATCCCACGTGTTGTACGTAAGATCGAATGCAGCCAAATAAATAAAGTGTTAAATCATAAAAAGGTTAAAGCTTGGGTCATCTATTGTGTATATCCAGTGACTTGAGTGACACTGGATAAATGGATCTAAGCTGTCATAATTGCCATGCAGTAAAGGAAACTTAAGGGTGGCTTTGTCAGCAGTCTTGTTCAAAAGGACATGAAAAGGCACTGAAACATAAGAAAAGGTGCCTGCTATGTCTATGCCTTATTAAGAAATGCTCATGCTTTAGGACAAAAGATGGCATGCCCATCGAAAATCAACCTGTAAAGGCAGCATGTTTAATTATCTTTAATATTAATGCTACCAAAGATGGGATAAATCACGGGAGAAAGATAGGAGCCAGTTGCTAAGCCACATCCAAAGGGATTTATTTTTGAAATTATCATAATAGAAATGATAGTTAAAGCTGGTAAGGTACAACCTCTAGGGATGTTCTGGGTATAAACTGACCCATAATGGGCAGGGCGAAAGAGATAAATGAAGTGGAGAGAAAACTGGAACACTGGGCAGTAACTAAATGGGTCATATGCTGTCTCACTTCATTATTTTGATGTATTTCCTAAGGTCCTTTAGCTCTGTAGATTGGAAATATCATGAGTTTCACAAACAAGGAGCTCTTCAGTTAATTTGTCATCTCTGAGTCTTAATTTCTAAATTAAATTAGAAAAGGCTAATTAAGCCTAAATACAGGTAGGAGCATTCAATTAGAAAGTCTAAATGAAAGTATCTAAAATAATTTCTGACACATAATAGGTACTTAATAAGTACTAGTTTCCCCTCTGCTTTTCTTCACGTGTGAGGCATGTATTACTTCTACCTCCCATTAAAGCTTATTTTGTACATCTTCGTTAAGCTGTCAAAGCTTCTCAAATTCAAGATTTGTCCAACTATTTACCCCTACAGCACCAGGAAGCCCACTCAGGAGGGGTGCAATAAATGCTCACACAAAAATGACTGAAAGACTCAACCCATTAGGCAAGGGGCATCCCTGCATGCATGTTTTTATAATCTCCTGAGTTCAACACCTCTACTAACATAATGATCACACTGTGTGCAATTTATAAATCCACATTTGCCTCTTTCACTAGACTGGAAACCCTCAAGGGAGACCTAGTACCTAATACGCACCCAATAAATAATAGATGACAATATCTTTAACGCACCTTTGTATCTTCTGGGGGGACTCTGTTGATCTGAAGCACTACTCAGCGCATTAGAGGAGAGGAATGCCAGCATTCCTCAGCAGGAGAACAAAATGTGTGAAAAAGTTTATCTCGTGAGAACATGTACAGAGCTTGTAGAAAAAGAGTTAAAATACAGAGACAGAAGCTGTGGGATGTTCATACTTTCGTCTAAACAAAAGTGAGTTGACTTCTGGACATAGAATTTAACCAACTTGAGCAGAGAATGCAGTGGAAGATGACGTGAGGTTGTTCTCACAACAGCTTTCTCAGCTTATGAAATGAACTGGGACAAGAAAGACTACATTTGTCAATAAGTAGTAACAGAGTTTGAACAACCTCACATTCTGTTAGCCGCATTTTGGAGGAAAGTCAGAGGAGGAGTTTATAACACAGGCAAAGAATGGGGTCATAAAAAAGATATGCGTAGTGTACAGAAGAGTTAAAATGAGCCTGTGCTCCAATTTTTAGGTATATAACTGCCTGTTGACGTCCTATTGACTTGGGTCGGTAATAAACCATGTGGTTGCAATTGGACTCTGATCATATAGCAACAGTAGAATATCCTTGACTCTCAACATGTACCTTGGCAGCTCAGAGATTTGCATCGAGTTTTAAAGTTTCGTGTCCCATTTAAAGCAAGGAGTATCATCTTGGAGCTCCTCAAATTACCTGTAATTGTGTGTCACGTTTTATGAATGTGTACATGTGCTTTTCTACCCCCGGGGATCCGTGGCTGTCATCAGACCCTTAAAGCTGGTCATGATGAAGTCCCAAAGAACCACTGATTCAAACAGAGTAGCAAAAAAAAAAAAAAAAAAAAAATTAATACAAACCAGAGCAGAAGCTGTGTTTCTAGCTTTGAGATCTAAACTGATTTCTTTGTTTAAAAGCATTGTCTTAGAAGTGGCCCATAAATACTTCTCACACATTTCTAAAATAGAACTTATTATCTTCCTCTTAAAACTGCCCTGCCTACAGCATGTCCTATAAGGATTTATGGCGTCCTCCTTTGGACTAAAAATACTGATGTCATCTTGGACACCTTTCTATTCCTTAGCCTCTGCGTCCAGTCTTCAAGTTGTGGCTCCAGCTTCTTCATGGTTCTCAGCTCTGCCCTTTCCCTTCTACTCCCACTTTGTCTCTTGAGGCTCCACATCCTTCATCTGGATGACTTCAGAAGCCTCCTAACTCCCTCTCTTCATGTTCAGATCCTCCCATCCCTTCTCCACAGTGTTATGAACTCAATACAAATCCAACCGTTTGGATCCAGGTGCTCAGCAGCATAAAAGATAAACTTTTCCATGTCAGAAAAGATGGCCCCCATCACAGGGCCTCTGCCTGTGTATCTTCTAGTCTCACTGATTGCCATTTCCCAGTTCAGATACTGCCTTCCAGAAACACCAAGTTACTGGTGATTTCCTTCTTCTTCCATGCTGATGTCTCTTTTTGAAATGTTCCCTCTTTAATGGGCTAACTACTCATCCCTTATGCAAGCAGGCCTGTCACCCATCACGGCCCTGATCTCATTCTATTAAAAGGCTTAGTTTAAGGGAACACCCCTTCCACCTCCACCATACTGTCATATTCTTTGGGCAAGGAAGCTTTCTATTAATTGTGTTAGTCCCAATACCTAGAATATTGCCTGGCCAACTGAGAATCTGTGGCATACTCATTGTCTTCTGCTTGGGGTATCCTGAAGACATAATGGCTGCTCTGTAGGCTTAGCTAACAGAGTCAGCTATAGGAAACCATTCTGAAGGGAAAACAGGTCACAAAGGCTCTACTTTTGACATGGAGAATATAAAACCCTGCTTAATTCCAGGAGTTCTGCCCCTCTGATACTGATCTGAGTGTCAGCCAGCTGAATGATAATTCAGTCTTACCTGAATTTTTTATATGCATCGGCTTCTCCCAAAGTATAATATTATTTCTTCATCAACAGCAGTATTTGTGGTATAAGGAGCCAATGACTTGCACAGCTAGGTCTGTGTGACCCTGCCCAATCTCCTCATGCACACAGCTATTTTTTTAAAACTCATGTTCCTTTATACAGCTTAAGGCATTTTGCATCTGAACTTACTTAGGTGAAACAGGGACGATAAAATCTACCCCAGAGTAATTAACATAAAAGGCATGGTACATATGAAAGTACTTCATAAAGTGTAAGGTGTTATGCAAATACCTTCTTGCTTTCCATCATTTTAGAATGATCATGAACATTTGAGTAAATGGCTTCTTGGTATAAAATGCAAGATCCCAGAAGTTCAAGTTGTGAAAACCAACAGCTTTCATTGAACAGAGTGCAGTTTCATTTAAAGATTGGCCCTAGGAATAAAAGGCCCTAGGAATAAAAGATTAAATATACCTAGTCTTGGTCATCTTGCTCAGGACACCAGTCATAATATATGCATATTTGAAATAAAACTACTCAACAATGTTATTTAACATATTTATTCTTTTAGTTAAGCAATAGGCAGGAGAAAGAGTGATTGTGTACATGGGATTCTGGTCAGAAGAGTGAAAACAAAGATAATCAATGCTGACACCACATTTGGCCCCTGTTTGTGTCCCAGATGCACACTCTCTGAGAATAGAGAAGAAGCTTTCAATCATGTAAACCTCCTCAGCTTGCAGCCCAGAAAGAATTCATGAATGAAGACAGAAAGCCAAGTCGAATCAACAACTTTGGAGAATCAGAAGGCTGGACTGCTGTTTTCCAATCTTTCTATCTGAGGCAAAACCAAAAATAGCAGGGGCTTGTGTTGTAAACCCAGGAAATCAAAGCAGGAAAGATGCTGAGGGCTGAGTCATGGCAAGTGACCTCATCAACAAGGAGGCTGAATGTAGCTATAAACGACAGATGATGCGGCTCCGTCTGAAAGCAGGAGGTAAGCACCAGAGAGATGGAGAGGATCAAGGCATTGATGTGATGCCCAGCGTGAGATGGAATGACTTATGAAAACTTTCCTTCCACACAGAACTGCTTAAATGAAGTTCAAGGAGGCTAATCTTTAAAAGATGTAATGTTTATGTGGAGGTATCCTTAATGCAGTGGGAAGAGTCCTGGTTTTGGAGTTTTGCAAAGCTCTGGGCTTTGGGAAAAAACCTTTGGGCTTTTCCACTTAAGCTGACGTGGTTCACTTTCATCACCTTTAAAATGATATAATAATACCTCCCTCCCAGAGTGGCTGTAAGGTGAAACGAAATGAGGCACCAAGCATGGTGACTAGACCAGAGCACGTGTTCAATTAATGTGTGGAATCTCCTCCTTCCTTCCCCAGCAGACAAAACGCTTAGTGTAGCCAATTACTGTAATGTTACTTTCTTCTCTGATCATTCCCAGTTATAACATCTTTGCCCAAACAGAGAGATTAGATATGGTCTGGTTCTGCCTTCAACCTAAGCTGGTGATAATCTCAATCATCTCCTGACATATGGCCCTTCAGCCTGCCTGCTAGAACAGGCAGGTGCTGCAAGACGGAACTTTAATTGTGAGAAAATTCTGCCGCAGCTGTTAAAATATGCCTACCTCACAAGAGTTTATAAATTCAAATAATGTCAGTGTTTTTCAAAATGTAAAGCACTATATAAATGTAACGTAAGCAAAGAGATGAAAATATATCAGTTTATATTAAGTAGTCTAGTTCTCTAAGGCAACGCTTCTCCTCCTCCTCCCCCTTTACCAGTAGAATCCCTTTCAAATAGATCTTACGTATTACCCGGTACTTTACACCAGGGCTTCCCTGGTGGCTCAGATGGTAAAGAATCCGCCTGCAATGTGGGAGACCTGGGTTCTATCCCTGGCCTGGGAAGATCCTCTGGAAGAGGGCATGGCAACCCACTCTAGTATTCTTGCCTGGAGAATCCCCATGGACAAAGGAACCTGGTGGGCTACAGTCCACGGGGTCTCAAAGAGCCAGACATGACTGAGTGACTAAGCGCAGCACATTACTCAGTACACACAACAAATGAAGGCAAAGCTTGACTGTGTAAACCAGAAGAGGGGCCTGTGTGCCCTTCCAGTCCCCAGCTCCTTCTTCCATTTCTCTTAAACCATGAGACACTTGAACCGTACTGCAGGGCTCCTTGGAGAAAGGAAGCTTGAAATCCCTTGTTCTAAGGAGACACAGAGCTCTGATATCAGCCTTGTACTTTCCTAGAAAAAGGCAGAGATGTCACAGAGAAAGGACTGGTTTATAGTGTTATTTGAGCAAAATGGCTCAATTTGAGTCCAAGTAGTAATTAGCTTAATGAAGGCCAAAGCTGTAATTACGACCAGCCTGGTGGTAATGCAGTCTGAGATACTTTGCAAGAATTTCAGGGCAGAAAGGAAAATTCCGTGAAATCTGAGGGACACAGGCTGCAGACTGGAATTTTTGAGAGATCTCTGAGAGAAATTCACAGAATGTCTTTAGTGCAAATAATACTTACCAGTTTAAAAGTGTTGTGGACACCAAAATTTCATTATTAACAGCTTATTATTAATAGTTTCAAATCTTGCTGTTAACTGATAGTTATAAACACTGGGATTCCATTTCCTTACCTACAAAAATGGGAATCAAATCCTTATTCTGGGTGGGAAAGTACTTCCTAAGATCCTAAAACCATTAACCTTAAGATGAAAAATTGTTGGATTTACCAACATTAAATAGTAAGGATATTTTAAAAGATACTGGTAAGTTATCAGGGACAAATAACAAAACTGGGAGTTAATTATTGCAGCAGCCAGAGCTGACAAAGAATTAATACCTAGAATTTAAAGAAATAGAAAAGTGGATGAAGGGCATAAAAATGCAGTTCTTAGAAGGTAAGGTAAATAGGTAAGAAGCACATGAACAGAAGCTCAAATTCACTAGTTTTTCAAGGTATGAAAATTAAAACAACAATGACGCGTGCTCTCAGCAGTCAGAATGGCCAAATGTTCACACCCAACGCTGGAGAGGGTATAGGGAGGGGAGACCACTTGTGCGCTTATTCCATTTATTAATACTGGAACAATCTGAAACT
The DNA here is from genome assembly GCF_001704415.2 of Capra hircus. Lineage (NCBI taxonomy): Eukaryota > Metazoa > Chordata > Mammalia > Artiodactyla > Bovidae > Capra > Capra hircus. The sequence continues at coordinate 59,820,151 of NC_030811.1, forward strand.
AATAATCATATCACATGACTCTGAGTCCCAGCTCCTGGGTATGCATCCCCCAAATAATGCTTAACACGGGTACCCAAGGGTTACAAATGAGGATGTTTGTTGCAGAATTTTTCGTGACTAGTGGAGATCTGGAAGTGGGATAGATGTATATCAACTGGAAGGATATAAATAACGTGAAATAATAGCAATGAAATATTATGAAAATGTTGGGAGTCTACATAATAATAGGGATCTACCTGAAAATATAATGTTCGGTAAACACTAAGAAACATTCTTACTTTTTATAGCCTATTTGTACTATCGATTTATCATTTACAAAAATGACAATATACACATACACCAATAATAAGATACATTTTATAAAGACACATGCACATTTGAGTTCCAGAATATGTAGGTAGTTCTCCGTTGGGGAGGGGAATGGGTTTGGGAGAGATGGTGAAGGGGAACAGTAACAAAACACAAGGTAAACCTTAGGAGTGCGATGGGGGGACAGAAGGGAGGCTCAAGGGGGAGGTGATATATTTATAATTACGGCTGATTTGCATTGTATGGCAGAAGCCAACACAACATTGTAAAGCAATTTTCCTCCAAGCAAAAAATAAAGAAAAAAATAAAAGGAAAGTCTTCCATGTACTTATGGTGATAAGCTATGGACTGAGGAGTATGCACAACCCAAATCTGTATCTGAGGGCTAACTCTTAAAATGTTGGCAAGTCCTTGTGAAAATTAGGTTAAATCTATAAAACAAATTACCTGACATATTGGAAACACCTATTTGGTTCCTGTGACTCAGGAAGTATGAAAGGAATGGGGTTTTCTTCCCTTAGTTTCTCTAATAATTTAATCTATGAAAATAAATGAGTCTCAAGAAAGCGAGGAACTAAGAGTAGGACTCAGATATGGGTATAGAAGATTTGTACTCAAATCTGGATGCATATCAGAACCACCCAGACGATTTACAAAAAAAACACAGAAAACCAGCCTCCACACCCACATCTCCCAGGATGGAGGGGATCTTTATCTCTACATGGGGGAGGCAATGGGGATCAGGGCTGGGGTCTGAAGAGCCGCATTTGAAAAGCATTGCCCTCATGCCTGTCTGTCCACTATATTTCAGCCACTTATGTTCTTTGGATCATTGCTTTTAAAACCTTCAACAACTTTTGCTAAATAAAGCAGCACTGAATTGCTCAAAAAGAAATATATTTCAAAATATATGACTAGTGTGTACAGTATGGTACTCCATCTGCTCTTCCAAAATACTTGAGTTTTAGAAACTAATGTGTAGATAGATCTATAAATTGCTACCTCCCACAAAACAAAGTAGACTCACTTTAGGGGGTATGGGAAAATATATTTTTTCTTTTGGTTTATCCATAGATAAAGATTTATCTGTAAGAGCAAGCAAACCTGGCTTCCTTCCCTCCTTCCTTCATTTATTTAGTCATTCAGTCAACACCTGATGATGGTTCACCTAACTCAAAGTAATTCAACATCTGTAATAAAAGTAACTTGCACAAATTCAGCAACTTGTCTTCTCCTAGCTCAATACTCGGCACGTAAATGTGCATCTTGGGTTGGATGGTCCTAGAAGGCAGAGAACGCAGCTCTCTCTGTTGGATGTCACTGTGTGCTCATGGACTCCAGCATTTGGTTAATAATGACTAGGACAATCATTCTCTTCTAAGATTCTTTTCTTTCCCACAGTATTTAGTACCATGCAGTTTCTGCCTTTCCCAGTGCTGTTCAGATACTAGCTTTGAGCCTTGAGGCTCAAAGATGAGGCTACCTACCCCTCATCTTTCCCAAACCAATCTTTGTCACCAGTGAATGAGGTTTTGACTGGCTCAAGAGAAGTGGCACTTAGTAAAAGAGAAAGAAAGTCGGATAATTCTGGGTTTGAAACTCGGCTTTATCATCTACTATCTGAGTCTCAATCTCTTCATTGGTGAAATGGGATAATGACATCAACTTCGCTGGGTTGCTGTGAGCATCACATAGTGAATGTACAGTGCCTGGAACAGACTAGACCTGGAAAATACGGAAGTGAGGCTGCTGCTGCAAGTGTATTGCTACAAAACCAATATCTAGTCCTCATGTGAGCTCTGGTCCCCCAATGCTCAAAAAGCTCCAATTCATAGCTCAATGCTTTGTGATTCATGCTGGGCTCCTGTGGAACAGTTTCTTCAATCCAAAGTTCTCAGGAAAATGGAGCCCACCTCTGCACCATGATACTATCTTAGCTGCAACTGAAACAACCCATCTGGCCATTACCAAACTTCTTTCCTTAAAGGCCTAGCCCCTGTCATCCAACCATCCAGCCTGTCATCCTTAAATCTCTAGCCAATGTCTTAAATTGAGATCTTAGATTCTATGGACCTCTCAGAGCTATACTGTATCACACTGAGAACACTCCACGGGTTGCCAAAAGCCCCCAACCCCTTTTAGACACCAGCAGTAATCTGATCAGGATGCTTGTTCTTCCTGCTGGTCATTCTAGCCTGAACTAATAAATATCTAATAGCTTTCACCTCCAGGGGTCAGCTTTAGACTTCAACCTCTAATCTGGCCTCTGGGACCTAGATCTCACCCCTTCTACTGTGTGTAATATGCCCATTGACTGAGCCTTTCAAGAACCAACATATAGGGTTCTGGACCTACACACGAAACAATTTGTTGAATATGAGTCAGTGAGTCCACGGAAATGTATTATGGAACAAACGAATGCGTCACTCCTCATTTACAAATGAGATTTAGATTGATTGGGTAGCTGGACTGTTGCCCAGAGCAGGCAACTATCACCCGGCACTGCCTCTGGAGAGAAACACTGATCTCATGTACCTCTGAAAAGCTCATGTTTTCCCATTGTGCTGATTTGTGGATATTTAAAACAACTGCTACAACATCCAAAACTAAAAACAATGTTCTTTAAAATTAAATCCTAACACAGTGTTCAGTTTATACCCTAAAACATACTCTCTTGCTCAATACATTAATTTTCATATCTGCATAATGAAATTCACGTGTATATATATGTGCATATATTTTAATGAATATCAATAGATCATTATGGTTTTATGCAGGAAAGGTTTTTTAAAAATCTGGCATGAAACATATACATATTAAATCACTCTACAAAATGGTAATTTATGAACAGAATTTCCCATGTTGTTTTCTGCCATTTAACTTCTCTGTTGTTAGACTGACGATCTTGTCTCTCTTGAAATGTCATCTGTTTTGAGACGTCCTTTCTGACTCCCCTATGAGTCACTCTATTCTCTGTTCACCCAAAGCTCTTTTTATAGGCCTCTATGAACATATTTAGATGACAATTTCCATGTCCGTGAGAAGCAGTGCTGCCTTGTGGTTAGGAGCTGGACCACAGGACCAGATCTGCCTTTAGAACTTAGCTCTGCCACGTGGTCTTGTCAAGTTACTTAACCTCTCTTTGGCCTCAGTTACTCCAACTGTAAAGTGGGGATAATAACAGTTGTTCAGTTGCTAGGTCGTGACCAGCTCTTTGCTGTTACTACTATTATTATTATGACTACTCCCTTTCCACCTTGTCTGTGATCTCCCTGACAGCTGATGAGGGTCTGTTTCTTGCACTTGGCTCAAGAGTCAAGTATAATCATTGGTGAGTGAGTGAGTGAGTGAAGTCACTCAGTTGTGTCCGACTCTTTGCGACCCCATGGACTGTAGCCCACCAGGCTCCTCTGTCCATAGGATTCTCCAGGCAAGAATACTGGAGTGGGTTGCCATTTCCTTCTCCAGGGATAATTATTGGTATATTGTAGGTATTCAATAACTATCAAATGAACTCTACCAAATCCCTTATTTTCAACACAGAAAAATTCCTAAGTGTTCCTCAATGGAGCAAGGATCCAGGTAAGATTGTGTTTTAGTCTGTTTGAACTGTTATAACAAAATACCAGGAACTGGGAAGCATATATTCAACAACAGAAATTTAATTCTCACAATTCTGGAGGCTGGGAGTTTAAGATCAGGGTGTCAGTATGCTGGGTGGGGGCCCTTTTTCCTGCTTCATGGCTGACATCTTTTCATCGTGTCCCCAGGTGGTAGAAGAAGCTAGAGATCCCTGTGGGTCCTCTTTTATAAGAACACTAATGCCATTCATGACAGCAGAGCCCTCATGACCTAAGCCATCACCTTCCAAAAGCCCTTTTCCTAATACCATCATCTATGGGGTTTGGGTTTCAACATATTAATTTGGCAGAGATACAAGCATTTGGACCATAGCAGATTCACTGTAAAAATCGCCATATTTATGGTAGTCATTTATCTTTCAAAGTTGCATGTCTCTTGAAAAAGTCCTTGAAAGAAGGATCACGTTGACTCGAGGGCATTTGCTGGGCTTTAACTATGAGAAAGTGCCCAGGTGCGGTTGTTCCAGAGAGTGTGGCAGGACTTCTTTGCATGGTGCAGACCTCCTTCCCTTTCTTATGGCACTCATCTCACACTCTATCAAACACTTGGAATTCTCTATAGTTGCTCTTTGCTAATTATTTTTTTGCCTGTTCCCTTATGGAAGTGAAAGGGTTAGTCACTCATTCGTGTCTGACTCTTGGCAGCCCCATGGACTGTAGCCTGTCAGGCTCCTCTGTCCATGGAATTCTCCTGGCAAGAACGAGGCAAATTTCAGGGAAACAAAGTAAGGTATCTATTTACAGTAAAATGGTTGAAAGTTCCAATAATAATACGTAGGTGGTCAAGTGTCTAATTGTCCAGCTGAAACACTTTAACGTAAGAGAGGAGGCTAAATTGAACAATCTATTCTTGAAAGAAAACATTTTCTCTCAACCTCCAACTAGGCACAGAAGCTCATGAACTTCTATTTATTATTTTACTTGCTATCCTTAATTATTATTATTTTTTTTACTTTTTCCCTTTTAAAGTCAGATGTCACAGACTGAAGAAGAAACAACAGATAATTGAGTTTCTTTTATCAGCCTCCTCCACCAGGCACTTTAAGAGACATTTTATTTATTCCTGGCTTTTGGGAAAATTTCAGCCTACGGATTATTTGTCATTTTTCTCATTTTGGTCAATTTGTCATTTTAATTAGTTTTATTCTCGGATTCTGGGATCTTTTCCTTCTGAAAATTAAGAAATCTTCCCAAACATGACTTGAAAGAGGAAGAAAAGCAAAGGGAAACAAGGAAGACAAAGAAAAATATGGAAACTTCCATCTTAGAATGTGTGCTTTGTGCTAAGTCACTTCAGTCGTGTCCAACTCTCTGCAACCCTATAGTCTGTAACCCGCCAGGCTCCTCTCTCCATGGGATTCTCCAGGCAGGCATTCTGGAGGGGGTTGCCAAGCCTTCGTCCAGGGGATCTTCCCGACCCAGGGATCAAACCTGTGTCTTCTGTGTCTCCTGCATTAGTAGGTGGGTTCTTTACCACTAGCACCACCTGGGAAGCCTGGTGGGACTACACCTTTCTCTTTTCTACATCCCCTAGATGCCAATTAATTAATTAATGAAAATTAAGGGAGATTATTCAAACTTCGAGAATAGAATACAACTTTGAGAACTAATGGTTTCACTAACCTGAGTGAAATTTTTTCTGAACTTGGACTCACATCTTGCAGGATAATCTTCTATGTCAAAATTACAGCCTCAGGTAGAAGAGTAAAAGTAAAGAGGAAACTTATTTTCAGTTTAGAGAAAACAGTTCCAAGAATGCCATGGCAACTGAAAATGACAGAAGAAGGGAAATCATGACAAAAACCCTGTGTTGACTAAATTTGTAGCAGTGGAGGACCTGGTCTATGGGCTTAGGATTGGCAAAGCTTTCCAAAGAGCAAGAGGTTGGGTGGGGACCTTGGAATTTTCAAGGTACCTTCTGGAATTTAGAACTGCAGGGAATGAATTTTTTTAAAAAAAATTTTCTCAGGAACATCAAATTCTAAATTACATCTTTGGGACTGGGATCATGCATTAACTCATTCAATTACATTCAGGGGATGTCCACTTTATTCTCAAGTACTAGAAATTGAGAAAGGAATATAAATAATTATAATCTGGCATGAGGAAAACCATAATAATACCATAGGTTATTAAGCAGGGAACTAGCACCAAAGATAAGATCTTTCAAGTTAGGTCAAGTAGGATGAGTAGGAATTTCCCAGGTAGAAGGGAAAAGAGGAGAGACATTTCTGGCAAAGCTATGAAAAACCCTGGCATATTGGGAAAACTGAAAATAGTTCTGTATAGCTGGAACCCAGACAGTGAGGAAGCTGGCCAGTGGAAAGACTGGCAACGAGGCTTCTGTGGGCAGATCACACAAGCCTTCTGTTCCAGGCCGAGAAAGCTGGATTCCCTCTGCAGGAACCACCAAAGCATCTAAACAAAGAGTGAGATGCCCTTCTGAGCTATGTTTTGGAAGGTTCCCTACTCTAAATTCTACCTATTACAGCTAGGTTTCACTTCCAATTCTAAGTTTAGTCTTTATTAAACATTTACAATTTAGACTGTTACCCAACAGCCCTGATCTTGTCTCCATGGTTTAGCTCATCTTTCCTAGGAGAAATGTCCTTTTTTCTTCTTTGGAGGTATGTTGGATCTGGGAGCAAGAAGCTTACAAGTCCACGGGCTGGAAGCCTCGGACCACTTAGTATGAATCTCCACCACCTTATAGGTAGAAACGAGGGTAAAACAACCTAAGCAGTACAAAAAGAAACAACAACCTCTTCCAACACCCAAACAAACAAAAACAACCCCTCTCACACAAAAAACTCCCCCCTCAAAAAACAGAACCACAGAGATCTTAGGACCAATATGTCCTCTACGTACTGCCTTAAAACACAGACACACACACACGCACATACAGGTAAACAAAACCAAATGGAAACACTGAGTGGAAATGTGTTTTCTTCCACTAAAGCGACACATTTGGCAAACTTCTTTAAAGAACATATATTTGGTAAATACAATGCAAATATTTCATGACAAAAACAGTGTGCATTAAACTTACTACATGTTGTGGGGGAAAGAGGAGGGTGGAGAGCATTTGTCTTGGAAAAAATTAAGAGAGTGGAGGGGGAATGTTGCCCCCACGGGGTGAAGTGGATGCAAAGTGGGCCCCAGGGAGACCAGTGGTCTGGGGGACAGCTGATCATTTAAGAAAAACTGAAGGCAGGGGCCATGGGAATGGTTGTGTCTTCTGGGCAGGGGTCTCACCGTGGGATAATTTTGCCCATCCCCCACTCCATGGACCATTTGGTAATGTCAGGCCACAGCAGGTGGAGGTGGGGCGTGCTCCTGGCATCCAGTGGGCAGAGCCTGGGAGGCTGCAACACACCCACAGTGCAGAGGACAGCCCCACGACAAAGGATTATCCCAAATGTCAACAGCATTGAGGCTGAGGAACCCTTGCACTCATTCTTGGCTGCACTTCCCATGGCTGCGTCTGAAGACTACTGCCAGTAGATTTTTTAAAAAAACACTGTAATGTCTAAAAATAAAATCATTTTTATACTTCAAGGAACAAACAGAGGGATCATTTTTTTTTTTTTTCGTGACTCTCTCAGTGCTTGAACATTTCCAAAGGCTGGAAGAGCAACCCTGCCTTCTATACATAGCTCCCAGGCTCTCGGATCCTCTCTGAGCTGGGCTGCGCCAGCCCTCTCTGGGCCAGATGCCGCTGCTGCAAAAGATAAGCCCTTAATTTATAAAAGGATGCTATTCCTGGCAGGTAATGGCCAGAAATTTCCAGGAAAGTCATCCTTTCTTATCTCCAGCCCCCCTCCCACTCCATCATGTAGCCCCTAGCATTTGATCCCTATTTTACCCCCTACTAATTTCAATTTTCCTGGACCCCAGTTCTGGGCTCAAAAGCCTAGCAAGCTTTTTCGCCTTTTCTTTCTCTTTGCCCCAACTCCTCTGACTCTGAATGCAAAGACAGGCTGGAAAATGAATTTTCTAACAAGCAATTTTTTTTAAAGGCAAAAGGTCCATGTGCCATTAAGAATCCAGAGTCCGGCCTGACTATCACCTCTGATAAATCACCTCCTCCCAATTTTCTTCCAACAAATGAGGGCTGTGAGGGCTGCCGGGCTATAGCAGAAATTTGTTTAATGACAGTCTCTGGAAAATTAGCCACTGAGTAATGGTGAGGGAGGCCTCTCCCTTCTAGCCCCACCCCTGTGGCCTCTTTTTCACCCTAGACTCAACAGCCACAAGGAGGACCAAATACATAAAGCCTCAGGGCCAGAGGAATCAGTCTGGATTTTCCATGTGTTCTGCTTCTTCCCGTATCCCTCCAAGTCCCCTTCATCTTCATTCCTCCATCCCCGGAACCCAGCGCAGTATTGGCTTGGCTATACCTGCAGGGTAGTATTTTTACCTTCCTGCTCTCCTTTTCCTGACCCAGTTACACAAGGAATATCCCGGCTGCCCAAGGCAAGGAGGTGGAGGGAGGGAACTCGGAATTCGTGACCGACCAAGACTCCGTCCTCATTTCTGCTCTGCTGTGTAAGCCTCAGTACAGTTCCCTGTTGTCAGGACGATGGCAGACTGTCCCACGGGAGGACGGGGCTAAGACTAAGGCCTATCCCTTTGTTTTACAGAAGCGCTAGGCTTGGGCCTGGAGTGACTGGCTCAAGATCACACATTTTTTTAGTGGCGAGATTAGGGCCCAATCTCACTGGATGCCTGTCTCTGAAGAGCACAATGGGCAATTTTTCCTTTTGTCTCACAAGTGGCAGGGTTAGGGTAAGTCTTTGCCTGGGCCCCCAGAGTCTCATGGGGAAAAGGACCCACTCCAACTAGCAATAGAATTTCAGATCTTTGCCCTTTTAACTTTGGGCTTCACTCAGTTGTTGTCGTCCAGTCGCTAAGTTGCATCTGACTCTGCGACCCCATGGACTGCAGCACGCAGGCTTTCCTGTCCTTCACCATCTCTCAGAGTTTGCTCAAACTTGTGTCCATTGAATCGGTGATGCCATCCAACCGTCTCATCCTCTGTCATTCCTTTCTCCTCCTGGGCTTCACTCAGAATTGCACTTAAATCTCACATGATTAAACCTTCCCATCTCCTCCTTCTCTTCTTACTGTGAAGAAGGAGAGGATGGAGAGAAATCCAGTACTTGGCACTTGGCACCTTGTTCTTACTCTACAGAAGGTTGCATTCATGCACGCTTTCATTATGGAAGGGCAAGTAGGAAACATATCTGCCATTGGTAATTAGTACTATCATTTCCCACAGTACTTTCCGAAGCCCAGAGGTTGTCCTTCAATGTTTCCAAACTATTATGTTCAAACTCCTATTTGACTCAAAATTTGTAGCTTTCTATATAACTAATGCCATGGAATCCCATAATTCATTGTGTTTTCTACCTTTTAAATTACTTTTGACCTAATTCCACACATACTGGGGAAGAAGAAACTAATTTTGAAGCAAACAGCAAACAATTATTCCTGAAGAGACTGGTCACCATGAAGTTTTCTGCTGCTGTCGTTGCTTAGTCGCTAAGTTGTATGCTGTTCCTTTGCGACCCCATGGACTGCAGCCTGCCTGGCTCCTCTGTCCATGGGAATTCCCAGGCAAGAATACTAGAGTGGGTTGCCATTCCCTTCTTCAGGGGATCTTCCCGACCCAGGGACCAAACTGGTGTTTCCTGTACTGGCAGGCTGATTCTTTACCACTGAGCCACCGAGGTGCTCAAATACCCAGTCTTCTAATCTGAAAAATTATCATAACAGCAATACTGCCCCTTAGAGAGCACTGACCACATACTAGGCACAGTTCTAAATGTTTTATATGGCTTAATTCATTTAATAGTTTTCAACAGCCCTAGGAGGTAGATACTATTATGATCCTTGTTTTAGAGGTGAGGAAACTGAGCAACTTGCTTAGGACCAAACAGATAATGAGTGGCAAGATAGGGATTTGAATCCAGGCTATTTGGCTCCAGACTCCTTAACCACCAGCCTATCCTGCCTCAAGAGATGCTCTTCGGCAACAAGCTTAATGGCCAAGGAAAAATACAAAGAATATATTACAAATTTGTAGACAACTGGAAGATTCTTTGCTTAACCTAGAGTTCCCTCAAACTTGATGGACTATGAAAACTTCTTCCTTTTATACCTGCTTACAAAAATCTCGAACACATATTTCACGGGATGTAATTTAGAATCCGCTGCTCAGCAACAATCCCACACACAGGAATCCTTATTTAAATTAGTGCTAGTAAAGTTGCAGAGCCTTCCTAGGCTAATTCTCACACTAACAGCAAGCAGGGAGCTATAATAAACTTCTCTTGAGAGAAGTCATTATTAGCTGTCCACTGTATGGCTTTATCACAACTCTTATTGCTGAAGAGTCATGCAGATATCCTAATTAACCAACTGATTTCCCTGGATTCACTCAACCATTTTTGGCAGAGTATTTAGAAAAGTGTAAAAGGTCGCGCTATTTTATATCAAACTAAAAAATGAGGGGACCAGGACTTGGGAATGGACCAAGGAGTGATTGGGACATTTCATGTGTCTATGTTCCCCTTTTCTTTCTCAATTCCCCTTCCCAAAATGGAAATTGCTCCTCTCATTTTCCCTTTGAGTGGATTTTCATTTCCAATTTAAAGAATTTGAGTAACTCCTGCCAGAAAAGACTGGTGAATAGCACATCAATGCCCTTGCTGTCTGTGGCAAACTAAACCCGTGTCCCAGCCAGTGGGAGAGAAGCAAGACCACAGGCCATTCCTTGGACTATGGCTCCAAGCCTCACATCTGGGGCAGCTACTGCTGTTGTTTTTTTAAAAATCAATTTCCATCTTCACTTGTGAGAAGGACCCACAACTAGTAAGATTTACTCAGACATTTCAAATCACCAGCTGTAATCCCTAATAGACAACTGCACTCTGGGAGTTTCCAGGTGGTTTCTGAGCTCTAAGAAGGATGAACTCTGATCTATGGGCACATGCATGGATATACGTCAGGCAGAGCTCAGTCTGATTTCTAAATCCACCACTTTTCAGTTGTACAACTTTGGGTGAACCGGGTAAAACTTTCTCATACGTATGTTCAAAATACAATTCGCAAATTCCTTTTTGATGTGGTTTGAGTAAAGGCTGTGTTTGCGTTCCTGACGACTGCATGGACGTAGCCTGACAGGTTCCTCTGTCCACCGGATTCTCTAGGCAAGAATTTTGGAGTGGGTTGCCATTCCCTCCTCCAGATCCTCCTGACCCAGGGATCAAACCCATGTGTCCTGCATCTCCTGCACTGGTAGGTGGATTCTTTACCACTGTGCCACCTGGGAATCCCACAGGGTGGAGAGATCACAAGGCTATTTCACAGGGCAAAAAGGGGTTATGTGACCTATAGTAAACACTTGTGGAAATTCCTTAATAAGTATTGGTCATTTTTATGGAAACATATTACCTAACTCTAAGAAGTACATATTATATATTATTACATGTATTTTGAACAGTTTTTAATGAAGATCTAGTTAATGTGTAAGCAACCAAAGAAGGCACAGATCAATGATAGCTTGTTGAGGTCCATAATTTTAGAAAATACCTTAATTGGCTTCTAACATTCTTTTCCACAGGAGAGTGCTTGCCCTCCCTTCCTCTTTTACAGAGCAAATTTACCTTAGTAAACTAGATTAAGAGCAGCAAGGTGATAAAGTAAACTTATACCGTGATCATTTATAAATGTTGACACAATCCTTTTTTAAAGCTGCAGATAGTAGTATACAGATCAGATTTATTTCTGAAAAACATAAGGACATTTATAAGAACAAGTCACATTTCAGGCTACAGCTGCCTTTTCTTGATCCCAAGAGCAGAACACCCAAACATAATACTGGACACCAAGCAGTAAATACATAGTGAATGGACAAAGCCTGTATCTATGAGCACCCTGTCACCCCCCAGTGCAGCTGGGCGTGCCGCTTCTCTCTTTTACCTGCAGTCTACTCCATCTTATTGAAGATGGGGATTACACAAAGCTCAGAGCTGGAATAGCAGATTTGGAAGCTTACAGTACACAGCTAGACAAAACTACCCACTGTGGTATCACATCCAGTTCTACTTTTGGGAGACCGTACCAAACCATTCTGTTTATTTATTTTTTTGCAAAACACATGCCTCTTCTTTCCATCCAATGAGTACAACTCTAGAGATCAAACTTGAAGGAACTAGTTCATACTAGAGTATGAATGATTGCTAGAGGCCCATAGGCTGCTGCTGCTGCTGCTAAGTCATCTCAGTCGTGTCCGATTCTGTGTGGCCCCATAGACGGCAGCCCACCAGGCTCCTCCGTCCCTGGGATTCTCCTGGCAAGAACACTGGAGTGGGTTGCCATTTCCTTCCCCAATGCATGAAAGTGAAAAGTGAAAGGGAAGTCGCTCAGTTGTGTTTGACTCTGCGACCCCATGGACTGCAGCCCACCAGGCTCCCCCATCCATGGGATTTTCCAGGCAAGAGTCCTGGAGTGGGGTGCCATTGCTTTCTCCATATTTAAAGGAATTGGTTACTTTTTAGGACTGTCATTTCAACTACTGCAATAGGCTCAAGGGGGAGAGATTTGGGGGTTCAAATTCAGAAAATAGGTGACTAGTCTCTCAACTCGTCTGGGAAACCAGACTTAAATACAACCTGAATAAATCATATCAACTTCTGATTATTCAGAAATCCAAACTTCATCTCTTCATGCTTTATCATTTTCTTTGGGTATTGGTAAGTCCCTGATAATCTCAAAAGGCAAATGAGGGAAAAGAATATTCAGAAGTTTCATTTTTTGCCACTTGTTAACTAAGAAGATAAAGCTCCTTGGTTCAAGTGAGGCTTCAAGATTAACTCCGGCATTCATAAATGTATCTTTCCTCTGCCCCAGAAAACAGAAAGCTGACTGTCTCTTGCCACCCGCACTTCTATCCAAGAATAGGATTATTTTAAGACATTCTGAATCTCCTCCTACCTTCTACCCTGCAGACTCCAGGGCTTTGACAGTAACGCTTATCCTTCTCCATCCAATCAATAGGACTTTAAGCAAAAAACCAGTCAAAAGGAACAATCTGTATAAATCAGGTGCAGAAGGCAAGTCCAACAGCATTAGTGACACATAAACAGCATTCTATACTTGAAAAGTTGAGTCTCTGATAAAAGCGGTGTGTTTTGCCATCTTTTTTTAAAACCCTGATCCAGGAAGCACTGACGAGAAAAGCAGCAGGGTAGTGACACCCTGCAACCAAAAGATAACGTTGACATCTATTTCAGGCCCTGCTTGGTTCCCACTGCCTCGTTAATAACACTTGCCTCCAGAGTCGGCCAACCATCCTCCATGCCTATTCCAAGTCCTGGCCATAAATACTAACTATGGTTTAAAAATGCAATCAATCTTCCCACCCATTGGGCCAACTGGAATCAGACCACCAGGGAATCAGATGACCCTTACTGAAGAGCTTTTTCCTACTAGACTGAATGTGAAAGAGAGCTCTTCTGAATGGCAAGAATGTACCAAAGTGTGCATTTTATACATCTGACACACACAGAGCTGCTCAGCATGTGTGTGAACTTGTGTGCCTGCACAAATGTGGACAAAGGACTAGAAGCACAGGAGTGACCGAGAGTAATGGCAGCATAGCCATACCAGCCACCGAAACCCAGCACTCATGGGACGTCTTCTCTGGCCAGCTACTGAGTAAGCGATGCACCTGCCCTAGTAATGATGTTCTCAACTTCATAGTATCAAGAAAGGATAACTGAGAGGGGTTAAGAGCTTTACTCAAGGTCACATGGCTAGTAAGCAGCAAAATGAGAACCAAACAAAAGATGCATAGGACATCAAAGCCTGCACACCCTATAGCTGCCTTCGAGGACTGACCTCAGTGTGGGCAGCTGCAGACTGGGGTGTGGACTCACTTCCAATGTCCAAGGCCAGCCATATTGCTGAGCTTTGCCCTCCTCTGCAATATGAATGGGAGAGTAGGTGATGCCATCTCCTCTTAATCCCCTAGGATTACTTCTGGTGAACCTCCTGCCTCCCAAATCAGTTTTCTGAAAGAGGGTGAATACATTTCAAAGTGTTAGTTAGAAAATTCCTCACTCCAGGTTGGAATTAAAATTATCATGTCACTGTTCCTTAATGGGCAAATATACCATGACTCTTAGCATCACATTTTAAACCTTTACTAAGCATCTTAAAATCCTCCAGCTGAAGGCTCAGTGTGGTCCAGCTCTGAATGGGTTGGCACCCAGTCAATATTTGTTGAATGAATGAATAATGAATGGTTCAACCAGCTGATGAATTTAAAAGAGGATATGACTTAAAATCACTGTAGCAGAACAATATAAAAGTAGCTGGCAAAAGCATATTGAAATGTTAAGTATTAAAATCTATGGTAGCCAAATCCATGTTACTGGTTTCCAAATGCACTTGAAACATACCAGTGCTCCATGAGTTGCCTGGATATGGGCCAATGCTTATCTGGTCAGTGACTGACTCCCAAAGTGTAAGGAGGTTCACCAGCTTTGCACACCCCTTTGGGGACAATTGAGAAAATGAATAGCCTGTTGCTCGATGAGATCTGAGTGGCCTAATGAAATAATACACCTCCACAAGGGCCTAAATGATGTTTGGGGATTCTGTTGCTCATTAGATAGCATCCTGTTGTGAAAAGAACTGGTCAACCCACAGTGAAGAGTGGTGGGAAGAACACATAGTCACTGAGCAGCCATGAGCTTGCTCCCTCTCCCTCTGTTTCTCTTGCAATTGAACTAAGTACCATGGTATGTGTGATTTCCCAGCCCATGGCCTAGCTGACATTGACCAGGGAGTAGCCATGGCCCCAGATGTGTCTAGAAACTTTAAGCGCGCTATTTGGGGCCCAAGACAATTTTGTTAACAATATCAATAGCAGGTCAATGTCATGAAATTCAAAAACTATATTTTGCTTCCAAATTCAGTGAATTTTATTCCACATGCCTATACTTGGCATATTTTAGGATGTGCCTTTTTAAGATGAAAAGAGTTAAAAGCCTACCGCCCTGCAATTCCCTCAAGTTAAAGCTATTTTAAGTTTCCTAACCTTTGAAGGTTTGTTTCTCTTATGCTGTCATTAAAATTACTTATGCTTTTAATTTGCTGAGTTGCATTTAGCAGGAAGCCTCCCAAGCCACATGCTGAGCTTCGTTACTTCCTCCTGTCTTCCACAGCACTGTTCCCCATAAGACTAAGCCCTAATTGAAATGTCCACTAAAACAGCGTAAAATCATCTTCTACAGAATATGCTCAGGTACACCACATTTTAATGCTGTGTTTTTAGACACATCTCACTGATTTTTTAAAGTAAACTTAACTCATTTTTCCCCTTTCACTGAGTAAAGTCCATCATCCCAATCACATCATATTTGCCATTTCTGCTGTTTTCCAATCAGGCAAGTGAAAAAAAAAAATCAAGTTTGTTCTCCATGGTGGGAAGGGCCTGCTTCCTTTCTTCTGCACAAGGAGGGCATACAGACAAATTCAGTGGACATTTCCAAACAGCCTCACCTGTGAGATGAGTGTATGGGCACTTTCAGTTTCTTTCTCTCTGCTTCCTTCTCCATAATATTATTAGTCAGTGGAAAGGGTTAGAATGAAAATGAGTTTCTGGCTTTCCAAGAGCACTTGGTTCATTAACATCAATTTGATAGTTGATGCCTTTATTCTTAACGTTGAGTTTGAATAATGTGGAATCTCTGGACACCATCACTCTAGTGAGAATCATTTTACAGTGAGAAAGACAGATGTACGTTTGGAAAGAAAAATGCTTTCTTTAGAACAGGTAAGGCAGCTTTGGGGGATTCATCCCAAAGAGTCCATCTTCTAGAACTAGTACCAGCTGTGTGAGCTGTAAGAAGCACCATTTGAGGTGGGCCTGTCAGTATGAACTCGTGACCTTAAATAAGACCTATTTATCTTTCTAAGGCCCTAGTTAATCACAACACTAATAAAGACTCTGTAGAGTTGTTGCAGGATTAAATTATAAACACATTGACAGCACCTAATGGCACATCCAGCACATAGCAGATCCTCCGCATATGTAACCTGAACATAAATCCAAAATGTGAGCTGTGACCTTGGGCACACACAATAACCTCCCTGAAAAAGGAGGATGGTACTACCTATTTTACAGAATTCATTTAATGACCATCTGTATGTGTCAATTAGTAACTGGTCTAATATTAGATGCTAGGAACTTTTGTGTGTTTGTGGCTCTCTTAAAGATATGAAAATCAGAAAGTTCTGTATGATATAAGGTATTATTTCAGGTAACCAGATACTAGACACAAAAAGCTGTGTGGGCCCAGGTGGTAAACACATGCTGAGATGTAACATGACCTGCTCTTTAGAGGGTAAACCTTATTCATTCATTCATAAAACATTTTTGTGGGTAAGTTAAGAGGCAATGGCAACCCACTCCAGTACTCTTGCCTGAAAAATTCCACGGACAGAGGAGCCTGGTGGACTATAGTCCATGGACTCACAAAGAGTCGGACACGACTGAGCAACTTCACTTTGACTTTCACTAAGAGGCAGGCAAGGTGTTATTTAGACCCAGTTTAATAAAACATGGTCCCTGTCCACACACAAGAGAGGGCTCCCACACAGTTCTTGGCTCAGCATCCTTCATAGTCAGTATCAGTTTCCTTTTTTCCTTCCTCAAGGAGATCTCTGATTAATTGGGAGACAAATGAACATCAGTTCAAGGATTGGGTAATAAGTGCTTAAAGAGAGAAATGTGCCTAATGGTTCATGTATGGGAGGGGAAGGGCTTCCCTGGTGGCTTGGTGGTAGAGAATCCCTCTGCAATGCAGGAGCCACAGAAGATGTGGGTTTGATCCCTGGGTCAGGAAGATCCCCCTGAGGAGGGCATGTCAACTCACTCCAGTATACTTGCCTGGAGAATCCCATGGACAGCGGAGCCTGGCGGGCTACAGTCCGTGGGGTTGCAAGGAGTCAGACACGACTGAAGCAACAGAGCATGTAGCACAACCCTGGTCTCAAAGAGTGTGTGGGGCTGAAAAGGACCTTTCATGCCACTCACTCTGCTTGAAGAAGACTTTACAAGTCCAGGTGGCAGGCTGGGAATGTCTGTACTCCAAGCTCGCTTAGAAATGGGCTTCCCTGGTGGCTCAGAGGGTAAAGCGTTCGCTTAGATATAACTATTTACAATGCCACAGACTTTCCATAGCTAAAATTTTGTGGGAACAGAGTGAAACTGTGATATTTGCAAGGACACTAATCCGCTTGGCTCAAGACACCCCAGACAGGAATGACTACTCACTTTCTTCCCGGAAGACCAGGTCACTTTCTCCTTTAAGAACAGGAAGAAATCTAAGTCTATGCTTTTCTCTTGGAACTTGGATGTGAGAAGATGAACTGTAGCTCCTACCAATCCTCTAAGGTGAGAAGTTAGTTGAAATCACAATTGTATGAACAACAGTGACCCATGCTTGTCTATCCACACATACCTTGAAAGCTCCCTGGGAAATACTTCTGTGCTCCAGAGAGCTACAGCGAGAGGTGCATGACCAATACAAGCCCTTGGAAGGAGACAGCTCCAGAAGGAGGCAGTAGATGAGGGTAACACTCTCATGCACTCAAGGGCTCCAACTCTGTGAGAATAGGGCAATTCCACAGAAACCTTCCAGACACATGTACAACCTGGGGAGTTTGGAGTCTAACTACTAGGCAGGGAAGGCAGGGGCTGGAGAACAGAATGCAGGGAGGCAGGGGCAGGTGAGTCCCAGCCACACCAGAGAGCTCATGGTTTCAGGTCTGTGATTTTTACACTGTGTTCAAGAGATATGGGGGGAGTCACCTCAGAGAACTGGGGGTCAGGGCATCATTTAAGTGACAATAGCTCTGCTTTTAGAAGTTCTCCCTTAGACATCTACTTCCTCCCCTCCTTCTTTATTTCTTTTTCTCTCTCTTTCTTTATTAGAAAAGTTTTGACTGTGGAAATGTTTGAAATTTGCTAATTCAGCTTTCCTGGTCCATTCATTACTGGAGAGAGCCCCATGGGAGTGAAGCCAAGCATTGAGAACAGGTCTTACTCTTAGAGGATATTTGCAGCAATAGGAAGAGAAAGTAAGGTCTCACAGAGATTGGGACAATATGACAAGGAGCAAAGATGTAGAGAATTGGGGACAAGTCAGGTGACAAGTCATATTCCTGGCATCCTAAAACCCAGGTTTATTATGTGCACATTTAAGTCAGCTCTTCACCACCCGGGACAGCGGGATCAAAGATAATGAAATACTTTCCCAACTGGCTCAGGAGCCAGAGAGGTCTGAGGAGTGGACAACATCTGCCCTTGCTTTAGAAACTCTGCAGGAAGGGAAGGGCATGAGCTGTACAGCACTTGCACTATTTTCCACTCCCTGAGCACACCTGTGAAGCCAAACCTGCTGGGAGTGCCTTCCAAGGGAAAAGAGAACCTTCAGGCATGGCTTGGTAAGGCTAAGAGCTGTTTACTTTGGGGCATTATAAACGTTAATAACATTTGGGATTATTTCTGCTTTGGATGCAAGTAATTGAAATGATTGAAATGGAAATGAAAACATGTGCTTTTGATGATTAGGAGATGAAAAAAGAAACAATTAGCATGAAGGTTAATAATGGGCAAAACAATTTTTTTCCTTGACAATACAGATGCTCGCAAGAGGAAACGTCCTTGAAAAACTTTTGGATTTTGTAATGCTCCACTGGTATCGCTAGAAAAAATACTTAAAATAGCCAAGGGCCAGAGAAATGCTAAAGGAAATTCACAGAAGTAGTTTAACTAAGGGTTAGAGACAAATACCCAAACTGTCCCCAAGGTCTGAGCCTGAGGAAACTCACTCTCATTTCTCATCACTTGAGTGAGATGCTGGGCATGCAGGAAAGTTTCAGTTCTTCCATCTTGGACATTGTTTCTGCTCAACCATAATAGACACCACCACAGTCTCCCTCACTGCAAGTTGTCTCTTGAGAGGTTATCAAGGTATTACCTTGTCTCTTCCAAAAATGAATCCGATACCTAACTGGTCTGACTGCAAAGTTGGAGGGTACAACTCCACCATCTCCATTCTTACTTGGGGAGTCAGCCTACCTGCTATCTTGCTCAGAGTGCATTAAAGCACAAAAAGGAAGCCAGCAATCCAGTGGTTTTATTAAGGGTGTCTATTCAGGTGAGGGGAGAAGGCAATGGCACCCCACTCCAGTACTCTTGCCTGGAAAATCCCATGGGCAGAGGAGCCTGGTGGGCTGCAGTCCATGGGGTTGCTAGGAGTCAGACACGACTGAGCGACTTCACTTTTACTTTTCACTTTCATGCATTGGAGAAGGAAATGGCAACCCACTCCAGTGTTCTTGCCTGGAGAATCCCAGGGATGAGGGAGCCTGGTGGGCTGCCATCTATGGGGTTGCACAGAGTCGGACATGACTGAAGCGACTTAGCAGCAGGAGCAGCAGCATTCAGGTGAGGGGATTCCCTAATAGCTCAGCTGGTAAAGACTCCGCCTGCAATGCAGGAGACCACGGTTCGATGGAAGATCCCCTGGAGAAGGGATAGGCTACCCACTCCAGTATTCTTGGGCTTCCCTTGTGCCTTAGCTGGTAAAGAATCCACCTGCAATGCAAGAGGCCTGGGTTTGATTCCTGGGTTGGGAAAATCCCCTGGAGAAGGGAAAGGCTACCCAGTATTCTGAATACCCAGTATTCTGGCCTGGAGAATTCCATGGACTGTTAAGTCCATGGGGTCGCAAAGAGTCGGACACGACTGAGTGACTTGCACTTTCACTTTTTCATTCAGGTGGGGAATCCATTCTCCTAGCCAAGGCCTCCTAGAATTTTCTCTCGATACTCAACACCTCAACAGCCTTATTCATTCACAGAAGCACATCACGTGAGGCTCTTGGCACTCTTATAAGAAGGTGCACAATCAAAGGTGTGGAGACCAAGTTTCTGAGAAGCTGAGACTACATAACTAGTCAAAAAGGCACACAAAGAGCTCAGCCACTCCAGTAAGGGAGGTGGTACCTGCTCCATGAGAAAGCCAGAGACATTTGGTGATAAACCTTAGTCTAACACTCACAGGCTATGTCATTTTGGAAAGAAGTGATCAACCTCTCTAAATCTCTGTTATTTCATCTCTACACCTGTCTTGCTGAGGCGGACGTTAGTGGTAACTTACATAGTCATTGCCCCCTTTTCTTTCCTAAGAGAAGCCTCATTTTATTCAGATATCCACCTATCCTCTGGGAAGTCCTTGAGCCTGAGTTAATGCTAACGCTAACCCAGTCACCCTGACTGCAGGTGCTGATCTGATTGGTCTCCTCCCCACGCTCTTTAACACTATTTGGTTTGGAACAGGGTGTGTATTCAAATTCAAGCCAAGGAGACAAGCAGAGCTTTGGCTAGGTGCTTCCACAAATATTCTCACTCCTTCTGGGATCATATTCTAAAATGACCCCTCTCTCATGGGATGTTGTGGTGTGCAATGTCCAGCACTAAAGCTGCCACACAGATAGGGGCAGAACCCAGGGAATCACAAAACGGGAGTCCAGGGAATCCAGAGCTGCAGCCACCCTGGACTGAGTCAGCTCTGAATTCAGTCTGCATTTCTAGCTTTCAATTATGTGAGCCAATACATTTTCTTCTTGTTAAAGATAATAAACAACTGCAAATTTTCTGTTACTTGAAAATTAAAGTATATAAAATAATAAACACCTATAACAATTCGGCAGAAGATAAATAAAAAGGAGATGTCCTGTGCTTAGTGTAAGACTAAGTACAGGGTTTGCATTTAAAACATGCTAGTTCTTTTTGCTGTAGTGTCTTTCCTGGCTGCACTGCCTTACCTAGATTAAGGGATTCTCCCAGAAGACTTATTTTGGTTTTATTCAAGCACAGGGACATCAGTGGCCTTATAAATGTTGAGAGGCTTTGCTTTGTTCACTACCGGTGTCTAGGAATTGAGGGTGCTGAGGACAGGGAGAAAAATACTATGGATTGAATTGTGTTCCCCCAAATATAGATCAAAATCCTGATGCCAGTACCTCAGAATGTGGCCCTATGTGGAAAGAGGGCCATTACAGATGTAATTAGATAAGATGAGGTCACATAGAATGGGGTGGACCCTTAGTTCAGTATAACTGGGTTTCTTATGAGTACGTAGTGATGTGAAGACACGGACACACAAGGAAAATGTCATATGATGACAAGGGCAGAAACCGAAATCATGTAGCTGCAAGCCAGGGAACTCCAGGGACCACCAGCAAACCACCAGAGGCTGGAAAGAGGAAAGGAAGGATTCCCTCACTGGTTCCAGGAGGAGCATGGGCCTGCTGACACCTTGATTTTGGATTTCTAGGGTCCAGAACTGTGAGACAGTAAATTTCCACTGTTTTAAGCCACCTTGTTTGTTGTGCTTTCTTAAGGCAGTTCTAGGAAATGAATATAGTGCCTAATCAGAAACATGTAATAGAAAGAAACCAGGTGGAAAGCAAGCATTTAAAATCATCTCTTTAAAAAAAAGAAAGCTTTAAAATGTTATCAGGTGTCCTCTCTCTACAGCAGTTTATGCCAGGTTGCTAAAACTCTAAAAGTTTCTCCCTAAAAGCATCCCAGTGGCCCTTATTTAAAAATATAATCATTCTCTAAGTCTTTTCTTTAAAAATGGAATTAGATGCAGCAGTCAGATGTATAAATTAGATAAAAGTGCAGCTCCTACAGCTGAAGAAAGCTGGGGAGATTCAGACCTGCTGCCAACTCTTTATAATGACCCCTGAGTGCCCCCAATACAATCATCTGGGTTCCACAGCACTTACGCTGAGAAACACTGTTCTAGGGCATGCAAATAATGGGTGCTTATGGCTATATTCAGAAGTACAATAGGAGTTCTCATAAATGATTGCCGTGTAACTGACTTGCCATATTAAGAAACACTCTCCATCCTTTCTGTTAATATACTGACTGATGCTCAAGCTGATGAAAAAAAGTGAAAGTGTTAGTCGCTCAGTCATGTCCGACTCTTTGCAACTCCATGGAGTGTAGCCCATTTGGCTCCTCTGTCCATGGAATTCTCACCAGGCAAGAATACGGGAGTGGGTAGCCATTCCCTACAACAAGCTAATCGCCTAATTGCTGTTATGCCTCTGTGCTTTGGGCTTCCCCAGTAGCTGAATGGGTAAAGAATTCGCCTGCAATGCAGGAGACACAGGAGACATGGGTTCGATTTCTGGTCAGGAAGATTCCCTGGAGAAAGAAATGGCAACCCACTCCAGTATTCTTGCCTGGAAAATTCCATAGCCAGAGAAGTCTGGTGGGCTATAGTCCACGGGGTCGCAATGAGGCGGACTCGACAGCACACACAGGCACAGCTCTGTGCTTCTGCTTCTACCAGTTGTGGAGTGAGATTTTAGGGTCTGCCAGTTACACTTGTTAGTGTTTCTGCCAGTTATACTTGTTAGTGTAATTATGCAATTTGGTTGCATATTATATACACTGATGAAATGTGGGTGTGAAAAAGAAAATGCTCTCAGTTGCATGATTTAGAAGGCTAGGGGAAAAAGTGGCTAAAACAAAATCAACCTGCTGTAGGGTTAGGTGTGGGTGGGTCATCACAAAAGACTGGAATCTTCTGTACTTGGATTGGTTCCTAAGTGCCTTCGAGATCTCATTCTAGTTTAAGAAAACTGAAACTGGAAATCGTGGATGATGTCTTTTCAGCCTGGTTTCTCAAAGACTGGTCATTAAAATCTCCAATCAGCAACTCACATTTTTAAAACGTGAATTGATTTGCATTTGTATTTTTCAAATTAAAGTAAAATATTTAAGGCCTATCTATATCATGTTACCATAACCATTTCCACGGTCTTTTTTAAAAATTAACTAATCTGATGCCAATTCCAGCTGCATAGGATAAGAGGGCCCTTAATGCAGTTGCTTCATTTTTCATCCTTTGTTCTTAAGATGGGCAAATGCTGTTTTGTTTTCTTTCTGAACCTAGTTGTCATCAATGGTCATCTAGAATGTAAGTTCCACTAGGGAGGGGATGTTTGCTTTGTTCAATGAATGATATTCTAGAATAAAAAAATTCTATTGATTCAAACATCAAAGACATTGTTAATTTTTCTAAAAAAGGAAAATGTATTTACTTGCATAATTTTTAAAGCTATTAGAAAATAGAAAATGACCCATAAATCACCTTCTTTGTAGATAATTATACCTTAGGAGTGAGTCTCAGGAAAGACTTTGTTGGTTTCCTGGCCATATCATATGTAGGTCAAAGACCTTGTCACTTCCCAGAGACAGAAGCCTGAGGCCTGCTCCCTACCCTAACCCAGTCAGGCGAGGGCCAGCACTCTTAGAGCAGCTCTACATACAGATTCGGTATGTTTCACCTCCTGCAAGTGGAAATCTACAGAGTGCAAACCCCAGTCCAACATGGATTTCTGTGTTTATTGTATTCACTTACCCAGAACTGCGTTTTCTGAATTTCTCAGGGATGACATAGTAATAAAACATATCAGCAGTATTGTAGTGGTTTTGGAGTATTCCACATGCATATAAGCATCCTCATCCCCATTCAGATTGCAGATAAACTCTTCCCTTGGGGAGCTGCAGCCACTCTGAGAAAGTCAGGCCAGAAAGGAGAGAACAGGGAGTGTCACGGTGCACTCCCCTGCTTTTAGCTGAGGAGATTGGGAGCCAGAGGGGCCAACAGGCTGGCCCACAGCGTGCATGGAATGGTATCTGACCTAGAGTGAGAACGCAAATCTCCTGTTCTAATCTTTGCCACACTGTATGCCCCTGGAAAAAGGAAAATAGGAAGAGGACTCTAAAGAGTATGAATGAGTTCCAGAGGCCACCCTGTCCTTACATGTGGCATGTACACAATAAATACTGGTTGGTTTAGCTGCCTGACTGCACAGGTGGCAGAAGGCTGAATATTATGGGGTGTGACCAACATCAAGACTTTGTAAATGAGAAGAAGCTGGAGTGGCATGTGATCTTGCCATCCTCCGAACCCCATTAGCAGCTGGGCAAGTGGAGATCAGAGACAACCTTTCCCAGTTCTGAGACTGTAATCTCTGGAGGGACTTCTGAAAGGAGAACATAGCCCAGACTGGCAATTAACCCACCACTTCACAAGGGTTTACAGTCACGGCAGGGCAAATCTGGTGAAAGCAACATCAGACAGAGCAGGCCAAGGAGAGCCTTCCGCACTCCAAGAGTAGGAGGAAAGGCAGTTGCCTGGGGGCTTACAAGTCTTTCATTTACGAGGGTGATTATCTCCATGGGCTTCCCTCATAGCTCTGTCGGCAAAGAATCTGCCTGCAATGCAGGAGACCCAGGTTCGATTCCTGGGTCAGGAAGATTCCCCTGGAGAAGGAAATGGCAATCTCCACTAGTATGCTTGCCTGGAAAACCCCACGAACAGAGAAGCCTGGTGGGCTACAGTTCATGGGGTCGCAAGAATCAGACACAACTTAGCGACTAAACCACCACCACAATCTCCACAGAGGGACTTACAGAGAACAGAGAAGCACAAAGGTACCACCGAGGCTGCTTTCCTGGTTGTGTTTGTCTATTCATCAGCCCCTGAGAGGGTCATGCTTAGTGATCTGAAGCACAGGCTTGGGCAAGAGACACCCATAGTTTAGAATACTGGTTCTGATGCTGAGCAAGTTATTTAGCATTTCTTAAAGCTTCAGTTCCTTTATTTGTAAACTGAGGGGAAAAGGCAACTACCTCAGAGTTTTGTTGTGAATATTAAAATAAATAATCAATGCCAAGTGCTTAGCACATAGTAGATGTTTAACAAATATTGTCTAATGAATAATAAATAAGTAATGCATGTGTGCTAAGTCCTTTCAGTCGTATCTGACTCTTTGAGACCCTATGGATTATAGGCCCATATTCTCCTCTGTCCATGGGATTCTCCAGGCAAGACTATTGGGGTGGGTTGCCATGCCTTCCTCCAGGGGATCTTCCCAACCCAGGGATCGAACCCAGGTCTCCTTTGTCTCCTCCATTGGCAGGCGGGTTCTTTATGACTAGTGTCACCTGTGAAGCCCAATAACTAAATAATAATAAAAACAGGAAATTAATAGTCTTAAGGAAATATGAGAAACTTTCATCATCTGAGTCAGTCACCTGAGTGCCTAGCAGAGGCACACTCTCTAAGCACTCACAAAGAACAGGCATTGCGGGGCTCTAAGAAGCACTCCACAAAAGGAGTCTCTTCACCAGCAGGGGAGTTATGCCATGTACATAATTAGCTTTTAAGTGAGGTAGAAGATTATAAATGCACAAGACAGCCTCAGTTAAAGTGTGATAAGAGGCTGGGAGAGGAAAAGACAGCTTCTAGCTGGGGAATTCAGAGCAGCTTCATGAATAAGGTGGCACTGTCCCTCAGCTACGTGGTCATATAGGGTTTTCTTAGAATAAATTCTACTGCTCTTTGACACCATGCCTTTCTATTAGCACAGGTGTAAAAAGCTAAGAGTAGTTTCTTTAGGGGCTTCCCAGGTGGCCCAGTGGTCAAGAATCGGCCTGCCAATGCAGGAGACTGAAGGTCAGTCTCTGGGTTGGGAATATCCCCTGGAGAAGGAAATGGCAATCCACTCCAGTATTCTTGCCTGGAAAATCTTATGGACAGAGGAGTACGGTGGGTTGAAATCCATGAAGTCATATAAGAGTCAAACACAACTTAGTGACTTCACAGCAAGTTTCTTTAGGATTCTCTGCGTTAGCATTTCTCAGAATATGCTTTGGGTTACACTAGTTCCATGGTGTACTCAGTGGAGTAGGGGAAAGGAAACTGGATAAGAAGGAAAGAATTCTGTGATGTATAATTTTATTTTTTTTTTATTTTTTTTTAGCTTTATTTATTTATTTTTTTTTAAATTTTATTTATTTATTAATTTTTTTTTAAATTTTAAAATCTTAAATTCTTACATGCGTTCCCAAACATGAACCCCCCTCCCACCTCCCTCCCCACAACATCTCTCTGGGTCATCCCCATGCACCTGCCCCAAGCAAGCTGCACCCTACGTCAGACATGGACTGGCGATTCAATTCTTACATGACAGTATACATGTTAGAATTCCCATTCTCCCAAATCGTCCCACCCTCTCCCTCTC
This sequence comes from Capra hircus, assembly GCF_001704415.2. Classification (NCBI taxonomy): domain Eukaryota; kingdom Metazoa; phylum Chordata; class Mammalia; order Artiodactyla; family Bovidae; genus Capra; species Capra hircus. Next base: position 59,846,300 of record NC_030811.1, read on the forward strand.
CCTCTGAGTCCAAAAGTCCGTTATACACATCTGTGTCTTGCATACAGGGTCGTCATTGCCATCTTCCTAAATTCCATATATATGTGTTAGTATACTGTATTGGTGTTTTTCTTTCTGGCTTACTTCACTCTGTATAATTGGCTCCAGTTGCATCCATCTCATCAGAACTGATTCAAATGAATTCTTTTTAACGGCTGAGTAATACTCCATTGTGTATATGTACCACAGCTTTCTTATCCATTCATCTGCTGATGGACATCTAGGTTGTTCAGTTATTATACCCTCCTCCTGGAGGCTCACTATATGTATCAGGATATATGAGTTAAATCTAAGATACCACAAACATATTTGGTCATGTAACACCTTTTATCTCTTAGTATAATACCTACAGATTTTCTAGTTCACCTTGGAAATTGTTGCCTTGAATGAGTTGCATGCAATGAATACCATGTCAAACCTAACCACATTCAAGCAATCTAGAAGGAAAGTCTGTAGCTTCTGGCTTTGTGCCTTGTGACCACACTCAGGGAAGATAATCAAACACACACTTTCAAATGATTTAACTCATCTTCTGCATCTTCTCTGCAAAACACCCTTACATGGCCTGTCACAACACCTTGTGAGGTGGACTTTGTCTGTCTCCTTTCCACAGGCGAGCAAACTAAAGCTCAGAGAAGGTAAACCAGTGTGCCTAAGACTGCACAGCTGAGCAGGACTTGGGATCTGTGTCCTAAGCCTTCCTGGTCACTCTACCCCAGTTGTCTTAGATGTACAATAGTGCTATAAAGCTAGGATCACCTTAGTTTAGTGCTGGGTGATTCTAGGGAATAGGGTTTTAAGGACAAACATAAGTAGTAATCTATAATTTATACAAATCCAGTGGACTATACGGTCATCACCTTATCAACAGATATTCAGAAAGCCACTTTTTTAAGGTCCAACAGTCCCAAGCACTCTCCTGTTCGGCCAGATCTCCACACACTGCTTCACCACCTGGTGGACACTGACCACAGAACTGCAGGGTCACCGGGCCACATCCCACCCTAACTCACTAAATGGCCCCCTCCTCTGCCACATCTGGAAAATCTTTCCTGTTCTACCAGGAAGCACTACTGCATGTTAGTCCTAAGACTCCTCAGCTATACATGGAAGCAACAAAGCGATTTTCACAAAACATCAGTCAACAGTCCTTGAAATAGAAGCATGAAGTTATTACAAGTGATGGTTCTCCAACTGTGCTAAGACTCAGAAGCGGTGCTTTCCCGGTCTCAGGGGACCAACTGGTGCCACTACCATCTGAGAAAACCTACGACGTGGGCTGAGAATTTCAGAAGAGTTACGGAGAAGATGTTTTCTTTGCTGTAGACAACGAATTATCTCAGTTGCACGAAATCCACAGATTTACACCATGAATGAGAAAATCTGGATAAATGGCGTGACTTACTCCCCTTAAAGGAAGTGCTTCCTTCAACGGAGGAGTCACTGTATTTTAGTTTGAAGGGGTCTTAACAGGAGATCATACACGGCCTTGCGTGTTAGTTAGGAGGTTTACTGCTCCAGCCAGGATGCTCAGACAGTAAACAATCTGCCTACAATGGAGGAGACCTAGGTTTGATTCCTGGGTTTGGACAATCCCCTGAAGAAGGGAATGGCAACCCACTCCAGTATTCTTGCCTGGAGAATCCCATGGACTGAGGAGCCTGGCAGGCTATAGTCCATAGGGTCGCAAACAGTTGGACACAACCAAGTGATTAACACAACACAGCACCAACTGCCCCAGCCAGGACATTTTTAGGCTCCATGAAAAACCTGTACGTAGGACGAACACTTGCTGAGAAAAGAAACACAAAGTATAGGAAGCCTGAGTTGTTATACTATCGGGTAAGATGCTCCCAGAAGGAGGGAGGAAGAGTTAGAAGAATAGGGTGGCTGTTTCAACATACCACTGAGAGTTTGCAGAGTGCACTTGCAGGGATAAACTGCCATGACAAGCCACCTTCAGATCACAGCAGCAGCAGGCTGGCCTAGCAGGATGGTGCACGGTGACAGAGACCTCAGCTACCCGTGGAACCTGGATTTCCATCTCGGAGGTGCTCTCTATGAATTGCTCCCCCCTTATTTTGAGCACCAGATTCTTTATTTGCACACCAGGGAAAACCTTTACCACATGGTTAGAGGATGATGAACATGCAAAAGAGAATGAAACAAATTCACCAAAGTCCTTCCCATGTATGCATTCATGGTCACTTACTGGGGTGGGTTATGTAATTCTGGGATTGTCAACGATATTTTTAAGTTTAAACAAACTGAAATTATCATTAGTATTTGTATAAATTCAACCTTATTTGCCCCACATCCGTTCTTAAGCTGTGCCTTAGCTTAGGTACTATGCTAGTCCTAACACAGAGTTACTCACTTTCCCCTTGTCTACGGTCCCTTCTATAGTGTTCTGGATCATCACTCATGGACAGGTCTTCATCCAATTGTTTGAGTCAGAAGGACAATGAAGGACAGACAGTCATTCAGTTTCATTAATTGATATTACCAATTAGATTAGATTTTGAGATCAAAGACAGTCTTGCTCCTACTTCCATCCCCAGCACCTGGCATAGGACCCAGTGTCCAATCGCTGCATAAGAGGGTTTGGCTAAATGAATGATTGGAGTGTATATCTATATCTTGAATTATGGAACTGTATTATATGCCTCTAAATAATATACTCACCCCTTTCTAGGTAAACAAGAGTATTACTTTGGATTTTGGGGAATACCTTGCAATTTTTTTCAATTAAAGAACAGATGTTCATAATAATAAAAAAGAAACGAGACCTTCGCTCCGGCTCTACATAACAACACTCACCCTCTCTCCTGGGGCCTCAAAGGCCCCCTTTCTGGCTTTGTGTGGAAACTGGCACAGGTGCCCTCTTGATGAGGCCTTATGTACTAGACAATAGTTGTCCAATCCTTTATGAAGATGCCAACGATGTGACTGGTTTCATAGTTAACAAAATGATCAGGGAATTGTTCAGAAAGCCAGGGGTGAGTGAGACAGTAGGATGGAGGGAGCAAGTACCCCAGGAGGGCATCTTTTCTCAGTGCCATCTGACACTGTCATAAACACACGCTTATCTCATGCTGTTTGAATCACTCTCTCTATAGGAATTACTTATTCACGACAGCAACACTCCCCATTTTAAACATAAAGAAATTTAGGCACAAAAAGTTAAGGAATTTGTTACAGATCTCTCAGCAAGTAAATGGCAAAAAAAGGAGGTGAGCCTGGCCATGTGGCTTGAGTTCCTTCTTGCAAGGTGACATCCTGCTTCTTAGATATCACAGTCCTGAGAATTTGATGATTATTCTCATCTGTATCATAACAACTGAGAAGCTGAGATTCAAAGAGACTCAAAATCTTTCCCAGAGTCCACCGATTCACATAAGGAGTGCACAACTCAAAATGAAGCCTGTCTGATTACAAAGCTCTTACACTTGGCAGTATCCTACTGGGGCTTCCTATATGGTATGTTTGCTCCTTCTTACAGTTTTAGTGGAAGATGCCTCATTATTTCCTAGGCTGAGCACCTGGCTCAGCTATACTGTTGAATATCGAGCTGTAATTTTACCAGGAAGAATTTTTCTGGTCTCTTCCCTAACATGGAAATGAGATTCCCTGATAATAAGAGCTCATAGAGTCAGCTCCACTCCCCAAACATTGGTCTGTTGCCTGCTGGCTGCTGGGTGCTGTACAGATTGCTCTGGAAGCAGAAGGCCTGGACAAGTCTGGCCTGGGAGGCATTCAAATCCCTTATTGGAAACAGGCCTTTATCCATGGAGACAAGGCTTGGGAGGAAAAGCCCAAAGCCCTAAACCCTAATAAATTAGTAGTCCTTCTGAGCGTGGAAGTATAACTAGAATGTAACCAGACCAGAGAAGCCAAGGAGACTGCTAGTGGTGATCAGTTGCCCAGGAGAGGAATGAAAAGCCCTGAATTCACTCTGTGAACACAGAGCAGAGCAAATATACGTGCTATATTTTATACTGATGGCTGACTCCTATCAGCTTTGCTCTCCTCTCTTGGGATAAGACTAAAGGGAAAACCCACAGACAACATTGCTGTCATTGTTTCATTATTGCTTCATTATTTATGTGCTATTTCCTACTGCAGTTCTCCACAATATCTTTCCTCCTAATTTCCTATTTTGAATTGTTCAATCGCATGGTATCTATTGGGTTTCCCTGGTGGTTCAGAGGTAAAGAATCTGCCTGCAATGCAAGAGATGCAGATTCGATCCCTGGGTCAGGAAGATGCCCTGGAAAAGGATATGGCGATCCACTCCCGTGTTCTTGCCTGGAAAATCCCATGGACAGAGAAGCCTAGGGGGCTGCAGTCCACAGAATCATGGAAGAGTGGGATACGACTTAGTAACTAAACAACAACAACATGGTGTCTATTATTATCATTTGCTTTCTCAATACCTTTTTTTTCTTTTTTTCTGCTTTGCTGCACTGTGAGGCTTGTGGAATCTTAGTTCCCCGACCAGAGATTGATCCCAAGCCCTCGGTCATGAAAGTATGGAGTCCTAACCACTGAACCGCTGGGGAATTTCCATCAAAACTTTCGTGGAAGGGGAAAATAATAATTTTTGATTACTACCGCTATCTTAGGCACCTTCTAGAATCATTTGCCTCACCTTATATGATTTATAACTTGTCTGCTTCCAGAAGGAATTGAAAAGGCTTATGACAACACAGTGCACTAGATCAGTGAGCCTTCAGAAATAAGAAGAAGCAGGAAATAAACATTAGAGAAGGAAGGAAGTATACTCCAAACCAGAGCCCAGCCACAGTGACAGAGTGTTTAATTTAGCACGAAGCTTTCTGGGCATCCTTAGAACGATCATTTAGAATGCCATTACTTTAATCCACATTATTCCAGCTATGAACACTTAGCCCCAAATTTAAGAATAAGAAGGCCTCTATATTTTTCCAAGAGTGGCTCACTGCATTCTCGTGGGTGCGGATGCACTGAGATGACCACCGGGCCAACTTCCTCTGCAAGATGACTTGCTGATGTAAATGGTTCCTCACCCCACCCATTCTCTTTCAGGTCAGCAGCCATGGTGTGCCCACACACAACACCCAGCATCTACCCAGAGCCCTTGAAGGCACTATTTTTAGCGAAGCAGCCACACAACACACAATCCAGAGTGACTATGTGCCTCACTTCACCTGCTTTTCTTTCCAACAGGATGAACTTAAATTAGAAGGGGCCAAAGAATCCCCGTATCAGACAAATTTCCACTCTGACTGCCAAACCTGAAAGAGCGACATTTTAAAGAAACCCTTTTGGAATCCTGGAAGGAACGGCACTGGAGGCAGGTTATTGAAATGACTGATTTCCACCTGTCCCTGCCTCTGCCTGCCAAAGGAGGATGGGACAGGGACAGGCTGCTGGCACAGCAGAGGTGGCCCGAGCTCACAGCAAGAACAGCAAAGTTGACAGCTGTGCTTTTCTGCACCGAACACCCTGGGAAAATCAACGCTTGGGCAGCCCTGCTGCCATCTGTGGAGTTTCTACAGCAGACAGGTTATTTATAGAAACTTGTTTGTGCAAAGCCAATATTTACCTGTCTGGGCTGTCAAAATTTACAATTCATCTGTGCCATTAGCCTGCTGTTTTCCTGTTAATAATGGAAATTTCCATCACCGGGAAGAGGCTTGGGGTAGCTATGAGGGCTGCACTGTGTCCCAGTAGGTAGAGGAATGAGTAGTATTAATGGCTACAGGGAAAATACATCTGCTGTCCAAGTGGCCACCTACCCTCCTGCTTTGCTGTGAAGATAAAGGGTTGTCAGGACAGAAAAGTGGAATTCTCCCAGTCACTTCATTATGGTTGAAGCCTTAAAGCCACCCCTGGCTAAAACCAAAATGGCATTTGATGCAACAACCTTTATGCGTGTGTGTGTTGTGTGTGTGCATGTATGTGTGTGTGCATACAGGTGGGTTTGTGTTGGTCTGTAACTTCTAAAGGAAGATACCGATAGTGAGGATAGGGGTGGGGTGGTTTTCCATAAATTCCTATCCTTTCTTTCTGAAACCATCAAGACTCTATTTGTCACTGAGAACAGCCTTCTCTTCTACCTCACTAATCATCCTCTTCAGTATCTTTTGTGAGTTTGTGTTCATCTGCATGTCACTTAGATGCAGTTACAGGTGTAGAAAGTGAACTGATGGTTCCCAGGGTGTAAAAGGCGGGAGGGACAAACTAGAAGATTGGGATTGACAGATAAACACTGCTATATATGAAACAGATAACTAATAAGGGTCTACTGGACAGCACAGGGAACTCTACTCAATATTCTGTAATGATCTATATGGGAAAAGCATCGAAAAAGACTGGATATATGTACATGGGTAACTGATTCACTTTGCTGTACACTTGAAACTAACAGAACATTGCAAATCAACTATACTGTAACAGTAATTAAAATAGAAAATAAATGCAGGTGCACAGTCCTGGAGCCTCTTACTCTTCTCGCTCTCCACCTTCTCCCTCGGTCTCCTTTATTCAAACGATTCACAGTTCTATCTCATGCTTATGAAACCAATTTTGTATCTCCAGCTAATCCCACTCACCTTTGCTCATCAGTCGCTCTAGCTCTGCACAGGGCATGACTTCCATGTGTATGCACACAAATCCCTTCTCATCTAGATCAGAAACTGAACTCACTCTCCCCCAAATCCTGGTTTGCTGTTATCCCCATAATTCTCTACCTTGGTTGGAGGTTCCAATATCCACCAGAAATCATATTCAACGTCTCACTTGCCAACTCACTCTCAATTACAATCAACAAACCACCCAGCTCTGTTGATTTCATAGCCTAAACATTGATTGATTCCATTTCCATTTTGGCCTGTACCTTGATTCAGTCTTGTATTATGTCCTCCTTGGATTAGCAACCACCTCCTAAACCTCCTAAACTGGTCTCTCTTCTAGTCATCTGGGACTTTTCAATCCAGAAAGTTTTCTTTCTAAAGCACAAAGACCACAATGTCTACTTGGCTTAATATATTTCTGCAGTCTTCCAAAACCCTGGGACAAAGCCTGAATCCCACAGCAGGTTGTACAAGGCCCTTCAACCAGCTGACTCAGCTCACCTCTACAGCTGTATTTCTTGATGCTTTCCTGCTCACACACGGATCAGTGATCTGGAAGCATCCACAGTGGAGCAACCACACTCCTCTTCCTGGAATATCCCACAAGCACCTCTGCCCCCAGGATTCTCTCCTCCTTCAGGATGTAGCCTGAGGATATCAACTAAATCAACTATGTTCATGAAAGAATTCATGAAGGTAGGGCTCAACTGACAGAAGATGAGCGAACACTTGTTTGTGAAAAACAGCCAAGTGGAGGATTAAGTGTTCTTTTGATTTAATTTTCCCAGCCTCTGTGACAGTTCGTAGCATGCAGTAGATGTTCCAGAAATGCAGACTGAATAGAGAAGAGGTAAAAAGTGGTGAATAACATAACTAGAATGAGTAGGATCTTGATTTTTATATGGAATTTATCTTACAGCAGCTTATAAGCACTCTAAAGGACATTTTGCCTTTAAAATTGTCTGGTGAGATAAATGGGGGAGAGAGAGAGAGGGATGTTCTTCTGTGCACTGATGGGGAAGGTAAGGGAAACTAAGGCAGTCTGTGGGATCCAAGTGCACATAACTTTGTGCAGAAGAAGCTGGACTCCTTTGGCTAAACTCTGGAGCAAGAAGACGATTTGTCATCTGGCTAGTAAGTCAGCCAGGTATAGGAACTCTGCATACATTATCATTTTATCCTTACAAGGTTCTACAACATAGATGAGAAATACAGAATTTTCATTATGGCCAGCTAGATGCTCCGTAAATGGGCTGGGCTTACTCAACTGCTCACCTTCTCGGGTTCTGGCTTCTTGGTCCCAAGCTCTCTGTTCCCCCCGTGCTTCGTTACATCTCCTTTTCATCCCTCCTGTCTATCTTACCACTTTTTCAGAGTTTAATTTTAGAAGATGAAACCACTGGCATTTCCCAAATGAACACAGTTTGAGCAACAAAATGCTACGCATGGTGTCCAAACAATGAGGTACATGGCTGATGGGAAGTGATTGACTCCTGACTGGCTGGACTGGCTGACAGGCCCATCATTCACAGATGTGAGAGAGGAGGCGACATTTCCTTTAGCCTCATGAGTGAGACTCAGGAACTGAGCAGTCCACAGGCAGCTTTTTATGTAACCAGCCCACCATCTCTGCAGGAGACATGAGGAGTTAAAACATCTGTTTTCCTTCCTCTTCCCTCCTGCAGTTCACTTTTCATGGTGGGTGACTGGGCAAAGGGTCACTCACCAGAAGGTCCCAGGTTTCTCAAATTTCCTCCTTTGCCCCTAGCCACTCCTATCTTTTGTCTTTTGGTCCAACCTCCCCTGGATTTGGGTTCAACCTCCCCTGGATTCCAGGGCCGGCTGTGCTTCCTGGCTCCAGGCAGTTTACCTCTTTCTCTCTACCTTTTTGCTCATTCCTAAGGGGACGGTAACAAGTGTGCACCTCTCAGCAAGGCTGGGGACGGACTCAGTCCTTCTTTAGTAGCAACACTGATCTACACAGAGATATAGCCATTTAGGTATTCCTCAAACCTTTGTGCACACAAGACACGGTGCCTTAGGGACAGAGTCCTTATGGGGATGAGCTCAGGGCGTCCTCTGTCAAGGTTCTGGGATAGACTGAAGATATAGCCCGAGAGTTAAGCTGAGGATAGGCTCCAGGAAGCTGTTACAGTGGGATGTGTGCCCAAACAGTTGGGAGCAGGGGGCTGAGATAAAGGCCAGGAGGGTATGCTTACCTATTGGCCCTGCAGAGCAGTAGATGACACCTCTATTCCCCTGTCACTCAAGGCAGAAATGGAGGAGGCAATTGTGACCCCTCCCACCTCTGTAACTTCTCTCTACTCATAGCGGGACCATCGGCTTCTCTCTAAAATATATCTTGGAATCACTTTCTTACCTCTATGCCCTACTGCCTTGGTCCAGGCCACCATCACCTACTGCCTGGACCACTGCATCAGTCTCCTCACTGGTCTTCCTACTTCCACTCTTAAGCTGCCCCTATCTATTCTGGGTTCAGCAATGGAGATCATCTTAAAAGTAATTCAGATCTCATGTAAACATATATCTCTGCTATATCTATAGCTGATTCACTTTGGTGTACAGTAGAAACTAACACAACATCATAAAGCAATTATACTCCAGTAATAAAGTAAAAAAAATATATTAAAAATGTGCAGGGGCAAACTTCAAATTAAAAACAAGTAATTCAGGTGAGTGCATCACGTTGCTTAACATGCCTCAGTGGTTTCTCACATTGCCTAGACTGAAGTCCAACCCCCTCACCCTGGTCTACAAGAATCTGCATGATTTGATCCCTGCCCAAATCACCAACATCATCTGCTGTCACTTTCCCCCTCATTCTGCTCTGGCTAAAGTAGTCTTGATATCACTTCCTTGAACAAACCAAGCTCTTAAACCAAGCTCTTTTCTGTCTCGGGTCTTCTGTACCCCCTGCCTGGAATGTACTCTCCTCCACACACTTTCACATAACTGCTTTGGTAAATACAGACTGCACCAGAGGTCAGGGATTCAGTCGAAGGGCCTGCCTCTCTAACAGGCTGTAGGTGAAACTGATGGTGCTGGTCCAGGGACCACAGCTCTCTCTGACCACACTGTCCAAAAGAAGGTTTCCCCTACCCCTGGTAGATTCTGTCTATGCCCCTTTTTGGTGTACTTCATAGTACTTTTTACATTTGAGACCATTCTGCCTTGTTTATTCTTGTGTTGCCTTTGCTTGTCTCCCCTTCTAGACTGTAAGCTCCATGGAAGCAGAACCATGTCTCCTTGGCTCAGCATTGTGTCCCCAGTGACTGGTGCAAGGCCTGGCAGATAGTAGGTGCTCAATAAATACTTGTTCAAGGAAAAACAACACAAAGGGGGATATAAAGGCCAGAGCAAGAGACTCTGAACTCAAAGACCTCTACATGAAATTAGCAAGGAGATTGCAGCAGGAGCTGGTTGGGAACCAGAGAGGAGGGTCTGGGTACCAGCAGGATGTCCCCAGGCAAGGGCCAGTGACTGCTGAACAGGTGTGTCCCTATGGCAAACCCACTGCACACAGATGCTCAGCGTCAGGTGGAGGCCCATCTCCATCCCTGGGGGCTGCTGGGCTCAAAGCAGAACATGGATCTTGAGAAGAACCTCCCAGAGGATCCAGGTAGATTTTAAAGGAAATCAGTCCAAGAGGCCATCAAAGGCCCTTTAATTAAATGTTCTGCTTGGTAACCTCAGTGATTGTTCCCTGTCCCTGCGGGGTCAAACACGGCACCTGGCCATGGGGGGTGAGAGAGACATGGAGTTGGCCCTGGAAGCTTCGGTGGCATTTTAATGAATGCTACAGAGAACGAGAAGGGTAGGCAGACAAAAGCCGTGAAAGATGACACTAATGAGTCTTATCTAGCTATCTGGATTTACGTGATGAATGCCCAGCACAGAGGAAATGTTTGGTTAATAAGAGAGCCTCTCTGTATCATCACTCTCACCTTAGAGTCTCCAGGTAAACGGGTGGTTGTAAAGGGGCTGACTTGCTTTCAAGCAAGGTTCAAAGAAAAAAACAATCACTCTAGACTCAGTTATAAAAATGAGTGGAGGGAAAGTGGGAATTGTAATGGTGCTTTTGGAAAATAAAAGGAAAAAAAAAGTCTTAACACGCTCTTTCCTATCACAGAGAATCTCAAGAGAGGTCTACTTACATAAGAGAGGTTCTACTGGCATGTGAATGGATGGGGAGGGAAAAGTACAGACATCAAAGAAGACGGGGGTTCTTTCTGCCCTTGGAGAAGACAAATCTCTTCATTACCCCCAAAGCACTGATCACGGGACCCAAAGGAAGGTGATAGGACTCTTATGACATTTCAGTACCATGAGGTCAGGGGTCGAATGGTGGAAGATAGGTACTGCTCTCTTCATATAAACATGAACATCACACACAAACCCCAAATTAGTTGTGCAAATATTTTTTAGGTCTGCAGTTAATGTCTGAAAATCCCAACTGTGACAATCTGTTAGATATATTTATGACATAAGTACGCTAAACTCAATGTAATTAAGTTAGAATAGATAGCAATATTTTAAAATGTGATCCTCAATGCAATCATCTACAAAAAAAAACAGTTAAAAATTTTAGTGCACATCTTTATAGAACTTTTCATAAGAATAGGTTTAGTATAATATTGTACATATTGTTTTTAAAACCTTTTCTATATAACAACATAAACATCTTTTCTATATAAAATCTATGCCAACGCATCAACATCTTTAAGGAAAACAGTTTTCTATTTACTTTTTTCCTATTGCTGAACATGTAGGTGGTTTCCAATTTAACCTGTATTGAATGTACCCACAGAAGAGTTTGGCATGTTATGGGGATGTGTGTTAACATGTTGCTGAATGAATGACTGGATTTTACCTTTCCTTGCTCCAGACCTGGGGAACAGTATAGTGTGTGTGTGTGTGTGTGTGTGTATGTGTGTGTGTGTGTGTACGTGTGCGTGTTGGTCATCTCAAGGGTAATTTTGGAAAAAGGAGAAGTAAATGTTTCAATCCAAAGTTACTATCTTTATTCAGAAGCTAATAGACCTGTACTGAAAATTTTAATGCTCTGGACTCGATGCCTAAAACTTGGATACTTGCTCTGAGTCTCAGGCAGGCTTTCCAAAAACACTGCTGTTGCTCATAAGTGCGTAAACACACAAGTTGCTGGAAGGCAAGAGAAGCCCATGTGCAGGCTTACACAGAGCATTAAGCCATCTCCCCTCATCTTCATAGCAGTGCTGCAAGCTAGGTGTGTCGACCTCCTTTACAGTTGAGAAGTGGAAACTAGGAAAGTAAAGGAATTGCTGGAGGTCACACAGCCACCAAAGTATCAGGGTTAAAGTTCAGACTAAGTGCTCAGAGCCCCTTCTACTGATGGCAAATGCCCCTGGGCAAGGCTGACGAGAAGCAAGGGGAAGGACAGGCATCTCTGGAAGGCAGTCCAGGGATCGTTGGACTGACAAATGAAGGATGAAGATGATGGGCAAGGGCCAAGAGGGCCCAGGTGCAGGAGTCTGTGCTCAGTAGCAGGTAGAGTTTTTGGTCCTCCACCCCAAACACCATCACAGAACTTCAAAAAAGTAGTGCCAGCATGCATGCTTAGTCCCTTCAGTCGTGTCTGACTCTTTGCGACCCCGTGGACTGTAGCCCTCCAGGCTCCTCTGTCCATGGCATTCTCCAGGCAAGAATACTGGCGTGGGTTGCCATGCCCTCCTGCAGAGCATCTTCCCAACCCTGAGATCCAATCTATGTCTCCTGCATTGCAAGCGGATGCTTTACCTGCTGAGCCACCTGGGAAGTGCCCCCCACACCCCCCAAAAGTGGTACCTTCTTATTTTGGCCTAAGGCAGTGAGGCAAACTTCAGGTATGGCACGTGGTCAAAATGAACCTCAGACCTCCACAAAGAGTATGCGCACTTTCTCTTAGAAGATAAGAATCCAAGGTTCTGTTAACAGGCAGGCACTTTCTGGCCTGATATTGCTAAGTGCATGTATTTTTTCAGCTCTTTTGAAACTGTTTTTCTAAAAATGGTTTCCTTGAACCACCTTCCATAGGGCATTTGTTTGTTTGTTTTTTTAAGGCAGATTCTTAAACCGTATCCCTATTAAATCCTACTGAATCAGAAATTTTGCAGGTGGTTTCCAAGATTTGGCATTTTTACAAGTATACCAGGTGAGAAATGTTTCTAGGTACTAAAATTTGAGAGTCATTCTCTAAATTCATTGTACAATTTCTGACTTTGGGGTCTTAACAAGACAAAGTTTATAACTGAAAGATTAGAGTCAGTATCAGCTGTCATGTCTATCATGCTTTAAGGCATGAAAAGGCTTTCATGTTACCTCATATATGGTCTCTGTGTAGTTCCGCTTACACAGAGGAAGAAACAAATGCCAGGAGATCATGTGACTTTTGGGCTCACGGCTCCTAACTGCTCACAATAGGAAGTAAACCCTCTTCTCTAGGTGCAAATCCTCTGCTTCTTTTTTTGCATCCTCTCATCTCTCTTAATTCTCACCAGTATACCGCTTGGTCTCATTCCTCAAAGATGGAGAATCCACTTTTAAGAGCAAATTCTCCAAGTAAAAGCACCTGGAAAAGCAACATGCTGAGCCGGTATCTTCTTTTATGAAAACACTTCATGATGTCTTGGAAGCATGTATATATCTTTTTGCTCCCCTTAAATTCATCAAACCTGCCATGCAAAGGATACCAATTAGAGTTGTGATATCTGTCTGCCCCTTGTTGCCTCCTCGGGGTCCCAAAGGCTACCCTATTCATGCCTCTAGCCCTCTACTCAGGTTGTTGCTTCCGCTTTGAATTCTCTCTCGCATGACCTCCATCCCATTCCTATGGATGTGGCAAATTCGGAATCATCTTCCAAAGTCCAATCCAAGTATCTTCTGCTCTTCGTAGGTTCTCAGCTGCCCCTGCCCCATCCCTTATCCACTTTCTTTTTACCTCCAAGAGGATTAACTGTTTTCACATCCTCTACTTAAGTCTAATGGAATTCAACAGGGCAGTTGGTTTATGTCCGTCTCTACTGCTAGACCACTTGATGCTTGAGACAGATCCTTTTTTCATTTTTATGTCTCTCTCTCTCTCAGACAGTACTTGATGCACAAATAGATGCCTGATTCAAATTTATCTCTCGATATTTGCTCCCTTTTTCAAAACCTTCTTTTGTCTAGGATGTCCTTAAGGCTATAAACATTTTGATTCAGGAACAAGTCAGAACAAAAATCAATAATTCTCTCCAAATTCTGCATTTTTTTCGTCTCTTTTTTGAAAGAAAACAATGAAGTCAGAAATTTTCCAAACAAGGCCTTGGTCTCTTCTGTATCCAAGATGTAATTTTAGATCCAAATGCCATCAGATCAATCCATGTATTAATGCTCGTAAAGAACAATTCTGAAATTGGCTAGGTTGCTTACAAAAAAAAGGTCAGTTTATCCAACAAGTTTTGTTTTACAGCTTGAAAATGCACTGAGGTATACAAGAAAATGAGTTTGACTTTGAGACTACCAAGTGAGGCCATCTCGCGACAGCCTGTAGAGACAAGGCTTTTTAGCAGTTGTTGGAAAGACTATTATCAGAAATGTTGTGCTTACATACAAATGATTAGCCTACATAAACCCATCAGTTGGGAAATTTTTCAAAACAAATAATGGGTGGTCTATAGGTTTGATTATAGGGCAGAAAAAAAAATAACAAGAAATGATTAACTGAAGTGAGTCTCCACTGTCCTTTCACATCAGCTACTTCTCTGGTAGTCTGAGTTTCCCAAGTCCAAAATGTCTAGTGGTGTGCAGAGGAAAATATAATTTCCAAGTTATGTTCTAAGTAATGTTGTCAATTTCCCACCAACTATGTTCACCCCAAGAGATAGCCAAAGCTATTTAAATGCTATCAGCCTTGTTTCTGTGGAAAGGATGACACCAATTCTTTTCCAACGTAAATTTGAAGTATACTCCGTCAAAACAGTACTTGTTAAAGCATTCAACTAACCTAGTAATTCTGAAATACATTCGGGCAAAGACCCCAGATATCACTGGATGGTGATTTTCTAATCTAGAGAAGATAATGGACAACTGAAGGAATACGATTTCTGGAAACCTTGAGGTTGCTCTTGACAGGTGGGAGGCAAAACCCTAGAGCTCCCCAGCCCCTGTCAGACCACGGTCCTTGGCATCCAAGGAGCCTTCCAAGTGCTCCCGGTTTCTGGTGCAATTTCTGCTCTTCCTCCTCCAACCGTTCCCACCTCCTCATGAGAACCACCAATGAGACCAGTCCCAGCAAGAAACTACTGTCAGTACTGAGTAGCCCACTCTCTCTGAGACGCCACTCGAATCAGACTGCCACACCTCTCATTCCTCTGTGTCTCAGTCAAGACTCCAGCTCACTCCCCATCACCCAGACTCTCACAGATCTGCATTCCCAAAGGTTCTTTGTATTCCCTACTTTGCCTGAAGCTCTGGTCACCCCCTCCTATTAGCTTCAAACCTTTCCAGTGTGCCCTCTGAAACCCAAGGTCTGTCATCAGTAAATTCCCCTGTGTCTTCTGAAAGCATTTGTTTCTCTTTCTTGCCCTGATGGAAATCTGGATGACTTTCTAGGAGACTGTTTCTCTTCTGTAGGCTCCTCCAGTTCTTCCTTCTACCTCTTGGTACTACTGGTCTTGGAGACTGGATAAGTTGTCCTTTTTTGCTCTTCCTGGCTGCATCCAGACCACTGTCCTTTCTACTCCTTAACCCTTGTCCAGTTCCTTTGAGATCCCATCAGATTATACTACTCACTAGCCCTCCTTGTGTTATTTACTCTCCTCCCCATCATGCCCACAATTTATTAAAGATTTTCTTACCCTCTTCCCCATTGCCATCGTTCTGTTACTATTCTTAGTAATTCCAATGTCCTCACAGAGGATCCATCCAGCATCTAGCTTCTTAGTTCCATGGCCTCCTCAACCAATGATCTTGTCCATTATACATTCCAAAGTCACTCTTTGCTGTGATTGTATCCTAAACATTGTCATTGCTGATACAGAACATGAGCCAAAGCTTCAAGTTGACAACTACTATCGCAATTCATGGGGTCGCAAAGAGTTGGACACGACTGAGCCACTGAACTGAACTGAACTGAACTGATCTCATCTTTACAACTCACTCTTGCTAATATGCCCATTCTGAACATTCTCTGAACTTACTGTGGCTTCTGACATTATCATCATTTCCTTCCTTATTCATGCCTTCACTTTTTTACATCATTTATATTCTGTTATAATTATAATCACTCCCTTACATTTGCTTCCAAATACCCAGCACCTCTGCCCTCCATCATACTTGCCCAGCAAACCACCGATCTTCCTTAAATCCTCTTCTCTGCTCTGCCCTTCTGCGGAGCTGGGTGGCTGAAGGAAAGCATACAGTGGCGCAGTCTGGTGTCATTTAAATCTATGACTGTGGCTAACAAGGGAGTTCTTAGTTCTGTTGGCAGTCCTACTGTGCTTCCCCAGTTGATCCACTCTTCACAGCTTCATTCTACTCGCAAACCTCCAGGGCCCCACCCCTTCCTTCTTAGTTTTCATCAGGTAACTGATTCTCATTTCAATAAGAAAGTAAAACCAATCACAAGAAAACTTCTCTAATTAGGCAGTGAATCAGAGCTGAAACTGCTTTAATCATGAGCACCAATGACCTCCATAAGGCCCTTTCTGATAGATAATTTACAGTCTTCATTCCACAATAGTGTTTGAAACACATGATTACTGCCTCTTCCTAAAAAATTCTTCCTTCTCCTGACACTCATAAGACCACATTTAGTTGTTGCCTGTGTGCTTTCTATTTTTTCTTAGTATCTGTTATTGAGTTTCTCTCTCTCTCTCTCTTTTTTTTTTTTTTTGCTATATCGGATGGCATGTGGACTGTTAGTTTTTCAATCAGGGATCAAGCCTGTGCCCCTTGCGGTGGAAGCACGGAGTTTTAACCATTGGACCGCCAGGAAAGTCCCTCATCTTTCCGATCTCTAATTGTTGGGAGTGCCCTGAGTTTGGTTCTTGAAGCTTGACTGTCACTCCCTAGATGAGCTAGCAATTCTCAGATTATGTTCTGGTCCCAACCTCTTTGTAAGAGTCAAATGCATCTATTGCACTGCTCTCTCCACATCTGTACTTGGATGTTTGTCAGGCGTCTCACACCCAACAGCTCCAAACTCAACTTTTTCTTCCTCTTCCCTCACCCCAGATCTGTTCTTTCCCAGTGTTCCTCAACTCTATAAATGGTGCCATCAGAACTGAGAGTCATGGTTAATTTCATTCATTCTGCCCCACGCCTACTCCAGTCAGCATATCCTATTGGCTGGGTCTGGAACACAGATTAAAATGTGACTGCTCTCTGTCATCTCCAACCCTTCCACCTTAGTCTAAGCCACCATATCCCTTGCCTGCTGATCCCTGCAGCAACAGCATCCTCATCTCTCGAGTCACCTTTACTCCTCTGTAGTCACAGTGACCCTTTAAAACCTATCAGATCCTGCCATTCATGTGCTCACCATCTCCAAGGGCTCTCTGTCTTACCGAAAACAAAAACCAGGGTTCTTTCCATGGCCCTGCAAAGTCTGGGCCCTGACTAGCTCTCTGACTCAGTCCTCTACCACTCTCCTCCTTGTTTACTACCCTCCAGGCACACTAACTGCCTTGCTGTTTTTTAAACACCAAGCTTGCTCCTATTCCAAGCCCCCTGATATTTTCTCTTCCCAGATTGCTTTCTCAGCAATAATTACATAGCTTTCTCTCCACAGCTTCAGCGTCACTTCCTCACAGAAACCACCCAAGGGAACTCCAACCAAAACAGCAGCCCCAACCTTTCTCTAAACTTTCAGCCTTGTATAAGTTTTTCTATGATGTTATATAGCATTATCTATCTATCTATACATAGATATAATTAATAACACTAAATTAATTATCACATAACTAATTATTGGAGAAATAACTACATAGAAAAGTTATGACCAACCTAGATAGTATATTCAAAAGCAGAGACATTACTTTGCCGACTAAGGTCCATCTAGTCAAGGTTATGGTTTTTCCTGTGGTCATGTATGGATGTGAGAGTTGGACTGTGAAGAAGGCTGAGCACTGAAGAATTGATGCTTTTGAACTGTGGTGTTGGAGAAGACTCTTGAGAGTCCCCTGGACTGCAAGGAGATCCAACCAGTCCATTCTGAAGGAGATCAGCCCTGGGATTTCTTTGGAAGGAATGATGCTAAAGCTGAAGCTCCAGTACTTTGGCCACCTCATGTGAAGAGTTGACTCATTGGAAAAGACTCTGATGCTGGGAGGGATTGAGGGCAGTAGGAGAAGGGGACGACCGAGGATGAGATGGCTGGATGGCATCATGGATTCGATGGACGTGAGTCTGAGTGAACTCCGGGAGATGGTGATGGACAGGGAGGCCTGGCGTGCTACGATTCATGGGGTCGCAAAGAGTCGGACACGACTGAGCGACTGAACTGAACTGAACTGAACTGAAACTGAAAATGATACTTTTAAAAGGCATTTTCAGAACTTCTCTGGTGACTCAGTGGCTAAGACTCTGTGTTCCTAATGCACGGGGCTTGGGTTCAATTCTTGGTCAGGTAACTAGATTCCACATGCCCCAGCTAAAATATCTCATATGCCACAATGAAAATCCAAGATTCTGTGTGCTGCAACTAATACCTGGCACAGCCAAATAAATAAATAAATCTTTTATCGAAGGCAGTTTGGAGATTCCTTGAAGTAGATAAGACTTTGATGAAGATCAGTGCTGTTCAAGGTGTGGTTGTAGAGCAGTGTTAGTCTATGAACTGTTTGAGATTTGACCACAAGATGAAGAGCTTGCATGAGAAATCAAGTCCATGTGCCGCTTCCTTCATTGAGAAACTCTTACCAGGGAAAAGGTATAAACTGAACTACACTGTATGTTTAATGACATAGTTGATTTACATTCTGTTGCCAATCAGTTACAAAGAGCTCACTCTGAGTAATGCTGATGTAGGCCATCTAGCCCAGTATCTCTTGCAACTTTTTCTTACCTCTGGTTTTGAAAACTATTTTTTAATCTCTGAGCATGCCTAGAGAAAATTAATTGTCCCTTCCACATACATATGAGGCATACATTGGTGACAATTTTGGAATATATGTATTGATGATGTATATCAAGAAATAGAGGATAGATATGAAAGAAGACAAAAGAGATTTTCTATTGAGAATCATGTTGCAATGTATATAGCATGATCATAATTGGATAGATCCAGTGGGCTAGAAAAATAGGTAATGTCTACTATTATAAGCTTCTTTCAGGTTGAGTATGAAATTTCTTTCTCCTTTTATATCTCCATAGAGGAGTATATTACACAAAATCTTCACTCTTTGGCTTGCAAACACTAACTCAGCAGATATGAACAAGGACTTCCCTGGTGGCTCAGACGGTAAAGTGTCTGTCTACAATGTGAGAGACCTGGGTTTGATCCCTGGGTTGGGAAGATTCCCTGGAGAAGGAAGTGGCAACCCACTCCAGTACTCTTGCCTTGAAAATCCCATGGACAGAGGAGCTGGGTGCAGGCTACTATCCATGGGGTCGCAAAGAGTCGGGCACGCCTGAGCAACTTCACTTCACTGATGAACAAGGGCCTGGGGACCCACAGCGAACAAGACAGAGACTCTGGCTTTGTGAAAATTACATTTTAGTGGAGACAGAAAGAAAAGTAAACAAAATTGTTTTAAAATTCCAACTCTGTATCTTCTAGGAATAATGCTAATGATATTAATGACTATATAGGGTGTTCATATTACCTCGCCTGAGAATTAGGGAATTTTAGTCCACCAAATTCCTTGAGGATTAGCAAGCTGCTGCTGCTGCTGAGTCGCTTCAGTCGTGTCCGACTCTGTGCAACCTGATAGACGGCAGCCCACCAGGCTCCCCCATCCCTGAGATTCTCCAGGCAAGAACACTGGAGTGGGTTGCCATTTCCTTCTCCAATGCAGGAAAGTGAAAAGTGAAAGTGAAGTCGCTCAGTAGTGTCTGACTCTTAGCAACCCCATGGACTGCAGCCTTCCAGGCTCCTCCATCCATGGGATTTTCCAGGCAAGAGTACTGGAGTGGGGTGCCATTGCCTTCTCTGAAGGATTAGCAAGAGATGGGTTAAATAAAGCTCTATTATAGCAATGTCCTCTTCATTTTCACAAACGTGTTTTTTCTTTAAAAACTCCACCATAAATCTCAAGAAAACATACAACTGTTCCAAAATCTTTTTCTTTTCCTGAAGTTTGATGATACTTATGAATATCATTTTCTGTAGGAAATATACAGCATTCAATGATTTTTCAGTATTTCTGTAAGAAAGCTATATTTTAAATATCTTAATTGAAAAAAAAGGTTTCACATGGTGCTTTAACCAGATTTAAATGAAATGACCTCCTGCGCTTCTACCCCACAAAACAATACTTTATACTTTTACACAGCCAAACATGTAGTAGTCTCTAGAGCCAGTCTCTAATTTACACTACCTGTTTTGTATTAGCTGTGAAACAAGAAATCCTGACTCAGCAGGAAAAAGCCTTCATAGCTTCAAAATTGTGTCACTTAATTAAATTAGGCTTTCTAAAAGGAAATAATTTTCTAATTTATACTTGCAAACATGCTGCTCTTTGGTAGAATGCTTTTGAAATTTTTCCTAAAATAATCACATTGTGCTGGATAATTTTAAGCCGTGGCTGAGGGAAGTTTCCAGCTGTCTCTGGCCTCCTGCTTTACAGTGGGTTCCAAGCAGATCAGTGCTTCCTATGTGCCCATCTTGGGCTTCATGAAGGGTCAAGCTGCTCACATGGAAATCACAGGGAAGGTTTAAAACATACATATTCTCAGGACTCAGCCAGGTTACTAGGCCCAGAAACAGACACCTGCAAGCCAAGCTGCGGGGTTGGAATTTTACCTAGAAAGCAATATGGCACCATCGCAGATGTGGAGGTTGACCATGGCATCATCAGATTTACATTACAACAAAGTATGAAAGATGGGTTAGAGGGTAAGCCAAACCCAAGAAGAGGAGAACATTTTAAAAATTCTATAGGGATTCAGTGGCAGATTTTATTTTCTTAGGTTCCAAAATCACTGTGGATGATGACTGCAGCCACAAAATTCAGACAATTGCTCCTTGGAAGAAAAGCTATGACAAATCTAGACAGTGTATTAAAAAGCAGATACATCACTTTGCCAACAAAGGTCTGTATAGTCAAAGCTATGGTTTTTCCAGTAGTTATGTACAGATATGAGAGTTGGACCTTAAATTAAGCTGAACACTGAAGAATTGATGCCTTCAAACTGTGGTGCTGGAGAAGACTCTTGAGAGTTCCTTGGGCACCATGGAGATCAAACCAGTCAATCCTAAAGGAAATAAGTCCTGAATATTCATTGGAAGGACTGATGCTGAAGCTGAAGCTCCAATACTTTGGCCACCTGATGAGAAGAAGTGACTCATTGGAAAAAACCCTGATGCTGGGAAAGATTGAGGCTAGGAGAAGAGGTGACAGGATGAGACGGCTGGATGGCATCACCGACTCAATGGACATGAGTTTGAGCAAACTGTGTTAGATAGTGAAGGACAGGGAAGCTTGCTGTGCTGTAGTCTACGGGGTTGCAAAGAGACACAGCTTAGCAGCTGAACAACTAACAATAGGAATCCAGGGTCAGTCATCTGGGACCAATAAACTAAATGGAAGAAGTCAATATACAGATTTAGGATATTTTTTAGGAGACAGAATGTAAAGAACTTGGTAACTTATTGGATATGGTAGGCTTTGAGAGATGAGAGGAGCTGATAATGCCATCCATGGTCTGGCCTGAGTGACTGATTTAAAGGACTTGATGGCATTGGGGTGGGAAGAAAGGAAAAACAAATGATAATTTAAAATTCAGAGACTCATATATGAGACAAATGATAATTTAAAACTCAGTGTTTTGAAGCTGCCTTCCTTCTGTATAAAGGATGGCTTCACATCATCTGCAGTTAAGAGTCAATCAGCAAAGGTCTCAAGAAAAAGTTTTGGGTACAGGTGTGACTCAGTTAGAACTGGGATAGTTATCCCAAATCACTGTTCTCTCCACTTCTAGAGAATTATTACAGAAAAGTATGAAAAGACGTAAAGACTGTTCATCCCAGCATTGATTCTAACATTGAAAAATCAATAACAACTCATGTGTCAACTCTGGAAGATTGGTTAAACAAATAATGATACACCTGTACACTAGAGTGCCACATAGCAATTACTAATGATATCACTGAACAGCATGTCTCTATGTTTAAAGAATGAAAAAAGGGGACCACATAACCAGTATAGATAGTATGATATTCTCATAAACATACATAGAATAATGTCTGAGGGAACAAAGATTAAAATCAACAGTGTTTTCATTTGGATAGATGAATTATAAGTGTTTTTCCTTTAGGAATGCTTTCATTTTCTATCTTCAACTATAAACTTGAATTAATTCTGAAAAAGTGACAGTGAAAGCCTTAGTTGCTCAGTCATGTTCAACTCTGCGACCTCACAGATTGTAGCCTGCCAGGCTCCTCTGTCCATGGAACTGCCCAAGCAAGAACACTGGAGTGGGTTGCCATTCCCTTTTCCAGGGCATCTTCCCCACCCAGGGATCAAACCCAGGTCTCCTGCATTGCAGGCAGATTCTTTACTGTCTGAGCCACTTACCAATTAGTTCTACAAGAATTAGTTCTGCATAAAACATACATTATTAAAATACAGTCTTTTTCTTATTAAAGAAAAAAAACACTATTCAATTTTCATGATGTCAGTTTTTCACCTACACATCTGTTATCCAAAATACAAGTGTCTCTTCAGTTAGCAACACAGGTGATGTGCAACTGAGGCTCTGACAAAGAGTCACCTTTGAACTGAATGAGGACCAGTGCCTGTACGTGAGGTGCACGAGGGCAGAGAAAGCCAGTGCACAGAGCCTGCCCTCCGTCCTGCTCCAGGGTGCTTTGTGTTAAGCCCTTGGATTATAGGAAAGCTATAAACCTGGCTGGGTACTTTAACTCCTACCTTTAACCATGAAATTCTTGTAGAATCATGCTTTAATGCTGTGCCTGTGACTGACATAAAATTCCATGAAGACCCATTTCTAGAGACTCTGAAAACTAACTTATATTTGTTTTATATCTTACTTTGTAGTATAGTTATTTGTGTATGTTTGCTATGCACCTTATTAAACTGCAAGCTCATGGAAGGCAGAATTTATGTTTGATTATGGTTTGTATTCCCTAGAGTGTCAATAGTTTGCATACATTAGGTATTCAATATTCATAAAGAGAATTATTGATGTTTCTTGTATACGACCCAATGGAATACATTATGTTCGAATTTATTTTAGAAGTTCCTTCCCTTAAGAACGGACAGCCTTCCCTTTTAACTAACCAAAATTACATAAGCCATCATTTTCTTTCTTTTTTTAACCCTGGCCCTGAGGAAACAAAGAACTACATTTAAAATTCTCAGTTCCACTATTACTTCATTCTCCCTCTAAATGGTCTTGAGCTTGAATGGACTGTGTTTAGGCATCATACATGTAAGTTACCTCAAAGCCATTTAGGAAGTTGATGGAATAAAAATATGAAGAGCTTAATCATAAGTGGTTTAATAATAAATAAGCCAAAATGAAAAGTAAATTTAAACTAAAATGAGAAATACTGAACTTCCATCATGGGTCACCAGACAGTCCATCAACTAGCTTCCTTATCTTTGACCTCTCTACCTGCCACAACCCCCAGCTCCTCCACATCCTCGCGGGGCTCCAGCTGCCTGGCTGTCAGACACATCTTGAATACCTTTGCTTTAGGGCTTTCAGAAGCTTTCTTTGCCTGAAACACTCCCAAGCTCTGGACAGATGTGACCACACCTTCTCAGCATTCTAATTCCTGACCTGACTGTTCTTCCTGTGTTAGCCGTTTCTCTAGGACCCGTCTTTTCATCCATCATTCTTTACTTTTGTTATAGCACCAATCACCTCCCGGTTGCCTGGCTGTCTCTCTCATCGTCTTCCTAAGAGCAGACTCTTGGTCCTTTCTGTTCCCTGTTGCATCCCCAATGCCTAGAAATGATGGCTTACAACAGGCACTGGAAAAAACATCTGTCTCATCAAAGAATGAATGAATAATTAAAGGCATTTCCTCCCTAGGTTATAAAGAAGAAACCTTGTTCTTTCTCCCAGCAGACTGTTTGCAAACTCAGCTACGGGGAGACGTGAGGAAAACACTGGAAAAAAGCTGGGGGGAGGGAAGGATCTCTGAGATCTTGTCCAACCTCATTTACATCACAGAAGTGTACTTTCACGCTGTTTACAGTATGGGTTCTGTGGCTAAAATAAAATGTGAAAAGCAATGATCAACATAAACGATAAGTCTGCAAAAGAATCCTGTCTCTAGTTAGTACTAAAAATTGGAATGGCATTGCTATAAAAACATCATCCTTAACACTATATGTTGCAGTGTAAAGATGGCAGTGGAAAGGTTCAAATGCTACTGAAACCCATTTAGAACATCATTTCCTCCGAATTACCTAGCAGATCATTAACATCTCTTTGAAACATCCCGTTTGCCTGTATGATATGACCTTAATTGGAATCAGGCATATCTCCCCACATGAGGAGAGTTAGACTATTAAACATATACCACTGGATAGAATGCTTACATTTTCATGTCTTGATCCCCACATACTGCCTGTGTTAGTATTTCATTTTTTTTTCTTATAGAATGCCTTCAAAGAAAAGCTCTGAAGGAAAAAATGAATACAGTTCATTTATTTTTAAACTCTGCCAAATCATCTCAGTCAGGCAATAGAAAGGAAAAGCGGAAAGTGTTTGGTGTAATAGCGCCATATTTTTTTCTGCAGCTTTTCCATTAATTCTCAGGACCTCTGGCTGCCTTCCTTTCAGAATGAAACCTCATTTACATCTTACATTATCTTGCCTACTTTCAGTCATTCATTATTGCAGAAGTCACGCTACAGTGGCATTCTGCCAACATTAGTTTTAATGTCACTCTTACATGACTGAACTGTATACCTTGGAAGCCACTTGTGAGATGGGAATGAGACTTGAATCAATGGGTAAGCTCAAAGGTTATTTATATTTGAAATCCTTGAGTCGCACTGAATATTAGGACCACAGGTTTTTCAGAAGTGAGACTTCTGAAAACCTAATTCATACATGCTACTCCTAAGATAATGCTCTTTCACATGATAAGAATCCTGCTTCCCAAAGCGGAGGCAGCGATGGGCACCACCTGTCTGTGATTCCTCAACAACAAGGCTCTTTCCTCTCTTAATCAATAATGATGACAAATCTATTCTCTAAAACTTTACATGGAGATGATAAATGATGAGTAATGTGTTGATATTAATATGAACAGTCTCTTCTTCCCTGCAAGTACTATTAACACCAATGAATTGAATTAATATGCCATTTGACAGTTTTGAACAAGGAAGGGGTGAAAAGGGATTACCAAAGACTACAAAGAAATAATGAACGGAAACTTTGACCATGAAACAGATTATTCTACAAAAGGGGCCAGAATAGACACACTGGTTAGAATTAGGGCCAGTTTTGAGACCCATTAACCAGCTGGAGAATGTTATAGGCAGCATGTTGATGAAACCAGCTGGCTGTTCTGAACAGAATGGGGGTCTAGAAACTGAGAAATCTAAGGCATGGAGGATGTTTGGAAATATGAATTGAGAATAATGAAGCAACAATTCCCAGGCCAGTCTGTCATTTGTACTCATATACTGGTAGGTAGTATGACGAAGAAAAGTAGCAGCAAGTGTTCTCACAAGTGTTCAGTGTGGAAAATTAATACAAACACTTCCGGCTAGTTTATAAGAATTTATTTCTTCTCATGTTGCCTTTCTTTTCTATACCATAGAAGAATACATACCCTAGGTCAATAGACCCAAACTTGAGTATTTTAATGATGCTTGTTAGATGAAGCATATATTTTAAGGTATACCCTTATGACGTGGAGCCCAGCAATATGTTTCATTAACAAGTCCCTCCATTAACCCAGCCTGGCACCAGTTTTCAGCCCTGGCTCTTGGGTAAGTCATTTCAGGAGATTTGTTAAATTGCCACTAGGGGGAGTGTTTGCCAAATTTTGTGCTTCTGGAAAAGGGAGGGTGTCCATTGCTTCCGGAAGCTCAGAATAACAAAAAGAAAGGATAAAGGATCAAAAAAAGGAAAAGGAGTCAGTGTTCCTAGGTGAGTAAGAGGCATTTTTAGTAGGAATTTAAATATCTGGCAAGAACAGCTGACTTCCTAGGGATTAATAATGAAAGCCCATGATGGAAGCCCTGGGACACTATAGCCCTAGGGTTTTGGAACCTTCCGCCTTTTGCGTGTTCTTGTGCACTAACTGAGCGTTACCTAGGATAGTATAGCATTTTGACACCCCTAAAATTCATTAATACTGTTTGAGTCACCCAATGCCTGCTTTCATCTCATTTTCAATGATGAGTTTTTCAATTCATGTTTCCCCTATATTTTCTTTGATAAAACTGTCAATGGTTATTATTTAATAGAAGTAATTCTTGGATTCATTATTGTTTCTGTTTCCTAGTTTATTGTTTTTTATCTTTCTTCTTGCCCCTTCTTTGTTCCTTTGTTATTGTTTTCTAACTTGTCCTTGATTTATTTTCATTCTTTCTATAAAAATAATGATTTTTAGGGCTATAAACATAACACATAAAGACAGTTTTGCCTGTATCTTGTAAGGTTTGGCATGCCGTGTTCTCACTGTAACCATTTTCTAAATAGCCTCTAATTGTAGCTTTTATTTCTTCTTTAACTCAGTAGTTACTGAAAAGCCTGTTACGTTGAGAATTTATTTAGGATCTTTGGCCATGTGACACATTTTCTCTAAAAAGTTGCATAGATCCTTGAAAAGAAGGCACACATTCAGTGTAAGGTATCAGTTCAATGTGTACCTACTGGTTGATACTTATGTTTTAAAAATATCCTATATATTTAATTTGATAATATATTAAGAATGCAGTGATGTTTTATCACAACTATATTTTCACGCATTCTTTTTTTAACTTTTCCTTTTCTTTTTGATGATATTGATATGTTGTGAATGAAGATTCATGACTATTTTTATTATTTTCATTTGAACATTTTATCTATGAAATGATTCTTTATCCCATTTGATGATTTTAAGCTTAATTTCTTCTTTGATGTCCATATTGCTATTCCTATTTTCTTTCTTTCCAACTTGTATGCTCTATTTTTCCTTCAAAATTTTTGTCTATCGTTTATTCAGGTGGTTACCTTGTGACTAGAACATGATTGTATATTGGTTTATAATCTAACTTAAGGTTTCTATCTTTCCTTAGGAAGTTTCACTCGGCGTGTATGTGGCCACAGTAGGCGGCAGTTTTCATCTCTCATTTCCTCTCTAGCTCTGTACTTTAAGTTGGTGCACATCAGAATCACTTGAGTAAGCTGGTGGTGGTGGTGAGGTGTGTGTGTTGTTTTTAAACACAATTAAGCCTCACTTGCAATTCTGGTTTATAAAGTTAAGGTGATCCAGGGGCAGGGTCTCTCAATTTTTAAAAGAATCAATAGGTAATTATAATGTGCACCAAGGAATGAAATCGCTGCTTTAAATATTTCCAAAACAAACTCTAAATTATGTATCTTCCATAATCAAATTCAGAGTAAACACACTTTCCTATATTGATAATACTGTAAAAGGTTTTTATTTTTACTGTCAGTAAAGAATCCATCTGCAATGCAGGAGACCTGAGTTTGATCCTTGGGCCAGGAAGATCCCATGGAGAAGAGAAGAGCAATGCACTCCAGGATTCTTGCCTGGGAAATCCCATGGTCAGAGGAGCCTGGTGGGCTAGAGTAAACGTGGTTGCAAAGAGTCAGACACAACTTAGTGACTAAACCACCAAGACCAATATTTTATTAAGATTTATATTTTAAAAATTCACTTTGATGATTAAATTAAGAATAAAAGTCATTGCATACTTACAGCAAAAATATGTACAAGAGAACATCATATTAAAAGTACAAGTCTTCTTCTGGGTTCCTCCATCTCATTCTCCAGTTACGCATTCTTGACATTGTCTTATTCATTTTCCAGACTTTTTTTCATATATGCAAACAGACACAAATACATGCATACACCCAACACACACACACACATACACACAAATACCAGGGGTAATATGCTGTGTATTATCCTCCTACCGTTTTTGTTCACTGAGAAATATCTCTTGGTCATTTTCCCATATAAAATATAGTTCATTCTGTATAATAAGCTCATATTATCATAATTCATTTAGACACATGCCACTTGGGTATCAGACATGATAGCTTGTTTTGAGGAAGCCCATGCAGGCATAGAGTGCATTGCTCTTTGCCATGAGATATTTTTCCAAACATACAAGTGACAGAATGGTGGCCTACGACTTCATCTTTTTGAAGCTCTCAATTTTGTTATTAACTGGATAATACCATTCAAGATGATTTACTATCTCATAAATTTTTTCACTCTTTTCTAAGATCCTGAGAGCAAAACCTAGATTGTATTCTCTTTGGATTCTTCCCATTTACCAAACACAGTACGAGGCACTTAGTATTCACTTGATAAATGTTTTGTTGAATCAATGCATATTGATGACAATGCAAAATGACCACACTTCTACTACTCTTCTAAGATAACAGCAAAACGATTTCTTATTTTCTGTTTCCTCAAATGCAAGAACAAAACCCCAAACCCAGTGACTTAGGTACATGGTTGTTTAATGTCAGAGCTGGTCACTCAGCCTAGAATCCCTTCACCAGAACTCTGCCCTGTGGGATCAGGAAGAAGCAGGGGTCACTCAGAAGAACACAGATGCACAGTGTAGGCTGCCTGTGCGAGGAGACAATGGGGAAGAAGCCAAAAGAACTGGATACCACGAGGGGCTCACCATTCCAGCTGTCACTACCAAGCGGATGGCCCTGCCCCACTGAGAAGCTCCTTGCAACTACCGAGGACTTGATGGTCAGGCTGTCTAGGATTTTACAGTGAGAGAATAATTTCAGCTGAAGGGAGCTTGAGAAGGATTACCTGGAGAGGTCATCTTTAGCAAAGAATGAAAGGAATAACATTTTGAGTTCCACCAAACACTATCTAAGAGGATATGCCAATTATCTACAAGTACTTAGCAGGCTTTAGCACCAAGGTGAGGCATGAACTGTGTAAGGTGCTTTATAGAGGTATGAGAAAGTCTTGGCAGGTGGTGGTAATTAAATTTGTTGTTTTTCAGTTGCTCAGTTGTGTCTGACTCTTTGTGACCCCTTGGACTGCGGCACACCAGGCTTCTCTGTCCTTCACTATCTCTTGAAGTTTGCTCAAATTCATGTCCATTGAGTCAGTGATGCCATCCAACCATCTCATCCTCTGTCCTCCCCTTCTACTCCTGCCTTCAATCTTTCCCAGCATCAGGGCCTTTTCTAATGAGTAAGCTCTTCACATCAGGTAGCCAAATTATTGGTAATTAAATTACATTGAGAAAACTTGCATTTCAGCTGGGGCTGTCGGAAAGCCTCCCTTATCTGTTACACAAGGGTCCCAAAGGATATGCTGAAGTCATTTAAAGCCAAACCAGACCAGTTATTTGAGAACATAAGAGAAGAACTAGTTTTAAATGTGGGGTGGTGGTGTTAGGAAAGGAGGAGATAGCTAGTTTAATTAGTCACATATGTCCTATTGCTTTGAAGGGTTGTAAACACCTCACTTCCAACTCTAGCTAGGAAAGACAAATTATCAAGATTTTAGTGACTCAGAAAAGCAGTATCATCGAGAGATCTAAGTTAGCTTGGCATTATTTACCCACCAAATCTACTTTGAGATGTGTTTGGTCAGCTGTGCCTGGCTTCTGTGACTGGCTGTATTTGTCCAAAGGCTAATTAGCTCGAAGGGTAGAAAGATCAGCGAGTTAATCCATAATCTCAAGTGACTGATGAAATCTAACTGCCAACTGGTACCAGAGCAGATACTTTTTCTTTAAAGGATTAATAGGGCATGCTGGCTATTCTCAAATATTAGCCTTTGCAAGAATAAGACAGGATAAAGCAAGAGAAAAGATGATTAGAGATTTTTTTTGAAAACCCACTTCAAACATGTATATGGTCATTTCACAAATAAAACTTCCAGAATTCCAGAGAAGCATGCAGGCAGTACTTCCTAGGTGATTCATGGGTCCGAGGTAGTTGTTCTTTCGATCTCCAATAATGAACACTTCATTGCTGAGCACTTATTATGTACCATTCTTTCACGTGGTATTATCTCTCTTGGTTCTTACAATAACCGTATCAGTTCAGTTCAGTTCAGTTCAGTCGCTCAGTCGTGTCCGACTCTTTGCGACCCCATGAATCGCAGCACGCCAGGCCTCCCTGTCCATCACCATCTCCCGGAGTTCACTCAGACTCACGTGCATCGAGTCCGTTTAAGGCAGGTAATATTATTCTTCTGTGAGTCCTCATGGCTCAGAGGGTAAAGAATCCACCTGCAATGCTGGAGACCCAGGTTAGATCCCTGAGTCAGGAAGATCCTCTGGAGAAGGGAATGGCTACCCACTCCAGTATTCTTGCCTGGAGAATTCCATGGACAGAGGGGCCTGGTGGGCTACAGTCCATAGGGTCTCAAAGAGTTGGACATGACTGAGTGACTAACACACACACACACACACACACACACACACACACACATTATTCTTCCGTTTAACAAGTGAGGCTATTTGGTCCTGAGGTCACACAGCTGGTAGGTAGGATTTAAAACCCAAAAGCTCTGGCTCTAGAGTTTTTTATCTGAAATACTCTGTTGAACTTCTCTAAGGGAAAGGAAGGAGACGAGGGGCCAGGACCAAAACTTCCCTGGTTCCACGCCTCCATCCTCAGAGGTACTCTGGTAACAGCTTGTGTCTTCTCTTGTGTCTTTTCACGTCATCTTCCCTTCATGCATGTCTTACCTCTGGATCCAAATTTCCCCTTTTTATTGGGACACCAGCCATCATGGCATAGCGCCCATTCTAATAACCTCATTTTAACTTGATTACCTCTGTAAAGACCCTACCTCTGTATAAGGTCACATTCTGAGGTGCTGATGGTTAAAACCATCATAGCCTTTTAGAAGGAGGACACAATTCAACTCCTGACATACACCAAGGTTGCTGCTGCTGCTAAGTCACTTCAGTCGTGTCTGACTCTGCGACCCCATAGACGGCAGCCCACCAGGCTCTCCCACCCCTGGGATTCTCCAGGCAAGAACACTGGAGTGGGTTGCCATTTCCTTCTCCAATGCATAAAAATGAAAGTGAAGTTGTTCAGTTGTGCTCAACTCTCAGCAACTCCATGGACTGCAGCCCACCAGGCTCCTCTGTCCATGGGATTTTCCAGGCAAGAGTACTAGAGTGGGGTGCCACTGCCTTCTCTGACCAAGGCTGCTAGACAGGTTTAAACATCGCTTGTCTAGGACAACCCACAGTCAGGGCAGCTAGAGCACAGCACAGCCTCCCAACAAGTCTGCAGGTACATCATGAAAAGCCCAGCCTTCTACCTTCTCAAAGAGCACGGCTGGCTGTCAGAAAGGCCAGTACAGAGGCCCCTGAAGGGTATTTCTGATCTGAAGGACTGAACCCAGATGTCTAAGAAATCACTCTTTAGCACTGTTCTATTGGAGTCCCACACTTCCACCAGCTAGCCCTCAAGGTTGTTGGAGAATAGCTTGATTGAGGGGTGACATTTACACTTGGGGCTCAGTTTGCCCCATGAGAAGAAAAAAGATTCCCTCCATCACTGAATGACCTTGAACTATGGAAAGCCCCATCCCTGATCCTGTCTTCTAGAGCACTGGTCTTCTAACTCTCTATTTTTTAAAAATCTACATATTCTTTAACACATTTTTTTTATTGACTTAGGAAAATTTTTTATTGAAGTTGAAATAGTTGCAAAAAATATAATTTTCAGTGTATCACAGTGTTGATATTAAAAATATAAAATGGTTGCATTGCTTTTAAAAGTGTATCCTTGGATATGCATACAAAACTGATTTGATATCCATAATTGCTCATTTAAACATATGTGAATAAGTTCTTTAATAACTGGAAATTTTACATCTTCATTTTTCTCATTTAATACAGGTCAGCAAACTTTTACTCTAAAAGGCCAAATATAATTTTAAGCCTTCCGGGCAGTCTCTGTCAGACCCAATCAACACTGCTATTGTAGCATGAGGGCAGCCACAGACAGTACGTAGACAAATGGGCATGGCTAGATTCCAGCCAAATTTTATTTACAAGAATAGGCCATGGCTTGGATTTGGCCCATGAGTCACCTTTGCGAACCTCTGTCCTAGAACTCAAATTCTCATCCTGTTTCCCATTTTTCCCATTCTATCTTGATTCTACTCATAAACTGTGTTTTCATAATAGAATTTTATGCTTAAATGTTAGCTGTTAATTATGCTATTGTACTTCTCTGAAACAGAATATATATGTGTGTGTGTGTGTGTCAACTTGGAAGTCATATATATATACATATATATGTTTTATATATATATGAAAGCCTCATATATATATATATGTGACTTTCAAGTTGACTTGGAAGCCACATATAATGACTTCCAAGTTGATTTAGGAGGCTTGAGAGTCAGAGAGACCTGGATTTGAACTCCATTCTTCCACTTACTTTCCTGGTGGCTCAGACGGTAAAGACTCTGCCTGCCACTCCAGTGTTCTTGCCTGGAGAATCCCAGGGATGGGAGAGCCTGGTGGGCTGCTATCTATGGGGTCGCACAGAGTCGGACACGACTGAAGTGACTTAGCAGCAGCAGCAATGCAGGAGACCCAGGCTGAATGCCTGGGTCAGGAAGATCCCCTGGAGAAGAAATGGCAACCCACTCTAGTATGCGTGCCTGGAGAATTTCATGGACAGAGGAGCCTGGTGGGCTATAGTCCAGGGAGTCGAAAAGAGTAGGACATGACTGAGGGGCTAACGCTTTCACTTTCACTGCCATTTACTAGGTGGATCATAAACTAACTCTTCTACATCTCTGTCCCCTTACCTGTAAAAGAGGATATAATGTCTTTCAACATTGCTGTTAGCACGATACTGAAACTATGTTAGGAAAAAGGATGGAGACTGAGAATCACACTAAAACCTCCCTAATTCTCAACTTCTATTCATCCTTTGAGTATACAGGGATGCACTTTTTGGTAAAAACTTGTATCCTGATAGACCATGGCATGTGGTAATTCAAAAATAAAAGTTACACTAAAAATACTTTTTTAAAGGTTTGAGAAATTCCATTAAAAGGACCTAAGAATATGTAAAGTGCCTAGCACAGAGAAGGCACAATTCATATGCCCACCAAAACAAATGTTTCTAACATTACTCTGGCCTTGAAGCAAGTGACTGGGAGTGAGTTTATGAAGGACATAAATTAAGCAGGGGCGGAAGAAAATGATAGTTTGCTACACACAGTGTGATTATTGTATAGTTTCCTATAGTGCTCAGATATTGAGCTAAAAGATTTTCCTATCCACTGATACTTATACCTCTGCCCAGGAGACATGCAGTTGCCACAGCTCTCGATCACCATAGCTGCATTATTTCTTCTTTGACAATTCTAACAGTTCAGAACCTCTGGTAAAGTGGAAAAAATCTGGTTCATCCAAATTTCACCTTGTAAGTTGTTTTGCAAAACTAAAAGAGTGCACAGCTCTTGTGTTTGCTCTTACAATTCAGCTCTTCTGTGTTCATTTCTAACTCTGTGCCAGCAAGGCCATAAATGGAGACCAGGAGAAAAGAAGGCAGAAGGTAAGGACAGTTATTGGCCAATTTGTTTTCATCAATTTCTTTCAAGTTTTCAAACAGCTTTCCCAAGGCCCTACTTTTTGAAAGTAGATATTTATTCTTTATGCAGACGGAAATGGAAATAAATGCATAAGTGAATGCATGCATGAATTAATGAATATACAAATAACTTGTCTGTCAGAAATTTTTCTTATCATAGCCTCTGTATTTTAGGCAATTCCAGTTTTGACACTAATGATTGCATTAAAAATAAACCTCCGTGCAGATTAATCCACAGATCGTCATAGATTATCTATGTTCACAGATAATACTAAGGCCTAGAACTCATACACAGTAGGCATTCAGCAAGTATTGATTGTTGAATAAATTGAGAGAGCAAGGCAGTGTGGCCACTGTCCTTTGTTAACAGAGACATATTAGCAAGTCCATCAGTTTCTCCGAGCCCCATTTTTTCTACTTGTAATAAGGTAACTGCATGGTGCTGCTCCCCTTCCCCTCCACAGTACCACTGAACCCAGATGCAGAGCCCCGGTAACTACCCCAGTACCCCCAGGCTGTCGCCAGATTAGATTTATTTGACATCCTGGGACTCAGGTTTCCTCAGGACCTAGGATGTTACGGGAATACAATAAACAGATCACCAGATGTTACAAAGGAAGAAATCACACCTCCTCTCTTGATAGAATGTATAATTCAGGGGTATGAAGTTCATGGCTGGTGGTGGTAGAGGGTGGGCAGGGGAGGGGAAAAACGCTATCAAGAAGTGTCTGAGAACTTGCATAGAGAAGAACTCAAAATATGCATGCTTTCAAAGCTTTTTCTTATGTTTTCTAGAAGAAGGACAGAATCAGTGTTGTATGGCTAAGGCTTGGCTATCCAGAAAGATTTATGGGCCATCTGCAGAGACACAAGAACATCTTGACTTACAAATGTAAACACCACCAGTTATTTATGGCAGTTCACAGTATCCCTGAATGCCACAAGGCATCTGCCTAGAAGCACAATATCGTTTGATCTTGACTGGCTTCCAAAATCAGGAAAGTATACGTCATCATCCTGGAGCTTCTGGTACCCTGCTTCCAGAAACATCTTCCCAATTATCCTTCCTCAGAAAAACAAGACTGAGTCGTTAGGAGATATTAGATTTTAAATAATAATAGTAATACTTTATGTCATAATTCACAAAGCACATGGAACATGTTAATTCATTTGTTCTTTAGACATTTCTATTTGTCAGATTAGTGTAAATAATATTTATATTTTATCTGTGAGGGAAGAAAATACTAATAATTGGAGAGGTAACATGGCAAGACCTAAATCTTAGTAGTGGCTAAGCTGGGACTTTTATCTTGGGCTTTGGTGCTAAGGGCTTCCCTGGTGGCTCAGTGGTAAAGAATCTGCCTGCCAATGCAGGAGACACCAGTTTGATCCCTGAGTCAGAAAGACCCCCGGAAAAGGAAGTGACAACCCACTCCAGTCTTCTTGCCTGAGAAATCCCATGAATTACAGTGGGCTTGTGGGCTACAGTCCATGTGGTCACAAAATAGTTGGCTACAACTTAGCGACTAAACAACAAACACCGGGGTTCTAAGGGCAGTGCTCTCTTCTGGGTGGCCTCCAGCACTAGCAGAGCTGGGATAGCCTCTGTGGTTTAAGGAGAATGGCCCGAGAGCAGACAGCAAGCGCCCTGGTTGTCCAAGTAGAGAATCTTCCATAGCCAAAGAGTTCTGAGCTAGACATTCTATGAGACATGAAAAATACACGGCTTCTACCCAAGGAGTATACTCATACTGTTTTCTCCTTACGTAGTGTGTTACAGCATACTAACCACTCACACAGACGTCACTCTAATTTTCACTCAATAGCCCTGTGAGTTATGCATCTTTACTCCTGTTTTAACAAGATAAGGAAAACTCGGACTCATAAAGGTTAAATAATCATCTACACAGTGCTTGGAAAACTCAGAATGGACAGGGATGGTCTATAAGGTGGTCTTTGCAAAGTTTGTTGGGTCTAATTTGCTAAGGCATTTGAGCCTGGATCATGGAGTCAATGAGGGTTTTGCCCCTCAAATCCTACCACTCTCTATAGCTGGAGGGGTATGGCCCTACTCCCATTCTTTGGGGTACTAGAAAGAGTACCAATGGACAGTACCAGCATAATACCCCCCAAACCCGAGTCTCAAATTAAAGCCTTAATGTTGAGGAGTCTAGGGGGAGTACCAGTGTCAGTGACTTTCAGATGCTTCCTGCTTTGAAATCACTCTTTGTAAATGATAAAGCTTCTGAAATGCAGATTTCACTTTACTGGCCCATTAGACAGGAGCAGGCTCTGCATCACCTGCTGGGACCTCTGGACTGGGCTGGCTCTAGATAGAAATGATTTGTCCCAAGAGGCTCTGACTGAATGAAAGCCAATAGCTGATGGGTGCTTCATTCCAATCAGGCAATTGGATGTTAGAACTGCCCCAGATGCTATCTCAAATGTTCAGCTAGAAGAATTCCAACCAAGTCAGAATGAAATTTTATTTCATTATGCTTCCAGGTCTGGGAATGATGCCAGTGAATTGCTCTCCTTGACAGGTCCCTCATCACTTAGAGCTCAAAGGAAGAGAGAAGTGAGCTCCCAGAGTGCCAGGCTGCAGCCCTCGCTGTCAGATGGCAACACCTCCATGGAACAGCTGAGCAAGGGGCTGAGGCAAGAACTGTCATCCCCTTATTGCTGAAACTCTGCATACTGATGATAGTTCCCTGCATGTTCCTTTCCAAAGTCTTACACAAGGCACTGAGCTGATGAAGCGGCCTAGGAGAGGATGGAAAATCCGTTTCAGCTTTAAGCCAATTCTGATCCTTTGGCAGTGGCTGACTTAGCGCTGTGTTAAGAAGGATTCTGAAGCTCTATCTGGGTACAATGAGAAAGACTACTATAATCAATGGAGCATGGGCCCTCGAGGACTGAATGTTTCCAACTTGATACATACATGACCTGAGAAGTCACCAAGTCTAAACTCCTCCTTACCCATGTGAAGATGCTGAGGGGCATAAGGGTTAAGTGACTTGTAAAATTTAATTCTTAAAGTAGAGATGACAATACGAGACTATTGCTCTGTCCTCTACATGACACTTTTCTAGTCCTGACTTTCTAGGCGAAATAAGCTAGTGAACTTCTAAATCCTGTGGTAATGCAAAAGCAATTACGGTAATGATAATTTTACTTATGTAACATACAGCTAGTTCCCGGTGTCTCTGTAATTACTGAAATCCCACAGCACTTCTTTTCATTCATGATTGAGTGGATTAGCTCTTGGCTTGGCCAAATATCAGCAGATTCACATACGAAGTCATCTTGCTCTCAAGAATCAACACTGCCAATGGTTTAATCTACTTGGTTTGCCACTGTTGTCTCAGAACAAAAATTAAGTCATGTCATAGAAAGAAAGAAGTTGCAAAGGACCCACACAATTTCACCCAACCAACACTTGTTGAGTGCTTAACTGCACAAGGCATTCTCCTTGACAGTTCTGTCCAACATGCTAGAAATGGGTCGAGTTGAACCAGAAGGCATCCCCATTTCTAGGGATGGTATTTAACTGTATGGAATTTTTTTTCCTTTCTCAATTTTTTCTATTATTTCTAAAAGAGCTCTTTATTAATGGAAGGCCTAAAAGCACCCAGCTTGGAGTGAGCTTTATCCTTCCACTGGCAGACTGGGCTGAAATTGTCAATGTCAGGATATCTTTAGAAGGCTGGAACTGGATACTTCTATGAAGACTTTGTAGCATCATTTTGATCTAGTTATTGAAGAGGTTGATTCTGTTTTCATGATTGCTTTTATATTTATACAAAGAAAACTTTAGATAAGGATGCCATCTGATGTTGAAGGTAAAGATCTTAAGACCAAATTAACTGCAGGAACTATTCAGTCATTAATTTATGTGTTGTTGTTGCTCAGTTGCTAAGTTGTGTCTGACTCTTTTGTAACCGCATGGACTGTAGCCCACCAGGCTCCTCTGTCCATGGGATTCTCCAGGCAAGAATACTGGAGTGGGTTGCTATTTCCTTCTCCAGGGGATCTTCCTGACCCAGGGATCAAACCCGTGTCTCCTGCATTGGCAGGCAGGTTCTTTACCACTGAGCCACCAGGGAAGCCCTCAATAACTTTTATAGGTAAATAAAATTTGCAGAATTGAATAAGATGACATCAGTTAAATCATCCCTTAGCCTCAATTATGCAAACAGATAAAAGTTACCTTCTTATTCTGGTTTGCTTAGCTTATTATTAAAATAAAACTCATGTTCCCTGAGCATATTAAGTTGAAGGAAGTAGTGCCAAAGTGCAGCAAGTGGCAAGGCCAAGATATCTGAGGATTGAAAAATGCCACGGATGGTGTGTTGACTTTCTGCAATGCGGAATGGCACACCTTTTAATTCCCCCATGCCAAACAGTGCAATGGAGCAACCAAGATTTAGCTATATGCTGGATGTGGCACAATGGTTAAGGGCAAAAGTAAACACATCTGTGAATACTAATGTGTGGCTTTTCTCTTTGTTAGCAAGGCAAGCCTGCTTGGTACCTAATGGAGGTAAAAGAGATCAAGGTGCCACAGCCTGATGAGTAAGCGAGAAATCTAACTGACCTAGTTTATAAGGAGAATTCTCCAAGGGTTCAACACTACACCGTCCAGGAGAGTAGCCACGAACCACACATGGTCGTGGGAACCTTGAAACATGTGGTTCGTGAGACTATGCAGTTGAGGTGTTTTGTTGTTTGATTCGCCTTTTTTTTTTGAAATTTGCAATTTTATTTAATGTTAGCTAATTGAAATTTTAAAATTGATACTTCAGTTATTGGAAAACTTCTAAGTATGTTTAGAACAACTTCTGTTCCTGAATCTACTTTTGTAACTGTAAATTTTGTGAAATCTAAATACAGATTTCCCATGAAAATTCAGTCTCCAAATTGTGTTGTGCTCTAAGTGTAAAATATATGTCAGACTTCAAAGGCTGAGCATGACAAACTTGAATATAAATATTTTGTTAATAATTTTGTAGTTTCATATAGAAAGTATAATATTTTGGACATACTGGGTTAAATAATATAATTTATTAAAATGAACAGATTTGGAGTTTGGGTTTTTTTTTTCTTTTTACTTTTTTAATGCGACTACTAAAAAATTAAAATGATATAAATTGCATTGTATTCCCACTAGACAGTGCTGCTCTAGAAAGAGATCTGGCATATTGTCTCTGGAGGACATTGTTTATTGAATGGCTGTTGAATGTGTCTTCTACACATATGAATTTTTGCTGTTGCTGTCGTGTCCAACTCTTCTGTGACCCCATGGACTGTAGCCCACCAGGCTCCTATGTCCATGCAGTTCTCCAGGCAAGAATACTGGAGAGGGTTGCCATTTCCTTCTCCACGAGATCTTCTCGACCTAGGGATCGAACCTGCATTTCCTGCATTGCAGGCAGATTCTTTACTGTCTGAGCCACCAGAGAAGCCACACATATTAATACCTGGTGTAATACTAGAAACTGCATAATATTAGACACGAATAACAAATAACCCATGTTTTAAAAGCTGCTATTAAGACCCCTCCAGATTCCTTTTCCATATAGCAGTGTAAGCTCGCTTTTATGCTGCAGTCTTTCATTTCTTTATCTGCCAAACTGAAAATTTTGAGGTCAATACTTTTTCTTTTTCCTTCTAGGAACCCAGCCTTTCAGGAACCCAACCTTTCCTTTCATTTTTCATTAGTAAGGCTTCAGTGAAGATTGCCAATTTGCAAAACAGATAGAATGTAGATGCTGTGGTTAAAGTGGGAACTGAAGACTCACCCCTCTCCCACGTTACCCCAGTTCTCTCAGTGATGGCAACTCTGAGGTACATAGTTTGAAATCTATGTCACTTGATGATTTCCAGGCCTAATCTTGACCTTTCAGTTGCTTCGTCTTTGTTTGTCCTCTATCACTACCTGGAATCTTTCTGAGCTGGGGCCATCACTCCTGTTTGCCAAGTCTTCAGAAAGCATGGTAGCCCTGGTGATTCCCATAGCCATTGTGGGTCATGCACACCCTGGCTGCTCTATTGTTCCTGGCCCTTAACAACCCTCACCATTGCTATGGCAACTGCAAACCATTCCTGGCAAATGCAAGCAAAGGGCAACCATGGAAAGGGTGAACTCCCGCCTCTCACATATGGCCGAGGAGGAGCTGGTCTCATATAGAAATTGACCCGGTTAATACCAGTCAAATAAATACTCTGCAGAATTAGGTGGCGCATCATACAGGAGCATGGTGTGGTGGTGGGGTTGAACAAATGCAGCATTTTGGTGACAGGCTTTTACTTAGTTCAAATTTTTTTTCTTAAATGGTATTATTAAAAATTGACCCAACTATCCCACTGTGCCTTTCTAATTTGACTTTAATTATTGCAATGACTCTTTAATTCAACTCCCTGGGGTCTGACTCCACTAGTCAGACTCGATGACCTAGAAGACCGCCTTCCTCTACCCACTTGGGCTCCGTCCACCCATAAATTCAGCAATGTGGTAAATCAATGTGTGTGAAAACACCAAGCACTTGCCAGTTTCTAGCTGGATAAACGGAAACAAGTTCTTTACATTTTTGGTGACTCCATCTCCTCACTTAGGAAGTAAGGAATGCAAGTAGTCCTGTTGGGCTGCTATAAAGACTCGATGAGCTATTACATCTACATAAAATATATTGAACAGTGCCTGGCACAAGGCAGGTTAACTACCCCTGTTGTAATTGATTTTATTCCGACTGCTGGGAGAACTGAGGAATCTTATCATCCCAACTCAATGCTAAATTTCAGGCATTAGATTCAATGTATTTATATTCACTCTGACTTATATTGGGAAACTCTGACAGTCACTTAAAAATCTAAGGGAATTCACTTTTTGGTCTTTATATTTATCTTTCTTTTTAAAAAATATTTATTTATGTATTTGGCTATCCTGGGTCTTAGTTGCAGCATGCAAACTCTTATTTGCAACATGTGGGATCTAGTTCCCTGATCAGGGATTGAACCCAGGTCCCCTGCATAGGGAATGTGGAGTCTCAGCCATTGCACCATCAAGGAAGTCTCTACATTTAACCTTGTAATATGTCCCACATCCTACAAATTTCAAGAAGAGGTAGTGGGAAGAAATCTTCTCTTCCAGGAGCAAACTTAACAGTTACAAACATGCAACTAATTCTGGTCCTTGAAAGAACATTTTCATTTCAAGTCCTATAATTCTAGCTTCACCAACCCTCTAAGCTCAGGAGTGAGAAAACCACCATGATCTATAATGATTTCCAAAATTTTTTAATTCAGATCTTAGGTGAGAACATCCAGGGCCTCATTCAGATACCGAAATCATTGCTTAAGCCAGCAGTTGAGTGAGACATGGCTGTAGCAGTACATAGTTGGACCCATTTGCAAAAAGGAGACAATGAACTTGAGCACATAATAAATTCTTGGCTAGTCACACAGGGCAGAGATCTTACTTGACCCTGAAATGGGCTGTCCCCAAAATGTTATGTGATTCGGCATAAAGGTATTTTCTTAAGCCAGGGGAGAGTTTCATAGCTTTCAAATTCTTAGACTTTCATGACAAAAAATAGGCTAATAACTACTCTTATTCTTTTTTTTTTTTCTTTACATTTTGACTGCTTCCATAAAAGGCTTTTTTTCTCATTCGTGCCAACAGGTGCCAGTACTTCACTCATGTCAAATGACACCAGAGGGGGAGAGAAGAGATCAAAAGAAGATGGAGGGTCATTCTAATGAGGTGACGGTCACTTAATGCAGAGCCACTAGAAACCAGACTTTGTCCAAATTGTGCCTATACTGAGGTGTACAGCAGGTGGGGGGGGTGGTGAGATGCAGCAGAGAGACGCTCACACTCGCCTCCAATCAGGTGGAATTCTCAATCAGCACACCATCCTGAGCAACTTGGGCTCACAGGACAGCCTACATTTCTAGAGAGCTTCAGTTAATAGATAAGACACTGACCTGGTGCGGCCAGCTTTCCCCTGTGTTGGATGCAGTCACGCGGAGTTGGGCAACTCTCCATGTTCTCCAGAGAGTCAACCCTATCTCTTTACTGGTCACAAAAGCCGAAGATCTTTCCTAAATACCCAATCACCCTCTCTCTGGTTTCAAGTTTTCTACAGGCAAAACCTTCCTACTCTTTTGTTTCTTTACCCGTTCATCACTGAATCCATTTAGGGCACAGCAAATTCCATGCTAGAGCCATGTGAAGATCTACAACACTCTTCTGTCAATAGGACCTTGTTTTAAAGGACAAGCCAATGAGACTTCCCATATATGACTACTTTACATGCATCTATTTATGAACCAGGTGATAACGCCTTTTTCTCTTTTTTTCTCTGTTATTTGAACCCAAGTGGACTGTAAATAGAAGACATCAGTGCTGTCAGTCTCCCTGGCACATAACGCGGGAAATCGCGTTTAAAAAAAGTCACAGTAATGAAGCTTCAATATCAACAGAGATGCTGGGGAGAGGCTTTTAGGTA
The DNA here is from genome assembly GCF_001704415.2 of Capra hircus. Classification (NCBI taxonomy): domain Eukaryota; kingdom Metazoa; phylum Chordata; class Mammalia; order Artiodactyla; family Bovidae; genus Capra; species Capra hircus. Next base: position 59,888,436 of record NC_030811.1, read on the forward strand.
GAGCTGGAAGCTCCAAGTTCAGCCCCCACTCTCTGCACCCAAACCAAAGGCAATGCCTCTTCTCTCCACATTCGGAAGGACTGTAGTACCCCTGGAATCCTACATCCTGCATCTGAGGATACTGCTTGAGTTCCATTTCATCACATATATATTTAAGTTTGCAGCTAGAAGGGTCCCTAAAGGCAAAGAGTTTCTCCTTTCACACGCCGCCCCTCCATTGCCTGTTTACAGCATTGCTTTCTTATTCCTCCTTTTTCTACTCAACAAAATTGAAAATTTCATCACCAGTGTCAGAAAATTAAACCCCAGGGAGCAGAGCACTAGCTCAGAGCATCGGTTCCCTGGCAAAGAGCCAATGCTTGAATTCAACTTTGCAAACCTTCTCTGGCTTCAAAGAATGCAAAACAGAGTCATTTAGAAGCATGCTTCTTGACAGCCAGAATCTCTCTGACTTTTAACTCTTTCTGCAATTAATTTTTTAAAAAGAGGAGAACATATTTCAATTTGGAGACAGATTTCATGAAAGAAGAAAGGGACCCGACCTAGCTCAGCTGCATACTTCCCGAGCAGGAAGGGCAGTGCACCCAGCAGAGATGCTCCTTTCTTTGGCTGAGGGTCTGAAGAAGTGTTTGACAGACCATTGTAATAGCATCTCTCTTCACAATGCAAACACCGGCAACACGGTCAAGCAGCTCGCAGCTCAGCTCCGAGCCTGCACCCTTCTCTCTCCTCCCAGCCATGCACAGGATTGACTCTCATAAATTTAGTTTTAAAAGCTTCCTCTTTTGAAATGGATCCGTGCCCAGGAAGATAAAGCAAAACTCCACTCCTTACACTGATCCTAGCAAGACAAACCAACATCCCAGTAAAACACACAGTCAACTACAAACCCGATCATACCCGAGCGATGCATGCAGTCTTTGGAATACAGAGGCTCACACATCACGGGAACCCCAGCCTAGAGTGCTTATTCTTATGTGTGCTTGTTCCAATTCACCGTTTTCTTGGCAGACAATAAGACAAAGCTACATTTTAGCTCAGGCTGCTAATACCAGCGGACAGATGTGTAAGACTGAGATTTACTCACCAAGCCCCCGTAAGTCCATCTTTCCCCAACTACAGATACTGCTTCTAAGCTGCAGTTGCCACCAGATGACTTAAAGTTGACCTCCAGAAGAACAACGTGCTGGAATACTGGATGGTTCCTGAGTGAGCTTGTTCACAAAATAGATTTCCAGTTGAGCCATGTGAATGGAGACCCGCCGCACACCTTTGAATGGTATACACTTCAAGTCCGGGAAAATAAGCATGTAGCTTTGCTTATGTTTATGGAGCTGGAACCCAGGGGTGCTCTGATTGGCAGAAGTCGCAGAAAGATCAGCCAATCAAAGGGAGCCTCCATTTCAGGGAAACTCCTGCTCATTTATTTAGCATCTTCAGAGATCATCGGCTTTTCGAGGAAGAGCTTTTCTCTTATAGCACCACAAGAGAAAACAATAACTTCATTTAATTTTAGTGCCCTATGCTCTTCTATCAATAAAGAGATAGCTCCTCTTCTTGGTACTCCTCAGCACTCCCCTTCTTGTAAAGAACTAAAAACAAAAGAAAAAGAGGAAGAAGAAAGAGCTAGTGGTGGGCTGGAGATAGTTCATATTCATCAGCCTCCACCTTGTTGGGAGAAAGGAGGGGGGAGCTCCCAGGCTCAATAATTACTGATTCTGTTGCCATGGAAACAGACTGGCTGCAGCAAGTTGGATTCGTGTAGAACATCTGCTGCCAGACCCACAATCTAACTGCAATCTCATCTCTCCCCGCTCCCTACTTTTATTTGATTGTGAGTTTGCTTTCTCCCTCCTTTTCTTCACATACAGTTTTTGTCCAGAAATGTCATGTAACAGCCTCACTCTGTACACACAGTACCAGCACGCCAGGGGTGCTCACATACCCAGAAATGCGTTCATGCAACAGTGCATCCCAGCAGGGCTCCCCAGGGAGGATTCATCCTCTGATTCATACTCAGGATGTAAACAAACACGCACAGCCATCTCATTAAAATTTACTGTAAGTCACCTATAGAATGAGTGGAGTATCTTTTAAAATATTTGTCATCTAACAGCGCTAAAAGCCCTCAAATAAAAGTTTTCGGTGGCATTTCTTGAGGGCACTGTGGTGGTTCCTAGCAAACCTTTGGAATGAAGTGACTAAACCAGGTGCTTGTGAAAGAAAGCTTGCACAAACCCTTAAGCTCAACTTCTTCTTTGCATTAGCACCTCACCAAGGTACCCTCAACGCTGGATCTCCTCCTGGGGATTTCCTCAGCCCCTTAACAACCCCTCTGACTCCTCCCTTTGCAGGCTCCAAATTCTGGTTGCACGACCAGTTAGTCACTTTAGATATGCTGTTATATTTCTCTATAACAGCAGGGGCCGCCACTGAGCAATGAATGGCTGCTTGGTCTGGTCAAACCCAGGGGATCTCACACCTGGGTCTGCAGGAAGCCCTTGACATGATGGAATTCTACAGAAACTGATGGAAAATGGCAAGTGGCAAAGGAGGTTATAATTCTGGCTTAAGTTAGAGAGAAAGAAATTATTTTCTGTCCCATCATCATGAATCTTAAGAATAATCTTTTCTTTCTTAACCATCTCTACAAGCCTGGTGACCTCAAACCATCAATGACACTGGCCAGGCTTCCTAGAGGGCTACAGTCCCTTGCTCTTGGAGCCAAGGTGAATTATTCACTATCACACAGACAGTGTCTAACAAGCAACACCTGCACCTCCTTTATTCCTTAAAGACTCTTGGTCCAAGCCATCTGTCTCCAAGTGCTCAGCTCTGGCCCAGTGGTCTTGATATTATATTTGCTCTTTCAAGAATCTGAGTCCTGGCTTTCCATTTTGTTTCTTTGTGCCACTGTGAGCTTGGGAAGGAATTCTCACCTGGGTTCTGCCTCTCAGGCACCCAGCAGTCTTTCTCAGCTCTGTCCAGACCACCTCAACACTCCAGGGTCATGCATATCTCAGATTTCCTCTACCACCTTTCTGGAACCTTTCTAAGCTCCCCTGTCCACCTTCCTCTGCCATGGGGACATCTGCGCATTGCCCTCTCACCCTCCTGAGATTATCCAAATTGCTATTCTTTTTATGCAGAAACGTCATTCCAACCAGGTCTTCTTCCCTGGTTGGAAATTTAATCAAAATTGAATCATTTGTTTAACAAATATTTAGTGAGTGTTTATGTGCCAAAAGTAACTGTGCTCATGACAAAACAAACTAGCCCGTGTTGTGCCTTACAGCACAATGACCCTAGCAGAGAACACAAAAAATATTAGAATGTAACTTTCATATGGAGAATGAAGGAGAGCTGTGTGCTAGGAGCACAAATACTAAAAGGCTGAACGCAGTGAGGTAAGGCAGAATACTTCGGAGGAAGAGGTATCTGAGCTAAGATCTAAAGGAAGAGCAGAAGGTAATGAGTTGAAAGCAAGGGGAACAGTGTCTCAGACATAAGGAATAATACACGCAAAGGGCCCTCCTAGACACACACTGCCTACAAGGGAGGGTGACAGCTCTGAAAACCTGAAACAAGCCAAATGTGACTGATCAGAGTGAAAATGATTAAAAGGTTGGTGTGAAATGAACCCAGACAAGAAAGCAGAGGCCAGATCTGCAGGGTCTCAGAGATCATGTCTCGGAGTTGGTTTTTATCCCATCACAATGAAAAGCCACTGAAATACTTCACTCAATGACTCCCTGACTTCATCCCTCAACACACCTACGTAACTCAATATATTCCCCAGTTAATCTCAACAAGTTAACAATCTAAGTGAAATAGCTGATTTCAAGGCATGCATAACATGTTGAACTGACCTAGCTAACATTTACAAGTTAATAGCCTGGGTAGCACTCCATCTGGATTAACCAATTTAAATCTTACAACAACCCAGTGAAGTATTATTATGGTCCCTATTATAACAGTGTGAGGAAATTAAGGAAGTTAAGTAAGGTTACCAAGATAAAAAACAGCAGAGCTGGGATGTGAATCCAAAGATTCCAGCTCCAGTTTCTTTAAAAGAGATCTACACGGACCACCTGGATCAGAATTACCTGGAGCTCGTGGCCAAATGTGGATTCCTAGGATCCCACTGTATCCCTCCTTACCTACAGTCTTAGGAGTGGAATCTAAGAATGTTTTCCCGAGCTCTCCAGGGGATTCTTGTATACACCACAGCTTGACAATCACTGCAAGAGGGGTTAAAATAAGGGAAAAAAAAGACTAATCCTAAATTAATCTTTAATGCATAAAATGGAGAATGGCATGTATATGTGTGTGTGTTTTTGAGAATGGGGGTGGGTCTCACTACTCCAAGCCAACCCAAAGAACCCCTTTACATCAGAACAAAATCACATTCCTTTGACTATCAATTTTTGAGTTGAGAGTAGGTACCATACATAGCACAGTTTGGGGCTCAGTAGCTCTGCTGGTGTTGAAGGGCTTCATCTTTCTGTGTCATATCTTTTTGCCTTTTCATACTGTTCATGGGGTTCTCAAGGCAAGAATGCTGAAGTGGTTTGCCATTCTCTTTGAGTCTCTTGGACAGTGGAGAGTTCAAACCAGTTAACCCTAAAGGAATCAGTCCTGAATATTCATTGGAAAGACTGATGCTGAAGCTGAAGCTCCAATACTTTGGCCACCTGATGTGAAAAGCTGACTCATCGGAAAAGACTCTGATGCTGGGATAGATTGAGGGCAGGAGGAGAAGGGGGTAACAGAGAATGAGATGGTTGGATGGCATCATCGACTCAATGGACATGAGTTTGAGCAAACTCTGGGAGATAGTGAAGGACAGGGGAGCCTGTTATGCTGCAGTCCATGGGGTCGCAAAGACTCAAACACGACTGAGTGACGGAACAACAACAACAATACCTGCTGGTGAGCAGGCATCTGAAGAAAGAGCATGTAAGCTCCTGAAGACCAGATCCACCAGGTAGTTAGAGATGCTATCAGACCTGCCGGCAAGAAGACAGGTAGAGCTCTTATTACCTGAATGCTATGAAAGTGTTTTAGTTGCTCAGTCATGTCTGACTCTTTGTGACCCCGTGGACTTGTAGCCTTCCAGGCTCCTCTGTCCATGGGATTCTCCAGGCAAGAGTTCTGGAGTGGGTTGTCATTTCCTTCTCCAGGGGATCTTCCTGACCCAGGGATCAAACCCATGTCTCCCGCATTCCAGGCAGATTCTTTTACCACCTGAGCCACCTGGTGGCTCAGATGGTAAAATGCTAAGAACTGTCATAAATTTTCTTTGGGTAATTTTTTTCTAGAAAATTCATTTTTAAGACAAAATTTGCAAAGACAACAGAGAACACTTTTTGGCCTTCAGTCTGATCTACCCCCTCCTCTGTTTAAAAGTTAGCAAACAGGCACTTTGGTTCACCTAGCTACTTCTGAAAAATAAGCAGCTTTATCTACATTTCCAGAGGAGTCACTTTATACAGAGTAGCTACATAATCTTCAGAAAATCTTCCCGGGATTTTTCCCGTGGAATGTTGTCTAGTATTTTTGTTACTGAGATTCCGGACTGGGTTAATCAACTTGGCCATTATTGGGTATTCTTCCCTTTCTACGCTTTGTAATGAAAAGAGTATATACAAGCTTAAGGAGCTACTGATGGATATAAACTATTATACAGAGAATGGATAAACAACAAGGTCCTGTATAGGACAAGGAACTATTTTCAATTTCCTGTGGTAAACCATAATTGAAAAGAATATGAAAAAGAATATGTATAACTGAATCATTTTGCGGTACAACAGAAATTAACACAACATTGTAAATCAACTATATTGCAATTTAAAAAGAGACAGCTGCTAATGAACCTCAAAAAAAGGGAAACCTAGATTTTACTGCCTTGATATTTGAACTTCTGCTTGTCAAGTCCCCAAGAACTGGTACGGAGCATACATTTAATGGACTTGTACTCTAGAGGCTCAAAATGTATTACTGGTAGCATATCATCAGCTATGAACACGTTCATATTTATTATGTGCTGCCCACGGACAGAGGAAGGAAATCACAGCATCAAATATCTGGAAAATTCTGGGAGAAATAATGCCACCTGGGCATCTGAATAAAATCAGAGAAAAACATCTTTCCATTTTACCCCCACATTACAGCCTGTACTCTGTTTCATTCCAGGTAGGCACTGCTGGTGCCATTTATCCTGGGTTTTCTAGGGGAAGATTCAAGCTATTTAAATTCTATTCCTTTCCATAAACATGATTTATCAAATGTATTATTACCAGATTTGATGTAAGTCATATAACTTTGCAATACTTTAAAAATAGATACATAAATCAAAAAGGATTCTGTTAGGTGACAATATATTTTGGGATCATAAAATATAGAGATTATGGTGGAGTGATTTCTAAATTTGCAATCTACATTTTCCTCAGTCTACCTACAGGTTTTAGCTAAAATGAACACCGTTTATACTGGGCATTTAAAAGAGAGCTGAGGAAGATTCCATTTACTGAGTTATAAAGAAGTAGCACTAATAGCAAATCCTATTTGCCAACCCCTGGTCCTAAACAGGTCACTTCCACAAGCTGGACATCAGTTTTGTTAGGATGCATGTTTCATTGCTGGCAATGTACATGATGGTAATGACCACCTTAATTCATGATATGGTTACACTGAGATCAAGAAGATAGACTCCGATAAGCAAGGCGTCTAGAGCAGATTCAACCGCCCCACAAGCAACCTAAGACACCTAATTCACGTTATGAGGCATTAGTATGAAGTTTATGTCCCTGAACCTTGCTATTTTTGTGTTTCCCTTAGAAATGCTTAAAATATAAGCAAAATCTACAAGCACTTAAATAAAAGCAGACCCACAAAATGCAAACCCATCCATAAACAGGTCTCTAATCCATGCACTTCTTCCCTCTTTCAGAGCAACTGACCTCTGACAGGTTGTGGCCATGATTTGGATTCATAAGGTTGGAGAGTCAAGGTCTAGAAGTCCTTGGGTGTGAAGGACTTAACCAAATGAAATCATCTGACCTGAGAAGAACATGGGGAGCAGAAGGTTTTTTTTTTGAAAAGTTTGAAAGTGGAAGTTGCTCAGTTGTGTCCGACTCTTTGTGACCCCATGAACTATACAGTCCATGGAATTTGCCAGGCCAGAATACTGAAGTGGGTAGCCTTTCCCTTCTCCAGGGGATCTTCCCAAACCAGGGACCAAACCAAGCTCTCCCACAACAATGCAGGTGGATTCTTTACCAGCTGAGCCACCAGGGAAGCCCATGCATACTGGAGTAGGTAGCCTATCCTTTCTCCAGTGGATCTTCTTGACCCAGGAATTGAACTGGGGTCTCCTGCACTGCAGGCGGATTCGTTACCAGCTGAGCCTGTAAAGGGGCCAGAAGAGTAAGGCCTAACATCATGCAGCTCTTAAATTTTGTCTGTCTTTAAAGGAATAGTGGTGAATTCTGAAAGTGTATGGACTTGCCAGCTCAAATTTTTCAAATATACTATGAAAGTGCATTCCAGAATTGCAGGCTGATGAAAAATCATGCCAAAGGGAAAATGAAAATGCCAAAATTCTCAGCTCAGCCTTGCCAAGCATGTCCACTGCCAATATGGTGGCAGAGAGCTGCTGGGCAAATGGTAGGATATGCTCTAGATGATACAAAATGGGAAACAGCTTCTTCACCACTTGGAAAAGGGACGCTTCTGGGCTGTCATCACATTCTTCTTGATTTTTAGATCTAATGCATAAGCAAATCTCTCCCAATTCTGAGAAAACATAGAATTTCACAAGCAAATAATTCTATCTTTTGAGAATAAAATTAGCTTCTGATATTCAGTAAAAGGACCAATTTCATTTCAGTCAGCAGATATTATATCTATTGTTTTGTCAAATGGTTAACACTGGATGCCCTCATTCTCTCTGCTCTTTCTTCTCACAGATTCACAGATAAATTATGTGTCCTGGTCTCTAGTTATAACAGGCATTACACTGCAACATAACATGGTAAACCAGGGATGAAGTGGAAAGTAGGAGGGTTTGCTGAGCAAGAGGAAAACCAAGAAGATTAAGAAGATAAGTAGATGTGGTTTATTTAGGCAAGGAGGGAGGAAGAGGAAGGCGTACAGACATCAGTTTCTGGGACGTCAGGTTCTAAGATGTGGAAGGGGATGCTGCAAAGCAAAAGGAGTTTAAGGGATTGAATTAAGGTCCAAGAGGTCTTACAGAACCACATAAGAAACCACAAGGGGAGGACACCCACAGGACCAAAGGGATTCAACGTATGAAATTCTACTCTGAGCCCTATTTAAACTCAATTATTTTGCCTTTGTCCCTTAATAAAGACTGTGTTCAGAAGCCAGACACATTACAACCATGCAGCCACCATTTCAATACCAAAACAACCCAGCAACTCTCTAGGAAAACCAACTCTGAGTGTTGTGACCACTCATGGCAAACTGGCATCACCACTATAAGGACAGACTCGTTCTGAAATTATCAGCTTGTAAGAGCCAGATTACTTGCCAACTGTTCTCTATTCTACTTCCAATTAAAGAAAGCTATGAAATGTGAACCATGACCCCTAGGCAAATGATATTAACAGGTTATTCCCAACTCTCAGGAAGAATGAGCTTTGCAACCTAATTTGTGCAGCAATTAAATTCAGTCCAAAGTATAATTTTGTTTTATTGCTCAGTACTTGCCTTCATTTTTTAAGTCAGTAATTGCAGGAAGGAGTTAATTTGATAATATAAATAAAAATTGGCCCCAAAGGGCAATAACCCATCCATTTAGATGCAAAAATGCTCTCCCTCCAAGTCATTCCACAGCAAATATGAAACATGATTTCCAAAATGCATTGCCTGTAATACTCTTAATGCAGTGACAAGCAAAAGAATTGTGAAGCAGATATTTCAAACAATGACATATGTTCAACTATGAATAAGTGCTCTTGTTTATATTTTGGGGCAATCTATTGTGTGTCAGACATCTTAGTTTTTCTGTTCACACGCTGAAAAAATATCTTTCACCAAAGAACTCCAGTTTGTAATTAAGGAATCGGGCCTCCATTCATTCAACTAATATTTAGGAAGTACTTATAATGTGCTTTCACACGTTTCTTTAAGGTTGTTTTTTTCAAGTCTTGGATACTGAAGAATACAGCTTTAATATCTTAAAAACAACAGAGCTCTGTTCATTAAGTTTTCTCTTCATGTCTTCATTCTATTTCATTTCTTTTCCCCGCCAATTCTGTTCTGCTTACCTGGTGTCTAGTCATACTTTAAAACCCTCCCAATAGAGTGCCTCTCCCATATAATTCCTCCTTTGAATTATTTCCATACAATGTATACAGGTTTTTGCTGTTGCGTATGTCATGCTATTTTGTAATTATCTCTTTCCAGGGCTATGACCAATTCTGCGAACTCCTTAGAGTCTGATTTATTCACACAACACTAGGAACACCGTCTCTACATGTCTCTGATACCTTAGCCAAAAATATAAAATCTTTTTGCAAACCTTTACACTTAGGGAAGTGATAAAATCCTTCTGAGTCCTTCTCTGTTATTCTACCCAACCTCAAGGATAAAGTTATGAGATGAGGATGTCTTTGAAAACATCTCAGTGACTCATCTCATGTTTTCTCCCATTCCTTTCTCCTCCTACTTCTGCATCCCGAGGGGCCTCAGAGAGATAGAAAAGAAGTTAGATACCTCCCCTCCAGGAACCCATTTTACCAGCAGCCCAGGTGCTGGGACCCTCCCTCTGTGAACTCGCTCCCTTTCTCAAGGATGTCACCTTTGCTTAGAACTTTTTTGCAGTTAATGAGTCTTCCTCGAATGGAGCCTCAGAGGGTTTTGATCTTAGTACCAATCAACTTCAGGCTGAAGATGCCGGGCGCAGGCTCAGCTGGCACAGATGGCTCAAATACATGCTTTATTTTAAGGAAGAATAAACAAACTTAGCCTGAATTGATAATGTGGGCTGTTGTGGTCAGAGAATTCCCCCTAGACCAGCACCACTTAGCAGATCACAACTGGAGCTTGATGACAGTTCTGTATTCTCATACTTTAAAGTTGTTTATAATAATATGACTGTAAGAACATTCATGCTCAGTAGAGAACATGCTTAACATTCTAAACTTAGTAAAACAGAAAAAATTACTATTAATCACACCATGAAGAAGAAACCATTGTTAAAATCATTCAAATTTCATGTTGAAAACTTCTTAGTTTACATTTTTACTTGGTTAAGATATAGTGTTGCATCCTGCTCCCCCCACTACATTTAATGTAATATTTTAAAATGTTTTCACAAATATCATTTTTAAATGACTAAAAAAATTTGACACATAAATAAATGTGGCCATAAATTAATTTATCATGTTCTCATTGCTGAATTATTGAGTTAATTTCCATTTTCTTGCTGCTGTAAATAACAATGAAACGAGCATCTATATGTTTTCATTTTTTCCCTGGAATGTCCATGATTCTAAACACCTATATTGTAGTGCATGACTTTATAAATTAGTTTATCAATTACTGGTAGATTTCCCAATAGGAAATTTTTCCCAACTTGTTTCTTAAAATTCTGCTGAAACGTCAAGATTTATGCCAGCAAAATGGTAGCAAGCAGCCCTCTAATGTCATTGTGGATGCCAATTCCTTCTTTCCTTTTTGCAGAGGGAGCTCCAGGTTTTCCAACTGATATAAACAAGGGAGGAGAGGAAAGGAGGTAATCAGCCTCACAAACAACTGGGGACTAGGTCTCCCAGGCTCTGCTATGGCCTGTGTTTGTAACATCTCATGCCCTGATCTCTGAACAGGAGCACACACCAGCACAAAATAATCAACTGGTTTTGGTCAAGCACTAAACACCATCAAAACCAAATGCAAAGCTGTTTTTAAGGTGTACACACACACGTGCACATAATTTCTTTCCTTTCTCTCCTAGAAGTGCCTGAATTTTCTTCCTGGTCCAAAGAGAAATCATCACTCTGGAGTATCTTCCTTCTCCTGCTCATCTTAGCTACGCAGTAATACCCTTCACTTAAGATTGACTTTATTCCATAATTTGCCAGGTTTGTTCTAGGGTGAGCTTTCTAGCTTATTAAAAAACAGAAACATTATCAGTTTCTTTTTTCCCATTTGTGGCTGGATAAAAAATTCAATCCATTTAATTCCCTGGTGGCTCAGATGGTGAAGAATCTACCTGCAATGCAGGAGATGCAGGCTTGATCTCTGGGTCAGGAAGATCCCCTGGAGAAGGCATAGGCCACCCACTCCAGTACTCTTGCCTGGAGAATCCCATGGACAGAGGAGCCTAGTAGGTTACAGTCCACGGGGTTGCAAAGAGTCAGACATGACTGAGTGTCTAACAGTTTCAATTTCATTTCAATATTTGTTGAGTACCTGTATAATTTTTCGTAGGCACCTTGGGATAGAAAGGCAATACAGAATTTTTCCTTATTCTCTGGAGTAGAGTGAAGAAGGAGAAAGTACAGGTGACTAACTATAAACTAAGACCATGGTTTTCATGGGTCTTTTTAGGGTTCTTCTGTATTGCTGTAGGGAGGCATGAGGTTGGACAAAAAGTGGCTAGGGACCAGCTTGAAGCAAGATAATTGACTAAAAGAAGTTTTCAAACTCAATGTATGGCCAATGATGTGAAATGCTACAAGAAAAGGAAAAATAAAGTGCACCTAAAAGAAAAAAATTAATTCTACCTCCTTGGAAGGGCTCTGCAGAACTCATGGGCTGAGTTCTGAAGGATAGGCAGACTTTCAATAGAAAGAGTGATGGGTCTTCCTTGTTGAGGGAACATGGGTAGAGACCTGGACATTCCAGGCACATTGGAGGAGCCATCAATATGATGAATTACAGGTTTGTAGGGGGTGAGTTGCAGGGTGTAATAGACATTTCATTTGGAAAACTGACTTACAATAAAATATTTTGTCATCATGCTATAAGAAGAGGAAACCAAACGTTTCTGAGTGCAAATATGTTATTAGAAGAACTGTGTTCTAAAAAGGTGTTTCTGGCAGCTAGGGAAAGAGAAATTATAGGTGGGCCGAGTGCAGATTCAGGGAGAACATCAAAAGACAAACAGGCTCCACAAGAGATAATGGTGGCAGGAAGCAGGTTAAAAGTGGTAAAAGCCAGATGACCCTTACTCACACACTCCTGGACCCACAGGATCTGGGGACTGGGTAGGAGAAGAGGTGAAGAAAGCCAGGGACCACTGTAAGGTTCCAAGACTAAGAGACGAGGGGCCACTCCTAGAGTTGATGCATGATTGAAGATGAGAGGCTGTGGGACAAGAAAAAGGCATAGGGGAATGCCTAACCTTAAGAGTTGAGCAGCGGTTGCAGTGCTTTGCGAGTCAAGCAATGGAGATGATCCTAGGAGGCACAGGTGGGGACACAAGCCAAAGCTCTAGGGTTATGGAACAGGATGAACATATGGAACCAGGCTGTCAGACTTGACACTCAGGGGTGACTGCCGACCTAAATAAAGCAACTTCAGTAGGTGGACTTGGGTGAATGTCAAACCACAGCAAGTGGAGGAGGTGGGCAAGGAGGTGGTGATCTCTCCTGGGAAATTTGGCAGAGAGGGGACAAAAAAGCCTGTAAAGAACCTGAAAGAGGAATCTTGAAGGAAAGGAGAGATTTTTCGGTGAAGAGAAGGAACTGAAGAGGGAGGAGGAGAGAGAATGTCAATAAGTATAAAGGAGAAAGGGATAAAAGATTTATTTTTATACATTTTTTGATGTCTTTTTTCATCAGAGCAGAGATTCTTAACAATGTGACTTCTTTCCAGTCTTAAATTAGAACTCAACAATTCTTCTCAATCTCCACTTGCCTCTAAGAAATCCTGTCTTTTATGGCTAAAGAGGTTTTCAAGTATTCAAAATGTGTATTAGTGCATTTTAGAGAGTCATATTTCTCTTCTCAAGATGTTATATTTTTAGCTGCCTTTAATTTTTTTTGCCTAAAATATCACTTGTAACTGGAACAATGATAATTATTTTACTTCATTTAATATATACAGTGTATTGTGTATATACCTTGTGCATGTGTTCATATCCAAAGCCACAGTAAGATAGTTTTTAAGAAAAGAGCGACTAACAGGGTCATGTGCTTCAAAGAAGGCAAATACGAGAGAGGATTTTAAAATGTCCATCAGAGGTAATTCTTGACTTTGTTAAAACTGGAGGCTTTTGTGGCTAAAGAGGTTTCAAGTATTGACAATATAATTTGTGTATTTTAGAGTTCTACTTCTCTCCTTTTGCTGAATTATATTTTTAGTGAGGGCAGAAGACAAGTTGCAGTGGATTAATGAATTAATAGGAAGAAGAAAAAAGAAATGGTACATAGATGGAACTATATGAGGAAACCTGGCTTGAAGTGGATAGAGGATCAAGGAGTTACTTGTTTTTGTAAAATGCAAGAGATGTGAGTACCTTTTTATCATGGTGAGAAGACAGCATGCAAGAGGATGATACTGATGACGGGAAGATTAGAAGGGACATTGGTGCAGATGACAAGGGAGGGAATTCAAAGCCCAGAAGGAGGAAGCTGCCTCAGGGGCCACCTCTGTCTAGACAGGAGACGGGTGGTAAGTGCAGGTGTAGGAGAACCATCCAGGGTCAAGCACTAAATGCAGAACTGGACTAGAATCCACGCCGCCCACATCTCATCTGGGGCACCGTGTAATCCTTATGGAAATGGCCCCAGTGCTTTATAGATAGATTAGGATAAACCATAAAGAATGTTCAATTTTGCAATTCAGAAATGGTCAAATATCTGCCATTTCATATGATCAGGCTTATCTTGGCTCATTTAACTACATATTCAATATAATATAACTATATCAAGTTGTTATATTAAGTAAAATATCTATATTATTTCACAGATAAGAGATTGAGAAATGAGGCAAGGTAATTAATTGATCCACCCAAGATCACCCAGCAAGGAAATAATGGCGTTAGAGTTTGAATCCCACTCCTTAGGTTCTGGGTCAATGCTGCTCTTGACTTACTGAACTTACTGACTTCATTTCTTCTTTCTTTGTGAATTTCCAAACCCTCCTCTTGGTTCCTCAGCAGTGGGAGGGGGTTGGGAGTGGGGAGATGAGTGCAGTGAGGGGTAGGGGTGGGAAGTCAAGGTTGAGGCCGTATCTGCAGCAGCTTCTAGGGTCTTTTATCAGCCAAGTCTGTCTTGAAGTGTTCTATAACGTGACAGTTTAATGAATACAAAATTTTAGTGAACTGCGTCAAAAAACCATCAATATCTTTTATTCACAGTCTCATGTTTTCTGGTACATGCACGAGAGAATTTTATCTGTCTAAAACCATCTCTACATTTCTAACTGATATCTGCTTAGTAGAGGCTTGGAACAAACATCCAGAGTTGCTCAGTGCCCGATAAACAAGCCAGATATCTTTTTCTAACACATTTGAGGGCAACAGCATCTCCATTTTATATATATTTCTTATCGCAATAGACACATTTTAATAAGCAGAGCATCTCTGAGACATGGTTCTTATCCTTTTCTGCTTTTGCTTCAAGAACACACAGTGGCCTGGGAGCTTTCGGACGGAATCCCATGCTCTGTGATTCAAAAAATGGAAACCTGGCATTATATGCCAATGACATTTACTTCTGTGGCAGCTCAAGCGGCAAAAAGCCATATGCCATACACCTCGATTCCAGCCAAGCCACACAAACGGGTATGTGAAAGAGAAATAAGGAAATCAGGACCAGAAGAGTTCTAGGGACTTGACTGCACTTTAAACAAACAATAACTGTGGCAAGAATCAAATCTTCCTACTCTTATGAAGCTCTTAGGGAATGCAACTTTTTTCCTAATTTAAGAGAAATTAGGGAGGCAAAGGTAAAACACAAAAGATAATTTTTATAAACTGCATGATGTCCTCACATTTACTATCTGACATGCAAGACAGGTACAGGTTTCTTGGGAGTGCTTGGGTAGAGAGTAATCATCTAAGTGGGATGAACTGCTGAAAGGCAAGTCTGTCTCCCACACTGGAAAGTCTCTTGGTGGTCATCTTGTGAAAAGATAAATGCCATTATTGGTATTATTTTCCCCTGTGGCGTGGAGAAGAAACAAGACAAGGGGGAAACAGAATACTCCACAAATGGCCAGGGCATATGGGTTAAGCAAATCCAATAGTGGATATAAGAAATAAGGTGAGACAATTTTTTGTTTTGTTTTTGTTTTTGTTTTAAACCAGGGTGTGGGAGGGGGGTCCAACAACTCTCCTTGGAAAAAAGGAATTTAGCTTATTTTGCAACTCTTCAATATTTTTGAAGCTTTCTCTTTATCTTAAGTTACAGATTTGGAAAAATAATATTCATTTTTCTTAAAACATGAATGGCAAAATCAGTTGTAACTCCCTCAAAGTTCTGACATCTGAAGAGGAGATTCAGAAAGAAGGATCTAGAAGGGTTTTTCAAGATCTACTGGAATCCGGGACAAGAAAATTCCTTATTCTGTAGAACTGCAGAATTCTTAGTAACTGTCGTCTCTAGTAATTGAATAACAGTGACCATCCCACACAAATGATATAAATTAATTCAGTTTATTGGCTGGGTAGGCCATTATAAATAATGAGTAAATTAAACATTTCTGGCCATTTATTCATTCAGTCTTCAACCATGCAAAAAATGAGACGAGACTACTTTAAAAATAACAGGAAGATATTAAGATTTAAAACTATAGTTCTTGTTTCCAATGACAAATTTAACTTAGAAAGGCAGATTTGTAAATACACTACTACTCTTAGCTCAAAGATATTTTCCAAAAGAAATTTTGAATTCCATGTCATGGGGGCAGAGGGGGCAGAGGTGCAGGATTTCAATCTGAATGAAGAGGAGACAGTAACCATCTTCCTGAGGTGGCGCTTGTGCAAAATCCTGAAGTAGAATTTCAACAGGCAGATGGCGGAAGGTATTTCTGGCAGAGGGAAGGACGATGAGCAAACACCTCAGCTAGGAAAGTATGATGGCACGTGCAAGGAATGGTGGGCAGTCCAGAATATGCAGAGCTTCAGATAGGTACAGGTGAAGATACGGGGATGAAGCAGGGAAAGTATTTTAGGCTAATAAAAGAGAAATGTGAACATCTTGCTAAGGTTAGGAAACTATATAAGTCAGGCAATGGACAGCTATAGATGGATTAAAATCAAGAATGATACAGATCTATGTTGGAGGACATTTGGAAAGTGGGAAGATTTTAAAGCTAGGAGAAAAATTACTGAAATAGTTGGTTTCTTAGTCAGCTATTAAGAGTGCTGTGTAACAAATAATCCCAACAGCTAAGAAGTTCTTCTGTTCACAGGTCTATAGGTCAGCTGAGGTGACAGTGTTCAGCAAGCTGTAATTTCATGGATAGGTAAGGAAACTGCAGTCTAAATGCCTCATTTGGGAACTACAATGAAGGATTAGTGGCTGCCCAGGTTATAGACTTTATTTCACAATGAAGGTAGAGTGCAAGAGCCCAACCCAACCACAGAAGCCATAGTCAGGCCTTGGCTCACTTCCCATCCATGAACATCTCACTGTCCCAAGCAAATCACTTGTACCAGATTTGGAGAGAAGAAGAATATCAGAACCAAGGCAATGATGAGAAGGCAGAGGACCCAACAGTGGTTGTATTGACTCTGGTCACTGACTGGTGGTTTCAGAAAAAGGGACTAGTCTATAAACTTCCAAATAGAAACACATTAGACTGCCAGCTCCACGAGGGCAGGAACCATCAGTCTAGTCCTTCTCTGTATTCTTAGTGCCTGGGACAGTGCCCACTGTGTTGCCAACACACAATAATATTTGTTGAAAGGATGGGCAGCATTTATTTAAAGTGCAGTTTGGATATTAACACTAAAGAGATGGGAATACCAGACCACCTAACCTGCCTCTTGAGAAATCTGTATGCAGGTCAGGAAGTAACAGTTAGAACTGGACATGGAACAACAGACTGGTTCCAAATAGGAAAAGGAGTATGTCAAGGCTGTATATTGTCACCCTGCTTATTTAACTTCTATGCAGAGTGCATCATGAGAAACACTGGACTGGAAGAACACAAGCTGGATTCAAGATTGCCGGGAGAAATATCAATCACCTCAGATATGCAGATGACACCACCCTTATGGCAGAAAGCGAAGAGGAACTAAAAAGCCTCTTGATGAAAGTGAAAGAGGAGAGTGAAAAAGTTGGCTTAAAGCTCAACATTCAGAAAACGAAGATCACAGCATCCGGTCCCATTACTCCATGGGAAATAGATGGGGAAAGAGTGGAAACAGTGTCAGACTTTATTTTTGGGGGCTCCAAAATCACTGGAGATGGTGATTGCAGCCATGAAATTAAAAGACGCTTACTCCTTGGAAGGAAAGTTATGACCAACCTAGATAGCATATTCAAAAGCAGAGACATTACTTTGCAGACTAAGATCCATCTAGTTAAGGCTATGGTTTTTCCAGTAATCATGTATGGATGTGAGAGTTGGACTGTGAAGAAGGCTGAGCACCGAAGAATTGATGCTTTTGAATTGTGGTGTTGGAGAAGACTCTTGAGAGTCCCCTGGACTGCAAGGAGATCCAGCCAGTCCATTCTGAAGGAGATCAGCCCTGGGATTTCTTTGGAAGGAATGATGCTAAAGCTGAAACTCCAGTACTTTGGCCACCTCATGTGAAGAACTGACTCACTAGAGAAGACTTTGATGCTGGGAGAGATTGGGGGCAGGAGGAGAAGGGGATGACCGAGGATGAGATGGCTGGATGGCATCACTGACTCAATGGACGCGACTCTGAGTGAACTCCGGGAGTTGGTGATGGACAGGGAGGCCTGGCGAGCTGCGATTCATGGGGTCACAAAGAGTTGGACACGACTGAGCGACTGAACTGAACTGAACCAAAAGTGGACTACTGATGCGGCCATGCTGTGTATATGATGGTTGTGGGCGAGTAACATTGAATACCTTCTATATCCCAGATATTGAGTAGATACCAATAATACAGAAAAAGCAAGGCTCTACTCACTAGAAACCTCACAGTTAGACAACTGCAGTTCCTTGTGGTGAGTTTTAGATATGGGTATTCACAAAGACAGAGCAAGGGGAGCACTTGAAGAGGATCTGCATGAGTTGTTGCCAAAAGCCACAGTGGCTTGAGAACTTTCCTTAGGGAGAGCGTTGACTGGGTGTAGGAATGATACCCGAACTGACTACCCACCTAAACGACTTCCTCCCATGTACTTCACTAAGCACTCACTGTCATTTTTAATTTTACCAGAACTTCAAGGAAAATACATAGAAAAAGCAAAAGAAAGGGGAGAGGGAGGAGAGGAAAAGAAGAAACTAGCAGTTTGGAATTCTCATCTCTCATTCATTTCCACATTGATTTTTCTCTCTGTAACAAATAGCTACAGAGACTGTGATAAAATTGAGCCTCTCTTTTGCCTCTCAATCTTAGCTTCTGTTTTTGACCTGTTAGACCCAGTAGCTTATGTCTATGCTTGGAGATGGAGTGGGCAGGCCAACTCCGGGAGTTGGTGATGGACAGGGAGGCCTGGCATGCTGCGATTCATGGGGTCGCAAAGAGTCAGACACGACTGAGTGACTGAACTGACTGACTGACTGACTTTGCAAATACAAGATAAATATTTTCTTTTAAATCAAAAAGGACTTGGCATTTTTTGAGAGATTCCCATCAAATGGTATTCTTCATAGCTATCTGTCCCTGTTTCCTATCTGCCCTTTACTTTAGAATGCCTAAATCTCATTATGCCTAGCTTAAAATACAGGTAATTTCCTTTTAATTGGATGTATACTAATAAAATGGTTTCTGTGCCATTATCAAATCCCTCACATGATCCACCATGGAATATGGAATTCAGGTCATAGGAACCAGTTAGCAACTCATACAGTGCCCCAAAGTGTAGTTAATAAAAGGGAAAAGAAGCTTCCAAAGTCATTGAATAGAGTTATAGAGAACAGTTAACTTAAAGAGTTGTCATCATTTTCGTGTTCAGGAAAGGTCTGCAGTTGAACCAAGAGACATATACATGGCGGTATAATGTATCACATAGAGAATATAGTCAATAATATTGTTTTAATTCTGTATGGTGACATACGGTACTAGACTTGTTGTCATGGTCATTTCAGAACATATAGAAAATTTAATCACTATGTTGTATCCCTGAAACTAATGTGATATTGTATGCCAATTATAATTCAGTAAAAAATATATATATATACTTTTAAAGGAACTGATATGTCTCACCACTGTCCAGTAGAAGAACCTATCAATTCTTTGCTTTTCATAATTGGCAGATCTTAATTAAGCATACAATCCACCTGCCAGTGCAGGACACACAGGTTTGATCCTTGGGTCAGGAAGATCCCCTTGGGAAGGAAACAGCAACCCACTCCAATATTCTTGCCTGGGAAATCCCATGGTCAGAGGAGCCTGGTGGGCTACCGAACATGGGGTTGCAAAAGAGCTGGACATAACTTAGTGACTAATCAACAACAGCACATTCAGAGAAAGATGCACCGAGTCTATGAAGACTTTGGAAATGAGAAAAGCCTTGCGCACATAAAGGAAACTTCAAGATGTATATTTACTATTGTCAAGCTTTTCCCCAAATTATTCATGAGACTCAAACACAGCAAAGATTATTTTTTAAATGTTTCGGTTTTAGAAAATGTCAAGAGAGCAAAACATGTTAGCTGTGTTTCCAACCAACTAAGCCTATCAGACAGCTTTTAAACAAATTGTAAACAGTTTAACCATTTCTTGTGAAAATTACAAGGAAAGAGTCAACAAAATCGAATTCTTTCTGGATGATTCAGGATCCTTGTATACAACCCCTTCAAAAGGACATACACTCAGGCTGTTAGTGACACAACCTCAGGATGGTCCCTGCAAATGAACCACTTTACAGTCACCCCTGCTTTCTCATAAAAGTTGCACGGACCTTGTGCAGCTGGGACCACTAAGATGGACATTCTATTAAGCTAGTCACTTAAATCACAGGGAGAAGCCTGAAAGCATTTCGTCGTCAGCTTTGCCATGAGTTTTCGTTTTCTTTTTCAGAGGAATTTAGAATCCTGTGTCACCTGGTGCTTGCGCCAGGCCAGACTGAGCCAAGCAGTTTTGTGCCTGACAGGGCCCAGGGCTCAGAGCCCAGGTAGCTGTGGTACTGCTCCTGCTGTTCCCTCACAGATGAGGAATCTGAAGCTGACAGGGCTGAAGCCCTTGCACAAGGTTAGCCAGCTGACAGTAGGGGACCTGGGCTCTTGAAGGACCAGTGTGTCCATCTCTGAGATTCTGCTAAGCTCCTGCATCACCTGTGGTACATCTGTGGGCAGGCTGGGGAGAGCATCCCTCATAACCACAAACTGCACAAGAGGACTTCCTCCTCACTAAGAAATGTGCCCCACTGTGGTCAAAATCCCCCTTTGCGGCTAAACCAATGGAGGAGGAAACGGCAACCCACTCCAGCATTCTTGCCTGGGAAATCCCATGGACAGAGGAGACTGGTGGGCTACAGTCCACAGGGTTGCAAGAGTCAGACATGACTTAGTGACTAAACTACCACCACCACCCCCCTGGGAAATCAAAGCTGCCCAATCATACTGCACAATCCAAATGCAAATTACTGTTTGTCCCTTGAGATCAGCACCTCCCATATATATGGGGCAATTTACAAACCTCACCACTGAGGGTCTAATTCTGTGATTCAGGGAAATATCATTGTTATTATTATTATTACCGCTACTCAGCTTACAGATAAGAAGGGACTTGGCGGCTAAAGGACATGTTCAAGGTTACATTTCAGGTGAGAAGCCATGCTGGGACTGCCTGCAGGCTCTTCTGTTGCTCTCCCCCTGGGGAGGTGAAAATTAGTTCTTGGAGGAGCAAAAATTCTTAGTCTTTTAACATGGAAAGTACAGATATACATATCTAAACAAATAACAATATATCTGCATAACTGAAATTTCAGGAGGAGGGTGATTAGGTTTGAAAAATATGTCTGAAAGCTCCTTAATGGGGTTGTGATGCAAAATTGGAGAAATACTGCTTCACACTGCAGCAATCTTCCCATCTTAGTAAGGACAATGTTACCTATAATCAATACATTTCTGCTTAGAAAGTGTACACGCTGAGATCTATTTAAGAAGATACCTCTTGAAAACAATAAATTAGTACAGTTGATCTTTCTTGGTCTTTTCACTGTCTCTCAACAGCATAATTGATATTGATGAGGACATGCCATGATTACTGTCCAACAGAAAGTGGCAAATTACATGAAAAAGGGTAATACCACCTTAAGTGGATACCTTAAACACACTGAAACACAAACATACGCACACACACACACACACACAAACCATTTGCTACCTATGCAATGGGAAACATCAAAGGAAAAAATAAACCTGTTCATATAATACATTTGCTTCTGGAGATTTGATTTTCTTCCTGCCAAACCTAAAGACCTGTGTGAAACAGGAGAAGCCTTTTGAATAAATACTTGTAAATGGCCTAGACAGCTGAAAAATGGATAATCCCATAGGAAATGAGGGCCCTTTAAAAGACTTCTCCTCTACTTAAATATTCATGTTTCAATTAAAACATACACCTACTTTATTAACCACACCAGGCCTGGGTTCAGATCAATAACGGCAGCACTAGTTGGAATTCTAATGAAGATAAACAACGCTGAGTCCCCCCCAGCTTCCCCTGGGCACAGATGCACAAAGCCTCCTTTCACAACTTGCTCCAAGATATTTTACAGTCACCTGCCTCATGCAAATGAGGAGATTCATGTTTATTCATGGTGAGAGTTACAGACCACCTTTCATTCCCTAGGCCAGCTCAGCTAACCAACAGAGCGCTGTCTGCACCATGACGAAGTTGAGCTGGCCTAGGAAGGGGACTTCTGAATAGCTAATTGCCCCCTGAAAAGCATGCATAGAAAGTCAGTAAGCTGGAAGCGGTTTGGGGAGAAAACATATTCCCCTTTTTCATTTATGCGGTCACCGCCTTTGAGCTTTCAAACAATCCCTTTTCTATACCACATCATAACCCATCAGATGTGACTATGGCCCTAGATAGTGGTTATTTTCCATGGATAACCTTCCAAGGGACTTCTCAGGATGTGTCCGCTGTCTTGTGTCTTGTTCTCCAATCCTCCCCACTGCATTTTCACCCACTGACTTGGAAGAAGCTGGTAGCTGCGCCAGAGGCAGCTGCAGCTTTGTGTGATGGGCCTGGGTTCTCCCCGTGCACAGCCTCTCCTCTTGGAAGGGACGATTTCTCATCTGTGAGCCTGACAGCATACACTCTATCATGCGTGCTTTGCTTATTACGCTGTTGGGTAGCATTTTAAAACAGTGCTTTCACTCTAGAGTGACTGCATTTTTCAAATCATTAGTTTCTTCAGTTTTGGTAATTTGAAGGCATGGCAAAGTCATTTGATTTGGGTTTTTAATGCCCATTTTGACAGCATGTGAAGTAACACTAATGCTGTGAACAAATGTTTTGATGGTATCTAGTAGGCTCAGCCACCCTGGGGAGAAGTCTGGACAACAAGGTAATTGCTGGAGAGGCCTTAACTCTCACCAGACATTAAGTTCATGAAAACTGTACCCGTTGATTTTTAGGCTGCTACTCATGGCTTGTCATGGGGAAAACCAAGGTACCTAATAAAGACGTTTGGAGAAAAACACCGCCAAATTTTCAGCTTCAACCTTGTTTCCACCAAAGTTAGACGAGTTGTTTAATTCAGTTCAGAAGTTAACTGGGGCTACAGAGACAGCTTCACTTTGCTTTCTTCCCCCTCCCTCCTCTGTTTTTAAACATAATGGCTAAAAAAATGTCTTCTTGTGAAAAAGCAATTTACTTGTATTTCAGAGACAGTATTTATCTTATTACATACAAAAAGAACACTTTACAACTGCATATGATATTTTACTTCCTCAAAGTCTTTTGACATTTATGACTTCACCTTGAGATCACACTACTATAAGAGAAAGTGATGGAATTCTGGTATCCACTTTTTTTTTCTTCCAATTTTCAGGCATAGAGCTCCTGAGTAACAGAGTCAGGATTAGACCCTGGGCCTTGCAGACTGACAGACACACCACTTCATCAGCACAAGTCATGAGTTGGTGAAATGTGTTATATGTGTCAACTGATGGTAACTCTATGGACATGATTTACCTTTAGTGATCAAATCTACCTTAATGAAAATCTTTAATAGTGCTGGCTCCACCCCCCCAAATTTTAATTGTCATGTGGTACAGCTGGACACCGGGATAACAGAGCTTTCAAAAGCCCCGTAGGTGATTCTAATGTACAGGCAGGCTGAGAAATGCTGTTATTCATAGATACTGAGTTTGATGTATACATATCCTTGTTCAAATTTTTCAAGTGGAGCAGTCTGACACAAAAGCTTGAAATGAGATTCCCATACCTGAAATATCCAAGTCACTTGCATCCTCCTTCCTAACCCCCAACTCAAAAGTAAAGGCTTCAGTGAAATGACTATGGGGCCACTTGCATTTTGGGGGATCCAGCTGTGCTTTAGCTCTTCTCTAATGCCCCTGACAATGAGTGATGCATGCTCTGAAATATTGGTGATAAAAGGCAAAAACACAGAATACAAACTCAATGGCCTGAATCAATGGATAACTCTGCAGAGACTGCTATATTGAGAAACTGAAAGTACTTTCAAAGCATAAGTATTGTAATCACTCTCTAATTCTACTTCTCTTGAATAAATTAAAAAAAAAAACAAACACAAAAACATTGCACCTGCTGCTTCCCAGGTCTGGAGACAGCTGCTTTTCCAAACACTCACATTCAGCAGCAGTGTTAACTTCCAAGCATTAGGTATCTACCAATGAGTGTCCTCAACAAAGTGGGTTGTAGAAGAGATTTCTGGGTCTGCCAGAATCTTGTATTGTTTATTGGGAAGAAAAATCAAAATTTTAGATTGAGAAATACTGCTTCTCCACTAATAAACCAAAGGAGGCAAATAGTTAAGCCTTTCTTAGAGAACACTGTATCTCAGGGTCAATGATTAAATTCACCACCCATGTTTTCATTCAAACAGGCAAAAGCTTGAGAAGATGTCCAAGAAAGTTCAAAGAAACTGTGTCTTCTGTTAGACTCTTAAAATACTTCTGAATTTCCATTTGTATAATCTTAGGAAACAAGAAAAACATTAAATCTACCAGTAACACCAAACCCACATTTGTTCCTAAACTCAGTCTCTTCTGCTACCAAATTAATAACAAGAAGAAAAGTGAACTGATTGCAATTTCAGCATTTCTCTTTTCCAAATTATTATCTGGTAAAGCAAACAGTGGCTGATAGGCAGCAGGAAAAAAATCAGAGAAGACATTCTTCACATTTAAGTAAAGGCTCTCACTCAGAGTCCTTCCCCACAACTCCCCCCACCCCCCGGCCCTTTTTTCTTGTTTTTGTTAAGGCCAGTAACAAAAAAGAGAAATAAAAGAAAAAGGACGTAATTATACCTGCCTTTGAGCAACCACTAGCAGAACTCTGCAACTGGTATTATGCTAGTCTACCAGAAAAATAAACACCAGAAAAGCTCATCTTTTCATGTTTCATTGATTTAAACTGATACTCACAGATACAAATCTATTATATTTACAACTTAAGTGCACATTATGGTAAGCAGAATAATGGCCCTGTGTCGATGTCCATAATCTAATCCCCATACTCTGTGAATGTATTTCCTTTTATAGCAAAGGGAATTTACATTGCAGATGAAATTGAGGTTGCTAGTCAGCTGACCTTAAAATAGGAACGATTACTCTGGATTACCCAGGTGGTCCAGTGTAATCACAGGGGTTCTTACAAGTGAAAGATGGAGGCATAAGAGGGATCATAGTGAAGAGAAATGTGGTAGAAAGGACTGAACTTGCAATCGCTGGTTTCAAAGACGGACAAAGAGGGCCATGAGCCAAGGAATGCAGGTGCTTTCCATAGCCTGGAAAAGGCAAGGAAATGAATTCTCCCCAAGAACCTCCCAAAAGAAACATGGTTCTACTGATATCTTATTTTAGTCCTGGGAGACCTGTTTTTGGCTTCTGAACTATGGAGCTGTAAGATAAACAATTTGTATTGTTTATGCTGCTACAAATTGTGGCAATATGTTACAAAAGTATTAAAAAACTAATATACATGTGATTAAAAGTATATAATTGATATACTTTTCTGGTTACAAAAGTAAGACATGCACAGTATTTAAAAGAAAAAAGCAAACAGCAAACATTTGATGTAGAAAATTTAGATGCCTTGTCACACCCATCCCTGATCCTCCGCTGATATCCATTCTTGACCAATGGGCATGTGGAGTGGGGCTCTCTGCCTCTCAGGCCTCCAGTTGCCTACCCACAACCATAAATAACCACCTCTACTTGGCAGCAGATGTGTAATGTCAGAATTAGTTTATGATTTGTTGCTTAGCCGCTCAATCGTGTCTGACTCTTTTGTGTCCCCATGGGCTGTAGCCTACCAGGCTCCTCTGTCCATGGGATTTCCCAGGCAAGAATACTGAAGTGGGTTGCCATTTTCTTCTCCATAGTTTATGATTGTCCAGTGCAAAAAAGATGACACTAAGGCTACAATAGGAAACTGTATTTGAACCTGGCTCTTCGATCTTGCTGAAGAATGTTTCTGCAACCATATAAGTTAATCAAACAGATTTTCACATGACCCTTTGGGGCCCTTACTGTCACCTACCAGGACCTCATCCTATGCAAGGAGAAAATCATCTTCACCCACCCGAGCACACAGCTGCAATGAACAAAATGCATCTGAGAGCCAGGCTCACCTCCTCCCTCCAGCCCTGCTCAGCACCTCCAGACTGAGGCCTCTGATTTCCTTTGTTACTGATGTATTCTTGACTTCATGTCCTAAACTTATTAGTTCTACAGTAATTAAGTACTTAAACCTAAGTACTCATTCCCTTGAGCCATTCCTTTGCAGGAATTTGCTAATATTTTCTATACACCTCATCTGTGCATAGACCAATAGCAATGATATTAGATTTTATCTTTCACAAAAAATGCAGATATCTAAAATTCTGGGGAAGAAGGCTAGATGAACCCCCCTCAGAAAGCAGATGGATACCTGGTACCAGAACACATGGGAGCCAGTGACATCTTCTCCTGAGGAATAGGTGTCTCCAGGACACAAGAGCTGAGGACTGAGTGACTTTCAGAAACAGTGCAGCGCGGGAAGAACTGCACTGACCCAGAGCAAGCGGCTACAGCGCTCTAGAACTCTCAGAGCCCACTGATTTAACTCTCCACTTGGTTTGGTTTGATTGAACAAAGGTCTCCGTGCTCCTTCTTCCCTCTCTCCTAGGGATAATTTGCACCTGATTTGCGAAGTCCCTCATAATCAAGTAGAGTACACTTAAGAGGCTGCAGTTATAATCATAAGGGAATTAATGGGCTTCTTCTTTCTCACTTCCCATCCCAAATCATGTCTGTCCTTGGACACAGTTGCTCAGACACTTGCAGCTCTAGCACACAGTCTATAGACTAGTGTTTTCCACAGAGGGGAGTCTCTGGGGCCAATTTCAAGGACTTCAATAGATGGCCCAAGCAAATATACAAAAGGATTGAAGATCACTTAAACAAACCAGTACACAGACTAAACAACAATTAAAACATTTCTTGAAGTGGTTATAACTACGATGAACTGCAACAGGATAAAGATGAAGATGTGAAACAGGACATCAAAATCACAAAATGTGGGGGAGGGTAAAAAAGGTCCATCTTTTAGAATGCGTTTGAACTTACATGACTATCAGTCTAAAGCAAGCAGATAGAGTTATGGGTAAACTTTCTTGAAAACCAGGGTAACCACAAATCAAAAACATATAACAGATTTACAAAAATAAAAAAGAAAGGAACTGAATAGGTGGCCCAGAATGACTGAGATGGAATGGTGTTCATTCTCTGTTACAAGTGCAGGTAAGATCATTATGCTGATAAGAGACAGGTTCTAACCTTGGGGAAGCCTTGGGAAAAGTGTCCTTTCCCTGGTTTTCTTTCTTTTTAGCCAATATTGGTTCAAATGCCATGAACCTGAAATATGGTGGAAAAGAAGGACCAGATAGATGTAAGTTCTGAGAAAAGGGGACTGGGAGGCAAAGACCATGAGACTATCAAGTGACACCAGAATTCAGATATTATGTTATGCCCCAAGCATAAGCTCATGAAGGCCCTGCAGGATGACTCTCAGACCAGACACTTAAGACTCAGAAACAGTTCTGCTCCCAGTACCAGGCCAGGGAACATGGGTGATGGGGGCTAATCAAACCCAGAGCCATATATATTAGCAAATCAGAATTAAAGTCCTATGCACACCTGTCCCAACCACCAGTTGTTAGTAGCCACGTCATGATTGCTAACAAGGCTTTGATCTTAGGATAAAGATTTTGTTTATCTTGAAAAGTGCACAAGATGTATCCCCTAAGTTGATCAACACTCTTCTCTCTACCCAACATTCACTCACAAGTGAAAATGTGAGATTCACACTCTTCACAAAAACCAAATGCTTTCTGTAAACCAAGAAATGTTCCATTTCAACTTCCTCAACTCCCTCAAAGAGGTCTTGCATTTTAATAAAAACTCTTTGTGACAGAGAAAAGGGCAGTTATTTCAACCCATCCATAACCCAGAGAGACACCAAGTGACCACAGCAGCCTTCCTCATCTCATTCTCTCCGTAGCAGTCACCTGCACAGGTGAAAGGGAGGGATATCCCCCAACCAGATCTTGTACTAACAAGGCATCCCAGCTCAACGCCATTAAAGGCAAAGTTCACCTTATCAATATTTCTCAAGAAAGAGTCTCTGCCTGTGGCTTCTGCTTAGTGAGCCAAAAGGAACAAACTGTTCCAAGCTTATCCCTAGAGAGATAAGAACATCACTGGCACACAGGCTCCTGTCTGTACAGGTATGCGTTCCTTTTCCATCCTCAAAGCCACCTAAACTCATAGCCATCCTCATTCTCCTTTCACGCGCCACAAAGAGACCATGCTAAGGGTGGGGAGGAGCCTCTTCCGGGGACATAGGAAGCTGCCGCCTCTGCCTCAGATTCCTCTTACCTTGTTGAAGTCTTCAGAAGTCGCCCTCATTTCCTTCCATGTCTTGTTCAGGAGCTGGATACAGATGCAGAAAAACTCCTCAAAGGATCTGTCATGGGTGAAGAACATCGGGTGGAAATCGTTGCAGGTCTCACTAGCTGGAGGAAAGAGGAGGGAAACAAGGGAGGAAGTTGAGAAGGAAAATGAAAAGACACGGCCACATCCCCCAAAGGGAGACAATGGGAGGCACATTCGGCTCAAGCCACCGTGGAAAAGAGGCACTTAGAAAAGGGCAACCAGAGGCTAGTCCCCATGAAACCTCCAAGTTGAAGGTCAGATGGTCAGACCTACCCTTACGCAATATGTTGAGTGAAGGAAGCTAGCTCATAACTCTTCCCGTGTCATGATCATTACGGCTTTGGTCCAGGATGGCTGGTGTTGAATATGGGCTCTGCATCTGCCTTATTGATCTTAAAAAGATCATTCAAACTGCCCTGTCAGTCACAGCGCCTCCATCACCCGTAATTTCCCATTTTTCAATGGAATAACTGGCAGAAGATGAGCTTTCCTGAATACACAATTAATTGCAACTTTGAAAATAGCATCCTTGAATTATTTCTCCAGGGGGCTCTTTTCCCTCTTATGGCAGTAAGCAGGGGACATCTGAGATCATTAAGCATCTGATACCATTAACCATTTGTTTGACATTCCCAGATACAGATGGCTGGGGGTCAAAGCAGCCCAAGTGTCTTTGAAGGTTCAGTTCTGGACCAAACCGTGAAGTCAGTAAGACTGCCTTCAAACCACCACATTACAAAGCTTCCTTTGTCATGGTCAGACCCAATGCTCTGAATTCTAGGTGTGGCCACCTGTCTCCTCTTCCCAGACCAGCACACCAGCCCCTCCCTTCTCCTCAGCTCTTTGTCAAGCTTACATTTTTACAGTCCTTTTACATACATTCATTTGCTCTTTAGAATACCTCTGACTGTTCATGTCATATGAATAAGGCTACTGGAGCCCAAGGAAGTATGCTTTGTGATTCCCCTATCCTTGATTCCCCAGGGCCAAAACAGGATCCTACATTTTTTTTTCTTTTAATATAGGCTGTTGCTGCTGCTGCTGCTGCTGCTAAGTCACTTCAGTCGTGTCCGACTCTGTGCAACCCCATAGACGGCAGCCCACCAGGCTCCCTCATCTCTGGGATTCTCCAGGCAAGAACACTGGAGTGGGTTGCCATTTCCTCCTCCAATGCATGAAAGTGAAAAGTGAAAGTGAAGTCGCTCAGTCATGTCATACAGTGAAAGAATTTCTATTTTAATTGAACTCTATTTAAAGGCCAGTTAGATCTCAAGGCCCCAAATTTCAAGCCCTGGAAGCCCAGGAGGGCAGAAGGGGTGGGGCAGGAGTAAGGTTTACAGCACTTTGGGAAGGTCAGGGTGCCCTTCATGTAGTTGAACACAGACATTATTTAGAGAGAATCCCCTGGGGAAAGCTCCTGGTGAGTGAGCCCTGATCAAACCCACGGGGACATGCTCCGCTCTGGTAGGGGCACACCTATACGCAAACCTCTTTTGTCTTCATCCTTTAGAATACGTAGTAAGTGCTGCTCTCTTCCTGAGAAGGCAGGGGCATAGGCTAGCAGCAGCCAGCAGTCACACTAAAAAAGTTTGGGTCTGAGGGCAAAAGATTTGGGTTCAAGTCCATCCATGACAATAAGGAGCTCACTTCACCTTTATGACTCTTGATTTTTGAAACTAAGAAGTGGGAATGAAATCTCCACTGCTTTCCCCATTCATGGGAAAGTGCTTTAAAAAGATACAAAGAGACATAAATATGGAAAAAAGCGGTGGTGATGACAATGAAGGTTGTACCAGCAGATCATTTCTAGGAATGTGGGATGTTCTCTGATGGCCCTCAATTCTTAGTCAAGCCTGTTATTACATCTCAGAAATTAGAGGAAACAACATATGAAATTAGAGGAAAGAACTCCAGCTCATGTTAGTGGTGACTGGCCAACTGTTAGTCACAATCGTGTCTGACTTTTTGTGACCCCATGGACTGTAGCCCATCAGGTTCCTCTGTCCATGGAATTCTCCAGACAAGAATATTGGAATGGGTAACCAACCCTTCTCCAGGAGATCTTCCTGACCCAGGGATCAAACCCAGGTCTCCTGCCTTGCAGGCAGATTCTTCACCATCTGAGCCACCAGGGAAGCCCATGACAGTGGTAGAGATGGCAAAATTGAAGAAAGCGAAGTCCTGACCTGATATACAAAGCTATTTAGGGAGCTTGAAAAGTAAACGCAGGAGGGTTGTGTGTTTGCGGCCCTGGGCAAGGAGCTGTCACTCTTGCTTTCATAAGCACTGAAGCCAGTAAAATTTACAGGTCTACAGCAGGACTTTAAAGCGCTATCACCATACAAAAACTTATTAATCGCATTATCACAGTACCTTTTTCAGGACTGGTGTGATTATATGGGTACTTTATGCCCTAATTAATGTTTTATGGGACTACTGGTGCTGTGCAAGCCAGACAAAACCGAGAACAAAGAGCCCTGCTCTTGCTTGGGTGAAGAGGGATGAAAACAACATCCCTAATGTTAGGGATCAGGTGGTAGGAGATTGTGTGTAACTCACAAGGGCTCTAGGGGTGTTATCTTCATAACAACCCAGGAGGTAGGCATGATGCTTATCCTCATTTTATATATGCTGCTGCTGCTGCTAAGTTGCTTCAGTCGTGTCCGACTCTGTGCGACCCCATAGACGGCAGCCCACCAGGCTCCCCCGTCCCTGGGATTCTCCAGGCAAGAACACTGGAGTGGGTTGCCATCTCCTTCTCCAATGCGTGAAAGTGAAAAGTGAAAGTGAAGTTGCTCAATCGTGTCCGACCCTCAGCGACCCCATGGACTGCAGCCTTCCAGGCTCCTCCGTCCATGGGATTTTCCAGACAAGAGTACTGGAGTGGGGTGCCATTGCCTTCTCTGATTTTATACATGAGAAAGGTGAAATTTGCAGAAATTAAGCCTTCCATCATGTCAACTAAGGCAGGCGGCCCCAAACGAGCATTGGAAACCTACAGTTTTTGTTGACCCAGCAGCAGCTTCCTGCCTTAGTTGACACCAAGAGCACAGGGCATTTCCATGTGATTGATGCTTTGAAAGTTAATTTCTCCACCTACTCTCCTAGATCTCCTTGGATTCTTCCTTCAACAGAAACCACGATCTTGATGCACAGCCCAGTGAGGCTCACAGCAAGTACACAGCCAGCACCTGTTGATGGGTAATACCTGGCCATGTGACAGTACCAACAACAGCCATACCACTGCCATTAGCCACATTTCAGGCCCTATTTTCCTCTAGGAAAATAACATCAATTTCTTTTTATTTAAATTAGAAACAGTGTTAGAAGGGTTATGAAAGTTGTCCACAGTCACCCAGCTTTCAAGTGGCAAACTCAAACTCAGTTGACTTGGCTCCAAAGTCCATCATCATTGCCCTTACATTGTTGTGGTGACAGCCCATCACTGTTGTACATCCAGCATTCTACACCAGAGCCATGGTTTTCAACCTCCATAAGAGAACGGCTTTGCTATTCAAGAACCTTGGGACTCATCCCTTGTGATGAGAAATGGGCATACAACAAACCAAAGACAATTTGCTCCCTCACATGTTACCAAAGAAACAATGAGAAGACTGATGAATTTTGGGATTTTATAATTTAAAGCTGTTCCTACACTAAAGGCAAACAAAAAGTGATATTTTTTTCCTCAAAAATATTCAAATTGCAGATATTCAGGATCGAGGATGATTGAGCAGGAAGGATTGGTCCAGATTATCTGACCTATTTTCCTCTTTCATTTTTCAGGTAAGAGCAGTGAGAAAGGCAAAATGGCTTGTCCAAGAGTTCGTGATGGCAGAAAGCAGGCAACGATGCTGGGAGTCAGGCTGCTGGGGTTCAAATTCTGGTTCTATCACTTTCTGCTGAGTCAGCTGGGCAACACATTTCATCTGTCATTGCCTGAGTGTTCTCATCTGTAAACTGGGGGCAACAATAGAACAAACTTCATCAGGGGGCTATGGGGATCAAAAAGGAACATGACTACAGGAAGTAAGCTCAGTGCAACTATAGGCCAACAAAATTATGCTGCTCTTCATCCCATAGCAAGTGGGCTTCAGCCCAGGCTGTCCCAGTGATAAACTAAACTTGCATCAGCTCACAGAGGTGGCCTGATTCTCATGAACAGGGTCCTTAATCTGTAGATTTAAACAAACAAACACACACACAGATAAAAATAGGGAAGGGAAGGTTTATTACTGTTTTTTAAGGAAAACAGAAACACTTTTTAAAGAAAAAGAAATGTTGAATTTGTAGGCAATGACTTTATAAATGGAATTTAAAGAGTAATTTTAAATGAGACAAAAATAGACTTTTTTAAAAACCAAGTTGTTTTTAAGCACACTATTTTTAACACAATGAGATTCTCTTTTATTAAAAAAAAGGATCAACTTACTGTTCTTTTAAGTCTGGAATATGAAGGTATTTTCAGGGCTGGGAGTAAATGAGTGCTTATTAATTTGCTGACATTTAATTCACTTTTAAACAGGAAGCTTAGAAAGCTTCTGTAATCCACACACTTTTGTTTCTAAAATGAAAAATAAGAATGCTATACACTTATGCAGCATTTTTGCCTTTCAAAGTAGATTTGTTCCTATTTTCCGTTGGATACTGTAAGGTGAGGCAGGTATGGTCATTGGAGCCTCAAAGAACAATGGCTTTTGTAGGGTAGCAAGTAAACAATGAAAAGCGAATACAAAGAAAGGGTTCTAGTGCTGCCCTGTGACCTTGAGAAGGTCATCTCAGCTCCAGGGCTCCAAGTTTCTTACCTGTAAATGAGACCACCTGGTAAGGTTCCTGCCAAATCTAAGATTATAAGACTACACACACATATGCACACACACACCATAATGTATTTTGAAGTCCCTAATGTCCATTAGTAATTATAGAACTTGGAGATTACACCTGCATTGAACTTTATGTCCTAAATTATTATTTCCTAGAATGACAGGGTGGCTACACATTTCAGTTAGGGTATTAGGGCATCAGAGTGGCATTTGATAGGCTTAGAAATGTTTGATAAGCTAGTATTCAATCTTTCTTTCATAAGAAAAGTGTTAGTTGTTTTCAGCCCCTTTCAATCTATTAATATCACCGAATGCAGACCATTACATAAGAAAATTACACGACTAAAGATAGAATGACAAGATGACACAGGAAAATGCATATAATTTCTGCTCTTTCATGGGAATTTTCTCAGACAAATGTAATGTTTGAGATGCTGAAAAGCTCTGTTCCTGGTTTCGATGACCCTTGTTATACTCAGACTGTGAACTCACTTGCGAGTGACTAAAGGGACATATTTTGGTGGCACTAGGCAAATTCTGAGTATTTTTACCATGAAATAATGAGCCATTTCAACTAAACCAGTCTTTGGAAATGGTGCACTTTTGAAAGAGAGATAAGCACTGGCCTAACACAAAGGGCATTTTGTTTTAAAATTCTGAGCTACAGGAAGAAGGGGATAAATCATAAACACAAGAGTGCCGTGAAAACTGTCAGAATGGCTGCAAAATCTTACTAGGTAGCCACAGCATGGAAACTAGAACTATTTGGCTCGAAATATATTGATGAATTCACAGATGCAAATGTCTATTTATACCTCTGCACAAAATCTTACCCTTGTGGCCTTTGAATTTTCTATTTTTAGACTGGGTATTCCTTAATAGCTTGGCTTTGGAGTTTTGGTGCTGTGTGGGAAGAGGCTCAAAGTTCAAAACCTTTTGCAGGTGGGAGAGGTGAAAAGAGGCGAGGGGAGTGAGGGCAAGGAATGTGAAAAGTTCCCCACTGCTGAGCTCCACCAGTGCAGAAGCTTTCACCCCAGCTATTTCAGGATAGGGGATCAGATGCTTGAAAGCTGCTCAGCATTTCCCAGCTCCTGAAATTTGGTTTAACAGAACTCTGGATATTCTTTTCTATCCTCTCTCATGCCTAAAAATAGTATGAAATTGACACTAAAAAGACATATCGTCTAATCCAGTGCTCCATTGTTCACTTTCCTTCTGGGCTTTTTTTTAAGGACATGGAGAGAGAGAGAGAGAGAGGAAAAACAAAAAAAACCAACTAGTGTTAGCGCTAAAAATCAGACTCTAGCATTTAAAGATAAACAATTCACCAAGAATGACCTGAGGCCATAGCTCAAGCTCACAGTTGTGTATTAATAAAAGAGCAGAGATTCTAGAGTGAGGTTGATCTGGGTGCAAATCTTGGTGTCACTACTGAATATCAATGTGACCTTTACCAACTTACTCTTCCTCCGGGGCTCAGTTTCTTCATTATAAAAAAGATAATGCATCTTACCTCATCAGATTGCTGCTAAGATTAAATCTAAAGTGATACATGATTCACATATTAACTGAGATAAAATAAGCAGTAGTAAGTGCTAGTTGTTACCAGTTTTAATAGCAAATTAATTATTATTGTACTTAGCTAAAATGGCAAATTTGGAGGAATTATACTTGCAGATAGACATTATGAAACTATAATAATTAGAACAGTTTGATATTGGTCCATGAATGGAAAAACAGAACAACAAAATAGAATAGGGAGTTCTTATCTTCAAGATATAGTCTTATATGTACAATCACTAGATTTATGAAAAAGGTGACACTATAGTGTAAAGAATTTTCAAAAACTTGTGCTGAGCCAATTACATATGCATCTGAAAAATGAATTATAACTCCTTACCTCATACCATCTACAAAAATCAACTCAAAGTAGATTATAGGTCTCAGTGTGCAAGGAAAAACAATGAGGCTCCTATATAATACAGGAGAATAATATTGATAACTTAGAAGTAAGCAAAGATTTCTTAAACAGGACCAAAAAAATCATTAACCCTAAAGAAAAAGGTTTGATCTGCTTATATTAAAATCAAGAACTCTTGTTTATCAAAGGGTACAAGAAGGATGGCAACTTCAGGGTAGGAGAAAAACTTGCAGCATTGTCTGGCAAAAAACTGATATCCATTGTATATAAATACCTCTAATAAATCAATAAGGGAAAGAAAGACAGTTCAACAGAAAAATAAGCAAAACGTAAGCAGATACTTCACAAGATATCTAAGTGTCCAATGAACACATGAAAAGATATTTGGCTTTTTTAATCACCAGAGAAATGCAAATTTAAACTATAATGAGATACTTTCAAATATCACCAGAATGGCTACAATGAAAAAATTTTAAAAAAATAATTAAGTGTGGATAAGAATGTAGAAAAAAATAGAATTCTCATAAACAGTTGTTAGGAGTGTAAATCAGCTCAACCACTTTGAAAAGCAGTTTAACAGTATTTAGCCTGCCTAAGAAACTCCAGTACTTTGGCCACCTCATGCAAAGAGTTGACTCATTGGAAAAGACCCTGATGCTGGGAGGGATTGGGGGCAGGAGGAGAAGGGGACGACAGAGGATGAGATGGCTGGATGGCATCACGGACTCGATGGAGGTGAGTTTGAGTGAACTCTGGGAGTTGGTGATGGACAGGGAGGCCTGGTGTGCTGTGATTCATTGGGTTGCAAAGAGTTGGATACGACTGAGCGACTGAACTGAACTGAAAATATTCATACTCAATGATACAGCAATTCTACCCAAAGATATAGATCCAAAAGAAACGCATAAACTGGTGCTGCACAAGAAAGGTATCTGAATGTTCATAGTGGCTCTATTTGTTATAATCAAAATCTTGAAACAGTCAAAATATCCACTCAATATGTTAAATTTTAGTTTATTCATATAGCAATATTTGTTGTTCAGTCGCTCAGACGTGTCCAACTCTTTGCAACCCCATTGACTGCAGCACTCCAGCCCTTAAATTAGTTTCTCTTAAATTAGTTTCCTCCCTCCATCCCTCTCTCGTTTCCTTCATTCATCTACAGATCCTTCCTTCCTTCTTTCTTTCCCTCCTTTCATCCACGCATGTGCATGTCCACCTATCTGTCCATCCATCCGTCCACTGACCCATTGATTCGTTCATCCATCCACCCATCCAACTAGTAAGGTGGTTAAGAACAGGGTACTGGAGCCAGTCCGCCTGAGTTTGGACCCTGGCTCTGCCACTCTTTATCTATATGACCTTGAGCTCAAGAAGAAGGAGAAATGAGTAAAAGCTGAAGAAACCAGCAGGCATCAGATCATCTAATTCTTTGTAGAACACATTAGGGAGCATGGGCTTTATTCCACCTGCAATAAGAAGCCATTAGCAGGTTTTGAACTGGAGTGGAATAAAGTAACAACTTCCTATCACCTTTCTTCCTCTACCTTGTATCTCTTTTTAATGGCATTAAAATTCAGGTAATTTGAGGATCCCTGTTATTCTGGACTCTACTTGATACTGCAGTGTATTAATGGCGAGTGATGAACATTAGTGCTAAGTAGTTGGGAGTCACCAGAACTGAGGCTAGAATTCTTTCTCTATACTTTCTCAACTGAGTCCTTTATGTCATCAAGTCTGTGTTATTATGGTGATAATAACGGTAATTTACACTGTAGAACTGAGTAAAGATATAGTGAGAGGAGTCACATAAAACACCTAGCATAGTTCTTGGCATATAATAAGCACTCAATAAATGGTAGCGGTAAAATGCTGTGCAGAATACAAATATGATGTGCAATTTTCCCCAAAATCTTAAATTTAGATTCACACAGGTTTAGTCTGTGTGAAATCTTGTTCACTTGAACCTCCCTTCATGAAAGTAACAGATCCCCTGGAAAATTATAGAGCTGCATCTACCAAATGACAAAATGTGCAGAATTTCCGGGAAATTATGATTTCTAATAAGAATGAGCTAAGTGACTCCTAGATGTTGGCTTATAATTGAAAACTGGGCTTTCTGACATGCTCTGTGTTTGTGCTTCTTGGTCCTCTGGCTGAAACTAAGACCGGCAGTAAAACAGATTCTGGATCCTGACACCTTCTCTCTTGACAAAATAATTGCTTCTGGATTCACTTATAGGTCTCTGAATGGTCTAAAGAAAAGAATATAATAGGAAAAACTGACTTCTTTGGGAAGAGTATCAAGTTTGTAGTATGCTTTAATAATACAAAACCAAAATGAAAAATCTAATTTGCCGACCTGGGTGAGGTGTGGCTGCAGCACTGGTAGGCACAGTGAACGATTAGGAAAGAGGAAAGTTCTAGTTGGGTGGTAAATAGTCCAAGGCAGGGCAAAGGAGAGCACATCCAAGAAGTGATTTCTGCATACCCTTAATTGAAATTCCCTTTATAAGGAAAATTATTCTCAGAAGCGACATATTAAGAGACTGTCATACAGCAAATTTAGCATGGATATAAATAATTGCCTGTTCAACCATGTGAGATGGGCACTCGAGGGTTATGTTGGGATAGAGGCTGATTAATGAACGGCTGGGATGTGCCTCACCGAAGCCCCAGCAAGAAAGAGCTGTGCGCCATCACATGACCATGGATGACATCTTTACTTGAGGCTCAGAGCCTTAACCAGGGCTGGGGAGCTGGCAAAGAGGCTGAAAATAAGTAACCCTAAGTCCAAAAAAATAGCAAATAAAGGAAAGAGGACATGTCAAGTCTTGCTTATCACATACATTCTTTCATGTCTTTGGTACTCAGTAACTGCTGCTACTGCTGCTGCTGCTAAGTCACTTCAGTCGTGTCTGACTCTGAGTGACCCCATATACGGCAGCCCACCAGGCTCCCCCGTCCCTGGGATTCTACAGGCAAGAACACTGGGGTGGGTTGCCATTTCTTTCTCCAATGCATGAAAGTGAAAAGTGAAAGTGAAGTCTCTCAGTTGCGACCCCATGGACTGCAGCCCACCAGGCTCCTCTGTCCATGGGATTTTCCAGGCAAGAGTACTGGAGTGGGGTGCCACTGCCTTCTCCACTCAGTAATTGAGTCCCCTTACAAACTTAGTGATTACCTGTAGGTGTCAGGGCAAAATGCAAATGATTTAGCAAAGCATTCAACACTTTCCAGTTTGTCCCTACTCCGTTCCCCTAACTTTTCTTAACTGACCTAGGAATGAACATTAAATTCAACAATAAAGTTATCAAATAAACTTCTCCACTTATATCTGCGGGGTTGCCCCATGGCTCAATGGGTAAAGAACCTGCCTGCAATGTAGGAAACGTGGGTTCATTCCCTGGGTAGGTAAGATCCTCTGGAGGAAGGCTGGCAACACCCACTTCAGTATTCTTGCCTGGAGAATCCCATGGGCTGAGGAGCCTGGCGGGCCACAGTTCATAGCATTGCAAAGAACTGGATGTGGCTAAGCAACTACACAGGCACACACACTTGCATCTGCACATGTTAAGCTCCTGGGTTTCCCTCTTCATGGAGCCCAGTGAGTCACCCTTCAAAGTCCTTCCCTTTGCTAAGTCATTTCC
Organism: Capra hircus; assembly: GCF_001704415.2. Lineage (NCBI taxonomy): Eukaryota > Metazoa > Chordata > Mammalia > Artiodactyla > Bovidae > Capra > Capra hircus. Next base: position 59,927,090 of record NC_030811.1, read on the forward strand.
CTCCAGCCCTGCCCAACTTCTGCTTCCTTTGCGTTTCCAGACCTTTTATTTCTTCCATCTGTTTGGAATCCCCACACTTGATTATGAGCCTCCAAGACACAGGAATCCTGATTCAGTAATTTCTGCATTCTTCACAGTGCTCACATGACCAGCCTTCCACAAACACATGCCCACAATCCCTTTTCAGGTTTCCTCCTTTTTCTTCCTCCCTAGACATGCTTTTCTTCCGTGTGGTTTCCATTTCACCCTACTTCGTGCACTGTTAATAAAATGGGATAAGAGAAGTCCCCAACGTTTGTATAACACACATTTCGGCACTCTTGCTGTGATAGGGCCACTTTGGAAGGCCCCATACATGCTTCACCCACTACTTTATTTTTTTATTTTATTTTTTTATTAATTTTTATTTTTACTTTATTTTACTTTACAATACTGTATTGGTTTTGCCATACATTGTCCAACCTACAAAGTGACACAGTCCTCTGTATTCTCTCCACCAATATCCTGAAATCCAAGCATACGTGCTCTCTTCATAGAAAATGAGCTATGGAGTCTGGAGTTAGCATGCACACACTGCTATATTTAAGCTGGAGAACCAACAAGGTCCTACTGTATAGCACTGCTGCTGCTGCTGAGTCGCTTCAGTTATGTCCGACTCTGTGTGACCCCACAGACAGCAGCCCACCAGGCTCCCCCGTCCCTGGGATTCTCCAGGCAGGAACACTGGAGTGGGTTGCCATTTCCTTCTCCAATGTATGAAAGTGAAAAGTGAAAGTGAAGTCGCTCAGTTGCAACCCCATGGACTACAGCCCACCAGGCTCCTCCGCCCATGGGATTTTCCAGGCAAGAGTACTGGAGTGGTTGCCATTGCCTTCTCCGCTGTATAGCACAGGGGAACTCTCCTCACTTATGTGGCAGCCTGGATGGGAGAGGAGTTTGGGAGGGAATGGATACATACATATGTATGGCTGAGTCGCTTTGCTCTGCACCTGAAACTATCAAAACATTGTTAAAAAGCTATACTCCAATATAAAATTAAAAAGTTAAAAAAAAGAAAAATGAGGAATTTTAAAGGGAAGCAGATTAATCACATAAATGTAACAACAACAACAAAAACGCCTCAAATCTGGTATGTACCCAAATTATGGTATATAAACCTCCTCTGTAGATCAACTGCCAACAACTAGTCCTGCCCTAGGGTAGGGGCCTCTTTTCCTCTCCCCGCCCACCTCATTTACCACATGTGGCTTTCAGCAGAAGCACCGGAACTCGGTGCTGATCTCAGGCCCTCGTCAGACTTCATTACAAGGAACATATGGCCTCAAAAATTGCAGGACAGTGTTAACAATGTGTCCCCCTACCCATGGGGAATTAAAGGGAATATGGGGGATATGAACAGAATAATCCAGGGACAATCATGCTTTTGCCAATGCGGGCTTTGAGAGGATGAAGATTTCTATCAGTGATCAAAACAGACTTAAACCCCTAATTTTTTGCCTATATATAGTTCCATCAATCCTCTTAAAGAAGAGTGCATATAAGGAGTATGGCTCTCTCCTACCCAGGGTCACGTGGGCAGCTTTGTGCAGAGGGGCCAAGCAGTGCACCCACAGAGCACCAGCCCAAGAAGTATATCCTCAAGCATCGTGTTAATAATGTAGGGAAAAGGCTTCAACACAGGCACTTGACTGAGATTTACCCCAGAAAAGAGGAAACGAAAGGATAAAGCATTACATATCAAACCAGTAACAGCTGGCTGGAAAACTTGAAAAGGACATAGTCTGAATTACCAGTCACTTGGGAAATCTGCCAGAGCAAGTTAGAAGGTGAGTAGCCTAGAAAGCTGTTATTTACTTGATACCATTGCAGTGACCATGCAGAACGGTTCCAAGCTCCTTACAAGTATTTTCTCATTTAGTCTTCATAACAATTGCATAAAGGCGGTACAGCTATTATCACCCCAACTGTACAGATGAGAAAACGAGGCACAGAAGAGTGATGTTGATTGGTTCACAGAGCTAAGAAGAGGCAGAGCCAGGATTTAACAATAATTTGGGTCCAGAGTCCTTCTTATCAAACTACTCAACACACATTAATTTCCCTCTATGGAAGATTTTTACAGCAGAAAGTTAATTCTTTCTAGAATGCCTATTTACTGTGATATAAAAATAAATTTAATTCCATTTCTTTCTTCTCCAAGCCATTATTTTAATGGACACTTAATCTTAAAAACTAAGGTAATTTTTGGATATGCAATTCCTACAGTTGGTAAGAATGGTGCATTTTCCAATTTATCTATGGCAGACATGTATTCCCATGAAAATGTTACTGTTTTAACGCCAGGGGAAAATTCAACAATTCATAGACTTTTAATTTCAGGAAACTTTTATTTGTTCATTGGTTTCTTAATAAAGAAGATAGAAAATTAATGCAAGGAAGATTAGGAAAATCAAGCTAATGAGACCAATTTATTTTTAATCAAACAATTCTACAGCACTTAATATACACCAGCCTCTGTTCTCTGTGCTTTACAATTATTACATCATTTAATTCTCATATGAGAATTCCATATGAGACAAGTTTGATTCTCAACTCTGTCTCACAAGTGAGGAAAATTGGGGCACAGAGAGGGTAAGTAACTTATTTGAGGTCACACAGCCAGAGAGAGACAGGGCAGGATGTAAGTCTGGAGGCCTTCAGCCTGCAGAGGCTATTCTCTGAATATGTGTGTAGTCAGTGTACTTGGAGGTCCCCTTGCCCCAGTAGCTTTCTAGTTGCTGCTGCTGCTGTCCTAACCATTATGGAATGAGAGCTTCATCAGTATTCACATAATAAGGCCATTGAGCTCCTTTGACCCTGAGTGATCACACACATATCCATAACTACCCCAGATGTCTCAGGTTTAGGGTAAGTAGCCAAATTATATTACTTCTATTTGTTAAAAATAGCCCCATGCACTCTAATCTCTTTTAAAAAATTATGTTAGAACTGAATTTCTATTTCACAGAAATAGCTTCAAACAAATAAACAAAAAACCAGGCATCAGTGTTTTGGTGGTATTTTGGGAAATAAATCTGAGTAAAAATGTGGCACACTCACTCTGGGTGTGCTCCCAGAGTGCATCTCATTATCTTGAATACATGGACATCCAAGAAGTGAATACAGTTTTGCAGTTGATAAAATTATTTTCACTATTAAAGAGCACTAATAAAATGAGGTTTAAGTTCTTGTTACTGCTTTAATGAGACTAGATTTTATCTTATAGACTGTGGGGCTAATTAGTATTCCAAGGAATGAAACATTGGTTTCTTGTTGCTGGGCCTATGAGACAGGTTCACATACATAGCTTCTGCCTCAAGAATGTGTGTCTGTAGTCAGTCTTAAATGGATGGCAAAGATATATTTTAACCCTTTGTTATCCACATTCTTTTTATATTGAATGTCTGTAACTTTTTCCTCCATGGTCTTGCTGACATATAATTAAAATTAACTTCTAAAGTTTCTCTAATATCCTTATATATTCAGGTGGTTATTATCCAATGACAGACTGCCTGCCATTGAACTTGTTCTAAGCCAAATTCAACAAAGGTTATTTTGGCCTTCAGCTTCTTAGCCATCATCTTTTTCTTTCTTTTTAAACTCTCACCAAAAAGATGTCGTTTTAGATAAGAACATATCTTAATGAAAAACCGAACTAAGGATGAGACTAAAATAAGATGCTTTTAACTTCAAGAGGATGATTTTCTGATGAAAATTCTCAGCCCTTCCTTCCATATGAAATAAAATTTAATGCTCTCAGACACTTTCATTTCCTTTCTTTGTAGACAGTTATTTTATTTTACTTTTTGGTCATACGATCTTATTCTTCATGTTTTGAAATCATTTTCTCCCTTGCCTGGGACAAAAGCATTTGAGAACTTTGATTTTATAAAAATTCCCAATTCTCTAAAAACAGGGGGTGTTTCTGACATCACTTCCATTCTCTTACACACATAAGTGATCAGGACATCTCCTGTGGTCACTAGGATGTACACAGGATACCCAATACAGGTACCCATGTTTCCTAGCAAGAAGGACATTATATCTAGCATGTGGAGTCCTTATAAATGCTTTTGAGGTTATTTGGCAGCTGTTAAGACTTGAGAGGGTAAAACAATAACAACAGCCCATTAGCACTGGATAATTGTTCTTCTTCCCAATCTCACTGTTCTTTCTTGTCTTCTTCATAGACTTGTTTTTTGTTTGTTGTTTGGGATGGGGGTGGTGCTTTTCTCTGCCCAAGGTTCTGTTCTCATCTTTCTTCTTTCTCTTCACTCTTGTCCTAGGAGAACTGAATTAGTCCCACGGCTCCCGTGGTCACCGTTGTCAAATCTCGTTTTTGAGCTCAGAACTTTCCCCTGAGCTTCAGACAACCAGCTGCTTACTGGACATGCCTGCCTGGATATCCCTTAGTCACCTCACACTCCAAATGGCCCAAACTGAACTCACTCATTCTATCTAGGCTGGTGCCCAGTCTCAGCAGTCTGCTATGCTTAGTCATCCAGGGTCGGCTGGACTCCTCTCTCAGTCACCTTAGTATTCTGAATATATTTCCTCCTTTCCCCTCCTGCTGCCACGGGGCAGGGTTCAAGTGTTCACTGTCTGCTGTGCCAGATGGCAACAAAAGGCCTCAAAACGGCTTCCCACCCTCAAGACAGGTTCATGCTCCTCACTGCCCCACATGAGGAGTTCATGAAAATCTAACTACTGCCATGGCAAGACACAGAGAGAGCAATAGCAAGCATTTAAACTTATTATTATTAGTGCTTGATCATAGTGAAAATAAGTCACTCTGCTTAAAATCCCAGCTCCTCTCAAAGTCTTTACTGTGTGTACCCTGCCTAGCCCTTAATAGGCCCATTGCACGTTTTTTAAAAATAAAACTTTCAGAATGTGTTCACTGGGGAGAGGGAGAAAACAATTTCAAATGTTGAGAAGAAAATAGAATGACCAAACATATGAAGTCAAATAAGCTGTTTACAAGACTTCTAGACTTAAAGATACATTTCTCCTCTGCCTGAAACACCCTGCCTTGTCTCATTCCCTGGTTGTTGTTTAGTTGCTCAGTCACGTACGACTCTTTTATAACCCCACGGACTTAGCTCACCAGGCGACTCTGTCCATGTGATGTTCCAAGCAAGAACACTGGAATGGGTTGCCATTTCCTCCTCCGGGGGATCTTCCTGACCCAGGGAACAAACCAGTGTCTCCTGCAACACCTGTGGATTCCTTATCACTGAGCCACCTACTCAGTGACAACTCCAAAGGTCTTTTAACATCCAGTGCCGTTACCACCTCTATGGGATGCCTTTGTTCTCACTACCTATAGTCTGATACCTCTAACTGTCTCCATCTCACCCTCCATCGTTCACACCATTCTCCATCTGTTTTTGTGTCTTTCCATAAAAATTCTAAGACTCTGGAGGTCCAGGACTAGGCCTTTTCTGTCTTTAGAGTCTCCAAAAACGCTTATGGAATGCATGGTTAGATGCGACACACTACTTGTCCAGGGGACAACATTATTGAAGCTGCAACTTTCAAAAAGTCTCCATCTCCTTGTTACACTGAAGCATAGCACTGAAATCTCATATTCTTGCCAGCACTAGTTAATCATTAAACATTTCTCCCCACTAACAAAACAAAACATGACCACAGGAGAAGGCTCTGCAGAGACCGTGCCCACACATTTCAATGCCTGGGCTAAAATAACCATGTAAGTGTGTAGCACTCTTCATCATATCGTACCAGGAAACGCGCCCTCCCATATTTAAAAATACACTTGTTTGGCTTGATTCAGGCTGTTCCTCATTCCATGCCTGCATGAGTCATTGGAGAAACATCCTATTAGAGGGCACCCCACAGACTGGCTTCCTTTGTATGTTTTCGATGAGTCAGGACGTATGAGTCACAGTTCACTCTTATGACAAAAGGAACCTGTTCTCCCTTCCTTTTCATTACTAATATTTTGTGGGCTTCATTGGCACCTTTTAGAAATATCTAAGGGAGCCAGGGGCAGCTGGAGAAACGGCATTATTTATTTTTCACAAGCTACTCTACTTAAAGCACCTTTCACCAGAACAGCAGGATACAGTGGAGCTCTAGCACATCCAGAGTTGACACGGCTCCCGGGAGGCCTGCATGTGGCTCTTGCTGCTACGCCATGCCATCGAAGCGGGCAGGAAGGCTCACAGGAGGCAAAGACACGGCACAAGGCCCCTTGCAGGACAGGTACCTAGAAACAGTCTCCCAGAGCTACTGTTGATAAAAGGCCAGTTGGCTTCTCTTTCTTGGCTATGATAGACAAATGCTTGGCTAAGGAGAGTGACATTTCTCAGCATAATCAATGGCCAACTAGTGAGCACAAAGCTGAGTGGAAAGACAGTCAAAGAACTGCAATCATCTAGATGTCATCCAGGACACTCAGAACCTGCCAATGGAAGAATTTTTAAGCTCCATGATAATTAGAAACAACAGAGGTTAATTCCTTTCATTCCATTCCAGCAAATCTTTCAAGTGGCTATCCACAGAGATAAATCGGGCATGGAATCAGTGGCAGAAGAAAGTACAGTGAGTTATATACGCCACAAAAGAAGAATATGCAAAGGGTCATGAGAGTCCTGGGGAAGGCTAAGTTTATTTTCTTAGAGGAATTGGCATTTGAATTGGACCCAAGGATGATAGTTCTGAATGTGTTTTTCCTTCAGAACCCAGTCAGGCTCATTTCAAATTCATTTACATTCAGACTCCAAATTCCATAATCAGCATCTCTGGGAAGCCATTTAAAAGCATGCATAGAAGCCTGCCTGCAAGGGAGATGCTTCTACCCAGTTCTATCAGGAATAGTTTTACAGTGGCCAATAAATGAAATAGAGAAGAGACTCACTAAGTCCACATCGTTCTGCTTTCCAGGGGATCCTGGTGCAGTGAATTCTGCTTCTGCTTTAATAGAAGGTGATAAAAATACTTGCCACCCACTTACCTCAGAGGAACACTGCCGGGATGCATAATGCTCAAAGCACTTTGAATTTTTTAGGTGAAAAGTGCTTTTTGAAAACAAAGCTTTGTGATCATGAATGTTTGATAAAAAGGAAGCAAAAACATTGTCTAGAGCATGTGTTTGTTGGGGTCGGGGGAAACCAGACACTAGATTATAACTTACAAGAAAGTCAGCATTCTACAGTCAAGCCCTGGAAGTCCTTTCCCAAGAGGTAAGACCATAACTATTCAGGGTACACTTAATATATCAAGAAATGAGGCAAAATTGGTATCTTTGATGATAGAGGTTTCTGATAAGAATAAAGAATAAGGAAAAGGAATTGCAATTTGTCCCATGATGAGGTATGGAGGACATAAATTTTGCAGGCTGAGATAATCAGAATTGATTCTTAAACAGCCAAAAAAAGAACACACAGAGGACACTGGGAGAAAAACTTTGAATGCCCAAGAACGAATGGGGTAAGTGATCCAAAATATTCAGTACTGCAGAATAAAGACAACAGAAGACAAAGGAAAGTTGTAAACAGTGAGTAACTCTCTGAATTAGGCTACAGAGCTGTGTAGAAGGAAGAAATTAGACCCTTAGAAGGCTTAAGTGATAGTCCACTCTCTAGTACCAAGCAGATATATGTTCTCTATGTGAATGACTTAATTTCTCACAACTTCACACAGCTGAGCGAATCAAAGGAGAAAATGTTAAAAAGTATCATCAAAAATGTGCCGCTATCTACAGACATCAGGGGTGGTGATAATGGAGCTGAATTGGTGGGAATGACAAAAAACCAGAAGAAAGTCCACAAAGGAGAGCCACACATTTTGGTGGTAGAAATTTTTCTTTTTTAAAAAATACATGCAAAATGCTGGTGTTGAAGGAAGACTTCTGGAAAGGATCTAGTAACCCATTAGGGATATAACCAGGGTTTGGACTTCAATGACAGGGAAATATTCAGGACATATTTTCAACAACTTGAATGGGGACGAGAAGACAAAAGAAACAAAAATCATGTCGAGAGCCTGTGTCTGCAGAAATTGTAGGAGAACAAAGTGGCCAATGTAAACGGGAAGCTAAGGAAAGAAGGTGGTAAAATGGTGGGGTTATTAGAGAATAAAAGATAAGCTTCTAATAAAATAGTAAAATGTAAAAGTGAAAAAATACTAAAAGTGAAGTTGCTCAGTCGTGTCCAACTCTTTGTGACCCATGGGCTGTAGCCTACCAGGCTCCTCTGTCCATGGGATTTCCCAGGCAATAGTCCTGGAGTGGATTGCCATTTCCTTCTCCAGGGGATCTTCCCAACCCAGCGATCGAACCCAGGTCTCCCGCATTGTAGACAGACGCTTTACCATCTGAGCCACCAGGGAAGTCCAATATTATAGAATAAAAGATAAGCTTCTAATAAAATAGTACAATGAGGGGTTAAAAATTTATTTATGGAATTTTCTGCATCTGCTAGTTAGCCTCATGGAAAATAAAATGGAAACTCTTTTATGTAAAAAGAGTAGAATATGCCCTTTAAGAAAAGCAGATCTGCAGTGAAGAGGTGTCTCGTGGGATTAGGTTGACGTCAATAGTTCCTGTGCATCATGTTTTCTGTTATTTTCAATAACCTCAAAAGCTTTTTAGTTTTACTCCAGAGTAATATTTATGTTGGCATTTCCTTCCCCAATTCATCCAAAAACCTGATTAGGCGTTCTTTCACTGGGTTCTAGCCAGTTCTATCCACTCACGCCTATGACCGAGGAACCTGTTAGGAAGACACAGTCATTGCCTGTGATAAGAACTCAGCAAGAGGGGCCAGGAATCAGGCCATCAGATGGCCTGAGCAGAGTGGACACAGGCTTGCAGCCATTGGCAAAAAACCTTGTAACACAGACTAGAGAGGCCAGCTTTGTTTTTGAGAAAATTCAGACATGAAGAAGAGGGATAGGGTAGTGAGAAATGAACTGAGGGAAATAACAGTCTGTGACCAAACGTATAGGAATCAGGCATTAGCCTGACTCCATCATCACCCAAAACCCGAGTCAGAAGTCAAATTTGGTCTGTTTTCTAAGTACATGAAAATAGATATATGACAATGGATCAGCTGGAGCAATACATTAAATTTATATCTATAAATATTTCTTTCTATCCCTAGTAAGTTCTAGACTTTTCCTGAGTATTTTTCATGTATAATACAGAGATTCTTACTAACAAGATGGGTCATTTTCAAAAGCTTTCTTGTTTTTGCTTTAAGACATCATCTTATTTTGACTGAATGAATGATACTGCAAAATATACTCAGATACACTAATCTATAGCTTTAGGATATGGCTAATCTGGGCAACTGACACTTCCCAAAGTGTTAATATAGAATAAAGAAACTACAGAAATTATGGAAAACGCAATCTATATGAAACACAGATTGGACATTGCAATCAAGAGGACAATAAACATTTCCAGAGAGGACAGTCCCAATTTATCAGACACTATGCTTAAGCGGACCCATCTGCTCTGCCCATCATTCCCCATATCTGAAAAATATACATTCTTTAATTCACTTGTATGGCCTGTGCTTTTCAATCAGGGGACCACACAAAGACTACCTCAATGGAAGCCAAAGAAAAAATAAGCATGAAGGAAGCCATGGGCTCCTTGGCAACAATTGCCTCAGCCCCTCCACTTCTACGTGTATCTCTCACCACCCCTTCTTTAAGACAGTTTCACCTCTACTTCTTCCTACTTGGCTCAAATACCATGTGCACTCAGCCCCAGACTCATCCTGCCCCTGGAACCTTTAGGTCACTGACCTGCCTGTGCAGATTCTTATACCCTAGCACTCTACCCAGGTGGTGCCCTGGTTTCTCAGAACAGTTTCTCTTAATGTAATAGAAATTTTGTTCAGATATTTTGCTGGTGACACAAAAGATGCTCATATTTTGGAATGGATTTTCTTGTCTCCCTTAATTCTTACCATTAAAATTGTAACATTTTCTGAATAATCTAAGCATCACCTATACCTTGGTAGCTACAGATGTTGGTATGACAGGTTTCTTCCTTGCTTAGAGATTTTCCTTCTAATATCACTTTTCTAAGCTCAGGAAACTTTGACATTCTTTTGTATTCTTCAAAGGATTAGAAAAAATTCTGGATGAGGTTTAGTGAAACAAATTATTGCTGCTTTAGGTAAGTACGATTTAGTTTGCAAGGACACTCACCTGGGCACACTAGATCACAAAATGGGGGGCACTTTACATCATATGTTTACGAAGGGGTGAGATGTACAGACGTATGATATGCCATGGTCTGAGGTAAGGTTAGCTTGGTTTCAAAATGTCAATGCTCTTTTGATGATAACAGCCATACTCTCTCCATGCTCCCTGAAGCCTCCTTGGCACTCTGTCCATAGATCATGAAGAAGAGAGACATGGATGGCGTCTACACCAGGGCATTTCTTGCCCTGAATCTCCACTGTCGGTCCAGCTAATGAGGGTGGATAGGATGTTCAGCCATCTGTATCTTGGCCCCTTTCCCCCACAGAATTGGAAAAAAGCATCATCATCATATTTTTACTTAATACTGACCAAGACATGAGGGGAAATTGAAATTCTGTGAAGGCAATTTTGACCTTTGAAGTTAAAGAATCACCATCAGAAGCAAGCAATACAGAACACAAAGAATGACTTAACATCATCAGAACTAGGAAGGAAGGTATGCTTTGGTGGTCACTATGCACTTTCCTTATGGAAATCTTCCCATAGCCTGATTCCAGTGGATTCAGTCTATGCCTAATTCCTCCTGACCATTTATAATCAACACTATGACCCACATGATTCACTTGGATAAATGAATTTTTTGGTTTTACATACTCTTGACTTGTATTTATCTCCTCTCTTTACAGGAGCAACATAATGTTGATTTAAGATAAAATGTAGGCTCCAATACAAAATCACTGGAAATGCAATGAATTAAAAAAATCTCATTTTACTTGGGAAGGGTGTTGCATTATAGTGTTTTCCAGAAGAACTTTCTGTAATCTTGGAAGCATGTGTGTGCGTGTGTGTGTGTGTGTGTGTGTGTGTGTGTGTATCTAGTGAAGTGAAAGTGTTAGTCACTTAGTCATGTCTGACTCTTAGTGACTGCATGGACTGTAGCCCACCAGGCTTCTTCATCCATGGGATTTCCCAGGTAAGAATACTAGAGTTGTCATTTCCTTCTCAGGGGATTGTCCCAACCCAGGAATCGAACCCAGCTTTCTTGCATTGCAGGCAGATTCTTTACTGTCTGAGCTACCAGGGAAGCACCTGGAATGTTGCTAGTATGACTGAGAAACTACATTTTAAAATTTTATTTATTTCTACCTAATTCAAATTTCAATAGTCAGATGTGGCGAGTGGCTTAACCTATTGGACAGTGCCATTTTAGAAAGATGGATATTCGGCTTAGGCACCTCCTACTAGGCAAAACCATCCTCGGAGCACAAAACTGAAACCAAGTAGAAATATCCTGAGATCATTTTTCTCATCAGTAGCCCATTTGCCACAGACTGAAGGGGTGATGTTCAAAGCAGCTGTGATGGTATACAAAGAGTTCTTGCATAGATCTTCCAACCCACAACCAACAGAAAGGAGACCACATGGGAAGAAGTTAGTATCATTATGATAAAAACATTAACTGACACAGAAACAGCAAAAATATGAACACTAGTACACCCGACTGGATCAGTGTGTGCCCGATACGATAGACAACACTGTAAGAGTGACACACGCCTCCTCCTTCCCAAGATAGGACTTCATCGGCAGTGTGCCCTGGTACAACAAAGCCAGTCCCACACCTTCCAGCTCCTCCACGCCACACTTGAAGGACTCATGCTTCTCACACTATGCTGCCACCACGTGGTGTATTTCTCTGCCAGCGAAGGAGAAATAGGACATTCTATTGCCCACCCCATCAGTCAAAAATGGTGGGTATAAGGAATAAATGTTGTGTTTCTTTCTATTTGTATCATTACCATTCAATATAAGTCTAAAAGCTATTTGCAAATAGGAAGTTGGGGAGATCAGGAAAGAGTGTAGCATATATAATAGGTAATGTCAACATCCTGTATAGGAGAGGGAATAAGGAGAAACAACACTCAGGTTACATGGTTGCACGACCTTGGCTGTCTCTATAATGTCCTTAGGGGAAGGGAACAATGCGAAGATTAATGTTGCCATTTGTCATTTTATAGCCATAAGCCTGAACACATGAAGGCCTTATTCATCATGCACAGAGTGTAGGCCCCTGAAATATACAAGGTATATTTCAAACAGGAAGGTCTTTGCCTACATTGCTGAACTTCTGTGGGCTGCTGAGTTATCACCGAAACATTTGAGGTCTGTATGTGGCAAAGGAAAGCAGAGGCAGGGGTGGGGAGGTGGGGTTGGGGAGGTGGGGGGCAGTGCGTTGAACAACAGCCATTGTGTTTATGATGCTAAGGACAGTGTGGACACCTAGAAAAGATGAGTACTTATTTGGTCACCTCACACTGCCCACCACCATGGCAGGTACAGGAAGTCTGCCCTCCCTGATCAGTGCCTCAGAATCTCCATTCGCTTCTCTCTTCAAACCACTAGTAAAACAGAGAAACAGCTGCAGAAAATTGGAAGCAATAGACGGGCCTTCTCTCAGCTAACAGAGCATAAGCATGAAATAAACTGATTGATTTCCTGAATGTATTAACAGAACACCTCAGGTTTCCTCTCCTGTGTCCCTGAATTTTAACAAAGGCTGGAAGGCAGCTCTGCTGACCATGTTTCTGAACCCTGGATGCATGCTGTAATAGTCTACTTTAAAAAATACCAGTGCCACTGGAAACAGATGAGTGGTCTACAGGGCGTGGGGGAAGAGGCTGACTGAAAGTGGCCCATCGATTTTTAGGGTGATGCAAATAATCAGTGTGTTGACCGTGGCACTGGTTGCATGACTGTATGTATGTCAAAACTCACCGACCTGCACACAAAGAAAGAAGAACTTTGCCAAATGTAAATTATGCCTCCATAAACTTACCTGCAAAAAGCTACTGATGTTTGGGCCTAACCCAGATAAATGAAATCAAACCATCAAAAGCATGAGACAGGACATTACTGAGAAGCTTCCTAGTGATGATTCTCACATGCAACCAGGACTGAGACCAATGCAAGTCTAGAATTTGTGGCCACAGGGGAGTCACATGAAAAAGGGGCTGGGCCAAAGACCAGCGGTGTGGCTGGCTCTAGAGAAAGAATTCAGGTTCTCAGTTTTGAGTTTGTGAACTACATATTTCTGCCTCTTCATTATAGGAATGGCATCCCCATTATCCAATGAGGGACTAGGAACAGTCACTCTCTTGTATACTCATCAGACTCAAGGGCGGGTGGTGATGCATGGGATGCTTGTAAGGGAAAGTGCTACAATCCACTCATTTTGTCGAACAAAGACTTAAACAGGTGCTTGTTTGTTTGGTTTTGATTGTTTCTTTTTTTTTGGTGATATAGCAGATAGGCTCTTTTGGGGCAAATGTGAAAATCCTCCATGAGGTGTGGTTTGGGAAGAGCTCTGTCCCAGCAACCTTACTACTTCTCTCTAACCTCTCTGAAGACGAGTGTCCTTACCATTAAACAAGGACAAAGATTTCAATGGCCACTGCTCTCCCTCAGATCACCTGGGACGCTCAGAACAGCCAACCGGCAAGAAAGTGATCTATCAACTGTATCCCATTAAAATAGCTGGTGTGAATTGCACATTTACTGTGCTAAGCATTTTCACATTATTATATATTCATCCTGAAATATCATAGGTAAGACTATTAACTGTCTTCAGTTAAGAATAAGGATGTTGGGACTTCCCTGGAGGTCCAGTGGTTAAGACTTTGCATTTCCAATGCAGGGGTCAAGGGTTCAGTCCCTGGTTGGGGAACTAAAAGATCCCACATGCTACATGGTAGGGTCAAAGGGGGAAAAATGAGAATGTTATGGCTTTGCCACCATCTCCACCATGCCAATAGTATATTCCACATTACCTTTTTATTCTTCCTGAACATCCCTCTTGTTTGATGTGGTGATCACTTCCCCCCTTCCTCTTGGCTCTTTGGACAACTGATTGCCTGCTTACTGGTTCCTCCTCCCATTCTTAACCTCCAGCCTAGTGCTCAGTCCTGCACATCTAGGCTTTTCTAGCTGTCCTCGCTCCCTGGGTGATGCAGACTCATCCAGTCTCTGGGCACTGAGCCCTCTCCCTGCAGCCAGAGGCGTATTTTCACTGCATAGCTGTCAGCACCATTCAGGTATCTCACAGATACCTCAGAAAGACAGCCAAGCCTGGGTTCCTGATTTCCATCCTCACGCTCTCCCCACCCCCAGTGTTCCCTTCTGTAGTAAATGACCAAAGACCTGGAGGCATCTTTGGCTCCTGTTCTCTCAAACCCACATCCAATACACAAGCAAATCCTGCTGGCTCTTTCCTGAAAATAAATTCAGAACCTGACTACTGGTCACCATCTCCACCACTACGTGGTTTAGCCTCGTCACTAACTGCCTCATGTGGCCCCCTAACTAGACATCCTGTTCCACTCTTGCTACAATCTCTTTTCCACAAAGAATCCAGAGGGATCCTTTTATAATGTAAATAAAATTAGCAATACAGAAGGGAATAGAATGAAAGCTCCACAAGACAGGCCTCTGCCTCTTCTGTTCATTCTGTACCCCTAGTGTCAACACAGGCTGGCCGGCACTTCTGTGAATACTGGTTGAGAGGATGAATGAGTTAGCAGTGGCTCCATGTTCTGCATCCGGTCACAGTGCTGACCCAGGCTCTAGCAGGCTCCATGACTTTCTTCTGCAGGCTGTATGGTCTCTTGGTGGACTAGTAAGTCACAACTATTGAGCTGCTTGATTACTTCTAGCTTTACTTCTACACACTACACAGAAAGGTTCTAGAAAAGCTACTGTGAGATCAGCAGAGCCTAGAGTTAGATGCTGAGTTTCACTACTGTGTCCTTCAACACATGTACATTGTTGTTATCCTCATCATAGGTGTCTCTACTCTTACCATTGTGCTGAATTCAACAGCTACTAAAACCACTAAAGGAAGAATTCTTTTGTCCACACTATCTTCTGGGTCTTCAGTCTGAGATTACTGTAGAATTTCAAATAATCCTCAGCTATTTAGAGGTTTAGACACATTCTGAGTCAGAGTTTGAAGCCTTCAAAATAGTCTATAGTACCAAAATGGTTAGGAATGTGTGTAAAATCAAAATAAATAAGTGTGAATTATAAAAGTAATACTGGAAGTGGTGTGCATGAATGTAGTTGGCACTCTGTTATTTACTACAACTGTTTCAGGCTATTTTTTAAATTCCCATGCTAGTTTCTGCCTGTGTTTTGCTCACACAAAGTGGCTACACAGCTGGGCTCTAGGTGGAGGTAATCTAGAGCTAGAGTCTCCCGGTACGAGGCTATGAATGCTTTATTAGGATGATCAATAGAGACCCTTAGAAAGAGTAATTAGTTTAACACAGAGACACAATATAAGCTAGGACTGACTCTGAGCCACCTAGAGGATAAATCCGTGATTAAATATAAAGTGTGTTCTGGGTAGGCTTGTGGAACAGAAATGGAACATTAGTTAAAAACCAAGGAAATCTGAAAGTATGGACTTCAGTTAATATTACTATTATTGATGGAAACAAATGTAATATTCCAGTGTAAGATGCTAATAATGGCAAAAACTGGGTAGTGGGTATGTGTAAATTTTTTATATTTGCAATTTTCTTTAAATCTAAACTTTACTAAAAAATCAATTTCATTAAAAATATTTAGTGGCACAAGAAGGTAAGATTTTGCATTGTCTGCTTACTGCCCCCAAACTTATACCATTATTATAAAATTTTCTTTATTTGGACAAGACAGTACATATATTTTTTTCAAATGACAGTGGTTCAAAAGCTTTTTATAAAAGGTCCTCTTGCTGACTGCTTTTGCTCTGCAGCAATTTGCCTGCCCTTTATTCTCTATTAAATCTTAAAAATACCACTTATTTGCAAGAAGGAAGAATTATTTATATATTCATGCACTGCCTCATTCTACAAAGGAATCAAGGAAAGGAAAAAGAGTTAAATAAAGTCTTTCTTTTTCTAGAGTCCCTAAAATAACCTACAAGACAGTCTATATTTCCATAATAAAAAAGTATATTTTATGCAATAATTCAGAGTTAACAAAGTATTTCCCCACAGATTAGCATACATTAGGTAACCACTGTGAGGCTGAGAATTATCTCTTCTTTAGGGACAAGAATACTGAAGCTCTGAGAGGCAAAGTAAAACCTTCCAACCCATGCAGGGCTTTCTACTTCCTGCAGACCTCATGACCTCTCTTTCATTCAGCTGATCCTGGAGCCACTGCCATCACACCAGATGCAGCCTTCAATGAATTAAATCCACAGACACATCTTGCCAAATTCTAAATCAATCCTCGCTACGTCCACCTTTGCATATACACCAGTCCCCAGCTTTCTGAATGTAAATAAGCCGAGAGCCGGCTGATCTTTCCTTGTCACCAAACACATATACTTTATCTGTCTCCTTTTAAAATTATACAGTGTGTATAACTGTCCAACAATTATACATAATTTCAACAGATTAACTCAAGGTCAGCCTTGGAAAGAGAGAAAATTGCTTTCTGTACATACATAGTCATGTTTGTTAAAAGTCAGAACCATCTCAGATGACTGGAAGAAACATCAAGTATTCTTTGCATAAGGAATCCCGAGACATTTAGCACTTACTAATGAGAAAAGAAAGGGGGCCCAGGCCTCTGCCCAGCCACCTTCTTGTTGGAGAACACAGCGCTGTGCGCATCCCACTTGGAGCTGCCTTCCGGGCTTCAGAACAGCTGAGAGAGAACCCTGGTGTGTCTGTTCTCATTAGAGCAGCAGTTTAGGTTTGATGTTTTTGACATGTCATAATCATCGAGGAATCAAATGGAGGAATGAGAATGATGAAAACAAGACAAAACAAAAAAATCAAAGCGTGAGATGAATCAAAGACTGAGGCAAACGTCTGCAGTTAACCCTGACGCTCTGAAACTCATGGAGAGATCAAGGGGAAGGTGACAATATGTACCTTGCTTGAGATTTTGACACATTGGGAAAGGAGATCTTTGAGAGATCAAGGGAGTTTCGTGAGCCAAATAACAGCTAATGTAAATTTGCTTTCTGATTTTTTAAAGAGAACCTGGGAACTCTCTTTGTGCAATTCCAGCACAAAGCACAGAGGGGTTTTCAGGATCCTTTCAGCTTGTGGAAGAGGCTGTGAAATGCTGGGAACAACTCACTAGGTGCCACTAATGAAACAAATTCTCCTTCTATGTTTACAACTCACAGATTGCCATATTAAAAAATTATGACTTAGGATCAATCAAATGTTACACTTAAAAAAAAAAAAGAATCTGCACAATTTGTCAATGGTAGTTGATGCTGCTCCTTCAGCTTGCAAAGGAGAAAGAGAAAGCACTGAGCCACAGAACTGAATATCTAGAGAGGCATGGCTAGGACTGGCTACCTTTCTGTCCCCAGCCTCTAGCAAAACATGTTTGTTGAATACAAATGATCTGGCCTTCCACTTTAGAGGCCAATTGAACAAAATAGCTTCTTAAATACAGAAATGGCTCATTAATCAATGTACCTGCCTGTCAAAGAATTTCCTATTTATCTGATTTTGCTATCTTGTGTAAGCTTTGAAGCACACAACTGAGAGAGCTGGACGGACCACAAAAGAAGGTTCAATAATGGAGAAGAATGCCAGCT
Source organism: Capra hircus (assembly GCF_001704415.2). Classification (NCBI taxonomy): domain Eukaryota; kingdom Metazoa; phylum Chordata; class Mammalia; order Artiodactyla; family Bovidae; genus Capra; species Capra hircus. The sequence goes on from NC_030811.1 coordinate 59,944,920, forward strand.
TGGCTCCAGTTAACCTGGGTCCATTTTAGCTTATGAGAACTTGAAGTATTCAAGGGGTTTAGAGGAGAACAAATGTACAGGGAGTGGATGCAGTTGCCCCGTGTCAACTGTTCCCCATGGGATTAATATGTCACTCTTCAAGGATCCTCCCCAATAAAGAAATTCTGGCTGCACCACAGCTGCCAACTCTTCCTGGCTGGGTCATGTGACCTACTCCAGTTAAGTATCTTAAGTATAACCATGCATGCCACCATAAATACATCTAAACTGTGCCTTAGTTCAGTTCAGTCACTCAGTTGTGTCCGACTCTTTGTGACCCCATGGACAGAAGCATGCCAGGCTTCCCTGTCCATCACCAACTCTTGGAACTTGTTCAAACTCATGTCCATTGAGTCAGCGATGCCATCCAGCCATCTCATCCTCTGCCGTCCCCTTCTCCTTCTGTCTTCAAATCTTTCCCAGCATCAGGGTCTTTTCCAATGAGTCAGTTCTTTGCATCAGGGGGCCAAAGTATTGGAGTTTCAGCTTCAGCATCAGTCCTTCCAATGAATATTCAGGACTGATTTCCTTTAGGATTGTTTAGTTTGTTCTTCTTGCACTCCAAGGGACTCTGAAAAGTCCTCTCCAACGCCACAGTTCAAAAGCATCAATTCTTCAGTGCTCAGCTTTCTTTATAGTCCAACTCTCAAAAACCATAGCTAAATTAAAAATAAACGTACCCTGTGCATGAGTTTGACAGACTTCCCTAAATGAAGTATATGAAATTTAATGCTTATTTATTTATCACCAAGAGACCTTTCTGCACTCTCTTTCACAGATGGGATATGAAAGGATTTTCCTCAGTGAGCCTAAAGGATGTGATGTGGTCAGACAGGCCCACCAGGAAAGCAATCACTAGCTTGATACTCTAACATTTTTGCCTTTTGATTTACTTGCAACTGCTTTACTCATAACAATTTACAGTGATTTAATTTCCTTTTAAGTTGTTTTCTCTGTCTTCAGATTGGAATGTCGACCTTTAAGATAGAGACCACCACACTTGTCTTGTTAACGGATAAATACAAAAACACACACTGTACCACCTCGGACACAGCTGGCACATAATACATATTATTGAATGAACTTGATAAATAAATGCAGGATCTGAGTTGGGAAGAGGTGCTTCCTGAAGCCTGACCACTGCCAGAGTTGCTCTGGGGTTCCCAGAATCCTTTCCGCAAAAGGTCCCTAGATCAGCTTTCCCAAAAGGATTCTCTCTGACTGCATCACTTCTCCCTGGAAAGACCATTCTGCTGCGGAAAGGATTCAGTGGGGTGGCCTTTTTATACTTATTAATATATGGGGCATATTCAACACCCTTCATCTTTGTGCAACCAAGCTTTCCTATTCTAAAGGAAACCAGGTGGCAGAGGCAGGGAGGAGGAGCTTAAAGGTGCAGAACTTTCCAGCTTTCCTTAAAGAACTTGCAAATTTTGATTTCCAACCACACACTTGCAAAAATGAATTAGCTGATTTTTGTCTCCAGATCAGCCCAGGGAAAGAGGCAGGCTTATTGAGAGAAAACAATGAAATCAATTTCCTTTAATACATTTTTGGGTGAAGAAATACATCCTGAAATGAAATGGTCTCTACAAGGCTATTTCAGGCTTTGAACTTTCATACTGAAGACTTACTTCTACTAATATCGTCAGAACAATCATATCCTGCTGTTCCCAAGGTCTAGCCTTGCTGAGGGCTTTCTCTAAGTTAAGCATTCTGGTAGATATTTTGCATACATTAGTCCAATCATCCTCACAAACCAAAGGAGAAGGTATTTTTATCTCCATTTTAGAGACAAGAAAACTGCTATGTAGAGGTATTAGATAGTTTGACCAGGGCCACCCAACTATTAATGGTAGAATTATGGGGATGTGAACCCAAGAAATTTTATCCTGAACACCTGTTCTGTTGGAAAATAAACCTTTTCATCTGTTAAAAAATTAATACCTTTAATGAGATACAGTTTATGTACTATAAAATTCACCCACCTAATGGTGAAATTCAACATTTTTTACTGTACTTTGAAAGTTGTGTAGCTATCATCATTGTATAATGTTAGAAGATTTTCATCCCACCAAATGAAACTTCAGACCCCCTCAGCAGTCAATTTCCATCCTCCTTTGTTTTTAAATCTTATTTTCCACTTTCTGTCATTCTGGCCACTGAAAACAATTTTGTTTTCTTTAATAAATTAAAAATGTTGAATCCTAGCAATCAGTTGACACTTTTCTCTCCAAATGCGGCTTTCTTTTGGGAGTGTGTCTTATCATTTTCTTTAGAACAATTGGAGAAATCAAGAGCTTAGGTCAGCAACCCTATTTGCCACATCAGATCATGGGGTTTAAAGACAATTGCCCTCTGGTCCTCCCCTTGAGGAGATGGATCCATCACAGATTTTACTTAGTAAGAAGATGTAAGGCCTTCAAGGACAGATGATACCTAGGTGTTTGGTAAGAATGAAAACTACCTCCCAGTCCTATTTTTCAGTAGTCTTACAAGAGCCTTGAAAGAGCAGGTGGAAAGAGAGTCAACAGTTGCCGTGTCCCTACAATGATCCATAACGCCTTAGAGCAAGTCTGCTGCTGCTAAGTCACTTCAGTCGTGTCCAACTCTGTGCGACCCCATAGACGGCAGCCCACCAGGCTCCCCCGTCCCTGGGATTCTCCAGGCAAGAACACTGGAGTGGGTTGCCATTTCCTTCTCCAGTGCATGAAAGTGAAAAGTGAAAGTGAAGACGCTCAGTCGTGTCCGACTCTTCGCGACCCCATGGACTGCAGCCCACCAGGCTCCTCCGCCCACGGGATTTCCCAGGCAGGAATACTGGAGTGGGGTGCCATTGCCTTCTCCGTAGAGCAAGTCTACATGGTAGTTAACTTCTATCAATGGTTGTAGAAGCCAAGTTCAGAGGCTGACTTAAGGTATTTTTATAAGAGTCTCATCTGTGCTGTGGAAGAAAGTCAAATATTTTTTGATTGATATTTAGCTTGCTCTAAATGAGGTTAACTACCCTCCAGGGGAACACAATTTAACCACAGAAGATAGCACAAATGGAGGGCCCAGTTTACTCTAGGGGCTTTGGGCAAATGCCCTGCCGTAAATGTGGAATCTCTCATGAGAATTCTTCCTTTGACATGTTCAGCTTCCTTCCTCCTCTGGCTACTACATGCTGCTTGATCAAATATTGTTTCCTTTCAGAGTGGATATATGTAACACCAAAATGTGTAAAAGAGCTGTAGTGCTAAAAAGCGGGAAGATGATGAGAAACAGGTCTTGTGTACTTGGCCTCCTAATCACACTGGGTGAGATATGATATAAAGAGCTTTCCAAATGGACACCAGGACATCTTTATTCTGGAGATTCTTCTTGTCAGGGAAAAAGAAAAAAAAAAAACTTTCAAAGAGAATTATTCAATAAGTGGACCAACTTTTTAGTAATTTGTATAATTTTTCTAAGCCTAATAAATCTGACCTTGAATTTGACCAGATGTTAAAAAAATGGCCTAAATTTTGAATGAGCATAATTTCTTTCACCTCAAAGTTCTTTATGTGAATTCTTATTTAATCACAAAACCTTACAGGATGAACCTTGAGGATTAACTATATCATTTGTTATATTTCCTAAGATCAAGTTTCTGTTTTTTCCCCTTGATTTAGGGAGATTTTTCTCTTTCTACCCATCTCACATGTATCATAGAAAGCATTTACTAAGTGCATAATTTGGTATAGCAATGTTCTATAACTTAATAACTAGTGAAATCTGAATGAATCCTTTCCTCAAGGAATTTTACATTAAAATTCTAGCTATAAAATTTATGAATCTTAAATGGTTTGGCTTCCATGCAGGGCTTTATATTAGTTACCATTATATATCAGAGATTTTCCAACTTTTCTCTCCATTATGCTTTATGTTCCTTTTCTCCACTAGTAGTTCCTTCTCTTCTTTTTAGTTTTATGTTCACAAATTTTTCTCATTCGAGCTTAATCATAGATCTCTGGGTCCATAGAGAAAAAATGCTCATTTCAGACAATTTCTCTGTGTCTGGTGAGACCCCATAGGAGGACAGAAGTACCTTCCCCCTGTGTGTCCAGCTGTGTCCCTGTCTTATCTGCAGAACATGACTGTCTACTCTGCGCAGCCTGAGTTTATCAGATTTCTGCTTCTGTGGTCAAGATGTTCTGTCAGTGAAGTTCCTCTAGTTGTTATGTGATGGCCTTTCCTCAAGCTTTTTCATTCTTACAAAAACCATGGTAAAGAATTGATATCTCCAGCCACCAGAACAGGACTTCGTATGTATAAGAGAAACAAAAACTGAAGAAAAATTCTAGTTTAATATCTAGTTTATCAGTGATGTAATCAAACCCTTAATATGCTTTCTCAGCCACATACTCATCTAATCCAATATTTGCCTCATGTCTAAGTCTACCAAGAATTAATGAATATATACCATGAGATGATTTTTTATGTTATTAGAAATGTAATTAATAGGTCAAGAGAGCTCTAAGAACATCATGTTTCATCTACTGAAGCTCTCTCAAAATCTCAAATCTCTTCCATAACTTATCTGTCTTGAGAAGTCAGTGGACTGGGGTCAAGGCAGGCTGGGTGCCAATCAGATTTAAGAAAGGCAGGCAAAATCATCAGAGAGCTTGATGTAAGGGTGTGATCTATATGGTATGGAGCCATAATCCTGAGGGATGACAACAGGCAATGGATGCAACCTGAATTGTTGCAGGGCAGAGATAAGTAAGGGGCTTCCCAGGTGGTGCAGTTGGTAAAGAATTTGCTTGCCAGTGTAGAAGACACGAAAGATGTGGGCTTGATTCCTGGGTCAAGAAGATCCCCTGGAGGAGGGAATGACAATCTACTCCTGTGTTCTGGCCTGGAGAATCCCATGGACAGAGGAACCTACTGTGCTATAGTTCATGGAGTTGCAGAGAGTTGGATATGACTGAGTGTCTGCAAACACACACACACACACACACACACACACACACGCACACACACACAGAGAGAGAGAGAGAGAGAGAGAGAGAGAGAGAGAGAGAGAGAGAGAGAGAAAGAGAGAGAGAAGTAAAAAGCAAACCTTAGCCTGGGGGAATGCCTGAAAGGCCCTGCCTTGATTCAGCACCACAGAGAGCACCAAACCACATGCCCTGCTTACAGAGATTCTCTGCGTGTACCAGTTAGTTGCTCAGTTCTGTCCAACTCTTTGCAACCCCATGGACTGCAGCCCTTCAGGCTCCTCTGCCTATGGAATTTTCCAGACAAGAATACTGGAGTGGTTGCTATTTCCTTCTCCAGGGGATCTTCCCAACCGAGGGATTGAACCCAGGTCTTTATTGCAGGCAGCTTCTTAACCATCTGAGCCACCAGGGAGGCCCTTGAGGTCCTCTAATGATGACAAACTAGTCTCCACAGAGAAAGCCTGGAACCAGCACCTGTGGTTTATAGGATGTTCAGCAAGTGTCTTGGGATGAGTGTCAGGTAGAAATAATCAAGTCCTCATTTTTTTTTTCTATCCTTGGAAGTAGGTTTATTAGAATATTCCTATAAAAATCTGCATTTCCAGACATGGGGAGAATTCATTTTTAAAAATTTCATAACTAACAACAACTATGAAAGACTGTCATGTAATTTTGGTTCAAACATGATGAGCAATACCTCAAGACTTTGCAGTACATATTCATTTGTTTTAACAAAATCAAACAATAGACAAAATCTGTGGTTTAATTTCCTAAAACTCTACACACATTGGTCCTAGTTCACCTCTAGAATTACATGTGGTAAATCAGACACTTTTTCACTTGGCAATCTTTGAAACAGTTGAAGAAAGTTCTTATTTCTCCTCTTAGCTTTTTCTACAAAAGGCTAATCATATCCCATTTCTTCAACTGTTACTTACAGACATCATTACTTTCTTCAATATATGCTTATTTGCCAAGGACAGTCTTAAAATAGGTGTCCCAGAATAATCCCTAGTATTGCAGGAATTGTCTGAGGCAAGTGTATCTATCATCAGACTATTAACTCTTCTTGGATTTGGAAATTATTTTGGTGAGTACAGCCTGAGACTGCACTGGTTTTACTTAACAATCATTTACTAAGGGCTTAACTGACAATGTCATCAAGTAAAATGCTCAGGTTCTACACCCAGAAAGATTGATCGAAGTCATTTCTCTGGTTTTAAAATTGTGGAACTGATTTTTTTAAATTGAAATGCAGAATTTTGTCAAAGGTAATTTTGATATTTATCCCACTGTTTCAGCCTACTAGGACATAGAAAAATCTTTAATTTTGAAAAGCTCCTCTTGATTTGGATACTCTGAAAAGTCTGATAAGTATAGTTTGCATTCCTTTATTCAGACTATGGATTCAATTTCTTAAAAAGATACAGCCAAAGACAGACCCATGTACCCTCCAAGAAAATGATTCTAAGAAATTCTTAAAACATTCCCTCTCTTAGACACTAGATACACTATATTTGAAGGCACCTGTCTAATTTATCATATTAATACTTAGGACAGAAAAGAAAGTGATTTTTGGCAAAACTGAATTAGGCAACCCAAATGACTCCAAGTATTTGCTACTTTCTCTTATGAAAACCAAAACCTAGGCTTTTTCAATAATCCATTTAAAATTTTTGTCAGTGGTAATAGTTTCCAGAATCCACTTTTAAAGATAATAAAAGTGATAACATTCACCCCCAGTCCCTTAGCATACACTGATTAACTGCCTGCCACAAAGACATAAGAAATGGGTTCTATTTCCAAAGATATGGGAAGATTGGGCAATAGGTTATGCACATTGGTGTTAGTAACAAAAGGCAAAATGTGTTAATATTTTATTAAATACTTTAAGAAATCATAAGAGAGTATGTGAAATAGAAAATTTTTAGTATTTTATATAATCTCCATTCAAGTTATATTTAAGAATTTATGTTTATTCAAATTATACTCAGCATACCCGGGGGATTTGTGTAAGATATATTATATAATTAATCCATATTATATAGGGATCTTCCCTGTAGCTCAGATGGTAAAGAATCTGCCCACAATGAAGGAGACTAGGGTTTGATCCCTGAGTCGGGAAGATCCTCTGGAGAAGGGAATGGCAACCCACTCCAGTATTCTTGCCTGGAGAATCCCATGGACGGAGGAGCCTGGTGGGCTACAGTCCATGGGGTCACAAAGAGTCAGACAGCACTGAGTGACTAACACTATACCACTATACTATATATTATGTAATATTTTACAGAATCATTGGATTTCAAAACTGGCAATAATGTTACCCTCCCCTTGCAAACAGCATGCATGCCTGTAGTAATTTGGAGGAAGGCACCACTATGTAGCAATCTCTAATTTTTGGCACCTCTCCAATCTTCATTGAAAATCTGCTTTAAAAATTTCAATTTTCATTGCCTGTAAATGTGAAATAGACAAGCTTCTTTGGTTCAAACATCTTTCCAATTGTTCATGCACATATTAGCATATGTATTGCATTTCTTGTCCTAGCAATAATGCTACTGCTTATAAACAATGGAGTTAGGCATATTCCATTACCCAGGGAACAGATTTCTAAGGAGCTTATCATTTAGCTTCCCCAAGATACCCATGTCTCCCTGTCAGCCATGTCACAAGCAGTTGCGGCTCATCCTGAAATGTAAACACTGAACATTAAAATGAATATGAGAAAAATGGCTTCTGTGGCCAGTGAATAAATAGAGAAAATGATAAGAAGCAAAGAGCTGGAGTGTCTATAAAATAACCTGTCCAAACTAGAATCAGGAAAGTATACTGCATAAACACAAGTTTTAAAGCTTTAGGTGAACTCCTTCTTGACCACTTACTAGGAATGGGAATTTAGGCAATTTGAATCCCTCTCGGAACCTCGTCTCCTTCGTCTTTTAACAACTGATGCTACAGCAGAAGCCAAAGACCCATGAGTCCACAGAGGTATGTGTGCCAGCCTAAAATCAAAGCTTTAGCACTCAAGATACCAACCCACCCCCTGCAGACTCACAGCCCAGCAACTCTTCCCAGAACTAACAAATCATGGTCTCCACCATCCATTTGCAGGATCTGCTCCAACCAGCCTGTGAGTCAGTGTTCAACACAGTGTTAGCTCCAGTCCTCCCGCAGGTGAAAAGTCTTACTAGGTCTGTCTCCTGAGATTTTGAGGGTAAGAAATTGTTTGGGGAATTGTACCTGCTCACCACATCTGTAATAAGTCCTATAGTCTCAGGTCTTGCTGTGCCCACAGATGCATTACTGTGTACAACTAAGCTGAGCCCAATTCTAAAGGGCACCAGAACCACCCGGGCCATGTGAATGGTGCCCCCTACAGCTGGGTAGTACCCAACTATACACAGTGGGCTGCCAGTCTTTCTAAGGCGGATGCCTGCTCATAGTCTGGGCTGAAAGAGCAACCTTAGATTTCCGTATTTCATTCTGTACAATCCAGTAAGATTTAGCATTGATCTTAATAGTAATCAGCAACCAACCAATCACAAAATATTCAGTAACCATTAGTGCTTCGAGAGGAACAAAAGAAATGTAAAAGTACAATCCTACCTGGAAAGAATTTATAATACTCTTGTCTCTCTCAATAATAATTCAAGAAGAGTTTAGTTGGAGTAAAATTTGTGGAGTAGTTTTTATACTTTGGAGGAAAGGTGATTTATAAACACAAGCTATTTTATTGACTATAGATCCCGAGCTGGTTCTTTTTATGAGGTCAGTGTATCCTTGAGGAAAGAAATGCAGTGATTAAAAAGCAACAACAGTTGCAGTTTCTTCTAAGTGACTTTCTTGACAGGAGCACTAGGTAGAGTCTGCTTTTCACACGAGTTCACAACGAGATAACTAATTCTGGGAGCACCATCCTTCAGAACTCCTACTGCACACACTGGGATTAGACCAAGAACAGCTCCCATGGAAAAGCTGAAACCTAACTGTGATCTGTTAGATGGGGGTGTGCTGCCTGTTAAAAAACAAAACAGGATATCCCTACCACAAAATAGGTCTAGTTAATCTGTCAGTTTTTAAATACAAAAGGCTCCTCTGTGTCCAAAGGGATCCCGCCCTGGTGCCTTATGACCCAGGCTAAACCAGGTAGTCAAATGCTTACTCAGAGAGAACCAGACAAGAATACTGGAGTGGGTTGCTGTTTCCTCCTCCAGGGAATCAGCGAGAGCCAAGCACCATTTACCAGAGCATGATGCCACCTCGTCTTCAGATAATCTCAATACAGGAAACCCTGGGGTGGCTTGCCAGGCCAGGCCAGCCTCTGGATACTGAATGTGGTATACAGATCCCCCTGGAAAACCAAGAGGCCCTGATTTCACGGGGGCAATATTCCTATCTGAGAATATTTGGTGGGAGGATTCCACAAAGACTGTGAGCCATTAGAAAGTTCAGAGTTGTGGTCTAATTTCGCACACAGCCTAAAAGGATTTTTCAGAGATTTCTGAAACCCATGGTAATTTTCTTCCTTTCTACTACTCCCAATAAAGGACAAAGGGGAAGTGTGGGGAGAGGCCTGTGTCATCAGGCATTACGCTGCTATCCATGAGGCATCTATCAGTTTGAGATGTCCTGTCCAGGCCGCCTGGGGTCTCTGTAGGTGAGAGTCTCCAATAAGAACTGGATGCTGGATCTTTTCCAAAGCCCAGTAAGCCACCCTGAGACAAGTCCCCTTACCTTTGCTCTTCTGTGTTTTCTGTATTGAGGAAGTCTCTTAATGAACCCAAGTCTGGATTCTGATACGCTCAGGGAAACCACCACATCAGTTAGGGGCTTTTACAGGAAGATGTTCTATAAGACAGGGAGCCTGATGACCCACAGTCCTCTGCAGTGCTTGTTGTCATGAGTGCCTTAACATAATTTCAACAGTAATATGAACCAATGTATCAGCTTCTTGCATACAGGACATCATAAAAATCGGATGTATCAATAGTAACAGTAGTAGTAGCAGTAGTAGCAGATATTTTATGGCCTATTAATTAGCTGCTCTATTTTCCTCTTGCATTGTATGGCAGAAGCCATTTCTGTGTTTCATTGCTTTACAGTACAGCCATCAATAGTATCTCACAGAGCCAAAGAATGATTCAGTACTATGTTAGTCATTAAGAATTATTCTAACTGGCAAGGAGATTAAGCTTTTAACTCCCACTTAAGGAAATATGGCTTTGAAGTCATGTGAAGGAGGCCCTAGATAGGACAGCTTAATTCTAGGCAGGTTTCTTTTTTCCTTTATTATCCTTTGCCTCCCTCAAATTTTCCTGCATGAGGCCTCAGTCCACCAGAGCAATAATGATAGCAATGCCTTCCATTTTCCTATTAGTTTCCAATGGCTCCAAATTACCAATCTGAGTTGGAAATGGAGAAAAAGCAAATTGATGATGAATAGATGACTTACCTAAGGGCAGGCATGGACTGTACATTATCTGTTGGCATGTTAGTTTTGACAACAGTCACTTTTAGAGGTTTCCATATTATCACTGCAGGAAGAAGTTGGCAATGAGGAGAGTTACGTACAAGGAAAGACATATATTGAGCACCTTCTATGAATTAGGCCCTTTGTTAGGGACTTTCATATCTGTGACCTCTTTTGATCACAACACAGCTATGAGATGAGACATCACTGTTGTTGTTCAGTTGCTAAGTCATGTCTGACTCTTTGTGACCTCATGGACTGCTGCATGCCAGGCTCCTCTGTCCTCCACTATCTCCCACAGTTTGATTAAATTCATGTCCATTGAGTCGGTGATGCTATCTAACTATCTCATCCTCTGCCACCCCCTTATCCAGGTCTTTAAAAGCTGGTGCAGCAGGGCTTATGAAAGTACTCATCTGAGGTCACAGAATCAGCAAGAAGCAAAGCAGGGATTTAATCATCTAACTGAACCCTGGCGCTGAGAAAGCAACAGGAATGTTTTTAATCGGGCATAGTCCCTTTCCCTTTGTCTGGTTAGAAATGGGCCCATAAAATTCTATAACAATCAACCAAAACTTGAAAACTTAGGTCAACAATTATTTTGTGCTTTACAGCTGACATAATGTTAGACCATTATCTTTATTTAAAGTATAACTAAACCAAGTAAATTAACTTGTCAAAAATGTGGGTTAATATCCCAAGTTCTAGCCCAATATGGTGATGGGCTGGGGACAGGGAGGAACAGAACAGGAGGAGCAGGGAACTCAGACACAGGTTTCTGACCTCCAAGGCTACTCAGGCTAAGTCTGATTTCCTAGAGCACATCTGAATGACCATTTTGATCCATTTCAGGTTCTGACCTCCAAAATTTGCTTACTGTTTTATATTTGCTATTGGGAAGGAGATACCTGGCATAATATCAGTTATGTTTTAGGAAAAAAACGTTTCACCCCCAGTTTTCACTAACAGAACAGAGAACCAAAAAATAGTTGGAATAATGGTGATAAGAGGATCGTTTTGTATGGAAATCAAGTAAAATAAGGGTTTTAAGGAAGAACGGATTAGAGGACTTCTCCGGTGGCCCAGTGGTAAAGAATCCATCTACCAGTACAGAAGACACAGATTTGATTCCTGATCAGGGAAGATCCCACATGCCATGGGGCGACTAAGCCCATGGGGTGACTGAGCCCCTGCGCCACAGCTGCCGAAGCCCGTGCAGCAAGAGAAGCCGCTGTCCCGAGAAGCCTGAGCCCTGCAGCCAGGGAGCAGCCCCCACATGTGTGGCCACTAGAGGAACTAGCTCTTGCAGCAATGAGGGCCAAGAGCAGCCAAAAATAAAGTGAAACATAGACAGAATTTAAACATAATTTCAAAAATGTCCATGCCTGGGCTCACACCCAGGGGCTCAAAAACACACACACACACACACACACACACACACAAGAGAAGAGATTAGAAAGGAACAGATTTAAATGGTAATAAAGATCTTAGTCTACCACTCACTATTGACTACCACGAGAGATTTACAGAGACGGCCTCCTTTCTAAGCACTAGATACGGTCAGCATTTATAGATGGAAAAATATATGTTCTAAAGAGAAACCTTCTTTCTTTCCTCATACAGTAAACCTAAAAAACAGTCAAAGAAAGTGACTCGGGTTGCCCACAATCCACTCTCATGGTGGAAGTACCTACTGGCCCATCCTTTCCTGCCTCCACCCTCCTCCCCTTTCCTTCCTGCTTCCCTCTCGGCCTCTTTCCTCCCTCCCTATGTTCCATCCTTCTTTCCTTCCACAATGCTTTCTTGCCACCATCTACAGAACAGATATCAAGTTGGACTCGAGAACAGAGTGATAAAGCAGACAGTGGTCTTCAAGAACTCATGTCAATAAATAAAGTCATTTAGCAGTGGGGTGACTTGAGGCAGTATTGTCTGGTGCATTTTACTATAAGAATGGATTATGTTAAAATTAAAAAACAAATAAAAAGAAAGTATGTTTGAATCAGTACAATAAAAGAAATAAATACTCATGGGACTTTGTGACTCAAACATTTAATTGATTACCAACCTTAAGAGTTTCCACATTCTAATATTTTTCAATCAGGCTTTTATTCTTTTAACCCCTAATATTCTGCAACTAATATCATCCCAAGTATCAGCTTCATCATCTAAAAATTGAAAATCACACTGAAAGACAACTCATGACTTTGGACAGAAATAAACTCTGCCCAGGTTATATTTTATTCTATGGAAAATGTTCAGCATTCAACCTGCAGCATCCTAGTTGACATAGCAGCATCCTGTAATTACCTCTAAAGGCCATTTGATTTGATAATATATTCACCACCATGTATAATTTACATAATGTTTTACAATTATCCATTAATATGCAAATGTTAGGCTAAAGATTATGTGGCCTAGAAATGCAATGCAAGTACTTCCCTGATAGTCACACTCTGTGTGCATATAGATATCTAACCCAAGAGGCCTTTCAGTTTTAGCAAAGAAATGATTCATGCTGGTGGAAATGAAAGGTGAATGAACAAAAGTTATCACCATACACAAAGCCATGTGACATTCAGTCAACAATTGTTCAGTTTGGGGCACAAGGTTGGGCACCCAGAGTATGGGGATGAACAATATTTTCCTCTCTTTCAGCAAGGGCCTCTGTGATGCTAGAAAGCCTGTCAAAAGTAGCACCAACCAAAGGCAGGAGGTAAAGGTCAGACACAGGCATCCTTGGACTTGTAATTACCATGAAAATAACTGGCCGGGTGAACACTGTGACACACTAATCAGATAAACTAGTCTGAAAATCAATCCTCTTCTCCTTTGCCCAAGAGTAATCCATCTAAAAGGATAAGGAAATGAAAGTGGGAAAAGGAAGACATACGTATATCACTATAGCATCACTGTTGATGTGTTAAATGTACTAACACAAGGAAATTTAGTTATGTTCCCATAGCAACTGCAGCTCGCCTCTTGGACCTGGTAAATTAAGTTATGGAAATTAATCCTATTTAGAGCACAAGGAAACACTGCCCCTAAGCAAGGGAAACCACAGTTAGGTTGATCTTCATATTAACCAAGTAGCCAACACTCCTCGAGAGGAAAGACTCACATTAGGAACTCATTATGGGCTGTTGCTCAGGGAAAACACTTGCGTTAGCAACTCATTAAAGGCTATTGTTCAAAGCTATGGTTTTTCCAGTAGCCATGTACGGATGTGAGAGTTGGACTATAAAGAAGGCTGAGAGCTGAAGAATTAATGCTTTTGAATTGTGGTGCTGGGGAAGACTCTTGAGAGTTCCTTGGACTGCAAGGAGATCAAACCAGTTGATACTAAAGGAAATCAACCCTGAAAATTCATTGGAAGGACTGATGCTGAAAGCTGAAGCTCCAGTACTTTGGCCACCTGATGTAAAGAGCTGACTCACTGGAAAAGACCCTGATGCTGGGAAAGATTGAGGGCAGGAGGAGAAGGGGGTGACAGAGGATGAGATGGTTGGATGGCATTACCAACTCAATGGACAGGAGTTTGAGCAGACTCTGGGGGATAGTGAAGGACAAGGAAGCCTGGCAAGCTGCAGTTCATGGAGTTACAAAGAACTGGACATGACTTAGCAACTGAACAACAGAGTAATAGAAATGTTTTCTTCCACCATCACCACTTGACTAGCTGGGGAAGGTACAGTGCTTGTGGGCCCAGAGACATCAAAGAGAATGAACAGACACCTTTGCCCTGAACGCTAGGCAATTTTATGTCATCCACTCAGTAAGAGAAGGATCCCACAAAATGCACACTGTAACATACTATTTATTTGTGAGTGCCAATTCCCTTTAGGTTTGATTAGAGTCCAAGAGAGAAAAGAAGGTCTGGATCTGAAACTCGTGTGAAAGGCAGAGTTTTAAATCTTATGTGATTGTCAGTTCACATGATGTTCACCCTTGAACAAAGTCTGATTGCAATATCTGAGGGGAGCTGAAGACTGCATTTTAAATCAATAAGTAGCTTTTAGGGAATATCGAAACCATGACTAGTATTAATCCAATTAGGATTTCTTTTAGCACTCATTTTCAGGTTCAATAAGGAATCTAAATCCTTAGAAAAGTTGCTAATAAAAGATTCCAAACAGTACTGAACAAAGTTTAAAATATTTTTAGACATGCTTGTACTTTCTCTCTCTGATGAATAGAACAAACCTGCATGGAAAGTGAACTGCAAAACTGTCAGCCAATGCCAGCAATATCCAAAAGTTATACATGCAAAGATGTCAAATGACAAGTTATTTAATAATACATATTCCAGAACCAAGATCATAAGTCCTTCTCTTCACCAGGATGTCTGCCTTCATCCTGGACTCCTTTCAGGTCCACATATATGACCCTTGGCTTCTGTGCTTTCTGCTTCTGCCCCTCCTGCTCCTGCCTCTCTTTTGCATGGTGGTCCTCCTCTTCCTTTGAAGTGAAGGGAAAGTGTTAGTCACTCAGTTGTATCTGACTTTCTGTGACCCCATGGACTACAGTTCACCAGGCTCCATGGGATTTTCCAAGATTCCCTTCTCCACGGGATTTTTGAGACCCAAGGATTGAACCCGGGTCTCCTGCATTGCAGGCAGATTCCTTACTGTCTGAGCCACCAGGGAAGCTTTCCTCTTCTTCTATGTGGTCCCTAAAGGAAGGTTTCCTGCAGGTTTATCTCCTAGACCTACACTGGTCACTCTCCAAATTCCCTCCAGGCAATCTTCCCAATACCATGACTTTACCCCCAACTCACAGGGCGATGACTCCCAAGTTAGTATCTCTAGCACAGGCTTTCCTCCTGCGTTCTATGATCTGAA
The DNA here is from genome assembly GCF_001704415.2 of Capra hircus. NCBI lineage: Eukaryota > Metazoa > Chordata > Mammalia > Artiodactyla > Bovidae > Capra > Capra hircus. The sequence goes on from NC_030811.1 coordinate 59,960,234, forward strand.
TATATATCTATTTGGACAGCGAAAGCACTCCTAGAAGACTGGAGGAACAAACCAAGAACTGGAACACTGCCTACCTTGAACAGCAGTCAGGCCATCTGGGAAGAAGGGACAGTCAACCATGTAAGACATTGAAGGAAGGTCTGGAGCCAGACTTCCAGGGCGCTGGAGGTGCCTGAGTTTTGCAGTTACCATCGGGAGTGGCAAGTCCATTAATGGAAATGTTTATGCACTTATGCTTGAGCTTTGGAATCTAGTATTTAGCAGTTTGAGAACAATGGCAAAAACTAGGCAAAATGGACTCTTCCTTGGCACAACGTGACTCTGGGGTCATTCTCTGATAAGGCTGTGATTTCGGGTCAGTGGATTTTAATGCCTCACATACTGATACTGAGAAAACTGGACTCAAGGGCTCATGCCAATTTTAGGGTAGAGCAAAATTAATAATAGCAATTAAGGAACTGGAGAGCAATGTATTTGAGATTTGTTTTCAATACTTGAAAATCCACTTGCATTAGCCAGTTAGGAAAAACTAGGAGGGTACAATCACCTGCAGGAAGAATTACAACTGATTGGACAGAGATGCCAATAAAAAGGACTTGGGAATAAATTCTCTATCTGAGCAATATTCAGGACAGAAAAATTCTGCACAAGCTGTATTGATGAAGCAAACTTGATCAGAATTTAAAAAGGATTCCATAAAAAGGGGATCCATGTATTCTACAGAAACTCATCCATTTGTCTTTAGATAAAGCTGTTAAATCCACAGAGGTCACTGGTTCCTGGTGGGCAGGAGACAGCCCAAACATTCATCTGCAGATACAATGTTTCAGAAGTGAACATTTTAATCAAATGATGCAAAGGTGCCCTCTCAATTGAAAAGAATGAGAATAATTTACATGATAAAGATCACCCCTAGTACATGAATGTGCTGAGCAACTTACAACTTTCAGGAGGTCTCTAGGATGTGGGGTTGCAATGATGAGCAAGATTTCTAAACACATATGCACCAAAGATTGGCAGAAATGCAAAGAATATTAACAATGACTATTGGGATGATCTTTTATATTTTATTTTCTAACTTAAAATTTTCTAATTTCACTACTATGTTTAGGAAACTGTTTCACCACCAGAAAAAGAGCAGAGAGGTTTAAGAAAAAATAAGGAGATAATTTCAAAAATGACTTTAGATTGTTAAACTAAAACATCTTTGTTTCTAAGTTATCTCTATTAACTTTAGAATCAGAAAATGAACAAACCAAAAATAGAAACTGTTAATCTAGAATATCTTGAAAACTCACATAAAAAAGTTCTTAAAGGGAGAACTTCTCTATTACTAACACTGTAAAGGTTTAAAAGTTTCCTAGAAATGAAGCAGATCAGTATGTTCTTATAGGCTCTCCCTGGACTAGATTAATTCACAAATCTCAAAAGAATGAGTTTGAAATGATTCTAAGCAGATTATCCTCACCTAGAAATAAAACAGTTCACCCTCTACCTGAGGTTATGAGAATTCCAAATTCAATATGATGGACATAGCCACACCTTCTTCCATCACAGTTGACACTGTGCCGCCTCCACTAAGGCATACAAATCTTAACATTTGTTTGAGTAAAACATAAATAAGGAAATCAACCTTACAAAAGAACAAAACAGTGACAATTCAGCTAGCTCAGACATCAGCATGATACACAATATTTAAACGTACAGAACTGATGGGGTAGGGCACTAGCAGTGAGACACAGGAATGTTCAGGCTGGGTTTCCAAAGGAGGAGATGGTGCTGCCGACAAAAAAATGGGGATTCTGAGGGGTCCTAGAGAAATCCCCTTTAGAAGGTCTGGGCCCCTCAAGTAAATATTGCTCAGTAATGGTTCTGCCCCTGAGGTCATCAGATGGTTCCGCAAATTATTTGAAGACTGAAGATCCTAAATACAAAGGTGGCTGATAGAAATTAATTATAAAGTACCAGTTTGAAATTAAGTAACAATTCTGCCTCTGAATATAAAAGCGTTGATGACTTCATTTTAAAATGATTGGTGGGTCTCTTGTCCTCAAACGCCTGGTTACTCCAGTTGAAAGTCAGAACCATGACAATCCGGCAGTGGCCTCTCCCAGGACACACTACCGCTCACGTGTCTGCTGTTGCAGCTGCTGCTGCTTGGGGCAGCTCCAAGTGTGGAAATGACTCCACTCCAGCTCTGCACTGCCTGGAGTGGTGAGAATGACTGCTTTTACTTTTTACTCCACCATCTGGACAGAGTCTCTGCCCTTCCTCCCCACTGGGTCCAACTAGAAAAAAATGGGGATACATATGAAAGCTTGCTTTATCCATACCTTGCAGTTCTGTTCCTAAGATGGATCTATTTAGAAGAAAAACTATCTGACAGCTATGTGTGTCAGAACTATCTGACTATCAGAAAAACTATCTCACTGTGCTCTGTGATGGGACAGGGGAGGGGTAGGAGGGAGGTTTAAAAGGGAGGGGATACATATGTACTGTTTGTTGTTTAGTTGCTAAGTCATGTCTGACTCGTTGGTGACCCCATGGACTGCAGCCTGCCAGACTCCTCTGCCCATGGGATTTTTCAGGTAAGAATGCGGGAGTGGGTTTCCATTTCCCTCTTCAGGGGATCTTCCCCACCCAGAGCCTGAACCTGTGTCTCCTGCACTGGTAGGCGGATTCTTTACCACTGAGCCACCAGGTATACACGAAGCTGATTCACTTCGTTGTACAGCAGACATTACACAACACTGTACAGCAGACATTAACACAACATTGTATAGAAATTACACTACAATGAATGGATAAGAAAGCTGTGGTACATATACACAATGGAGTATTACTCAGCCGTTAAAAAGAATACATTTGAATCAGTTCTGATGAGATGGATGAAACTGGAGCCGATTATACAGAGTGAAGTAAGCCAGAAAGAAAAACACCAATACAGTATACTAACACATATATATGGAATTTAGAAAGATGGCAATGATGACCCTGTATGCAAGACAGCAAAAAAGACACAGATGTGTATAGCGGACTTTTGGACTCAGAGGGAGAGGGAGAGGGTGGGATGATTTGGGAGAATGGCATTGAAATGTGCATACTATCATGTAAGAATCGAATCGCCAGTCTATGTCCGATGCAGGATACAGCATGCTTGGGGCTGGTGCACGGGGATGACCCAGAGGGATGTTGTGGGGAGGGAGGTGGGAGGGGGGTTCATGTTTGGGATCGCATGTACACCCGTGGTGGATACACGTCAATGTATGGCAAAACCAATACAGTACTGTAAAGTAAAATAAAGTAAAAAAAAAAATTTTTTTTTTTAAAAGAAGTATCTGTTTCTAGATCCAAACCACTTCGATCAGACTGGCAAAGAAACACCAAATTCCACTCCATTACTTCCTAGCCCCTTCATTTATAATACTGGATAAAGATCCAGAACTGAAAGCAGAAAGGTTGTGGGCTACAAGGATGAAATGGAGAAATTCCAACTCTCAACCTGTGCCTTAGTGAAGCAAAGAAATGTGAACTACTAATAGGCGCTGAAATTTCTGTCTCCCATATCATAACATTTCCCAAATTTTTAATTTATTCCATAACACGTATTTTTATGTCAATGTTTGGGAAAATTACTTCAAATGGAGCCTAGCTCCAATTTTATACCAACAGTTAATGAGAAAATTGATCTCAGACTTAGTAATTAGCTTTGCTAGAATGCTCCTACTCATTCTGTTAAAAATTATGAATTGGAAAAATTTTGAAATCTGATTATGGGTTATGTTCTATTTTGCTCCATCTCACTAGCATAGTCGAAAATTTTCTTATGTGAAGTTAGTCCGATTTCACCCTTTTTAACTTTGAGAACATGAGTTAATTTGTGCGCTCCACTCTGCATATTTATATCTAAATCCTAGATTTGCTTGGAAATGTGAATTTTATCAGTTGTCAGAGGCAACTCAACATGGGATGGTGAGATGGGGAAATAATCAAATTATATTCACACGAAACTTAAGCTGCCTCCCATCTGGCTAAACTTTAAGCTTAAAATAAATGTAATTTTCTCTTCTTCACCTCATCCGATTAGACATGGGAGACATTCATTTGGGGGGTGAGACGATAGTAATCAAGGGAGGTAAAAGAGAAGAAGCTGAAACTGCATCATTTTAAATCCTCATTACCCTACCTTCATAGCACCATTTGAAGGCAGAAAAGACTGTACTGCTTAATTCTCTTCACTCTGCAGTGCTCCCAGGGCCTTCCACCTCTTGCGGGAGTGTGATAAACAGACTTAAAGAGGATACTGTAGGCTGAGAAAAACTCATATGAAGATGCAATCTTCTTTTAGTCTTTATTTCTTTTTCATCAGTAGGAGAGGGCTTAGACCTAAAACAGGGGTTATTTATCAACTAAATAAGCTCACTAAATATCACACCCTCTCTTGACTCCCATGGACCTCTGTGAAATTTGTGGGCCTGTGTGTGCTTGTGTGTACTATACAAATTTGGATAGTATCTATCAAAAAGGGATCGGTTCATCTTCATGTGATCATCTATAGCCCCTTGTTTTCTTGAGCATGTGTTCTGGCCATTATTGACTTCTAGAAACAGATGGTGTGATGCATTTCAGATTGCAGAGCATGAGTTTTGCTCTGTTGTCAGGGAAAGGTTCTGGTCTATCTCATAAAACTACCATCTAAGATTAAGCAAAGTGTGGTAATCCAGTGGAGAGAAACACACGCCATCTCTCATCTCTACTGTGACATTCCTTTCTATATGCCTAACAAAGGGTGGGGGGACACTCTCATCAAGGAATAGTTGTGTGATTCTAAAGGCTGAATAGATAAGATTGCTGAAGGCTTATGGCAATCAGGTTAGATTTAACTTCACCAGCTCCCCCCACTACCCCCCGTAACCCCCACCCCAACTTCCTATTGGCTAAGGACTATTTCTCAAAGGCAAAATCAATTGTCAAGAGAACATTCTGAGGGGAGATGGAAGTAGTCTCTATTCTGATTGAATCAGTTCAGTTCAGTTCAGTCGCTCAGTCGTGTCTGACTCTTTGTGACCCCATTAACTGCAGCATGCCAGGCCTCCCTATCCATCACCAACTCCTGGAGTTTACTCAAGCTCACGTCCATTGAGTCGGTGATGCCATCCAACCATCTCATCCTCTGTCGTCCCCTTCTCCTCCTGCCTTCAATCTTTCCCAGCATCAGGGTCTTTTCAAATGAGTCAGCTTTTCACATCAGGTGGCCAAAGTATTGGAGTTTCAGCTTTAACATCAGTCCTTCCAAAGAACACCCAGGACTGATCTCCTTTAGGATAGACTGGTTGTATCTCCTTGCAGTCCAAGGGACTCTCAAGAGTCTTCTCCAACACCACAATTCAAAAGCATCAATTCTTCTGCACTCAGCTTTCCGTACTCTCACATCCATACATGACTACTGGAAAAACCATAGCCTTGACTAGAAGGACCTTTGTTGACAAAGTAATATCTCTGCTTTTTAATAAGCTGTCTAGGTTGGTCATAACTTTCCGTCCAAAGTATAAGCGTCTTTTAATTTCATGGCTGCAATCACCATCTGCAGTGATTTTGGAGGCCCCCAAAATGGAGTCAGCTACTGTTTCCACTGTTTCCCCATGTATTTCCCATGAAGTGATGGGACCAGATGCCATGATCTTCGTTTTCTGAAAGTTGAGCTTTAAGCCAACTTTTTCACTCTCCTCTTTCACTTTCATCAAGAGGCTTTTTAGTTCCTCTTCACTTTCTGCCATAAGGGTGGTGTCATCTGCATATCTGAGGTTATTGATATTTCTCCCAGCAATCTTGATTCCAGCTTGTGCTTCTTCCACCCCAGTGTTTCTCATAATGTACTCTCATATAAGTTAAATAAGCAGGGTGACAATATACAGCCTTGACGGACTCCTTTGCCTATTTGGAACCAGTCTGTTGTTCCATGTCCAGTTCTAATTGTTGCTTCCTGACCTGCATACAGATTTCTCAAGAGGCAGGTCAGGTGGTCTGGTATTCCCATCTCTTTCAGAATTTTCCACAGTTTATTGTGATCCACACGGTCAAAGGCTTTGGCATAGTCAATAAAGCAGAAATAGATGTTTTTCTGGAACACTCTTGCTTTTTCCATGATCCAGCGGATGTTGGCAATTTGATTTCTGGTTCCTCTGCCTTTTCTAAAACCAGCTTGAACATCTGGAAGTTCACGGTTCACGTATTGCTGAAGCCTGGCTTGGAGAATTTTGAGCATTACTTTACTAGCATGTGAGATGAGTACAATTGTGCAGTAGTTGAGCATTCTTTGACATTGCCTTTCTTTGGGATTGGAATGAAAGCTGACCTTTTCCAGTCCTGTGGCCACTGCTGAGTTTTCCAAATGTGCTGGCATATTGAGTGCAGCACTTTCACAGCATCATCTTTCAGGATTTGAAATAGCTCAACTGGAACTCCATACATGTATTAAAATTAAAGAACTGAGTGTAAAACAAATACCATATATTAACACATATGTAGAATCTGAAAAAATTGGATATAGATGATCTTATTTACAAAGCAGAAACAAACACAGATGTAGAGAACAAATATATGGATACCAAGAGGGGAAGAGGGGGATGGGATGAATTGGGAGATTGGGATCGACATATATATACTATTGATACCATGTATAAAATATAACTAATGAGAACCTATTGTATAGCACAGGGAAGTCTACTCAATGCTCTGTGGTGACCTAAATGAGAAAGAAATAAAAAGAAAAAAAGAGGGGATATATACACATGCATAGCCAACTCACTTACTATACAGCAGAAACTAACACAACATTGTAAAGCAACTACACTCCATTGCAGAGCAACTTTAATAAAAAATTAAAAAACCAAAACTATACAATAGAATACCTAAAATGGGTGAACTTTACTGTGCTATTTATACCTCAGCAAACCTGACTTAAAAGGGGAAGCAAAACAAAACACAGCTCCCCTGTCATTAAAACAGTAGGTGACAACCTAGATGACTCTCGAAAACACTGTATTAAGTGAAAGAAGCGATGCACACAAGGCTACATACTGTATGATTCCATCTATATGAACTGTAGGTAGAAGTGAATGAATCATTCATCTCTTCCACCGACACACACACCTCATACTCCTCACCACACTTGGAATTCTAGGACAAAAATCGTATTTTTCCCAAAGCCGGCCTCATGGTTTGAGGAAGAAACTAGCAGGATTTCTGACTGTATTTTAGAGTCTTGAAACTATTATAGTCCAAAGACAAAATCAATTTTGGACATTGTGATTAACTCTCTAAGAGAATTCCAGAGAACGCTCCTTGAAGATGCACTTTCCCTTATTACTTTCCTCCCCAAATTTAATTCGGTTCCAAAATTTAAATAAAGAGGACAATATAAGTTTGATATCATATTCCTCTATTTGCATCTTCCTCTATTTGACATAACTTTAAAAAACAACTCATTCTACCATATCTTCTCTACTAACATTAGTTAAAAAGGTCATCTCCTGGAACCCTCAATTTCTCCAAAATGATTAAAATAAACAAAATGCCCTGAGGTAAATCTCACATTGCTTGTGTTCACATTTCAAACATGATATTAGGTCTGACATTATTCTGGAATATTGCCCAGCTATTAAAATTAATGAGTTCTATAATATCACACACACACACAATACATTAGTCTATGCAATCAGAGAGGACCAGACAAGTTCATCATACCAAGATTACTGCTGAGATGTGGGACTCAAGAAACAAACTGAGGATGGAGAGGGGAATTCATTCTCTTCATTTTAAATCTACTATATAATTTAAAGTACTTTATAATATCATGGGCTACTCTTTTAATAAAAGTATTAAAAATAAAAAAAGAATCAAAAACCTTAACAAATTAAATACTATCCTATATAGGCCTTTGGCCACTCGATAATGAGAAGAATGTCTCCCAAAGTGGTTCAAACCTCTACAAAGGGACTTTTTTTAAAAGATCCCTCTGACAATAGGGTTTGGATTGCCACTACTTAATTTCAGAATGCTAGTTAATACGTAGCTCCTCTAAATATTTTTAAAGCAGTCTGAAATACATAAAGTAAACTGATCACCCTACATATGTTTTAAATTAGAACCACCAATTCTCCTTTATTTCAAAGACTCGATCTTAGTCCTCACTTAAAAATCATGTGCCACCTGATAATGACATCAGTTTCTCTTATTTATATAACATAAAGAAAGAAATAAAGTGCAGTCTCGTAGTCGTGCCTGACTCTTTGTGATGCCGATGGACTGTAGCCCGCCAGGCTCCTCTGTCCATGGGATTTCCCAGGCAAGAATACTGGAGTGGTTGCCATTCCCTTCTCCAGGGGATCTTCCTGACCCAGGGATTGAACCCAGGTCTTCTGCTTTGCAGGAAGATGGTTTACCATCTGAGCCACCAGGGAAGCCCCAAAATATGTATTACATGTATGTGTATGTGTATGTGATGCATGCTAAGCTACTTTAGTTATGTCCAACTCTTTGCGACCCCATGGGCCATAGCCCACCAGGCTCCTAACATAAGGCATGCACAATTCTCCTGTAATTGGGATAGAAGTAATCATTTTGATACATAAAATATAAATGGCTAATTCATACATCAAAAAATGTTTAACATTTCCCATAAAATAGCCAAAATGGAGATGATATTTTGAACTCTCAAGTGAATGATGAGAGTTCTTGGTTTTGTTCTTTTTACAGTAGTGTAGTGAGCAGACACTCTCTCGCATTCTGTTGCTGCTGCTGCTGCTGCTGCTAAGTCACTTCAGTCGTGTCCGACTCTGTGCGACCCCATAGACGGCATCCCACCAAGCTCCCCTGTCCCTGGGATTCTCCAGGCAAGAACACTGGAGTAGGTTGCCATTTCCTTCTCCAATGCGTGAAAGTGAAAAGTGAAAGGGAAGTCGCTCAGTCATGTCTGACTCTTAGCGACCCCATGGACTGCAGCCTACCAGGCGCCTCTGCCCATGGGATTTTCCAGGCAAGAGTACTGGAGTGGGGTGCCATTGCCTTCTCCACATTCTGTTGAGGGGGAGGCAAATATTGAGATAACCTTTTCAGAGGGTAGTCTGGCGACAAGTAATCAGAACTTAAGGGTGTACAAGACTAGCAATTTCACTTCTAGGAATTTATTCTAAGTAAAAGACTAAAGATGAATGTCAGATTCATTTACAAGGATGATGATCTTAGAGGTGTTTATGACAGTAAAAATTAGATAAAACCTCAACATACTAAAAAAAGACATCTATTAAATAAAGTATGATGTATCTACACAGTGGAATGGTATCCAGTCTTTAAAGAATATATCTTTGAAGGGTATTTCAAGAAAAAGAAAGATGTTCTAGATATGATAATTCTGAGCAAAGAGAAAAATAGGATTCTGAACTGCAGAGGCAGAAAAACCTTACATTTTTAATATGTGCATATTTCTGCAGACATATGTATATTTACAGATAATGTGAGGATATAAACATAGATACAGTAGAGGGTAGAAGGACACGTATCACTTTGCTTATAGTTGTAATCATGGAGTGGCAGAATAGTGAGTGACTTTAATTCTCTTCTTTAAAAATCTTTCCCATTTTCTGGCCACACTATCCAATATAATCTACAGATTTAATGCAATCTCTATCAAATTGCCCATGATATTTTTCACAGAATCAGAACAAATAATCCTAAAATTTATATGGAACCACAAAAGTCCTCAAATTGCTAGAGCAATATTGAGGGAAAAGAACAAAGCAGGAGGCATAACGTTTCTAGACTTCAGACAACACTACAAAGCTACAGTAATCAAAAGAGTGTTGTATTAGCACAAAAACAAACATATGTATCAATGGAAGCGAATAAAGAGCCTAGAAATAAACCCACACACCTACACTAAATTAAACTCTGACAAAGGAAGCAAGAATATACAATGGAGAAAAGACAGTGTCTTCAGAAAGTGTTGTTAGGAAAGCTGGACAGCTGTATATAAATCAATGAAGTTAGAACACAATCTCACATCAAACAGAAAAAATAAACTCAAATGGCTTTAAAGATTTAAATATAAGATACGACACCATAAAACTTTTAGAAAAGAACATAGGCTAAACATTCTCTGGTATAAATCGTACCGAGGTTTTTTTAGGTTTTCTTGCCTCCCAAGGCAATAAAAATAAATGCAAAAATAGACAAATGGGGCCTAATCAATCTATGTGTACTTGCACAACAAAGGGAATAATAAGCAAAATGAAAAGGTAATCTATGGACCAAGAGAAAATATTTGCAAATGATGCCACTGATAGGAGCTTAATTTCCAAAATATGTAACAGCTGATACAGCTCAATGACAGAAAAAAAAAAACCCAATAAAAAAATAGGCAGAAGACCTAAGCAGATGTTTCTCCAAAGAAGGCAGACAGATGGCCAACAGGCACATGAGAATATGCTCAATATTGTTAATTATTAGAGAAATGCATATCAAAACTCCAGTAAGGTACCACCTCACACTGGTAAGAATGGCCATCATTTAAAAGTCTATAAATAACAAATGCTAGAAGGGGTGGAGAAAAGGGAACCCTCCACACTATTGGTGGGAATGTAAATTGGTGCAGCCACTGTGGAAAACAGCATGGATGCTCCTCAAAAAACTAAATATATCGAGTTGCCATATGATCTGGCAATCCCACTCCTGGGCATGTATCTGGACAAAATTATAATTTAAAAAAAAATGCATGCATCCTAATGTTCATTACAGTACTACCATGGCCAGAAATGGAAACAACCTAAATGTTCATGAACAGATAAATGGATAAATACGTGTTATGTATACATAATGCACTATTACTCAGCCTTTAAAAAGAATGAAATAATGCTACATGAAGCAACATGGATGGGCCTAGAAGTAAGTCAGAAAGAGAAAGACAAATACCATATGATGTCACTTATATGTGGAATGTAAAATTTGACACAAACAAACTTATCTCTGCAACAGAGATAGATTCATAGGCACAAAGAACAGACTTATGGTTACAAGGGAGGTGGGGTGGGGGAAGCGTGGATGAGAGTCTGGGAGAGGAAGATGCAAATCATTATATAAAGAATGGATAAACAGTGGGTCCTCCTATATATAGCACAGGATATATTCAATATCCTGTGATAAATCATAATGGAAAGAATATGAAAATATATATATATAAAACTGAATCACTTTGCTGTAGAAATTAATGCAATTAATTAGAAATTAATGCAACATTATAAATCAAATAAACTTCAATAAAATAAATTTTTTTAAATCCCCATTTTCTGCCATTTCAATAATAGACATACTGCTTTTAAAATTTTATTTTTAATGTGTTGATAATCTTTATATATATACATATTCATGTGATATGATACTGGTTTTATGTAATTTTTTTATAAAGAAATGGCAGAGAAAAATCAAGGGCAATTATTATATAATCATTTATTTAAAAATAAAATCTGACCCTATATAAAATACACAGTATCAGAAAGGAAATTTAGAAATAAAATATAAGCTACAAAATATCACTTGGCTAAACCAAAGATAGAAACCAAAGACTAGTGAAGTCTTTGGTTTCTATGGAACGCTTCCTTGTTGAACAGTTTAAAATGATGCATGGAGATTTTGTTATATCTCTAATAAATGGTTATATTCACATGGCTGCACTGATGTTAGACTATAAGTTAATGAAAAGCACAAAGATAATTCCACGATTGACTTCTATGTTATCTTCAACAAATCAGCCAAGTTCCAGTACCAAGATCAAGATGTGCGACATTGAAGATGCTCAGTAGATACTAATAATTCTGTATGTGGGCTTCTCAGGAGGGGCAGATGAAGAAACATGTGTTTTTTGAGCACAGTTCTTGAGCCATGTAAGTGCTCTACAGAAACCCACTGAATTCATATTAATCAGGAGGGTCCCCAAACGTTTTGTGCCAATATCCTGGACCATATAGGCTGGGTTGAATTAGACAAAAAACAGTTATGGAGGAAAGTGCTAAAGAGCCAAGGAACAAAAGAGGTAGTTTGTTTTTTTAAGGTACTGCAAATGGCCTATATCTAAAGGAAATGCAAGCTGGTTGTGGCAGCTACTTTAGGGTTTACGTTTTTTTTTTTTCTTCTTTTTTCTTTTTCCCAAGTTGTATAGAGAATAAGGTTAGAAAAGCAGACAGAAGCCAAATTATGGAGGTTTTAAAGGTCCAAAGCAATAGGGGATTTTCCACAGTCCTAAGTTTGAGTGAATGGAAGTGAATGACTATTCAATGATTTTCTTATTAGTCAGGACCAATTTGGATTGCTTTCTCATGTCCCACTTATTCTTATTCATATTCCCTCGATTGCATGAAGGGAGCCCAGGAGGAAGGAAGGGCATTTATCATTTAGCCAGACATTTCTGTTCGGGTTTTACATACAGGCTTTTACATACATGGTGGTTGAATGGCTTTCCATTTGGAACTGTTTAAAACAGAATATTGTCTTTCAGATACAACACGGGTAAAACAGTGAAACAAATCAGAAACACAAAAGCTGTTTTAAGGCTTCAATCATTTCTGGCACAAAAGACTGGACACTGCCCTTTCATTTAAAGATTTATCTTGTGGCTCCCTCTCATGTACATGTAAGAAATATCACACTTAAAATTCTCATTTTCTAATCTGTAAAGATGGAGAAGGCGATGGCACCCCACTCCAGTACTCTTGCCTGGAAAATCCCATGGGTGGAGGAGCCTGGTGGTAAGCTACAGTCCATGGGGTCGCTAGGAGTCAGACACGACTGAGCGACTTCACTTTCACTTTTCACTTTCATGCATTGGAGAAGGAAATGGCAACCCACTCCAGAGTTCTTGCCTGGAGAATCCCAGGGATGGGGGAGCCTGGTGGGCTGCCGTCTATGGGGTCGCACAGAGTCGGACACGACTGAAGTGACTTAGCAGCAGCAGCAATCTGTAAAGAAGCACTTCTAAAGAGCCTAGAAATTGGGGCTATCACCAAGAGCTAGAAGTGGTACCAAGAGAAAAGATGGATGTGAGTAGTGAGCAGAAATCATGCAACAGATGCTTATGGGTGATGATCAGCCTCACTCGTATCATTGTGAGGTAGGCAACTCATCCATTAAGATAAATTCTATTGGAATAACACATCTGAATAAAAAAATATGCAATGCATATATTAATATAAAAACAGACAATGTTCTATAGCGCAGGTAATTTCAAGGTGAATTGCCTTATGAAGGGGCAGGGGAGGAGGCTTTTAAACTTTTTCAACCATGACCGACAGCACAAAATGCGTCTTGTATCCCAGTACACATGCAGATGAAACTGATCTAATGAAACACTTGTCTCTGCTACTTGTGAAGCACTCTAAAAATTATTTTATTCCATTTTTTAAAACGCTATTCAAAATTCACTAAAGTGATTTCGTTACCCAAATGAGTCACCATTCGCAATTATTTCAAGAGAGTAATCCATTTGACTGCCTCCTTCCTGATATTTTATTCCTATTTCTTCAGATAAGATGCTTCTAACCACATCTCATGAACTAATCAAAGTTAGAAATCAAATGACTCGAGGCTATGACCCAGAGGAATATTCAGAACAGTAGAAATTATGCTATTATCTAAAGTATAAATACAGGCAGCCACATAGCATAGAGATGGTTAAAAAAAATGTCCACAGGTCCCCTCCTTACCATCTCGTCAGCTACAATGACCAAAGTTATAAGAAAGAAGCAAAATGGGCCAAAATCTACAGGGTTAAATATATTTTGGTTTCAATTTTCTTGTTTGTTTCCTCATCTTCTGAAAACCCTCTAGCCAGTCAAAATAGCTATAAATGTCACTGCCTATGCTTCTGACTTTTTCTCAAGACTAAGAGCAGCAAAGAAACTTGGGCTCCACTCTTATATAAAGAGAACAGTCATCTTGCTCCTATTGGTGATGATCTAAACATAGCAGGATTCACCTGCTGGTTTCTAACCTCCAGCTGACTGACACAGTCATATCAATCTGGGCCTGCCCCACCATCCAGCAGGCAGGCCCCAGCAAAGCATAGGGCTAACCCTGGGGGACCAGATTCCCAATGTTCGCCTTCTCTAGGATGAAGGCAACAGGCAGCATCTGTTGAGCTCTTATGTCTGTCAGACACTATGGTTAAGACCCATTCCACTGTCTTCTTCATCCCATACGACATCGCTTGTCCTGATTGGGAGGTTTCACTGACTCCCATCTGTCCAAATCATAGTCCCAGAGTCAATGGATTCAACTTTAAAACAAAATTTGTCTTTCCTCCAGTTCCATATGGTGCCCACTAGCTGTCCCTCAATGCAGCCTCTGTGTGCTTTTCATCTATGCTGGATTAATGGAAAGCCTTACATAAGAATCTGGATGGAACTGTACTATAAAGCAGATGAAGCTGAAGGGAGAAAATGTGCAGAGACAGACAAGGAAATGTCATTTCCACATATGTGAATGTGCTTCGGGGCGGGGGGGGAGTTCAGGCCTCGAGTCCAGTCCTGTGGAATGTTGCTGTCAGCAAGTGAGGGCTGAAGAGTGAGTCTGATGAGGGGATGCAAAGGAATAAAGGATGGATGCTCTGGAAGGAGCCTATGTATGTAAAGGTCCAGAGTGAAGAGGAGGAATGTCATGACGGGATTTCCGGAGGGCAAGGGTAGTAAGGCAGTGGTTGATTCTGCATGCCCTTCTAGTTGTGGCTCAGTGTCCTACTCCTCTCCTTGGGAAGGACTTTTCAAGCTCCCTTGAGGTCATACTCTGGTTAGGAGGCCCTGAACAGCCCCTTATTTTAACCCTGTCTAAGACCAGCCAAAAGAACAAGATTCTATTCCTGCCATATTCTACAAGGAGAAAATCCTTCAGTATGGGACAAAGGAATCCCTGCTGCTGCTGCTAAGTCACTTCAGTCGTGTCCGACTCTGTGTGATCCCATCGATGGCAGCCCACCAGGCTCCCCCGTCCCTGGGATTCTCCAGGCAAGAACACTGGAGTGGGTTGCCGTTTCCTTCTCCAATGCATGAAAGTGAAAAGTGAAAGTGAAGTCGCTCAGTCGTGTCCAACTCTTCGCGACCCCATGGACTGCAGCCTACCAGGCTCCTCCGCCCATGGGATTTTCCAGGCAAGAGTACTGGAGTGGGGTGCCATTGCCTTCTCCTAAGGAATCCCCAGATGGGCTGTTAACACCCAACCTGTACAAATCAGCCTTGGACCAGAAACTACTTATCCTAACAGGAGAAAATATCCTATAAATTTGGAAGAGAAGAAGGGTTTACAACCCCTCGTGGGTAAATTCCTAAGGCATGACCTTTTGGTAATCTACCAGTCTCTGTTGCAACACTCCTATTCTACCAGTTGTTAAGCCAAACGGGGAATACAAGACCTTACAGCAGTAAACAACACAGTGATCCCTATATATCTCTTCATGGCCTTTCTTTATAACATATTAACCCAAATTCCTGAGGATGCTAAAAGGTTTACAGAACTTGATCTCAAGGATGCTTTCTCCTGTACTCCAGTTCATTCCTCACCACAATATCTGTTTGCCTTTGAGTGGACTAATCTTGACTCAGGCCAAATGCAGCAATATAACTAGTTGCCTTAGGGGTTTTGGGAGAGCCCACCTGTTTGCCCAGGCCTGGGAAAGGAACTAGGGCTTCCCAGGTGGCTCAGTGGTAAAGAATCTGCCTGCCATGAAGGAGACACAGGAGACGCGGGTTCGATCCCTGGGTCAGGAAGATCCCCTGGAGGAAGGCATGGCAACCCACCCCAGTAATCTTGCCTGGAGTATCCCATGGACAGAGGTGCCTGGCAGGCTATGGTACATGGAGTCACAAAGAGTCGGACATGACTGAAGCAACTGAGATGCAAGGGTAGTAAACAGAAGTTTGGATTTTATTCTGAGAGAAAACAGGAAGCAATGGGAGCCATCTTATTTTAATAAATCAGGTTAAACAGATATGATTTATGCCCTAGTTAAAGTCCAGGTTGCAGGATGGAGTAGGGATGGATTAGAACAAGCAAGTGTGGAGGCAGTACCATGGTGATCTAAATCAGGATGATGGCAGTGCAAACACAGGGAAATAGGGAGACAGAAGTCTTAAGTGGTCAAAAGGCACAAACTTCCAGTTATAAGACAACTAAATACAGCATGGTAACTACAATTAACAACACTGGACTTAAGAGTGTTGCATATTTGAAGAATGCTAGAAGAGATCTTAGAAGTTCTCATCACACACACACAAATTTGTAATTACATGAGGTGCTGTATGTTAACTACACTAACTCTGATCATCAATTTGCAATATATACATTTATCAGCTTCCCTTCGCAAATTATTACATCATAAGGGCTAACACTAATACAAACTTACATGTGGATTATATCTCAATTTTTTAAAAAAAATCTAGAAAGAAAGCTTTAGGTGCTGACTTGACAAGGCTTGGTCATTGACTGACTGTGGACCTGAGGCTGTGACTGAAGATGACCTCAAGTTTTGGAGTTTTGGGGGGACAACTGGGTAAATAGAGGCAGGGATCAGAAATAGCAGCAAGTTTGAGAGGGAAGCTAGAAAGGTTTTACCTTTACTTTTACCAAGTCTTCTGTTATAGTCCACTGCTGGGAAGGAAATGGGATGGAACATATGGGAAAAGAATGTATATTCTCCCTGTGTGACTTAAGTGAAACTACTTAGGGACCATGAATATTTATAAATTTTGTCTGACATTTTTCTCTTTTATTTTTTTCATAAGTCATATCAATTCATTATTAAAATTACAGAAAGCATAATTGGGGCCAATCTATCCATGGTGCTTTGCAGGCACAGTTCTGAGGGCCTGTGGGAATTAATACTCTCCAGCCCATGAAACTGTTTCCATCTGAATTGCTTTACAAAATTCACCTTCCCTCCTAGGTGGTCACCACAAAACAGAAAAACGTTAGAAGAAAAACATAAGGAGGATAACAACTAACACAGAACAATGAATCCAGCCTGGATTATAGTCATCTTTATGACAATGTAGTCTTTTTTGCAGATTTTCACTAATCTTTTTTAAAAATTTTATTGGAGTGTAGTTGATTTACAATATTAGGTTAGTTTCTACATATACATATATCCACTCTTTTTTAGATCTTATTCCTATATAGGTTATTACAGAATATTGAGTAGACTTCCCTTTGCAATACAGTAGGTCTTTATTAATTATTTTATATATAGCAGTATGTATGTGGCAATCTCAATCTTCCAATTTATCCCCTCCCATCTTTATCCTCTAGTAAGTTTGTTTTCTACATCTGTAACTCTATGTGTGTTTTGAAGATAAGTTCATTTGTACCTTTTTTTAGATTCCATATGTAAGTGATATCATACCGTCTTAAAATATAAATTTTAACATTGTTTTACAGAATAAGCTGCCCACAAAGGCAAAAGCACCTGGGGCTTATAAAAGTCATAATGTGTCTGTGGTATGGACAACTATATGTCATATCTAAACCTATAAGCCTCTGTCATATACAGTAGATCTATGAGATACATGTCCATCTATCTGAGCAACTCCCTACATATCACCCCAGGCCTCACCATCTCAACTAGGTTGCTTGCCCCACTCCCAATTTTTTTCAGTAGTTTAAAAAACTGTCTTAAAGCTTGTATCTAAATCTTCACGACTGCTCAGTAGAGTGCAAATGCTTCATCCTTTCTACAGGTAAATTGTAAAGGAATAAGAAACTTTAAATTTTCAGATCATCTGACATAGAACTTCCACTAAGAATTAATCCTCAGGAAATAAAATCAGATGGAATTACAAAGATGGATATCACAATGCTATTTCCACTAAAAAATGGAACATCCCTAAATATTCTGTAATAAGAGTCTGGTTAAATTAATTATAGTTGATCCACACAATGAAATACTAAGCAGACATTAAATAATACATGTAATTATATATTTATTGTAGGAAGATAGTCACAACATGTGAAATGGAAAAAATAAGGTATTTCATATATTATAGTTTAATCTCTTCATAAAGCAAAAGATATATACCAATCTATTTTGGTGGTGGGATCATGGATAATTACTAGTTTTGCTTCTCTGAATTTAAAAATTTTTCAACAATGGGCATATGCTACATTGGATTAAAAAATACTAAAAGTATGTACTCTTTGATTCAGGATCTGCTGGTAGATATTTAACAAGAAAATTATTACAGATGTGTGCACAGATTTAGCCACGAAGATACAGTTCTCTGTCATCATCAGTTTTTCCCTCTCTACTGAATTTTCCCATGAGCATATATAACTACCATAATTTCTCCCATTGTCAAAAAAGTTCCACTTTAATGTAAATTAGTGTAGCCACTCGGAGAAGGCAATGGCACCCCACTCCAGTACTCTTGCCTGGAAAATCCCATGGATGGAGGAGCCTGGTGGGCTGCAGTCCATGGGGTTGCTAAGAGTCAGACACGACTGAGTGACTTCACTTTCACTTTTCACTTTCATGCATTGGAGAAGGACATGGCAACCCACTCCAGTGTTCTTGCCTGGAGAATCCCAGGGATGGGGCAGCCTGGTGGGCTGCCGTATATGGGGTCGAACAGAGTCAGACACGACTGAAGCGACTTAGCAGCAGCAGCAGCAGCAGTGTAGCCACTACCAGAAGATAGTATGGAGGTTCCTTAAAAAATGAAAAATAGAGTTACCATATCATTTAGCAATCCCACTCCTGGGTATATATCCAGAAAAGATGAAAATTCTAATTTGGGAAGACACATGAACCCCAATATTTACAGCAGCAGTATTTACAACAGCCAAGATACAGAAGCAACCTAAATGACCATCAACAAATGAATGGACAAAGAAGATGTGGTATATATAAACACAATGGAACATTACTCAGCTATGAAAAAGAATAAAATAATGCCATTTGCAGCAACATGGATGTACTTAGAAATCATCATACTGAATGAAGTAAATCAGAGAGAGAAAGACAAACAAGCATTTACAGTATAGCATGGGGTACTATATTCAATATCGTGGAGTAATCTTTAGTAGAAAATAATCAGGAAAAAAAAATATATATAACTGAACCACTTCACTACACAACTGAATTAATGCATATAATATAATGCATAATCAACTATACTTCAATAAAAATTAATTTAAAAATAGGTAATGAGCCCATTAACAGTAGTTTGCTGACTCCTTTTCTAGAACATGTATTTAAAAAAAAAAGACTAAAAAAAAGTCACACTTGACACTTGACTGTAACTTCCCCTCCAGCTTCCACTTTATTTTTCTGCTCTGCCGTAAAGCAAATCATCTTTCAACAGCCCACATCAACACCCATCAAACTCTGTGTAGTAAAGGACCGGTTTATTTTTCTTTTCTAATCTGTGACTAGAAACAGATACTCGTGGAAAATGAAATAAAATTAATCAGTAGAAAAATGATCCTGTGCCTGAATGTCATGACCATGTCAAAGTGCTAGAAAAGTTTCTAAAAGCTGACTTTGTACTATTAATACATCCCTGCAGCAATCCTCAGACACGCTGAGCAGGACTCTTCTGTACTCACTGTCCCAATCCTTCTGCCCTACCTTGCTGCTAACCCATCCAGTCAGGCTCTCTTCCCATCCTTGCACTGAAACTACCATTGCTCAGATCACCTCGAGCTTCCACGCTGCTAAAATCAATGCTCAATCCTCTTTTAACTCCCAGTCTGCAGTATTTTATACATGCAATCTCTCCTTCACCTTTAACTGAACTTTCTCTTGATTATCTTCCTACATCCCTATGATTCTACTCAGAGTCATTCTTCTTCTCCCCAGCCTTCAACTTTGAGGTGCTCAGAGCTCAGTCGTGGAACCTCTTCACTGTTCTCATCACTTTAAACAGGGTCTATATGCTGATGATGCCGAAAGTTAGATCTCCAGCTCAGAACCATCCCTTGAATTCTAGACACACACACACATCCAATATTCGGATGTCTAAAAGGCATCTCAACATTAACATGACCAAAACAGAACTGCTAATCTTCTATGCCCTTCATCATTCTCAATGACAGTTTCTTGCTTCTAACTGCCCATCCTTGACTCCTCTTTTTATTTCCTGGAATTCAACTGCTTTTTAGCATCTCCACCGCTAATACTGGTTTCAGACACCATTATCTCTCAGCTTGGTCACTGTAGTGGAGTATATTAACTTGCCTTCCCCCATAGTCTAATCTCAATAGAAAAACCAAGCCATTTTTTCAATTCATAAGTCCCATAACAGCATATGCATGCTCAATCCATCCCATGGCTTCATTTTCCACTCAGAGTAAAAGCTAAACTTGTTACAGCGGCCAACAAAAGGCCTGCAGAGTCTCTCCTTCCTCCGACCCTTTTTATCTCCTGCTACTCTCCCCGGGTTCCACACTGGGATCCTTGCACTTTTTTTCTGCTGGATACATCTGCTTCAGGGCCTTTGCACTGCTGTTCGCTCTTTCAAGAAAGCTCTTGATTCGATACTACCTTGGTCCCCTCCCTCACTGCCTTCATACTTTTGATCAATGCAATCATCTTACAGGCAATGTCACGCATCTTCCCTTTTCTGTCTGATCTATCTGTTGTATTTTTACCACATGACATACTTCTTCACTTGCTTATTTTCTGTTGGTCTCCAAGTAAAATATACGCTACTTAAGAGAAGGGATGGCGCTCTGTTTCACTTTACTGTCACAGCCCAGCACTAAGATGCAAACTGTATTTATTGAGCAAATGTTCATCCTGATGCCCTTCATAAAAAAAATTTTTTTAAGCAATTTAAGTATCTTATTGGAGAAGGAAATGGCAACCCACTCCAGTGTTCTTGCCTGGAGAATCCTAGGGACGGGGGAGCCTGGTGGGCTGCGTTCTCTGGGGTCGCACAGAGTCGGACACGACTGAAGCAACTTAGCGGCAGCAGCGGCAGAAGCAGCAGCAACAGCAGCAGCAGCAGCAGTTGCAGCAACAGTAGCAGCAGCAGCAAATATCTTATTGATATAAGAGATTCACACTTTCAGAGAATGGGATACTATTTATATCTGTATCTACATGATGGCCGTAGATATGAAATGGAATACTATTCAACTGTTCAAAGTTTGCATGAACTGCAAATGACTACATTTACTGAGAGGAAAGAAGCCTGTAACATCTTAAAAAGAATCAGATTACCAAGTAATACACATGACATTAGCTCATTTCTTAAAGGAAAAGTTTTTAAAGTATAAGCATCAATGTAAACTCCTAATTCAAAACATTTTTAAAAAAATGATCAAAACAGTCAATTCCACAAGGCCTCAAATCTGAGGTTTCCTCTGACAACATTCATGACACAGAAGAGCAGCAGGATGGGTTCTGATCGGGCCATGTTGGGATGGTCTGTGCAATTTGGTGGGATTCCATGGGCTCCAGTGCAAAGCTGCTCCTTAAACCATTAAATAGCCAATAAAAGCCATAGAACCATCAGAGCTGTGCGTCTCCAAGTGGGGATAAGAATGACTTGCAGAAATGTTAAGTAGCATTTGGATTTAGGCTTGTGTCTTCTTCCAAGTTTCTGGATTATTTAAACACTCCTGTTTCCAAGTAAAGATGGGTAAGGCAGCTGCTTCAGCCCCCGACAGCCCCACCTCATCATGGAGTGCGGCAAGAGCCACCAGACCCAGCCGAGAGGATGACAAGGTGGGAAAGACACGGTGAAATCATCTAGGCAGGGAAGACTGAAATGAGAGGAAGGTTTTTTTTTTTTTGGCTATTTCCTTTATCTTTTCTGGCAAAATTAAGGTTTAATTCTTTGCTGGCAACAAAGTTGATTTTTTCAAAGGAGGAAAACACTCACAGAGAGAAAGTACATTTAACTAAATTTTATGTTCAAAAGGTGAGTGCACTGATATTTGCAAGTCCTCTGGTCCATGCTGAGAGGTTGCCTTATCACTAGGAGTTCCTCCTCACAAGGTCTTCGCGCTTCTCTTTAGTTCTCTTACACAGAATCTACTAACCAATCTAGATTGCATACATGTAATTAGAGAACTAATGATGGCCAAGTTCTAATTAACTAATGCAGTGGTTAGGGTCACCTTCTCGGGTTCATAAAAAGGATTCTGCTGAACATAGCAGTTTTGGACCTGGTGGCCACTTGGGCAATCACAATGTTTTCACTAGAGGAAACTGAGGACCACATAGGAGACAATATTTATCTAGGGCTGGTCAGTAGTGGATCTATTAATAGAACTAGATTTCAGGTCTTCTAGGTGACTCAGACAGTGAAGAATCCACCTACAATGCAGGAGACCTGGGTTCGATCCCTGGGTTGGGAAGATCCTGGAGAAGGGCATGGCAACCCACTCCAGTATTCTTCCTGGAGAATCCCCATGGACAGAGGAACCTGGTAGGCTACAGTCCATGGGGTCGCAAAGAGTCAGACAGGACTGAGCGACTAAGCAGCAGTACCCAATCTAGGGCTCTTAGCACTCCATAAAGATAACCATTTAACTGGGACCCAAATTACCACAGTGGGGAGAAAGGGGGTTGAAGAGATTCCCAAACCTAGGAGAGGCCAGTCTCGCTGCCTGGAAATGAACTGGGGAGTTTATAAAATGTGCTGATTTCTGGATTCCATTGCAAGAATTTATGTATCACAGAAGTTGCCCTCAAGTAAATCTGATGCACAACCAAGTTCAGGAATCACTGGCCTGGGTTACACAAGATAGAAGAGCATAGAACCCAGCAGATTTCTATTAAAAAAAAAAAATGCAAGTCATTCTCCTTACTCACTCTATGAAAAAAAAACATAGAAATATGCAATTATAAAGCTCAAAATAGCTTCTTCAGGAGAAAAAAAAAATGATTCACACTTCTAAAGATGCTCAGGCCACAGCTGCAATCTGTTCTTATGGCCAAAACCCTTGGAAAGCCCAATTAAGGGAAGCCACGTTGGGCTTGGTTGCCAAGACCCACCCAAAGCTGTGTTGTTCTCTCTGGAGACAGGGAACAATGACCACACCCTAGGGAGACATGCAGACAGCTGACACCAACCTTCAAGGAGCTGGAAGCTTGGCTTCCTAACCTACAGCTGTCATCCCATGGGGCCTCGGGCTCCCTTCAGGTCCTAGAGGCGAATGCACATGCTTGGGCAGGAGGCATCTCGGGAGGAACAGTTTACTGGCCTTTCACTAGAGTCCAAGCTCTGGGCTGCTTCAAGTCCCCCCCATTTCCCATAGCGATGGGCTGGGTAGAGAAGAAGAAGCAGGCTAAGAGCTGTCTGGAGGCAGACGGGGAATATAATAAATTAGGAAGTCACACAGCTGTGTGTTCTGAAACACAAGATTGAAAATAGATCATGTTTTCCTCTTTGGGGAACATACTGTGGTGTTGATATTTTCTAATTCAAATTTGGACCCAGGAGGCCTCCTCACCAAATTACCCCAAGGTGGAGGAGGAGGAGGAGGGATGAAGAGGAGTCTTTTGGTATAATTCATTTTCACTTACTTTGGAAGAAAAAAGGATGCTGTTTAAGAGGTTTGGGGATAAAGCAGAGACATCATAAAAAATTTAGTGATATCTGAAAAATATTTTTGGAACTGATTCTGAAGCAAATGGAAAGTTACTCTATTTGTATGGTAAATACTTTTTTATTTTTTTTTGGACCATGCCACATGGCTAGTGAGATCTTAGTTCCCCAACCAGGGGTTGAACCCTGACCCTCAGCAGTGAGAGCACGGAGTCCCTACCACTAGATTACCAGAAAATTCCCATTAAATATTTTTAAAATGCAGATTTATGTAAAGCACCGAACCAGAGGCTAAGCTAGAACATAAATTCACTCTGAGCCTCATTCTTGGAAGCGCTTACAGTCTGTAAGGAAGATAGGGCATTCTTTAAAAAATGAAAGCAGTATTGATAGTTAAAAGTAAACAGCACAATAATATCCCATAATAATTAACTGTATCTGATGTCTTTATGGCCTCAGCCTACTTAACCTCTCCCAGAGTCCCAAGTCCTTCGATTGTAAATGGTGATGCTATAAGGGTTAAAAGAGTACTAACCTCACGAAATTGCCTGCCAAATAGAAAGCATCTGAAAAATGGTAGTGGTCTTGTTTTGCTTTTTTTTTTTTTTAAATAGATTCTTTCTACTCATCTTTAAAGATCAACAAATGGTTTTTGATTGAAGTTCAAGTGCCCAGAGTTGGGAGATTCTGTTGGCATTCATCTTCTAATCTACTCCAGCAACGAGGAAAATCCATCCAAAGCCCTCAGAAGCTTTAAAAGGCATCCTAGAGCTTCTGTCCATTGCTGCTCTCTCAACCAATGGGGACTCCCTGGGGGTCAGTCCAACACTGTAGGAAGTGAACTGAAGACTGAAGGTGTGGGTATCCTCCTGGATTTCTTATGTGTTTGTTTTTGTTTGGCACATATATATTTTGGTTTTAAAACCTTATATCTTAGCATCTCATCACTATTTCAGTGCAGTCTAACATCTTGATTGTGTTGTTTTAATTCCTTTCTTTTTCTGATCTATTTTATACTGCTTTACCATCTAGTTGAAACTTACAGCATTCTACTTAAAATGCTTTTTCTCTAATTTCATCCCTCCCATATTAATATTCTATTTTTACAACATCCTAGGGTCTTTTAGCTCATAACCTGGTGTGATACAATCCTACAATAAGTTCTGCAAAGTGTGATTAATGCTCTGGGGGAAAAAAAACAAACAGCCTATGGGTCTAACCCCGGGTTTCGGAAGAGACAGACGTCTGCAGAACTAGAGGAAGATGGTTTTCACAGCCTATGGGTCTAACCTTGGGTTTCAGAAGAGACAGACGTCTGCAGAACTAGAGGAAGATGGTTTTCATGTGTCTCATTTTTGGAGTGAGACTAGTAACTTTAATACTAGATTGATTTCCCAGATGAGAACTGAAGACACCATCCATTTAGACAGCCTGCTTCATCTACTGGGATTATTTTACTTTAATGGTTTTTTAAAAATGATGTTTCTACTTATATAAGAAGCCGCATGTCCTGAAATCCATAGTTTTTCATGTATGTAACCACTGGGTTTTTGGTAAGCCACATCCCCAGTATTGTTGAACAGAATGGAAGACAATGAAACTCATTATATATGCTGCTGACCTGCGCTGAGAAGGTGGCAGGTAGCAGTGAGCCTCTCTCAGACTCCCAGTGGTGAAATGTTCTGAGCCCGGCTCCTGCCACTGCTCTCATCATGATGTCTCATCCAGTGACATCCCAAACGTTCCTCCCCACAGCCATCCAAGGAAGCCTCCTGCGGGCAGGGCTATGGGCACTTTTTGTTCTAAGAGACAACGGGCCAGAGCTGGATCTAATTTAAAATCATTTTTATTTATTTGAATTTTTTGAAAAATATATTAAAATTTTTTCTGCAACAAGACATATTTTTTTCATATTTTTCACATACTCCCTATTGTGAATATGTGTACGTATGTATGTATGCGTAGACGGAGAGAGAAAGAGAGAGAATGCCAAAGCAGCTATGGTAAAATGTGAATATAATAGTAGGCGAACCAGGGTGAAAGGTATATGTGAATGAATTCTTTGGACTCTCTTGCAAAAAAATTTTTTTAAAAAGAAATACTTTTACTTCCACTCATTTATCATTGCTCTTACTTATCAATTCTTACTTACCAATGTTTACATTATTATTCTTCCAAATGAACTCTACCATTGCTCTGTGATGTTCCCATCCCAGAACCCATTGGTATTTTGGAGCAAGATATGAGCCTGTACATTGACTGGGGAGCTTAAATCTTGATCATAGTATGTATGTTTTCCTCCCAGGAATAAAACACTTATTTAGTTATTTAAAATTTGTGCTTCATATCTTAGTAAACTCTTACAGTTTTCTTCACATTAGTCCCAAGATGTTTTCTGTTAGGATTATTCTGAAGCAGTTTACATTTTTATTGCCACTGCTAGAAAAACCCCTTTTATCCATTTTATAATTAACTAATTATTGCTGACATATGGAAATGTTACAAAGTTTTGTTTATCCACTATGTAGCTACTTTTCTAAATTATATTAATCCGAACATCTTTTCTATTGCTTCTTCAGGGATTTCTAGATAGTTTTATTGTCTATAATTTAAAGTACTTTGTTTATATCAATGTGTTATACCTCTATTTCTATCTATCAGCATCCTTTGCATCCTACTCTAGTTCCAGCTTTAAACGGCAAAGCAATTTTGTTATCACCATTTAAAATACCATGTTGGCTTGTTGCATTGTAGTAGTTTACAAAATGATGCTAAGAATGTATCCTATTCCGTATTTAACAGATGATATTAATGCTATCAAATACCATTTGGGATTACTTGAAATTAGCATTTCAGTTTTCATATAGAGTTTATTCAGATGTAATGGGCACTGTTCTGTTTTCTGTTACTGAGTTGCTTTGGTTTCCCTGAGACAAACGGATCTTTGAGCCAAATTCAAGGTCCACTGCTGATAATTATCAATACAAAGGTCTTTATAACATGTACTTTGAAAACACTCATAATCTATTTTTTTCAGTTTTATTTTTTAATTGCTTTTGTTTTCATCATTTAATTATCTTCAAGTTATCTTTACACTTTTCAGTAAACCCCCTCAACTTGTAGGGAAAGCAGGGCCACAAATAAGGTAAAAACTCTTAATGTAGTTGAAAGAACAACGGAAGAGACACAGATAAAGTGCTTTAGGAGTTTAGAGGAGGATGTGATATCCTGTTACAGCTGGAGTTCAGGGAGGAATCAGAACAGTCACCCAAATGGGATGTTAAAGACGAACCTGGATGAAAAATATTGCTACAAGGCAGAAGCAGGTGACAACGGGCATCTGTGTTCCGTCAGTGTGTCTGTGTCTCTCATCATGAGGCGGCAAAGCTACCAGGCTTCCCTCTCAATCTATAACCTAATTTGATAGGAGGAATGGATACTGATTGTTTCCAGCTATGTATCTTCTCAAAAATAATGTAAAAAAGGGCAAGTCCTAAAAAAAGCCTATGGTAACTATAACTTATTTTCATCCATTTATAATTGAGATGTGCTTGATATATTCTTTCAAACTGCCAGACGTAATTTTTCTCAGCAACCACGTGTCTATGGAGACAATCATTACACTGTGATTCAGAAGGATATACAAGGACAGCCTTCTGACACACCAACAAAACAACCAGAACTTCAGATTCATATGACAGCCACTGGATGCACAGAAAGAGTTGGCTTTGCTATGGGGTGAGATGCATTTCAGTGTCTCTGCATTTCTGCATATTCGAGTTACTTCCTTCAATAGGACAACATTTTATAGTTAACAAAATGCTTTAACTGACATTCTTCCTCTGATTTTCAGATGATGATGATTTTCCCGTGTTACAAATGGGAGACTAAGGAGCAATATGTCTAGCCATCATGACAAAGACAAAATCACTGATGTCTATCAACCAGGGCTTCTGATTCTGGATTCAGGAATCAGGCCCTCCCTCTCATGGTACTACTATTATAAATCCTGATATCAGTTGTTTAATTTTAGTTTTAGTGGAGTATAACTGCTTTAAAAGTTTGTGTTAGTTTCTGCTGTACAGTGAAGTGAATATGCACTATATGTATGCATATGTCCTCTCCGTCTTGAGCCTCCCTCCACCCCTCCCCTTCACTCCCACCCCTCTAGATCACCACGGAGCACTAAGCTGGGCTCCCTGCACTATACAGCAGCTTCCCACCAGTTATCTAGTTTACACACGGCAGTGCATATGTGTCCATCCTACTCTCCCAACTCGCCTCACCCTCTCCTTCCCATGCTGTGTCACGTGTTCATTCTCTCCATCTGAATCTCTATTCCTGCCCTGCAAACAGGCTTGTCTGCACCATCCTTCCAGACTCCAGGTCCATTCACATCATAAATGACCTAATTTTGTTCCTTTTTATGGCTGAGTAATATTACATTATATATATATTTTAAACTACCACTTTGGAATGACTTTTATACTCTCTCCTATGACATTTTAAATTGAGGCAAAAGTGCATGTAACTTTCTAAATCCAGGCTCAGGCCTTGAATAACTTTTGCTTATTTGCTTACATTAAACATAAGGCTGAAATAGAGTATGAAAGTATAGAATATGAAGAAGTAGAATATAAACATTTAAGACAGAGTCAAGATCTGAGAGGCTTCAACTTGCCATGGATCATGGGTACAAGCTAGTATTAGGAGGAAAAATGTCCTTACGAGGTTTAATTGTTAAAAGCTAATTTCCTTGAGTTTGCTTTAGCCAGGATGTTCTAAGAATGAAAGTGATGGATGTATTTCTCCAAGTACGAAAACACCAATGTCCCAGAGTTAAGTGTCTATTTTAATTGCTGTGCACTCCAGAGTCCTTCAGATTGCTCATCTGTGTTATTTTTACTTGCTAAAGCAGAGGTGTCTGGGTGATGAATTATACAAGGTGCTTCACTCAGCACCACTGGTATGTGATAATAAATATTTCCACTGAAAGACAAGGTAAGAAAATGCTTAAAATTTTCATAGTGTGTGATGCAGATTTTGTTCTTGTATCTCTTTTTTTTTAAACAGAGAAGTAGCTATTAAATTTTAATGTAATTATGGTATAGTCAAACAGCTGAAGATGGCAAAGTTATTCCCGAGAAATACAAAGGCTTCAATCATAAATGTATGTCCATCCTGCCCTTCAGAACACACTGGAGAATAACACACACAAAAGCATAATTGAGGAAGTGGAATATCCATTTGCTAAAAAGAAAATAAGGTAGTGGAGCTCTAGTAGCGAAGTGATGAAAAATGAAATACATTATAATCAAACTTCAATTTCCATTTTTCGGCAACCTTTGATATTGTGACCTAAAAAAATACAGTGTATTTCCTCAACTCCCAATAAAGGCAAAATGACAGAGGGCTATAATCTGAATTCAATTTGTTATAGTTTTTTGCAGCAGTAAAGAAAATGCAGAAAATAGGTTTCAAAGTAAAGGGATAGAATTAAGGGTTTGAGTAGTTTCCCAGTTTTCTTTAGCTAAGCCTCATCCTATGGCCACTCAGGAAAGACTAGTTTCAATCTTGGGAGAAGCTAATGACTGCTATGACCTTTAAATGCTCTAGTTCCCTCTCAGTGATTGAGTTTGACACAAGCACATGGTCATAGTGCTGGCCAAAGATACATGAGAAAAAGTTTGCTAAAGGGCTTTTGGACCTACAGTCACACCACCCTGAACACATCTATCTTATCTGAAGGGCTTTCGAACACATTTTATACACCAGAAAAGATTCTCTGGAAGACACAGCCTCTTGTTCCTCTGGACCATGTGATGATAGCTGCCATGTTGCGATAAGCACGAGAACAAACTTGGTATGCCAAGAATGGCAGAACCAAAAGATGGAAAGAACTTGGGTCCTTGGTGACATCACTAAACAGATAACCACCCCCAGAGCCTACTCAAGTCTGAAGTTGTGACATTCAATAAATGTTCTTCTTATGCTGGCCATTTTGAGTTGAGATTTTGATTACTTGAAGCTGAAAACCTCCTAATCGACTCTCCATTCATCATCTGTGCTCGGCTAGAGTAAGCTAAGTTTGTCTCTGGTCCTGGCACTGCATATTGTCATGCTTGCAAGGTCTTGTCACACCCAGAAAAAAATCTAGTTCTAGAATTTCATGCCTAGGACTGCAACATTTCTTTTTATTGTTAAAGTTCTTCTACTGGTTCCCACTCCACTATCTGGTGAAATCCAGACACCTCCATGCTGCAAATCCTTATACCTTGATCCTTGCCTCTCCTGTCAGAATCTCCTCCATTTGCCTGCTCCCTCAAGCTTCCTGCTTTTGCCATACTGAAGTACAAGCCCTCCGTATCTGCAAGGGACTGGTTCCAGGATTGGCTGGATCCAAGGATGCAGAACCAGCAGATAAGAAGAGCAGACTGTAGAATTCTTCGAACCTCCTGGTCTTTCCACCTACAGTTCTCACCACCTGGAATTTTCAACAGCTTCGCCCCCCTGTGCCTGCCTGGTTATTCTTTTCTTTATCTGCATGATTACACACACTCAGATATCTCTTCTTGAACAAGATGGCGGAGGAGTAGGTGGGCGTGGAGTACATCTCTCTCCACGGATACATCAGAAATACATCTTCAGACACAACAGTACATGCAGAACATCAGCTGAGAGCAGACAGGAGTACCTGACCAGTGGGAAAGAATCTATAGACCCATGCAAACTTGGTAGGATGAAGGAACTGGGGGGGGGAAACAGGAGTGTTGGTAGGACTGGACCTGCCTTGGCGGGTGGGGGAACTGAAGCAGGGGTCTGATCCCCACATCAGGGCAATTGTCTGAGTCCGAGGAGAAACATTTAAGGCTGAAAGTGAAACAGCTGATCTGTGGCAGCCTAAATGGAATGAGAATCAGACAGTCCTTGCCGCAGCCATACACACCCCAGACAGGGACGCAGGTCCCCTGGAAGGTGCAGCGGCTAGGAGCTAGAGTTTAGAGATTCTGGAGCAATCCCAGGGCGAGAGCTGCTGTTGACTGTGGAGAGATGGATCGAGGGGATGGAAGGGAGGAGTCTGTGGTGGGAAATGCCTGTGGAAGAAAACGGGCAGCTGTGGTAGCAAGGCTATACTGCTGAGTCACGTGTAGTGGGTGGAGACATCACCATGGCCTCTCTCTCTCCACACACCAGCATCAGCAGTTGAACAACAGAGAGACTAGCCCATCAAACCCCTGATGAACTGAACTATAGAGTAGGATGCCACCCAGGGTGCCCCTTTAAGTGTCTGATGCACCGATCTACAGTGTAGGACCCCAGCCAGGGGGGCCCCTCTATGTGCCTGACGCTCTGAACAACAGAGACGTATCTCAGGAAAGGGAGCTCTTAAGTGCCTGAATGGGTGGAGCTATGGAGAAAGACTCGCCAAACAGGCCTTCTGAATGGCAACTACAAGAGGCTCAAATGAAGACTCTGATGGGACCATAACTCCTGCAGGAGAGGCAGTCCATGTCCCTGCACACTTGGCACCGCCAGGGTCCCTGTAAGCTAAGCAGCTGCCCCACCTTCATGTTCAACTCTCACTGGGGCAGAGCTGCCACAGGCAAAAAAGGCTTGCATCTATGCACGCAGGGTCACTTTGGTAGTGTCTGACTCTTTGTGATCCTGTAGATTGTGGCCTGCCAGGCTTCTCTGTCAAGGAGGGGGGCTCTCCAGGCAAGAACACTGGAGCGTATTGGCCAATACTGGTTGCCATACCCTTTTAGAGCACTGTATTTCCTGCTGCCCTAGCTGCCAACTCTCTGAGTACCTGGTGCTGCCAGAACACCTGCGACTCAAGCAGCTGCACCACCTCCACACCTGGTCTTCACAGGGGCAAACCCAAGTCCTCCAGGGCAGCCTCAGGAGCAAACCCCAGTGGACGACCCACATGCAAAGGTGGAAATAAAACCACAGTTGAAACCCAGGGGCAGCGTGTCTAAGGAAGAAGACCCAAAACCTTCCCACTAGCAGTACAAGCTGAAGATTAAATTCACACGATCAATTAGGCAGACTCTGTATCTATGGAATATATAAAAGGTCATTGAGAATTCTCATAAAAGAAAACGCACTAGTTCTGATAGCTGTGGACATTGGAGTTAAGAAGACACAGGAATAGGACCAGATTAGAATCTGAGCTGCCCTCACAGCAGGTCCAGAGATGGAGGACCAGGTCCAGCACAGTGT
Organism: Capra hircus; assembly: GCF_001704415.2. Lineage (NCBI taxonomy): Eukaryota > Metazoa > Chordata > Mammalia > Artiodactyla > Bovidae > Capra > Capra hircus. The sequence continues at coordinate 59,992,051 of NC_030811.1, forward strand.
TGGAGGGCATCCTAGGGAGGTAAGGCGAACTGTGACTCCCAGAGAGGGAAAGGACTCTGACAGCAGTGACTCAAGAAAAACATTTATTATTCTGTTTTGACGTGTTCTGTAGATTCTCTTGGATTTGTTTTCCCCTTTTTTCCTCTTCTGTTGTAGCTGTGGATTTTATTGGCACTATGAAATCTAATTAAGCTTTTGAGCTTTTTTTCCCTCAGTTAATTAATAACTAATTATTATTAATTATTATTTCATTGTTGTTAGAAACCTCTGCCTCTACACTGGGCTTTTACAGTTCTGTGGCGTTTTCCTTTTTTTTGTTTGTTTTTTTTTTCTCTTTTTTTAACTTTAATTTTTAAACCTATCAGTATTTTTTTCTACATTTATTCATTTGTTTGTTTTTTCCTACTATTCTTTTCCCCTTGCAGTTAATCTTTAATGTATATAAATCTTCTTTATCTACCTCTATTTAACTTTGCATATCTATTCTTTCTTTTCTTTCCTTTCCTCTTAACATACTAGTTTTATTTTCATTGCTTTATTCCCCAATTGGCACCTTACTTTGGTTTTATTTTCCAGTTTGTGCTTTTGTCAGTTTTGTTCTTGTAGATACAATTTTTGGTTTCCTTTGTTCGCTGGGTAAATCTGTTGTACTTTATTTTTGTTGGACTGTATTGATTTTGTTTTTGGATGTATATGTATATGTGTACATTCAGTCACACTTTTTATTGTTGGTATAAACCTCTGCCTCTACACTGGGCTTTTGCAGTTCTATGAAGTTTTCTTTTTTTCCCCCTTTTTTCTTCCTTTTTTTTCCTCTTTTTTATAATTTTAATTTCTAATTTTAAAAAATCTATTATATTTTTCTACATTTATTCCTTTGCCTTTCCTATTGTTCTTGTCCCCATGCAGTTAATATTTAATGTATAGAAATCTTCTTCATCTACCTCTATTTAACTCTGCATATCTATTCTTTCTTTCCTTTCCTCTCAACATATTTGTTAGTTTTGTTTTCCTTGCTTGCATTATTCCCCATTTGGCACCTTGCTTTAGTTTTGTTTTCCAGTTTCTGATTTAGTTAGTTTTGTTCTTAACTGGTAAATGTAATTTTTTATTTCCTTTGTTTGCCGGGTCAGTCTACTGTATTTTATTTTTGTTGGACTGTTTTGACTTTGCTCATAGGTGTATATGTATATGTGTATATTCCATTATTTTAATTATTATTTGCCTGGTTTTGTAACTGCCATTTGTCTAGGGTTCATCTTTGCTTTCTTGTCTTTGGACATTTGTTTTAATCTCACACTTAATGCCATAACAAACCACTTATAGACTCTTCGTTCTTGACCAGAGATCAAGCCCTGAGCTTTGGAGTGGGAGCACTGACTCGAAGACCCTAGACTATCACAGAACTAATCCTAGGGAGTATCAAATAGTAAGAACTCACACAAAGGAAACCACTTCTATACAAGACCTAGCATCACCAAACTACCAGTAGCACCCTGTGCAGGATGCCTCATCCAAACAACTAACAAAACAAAAGTGCAAACACAATCATCGGCAGACAGGGTTACCACCTCACTCAGCCTTGCCCGTCAGAGGAAAAACAAACAACAAACAAACAAAAGTCCTGCACAAATCTCACCCTATATGAAGCTTACACAAACCACTGGACCAACCTTAGGAGAGCAGAGATGAAAAGGAAGAAAGAATTCAGCCTTGAAGCCTGAGAAAAGGAGACCTCAAACACAATAAGTTAAAAAATAATAACAATGAAAAGGCAGAGAAACACTACACAAACGAAGGAACAAACTAGAAACACAGAAGTCCAAATAGATGAAGAGGAAATAGGCAAACTACCTGAAAAAGAATTCAGAATAATGATAGTAAAGATCATCAAAAACCTTGAAAATGAAACAGAGAAAATGCCAGAATCAATTAACAAAGACCTAGAAGAACTAAAGAATAAACATACAGAGACAAACAACACAATTACTGAAACTAAAGCGAAAGTGAAGTCACTCAGTAGAGTCCGACTCTTTGTGACCCCATGGACTGTAGCCTACCAAGCTCCTCTGTCCATGGGATTCTCCAGGCAAGAATACTGGAGTGGGTTGCCATTTCCTTCTCCAGGGGATCTTCCCGACCTAGGGATCAAACCTGGGTTTCCTGCATTGGAGGCAGATGCTTTAACCTCTGAGCTACCAGGGAAGCCCAACTGAGACTAAAAATACTCTAAAAGGAATCAATAGCAGAATGTCTGAAGCAAAAGAATGAATCATTGAGCTGGAAGATGAAATGGTGGAAATAATTTCTGAAGAGGAGAATAAAGTAAGAAGAATGAAAAGAACTGAGGACAGTCTCAGAGACCTCTGGGACAATATCAAAGACACCAAAATTCAAATTAAAGGGGTCCCAGAAGAAGAAGAGATCTCTTTCCCATTCTGTTGTTTTCCTCTATTTATTTGCATTGATTGCTGAAGAAGGCTTTCTTGTGTTAGTTCTAAAAGGTCTTGTAGGTCTTCATAGAACCGTTCAACTTCAGCTTCTTCAGCATTACTGGTTGGGGCATAGACTTGGATTACTGTGATACTGAATGGTTTGCCTTGGAGACGACCAGAGATCATTCTGTCGTTTTTGAGATTGCATCCAAGTACTGCATTTCGGACTGTTTTGTTGACCATGATGGCTACTCCATTTCTTCTGAGGGATTCCTGCCCGCAGTAGTAGATATAATGGTCATCTGAGTTAAATTCACCCATTCCAGTCCATTTTAGTTCGCTGATTCCTAGAATGTCAACGTTCACCCTTGCCATCTCTTGTTTGACCACTTTCAATTTGCCTTGATTCATGGACCTGACATTCCAGGTTCCTATGCAATATTGCTCTTTACAGCATCGGATCTTGCTTCTATCACCAGTCAGATCCACAGCTGGGTATTGTTTTTTCTTTGGCTCCATCCCTTCATTCTTTCTGGATTTATTTCTCCACAGATCTCCAGTAGCATATTGGGCACCTAATGACCTGGGGAGTTCCTCTTTTGGTATCCTACATTTTGCCTTTTCATACTATTCATGGAGTTCTCAAGGCAAGAATACTGAAGTGGCTTGCCATTCCCTTCTCCATACTAGAGATCTCTTCAAGAAAATCAGAGATACGAAGGGAACATTTCATGCAAGGATGGGCTCGATAAAGGACAGAAATGGTATAGACCTAACAGAAGCAGAAGATATTAAGAAGAGGTGGCAATTGGGTCGTTTATTTTTCTGGAATTGAGCTGCATAAGTTGCTTGTATATTTTTGAGATTAGTTGTTTGTCAGTTGCTTCATTTGCTATTATTTTCTCCCATTCAGAAGGCTGTCTTTTCACCTTGCTTATATTTTCCTTTGTTGTGCAGAAGCTTTTAATTTTAATTAGATCCCATTTGTTTATTTTTGCTTTTATTTCCAGAATTCTGGGAGGTGGATCATAGAGGATCCTGCTGTGATTTATGTCGGAGAGTGTTTTGCCTATGTTCTCCTCTAGGAGTTTTATAGTTTCTGATCTTACATTTAGATCTTTAATCCATTTTGAGTTTATTTTTGTGTGGGGTGTTAGAAAGTGATCTAGTTTCATTCTTTTACAAGTGGTTGACCAGTTTTCCCAGCACCACTTGTTAAATAGATTGTCTTTACTCCATTGTATATTCTTGCCTCCTTTGTCAAAGATAAGGTGTCCATATGTGTGTCGATTTATCTCTGGGCTTTCTATTTTGTTCCATTGATCTATATGTCTGTCTTTGTGCCAGTACCATACTGTCTTGATGACTGTGGCTTTGTAGTAGAGCCTGAAGTCCGGCAAGTTGATTCCTCCAGTTCCATTCTTCTTTCTCAAGATTGCTTTGGCTATTCGAGGTTTTTTGTATTTCCATACAAATCTTGAAATTATTTGTTCTAGTTCTGTGAAAAATGTGGCTGGTAGCTTGACAGGGATTGCATTGAATTTGTAAATTGCTTTGGGTAGTATACTCATTTTCACTATATTGATTCTTCCGATCCATGAACATGGTATATTTCTCCATCTATTAGTGTCCTCTTTGATTTCTTTCATCAGTGTTTTATAGTTTTCTATATATAGGTCTTTAGTTTCTTTAGGTAGATATATTCCTAAGTATTTTATTCTTTTCGTTGCAATGGTGAATGGAATTGTTTCCTTAATTTCTTTTTCTACTTTCTCATTATTCGTGTATAGGAATGCAAGGGATTTCTGTGTGTTGATTTTATATCCTGCAACTTTACTATATTCATTGATGAGCTCTAGTAATTTTCTGGTGGAGTCTTTAGAGTTTTCCATGTAGAGGATCATGTCATCTGCAAACAGTGAGAGTCTAAATAGACATTTCTCCAAAGAAGACATACAGATGGCTAACAAACACATGAAAAGATGCTCAACATCACTCATTATTAGAGAAATGCAAATCAAAACCACAATGAGGTACCACTTCACACCAGTCAGAATGGCTGCGATCCAAAAATCTGCAAGCAATAAATGCTGGAGAGGGTGTGGAGAAAAGGGAACCCTCCTACACTGTTGGTGGGAATGCAAACTAGTACAGCCACTATGGAGAACAGTGTGGAGATTCCTTAAAAAATTGCAAATAGAACTACCTTATGACCCAGCAATCCCATTGCTGGGCATACACACTGAGGAAACCAGAATTGAAAGAGACACATGTACCCCAATGTTCATCGCAGCACTGTTTATAATAGCCAGGACATGGAAACAACCTAGATGTCCATCAGCAGATGAATGGATAAGAAAGCTGTGGTACATATACACAATGGAATATTACTCAGCCGTTAAAAAGAATTCATTTGAATCAGTTCTGATGAGATGGATGAAACTGGAGCCAATTATACAGAGTGAAGTAAGCCAGAAAGAAAAACATCAATACAGTATACTAACACATATATATGGAATTTAGGAAGATGGCAATGACGACCCTGTATGCAAGACAGGAAAAAAGACACAGATGTGTATAACGGACTTTTGGACTCAGAGGGAGAGGGAGCGGGTGGGATGATTTGGGAGAATGGGAATTCTAACATGTATACTGTCATGTAAGAATTGAATCGCCAGTCCATGTCTGACGTAGGGTGCAGCATGCTTGGGGCTGGTGCATGGGGATGACCCAGAGAGATGTTGTGGGGAGGGAGGTGGGAGGGGGGTTCATGTTTGGGAATGCATGTAAGAATTAAAGATTTTAAAATTTAAAAAATAAAAAAAAAATTAAAAAATTAAAAAAAAAGAGAAGAGGTGGCAAGAATACATGGAAGAACTGTACAAAAAAGATCTTCATGACCCAGATAATCATGATGATGTGATCAGTAATCTAGAGCCAGACATCTTGGAAAGTGAAGTCAAGTGGGCCTTGGAAAGCATCACTATGAACAAAGCTAGTGGAGGTGATGGAATTCTAGTTGAGCTATTTCAAATCCTGAAAGATGATGCTGTGAAAGTGCTGTACTCAATATGCCAGCAAATTTGGAAAACTCGGCAGTGGCCACAGGACTGGAAAAGGGCAGTTTTCATCCCAATTCCAAAGAAAGGAAATGCCAAAGAATTATCAAACTACCACACAACTGCACTCATCTCACATGCTAGTAAAGTAATGCTCAAAATTCTCCAAGCCAGGCTTCAGCAACATGTGAACCATGAACTCCCTGATGTTCAAGCTGGTTTTAGAAAAGGCAGAGGAACCAGAGATCAAATTGCCAACATCCACTGGATCATCGAAAAAGCAAGAGAGTTCCAGAAAAACATCTATTTCTGCTTCTTGACTACGCCAAAGCCTTTGACTGTGTGGATCACAATAAACTGTGGAAAATTCTGAAAGAGATGGGAATACCAGATCACCTGACCTGCCTCTTGAGAAACCTGTATGCAGGTCAGGAAGCAACAGTTAGAACCGGACATGGAACAACAGACTGGTTCCAAATAGGAAAAGGAGTACGTCAGGGCTGTATATTGTCGCCCTGCTTATTTAACTTATATGCAGAGTACATCATGAGAAATGCTGGGCTGGAAGAAACACAAGCTTGAATCAAGATTGCTGGGAGAAATATCAATAACCTCAGATATGCAGATGACACCACCCTTATGGCAGAAAGGGAAGAGGAGCTAAAAAGCCTCTTGATGAAAGTGAAAGAGGAGAGCAAAAAAGTTGGCTTAAAGCTCAACATTCAGAAAACAAAGATCATGACATCCGGTCCCATCACTTCATGGGAAATAGATGGGGAAACAGTGGAAACAGTGGCTGACTTTATTTTTTGGGGCTCCAAAATCACTGTAGATGGTGATTGCAGCCATGAAATTAAAAGACGCTTACTCCTTGGAAGAAAAGTTATGACCAACCTAGATAGTATATTCAAAAGCAGAGACATTACTTTGCCGACTAAGGTCCATCTAGTCAAGGCTATGGTTTTTCCAGTGGTCATGTATGGATGTGAGAGTTGGACTGTGAAGAAGGCTGAGCACCGAAGAACTGATGCTTTTGAACTGTGGTGTTGGAGAAGACTCTTAAGAGTCCCTTGGACTGCAAGGAGATCCAGCCAGTCCATTCTGAAGGAAATCAGTCCTGGGATTCTTTGGAAGGAATGATGCTAAAGCTGAAACTCCAGTACTTTGGCCACCTCATGTGAAGAGTTGACTTATTGGAAAAGACTCTGATGCTGGGAGGGATTGGGGGCAGGAGGGGAAGGGGACAACCGAGGATGAGATGGCTGGGTGCAATCATGGACTCGATGGACGTGAGTCTGAGTGAACTCCGGGAGATGGTGATGGACAGGGAGGCCTGGCGTGCTGCGATTCATGGGGTCGCAAAGAGTCAGACACGACTGAGTGACTGAACTGAACTGAACAGAAGAAGAAGAGGAAAAGAAAGGGTATGAGAAAAATTTTGAAGAAATTATAGTTGAAAATTTCCCCAACAGGAAAAAGGAAATCATCAGTCAAGTCCAAGAGGCACAAAGAGTCCCATACAGGATAAGCCCAGGAAGAAACATGCCAAGACACATACTAATTATACTAACAAAGATGAAACATAAAGAAAGAATATTAAAAACAGCAAGAGAGAAGCAACAAGTAACACAGAAGGGAAACCCAATATGCTTAACAGCTGATATTTCAGCAGAAACTCTTCAGGCCAGAAGGGAATGGCAGGATATATTTCAAGTACTGAAAGTGAAAAATCTACAACCAAATCCTTGTACCCAGCAAGGATCTCATTCAAAATTGATGGAGAAATAAAATGTTTTTCAGCCAAGCAAAAGTTAAGAGAATTTAGTACCACCAAACCAGCTTTACAACAATGTTAAAGGGACTTATATAGTCAAGAAATAAAGAGAAAAAAAAATGATCTACAAAATCAACCCCAAACAACTAAGAAACTAGCAACTGGAACGTGTGTGTGTGTGTGTGTGTGTTAGTTGCTTAGTCATGTCTGACTCTTTGCAACCCCATAGACTGCAGCCCACCAGGCCCCTCCTTCCGTGGGATTCTCCAGGCAAAAACACTGGAGTTGGTTGCCATTTCCTCCTCCAAAAGGAACTAGAGAAAGAAAGAAAGTGAAGTCGCTCAGTCCTGTCCGACTCTGCGACCCCATGGACTGTAGCCTACCAGGCTCTTCCATCCATGGAATTTTCCAGGCAAGAGTACAGGAGTGGGTTGCCATTTCCTTCTCCAAATTGGAACATATATATCAATAATTACTTTAAATGTAAGTGGATTAAATACTCCAACCAAAAGACACAGACTGACTGAATGGATACAAAAACAAGACCCATATATATGATGTCTACAAGAAACCCACTTCAGACTTCAAGACACATATAGACTGAAAGTGAAAGGATGGAAAAATATATTCCCTGCAAATGTGAAGCAAAAGAAAGCTGAAGTAGAATTCTCATATCAGACAAAATAGACCTTAAAATAAAGATTATAAAAGATAAGGAAGGACACTACACAATGATCAAGGGATCAATCCAAGAGGAAGACATAAGAATTGTAAATATCTATGCACCCAACATAGGAGCATCTCAATACATAAGACAGACACTAACAGACATAAAAGGAGAAATTGATAGTGACACAATAACAGTAGGGGACCGTAACACCCTACTCACACCAATGGACAGATCATCCAAACAGAAAATTAATAAGGAAACACAAGTCTTAAATGATACATTAGATGAGCTGGATCTCATTGATATCTTCAGGACATTCTATCCAAATGCAGTAGAATATACCTTCTTGTCAAGTACCCATGGAACATTCTCCAGGATAGATCACATCTTGGGTCACAAATCAAACCTCAGTAAATTTAAGAAAACTGAAATTGTATCAAGTGTCTTCTCTGACCACAACGCTATAAGACTAGAAATCAATTACAAGAAAAAAACTGTAAGAAACACAAACACATGGAGAATAATCAACACATTTCTAAATAACCAACAGGTTACTGAAGAAATCAAAAGGGAAATCAAAAACTTTCTAGAAACAAATGACAATGAAGACACAACTCAAAACCTATGGGATGCAGCAAAAGCAATTCCAAGAGGGACGTTTATAGCAATCTTACCTCAAGAAACAAGAAAAACATCGAATAGACAACCTAACTTTTACCTAAAACAACTGGAAAAAGAAGAACAAAAAAACCCCAGAATTAGTAGAAGGAAATAAATCACAAAGATCCAAGCAGAAATAAATGAAAAGGAAATGAAAGAAACAATAGTAAAGATTAATTAAACTAAAAGCTGGTTCTTTGAGAAGATAAACAAAATTGACAAACCTTTAGCCAGCTTCATCAAGGAAAAAAGAGAGAAGAATCAAAACAAAATTAGAAATTAAAAAGGAGAGGTTACAACAGACAATGCAGAAATACAAAGGATTATAAGAGACTATTACAAACAACTATATGGCAATAAAATGGATAACCTGGAAGAAATGGACAGATTCTTAGAAAAGTTCAATCTTTCAAGACCAAACCAGGAAGAAATAGAAATTATAAACAGCCCAATTACAAGCACTGAGATTGAAGCTGTGATAAAAAATCTCCCCAAAACCCAAAAGCCCAGGACCAGATGGCTTCACAGGAGAATTCTATCAAACATTTAGAGACGAGCTAGTGCCTATCCTTCTAAAACTCTTTCAAAAAACTGCAGAGGAAGGAACACTTTAAACTCATTCTACAAGGACACCATCACCCTGATACCAAAACCAGAAAAAGACAACACAGAAAAAGAAAACTACAGGCCAATATCACTGATGAACATAGATGCAAAAATCCTCAAAAAAATTTTAGCAAACAGAAATCAGCAACACATCAAAAAGCTCACACACCATGATCAAGTTGGGTTTATTCCAGGAAAGCAAGGATTCTTCAATATATGCAAATCAATCAATGTGATATACCATATTAACAAATTGAAAGATAAAAATCATATGATAATCTCAACAGATTCAGAAAAAGCATCTGACAAAATTCAGTACCCATTTATGATTAAAACTCTTCAAAAATTGGGCATAGAAGGAACCTATCTCAATTTAGTAAAGGCCATATATGATAAGCCTACAGCAAACATTATTCTCAATGGTGAAAAATTGAAAGTGTTTCCCCTAAGATCAGGAATAAGATAAGGGTATCCAGTTTCACCACTATTATTCAACATAGTTTTGGAATTCCTAGCTACAGCAAGCACAGAAGAATAAGAAATAAAATAAATCTAGATCAGAAAAGAAGAAGCAAAGATCTCACTGTTTTCAGATGACATGATACTGTACATAGAAAACCCTAAAGATAGTATCAGAAAATTACAAGAGTTAATCAGTGGATTTAGTAAAGTTATAGGATACAAAATCAATACACAGAAGTAACTTGCATTTCTATATACTAACAATGAAAAATCAGAAAGAAATTAAGGAATCAATCCTATTTGCCATTGCAATTAGCAAATTAAATATCTAGGAATAAACTTACCTACAGAGACAAAAAGAACTGTACATAGAAAATTATAAGACACAAAAAATGAAATCAAAGATGATATAAACAGATGGAGAGATATTCCATGTTCCTGGGTAGGAAGAATCAATATCATGAAAATGACTATATTACCAAACAACCTACAGATTCAATGTGTTCCCTATTAAATTACCAATGGCATTTTTCACAGAACTAGAACAAAAAATTTCACAATTCATATGGGAACACAAAAGACCCCGAATAGCCAAAGCACTCTTGAGAAAGAAGAATGGAGCTAGAGGAATCAACCTTCCTGACTTCAGATTATACTACAAAGCTACAGTCATCAAGACAGTATGGTAGTGGCACAAAAAGAGAAATATAGATCAATGGAACAAGACAGAAAGCCCAGAAATAAACACACGCACCTATGGGTACCTTATTTTTGACAAAGGAGGCAAGACTATAGAATGGGGCAAAGACAGCCTCTTCAATAAATGGTGCTGGGAAAATTGGACAGCTACATGTAAAAGAATGAAATTAGAACACTTCCTAACACCATATGCAAATATAAACTCAAAATGGATTGAAGACCTAAATGTAAGACCAGAAGCTACAAAAATGTAAGACCAAAACTACTTAGAGGAAAACATAGGCAGAACATTCGACATAAATGAAAGCAAGATCCTCTATGACCTACCTCCTAGAGGATCAGAAATAAAAGCAGAAGTAAATAAGTGGGACCTGATTAAATCTAAAAGCTTTTGCACAGCAAGGGAAACTATAAGCAAGGTGAAAGACAAGCCTCTAAATGGGAGAAAATAATAGCAAATGAAACAACTGACAGAGGATTAATTTCCAAAATATACAAGCAGCTCATACAACTCAATGCCAGAAAAACAAACAACAAATCAAAAAGTGGGAAAAAGACCTAAACAAATATTTCTCCAAAGAAGACATACACATGGCTAACAAATGCATAAAAGATGCTCAACATCACTCATTATTACAGAAATGCAAATAAAAAATACAATGAGATATCACTTTACACCAGTTAGAGTGGCCATCATCAAAATGTCTACAAACAATAAATGCTGGAGAAGGTTTAGAGAAAAAAGAACACTCTTGCACTGTTGGTGGGAATGTAAACTGATACAGCCACCATAGAAGACAGTATGGAGATTCCTTAAAAAACTAGGAATAAAACCACCATATGATCCAGCAATCCCACTCCTAGGCATATACCCTGAAGAAACCAAAATTGAAAAGGACACATGTATCCTCCACTGTTCATTGCAGCACTATTTACAATAGTTAGAACATGGAAGCAACCTAGATGTCCATCGACAGATGAATGGAGAAAGAAGGTGTGGTACACATACACACAATGGAATATTCAGTTCAGTAGCTCAGTCGTGTCCGACTCTTTGCGACCCCATGAATCGCAGCACGCCAGGCCTCCCTGTCCACCACCAACTCCCAGAATTCACTCACTCATGTCCATCGAGTCCGTGATGCCATCCAGCCATCTCATCTTCTGTTGTCCCCTTCTCCTCCTGCCCCCAATCCCTCCCAGCATCAGAGTCTTTTCCAATGAGTCAACTCTTCACATGAGGTGGCCAACGTACTGGAGTTTCAGCTTTAGCATCATTCCTTCCAAAGAAATCTCAGGGTTGATCTCCTTCAGAATGGACTGGTTGGATCTCCTTGCAGTCCAAGGGACTCTCAAGAGTCTTCTCCAGCACCACAGTACAAAAGCATCAATTCTTCGGTGCTCAGCCTTCTTCACAGTCCAACTCTCACATCCATACATGACCACTGGAAAAACCATAGCCTTGACTAGACGGACCTTTGTTGGCAAAGTAATGTCTCTGCTTTTGCTTTTGAACGTACTATCTAGGTTGGTCATAACTTTTCTTCCAAGGAGAAAGTGTCTTTTATTTTCATGGCTGAAATCACCCTCTGCAGTGATTTTGGAGCCCAAAAAAATAAACTCTGACACTGTTTCCACTGTTTCCCCATCTATTTCCCATGAAGTGATGGGACCAGATACCACAATCTTCGTTTTCTGAATGTTGAGCTTTAAGCCAACTTTTTCACTCTCCTCTTTCACTTTCATCAAGAGGCTTTTTAGCTCCTCTTCACTTTCTGCCATAAGGGTGGTGTCATATGCATATCTGAGGTTATTGATATTTCTCCCGGCAATCTTGATTCCAGCCTGTGTTTCTTCCAGCCCAGTGTTTCTCATGATGTACTCTACATAGAAGTTAAATAAGCAGGGTGACAATATACAGCCCTGACGTACTCCTTTTCCTATTTGGAACCAGTCTGTTGTTCCATGTCCGGTTCTAACTGTTGCTTCCTGACCTGCATACAGGTTTCTCAAGAGGCAAGTCAGGTGGTCTGGTATTACCATCTCTTTCAGAATTTTCTACAGTTTATTGTGATCCACACAGCCAAAGGCTTTGGCGTAGTCGAGAAAGCAGAAATAGATGTTTTTCTGGAACTCTCTTGCTTTTTCGATGATCCAGTGGATGTTGGCAATTTGATCTCTGGTTCCTCTGCCTTTTCTAAAACCAGCTTGAACATCAGGGAGTTCACGGTTCATGTATTGCTGAAGCCTGGCTTGGAGAATTTTGAGCATTACTTTACTAGCATGTGAGATGAGTGCAATTGTGTGGTAGTTTGAGCATTCTTTGGCATTTCCTTTCTTTGGAATTGGGATGAAAACTGCCCTTTTCCAGTCCTGTGGCCACTGCTGAGTTTTCCAAATTTGCTGGCATATTGAGTGCAGCACTTTCACAGCATCCTCTTTCAGGATTTGCAACAGCTCAACTAGAATTCCATCACCTCCACTAGCTTTGTTCATAGTGATGCTTTCTAAGGCCCACTCAACTTCACATTACAGGGTGTCTGGCTCTAGATTAGTGACCACACCACCATGATTATCTGGGTCATGAAGATCTTTTTTGTACAGTTCTTCTGTGTATTCTTGCCACCTCTTCTTAATATCTTCTGCTTCTCTTTGTTCCATACCATTTCTGTCCTCTATTGAGCCCATCTTTGAATGAAATGTTCCCTTGGTATCTCTAATTTTCTTGACGAGATCTCTAGTCTTTCTCATTCTGTTGTTTTCCTCTATTTCTTTGCATTGATTGCTGAAGAAGGCTTTCTTATCTCTTCTTGCTATTCTCTGGAACTCTGCATTCAGATGCTTGTATCTTTCCTTTTCTCCTTTGCCTTTTGCCTCTCTTCTTTTCACAGCCATTTTGCTTTTTTGCATTTCTTTTCCATGGGGATGATCCCAATCTCCTGTATAGTGTCCCGAGCCTCATTCCATAGTTCATCAGGCACTTTATCTATCAGATCTAGGCCCTTAAATCTATTTCTCACTTCCACTGTATAATCATAAGGGATTTGATTTAGGTCATACCTGAATGGTCTAGTGGTTTTCCCTACTTTCTTCGATTTCAGTCTGAATTTGGTAATAAGGAGTTCATGATCTGAGCCACAGTCAGCTCCTGGTCTTGTTTTTGTTGACTGTATAGAGCTTCTCCATCTTTGGCTGCAAAGAATATAATCAATCTGATTTCGGTGTTGACCATTTGGTGATGTCCATGTGTAGAGTCTTCTCTTGTGTTGTTGGAAGAGGGTGTTTGCTATGACCAGTGCTTTCTCTTGGCAAAACTCTATTAGTCTTTGCCCTGCTTCATTCCGCATTCCAAGGCCAAATTTGCCTGTTACTCCAGGTGTTTCTTGCCTTCCTACTTTTGCATTCCAGTCCCCTATAATGAAAAGGACATCTTTTTTGGGTGTTAGTTCTAAAAGGTCTTGTAGGTCTTCATAGAACCGTTCATCTTCAGCTTCTTCAGCGTTACTGGTTGGGGCATAGACTTGGATAACTGTGATATTGAATGGTTTGCCTTGGAGACAAACAGATCATTCTGTCGTTTTTGAGATTGCATCCAAGTACTGCATTTCGGACTCTTTTGTTGATCATAATGGCTACTCCATTTCTTCTGAGGGATTCCTGCCCGTAGTAGTAGATATAATGGCCATCTGAGTTAAATTCACCCATTCCAGTCCATTATTGTTCGCTGATTCCTAGAAGGTCGACATATTACTCAGCCATAAAAAGGAACGCATTTGTCAGTTATGATGAGATGGATGAACCTAGAACCTATTATACAGAGTGAAGTGAGTCAGAAAGAGAAAGATAAATATTGTATTCTAACACATATATACAGAATCTAGAAGAATGGTACTGAAGAACTTATTTACAGGGCAGCAACAGAGAAATGGACATAGAGAATAGACTTATGGACATGGGAGACGGGAGAAGAGAGTGAGATGCATGGAAAGAGTAACATGGAAACTTACATTACCATATGTAAAATAGATAGCCAACAGGAATTTGCTGAATGGCTCAGGAAACTGAAACAGGGGCTCTGTGTATCAATGTAGAGGGAGATGGGAGGGAGGTTCAAAAGGGAGGGGAAATATGTATACCTATGGCTGATTCATATTGAGGTTTGACAAAAAACAACAAAATTCTGTAAAGCCATGATCCTTTAAAAGCCTTATTATTAAAAGCCTTATTTTAATTTAAAAAATAAATTAAAAAGAAAAGAAAAATCTCTTCTTGAGCGATGTCAAATCCCTTCCTCAGCCTGCATGGCTCTCCATGAACAAAATAACTAAACAATGCCCCTAGGAACATTAATATATCTTAAATGTAATCTACAAATAGTAAGATGCTTCATAATTATTTGTTTACATGAAAGACTCTAGTCAGCACATGAACTGCTGGAGGATGAAGTGTATGTTCTAAGTCCTTGTCATCAGTATAGGTTTCCCAGGTGGCTCCATGGTAAAGAATCCTCCTGCCAAGCAGGAGACCCGGGTTCAATCCTTGGGTCGGAAAGATCTCCTGGAGAAGGAAATGGCTACCCACTCCAGCATTCTTGCCTGGAAAATTCCATGGACAGAGGAACCTGACTGGACCCATGGGGTCTCAAAAGAGATACCACTTAGTGACTAAACAACACCATAGAAGAAGAGCTTTAGCTATTGAATGAATGAGAAATAAAAATAAATATCCTAGCTCTAAGTGTAATTGGAATATAACTTATCTGTTGGATCCTTATCCAGAGGATAAGTAATTAACCTATTTGTATCAGAAATCAAATTTTCTTTGCAGTCCTCAAAAGCTTATTATTGCCTTCGAAACAGTACTACAACAGCAAAAACAACAGTTATCATTGTTAGCTCCTGTTAGGAGCAGGGTTTCTTCATAAGGAATCGATTAGCCTGTATTATGCCTCCTATCCTTTGTAAGGAAACCATTTCCTGCTTTTGTCTATTCTCACCCACCTCACATTCACAAACACACCTCTCCTTTTGAAAACGTTCTCCCTCTACTTCAATCTTCTTCTACATGGGACTGACAATTCTACAACCCAGGCCATGGGGATGTGAGACTACCTCTAGGTCAATAGGATTCTTCTTTTTGTGATTTTTAGAATTGAAACTAAGAGAACATAAGTACCTCAAACAAGCCCCATGAAGAAAGCTGGTATCAAACCAGTCAATTCTAAAGGAAATCAATCCTGAATATTCATTGGAAGGACTGATGCTGAAGCTGAACCTCCAATATTTTGGCCGCCTGAAGTGAAGAGCCAACTCATTAGAATAGACCCTGATGCTGGGAAAGATTGAAGGCAGGAGGAGAAGGGGACGACAGAGGATGAGATGGTTGGGTGGTATCACTGACTCAACAGACATGAGTTTGAGCATGCTCCGGGAGATGGTGAAGGACAGGGAGGCCTGGTGTGCTGCAGTCCGTGGAGGTCCCAAAGAGTCAGACATGACTGCGTGACTGAACAATAACAACAGAATGTACAGAATGCAGAAACAAAGGACGTGGTTCCAGATCTTGCTTCCAGTTGTCACTTAAATCAGAGCACTTTCCCTCCTTGGCCTAACTTGCAGTTTGTTTGTTTATGGAAAGTAAAATCCTATCACTTGAAAAAAAAGACTATCATCTTCCAACTAAAGCACATCCAAGATTTCATTTAACCCTCCCAACAACTATATGCAGTAGACAGTATCTTTATTTTATGGATAAGGAACCAGAAAGCTCAGAACAGAGAGAAGCATGCCCAAGGCATCTGATTAATAGCTACGATTCAGATTAGGTCATTCAGACGCCAAAATGCAAACACTTGACTTCCCTGCCTCTTTCTGAACCACTCTTTGAGCAACCTGAGCACCAATTTGAATTCAGTGACCTTAGACAATAAGCAGAAAGCACAAGTCTTCTCTTCATTAATAAAAATAGATGCTATTGATCTTGGTTTAACTCCTGGGGGTATTACAGAGTTCAATTAAATGCCTTGATAAAGTGCTCTGAGAATATAAGTAGGCATTGTTTTATAGACTATACTACTAAACATTTGTGTCTTACAATGCCAATAATTGGGATGCAGAAAAATAGTGCTTTTTTAAAAGTAATCCAAAAAAACCTTGTGCATAAATATTAGGTATTAGTAATTTAACTGAACATTAATATGTTTGCTTTAGACACTAAGATGTAATTGGTATTTCAGAAGTGGGTTCCCTCTAAAAGACCTTAAGTTAAATCAAAAGGCAAAACATTTCTAGAAAATTGCATCTTCCTACTATTGTAGAAAAATGAGTTAGAATTTTAATTGGTACTTCTTTAGTCTCAGTACTTGCTCACAGACGTAATGTGACCATAATCTTCCCAGTCAATTATTAACACAAATCATTGATTTGGGAATGGAGAAAAGCAAACACACACAGACCAAAGGGAGATGGATTTGTGTGTGAACCCAATTTTCCTCAGAAGAAAAACAGACATCTCCTCCAACGTAAGGGTATGCTTAGATTTACTTTTTCTATTAGTAACTTATTTAATATGGCAACAAACAAAAGGCAATCCATTAAAAAGCAATTTTCCTCTTACTCCAGGGTGTTTCATCATTTGCTGTCTAGCACTCAATCAGAATGTAGCAATCCTTTAATATTTTATGAGTAGAAAACAACCAATTTGGGCATGTAGACTTCAGAAACGTGGGGGTCTTTGGTAGGCTTGCAAAATGTCAGAAATGGGCTCTGCAATCAGTAGAGGGTGAACACAGGTCAACCTGAAAGCTCAGACTATCGAAATTTGAAAATTATGCTTTAGATCAGATAATGGGTGTATATATATATATGTACATATATTTATGGATATATAAACACACATTTATAGCTAAGAGGAAAAAACATCAGTTTCAGCTCATATACTTTCTCAAGTGGAAGACTGATTCCTGGGGACAGAGACCATATCTGGTTCACCTTTGCACCTACAGTGTTCAACATAGTCTCTGGCATATTGTAATTAATCAGTAGATTTTTATTAAACAAATGAATAGATGCATTTGTCATCTTAGACAAAAGGAAGCCTGCCATGGAGATGTCAGAAACCAGACCTGATCTGGTGCTAAGCAAGTTGCAGCAGCATATTGGAGGCCTTCTCTGCAGCAGAAGGTTCTCACCTTCTGAAATGGTGCATAGTGTGTGGAACACCTTCAGGGATCCCAAAGGTATTTGCCTTCATTCTTACTTGGTTACCTCATCCCATAGAATGGGATTCTCTCTTGGTTCCTGGCTTGACTACCAGCTCTTCAAACATCTGGAGAGGGTGCTCTATACCAGGCAGAGGTCAGCCTCTAATCTACACCAATTCCCTCCCTCAAAGCACAGAGCTGACATTTACATGAGCAGCATGCTCTGCTTAGACTCTTGTCACAAAAGTTCTTGTCCACACACCAGATGGGGCACCACTGACGGGGAGGAGAGTCCAAATCAGATACACATTAATCTTGCCCACATATAGCCTGAAATGTGGCCATCTTGTCCAAGTTAGCTTCCTTAGGTTGAATACTGCCTGTTCCTAGGCTACTCCTCTCATACATAACCCTTGCAATTTCAGACACCAAAGTTACTTGTGATCAAGCCAAAATGAATGCAACTACTCAAACCATCAGCCCAACTCTTTCTGGGGAAATGTAGGAATATGAGCACGTAGTGAAGTCTGCTACTTGTTATTCAAGGACACAAATGTCATAAGTAGCCAAGACAGAATCCTGCTGCCTGTTGTCCCCAACATTCTCCCCCTAGTCCACCATATTTCTGCTCTGTGCTGACTTGTAGCATAATGGACACATGTCCATTGGGCAAAGGAGAAAAGCAGAAAGCCAGGTATGACAGTTAAAGCTCACAAGAGCATACCTTCTGCCATCATCAAGATGAGAGTAAGATAGCCAAAGCAGGCCTCTGGGGAAGACAAAAATGAAGGCAGGACAAGAAAAGGACATTGCAAGGCAGTAATCTGGACACAGGATATACCAGCCAAGCAGAACATGACTGTTCTCATTTCTGAAAATCTTGGGTAGTCATCAGTGCCTTTTAGCAAGTGACTTTCTATACTTTTCCCCATCAAATTGAGATAAACAGGAAATAGTCATGCTTATCAGACAGGAATTCAGGAGGATTTTTTTGATTCAGGACTTTAATTCTTTAGTGGAATACTTAGTAAGCTACATAGCAGACATAATCTCTACAAGTTAGTGAAATGAAGAGTAGGAAGGATGAAATGAAGGTCAAGGATTAAAGTAAAAATGAAATGTTAGCATTGGTGATAAGTGAACCCAAGCAGACTACACAGACATCTCTCAGGATAGGTTGTTACTCTTTTAATGCAAAAATAACCTAATTTGGGCTCATAAGTAATGAACTTTCGGGGGAATTCCGGACCCAGTTTGGTTTCTTTCCCCCAGCCACATTGGGAGGATGATAACACTCACTGTGCTTGGTCAAACAGGCTCAAATTCTTAGCTTTTTTCCTTATTAAGTTCTACATTTTAAAAATTTACCTTAGCAGTGATGGTAGTCAATTTTACACTGTAAATAAAACATAACCCCCTTTCCAATTTCATCTTTAGATTCCTTCCCATCAATCATTATAGACCATTATTTTACACTCTCAAACAGGTGACTAAATATTTATGCTTTCACAATAATACCAAACACTAGACATTCCTCTGGTATAAATAGCTTCTGCTGATGCCTATGTTATTAAGTCTACAAGAAAAGATTTATATGTGTGTCGGCTCTATAGCTGTTATAGGGAATGGAATTTAGCTGCTACAGGGAGACTCAGTGTTAACTATGATTGCAGGCCTGGTTAAATCAGATTTGCCTTAACGGGTTAAAACCAAATTATGCAAGGGAGCAAAAGGCAAGAGAATTATCATGCTCTCTATTGCTAGGTATCCTCTCTTAAATTCTGTAACACTGTGTAAGGGAGGAAAAGAGCAATAAGCATATTTCTGACCACACAGCTACTCATTTCCTTCAATAATTCTATCTTTCATAGAGAAAGGATTCTAAGCAAGTAAAATACTGGAAGCAAGAGAATTTCATTAAAGTGTGCATTTTTCTTTATACAAGAAAGATGTTTCAAAAAGCAAAAAGAAAATGATCTACTGGTAGCTTAAAAACTGGAATTTTAAAAAAGAAACCCATAGATCTTTTCCTAAACAGAGCAATATATACTCTGACAATATTTTAAATTTGGTCACAATACCTGCACATTTTTCCATTCCTGTAGATTTTAATATTTATTCCCAGAGCAGACATGCAGAAATACATACACGGGAAACCTGAGTTAAAGAATGTTCAGTCCATGGGAATGATGCCCATGCTTAGCTGTCAGCACCTTGGGAACCCTGCATGTAGGTAGGCAGCCCCAGAAGCTGGATACCCTGTGGGAAACGAGGATACTTACGCAGCTCGCCCACTTTCAGGATTTCACACAGCATCTTGGTCAGCTCTATACTACTGCGGCCAAAGGGACATTCATGCTTATCTTCTCGGCTACTGTTCTCAAGCACAATCTGCAAGCAGGAAAGGAAGGAGGTCAGAAAGGGAAGTCAGTTTACAGAAAACATCAAAAGTGTTGGCTGTATTGTAATAGAGAAACAGATCTACTCCAGACCACCAAACTAAGTCTCTTGGGAGCAGAACAAAATTGTACTCTAAGTATAGTCTCTGTATATAGGGCTGAAAACTCTCTTGTTTTCCAAATCTCCTAAAACTACTTCCAACTCTGTAAGAGGATATTTTGCTCATCAGTTTCCACTTACCCAGAGGTGCCCATGGAGAGTTTTTAAAAATAGTACAATAAAGACTTTTTACTTAAGTAACAAAACCACTCTCTTATTCTCCCAGTCATATCTTCCCTTTCCTGGGAATAGTAACTCTCCTTTAATGACTTCAGCTCCTACAGTTTCTTTTTTTTTAAAAATATTCTTTTTCACTTTGGTGTATCATAGGGTATAGAATACAGTTCTCTATGCTATACAGTAGGACCTTGTTGTCTCTCCATTCTATATCTAAAAGTTTGAAAGAAAGTGAAAGTCACTCAGTCATGTCCGTCTCTTTGCAACCCCATGGACTGCACAGTCCATGGAATTCTCCAGGCCAGAATACTGGAGTGGGCAGCCTATCCCTTCTCCAGTGGATCTTCCCAACCCAGGAATCAAACCGGGGTCTCCTGCAGTGCAGGCAGATTCTTTACCAAGTGAGCTATCAGGGAAGCCATGTAAAAGCTTGCATCCTGCTAATCCTAAAACCCGCCACTCCATCCCTCCCCTCCAATCCCCTCCCCCTTGGCAACCACATGATTCTGTTTCAAAATAGGTTCATTTGTTTCATATTTTAGACCCCACATAAAAGTGACATCATATGGTATTTGTCTTTCTCTTTTGACTTACTTCACTTAGTTTGATAAACGCTAACTGCATCCATGTTGCTGCAAATGGTATTATTCCATTTTTTTTTAATGGTTCAGCTCCTCTACTTAATCACATATTTCCCACAGGAGTTTCCATGTTCTTACAAGAGCTCACCCCGGCATTAGTGGACCAAGCACACCTAACGGACATGTGACACAAAAATGGACCATCCAGAGTTCTTCCCTGAGACTTAGCACCAAAATGGGGAAAACTGGCCCAACTATGCTTATATTGCCCAAGAGGTATGAGTGTAGGAACTACCTGAAAGTGAGTCTGAAAGAAAAAACAGAAAAAGAAAAGCAAGTCAAAATGCAAGGGAAAACAGAGCAGAGGCAGGGGTGGCCGTGGCAGCATTTGAGTGCTGAGCAAAACTACCTCCCCAGATTTATGGTTTATTTGCTCAGCCCTCCATTTGAAAATTATTTGTGCCATCTAACAAATTCTCTTCTTTCCTTAAGCTGGTTTGAAATATTCCTACTATAACTAAGGGAGCCATTTAGCACATTCATCAAACAAAAGTAAAACATAAAAGGAAAAACTCTACTTCAGGAATAAAGGGCTATTAGCCAACTGTTCTAAAGCACACAAAATAATAAAATAATAAAAAATTAAGGTTGCCAAACTTCAAATTCATATGTTGACAAAAAGAATAATCAGCTTATTCATCTCTGAAGCACCCTATAACTTTCCCAGTGGGGTTGTCTGGAATGTCCTTAAAAGCTATAGGACCCTCAGTAGGTGTCTCCCAGAAGTGTTTACCACAATGCAGTGACTTATGTGGTTTTCCCTCCAGACTATGACTTCTTCAGTGAAAGAAATGGTGTTTTATTCATTCAATTAATAGTAGTAATTGAGTACCTATTGTCTACCAGAAAGATGCCTAGGCCCATAGAATTGAAAGCAAGACCAGGGCTCTGACCTATAGGAGCATCCACTCTAACCATGGCAGACAGACAAAACAAAAGAGGCAATTACAGAGAGAATAGCACTGATATATATATACACTATTATGTATAAAAGAATTAGTGGGAAGTTGCTAAATGACACAGGGAGCCCAGCCTGGTGCTCTGTGATGACCTAGCACAGAGAAATGTGGGGTGGGGGTAGAGGGAGGGAAGGGATACACATACACACACACACACACACACACACACACACACATATGACTGATCTGTGTTGTTTTACAGCAGAAAGCAACACAAAATTGTAAAGCAATTTTCCATCAATTAAATAATTAATATATTTTTTGAAAAAGAGGTAATTATAGTTTATAACAAGTGCTACCAAAAAGATTAACTGGTTGAGGTGGTAAAGAGTAACAAGAAAGACCTGGAGAGGAGAGTACAGATAACCAGGTGACTATTAGGAATCCAGGGGTGAAATAGAGTTTGCCATGTCAAAGTCTAGGAGAAAGAATAGTCCAGGCAGAGATCAAGGACAGAGCCGCTGAGTTGAGTAGGGTATGTTTCAGATACAGTCTCCTCACGTGGCCTGGTCTACAATGCGGAGGGGTCTGGAGCTGTGCAGGGCAGTATTAGGATTCCAGGAGCCTGAGCAGGGAAGAGAGAGCCAAAGGGCGTAGAGGTTGGCTAAAACCACTGCCCTAGGGCTCCAGCGGGTGTCATTTTCAAATTCTGAGACGCTAACCTGGAGAAATAGAGGAAAAGAACAGAATGGGAAAGACTAGAGATCTCTTCAAGAAAATTGGAGATACCAAGGGAACATTTCATGCAAAGATGGGCTCGATAAAGGACAGAAATGGTATGGACCTAATAGAAGCAGAAGATATTAAGAAGAGGTGGCAAGAATACACAGAAGAACTGTACAAAAAAGATCTTCACGACCCAGATAATCATGATGATGTGATCACTAATCTAGAGCCAGACATCTTGTAATGTGAAGTCAAGAGGGCTTTAGAAAGTATCACTATGAACAAAGCTAGTGGAAGTGATGGAATTCCAGTTGAGCTATTTCAAATCCTGAAAGATGATGCTGTGAAAGTGCTGTACTCAATATGCCAGCAACTTTGGAAAACTCAGCAGTGGCCACAGGACTGGAAAAGGGCAGTTTTCATTCCAGTTCCAAAGAAAGGCAATGCAAAAGAATGCTCAAACTACCGCACAACTGCACTCATCTCACATGCTAGTAAAGTAATGCTCAAAATTCTCCAAGCCAGGCTTCAGCAACATGTGAACCATGAACTCCCTGATGTTCAAGCTGGTTTTAGAAAAGGCAGAGGAACCAGAGATCAAATTGCCAACATCCACTGGATCATGGAAAAAGCAAGAGCATTCCAGAAAAACATCTATTTCTGCTTTATTGACTATGCCAAAGCCTTTCACTGCGTGGATCACAATAAACTGTGGAAAATTCTGAAAGAGATGGTAATACCAGACCACCTAACCTGCCTCTTGAGAAACCTGTATGCAGGTCAGGAAGCAACAGTTAGAACTGGACATGGAACAACAGACTGGTTCCAAATAGGAAAAGGAGTACATCAAGGCTATATATTGTCACCCTGCTTATTTAACTTCTATGCAGAGTACATCATGAGAAATACTGGGCTGGAAGAAACACAAGCTGGAATCAAGATTGCCGGGAGAAATATCAATAACCTCAGATATGCAGATGACACCACCCTTATGGCAGAAAGTGAAGAGGAGCTAAAAAGCCTCTTGATGAAAGTGAAAGAGGAGAGCAAAAAAGTTGGCTTAAAGCTCAACATTCAGAAAACAAAGATCATGGCATCTGGTCCCATCACTTTATGGGAAATAGATGGGGAAAGAGTGGAAACAGTGTCAGACTTTATTTTTTGGGGCTCCAAAATCACTGCAGATGGTGACTGCAGCCATGAAGTTAAAAGATGCTTACTCCTTGGAAGAAAAGTTATGACCAACCTAGATAGTATATTCAAAAGCAGAGACATTACTTTCCTGACTAAGGTCCATCTAGTTAAGGCTATGGTTTTCCCAGTGGTCAGGTATGGATGTGAGAGTTGGACTGTAAAGAAGGCAGAGTGCCGAAGAATTGATGCTTTTGAACTGTGGTGTTGGAGAAGACTCATGAGAGTCCCTTGGACTGCAAGGAGATCCAGCCAGTCCATTCTGAAGGAGATCAGCCCTGGGATTTCTTTGGAAGGAATGATGCTAAAGCTTAAACTCCAGTATTCTGGCCACCTCATGCGAAGAGTTGACTCATTGGAAAAGACTCTGATGCTGGGAGGGATTGGGGGCAGGAGAAGAAGGGGACGACCGAGGATGAGATGGCTGGATGAGTGAACTCCGGGAGATGGTGATGGACAAGGAGGCCTGGCGTGCTGCGATTCATGGGGTCGCAAAGAGTCGGACACGACTGAGCGACTGAACTGAACTGAACCTGGAGATTGAGACAAGTAAGCAACATGGCCTGATTTGTTTCGAAAGATCTACAAGTGTAAAGAATGGATAGTAGGGCCTAAGAAAGAAAGTGCAGTCCTTTCGGAGGGCCTATAGTATCCCTGGCAGAGACGAAGGTGGCTCAGCTCTGACTGCAAGGGTGTACTCATTACACAGTAAGTGATCAAAAAAGGCAAGGAGAACACACAAGAAACCATACGGAAAGTGTTTAGGAAAGACAGATAACAGGAAGACTATTTGGAAGAAGTGAAGTAAAAAGGAGAAAATTAAAAGGGGAAGAAGGAAAAGTAAATGAAAGTGCTGTTTTATTTACACAAACTGGGTTCCAAATAACAAAGTAACATGAGGCAGCACAGGATATGGAGAATGGTTTAAAAGCAAAGGAGTAGGGACTTCCCTGGCAGTCCCGTGGCTAAGATTATGCCTTCCAATGGAGGCAGATCAGGTTTGACCCCTGGTCGGGGAGTTAAGATCCCACACGCCTCACCCGCGAAAAAAAAAAAAAAAAAAACGTAAAACAGAAGCAGTACTGTAACCAATTCAAGAAAGACTAAAAATAGTTCACTTCAAAAATAAATTAATTAAAAAGACCCAAAGGAGTAGAATTTCAAAACAAATGTGCTCCCATTGTTTTCTTCACAAACACTATGACAATAGCACACATAAATATGCACACACATAATCACACGCATTGACAGTACCACACAAACAAATCAACCATTTCCATTTGAGCATGTTCCTTCCAGCATCACAGGTATACCTAACCCTAATCACAACAGAAACAGTTCCACCTGCAGCATCAGAGGCAGTTTCCAAAGCCTTCGTCATTGTGGCTTTATCACCCTTATGACTGTCCAAGAAGCTGATGAACTATCCCATTTTGTGGGACTTGTCAACTGTTTGCAGCACGTGCGTGCTTGCTCAGTCATTCAGTCACGTCTGACCCTTTGCAACCCCATGGACTATAGCCCTCCAGGCTCCTCTGTCCATGGAATATTTGTAGCACATGCTTACATAAATAATTATGCATTGACTACCACCATGAATCTAGCCTTTGCTGTCCTTAAGATTTATCATAAAAATTCTTTCTTACAGTCTCCTTAGCCAACACACATTCTTTTTCTCTCAGAAAGCTCATCATAAACTCCAACTAAATCCCTTTTCCTGCCAAGCAGAAAGGACCAGCCCTGGAGTCCTTGAGCGGCTCTGCCCCTGTTCATGATCTTTTCTGGAAATCTGCCTGAATGTGAACAGTCTCATTCAACTGAGCCTGAATCACCTTCTTCCTTTTAGGTGAATCTTTTCTGGTTCTAACCAGAAATTCCAGTTAAGAAACACAGAAGGGAAGAACAACTATATTCCCATCTATCAGTGAATTTTCATTTCTCTTTGAAAATATTTGTATCTGAGACAGCCCCATCAAGGAGCAAATCTGAATCTGTGGATGATGGGGAAATGAAGGGAGGAAACACAGCAGAAGACAGAACAGAAAGAAAAGACAGGAGACAGGTGGTTTTCAGGCAGCCTGTAGCTCCCACCGAGGACATTCCCTGGCATTTCACATTAACATTCTGTCAACATTTCATGAGTCCATCAATATTTAATGAGGATGTGATCTGAATACACTGCACGTGGTGGAATTACTGCAGCCAATAAATGTTCTGAAAATATTTCCAAGGCACTGTTTATTAGCAGGCACTAAATTAAGGAGTAATTTAAGTAACCAATATGTAAATCAGCTTGGAAAAACCCTGCTCTTCACTTTTTAATGTACCATCCATCTTATCATATTTACCCACCTGAAGAAAAATAAACTCTCCTTCTTTACTGGTTTCTTTAGACAAGACTGACACAAATCATTCAAGTTAGTTACCTGCATGGGCTTTAAGGTCAACATTGTCACAAAAATATTCAGAAAACACTAAATTATGAATGTTACTAATAAGATATTACTATAGTGAGGGATCATTCTTAGACTAGACAGTAGTTTTTTAACTTAATATACTAATATATCTGTTTTCAATTTCAACATTCTGGTATTATCCATGTTTATCTGACATACTTGGGCTTCTATCTGGAAATATCAAAGCATATTTTTCATCTTTATTTTTTCCCCTCACTGTTCGGTTTTAAAAGCAAACAAACTGTAACAGAAACCTTGGTGGATGGAATACATATTTAAACTTGCTATTATCACTTACCTTAGAATACTTCATACAGCAAAAGAAGTTGTAAGTGTCTGCATATTTTATAAAACACTGGATATTTATGCAATATTGAGTATAAAACATTTGATCAAATACTTGAAGTTTACAGAGTATATTTACATATATTCTGTCCACTGACCCCAACAAGTCTATAAGATCAATGAGGCAGATACTATTATTATTCTCTTAGGAAAGCTGAAACAACAGGAAGAGGTGACTTGCTTAGATCATTCCTAGGTCACTCCTGAAACTCAATTTTTAAGGTCTTCAATTTCCAAATCTCTTTCTGCCCCATTATAGCTTACAAATTGCCTTCACATACACTTTGCCATGAAACTCAATGGATTTCATGTCTCAAGAGGCTAAGGGAACTTTGATCAATTTTCCTCTATCTCACTGAAGTGGGTCTATAAATCCCAGCCCCTCCTAGACAAAGGTATAAGGTTCTCTCTTGGCTCATTTATCCCGAGGGTCAGTAACAATTACTCGGGTGAATGACTTTGTGCAGAGTGTCCCTACAGGCTTTGTTTTCATGCATTTTGAGTTCTTCTTCTGCATTGGTGCAGATGAGAAACCTCTCTGGCTTGGGAGTGACTATTAAGAGCTGAGAACAAGGCCAGCCACACTCTAGTAAACTGCCCTTCTCTGGCTCCTGGGACCACCCTTACACCTTAGCCTCAGCATCACAATGCTGACATTTACATTGTCCCTGGCACACTTTCCTCCACCTTTTCATGAGTGAGCCTCATCTGGGGTGAGTCCGGTTCATTCTGCTTTCCCTGTAGCCAGCCCTGGAGCAAGCCTCAGGGACTTCCTCCATCTCCTCTCATCTGTGGATACTTCTTGTTCACGCCACTTCGCTCTGAGTGTCACAGGAAGCCTCAAGGTCTCCTCACAGGCCACCAAGGACAGTGTGTGAACCTACTTACACCAGAAATACAAGATAGAAGGTCCGAGGTGCCTGTATTCAAGCAGGCATCTTCCATGGGGTTATACAAGTTATATACGAGGTTATACAAGTTATACACGAGGTTATACAAGTACTGCTACTGCTGCTGCTGCTGCTAAATCGCTTCAGTTATGTCCGACTCTGTGTGATCCCATAGATGGCAGCCCACCAGGCTCTGCCGTCCCTGGGATTCTCCAGGCAATAACACTGGAGTGGGTTGCCATTTCTTTCTCTAATGCATGAAAGGGAAAAGTGAAAGTGAAGTTGCTCAGTCGTGTCCGACTCTTTGCGACCCCATGGGCTGCAGCCTACCAGGCTCCTGAGTCCATGGGATTTTCCAGGCAAGAGTACTGGAGTGGGTTGCCATTGCCTTCTCCATATACAAGTACAGAAAATGAGAAAGGACCCTGAAACACAAGTCACAGTCTGATAGTTTGGGCCATAAAATCCCAAGACCAAACAGTTACAGTCACCATAGGAACCTGTCCTTGGAGTCTTGTCAACCCCACAAGCTCTGCAAAAACTTGTCTCTTCACCCACCAGAGAAAATGCCAATCTTCTCCCATGTCAAACCAATAAATAATAAAAAAAAAGACCTTTACTGTATCAACAAGTCCCCCCCACCCCCAACACAGCGGTACTTCTACATTAGTAACAAAATCATGGAACACCCCAGAATGAAGTGTTAGCCCTTAGATCTCATCATCGACATCCAGATATTGTCTGAATCAACGTGTAAGGCCACCCTGGGGGGTCTTACATCCACAGAGATTTGGGAGACAAGAGCGAACCACCTCCTACATTTCCCTTTGTACCAAAGATAATGGTGATTATTACCAGAAAGTCAGAGGGAAAGCTTTACAAAGAGCACTGCTTCTAAGTCACTTCGGTCGTGTCCGACTCTGTGCGACCCCATAGACGGCAGCCCACCAGGCTCCCCCGTCCCCGGGATTCTCCAGGCAAGAACACTGGAGTGGGTTGCCATTTCCTTCTCCAATGCATGAAAGTGAAGTCTCAGTCGACTCTTAGCGACTCCATGGACTGCAGCGTACCAGGCTCCTCTGTCCATGGGATTTTCCAGGCAAGAGTACTGGAGTGGGTTGCCATTACCTTCTCCAGAAAGAGCACTGAGCTACCTCAAATGAGCTGCACAAGACCTTAATCATGATCATGAATTTTGAGCAAGTCCCTAAAAATTAAACAGACATGCCAAATCCCTAATATGATTTTAAGTGTGCAGAGAACAAAGGAATATTATAACCATAGAAAGTATGCCAAGCAGGAAAATAAACCAGAGCAAATCAGAATCCCAGGCGGACAGTCTACCCAATCTACCACCAACCACTTCTTCACAGACAAGCATAGTGAGCTCCAGAGTAAATAGCTTTAAAGGCACAGACAAGATGGGAGAAAAAGAGAAACAGAACCTAATATTTATCAAGAACTTTTATTTCCCAGACTTTGTTCTAAATGATTTCACATTATGTCATTTAAGGCACATGTACTACTGTGAGACAGGAATACTGCATTGTCCCACTTTACAGATGGAGAAACTGAAGCAAAAAGATGTGGTATAATTTGCCCAGGGTTCATGTAACACAGAAATAAACAGACCCAGCTCAAGGACTTAGGATGTCTAACACTAAAGCACACATTGCTGGTTACTGATTCCTACTGAAACACATGATACCAACTCTTACTGAAAAAGGAGAGGGTGAGATAATTATAATACAGCTTTGATCAGGAAAGTCCTTAACAAGGTAACAAATGACTAGAAAACGGCTGTAGACAGATATGGTTTCCCTGCATCTACTTCTAATAGATTTGGTGACTTGATAATAACTTTCTTAATCTCAGTTTTCTCCCACAAAAACAGAAATAGGAATACCCACCCACAAAGGGCTGTAAAGATTAAATGAAAACAGAAAGTGGAGGTAAAGATTTCAGTGCCTGAGACATCTCAAATACTCAATGAGGGAGACGACTGATCTACTATTATTATAGTAATTGCATAAGCTCTTGTCTTACTGAAATATTCTCATAACTCTAGGGTAAAGATGTTGAAAAAAAAATCAAGCAACAAAAAACCAGTCACAAATGGTATTGAAATTATTAATCTTGCTCTTTGGGAAAGTAAGAACGTGGGTGGAATAAATATTTCTGACTTAGATAGGTTTCCTGAAGTTCTTTCAGCATCTTTTTATAATGGTAGTTCTCAAACTTGAGTGAGCATCGGAATTATTTGGGGGCTTATTAAACACAGACAGCTAGGTTGCTCCCCCAGAGTTTGACTTAGCAGGTATGGGATAGAATGTAAGAAAATATAAAAGCAAGTGAACCAAACTCTAAATTCTTTGGAGATACTGGGGGGATTAAAGGAGGAAGTGTTAGCAAAGCATTTTAGAGTTCATTTAAAAATTATTTTTAGCAGCATAGGCTTTAAGAAAGAGAAAACAACTTCTTCCCTGAACCTTAGATGGCCCTTTAGAGATCACTGTCCATGGTATGCCCAGGGCTGAAAAGCCAGACCTCTAGGCCTTCTGAAGGGCCAGTGATACCAAGCAATTCAAATGGAGCAACCAGAGTTGGAGTGGGAGTAACAGATCACCAAGGAAAAGACCATCCGCAGAAGAGTTTGCAAATACTTAAGGAGCAGTTTCCAAGAGCAAAAGAACAATGCATCTCAGGAAAAGGAGAAAAAGTATGTACAAAGGGTCAGACTGGTGAAAAACCAAAGTGGAAAGCACACACACAGAACTGAGATAAATAACAATCTGGACAAATGAGAAGAATGGTATAAAACCCAGTTAATGAGGTGAAATTCTTCCAGAATAAAATTAGGCAATTGCACATACAGAGGCATAATAAAGGCCATAAATATAAAATGGCAAGGAATTGACTGGGTAATGGTGTAGTAATTAAAGCCTGGAGGTTTATAATAGACCTCAAATGGAACATTAATCAACCAAAAAGAAATGCTGCCTGCACTTTGATATAGTGCAACAAAAATAGGATGTGTGAAACACAGCAAGCAATCACATCCACACGCTGCTGGAAAGTCCTCCCTTTAAACATGAAGTCAGGGAGCACCAAGAGGGGAAAGGATTAAATAATAGCAGAGATGACTTGTGTTTGCATCTGTGCCTGCACAATGATGCCACTGTCACTGGAGGAAGTTGAGGCAACAGCTCTGTTGACTGTTCCAGGGGCCAGAGGATAGCAGGAGAAATTCCCTAGCTGATGCCTCCATCAGAGAAACCAGGTTGGAAGATCTCCTCTCTCCAGGTTGGAAGACCACCTCTCCTAGGCCAGTACATGTGTTCCTGGGCCCAAGGATGGTAAAGGTGTGAAGGCAAGTGTCGTGACCCAAAGACGCCTGGAGAGGCAACGTCTGGTTTATTTAAAGCAGTGGTTCTCTAACTGAAGCAGGCATTAGAATCATCTGGAAGCTTATTAAAACTCAGATTGCTGGGCCCCACCCTCAGAGTTATGATTCAGCTCTTCTGGGGCAAACCCAAGAATCTACATTTTCTAACAAGTTCCTAGGCAATGTGGATGCTGCTAATTTGGGACAACATTTTATGAACCACTGTTTTTAAAGTTATACCACGTCTCTCCTTCCAGTTTCCATCATTAGCAAACCTCCTGTTTTTAAGGATGTGAAAAGCAATGAGAGTAGAAAGAAGAAGAAATTTAAAAATCTGATTTTTTTTGTTTTTTTATTTTCTGTGACTAATAAAAATTTTATTAATAAGAGTGAAATAAAACCCATAGAAAGAGAATGCAGTTGGTAGTGGCCAGGGGCTGGGGGGAAGGAGAATGGGGAACAACTACTTAATGGGTATATGGTTTCCTTTCAGGGTGAGGATAATTTATGTCTTAAAACCAGACAGAGGTGATGTCTGCATAACATAGTGAATATACCAAATATCACTTAAAAGTTCACTCTGAAATTGTTAATTTTATGTTATGTGAATTTTGCCTCAGTTGGGGGAAAAAAAAGAGTGAATATATATGGACTGATTACTATGTGCAAACTGTTAAGCGTTTTAACTCCTTTAGTCTTCATAAGCCATCAAAGCAGGACATGTTACACATAAGGAAACCACACCTCAGACATTGAGTAATAGTTAAAATGTGATATGCCAGCAAGGTATGATTTCTACACTGCAGTTTAAACGGTTTCTTGGGTAACATGAAATGTGTCTGTCTCCAAACTGGGGCTTAGGACTGACCAGATATGGGCACTAAAGGAGATAGTTCCAAAATGGCTTAGGATGACAGTCCTACAGGATACCCCAAAACAGCCACACTCAAGGGAGTGAAACATGAAGGCCTTACAAAGCCCCCAGTATACACTTGATGAATAAGGGCTCCGCTGCATATGGCGTAAATGTAAATCACATAGCTTTCCTTGCATTTATTTGTGAAAGCTCACATTTTAAATTATATTGCAGATAAACAGAGGACAACTGTAGGTTGGCTCAAACTTTCAAGCACTCACTGCTCACCTGAAGATCTTGTTAAAATACAGATTCTGATCCAGCAGTCTAGGGTAAGCCTGAGGTCCTGCATTGTCAACCAGTTCCCAGAAGATGCTGATGATGCTGGTCCAAAGATCACATTTTGAAAAGCAAAGTACTTCCCCAAATGTATCATCTGAATTTTAGCCCCACTCTCCCTCATACCCTTTGACTGATTGATTCATCCAACAAGCATTTCTTTAAGCATTGATTATTGCTAAGTAACTTGCTAGATGCTAAAAATATACACATGAATAAAATACCTTTTTTAGGGACTTGTAATCTATTTGGAAGACACAAAAGGATGGCAGGTCAGATATTCACTTGTAGGGCAGATATTCACTTGCTATGTACCTCTTTTGTGTCCTTCTATATTGTTTGCATTTTTTTACACAGAAATAGGACTTTCTGGGATGAAGGTACATATGAGATGCAGTGGGCAGGCAGGCTTAGCTTCATCAAGAGGGTGAAACTTGGAGAAGAAACTGATTCCAGACTATTCTGAGGCATCTCTTTAACATTCCAAACCAGAGGTGAGCTATGGAATGTAATAAAGATTAATTACAACTGGGAAATGGATGCCGGATGAAGGCAGAGAAGCCCCTCTGTATCTTGGGCAATATTAGCAATAAATCACATGAACAAAAGGCAGAATTTTGACTCACTCAGCGTTGCATTACTGAATACAAATGCCTCCTGTCTCCTTCAGTGGAATACAAAGACACCAAGATGTTTGGCATTGTCTGACAGTCACTTTTAGATGAAAAATTAGGCTTGACATTTCTCAAGCCTGATTTCTTACTGAGAAATTGTCACCACTGTCTTAACAGTTATTGCAGTCTTAAAGCTATGTTACACTCCACATATATTTGTCTGAAATGTATTTGGATATAACTTGCTTTACTAAACAAACACATTTCAGGAGAGCTAGTGATGAAATAGATCACACCTGTTTTCTCACTTGGCTTACAGATTTATAAATTCACTCTGTTTTGGAAGTATGGACATGAAGGGATGGAAAGGTGAGGAAGACAGTAATAAATCGGCCTTTGCAGAAGCATTTTCAAACAGAAAAGAGGGTCAGTTTTCCAATTATATACATATTAAGTTAGCTACAATGGGAAAATTATTTATTAAAATCTAATTAAATTAGGTCATACATTGTTTTACTTCAAGTTAAAGGCATGTGAAAAGAAAATCTATCTGCTATTAAATCTAGCTTTTTAGATGCAGTTCATCTCATTATATCTGATTCTACATACGCATCCCAAGCTTTGGCTACTTCTGCCGAATGAGAGGTCTCTGCTAGGAGACAGCCCTTCTTTAGAAGTAGGTCCAGATGCGGGTTCCCCGCAGTCCAGAGCCGCTTCCCCTGACACCTCCCTGCCGCCCCCTCTCCTCCTGTGCCTGTCTAAATTGTCCTTCTCCTTTGGACCCAAGCCAGTGCTACTTTCTCCATAAAATCTTATGCAATTCCTTTGTCTAAAACCTCATCCCTTTATCTGTGAGGAATTTACCTCATTTCTCACTGCACTTCTCACTTCCTGCTCCAAATGTGGCTCAATGGGTAAAGAATCCACCTGTAATGGGTGAGACTTGGATTCGATTCCTGGATTGGGAAGATCCCCTGGAGAAGAGAATGGCAACCCACTCCAATATTCTGGCCTGGAGAATTCCATGGCCAGAGGAGCCTAGCGGGCTACAGTCCATGGGGTTGCTAAGAATCGGACATGACTGAGCGACTTTCACTCTCAATTTTCGTATATGCCTTATTTCCCCTAATGGGGCTGAGCCTTTAAGGTCAGAAACCACATGTTAGTCACCTGTGGATCTCCCACACTACAGCAGAATCATACATAACACTCAGTTCAGTTCAGTTCAGTCGCTCAGTCATGTCCGACTCTTTGCGACCCCATGAATTGCAGCACGCCAGGCCTCCCTGTCCATCACCAACTCCCGGAGTTCACTCAAACTCATGTCCATCGAGTCAGTGATGCCATCCAGCCATCTCATCCTCGGTCGTCCCCTTCTCCTCCTGTCCCCAATCCCTCCCAGCATCAGAGTCTTTTCCAATGAGTCCACTCTTCTCATGAGGTGGCCAAAGTACTGGAGTTTCAGCTTCAGCATCAGTCCTTCCAAAGACTAGTGCTCATTAATGAACAATTATCAAACAAGTGAATGAATAGTATAGGGTACAACTCCAGCCAGGCCCACTGAGGGTCCCTCACCATCCTTTATGGTGACCACTAGCTGGTGAGAATTGAACATGGGAGTTTCCATAATCTATTATTTCTGTACATTCACATGCATCCTGAGTTCTAATCATCTTCTTATCCCCTGTCACCCACATTCCCCATCCTATTTCAGAAGCAACGACTTCTGTATGCTCCCAGCAACCTCGGACCTCACTCCTTTCTTCATCACGGGGGTACTCAGGACCCAGAAGTTACTTGCCATCCAGCCATGCAGCTAGGAATCCAAGCAGAGGGGGAAACTTCATTTAGAAATTCTCTTGAGAAACTACTGCTTGTGCACGGACAACATGGCCAGATGAAGGACAAACTCAGAAGGGAATTCTCTCTGGACCAAAGCCCACATTTCAAAGGTCTGCTCAGGGAAACTGTGTATTCACCTTCTTTGTGCATTGTGAAAACAAACATTTACAGAGCATTGGAATGTGTGAAAAATGTCCTTAGTTGGATGTTTACGGAAAACACTTGGCAAGTATTTGCTATAAACGCTTCCTATAAATGCTGAGGATGAAAACCAGCAGAAGAAAAATGTCTGTGACGTGTCTGGGAACCAGCTTCCATAGCAAAGGAATATGCCCTCCACATACCCACCAGGCTCTACTTCTCACCCTCCTGTTACCATGAAGGGGTGGCACAGAATCTCCCCTTTTGGGCTTAGGTGATTGGGGCAGGGGAGGAGCAACATTCCAAGGCCTTCAAATCTAGCATCCCAAGTTGAGGTCGTGAAAGAGAAGGCTACTCCTGTTTCCTAGGTAGTGATGCTCCAATAGGTTCCTTCTCTTTTGTGCACATTGGGCACCAGCTCTGATCTAAGTCCCCTGTTTCTGGAAACAGTCCTTCCATACAAACCCCAATTTACTTGCCTTATGATGAGCCTGTCCCTAAGTTAATTTTATGATTTGCTGTTGTTAGTTGCTAAGTTGTGTCTGATTCTTTGTGACTCCATGGACTGTAGTCTGCCAGGCTAGGATTTCCCAGGCAAGAATACTGGAGTATGTTGCCATTTCCTTCTTCAGGAGATCTTCCCAATCCAGGGATTGAATCTGTATCTCTTGCACTGACAGATGGATTCTTTACTACTGAGCAGTGAGGGACACCCAATTTTTTATGATGCTTTCAGGTAAAACATAAAAAATGGGGAAAAAAAGACTCAAAGGATTCCTGTATAGCAAGATTAATAGGGACATTTCTTCTAATTACTCTACAATTGACAAAGATTGCTGAAGATAAGGGTGGAGAGGGGAAGACAGTATTGCAGGCTAAAGCAATGAATGCTTGTGATTTTCCCAGGAAGCAAACTTGACTAGCCCCAAGCTGCCCTTTGGAATGAACCAAGCTCCTCTTGTGCCACCTGAGGTACATGTGGGGACCAAAGAGAAAGTGGCCGCTCTTGTTTCCAATAAGCTTACATGACAGTGTTAAGTGTGTAAGTATTAGGGAGATAAATGACCTCCCAGTTGTTATAGCCCCCCAAAGACTATTTTTTCCTTCATTTCAAAATCCTTTCTTTTAAAAAAAAAAATGACACAGCTCTTAATGCACTTAAAGCTGCCAAGGCAAAGAAATGCAGCTGCCTGGCTGTATTTGCATTTACAGGGGTGCCAAGTTCTGTTCCTTCACTCATACTCTTGTGTGCAGACACCTCCTGCTAATCAAAGGTCCTCTAAACTGCATGTTATTTGAAGCTAATGATAAACATCTTGCACAGCAATTGTTTTGCGTACTTATGAAATTATTTCCTGTAGAGTTTTCCTGGTGTTGAGATGGTAAAGAATCTTCCCGCAATGCAAGAGGCACAGGTTTGATCCCTGGGTGGGGAAGATCCCCTGGAGAAGAGAATGGCAATCACCTTCAATATTCTTGCCTGGGAAATCCTATGGACAGAGGAACCTGGCAGGCTACGGTACATGGAGTCGCAATGAGTTGGACATGACTGAGCAATTAACACTTTCACTAACTTTTCACTTCAAGCCCATTACTAGAAAAGGAATTAAGTCAAAAGAGCCTGTTTGCTTAAAATGTATTTTATTGATATATTTATAAACCACCATCCAAGAAGCTTGTATCTCTTTATACTCCCCAAAGCAATGGGAGAGAATTACCATTAAAATCATTTCACCACCAAAATCCAGAATACTGACAAAACCAAATGCTAGTGAGGATGTGGAGCAATAGGAACTCTTACACATGGCTAGTGAAAATGCAAAACAGTATAGCCACCTTGAAAGACCGTTTGGTGATTTTTAAAATAAAACTAAACATACTCATATTATTCTGTCCAGTGACCACATTCTTTGATATTTATCTGAAGGAGCTGAAAACTTATCTTCATACAAAAGCCTATCCATAGATGTTTACTGCAGCTTTGTTCTTAATTGCCAAAACTTGGAAGCAACTGAGATGTCTTAGAGTAGGTGAAGGGATAAATGAACTGCAATATATCCAGATGACAGAATACTATTCACTGCTGAAAAGAAATGAGCTATCAAGACATGAAAAGCCATGAAAGAAACTTAAATGCATATTACTAAGTGAGAGGAGCCAATCTGATAAAGTCATGATTTTCACGATTTCAATTACGTGACATTCTAGGAAAGATAAAACTATAGAGACAGTAAAAAGATAAATTCTTGCCAGGGGAGAATGAGGGCAGTGAGGGAAAAGAGAGGCAAAGCACAGATAATGTTTAAGGCAGTGCAAATACTCTATATAATACCATAGTGATGGATACATGTCCCTATACATTTGTCCAGACCCACAGAATGTACAACAAGCATGAACTGTATGAAAACTGTGGACTTTGAGTGATCACAATGCATCAGTGCAGGTTCATCAACTGGAACAAGTACCACTCTGATACGGATGTTGTTAGTGGGGGAGGCTGTGCATATGTGGGGGCAGAGTATACATGGGACATCATTGTACCATCCCCTCAATTTTTCTATGAACCTTAAACTGTGCTAAAAAAACATAGTCTTAAAAAATCATTCATAGGGCCCATCTGAACCTAGGATGGAAAAGGAAAATCTATATGTCCTTGACATTTTTCCCAGCAGGAAAAAGAAGTGAGTAGTAAGCACCAACCTGTCCCAACTACCCCACAGCTCCAGGCTGCCTCCCCAGCCAGGGCAGCATCCACTCCTGAGTTCTACAAAGTTGCACCTTCCACGGGGTATGATGGTGACGAGAGCAGGAAGGGGGGTTCCCTTGTAGGCTCTTGAGGGAAGAATACCTATGGAAGTATGCTCAGTTATGTCCTTCTCTTTGCGACCCTACGGACTATAGCCCATCAGGCTCCTCTGTCCACCGAACCCTCCAGGCAAGAATCCTGGAGTGGGTTGCCATTTCTTCTCCAGGGGATCTTCCCAACCCAGGGATTGAACCCAGGTCTCTTGCATTGCAGGCAAATTCTTTACCATATGAACCACCAGGGAAGCCCAAGTACAAATTACCAAATGCAATTAAGAAAATTCTGGATTCAGAGAAGCTTCATTCCTCCTCTTTCCACTTCTAAGGCATTCTAGTACAAACAAAGTCTCACATCACTCAGGCGCCTCTCTCTTCCTGCCCAGAATCACCTTTGGTCAGTTCCTCAGCTTTGCTGACAATAGGTTCCTAGGGGAAAAAGGTCCCTGTTCAAAAATGTCTTATTTGAGAGAAATGATGATTAAATAATAAAACATATAATTATAGAATTCAAAATTGAGTCAGTGCTCTATAGGAAGTAACAAGGAAAGAAAATCAATAAAAGAGGAGCCTTCAGGATGAAGTACTAAAGAATGAGAGTTATGTGGGCGAGGAAGTATGGGCAGAGAAAAGTGGGGCTGAGACAATGGGAACGGCATGTGCAAGAGCCCTGCGGCACAGAAACACCACCATTCAAGAAATGAAGGTGCAGCCGACTGACTTCCCTGATCTTGGTAATCACAAGTTTATGGACAGGTATGAATGACATATATCTGTGTCTTCTAAAAGCCTCCAAGTATAAGGACCCTTGTACTTATTTACAGAATAGCATTCAATAAATCAGAGAGAAATTAAGCTGTTAAGGCTGTTATATCTGTTACTAATAGTGCTTCAGCTACTTTATCAAATACAAGAAAAATATTGTCTACTATTTATACTAAATTTTGGAATCTTAGTCTTTTTCCTCAAGACAAAGGAAAAATTGATAAAATTGAGATAAAAATTAAAGCTACCTGACAATGTCAAACACTTCTGGGTGTACCAGGTGTACTGCACAGTTCCTAAGGGGAAAGCTATTTTTACTGAAGACAATGGGACATTCAGGAACACTACCATCTAAATTCTATTATACCAACACAAAATGCTTTCTGATTTGGTAGTCAGGCTGCTGATACTGGCTAGACTCTAGTCACATGAATACAATTTAAAAATGAAAGTCAGCAGTGATTCACCCAAGTATAAGCATCAGCATATCTGAGGCAAGGCCACCTTGGGGCATACCTCTATAACTGCTAATTTGGTTTCTATTCGAGAATGGACAAAGGACAGAAGGACAGTTTCAGTTAGCATATTCCAGATAAAAATTCATCTCTGTGGCTTCTTACCTTGGGGTGACTGGCGATCTGGCCAGGAGGCAGAACATAAGCACCCACTCGATTCAGGCACCCACTTAACAGATAAGTGATGTAGAGCACGTAAACAGCATTACATTTGGAGTAAGACAAAGGAGGTAAGGTGGATGGGAAAAAAAGGATGAAATTACAATCTTATATTTGGTGGTGAGAAGAGGCCACCCTGAATCTAGAGGAAGTGAGAGCCAAGGTACATGGCTAAAAGGGGAGCAGATTCCCTGGAGAGGAAACAGCATGTACAGACAACCCTCACAGATATTAAAGATTTGGTTCCAAACCACTGCAATAAAGCAAATACCAAAATAAAGCTAATCACACAAACTTGTGATTTTCCACTGCATATGAAAGTTATGTTTACACTATACTATAGTCTATTAAGCGCTCAATAGCATTGTGTCTAAAAAAATGTACATATCTTAATTTAAAAATATATTTGATTGCTAACAAATTCTGACCAGCAACTGAGCCTTCAGCAAGTCATAATCTTTTTGCTCTTAGGGTTCTTGCCTAGATATTGATGAGTGCTGACTGACCAGTGTGGTGTTACTGAAGGCTGGGGTAGCTGTGGCAATTTCTTAAAACAACAATGAAGTCGACCCCATTGATTGACTCCTCCTTTCATGAATAATTCTTCTGTAGCATGCAATGCTGTTTGATAGCATTTACCCAAAGTAGAACTTCTTTCAAAATTGGAGTCAGTTCTCTCAAACAATGCCACTGCTTTATTCTAAGTTTATATGATATTCTAAACACTTTGTTGTCATTTCAGCAACCTTCACAGCATCTCCACCAGCAAAGGATTCCACCTTAAGAAGCCACTTTCTTTGCTCATCCATAAGGATTTTGTCTCTTAAAGGTTTATTATGAGATTGCAGCAATTCAGCCACATCTTCAGACTCCACTTCTGATTCTGGTTCTCTTCCTATTTCCACCACATCTGTTGTTACTTCCTCCACTGAACTCTTGAACTCCTGAAAGTCATCCATGAGAGCTGGAATCAGCTTCTTCCAAACTCCTGTCAATGTTGATATTTTGACCTCTTCCCATGAATCACAAACTTTCCTTATGGCATCCAGAATGGCAAATCCTTTCCAGAAAATTTTCAATTTAGAGATAACAACAGAGGAGTCACTGTCTATGGCAACTATAGCCTCATGTAATGTATTTCTTAAATGATAAGACTTGAAAATGGAAATTACTCCTTAATCCATGGGCTGCAGAATGGATGGTGTGTTAGCAGGCATGAAAACATTACTCTCCACCACAGCTCTTAGGTCAATTGTCAATGACCAGTATAATTTTGAAATGAAATTTTCTTTTCTGGGCAGCAGGTGTCAACACAAGCTTAAAATATTCAGGAAATCATGCTGTAAACAAACAAGCTGCAATACAGGCTTTGTTGTTCCACTAATAGAGTACAGGCATAGTAGACTTAGTATTACGAATTCTTCAGGGCCCTCGGATTTTCAGAATGGTAAATGAGCATTTTCATCAAGTCACCAGCTGCATTAGCACCTAAAAAGAGCATTCTTTGAAACTTGATTTCCCCTCTCTAGCTATGAAAGTCCTAGATGGCATCTTCTTCCAACAGAAGCCTATTTTGTCTTCATCAAAAATCTCTTGTTTGGTATAGTCACCTTCATTCACTGTCTTAGCTAGATCTTCTGGATAACTTGCTGCAGCTTCTACATCAGCACTTGTGCTTACCCTTGCATTTTGATGGAGATGACTTCTTTCCTTAAACCTCATGAATCAACTTTTGCTAGTTTCAAACCTTTCTTCTGCAACTTCCTCACCTCTCTCAACCTCTACAGAATTGAAGAAAGTTAGGGCTTTGCTCTGAATTAGTCTTTGTCTTAAAGGGAATGTTGTGGCTGGTTTGATCTTCTATCCAGACCACTAAAACTTTTCCCATATCAGCAATAAGTCTGTCTAGCTTTGTTATAATCCATGTGTTAATGGGAGTAGCACCTCTAATTTTCTTCAAAAAGTTTTCCTCTGCATTCACAGCTTGACTAACTGGTTCAAGAGGCATAGCTTTTGGCCTATCTGCCTTTGAATAGCGGTGCTGGAGAAGACTCTTGAGAGTTCCTTGGACTACAAGGAGATCAAGCCAGTCAATCCTATAGGATATCAACCCTGAATACTCATTGGAAGGACTGATGCTGAAGCTGAAGTTCCAATACTTTGGCCACCTGAATGTGAAGCGCCTACTAATTTGAAAAGACCCTGATGCTGGGAAAGATTGAAGGCAAAACGAGAATAGGGCAGCAGAAGATGAAATGGTTAGATAGTATCACGGATTCAATGAACATGAATCTGAGCAAAGTGTGGGAGATAGTGAAGGACAGGGAAGCCTGGCGTGTTGCAGTTCATGGGGTCACAAAGAGTCAGATATACAATTGAACAACAACAGCTTTCAATATATCTTCCTAACTAAGCTTAATTATTTTTAGCTTTTGATTTAAAGTGAGAGACGTGTAACAGTTCCTTTCTCCTGAACATTTACAGGCCATTGTAGGGTCATTAATTGGCCAACTTCAGTCCGGAAACATATAGCATTTATTGCTGAAGTTTGTCATCTTATACAGCCATGGTTCATGCAACCCTAAACTATTACAATAGTAACATCTAAGATGACTGATCACATATTATATTTTATAAAATATGATAATGATGAAAAACCTTCTGAAGTATTATAAGAATTACCACAGAGACACAAAAGGAACAGATGCTATTAGAAAAATATTGATTGACTTGTTTGACAGAGAGTTGCCTCAAACATTCAATTAGTTAAAAAAATAATGCCACCAATATCTGCAAAGAGCAATAAAATGAGGTATGCCTGTACCAGACCCAGAGATTGGAATGCACCTGGAATGTACAAAGTAGACAGAATGCTATGAACTGAACAGTATCTCTCCCTACCCCAGTGTGTATGCTAAAGGTCTAAACCTCGGTCTTCCAAAATGTGATTATATTGGGAGATAAAGCTTTTAAAGCAGCAAGAAAATGAGGCCAGTAGCATGGGGCTCAAATCCAATACAACTGAGGTCCTTATAAGAAGAAGAGAAAGAGACACCAGGGATGTGAGTACACAGCAGAATGGCCACAGGAGGACACAGTAAAAAGGCCTTTGTCTGCAAACCAAGGAAAGAGGCCTCAAGAGGAACCAACCCACTGGCACCTTGACCTCAGACCTCCAGCCTCCAGAATTGTTAAAGGATATGTTTCTATTGTCTGAGCCACCGCATGTTTTGTTATGGCAGTCCTAGTAAACTAATAACCAAGGGGAACTTCATCAACTGGATAAAGAACATCTATAAAAACTCTACAGCTAACAACATCCTTTTTTTTTTTAAAAAAACTGGTTTCATTCACTTTTTTATTCCCTTTATAAAAAGCTAACAACATCCTTAACGGTAAAAAAACTTAGCTCTTTCCCCCTAACATCAGGATTAAGGCTGGATATTCCTTCTGACTTATTCAACATCTTATTGGAAATCCTAGCTAATGCAATAAGATAAGAAAAGGATATGAAAAGTACACGGATTGAGAAAGAAGAAATAAAACTGTTGGTGCACATGATTATTTATCTACAATCTTTCAAAGGACAAAAAAAAAAAAAATCCTGGAACTAATAGTCAATTATAGCAAGACAGTAGGATACTGGCTTCATTAAATCCAACAAAGTGCCACATTAATTAGCAAGATGTTAAAAACATGAGAGACTGTGTGGGAGAGGGACTGAAGTGGTAATATATGGGAACTCTTGGTACTTGCTGCTTAATTTTTCTGTTAACCTAAAACCGATTTAAAAATAATGTCCATTATTTAAAAATAACTTAAAGAGCTAAAGGGGCCTATAACACTTTCCACTTAGATACACAGAAGAGAGGGGATTCCCAGAAACTTTTCACCTCTTAAAGGGACAGGCAAAAGTGAATAGCAGCTCTTGGAACTTTATAGCATGGCACAGCAACTACAGCAGAAAGAGGAGCAGCCACACCATACCCCCAGCACAGCAGCTACTCAGCCCTCCACAATGAAGGTAGAAAGTGCATAATTAAAAGGGGAACTTAGCTGATGACAGCAGAAAGGAGACAACCTGTCACAGAGCAGGTACTCAATAAAAATGTATTTGTTTAACTAGAATAATGAGACAAACAATGGACAATGTGGACTGAGAAAGAATGGATGTGGAGAAGGAATGAGAAGACATGACTGGGTCTAAGGATAGACCCAGGACAGTCCGTGTTGACTAAGGGTTTAGCTGATACCCTAATGAGCACAGCGTCATCCACACATGAGGTTGCTTGCAGTTTCTAACCTTGCAATTCACACTGGGCCTCGTTTGTACTGTGTCAACTGCATAGAGTTCCTTCTATTGTTTGGTTACATTTTCTTTTATCAAGCAATCCATCCTTGTGTTTTAAAATCCCACTATGTTTTACAGTTTAAAAACAACAACAACAACAAAAACCCTTTAGATATAGCTCAGTAAAAAGTTCCAAACCTAATACCCAGCTTGGGTTGGTGCAGAGGAAAACGGAACAAGTAACTACCAGGTTTAGACCTGCTTCAGATCCCAGTTACTGAAGTAGGTACCGAAAGAACCCAGGTGGTGAAGACTCAGGGCAGATGCACTGCTCTATCTAGCAATTGTTCACGCGTGTGGAACCTGCCTTCACTCCTAAGATGACGGGTTGTCTGAGATAAAACCAAGCTCGTGCTGAACAATGATCTCATCCTGAGGCCTGAAGTATTCCATTCAAATCACTGGATTTGGAAGTCAGAAATTCTGCTTTCCAGTGCAATTAGTAAATCTAATCAGATACATTCACACTCTCAAGGGGTCCTGATTGTTTGGCAGTAACAGCTTCGTTATTCACAATCAATGAAATTAATGCCACTATTTTTAAAACATGAAAAAACTGTACACAAAAATAAGCCTTCAGGC
The DNA here is from genome assembly GCF_001704415.2 of Capra hircus. NCBI lineage: Eukaryota > Metazoa > Chordata > Mammalia > Artiodactyla > Bovidae > Capra > Capra hircus. The sequence continues at coordinate 60,035,792 of NC_030811.1, forward strand.
TGCAGACCTTGGTCAAAGGAAGAGTCAAAATAAAAAGTAAAGACTAAAGTATTTAAATGAATAATTAGACAAAGATTAAAGTCCCAGCAAGGCTTTGCCTTGAGGTCCTTGTTATCCTATGGATTCTGTGCCCCAGATAACCTAGAAAGAAAACATCACCCTAATAAAAAAGGTTCCTTTACATGAAAACTCTGTGTTTAACTGGCAACATATAATTTCATTAAAAAAAATTAGGAGCAATTGCTGCTGTAAAGCCGTTTCAGGGACAAGGGGAGGGAGGGATCTGTCAGCATAGGGGAACAAAAAAAATGATGTGCCACCAAGCTTTATTCCAATCATTTACTTCATAGTTAAGTTTAATTACACATTACACACTGTCTTGTAATTATGCCACTTGGGAAACTGCCAATTTTCCCCTTGAAATGTTAAAAGTTCCTTAATTTATTTTAAAGGCTCATCATTGCCTCCATCAGCACCCCGTTAGTGCATGAGGGATACTCGGTTTCTGTGCCCCTTTATGTGCAGGCTGTGGTCAGCAAGAATTCCATTGCGTGGTCTGACGCACAGCCAGAGGGCTGACTGTGCGGAAAGCCCCCAGACACTGGGCTCATGTATTTATAATCATATCTGATGACTTTTTTTCTTTAATATTTACAGCAAGAGAATTTGAGAAACATGCCTAATCTTTTCCTCTACTCTTGGGAGGTTGAAATTAAAGTCCTTTATTCTCAGCAAGAGAACAAATACCGAATACAGGATGAAGCACCTGCTCTCCAGGAGCTGACAAGGCTGGAAAGACAACATTCAGCACAGAAATATGAAGCCCCCAGGAGACAGGACAGTAACCAAGTATAACTTTATGCACCAGGAAAAGAAAAAGTCAAGTAAGAGATGTTGAGCACCCATTGTGTGATGACAGTGCACCCAGAAATTCACAAAGGTTGCCAATATCACAGCCACTAAGTCAGGTCCCTCAGGTAGCAGGCAGACAACTAGAATTCATAAAGCAGCCAAACAGAATGTAACAGGGAGTCCTGGAGCTCGCAATTCTTTTGGACAGAGAGTGCAGGCCCTGCCACAGGCAATTTAAATTCTCTTCTCATTAAAAACACTGTGTCAGGTGAGCAAAATAACTCCTTAGAACTTACTTGATTTGCAGTTGCAAACTCTATATGAATCTATGACCCCTAAAAGGCACAGGGTATGGACACGAAGTATGGAAGCAAACTCTTCAGTGTTAAACTCAGCTCTAGCACAAGCACTTCCTTCAGTTCAGTTCAGTTCAGTCGCTCAGTCATGTCCGACTCTTTGCGACCTCATGAACTGCAGCACGCCAGGCCTCCCTGTCCATCACCAACTCCCGGAGTCCATCGAGTTGGTGATGCCATCCAGCCGTCTCATCCTCTGTCGTCCCCTTCTCCTCCCGCCCCCAATCCCTCCCAGCATCAGAGTCTTTTCCAGTTGAGTCAACTCTTCGCATGAGGTGGCCAAAGTACTGGAGTTTCAGCTTTAGCATCAGTCCTTCCAATGAACATCCAGGACTGATCTCCTTTAGAATGAACTGGTTGGATCTCCTTGCAGTCCAAGGGACTCTCAAGAGTCTTCTCCAACACCACAGTTCAAAAGCATCAATTCTTCGGCGCTCAGCGTTCTTCACAGTCCAACTCTCACATCTATACATGACCACTGGAAAAACCATAGCCTTGACTAGACAGACCCTTGTTGGCAATGTAATGTCTCTGCTTTTCACTATGCTGTCTAGGTTGATCATAACTTTCCTTCCAAGGAATAAGCGTCTTTTAATTTCATGGCTGCAATCACCATCTGCAGTGATTTTGGAGCCCAGAAAAATAAAGTCTGACACTGTTTCCACTGTTTCCCCATGTATTTCCCATGAAGTGATGGGACCAGATGCCATGATCTTAGTTTTCTAAATGTTGAGCTTTAAGCCAACTTTTTCACTCTCCTCTTCCTTAGCTGGTGTAATCCTGCCTGTGTATCAGTTTCCCCATCCACAAAATGGAAATAATGACAGTGTCAACCTGAGTGAGTTGATGTTGAACATGAATATTGAAAGGGATTTCTCTTCCTTTGCCTGTGTGCAGTTGCTTCAGTTGTGTCTGACTCTTTGCAACCCTACAGACTGTAGCCTGCCAGCTCCTCTGTCCACGGGATTCTCCAGGCAAGAATACTGGAGTGAGTTGCCATGCTCTCCCCAAGGGAGTCTTCTCAAACCTGAGATTGAACTGATGTCTCTTATGTCTGCTGCATTGACCGGCAGGTTCTTTACCACTAGCACCACCTGGGAAGCCCCTCTCTTTGCTTTGATGCTTTTTAGCATCTGCAAATGGAGAAGGCAATGGCAACCCACTCCAGTACTCTTGCCTGGAAAATCCCATGGATGGAGGAGCCTGGTGAGCTACATCCATGGGGTCGCTAAGAGTTGGACACGACTGAGCAACTTCACTTTCACTTTTCACTTTCATGCATTGGAGAAGGAAATGGCAACCCACTCCAGTGTTCTTGCCTGGAGAATCCCAGGGACGGCGGAGCCTGGTTGGCTGCCGTCTATGGGGTCGCACAGAGTTGGACACGACTGAAGCAACTTAGCAGCAGCAGCAGCATCTGAGAAAATGAACTGTTTTTTATTTTCAGTGTGAATATGTCTTCCTCTGAGAAAGATATAAGTAATAACAGAAACATCTCATTTGTACTCTTTTGGCTGTTAATTGCAGCATATTTAAATAGCTTATCTGACTTTTTTAGGGTCTAGGATTAATGAACAGCATGCTTCTGTCTGGCTATAATGCCAAGAGGTTTTGAACCTTCTGAAATTCTTCTGCTTGTCACTTCTCCTGTCACTAGTCTGAAACTAATGACCACATCTGCAATCTGGAAAGCTTTGTAGTGATTCCTTCACCAGGCTTGATTACCCCTTTAAATAGCATGCTGTGAGTAGCAATCAAATATGTGGTTATATGACAATATATAGGAAAAAGACAGCCTCAGTTTTCAAAGGATTTACAATCTAATAAACTGTGATATTTATATAAAGTCTGTAGTAAAATGGAAGAAGTTGTCACCTCTCTTCCTTTTAGGAACAACCTTCTGATCATGCTAGATTTAGGAAAATCAGAACTGAGTATAAACACTTGTTTGATGGTCCCATCAACTTCCTGTGTCTTTTAAGCATTCCTCTGATTCTGCCCCTTTACCCATCATGTCAGGAAGAACAGACCTGTTGTATTCATCACAATCCAAGCCCTGAGAAAGGAGGCTGCACAATGCAAAGAGCCTAAGATTTGGAAGCCAAAACATAAGTTCAAAGTCAGCTGGTCTCCTGGCTGTTTGACCTAGTGGAGCTCTTAGTACTTCTCTAAGTCCCAGTTCCTGAATCTCTGTGATAACACATCCATCTCACTTGAAGACTGAGCTAAACATATGGAGCACATCTTATGTTACCGAACCTGTACTAGGTACTTATTTTCTCTGAACAATCAGGGGAAGACAAGTATTACCATAAAGAATTACTTCCATCCTGAAATGACCTCTTTAGTTTAGCATTTTTCTCAGGTATTTTTTCCAATCCCAGTTCCTCCCCAGACCTGACCATTGTGTGCTGGGAATCCTTAGTTTTTTCCTTATGACCTCCTGCTTTGTGGCTAAATCTTGGCTCCCACAATAGCCAGTATGCGTCTTGAACCAAAAGAAAACAAGTCATTTGGCCTCAGTAGTTTCCAGTGAATAATTAAATACAGCAAGAATATATGTTCTAAGACCAAAGGTTTTATTTCCAATGGAGTCACTAAGCTTCTTTCTTTCAAGATACTAAGAATTGTCATTCCAGGGAGTAAAAAGAAAAGCAAGATGAAACAATACACTACATGCTGTTATCTGTCTCTGAGTTGACAGCAGAATCATGGGAGTGAGCCAAGCACCACCCTCCACCTCTCACAGAGAGAGCCTTGGGTGGGGGTGGGGGTGGGGAGCTCTGGGAATCAAGCATTTCCAGAAAAAAAAAAACCAAAAAACAATTATGCCCACAGTAAATAAGACTCAAAGTCTGAATTCATGCTATGCCTTCGGATTTTACTCTGGGCACAGTGCGATGCTCAGATTTGCAATTTCTGCTTGTGTTCTGTGCCCATCCAAGTGTGGGTTAATTCAATTACATCTGCTGCTCTCATTAATACATGGTTACCAAGTTTATTCAAACAATACATGAAAAACCAGACTGCCCATCAATAAATTCATGTTGCAAAAATATACTTTTATATGATTGTTAAGAGAACCAAAGACCATGATTCCCAGATGATAAAAACGAATTGATCACTGGCAAGAGATGATCTAAATAAAACTAAAGAAACTACTCAACAAGCAATCATTAAAATCCACTGTGTGCCAGGTACCAGAGGTAGAGCTGTGGGCCAGGGGTGGTTCCCAAAGCGTTCTGAGCTGTGGTTAGAAAAATCTTTCTAGCAGCTAGCCTAGAAGGTGGGTTCAAAGAGTGCAGGCTTTAGCAGGGAGGTTATTAAGATAGTATTGTAACAATCTACATGAATAGATAAGAGGGAGAATAGATGAGAGGAAAAGAGAAAGTTCAGAATGGAGAACACAGAATGTGGTATCTATATAGGTTTGGGCTCACTGCCTATTAGAAACGAAGACCTGGACAGGTGTCCCATGTAAAAATAGGGTCTGGATATCTCCAAAGGACTATCCCCTCACAGTGTGCAGATCTATTTCATCTATGACACCATTGTCTATCCACTCAATCCAGTATTTCTCTCATCCTTGGAGAGAATCAAATTTATCTCAGCTCCAAAATAGTTCATTCCAACTGCTTCTCCCCAGTGCCACGGCTACTACCCTCATTCAGGTGACCATCTTTTCTCGATAATTTCTCCAATTTCATTTTCACTGCTAGTATTGATTTCTCACGTTTCTTTTCTGGCAGGAGAATGATTTTTCTAAAATTGACTCTCATTCTCTTTCCTTAAAATAGTGCAGAAATTCTTCACTGCCTTTGGGTTAAGGCCCAAACAACTTAATACTACATGAAGGGTGCCTAACGAACCAGCCCACAATTATCTCCCAAGCCATGATCATATCGGCCACTCCCTGCCTTAACCATGCTGTGCTATTTGTGGTTCCTTAAACAAAGCTAAGCTAAGTCACTTCAGTCGTGTCCGACTCTGTGCGACCCCATAGATGGTGGCCCACCAGGTTCCCCCGTCCCTGGGATTCTCCAGGCAAGAACACTGGAGTGGGTTGCCATTTCCTTCTCCAATAAACAAAGCACACATCTTTATGCCTCTGTTTGCATGTTTCCTTCTATTTAGAGTACTTTCTCACACCCTTTTCCCCTCACCTGAGAACTAGTACTACCCAACAGGTCTAAGTGTTATGCCACTTCTTCCAGGAAGTCCTCCTTACCTGACATCTGTGTTTGTGATGCTCTTCTGTGTCCCCATTATCACTCCTACCCAATCAAAATCCACTGAGTGGCTTGGAAAGTGCTGGTATTTATCTCTTCCCCCAGCTCCCCCTACTTGCCATCTGTAGACAGTAAAATCCTCAAGGACAGGACTCATGAGTGACTTGTTCCTTGGGGAACTCCTGTCTCCTCACTCACTGCAGGCTATTTGACAGGTTACTCAGTAAATGCTTGCAGCCTAAAGGAAAATGGTCCACAGACTGAGTCACGAGCATCATGTGCATTTGATAAGCAGGCAGAAGGAGAGAAACCCACCAGAGACTAAAACAGCCAAGGGGAGAACCAAGACAGACACCATAGGCTGCAGGCAAAATAGGGAGAACCGGCCAACGGAAACAGTGTCCAGTGTCAATGGGAGGCCAAATGAGACAAAGGAGGAGGTGGGGGCTCTTTACGTAGCAGAACAGTTTCTGGAAAGTGGTGGGTACCAAGTTTTGAAAAGTGAGGGGCAGGTGAGTTAGAACACGGGTCAAGAAGACAACAGGGAGAAACAGTGCTCGAGGGAACACAGTAGCTGGAGGGTGATAGAGTATATCAAGGGCAAAGAAGGAGTGTGTGTGTGTGTGTGTGTGTGTGTGTGTGTGTGTGTGTGTGTGTACATTAGAATTCTTTTTAAAAACCTCAGCCATAAATGTGACTGGCAAAGTGAAAAGTGAGACTATATATTCAGGTAGAGAATACATGTTTACTGAATGAAAGATATAAATAATAAGTAAATAGCTGCATTTAGATAGGAAATTTACCATTAAAAAAACAAATTTTATCAAAATGTAAACTTATTAAAAACCCAAGAGCCCACTTTTGTATTTCAGAAGAGACCACTCAGCTCATAGACCAAAATCTATAATTAGCTGCTGAAATGACAAATTTCATTGTCTATATTTACTGCCACTGGGACATCTGTTTTCGTGTGTGTGTGTGTGTGTGTGTGTGTGTGCTCAGTTGTGTCTGACTATTTGCAACCCCACAGACTGTAGCCCACCAGGCTCTTCTGTCCATGGAATTTTCCAGGCAAGAATACTGGGGCGGGTTGCCATTTCCTACTCCAGAGAATCTTCCTGATCCAGGGATAAAACCTTCTCCTCCTGCAGCTCCTACATTGGCAGGAGGATTTTTTATTACTGTGCTACCTGGGAAGCCTGCTTTCATAGTCACCACGAAACTTCCTTGCGGGGACTTGCCTGGTGGCTCAGTGGATAAGAATCGGCCTGCCAGTGCAGAGGGCACAGACTCTATCCCTAGTCTGGAAGGTTCCACATACCACAGAGCAACTAACCTCGTGTGCCACAGCTGTTGAGCCTGTGTTCTGAAACCCATGAGCAGCAACTACTGAAGTCAGGTGCAGCCAGAGCTAATGCTCCACAACAAGAGAAGCCACCACAGGGAGAAGCAGGCACACTGCAACTACAGAGGGGCCCAATCTCCACAACTAGAGAAAGCCTGTGCAAAGCAACAAAGACTCACTGCAGCCAAAAATAAGTAAATTAATAAATAAAAATTAAAAAAAGAGAAATCTAAAAACTTCCTTCGAAATGCCTCAGATTTTATATACGATCCTGTATTCCTGTTCATTCAGATAAACAGCTTTAGCTTTCCAAATAGCAGTTAATGACCCCGAAGTCAGATAGGACACAGAAAAAAACATCAAGAAAGGGACACTTTTTAGAAAACAACAGATATCTCAGTTATTGGAATGTCTAACCAGAGAGTAAAGTGCATGTGGATGAAAAGGGCCACACTTTTCTTTCAAACAGGATTTTCTTTCAAGTTCCTATCAGATATAAAGTTCTATCAGGTTGCTATGGTATTAGTTTAACTTATGATGGTTTAGAGAACACATTGAAGAAAATGGGCTTATTTTTTATTATTTTATAATATAAAATATTATATTACTCTTCTTGAGACATATGCTCCTTATGCAATTAACAATATATTGAGCATCAATATTCTAATTTTAGAAAATATTCATCCACAAACATCAATCAGTTAATGCTAAATTCAATTTCTAATAGGCTTCTTCTTTTCACACTCAACTCTCTAAGGCTATACTACATGGTATCTAAAAAATATTAATTTATTTACAATGGGAGCAATTACATTCCTAGAAAAAAATCTGTGTAATAAATGTATGCACATATAAAACAACTTAAACTTTTTGAAAAAACTATTTTCTTATGGAAAATTATATTTCTGACTGAGTACCTGAGAAATGCATAAAACTTTCAGACAAATGCATAAAATCCTTCATATAGTTAAATTATAAATAATGCTTCAATATAAGTCAAAGCTTGTCAAATTGCATATATAGAAAAACAGATAAAGTTAAAATATTTGAAAAGACCCTGATGCTGCTGGGAAAGATTGGAGGCTGGAGGAGAAGGGGACGACAGAGGATGAGATGGTTGGATGGCGTCACCGACTCAATGGACATGTGTTTGAGTAAACTCCAGGAGTTGGTGATGGACAGGGAGACCTGGCGTGCTGCAGTCGATGGGGTCACAAAGAGTCAGACACGACTGAGTGACTGAACTCAACTGAACTGATAGTGCTTACGGAGAACTCAGATCTGGTGTGACTTTTTTTCAAAGGAGTCACTACCGGGTAGGATAATTTTTCATGCTGCAGACTGTCCCATGTTTTAGAGGGTTGTGGCCAGTAGAACCCCAACGGGCATGGTGACTACCAAAAGAAAAAAAAAAGCATGCCCACACATTTCCAAATGCTCCCTGGGGGAATAAAACTCCCTAGTTTAGAGGAGAAACTGTGGCCCATTCAAAAGGAATGGCTCACATTTATATCACCAGGTAACAACAGTGAAAGGTCTTGAACCCTGGTCTCCAGAAAGCCAGTGCTAAGAGGGATCCAACAGAGAAGGTCTAAGGTAAATGCTCACGTGCTAAGTCACTTCAGTTGTGTTCGACTCTCTGCCACCCTATGGACTATAGTCTGCCAGGCTTTTCTGTTCATGGGATTTTCCAGGCAAGAACACTGGAGTGGTTGCCATACCCTTCTCCAGGGGATCTTCCGGACCCAGGGATCAAACCTACATCTCTTAAAGTCTCCTGCGCTGGCAGGCAGGTTCTTTTACCACTAGCGCCACCCGGGAAGCCCCATACGGGCTCATATCCTACTCCGATTTCAGCTTTAGCCTTCGTGCATTAGGATTTTCATTCATTGACTGTTTTCTAAGCTGTATCTAGTCATCACTTAACCATTCACCAATTCTCTTGCCCATTTATTCATATCCTCCTCCTTCTCAATCATGGATCTATATTCCTCACCCAGCTGTGGTCCTCTCTCTAGAGACTGAGGACAGAGGTCAACACAAATCCAGAGCCTCCAGGGGAGCAGCCTTGATGGGCAGACCTTCTCTGTCACTGTCTTCATGCTCCAGTTCACTCACATTGTCTTTCCTGCCAACGCAGAGCTGGGCACCTTCTACTTTCCTTCAGCCCCACCCACAAAGGAATCTGCCCTGGGAGCTGGTGTTTCACTAATCTGTTATGAAATGCAAGAAGGCATTTCTCCTCCCTCCCCATCTCTCCCACACTTCTCTGTTTATCTTATTGTATCTCCAGAATTAGATTGAACAGAGCAGTACTAGACAGAATCCTGAGACTCTTCTCAAGAAGTCAGAGAAGTCTTAAGAGATTTCCATTTCTCTTTGTTATTTAAGGATAAGAGATTTTGCCATAATCAAATAAGTGAATTATATAAAATATTTTTCCAGTATCTAGTATATGTTTAAATTGTAATCATGTGAAAAAAAAACTAAAAGTTAAAAATCCCTACTTTGATATTCATTTCATTTTCATTTTTTACTTTACTAAATAACAGAAGCAAAACTCTGGGGCCACTTATCTAACGGGTAATCCCTCCATATGTACAAGTTAGAAATTCAAATTCAGCAGAAAACCTACAACAGTTGAAAGAGGCCACATGCTTACCCGGATATAGGCATCCTGATGGTGCTTGGCGAAGTACAGCATGTTGTCCAGAGCTAACATCCCAGGAGGAGTCTGGGTAAAGTCCATGGCGGGGTTGACATGATTCTGTGATTAAAACAAAAGGTTTGATCAGGTTAGTTCTTGAGCAGATTTTATCAACAACCACTAGAGGTCTGGTTTCCCTCCACAAGACCACAAAGTACCACAAGACAAGCTCCAAATAATCAAGTAGGACATTTGCTGTCTCCATGTGAGCCTGTTGGGGTGGCAATGAGGGCTTCTTTCTACAGGTGCATCAAAACCAGCTTCTAGACTCAGGGTTGGGAGACTCAGCTGAAAATCAAAATATGGGATTATTCTTAGACATGTGACACTGTAAGAAGAGAAAATAATGCAAAAACAGTTATTTCTGGTGGTTGAGCTCTACTGGAACCAATAGTATTTGGGAAGAAAGACCTGGGATAAAGCTGTATGTCTGCCATTTACCTTTCTGTACCTTAACTTCCTCATCCTCATGAGTGAGGGTAAAGTATGGTCACACCAGTCCATGGTGTTTGTGAACTGTCCGGACTTATAGGTCTCTGCAGACACATGACTTTAAAATTCAGAGGTTCACAGGGTCCTAATGTCTGCCTTCTTCCAGGGAGTGCTCTGGCCTTCTCACCCATACAGTGTCAAGAACCACACACAAAAAACCCACAATACTTATAAATATGCCCAACAAATTGTCCATATGCTCAAGATCACTCAGTAAACACCACCAGAGACTCCTAGTCAGGGCAGTAAACCACTTTCCACAGCCAATTGTTGAAAACAATCACCAACATCTGTCTCGAAAATTCAGATCTAAATGGCTAATGATTTGGGGGGCTTCCCAGGTGGCACTAGCGGTAGGGGACCCGCCCTCCAATGAAGGAGATGTAAGCGTTGAGGGTTCCATCCCTGGGCTGGAAAGATACCCTGGAGGAGGGCAACCCACTCCAATATTCTTGCCTGGAAAATTCCATGGAGAGAGGAGCCTGGGAGGCTATGGTCCATAGGGTCCCACAAAGTCAGACACGACTAAAGCAACTTAGCCCACACGCAAGTGATCTGAGGGAAGTCATTTTTCTGCTAAAGAGATGGAAAAGAAACGCTGAAGAGATATTCAAGAAACTACTCTTTCCTCATAATCTAGGTAATTTGTATGAAATAATATATTTTTATTTTGTTCCTGAATACTTTTTAAAAACAGTCTGACTCTCTGATATGCCAGAGAAATTTTGGTCAATGGTATTTTTTTCTAATTTACATACATGAAGAATTTTCTGTTCACTTGCTCAAACAACCCACACTTTTCTACCTCCTTCAAGAATATATAGAAGCTGTCTTTTGCATGCTGATTTGACATTGCTTTATGAGCTAATAACATCAAAAATGATAGGACAGTGGCTGCCTACTGGCCACAGTTCCACAATTTTCAGAAACCTCTGTCCATATCTGTAAAGGAATTTGGGCCAATGTAGTGACTTCAAGGAGAAGGCAATGGTACCCCACTCCAGTACTCTTGCCTGGAAAATCACATGGGCGGAGGAGCCTGGTAAGCTGCAGTCCACGGGGTCGCGAAGAGTCGGACACGACTGAGCGGCTTCACTTTCACTTTTTACTTTCGTGCATTGGAGAAGGAAATGGCAACCCACTCCAGTATTCTTGCCTGGAGAATCCCAGGGACGGGGGAGCCTGGTGGGCTGCCATCTATGGGGTTGCACAGAGTCAGATATGACTGAAGCAGCAGCAGCAGCAGCAGCAGTGACTTCAATATTTTATTTTAGCACTTTAACCTGATTTGTTTGTTAAGATGTTGAAAAATTTTTTAAATACCAAAGAACTACTAGTTAGGATAAGAAAGATATATTTCATAAAATAAATAAAATTGTAACAAAAATGAAAATCACTAAGCATGTCAAATGCAGTGAGATTCAGCCTTAATCTGATACTCACTGGTGTACAAGAGTGAGACCTGTATTCAAAAGTGAGGGGGTGGGTGAAGCAAAACGCTGAAAATAAATGATCAAAGATGTAGTCTAAAAAGTAACTTGCAGTGAAAATCTTGTAATATTTTCAGTTCTTTAGAAGAGAATAGTAGAACTGCCCTCATTATGTGTACATTTTTATTTTGACTTGAATGTATTCAATTTTCATGAACACAAGTAACATACAAATGTTACTATCTGCTGAGTACTCTTCAGGGCTAGCGCCAGTTTGGGTTTCACTAAGGTTCTCTCATCTAATAAATAGGTGGTGGGCACTATTGTTATTCTCATTTTATTAATTTTTAATAATACAATGCTATTTTATTTTTGTTTAATTCTGGAGAAGAAAACTCCAAAATTCATCTCACATTTTTCCTTACATGTACATTTTATTGAAGTATAGTTGATTTACATTATATTGATGTCAACATTTAAAGTTATTAGAAAATATTGGCTATATTCCCTGGGCTATACAATATGTCCTTGTATATTTTATTTTATCCATAGTAGTTTGCATCTTTTAATCCCATACTCCAATTCTGCCCCTCCCTGCTTCACTCTCCCCACTAGTAACCACCAGTTTGTTCTCTATATCTGTGAGTCTTTTTCTGTCTTGTTCTAGTCATTCATTTGTCTTATTTTTCAGATTACACACATAAGTGATAGCATACAGTATTCGTCTTTCTCCATCTAACTAATATCCTCCAGGTCCATCCATGTTGTTAAAAATGGTGAACTTTTATTTTTTTTATGGCTGAGTAGAAATCCATTGTATGTATGTATATGTGTGTGTGTGTATACACACATATGTCTACATCTATGGCACCTTCTTTACCCATTTGTTTGTGGACGGTCACTTTGTTTTCATATCTTGGCTATGCTGCTATGAACACTGGGATACATGTATTTTTTTGAATTAGCGTTTCAGTTTTCTTTGGATATACACCCAGGAATGGAATTGCTGGGTTATATGGTAGTTCTATTTTTAGTTTTTTGAGGAAGCACCATACTGTTTTCCATAGTGGCTGCATGAATTTTATTGATGAGGAAACTGCAGCTCAGATGAGATAAGACTCTTGCCCAGGAACTTGCAACTTGAACTTGGAAATGCAGGCAATGTCCTGCTTGGACAACAAGTTTCCACATGCTTTTGTTTCTACTTTTTTCCTTTACATGTTGAATGCATTTATTTTGGTACTGCTAGCCATTTATACTTTATATAGCCTGAGAAAAGCTTGAGAAAAAAGTAGGCTAATCAATATTAGCTGCTACACAGCATGGTCGAGCCAACAAAGGAGAGTGTGCCAGATAAAAGAGAAAAACATGACATTTACTTCAGACTTATTTCTAGTGTTGGTCTATGAATCTACTCCAAAAATAAGTATATGGAAAGACAATCATCTGAAAAAGAAATTAGTTTCTCTGAATCTAGTTTGAACAACCCTCCAAAGCTATGTGTTAGTGAAGCTGACCAAGGAGAAGGCCCTGTGGGTCAAGGGTCATCAGTCTTGTTTGAACAGTGCTCCTAGGACCCTCTAGAAACCTCTTTCAGTCAATTACACACTTTCTTAGGCATACAATGGGGGTATCAAACAGGGCATTGCTGCTTTCAATGGTCTTACAGTAAAGAAAAATTATATTTTTATAGCTCTTTTAAAGATTCATGTGGCTATTTAGCAAATAGTCCCAATAAAATAATGCCTGCTCTCTGCTAGGTGTTATATAAAGCACCCTGAAGGTGTTAACTCTTAATCCTCATAAAATTCCTATAGAGGGGGTCTTATTATTCTCCTCCATTGACAGTAGAAAACTGAGGCACGGAGCATCTGGGTAGCTTGCTGAGTTTTAGAGCCAGGATGTGGCAGAATGAGAATCTGAACTAAGGTCACAGGCTTTAAACCAGGATTTCAGTGTCACGTTGCTGTTCAACCAGACACCTTTGGAAATTTTACAGAGATGTCCAATGCAGGTTCTCAGTCGTAGTTTTCCTCAGTCAACGCTTTGTTCAGGCAAAGTGGGCCTGTGATCCATCCTTTTCAATAAAAGCTCTAATTTCTCCATCCCCCCCAGATATAACAGACCAGAGTCTCTCTCATGTTCAATAAACCAGGTCTTATTGTCTCCAACAAATAGGCTCTTATTAAACCAAAGTCAATTAGAAAACTGCCTTTGATTTTCTATGACTTGCTCTAAATTATGAAGCGTCATTGCATCTTAGATTAAAAAATAACTTGCCTTGTGAGTGAACTATACTCTTTTTCTGTCTCTGTCTTTTTAACTCTGGTTATTATTTTTTCAGCCTCTCTCTCCTTGAAATGATTGTTTCCTCTTTCTCTTTTTGTTTTAACAGCCAGTGAAATTATTTTACAAGCATAGATTCTGATAATGGAAAAAGTGTAAGAATTACTTGCCAAAACATTTGAGAGCTCTCTATACTGTGACGAAAATAATCTGAGAACCCAGCAAGGCCAACAGTTCCCCTATTCCTTCCTTATTTATGAGATGCTCTGGATACAGATTTATTTTCTTTTCTTGTTCCATGTTATTTTTTTTCCACCTGTCTTGAAATGGAAGCTGCAAGTGCTTTGATAAATGACTTGAAAATTCCCCTTGTTTTACTGCAAAGCCTGTGTACCTCTGTACATCCTCCTGAAATGCCATTTGTTAGAGCCTGTAGAAGTGCTGCTCCTTGAATCACATCAGACAGCTCTAAGCCCCTGGAGAAAGGGGGAGCAGCCACTTGCGTTTCCAAGGCACCAAGAATTTTCACTTTGGGAAAATGGTACCAACCAACTGAAGATAGCATGATCTATTTTATAGCGAGCACCCTATGTACGGTTTGTGTTTAGTGTTCCTAGAGATCTGTTTGTCTTCTATTATCCTCATGCCAGTTTTTTAAGTTGAATTGTTTCAATCACACATCCAACGTCTAAGACAGAGAATCTTTAAATATGTTTCAGGCCCAAATCACTGGAGGTCACTGGAGAGTTGTGCACTTCAAATATAAGCTAGGTTGGTCATCTGATTTTGTAGTTAAGAAAACTAAGCACCTAGTGAACAGTGGTGCTCCAACTTAAGCAGAAATCCAAACCAAATCTCCTGAAGCCTCTGCTGAAGCACCAATTGCTGGCCCCTCTAATTCAGGAGGGCTGGAGTGAGGTCCAAGGCTCTGCTTCTCTAACAAGTTCCCAAGTGACACAGATGCTGCCGGTTGGGGACCACAATTTGAGACCTACTGATGACTGCAATGACTCATCTCAAATAACACAAGTAATATCAAAGTAAGATCTGGAATCCATATCCACTCATCCCCTGAGTCCCATGCAGCTTCTCTGAGTATCCCTGAGTCCCATGATCCCCTGAGTATCATGCTTTAAACTAACTGGTTCCAGGGTGTGATGCATTATAAATATACTTGCTGTTTATCTGCTTTGTGCTTTGGCCTCTTACTGAGAAAACAGAAATTTCCATTTTCAGAAAAAGGAATTATAAATTAGAAGCCTCTCACTTCTATTTCTCACATTTCTGACTAAAATAATATATATTAGTACCTCCACAGGGAAGGTAGGAACCTGTAATCAGTCAATATTTTTTACTCCTGAATGCTTCCTGGTTGGGGAAGCAGTGCTGGCACGAGCCTGAATGATTTTTAAATGATCTGTGTTTTTCAATTACCAATGCCATGCTAGTCCTTCATTAGTGTGGATAATAAAGAGATGATTACAATAATGCCTGCCAGATGGCATATCGCAGAGAAAGCCTATGAGGATTTAGGAGTTAATATTTGTGCTATATGAGTGCCTACATTTGCTGAACAAATATAGCATTAAAAGCAACCTTTAAAACAAATCACATTGAGTGAATATTCATTCAGTCTAGGAAAAGCTCCATCAAGGCTATTTCTTGAGGCTGGTACATTAAGGTCATGTTCTCCAAGGGGAAGCAGGTTTTGATGGTTGCAAAAGATCACGTGGGAGTTGTGCCAAACTGTGCATGCCTTCCACTCCTCCTCTTCCAACCCAGGAGAAAGGGTATGTGGGCATTTCAACAGGTTCCTACAACAGCACTTATCCATCTTGGATGCCCCTGAAAATCCCCTTTGGAGCTTTGAAAAATTCTGATGTCCAGGCTCTACCCAAAATCTGTGAAGTGGAAACCAAGCAACTGGATTTCTGAAGCTCCAATGTCCAGCCAAGATTGAGAACACTTTCCCAAATCATTGGGTCTCAAATTTGAGCATGATCAGAATCAAATAGAGCATCTGTTCAGTTAGATTGCTGGTCACCACCCCCAGAGTTTCTGGTTGAGGCCTGAGAATCTGCATTCATACATGTTTCCAGGGGTTACTCTGGACCATACTTTGAGAACCTCTGCTCTAAAGGCACAGTAACGCAATGCAAGAGAGTTCTAGGGACCTATACTCACCAACTGATGGAGTTGGAACTTTGATTCCCTGTATCAAAGTGTTTGGTTTGGCAGGGACTTTTATTGTGATGTCTGCTTTAGGGAGGACGTGCACTCTTCACATTGATACAGGCTCAGCACTCTCTCACCTGGCTGCTTCACACAGTTATATGAGGAAGTTCCTAACAGTATCTGACTATCTGACCCCCAACACAGATCACTGTTTCAAAGTCCTAGACATAGCCCTTAGAAATCTTTGGATTCTGTCCTTGGTCTCTTTCCATTAAATTCAATAAAAATGAAGAGTTTCGATGAATACAGAGTAGGCAGCTTATTAAATCTGACCTAAGAGTGGACAAGATGGTGAATATATTGAAGAGCAGAAAAATAGCTGTGACTGGGTACAGGTGGGCATTGTGCCAGGTACTCCAAAGGGGTGATTTAATTTAATCTTCCCAACTACCCAATGAGGCAAGTTATTAAGGAGGTAAATGTTATTCTTCTCTGCCTACAGATGACAGTGACTCGTGCAAGATCCTGGTTAGAAGTGGCAAAGTCCCAACTTCAACCCTGTAGCTTTTTTTTTTTCCTATTTAGGTTCAAAAGGTCTTTGGAGAATAGGAAGATGGGTCCCATTAGCAAGTAGAAGTTCAATCAGAGAAATGTAACATCCCATAAAAAGACTGTTTTAAAAATTCAAAAACAAATCTACTACAGAAAAAGGGAAATCTGGCTCACAAATAATTCATGAGATTCCAGCTCCACATCATTAAAATTTGATTCTTTTAGGTAAAGCACAAAGGATCTACATGAAAGAAATACTCAGAAAGATGCTAAGGGTTCAGGTCAACAGACTGTCTGGCTTCCATGCTGGACCTCCCTCTGAGCTGTGCATTCTCTTCTCTTGGCCTGGCCTCTGGAACACCCTTACACCTTTGCTTGTCTTTCTAATATCATTCACCCACCTGTTACTCTTTGGTTTTCCTGACCTTCAGCTTGGCTCCATTTATCTTCCTTCCACAGGTCCACAACTAATCTTTTAGGGAATACCTCTAATTCAGTTGAGCTGTGAGACCATCCACTACTATCCAGTGTCACTAGGAACCCCCTCCCTGGGTCTGTTCTGCAACCTAGGGGAGTTCATGACCTATTCTATATTAAGAAATACGAGTTAGAGTTGGTAATATAAGTCTAAGATGAATCAATTTCAAGTGGCAGGCAGGAGACTCTGACAGGCAGGAGGCTCTGACAGGCTGGGTTTTATTAACAGGAGCATAACCAGAAGAACAGAAGAGAATTCCACCATCCAGGCCCAGCTGAGGCCATACCCGTACACAACACAGAGTTCTGGGGGGCCCCCACTGTGAACCAGCTCCTGACACATAAGAAATTATACAGAGGGGCAGCCAGGAAGCAGCAGAAATATCTGGACAGAAAGGTGTGTCAGAAAAGTTGGGGGGGGGGACTTTAGATATTTAGCCCAGGGGGAAAAGTATATGTGATGGTGGTGGTTTGTAGTAGGATGGGAATTGTGGGTTTGATCACTACTGTCCTCAGGCATCTCAAGGATTGATATCATTGTAAGGGCAGCTATAGGAAGCAGAATTGGCAGAAAACAGCCTTTTCAGAAATACTGAAGCAAGGACTGGATGTCCAGCCAGAATGGTTTCCAGAGAACTAAAGGGTAGAGAATTGGGGCAAAGGACAATAGATACTTAGCAGCCCTGGCTCATTCCTTTTCTTATCAAATAACTTTGGATTTCTACTACTGTGCAAGGCACCATGGAAGACAAACATGATAAATTTCATCCAAAGATTAAAATAAAATACTACTTGGCTTCAAGAAACTTCGTTTCAGAAGTGAATTATTAAAAGCCTTAACAATACAGCTTTGAAATATGCACACATGGACATACACACACACTGTGCATGCACACACACACACACACACACACACACACACACACCCCACAAGCATAAGTAACTTCACACATGCATACTGTGGAAGCTCCCACACAGAAAATTCTGGATTTAAGGCAAATTTCCTTAGTCAGAAAACATGTATATGTATGGCTGAGTCCCTTTGCTGTCCACCTGAAACTATCACAACATTGTTAATTGGTTATACTCCAATATAAAATAAAGTTTTTAAAAAAATTGTCCTTTTAAAAATTACTCTTAAAAGGTCAGAAAAGGCTATGCAGTGCTATGCATACAATTTATGAAAAACTGGGCTCACTCTTACTTCATTATCTTGAAGAAGCAGAGTTGAGACTTATTGAATAAAAGAATAAATTCTAATATTGTTTATTTGGTATGTTGATTTAACAGTCAATACAAAGAATTACCATGAAAACTCAATTAAATAATGCCTTGGGAATAAATCTCCTTTAAAATGAAGCTGGTTACGGTTTTTAAAAAAAGTCTTCATGAATAATGAAATAATGCTGTCAAGGTTTATAAAGATATCTGTAATTTTTCTACTGATCTGAATGCATGCAGGATTCTCAATGACCCAAGCACTGTGGCTCTTGCTAGCAACACCCTACTCTTTCTTCCCTGAACTCCCACAGCTTTTTCACTGCTCCTTTTAGAACTCCCTTTTTGCCAACCTTTTGTAGTTTTAAAACAGGAGGTGAACTAGCATCAGTCATGCACAGGGGGTTTTTCTGTCTCCCTCTTTCACCCATCCCCAGGAAGAGCACAGGCTAAAAGGTCCATCAAAGGACACAGAACGGGTGCTACCCTCACTCCAGGGCTGGGCCTGCTAGCCACGCAGGCAACCCGTTCCCTCTGAGCCTAGCACAGCTCTCCAGACAGCCTCTGATACGGGCACCATCGCCGACATGGGAGACAAAACCTCTTTTCTGTGATGGAGCCAGGAGTTGGTCAAGATGCTGCTGCTACAGATGGATTCTCAGGAGGTCAAAGGGATGCAGGGGCTTGTGTACTACAATCCCCACCACCTCCAGGACCTAGCACTGCATGGTGCTAGTGATGATGGTGATGACAGCTCTAATCATGGAAGTGACACAGCTAACACACACACAGCACTTAATGAAGGCTGAGGACTATTCTAAGCCAGGGGTTACTTCTGCCCAGGGGCCAGATTGGGTCCACCACTCAATTCTGTAGAGTTGTGAATTTAAAAGTGTGTGTCCCTTCTTATATTTTTAAATCTTGTTTTTATTCAAAAGGAAAATAATTACCTCTGACACATGACAATTATATGAAATTAAAATTTCAATGTTCATAAAGAAAGCTTTGTCAGAACACAGCTATGCACATTTATTTACATATTATCTGTACCTGCTTGAGCATTTGGCCTATAAGCCCTAAAATTCTTACTTGCTGACCCTTCTTTTACAAGAAAAGTTTGCCCACCCTCTTTCTAAGTGTTTTGTTTTCACAGCAGTGCTGTGAGCTAAGAAAAATAATGACTCTTTAATCAAAGTTAAACATCTCAACTATCAAAGAAATGCTAATGTTTGGTAAATGTTTAGTACCTGGATAACACAAGCCCTATGTAAATGTTTAATGTTTTGCTCCCCTGGAAAATATGGTACTGATTTTAAAGATAACTAAATTTTAACTGGATAAATCCTGTGTCTTGAAAATGTTAAGTTGAAAGGAATGTTTTTAGTAGCCTTAATTTGTGATGCAAAGTCCCACTTTGGTGTCTTCAGATCCTTTCTCCTTGCCAACCAAAGGCAAACCTGGGAAGAGACCTTTGACACACTTTTACATAAGACTTTTATACTTTATATAACTTTATGTAAGACTGCCTACAATTTTGATGAGTCAGGGATCTGGATTGTGTCTCATAAGCATTCTCCTCCTTCCCCCTTTCAGCACAGCTGAAATGGCAAAGTCCTGGCTTTTAAATTTGGAGACTGTGTTCTCTTTTCCACACCAGTAGAATTCTTATGGTTGTTTTAAAGATGAAGAAATTGAGGAGTAGACAAGTTAAGTGTCTTGCCTACATTCACACAAACATTATGCTTAGACTTGATCCCATAAGTCCAGAGCCCATTTCTTAATGGCTATTCTAAAAGGAGAACTAGCTAACTACACAGTGGGGGTGGGGTGGGGTGGGGTGGGGTGGGAATCATGTTATAGAATATTGTATGTGTGCACGCTCAGTCACTACAGTCATGTCCGACTCTTTGTGACCCAATGGACCATAGCCCTCCAGGCTCCTCTGTCTATGGGATTCTCCAGGCAAAAATACTGGAGTGGAATGACATGTCCTCCTCCAGGGGATCTTCCCCACCCAGGGGTCGAACCTGGGTTTCCTGCATTTCAGGGAGATTCTTTACCTCTGAGTACTAGGGAAGCCTGATAGAACATTACACAGCCTTGAAAAATTATCTTCATAAATAAAATAGACAAACCATTAGCCAGACTCATCAAGAAAAAAAGGGAGAAGAATCAAATCAACAAAATTAGAAATGAAAATGGAGAAATCACAACAGACAATGCAGAAATACAAAAGATCATAAGAGACTACTATCAGCAACTATATGCCAATAAAATGGACAACTTGTAAGAAATGGACAAGTTCTAAGAAAAGTATAACTGTTCCAAAACTGAACCAGGAAGAAATAGAAACTCTTAACAGACTCATCACAAGCATGGAAATTGAAATAGTAATCAGAACTTCCAGTAAACAAAAACCCAGGACCAGACGGCTTCACAGCTGAATTCTACCAAAAATTTAAAGAAGAGCTAACACCTATCCTACTTAAACTCTTCCAGAAAATTGCAGAGGAAGGTAAACTTCCAACTCATTCAATGAGGTCACCATCACCCTAATACCAAAACCAGACAAAGATGCCACACACAAAAAAGAAAACTACAGGCCAATAACACTGATGAACATAGATGCAAAAATCCTTAACAAAATTCTAGCAAACAGAATCCAACAACATATTAAAAAGATCATACATCATGACCAAATGGGCTTTACCCCAGGGATGCAAGGATTCTTTAATATCTGCAGATCAATAAATGTGATATGCCACATTAACAAATTGAAAGATAAAAACCATATGATTATCTCAATAGATGCAGAGAAAACCTTTGACAAAATTCAACATCCAGTTATGGAAAAAAAAAAAAAAAACAGAAAGCAGGAATAGAAGGAACATACCTCAACATAATAAAAGCCATATATGATAAACCCCGGAGAAGGCAATGGCACCCCACTCCAGTACTCTTGTCTGGAAAATCCCATGGATGGAGGAGCCTGGAAGGCTGCAGTCCATGGGGTCATTGAGCATTGGACACGACTGAGTGACTTGCCTTTCACTTTTCACTTTCATGCATTGGAGAAGGAAATGGCAACCCCCTCCAGTGTTCCTGCCTGGAGAATCTCAGGGATGGGGGAGCCTGGTGGGCTGCCGTCTATGGGGGTCACACAGAGTTGGACACGACTGAAGTGACTTAGCAGCAGCAGCAGCATGATAAACCCACAGCAAACATTATCCTCAATGGTGAAAAATTGAAAGCATTTCCCCTAAAGTCAGGAATAAGACAAGGGTGCCCACTCTCACCACTACTATTCAACATAGTTTTGGAAGTTCTGGCCACAGCAATCAGAGAAGAAAAAGAAGCAAAAGGAATCCAGATTGGAAAAGAAGAAGTAAAACTCTTACTGTTTGCAGATGACATGATCCTCTCCATAGAAAACCCTAAAGACTCCACCAGAAAATTACTAGAGCTAATCAATGAATATAGTAAAGTTGCAGGATATAAAATTAACACACAGAAATCCCTTGCATTCCTATACACTAACAAAGAGAAAACAGAAACAGAAATTAAGGAAACAATCCCATTCACCATTGCAATGAAAAGAATAAAATACTTAGGAATAAATCTACCTAAAGAAACAAAAGACCTATATATAGAAAACTATAAAACACTGATGAAAGAAATCAAAGATGACACAGATGGAGAACTATACCATGTTCATGGATTGGAAGAATCAGTATAGTAAACATGAGTATAGTACCCAAAGCAATCTATAGATTCAATGCAATCCCTATCAAGCTACCAAGGGTATTTTTCAGAGAACTAGGACAAATATATGGAAATACAAAAAACTTCAAATAGCCAAAGCAATCTTGAGAAAGAAGAATGGAACTAGAGGAATCAATCTGCCTGACTTCAGACTATACTACAAAGCTACTGTCATCAAGACAGTATGGTACTGGCACAAAGACAGAAATATAGATCAATGGAACAAAATAGAAAGCCCAGAGATAAATCCACACACTTATGGACACCTTATCTTTGACAAAGGAGGCAAGAATATACAATGGAGAAAAGATAATCTCTTTAACAAGTGGTAAAACTGGTCAACCACTTGTAAAAGAAAGAAACTAGAACACTTTCTCATACCATACACAAAAGTAAATTCAAAATGGATTAAAGATAAGACCAGAAACTATAAAACTCCTAGAGGAAAACATAGGCAAAACACTCTCTGACAAAAATCACAGTAGGATCCTCTATGGCCCACCTCCCAGAGTAATGGAAATAAAAGCAAAAATAAACAAATGGGACCTAATTAAAATTAAAAGCTTTTGCACAATGAAGGAAACTATAAGCAAGGTGAAAAGACAGCCTTCAGAGTGGGAGAAAATAAAAGCAAATGAAGCAACTGACAAAGAATTAATCTCAAAAATATACAAGCAGCTCCTGCAGCTCAATTTCAGAAAAATAAGCGACCCAATCAAAAAATGGGCAAAAGAATTAAACAGAATTTCTCCAAAGAAGATATCCAGATGGCTAACAAACACATGAAAAGATGCTCAACATCATCATTATCAGAGAAATGCAAGTCAAAACCACAATGAGGTACCATCTCACATCAGTCAGAATGGCTGCTATCAATAAGTCTACAAACAATAAATGCTGGAGAGTGTGCAGAGAAAAAGGAACCCTCTTACACTGTTGGTGGGAATGTAGACTAATACAGCCACTATGAAGAATAGTGTGGAGATTCCTTAAAAAACTGGAAATAGAACTGCCATATGACCCAGCAATCCCACTGCTGGGTATACACACCCAGGAAACCAGAATTAAAACAGACACATGTACCCCAATGTTCATCACAGAACTGTTTACAATAGCCAGGACATGGAAGCAACCTAGATGCCCACTGGCAGACAAATGGATAAGAAAGCTGTGGTACATATATACAATGGAATGTTACTCAGCCATTAAAAAGAATGCCTTTGAATCAGTTCTAATGAGGTGGATGAAACTGGAGCCTATTATACAGAGTGAAGAAAGTCAGAAAGAAAAACACCAATACAGTATACTAACACATATATATGGAATTTAGAAAGATGGTAATGATGACCCTATATGTGAGACAGCAAAGAGAGACAGATGTAAACAACAGTCTTTTGGACTCTGTGGAAGAAGACAAGGGTGAGATGATTTGAGAGGGTAGCATTGAAACATGTATATTATCATATGTAAAGTGGATCGCCGGTCCAGGTTCAATGCATGAGACAGGGTGCTCAGGGCAGGTGTACTGGGATGACCCCTGGGGGATGGGATGAGGAGGGAGGTGGGAGGGAGGTTCTGGAAACACGTACGCTCCCATGGCTGATTCATGTTGATGTTTGGCAAAAAACACTACAATATTGTAAAGCAATTAGCTTTCAATTAAAATAAATAAATTAAAAAAATTATCTTCATAGAGTACTTAGTTAGGAATATAAAATATATGTTGTACTCTGTGTAGAATTTCAATAGTAGTATATATTCCTTGACATTGTGTATTTTATGTAGAGAACTCTCTATGTATTCTTATTACATATATATATATACATATATATATGTGTGTATATATATATATATATATATATATAACAGACATATACATGCAGGCAATATCAAGATATATACTTAGCATGTAATTGTGAATTTGTAAAAACTGGAAGGAAACTTACCAAAGTATTAATGGTAATTTTTTTGTAATGGTAGGGAGATGGAAGACTTTTTCCCCTACCTGTCCATATTTTTCAAATTTTCTCTAATGAAGATGCATTGCTTCTTACTTATATCTGAGTAGAGGTGTGCCCACTGTTTCCTAAAAAGAAACAGAGACCATCCTGCAGGAAAAGATGAGAAATGGATTGGAGTCTCACCCTGGACTCCACCCATGCCTTTGCTGAAGGTCCCCTGCAGGTCATGTCCAGCTGTGCCCAAGGTTACACACCTGGGCAGAAAGGCTCATCTCCACCTGGTCAAGTGAGTCCTGTGCAGAACAGCTTGCCTCCTGAATACAGCATTTCTCTCAGAAGAAGGCCAGGAAGAGGTCCCTTATCTGAGTCAGGCAATCTCAGGTCCTGAGGCCCCCTGGCTTGGACCACTGCATGACATTTGCTCAATTTGCCAGCCCTACAAAAGGTACAGCCCTCTGGGCTTAAAGGACTCCCCTTCTTTAACCCGATCCTTTTAAGCCAGCATCTCCTGGAGTCTGACTGTTCACATCTCACTTCACTTAGTCAGGAAACTACAATCACAGCTTCAGCCTGAGTGAGGCACTACACTACTGACTGGGCAATCCTGGGCCAGCCCAGGGGCAGTCATCTGTAACTGCTGGCAGTTGGACAATATTATCTTGATGGGACCCTTCAGCTCTAAAGTCTTCAGAGCTGTAAATGTTCAGGGTTCCCCAAATATGTAGGGAAACTGTGAAACTGCCAATATCTGACCATTTGTGACCTGCAGTAATGGAATTTCACATGGTTCAATCTAAAAATAGTCAAGCTAAATAGAGGCATCCACCCCAGTTATCTTGAAAATTCTTGAAAGAAGATGGCTTCCTAAAGAATGTAATGGAAACAATTCCAAAGAGAATAGCTGGAGCTGAGGATAGAAAGATCTGAAGGAGTGCCACAGTTTTAGTTTGAAAATCAGTAATAAAATAGATTTTTTTTAAACAAGCTTCTAAAAATGCATCTTATGACACACCTCCTGCCTCTAAGAAATCAGCAAAACCATGGCAGAAATATCTCCCCTCCTGGCTGTCACTCATAGGAGCCAACAGAAAAGCAAGTGACCTCTGTTTGATTTGGTTTTGCTCACATTAAATCTAACCATCTGCAGATACAATGACTGTGACTGTCTCAGTCTGGAGAATAAGGATCTGAAAAACAAGAATTTGAGACCACTACCAACGAGAGAGCAATAAACCCTGAAAGAGGATAAGAATTATTGAAAATGTTAGATAAATAGCATGTGAATGCCATGTTGCCCCTAACCTTAGCAAACAGATTGAATGGAATTATTAATAAAAACTACCACATTAAAAAAGAAAACACCTCCTGGTTATCTTGCAAACATCACATGCTCTACGAACTTGGTCCTAAAGGACCCCCAGCGTGCAAGGATCTGTAGGGTTACTCAGAGGCTGAGGGCAGGGGTGAAGGACAAGAGAAACTGAAACTAACTTCTGAAAGTCTGATTTACTTTTTGGTGGTTATTTAACTAAATTCAACCTCCTCTAACAACTGGGTCTTCTTTGTAATTCGATCTCAGAAAAAAATGACTTCAAACATACACATTATGACTTTAAACTGATAATGTTATCACAAGATATATATGTAAAGAAAATTACTCAAAATTTCTACAACCATTTTTTCAAAGTACAAAAACATGCAGGGAAGTGATATGCATCATGATAAGACAGCAGAAGGATAAGGACAGGTGGGGAGAGAGGGGGACATGGCCTTAATCTGTAATGTCCTGTTTTCTTAATCATGCCTCCTCCCCAAATACAGTTGAATGTTGCTGCTGCTACTGCTAAGTCACTTTAGTTGTGTCCGACTCTTTGCGACCCCATAGACGGCAGCCCACTAGGCTCTGCTGTCCCTGAGATTCTCCAGGCAAGAACACTGGAGTGGGTTGCCATTTCCTTCTCCAATGCATGAAAGTGAAAAGTGAAAGTGAAGTCACTCAATCATGTCCGACTCTTCACAACCCCATGGACTGCAGCCTACCAGGCTCCTCCGTCCATGGGATTTTCCAGGCAAGAGTACTAGAGTGGGGTGCCATTGCCTTCCCCACAGTTGAATGTTACTATCTATTAAATCTGAATTGTAAGTACACACATGAACATCTTTGGTGGTGGTGGCGGCTTTGTCACTCAGTCGTGTCCAACACTTGCGATCCCATGGACTGTAGCCCATCAGATTTTCCAGGCAAGAATACTGGAGTGGGTTATCATTTTTCCCTCCAAGGGATCTTCCCCACCCAGGGATCGAATTCATTTCTGCATTTGCAGGAAGATTTTTTTACCGCTGAGCCACCAGGGAAGATCAATATGTTTTATCTTCAGTTATTTTTCTTTGAGTAAAATAGTTCATCATTACAATGTAAATTTAGAAAGGCTACATTTTATTAATGTTATTTGACTACAGCAACTGAAGTAGGTTTAATAATTTCAGGACTTTGCACCTTAAATATGAAGGCATAATAAAATGTAAGATGAAAGGTAGTCGTGACCAGAACTGCAAACGGGCACTAACATTTGCTATTACTTTCATACTGATTATGCTATCTTTTCCCTCTGCGGTATCCTGGCATGTAAAAGAGAAATGAAATGTATTTTTAACAACAAAAGAGGAAACCAAATATAAAAGAAGACCCTTGGAGATCAGTTTTCCTATTACCTTTAGTGAAATTCAGTTGATACCTCTGTTTCTCTTAGATAAGGAATATTAATAGGAACATTTCAATCCTCCACAAATAGATCTTTCTTCAACAGAGTGAGTGCATACATGGGCAGTCTGAAAACTATTCTGAACATATGTATATAAATTCCTCCCTTTTCTACAAAACAGCATAATTTCCTCTCCTAGTCTCCCATTTTTCTAGTAAAGGATCAATTTTCTCTTCAGCACCCTGAAGGGAAGAAGCTTTGCCAAGTTCTTACATATCAGACAAAAGGCAGAGGAGCTAGAAAGAGTCTGTTTGTTCACAAAGTGCTCACTCTTCATCAGTAAAGTTGGTGCAGGTGGTACCTCCCTCAGTGGCACTGTATGCAGGGGGTGAGATGGGAAAAATCAAGGAACAGTTCAAAGGGAGCACAGCTGCCCCCCCCCACCCAAAAACACCCCATAAAAGCCCACCTCTAGGACTACAGTGCAGTGCTGGGAGAACATCCACCTGGGCCCTGTGCCCACCATGTTCAGGGGCTTATTCTCCAAAAAATTCACCCTAAATGGCTTTGAACAGGCAGGAAAGTCTCTTCAATTCTGACAAGTACTTCCTCAGTAAAGGGCCTGGCTAACCACAAAGGGCAAAACAAGCACCCGTAAAGGGCAGCAAGGGGTATGGTAAGTAGCACAGACTTGGAGAGACACCAATGCGGGTTCCAGTGCAATATGCAAAATCAGCTGATGCTCTTAGAAAAGAAATAGCATCACTGACTCAAGGGACATGAATCTGAGCAAACTCTGGGATATACTGAAGGATCAGGAAGCAATAGTTAGAACTCGACATGGAACAACAGATTGGTTCCAAATAGGAAAAGGAGTACATCAAGGCTGTATATTGTCACCCTGCTTATTTAACTTATATGCAGAGTACATCATGAGAAATGCTGGGCTAGAAGAAGCACAAGCTGGAATCAAGATTGCCAGGATAAATATCAATAACTGCAGATATGCAGATGATACCACCCTTATGGTAGAAAGTGAAGAAGAACTAAAGAGCCTCTTGATGAAAGTGAAAGAGGAGAGTGAAAAAGTTGGCTTAAAGCTCAACATTCACAAAACGAAGATCATGGCAACCAGTCCCATCACTTCATGGCAAATAGATGGGGAAACAGTGGAAACAGTGGCTAACTTTATTATTCTGGGCTCCAACATCACTGCAGATGGTGATTGCAGCCATGAAATTAAAAGATACTTGCTCCTTGGAAGGAAAGTTATGACCAACCTAGATAGCATATTCAAAAGCAGAGACATTGCTTTGCCAACAAAGGTCCGTCTAGTCAAGGCTATGGTTTTTCCAGTGGTCATGTATGGATGTGAGCGTTAGACTGTGAAGAAAGCTGAGCACTGAAGAATTGATGCTTTTGAACTGTGATGTTGGAGAAGACTCTTGAGTCCCTTGGACTGCAAGAAGATCCAACCAGTCCATCCTAAAGAAGATCAGTCCTGGGTGTTCATTAGAAGGACTGATGTTGAAGCTCAAACTCCAATACTTTGGCCACTTGATGTGAAGAGCTGACTCATTTGAAAAGACCTTGATGCTGGGAGGGATTGAAGGCAGGAGGAGAAGGGGACGACAGAGGATGAGATGGTTGGATGGCATCACTGACTCGATGGACATGGGTTTGGGTAAACTCTGGGAGTTGGTGATGGACAGGGAGGCCTGGCATGCTATGGTTCATGGGGTCGCAAAGAGTCGGACATGACTGAGCAACTGGACTGAACTGAACTGAGGGAAACCTGGTATGCTACAGTCCACGGGGTTGCAGAGTTGGACACAACTTAGTGACTGAATAACAATAACAAAAACCCACTTCTTCACCTATAACTCTATGTAGGTATTCTCGCTCATTTGCTTAGTGAAGATCAAGTGAGACAACATATAGAAAATGTTTTGAACAGATCAACAGGTAAGCCCCAGGGAAATGGTTGCTGTGGGTTATTCACTTTCCATCCAGAATTGCATCAGTGTCCCCTCTCACCTTCCACCAAAAGATCTCTTATTCAGAAATTCTGGTCCTTTTTCTAGTTCTGGTTCCCTTCAAGATGTCAACGGTCCTTGCATTCTTAAGCTTCAGCTTCCATTAATTCATCCTTCTCACTGGCCCCACAGAACTGATTCCCAGACTATGCTCAGCCCACACTTACTCAAAGATCTCACCAATACTGTGCTAAAGGGGCCTTCTTCCCAACACTGTTGAATCGTCTCCTCACCCCAGGATTCTGCCAACAGAATCAGAAAAGAATTAAAGAATCAAAAGTTCCCCAAAGATCCTGGGGGGATATTGTACCTTCCCCATCTCCTTGCATTCAAGTGTGGAAAATTTCAGTCTCCCACCTGCATAGTAATTTGTTCTATTTATAGAGACTTCTGGCAGAAAAGATTCAATAGCATTTTTCATTTTCCACTCATTTATACATTCATCAACATTTTACCTGAATTCCAGGTGCTGAGTTACATAAGATAATGCAGCATTGTATGTTGAGTATTCTGTCACTTCAAAATAAGTGTCCCTAAGCCACCATAAATCTGAGATACATTAATTCTCTTCTTAGGAAAATGACTTAGGTACACAGTTAAGGTGATCAATGCAAAGTTCAAATACATATGAAATTTCCCTCCACTGATTTGTGTGTGTCTCATTGCTTGGCATTTACTGTGCTTATAAGACATTATAAAAAACCCTGAAGTAATCAAATAAATGTATATCTCAGTTAAACATGATGTCATCTGCCATACCATTCCAAGTCAGGGAGCATTCCTTAATGGATAGAGAGGCAGAGAGAAGAAAGAAGAAGAGGGAGAAAATAGGACTGATGGCAGGAGAAGGATAATGTGAGAATAATCAAGGTGTGGGAGGGTAAACCAAACTAAATATATTTAATGTCTGATGATCCCTAACGGACGAGGGTGATAACTCCAGGGAACAACTGCATACATGGTCGAGGGCTTAGAAAACCCCACTCCTGCTGCCAAAGGAGTAAACACAAAATCTACCTCTGTAGGGCACCCCTGAACCCCCAGGGCTGTTCTGAAAAGGCTCTCAGGATTCTGTGAACAGTTCCAGCTCTGGCTAGAACAATTCCCTACACAAGCCCAACTCCAGCTCCTGAAGCTTTTCCATTCACACAAATAGAATCATTTGCTAATCACGTTGACATCACTGGGTAAAAGTCTTGCTCACATACATTCTCAGCAGTCTACTTTTGAACCTGGTAAATATGCATTATCATGCTTTTGGGTTACTATGAACTACTACCACACACTTGTCAAGCTACAAATATATTTCATAGTGACTGGTAATAACTCTGTTTCACATGAGAGATTAAAATCTTGACAAAGGGAAAGGTTCAAAACTTTAATAACAGGACTTCTGTAAAAATACAGAACAAACATGGGTCAAGATTTACTCAACTCAGTAATGAAGAAACCAGTAGGATGATAAAGCTGGTTCATAGTGCATTTGAAGAGCAAGGTGTTTGTAGCATCTGCAAAAAGAATATTAGTAAAAGACTGCCAGCTTACTTATAAAGCTAGTTAATGTCCTACAGAGCATTACAATATTTGGGGTAAGATTTCCTGCTAGGCAGCTCTACCAGCTAAAAGCTACGCAGCAGTGTACTGTTTCCCACTCACTAGGCTCTAGTAACAGTAAACAACACAGGTAAACACAGAAATGCTCTCCTGGAGAATGCAATCATCTTTGGCCAGGCTTTTTTTTTTTTTTAATGCTCCAATACCACATTGAAAGGATATGCCAGTCTAGTCTTTGCCTCCTTTCCAAATTCTGAATTTTTTTCTTAGTAACGTATTGACTGTAATGCTACATATTTCAAATAAAGGGAAAAAATAGCTGTGACTTAAACCAAGTTGGCTCGCAAATTAGAATTTTCTCTCATTGTTTTTCCCTTTTTCTATTAGAAGATTATTCTTAAATCTGATCTCTGAATTTCTTAGTGTAAAACAAATAGCTGACTCATTACGGGAGAAAAGAAAAGAGTTTTTAACCTGTCGCTTAAATATCAAACCAACTCACTTCAGATGTTCTGAAAAAGAAATGTGCTGTCAATATTTGTGAGCATAAGAGGGAAGGGAAGGTTCACCCTTATGAATCTAAGACATGTCAAAATCTCAAAGCTTAGTGCTTTTGACTTATGGCTTTGATTTATGAGCCTTGCAAAAGTCTACAATCTAGAGATAATTCTCATCTGAAAGCATAAAACTTCCAGAAATTCCATTTTTAATTAATAAGACTCAGAATTAAGGTTATCATCTTCATCAATTCTAAGCTGTACTTGTTTTTCATATTTTAATAGTTCTAAATCTGGGTAGAATTTCATAATCAATAGGACCTTTGACTTCTCTCTACCAAACATCAGTCATAAAGTAATTTTCTCTGCATGAGCATGTGTGAATATTAAAAACCCAGCATCACATAGCAGAATGGGTATCAGGATCTACAATAAAAACCTTGAGACAATATTGGAGGTTTTCTTTTTTAACCCCAAGCCCCAGTGGTTGTGGAAAGGGGTAGAAGCAGAGGCAACCGAGCATGCTTCACTACATTTCCTGCCTGGTGGGAGCCAAGAGTGTGCCAACTCTACAAAACTGAAAGAAGGATAGTTTAAGAGCTCAGCACCATTGACTTTTGTTTTCAGATTCTTTGTAAATTGTATCACCAAATGGTTCCTGACAGCACATGGGGCAAATTGTTTGGAAAATATAGATAGATAATGAAGAATTGAGGTGGAAATGATTCAGAAGAGGTGGGTCCATGGATAGAAATTTCAGGAATGAAACATCTATTTTCCTGCTACTTCTTTTTATGTGCTTTCAAGAGTGTTAAATAATAAGCATCTATATACCCAGGGATTAAACCCAGGCCTCCAGCATTGAAGATGGATTCTTTACCAGCTAAGCTACAAAGGAAGCCCAAGAACACTGGAGTGGGTAGCCTATCTCTTCTCCAGCAGATCTGCCCAACCCAGGAATCGAACTGGGATCTCCTGCACTTCAGGAGGATTCTTTACCAACTGAGCTATCAGGGAAGCCCATCTATGTATCAGTAAGTCGAATTGAGCTCTTTAAATAAATGTAATATTTTAGAAAATACTTAAATAAGTGGAAATGAAGTGTGAAAGTGTTAGTTGCTCAGTTGTGTCTC
Source organism: Capra hircus (assembly GCF_001704415.2). Classification (NCBI taxonomy): domain Eukaryota; kingdom Metazoa; phylum Chordata; class Mammalia; order Artiodactyla; family Bovidae; genus Capra; species Capra hircus. The sequence continues at coordinate 60,067,556 of NC_030811.1, forward strand.
TTTTCAACCCAAGGACTATAGCCTGCTGGGCTCCTCTGTCCATGTAATTCTCCAGGCAAAATACTGGAGTGGGTAGACATTCCCTTCTCCAGGGGCTCTTCCTGACCCAGGGATTGAACCTGGGTCTTCTTCATTGCAGGTAGATTCTTTACCATCTAAGCCACCAGGGAAGACCCAAATAATAGGATTAAATAAATAGATAATAGTAAATATTGTATGCAGGTCAGGAAGCAACAGTTAGAACTGGACATGGAACAATAGACTGGTTCCAAATAGGCAAAGGAGTACGTCAAGGCTGTATATTGTCACCCTGCTTATTTAACTTCTATGCAGAGTACATCATGAGAAATGCTGGACTGGAAGAAACACAAGCTGGAATCAAGATTGCTGGGAGAAATAGCAATAACCTCAGATATGCATATGACACCACCCTTATGGCAGAGTGAAGAGGAACTAAAAAGCCTCGATGAAAGTGAAAGAGGAGAGTGAAAAAGTTGGCTTAAAGCTCAACATTCAGAAAACGAAGATCATGGCATCTGGTCCCATCACTTCATGGGAAATAGATGGGGAAACAGTGGAAACAGTGTCAGACTTTATTTGGGCTCCAAAATCACTGCAGATGGTGCCTGCAGCCATGAAATTAAAAGACGCTTACTCCTTGGAAGAAAAGTTATGACCAACCTAGACAGCATATTCAAAAGCAGAGACATTACTTTGCCGACTAAGGTCCGTCTAGTCAAGGCTATGGTTTTTCCTGTGGTCATGTATGGATGTGAGAGTTGGACTGTGAAGAAGGCTGAGCACTGAAGAATTGATGCTTTCGAAGTGTGGTGTTGGAGAAGACTCTTGAGAGTCCCTTGGACTGCAAGGAGATCCAACCAGTCCATTCTGAAGGAGATCAGCCCTGGGATTTCTTTGGAAGGAATGATGCTAAAGCTGAAACTCCAGTACTTTGGCCACCTCATGTGAAGAGTTGACTCATTGGAAAAGACTTTGATGCTGGGAGGGATTGGGGGCCGAAGGAGAAGGGGACCACAGAGGATGAGATGGCTGGATGGCATCACTGACTTGATGGACATGAATCTGAGCGAACTCCCGGAGTTGGTGATAGACAGGGAGGCCTGGCATGCTGCAATTCATGGGGTCACAAAGAGTCAGACACGACTGAGCGACTGAGCTGAACTGAACTGAAGTATGGGTTAATAGTTCACTGGTTAGGTTATTTTCATTCTAAGTTGTACATAAAGTGTATATCTCCCAATAAATGACATCTCTGACAATGAAATATGGAGATATAAATGTAATACAGTAGCAAGAAGGTTTATCCAGGAGAATTCTAGGTAAATTTATGTGATTAGCTAAATATAGTCCATTAACTTATTATTGTCACTAAGCCTTACTTTCTCTTCAAATACATTTTAAACTGATGGGAACCAAGAAAACACATCTAGCATAAAGAGATAGTTAAACTCCATGAATTCCTAAACACACTCATATACATACCGAAAGATAAAAATAAGAACAGCGACAACAGTATTTGTCTCCAGGGAAGGGAAGAGGAAGGCTGGAGGAAAGAGGTAGCAGGAATCATTTCACCATTTTTTTTTCCCATCTTCTGTGCCTTTTAAGGGCTTCCTAGGTGGCTCAAGTGGTGATGAATCTATCTGCCACATCGGATGATGCAGTTCAATCCCTGGGTTGCGAAGATCCCCTGGAGGAAAAATGGCAACCCATCCCAGTATTCTTGCATGGGAAATTCCATGGACAGAGCAGCCTGGTGGGTTACAGTCCATAGGGTCACACAGAGTCAGACACAGCTGAGCACACTCACACATATACCTTTTGAATTCTGTACTCATCCTATTCAATATATAAGAAAAGATAATAAGAAATTTTTTTCAATAAAAAGTTATCATTTAGAAGAACACTGTTTTACCATTTAGAAGATATCAATCACTGAACAATGGTAGATGTTAAGAGTTAAAAGAGCCTCCAATGACCATCCTGTAACAACATTCTCAAAGATGGAGCTGAGTTTTTAGGACTTCAAGTACAATATATAGAGGAAAAGAAAAAGGAATTCCATATGGAGAGTTTTAATTTTAGATGACTTCTCTTGTCAGCTTCATTTCTATTTCTCCTCTTCTTTGAAATTCTGTAAAGGGTTGAGGGTGGAGAGAGAATTGTCTGTGCTTTCGTTTAAAAAAAAGTCATTTCATACTGAAATCCTCTTCTGAGCCACTTGCGGTATTTCAGAAAAGAAATTTACTCTCAATAACTAGGAAGTGTTTTCTGAGTATATCTTTTTTACATAAGAAAGGCCAAGTGAGATATACCAAAGCGTCCCTCATTTGAGATATATCAATGCATCCCTCATTTTGCTTCCTTCCCAAGCCTCTCTCCAAAATACTACAACACCCAAATCAACTTATTGTTCTCCCTATCCTTTCAAAGACTCTATCAGCTAAGCTAAAAAAAAGTAAGATTTGATATGACATTTATGTAAATTTAGGATGCAGCCTGCTACCAAGAAGTACTAATAGCCTTGATTACCGTATTAGATTCTACAGCAAGTGGCCAAATGCCTTATCTTAGGTGGAGGGCACATTAGCAACAACACAAGAAGTATAACTCAGGTTAACTACTCAGTTACTGCATGTATATGCTACACCTAGAAGGAAAATGGCCATCTTAAGTTGCAACACTGGAGCTAAACAAATAGGTTCCATGTATGCATATAAGTACACATGCTTGATACAGCAAATAGAGGTTTCCGTGGACTATCTTCATTGATCCCCAATTTCCCACAACTGGAAGAAGGCTCTTAGTCATCTCAACAAGCTGTTAGCAGACTAGATTTTCTACTATGCAAGGAGTAGAGGGCAGCAGGGAACACAGATCCTGAAATAATGAGAAAATTGAGTTGAAACAGACACACAACAACCTCCTGTTACAGTAAACAACTTTCATAAGACTTGACTTTCCTCTCTGATGAAATGTGAAATAGCATTTCCTGTATCTTAATTCAATCTGCTTAATAAAATGTCTCAAAGGATTACCTCATCTGTAACTGTTCAGAATTTAAGGCAAACCCATTTAACTCTGGAGATACACTCTCTGAAATTAGGTCCAGTGGCCTCAGTACTATCTCCCTATTCTCAGACCCGGCCAGCATGGGCACATGGGAATGCACCATGTCTTCTTACACTCCACCTGGAAGCCTCATCGCGCCATCTGAGGGTCCAAGGAAAGGGGCTGCTGAGGTGGGTGGAAGCCAAGTTACAGTGGTCCCCTTTGATGAAAAAAAGCAGTGGAGCTGCTGCTGCTAAGTTGCTTCAGTCGTGTCCATCTCTGTGTGACCCCATAGACGGCAGCCCACCAGGCTCCTCCATCCCTGGGATTCTCCAGGCAAGAATACTGGAGTGGGTTGCTGTTTTGTTCTCCAGTGCACGCATGCATGCCAAGTCGCTTCAGTCGTCTCCGACTCTGTCGACCCCATAGACAGCAGCCCATCAGGCTCCTGTGTCCACAGGATTCTCCAGGCAAGAATACTAGAGTGGGTTGCCATTTCCTTCTCCAAGCAATGGAGAGGATGACTGGAAATCCCACTGATTTGCCTTTGAAGGTATTATTCCAAATCTCCCTTTGATTTTACATGAAGCCAATTATCAGAGAAGGGCTTCCCTGGTGGCTCACCAGGTAAAGAATCTGCCTGCCATGCAGGAGTCCCAGGAGATGCAGCTTCGATCCCTGGGTTGGGAATATGCCCTGGAGGAGGGCATGGCAACCCACTCCAGTATTCCTGCCTGGAGAATCCTATGGATGAAGAAGCCTGGCAGGCTGTAGTCCATAGGGTCTCAACAAGTTGGACATGACTGAAATGACTGAGCACAATTATCAGAGAATTCATTTCAAAGTAAATAATGAAACTAAATTGCAAAAACTTAAATTGCCCATGATGACCACTTCCCCTGCCCCCATGGTGGCATCTTCCCACAGGTAGGCTCAATGCATAAACTCTAGGTGAACTCCTTTGGTAATGCAACTTGTGTTAAGCTCAAAACTCATTCGGAGAAGAGATAAGAAATGCTTTCCTTTAAAGGACCTCCCTCTTTTTTTTGGCTCCTCTCAGGACCACTCCCACCCCCAAACTCATGCACAATGCAGATGGCACCTGCTCTGTTGGCTTTCCTGAGACTGGGCAGAGAAAAGCCACAACAGTGATGGCCCGCCCCCAGGTTCCTGTAATTCCAGGTTACTAATTGACTACATGGCCATATCTGCCCATCTTCCGGTGAAACCAAAGTCATCTGTTTCATGTTCTGAATAAAATTTTAGTGATCACTCGAAGCCTGCTTACATTCAGTCCCTAAATCTGTCTGAACCACCTTGCCAAGCTCCTTAATTAGTAAATGAAACCATGATGGGGGTGCAAATCTTCTGTTCTGTACCCCTTCCCATCCTACCTCAACTTATTTTATGCATCTTAAGCTAATGAGTATTATCCATCCCAGGCTTAATACCATCCCCACTTCTTTTTTTTCTGTGTACGTGCTTGGCAGTCAGTTCATGGTCTGTTAATCAACACACAACACAAAAGCCATGAAAAGGACTGAATCTACAGCAACACTCATCAAGGGAGGCAAGCCTACTTCACTATATGAATCTCTGAGCAAGATGTTTGGGGTTTGAGGGAATCTATTCAGAAGTCTAGTTTAATCACCAAAAATTAAGCCTCCCAAGCTTCATCAGGAAAATTAATTAAAGTGTATTCTGATCATTTCTAACAGCCAACACAGATGCTGAGCCTAAGGAGAAAAGGGTCAGTTTGCCTCTGGGCTCCTGGACACGTAAGCCTGTAGCTTCAGAGCTCATCCGCCATCTGTAGTGAGCAACTGTTTGGGGACACACGTTAGAGCTCTCATAACCCAGCATCAGGCAATGGAGCTTAAATGTCACTCCTGGCTAGACATCCAGGCACATCCCATGTCCACTAGTCCCACAGTTAAGACAAACTTCAGGCACCAGTACGTAGTATTATTCATTGAACTGCACTCACTTTATGATCTGCGGCTGGCACATTGTTAATTACATGGCAAAGAAAGGTCAGATTCAGGTGACAATGGAATCCAGCTGCCCCACAACACAATCGAATTCATCTGAGACACGGGACCATCACCCTTAAATCACGGCCATAAGCACAAGCTCCTGCAGCCTGTCTTTGTCAATAAGCCATAAAATGCAGTCCCTGAATCCTGCAGTGTCTCACTATGAAATGACATTCCCTTAGCATACTTAAAATTTAAAGCCTATTTTCCCAAAGGAAAAAGAAGGGAATTAAGAATGGTAGAAACTAACAGGGAAGGAGAGAAGAGTGATAGAGAAGAGGAGAGAGGAGGGATGAAGAAGAGAGGTAGGAGGAGAAAAACAGCATTGGAAACACCAGAAAAAGAGACAACAACAGAAAGGGAACATAAGAATGCAAGGACAGAGGGAGGGGACTTCCCTGGTGGTCCAGGGGTTAGGACTCTGCACTGCCGCTGCAGGGGTGGTGCGCTTCCAGGCATGGGTTTGATTCCTGGTTGGGGAACTAAGATCCTACATGCTGCGTGGCACAGCAAAAAAAAAAAACAACAACCCCTAAAATCATCATAATAAAATTTAAAATTAAATTTAAAAACAATGACAGAGGGAGTAAAAGAAAAATAAATGTGAGGTAATTTTTGAGATGAACATATTAATAAAATGCTTATCACTTCCAAATGTTGAACATGGGCTTCAAATCAAGTTGCCATCTACTATCATCACCTCTCGCAGTGCAAATTAGTAAGTACTCACAGCTCTTTAAATTTGTTCAGCATATTTTCCATGTCTGATTGGAATGAGACAACAATGGTAACCGGTCACAGCAGGCATTGTTGAGCTACAGAGTGAATCCAACCCTTAAGACGACCAAAACCAAACAGATATTAAGAAAGAGGATGCTACTGTGGAGATACATCAAGGCTCACCTTCAACCACCTCTCTCAACCCTACAGGGACACTGCTTTCCCTCTGTCCCATGCCCAACTCAAAATGGCCCACGGTCACAGTAGACAACAGGTCTCTACTCTCTGTGAAGAAGAATGTAGCTATGTTTAATTGCAAGTTGGATTGTAATACTTGAAAATGATTTTCCACAGCAGATTGAGATTCCGGTTAGACATAAAAGAAAACTTTCAAATGATATTTGGAATGATATACAGGACACCCAGCCAGCTTTTAAAATAGTCTTTGATATTGTTGAGAATATATTTTTCCTAGAAAAAAATTTCAGTATAGATTACAGCAGGCCAGCGAATGAATTTCGAATTGACCTTTTAAATCCCAACAATTTAATCATCTCCCCAAAGATTCAATGGCTGCTTTGCTTTCACTATCACTTCCTAAAAGATCATTTTCAGAACCCCAATAATAAGTTCACATGAAAAGACTGCTTCCAAAATGGACTTCCTTATCACCGCCTGATCCCAAGACATTGACAAAATGCCTTCCTATAAATGACATTGTGCTAAAAAAAAAAACACCAACAAAACGCAGCACTGAACCTGAGAACAACGAAAATATTCAAGTACTTTGTTAGTGACCTACCCCAGTGAAATAATTCAAAAGAAAAGCAAAAGTCATAAACACAAAGATGCACAATAGAACATTATTCATAAATAGAAAAATACTGCAACAATAAACGTCCAGCAATTAAAAATGTCCAAACACATGACAGTGTATCAACTTAATGACATTAACAGTCATCAGGATGATGGCAATATAACAATATGAAAAAAATCCTTTTGATGTAATGCTCCAAGTAAAATATGAAATTGTCTGTCTTTTAGCATTATAATTAGGTAAACATCACATATGTGATCAAAACTAGAAATAGAGAATAAAAATTGTTGGTCCACTGTAATCTGAACATAGAACTCAATTTTCTTTTGTTCCCTTATTACTATTATGCCACTGTTTGTGCAATAAACAGAAATTGGAAAAGAAAAAAGAGGGAAAATGGCGAAAACAGATCACAGCTTCTAGAAGAATATACTCTCATTGTCAGACAATACTGATATAAACCAAGATGGAGTATACAGCTTAATGAGAAAGCACAGAGATGGCATAGCAATTAAATATGCTAAAGGAAGAAGTGCAGACGTATACGCCAGTGAGGAAAGAGGCAAACTCAGAAAGAGACATAGCACATTAAAAACTAGAGAGAAAGGGACAGAAGAGATCTCAGGGGCACTGACATTAAGAGCTTCAAGGAATCACCAAAGATCACCTTTCCAATTAGGAAGGTCACTCATCAGTACTTTAAACACAGCGTGTTCTAGTAGAAGACGGAGGGTGCAGAAGATCTGAGATTTCCTTTTCTCTGCCCTGTCAGGAAACTTTCTGAACATATGTGGCTTATGAAAGCTCATGGTACTCAGCTTGGTGGCAATGGCTGCCAAATACATTCACACATCAAGTACGAAATACCAGCAATTAAATACATCATTTGCAAGAGGAAGTACAGAGAAGTGGGGTGGAAATAGTGCTTGTTTCAATAGTTCTTGAACTTCAGAGCTAATTAAATTTCTTTTTTTTCCCTCCCAACTGGAAGGATAGGTAATTAGCAATATTCAAGCTACAGCACAGTAATTTAGAATGTGTTCTGGGAGCCATAATTAGAATTAAATCATACGAAGCAAACAAGAGTGATCTTCCTTCTAAAGATGAATGCTATAACAAGAAAACTACATATTTGTTTTCTTTTGTTTTATGTTTTATTTTATTTGTCACTCTATGTTTGGGAGGACATTATTACAAAGATTTTATGCATTAAATACCAAACAATTCTGCACACCTGAAATTAAACATAATGTCTTATGTCACTTATACTTCAATAAAAAGGGGGTATTTCTAAAGTAAGCCACTAATGAGAGAAAGATTGAGAGTGACAGTTTCAGCTGCTGGTAGTCATAGACTGATTATAGCTCGTGGATCACTTAGGCCCTTCCTCATTTTGGCTCATTGTTTAAATTGAATATTTCTAGGACCCAGATAATTCATGAGTGAATGGAAAATGAGATACAATCCACATCCATATTATTCCTTATACTGGCAAGAGAAGTTTATATTAAGATTAAAATCAGCTTTCTGAAATATCCACAGATGCTCTGAGCCAAATAAAGCCCCATCTCTAGAACTCAAAGAGTCCAAGTTCAGCAAGGAGTTAGGCAGACCAGGACTCAGTCAAGCATGTCTATGTCTCTAGCATGCTTTGCTCCAGCGCACAAATCTGATACACTAAAAATAACCTTAAAAGAAATCTGAAGATGTGCTATGCTTTGTCCAAGACTCTAAACACTTTAGAGAGTGGCGTACCCACTGTCAACTTGAAAAAAACAGTCACGACCTAAAAGTTGAGAGTTACATATTATTCGGCAGGAATTGTTAGGATTTCAAACCCAGGAGACAGCATCTCAAGTAACCCTGAGAGAACTGCTCTGAGGAGGTGCAAGAAGGAGTCAGGTTATACAGAAGTTTTGCAACAAAGGACAGGCAGTCTGAACATCAAAAGATTATTGTTAATTAAAGATAACCAGATAACCTAAGTTAAGAAATTTAGGACTTTTCCACATATGGGAAAATGCAAGAGTCTGGGCTCACTGAAACCATTCCTTTCATGTGCATCTCAGCTATCCTGTGGCCAGAATCCTGTGTTTTTCACATCCTGAGTTCCCTTGGGGCTCAACACAAGGAGTGGCTGTAATCTGATGGCTGTTAGATCGCAAGTATTCTTCTCCTTCCTGAGTGCCCTTAGGCTCACCAGCTCACACTGGACCACTGGAATCACTGATGACTGTGACATCCTTGTTTACTGATATGGCAGGAAATATCCCACTTCTCACTATGCTTTTCGAGTGGAGTTGAGAGGTTGAAAGTATTCGAGAAAGAGGAAACCGTGCCTGCATTTGATTTTCTTTCACTGAAATACCCTATGTTATACAGAAAACTTAAATGAGCTCTGAGGATTTTATGCGAACAACCAAGTAACTGACCACAGTATTCAATTTTTTAAAAATAGTTGTAACACCATGGAAGTGAAAGTGAAAGTGAAGTCGCTCAGTCGTGTCCAACTCTTTGCGGACACCAGGCTCCTCCGTCCATGGAATTTTCTAGGCAAGAGTACTGGAGCAGGTTGCCATTTCTTTCTCCAGGGAATCTTCCTGACCCAGGGATCGAACCCAGGTCTCCCACATTGTAGGCAGACACATTTTACCATCTGAGCCACCAGGGTAGCACCATAAAGAGAGTTAAAACCGCAAAACAGAGAAAGAGTATAAGAAAATTATAAAAGTCAATAAAGAAACCATATATCCCAGATATAATGTGATGAGGTTCTCTGAGTAGAATGACATTTCATTTCCATCATATTCTTTCCTAAAAACCATAACCACCCCCCCAAAAAAATCATAAATCCAGTCTAATCATGAGAAAATATCAGGAAAAAACACAAATTGAGGCACTTTCTGCAAAACACACAACTAGATTTCTTTTAAAGGTGTCAAGATTGCTACAAAAAGGAAAGACTCAGACATCACCACAGGTTGGAGGAGCCTAAGAAGACATGACAACTAAATGCATTCTGGAACCCTGGGAAGAAAAGAGGATATAAGAGGGAAAACTGGGGAAATCCTAATAAACTCTGTGGTTTACTTAATAGTATCATACTAATATCAATTTTTAGTTTTGAAAAATATACTACCATTGTGTAAATGTAACATTACGGGCAGTTACACAAAGGGTTACAGTAATTCCCTGTACTATAGTCCCAACACTTCTGTTCATCTAAAATTATTTCAAAATAAAAAGTTTAAAATGGAAAGAGAACAACGGAGGAATTTTTCTTAGTGGGAACAGACTGCTGAGGGGAATTTTGTCCATGTGGCTTAAAAATAATCCAAATCTAATCTGCATATATTTGCATATAGCTTTTTCATTTCAACTTTTACAACAAAAGCCAAAATCCTTTTAGGAAAAGCTGAGTTATCAAATACAGCAGGATGGGGGAAAGGAAACACAAAGATTTGGGAGAGGCTGCATAAAGGGAGGAGAAAAAAACATAAAGACAGTCACTTCTCTGGTTCTGATAGCAGCTATAACACTACTAATAAAATAGTCTTAAGAAATTATCCATGTATCCAAATTGACATTGTTGATTTGCTTTATAAACTCAGGGTAGTAATGCTTTTATTCTTGGCAGAGGGAAATTCTACTGCCAAGGAAATAAAATGTACCATCCTCCCTGGGAAGGGGTACACGAGTCGAACAAGCAGCCTTCGCCATGCCCTAGAAGACTGGCTTAATTATCTTTATAATTTACATGGCAAATTGTCATTTTCTCACTTAACATCTGACAAGCGAATTAACATACAGGGAACTCCATTTGGCTCCACGATATCAAAAAACAATGATTTTTAACACAGAGGGCTACACAATATAATTCTGTCACTGCCCTCCAGTCCTGAAGCATAAAACTCCTGATAAACAACTCCTAAATCTTCATTCTGCAGATTTCCAGTGGTCTCAGGGAAACTAAACCCAAGCCCACAGGGGTAGGGCAGCTCTGCAATGTAGAGCTAAAAAATGCCATCTACACACAATTGCTAGTTTTTGAAGAGATAGTATGAAATAAACAATGTTACCATGTCTAGCCTTTAGAAATCAGGACTCATCTTTCCACAGCACGGTATAAAATGTAATGAGAACTTGAATCCAATGGTGAAAAATATTAGCCAAACTCAGGTTGAAAGACAATGTATGTAATAACTGGCCCATATCCTTGAAAAACGACCAAGGTTGGAACACGGGAAAAAGCATAAGAGCCACTCCAGATTAAGGGAAAGCAAAGAAGATGGCAACAAAGTGCAACATGGAACTGCGGATCTGGACTGAATGAAATGGTATAAAGGACGTGTGATTAAATTAGAGGAAGGACTGGACAGCAAAATAGTATTTATCAGTATTAAATGCTGAGATTCGGGTAACTGCTAGGCGTCCTTTCAGAAAATAAATATATACTAAAGTTTTAGTGGGAAATGAAGTCTAAGTTGCAGTTGTGTTAAGACTGCATGTTCAGTACTGCAGTCCTGAAAAAGAAAACGGGTGTTCTCGGTAGGGGAAAGAATTCTACAATACACAGAACACATCCATTCATATAAAAAACCAAATACTTTAACGTGCGTGCTAACATAGGTTATGCCTCTCACTACCCTCTCCTTCAAAACACTGACTGAAAATCGTTTTGCACTCATTTAGCCCAATTAAGATTGGGTCATCTGGCTTGGAAAATAAGAGGTGAAGGTTGATCCAGGTTTGGGTTCGATTCCTGAGTCAGGAAGATCCCCTGGAGAAGGGAATGGCAACCCACTCCAGTATTCTTGCCTGGAGAATTCCATAGACAGAGAAGCCTGGAGGGCTACAGTCCACAGGGTTGCAAAGAGTTGGCCCGGCCTGAGCAACTAACACACAAACTTGATCCACTTGGGCCAAATACGGCCCACTACCTCAAGTGCCCACTAAATTGAAAGCTATGTGGAGATGCTGCCCCCTGGTGTCAGCAGGAGGCAATTGGAGCAGCACAGTAAAGATGAGTTTCTCATCTTCTAGGCCATTTTATAACGCTGGCCATGCATCTTACATACCACTGCATTTTATACACTGGAAAATATGCAGGATATATCTGTATAACAGTGCCATAGTTATTCACTTTCTTTTCAATATGTTCTTGAGAGTGAGAGACAAAGAGGCAGCATAAGAGCTTTCAGGCCAGAAGAAAGAGATATGTACAAAATATAAATGAATTCTACCACGTGCTTTCACAGTGGGAAAGGGTTAAAAATTATTATACCAGAAGCTGAACCAACCACTCATGCTCCAACACCTCCTCATTTGCATTCCTGAGTCCTCTTAACCTTTTATTTCAGAGAGAAGCAGTATGGTTCAGAGCCAAACAGCAGTGGCCTGGGGAATGAGACAAAATTATCACTGAATTTCTGGTGTCACTTCTTACGATCTGTGAGACTCTGGGCAGGTTATTTAACCTCAATATTTTCAGATATAAAATAAGGGGAAAACGTCTATTTCACAAACTGGTTATGAAGATTAAATGAAAAAAAAATCATCTCAAACACTCAGGAGAGGACCTGCTACAGAATAATAAGCAGACAAAAGAGGCTGAGTTTTTCTTTCCCCCCTGGGGTTGATGAACCAAAAAGAAAACTCATACCTCTGCTACTTGTTCTTTTTTTTTTTTTCTCTTCAAAGTCCTACACAAAGTGTCAAAAAAACAGCTCACACATGGAAGCAAGACTCAAAATGCAGTGACTAAGATGCATTTGGTAAAAGTGACTGGTGTGTACACATACTTCTATGGAACCACTTTGTGCTTAGTCGCTCAGTCATGTCTGACTCTTTGCAACTCCACGGACTGCAGCCCACCGGGCTCCTCTGTCCTGGGAATTCTCCAGGCAAGAATACTGGAGTGGGTTGCCATGCTTTCTTCCATGGATCTTCCCAACCCAGGGATCGAAGCCAGGTCTCCCACATTGCAGGTGAATTCTTTACCGTCTGAGCCACCAGGGAAGCCCTTAGAACCATTTTAAAGGAGACTATTTTAGAGATGGACATCACAAAACCTTCCCAGAAGGACCAGTAAAGGAACTGAAGGTGGAACACAGGTGTGGAAGACTAGGAGGAGGAAAGACAGATCTATTCATAGTGCTTGACCCTTTCATTTTCATCATGATTAAACATGCTGGGCAAAATTAAATGCTGATGATAAAGGAAAATGGCAAACATTCTGACAGGGCACTCAGTAAATAATGCTGTTTCAGTAATTGTGCAGTTTCTTGTAAAGCACTCTAAAACACTTGCAATAAAGACGACAATTCCAAGAAAAAGGCTAGGAGATAACAGCAGGAACTGAGGGACCCGAAAGCTTTATTCATTCACTCAGTGCCCATCCATTCCACTCCTATTACAGAAAGAGATAAGAAAGACCTAGAAGCTGACCTCCTATTATTTAGGACCCATCAGGGGAGCGAGATAAATCGGGAGATGAACTGGAATTTGCTCTATGAAAAGCAACAAATCTGTGCATAAAGCATCGAAGTAGCACAGAAGAGAGAGGAAGAGTATATGCTACAACACCCCCAAACTCCTCAACTTTCTCACCTCACTGCTCACCTTCCAGAACTTTCTCTTTCCCTCAAGGTTAAGGATGATAAAATTTAGAAGAGGAAAAGATGGACAGAGTTGCTCTGCTTCTATTTCATTAGTAAAAAATATACTAAAATAAGAGCAAAATACTTTACTTTTTTTCTTACAAGGAATAGCTTCAATTTGCAGGTTTATTACATACTGAGAATCTCAGTGGTTGGTTTTTTTTTTTATTCTAGACTGTCCATTTTGTTCTTTCCTATGGTTTTTATTTCTCTACTGATACTTCTAATTCTGCTAAGATTTTCAAACATTGAAAATATGGTTTGCTTTTTTCACTGTGGACAGCTTTCACAAACGTTTTCAATTCCTTGTCCTGGTTTCAACATTTGGTTCATCTTGGAGTTGGATTTGAGAGAATTTTTCCTTCATTCTTCATATATCAGAAAACATAAGATTGTTTTCCAGCCTTTATGAATGTTAAGTTGCAGCGAGTCTGGATCCTGTCATTATTCTCTAAGGAGTGTTGTTTCTTCTGTTTTGGCAGATAATTTTCTTGCTTGTGCTTGAACTGCTAACTGTTTGGAGGCTGCAATTCTGGTCTCACTTCAGACTTTTTGTTTATAGCTACTGTTTTGAGTCTGCCCCATGTACAGGTGGTTCTGAGGTCAGAGATGAGTGTAGACAGAGTTTGGGGATAGCTTCTCTGGCCACCAAGGTGGTCTGGCTCCAGGCACTAAAGCTATAACTGCAAATACCTGTAGATATGGGTTCCTACAAATTGCTCTAAATAAAAGGGGCAAAAAGTCCTAAAATGTAGCCTGGGAAATCATAATCCCTGCAGAATAAAAATATAGCAAACCTAGACCAAAATATTTATCCAAATCAACCCGCGTTTGTTGAACTGTCTGCATACATTTAAGTCCATCACAAAGCATGAAATTATTGTTTTTCCTCTGTTCTACATATTTGACCAATCTTCATGGGCTTCTCTTGTGGCTTGGCTGGTAAAGAATCCGCCTGCAATGTGGGAGACCTGAGTTTGATCCCTGGGTTGGGAAGATCCCCTACAGAAGGGAAAGGCTACCCACTCCATATTCTGGCCTGGAAAACTCCATACACTGTGTAGCCCATGGGGTTGTAGAGAGTTGGACACGACTGAGTGACTTCACTTTTCATGTCTATTACACAAAAATCCTCTCAACTTTTGAAGTCACAGCATATGAAGACTGACGATCATTTCTCCATTAAAATAGGGGAATAAACAGAGAATGGGCTACTGGGAGGCACTCGCCATTCCCTCTCCCATCATGTCCTTAAAGACTTTCTTTCTAAGGAGTTATTCTGGATGAAATCTGATAGCCTAAAGGCAAATAAACTGCATCTTCTGTTGAATTTGCTGTCAGTCTCTATTTTTAACAAAGCAGCAAATAAAGTTTTAAAATAGAAACCATTTCTATACTTTTTAAAGAGAGTACAATGAAATTTGATACAGTCCCAGCATAATAAAGAGGTCTAACTAGTATCATTTATGCAAAGGAAGGCTTTGATAACACTTATTGTTTCCATTTGTTAAAATAATGCTGTTTTAATAATTACAAGGAGCATTGACTATCCCTTAAAAAATTGCTGTGGTTCAGTCGCTAAGTCATGTCTGACTCTTTACGACCGCATGGACTAGGGCACACCGCACTTCCCTGTCCTTCACTATCTCCAGGAGTTTGCTCAGTTTCATATCCACTGAGTTGGTGATACTACCTAACCATCTCATCCTCTGCCAGCCCCTTCTCCTTTTGCTTCAATTTTTCCCAGCATCAAGGTCTTTCCCAATGAATCAGCTCTTTGTGTCATTGGCTATACTAAAGACTTTGACTGTGTGGATCACAACAAACTGTGGAAAATTCTTAAAAAGATGGAAATACCAGACCATCTGACCTGCCTCCTGAGAAATCTGTATGCAGGTCAAGAAGCAACAGTTACAACAGGACATGGAACAACAGACTGGTTCCAAATTGGGAAAGAAGTACGTCAAGGCTGTATATTGTCACCCTGCTTATTTAACTTCTATGCCAAGAACATCATGCAAAATACCGGGCTGGATGAAGCACAAGTTGGAATCAAGACTGCCAGGAGAAATATCAATAACCTCAGATATGCAGATGACACCACCATTACGGCAGAAAGCAAAGAGGAACTGAAGAGCCTCTTGAAGAAGGTGAAAGAGCACAGTGAAAAAGCTGGCTTAAAACAACATTCAAAAAACGAAGATCATGGCATCTGGTCCCATTATTTCATGACAAACAGAAGGGGAAACAATGGAAACAGTGAGAGACTTTATTTTCTTGTGCTCCAAAATCATTGAAGATGGTGAATGCAGCCATGAAACTAAATGACTCTTGCTCCTTGGAAGAAAAGCTATGACAAACCTAGACAGTGTATTAAAAAACAGAGACATCACTTTGCCAACAAAGGTCCCTATAGTCAAAGCTATGGTTTTTCCAGTAGTCATGTATGAATGTGAGAGTAGGACCATAAAGAAGGCTGAGCACCAAAGAACTGATGCTTTTGAACTGTGGTGTTAGAGAAGACTCTCAAGAGTCCCTTGGAGAGCAAGGAGATCAAACCAGTCAATCCTAAAGAAAATCAATCCTGAACATTAATTGGAGGGACTGACAATGAAGCTGAAGCTCCTGGGCGATGGCCACCTGATGTGAAGAACTGACTCATTAGAAAAGCACCTGATGCTGGGAAAGACTGAAGGCAGGAGGAGAAGGAGAGGACAGAGGATGAGATGGTTGGATGGCATCACCGACTCAATGGACATGACTTTGAGCAAGCTCCAGAAGATGTGAAGGACAGGAAAGCCTGGCATGCTGCAGTCCATGGGGTCACAAAGAGTCGAAAACAAGTGAGCGACTGAACAATAACTTCGAGTCAGGTGGCTGAAGTACTGGAGTCAGCTTCAGCATCAGTCCTGCCAATGAATATTCAGGGCTGATTTCCCTTAGGATTGACTGGTTTGATTTCCTTGCTGTCCAAGGGACTCTCAAGATTCTTCTCCAGCACCACAATTTGAAAGCATCAATTCTTTGGTGCTCAGCCTTCTTTATGGTCCTACTCTCACATCCATACATGACTACTGGAGAAACTATAACTTTTATTTTAAGCACTTTTGTTGGCAAAATGATCTTTGCTTTTTAATAAATGAAAAATATATAAATACCCCCCCCCCAAATCAATATTTATGTGATCCCCAAATTCCAAGCCAAGGTCCACTTGCTGGGCAGGGAGCTGCAGTGGACACACTAAATACTACACCCTATGTACATTCTCTTGTTGGAGAAACAGCTCTGGATATAGTGTGGAAGGACCACAATACCCTGGGCAGGTCTGAGTGGGCCAAGGTGGTCATTTGACTCAAACTGGACAAGAATTTCATCTAGAAAATTTGAAGTACCTCTCTCAGAAGCCATCAGTCATCAGTGAGCACAGGACTGAGTATGTTATGTAAAGCTAGAGATGGCACAGCCATTTCCTGCCATGTTCAAGCTGAAGAAAGAAAACTGCAGGAGGCAAAAGGGACCAGTGAAACGGAGAAGCAGAGAGATACAAGACTGCTGGCTGGTATTCAGAGGAAGAAGGAGCACAGTGGTCCCCTGGGGCCTACCCTGATGACAAGAACTGGATTACTACACTATCCTGAGTTAAACGAGTTACCATCCTTTATTCAAAGTGAGAAAAGTACTAAGCTCTGGGCTGTGCCTCTTGTTAGAAAGACAAATTAACAGGCCAGTGGAATAATAATAATAAAAAATAAGTGCAAGAGAAGACTCTAGGAAGATAGGAAATATGGCTGTGGAGGTATAGAAAAAAAGCATGTTAGGAGATTTTTCTTAAAAGCCTGTAAAATTAGTGACGACAAAAAATAAAGTATTCAGAGTTACTGAGGATTCAGTCAAATGGGTACTTTCTAAGGTTCTTGGTGGAAATGCAAATTGTTATAGTGCTTCTTCTAACAAACTGTGCAATATACATCAAAATCCCTAAAAAGAGAGCATGACTAAATATCGTTGTGCACAAAGATTGCTTGGATGTGGCCACAAGAGTTGCCTCCACAACTGTTTCTTCTGTAAGAAGCTTCTATGAATACAAACAGAAAAGACAGGCTTCATCAATAGTGCTTAGCTCCCATATTTTTTTAATATTTTCACTAAGTTTCTGTCAGATAAAGCTAAGCATATGATAAGATGGCATCAAAATTCTACTACATTTTCACTAGAAACCTTAAAATAAAAATTCACTTTGAAAATTTAAAAAACTAGAAGATCACATTTAGAGAAAGTATACTTATTTACATAAGCATAGAATATACCTGGAAAAGATACGCACCAAAATTGTAACTATTTATATATGAAGGAATATGGTTTATTTTTTTCTAAATAATTTTAGTTATTTTTATGAATTCTCGGCACTATGCCTTGCTCTCAGAATTAGAATAGTTTAAAAAAAGAATTCAAATAAAGTAGGTAGAAACAATGTGAATAAAATCAATTTAATGGACAGCAGGAAGAATTTTAAAATAGGAAGTACAAATAAACAAAATTAAATTAGAGTTTCAAAAGTATCTGTAAACGTTGACCCAAGTGTCTAATAATTTCTTCTAAGGAAATAATTCTAAATGTGGACAAATAGTCATGCACAACATAATCATCGAATCATTTCTGTAATTTATTTTAAAATGTCCTTAATTACTGGAGGAACATCTAAGTAAGTTATGGTTTAAGTACTTACTGCAGAGCATCAGTCACTAAACATGATCTTTATCCAGGTTTACATGTGACAAATGGAAACGATTGGAAATTGAACATAAAATTTAATCTCAAATATGAAAAGAACAGAGCCCATAGAAAAAGCAACTAAGGAAAAATACTAAACAACAACAGTTTGCTATCGGAGGGTAGGATTACAGGTGTTTTGTGTGTGTGTGTGTGTGGTTTCCCGCGTGTTTGCTTTCCTTCTTCACAGTTTCCTCTCCTTTCCTTTCCACAATAGGGAAGTACTAAACTGGCCTGCAGAAAGAAAGAATTTTAAAGAGTAGCAAGAGAAAGTCTGTGGGGTAAAAGTACAAAAACCAAAACAAAACACTGCACATCCCTGTTCAGATCTGGGGAGAGGATTTTTTTGGAGGGCTTTGAAGGATTCAACCTGACAAGTAAGTATCCATTTACCACGTCTGCCCAACCTTGCAAGAACTACCAAGGACTCCATGAAGTCTTTGACCACCTCCCTCTTGGTTTATCCAGGAGGCAGGGGGAAAAATGCATGTCAGAAGCAAGGCTGGGGACAGGCAAGCACACTTGAAGCCCCCATACCTGACGGGTCACAGTGCACAACCCCAAAAGATGCTCATCCACCCAAGGGCCCTGGCCCCCTGTACTTCTACTAGGCTGATATTTTCACTTAGATCGCTTTTAAGACGGAGGCCATTTTTTTCTGACCTGTAAACTGAATGAAGACAAGCTGTTAAAGCAGCAGCAGGGGAGGACGGCGAGGCCGGACGGAACTGTGGACCACGGGATGCAGCTCCACAAGCCACCGCCAGGGAAGGCCCTGCAGGACTGGGGCCTGGAGGAGGAGCACCCTTGGTAACCAGCAGCCTTAGGCGTAGACTCACACCCAGCACTAAAAACAGGGCAGGACTCTCTATACCTTGTTGAGTCACTAGGAAGAGTAGCAATTTTGTTTCCTAGCTCTTAAAAACAAATCAGACAGTTCCTATGTTACAGGCCAACCGATTTTTCTCTTCTCGTCAATTTCTCTTCTGCGAGCAGATGGGCACACACCTGTGCATACACACATAAGCACATACACATGTACGTGTGTGTGTGGGGGGGGGGTAGTGGGAACCCCCAAACAAGGAGTCTGGGTGAGGGATTAGCCACAGAAGCCACATATCCCATAATTGGGGTATGGGAGCTGAAGGGGGGCTGGGGTTTGGGGGTTCTTGTGGGAGTGAGAGGACGAGCTAAATAAACTAGTAAACCTAATATGCATCCTCTGCTCAGAGGAACCCACACTGGGTATTCAAATCGTACTATACTGACAGTATTCCTGCCACTGGAAGGCTTACAATAACCCTGTATGCACACAGAGAAAAAGGGCTGCAAGAATCTATTCCAAAACATCTTTATACTACCGTCAAAGTGAAATCCTCATCTTTAACCACATACTCTCCTAATTTAAAATGATCAAATATCACCCAAAACCCCGAGCACAAATTGCTCATGACTTGTCGTCAAAGGAGCACTTTCTTCACATTTTTCAGTTGTCCTTGCTCATCACTCATGCTCCTCCTTCTCAGCCAGGGCTAATCCGCACTGGTCCCCTTGTTTACCCTCGAATTCCTGCACGTCGAAACGCCTCCCCTTCTATGATGCCCATCTCCAATGTCTGCGCCACACGAGTTCACCTCTAAAATAGGGAAAGTCATGGCTGTGCCTCGTGCCTGGTGGAGGCTCCACTGCATGGGAACCATTTGGCCCAGGTCCCTAGACGGGCTCAAATGCTGCTGCTAGTGGGGTGGTCACTGTGGCTGGTTTGTCACTGATATGAGACCAACGGAAACCCTAGTGGGCCTCCTTAAAGTGACATAGACCCAGCAGGCTAATTAGTTTGGCGAACACTTTAAAGAGGAGGAGCAGGAATAATAAGAAAGCAAAGGGTTCATGCACACCCATTTCCCTTTTCTGACTACAGAAAACTACAAATGTTTTGCCTCCAGAAACATCTCAGAACTGCATGTCATCTCTTACTGGTAAGTTTGTGGGTTTTCAAGGGTGCACAGCGAATTCCTCCTATTCCCCTTTCTTTCCTCTTTGGAGTGAACAACACAGGACATGTGCCAAGATGCCTGAGCTGGGACAGTTCTTACATAACCACCTTATTCTCAAATTGGTTCTGGTCCCTTCCATTGGAAAGGTTTTGACAGCCTTCCTACACATACAAAATGCCATTCCCAGAATTAGAATCCCACACCACAGAGCCAGCTCCTGGTGTATAAATTACTTCCTCCCAGACATAAAACAGGTCTGCATGGCTTGTTCACACCTCCTCTCCCAAGGTCACATTACACCGAATTCAGAGCTATGAGACACACTGACAAATGGTGACCATTTGGAAAAAAGGACAAAAAAAAAAAGTCTCAGGAAAGAGAATGAGAATAGAAGGCCCACTAACTTGGCCTGGGGCTGTTCAATTGCTGTCCAAGGCAAGGTTGACAGCAAGCAGGCGACTGCACCAGGGGTCTCCGTACTGGCATTTACAATCTTCACCCTCTGGCCTGCACCCCGGAAGAGCCAGCATTGCTTTTCAAGATGCTCTGATACCAGCCCGTGCTAAGTCGCTTCAGTTGTGTCCAACTTTTTGCAACCCCACACACTGTAGCCCACCAGGCTCCTCTGTCCATGGGATTCTCTAGGCAAGAATACTGGAGTGTGTTGCCATGCCCTCCTCCAGGGCATCTTCCTGACCCAGGGATTGAACCCACGGCTCTTATGTCTCCTGCATAAGCAGGCAGGTTCTTTACCACTAGTGCTACCTGGGAAGACCCCTGACATCCTACCAGGGGCAAAATCAAGAGGCTCAGCCACGAAGCAGAGCATGATGGGAAGAGATGCTGGACATTTACAACAATCCATCATAGGTACCAGAATCCCATAACTGCTTGTCCTTTTTAAGACTCTGATCAAATGCTCAAGCTCTAGTGCAGTCTAGCCTAAGTCCAAGGTACTCTAAAGGGCTACCCTGTATGGAGTCAGCCAATTGAAAAGCGTTTCCTGTTGTGAACAGCAAAATTTCTTTGATTTACATTGTGATTTGGAGCCCTTCTGCCTCTTGGAACTCCTCACAGGAGCAGGTGTCTATGAGGACTGAATCCCCAAGGACATACTTACCCATGGGCCTGAATGCTAGTTCCTGAGCTGCTATTCAAGGAGAGGAAAAGGACTTATCTCTTCATTAAACACTTCTTGAAGATTTTAAAATTCCTGCCTTGCCAAACACTTTTAAAAAATTCTCTAGAATTCATGGACTTTGGGACCTATTGTACGTGTGTGCATACTCAGTCATGTTTGACTCTGTGCAACCAGAGCCCACCAGGTTTCTCTGTCCATGGAATTCTCCAGGAAGGAATACTGGAGTGGATTGCCATGCCTTTCTCCAGGGGATCTTCCTGACTCAGGAATCAAACCTGGTCTCCAGCATTGCAGGAAGATTCTTTACCATCTGAGCCACCAGGGAAGCACTCTTGGGACCTATTATCCCTCAGATTAGCTCCACTTTGAAGCCACTTATTTCTACTCTCTGATACAACTGGTTCTAGTCAATTGGAGAACTGTCAAAGTCAAAACGCAGACCCCACACTCACTGTGGCCACCCAACCCAAAAGGTAACAGCAGTAATTAGAATTTATTAAATTTGTCTCAATGTCAGGCAGGATTCTAAGAATTTGATTTCTGTTGACTCATTAATCTCAACCTCAAAGCTTAGGTAGGAACTATTATTATGCCATTCTTACTAATGCAGAGATAATGGGATAAAGAAAGATTAGGTAAATTATCCAAGGTCACGCAGCTGAGGAGCAATGGAGCTGGGATGCAAAACCAAGCAGTCTGGCTCTAGACTGTGTGTCCGGAGAGCAGTGCTATATTATCTCAGATGAAACTGACTTGTTTATATATCATTAAGTCCACATTAGGAAAAGGCAATGGCACCCCACTCCAGTACTCTTGCCTGGAAAATCCCATGGACGAAGGAGTCTGGTAGGCTGCAGTCCATGGGGTCACTGAGTCGGACATGACTGAGCGACTTCACTTTCACTTTTCACTTTCATGCCTTGGAGAAGGAAATAGCAACCCACTCCAGTGTTCTTGTCTGGAGAATCCAGGGACGGGGGAGCCTGGTAGGCTGCCGTCTATAGGGTCGCAAAGAGTTGGACACGACTGAAGCAACATAGCAGCAGCAGCAGCAGCAGGCCCACACTGAGCTATTTCAAATCTTAAAAGATGATGCTGTGAAAGTGCTGCACTCAATATGCCAGCAAATTTGGAAAACTCAGCAGTGGCCACAGGACTGGAAAAGGTCCGTTTTCATTCCATTCCCAAAGAAAGGCAATGCCAAAGAATGTTCAAACTACCGCACAATTGCACTCATCCCATACACTAGCAAAGTAATGCTCAAAATTCTCCAAGCCAGGCTTCAGCAATACGTGAACTGTGAACTTCCAGATGTTCAAGCTGGTTTTGGAAAAGGCAGAGGAACCAGAGATCAAATTGCCAACATCCGCTGGATCATGGAAAAAGCAAGAGAGTTCCAGAAAAACATCTATTTCTACTTTATTGACTATGCCAAAGCCTTTGGCTGTGTGGATCACAATAAACTGTGGAAAATTCTTAAAGAGGTGGGACTACCAGACCACCTGACCTGCCTCTTGAGAAATCTGTATGCAGGTCAGGAAGCAACAGTTAGAAATGGACATGGAACAATAGACTGGTTCCAAATAGGAAAAGAAGTACATCAAGGCTATATATTGTCACCCTGTTTATTTAACTTCTATGCAGAGTACATCATGAGAAACACTAGGCTGGAGGAAGCACAAGCTGGAATCAGGATTACTGGGAGAAATATCAATAGCCTCAGATATGCAGATGACACCACCCTTATGGCAGAAAGTGAAGAACTAAAGAGCCTCTTGATGAAAGGGAAACAAGAGAGTGAAAAAGTTGGCTTAAAACTCAACATTCAGAAAACTAAGGTCATGGCATCCAGTCCCATCACTTCATGGCAAATAGATGGGGAAACAGTGGAAACAGTGGCTGACTTTGTTTTTTTGGGCTCCAAAATCACTGCAGATGGTGATTGCAGCCATGAAATTAAAAGACACTTGCTCCTTGGAAGGAAAGTTATGACTAACCAAGACAGCATATTAAAAAGCAGAGACATTACTTTGCAACAAAGGTCCATCTAGTTAAGGCTATAGTTCTCAGTGGTCATGTATGGATGTGAGAGTTGGAATGTGAAGAAAGCTGAGCACTGAAGAATTAATGCTTTTGAACTGTGGTGTTGGAGAAGACTCTTGCAAGTCCCTTGGACTGCAAGGAGATCCAACCAGTCCATCCTAAAGGAGATCAGCCCTGAGTGTCCACTGGAAGGACTGATGTTGAAGCTGAAACTCCAATACTTTGGCCACTTGATGCAAAGAGCTGACTCATTCGAAAAGACCCTGTTGCTGGGAAAGATTGAGGGCAGGAGGAGAAGGGGATTGCAGAGGATAAGATGGTTTTATGGCATCACCGACTCAGTGGGCATGAGTTTGGGTGAACCCCAGGAGTTGGTGATAGACAGGGAGGCCTGTGTGCCACGTTATGTGGGGTTGCAAAGAGTCAGACACAACTGAGTGATTGTACTGAAGTGAACTGAACTGAAGCCCACACTCCCTGTGCATCACCCTTGTACCTGCTGAATGGTAACCATTGCTGCAAAATCCCACGTACAAAGAAAGAATGCCAGGAGAGGGGAACTTGAAGGAGTTCGTGACTAACACTGTTTAATAAGTTGCCTCCACAGTATTGTTTTCAAGGAGACAAAATTCTTGTGGATTTTAAGCTAAAGTTTAAGGCAGACGGTTTTGGCTGGCCCAGGGTTCAATCTTTTAAAAATTACCCCACCAAGTACTCTGCCTTCTAAGAGCTGCTCTTCATAGAAAATATCTTCTGTCTGGAGAGTAACTAACACACATGCCTTTGTGTAGCGCGCCCCCTAGTGGTTATAAATCAGCACTACTGCTGCTGCTGCTGCTGAGTCGCTTCAGTCCTGTCTGACTCTGTGCGACCCCATAGACGGCAGCCCATCAGCCTGCCCCATCCCTGGGATTCTCCAGGCAAGAACACTGGAGTGGGTTGCCATTTCCTTCTCCAATGCATGAAAGTGAAAAGTGAAAGTGAAGTCGCTCAGTCGTGTCCGACTCCTAGCGACCCCATGGACTGCAGCCTACCAGGCTCCTCCGTCCATGGGATTTTTCCAAGAGTACTGGAGTGGGGTGCCATTGCCTTCTCCAAATCAGCACTAACACGAGATAAATGGCCCACCTTGGGTACAGTGATGCTGAGAAAGCTTGAGGGCAGGAGAAGGGGGTGACAGAGGACGAGATGGTTGGATGGCATCCCTGACTCAATAGACACGAGTCTGAGCAAACTCCAGGAGACAGTGAAGGACAGGGAAGCCTGGTGTGCTATAGCTCATGGGGTCGCAAAGAGCTGGACACGACTTAGCGACTGAAGAACAACAAAGGCACGATGAGTCCTGAACAGGAGGAGAGTGGGGAAAATAGAGCGGGAGAAACCCATCCTCTCACTCAGTTTTCAACAGTCCCCTGAGAGATTCTGCTAGAGTTAAAATTAATCACATTAAAATACGAGAGGAGAACAAAGCTCAAATATTGTCATGGCAATGAATCACAGTCCATTTGTTTGTAAAAATTTTCCTTTACAATATTTCTTTTAAAAATATAAAGCACTTCAAGAGCACAGTTATTCACGTGTCCCTTATAGGGTTGATGCACTTTTCCCCATCTTCACACGGCATCCATGGGTAACAGCTGGCTCTTGGGGGTTGACTCTGAGATGAGACTGTCCCCAGCTCTTCTTGCGCCTCGGCGCTCCTCTCCCTTGCTAGGGAAGGGAGAAGGGAAGCAACCTGTCACGTGCACGAAGTCACCGACCTGATGGAACTGCAGCGACGGCACAAGCCCCGACACCGCAGTCAGGCACCGGTAACGGGCCCACCCGTCAGTCCCAACAGTGACGGAGAGCCTGCGCGGGGGCTGCCCCTGCAAGCCAGACACACCGCACCCATCGGGACGGTCCTTGCCCACCCCAGCCAGACAGCCGAGGAGGAAGAAGAAACGAAAAGTCTGCAAGTGCTCTGCACGGAACTTCTGGACGTCTCTGCATCACCAGCAAGTGTGATGGTGCGACCCTGCGGGGAAGGCGGCCCTACAACCACACCAACCAGAAAAGCCCGCCGCGCAGCAGCTCTGCCCAGGGATCTGCTCCCCTCAGTTCAATGATGGAGAAATGAAGCCCAGGATCCCACCTTCTGGTTCTGCCAGAGACTTTCGGGAGCTAACTTTTATTCTTCTATGTGCGCGTAACTTCCACAATGCTTTGGTCTCAGCACTTAAAACCAAACGTGAAGACAATAGATGCTACACTGTGCATCATTGATCGGAAACATCCAAGACAGGCACGGCAGAGCCCATCCTGGCCACGGGGTCCTCTCTTTACCTGTAATGAGGAGTTGCCACACTCTTACCTGCCAATCAAGGAAGCGACTGACAGAACTGCCTGCAAATTCTGGCTTAAACTCTGAGTATCCTCAATGAATGCCCTTCTTTGGCTTTCCCTTTCACAATCCCCTTGCTATTTGTTGAAGTGAGGAAGAGAAAAGCAGGGATAAAAGGGAAACAAACGATCAGGAGGTTCAAGTACCCCATACCATCAAGATGGGAGTCTTGGTGATATCTCTGAACAATTAATTCCAGGAATGGCTACTTAAAAGGGGCTTTCCAGGTGGCACTCTGGCGAAGAATTAGCCTGCCAATGCAGGAGACACAAGAGACACAGGTTTGATTCCTGGGTTGGGAAGATCCCCTGGAGGAGGCATGGTTACCCACTCTAGTATTCTTGCCTGGAGAATCCCACAAATAGAGGAGCCGGCAGGGGGCTGGGGGTGGGGGGCTACAGTCCACAAGGTCACAAATGGCTACTAAAAGAAAAAGTTGAAAAATGAATCCATAATATTCTACTCAGCTGAGAAATACATATCAAGAATCAGCTCAGACTTCCACAATAGCTTTGTACCACGCCCCAGCTGGTTCATTTTTACTCTGCTACACACTCCAAGATATTATTGTTCCACATTTTAATTATGTATGTTTTTAAACCCCCAAATACATTATTATTATCATTGTTTCTACAGTCAATATTCATCTGGATTTTCTATTTACAATGGGTTCTTTCTCGCATTTCCATGTTAAGACAGAAGAAAATCTTCGATGTATAGACTCTTACGCCCCATATAAAATTTTTCAAGACAGCATAAGGAAAAATAATTGGGAATGAGCATCAGGAGATGTGGGTGCTACACATAAATGCTCACTGGCTATGAACAGCGGACAATCTCATTTAACAAAGAGGCCAGGTGGGCATCTTAGAATGGTCCTAGCTTCTGTAGGACCTTGATGAAGGCTAAGCAGACCTCCTGAAGATATCCTAAGGCTTCTTGTCTTGGCCCTACAGTTTCAAATTCTGCAGGCTGACAAGCAAAGCTGTAATATAATTGGGTGTCCCAGTGGCTGATACTCCTGAGTTTGTCGGGGGTGAGGTCTGATTGAGAGTCGTCAGTGGCTGTGGGTTTACTCCATCTGCTGGCTGATTCTGCTCAGGCTTCACTAATAACTCTATCTCTCGGCTAGTTCAGTAATGCCTGACTCTCTGTGACCCCATGGTCTGGAGCTCACCAGGCTCTCCTGTCCATGGGACTTTCCAGGCAGGAATACTGACTGGAGTGGGCTGCCATGTCCTCTCTCAGATGCACAGTGCTCTGTTAGTTTCCTTTCAGATGGAGCAAAACTAGAAATGATTAGGACTGGGGCCTCACTGCATTTTGAATAGGGAAAGGGGGTTTCTGAACAGAATGGACCAGAACACAGTGTCCATGAGGCAGAAGATAGAAGATGTGGTTCTGGGCAACAAGTCCATGTGGTAACTGCCTGTGATTTCATCCAGACTGAACCTAAACATTCAGGGAGTTCAGTTATCCCTTCATCACAGTCTGTAAAAGGTCCCTCCCTCGGGTGGAAGGGGCAGGCTGGGGCTGGGTGGACTGACTAGGACTTGCCAGAGCTTCCGTGCAGAGCAACCCAGACTAATTAGTTGTCCCTTTTTTATGACCTATTTTTCATGGGGCGTATCTTTAACTATTTGAAATTAGGGTTCTTGGTTAAGAATACTATTCCAATTATTAAATCATCCCTATGGGAAAAAGTGATTTTCTTTATTAAAATCTGCTTTAATTTGTGGTTCCAGAAATGCTTGAGAAAGGGGGTTGAACACAGCAAAGATTAGGTAAATGTTAAAATTTACTTTACATATAGTCTAGATTCTTGCTAACGCTGTCCTTGTAGTCCAAGGGACTGGATCACATTCTCAATGACAAAACCTTTAAGAAAGTCCTGTTAGGAGTGACGCTGAAATATAAGCCAGACCCACCCGAGGCTGCATTCTCATCTATGCAGAATGAGTTTGGAATGAAACTTGATTATAGGATGAAAATTCACCTAACTACAGGGATGTAGTATTTGGTACAGCAGCAGTTTCAAGGCAGCTTCTTGAAATAAATGCCTCAAGTCACAGTAGGTTATAGTATTCACACCTGCCCCGATTGTCCTGAGTGGTGCTGTGATTTGCAGACATTTGTTGACGTCTCACATACCTGTGAGTTCTTGAAGGATGTGCCAGCTCTTCCCAACTTAGCAAGTACAGGACACGTGGTGAGCACAGAACTGAACCTAGGACCACCTTAACTTCTCCCCTGCATGGCTCATCCCTGCCTGAAAGCTCTCCAGGACCTTATAGTACATTGATTCTCTTTATTTCCTGTACCTATGGCCTATGAAATCATCACAGACACTGAGCCACTGTTCCTAAGGGCAGTACAGGTTCAGGTTCCTTTGAGCCCCTGGTCACAAATTTTTGTCAATCGATCAATATATAACCTTGTTTTATGTGCATGTCTGTTTAAAAACTCACTATGTAACATATTATTGATGCATTAACACAACTCACAGCAACAGCAGTGTCGCTCATGCCTGAAGTAAGTTTATCTAATACACAGGTTTTCTCCATAAGGCACATACATCACAGCCTCTACACGTAGGAAGACTAGACAGCACTTTAGCACAAAGTTTGGGGGCCATTTTAAACGGCAAAATCACCAAGAGAAAGCACATCATTTCGGAAAATGTGTCCTTGGCTGGACTGCAAAAGGGATACTCATTTAAGAGTTGAAACAAGACGGCAGATACCTTGCTGATCTCATCAGACTGCCCAGTAACTCAATTTTTTTTGCCACTATGTGCTTGTCTGCAAATGACTGTGAAAGCCCACGATGACTGATTTCAAGGTTACAAATAAATTGTAGGGAATGGGTGAATATTCAGGTCTGGAAGCCATGAAGATTTACTGTCTATTTTAACCCCTCTGAATTTAAAATTCTCTATAATTGGTCTCTTGCTTGTAATGCCAACTCTACTTCTCTGCCCCCAGGACAACACGAACACTGGTCGTGACAAATTTCTTGCAGTTTCCCAAGCACACATTATTCCCTCATCTTTAACTTTTATTTTGAACCATGCATTTTCTCATTATCTTCCTAGGAGCAACTTACAACTCTCACATTCCCCCATCATTGTCTCTCAGTGTCATGGGACACTGGGCAACATTCCAATAATAACATTAATAGTAGCTGTAACACTGTCCAAATTCCTATGTCCGGGTATCGTTCTGTACAATTTATAAGTGTTTACTCATTTAATCCACACAACAAACCTATAGACAGAAACAACTAACATGCCCCATTTTAAAGATAAGAAAATTGAGACATGACAATGTCAAGTACCTGGCCGGAATCACTCAGCCTGTGAGTGGCAGAGTCAAAGGCAGCCCTGGACAAGCGTAATTCCAATGTCACACTCTCCTAGTAGCTGCGGATTTCCAGCAGCATTTAGACTAAGACGCTGTCTTCTGTGGTATGAGAACAGAGATGGAGACGGAGATGGAGGAAGAGATATATAAATATACATCTCATTTCATATCCTGCCATCTGTATTTGAGAAAAAATATATTAAAATGACACCAAGCACTGCATATATAATTATGGATAATTATACTTGTGCATAAGCATCTTCTATCATCCAAAAAGGTAAAAAAAAAATCCTTTAAAATTTGAATGTAAGTCTGTATTCATCATTTGTTTTTTCATTTTCTTTTATTTTCTGATGCTTTGGAATCTTGGGTCCTTGCTGACATTGGAGGGGCTCCCCTTTGCAGAGTGACCTACTTTCTAGAGATGAGAAGGCTGCCTTCATCCCCCAACAACCTCCTTTCTCAATGTTTACACTTGGGGCCACCATCCACCCGCCCTAATGAATACGGGGCCAAGTACGGGACAACGCAGAGTAGCATGCAGGCTCAGAACTCAGGGAGATTATTCAAACCAACCAGTTCTGAGTCTGCTTACCCGCTGTGCCTTGGCTTTCTCACGGAAACCACGACAAAGGCCATTGCCTGTGTTTCCCCCTTGCTCCCTCAGTCTCCTGACTGACCCTAGTGCCCCCTTATGCTCCTGTGAGGTCACATGCTTCCTCCTCTTGGGATCTATGAATAACAACCTGCCTGTTCTACAACAACCATCTCCAGGGGCAGGGCTGGCCTTATTATACCTGAATACAATAAAACCTACATTTTAAAAGAGTCTTAATTCTGAAATAGTATTTTTCCCACTACCCACAAGTTAGCCATTTTTTTTTTTTCTGCTAAGACCATCTGAAAATGTTAAGGTAAATGCTTATCAAAACACTTCAGATTAAAAGCACATTATGCTGTTCAGAAAGAGTTTCTTTTTTAAAATGAGCTTATTTTATCCCCAGTCAAGCTCAAGAAGAAGAAAAAGACAACTAAGGAAAAAACCCACTCTTATCCATTTTCTGACATCTGCCTTAGTCCAAGAGGGTTCAAGAAAAAAGAACTACAGATACATCCTTTTAGACTGGACAAAGGTAAAATCCACAAATAGAGAAGCTATCAATTTGACATCAAGACAGTCACGTTCTGAAGGGTCTGCGGCCAGGAACTCAAACTCTTCTCAGAGTATGCAAAGCATTCTGCACAGTTCCTGGTCATTATAGTCAATAGCGCATGGTCTGTATAAAGGTATTTCCTGTGTTTTCAAAATAAAATCATTCTAAAAATGTGAATCTGCCTTCTGTCAGGTTGAGAAGCACACATGCCCCTCCTCAGAAGTTCCAATAAGATTAGTATTAACCCAGACATCCTTGACTCCCTCTTCTTACCAGGGAATCTATAAGCATGTCCAGTTTGCAACTCAGAAACCATTAACTAAAAGATCTTGGAAGAATAAGCAGCTTTGTGTTAAGAGCAAGTGCTTTTCTGTGTTATGACTAACCATACAAGCCATTTAGCCACTTTAGATTGGGACTTTAGAATGATTTCACCAGAAAAATCTGCTCTGTTGGGATGCTGCACTGAGAAGAAATGTGAGGCCCATCTGCCTTCTCGAAAGTGTCGTGCTTTATTATCCGGTAACAAACTGTTCTTCTTGCCTTGTTGGAGCAACGGCCCCTCCACTTCGGAAAACGTAAAAAGCTGCCTATGATTTCCTTGATATGTGCTCTCCGAAAAGAAAGGGAAGGAGGTGCCATTTGCTGGGTGCCTCTGCCATGCCAGGTGCAAGGCCAGTTGCTAAAAGATGGTCTTGCAGGGCCCTCCAGCAGCTGCGAAATAGAAGAGCATCTGCCCAGTTTCATCCTGAGGAAGCTGACACCCACACAGGTTAAATAACTGCCCCATGCTTGCATGCTAAGTCGCTTCAATTGTGTCCAACTCTTTGCGACCCTATGGACTGTAGCCCATCAGGCTCCTCTATCCATGGGATTTTCCCAGCAAGAATACTGGAGTGGGTTGCCATGCCCTTCTCCAGGGAATGTTCCCAACCCGGTATCGAAACTGCGCCTCCTGTGTCTTCTGCTTTACAGGCGGATTCTTTACCACTGAGCCACCAGGGAAGCCCAAATAACCGCCCTACTGGCCAGTTATTAATAAATGGCTCACTAGTAGTAAGTGGCTTTTTAAGTGGGAAGCATGGAATTAAAATCTAGACTCACTCAACTCCAAAAATTTGTCACTTAACGTTTCCTGGGCAATGCCTACTCAGGAGATGTAAAAACGAGGAATAACCATCTTATATGACTTGAACTTTTCTTCAAAGAGATCCAAAAGGTTACTCAAATCTCAGACTGTGGAGGAGGTCGCTAAGGAGTTTACAGACAAGATTACTCCTCCTTTGGAAGCACAGAGAGAATCCTTTACCAGGACAGTTTCCAGCATCCGGAGCTTTCTGGGCCAGAAACTTGAGGTCCTCAACCAGCTTTCTGCGTTTTGCACAATGGCCTCTAGGTGGCACCACGAGCCTGTCTTTCCATTAGCGAGGCCTGTCTATTTCTGCTGACAGGTAGTCAAAAGAGAAAATTTCTGCTTGTGAAAGTGGTTGCATCATTTCTAGCATTAGAAATCATGACTAACTAGTCTTTTCAGTTTCTCCATTACCTGATGCAAGATTGTGGCCTGGAAGAAGTGTCAGAGGAAGGACTAAAATTGAAAGCTCAAAGAAAGTACCAGGGAAAAACCAACACTCCGTTTTGGTTATTCTCTGTTCAAGATTTTTGCTTTTTTTTAAATGACTTTTCAAATCCTTGGAGTGGAGGCCACATAAGTGCTGAAGGCCTTAGAACAACATAATTTTAACTTTTACTTTAAAAATGCAACATTCTTCATAAAGTACTCACAAAGTACTCAAAAAACACTCAGCAGACGTTGAAAGCTAAGACAGAGACAGACCCCAGAAGCCAACTGTGGAAGGAATTATCAATCATGTTATGACAGATGGAGCTTCATCGAGAAAAATCACTCAAGAGTTTGGCTTGTGGGATACCCTGGAGATTTCACACAGGACTAATGCATAGAAATAAAAAAGGTGGTGCCTCATACCTCCCACCCTCATTTAGTCTATCCTTCCTAGAGACCTGCAGTAACACAAAAAGCTGGGATAATCCAAGTCCTACTGAGTGGTCTTTCCTCAACTTCCCTCTCTCCTCCATCCCTCAGACAAGAAAACAGATAACACTGTGTGTTCTGGGACCCAACTGCCCCCGACAAAACCCACTAGGACCTGGGTCAGAGACACAGTGTGTCCAGGGATCAGTATGTGTAAAAAGCTCACTTTGCATTTTCCACATTGTTCAAATGCACTAGAAATCCAGGTCGTATCAAAAGGAGGAACATGAATGGCAGTAACTCAAGCGTACCCTAGCACCAGGCTCTCCTCCAGGATAGAATATCAGGATCGAGGGGAAGCAGTTCGAAATGCACACACCTTGGTCTGTTCCCTGCCATTCTGTATGACCTAAGGGTAAGAGATTGGATGATTTTGCACAACTTCCCAGGTGATTTGCATATGACTCCTGGCTCAACATGGGGCTTCCCTGGTGGTTCAAAAGGTAAAGAATCTGCCTGCAATGCAGGACACCCGGGTTCAATTCCTGGGTCGGGAAGATCCCCTGGAGAAGGAAATGCAACTCACTCAAGTATTCTTGTCTGGATAATTCCATGGGCATAAGAGCCTGGCAGGCTCCAGTCCACGGGGTCACAAAGAGTCAGACAGGACTGGGCGACTAACTTTCACTTTCACTTTCCTCACTCAACACATTAAAGTAAAACCTGGAAGGAACCGTCAGGGAGGTAGAATGTGAGCTGCATCCACAATCCGACAGGCAACTCCCTAGCAAAGAGTCTGCCAACACACGGGTGGGTGAGAGCAGGACCGGGGCCACCTTGGAACCTTGATCATCGACACACACCAAGCACAGGGACTCTCGCCTCTCCATCAGTCTTGGAGTTTTTTGCTAAAATTTAGAAAAACAGATTCAGCTAAAAGATCAAATGGAAGGTCAAAGTCAAAATTTGGGATATGACAGCACAAAAAGGAAGCTCTGTAAAGCAAGTCGCAAAGCTGAATACAACGCTTCAGAAGTGTTCTTCTTAGAAAAAACATGTTGAGACTACCAGCAAAAAAGGAATAACATCGAATTATTACTTTTTTCTAGTTTTACAAATATTATTAGAGAGGTTTATAAAAAAGTTACTCTGATGCACCAATGGTTAAAGTAGAAATTACCCAGTGTTTATGGAAAGCAATTTGATGATATCAAAAGCTTTAAAAATATATATCATAGAAATGCTAGTTTCATGGATTTATCCTAATGACATGATCAAGGATTTACATCAATACTGAGAAGCAAAGATGTTAATTGCTGACTCATCTAATTTTAAAACACTGAAATACTCAGTAAAAGAGCTTGGCTAAATAAACTGTAGTACACTCATATAATAACAACTCTTTAGCAATGAAAACAATGCATATAACTGATGTGGAAACATTTCCAAAGAATTCCCATAAAAGATAAGGTTTTCCAAATAACAATAAAGCATAAATACAAATGAATATTAACATTAGTGTGTGTGTAAGTATATTCAAGGAAAGAGTATTTGCAGTTATAAATTAATTTCTAATTACTGAAGACAAAAGTCTGATTTATGTTGGTTATGAAGGAGGTAGAAAGAAACCCAAATTTACACCTGCAGAATTTGAGGTTAATAAGCCAAAGGTCATATAGAAATGTGATAATGATGAAAGCAAAAATGGACGAGCAGAAACAAAAACAACAGATTATATTCAGGACAAGGCTGTGTTCTGATCTGCAAACTAAGTAAAAAGAAAATCTAGGTGGTAACTAATTAGCATCCGTAGCAAGACAAAACTTTTAGGACAATATAAACTGCATGTCACACCATGATTAAATTTCAGGAGACTCTCAATCTGATTGTGATATGGAATCAGCATATGTGAATAACCCAGTCACCAGTCCCAAATAAGGTTTCTCCCACAATTGCCATCACCCATTTAATTTAAATAGAATCTTCAGCCTCCTGTGAAGTAGATCTAACGAAGTCTAGATGCTTTCCGGGCTAACTACTCTTGGTTACACTTAATCAGAACTGAATAAACAAACTCAGTATTAGTCACACTTGTACAAGTTATTCCACTCCGCTGCAGCCAGAAGAGATTTTCATGTGATCCTGTTTAAACCAGCTAAACATCTGGAAAATGTGGAAACTATTCTGTAAGGCACAGGAGGACCACACGCTCGGAGGAGACATCGCTTATGAGGCTGAGGTCAGGCCCCCGGGTGCTGGAAGGAGAGAGCTTACTGGAGATGGCTTACTTACTATGAAGCCAAGTTTTTTATAATCCCGGGTGTACATGGACTTGCGCTTCTCCATGCTGCCACTGCTGTTATTTGGTTCAGACTCTGCATCAAAAGCAATTCTTCGAAGTTCAAATATGATGTCCCGCTGAGCCTGAAGGGGTTAGGAAGGAAAAAAAGGGAGGGAGAGAGAGCTGCCTTCATTCTGTGATGTTTCATCTGCTCCCTCATTCCCCAGGGTCTAAATGAATCACTGGGTACAGGCAAAAGGAAAACAGATAAAGGGCAACCAGTGTTCTAAGTTACAGCTCTGCGAACCTTTTCCCCCCTCCTGCCACTCTCCCTGCTGGTCAGCCCTGGCTTTATTCCACAATTATCCTCATGGCCAAGCCCCTTGAAGCTCTGGTATCAACTGCCCTGTGACATTCTCAATGAGGGCCCCAAATACGATGGAAGGCTTGTGATTGGAAAAAGCCAAGTTAGAGGATCTTGAAGTCCTGTACTGTCAGAAAGAAAGTGAGACGCACATAAGGTTTAAGAGCAATAGGTAGGTGATATGGGATCCCTAACTCCACTGAGAAGTGACTTCATAGAGACAAATCTGAAAAATGGTTAAAACGGTAAAGGTTCTGTGATGCATGTTTAACCACAATAAGAAAAAGGCATGTATCTTTTACATAAATAGGAGGAGGTTTTCAAGAAGGGAGGGCTGTTCCACCTCTGGACGCATTGCCTTTCGAACTAGAAGTCATAAGGCAGTCTCATCTCTCTGTGATGATTGCACTTGGCCTTGCCAGAAGTGTGGGGCACGTTAGACGGCCGCTGGAAGCCTCTGGATCATTCTTAATCGCGTGGCCTCACGCCACAAACGAAGTGCTGCGGCGGTTACACACTTCGCATGTGTGTCCACATCTGCCAGAGATCAGACCCTCACGTGCCAATAACGAGTGTTTTCCTTTCCAAAGCTGCAGCGCTGTTTAAGCTGCAAATATGCTACAGCAGCGCTCCCAGCTGTTTCCTCTCACTCTGTCTTCACACAGTAAAGTTCCCCCAGAGCCTTTTGGATCAAGACTGAACCTCTCAAGCACAACAGCCAGAGACCTAGAGAGATCTATAGCAGAGAGCCAACCGGCAGAAATGGAAGCCCAGAAATCAGATGTAACCTGGGGCCTCCATGGCTCTGACCACTGGAGAATGGAAATACTCTCTCAGCCTGTAGAAGCCATATCACCAGAGCTACCAAGTGGCTCTATGTCCTGTGGACTTGACTCCAAAGCTATCACCAATGAAAGTACTGGAGCCAAGTGTCAGTATTTGTAGTCATGTGACGTCAGGCTTTCTTATCCAATAAGGAAAGAGTCTGCATGTGTTCGATACATAACAAAATAATTCATTTATTTTATTCTATGATCCTATGCATGCTTAGTCACTTAGTTATGTCCAACTATTTGCGACCCTTTGGACTATAGCTTGCCTGGCTCCTCTGTCCATGGAATTTTCCAGGCAAGAGTACTGGAGTGGGTTGCTATTTCCTACTCCAGGAGATCTTCCTGACCCAGGGATTGAACCCCTGTCTCCTGTGTCTTCTGCGTTGCAAGAGGAGTTTTTACCCACTGAGCTGTCAGAGAAGCCCTCTCTGATTCTAGACTCATCAAAATTTTAAATCCATTTCCCTAAGTTCTGAGATGATAATAATATTATCATCATCAGAAGCCTCCTGGTTTCTAAGAAGCTCAAGAAAAGACCTTTAAGGATGTTCTTTCCCTCATATGCTTTGACTGTTGTCTAATGAGCACTCACCTGGTCCTGTGGGTCCATCTTGGTCATCATCCTATCTTCCAAAAGGTTAAAGGTCAGCACCTGCAGCACGTACAGCTGGTGTGCCATTTCATTGTTGATGGCCCGCTGAGCTCGGATGACATGCTAGGGAGATGGTTCATGAGTGAAACTTTTTTAAACAAAGGAAGAAAGTAACAGCAAATAACCTAATTTACCCACCCCACCCTCATCATGATGCCAAGTAGAACCTCAGAAGACCTCATTTGGAAGCACCGGGCGTGAAGGTGGGCGGAACCACTTTCAGGAGAAAGATGAGTGCACAGGTGACCCTGGAGTTTTCCTTTACATTTCAGGACCCAGTAAGGTTCCTGATCTTTAGGCCAGAACTGGGGAAAGACCTCTTGTGTTCAGGGAAGAGTGGAAGTGCAGCAGGAAATGGACATTTGGTGACTATTGCAGCCATATAAGAGAAGGTATGCCTGAAATGGGAGCATCTTGAGGACAGCTATGGATTTCTACAGCAGAAGCACTCCTTGCCTGCTTGCCTTGCCAGAAAAATAAACGGTACACAGGTACTGTAAGCAGTGCTGCCATCCTCTTACCCTACAGCTGTCTCCGAGAAGTGATCCCACCTCTAAACTGGGAAAGCTTTAGAAGCATCACACAAAGGCAAAGTAACTGTCAGATCTGTCATTAATTCCCTGTGGACACTATATAGTGGCCACTACCCCCACAATGCAGTGAGTGAATTTTTTTTAGAAAATGACCCTTCCCCTTAGAAACAGAACCAAAATGGAATAAATATAAAAGGAGGGGCAGGAGACTATAATATGTGGGCCTTTGTCCCGTCAAGGGCTGGGTTTGAAACGGAATTCAAGACTTGGACCTAATATGCATCTGCTTTGGCAGAAACCACAGTTGTGCCTTAAACATGCCAGTCAACTAGAGATTTTCCTGGTGGTTCAGTGGCTAAGACTCTGTGCTCTCAGTGCAGGAGGCCCAGGTTCGATCCCTAGTCAGGGAATTAGATCCTGCATGCTTCAACTGAGACCCAGTACAGGCAAATAAATAAATGAATACTTTGTTAAATGCCAACCAACCAGTCAAAGTGGTGAAACACCCACTCGAATGAGTTATTTTGAATTGCTAGGCCCAACCATGTCTTGCTATCTCAAGGAATTTTCTCTGGGTACCCTGAACCTGGCGTGTACCTGGACTCCACAGCCTGGCTCTGAGCACCATGATAAAATAGCCAATTAAAGGAGAGGTGGAGTGAAGAACAAGACATAGAAGGAAGTCGCTGAACCAAAATCAGGTGGGTTGGAGGGTGGGAGGCCAAGCAATGTGATGGGGAAAAATCAAACCTCATAGCTTCCAATCTTCCCAACAGAATGTTAATTCTTGGTATATGTTTAATGTCCAAAGTGTATGGACACTAAAGCATATGGCTATTTATTTTATTAGCAACTCAACAGTATCTACACTCCAAGTTCTTGCCAGAGAATACCAACCAATCTTAAACTTCAATCATCAAGGTCTCATTTAAAGAGTCACGCTGAAGTAAACTGATCTTTGAGACATGGTAGCTACAGTCATTTCACCCACTCCATCTCTGGGCATCCTAACTTCAACTGCCACACCAAGGTGATATCAACAACAGGCTAAGACTTTAATCCCGGTTTCTACTCTTTCATCACCCTACTCTCCACCCCCTACACAAATACCTTCATTTCTCTATGATTAATATTGTTGCTTCCACTTTTATTGAGAGTGAGTGTAAAAAATAACCGTATTTTGAATCCCTCTGCAATTTCTACAAAACCATTCTTGGACAAAGAATATATCAGAATGTTCTGACAATCCCCATTTCAGATTCCAGTTCCAGGGGGTGGAAATATGTCATCCTCCAAAGACCTAGGGTACCCCTTTTATCAAGTAATGAAAAGTACACTCATATGGTTTCTCTTTATCCTTAACAGCCAGGAAGTTTAACATCAAACTTGATGACAAATCATAGTTATTATTATTGGCTTTGGATTCTAGAATATTTATTTTATTTGCCCCCATAAGGTTTTTAATTTTTAATGGCCTCATGGTATTGGAATGTGTGTGTGTGTGTGTGTGTGTGTGTGTGTGTGTGTGTAACTGTATGCTTGCAGAACTCCTTTTTGGAATTACACAAGCATAAATCTTTATTCTTTTTTTTTTGGTAAGCAGAAGAATCAATCACACATGTTTCTTTCAGCCTTTAGTTAAAAGTCAAGTAGCAGATAAGGCCTCAAGAAATCTTGCTATTTGATTTACTTCTAAACATTTACAACATAACATGTAGAGCCTCTTCTTGACTGAGGTTTCAGGTATTTTTTGCATCATAGTGAATGAGTGGGTTTCATGCCTGACCTTTCTGCCTTTCTCTGATAAAGTGGCCCAGGAAAATGATGGTCAAAATTTCAGGACTTCTCTCAGAGTCTGATATGTTTCTCTTTAGTTTCCTCATTAAAAATGGTATTTGCTCATATTGGTGGATTTGTTAAAGTCAGGGAGTCCCTAATTTCCTTAAATACAAAGCTAAAGCTCTGGTGAGTTATAATAAACCTGCCACAAGGCATTTCTCTCTTCCAGGGACCCCTGCCCTCCAATCACATGGCCATCCCTGGGGGAAAGCTTTATTTATTCCACTTCCAAAAGCACACTTTTACCGCCTTTCTACTTCCTACTGCTTGATCACAGAAGCAAGTCACAGAACAAACCACAAAACCACACCAAAAGAGGAGATCTATAAATCCACCAGACCCTTCTTCCCCAGCAAGGTGCTCACAGCATACAGGTACTCACCGTTAAGATGATGGAACGCAATTGCTTCTGAGCCAAAATATTCGCCATCTCCTGTGGAAGAAAACACGCAGATAGAAAAGCATCAGTTAGAAAGAAACATTTCCACGTGGCCCCAGATGACTTTATTCTGGGGTGTGCTTCAACACTGGATATCAGCAGTATTTCTTACCAAAGAAAGGGCTCAAATGGACAGTACTACTCAACTGACTTTGTGAATGTTGTTTAGATAATACAGCAATGCCCAAAAACAAAGGAAAGAAATTTGGCACCGGTGACTTCTTTCTTTTTCTTTTTGTTTCTTTTTTAGAATTTCTTCCTTCCAGGAAAAGGTGAGTACTAAATCAAAATCAAACACTCCAAATGAGAGCAGTGGCTCTCCACTGAAATGGCTCATCAGCTTTTATTAGAATATATATGTGCAGAGAGTTGTTACTACAAGGCAACATATGCCCGCACCTAAGAGATTTCAATACTAGAGAGCCATCACTTTAAAGATCTAAGACTTCTAAAAGCCATTTCATCAGCATCTGTGCAAAACCAAACATTGAGTAGTATATATCCCAAGGTTTAATAGTCTATGTAAATGAACTGAGTGAAGTTTTAGCAAAGGACAGACATCTGGGCAGAGCTATGCTCTAGGTCCACACCCAGTCTCCCTGGGCCTCAGTTCTGCAGACTGTGCATTGGTCTACCTGACTGGCATAGAGGTTCTGCAGGTGATTTTATTAAATGACATGATTTACAGATGCTCTTTCTAAACATTGTCAAATAGATACTAAGGGAAAATTAAACAGTTGAATGCAATTGGGGTACAAACATCCAAAAGGAAAAATACTGCTCATATTCAGGAAGTCACTGGGATGTTTATTGATGAAGGGGGTAATTTGAGGGTCACCACTCTTACTGAGTAGAGAAGAAGCTAAGTTATAATTTAAAAACACAACCGTGAATTTGATCAAGGTCAAAATAAACTTGTAGAAAGCAAGGCGAACTCAGAACACGGGGAGGAAGTACAAGGGGGTGCACAGGCAGGGCTGGACAGGAGCAGAATGAGGGTGCAGGGCCTGCTGAGTGCTGACGAAGGGAACATGGGGACTTACAGTCAGAGGACACTCAAGGATGTCAACACTGCTGTCTACACCAACCTAACGGCCATCGCCACCACAGAAGGAAAGCAGGTAGGAGAGAGAGGGATGGAAATTAGGAGCACTCTGTTAGACATCACAGCTTAATGTTAACGTCCCCGCTCATCCACAGCATCAAAGAGACACACGTACAAATACTCTACGGTGATCTAAAAAGGCCAGAGATGGCATCAGTCAAAATCCAATGCTGAATCCTCTCCAACCTCTTAAAAACAAGAAGGCAAGGACAAGAACACCTTCAGAAATAAGTTAAACGGTGATCCAGAAAGAACTGCCCTTCCACAGGGTGAAGAAAGCATGCCTTCTTCATGATCAAAACAGAAAGAGTCCATCTTTTTTTTTTCTCTTGGACCAGATGAATAACAAAGGCCCAACATTCCTTTCATTCCTTTTCTTTTATATAAATAAAAGTATTGCTTTATTGGCACACACACACAAATCCTCTGTGCCTATGTCAGCCTGAGGTAGATGTGCTTAGTCAATTAGTCGTGTTTGGCTCTTTGTGATCCCATGGATTATAGCCCTCCAGGCTCCTTTGTCCATGGGATTCTCCAGGCAAGAATACTGGAGTGGGTTGCCATTTCCTCCTCCAGGGGATCTTCCCAATCGAGAGATCAAATCCATGTCTCCTGTATCTAGTGTATTGCAGAGAGATTCTTTACTGCTGAGCCATCAGGAAGTCCATATTAGTCTATCAACTTATAAAGTTTTAAAATAAGTTAGAAGGAATGATATACTTCCAACATCTACTACAGCAGTTATTATAGTGATCTGTTTATGATATTTATCTTCTGCAGAAGAGTATGGTCCTCTCAAGGGCACACAGACTGTCCTTTTTATTTTTGTATTCCCAGCCCACAGCACAATGACTGACAC
Source organism: Capra hircus (assembly GCF_001704415.2). Taxonomy (NCBI): domain Eukaryota; kingdom Metazoa; phylum Chordata; class Mammalia; order Artiodactyla; family Bovidae; genus Capra; species Capra hircus. The sequence goes on from NC_030811.1 coordinate 60,108,608, forward strand.
AGAGTAGGCAATGAATGTTAGATAAAACAGTCTGCTACCCTCTTAAAGGAACTGGAGCGTGATCAGAGAGAAAACAGAAAAATCCTTGTCCGTATCATGGATTTTTTTTTTTTGTCCAATATTAAAGAATGATTTGAGAGAACTTGAGAATCTATGGAGAATATTTTATATCATTAGGATGATATAAAAGTATATGATTTTGGTTTAGTCACTAAGCTGTGTCTGACTCTTGCAACCCCATGGACTGTAGCCTGCCAGGCTCCTCTGTTCATGGAATTGTCCAGGCAAGAATACTAGAGTGAGCTTCCACTTCCTTCTCCAGGATAAAAATATATATCCTGGATATAGACAAATATAAATATGGATATGAATACAAGCATACCTCAGAGATATTGCAAGTTCAGTTACAGACTGCTACAATATAGCAAATACCTTGATTAATATTAGCTCACACTAATATTTTGCCTTCCAAGTGCACACAAAAGTTATGTTTACACTATACTGAGGTCTATTAAGTATGCAAAACATTATATCTAAGAAAACAAAGTACATAAAACATTTTTTTACCCTCCTAAAGGAACTAGTGTTTGATCAGAGAGAAAATGGAAAAATCCTCATCCACACCATGGATTTTTTGTCCAATATTAAGGAATGGTTTGAGTGAACCATTAAGAATACTTTATTGCTGGTGGTTGCAATGGTAAAGAATCCACCTGCAATGCGGGGGACCTAGGCTCGACCCCTGGGTAGGGAAGATCCCTTGGAAGAGGACAAGGTAACTCACTCCACTCTGCTTGCCTGGAGGATTCCCATGAACAGAAGAGTCTGGTGGGCTACAGTCCATGGGGTTGCAAAGAGTCGGACATGACCGAGCTACTAAGCACAGGACAGACGGCTAAAAGATCATAACATTGTCTAAGTCTTCATTGACTCATAGTCTTGTTTGCTGATGGAGAGCTTGAAAATTTGCAGGAATTACCAAAGACGCCATGTGAATAAATGCTGTTGGATAATGGTGCCAGTAAACTTGGTTGGTGCAGGGTTGTCACAGATATTCAATTTACATATATATATTAGCATCTGTGAGGCACAATAAAGCAAAATGCAGGAAAACGAGGTCTGCCTGTACAGATATGACATGGAAAGATGTCCACAAAGTCAGGTTTAGTTCTAAAAGCATTTTTAAGAATAAACAGTGTACACAGTATGATCACATCTAGTGACAAATGATGTCTGAAGGGAAGTCTTTGCACAAAACAAGCAGGAAGTAGGACCATGACAGCCCCACAGGGGTGAGTAGTGGCAGTGTTTCCCTCTCTGGGGATGCAATAGGTGTTTTTAGAACAGATTCCTTTGGAATCTGTATTTTCTGATTTTTCTACCAAATCTTTCAGCTAAAGGGCTTGTTTTTTTTTAATAATGCTTATCAAAACATAAGCGTTTGTAGAGGAATTTGGAAGTGATTTGACAAACTTCATCATGGAAATAATAAAATGAATAATGGCAACTAGTTGTAAAAAAAAAGGATCCATTTGCCCACCTAACAACAATCCCCTCTCCCATAAAACAGCACCCTTTCCCTTCATTTGGGCAGGAAAAGGGAGCTTTTCCAATATCTGCGAGGCAGGCATGACCCAACCCCTCACCTCACAGGGAGGGTGACAGGGTACCATCACACAGGAGGCAGTTATACCCCTGCCCTAAGCTCAGTGCTCCCTCAGGCAGGTCAACTCCATGAATGCAAAACAACATCGCTCAAGTTTGCCTGCCAAGTAAAAAGATTTGGCTTTGGTGGTATCCTTCTTCAGTAAAAGTAGAAATAAGATATAGGTATTCAAAATCCTTCCAAATTCATTAACATTTTGAAAAAAAAAAAAAACCCAAATAATGGAGTCCTACCAATGTGTCTGACACCGAGTTGGAAAGAGATGTTGAAATAAATAAAAACTTTTGACTGAAGTGGAATTTATCCAATGTCTAAAAGCTTTAAAAAAACAAACAAAAAGGGACATTCCTGTAAATCCAATAAATAAGTGTTAAGGTTATGTTTTAATCTAACTGGAGTAAGAAAATGGGCTTGATGTCTCCCAAGTATCAGGAAGTTCTTTACCAGACAAATACAAGGCCATTCTGCAGGAGACACTTCCTTGACCAGTATTCAGTGGGATGCTTTGCAGATAAGAGCAAGAGTAAGGCTGGGATTCTAACATGGACTCTTAATCAGCTCAGCAACCAGTCAAGTTCCTGACCTCTTTGACTCTCAATTTCCTCATTTATAAAATAGAAATAATAAAATAATAAGATTTTCTATAGATGTGAAGATTAAATGAAATGACATAAAACATGTTTGCAAGGCAGACTCTCAAATATTATCAGTGACAGGCTTTGGCAAGTTTTCCTATTTGCCAAAAATTTCAGAACTTTCAATGTTTAAAAACATAAATCAATCAATAACAAATATATAATATACAGCAAGATATTACCAATTAGCTTGAGCTTTTGCTTTATCAGACTCCACTGATATTCAAAAAATAATGACAAATAAGCTTTTCTTCATTATGAACTTGAAGTAATTTTTAGGGCCAACTCTCTCTTAACTCACTAGAAAGTATTTTAAAAATTAAAAATCAAAATACTCCTTTTCTTGACAAATAATAGTCACTGATTCATCCTAAATTCAACATAGTCTATAAAGTCCAAGTTAATTTTCTATTGACAAGTATTGCCATTTTTATTTCAAAGACTAAAATCTGAATTTTCTGCTGGTTGATAAACACTTTTTCTCAGTTGAATTGTTTACTTAAGTGATTTAATGTTATTAGACTACCTTTTGTGATTTAGTATTAATACAGTAACATATGTACAAACTGTGCTATGTCGGTTTCATATAGCCTAATTTTTCAAAAATAGAAAAGATTTGATTAGCAGAATTCAAGCCTAATGTTAATGGCATTTCTAGTATAATGGTACCCCATTATATTTTCATTGTTATCATTGCCCTGGAGTCAGCATAGATTGGCATCTAATTCCCTATTTCTTCATGGTCATTCAATTCCAATTAATCAGATTAACAGTAATTTTAGTGTAACAGAATGATGCAAGGGGTATGCATCTTACTTATGCAGAGGTCTGAGTGAAATCGTAACACTTGGGGTGAGTGTGAGCTTTCCTTTCCTCTAATCTAGCCACAGAGGGAAAGACAGTTTCAAGAGTCTAGGTCAGTTTAGTCAGTCTTAGTTCTGGCCTGGCTCTTGACCCCACTCTACAAGCAGCTATCATTGGTCTGGCTAGGCATCCCTGGTCTGGCTAGCAGAAGAATTGAGCTTCTCTGTGATGCCCATGTCAGGCTTGTGAACATATGCAGGCAACTTACTAGCCTGATGGGAATTATCATGCTCCCAGTATTTAGATATAAATATAAAAGGAGCAGCCCTACCCATGATCCCACTTAAGATCTGCAAAGCTGCCCTGAAATATCCAGCCTGGAAAATAAGCTTGGGGAGAGCAGGCACCTCCTGGCTTCAGCCAATACCAAACCAAAAGCACAGGAAATTAGAAAGCCACTCTGCTTATTGTGCAAATGTAACTCCTAGGAATGAGCAAACAAACCTAAATGGAAAACAAACCAGAAACGCTCATATTTAGCCACTGAGGTTTAAAATCCCTGGCAACGAAAAAAATAAAGTAAAAAAAAAAAAAAAGTAAAATTCTTGCCACAGTATTCAGTAGCATGCTAACCTTCTAAATTCTTCTAAAACAATTTATTAGTAACTGTCATAAGCTCCCTAGAATACTTTCTAAACGCTGGAAGATCTCATATTTTCATCTAGTTTCTAAAGGGAGTCAATTGTGACCAAGGTAACAAGTATGTTATGTTGCTGGGGGAAAAAAAGAAAGGATTCTGAGATGTGAGCCAAATTCTAAGACATGCAAAAGCGCCACTTCTTCCACAGCCACTTTATAATAGTCCTTTCCCTCGCTGAAGAAGAACCAAAGATTGACAAAGGGCAGTATTGAAGGGTACGTTCCAAGCAGGTACTTCGAAGGGGTTCCCTCCTTCTGATGACACAGAGGAGAGGAAATGAAATGCTCACTCCTCCTGGGCACATCCACACACGGACAGCAGAAATATCACTAAGCAAAGAGCCTCTTACAGACGAAAGGTTCTCTCAACTGCGGCAGCAATTTACACATTCCCTTTCCCATCTTCCCACCTGGCATCTCCCGCAGCAAAGTGTGACAGTTCTCAGAGTCTAGCTTTCCTCATCAGGAAAATGGGGACAATCCCTCCCTGGCTCCAGTGAGTATCCAGTGAAGTGACGGAAGACCACAGGGGCTTCTAACTCTGCATCCACCACGAAAGCAGTTTCCTCTTTCTTTCAGCTCTTTGTTTGGGGCTTCTATACTGGGTTTTACATGATGAAAGGGCTTTACCTCTGAAATACTTCATCTCCAACTAGCTCCCACTGGATCTGTGAATGATCCCAGTCTGGCCAGGCAAACCGCCAAGAAGCAGAGAACCCCAGAGGAGTTCCTGGGATTGGAAGGGGAGGGCTCTCCCTGCACCAAAGCTTGTCAGCCCTGGGCACAGGCTTTAAGGCAGAAGAAATGCAACTTACCTGCCGCCTCTCATCAGGGGCCTTCAGGAAAAGTGCATTAATCACTGCAATGGTATAGGTCTGGATTTCTTGATCTGTCCTGTAAAGACACAGAACAACATCAAAGTCAGAAAAGACCACCCCTCAGTGAGACCATGATAAGGGTCATGATTATTTCCCCAAAAAAGGTGAGAGAGAAAGGCAGGACCCAGAGAACGCAGTCAGCACTGTGTATTTCAACCATGAAAAGCTGGAAACATGTGAGGAGAAAATTACTATTGCTAGCCGGACAAAACATACTCACCCAGAGATATAGGTGGCCAGCTGGCTCTCTTCCCCTCTCCTCTATTAGAGTTAAAAATATGGACCAGTGTGTGTGTGTGCGTGTGTGTGTGTAATTTTCTGTCTGATGCAGGAAGTACATCTGGGAATAGTCCTGGGTGTCCCCACATTCCTGGGCTTATTATAGAGGAAACTGCCTTGTCTCCATGGCAATATTACGTATTCTAAAAATCTATTTTCAACTAGAAATTCTAAAGAACAAGAAGGATAGGTTTCTATGTTTACAAATTTGCTTTTCACAGGAATGAAATAAGAAATTCCAAATGAAGCCAAGATCTACAGTTAGGTGCATGGTAAACAGTAAATATTAAGCACAGCACAGCACAAATAGTAAATAAGAAGGACCGAGGGCATAAACAAAGAGCAGAGGCCAGTGAGCTACATTTAGAGATAATTTAGGAAGAGGCAGAGATTATTACACAGCCTCAGGAAGGATGAGATTTTAAGCCCAGTGCCCCACTGGCTGGCTGTGTGGCCTTGAAGTTCACAGGGTGTCCCTACACAGCTTCCTCATCTGGAACACTGGGTAAAAACACACTCATTTCAAGGAGCTGCTTTTAGGATAAAATGAGGTAATGCACATGAAACCTTTAGTACAGCACTTGGCAAATAAGAGACTCTCCTCTTGGCAAAGTGCACTGTAAATGCACAATGATGCCCTTGAGATGCAGAAGAAAGATACAGACTTTTAAGTTGATACAGGTCGCATTCAGGGACACATGAAATTGGTACCATTTCCAGAGTGATTTCACACAAAATCATTTTAGAGCATGCGCTAGTTTTCCCTGAGGCCACAGTCTATAGCTTGTGTGACTTACAATTTTACACTCTAGTCACCATCTCCTACCCCCAAATGAAGGAAACATCTAATGCACTTTGGTAGTTTAATATAAAGTTTAATTATAAACACATAGTCAACATTTTTGGTATATTGAGAATGACTGAATACTCTCTTGAATTCCCATTCTACACCCCAACCCAAACAGGCCAATCAGGTTTCCTCTTGAAAATCTGCCAGTGTGACCTGAGAGACCAGGGGCAGCACTTACTGGGAGCCAAGTCACATTACTGCCAGCCAATATGCCAGAGAAAAGGCCTGTTGTGAGAACTCCAAGGAAGCCATAGTTTCTGTCCTTCCCAAGGCTTAGCTACTCAAGTCATTCCTCGGGTCTATAAAACACCCCAGTATCCTTTCAATAAACTCCCTGTCCTAGCTCAGGATGCTTCTTGCCACCTGCGATCCAAAATACTTTCATTGATCAAGTGGCATCCTACAAGCATTCCTTCTCAGGCTCGCATCATCAGAGGCAACCTTACTAGTTATCTAAGGGTGGGGAGGAGAGATTCCCCCAAAACCCAAGGCTGCTAGGGCAGCTATTTCATAGCTCAGGCGTCTTAAAATTTTGTATTTTATAAAATACACAAGAAAAAGGTTATTGTAATCACCTGGAGACAAATAAAGAAGTCTGGCTTTAAAAACTCCTAATTAACTATGAAAATTCTCATATTGCAGAAAATACTGTATGATTAAGGATAAAGACCCTATTGAGAACGTAAGAGAACAAATTGCTTTATTGTATCTTATTAAAAGCAAAGCTCTACACTATCTAGCAACATTTATCAGAACTGAGCCCCTACCAAGGCACTAGGGACACACTAGTCTCAAGAACAGGCAAGGGGCGCACCCAGGGCTAGTCACTGTGCCATGTCAGTGTGATGGAGGACAAACATGATGCATGGTTTCATTATATACAAGATCAAGATTCTTTTTCTGTATATATGTAATCAAACCAATACCAAACCGTCATGGGAGCTGTCTGCCTGAAGGACGTTCCCTCCCCCTGTGGCAGCGTCGATCTCGCTCACCCTTGGAGATGCGGAATGAGTTGGCCGATGGTGATCTCCTGTGCCACCTTCTGGTAGAGGTCGTGGCTGTTGAGCACCATGGACTCCAGAATGGCCAAGGACCGCTGCAGGATGGAGACATCCATGGCCGACTTGTTGACAAAACTTGCTATCTGAAAACCCAAGAGGGACACAATTGATTACTCACGGTAAGCAGAGCAGAGAAGGGAGCAAATGAAGTCAATCGGGAGCTCATTTAAGAAACACCAGACATTCAGTATGAAAAGTACCTGGAATTATAGCAGGATAGCCAGAAACGTACAGTGTCAATAATGACTGTTCACCACCTTATTACAAACCGCTATTTATGGCCTATTTCTCTAATTTGGTAATAAGCAATTTTAAAAAGGAGATGGTTTCAAAGAATTATTATGTCTGGTGTTTTTGGAATGGTTCTTCTGAGTTTCAGCTTTCAGGGGCAGATAATTTCAACACATATATTGTAAGAATTCTTGTGTTTCTTTGAGACAGCAATTTCAACATATACTAATAGCCACTGCCTCCCATTTCCAGGCTACTCCTTCACCCACACAACCCATGGTTTTTATGTTCTTACTATGCTTCTGTTACATTCTTAAGGGACTCACACAAATCACACTTGTCAACACAGTTCAACTGGCAACTTTTCAGTCACTGGCTAATCTCCTTTTTATTCCTCAGTGAAGCAGTCTTTTCCCCATTCTTCCCATTTCTTATGGTTAAAATAAATACTTCTAATCACTCTCAAATTTAGCAAACAGGAAATCAATTAAATTAGAAGTGCTAAAAGTTAAAATAGTCGTTTAAGCTCTATTACTAAAGCCTCAAACATAATAAATCAGAATGTAAGAGGGAAGTAAAATAAGGGTTAGAATAATGGATCACAGAAACCCAAACACATGGGTACCATAAAGGTTTTATTTTAGAGGCCTCATTAAATGTTATTACTGTTTGCTGACAACTCACATTAAAATGCTGTTATTATATCATCATCATCATGACTGCTTTCTTAAAAGCTATTTGGTTCCATGACAAATTGACACTTATAGCTTCCCCTTATCAACACGAATATTTCCCTTTTTGCTATTGCATTGACCCCTTCTCCTCATTCCCTCTCCATCTTTGCACAAGATAAAATTCAAAGGCACCATGGCAACTTACAGTTACTAGTTCAACCATTTATAGTCCAATGACTGCCCAGTGAAAGCAGAGGGCACAGTGAAAAACAGAGGTGGGCAAGTACAGTTATCAATTTGCTCTCTGCCTCCAGATACACCTGGATTTTTGGGGTAGAAAATATACGACATAAAGAAGTAAAGTAACATTATACTAGTATATTCCAAAAGGGTACTATTTTATAATACAGACTATAGAAAGAGTATGAGATTTTTAAGATTCTCAAAAGACTGCTTTAGCTCCTTTCACAGCTAATAAACTTCTTCAATGTGTTTACTGTCCCTGGCAAGCCCATGCCTTAATCCTCACTGTCTGGGTCTATTCCCCTATCAGATCTACCACGATGAGGCCACTTTTCTTTCTTTAAGTCCATCTTTCTCCCACAGAAATCCAATGACCCTCATACTGTGCTTAGGGGTAATGCCTAACTTAGACCTATTCTAAATCCAATATTAATTCCTTGACTTCCTCATCAACGCCACACCAAAAACTTTTCATGATCCCAGTACAATTCTTGACACTTATTGGAAAAGAGAAGAACTCACAAAGAAATATGTTGACAATACCACTGATTCCTCTGCACAGATTCTATTTTCCTTCCATGCTCCTATTCTTATTCCCATTTAGTAAATTTGGATGTACCTTTAAGACTCTGTGGAGAATCTTCTAGCTGAAAGTTTATGATCAAACCCCCTCCTCCGCCCTCTTGCCTTCATCCCCTCTTTTCATTCATTCAGGTAATAGGTGTTGACCATGTACTACAAAACAGGCTTACACTGACCTAGGATCTGGAAATCAAGAGATGAGCAAACCCACATGATTTTTAACTTCAAGGACCTTATAATCTAGCACAGATGGACACACAACAGTCATGTACTATAAAGTACATTACATGCTTATTCTTGGGTCTCCTGTATTGCAGGCAGGTTCTTCACTATCTAAGCCACCAAGGAAGCTCTGTGCAATGCCTACCCTCTCATATACATGCAGCTGTATATGCACACTGGCACACTGTCCAGCTCATTCCTAGGTTACTATGAGAGCAGCTTCTTCAATTTCCTCTGTATTCAGGATTTCCCTCTGATACAGATTTACCCCCTACTTCTATAAATATGCCTTGACAGTATTTCCTTTCTTGAAATAATCAAAATGCTCAATGTTTTCCTGATACAAAGCACAGTTTCTTACAATGGCTTTAAAGTTCTCTACAAATTATTAATTCTCACCTGCTCCCAACAGGCTTACACAGGGGTGGTAAAAAAGGTAATGGCCTATGCTTTAATTCAGACATTGTATTCTATATACATATTCCATTTGCCATTTTTATATATTTATCATAAAAATTACCCCTTACCTTCATCAAAGTATTGTTTAAAATTAATCTTTTCCATTATTTCAGCTCTTCCTTAACATACAGAGACCATCATTTCAGCAACCCTAAAGTAGCTTACAAAACTTTGCGTAACACGCTAAGCTGAATACTGCCTGGCAGAAAGCATGCACATGACTCTTCAGAGTCTAATGTACAATTCTGTAGGAGATACTAGTCGTCTTTTGAAACTAACTTCTATCTTTTGCCTTATTTATCAGTAATTTTAACTTGACATTTAAACGAACCAATACTTTCATCTAATGAATACCGATAAACAAGGTACCAGGGCTGACTGGGCAAACATGATGACTGTCCTCACTGGTGGATGGACAACTTCGTGAAAGCTTAAATGTTACTTTCTATGTCTAGTTTAAAAACCACAGGTCACAGTATAGCTGCAGAAGGTTAAAAATCATCTTGTTACATTTTAATTTCCCTTGTCTTCCTCAAAATCAATTGTGACTTCCTTTGCCTTTAAATTTTTTCCAGCTCTATTTCTGTACTTTGGCCAACATGGGTGAGCCAGCCTAAACCTGTCAAAGTACAGCTTCTTGAGAGTGGGTCTGTATCAGAGAGAAAAAGGAGGAAGAGGAGCGAACAATAATTATATCTATTACTTCCACATGCTTTCACTCATTTAAAAGTGCTACCTAGAACTTTGGGAAGGTTATACACACAATGCCGTACTTAAAATGGATAACTGACAAAAATCTATTGTACAGCACGTGGAATTGCTCAATGGTATGTGCCAGCCTGGATGGGAGGGGTGTTTGGGGAAGAATGGATACATATATATGCATGGCAGGGTCCCTTCACTGTATACCTGAAACTATCACAACATTGTTAATTGGCTATACCCCAATAAAAAATGTTTTCAGCGTTAAAAAAAAGAAAAATTAAAAGAAAAATAAATAAATAAAAGTGCTACTTAGATAAAACATAGGAATATTTGGGTGACTTTTAAGAAGTTAAGGGGCATCACAGGGTATGAATCAATAATACAACTGTTTAAAATCACAGAAACACTTTGAATTACTTAGAAAGAGACCTTAAAATTATCCTCTGTTGTCAAAACTGCAAAGATACGTGGAGAACATGGAGCCCCTCTCCCATACTTTAAGTTATTCAGGCAGTGGTCCATAAATCTCTCAAGCTTTTAAGAGGCAAAAATGACTGGGTCTCTAAACTGAAATTGGCTGGATGTTTATTTAGGCACTGAATATACTGCAGAGTGAACCAGGCCCTCCTGCAGAGCTAAGGTTTCAAGAGCATTTGTATAAAACTTTCCTTCCAAGAAAAGGCTCTGATGTTATACTTGGCTAGGGTAAAACCAACTCGTAACACAGAAAGTTCTAGGTTGTTTTTCTTTTATTTCATTTCTTTCTTCTCCATGCCTTCTGACCCTCTCTCTAAGTCACCAAGTCTTTCAAAAGCAGCAACATTAAAGACTGGCATCAAGGGATGCCAAGTTTCAAAGTGTTCATGAAATGATATTACTTATTACAGAAAAACTTTGTAAACTAGACTCGAGATCCACACATAACAAAATAGATAGCAGAGAAGGATATCAGGGCTGGCAGGGAAAAAATATTCCTCCAAAGTCGTATGAATTTGGCATTAATAGGAAGCCAAGTCTGGAGCACAGAGATAAGCATCTTTTGTCAGCACATTTCCTAGCTGATTTTTGTCTAGATAAAGCTCCATTTAAAAGACAGTTGCCTGTATACAATTCCTGGGTTGTCAAAGTGCTGAATTTGATCCAGCTAATGAATAAAAAGATAACCTTACAAAAACTTTTAATTATAAAGTCATTTTCTGATGACGCCTTTTTAAAATTCACATAAGGAGTGGAGCTCAAAGTAGCAATGCAAAGGAAATAGAATGGCTAGGAATGAGGATGGAATACATTATAAACATGTTGTCTTCTGAAAAATACTCAGTGTTTAATTTAAACTGCCAAGACTGCTAGTCTTTGCTTCCTTGAATCCAATATGATTTTTTGGTTAATTTCAGTGAGCAAAAACCATTTTCATAAGCAGTTAGAAAATTAGATTATTGTCATTCTCTCTAACCACATCACCCATTTAAAGAAAGTTACCTTTGTAATTCCTTTCCATTCATGGCTGAAATTTTACTTGAAATATATTTTAAATATGGTGGCACTGTATTCTTTTTTTTTTTCCTTCAAGTTTTAGAGTTTAGAAAAATACTTCCAAAGCAAATTTCATTTATTCATTTTCACAGAAATGTATTAAGGTCTGACTCTATGCCACGCCCTGAGGAGAGAAGCCAGAAGAAAGCCATGGTTCCATCCTGGCTTTCTTGGACTCATGGTCTTGGGAGAGCCAATCAAAAGAACAAAAAATTCACAGGAGAGTGGTAAGTGATGGAACAGGGGCATGTACAAGATTCAAGGAGAATGGAGAGCGGGAGAAATCAGTTAACGCTGCCCTAGTGAGGCCAGGGAGGGCTGAACAAGAGGCAATGCTGTTTCAACAAGTCTGTCCTCTGTCCTTCAGAATCTCTTCTTTCCAACATCTAAAGTGCAGGTGCCCTGCAATGGGGGACCAACGACACCCACTCTCCATACATAACCTCACTCTACCTCCCCAAGCCTCTGTGTCCTCCCCTCCTGACCAGGAACACACACTTACTGCTCTCTTCTGCAAAGGATTGCTACAGGAATCAAGAGATAATGTTGCTGAAAGCACAACCTAATTTCAAGGAATTCACGTTGAGAACAGCATTGTTTTTATAGCAAAAGAGGCTCTAATATCAGAAAAGCAAAGCAATTTGAAAGCAGAAAAGAAAAGCCCACCATAAATTCAGAATGAATTTAAAAATTTTAAGTATAAAAAATGTCCGCAAAACCCAGTATGTTCAAATTTAAAGTTGCCTCCCTAGAACTTTTTTTTAAATTGGAAATATAGTTGAGTTACAGTGTTGTGTTAGTTTTAGTACAGCAAAGTCATTCAGTTTTATATGTATATGTATTTACATGCATGTGTGGGTGCTCAATCTCTCAATCGAGTCTAACTGCGATCCCACTGACTATAGACCTCCAGACTTCTCTGTCTATGGGTTTCTCCAGGCAAGAATACTGGAGGAGGTTGTCATTTCCTTCTCCAGGGGCTCTTCCTGACAGAGGGATTGAACTCTCATTTCCTGCACTGGCAGGAGAATTCTTCACCATTGCCCCACCTGGGAGGTCCGTGTATATATATACAGACATATTTTTTCCTTTTCAGATACTTTTCCATTAAAGGTTACTAGAAGATACTGAATATAGTTCCTTGCACTATATAGTAAATTCCTATTGTTTTCCTATTTTATATATAGTAGTGTGTATCTGTTAATCCCCTACTCCTACTTTATGCCTCTCCTCTTTCCCCTTTGGTAACCATAAATTTGTTTTCCATCTCTATAAGACTGTTTCTGTTTTGTAAATACGTTCATTTGTACTACTTTTTAGATTCTACATGTAATAATATCATATAATATTTGTCTTTTTCTGTCTGACTTCTTCACTTAGTATAATAATCTCTAGGCTCACCCATGTTGCTGCAAATGGTAATATTTCACTCTTTTATGGGTAAGTAATACTCCATTTCTCTAGAACTTTTATCTTGGAAAGACAAAACACAGTAATTTTTTCCTCTGAATTTAAAACCTAATGCTATAACGGACTTTTGGACTCAGAGGGAGAGGGAGAGGGTGGGATGATTTGGGAGAATGACATTCTAACATGTATACTATCATGTAAGAATTGAATCGCCAGTCTATGTCTGACGCAGGATGCAGCATGCTTGGGGCTGGTGCATGGGGATGACCCAGAGAGATGTTATGGGGAGGGAGGTGGGAGGGGGGTTCATGTTTGGGAATGCATGTAAGAATTAAAGATTTTAAAATTTAAAAAATAAAAAACTAAAAATCTAAAAAAAAATAATAAAACCTAATGCTTATATTAATTACCTGCTACCACCAAAGGAGAGTACTTCCTAACACATCTGGATTACCTTGGCTTTCTCTTCTATACTCATTTCTCTCTCTCCTTTTCTTTTTTTCTAAGCAATTCATGCCACTGACAAATACAGGCAAAAAGAGGCTTCATCCTTCTTTGTATGTTTTCTTAAAAGTGAAGAAAGTGAAGTCCCTCAGTTGTGTACAACTCTTTGCGACCCCATGGACACCAGGCTCCTCTGTCCATGAGATTTTCTAGGCAAGAGTACTGGAGTGAGTTGCCATTTCTTTTTCCAGGGAACTTCCCGACCCAGGGATCAAACCCAGGTCTCCTGCATTGTAGACAAATGCTTTACCATCTGAGCCATCAGGGAAGTTCTTACTACTCTTTTTTTTTTTTTTTTTTTTGGCTTTATGCCCTTATGTAATAAAAAAGGATTCAGAGGTACATCAAGAAGACCTTGGGTTCCCAAACAGTTCTTGCCTGAAATAAATAGACGACAGCATTCAGGTATTCATTCTGTGAGACTTCCATTCCAAACATCCTCATTCAACAGACTAAGGGCTCTCCTATGCTCTTCAGTTTAAGGCAGTAACTCCCTGCAGGTACTGATTAACTTCAAAAGGAAAAGATGTAACTTCAGAGAGGGGAGACCCAGTGGTATCTGCTGGGTCTCAACCACATAATCCAGGTCACCATTAATAAGAGATATCAACATTACATATTCTAATGTGATCCTCTAAAAAGGGCACATTACTTCTCTGACATTCTTGCCAAAAATGCATAACCTTGATTTAAGGGAAATATCAAACAAACCCAAACTAAGGGACATTCTACAAAATAACTGACCAGTATTCTTCAAAACTGTCAGTCATGAAAGACAAGGAAAAACTGAGGAACTACCATATTGGAAGACACCAAGGAGACATGATAACTAAATGCAGTCTTGAGTCCTTAACCAGAGAAAAGTGGTGAAATCAATTAATAGTGATAGTCTTTGTAGCACTGTTAATTTCCTAGTCTTGATAATACTGTTATTATGCAAAATGCTGTAATTAAGGAAGTTGGTTGAAGGTCATTTGGAACATTTTGTACTTTTTTGGTGCAAATTTTCTATACGTTTACCATGATTTCAGAATAAAAGCTCTTAAAAACTCAAGTGACTCAGCCTGGATTTTGTTTTTATTTTCTAGCTTTCACAAAGACTCTCTGAAATTCTTTATTTTAGACCACTCTTCCCAGGAATCTAGACCTATAAGATAAATTTATGAATTCCAAATATCTCTTCATTCCCAGTAACAGCAGAAAGAAAGATGCCAATATATTTAGAAACCATTCCACAAATACAAAGAGAGGAAAAATAAGTTAACAAACTAATAAGGATGATTCTTGATTTACTACTACGTTCAACAGTTGAAAAGTCAAGGCTACTCATTTTGGTTAGAAGACTGCAAAGAGAATTGTAAATTTGCAGATGTGTTTGTATTACTATTCACCTGCTAGGAATGGTGGGGGGCTCTTCTGCTCTCTCTCCTCACACCAGGTCCACTTTCGCCTGCCCCTTTGCTAGCTTCCTCCTAAGGACAGTGGGAGCCAACTGAACTAGCTGATCCCAGAGACACTTACTACAACAAGATTACGCATGAGCAGGCTTACTCTGCCTACGAGGCATGGACCCAAGCACCCCTTTTCCTCTTACATTTCTGCTTCAGACCCAGTCATGTAGCAGTCAATATATTTTGCCTCTTTCCCTTCTCCGGAACACCTAGTTGAGAAGAGAAGGTTTAGGAAAGATACTAGGAACTCTAGTTAGGGCTTAAAAACAATGGAATCCAGAAGAGGGGTTTTAACATGTCACCTTGACTTCCCTCAACTAGGGGTTCTCTTGTACAGCCCTTATGATCCTGCTGGGGAGAAAATGTCATTTTTATATAGAATTTAGGCCCTCAGACCACCATATATATAATACTATCAAAAATAGCACTCACCCTTTAACACAAAGAACAAAAGGAAACAACTTTGCGATAAGCTCAAAGCGTAGAAAAATATCTGTAAAAAAAGTAGTGGTTTGAGCTTGGGAAGCACAATCTGAATTACCTTCTTAATGAATGCCACCGAAAACGTATCCCAGGACACTATTCCATGGTCCATCAGTTCCACAAAGGCCGTCAGGGTGAAGGACAGCATGTCTCCAAAGCTGGAAAACACAAGGAGGCGTGAGGGTGATGGGCCCAGGAGTTCAGCACAAGAAGAGACGGGAGTGAGAGAGCTTTAGAAAGATGAATACAAGCAGAACTGTACAAGATCACTGGGATAAGCAGCTGGGCCACAGACAACGTCTTACACACGCGGCTCGCTAGGAAGGAGGCAGGTAGCTTCACAGTGAGAAGCCAGGGCCTCTGGGGGACAGACGTGGATTCACATCTCACTCAAGTGAGCTACGTTGCCCCTGAGCAGGTCCCTAAGATTCTCTAAGCCATCGTCTTCCCCACTGAAAACTTAAAATCTGTTTCATCACAGGGCTGCTGGTAGAGCACTGAATAAAATGCAGCATATAAACATTCAGAAAATGATCGCTTAGAAAAGCTCCTCAGCAAACAAATATTAGGAAGAGGGCAACACACTTCTCTTTTATCTCTGGGTATCCAACAGGGAAGGTTATAAATAATTCTATTAAAATATGAGCACTTTGTAAAAGATTCATATAGCCCATATATACCTAGGGGTGGGTGTGGGTGTGTGTGTGTGTGGGTGTGTCTGTGTCTGTGTGTGTGTGTGTTTGGTGAGTGCATTTACACACATACACACACTCATAGATACAAACATATATGTAAGTAAGCATATTAATTTTTATGTTACACTGTCCAGCATTTTAACTTTAGTTAACAGGCTTTATAGAATACCTTTCTAGAACATTATAGATAATAATGATTTGCTGGCCATTGACTTGCTGTGATTCAGAAGCTGTAGGAAGTGTCTCATGAATGAGTTAGAAATCTAAACAGATCAGGCATGTTAAACATGTATACTGTCATGTAAGAATTGAATCGCCAGTCCATGTCTGACGTAGGGTGCAGCTTGCTTGGGGCAGGTGCATGGGGATGACCCAGAGAGATGTTGTGGGGAGGGAGGTGGGAGGGGGGTTCATGTTTGGGAACGCATGTAAGAATTTAAGATTTTAAAATTAAAAAAATAAATAAATAAATAAATAAATAAAATTAAAAAAAAAAAAATAAACAGATCAGGCAAACTCAGGTAAAAGAATGCCTTCTATAATAGCTCCACCCACACCCCTTACCAGACAACAACCTGACTTGTCTTCTAGTGCTTTCTTTTTTTTTTTTTTAATTTTTTAAATTTTAAAATCTTTAATTCTTACATGCGTTCCCAAACATGAACCCCCCTCCCACCTCCCTCCCCACAACATCTCTCTGGGTCATCCCCATGCACCAGCCCCAAGCATGCTGCACCCTAAGTCAGACATGGACTGGCGATTCAATTCTTATTCTAACATGTATACTGTCATGTAAGAATTGAATCTTCTAGTGCTTTCAAAACAACTTTGAGAATCTTTTACAGAAACTCATCTCTACTGTAAATTATCACCATAATAGTATTAACTTAAAACTCTCAAGGTAAATTTTGTCTCTTCAGGTACATTAAATTACACCCATCAGAATCTCCATACTGTATACAACCATACTGATTCTTATGCTTGATTTTTAAAAAATCAATTTAGTAGTTCAGATTTTTAATCTGTAGACTCCTATATATCATGATTGCTACTTTACAGAGTTTCATAAAGTGTTTAGATGGAGTCTTCCCATTCATTTTCAATGAACAGAATAGAAAACTGGCTCCTATTGCTTTTAAAACACCTTTGCAGTTGCCCTTCTTCCCAGTGTTCTTAGCCTGGCCTCCATGGAGGACCTTGGAAATCTTGCATCATCTCAGAAGCTGTGATGCTGAAAATAAATCTACAAAAGAGGAAGTGACTCTCAGGCAAGTACTGTGATCCAAATGTACCAGACACCAGAGGGGATGAGATGTGCTAGATGGAAATGGTTCAGTGGGTGGTTTCTGGAGTCAGACAGCAGAGGTGGACAGCTGTAAGAGGACAAGTCACTGACATATTCTGTGCCCCAAGTTTCCTCATTTTTTAAAACAGAGGATGACAATGATGCTGCTAGTGGTGGTGATACTTTGCTCAGAGAATTCCTGGGGAAATAAAAGGAGTTACCACATTTATAGCCCTCTGAGCTGTGTATAACACTTGGAAGGCAGCATATGAATATTAGTTATTATCATTATGCAAAGAGGTATTTTAAAAAGGTACACGGAGCTCATGATTTTCAAATATCTGTCTTCATTGTGACAAGAATTCTCTGTCCTTGGAACCAGAAAAAAAAATGCAAGGAAAGCCAAACGTTTCAAGTCAGACAAAAAAAGCAGCATATATTTTAAAAAGACTTTTCTGAGTCACAGACAAGCAATCCCCATCTTACAGGTTCCCCCTAGGTGGCATCAGAGAATCATGCCCCAAAAAGAAATTCCAAACCAGAAAACTCAAGCTTACTTTAAGAAAACAAAAAAAGTAGATAGTCAGGTGGAAAATGGATTAAAAGGACAAGTAAGAAAGGTTATTGAAAAATTCCAGAATGACTCTTCCCACAACGAGTCATAAGAAAATCTAAACACTAGCTTGCAAAAAGACAACGAAATTTCTTCAGAAAAATAAGAGAGCCAGGAAATAAAATCAATTAGTAAGAGTTATTAACAAATTATTACATATTAGTATCACTGTGAAAACAGTACATTATTATGTATAGAATTTTTAGTGAATAATATTATGTAATTTATTACTTTGTTGTATTATTAGTGGTAAACAATATTAACTAACTTCCTTTGTGGCTCAAATGGCTTAAAGTATCTGCTTGCAGTTCAATGCCTGGGTCAGGAAGAGCCCCTGGAGAAGGACATGGCAACTCACTCCAGTATTCTTGCCCCAAGAATCCCTATGGAGAGAGGAGCCTGGCGGGCTACAGTCCAAGGGGTCACAAAGAGTCGGATGTGACTGAGCAACTAACACACACACAAACAATATTAACAATTTTTTTACTCAAAAAAAGGAAAAAAAGAAACACTAAGTGATAATGAACCTGGAGTCAGAAATGGCAATACGCTCCAGTATTCTTTCCTGGAAAATTCCATGGACAGTGGAGCCTGGAGGGCTACAGTTCACGGGTTTGCAAAGAATCAGACACGACTAGGCACACACATACATGCACAACTGATAATGAATGGTTTGCATTTCTTTACACCTGGCATGCTGAAAGACCTCAAATGGTAAAACATGTACATGACATTGGAGGATGGCATTCATAGGTTCCATGGCGTGTAAAAACACTGTCTTGGTGTTGTCACTTAAGAGAAATCAATGGAAACAGAAAAAGGAGTAACACATGGCTAGAAACAAACTCTTCTTTATATTCCCTATATCTTGGACTAAAGACAGTATCATCTTCATTAACTGCTTTAAAAGCAAAAGATAAATTGTACTTATGCGCTCTGATTATCTGAACGCAACATAACTTTGTTCCTCGCTCAATGGACTCATAATCCAAATGGCCTCAGTGACATCTTCGGATACTCCCTCTTCCTCAAATGCCCCAGAACTCTGCCTACAGACTCCTCAAACAGGCTCCCAGGACCTGGGGCAAAAGATGCAGAAAAAGAGAAACAGTATTGTTTGGTTTCCAAATCTCCAAGCTGCTTTGGGGAACTAGTGTTTAAATCTCCATGGTTGGAACTGGAGCACTGTTTCTGAGACCGCAGCTAGGGCTTTCTGTGCTTGGCAATCACCAGTTAGTATCAATGGTTGAGAAGTGAGAGAAGTTTCTTTACATCACACACCAAGGTGTCTAGAGCAAGGATCACTCTCTTGGTCCAAAAAAGTTTTATATAGATGTTATATTATGTGTGCTCAATCACTCAGGAGTGTCCGACTCTTTGTGACCTTGCCAGGCTCCTCCGTCTGTGGGATTATCCAGGCATGAATGCTGGAGTGGGTTGCTATTTCCTCAATTTATACTTATATATTTATTATCTAATAACACTTTCTATACTTGTGAAAGTGTTAGTCACTCAGTCGTGTCTGACTCTTTGCGACCCCGTAAACTATAGCCTGCTAGGCTTTTCTGTCCATGGACTTCTCCGAGCAAGAATATTGGAGTGGCATGCTATTCCCTTCTCGAGGGGATCTTCCTGACCCAGAGATCGAACCCATGTCTCCTGTATCTCCTGCCCTGGCAGGAGGATTCTTTACTATCTGAGCCACATATATAATTATAAGGGGGCTTTCCCAGTGGCTCAGCTGTAAAAAATCCACTTATAATACAGGAGACGCAGGAGGTGTGGATTCGATCCCTGAGTCAGGATGATCTCCTGGAGGAGGAATTGCAACCCACTCCAGTATTCTTGCCTTGAAAATTCCATGGACAGAGGAGCCTGGTGGGTTAGTGTCCATAGGGTTGCAAAGAGTTGGACACGACCAAACAACTGAGCACACACACACGTAATTATAAACTCTATGCATTAATGTTACTAGACATACATAGGCTATATAATCCTATGTATGTATATGTATCTTATATAATATATAAAATATGTTATTAGATATATTTATATGTACACATTATATATGATACAATATATTGTATATATAACGTATATCTTATATACTGTGTACATATAATACATATCTAATAGCATATTTTATCTATTATATGATACATACATATATGATGATATAGAATATGTATATAATATATTGTATTATATATACTATATATATGACATATATAATTCATTATAACTGGTTGCTAGATGGCATACTACCTTTCCATGGGAGACATTTTTCAAACTTCAACTTTAAATCCTCAGTTGCAAGGAAAGGATGGCAGTGCTAAAATGTTATTACCTTCCATATCAAGGGACTCACTCACCTCATCTCAACTGAGGCAGCTACAAAAGCTCTTATTGAACCCTGACACAGATGTTTATTTCCACTGCTAGAGGAGTGATTCAGGTTCCAAAGAGGAAAGGCAAGAGACAAGATCCTGTCTCTGAAATCAGTGCTGGGTGCAGAAGATCAAGGCTAAAAGGATTACCGATATAAAGCAACCACATGGCACATGCGGGGAGCATTTTTATTTGTTTAGTTTATTTGTTTTTTTAATAAAGTGCTAAGCTAGAGATTTTGCAGTACTGGCTGCCACAGATTAAGCTGACTACAAACTTTACATGCTGGTCGAGAGCCATGTCACAGCCAACACACCATGTGTGCTGGAATGATTCAAATAAATGTTTCTCATCAATTCAGTAGAGACCATCTTCTTTCCAAGAAAATTCAGCCAATCTCAAAGCATTTAAATTTTATGCTGTTAGTTTTATCAAATAGTGCTTCCAAATGTTTTCATTGGGTGCCATACCCAAGAGAGAAGCAGAGAAAAGATAAAAATAAAGACCACTTTTAAAGTTATTAATAAATAATATTGAATATATCCCTAATTGCCAAAGTTAATAATGTTGTTCTACCCTGCCTGTTAAGTTTTTCCAAGTATTTTATTTTTGTGGTAAAACTTATAGACGCAGAAATGCATGGATTTCTAAACTGCCCCATTGGACATTCCCTTTAGAATCATAGCATGATATATCAACATACATTCTTTCAGCTCCTTTGTTGAAAATTTAGCTGTGGATCAATGTTAGACTCTTTATTCTGTTCTATGGATCTGTCTATCCTTTTATGTCAATATCACAGTATGTTAATTACTGACTTTGTAGGAAGTCTTTAAGTCAGTTAATGAAGTCTTCCAACTTTATAGATTTTTATGGGTTTTTCAGGATTGTTTTGGCTCTTCTAGGTCCAATGCATTTCCTTTAAGTTTTTAGGGTTGGCTTGTAATTTCTTTTTTAAAAACTGTATTGCATTAAACCTAATTTGGGGAGAATTGCTGTCTTAACAATACTGTGTCTTCCAATCCATAAAATGCTGTATTCTCTACTTATTTAGGTCTTCATTAATTTCTTCCAGCAATATTTTTTTATTTTTTAGACAACAGGTATTGATGTCTCCTGTTAAAATTAATTCTTAAGAATTTTATCATTTCTGACATCTGTAAATGGAAATTATACAATTTCATGTTTCAGTTGTTTGCTATTAAAGTATAAAAATACATCCCTTTTACATACTAATGTTATATTCTGAAACTTTGATAAATTCAGTTATGAGATCAAGCCATTTCTTTGTAGATGCCTTAGGATTTTCTATAGATAGAGTTGGTTTTACTTCTTTTTTTTTTTTTAATATGAGTAGCTTTAAAAATTTATTTATGTTTGGTTGTGCTCTGTCTTCATTGCTGCGCAGCTTTCTCTAGCTGCGGTCTGCAGGCTTCTCACTGCAGTGGCTTCTCTTGTTGCAGAGCGCAGGCTCTGCAGCGCATAGCTCTCAGCAGTTTAAGCTCCCGGGCTCTAGAGCACAGGCCCAATAGCTGTGGCAGGCAGATTCTTTACCATTACCATTAAGCCGCCAGGGAAGCCCCTATTTCTTCCTTTCTGACCTTTTATTTATATGCTGACTTATTGCTAAGGCTAACAACTATAGTACAATGTTGACTACAAGTGCAAAAAGTGAATATATTTACCTTATTCCCAGTTTTTAGTGGGAGGAGTGGGGATTCATCTTCCAACATTAAGTATAATGCTTTTTTTTCTTTTTTTAGATAGTCTTTATCAGGTTGAGGGAAGTTCCCTCTATTCCCAGATTGCTGAGAATACTTATGAATGAGTGTTGGATACTATGAAATGCTTTTTCTGTATCTGTAATCTATTTTCTGTATCTATAAAGGTGGTTTTTCTGTTTAAGTTTTCTCCTTTATTTTCCTAAATCATGGTGACTGATTTTCAGATGTTAAACTTCCGAGATAAATCTTTGTTGCCACAAATCTTCTTTTTACCTTGCTTGATTATATTTGTTCATATGTTTCTGGGGAGTTTTGTACCTTTGTTCATTAGGTGGCCTATAATTTTTATTTCCTAAGTTAGCTTTGTCAGGTTTTGTTATCAGAGTGATACTGGCCTCACAGGCCTCATGAAATGATTGGGAACTTTGCCCCACCATCTCTCTTCTCTGAAACCATATGTGTAGAGTCAGTATTTCTTCTGCATGTGCATAATAAAGCTCACCAGTGTAACCAATTTTCACTGTGTAACCCCTCTAACAGTCTGTATTTATACTGGGCTTCCTACTGGGTTAGCTGGGAGTGTCAGATCTACACCTGCTTCCTCTTTTCTTCTTCCTTTCCCAGGCATCAGCTCTACCTCACTATCTGAAAGGTATTCACAGCCAACCTCACTCTGAGCCACAAAGTACCACCCATCCTCCAGTAAACCTCTTACTCTCCTTACTCCATCTCAGCACTAGCTGCTCAGGGGACTAAACTGACACATCAAAACTGACCCACGAGGAAGCAAAACATCTGAATACCCTTTGGGGTTCACATACACACATGTACCTTCACACTTCAGTGATCAGTGATATATTTGGGCAGAATTCATATATATTTATGAGGGTTTCATATCCTCTGAGCCTCCTTTCTTTCATGGATTTTCCTTAATTATCTAGTTGCTCTGCCAGCCCCAAATTATGTCGCATGGACAGAGGAGGTATGTACCACCAGTAACATTAAGACTGAGGGTTTTTATCACTCCATGATTCCCGGATGGGTCTTCCCAGGTGGTGCTAGTGGTAAAGAAACCGCCTGTCAACTCAGGAAACATAGGGCATGTGGGGTCAATCTCTGGTTCGGGAAGATGCCCTGGAGGAGGGCACGGGAACCCACTCCAGTATTCTTGCCTGGAGAATCACCAAGGACAGAGGAGCCTAGCAGGCTACAGTCCATAGCAGGCACAGAGTCAGACACGACTGAAGTGACTTCGCACACATGCAGAACGCATGCTACCTGGATGAGCAGGGATCCTCAGGCAAAAAGCTGTAAACACACAAATCTCATCTAGAGCCAGTTTGTTCTCTCAAAGACTGACTTACTTTTTTCTGTCTGTTTCAGTTGCTATTTAGTTCCTTAAATACTTGTTTTTCGATGTTTTTCTTTGCAATATTTTGTCTAGAGGTCATGATTGTTATCTATGGCCCTTAGTCTGATTAGGCTACTTTGCCATTACCAGAACCAGGATCCTGAGCATTGATTTTGTCCATCATAAATAAAAATCATGATTCACACTTGCAATGCCCCTATATACCAAAAGATTAAAACTGCTGACAGATAAATTTTAAGAAGTTATTTTGGCTAGAGTCCAAAATTTTACACTAACAAATTGTATGAGATTATTAGAGAAGAAATAACCAGTTTGAATCCCAATACCACCTCACTTTAACTTCTGCATCAAGGAAATAATGCTAATTTTACTCATCTTGTGTTGTGGATAAACGTGTGAATTAGAAGTAACAAGTGTAAACATTTAAACATTGAGACAGTGCCCAGGACAGAGTAAATTCTCAACAAAAGATGGATTCTATTGTCTTTACCATTAAGTGTTTCTACTGTATTAAAATATATATCAAAATTAGATTTAAGGAGCTTTATCCTAAAAATTCAATGTTTCTGTCTTATTAGAATTTAATGACTGAAGAGTTCCTGCAACTAATACTTTTCTAGTGGGAGGGGTAAGGGAACATGAGAGCTTAGAGACCACTATTACACTGTTCAGCATTTTCTCTGGAGGCTTAAAAATAAGGTGCACATTTTCAGATGCTGTTCAATCTTCCTTCTCAAGCTGAAACTATATGCTTAACAACTGGGCAAAATGGAAATTTGTTCAGCCTATTACAGAGAGTTTATAAGATCCTATTTGGACTCCTCTTGTTTAGTGAATAATAAAGGCACTGAGGAGGGAATACTCTGAGAGAGAAGTTTTGAGATCTCCAGACACAATTATCATGCAATTCACAAATATATGGGTGACTGAACATTTTCTCAGACTGAAAGTAAATAATTTTCCTTCCATACTTCAATCTTTAATATTTTTATGTGGATCTTTTTCTTACCACGTCATTGAAGAAAATCAAAGATTTTTGACTTTGAACATTACATAGGCCACAAAAAAGAAAGGTTTTGTTTAAAGTAATACATAAAATTATGCCTAGCCTTGCTCCAAAGAGAAGGGTAGCAACCCTGATGTGATCATTCTGTGGTTACAAACATAAAACACTCTACCACAAAGCAAAAAGAAAAGGGAAATAATTTTTTTTAAGAACCTGTTTATAAGAACATCAAAAAGAAAGCAAAAAAAAAAATCACTCAAAATATCTAGACACATAGTTACACAATCAGAGGACAGAGTTTAATTGTTCAGAGAAGAAGGAAGTGTTACATCATCTGTATCAACAGATCAGAAATTCTTACCAAGGCTTCATGATCTTCTGCAATTTCTGGTATCGTCTGTAAAGTTCAAAAACAACCATGTAAGGCGCATGCATGACAGCAATGGATTTCACACAACTTACATATCATGAAGAAAGCCCAGAATGAGCTATATGACACTTAATTCATTTCAAAACATTTCTCCAAGTAATAAATTTGCATTTATTAATGACACAAAACAATCAAAAATAGAGATTAAACTACTATAACCAACCTAATGCAATTTACCTTTGAATAAAGGCAACAAAGGGGGCTTCCCAGGTGGCTCAGTGGTAAAGAATCCACGTGCAATGCAGGAGCCACTAGGGACGATGGGGGTTTGATCCCAGGGTCAGGAAGATCCCCTGAAGGAGGAAATGGCAACCCACTCCAGTATCTTGCCTGAAAAACCTCATTGGCAGAGGAGCCTGGCGGGCTATAGCCTATGGGATTGCAAAGAATCAGCCACAACTTAGTTACTGAGCATGCACACAAAGGCAACAAAAACACTCCCTTTGGCTCAGAATGAGTATATATTCAACTAAGGAGGACATCACTAGAAATAAGGGGGAGCATATTTTCAATGAAAAAGTAGAGCCACAAAGCCTTAATCCAGTTGTTCTTTAAGTATATGCTCAACAGGAGAGAAATAGTTGATTATCTTTCTGTGGTAAAATGCCCACTAATTCTACTTCCTCTTTTCTTAGAGGAAAAAAAAAAAGTGCTTCTTCTGAAGGAAGACATTATGAGACAGTGCAGCAGTCTTGGATGACAGCTGGACCTCAAGGATCATAGGCTGCAAAACAAGTACACAATCAACAAAACTTGTCTGCAAAATAGGACACTTATGCTTCTTAAAAAACTAAAGATTAGGTCAAAAAAATTAGGTAATAAGTGATTCTATCCTTATCAAACCACTTCCCATTCCTCAAGCCTGCCAAATCTGTCTGGCATTAAGTGTATTCTTCCCTCAGTTGGGGGAATACCCTTCCCCTCCTTGTCAGACTAGCTAAACCCTACCCCACATTCATTCCAGGCTCCTCTGTGAAGCCTCCCTGACCTCTGATTTCCCCTCCTTCACTGGACTGAGTGTGGCACCCATGTCCACAGTGCTGAGAATACACCAGGCATTTGACTTAGGACATCTCACAGCCCTTCCAGCACCATGAAGGCAAAGGCTGGCTCTGTAACTCAACTACTAACTATACCATCAGGCACCTGCAGAGTAGGTATTCAATTCAGAAGAAGTTAAATTCCACATTTCAACCACATAAATGTAAATGTAACCACTTCAGAAACCCAAATGACCACGAGGTGATCAGATCTAGTATTTGATAAAACTGGGGAGTTAAAAATGTAGGTAATCTTGCTCTTCCTCCCCTCTTTCTCCTCTTTTACTTGGCTTTATCAATAAATAACATATATAATTACTTAAATAATATTATATATATATATATATTCAGTGTATATATATACACTGAATAAATGCACTACCTAAAAGTTGAGGGTTTTGTTCTATTTGAAGGACTTGGACTGAAGCCCATAGTACAGCCTCTCAAGATTGTTTCTGAGGGACTGCTCCAAGGCCTTAAGGGAAGAATCAGTATCCAAAGGAATTTTTGCAACAAAAACCAGTAGTCAGAACATCAAGAGTACTGTTAAAGACAAATCAGACTTCTTAAGCTAGTGGAGTTAGTGCTTTTCTAAGTACTAGAAGATGTAAGAGTGTGGGCTCATTGAAATCATTCCTTTGATATGCACCTTAACTATCTAGTGAAGGAAATGGCAACCCATTTCTGTATTCTTGCTTGGGAAATCCCATGGACAGAGGAGCCTGGTGGGCTACACAGTCCATGAGGTCGCAAAGAGTTGGACGTGACTGGGCGAGTCTCCCTTCACTTAGCTGTCTAGGGCCAGTATCCTGCTTTTCTCCATCAGGAATCTGCACAGGGAGGGGGTGCAGCTGCAGTGGTTTATGGTTTGTTGGCTCTAATGTCCTTTTTTCTTTTTTGGCGATCCAGTGGTTAGGACTGGGCACTCTTGAGAAATCTGTATGCAGGTCAGGAAGCAACAGTTAGAACTGGACATGGAACAACAGACTGGTTCCAAATAGGAAAAGGAGTATGTCAAGGCTGTATATTGTCACCCTGCTTATTTAACTTCTACGCAGAGTACATCATGAGAAACGCTGGGCTGGAAGAAGCACAAGCTGGAATCAAGATTGCCGGGAGAAATATCAATAACCTCAGATATGCAGATGATACCACCCTTATGGCAGAAAGTGAAGAGGAGCTAAAAAGCCTCTTGATGAAAGTGAAAGAGGAGAGTGAAAAAGTTGGCTTAAAGCTCAACATTCAGAAAATGAAGATCATGGCATCCGGTCCCATCACTTCATGGGAAATAGATGGGGAAACAGTGGAAACAGTGTCAGACTTTATTTTTTTGGGCTCCAAAATCACTGCAGATGGTGACTGCAGCCATGAAATTAAAAGACGCTTACTCCTTGGAAGAAAAGTTATGACCAACCTAGATAGTATATTCAAAAGCAGAGACATTACTTTGCCGACTAAGGTCTGTCTAGTCAAGGCTACGGTTTTTCCTGTGGTCAGGTATGGATGTGAGAGTAGGACTGTGAAGAAGGCTGAGCGCCGAAGAATTGATGCTTTTGAACTGTGATGTTGGAGAAGACTCTTGAGGGTCCCTTGGACTGCAAGGAGATCCAGCTAGTCCATTCTGAAGGAGATCAACCCTGGGGTTTCTTTGGAAGGAATGATGCTGAAGCTGAAGTTCCAGTACTTTGGCCACCTCATGCTAAGAGTTGACTCATTGGAAAAGACTCTGATGCTGGGAGGGATTGGGGGCAGGAGAAGAAGGGGACGACCCAGGATGAGATGGCTGGATGGCATCACGGACTCAATGGACGTGAGTCTGAATGAACTCCGGGAGATGGTGATGGACAGGGAGGCCTGGCGTGCTGCAATTCAGGGGGTCGCAAAGAGTCGGACACGACTGAGCGACTGAACTGAACTGAATGTCCTTTTTTAGCTGAGCTGGCTGGAGGACATTTTTCATTCAGATCTATAGTAGCTTCCTTTTCTTCTCCTTCAAATTGCCATGGGCAGAGTAAAAGAAGTAGGTGGCCATGGAGAGGCAAGCCTGAGCAGAGTTTGGGCCCTTTCGCAAGAGCCAAATACTACCCTCCACTAAAAGGAACTGGGGCTCCTTGGAGAAATGACTCTGGCCAGGATTGGGGCAAGAAAAGACCAAGAAAAGCCCAGAACATTTCGTTGAGCCAAAAAGTACAGAAATGCTCAAAGAATAATGGGAACCAAGGTAGGACACAGAAGACAGCTTGAAGAAGTTTCCAAAGCCATACTGGGGACACACTGAGCCTCAAGATAAATAATAACGGTGATGAGTTATAGCCCAGGGAATAAAACAAGAACAAATGGGCCTACACTGCTTTAAAGGTAGTGTGCTGGTACTGTTGGAAGAACTAAATCCTAGGGAAAAATATATAAATCTGATTTGTACCACTTTCCATTTCCCATGGGTAACTACTCAAGATTCTCTCTTAATTATTTACAAAAGGGGTAAAAAGCATTACTGGGAGATACTTCGAAGGCACTATCTTAACAAGCAGTCAAAGTGAACATCAATAATAAGAGAGAGATCATGCGCCATTAATAGGATGCAAAAAAACAAACACAAGCATTTGTGATATTCTAGCATGTTTCAGAGGGAAATTAGTGTCCACAGTTTTGTCTAGTGGTGAATTAACTGACTTCTTCCCTGCAGGTGAAAAACTAGTTTTGTCTCTATTGCAATTCAACATTTCTCTGTTTCATGCAAAGTTGTGTCCTTTGACTCTTTCTTTGAACCATGAGAACATCTGCCCAGTTCCCTCATATCAAATGAATAACATACATTGTCGTAACACATGCTCAGTTTTATATCTGTATGAAAGCCATGCTTTTACCTTTCCCTGATAATTACCTTTTAATTAACTACTTTTTAATAAACCTCAATTGGAGAATATTCTAAAGATGGCTGACCTATGATCTTGAAAGTGTCAAAGCCATGAGAGAACAGGAAAGATTAAGGAATAGCTCCAGACTACAAGAGATTATACTAGGGAACCAGTGATTGAAACTTACATGAGTTGTCTGGCAACAGGAGGTCCCAGTAAGGAAGAAAGTGCTGCCACTAAGAACTAACCAGGAGAATTCAGGAGGGGCCCAAAGGAGGGTGGAGAAGCCAATCCATATGTCCCACCAGCCTCCTGAAATCCTTGCTGGAATCCATCTTGGCTGAGAGGTTGCATGCACAACCAGGAAGTATGCTGAGTCAGACCAAATATGGGCACAAGCAAGATGATTGCCCAGAGACAACCCAGAAACTACGCATAACCATAAAACCTGAGATTGTGGTCCACAAGGCAGAGCAGTTATTCTGGGTTCCCGTACCACCCTGCTGCTCTCTGTCCAGGCACCCCTTCCCAATAAAGTTTTTTTTTTTCTTTTATTTTGTCAGTACTGTGTCCCCTAGAACAATTCATTTTTGAGTGTTCGACAAGCACCTACTGTCCAGACCTGGAAAAGGTCCCCCTTCCTGAAACAATTAGGAGAAGGCAGGACAACTGGGTGCAAGGGGCTCTCTGGGATTAGATCTTTGGAAGGGACACAATCAGGACAACTGGTGAAACTTGAGCTTGCAACTTTCCCATTAAATTTGGAACTGTTAAACTAATTGAACAAGCCACCCTTTAGAGGAGGCAGCTCTAATACTCTGGCTGCCTACATAATCAATCCAAAACCCGAAACCTGCAAAGGCCTCCAGGTTAGGAAATGGAAACCTAAGGACAAGCAACCAGACTTGACTAACAGTCTAACAAGGCCCTTGCTTGTTTCCACTTCTTCTCTGTAAGAGACTCTTCCCTCCCCAGCTAGCTCCTGTGGACAGTGTTCCTAACCACTTTCAGTTTGGCACTGACCAATTCTAACTGATTTCTGTTCAAATATACTCTAAAAATGTTTTGCTATGGGTCAGTTAATCTTTTAAGAGAACTGCTTTAAAATTAATGCTTGTCAGAGATGTGTGTGTGTGTGTCTGTGTGTGAAAACAATCAAAGCAATTTTTCAAAATAACCTTCTGGCCTCAGGCCTGTGCATCCTTAGGTATATATAAGCGTGTGCGCGCGTGCGTGTGTGTGTGTGTGTGTGTGTGTGCGTGTGCGCGTGTGCGCGCACGCGCTACCCCTGTAGCAGATTCTGGGTTTAGAAAGTTCTTGACCAGAGTACAGAGAGAGAAATTCAGTGTTTCTCACTTCTCTACTTCCTCACCTTGGCTTCAGAGAAACATAAGCAGAAGAGGAATTTTTTGTTGTGATGTCTGTTTTTTATCTGAAGTTCTCTCTCTTTCTCTCCTCCTTCTCCCTCTCTCTCTGTCTCCATATGTATCCACTTTAAATAAAACATAATCAGGAGAACAAATGATTCTCCAAAAACAATGCTTCACATGATCAGAAGCCCCTCACCTTAGCCCAAGTGGCATCCTTGCCCCAGCAGAAGACAAGCTCTCCTTTAAATAGGCTGTATGACCCCTTCTTATTTATATTATGAGAGTGATGAACAAAGACACAGAGACAAAGCAAAAAGGGATGGGGAGGCGGAGTTTCAGCATAAAGAATTTTCTGCCACACAACCCCCAACAAAGCCCAAGAAGGTCGGCCCCTTTGGCATTAGTGATGCAAATTTCTGGCAGGGCCCCAGAAGGGCTGCTCCTGTTGAAACTCCCTGAGCTCTGTGTCCTGCAGCGCCAAGAAGGCAGACTGAGGGAGCTGGAAGACTCAGCCAGCTTCTCAGCTGGGGCCCACGGACCACACAGAGCTGCTTCTTTCTGGTTCGGCCTGGGGAGCCGCTGGCTCCTCCTCGTGGCCTCTGTCCGAGGTGAAGTACAGGACACGCATGGTGTGACCTGCGCTTGGCGGCTGGCAGAGATTCCCTGATCAATCGGGCCTGGCCTGGACCTTCCACAACAACCACGGTTTATAAGAAACACTGAATTCTCAGAAGCAAGAGCCTGAGTTAGAGCCAACAATCCGTGTCCGTGAAGCTTAGCAAAGTCACTTTCAAAAAAGAAATTTACCTTCTGTGTGAAGACAAAAAAGGTCACACATAGTCCCAAACTGTCATATGCACAACTGTGTCCTCCCCCTCCCCACCCAACAACACACACGTTCTGTGTCTAACCCAGTGTCAGGAGTATCTGGCATTCAAAGAATACATACTTAGCTAAATGAATAAAACCTAGAAACCCATTCTCAAGTGTGGGTGCCAGGCAACATCAAGGCCAAGACATCCTTTTGCATGCTTAATTTAGATCATCACTGAATTTCCACACCTGACACACAATCACAACTCTGACTCCAGCCAGCAGAAAGTGATCTGAATCCTCAAAGTTTAATATGAAACTGTTTGTATATTAACAATGACAATTTATATAAACAACACACATAGCTATACACACACCCGAACATCCTCATCTGTGTCATCTATATGACAGAATGGGGAGGAGACTGACAATTTATACAACAAATGTGGTTTGTTTTTAGGACAATTATTTAAGGGCTTTGCTGTGCTGTGTGCTTAGTTACTCAGTCGTATCTGACTCTCTGCGAGCCCATGGACTGTTGCCCGCCAGGCTCCTCAGTCCATGGGATTCTCCAGGGAAGAATACTGGAGTGGGTTGCCATGCTCTCCTCCGGGGGATCTTCCCGACCCAGGGTTCGAACCCAGATTTCCTACATTGCAGGTGAATTCTCTACCATCTGAGCCACCAGGGAAGTCCACTTAAGGGAAAGAGTCCCATAGTTATTTTACAGGTATCTAAAATAACTATGGGACTCTTTCCACTGTTGCTAGTATAGCCAAATTTTGGAGAAATGACATCAACTAAGCAAATAAAAAGTACTTGTAAATTCCCCAGATTAGTGAAAACTCCTCAAATACCTCACTGCTATTTTTCTTAGGAAAGCCAGAATCCCTAAGGAAATACCAGCCCAGTATTGCCCAGAGTGTTAGGAATGGACATACTCCTACAAGAAGGGTAAAGTACAAATTAGGACAGGTCAGCAAGCTATGGGGCTGTTCTTATTTTAAAACACCTTGAATACGTGCATATCCACTGAATTAGTAATTTTATTTCAATAAAATAATTATTCACAAAGATTCTGCTGAAAGAAAAACTGATGAGAGAGTGTTCACAATCATAATAAAACCTCAAAACAGTAAATATCCAACAATAGGGGAACAATTAATTCCACTCTGCATGTCCTTCAAATTATCACATTACACTGCTTACCAACTGCACTTAAACAGAGCTTCAAAAATGAATTAATAGGTAGACAACAACCTAGAGGGGAGGGATGGGGGGATGGGAAGAACGCTCAAGAGAGAGGGGATAGATGTATACACATATAGCCGATTCACTTTGTTGTACTGCAGAAACTAACATAACGTTGTAAAGCAATTATACTCCAATAAAAAATAGGCAGATAAAAATTACGAAGGGAATAACATTTAACGACATGGCACTATTGCTAAGCACAAAAAGCAGATTACAGAGACCATTAATATTATAAATCTACTTTTGTAAAACCTGTGTATGTGTGTGTAAGCCGGTGTGTGTGTGTGTATCTATAAGAATGTACAAAAACAATATACATCCAGATGCTAAAAATATTTGCCTCTGGTAAGGCAGAAGACAAATGATTCTTATTTGTTTCTTTCTGCTTACTTGCATTTATTTTTAAATAATAAATGAGTTTTTGGTAAATATATGGATTTAACTTTTTTCACTCTTAACTTTTCTGCCCAGGGTGGTGCTACTGCTTACTCATATTCCAAGGGCGTAATTTGCCTGTCATATTGCCAAGTGGGAAACTAGAAAGATCCTGCCCTTTCATTCTTGGAAATGTTCCTCTGTTCTTCTGATTGCTGAACAGCAAAAGGGCACAGAGTAAACCATCCAATTGTGTGTGTGCACAGCAGCATAGACAAAGAACACGGTGTTTAATTAAAACCCTAAGAAAAGCAGTGTTATTCACTACAATGGATTTAAAGTTGCAGGTACAATTTTTTTTTCTTTCAAATAAAACAAAATGTATCGTTTCCGAGAATCTTTTAATATCTATCCTTAATAAAACAAAACACAGAAAACAAAAATAATTGCCCATTCCTTAATGGATACCATTTCCTGACTCAGGCTGGAGAAACAAGTTTCCCCAAAAATGTATATGCTTCCACATCTATCTTTCAAGCTGACACTAGGAATGGAATTTCAAAATTATACAAGAATGGAAAAATGAAATTCAAGTTTTAGACACTGTGTTCTGCCAAAGTGTCACTGCCTCTTGCTCCTTTGTTGTTCATTTTTTCCCTGTAGTCTCTCCTGGTACCAGCTGGAAAGAGACGTTAAAAAGCTCAGCCTTGGGTAATGGCAAGCAGGCAAGCAATCTTTGAATCTCATTATAGCTCAAAGTAAGAAGAAAAATTCCAGCTACATTTCTTCAGTGTTTCCTAAAAATTTCCACAGGTCCTGCTCAGGAAACTGCTGCCTTTCCCACCTGGAAGTCTGCCCAGGAGTCATAAGCAAATGCGTTCCAAACTGCAGGATCTATTTAATTTGTGCAGCTTCTTTCTATTCCAAAGGTTTCCTGTTAATTAATTAAAGTCTTGTTTAAGTTTAATTGAGAAGCTGAGTTTCCCTATGACAAAAAGGTCCTTCTCTTTTCCTTTTCATCTGAGCAAAAGATCTGAAAATAACTGTTCATCAAATGAGCAGCTTCCTAGCATGAATGGCAAGACCTTGCAGAAGGAAGGCAGGAAGGTTGTATAGCTCCGGTGCCCTCTTTACTCCTTCCCTATGAGTAGTGTGACTTTGAACTTATGCGCAAAATCGTGAAGAGGGCACACACCAAGGTCATTCAGAGAGATATCATCCCTTCCCAGTAACACAGTGTGATGGGAAAGTATCAGAGACAGTACAACCATAACACACTCAAGATCTGGTCTTGAGTTCCGTTCATCTGTCTGCAATCAAGTTGCACATAACAAACTGGGATGGCTTACAGATTATAAATAATCAAAATATGAATGAGTATGATACACTTTGGAAAAAAAAAGAATTCAATTACTGTGGTTCACATAGAGTAAATTCAGTATTGACATGTGAAACCTAGTGATATAATTCAGATATGCTGTCCCCAATGTTCATTCTGTAGGCCACTCTGTAAGTCAAGATAAACTACAGAGTAAGGCAACAGCACAGATGAAAACCACTAAGGTTGACAAGGCCATACGTAGTATCTGTTTTTACTCTTTGTCCTCTCAAGCACAAGCGGCAGTGTCTCCTTGATGAGTGTCATGGGGTGAACTGTATCCCCTGAAATTTATATACTGAATTCCTGTCCCCTATACATCAGAATGGGGCAGTATTTGGAGATAAAGCCTCTAAAGAGGTGATTAAGTTAAAATGAGGCCTGTAGGGTCCTAATCCAGTCTGACTGGTGTCCTTGTAAGAGGAAGCAAACTGGACAAAGAGACACCTCGGATGCTTTTGATTAGAGGAAAGACTTTGTAAGGACATAGGAAGAAGGCGTGCATGCCAAGGCACTTCAGTCACGTCCAGCTCTTTGTGACCCTATGGACTGTAGCCCTCTGGGCTGCTCTGTCCACAGGATACTCTGGGCAAGAATGCTGGAGTGGGTTGCCATGCCCTCCCCTGGGGGATCTTCCCCGGACCCAGGGATCAACCCATGTCTCTTAAGTCTCCTGCATTGGTAGGTGGGTTATTTACCACTAGCGCCACCTGGGAAGCCCTGTAGGAAGAAGGTGACCATTAGCAAATCAAAGAGAGAGCTGCAGAAGAAACCACGCCTGCCAACACCTTGAGCTTGGACTTCCAGCCACCAGTACTGTGGGGATAGAAATTTCTGTAATTTAAGCCATCTGCTCTGTGGTATTTTGTTTCAGAAGCCTTAGCAAATGAATATAATGAGAAACTAAAAAATGAAAGCTCCTAGCATGCATTCTCCCTCATTGTCAAGTATATAACTGCCAACCTCCAGAGGTTCTGGAGCTCAGCTCCAGTCCTCTATTTAGGGTACAAATCCCATGCACTCTGGTTTTCAGTGTATGGACCATTGTAATTGTAATTATGATTGCAGTTCTAATAAACCTGGAAGTATTAACACAGTGTCATTCTGAATATGCCATAGCTTAAGCCCTTGGATACTTAGGTATCTGTGGCAGAACCACCTAATATTAGCAGGTTCCACTGAAACTGGTTCTAGTACATTGTTTTTGATATGTCAATGGCTGAGATTTAGATAAATCAATAAATGCGGGAACACATTTATGTTTTTGTTTAATATGTTACAAATGTAATGGAGGCAGAAGCTCCCAGGGCTCACTATCCCACCAGAAGCGGTAATGGGTGTGAAGCAGGGCCTACCATGTATGGCAAGCTCATGAAGTCATCCACAGTCACAGTGAATGTGTTTTTAATCACAACTCGGAATCCACTGTCCACTAGTAACAAGAAGTGAGGAATCTGATACATTCCTCACTGGATTCTAGTCTGGAGCTTCCGACAGACAGAATCCTCTTTCTCTTTTTCCGTGGGTGAGCCTCATGGATGGCTAAACTTATTCAACTTCCCTTCAAGTTGCTGCTTCAAGCATCAACTGCAATTTACAGTAACCACTTTGGATTTTGATAACATCCAGAATCTGAGATTCCCTGTCCTACTCCAAGTCCATGTTTGCCAAAAATTTAATAAGCTGAGTTTTAGTCATCATTTTAAAAATAGATAAGGAGAGAGTTGGATGCATCACTGACAGTGGACATGAATTTGAGCAAGCTCTGGGAGACTTGAAGGATAGGGAAGCCTGGCATGCTGCAGTCCATGAGGTCACAAAGAGTTGGACACAACTGAGCAGCTGAACAACAACAACAAAATAGATAATATTGTCTACAACTGACCCTTTCCAGATCACCCAATTCTGATTCACAGTCCTCTTGAATTAGACTCCCCCCCCCACCGCCATTATTCACTCCTAGATGTTTTCTCTACTTGTCTGTGAAGTAAGACCCCCCCAACTCCAAACTCTGGAGAACATTCTAATATAGGAGATATTTCTATTATTATAAAACATGCTTTTTGAAATAGAAAGAAAGAATCTTTTATTAGCCAATAGCAGAGGCTAAATAATGCCCAGCGTAGGAGGAGACAGGAAGGGAGAAAGGAAGGAAGGAAGGCAGTGGGCTGAGACAGGTTTCTACTATGTACAGTCATCAGGTCATCCTTTAAATCACCACATACTGAAGACAGATTTAAATGACCCAGGTTTAAACTGCAGTTCTCAGCGATATTTATTCTTTCCTAATAAATACCTACCCCAGCTCTGCACATTATTCATTTGGCATATTACTCTGTAGTTGGCTGGCTCAGCATCCCCACAAGGCCTAACTGGCATACTCTAATAGTCTTTACCAGTAGTACCTGACCATATAGAAATGAGCAGTTTC
Organism: Capra hircus; assembly: GCF_001704415.2. NCBI lineage: Eukaryota > Metazoa > Chordata > Mammalia > Artiodactyla > Bovidae > Capra > Capra hircus. Next base: position 60,145,012 of record NC_030811.1, read on the forward strand.
CTGTGGACCCTAAGCTGTCATTCTGTGGTCAAGGGAATGATCTGTCCACACATATAAAAGCTAGGTCCATCTAGCTTCTTAGACTCCACAATCACACCACAGAATCAAACCTTTCCCTAAGAAGATGAACTCCTCAATCAGAAATGTCCATTCCTTCCTGGCCCAGGACAGAACTCAAACTCCCTAAAGCCCATTCACTGACACCCTCCTGTAAGGTTCCATGAGATATAACTGGTCCAACCTCTAGACTCCCAGTCCTCAAGAGGAATTGCACCTCAACTGAATTTTGCCTCTAAAAAGTTTTGGATGGCAAGATTCACATCTTGTAAAATTTTCCCGACTTCTAATTTTTTGTACACAGGGGGTACCTAATAAATGCTTATTGTGCATACATGCTAAGTTGCTTCAGCTATATCCGACTCTTTGCCACCCTATGGACTGTAGCCCACCAGGCTCCTCTGTACGGGGGATTCTCCATGCAAGAATACTGAAGTGGGTTGCCATGCCCTCCTCCAGCGGATCTTCCCAACCCAGGGATCAAACCCATGTCTCTTTACATCTCCTGCATTGGCAGATGGGTCCTTTACTGCTAGTACTACCTAGGAAGCCCAATGTTTATTGTACTTAATGGTAAATAACTAAATACATATATTTGATCAGTCAAATGTTAATGTAAAAAAATAATTACTTTATGAATGCTATTTAGACCTGATTTAAGACTCTGAAATCTAAGGAGGTATTCTAACTTTCTTTAAAAATGGAGTCGGGGAGGAAAATTCTTTTTGCAGATAAGCAAAGGATGTGAGGGATTTATATTTTAAAGAACTATAATTTGTGTTGGAAAGGCCCTTAGAGATAATGACCTAATATTTCTCCTTCTGAATCTGAAATTTCAGACTGTGTTAGATACTGACTAGTTGGTGGGTGGAGAACGTAGTGATCCTTAACAAAACCACACCCCACACACTATCTTAAACGCCATTTTTTTTCCTGAGCCTAGACAATTTCTGGTATTTAAAACTAGAAATTCTAAAAACAAGGAAAGTATACCCAGAATGAAGTCTAGATAAAAGGTGCTTACTCGGTGCCGCTTTCCACCATCTGTGTCAGGAGAGAGATGCCATCCAGATTTATAAACTCCTGGGCAAACGTGACGTCCCGCGAAAGGCTGGCCAAGTCCTTCAGGGCTTCCAGCTTGGCATCCATACTCGATGACTGGATTCGCTCATGGAGCTGCTGGGCGTTTTGAGCCTCACCGGAGAGAAAAACAAAGCAAAGAGTGTTCACAAAGGAAACCACCACAGATCAAAAAAAAAAAAGAAGAAACAAAGGCCAAATGCACAAGTTTAGTTAAGTATTACAAACCAAGGGAGGTTTCCAACCATAATGACTTCACCTTCAGGCAATGCTTGTCAATTTCACAACGAAAATCAGTTGCCTTTCTTTGACAGGACCCATATTCCCATCTCAAGGAGAAGCAAGAGCCCAAGAACAGTAAAACCCTGGAAATGGAGTGGGTATGGCAGTGTGGAGGGGAAAAGGGGGAGAATGTTTACTTTTTAAGTAAAATTATTATCTACAAATGACAAAAAAGCTATTTGCTTAATTAAGCAATTGCACAAATTTATACAGCATGTTCAGCCGTTCAGTCAATACTCTGAGTAATAACTGCCTACACAAAATGTTCAAAAGCATCATTAGACACCCAAATAATCTTTCAGGCTTACTGAAAATCTTCCAGCACAATACAACAGAGTTTGTAAATTCCACTTTTCAACAACATGTGTTTCATGCGCATTAGTTATTTACAGCATGAATTTAAAACAAAGTAACTAAACAAGCAAACAAAAATACAAAAAATAATTTAAAACCACATTAGCAGCTTTGCCTAGAATTAGAGTTCTCATTTCTAAGGCATTGGCACCTGGCTTCTTGTCCCTGTGGTTTTCAGGGACAAGCAGCCTAAGAAAGCAACATTGATGCAGGGGTCTAATCGACAAAAACTCAGCCACATTGGGGAGGGGCCTCAAGAAGGTATGTTGAGCAGCACAAACGGTTGGTGCAAAGGAAAACCAGAAGGAACAGGCCTGGGATGTCTGCAGGGACAGAAAGAGGACCAGTGTGCCTGGGGTTGGAGGGCAAAAGGGAGCATGTAAGGAGGTGAGGACAGGCAAACAGACTGGGCCAGGTGGCCTAAGAAGTTCATGAGCAGAAGCAACAGAGCTGGAGGAATCCTGGGTGGTGATGATCTTCCCTGACTGATAGCATGAATTTAAACATCTAGACAAATGTGTGGCACCTTTGGAGCTCTTAAAATAGCTTTCATATTCAAACACTGGCAGCAATGAATATACAAATGCACACATATTTGCATAAACCTGACCCAAGGAAACAAATCAAGATATAGCCCACTGTTGTTGATAAATTGTAATGTTCTGCATAATTTTCTGTTGCAAGCTTCACTTTTCAAATTTTCCATGAGTCTGTAATATCTTTATATTTGGGGGAAATTTTACATTATTAAAAAATAAAATAGCCTTAGTTTTGATTTTCCAAGCAGTTAGAACAACTGAAAAAGACTCTAATAGCTGTGAGGGTGATTGTATCAGAGAGTAAGTATTATTTTCCGGCATTGTCCTAGGATAGAAAACAAGTTTCATCTTGAGTCACTCAGATAGCACAGTGTGGCTGCCTAATGTCCTGGGACGAGAAAGTTTTGGGCCCAAGCTCAGAGGCAAACAGCCTCTGAGGGATCACCAGTGGACACAGAATAGGTATACACAGTAGATGTGTGCCAAGTATTTACCATCTCTGCTCTTTAAGGTCCTAATTAAAGCTTTTCCCAAGGAATTTCCCAAATGGTTCTGGGTCCATGATACCAACTAAGAAGTAATCAAAAAAGTCTATAGGTTCACAGATATTTTCAAATGGGCACACAATATTGCCCAGCAATCCAACCAAGTTTTCCTGGACTGTCTGCTGCGTGCGTACTAGTCATCAGTCATGTCTAACTCTTTGTGACCCTATGGACTATAGCCCGCCAGGCTCCTCTGTCCACAGGATTTTCCAGGCAAGAATACTGGAGTGAGTTGCCATGCCCTCCTCCAAAGGATCTTGCCAGCCCAGGGCCTGAAGGTGTGTCTCTTAGTCTCCTGCAATGGCAGGTGGGTTCTCTACCACTAGCGCCACCTGGGAAGCTCCCTCCAAAATGACTCACACATTTTCTTCTTTCCTTAAACTCCCTCATTTCCTGCTTCCCTCACACTGGTGATCTTGCCCTACATTTTATTGAGGAAATCAAAGTAATCAGCCAGGAATTTCTGCATCTTCCTATTTCAAAAAGCACAGAGTTCCTTCAGCTTGCTGCTTGCAAGGACACAGCCCCAGGGCCTCTGTGCTCCTGCTCTGCTTCTTTCTGAGTCTATGCACCTGACCCCTGTTTCCTGTCCAAGGTCAATCGTCCCCTCATCCCCGGCTCTAGAGCGGCCACCCTCTCACCTCTCAGGCGCTCTGCCCCTACTGTGTCCCCCTTTCTTTTGTACATCAGTCTCTGTGCAGTAGGTCAGGTCCAGCTGCAAACATCTCTAACAGACCCTGTTTTAAAAACAAGTGAAAAGGTGTGTACATTTGTCACACCTTTGTACAGTGAGTCAGTTTGCTTCCAGCCAGGCCCTCGTTTCACTGCTTCCATTTTCCACAACAGTTCTGGAATTAAGAGAATTAACAGTGGGTCCAAAATTGCCACTCATCTCACCTCACATTCTCCTCCTCACCTCCATCCACGAGCTTCCATACTCCCCACTCTCTACCCAGACAACGTCTCCATGACGCCCTGTCTACCTCGCTCATCTGGCCCTCCTTACCTTCTCAGCAGACCTCAGCACACCTAAGTGTCCCTAACAGACTCCTAACTGCCGGGTTGACGTGTCCTCATGGACACAGGACAGGCATCTCCAATTCTTCATCTCCCGCTTCCTAAACTTTCTATTTCAGTAAGCAGCACTGCTACTGATTGTGCCCAAACACCAGGGACATCCTCGCAGTCTCCCACAAGGAGAACCACAGCCCCGGGATCAGGAAGTGCTGGGGCTCGCCCTCCAACCCTCCTTCAGACACTCCACGTCCAGACCACACAGGCAGCCCGCGCCATCGTCTCCAACTGGCACTGCAGCCCTGTCTCCTAACCCGGCCCCTTGACACTCGCAATCTGTTCCGGGGCAGCACTCAGAGTGATCCTGTCCCCTCTCTGCCTAAAAGCTTCCACTGGCTTCCCTCTGTGTTAAGCTCATAGGGTGCCAGCAAGAAACAGAACTTAAGACATCCTACCATTTGCTTTGGGTTTCTCAGCTCAGGAGAAAGAAACTGGTTCAAAAAATCATTAACAGTCTGACTGTTAAGAATCTCTGACAACCTGAATCCACAGAGTGACTGAGGTAACACTGTTTTTCTTTTCGCCATAGTAACTGGCCCCCCCAGATCAGCGCAGCAGGCTCTCTAACCCAGATACTTCTAATATCAGTTCCCCAAATGCAAGAGAGCAGAAGGCAGGGTTGCGCTTAAAGCTGACGAAGCAACAGCAGATACTTAATAAGCAATTTTATTTAATTTGTCCACATGGGCCAAAATGAGGGATAAGAGACAAGAAGAGTTCAGGTCATATATAAAAGGGCTCTTAAAAATCTGATAGTTTGGAATACTGGAATGGTTTTAGCATGGAATGTCATGATTCATCTCTCGTATACTGTAGTGACATTAAGAAATTTGTTTGCAGATTTATTTAATTAAAAATAACATTAGCCGGGACTTCCCTGGTGGTCTAGTGGCTGATTCCATGTGACCACCGCAAGAGGAATAGGTTCGATGCCTGATCAGGGAAGATCTCACATGCTACAGGGTGCAGCCAAAATAAAATAAAATAAAATAACAGCAGCACATGGTACAAAAAATGTAAGTATTATCAGAAGTTATAAACTGAAAAATAAGAGTTAGCATAATGCTAGCAGTTTCTTGTGATATTCTTTGGGAACCATTTCTACTCTTTTATTGACATATAACTATTTCCCCTGTGCATCAGGGGGATGACTCTATACACCATGTTCTGCAACATGCTTTGGCACTTAGTAAAATTCTGAGGTGCCTCGGAGGCAGCACATGCCACGTTCTTTTTCACATCTGACAGTATTCTGTCACACAGTTATCACCTAATGCATTTAACTAGTCCCAACTGATAGTTAATAGGTTCCAGCTTTTGATTATTGAAAGCAATGATGCATACAGCCCTGTATGGATGTGTATGGGTGTGTGTGTGTGTGTGTGTGTGTCTGTGTGTATCCTACAGTGCTTTTGTGAGACTATCTATTGAATAAATTCCCAGCAGTAAAATTGTCAGAACAAAGACACATGCATTTTAAGCTTGGGTGAATACAGCTAAATTGCCCTCCAAAAAGGCTGTACCAATTTATACTCTTGACCTCACAGCATCTTTGCCTCGTGCCTTGATTATCAATTTTCATCTCTTTTTTGAGAGGAAGATTGAGTTTCTTCTTTCACAGCTATAGCTATATAGCCATATATAGGTCTATGTAGATCCTGCTTGGCAAGATAAGATAGATAAATATATAGATTAATAGACAGAGAGAAAGAGATCACTTTTGTTTATAGATTTTGGACCATCTATTTTAGGGGCAGTTTATCTATTCACAAGGGATCCTGCAAGTTGAGGAATTAACTTGGAAGAAAAGTTATGACCAACTTAGATAGCATATTGAAAAGCAGAGACATTACTTTGCCGACTAAGGTCCGTCTAGTCAAGGCTATGGTTTTTCCAGTGGTCATGTATGGATGTGAGAGTTGGACTGTAAAGAATGCTGAGCACTGAAGAATTGATGCTTTTGAACTGTGGTGTTGGAGAAGACTCTTGAGAGTCCGTTGGACTGAAAGGAGGTCCAACCAGTCCATTCTAAAGGAGATCAGTCCTGGGTGTTCTTTGGAAGGAATGATGATAAAGCTGAAACTCCAGTACTTTGGCCACCTCATGAGAAGAGCTGACTCATTGGAAAAGACTCTGATGCTGGGAGGCATTGGGGGCAGGAGGAGAAGGGGACAACAGAGGATGAGATGGCTGGATGGCATCACTGACTCGATGGATGTGAGTCTGAGTGAACTCTGGGAGTTGGTGATGGACAGGGAGGCCTGGCGTGCTGCGATTCATGGGGTGGCAAAGAGTCGGACACAACTGAGCCACTGAATTGAACTGAACTGAACCCTCCATTTATTACTTACATTGCCAGTAGTTTTTCTTAATTTGCTATTTTTTACTTTGTTTCTGGAATTTTTCTCAAACATTAAAGTTCTGTGGTGTTGTTTTTATTTTTGGTAATCAAATGTATTAATCTTTTTCTTTGTAACTTCTGAGCTTTGTGTCCTATTTAGAACTTAGAATGGCTTTCCATATTCCAAAACTACAAATATATTTACTATAAAAACTTTCCAAAACAAAAATTTCAGGAATGTGAAAACAATGGTCTGGAAACCTAGGTTTCTTCTATTAATAAGAGGAACAGTAGTCAAAATTTATGTAAAATATGCTTCATGCAACATGTGACCTCAGGTTAGATTTCCATAGGTATTATTAGTATTATCATGACAGATACAAGGAAATACTACTTAGCAGCATAATCTGAAGGTCTTCAAACCTTTAAATGCTCAAAAACTCACACATATTCACACACATTTCTGGGGTGGGTTCATGGCTATATTTTCACACTACTGGGGGGATGGATAAGGATATGACATCTAAAAAATATATATTCAAGATGGTCAGTAGAGAGATTGTCTGAAGACATGCAACATAGAGGAAGACCATATGCCAAGTGTTGGGCTCTTAAAAGAATAACTATGCAGTTTTTAAAAATCTTTTCTTATTAATGCCCTATTTTGTTAGGAATAATCCAACTAGTTTTATAACAGAGTAAGACTGAAAATAAATCCATCAAAATGCCATTGATAGAGTGGACATGAGCTGCACATTACCTAAAACAAGAGTGTGTGAATGCATGCATCTATGCGTGTGGGCGAGTGTGAGTACTGTGGCCACAGGAAGAGTTCAGCTGAGGTAGACACAAAAACTTGTAAAAGTTAGCACAACACCATTTGCTGGTTTCTTTATGGTACTCTAACACCTCCTTGCAAATTCAATAGAGACAGTTTTCAAAAATATATTTTTATTGTGTATATAAGAAGCGAAAGAGTTAGCATATGCTGACCCACATTTTTTCAGTCAAACACAAAATCTTTAAAAAGAAAATCTACCAGCAACAAACAAAGTTTAAAGATCCAATATGTCTTGCTTATAGAGTAATTCCCAATGCTAGACTCCATGGCTACAGTCAAACCATAAAGTGCTTACTTAAAGTGCAGGTGCCTGGACCCTATTCTAAGATGTCATTATTCAGCTTCTCTTTAAAGGCCCAGCCATCAGCATTTTTTAAGTTCTACCAATGAGTCAACTTTGGGGACCACTATTGTCTGGAAAATGTAAACTAGTCTCTTGCAGGGGGATTCTCTTGTAGAGTGTTGTTTCGTGCACTGGTGTTTGCACGTCTCCCCCCAGTGAAGCCAAGTCACACCACAGTGTCAGCACGTTGGCTTTCTGGGTGCTGAGAAACTTCACCCTGACAAACACCTAACCTTCTTGCAAGGAGTAGCTTGGCACTGCAGAAATTTTGTTCATGAAGCCAAGGCATAGATTAAAAAAAAAAAAAAAAAAGTGGTGCCTTTCTAATTCTGAGATGAAACAAAAGTAAGGTATACTCTTTCTGCCCATCAACCAGATGAATAATTTCAACAGGATATATAGGAACTACAAAACCCAAATGAAACTATGGTCTCTAAAGGTTAAATTAACATGAATTCATGCTGACTGAAGTAAGGTCAGTGCTAAGGCAGACAAAAATGTCTTGGCTCAACATGAAGTCACTGAAAAATGAGTGTGAATGATAATTTCCCTTAAGTGGGAAAGAAGGTACCAAAAGCCAGTTTAGCCAACTCCAGCAGCGTATTCTATTGAGCCCATCACTGTGTTTAGGCTCAAGATGTTACTGGGTAAAATGTTTAGGTGTTTGTAAGCCTCTCTAATGTAATTTTCAACAAGATGAATTTGTGGTGGTTACAGTACCCACAATTTAATTTTAGCCAGATGCTTTTCCCAATTTTTAAATTTATTTTTAGCCTAGCACATGGTTTCAGTGGAAACTGAAAATGAGAGCTAGACACAGTTTTCATCACATATGCAGAGTGAAAATAGTAACACTTGGTGTATTTTGTGCAGATTATTTTTTAGGAAAGTGATAAAATGCACTGTGAAAAAAACATAGTTTAAATATGCTAATGTTACTACCCAAAGTCTCTATAAGCAAGTAAGAAAGATCAAGTTAAGCAATACAGTTGGCTACAGTAATCTAAATATACTGTAGCATTTTGTTTAGCAGTTTTTATTTGGAAAACTTGAAAAGGTTTTTTTTCTAGGATCAGCCGTCAGTGAAACAACATAAGCAGCAAATATTTCTTAAACCATATTTGATGAATTGTCACAATAACTGACCAAACCTTAGGAAATGCTTAAACATTTTCACTCTGCCATACACAGACAGACACACCTTTTGACTTTCAAGGGAAGTTGAACAGGCTGTCTCTAGTTGTGTTCGCTTTGTTTGTTCAGATAGTTTTGGGTGGATCTGTGGGTAGGTAGGTAAAACCAATTCACAGGGTAGAGTTATCCTATCTATATTATGAGAACTGTTGATATGACCACAAAATTCAAACTTTAAAGTGAATTTACTTGCACATAACCTGGAACAAAAACTTCCTTTTCTGTGCCAGGAAATCGAAGGGGGGCATTCCTGCTACTCCAGAATAGGGGAACACTCCAAAAATCTTTTGTTTCACATGAGTTACCTTGAAAAATTAATATCCCATAATCACATATAACAAACCGCAAATCACAGAACCACAAACAAGCATCAACTTACTGGAGATGTGGTTAATCGAAGGATAGTGCCATTTTTTATTTCATTTCGATTCTGGAAAAGAAAAAAAAAACTGTAAATCTTCAAGTGAAAGCTTGGGAAAGAAGAACACAAAGGCAAATATCACTGAGCGGAGATTCCATATATAAATAATATGCATTCATATGATTCGGTCTATTCTCACTTGAATAATTTTTAATTCTACAAAGAACTTTAAACTGGGTCCCAGATGTGTTATTTCCCCCTTCAATTCTTTTTTTAAATTTAATTTTTATTTTACTTTGGAGTATAGCTGACTTATCATGTTGTGATAGTTTCAGGTGTATAGCAAAGTGATTCAGTTATACATATGCATATATTCTTTCTTTTTCTGATTCTTTTCCTATATATGTTATTACGGAATACTGTATAGAGTTCCTTGTGCTATATAGCAGGTCCTTGCTGATTATCAATTTTATATGTAGTAATGTATACATGTTAATCCTAAACTCCTAATTTATCCCTCCACTTCTCCCTTTTCCCTATGGTAACCATAAGTTTGCTTTTGATGTCTGTGAGTCTATTTTTGTTCTGTTTCTTTATATCATCATGGACAGCCTACACTACAGAGGAAGTGAATATGAACCCAGAGAATAGAAATATGGGACACAAGGATAGCAATCAAAACAAGCAATTTTAAAAGCTTATTAAATGGAGTATTATCCAGCAAAATCATTCCTACATATATACCCAGGAGAACCAAAACTATATAACCATACAAAAACTTGTACCTGAATGTTCAGAGAAATTTTATTCATAACAGCCAAAGTATGCTGCTAACTCGCTTCAGTTGCGTCCAACTCTGTGTGACCCCAGAGACGGCAGCCCACCAGGCTCCCCGATCCCTGGGATTCTCCAGGCAAGAACACTGGAGTGAGTTGCCATTTCCTTCTCCAATGCATGAAAGTGAAAAGTGAAAGAGAAGTCGCTTAGTCATGTCCGACTCTTAGTGACCCCATGGACTGCAGCCTACCAGGCTCCTCTGTCCATGGGATCTGCCAGGCAAGAGTCCTGGAGTGGGTTGCCATTGCCTTCTCCAACGGCCAAGGTATAAACAACCCAAATATCCATCAGCAGATGACTGGATAAACAAAACATAGTGAATCCATTCGATGGAATATTACTAAGCCATTAAAAGAAACAAAGTATGGATTCATGCTACCACATGACCTTGAAAACATTAAGTGAAAGAATTGAGATGCAAAAGCTATGTATTTTAAGATTTCATTTGTCAAAAGAGGTCCACCTATAGAGACAAGGAAGCAGACTACTGGTTTCAAGGGGCTGATGGAGGAGGATTTGGGAGTGAGTGTTAACCAGCACAGGAATTTTTTTTCAGGGGTGATTAAAATGCTCTAAAATTGATGGTGGTGATGATTTTAGAAATCTGTGAATATAGTGATAGCCAACGAATTGAAGAATTAAAAGCCAATGAATTAAAGAGCCTCTTGATGAAGATGAAAGAGGAGAGTGAAAAAGCTGGCTTAAAACTCATCATTCAAACAACAAAGATCATGGCATCCTGTCCCATCACTTTATGGCAAATAGATGGGGAAACAATGGAAACAGTGAGAGACTTTATCTTCTTGGTCTTCAAAATCACTACAGATAGTGACTGCAGCCATGAAATTAAAAGACACTTGCTCCTTGGAAGAAAAACAATGACAAACCTAGACAGCATATTAAAAAGCAGATATATTACTTTGCCTACAAAGGTCCATACAGTCAAAGCTATGGTTTTTCCAGTAGTCATGTAGGGATGTGAGAGCTTGACAATAAAAAAGGCTGAGCACCGAAGAATTGATGCCTTTGAGCTATGGTGCTGGAGAAGACGCTGAAGAGTCCTTGGAGAGCAAAGAGATCAAACCAGTCAATCTTAAAGGAAATCAACCTTGAATATTCATTGGAAGGACTGATAATGAAGCTCCAATACTTAGGACACCTGATATAAAGAGCTGACTCACTGGAAAAGACCCTGATGCTGGGAAAGATTGAAGGCAGGAGGAAAAGGGGAAGACAGAGGATGAGATGGTTGGATGGCATCACAGACTCAATGGACATGAGTTTGAGCAAGCTCTGGAAGATGGTGAAGGACAGGGAAGCCTGGTGTGCTGTAGTCCATGGGGTTGCAAAGAGTTGGACATGACTGAGCAACTGAACAACAACAGCAGCAACAGATTGAACACTTTAACAGGTGAATTTTGGGTACGTGAATTATCTCAATGAAGTTGTTCTCTTTTTTGGGGGGGGGGGGGAGAAGGAATCTGGTTTCTGGTTTCTTAACATTTGCTGGTTTCTATTGAACGTTGCCTTGAAGTTAAGAACAAACAGCATATATGAGCAGATTCCAAATTGGTCCATCTCCACTCAGCAAGTGTATTGGAAGTGAGTGTTCTGAAGCTTTCACTTAGCGTCTTTGGCATGGAAAGGAGAATTTCACTGGCAGTTTTCTCTTCTGCCACCAGAGTACGCACCATGCTCAGCTTTCAGGAGTTGACCTTCTGGGAGTCACACCACAGCATCCCCCACCCTGGAGCACCGAGCCAGGAGGTTAATAAAGTGCCTTGTGGGTCAATCTCCTGCACCATTTCCGACAAGCCACAAGCTAGACTTTGCTCAGGACGCAGCAGGCACATTGGAGTAGTAGGAAATTTCTCAGAATGAGATGCCATAAACACAGAATACTCACTCTCACCCTCAGCCAATTCTGATGACTTACTGGAAAATGAACTTTCTAGAACAATTATCTGAAAGCAAGCAGGCCTCAGGCCAGTACTTTCTCCCAAAGAAATCCTAATCTGAACGTTTTAAACTGAGTTCAGGCAGGCCTGAAAGCTCCACACTGCTGGATCCAAACTTTCCTCAGGCAATTTCAGCCCAATTTAGAGCATCCCCAGCCAGACACCCTGGGCCACCTCTTGAGAGAGCAAGGTCTTCATTACCGGAAGTGTGTAGGCAAGGGTTGAATGACCACTGGGCAGCCCGGTTCAGTTATGAGATGGTGAAGTGAATTTCAGTATTTTTTTAAAAAAGCTTTCAACTCTAAAATTCTATGCCTCTAAGAGAAATGGAGAGGAAAACCACAAATACTAATTATAGAATATTAAGGAAGCCAAATAGATAGCTACATCTTTCCCGCTCAGGTTTTATATGAATCAAGAAATAAAGGAGTCAGAAGGTGAAAGCCTAAAATATCTCCTTTATTAGTGATTATGGAACACAGAGCTGAGAATGATAACCAGCAGACAGCTAACTAAACCCTCAGATTAGCATACCTGTTGAGGTTAAGACCAAAGGCAGGTTCCTTCCCAAGAGGAAAAGGGGGCCTAGTTTATTCTTCCCAAGTAACAAATCAAGCAGGAAAAGAGGGTGTAAAGAGGCCAGGAGGGTTTAGCAATAATCTCTCCTCGTGAAAATTAATAGTGGTGATGAAGCATTCCTAATAAAAGCAATAAATTAACATTTGTTGACAGGCACTGGGGTGAGGGATTTGGGGTTTTGTTGGAATGCTTATTTAACCATCATAATAATCTTATGTTGACTTTAAAGATAAGAAACCAAATCTGCCAAGAGGATAAGTTATTTGCCCAACATCAAGGAGGGGGAGGGGGGACTCAAACCCCTCAGGGTTGGGGGCAGACGACATCAGAGGCTGTGCTCCCTCTGGAAAAGGTAAACAACTTAGACCTTGCATTCATCATTAGAGGGGTGAGCTCATCATCTGATTGCCATATATGAGAGCAAAGAAATAAGTGTGGTATTAACAAATGCTCTACAGATTCCCAGGTGTTCCCCAGGATGTCCTGGACATGAGGCACTGGGTGGAAGTATGGCTGGGGTGACCTCAAACAATTGACCTCCAGGTTGACTCCTTCGACACAGACTCCTGATTTTCTGGGATCCAAGAATGAGTTCTTTGAAGAAAGGATCTTGAGGACTGTTTATTTAAAACAAAAGCAGTGTCAAAACCACTGACAGAAAGGGCTGGGTTCAAATTCCATCTGACTCACACCACCTTGTAAGCTCAGTGCAAGCTATTCAACCACTCCAATCTAAAATGGGAAGAACAAGTCACTGCTTAGAGAATGTAGCAAGAACCAGATGTGATGTATGAGCTGTGCCTGGCCTAGAATTCATTCAAAATGGGACTGTTACATTGAGAGCAGCACGCATCCCTTCTCAACCGGCAGCTAATTTGCTTTCTGTCTCTTCCTTATCCCCAAAATACATTTTTAATCAGTGTTTAGTACTTTGGAACAATAGATAACAACAACAACAACAACAAAACCAGAAAAGCCACAAATATATGCATTAAAAACTTTAAGGTCCCAACAGAAGGGTAGATCAAACTCAAAGAAAGAGCCAATGGTAGACATCTGCTTTGGAGACTTTTCCATCAAGAAAATCCCCTGGATGCCACCTCTCATGCCACTGACTGATGATGACGCCTTTTGCTCTCCAAGGAAGTCAAACTTGGGAGGTAAACACAGGAAAAGGCTTGGACTTACTCTAAATTCATAAGTCTCATCCAGACAATGTAGGGCATCACTGAAGAGTTGGGTTTCCAGCTAGGATAGTCTGAACTAGACCCACATCTCACTTCTTACCTGGGGAATCCGGTACAAGTGACATAGCTGCCCTCTGTGTCAGCTTGTTCATGTGTAAAATAAGGATAGCGCCTGTCTCCTAAGGCTATTCTGAGGATTAACTGAAATAATCCATTTAAAGTGCTTAGGACAGAGAATGGCACCTTGCAAACACTCATGAAAAAAGTTAGCTCATGAAAAAAGTATATTATTAAGTGCAAAAATAACATCTGAAAAGCACATTGCTGCATATGCTTATTTGTTTTGAGCTAGTCTCTATATGTAATCCAGCCAGTAATAATAATAGTGCCATCTAGGCAATCCTGAGTCTCAGACTTCAGGAAGTCAACAGCACATATCCAGCGGGATAACAAATGCTATCAACCATACGCCTATTCCATCAGCAGATCAGCACGGCTGAGGGGAGGTCTGGCACACAGCATGCGCCACATCAAAGGCTGAGGACCTGGCACCCACTCTTTTATCATACTCTCAGGCCTCTATGTCTGTTTCAGAAGGGACTTCTTTGATGCAGTCCTCCAAGCATCCAGCAAGCGGGGTGTGTGTGGGTGTGTGTGTGGGGGGGGGGGTGTGTGTGGGGGTGTGTGTGTGTGTGTGATTTTACTTACTTATCCTGCCCATTGGCTGTGTCCCTCTACCTCCTGTCCATTCCCTCCAGTTTACCCTGACCAATTCACCTCCATCCGCTGATACGCTGCCCCAGCTGGCATGGATCCATTCCTCCTTAGTGAACTGAGAAATACTCTAGCCAGCTTTGTCTGATCAACAGGTTATATCAGTGACCTTTGGTAAGCAGATTTCAACAGGATCAATCCAGCAGCATTCAATAGAGGCACCCTTCTCAGGCCAGACAAGGAACATCATTAAATGACTTATAAAAGCATGTGTGTGTGCATGGCAGGGGTACTTCCCTGATGGTCCAGGGATTAAGGAAGGAAAAAAAAAAAAAAGACTTTGTACTTCCAATGCAGGGATTGCAAGTTTGATCTCTTATTGGGGAACTAAGATCCCACATGCTTTGTGGTGTGGCCAAAGAAAAAAAATTAAATTTTAAATTTAAAAAAATAAATAAATAAAAAATTTAAAAGATATGCTCTTTAAAGAAAAGCATGTGGGGGAAGGAACAGCAACAACAAAAAAAGTGAACTCCCTCCCTCCAAACAGAGAGGGAGATTCTGCAAAACTAAAGAATGTATTCATCAACTCACAGAGCCAAGAAACTGTCCCATGCCCCTCTCTGGGAAATCAGCCTTTAATCCCTGATTCTCATGGGATCTTCATACCACTGGCTTGAGAATCACCATGAGTATTAAAATGCAGATTTCTGGGACTCCCCAGCCCACCAAGCCACACACTCAGGGGCCTCAGCGGCTACCTTTTCACTATGCTTGCAAATAATTCTGCTGCACAGTAAAGTTTAGAATCATCCCGGTCTAATTCATAAGATCATGCAGCACATTTAGAGTCAGTGTTTGGAATTTCAAGGTAATAAAGTAAGGCAAACAAGACTAATGGCAGCTCCTCAAAAATGAAGAAGAGAGAGCAGCAGAAAGAACATTTCTGCAGAAAATGTCCTAAAGTAACAGCACACAATGTACGGGAAGAATGACAAGGGGCCCAGTTAAAGCTGCTAAACCCCGCTGTCACAGCTACTGCCACCCAGCAGTGGCAGACTGTACTAGCCCCTGACATTCACAAGCATCTCCATAGGATGTCTTTGTGCTTCTTCACACAAGAAGAAGCTCAGTGACTTGGCCTCTGTGTGGATCGGATAATAAGATTCCTCAGAAAAATGTCACTGTTGTCATATTTTTCCTTCTGAAATTTTGTTTATCTCAGTAGGCCAACTTTCTATGTAGCCAGGCAATGTTAAGAATTATTCCCTGGCCCAAAATTCCAAATTCTACCCCCTTCCTGTGACTGAGAAAGGAAAGCAGGAGGTCAGAGGGGGAGGGGGCACTCACGACCAGACCCCTCAAGTCCAGGCAGCTTCAGGACCTTTTCTCTGGTTCTGCCTTTGTCTGTCACTGTCTCTTTCTCCTGATGTGACGGGGTCCTTACTTTGGAAATAATACCAGGAAATAACGCTGTTCTTTGCATCCATTACTCAGTAATCACAGAGGCTGATTTTTCACTGTAAACCTGATCCTTTCTATCCTTTATGTGTCCATTTGCATGATCTTCAAATCTTTGGGCTGAGGGAAATAACTGAGGACCACATATGACATGCCGGTTGCTAGGTTACCGAGCAATGCCTCCAGACAGAGGACTACAGGTCTAACATTTGAGGAGGAGCATAGAAATACCCTAAAATAAATCTGAACCCCCAAAGGCCAGGAGGAAAAGGCTGAGAGGTGAGGTGGGGAAAAAGAATAAGAAAGATAGGGTGGCAAACTCTTCTAAATGCACATTTCCCATAACTCATATTGCAGACTTCCCTGGGGTCCTTACCATCAAGGACCATGTTCCTTCCCAGCCCCACGCCCCAGCTCCATATAGCTGTAGCAATTCATCATCACCCATGGATGGAAGGAGCTGGATTTGACTTCTTTCCACTCTTTTTTCATGCCACTAACTAGATTCTATGCTCAGTTATTGTCTTTCTTTAATCAATTTATTTTTCATAACACTCATGTACCATTCACACAATTCCCCAAGGCAAAAGAAGATAGACAAGACAGGTGATAAGGAATATTTGGCTAATTACCTATCTGTGCTGTGTAAACACAGACCACGTTAGGGGAGGGCCTGTTCCATCAGAATGCTTTGTTCTCTTTCTACCTGTAATAAGATCTGGGTAAAAGGAGTGGAGAAAAGCTGGTAGACAGTCCTTAGGAGCCCAGGGAATCTGTGGGATGTAGTGATCCCAGGGGAGGAGCCAGAGGAGAATGCCTGTCCCCCTTTTCGTTTTCATCAACTGCTTGTAGGAGACAAAGAACAATGTTTTCTGGAAAAGAATATGCTTATCTTAAAGGAATAGGCACTATTAGATTTCACTGCTGCTTGGAAAGAGGCACCTTTTAGAAAGCCAGGGAAGATGCTTGCTTTCTCAGCCAATTTCATATGGCAAGAGTGAGACACATCTACCTTTGCCTGGTGTCTGGGCCCTAGGACCAAAAGCTCAGGGTAGAACCCAATCCATGTCTCTGTCCCTCTAATATCCTAGAGAAAGAACTGATTAAGTCCAATCCGTTAAGAAGTAATAAAAGGTCACTATGTAGATGGTGACTCAACCTTGAAGTCAAAGTAGTCAGTCCCCTTGAGCACAGAAGGTGAGGGGGATAATTTTGGTAATACAGACAGTGGGGTAAGCACTAGCAACATCTCAATACAATAAACAAAGAGAAAACATTTAAGGCTTTTGAACATTATGACCAAGGGAAAGTTTCAGAGAAATAAATCTGTCAGCAGCAGTGAATTAGAATGGAGAGTAAGTTAAGGAGATTGGGCAACATGGTGGAGGGTTGCAGCAATACACAGCTGCTTCCATCTCTGCAGGGCTTGGCACTCACTACATTAGACCCCGGATTCCAACCACAGGACTCCTGGCTGGGAGCACCTCCTATCTCCAAGTTAACAATCCAATAGACCCAAGAACTGAAAAACTAGTAATAAGTTCTGTGACAAAAATCTGTGCCTTTCTTCCCACACATGACTTGAAGGACAGTGAACAGAGACACATTTTTCATGGGTGATTTTATAATGTTTAGCAAAAGCCTTAAAAATCAAAATCAAATTCTATGAAGTTTTTCCCTTTGGAAACACCAGAACGGCAAACATTTTATGAAAGATGTCCACCGAGGCATCATTTATAACAGAGAGAAAACAACTAAAAGCAAGCCCAGATACTTTAGTTATTCATTCACTGCCTCTCAACCTGAAATCTAACATTCTTGGCCCAACCGCATACTGGAGCTGGGCCCTGCAACCATTTCCCTTTTGCCATCTAGGAGAATGTTAAACTTCACCAACAGAGAGCATTGGAATGATCCTGCCTGGTCATCAAAAGTCGGTTCTCTTTTATCATTATTATTATCATTACCAGTATTATTACTATTATACAAAGAAGTCCACGGGCCTCATCCACCCTCAACCCTTCCCCTAAAATAACTTGTGATGGTCTACCTACCTTTTGGAACCCTATCCTAAAACAACCTGGGATTCTGTAAGGACAAATATTTTCTGATTCAGGTGAGTCAATGACCATTCTCACCAGGCACTTTTTATTTTTTTTTGGCTGCGCTGGGTCTTCCTTGCTGTGAGTGGGATCTTTCTCTAGTTGTGTAGAGTGGGGGCTACTCTGTAGTTGCAATGCACGGGCTTCTCATTGCAGTGAATTCTCTTGTTGCAAAACACAGGATCTAGGCACATGGGCTTCAGTAGTTGTGGCTTGCAGGCCCTAGAGCGAACAGGTTTCAGTAGTTGTGACACACCGGCTTAGTTGCTCCGTGGCATGTGGATTCCTCCTGATCCGGGGATCAAACCTCTGTCCCCTTCATTGGCAGGTATGGAGTCTTATGCACAGCGCCACCATGGAAGTCCTCACCAGGCAACTTTTAACAACCTTGTGGCTTTTTGTCTTTAAAAGTTCCTGACTCTCTTCCTTGGAATATTCTTTCATGTTTACCCCAAACCTGTGTCTTCTGAATTGCAAAACTTAAGACCCCAAAAAACTCTTTTTTAATATGCAGCCTCCTGCATTATTTTTAAGTTATCACATAAAAAATGTAGGTTGCATGATAGTATTGCAGTATGAATCCAAATTGATGGAATATATTATGTGTGTATAAACTGATAAAACGCTGATGTCCAGGTAGATCCAGTAACAAGTGGGCAACAATGCTTTTCACTTACAACATATGAAAAAAAAGAAAAGAAATTTTTAAAAATGGCTGATATTGTGAGTATTTGCCCACCCAAGTTAATGAACATTGGTTACGTTTCTAGGGGAAAAAGCAATCTCCATGGTTTTGGACAGAAAGATTTGCACAAGCTACGGTAAACCATGTAAACCAGGCCTCCCCTACGGTCCCTTTTTTCTATTTGAGATAGAGATTTCATTGCCAGCCCCTCCTGCTATCAATTTTAACATAACCCTCAATCAGATGGCATGTGAAAATGTTTAAACCTGGATTGTGAAGGACAAATCTCAGTGGTCTCAGAAATCCACAAAGTGCTGGAGAAGAGAGCTGCACTTACAGGAAAGAAGCTCATGCTTGTGAAAAAGAAAAGACTTTAAAGGGTCATTCCAGCGGCATTGACAAGCATCACTAAGGATGCTGTCTGTTTTTCTTTGGTCACGTGAGTCATGTCTGACTGTTTTGTGACCCCACGGACTGTAGCCCTAGGCTCCTCTGTCCATGCAATTTCCCAGGCAAGAATACTGGAGTGGGTTGCCATTTCCTTCTCCGGGGGATCTTCCCAATCCAGGGTTCAAACCCCCATTCCCTGCACTGGCAGGGAGATTCTTTACCACTGAGCCACCAGAGAAGCCCAAGGATGCTGCTGCTGCTGCTGCGTCGCTGTCTGACTCTGTGCAGCCCCTGAGACGGCAGCCCACCAGGCTCCCCCGTCCTTGGGATTCTCCAGGCAAGAATACTGGAGTGGGTTGCCATTTCCTTCTCCAATGCATGAAAGTGGGAAGTGAAAGTGAAGTCGCTCAGTCGTGTCCAATTCCTAGTGACCCCATGGACTGAAGCCCACCAGGCTCCTCCATCCATGGGATTTTCCAGGCAAGAGTACTGGAGTGGGGTAAGGATGCTGCTACAGCTAGGAAAATACAGACGCTACGGCCTATTCTAGGCAAAGCCAGTGCAGACAACAGACTGTGGAGTGAGAACAAGATGCAAACATTTACGGTGGAGAGGAGAGCTACTGAATAAAGTGGGATGGAAGCATCAGAAAAGGAAGAGTAACTGAGCTTGCTGCTGGTTTCAAAGAGACAGTGTGGTGTCTGGCATCTTGAACACAACCTGCTGTGAGGTGAGCCACCCTAACACTGGTATCAGATGGGACCGATCCAAACCTTGGCATCACTACTGACAGTTTTGTCACCTGGGCATTTGGCACAGAGCCTGGCACATAGCAGGTGCTCAGTGAACATCCGGTCAATTAATACATGGGCATGACAGCTCCTCCGAGCCCCCCTCACTGCTACAAGGAAGATCGTCACACCTAGACCGTATGGTGTTGTCATGGGATAAAGTTAGACAGTGCTAATAAAGGCTCTGCCTGGCACTGCGTAAGGACTCGATACATCATTCACAAAGAAGAGGCAGCTTGGGTACTGGGTACTGGAAATATGGAAAATCTGTCAGATCAAGAAGCGGGAAGAGAAGCTCAGGCAGAGGAAACGCAGTTCAGGCCATTAGGTTCCCCTGCCTGAGATCCTGTAAGGCAGAGATTTAAAGAATCTCTTTTCTTTTTGCCCCCTGTCATGGATGTTTTGGAAGTCTAGTGAAGCCTATGGATCACTTCAATAAATAACACTTTTAAATACATAAAATAAAATACAGAAGTTTGCAAAGAAACCAATAGTTATCCAAGTTTTTGAATTGTATCATATGCTACTTTTTCAATATCAGTTCAGTTCAGTCGCTCAGTCGTGTCCAGCTCTTTGCGACCCCATGAACCACAGCACACGAGGCCTCCCTGTCCATCACCAACTCCCAGAGTCCACCCAAACCCATGTACATCGAGTTGATGAAGCCATCCAGCCATCTCATCCTCTGTCGTCCCTTTCTCCTCCTGCCCTCAATCTTTTTCAGTATAGTTATCAGCAAACTTTTTCCATCAAGAACCAGTTACTAAGTATTTTAAACATTGCAAGGGAAGAAATTTTCTGTTGCAACTGTGATACATAAATGAATGGGCATGGCTGTATTCCAATAAGTTTCACTTACAAAACTAGGTGGCAACCTGGATTTTGTCCACAGGCTGTAGTTCACTGGCACCTTTATTAATGCAGAAAATAACAAGATATACTATAAGCGCTAATAACTACTGTAATTTATAATTAATGTAATGATCATAAATGACACTTTGAGATCATTGCAATAATAGCAATAAATGGAAATATCTATCATTTCTACCTGTAACACAAACACAGATATTATTTAAACTAGCATGGGTTGTTGTCTAGTCTCATTGAAATAATGTGATTTTTTTATTGTCATACAGTTATAACTTTCTTCCTATACAAATTCACAGACCCTGGGTTGAAACAGCAGCATTCCGTGTACTTAGAAGAAAATCCCAGTTCCTATCATGGTTTAAAAGACTCCTGATATGGCCGTGGCCAACCTCTACCATCATATCTGATACTCCCCCAACTCCCCAGCTCACTCTCCTATTCCCTTTTGTCACTTATCACACCAAATTCTTCATGCTTCAAGGCTTTTGTACTGGTTGTGCCTTTTGCTGAAGTGCTATGATCTGCCTCCTTGTTATTCTTCAGCCTTGGCATGAATACCACCCCTTTAGAAAGACACTTCCTGGTGCTTTACAGCAATCTTGACCACAGACGGACATCTGGGGCCTTGCAGAGAGATGCAGATTGTCACAGAGCTGGCACAATCCTAAAGTAAAGACCCAGAACTCAGATATTAAGCTTGAGGAGCACAAACTCGGAGCCTTAGAGGAGGAGTATAAGTTTGTTTCTTGGGGCACATAATTGGAGAAGAAGGGTCATAAGCCCCCAGTTCTGGAAACCAGGTCCACTCTCCTGCAGCCTTATTTCCTCTATATCTGTTTATTTGGAAATTTAAAACAAGTCCAGTCATATTTCTGACCCATTCTTGAACCTATATTACATGGCTAGCCTGGCAGACTGAGCTCCATAGCCAGGCCTGCCTACCACACTCTGCTCACAAATCTTTATCACATTACCTCACTTATTTTGTTTCGAGTCTTTACTTCAATCTGAAAAATAAATACCTTGTTCATTTTTTAAAAAATCTCCTGTCTCCACCCACGCCCATGAAAACATATGCATCAGAGGAGTGGGCATCTTCAAGTTTTTTTCATCATCAGTGCCTAGAATAGTGTGTGGTATGTAAAATGTGTTCAATATATACTTTTTAAATGAATGCAATGGCTATTTTAATCATAATTTGGCCTGAAGCAATAGTCAGAATATATCTGTAAACTAAAACTAACTGTCCACTTTTTTTTTCTTCAAAGATAGAGATACTGTCCCTTTCTTCCTCCCACAATGCAAATAAATCTCAGTCCATCTTTCTTTCCTTGCCCTGTTTTACAAACTGCAGTCATCAATGGCTATTTATTTCATGCCTACTATGAAATACTTGTATCATTTTTTTAAAAAAGGGAAGAACAGAGATAATAATTGCTCATGTTCCACTATCAATTCTTGTGTTCCCATAATGTCCTGAATGGATGTTCACCTAATCCACAGCATCAGGCTGCCCTAGCACAGAAGCAGAGTTACAAACAGTCCCTGCTGCTGCTGCTGCTGCTCCTGCTGCTAAATCACTTCAGTCGTGTCTGACTCTGTGCGACCCCATAGATGGCCGCCCACCAGGCTCTGCTGTCCCTGGGATTCTCCAGGCAAGAACACTGGAGTGGGTTGCCATTTCCTTCTCCAATGCATGAAGGGAAAAGTGAAAGTGAAGTCGCTCAGTTGCTACCCCTTGGACTGCAGACCACCAGGCTCCTCCGTCTATGGGATTTTCCAGGCAAGAGTGCTGGAGTAGGGTGCCATTGCCTTCTCCAACAAAGAGTCCCAGACATCTACAACTGAGCTCTGGGACTCACAAGACCATCCAGAACCACTCCTAGAAACTAAACTGTTACAATCCTAAGAGGAATTGCCCAGTTATGAGAAAAGACCAGATAGAAAGAAGCCTTAGAAAAGCAGGATCTGGCCTCGGTGTTAGAAGTGAAAATACCCAACAGAACATATTAGAGAAAGAATGGGTTTGAGCTTGAATCCCACTATAGGTTTCTCCCTTCTAGCCTATCTCCTCCTTCTTGCACTAGGAAAAAAACTAGATTTTAGGTAGATCTCTCTAGATGAGTTAGTATGGATGACAAATGAAAGAGAAGGAAATTAAACAATCAAAACTTTGAAAGTATTACCATAAAACTTCTGGAAGAAAACATAGGCAGTAAGCTTTTTAACACGGGTCTTTCTGGGACTGTTTAGATTTGACACTGAAAGCAAAGGCAACAAATATAAAATAATAAACAAGTGGGACTACTTTAAATTAAAAAGCTTCAGAACAGCAAAGGAAACCGCCAACAAAATGAAAAAGCAACATACTGAATGACAAAAACTGACGTACAAATAATTTACAAATCATGTATCTGATAAGGGGTAAATATCTAAAATATATGAAGAGCTCATGCAAGTCAACAGGAAAAAAAAAAAAAAACCAATCCAATGGAAAAATAATGGGCAGAAGTCCTGAGTAGAGATTTCCTTAAAAGAAAACTGGCCAAGAGGTACATGAAAAGATGCTCAACATCTCTAGTTATGAGGACAATCCAAACTAAAATCACACAATAAGATAATGCATCACACCTGTTTCCATTGGCTATCATAAAAAGATAAAAAAAGAGTGATTACAAAGATGTGGAGAATAGGGGATTCTAGAAGGAAATGGCAATCCACTCCAGTGTTCTTGCCTGGAGAATCCCAGGGACGGGGAAGCCCGGTGGGCTGCCGTCTATGGGGTCGCACAGAGTTGGACACGACTGAAGCGACTCAGCAGCAGTAGCAGCGGTGCACTGCTGGGGGGAATGTCAACTGGTGCAACCACTATAGGAAATAGTATGAAGGTTCCTCAAAAAGTTAAAAGTAGAGCTAGCATATGACGCCACAATCCCACTTCTGGGTATTTACCGAAGAAAATGAAACCACTCCACTTGAAAAGATATATGTACCTCCATGTTTACTGCGTCATTATTCCAAGTGAAATGAGTCAAAGGTAAATACTGTATGTTTCACTTATATATGGAATCTAAAAAAAGAAAAGGAAACAAAACCTAAGTTCGTAGATACAGAGAACAGATTGGACTGGCAGTTGTCAGAGGAGGGGAGTTATCGGGTGGGCAAAATGGGTGAAGGGAGTCAGGGTGTGAATTTCCAGTTATCAAATAAGTAAGTCATGGACGTGTTGTTATGGCATGGTGACTACAGTTCATAATACTGCCTGTATACTATATGACTCAGTGGACATGAATTTGAGCAAACTCTGGGAGATAGTGAACGACAGGGAAACCTGGCGTGCTACAGTCCGTGGGGACACAAAGGGTTGGACATGACTTAGCGACTGAACAGCAGCAATACTATTTGAAAATTGCTAAGAAAAAAATGTTTGTAATTATGTAGGTAAGGGATGTTGACTCCCCACCTCTGACAACTGCCAGTCTAATCTGTTCTCTGTAACTATGAACTTAGGCTTTGTCTTTTTTCTTAAGATTTCACATATAAGTGAAACATACAGTATTTATCTTTGACTTATTTCATTTAGCATTCACTTAGACTTATTGTGGTTATCAATTCACAAAATATACAAATATCGAATCATTATTCTCTACACCTGAAATTAATGTAGTGAGTGAGTGAAAGTTGTTCAGGCGTGTCCAATTCTTTGTGACACCACGAACTGTAGCCTGCCAGGCTCTTCTGTCCATGGAAATATCCAGGCAAGTGTACTGGAGTCGGTAGCTATTCCCTTCTCCAGGGGATCTTCCCAATCCAGGTATCAGACCCAGGTCTCCCACATTGCAGGCAGATTCTTAACCATCTGAGCCACCATATAAAGTTATGTCAATTATATCTCAATTTAAAAAGAAACTTACAATTATTAGAAAGTTCATCTACATCCTTGTTTTTCACTGGAGCGCCTGCCCTGCACTTGGACCTCTGGGCCTTATCTCTAGAAGCTGTTTGTCTTGATGGGAGGACTAACCCTCTTAGCACAGGTGAAGTAGAGAGCAAGAGAAAGAACACGCTGGCAATTAGAACAGGTGTTTTCCTTAAGAGTTAATTTAAAGAAAACTGCCAGAGAAACATTTATTTTATACACTTCTTCTCTTCCATAGATGTGTCTATCCAGATGAATCAGCTAATTGACATGAAGGAACTTCTACTTGGTGAAATAAATGCTTTTTTCACATAAAGACTCTACAATGAGATTTTTGTTTTTACTATAAAAAGATATAGTGAAACAAGGTTACATACATCAGAGAAACATTAGCTGATTTAAAAGGAAAGGCTTTTAGCAAAAGGTAAAGAATTAGATAAAACTAAGTTAAAATCCAGGTTGTACAATTAGTCATATACAACCCTCAAGTTAATCTCTCTGATACTTAATTTTGCTAATAATAAAAAACAGGAAATACACTAATAAGTATATCTAGTGTATTTGCAGAAATTAAGCTCAGTAGAAAACTTTTTACACAAGAAACACTCAATGAATAATACATAAATAGGTATAAAGAGGAGAAGTGCTTAAAAACAGATACAATTTATGATAGACATAAAATTGTGGGTCATATATCTTACTAAATATATATAAGAACTTTGAGGGAGAAATTATAAGAGTTTGTTGAAACATTCTAATAAATGGGAAAATATACTGTTTACATGGATGAGATAGACAGTATGCTAATAAAAGCAAATTCCTTCTAAAATTAATCCATAAGTTAAATCCATTTTAATCAAAATGAGCATTAAAACTTTCTAACTTTTGAAAGAAAATAAAAGAGAATACCTTTATAATATATGACTAGAGGAAGTGCTATTATAAGAAACATAATAAGCCCAAGCAATAAAAGGAAAAGTGATTAGTCTGATCGTACTGTGCTCAGACACTTAGTCATGTCCGACCCTCTGTGACTCCATGGACTGTAGCCTGCCAGTCTTCTCTGTCCATGGGATTTTCCAGGCCAGAATACTGGCATGGGTTGCCATTTCCTCCTCTGGGGGATCTTCCTGACCCAGGGATCAAACCCAGGTCTCTTACATCTCCTGAACGGGCAGGTGGGTTCTTTGCCACTAGTGCCACCCGGGAAGCAAAATCATACTAAAGCGGTCTTATTAACATCTATTTAACAACAGACACCATTAAACAGTTATGGACTAGTGGACTAGGGTTTCATAGGATTTCATACAAATGAAATCCACATGCCTTCACCCTCCATCCAGTTAGCTAGCATCAGCAGGACTATGGGGTGACAGAGGAAGAGATGGCTGGATGGCATCACCGACTCAACGGACATGAGTGAGCAGACTCCGGGAGATGGTGAGGGACAGGGAGGCCTGGCAGGCCGTGGTGTCACAGAGAGTCAGACATGACTGAGTGACTGAAGACCAAAGCCGTACTATGACAACAAGTACTGGGTAAAAAGAAGGGAAGAGGACTCTGCTTTGTGAGTGGGACTAGACTAAAAAGAAATGCTTTGGAAAGCAGTTTGGCAACTCCTAGTAAAGTTAAAGATACAACCCAGCAGCTCCCTGCATTCTATTCTACAGAAATGTTCAAATGGGGTCACATAAATATATGAACAAGGATATTCATGACAGTACTATTTAAGTACAAAAATTGGGGAAACAACTTCATTGCTTGTCAGCAGAAAAATGGTGATCAACTGTGTTCTAATAAATCAACTGTTTTGTTCATGCCATGGGACATTACCTAGCATTTATCTTGAAAATATAGCTTTGAGTGAAAAAATTAAGTTACCTTCAGTATGATACCAATAATTTAAATTTTAAAGCATAAAACAATTCTTTACATTATTCAAAAATACATACATACATAGAAAATTTATAAAAATTCATGAGAATAATATACATCCATTTCTGGCTAGAACTGAGGGAGAATTTACCTCTGGGGAGGCGAGACAGTGAAAAAGATTAAGCAGGTTGTAGCAGGACTTGCACTTTTTTAAATAAAACTTGAAGCAATAGGCAAAACGTTAACATCTATTAACATCTAGATGATTGAATATATGGGAATTAGTTATGTCATTTTCTGTACTTTCTGATGTTTGAAATGCTGCATGATTTTAAAGTTTTAAATTACTATTTAAAAATCCATCACTACTGCAGAAAACCATCACTACTGCAAAACTCATCTGTCTGAATCAAAAGTAGTGACTGGATTCCTTACATCTATGCATTATTTAGTAATGAGGGAACAATTAAAGACAAACATATATTTAAAAACAATGTGCTGACTATAAATTAGCCTCACACAATCCCACTTTTCTGTTCCCTGCCAAAAGTTACATTCTTAAAACAACTAAAATGCAGTCTTTTTAAAAAGTGCCTATTAGTCAAGCCAATAATTTTCAAATAATGAAATATTTTTGTTCTAGAAAGGGAAAAGAAATCCCTCAGAACCGAAAATAGACGAAGAGGTTTTGTATTAATATTATCATGTTTTTTGTGCTTAGGTTTGTAAATGTATATTTTATTAAAGCTATCAGCAGGAATAATGAGGCTTTTTTATTAACATAAAAATTCAATATCTGGCACTATGGATGGTCATTACAATAATACAACAAATTTCTACATTCAATTTGCTTCTGTGTTTTGTTATTTTATTCAGTATAGAGAAAACCTGGATACATTCATACAATATGCTAGTTTTCCATTGTTGCAGGACAAATTACCACAACCTTAGAAACTTAAACAAATGTGTAATGTCACAATCTCTATGGCTCAGGAGAATAGCTCATTTTACCTGGGCCCTCTTTTAGGGTTGCGCAGGGATAAAATCAAGGTGTCAATCGGCTGCACCCTTACTTGGAACTCAGAGACCATTTCCAAGTTTATTCCATTTGCTGCCTATTTGGTTTCTTTGGTTGTTTGACGAAGATCCCGCTTCTCCCTATTTCCCAGACAGCTGTTGCCCAGGGACCATGTTCAGCTCTGAGAGGTGGCTCTCAGGTCTTTACCCTGTAGTCTTCTCTGCAACCTGGCAATTTACACTTTCTCAAGCCAGCAGGGGAGCATCTCTTTAATGCTTCACCCTTTTCAAAGGGTCCATCTGATTAAGTCAGGTCCACAAAGATAGTCTCCCTTTTGATGAATCCAAAGTCAACCCAAAGTCAAGTGATTAAGGATCTTAACTGCATCTGCAAATCCTCTGGCATACAGTGTGATGTAACCACAGGAGTAAAAACTATCATATTCCCAGGTCCAGACCATACTCAAGAAGACGGAATTACACAGGGCATGCAACAGTAGGGGATGGGAATCTTGGGAGCCACCGTAACTTACAATTCTGCCTACCATACCCGGATACATATTACGTAATAGCTATAAATGATGACCTTTAAGATATCACCTTGAAGTCTCAGGAGTTTCTCAAGATGGTTAGAAAGGGAATAATAGGCCAAATTTTTGCCAAATCTGTATTGCTGTTGTTCAGTCATGTCCGACTCTTTATGACCCCATGAACTGCAGCACGCCAGCTTCCCTACCCTTCACCATCTCCCAGAGGTTGCTCAAACCCATGTCCATTGAGTTGGTGATGCCATCCAAGCAGCTCATTCTCTGTTGTCCCCTTCTCTTACTGCCTTCAATCTTTCCCAGCATCAAAGTCTTTTCCACTGAGTCCATTCTTCCTATCAGGTGGCCATGTACTAGAACTTCAGCTATAGCATCAGTCCTTCCAATGAATATTCAGGACTGATTTCCTTTAGGATTGACCGGTTTGATCTCCTTCCTGTCCAAGGGACTCTCAAGAGTCTTCACCACCACCACAGTTCAAAAGCATCAATTCTTTGGTGCTCAGCATTCTTTATGGTCCAGCTCTCACATCTGTACATGACTACTGGAAAAACCATAGTTTTGACTATACAGACCTTTGTCAGCAAAGTAACGTCTCTGTTTTCTAATAAGCTGTCTACAGTTGCCATAGCTTTTCTTCCAAGGAGCAAGCGTCCTTTAATTTTATGGCCGCAGTTACCGTCTACAGCGATTTTGGAGCCCAAGAAAATAAAGTCTGACACTGTTTCCATTGTGTCCCCATCCATTTGCCATGAAGTGATGGGACCAGATGCCATGATCTTCGTTTTCTTAATGTTGAGTTTTCAGCCAGCTTTTTTCACTCTCTTCTTTCACCTTCAAGAGGTTCTTTAGTTTCTCATTGCTTTCTGCCATAAGAGTGGTATCATCTGCATATCTGAGGTTATTGATATTTCTCCCAGCAATCTTGATTCCAGCTTGTGCTTCTTCCAGTCCAGCATTTCTCCTGATGTACTCTGCATAGAAGTTAAATAAGCAGGGTGACAATATACAGCCTTGACGCACTCCTTTTTCTATTTGGAACCAATCTGTTGTTCCATGTCCAGTTCTAACTGT
This sequence comes from Capra hircus, assembly GCF_001704415.2. Lineage (NCBI taxonomy): Eukaryota > Metazoa > Chordata > Mammalia > Artiodactyla > Bovidae > Capra > Capra hircus. The sequence continues at coordinate 60,174,027 of NC_030811.1, forward strand.
TGCTTCCTGACCTGCATACAGATTTCTCAAGAGGCAGGTCAGGTGGTCTGGTACTCCCATCTCTTTCAGAATTTTCCACAGTTTATCGTGATCCACACAGTCAAAGGCTTTGGCATAGTCGATAAAGCAGAAATAGATGTTTTTCTGTAACTCTCTTGCCTTTTCCATGATCCAAAGGATGTTGGCAATTGATCTCTGGTTCCTCTGCCTTTTCTAAAACCAGCTTGAACATCAGGGAGTTCACGGTTCATGTATTGCTGAAGCCTGGCTTGGAGAATTTTGAGCATTACTTCACTAGCATGTGAGATGAGGGCAACTGTGCCATAGTTTGAGAATTCTTTGGTATTACCTTTCCTTGGAATTGGAATGAAAACTGACCTTTTGCAGTCCTGTAGCCACTGCTGAGTTTTCCAAATTTGCTGGCATATTGAGTGCAGCACTTTCACAGCATCATCTTTCAGGATTTGAAATAGCTCCACTGGAATTCCATCACCTCCACTAGCTTTGTTCGTAGCAATGCTTTCCAAGGCCCACTTGACGTCACATTCTAGGATGTCTGGCTCTAGATGAGTGATCACACCATCGTGATTATCTTGGTTGTGAAGATCTTTTCTGTATAGTGCTTCTGTGTATTCTTGCCACTTCTTAATATCTTCTGCTTCTGTTAGGTCCATACCATTTCTGTCCTTTATCAAGCCCATCTTTGCATGAAATGTTCCCTTGGTATCCCTAATTTTCTTGAAGAGATCTCTAGTCTTTCCCATTCTGTTGTTTTTCCTCTATTTCTTTGCATTGATCAAAGGCTTCAGCATAGTCAAATCTGTATAACTAACCTCAACTCTCATTCCTCATAATAAACACTAGAAGTCAAGCAAAAGGCACCCAAAACTTACTGAAAGGAATAAAATAGGTCTCCCCCTGTTACTGGACACTTGACGTGTACCCAAGCCATGAAGCCTGAACTATCCCTTTTGTACATGAACCAGGCACTCAGGTTCTGCGGCAGTAAATCTGCTGGGATGATTTTACTCGAGTGGGCTGGTTCATGCTTGATTTAAAACAAAACAGTCCAATCTTTCCAGTCAATGGCACATTTGTAAGAAGTGTAAATATATTCACAGGGATGAAGGCAATGAAATCTTTCATATTAAGGTTTGCCTAAAGGCAAGTTAACCTGAGAGGTTTAGTTAAGAATAATGAGGCTATTATTAGAGTTTATGTTGATTTTTTTTATTCATGTTGAAATATTTCAAAGCAACAGTTTAAAAAAAAGGCTGGATAATTCAAATATGTCTGCAATTCCTAAGCCATCTCTAAAATCCTCTGAAATGGAATCTTCTTCACAATAATACAGAAGATATCAAGTTCAGCTCCAAAGATGACACTCAAAGTTGTGTGACCTAAAACTCCAAGCCTCCCCAAGACCCCTGTGAACCTTTAATGCTTGAATGAAATCACACAAGAACATGCCTGACACACAGGGGTTCATCAGTAAGCAGCATCTGTATAAGTTAGGATAATCCAGTTTGATTCTTCATTCAAGTTCTATTGATAGTTTATAAGGAAATAGTTAAAGAATTACTAAAAGACTTAGTTTAAGGAATGGACACTTTAGGATCTTAAAAAAGAGAGAGGGGAAGAAAGAAAGAATGAAAAAAAAAACCTAAAATACAAACAAAAAGAACTAATTCAAAAACTGAGTTGGATACTTCTCAGCCATTAAGAAAGTCTGACAGATAAATGGGAAATACAACTCACTGAGGGATGACCATGGGCAAAGCGCCTGGCATAGTGTTTTACCAGCATTATGCCATTTAGTTGTCATAACATAGTGAAGTAGGTAGAGTGTATTAACGTGTCAAGATGCATATTATACATTAAGTTAAAATGCAAGTTATGAGAAGAATGTATATGCAATGATCCTATTTTGCAAAGCAAATTATGCATACTCAAATATCTGAAGTATTTACATTAAAATGTCAGTGGTTTTCTCTGAATACTAGGATTCTGATAATTAAAGCAATTTTTACTCTTCTTTTTTACTTCTAATATGTCTCCAATATGTTTATCTGTGTGCATAAATTTTTTAATGAAATTGAAAATTTCACATCTGTTTGCTTAGGAGTAGCAGATACCAAAAAAAAGAAAGTTTTATGTAAGTTTCGTTATTAGTAAAGTGGCACCTCACTATTTTTTATATCTAAACTCTAAATACTGTATCTAACTACAGTGCTTGCAAGTCTGAAGTTTCAAGAGAGAGGGAGAGAAAGAAAAGTTGATGAAGAGAGACTAGGAAAAGAAATTTTAAAAAAGATAGTTAATATTCTAAAAAAGGAGATGGTAATGAGGAAAGATGGAATGAAAGGAATCAGTAGGAAGAAAAGGGGCCACAGGAGAATTAAAAATAAACATTGGGAACAGAGAAAAAATGAGAAAAGAGAAGAAATACATCAAAACAATAAGAATAAAGGAGGAACCCTCCCTTCCTATTCATCTCTAAATGAAATGGAAAAACTTAAATAAGATCACAATGAATCACTTTTAAAGCTATTTTTTATTTTTTGTAATTTTCCCCTGTAAGAGTGAGAAGGGGTTGAAGAATGTACTTGATAACCAAAGTTAACTCGTCCAACACCAGCCCAGAACCTGGATAGGACTGCAATTAACACACCAGGTATTTTTCAGCTTTCTCTTTAGTCACAGTACCAAGCACAAGACTGTCTTTGAAAAATGAAGAGTAGTGACTGGGTTACAGGTGCTGCTGCTGATAACAAAACACTTATTTTTTAACTACAGTCTTCAGACATGGTAAAGGAAGTGAACCCATTTCCCCAAAAATTATACTTAAAAGAAGGTGTAAATATCCAAGTGCCTGATTCTAATTTCCTCTGAACACTTGCTCAACTTACCCAGCTTCCTCCTGCCACCCTTAAGAAAAAGAAGCAATAAATCATTCTTCCACCTGTACCCGTTGTCAACATGAAAAATAACATCGTTGATGCTCTATGCTTTAATGAGGTAAACTTTCTTCAGTTTTTCTTATTTTAACTATCTTGTCTTCTTCCTCTTAGCTTAAAACATTAAAATCTAGCAAAAGTAAAAGATCGAGTTTAGTTTTTGGATAACTTCTGGAAAATAGTAACTCCGCTAACAGTTTTTCCCTGAAGGAGAAAGGTAACGTGGTGTGGCATGTGGTGGTTTAATTAAAAAGCCCCAAAGTTGTTTGCCATCCTTTCCATAGAAAGAAGGGGCCCATATCTTCTCCCCTTGAATCTGGGCAGGCCTAGAACTGTTTTCAGCAACAGACTAGAGCGGAAGTTTCAACAGAACTTACCAGTCTAGGTCATAAAGCATCAAACACCTGCTCTATTCTCCTGGAATATTGGTTCTCAGGAAGCACCCTTCCAGGGAGCTCCTAGGAATATTGCCACCATGCTGTGAGGAAACCCAAGCCTCATGGAAGGACCACAGGAAGATACTCCAGTGTACAGTCCCACTAGAGCTCAGCCTTTCAGTCACCCGAGCCCAGGAGCCAGACATACAGTGAAGATGCTTCCAAATGATTCCAGCCCCCAGGTATTTATGTCTTCCCAGATGGGACTCCAGACATCATCCCAGACAGGTTATCCTTGCTTTGCCATGTCCAAATGGCTGACCCAGTAAGTATAACTAATCATCTCTGCTGATAAAAGGTTTTTGTTTTATGTTACTAAACATGGGGTATTTTTAATGCAAAAATGAATGGGAACTATGGAGATAAAAAAGAAATGATCTTGCAATAGTTATTACTGCAACTTAACTCTGATTACAGTAGAAAGTGGGCATCCTAAAACCCCAAATGTCACAGAGGGCCATATCCAGAAAACATTGAAGACAAAACACCTTTCTGGGGTTGTGACCAGATCTCCTTCCTCTGCCCTCTTCCCAATCTTTCTACCAAACCTTTAATCTTCGTTTTATTTCCCTTCCTCCTTTCGATCATGCCTGCTCCTCAAGTTTGCCTTTAAGTCACTACACATTATTGCTGTGGGCATCATTCTTTCACTAATTAAACTTTTAAGCATTGTTCTAGATACTGGGATAGCAAAGGTGAGGATATCTAACTTTGTCTATGACCTTGTAGAGCAAAGAGAGTAATGAAATGCCTTTCACACTACGGGTCACAGTCAGTGACAGTCATGAAGGCATCCTGACGGGGCCTAGCAAACACTTTCAAAATATAAAACAAAACAGAAAATAATAAAAAATAATAAAATTAACAACATCATGACAATTGTTTCATGACTTTTTAATGTTACCTTTGGCACACAGAATGTTGTGTTATCTTAAAACTTTGAGAAATATAGTTCAATAGCTATTCAGAACTAAACCTCATTCTTAGAGTTAAAAAACATGAATGGGATTGTGGTCAGGAAATTTGCAATTAGGTTTCTGGCTTTGAAATACAATATGTCACAGAGCCGTTCTCAGAATCTCCTCTACTGATACAGGTTTTTGCTTTTTACTGTTTTTTGTTTTTTTTACAAGGGTACTCTGGGTCATTTTTGGTAAATAAGTGCCTGCCTTTGCGGGAAACTCATGTGTCACTCGTTCTGTATCTGAACATTACAGTTAAATGTTTCAGTACTTGAGTCAATCTATTCACTGGTTTAATAGCTGAACTGGAGAACATGGAATTATCATGACCTCTGGCATTTATTTTTGCCTGCAATTCTAGAAGCAGCCGTATCTTCCCAAACACAAGCTAGGGAGCCTAAGCAAAAAAGTTAGCTGCCTGTATAATCATCTTCTTATAGCCTCTATCCAACAGTCAGTGGTAAACATTAAATAACATGTCATAAAACCCACTGACATCTGAGTAATGCTGGTGGCAGTCGGTACCCTCCCTCTCTTGCTCCCTCTCGTTTATATGACTCAACTGAGACTGTTTTTTTTTTTTTTTTTCTTCATACTGAAATAAGTATATACTCTTCCAAGTCTTCTCTGGAGGAAAAGCACCAGATGATTTAAAATGATAGCTCCTTCCCAATTCCTAAACTCTTAATTAGAAAACTCTAAAAAAACACCCCACAGATGTTTTCAGAGATTTCAGAAAGTCTAATGCCAGTTTAGTTTGAGTCACTAAGAGCAAAGATACCAGGAGAGGGAGGGTGACTGGGTGGCTGGAGCCTAATGCCAGGGCTGGATAGCTCCTGGGGAAATTTAGAACTGTCTGATGCTTGTATGCATACGTACCAATGTGTGTACATATTTCCATTTTCACAAGTTGGGCTTGATGAACTGAGTGAGAAAGGTCTGAGGGAACCCAAGAGTAGTACCTATCATTCTATCCCAACAACACGCCAGGAACCAAATACCCGAGTAGCACGTGGCTATCATCCTGCCCTTTTGTCTTCGACAACTGAACTGGGAAAAATCCAGTATGTCCTTAAAGTAAATATTAATAATATTCATAATCTTTTGGTTCCTGACTTGGAGAAACTCAAAATGTAAGGTCCAAGGGATGATAATAAAATTTTATGGGTTCACATGTGGCATGTGCTACAGACTGCGTCACCCTAAAAGTCATTTGTTAAACCCTAATGCTTGATGTGATGGTATTAGGAGGTGTGGCCTTTGGGAGGTGATTAGGTCTTAAGAGCAGAACCCTCGTGAATGGGATTAGTGCCCTGATGAAAGCTGTCTCTCCCATTTTGTCTTAGGAGGGCCCAATGACAAGATGGCCATTTATGAACCAGGGAGCAGTCCCTCACCAGATGCTGAATCTACCAGCGCCTTCATCTTGAACTTCCAACTTCTACAACTGTTGTTTTTAAGACACTCAGTCTATGGCAGTTTTGTTCCCCAAGCTGAAAGATCTAAGACACAGCAAACACAATATGATAAATTCCAAAGTGCTTTTCCTATTGGTCCAGACTCTCGCTACAGCTTCTGTTCTTAGTGACTTGCTTTCACCATGTGTGCTGTGGGCTTAGTCACTTCAGTCATGTCTGACTTTGTGACCCCATGGGTTATAGCCCACCAGGCTCCTCTGTCCACGGGATTTTCCTGAAAAGAATACTGGAGTGGGTTGCCTTTTCCTTCTCCAGGGGATTTTCCGGACCTAAGGATCGAAACTGCGTCTCCTGTGTCTCTTGCATTGCAGGCCAATTCTTTACCACTGAGCCACCAAGGAAGCCCTGTTCTCACCACATGAACATATAATCCCAACTACAACAGCTGCATTCACTTGTGCCTTGGTTATTGGAAAATCCGTCACCACAGTGGACTGTGCCTATCCTGTCTCGCCTTCATTTAATGAAAAAGAGTGTGTGGGGAGGGCAGAAAATGCTGACAAGGTTTCAAAGTTACTGCCCCTGTTTTCCTTCATGGAAACTCTAAAACATGTATTTAAGCCTGGAATTCTCTCTGCTTTTCTGTGATCACTGTTTCAAACAGAGTTAACTGCCTGATAAAGAACCAAAGGTGGGTGAGCCACAAGAATATTAATGGATCCCCCAGGGTGAAATAAAGTAAAACTCAGTTTCTCAGAACTGAACAACAAAATAAATCACAAAATTTGGGGTAAATTTTCTGTCACAACTACAGTTTGGTTCTTAGAGGTTGTTGCCTGCTACAACAAAAATACATGATCAATACTGACTTTGAAACTGTATTACTATTTGATGATCTGCCTAATGATGAATTATTTGTATAACATGAGATACCAGAGGGTCTCTTATTTTTCCCTTCCCATAGCTATTGCTGTGAGTTCTCAAAAACAGGTCACTGATTCTAAAGAAAGAGTACTGAAATCCATAGGACTGGGTTTAAGTATCATCTTGTGAAATCTCATGAATCTTTAAAAATTTTAGTCGACATCCAGCACAGTATAAATATTATGTGTGTGTATGTATGTACGCACATACTTATTTTGGGAAAGAAAATTAATCAGTCGTGGAGTACTGAAAGCCAACTTTGTAACACTGATTTAAGACTCTTAAGAGGAGCATTAAGATTCATTTATTCACTCTAGGATTCCTCCACTGTGAATAATCTGGAAGTGTATGTGCATATTCTGGTAATTGAATTAACCAATATCATACATAATTTATTAAGCAACTAATTGTACCTTTTATGTTACACACAAAAAAACTGCATCACATAAAATCCACAAGCAATCTTCGAATACCTACAGAATATGCTCAAGGAACCACATCAGACACTGTACAGGGCCCCCGAGGTGAAAAATGAAGGTTTTGATTGTAAAGTATTTGCAACTTGGTTGGGGCCGGCGCGGGGGGTGGGGTGGTTAAAAATTAATAGTTAAGTCACACTTTAAGGCAACAGTAAAGAGATGCAGATCCTGCTTAGCTAACAAATGAGTCTAAGAGATGATAAACTAAAGAGACAATCTTTCCTACAACAACAGAGACAAGGGAAGGTATTTAGAGCTAAGGACTGAATGAAGACACTAATCTCCAACACTGGGGTGAAGATTATTTCAGGCAAGCACCCAAGGTCTCTTCCAGCTCAGATAATTAAGGATTGGTAGGGACAGAAGGGTTGACTGTTCTGAAATGGCAGTTATTTGAATGGCATTATTTCCCATGTGTATTCCTTGTTAAGACTCACCTCCCCCAGAAGCAAGGAGTCTGCCATTTCATCTCTTTCTACACAGTATCTAATCTAGTACCTGAAACAGAATAGGAGGGAGTGCGGGAGGTTGGGCAGGACTGAACTGCAGGTGAGTACAGCTACCAGGGAAGTCAGAGCAAAGTTTATTTGGAGAACATCAAGGCAATTTGGCTAAAGCAGAGAGAACAAGAAAAAGACAGCAAATGGAATGTGTTGACTGGGGCTAGACTGTGACACACCTTGACAGCCAGGTTAAGGAAGGAGGCTGGACCTCATTCTCTCTCAGCAACAGTGAAAGTCAAGCAGAACGCTGTCTCCATTATCAGGGAGCACACAGGACTACAAGCTGGTAAGAATTCATAATATGGGTTTTCTGCAGCCAAAAACACTGCCTGCCATTCTCGTAAACAACAAATGTTGCCCCCGATAAAGTCATCAGCCACAGTAGCCAGTTTCCATGGCGTGCCCTGAGGGCAATTTAGGATAGAGACAAAAACAGGACACTGACCCTAGATACTTAAGATGCATATCTAAGGAATAATTGCAATGAGTCCAGACTCTGCATCTGCCCAAACATAGAAAGCACTAAAATCATTAACTTGAGATGCCTGGTTTTCTGTGACTAGCAGGAATCTTTGATGTTTCACTAAATGTTTGCTGTTGTTTTTCAGCAAAAACTCCCACATATCCTAGTTCCTCCTTTATCTCTTTGGATAAAAGCTCTCCGAGAAGCTGGTGTCCTGTCCTCAGTAAAGCCCCTGAATAAAACATAACTGATAACTTTTAGGTCATGCATTTTTCTTCAGCCGAGACATGCAGGAATAAAGAGAAAGGTCCAGAGGCTGCTCACACTTCCAATGAGTAATGTTCAAATGTGGCACTGGTGGTACCACTGGGACTTGTTAAAAATATTTGAACCCCAGACTTGATCTATTGGATCTGCATCGCTAGATCCGAGGCCATGATCTATATTCACATTGAGAGCGGCTAGATCAGAACTCAAAAATGACGTGAACAGAAATGACGCAGCTTTACTATCGAAAAAATAAAGGGCTGTACAGCTTTGTATATATACTAGAAACCACTGCACACTTAAATGGTAGTTTTTATGTGTGTGAGTTGTATCTCAATTAAGATGCTAAAAAAAATCTCAAGCTTAGGACAGTGCCTGGCACATACAGGAGATCAGTACGAGTCACTTTTCTCAAATGCATGCATGGCTCTTTTCCCTTGACAGCCTTGGATTATGATTTGGTAGATCCGGGACAAGCAGCCTCTAGAAGAGTCCAGTACTTTCTAAAGACTGGTGACAGGCATACAAGCAGCCAGCAGGGCAAGGAGCATCCATACCAGAAGTCAGGTTCAGTTACAAATCAAAAAAAGAAGAATTCAGCAGGAAGGCACATGTGAATGTAGAGTGAGGATCAAAAGCAGACAGGCAGCAGAGTGTGAGAAAGGCAGGAGATGGGGCAAAGGGGCAGCAAGAGAGAAATACTGGGAGTCAGAAGCCTCAGTAGAGCTGAAAGGCCAGGGCAAGCCGAAAAGCAGGAACATCTGTCTCTGCCTGTTCCTGCCTGCTGAGTGCCAGTCCCGGATCTTTCTTTGCCCGTCCTTGCCTGCTGAGTGCCAGTCCTGGAGGCGCTTCCCCAGATCAGCAGGTCGCAACCCATGCTGGTCACACCTGGCTGAGGGACAACTTGCTGAGGCAGCCACAGTGGCTTCTATTGAACAAATCCAGAATCTTTCACCATAGGTAGCAGAAAAGGGGATGTCTCATAAAGAAATTTACAACATTCCCGCGCTCTGGTTTGTTCAAATTAAAATGCCTGTCCCAGTGAAAATTCTTTGAACAAGAGTAACTGAGACCTGCATACAGTGCTTTCAGAGGCAGAACTGAAATGCCACAGCAGATGCCCTCACAGGGATGTGAAGACAGAAAACAGAACAGAGAGGAAATAGGATTGGAAGCCTCTCCCTCTCCCCCTCCTCTGGCTTCCTCACAGGCCTTCAGCCCCACCCATCTCAAGCCCCAATCCTTTCTGCAGGCCGGTGTTCACCTTGTAGGAAGATGCATTCGCCTTGACATCACAGTAGTTTTGACTCCATTTGTCCTTTCTGTTCTAGCAAACAACATCACCCAACTCACCTCTCAAGTTCAGATTTCCAGGAGAGAATGTAAGGGGGCAGGGCTCAGCTAGGGAAAGGCATCAACTTCCAGTCCCTTGGCTGTTGGGGGCAATAGAGAAGGGACACATGGCCTCCTAGGAGCCAGCGGAGGGGCAGCTTCCCAGGAGAAGACATGCCTCAGTTTGCTTTGTGTTTTGTTGGGTGGCAATGGTAGTCGGTGTGTGGGTGTGTGTTTGTGTGTGTGCATTCCACTCTTCAACAAAGAAAACGTTCCAAACATGAAACTTCCTTAAACTACTTAATATTACTTGTATTTATTCTCTCGAGTGAATCCCCCCACCTCATAAATATTTTCAGTGACTTTCAAACATTTTTGACCCCAGGATAAAAAATAAGACTAGATGTATATTACATATAAAGCACACGAAACAAATGTTTCACAAAACCACACATGTAATGCACCCTGATCTTTTCTATCCTGTTATAGTCCATTTTAATGCTCCTTCAGCCTGCTAAGTTGATTTAACACCCACTAACAAGTGGTGACCAGCGATTTGAAAAACCCTACTGTTACCTCTATCATCTGTAATTTTATCATTTAAAAACAATTTCACACTTTTCACATTATACTCATATAGAAGAGAATTCCCCAATTCTTTCCCAATAATATCCTAAACTCCACAATATTGTAGACAGTTTTAAAAGATGAAGCAAGTACATAAGAGATGTCTAATGCTTTGAATTGTCTACACAACAATGTTCTTAAGCCAGTCACACGACACCCCTGTTCTCAATCTGTTTAGTGACCAACAGGGACTCATGCACTTGTGTAAAGTGTCAACCAACCTAGCTGAGAAGCACCACCCACTGTCTCTGTACAAAGCCAACCTGCCCATACAGGGATGGAACCAGCTCCCTTGGGCTCACCAAACTTGTCCCAAAGGGGAAAGAAATTCTGTTGGTAATGTGTGTATCTCTGGGGAATTTCTAAGGCAGATTACTTTGTTCAGCAATGTCGATGCAATTGGGTTATTGGGTCATGGATATAAATAGGCTCAAATGCTTGTTGGAGGACCGAGAGGTAGCAGAGTGAGGACTGTCAGTGGAGGAAGCTAGGGAGGTAGAAGAGAGGATGGAAAGATGGATTTCCATCTCCAGCACCAAGAGCCGGTGTGACTTCCATCTGCGGCACAGCATGTTGAGAACTGCCGAGATTCCTGCCTGTCCCACAGCATGGCCCAAGAGCATGGGACACTGGCTCTTCAGTCAGACCTGAGCCCATCCCTGATCTGTTACTGATGTCCCCTGAGCCTCAGCTGTACCCTCTGTAGAATGGAGCAGGTACCAATAATCCCGGTTCACAAGCTCCCTGTGAAGACTCAAGTACAAGAAAGAGCCCATGTGAAGTGCTAAGCCTAGTGCCTGCCACAAAGCAAGGATCCAACACATGTTCCGGACAGTTGTTACCATCCCCCAACTAACGCCCCAGCTCACCTGCCAAAGGGCTTAAAACACACAAGCAGATGTCTGTCTTTGAATGAGTACTTTTCCCATTAGCCTCTCTAATCTCTTATCAGACATGGTTAGCCCACTCCAGGACCTTTTTGGATCCCTTCTCTCTTCTATAATAACTTGATTCCTTCCTCTTCTTTCTCAAAACCTATGCTCACTTCAATGTTTTCTCCCCCACTAACCCTGAGATCCATGGATACAGAGAATGAAAGGGACTCATCTACTAAACTATTTATAGAGCCCAAAGCTTGATAGTTCACAATAGTCAGACTCAATTCCACATAATAACCAAGTGGTCTCCTGACCCAAGGCAGACACACAAGTACCAGGGATACACAATCCCTGTCTGCCCAGGGATTCTGGGATGCTCAAGGCCTGTCTGAGAATCCACAGCATCTAGGAGGCAGGAATGGCACTAAAAAGGGGTGCCCTTCAAAGACGCCACTTCCTTCCCTAAGGTTTCTGGGGCCAGCTTCAAAGAGGAGTCTAGATGAGGCATGGCCATCTCTATTTTTACAAAATGAGAACTTCCAGAAATAAGATACTGCCAAGGTCTATCACTATACTTCACACATTCTGAGGTAGGTCTTAGCACATGGGGACCAAATGCCATTGTGAAATTGTGAGAAAACTTCAAGGGTCCACAAGTAAATGATCTCCTAAAGGTGCCTTCTACCATGCCCCGTGCTTTCAGGGAACCTACCTGTGTGCATGCTTAGGGTTAAGGATAACAAGGCAATTTTCCTGTTTCCTTAAAAAAATATGGTATTAATGCAATAATACTACCTTAGACAATCCAGATCAAAGGCAAATGAAAATGTATTTGCTAATCTCTACTGAGTAGAAGACTATCTGTTATAACTTCCTCCATGCCATCTTCTTAAGGAATAAGTAGGTCATAATAGGGTGGCTCAGTGGTAAAGAATCCACCTGCCAATGCAGGAGATGTGAGTTCAATCCCTGGGTCAGGAAGATCCCCTGGAGGAGAAAATGGCAACTCACTCCAATACTCTTGCCTGAAGAAGCCCACAGACAGAGAAGCCTGGTGGGTTATTGTCCATGGAGTTGCAGAGTTGGACATGACTGAGTGTTTGAGCATGCACACGGACTAAAACTCACAGGTTGTAACAGCCTATATTTAGTGTCCTGAGGCAGTTATTAATACCATCAGGATCAATGGCCTAGTGTCAGCAAAAAAAAGGGGGCATCATAAACAAACTAGGGCCCAGGTGGTAGAGACTCCAGGATTTCCAGGAGGTGACATAGGTAGATTGACAAAATGAAAAGGCAACCTACGAAACAGAGAAAAGTATTTGCAAGTCATATATCCAATAAGGGGCTAATATCCAAATTAAATAACAAGTTCACACAACTCTATAGCAAAAACAAAAACAGAAAACACTCCAATTTAAAAAAATGGGCAGAGAAAGTGAATAGACTTTTTTCGAAAAAAGATAAGTAGTCAACAAGTATATGACTAATCAGTATCACTCATCATTAAGGAAATGCAAATTAAAACCACAATGAGAAATTGCCTCACATCTGTTGGAATAGCTACTATCAAAAACAAAACATAGAAAGAGATACGTACTGGTGAGGCTATGAAAAAAAAGGGAACACCTATACACTGTTGGTGGGAATGTAAATTGGTATAAGTACTAGGGAAAACATGAAGGTTCCCCCCTAAAAAAACAGAATTAAAACAGGATCCAACAGCCCCATTTCTGGGTATACATCCAAAGGAAATGAAAACATGATATTGAAGAGATATTTGCATTCCCACATCCACTGAAACATTACTCACAATAGTCAGGATACAGAAACATCTCCTAAGAGATGTCAATGGATGAATGAATAAAGAAGACTGGTAGAAATATACCAATAGAGTATTATTTAGCCATAAGAAAGAAGGCAATCTGGCCATTTGTATCAACATGGATGTACCTTCATGGCATCATGCTAAGGGAAAGAATTCAGACAGAGAAAGACAAATATTGCATGGCATCCCTTATCTGTGGAATTTTTTTAAAAAAGAAAAAGTCAAACTCATTGAAGCAGAGAAACAGAGAGTAGAAAAAGTGGTCACCAGGAGCTGAAGGGTTGGTAGAAATAGAAAGAGGGTGGTAAAACGGTACCAAACTTCAGATTATAAGATGACTAAGGTCTCAGGATCTAATGTAAAATATGATGACTTAGCTGATAACACTGCATTGCATGGAGATGTGCTAAGAGATTAGAGGACTTCCCTGGTAGATCAGCTGGTAAAGAATCCGCCAGCAATGCAGGAGACCCCAATTCGATTCCTGGGTCAGGAAGATCCCCCGGAGAAGTGATAGGTTGCCCACTCCAGTATTCTTGGATGTATTCCTGGTGGCTCAGTATTCCTGGTGGTTCAGACAGTAAAGAGCCTGCCTTCAGTGTGGGAGACCGAGGTTCAATCCCTGGGTTAGGAAAATCCCCTGGAGGAGGGTATGGCAACCCACTCCAGTATTCTTGCCTGGAAAATCCCCATGGACTGAAGAACCTGGTAAGCTACAGTCCATTAGATTGCAAAGAGTTGGACATGACTGAGAGATTAAGCACAGCACAGGGCAAGAGACTAGAACTTAAATGTTCTCATCAAATGAAAAATTAGAGGTAATGCGTGTGTTATGAACTAGATAAGCATCATTTCATAATGTATATCAAAACCACCATGACATATGCTTAAATATCTCACAATTTTATTTGTCCAAGTATACCTCAATAAAGCTGAAAAATACACAATTCACTTTTTATTTTATATTCTCTCTCTCTCTGCCTCTGAGCCATCACTCTGAAATATGAAAGTTTCTAGGGCAGAATCTGAACTTGTAAATAGCTGAATCTTAATGTTCTCTAAGCATTTGCATGCTATGCTTCTGCTGAACACTGCTCGACAACATGACATTTTTTTTCCCTCGTGCTGAAAAACAAAAGTTAATGGCCCAATAAGCAAATGAAGACAATTTCAGAAAATGGGCTTGGATAACATGAGAAAAGCAGGGGAGGTGCCTTCCTGAGGATCCTAGAAGACTGTCAACAGCCGTCAGTTAGAGAATATGTTAGCTTGTCCTGCCAGAGCTGGAGAATTTTTCTTCTTTAAAATTACAGGTGATATTTTATCTCTGCCAGTGGGAGGGGGAACCACCTCATATACAAGGGAAAGTCAGTAACTAAGAATATGCACAAGTTTCAAAAATTAGTCACTGGTTACCATGGTAACGCAAATATTGCCTAACAACTCACTGGGCTGTAAGTAACTAAGATGATGCTAAATACATTACTTCAAAATGGGAAATGGACTCTATTTTTAGGAATACTTGCAAAGAACTAGATGGACCTAACCGCAGACTGAAGGTGGCTCAGATTTACCCCTGTGGACCCAGGATTCAAGGTCCATCTCCTGCCCTGTGTGCGTCAAGCTCTGTGTCACATGTGTGTGCTATGCCCAGAGACAGCTGCAGGAGGAAGAGTGATGACATTTTATTTACAAACAAAAAACGAGCTTTCTTATTCCTTAAACTTTTAGTAAAGGAAGAATCCTTGCTATTGGGCAATGAAGACTGATAACAGATTTAAGTGGCAGTCCCTCTAAATTCAATGTTAAGGATCTCCTCAGGCCAAACAAGATTTCTCAGAAAATAACTAGCATGCCCAATAAAATAATAATTTTTCCACTGATCTGAGTAGTTTGAATTTTCTAAGTAGATATTAATGTTAGTTAGAATAAAAGTATAAACAATATACGAATTTTAAAATTATTCTAACAACTGACTGTACATCAACACCCTCCTAAATGAAACTTAGCACGTGACCTCTGTTCATTGTACACAGTGCCACACTGGGGCCCCAAGTCTTCAGAAAAGTGGTCCCAGAGCAGTGTTCTTCCTAATGGTCCCTGAGTACCTGCATCAGAATTCCAGAGGGCCCTTACAGTGTAAAATCCTAGGCCATATTTAAGGCCCACCCATTATGAGTCTCTGAAGTCGGGATCTGAGAAATCTCCATTTTAAAAAGATGCTCCCTGTGATGTTTATGTTCTCTGGTCTGAGAAGTCCATCCTTAGCAATCACCAATACATTGAGGTCTCCTGACAATGAAGACAGAAGACAGGACAGTCATCAGGGAACACAAACCAACATGGTTTATCAAAGACAGAGCTGTTTGTGACTCAGTGGCTTTTAGGCCACAGCCTAGGGTATAAAACCAGCACAAAATACTTGTATTATACGTGTGTGTGTGTGTGTGTATGACCCAAGTTTTTCAGAAACAACATGGGTCATATACTCTGGCCTACTCTATTATATTCTAACTTTTAATGTTACAGCAACCAACTAAATTGATTTCACATCCCACTAATTGGTGGTGTTCGAAAAACTCTATTATAATATTTGTTGTCCTATATTTTTATCACTTAATAATTTAAAATTTTTTTCATATCGTATCCTAAATAGTAGAAAGCCATTCAGTCTTTTCCAATATACCCGCAAAGTCACAATATTTTAGTTACCTTTAAAAGGTGAATCAAGGTAAAGTGAGACAGTCTTCTGTTTAAGGGAATCAACAACAACACATTCAACTGCTAGCATTTAACTTTTATTTATTTACATCTTCTTTATCTCACAAATAGCATGCAGATTATATAAGTATAAAATAAATGAAAAATCTTAAGAAAGTGAAGCAAGAAGAAAAGAAAGACATAAAATTGTGTGTTTACGGAATAAATCAAAGGAACAAGCACAAGTAATAAAGACAACATAGGCCAGGAAATCTAGGCTACATGTTCTCAGCTTTCTGGCCATCAGTGTGCAGAGGAAAACATGATCAGTTATGGAAATTCCAAGATCCATCTGGTTGTCTTCCCTTCGGGCTGGACTGAACACCTGTTGCCTCCTCAGGGTAGAGAGGGCAGTCACAGTGGGACAGACCCTATTAGTGCCTCCAACTTCCACCACCATTTGATTGATAGGGCAACTGAAGATCGCTCTAAGGACTGGGACAAACAAAGCCAGGAGCCATAGGCCACCCGGTTCTCCCTTTTCTTGGAGCACTCTGTATTCACTTCTGTCCCAGAGCTGGCCAGCTTCCTGTGATGAAAGCTGTTCACAGACCCATCCTCTTCCTCCTCGCCAACCTCAGAAGGCGATCAGCTCCATGAAGACAATTTTGGCTCTTAACGCATATCAGTGAGCTCTCCATAAAACCGAGCTGAATACTAAACTTCTCCAGGAATTCCCCAAAGGAAAAGTGATAGAAGCACAATGATCTGAACTGGCTTCTTGGTTCTATGGCTTATCACTCCTGAGATATTAGCTAAGCCATCTGACTGCTGTGATTCAGTTTCTTATCTGTTAACCAAAGCCAATGCGGTTTCCACCACAGGGTAGTCTTATGGATGAAATTAACAAACAGATGCAATGAGGCGGGCCCAGTTTCTGGCACACAGCAGGTGCTCAATAAATGTTACTTTTCCCTTCTCCTAAGAGAAATCTCTAGGATATTAATTGTACTTCCTGCCAGAGCCACTGTAGTATTCACAATCCTTCTCTCACTTCCAAGTTTCCTAGTTAAAATCACCCACGAAGAAAGCAGAGCTCCCAAGAACCACAGAACACTCAATGCCTACACAATGCCACCTTCAAAATGGTTTTTATCATTGTTTCAATAACTTTAAGCAGGGCTTAGAGGTTATTCTGGAAAAAAAAAAAAAGTCTGAGAAAGGAAAGCTTGACTAAGTCATTAAGTATCAAATAAATGCTTAAACCAAGCAATAAGGAAGAGAGATAATTAGTAAATTCACTGTTAGAAGGCAAATGCTGTTGCTAAAACAGAACACAGAAACATATTTGGTCTTTACTCTTGAATGGGCTAAATATCCCCTTGTTAATACTAAAGTAGCGGTTGGTTGCTTTGCAGACTCTGTTTTCGTGAGAGATGTAAAATTTAGACCAGCATGTTTAGTCTTGAGCAGAGAAAACATCAGCTATGTTTTGATTTCCTTTAAATATAAGTGTTCCAGATTAAATAACGTGGTTGACCTACCTTTTCTGTGATATAGAAGTTTGAACTATCAGCATGCTGCAGTGCAAAGTATTCATGGTTTGCAAGGGACCACCTGAAAAATGCAAGCAAAAGCTGATTACAAAAAAAAAAAAAGGATCATTTTCATGTCCATATGATAGAGTCAGATGAACTTAGCACCCTGTGTGGAGAAGGCAATGGCACCCCACTCCAGTAACTCTTGCCTGGAAAATCCTGTGGATGGAGAAGCCTGGTAGGCTGCAGTCCATGGGGTCGCTAAGAGTCAGATATGACTGAGCGACTTCACTTTCACTTTTCACTTTCATGCATTGGAGAAGAAAATGGCAACCTACTCCAGTATTCTTGCCTGGAGAATCCCACCAGGGACGGGGGAGCCTCGTGGGCTGCCGTCTATGGGGTCGCACAGAGTTGGACATGACTGAAGTGACTTAGCAGCAGCAGCAGCACCCTGTGATTGGAACTGGGCCAGTACCCAAGATACGCACAGTGCAGTTCCTTAAACAAAATGACTTTAGCCCCCTTCTCATGACCCTGAGACCAAGATCTTATTCCAAGCCTATTGTTCACTCTTTAAGTATTTTATCTTCACAGGTTTGAGGGAGGGCTCATTAAATATAAAGTTCCATTCCTCCCTATGATGAAGGAGTGAGTGGAACAGAGAGAGGAAAACAAAGGAAATGAATGCAATTTAAACTTCTGATAACTGTTACATTTTGGTTGTCTGTAGTCTGCCATCCCCAGTCAGTGTGCTGGCTGTGGACTGGAGCATTTCAGTTAAGCATTGTTGTTGTTTAGTCACAAAGTCGTGCCCCACTCTTCTGCGATCCCACAGATTAACTCGCCAGTCTCCTCTGTCCATTTAAGGATCACAGGCCTTAAACAAATTCCAGGTAAAATGCTATTCATAGTTCTGCCTTAAAAATTAAAAAAAACCTCAGGCAACTTGCATATCCATGGATTGTTAGAGCAGCCCAAGAGAAGCAGGAAAGCTCTCTATCTTTGTGAAGTTCCATGCGGCAGCACAACCACCCACTGACCTGTCTTTTAAATTATTTTATCTTTTGTGGGGACCTGAGTGGTCTTCTCATTTTATATCAGATGAAGTGTGCACTTAACTTCAGGAACTTAGACTGCCTCCTGCTGAATAGGATGAATGAACCACATCTTTTCAAAGTAAATAAGATCAATCCCAATGTCCACATATCAGGACTTCTACGCTTCCCACTCTTTGAGAAACAGATAGAATGTTTTGGGAGAAAAGACATGGAAATATTACACAGTACTTCTTGGTGTCTTTAGGCAGGTCAAGTAGTGACTTAATGAGTAATATTTAATGATTGCACAAGAATATTTTATTTGCCTTTCAATATGCTGACTGGAGCTCCCTGGATAAATCCTGAGTAACACTTACCCATCACAGACTTCCTTTATTATTGCAGACAGTGGTTTTTTCTGAAAAATAGAAAAAAAGGAAATACTTTCTGTTAGTTTCATTTCATCATTTTAAGCTCTAAAAAAAAAAAAGAAGAAGAAGAGGCCTAATAAAGACACTTAAGTAAGAACAATTTACATTTGCTATTCTTGGTTGTTGTCAGTAAGTTTGTTTTTCTCAAAGTAATAATCGACCAGACATCACCACCAACTGCATTCAGTTCAGTTCAGTCGCTCAGTAGTGTCCAACTCTCTGTGACCCCATGAATTGCAGCACGCCAGGCCTCCCTGTCCATCACCAACTCCCGGAGTTCACTCAGACTCACATCCATTGAGTCAGTGATGCCATCCAGCCATCTCATCCTCAGTCGTCCCCTTCTCCTCCTGCCCCCAATCCCTCCCAGCATCAGAATCTTTTCCAACGAGTCAGCTCTTCACATCAGGTGGCCAAAGTACTGGAGTTTCAGCTTTAGCATCATTCCTTCCAAAGAAATCCCAGGGCTGATCTCCTTCAGAATGGATTGGTTGGATCTCCTTGCAGTCCAAGGGACTCTCAAGAGTCTTCTCCAACACCACAGTTCAAAAGCATCAATTCTTCAGCGCTCAGCCTTCTTCACAGTCCACCTCTCACATCCATACATGACCATGGGAAAAACCATAGCCTTGACTAGACGGACCTTAGTCGGCAAAGTAATGCATTAATGATGTATTATCCTTTGGGTCCTTTTTTCTATACTTAACATGCGAGTTGAACAAAATATACATGATATTTCACTTGAAAGTGAAAGCGTTAGTCACTTAGTCATGTTCAACTCTTTTTGATCTCATAGCCCACCAGGCTCCTCTGTCCATGGAATTGTCCAGGCAAGAATACTGGAGTGGGTTGCCATTTCTTTCTCCAGAAGATCTTCCTGACCCAGGGATTGAAACCAGGTCTCCTGCATTGCAGGCAGATTCTTTACCATCTGAGCCACCAGGGAAGCCCCAGTATTTAACTTAGCCACATTAAAATCAGGATGAAACATAGTTTTGGTCAAAGATCTCATAGGCAATAACAATCTACAAAGTCAACTGATCACCAGAATTCCTCAAGAGTAGTACATGGGTAGGGCAACCAGTAGTTTGGCTTTTTGCAAACAAGCTTGGATGTAGGGTAATTTTATGAGAACATGAGGCAAGTGGAGTATGAAGCATAGAGACATTGTTCCTACAAAGTACATAGAATTCTTCCCACAACTGTGGTCCTGGCAATTGTCAATCATGCCGCAGCTTGAGCAGGACACACGCGCGTAACGGCACCATGACACCATGTGCTGTGGTGTCAACTGGCGGCTGACTACAGCTGTACTCTTGGCCTAACAGCCGCAGCTGTGCTCTGCCTGCCTCCAGATAGAAAGAATGTAGTGAAGAGACACACACAGCTCATCTAGACATGTCGAAACTCTTTCTGCTTTGGATGTAAACAGACCCCAGCTGTCTCCTGGGATGGGCAGGAGTGTGTCTACCAAAGGAACACATCACAGACAAGAAACAAATGGGGAAGAGAAATCAAAGAAATACAACACACGGTCCTGGATTTTCAAATACAACCACAGAATAGCAGCTAACACTTTCTCCTCCTGTCCCTCTGGGCACTGAGGTATGGCAGAAGGAATCTGAATCAAGCAGAATTGGTTTAAATCCTAGCTGTGTCAACCTGCCTGCAGTGAGACTGACATCTTCCTTAATTTGCTGAACCACAACTAGCTTATCTGTAAAATGGGCAGAGGACCTACCCACTCCTCAGGGTTTTCATAAGAATTAAATGAAAATTAAAATAAAGGGCAAAAGACTCAAAAAAGGGTTAGGGCTCCACTTCTTTACCCTCTCGCGTCACTAGAAGAGCTTGATTTCCTCTTTGCATCCTTGCCCTCGGACCCAACATTGCTAGGGCCCCCTCTTGGTTAATTCCAAGCACTCCATTCTTCACAGTCCCTTCCTAAGGGCTTCAGGGCCCTAGTAAAAGCTCCAATGCTGCCCTCAGTGTTCCTCCAACACTCTCCTGCACTCTGGGGCGCTAGGGTCTATGACTAAGCCCACCACCATGTTTTCAGAAGAACGTCTGCCTACAACTCTAAATGCAATGGGCAGAAGAGGGACCGAGAATTGTGGAGGGGTGGAAAGACAGTGCATATCAGCATCTTGAGTTAATCTCTTCTAGACTAAGATTAGAAATGGAGATTGGATTCAACATTGAGGTTACATGTTACAACTTGAGGCCTTTGCAAGAACTTGTCCATTGTTTATGGTTCTGGCTGTGAGTCAAAGAGCAAATGTACACTCCCAACCAAAGGAGAAAGGAGCTTTAGGAACAAAACTTTTTCCATAAATTGAGGATTTTGCACTTCCAGCTGTCAGAGACCTCTCCAGGCTATTAGTATTTCATGAGGACTTACCAGTCTCCTAGATTAGCTGCAGTCATTCAGATGGTAAAGAATCTGCCTGCAATGCAGGAGACCTGGGTTCAGTCCCTGGGTTGGGAAGATCCGCTGGAGAAGGGGATGGCAACCCAATCCAGTATTCTCACCTGGGAAACCCCATGGACAGAGGAGAAGCCTGGCAGGCTCCAGTCCATGGGGTCACAAAGAGCTGGACACAACTGAGTGACTAACACTTATTTACCTACCAGTCTCCTAACTCCCCCAATCTTCTTGTATCCTCAAAACTAAAATATAAATAACAGGGTCAAATTTCAGACTTAAATTATACTGAAAGAACAGATCGAGCCAAGAAAGTATTGTTAATGATGTAGGAGAAGGCATTTAAATGACTGCTTTCAGAATGGGAATTCTTAAAGTCTAGGTAACTTAGAGGAATTCAGATTTTAATCCAGGTCTGATTCATAGTTTCAGAGTCAAATTTGAAAAGATAGAAGTGGGCTTCTAGAACTATTATATCTAGAACATTCTGAAGTTGGCTATATGAAAGGAGTAAAGACTCTGGAAGAACAAAGTTTAGAGATTTAATAGAGAAAGATTAGAGAAAAACTTAAAACCCCAGAGGAAAAGGACTCACAGTTAACGTAACTGCAGCCTCGCCAATTAAAATGAATGCTGTGTAAGCACGGGCTGGTCCCACGGCCCGCATCCTACACCTGTCCCCTCCCTTCTTTACATGTTCCAAAGAAACACTGAACTCCACCACCCAAGCCTAATTCCAATGACTTCACAATTTTCATCTCCCTTAATTCATTCACATTTTTAATGTCATTACTACCTTCTTTTTGAAACCATCTTTCCAGAGTTGCTGTATTTCCTTCCATCTCCTACAGTTATAAGCAACAATCCTCCGATAAAATCCAAGAGATTCCTCATTATTTGTTTTACTTCTAAACTTCAGATTTATGTTCCTATCTCTTCTGTTTTCATTCAACTGGTCAGTTCCTCGTTCATTTCAGCTGTCCCAAGTCTGTAATCTGATTCCACTCTTAGAAATCTCTGGCAGTTTGTTAGAAACAGCATGTTAACTCTCCTTCAAGAATCTTATTAAATGTACAAACAAAAATCATTACTCTCACGATTCCCTAACCCAATAATAGCATGTCCCCACCCCCAAATTCCCGCCATCTCAGTCATGACTTTTTCTGTCTCACTATGACACCACTACAGCCCAGAGCATCATTAACCTTTATTTCTTCACCCTCCGGGTCTGATTTGTTACAGGTGGCATTACATCTTCCTCTGTGACATTCATATCATTACTTCTCACCTCCTCCAAATTGCTCTTCTAAGATCTTGGCATTCCTCATTCCAGTTTCTACCAGATAAATCATACCCCAGTTCCATCACTCTTAATTCTGCTTCCTCAGCCCCAGGGCCTTTCCTGAGGAACAGCCCATCATTACTAGCATTAACTATTTGCCATAAATTTCCAGTCAAACATTACACTGGCATATCAAACACAGATTCTGACCTTGCATTAGTTCCTATATTTGTATTACCTACGTCTAGTAGTTCTTTCATGTGGATTTCTAGAGAACTTATCTTTGCCTTCTCCATTCTGTGATATACAGATATCTACAAGACACTGAGTCTCATCATTACTTCGCAAAAACCTCTCTCTGCTTTATCCCTTCCAGACCTAACTACCACCTTTGGTTAAGAATTCTCAGTATCCTGGCATCAGATACTTACAAATAAGTCTGTACATCACCAGTTTCTTTCTTTCTAATTCCTGCATTAATTATAATTAGGTAAAATTAGACTTTCCCCATAAACTTTGCTCATGTTGTTCTTTTGCTCTAATATCCACCATAGATCTTCAATGACCATCACCTACATTGTATAAATCTCTTAGCTTGTCATCCAAGGCCTTCCACAATCTGGTCTCAAGCAATCAAACTGTCTACTAATGTTGTACATGTTCCCCATGCTTTTGGATTAGCTAATGATTCATCCAAAAAATCCCACCCCCATACTTCTACTTTATGCCATTTTTTTAAATATTATTTTTGGCTGTGCTAGGTCCTCATTGCTGTGAAGGCTTTTCTCTAGTTGCAGCAAGTGGGGTCTACTCTCTAGTTGTGATGTGCAGGTTTCTTTGTGGTGGCTTCTCTTGTTGCAGAAAAGAGCTCTAGGGCTCGCGGGTTTAATAGTTGCCACTCCCGGGCTCTAGAACATGAATTCGATAGTTGTGGCACATAGGTTTAGTTTTTCCACCGCATGGTGGGATCTTCCTGGATCAGGGATCAAACTCATGTCTCCTGAATTGGCAGGTGAATTCTTTACCACTGAGCCACCAGGGAAGCCCCACTGTTCAGG
Source organism: Capra hircus (assembly GCF_001704415.2). Classification (NCBI taxonomy): domain Eukaryota; kingdom Metazoa; phylum Chordata; class Mammalia; order Artiodactyla; family Bovidae; genus Capra; species Capra hircus. Next base: position 60,197,576 of record NC_030811.1, read on the forward strand.
CACTAAAGTTGTGCCCTACTCTTTGTGACCCCATGGACTGTTGCACGCCAGGTTCCTCTGAACTTCCACCATCTCTCTGAGTTTGCTCAAATTCATGTCCATTGAGTCAGTGATCTCAACGTCTGTTGGCCCCTTCTTCTCCTGCCTTCAGTCTTCCTCAGCATCAGGGTCTTTTCCAATGAGCTGGCTCTTTGCATCAGGTGGCCAAAGTATTGGAGCTTCAGCTTCAGCATCAATCTTTCCAATGAATAATCAGGGTTGATTTCCTCTAGGACTGACTGGTTGGATCTCCTTGCAGTCCAAGGGACTCTCAAAAGTCTTCTCTAACACCACAGTTCAAAAGCATCAATTCTTCAGCCCTCAGCTTTCTTTATAGTCCAACTCTCACATCCATACACGACTACTGGAAAAACCATAGCTTTGACTAGATGGACCTTTGTTGGCAACAAAGTCCCTCTATACTTAGCATATTAAATGAATCACTCCTAAGGACCTAGTATATTTGTCTTATTTTCTTGTCCCTTGAAAACAAGGTATCTTAATTCATCTTTGTAACCTTCTCCACCCCTCAGTATTGCACAGTTCACAGATGCTAACAGGATATGAGAAAACTCAATATATTTCTGTTAGATGGAAAATTCATTTACTTTATTTAAAAAAAAAAGAACCAACAGAAAAGCCTTGATTATAAAAGTAATCCATTTCCTAAATGTCCATCAATAGATGAATTGATAAAGATGTGGTATATATATACAATGGAATATTACTTAGCCATAAAAAGAACGAAATTGAGTCATTTGTAGAGATACGGGTCAACCTAGAGAGTTTCATACAGAGTGAAGTAAGTCAGAAAAATAAGTACTGTTTATTAACACATATATGTGGAATCTAGAATAATGGTACAGATGAACCTGTTTGCAAGGCAAACATAGAGACATACATGTAGAGAATAAATGTGTGGACAGCACAGCGAGGGGAGAAATGGGGGATGGGACGACTTGAGAGATTGGGGTTGACATATATACTATGACTACTACACATAAAATAGGTAACTAATGAGAACCTATTTCTAATGGAGAATCTTCATTGGAATGACTGATGCTGAAACTGAAGCTCCAATACTTTGGCCACCTGATGTGAAGAACTGACTCATTGGAAAAGACCCTGTTGCTGGGAAAGATTGAAGGCAGGAGGAGAAGGGAGTGACAGAGGATGAGATGCTATTCAACTGGATAGCATCACCGACTCAATGGACATGAGTTTGAGGAAACTCTGGGAGATAGTGGAGTCAGAGGAGCTTGGCCTGCTACAGTCCACAGGGTTGCAAAGAGCCGGACATGACTGAAACAACTTAATATACACACACATGTGTATACATATAGCTGATTCACTTTGCTGTAGAGCAGAAACTAACACAACATTTTAAAGCAAGTATATACTCCAATAAAAACTAAGAAAAATGATTAATGCATATTAAAAAGCAAAACAAAAGAAAAAAACAACCAACAACATCAAAGTAAACCATTTCAAAGTATAGCCTGGATTAACCAGCACAAATCCCACTTCCTACCATGTAAACCACTGTGGGGTGGCTGTAAGCAGCTGCTTAGACATGTGAAGGTTGTCACCACTCCCCACACAGACCACTCTGTGATTCACAGCTTTGGGAGAGCATTGAGCCAGCCAGCTGATGAGCAGTATAATTCAACAGGTGATAAAACAGATACCAATCAAATGATTGTCACCATCCTTTAGCAAGGCCACACAGGTGAGCAGGAACTATTGCTGTAAACAGGGATGGAACGAGATACTCCCAAATACACTATTTTGGTAGCAGTACTTTTCTCACTTTCTATATAAAACATTCAATTTGATGTGAGCTCCTTGCCTGACTTAAATTCTAAACTGAAGATCGGCTCTATGTTTTAGTTAATATTTGTTCAAGTTACATAAGATGTTTTTATAATAATACAAGTTTCACCTGAGGAAAAGAAAGCTTCCAAGGCATGCTTGGAAGTTCACTAAAACTTTGGAGTAGGGTGACAAGCGCATTCCCTTGTAGCTTTCTATGGACCCATGTAATATTTGCCTTTCATCTCATTGAGAGAAAAGCCCAGAAGAAAAGAAACTTTGATATAAAAGGATAAAAACTGGTTCTTCTCTGAGTCCATAAACCATAAAGGAACTAAAATAAATTCTATACTCTACAGGAATATATCTCCATGTAAAATATCAAGGAAAAATTATTTTAATTGCCTGACCATGTTTTTGTAACTTAACAAAAATCATAACTAAATCCCTTAAGTTTTTTGTTTTGAAGGTCAAATCAGCCTTCTCAGATTCAGTAATGAACTAAGATGGAAAGAATAGAAATGTTTTTAAGGATAACCCAGAGGGTTAGTCAGTTACCAGATTTCCAAGTGCAGGTGACTGGGGATTAAATAGACTCTCTACTTGTTCCCTTTAGCAATGGTGAGGTCATCGTTCACTACACGAAAGTATTTCTTCTCTTTATACTAATTTGAGACAATTTCAATAATGACACAAATATTTTTATTCATCAAACAAAGTATGCATTTCCAAGTGAATTTTATTGGCAAAGTACCTTGTGCCAACAATTATATTCACGGAGTAAATAAGCTTTTTATTGTTGGGTTTTTTCTTTAAATTTATCCCTCTCTTTTAAACTCTTACTCTCCAAAAGAATTCCTTTATTCAACTTAATTTATCATAGACTACATCCAGAAAGCAAATTTCCAGTACAAAAAATTTTTTATTTACTTTTCATAAAATCACCTGAATTCCTGAGAATGGTCAAATTCACTAGCAATTAGCTTGTGATCTATATCTCTGCCTCTGTTCTCACATGGTGTTCTCTCCTCTTCTTACAAGAAGGATGTAAATCCAGGGTGATTCCATCACAAGATACACAATTATATATATAAAACACCTTTTTCAAATAAGGTCACCTTTTCATATTCCAGGTGGTATAATTTGGACATACTTTTGGGGCCACTGTTAAAACTATTGCAAGTGGGTAAGAAAAAAAAATTTTTTCTTAAATATTTCTTAAAATATTTTTTTAAGGATTAGGGAGAAAAGAGAATGCATCCTTTTCTCCCTAATCCTTAAAGTGGGTGTTGGTCCTTCATTTTTCTTCCTAAACTCTCTCTTGCTTTTAATGAAATGCCAGTGTCCTAAATCCCTGAATCCATGCCTCCCACTATGACCCCTCTTCTAAGGTCTGATCCTGCATTACCAACAACCCCTGGTGCAGATCCACATGGACGTCCTGCCACCTCTTCAAGATTAGCGCTACGTTCTCTTCCTCACCAAAGCAGATCCTCCTCCTGTCTCACTTTTATCTCAAAAGTATGTGTGTGTGTGTGTGTGTGTGTGTGTGTGTGTGTGTGTGTGTGTGTATTTATATCTCACTCTCCCGGCCCAAAGCTCAAGGTTCCTTTCAGACGTGAGAAGACCCCCCGAAGAAACATCCTTGGGGCTCTCCAGTTGATTATATCAGAGGCTGTGGAGTCCAGCCTGCCTTGAGGCATGTTCCCCAGACACAGTCCAGCTGTTATCCCTCGTCAATGTCCCCTCGCTGATGAGGGCAGTTCCCACTGAACCACCTGTTCCTGCCTGTTGGCAGGGCACCTGCCCTGGGGATACTACGCGACCCAAATGCTCACCTCAGAGCTCGCACATTCCCACTGCCCACATTTCTGCCTTGACACTGGCCTGTGGAGGCTGATATCTCCCTCATCTGAAGTGATACACACTTGTCAGCAACTATAAATTGTGGGCTGCTGTTCCGACCTCTGACATCCACTTCTCAGGCCCATGTCTGTCCTAAAAAGAGCATCATATCAAAAAGAAAGCTTGGCTTCTTCAAAACCGTATTTATTTCAAATGTTTTTAAAGATATGGGGTGGGGGTATGCTTATGAGATAGCAGTAGGGACACCAGAAAAGCACTCAGAATGCTGAATTTTTATCAACAACTTGCTTTTCTACATCTTACCCCAACTATGAGCACTGGAATAACTTTAGAAAATGATTTCCTGGGGTAGAACCCCAACTTCTGCAGCCCCTGGTTTTGTAGCTTTAGGCTGGCTACTTCTTTCAATGTTTCCATTTTCTTTTCTGAAAATAAAGTAGCGCCTCGTACATTGTAGGGTAGTGAGGATTAATTGAGAGGATGTTAGATCAGTCCTCAAAACCGCACCTGGTACACAGCAAGGCATGTTACCTCTGAATAGGTTCTTTCATTTTGTGCATCCAGCTTGGACACTTTGCAGGTACTTTCTTTAAATGTTGGTTAAGAAAATTAAATACATGAATGAATGAATATCCAGTTCTTCTTCCTTCTTCCTGGAGTGACTCCAGCCCCCAGTGCTGCCTTTGGCACTCATCTCATCCTGTTCTTTACTCTTCAATGCATTTTTGTTTCCTCTGCCAACCAGATTATACACATTTGGAGGGAGACACTGCCTCTGAAACTCACCTCTGTCACCTCCCAAGCAAATGGCTACTAGGCTACAAGGCGTGCAATTAATGAACTTTTTTAAAAAATTAAAAACACATCTTTTTTCAGACTTTCAGCTTCTTTCCCTTTCTTCTGGTCTCTTCCAACTGCCTCTGAAGCTCAGGCAGAAGCTAAAGATGGAAGACAGCAAGAGAAAGGCAGGAGCAGTCTTCCATCACCACCTCATAGCTACTCTGCCAGAGGGCCGTTGTCAGACAGCTCTGTAATTGCAAAACCATTTTCACCCAAGACTGAAAGTTCTTGGTCCCAGACTGTTATAAAGTCATTCTCCAGTGCTTTAAAAGAATGTGACAGATGCTTTGTTTTGACACTTTGAGCTGGTACAGCACAGCACCTGGGATTTTTACTTTCCTTTATAGATGGAAATTCATTGAACATATTCTGCCCAGCAGTTATGAGTAATGTTGGTCTAGAAAGAAAAGAAACCCAGCTCCTAAATGTCAGGACACCTCTGAGAAGGGATATATGCATGTTGACTGAGACGTAGCCTACAATGTGACTTGGAAAAACTTTCAGGTGCAATAAGTAATCCATCTAGTTCCCGGAGGTGCCTCCTGACACCACGTCAAAAACACCGGTCATTTTTATAACAGCTTTACTCTTCCTCCAATGAGCCTGGTGACTGCTCTCCATGCTTCCAACCATATACCTTTAATATGAAGGAATCAGATGTCTCTGAGAAGTGTGTATGAATATTCTGTTTTCCTAATAGCTGCTTAAATAAACTGAAAGTTAATGACAAAAACCACACTTCCCTGAGGCAAATTTACTAATAGCTGGTTCTTGGAAAGCAAACATTTTGACAACAGTTCCAATGGGAATCACTGACACAAGATTCCAGTGACTGTTAGAAATGACAAAGGCAGGGGGTGGGGGGGAAAGGACTCACAACTCTATCTCCAAAGCAGTAAAAACTATGTATCCCATTAATTTTAAAAATAGAAAGATGACAGGCTATGACACCTTTTTCTCGACAGATGATTTGTTTTAAAAATAGTTTACTAAAAATGACTTGTTTCAAGCTTTATGAATCTAATTAAATATTAGATTCAGCAAGACCAAGTGCAATCTTTGCATCATAAAAATCACCAGACTATGTAAATGAGCAGACACAAAAAATAATCAGTACTCTCATTAGTAATGAGTTAAAGAGGAGGAGAAGGTCCTCTTTCTCTTTTAGGTTCTCCAATATACCTCTGCTCAGTAGAAACGGTGTTCTCCTTCAATTGGAAGCAAAACTGCAATTTTAGAAAATGACAAAAATGTAGATGAATGATGCAAAAATAAAGCCCTACTCACATCAATTATCTTTCCTGAGTCTTCTTCCTTCTTCTTGACTATTTTACACTGTCCTAATACCAATGTTGCTATGGATATACTTTTTTTTCCAAATTTCAATATCTCAGGCAGCAAAAACAACAACTTTCCCAACTACTATATCCTTCTCTACCTTCCTTAACGGAGAAGGCAATGGCACCGCACTCTAGCACTCTTGCCTGGAAAATCCCATGGACGGAGGAGCCTGGTGGGCCACAGTCCATGGGGTCACTAAGAGTCGGACACGACTGAGCAACTTCACTTTCACTTTTCACTTTCATGCATTGGAGAAGGAAATAGCAACCCACTCCAGTGTTCTTGCCTGGAGAATCCCAGGGACGGGGGAGCCTCATGAGCTGCCGTCTATGGGGTCGCACAGAGTTGGAAACAACTGAAGCGACTTAGCAGCAGCAGCAGCAACCTTCCTTAACATCTGTCTTTTCCAAGAAGTGCTCCCAGATAATCCCACCCTGTCTGGTGGGCCATTTCATTCCACCACACCTTGAGTCAGTTAAGTTCAATTCAGTCACTCAGTCGTGTCCAACTCTTCCAGACCCCATAAACTGCAGCATGCCAGGCTTCCCTGTCCATCACCAACTCCCAGAACTTACTCAGACTCATGTCCATCGAATCAGTGATGCCATCCAACCATCTCATCCTCTGTTGTCCCCTTCTAGTCTGCATTCAATCTTTCCCAGCATCAGGGTCTTTTCCAAGGAGTCAGTTCTTCACTGACCAGGTGGCCAAAATATTGGAGTTTCAGCTTCAGCATCAGTCTTTCCAATGAATATTCAGGACTGATTTCCTTTAGGATGGACTGGTTGGATCTCCTTGCAGTCCAAGGGACTCTCAAGAGTTCTCTCCAACACCACAGTTCAGAAGCATCAATTCTTCGGCGCTCAGCTTTCTTTATAGTCTAACTCTCACATCCATACATGACTACTGGAAAAACCATAGCTTTGACTAGACGGACTTTTGTTAACAAAGTAATGTCTCTGCTTTTTAATAGGCTGTCTAGGTTGGTCATAATTTTTCTTTCAAGGAGCAAGCATCTTTTAATTTCATGGCTGCAGTCACCATCTGCAGTGATTTTGGAGTCCCCTAAAATAAAATTTGTCATTGTTTCCACTGTTTCCCCATCTATTTGCCATGAAGTGATGGGACCAGATGCCATGATCTTAGCTTTCTGAATGTTGAGGGTATTTTTTGTTTTTGTTTTCTGTTGTTGTTTTTTTAATTATTATTATTTTTCTTTACTTTACAATATAAGTATTGGTTTTGCCACACATCAACATGACTCCACCTCGGGTGTACACATGTTCCCAATCCCGAACCCCCCTCCCACTTCCCTCCCCATACCATCCCTCTGGGTCATCCCCGTGCACCAGCCCCAAACATCCTGCACCCTGCATCAAACCTAGACTGGCGATTCGTTTCTTACATGATATTCTTACATGATATTCTCCCAAATCATCCCACCCTCTCCCTCTCCCACAGAGTCCAAAAGACTGTTCTATACATCTGTGTCTCTTTTGCTGTCTCGCATACAGGGTTATCGTTACCATCTTTCTAAATTCCATATATATGCGTTAGTATACTGTATTGGTGTTTTTCTTTCTGGCTTACTTCACTCTGTATAATCGGCTCCAGTTTCATCCACCTCATGAGAACTGATTCAAATGTAAGCGAACCTTTTCACTCTCCTCTTTCACTTTCATCAAGAGGCTCTAAGTTCTTCTTCACTTTCTGCCATAAGGATAGTGTCAACTGCATACCTGAGGTTACTGATATTTCTCCCAACAATCTTGATTCCAACTTGTGCTTCATCCAGCCCGACATTTTGCATGATGTACTTTGTATATAAGTTAAATAAGCCGGGTGACAATATACGGCCTTGACATACTCTTTTCCCAATTTGGAACCAATCTGTTGTTCCATGTCCAGTTCTAAATGTTGCTTTTTGACCTGCATACAGATTTCTCAGGAGGCAGGTCAGGTGGTCTGGTATTCCCGTCACTTGAAGAACTTTCCACAGTTTGTAGTGATCCACACAGTAAAAGGCTTTGGCATAGTCAATAAAGCAGAACTCTCTGGAACTCTCTTCCTTTTTTCGATGATCCAATGGATGTTGGCAATTTGATCTCCTTGAACCAGAGATCAAATTGCCTTGAGTCAAGTGTTCTTTTATATGGAAATGAGTGAGTGATTCACTCTGTGACTCAATTCAGGTCCTAAGGCCTGCCTACCTTCTCTTCTGTGAAACAGTGCACTTATTTGTGCTAAGCTCATATGTGGAAGGTTAATCCTATTTATGTGCATGGTATGAAAGTATTGATAAAAAGTCAGATACGCTTGATAGAATAAACAGAAACGACTGCTGACTGTGATGGATAAGGTAATAGCAGACCAGATAAAGCCAGATAAGCTCTGGAGGCAAAGTAGGGTTCAAGTTCAATTTAAACACAGGATTATGAATGTTTATCAACTGCGAAGAAACTGACATCCGACGTAAGAAAGCTGTCAAAAGAATACTAAGTCGTGGCAAAGAGAGTTTTACGAAGTCAGTTTACTTTTTTTACTTTCTAGTTCCCCCTCTTCTACTTCTTGTCTCTCTGTGCCATGGAGTTGGTTTACTGTTGAGTGGATGAGTGGTTTACCGTGAGTGGATGCACTAGCACCAATTCACCTTTCTTTTTGAAAAAGATTACTTATTTGGCGGCCTTGTGTCTTAGTTGTGATGCGTGGGCTCAGTTGCCCCACAGCACCTGGGATCTTAGTTCCCTGACCAGGGATCAAACCTGGGTCCCTTGCACTGGCGTGCAGATTCTTAACCACTGGACCACCAGGGAAGTCCCCCATCCTTCTTTCTTCAGTGGTAATGGATGTGCTGAGAAATGTGCCAGCAACTAGTGGAGAAACACAGGCTTCTAAGTCTCAAATATATGTCCCATGAGTGTGACCATGACTACCAGAGGCTAAACCACAGCCTGGAAGAACAATAAAACAGGCTCTTCTGGGAGGATCTGAAATAGGCAGACATCTGACTATATCAACAACTTTTAAACTTGCCCTACCTTCGACATGTCATTAACTCACACTTTCACTGTCTATTGTCATTTGGTCAGCCCTTCCGATAATAATGATAATAGCAATAGCTATCATTTACTGAGTGACTACCATATCCCCATTGCAAGATGATGTTACTAAGCCTACATTACAACTGAGAGAACTGTACGAGGATCTCAAGATGTTAAATAGCATGCTCACTTGTCTTACTTCTTTTTGTATCCTCTGTCACTATCCTGTGCTGTGCTAAGTCACTTCAGTCACATCTGACCCTCTGCATCACTGTGAACTGTAGCCCACCAGACTCCTCTGTCCATGGGATTCTCCAGGCAAGAATACTGAAGTGGGTTGCCATTCCCTTCTCCAGGTCACCATCCTAGGCCATGACATAATTATTTCTCACTTGGGCTACTGCAACTAATTACTGTCTAACTAATCTCTCTTATTTAATTTTATTTCTCACAAAACAGTTCTTAAATTTTGACCCTCTAAAAATGCAGATCACATCACATGCAGTGAAACCTTCTGCTGAGAAACATTCCCTTTTTTTCATGACTCTTGGACAGAGTATTGAGTCCATACAGTTCCTCATGACACACCCTCTATCCATCCAGCAGGCCAGATCCAGAGGCCCATGTGGAATTACAGTACTGGGCAGGATCTCAAATATTACCTCTCCACCATTTCTTCCATTCTTGTTCTTTATTAGTAGGATTGCCAGTTAGACACAGGATGGGACTTCTTAACCTGCCCTTTCAAGATAACTTCACATTTGTATTTTTCATTCCTTTATCTTTTGGAATATATTCTGGATGTATTCCTTATTTCCAACTTCCACATTACTGGTTCTCTCTTTAGCCAAACCCACCACAGAATAACTCTATGTATTTTACTGCTTTTTTCCTGTTGTAGAGTTTTTCTTACATTTTATTTATTACTTTTACATTTCTGAGATTTTCAATTGTTTCTTCCTCAAATTTATCTATTCTCAATTTATATCTACCCATTTTATGTGCATAACTTCCTGTTTGTGAAGATACTATTCTCTCTCTTTTAAAGTTCTTCCTTTGAGGGCCCATGACACCCTTATTTTTAAGTCCTCCCTTGAGTGCTACGTTTCCCTACATTTACCAGATGGAATAGAGCCACCTGGAGCAGCAGCAGCCTGTGTGATAAAGAGGGACCAGATGCAAGTTTTCTGGGGTAACTGACTGTACAGAAAAGCTGAGGGAAAGAGGAGAATCTAGGAAGACATGTAGCTGCAGCTTCAGCAACCTGGGTATATGTTCATATATCACTGAGAAAAGAAGATATTAAGGCAAGCAAAACTGCACAGGTTTGGGGGTGGAGGGAACAACGAGGACTGATTTTGACTATGTTGAGTTTGAGGTGCAAGGGGCATCTAGATGGTCAAAACAAGTAACAGATAGGCAGCTGTTCATATGGGTCAGGAGGTCAAGAATGATGTGACAGTGGAAATTATGAGCATCTTCCGGCGACAAGGCTGATGAATGCAAATATATCACCACAAACGTGTTGCAGTGTAATGATCCATCTATAATCATTCTGAAAATTGATATAGCTTATCTCAAAGTCATTTGGCTGTCTTTTGATTATGGAATGCTTTGATGGAAGGATAAAAATAGATCTTCATAAAGTCAATTCATAAGATAAAACAATATATTTAGAATGCACGGTGGGAACAAGGGGAGGGACGTTCTTCTCAGAGGGCCACTCCTTTCATAACTGTATTTAATTGCATCATCAGACAGAAAAGGTATAAACATCACCTATTTCCTTTGCTCCTATTCTTATGACTTTTGCACACATCAGGCACTGTACTAGGCACTGGGAACACACACGGCCTGTGCAGAGCATCACATAGTGCATAAGTGGAGCCATATGGACTGTTACAAATGCATATAACAAGGGCCTTCATCTGATCTGAGAAATCAGATGACTTTTAAGAAGTGTACATTTCATCTGGGATCAAGAGGGAACGGGAGTTAGATGAGCGGAGAAATGAAAGGCTGGTAACTTCCAGTTAGAAGAAAAACACATTTGTAAAGGCTCTGAGAAGTATGCAGCTATGAAAGAAAACAAATCACTTATAATTAGAACCAAGATAGGAGTTTGGTGGAAGTTGCAGTAACTCTAAGCAAAGCTGGTGAGGTGAGCAAAGGCTGGGGATAGCAGGTTCGTAGCCAGAACGTCTGGATTTTATTCCAAGTGCAGTGGGAAGGCACTGAAGGTTGCCAGGCCTGGGAGAATGCATTAGAGGGGAAGTAAGAGTGGTGACCAGGAGGCCAGCCAAGGAGGCAAGTGGAGGCAAGCGAGAACAGTGAGGATCAAGAAAAGGCAGACAGAATCAAGAACCACTGAGGAGGTAAATTCCACAGGATTTGCTATTTGAGAGACTTTAGGAGTTGCAGGGGAGGTGGTCCAGCACCATGGTGGTACAATGACTCAGAAGACTCATGAGTACATCTGATGGAAATTCTAGAAAAAAAAAAACAGAAAAGCACATATTTTTTTTTCCCCTGAGGCTGCTCTCATTCCCGAGAAGTTCTGGGCACCTTGCATAGGTCTACACATCCCTAGAGACAAAGTGCAAGCTGCCTTTCTCTAGGACAAAGCACCTTTTTATGAGAACCCAGAGTCCTGCTTCATGCTAAAAGCTACATAATTATATATCCCACCACAAACTGCCAGTTGACCTAACAGGAAAACGAAGTACACAGTGTGACATACACGAAAGGTTCTAGAAATGTGAGATGTCTTAGTCATCAAAATCTTAAGGAAACATGGTTGATAAAAGGTTCTGTCCTGAGTTACCCAATCTGCTCTTAGTGACAGAGCTGAGAAAGGGAAGTAGACGGAGGAGAATATCACCCCTACCTACCTAGAAAGCAAACTGAAATCTGCAGATCATCTTCAGAGAAAAAGCAGAATGCTAGAGTTCATGCTTGTGCAATTAACCTGGGTTCTCAGCTGAGGGGAAACATGTTTTCCATCTTTCTCCTCCAAAGCATGGCAAACTCTAAGATTGTAAGAGATTATATACACTCTCACATACAAAGGGAGAGAGCTAAAACCAGAAAGGGAAGTTCTTCAGTCACTTTATATTAAAGGAAGTTTAAGAAATAGCTGTTACGATACCAAATCCAACAGTTGCAAAAATCAGATGAGCCATGACTTTTCCTGTCTCAGTGAAATTCCACCTGGTTATGACAGCACAAAACCCAGCAGTGTAACATCACACAGGCTTCATCACACTTTTCTTAAGCAGGACCAAATAAGCTCTTGAAAGTGTCATGTTTGTATTCTTTATAAAGTAAGAAAAAATGAAGAACTATTAGGACCATTGTACTGAAGGAAGCATTAAGGACTCCCTAAACATTACTGTGGGAGCCAGAGGCAGCACCAGCAGAGAGAAATGTATAGGACTGCACAACAACAATTTCTAAATCTGGGTCCAAGAACATCAGCATCACTATGAAGCTTGAAGAAACAGGAATCCCCAGCTCTTGAACCACATCTACAAATAATCCTCTCTGTGTTCAACATGTGCCATAAACAATTCAGATGCAGAACCAAGCTTGGAGCCACTGATTTAGTCCCTCCTTGATAAGAGGAAATTTGTCCACCACTCAGGGGACATTGGCAATGTCTGGACACACTGCTGGTTGCCACAGATGGGGGAAGGAATGCCACTGGCATCTAGTGGGTAAAAGCCAGGATGCTGCTAAAACCCTCAAATGCAAAGCACAGACAGCAAAACTAAGAATTCTCCAGTCTAAAATGTCAATAGTGCTGAGACTGATGAAGTCCAATGTAATACAACCGTTTAGGAAAAGAGTTCAGGACAGGCACAAGACTTTTCATTTCTGCAGGGCAAGGGTAGAAACTTGCTTTCCAGAAATTCAGTCTCATTTTCTTGATTCTATGGGATCTTTTTTATTATGATCACTGTGCCAAAATACACATTACATTAAAATTACAGTCTTAACTATTTTTAAACATACTGCTCAGCAGTGTTAAATATACTCAAGCTGTGTATTCTATGTGATTGCAGGGAAGTCAAGAGATACCCGGAGTAACAGGTAAATTTGGCCTTGGAGTACAAAACGAAGCAGGGCAAAGGCTAATGGAGTTTTGTTTAAGAGAACTCACTGGTCATAGCAAACACCCTCTTCCAACAACACAAGAGAATACTCTACACATGGACATCACCTGATGGTCAACACCAACATCAGATTGATTATATTTGCAGCAAAGATGGAGAAGCTCTATACAGTCAGCAAAAACAACATGGGGAGATGACTTTGGCTCAGATCATGAACTCCTTATTGCCAAATTCAGACTGAAATTGAAGAAAGTAGGGAAAACCACTAGACCATTCAGGTATGACCTAAATCAAATCCCTTACGATTATACAGTGGAAGTGACAAATAGATTAGATCTGATAGGCAGTCAATCCTGAAGGAAATCAGTCCTGAATTTTCATTGGAAGGACTGATGGTAAAGCTGAAACTCCAATACTTTGGGCACCTGATGCAAAGAACTGACTCACTGGAAAAGACCCTGATTGGAAAAGATTGAAGGCGGGAGGAGAAGGGAACGACAGAGGATGAGATGGTTGGATGGTGTCATCTCACCGACTCAATGGACATGAGTTTGAGTAAGCTCCAGGAGTTGGTGATGGACCAGGAAGCTTGGCGTGCTGCAATCCATGGGATCGAAAAGAGCTGGACACGACTGAACTGAACCGAACTGAACGTGATTGCATCTGAACTCAGAATCTTTATTTGGAGCTCAACTGTTGTTTTAGTTCACCAGGCTCTCAATATTTAAATGTCTTGGGAATTACAGGTTTTTAGGCTGAAGAGATAACTTTAATGCACTTAAGGAAAAGTTTGTATTATTGGTTCCAGTCTTGCTTGAAACAGAAGAAAATGGTTCTATTTCATGTATGACCCTGAAAAAAAATCATAATTGGCTCAAATGATTATTAAGCAGGGCGCTGAGCGACTACCTCACTGAATCCCCACAAAGTCAGGAAGGACCTAAGAATATTGACAGTTCATCCTTACAAAGCAGGAGGCTTGTCCCCTGTCATACGGCACTCAGTGGCAACCCAGATTTTGAGTCCAAATAAGCCCATCCAAAGGCTGTGCCTGTAAGCACTAGGCCAGTCTGTCTCTCCCAGTGTCCAACCCCAAAGGAACCCCCATGTTTCAAGGCTCTGTCTCATTTCAGGTGGGCTCCTTCAGTGATAATCCAGACCATTCACCATCTTTTCCCTAGTTTTTAAATAAATTCAGACTTGGCTTTCATCATACAATGCGTCCCTGGAAATCATCTTGTCAGTGGATGGAGGAGGCAAGCTGGCAGTGGTAGAAGTGTCTGTTTAAACGAGGCTGTGGTTACTGGTGTGAGCCATTAAATGGAGCCATAAGGGGTGGAGAGACCCAAACAGAAGTACCGAACACACAAAATAAGACAGACAGAGAAGGACAAATACTGGTTTGATCCTTGGGTCGGGCAGATCCCCTAGCGGGGGCAACCCACTCCAATATTTTTGCCTGGAGAATCCTCATGGACAGAGAAGCCTGGGGAGCTACAGTCCATAGGGTTGCATGAGTTGAACACAACTGAAGTGACAAAGCACACACACAATATCACTCACAGGTGGAATCTACAAAAAAAAAAAAAAAAAATTCAATTTCCTAGAAACAAAGGGTAGAAAAGAAGTTGCCAGAGGTTGGTAAGTGAGGGAAATATGAACAGATCAGTCAAAGCATACAAACTTTCAGCTGTAAGATGAACATGGCCTGAGGATTTAATATAAAACATGGTGACTACAGTTGATAATACTGTACTGTATGATTGAAACTGTCTAAGAGAACAGAACTTAATTATTCTCCCGACTTCCCTGGTGACCCAGTGGCTAAAACTCCACGCTCCCAGCACAGGGGGCCCAGGGTTTGGTATCTGTGATCCCACATGCCGCAATGAAGACTGCAGAGCCTGCATGCTACAACTAAGGCCTGGTGCAGCCAAATTAATAAATAAATAATTTTAGAGAAAAAGAAATGAATTGTTCTCACTATATGTCAATTGTACCTCAATAAAGCTGAAATGAAATTTAAAAAAGAACTACTGAACAGATTTATGATTTAGTACAAACGGCCTGGATTTTTTAGTGTCACCCAAAAGTGAAAGTGAAGTCGCTCAGTCATGTCCGACTCTTTGCGACCCCGTGGACTGTAGCCTACCAGGTTCCTTCCTCCATGGGATTCTCCAGGCAAGAATACTGGAGTGGGTTGCCATTTCCTTCTCCAGGGGATCTTCCCAACCCAGGGATCGAACCGGGGTCTCCCGCATTGCGGGCAGACGCTTTAACCTCTGAGCCAACAGGGAAGCCCAATCTGGATTCAAATCAATAACATTCTGCCTGTGTGATCTCAGGTAACTTGGAAAAATTATGAAATGAGAAGTGTAGAGCCTGCCTTGCTAGGCTTTAAGAGGGGGACGAGGTACTCCACGCAGGGCACTTATGACACTGCCTGGCACATCCTATGTGCTAACTGGATGGTATACATTATTATTAATATTGCCACTATTACTAGTACTATGTATAGAATGAGTTAAACTCCTGTGTCATGCACCAAAACTTCAATGCACTTTATGCAATGAGTGAGCCATTAAAAGGTCTTGGGTAAATCAAATTTATGCATATTGAATTATATCTTAAATATATTACAGAAATAGGATAGCTTAAATATACTACAGAAATCAGATAGTTGAGGGAAAACCACGAGCAATCATTTTGTGCATGCTTGCCTAAAAACACATGCATATGTGTTCTTTTTAGAAAAATAAAATCTGCAACCATGTATGAAGAGGGGTTGCTATTGTAATTTCTTTCTCTTTGAAGAATGGAGAATACCAATGTTTTATTCTTATCTTTACTACTCACGATTCAAGCCAAAAGTCATCCCACAGAAAGAGACCAATGTGATGGCCTGCAGAATACAAATGTATATAAAACAGACTGACCACCAGAAGCTTATAATCTACTTCAAAAGACATAGGCACATTTTAAAAATGTAAATAACGGCAGGCTCAAGTTATGTTAACTGTAAACAAAATCTACAGGCAAAGAAAATGGTATAAGGAATTAAAAGGATGGGACTTCCCTGGCAGTCCAGCAAGCAAGACTCTGTGCTTCCACTGTAGGGGGTGATGTGAGAGTTTGATCCCTAGCCAAGGAACTAAGATTCCTCATGCTACGCGGTGTAGCCAAAAAGAAAGGAGGGGCAGGGATTAGAAGGATGGAGAAACAACTGCGTTACAACAGGACTGAAAAAGACTTGAGCAGAAAGGAGGCTCTGTGTGATGCTAGCAAAGCCAAGATTTAGAGTGGAGGGAGTAAGACAGGGCAGAAGAAACCCAAGCAGTTGGCTATTAGAAACCATAAGATATGGGGGGAAAGAAAAGTGCAAATATGGGCAGGGACACACTCGTAAAGGGGCAGTTTGTCCAAAGCAAGAGGGTACTTGAGAACTGCTCACAGCACATGCAAATACCTTGAATCTGGGATAATGTAAGAGAAAAATCACAGCAGGACATGAAGGCAGGTCAAAGAATCTGACAAGTCTCAGGGTCACCGGGAAACTCAAGGATCATCAGTGACTGTTTAATTGTGGTATACTTTCTTCAAACAAAATCTTTCCCCAAAGCATCCAAAAGTGAGAAAAGGTCAACAGCCGCTGCTGTGGCAGAAGTGAGCATGGAGAGCCTGGACGCCTATGGCACACACCCCTCACCCTGAACCATTTGAGGAGGATCTGCAGAACTGAGGAAGAAAACCATGCATCTCTTCCCATCATCCCTTCTGGGCAAATACACAGCAGAGAATATCTGAGGCTCAGATTGGAGTGGTGGCTTTCTAGCTTCAGTGAATTCCTCGTAAAAAAAGGCAGGGGAGGGCAGAACAGAGGCAGGAGGAAGAGAGTGCATCAAACAGAGGAGCTGCTTCCCAGAACATTAGCAGGTGGCCAAGAGGTGGGAGAAAATATTTTGGAGAAGTACCAGGGAGCCAGTGAATATTCCATAGCATGAACTTGTTGTGTGGCCAATTCGCATGTTCCTTTATTACTAGGTGATGCCTCCCTCCCATTTGCCCTTTAACTTTTTCTCTTTCCTAAATATTTACAAAGTCATGCAGAAAAAGAAGGAGAAAGGTGGGAAACCATTCACGATGGAAGGGCAGGTAAAAAAGCAAACCTGAGCATCTCATTCTCTTATTGGATGAGAACTTGCTTAAATGAGCAGCAGTAAAGCCTCTGCATGCATGCTAAGCCACTTCAGTTGTGTCTGACTCTTTGTGACCTTATGGACCATAGCCCACCAGGTTCCTCCATCCATGAGATTCTCCCAGCAAGAATACTGGAGTGGGTTGCCATGCTCTCCTCCAGTGGATCTCCCGAACCCAGGAATCAAATGCACGTCTCCTGTGGCTCCTGCATTGCAGGCAAATTCTTTTACCGCCGAGCCACCAGGGAAGCCCAACAATGCCTTTACTGCGTAATTCCTCTGAACTGGGCAGTGTGCTATTCTTTTCATATATTTTCGTTAATGTTCACAATGATCATAAAAGTGGTGACTTATTATCTTGACTTGACAAGACGAAGATAATGAGGCTCAAAGAGGCTAACTGGGCTCTCACAGAAAGGGGGCCGCTGGGCCCACCCCACAGGTTTAAATGTCCCAGAGCCCATATTGTGTTTGTTAGGACACACTGCATTATGCCTCTTGTCAAAGAGCTGGGGGTTCTACACACTTGACAAAAAAAAAAAAATCTGTTCAGAAAACATTAGGTTAATGGGAAGAGTGGACAGGAAGCCTTTTTGGCTCTGTGTATCCAGACAATGATCACCTAAAACCGCAAATGGTTCCTGAGGCTGAAAGCCAGCAACAGACAGCGAAGACAGGAGCAGAGGCCGCCGCCAGGAACAAAGAAGCTAGATGACAGCTCTTTTGAGAGCCTCGTATAATAGAGCAGACTTCACTTGTAAAAAGTTCCTCGGGGCTTTTCCTGTGGAGTAGAAACACAGAACTGTTTCCTCAAAATTCAGAATGAAGATAAACCAATCCACTCCAAGGAGACATCCCCTGCAACCGAGATGGGCCCTGACTGAGCAGACACGATTCCCACTCAGGAATCTCCCTCTCCCAGCTAGTCATTAATTACTCACTTATATAGAAAGGTTGGTCAACAGGCACTAGAAAAAAAGGTATTCAGAAATGGAGTAATTCAGGCTCCAGGTGGTTTCCTCTCGAGCCCCCGCAGGATCCAATGAGGGTGACTCTGCTCTAGATTCATTTAGTGCTCATCGCAAGCCAGATTAAGGGTCCACCCCTGGTCGGCAGAATCACAGTCTCTGCAGTGGGCCTGGGATGTTTGTTTCTCACAAGCTGCCCTGACACACTCAGGTTTGAGGACCACCAGTTTAAGTTGATAGATAAGGACAACACAGTGTGATAAGTGGAGGGATACTGGGGGTTTGGGGGAGAAGACGGAGCAGCCATGCTTGACCCAGCTTCCAGAAATACCTTGTAGTGAAATGGTAGCTAAGAACAAAGGAGCAAAGGCAAAATGTGATAGGAGAGAAGCAGGTGATGTGACCTTTATTGAACAAGGTAGAAGATTAGGAGAAAACTCTGCCCAAGTCTTCCTTGCTTGTGCAAATACATTTCTGATCCTTGCGCCAACTTCCAACTCCATCAAGAAACAACACCTGATAGTAAGGCTGCCACTCACTCCAACTTCAGCCACTGCAGGGCAAAAAGGAACTGGGTCTCTTAACACTGGAGGTCTCCATATGGCATTAGCAGGAGGCCTACAATTTAGCCAATGGTTGAAAAGTTCAGTCTTCAAAGTACAGGAGGCCTGTGTTTGTGTTCTGGTCTCATTGACTACAAAATCATCTAACTTCTAAGAACCTCAATATTAGCATCTGTAAATTTAGAACCATCACAAAGAATGAGACAAAGCAACTTTATGTACCTCTTGATGTGATGCCCTGAAGAGGACCCTCATCTCTCCTTTCTGTCTGCCGAAAATGCAAAACATGCATCTAATTGGAAAGAAACATTGGAGAAACCCAAACTGAAGGCCATCCCACAAAATACCCTGGTAGGCTGCAATCCATGGGGTTGCTGGGAGTCAGACACGACTGAGCAACTTCACTTTCACTTTTCACTTTTATGCACTGGAGAAGGAAATGGCAACCCACTTCATTGTTCTTGCCTGGAGAATCCCAGAGATGGGGGAGCCTGGTGGGCTGCCATCTATGGGGTCGCACAGAGTCGGACACAACTGAAGCGACTTAGCAGCAGCAGCAGCAGCACACTCTACAGAACTTTCTAGGTCAGGAAAGATAAAGAATCTCTCAGGAACCATTCAAGAGCCATAAGACCAGAGGGACATGACAATAACTGTACTGTTATGATTGATCCTTTCAGGATCCTGAAAGGCTGTCAGACTGAGGAAAACACTTATCAAGGATCTTATTGGAATAACCGATGAAATATGAATATGGGCTTTGAGCTCTGAACTAGATGATAATGTTGAACTAATGTTCTGGTTTCTATAAGGAGAATATGGTTATGTAAGAGAATGATTTTATTCTTTAGAAGGACACATTGATTATTTAGGGGTAAAGAGAGATGCTGCCTCTAAGTCACACTCAAATGGTTCAAAAGGGGATATGTATACAAGAGATAAAAAAATAATGAAGCAAAATATTAATAATTAGTAAGTCTGGATAAAAGGTAGACAGGAGTCCTTTGTACTATTCTTGTCATTTCTGTGTGTGAAACTGTATTGAAATAAATTACTCCTTAAAACTATCAGGCCAGGAAAAACAAGGGAAAGACTTGGAAGCTGTCAAAGACTGGAGAAGACAGAGGAAACAAGATGGATATATTACAGTGCAATTGATATTCTTGTATTGGATTCTGTCACAGAAGAGGAACATTAGTGGAAACACTGATGAAATCCTCATAAATTTTGTAGTTCAATTACTAGTAATCCTGCATAGTTGAGGCAAATGTACCACAGTTATAGCAAGATGTTAACATTAGGATAAACTTAGTTGAAGGTTGTACAAAAACTCTCTAAAAATCTTTGTATTTTGTCTGTCAATCTAAAATTGTTCCCAAATAAAAAGAATATTTTAGAAAGATTATTGATACACATACAACAAGGGCCATCCCCAAAGGCAGGGACAGGATACTGATTCCACAGGCCCCTAAGAGTGCAGGTCAGGAATTGCTGTCTTAAAGAAGAGGTTTCCAAACACCCCTGGCCATGGCAGAATCAAAAAGAAATAGTTTACCTGAACCACTGACTTAGAATCTCTGGAGATGGGGCCCTAGAGAACATTTGAACAAGTGCCCCAAGTGGTTCTGATATGGCCTCGGGCTTGGGCACAGGTGTCCAGTTCAATATTTCTCAGACTTAACTATACAAGGAATCCCCTGGGGATCTTGTTAAAATTCACATCTGGGTCAGGAGGTCTGGGTAGGATCTGAGAGTCTGTATATCTACTGAGCTCCTAGGTGATGCTCAAGCAACTGATCCTCAGCCCCACCTGCAGACAAGGCAAAGCAACAAGACAGAATGGGCCTGGGTCCATGACACTGGAGCACCATGCCAGCCCAGGACGGCCCTGCGGACTTGAAAGAAAGAAAGAAAGTGAAGTCACTCAGTTGTGTCCAACTCTTTGCGACCCTGTGGACTGTAGCCTATCAGGCTCCTCCATCCATGGGATTTTCCAAGCAAGACTACTGGAGTGGATTGCCATTTCCTTCTCCAGGGGATCTTCCCAACCCAGGGATCAAACCCAGGTCTCCCACATTGTAGGCAGATGCTTTACCATCTGAGCCACCAGGGAAGTACAATGGACTTGAGAAGCCAACTTCTATCTCTTTGAAACCATTGTTCTCTTGGGTTGTAGACAAACATAATCCTAACAACATTTAGTCTTCACCAAGTAGCCCCAGCCATATCTTGCAGTAATATTCAATGTGTATCCTCTCTCAAACAGCACGTGAAAAAGTGTAAACAACTGTTGTCTGACACAAATGTATATAAAATTACTGAGCGCACTTCTCTACTTTCATGGATTGCTTCTAAAGTCAACAAAATCTGCCTCAAAGAGCAGTCACAATGACTATGACATGTTGGTCTGATGACACCTTCTTTACAACAAAACTTACTCTTCCTTACATTCATGCTCAAACTCAACTAATTCTCACTTGACCTTCATGATTTAATGAATCACTTGGATGCACACAATATCTTTCAAATCCTCTAGAAGTCTTCAACCAGATAATAAAATCTGACCAGAAAAGTAGTACAGAGCATAATTATAAAATAGTATTGAGTACATAAAAAGTAGAGTTTCCATGGTACCCTAATTTTGAAGATGTAGAAAGCCATCCAGAACCCCATACTACATGCTTTATGAAACCCATAGGCATATACTAGGTCTTGAACTTTTTTGTTTTTAAGTCATTTACTCTAGAATGACAAAAGTAACCTCCCTGAGATTGCCTGCAATCAATTACATCATAAGACTCAGTGCCCAAGCTAAAGGATGCTTCCATAGGTAAAACCATGCTAAAAATCTTTGTGATACTTTCTCATGCAGTAAAAATTTACTGAGTGTTTTTCATATACCAGACAATACATTAGACCCACAGTGCATTTAATTCTAATAATGAAATGACAACTGGCTAGGACCCAAGACCCACCCCTCTATGCTAATTTCATAATCAAAATAGTAATAGGACAAAGTCATATTGTACTTGTTGGCTGCTTCTGCAAAAGCCAGAGAAGAGTGACCCCCAAAATTAAGTTTTGTGTTGTCTATAATAAAACAATCTACTCATAGTCATGAGTCTCTGCAAGGCGGTGCTGGGACAGCTCCACTGCATCAGCTGCCCAAGTCCGGTCCCCTGTCCTGACCGCCTCCTTCACAGCTTCGGACACAAACCCTGTATTGACTCATCCTGAGTAGATGTTGGACAAGTATAAAAACCCCATCCATCACCACTACATGTGGTACAGGAATCAAACTATACTGTAACTATTATCACACTGATTTTTCAACACAGCCAGAGACAGAACAGGAGAAAAAAGAGCTGGTCTGGGAGAAATTCAGAATAGAAAGGAAACTAAAATAACTGCCAAATGACTGCCAGTCCTACTAACCTGA
The DNA here is from genome assembly GCF_001704415.2 of Capra hircus. Taxonomy (NCBI): domain Eukaryota; kingdom Metazoa; phylum Chordata; class Mammalia; order Artiodactyla; family Bovidae; genus Capra; species Capra hircus. Next base: position 60,219,796 of record NC_030811.1, read on the forward strand.
TCGATCTCCATGAGCTTGGGGTAGGCACCCGGCCATTCTATGGCCACCTTGACGATGTCCGCGGGCGGCGGCATTGCAAATTCCTAGAACGTCCAAAGCCAGTGGAAGTGGGATCCTACGGTGTAGACGGCTGCACGTGTCTATACCTAATGAGGAATGACAAAAAGAGAAAGAGAAGTCGCTCAGTACAAATACAGGGTGAATTTTGCTTCATCACTTCCTGTTTTCACTGGTGGTTTAGGTACAAGAAACGGCTCTGGGTGCAGAAGACTCAGGGCGCCAACTGCACCACTCAGTGGTGGCTCCCCAGGAGGGAAGGCAGAGGAGGGGAAGATACCAATGCCCTGGGGTCACAGCCACCAGGAGATGAGGCGCTGGCGAGGGATAGGCTCCCAAGTCCCCAGTGTGAAGCAAGGTGGAACCCTTACCGCCCAGTTCTGCTCTGAACAGTGCCCGGGGTCTGAATGCGCCTGGCTCACTCTGCCCCGAAGCACATGAAAACTCCTCGTGCTCAACAGTCTCCGGAAGGACAGATTGCCCAGGAAGTCATGGCCAGGAAGCAGCATTTCTTTAAAGTGTTTTCAGGGTGTCACAAATAGAGCTCTGCACTATAGCAACCAGGATATCATGAGGAAGGAGCCACGCCCCATGGTTCACACACATGTACACACACACTCCCTCCCCAAGGCCAGTTCACAAGATGCCAAGAAAATTAACTGTGCTGGTTAATACAGCATTCAGAACAGACCTTGAATTCTCACTGGAATGAATAGTGTTGCTTACACAAAAGAAGTAAGTTTAATCCTCTGCTGCCTCTCTCTCCCAGACTCCCTCATTTCTTTAAGAACTTTTTTTTTAACGTAATATTTTGGAACAGGTAAAACATTCATGCAATTCAAAACGAGAGAGAGAGAGAGAGAGAGTGTGTGTGTGTGTAAAGACAGGGTGAATCTCCCTCCTTCCGAACAGATATAACTTCCATCCCCATCCATCCATCTAGCCACTGTTAATAGATTCTTATGTGTCCCTTCAGAATTTCTTCATGTAAGTCAAATGTTAAAACACATATTTCCCATTTTCTTTATATAAAAGGCAGCATTCTAGACTCTGTTTTATTCATCTCCTGTGTCTTCTAAAACCTTCTATATCAGTATAAACATTGTGTCCTGGTTCCTTCTACAGCCGCATAGACATTCTTTGTATAGAAGGGTCTTATCTGAAGAGCGAGTCCCCTGCCATGAGCCACTGGGTGATCTCTCAACTCTGGCTGTTATAAACAAGCCTCTGGTGAATAATCTTATGCATACATCATTGTGCTCACTTGTGAGTATATCTTTACAGTAGATTCACAGAAGTAAAATTGTTGGGTCAAAGGGTATAAGCAGTTTTAGATTCTGATACTATCTGCAAATATCCCTCCCTAAGGAGAGCTGTACCAATCTACCCTCCCTTTAGCAATGGATGAGTCTGACTATTTACACAGACTCACCAACAGACTGAACTTTTGTACACCTCCATGCATTGAAAAAATATATTTCAATGTACTTCCAATGTCTATTTCTCTTATTGTGAGGGAAGTTGAACATAAAGATGCAAAGCCCCATGTCTACTTTACTGTGAACTGAAGTGATACTTTGCCCTTTTTCTACTGGGTTCTTGGTCTTTTATTCAGAAATTGATCTCTGTATAAAGCTTCTAGTCAAACATATGCAACTGATTGTTTATCAAACCAGAGTGGGGCTTGTCAGTTACTAACCCCTGTCTGTGGCAGTTGGACATGCCTAAGATAATAGAGATAACAGAGCTAATAGTGACAGCCTCATGGCAGTTAATAATAACAACACAAGCAGTGATATAAATAACTAACTTCACCAGAGCTGACAAGTAAGGGAAATGAACCAAAACAAAACGGCTGCCCCTCTGGCCAAGGAAGATGAAGCCAGCCTGGTGTGAAGATAATCAGTGCTAACCAGCAGGAGCATAACTCCAAAGCAGTGGTTCAGTGGCTCATTCAACAAATAATTGTTGAGCCCAATTCTGTGCCAGCTGTTTCCTCAGTGCTGGGGATACAGCAGCAAATCTGCACCTTAGGTGGCATCAGGGACATGGAGAGAAATAAGTCAGGGAAGGAGAATCTGAAGTCTGTGAGTATATCTGTGTGGGAGGGGCAGGATGCAGTCTTAAATAGGGAAGCCAGGGGAAGCTTCAGTGAGAGGCAAAATGTGAGCAAAGGCCTACGAGAAGTGAGGAGATGAGTCATGTGAACACTTGGGGAAATCATGTCACAGGCCAAGAGAGCATGTTGACTGAAATAAAAATGCACAACCTAAAAGTTGAGAGTTATGTTTTATTCAGTGGATGTTCTTAGGACTTTGAGCCCAGGAGGCAGCATCTCAAATCACCCTGAGTAAACTTCTCCCAAGAGGAAGTAGTGAGCCAGAATATATAGGAGTTTTTGCAACCATACCAGGAAGTCAAAACAATAGATTACTGTTAATAAAAGAATACTAGATATCTCCAGTTAAGGAATTTAGTGCTTCTCTGCATATGGTAAGATGCAAGCGTCTGGGTTCACCAAAATCATCCTTTGATGCGCACCTCCGCTTTCTGGGGCCAGAAGTGCTTTCTCATGGAGGAGGGGAGTGGCTTCACTCTGATGACTGCTCGATGGCAGACATTCTTTGTTTCCTTCCTGAGTTCCCTCAGGGCTCACATTTGGGCCACCTGTAACATGGTGGCTAGATCCTTTCCTTACCAATATGGCAGGCAATATTTTATTTCTCAACTAGCAAGTGCAAAGGCCCTGAGGGAGGAGCATGCCTCACATGTTCCTGCAACAGGTGAGGGGCCAAAGTCAAGCAAGTAGGAGCAAGTGTAATAAGAGAACGAGTTCCAACAGTTTGGGGTCACAGTGAGGCAGGTTCGCTCACTATACTCTTGACCCTCCTAGACATTCCTATGCCAACTCTTGGTCATAACTTCTAAAAAAGAAAGTTCATGTCCATGCATATCTATCGATTCTGAGTATAAATCAGTACAACTTTCTAGAGGTATCTTTGGCAAATTGTACTCAAGGCCTTAAAATTTTATATTCCCTTTGAGTAATTTTACTTTTCTAGGATGTTTCCTTAAGAAATAACTATTAACTCAACCATAACAACGTCAATTGCCATTTTGGTTATAATTCCCAAAACTTGAAAACAATTGAATATTCAACAACAGAGACCACTACGTAATTATGGGTCTCATAAGTGCAAATACAAGCAGGCAGTCTGCACTGGGACAGATTTCTTCATAATCTGTACACTCTTTTAATTCACTTGAGAATTCCAAGGATAGTGTATTTTATCTGTACCACATTGCTTCAATTCAGGATCCATATTGAATTACATATCCTAGAATAAGAGTTAAGAAAACAAGTTCTAATGTGAGAATAGACTCAGTGCAAATATCAGGTAACACTATTCAAACCAAAGAACACATAATCGTGGTGTTGAAGAGAATAGATACTAGACAGTAGAAATAAAAATGCATTTTGAGCAATTTCCTCCCAACTCTACACAAAATAGTCTAGAGTTACTTTGAAAGAGGTCATCTGGCCTTCCAGGAATCAAAGGCCAAGTGTGCTTTTTTTCCCCTTTAAAAGATATTTATTTCTCAAAGACTGTTCAGACAAAACCTGTTGAACAGGTGAGAATAGAATAACACAGTTCTTCTTGTGCCTCCATGGAGAACAACATAAGAGCGGTGTACAAAGCAGCCATTGAGAGCAAAGAGGCTGGGAGCACCCCTTGGGAGCTCACCTAAGCAGCCCAATTAGTCCTCATCAGTTTTCCCCACATTAACAAGCAGCAGAGATGGGGTACAGCCAGGTTCCCATGGGTAGAGTCAGGTGTGCAACTACAGAATGAATAATCCCATCCACCTCATTATCCTCAGAAGTACACATTTTATCCTCTTGAATTTATATTTCCATGAAGAAACCGTTAGCTTCTATATATAGTCATGTTTCTACTGTTGAAATTCAGAAGAGAACGTTTCTAGCTCAAGTTTTCTCACCCTTGTAAGATGTTTAGCAGCATCCTTGGCCTCTACCCACTAGAGATCAATAACCTTCTTTAGCTGTTACATAAATGTCAGAAATGTCTCCAGACATTGCCAAATGTCCTCTGAGGGGAAAATCATCCTCCAGTTCAGGTGTGAGCTGCCAAGTTCTCAGGACTTCCCTGGTGGCTCAGATGGTGAAGAATCTGCCTGCAATTCAGAAGACCTGGGTTCAATCCCTGGGTCAGAAAGATCCCCTGGGAAGAGAATGTCTACCTAGTATTCCTGATGCCAATAGCCAACTCATTAGAAAAGACCCTGATTCTGGAAAAGATTGAAAACAGGAGGAGAAGGGGGACAACAGAGGATGAAATGATTGGATGGCATCACGGACTCAATGGACATGAGTTTTAACAAACCCTGGGAGATGAAGCACAGGGAAGCCTGGTGTGCTGCAGTCCATGAGGTTGCAAAAAGTCTGACATGACTGAGCATCTGAAGGACAACAAATTCTTGCCTGGGAAATCCCATGGACAGAGGAGTCTGGTGGACTACAGTCCATGGGGTCACAAAGATGCCAAGTTCTCTGGGCAGATACTAATGATCAGGGCAAGCCATGGCTGAAGCGACACAAGACAGGCTCACCAAGAAACATGAACATTCAGACCCAGTGCTTGGTCAGGCATCACTGAGATGCAAAAGTATTTGTAAACTTCAGTCAACAAATGCAGCGCACTAAGCGCAGGCGGCTGCGACCTGTGCACTAAGCGCAGGCGGCCGAGAGGAGCTACCCCACGTCCGAGGTCAGGGGCAGAAGCCGGGAGGACCCCATGCCCGAAGGGCGACGGTCAAGAGGAGTTACCCCACATCCAAGGTCAGGGGCAGTGGCCAAGAGTACCAGGCTGAGACGGCACAGGAATAGCCGAGAGGAGCTACCCCGTGTCCGAAGTCAGGGCCGGCGGCTGGGAGGAGCTACCCGGTGTCCGAGGTCAGGGACGGCGGCCGAGAGGAGCCACCCCACATCCAAGGAGCGGTGGCAGCGCAGGCGCAGGAGGGCCTAGAGGAGCCATCCCACGTTGAAGGTCTGGAAGGGTGGTGGTGAGGAGATACCCCTTATCCAAAGTAAGGAGCAGCAGCTGTGCTTTGCTGGAGAAGCTGTGAAGAGATACTCCACGCCCAAGGTAAGAGAAACCCAAGTAAGATGGTAGGTGTTGCAAGAGAGCAAAAGAGGGCAGACACACTGAAACCATACTCACAGAAAACTAGTCAGTCTAATCACACTAGGACCATAGCCTTATCTAACTCAATGAAAATAAGCCATGCCCGCAGGGCAACCCAAGACGGGCAGGTCATGGTGGAGAGGTCTGACAGAATGTGGTCCACTGGAGAAGGGAATGGCAAACCACTTCAGTATTCTTGCTTTGAAAACCCCATGAACAGTATGAACAGGCAAAATGATAGGATACTGAAAGAGGAACTCCCCAGGTCAGTAGGTGCCCAATATGCTACTGGAGATCAGTGGAGAAATAACTCCAGAAAGAATGAAGGGATGGAACCAAAGCAAAAACAATACCCAGCTGTGGATATGACTGGTGATAGAAGCAAGGTCCGATGCTGTAAAGAGCAATATTGCATAGGAACCTGGAATGTCAGGTCCATGAATCAAGGCAAATTGGAAGTGGTCAAACAAGAGATGGCAAGAGTGAATGTTGACATTCTAGGAATCAGCGAACCAAAATGGACTGGAATGGGTGAATTTAACTCAGATAACCATTACATCTACTAGTGTGGGCAGGAATCCCTCAGAAGAAACGGAGTAGCCATCGTGGTCAACAAAAGAGTCCGAAATGCAGTACTTGGATGCAATCTCAAAAACAACAGAATGATCTCTGTTCGTCTCCTAGCAAACCATTCAATATCACAGTAATCCAAGTCTATGCCCCAACCAGTAACGCTGAAGAAGCTGAAGTTGAACGGTTCTATGAAGACCTACAAGACCTTTTAGAATTAACACCCAAAAAAGATGTCCTTTTCATTATAGGGGACTGAATGCAAAAGTAGGAAGGCAAGAAACACCTGGAGTAACAGGCAAATTTGGCCTTGGAATGCGGAATGAAGCAGGGCAAAGACTAAGGGAGTTTTGCCAAGAAAAGGCACTGGTCATAGCAAACACCCTCTTCCAACAACACAAGAGAAGACTCTACACATGGACATCACCAGATGGTCAACACCAAATTCAGATTGATTATATTCTTTGCAGCCAAAGATGGAGAAGCTCTATACAGTCAACAAAAACAAGACCAGGAGCTGACTGTGGCTCAGATCATGAACTCCTTATTGCCAAATTCAGACTTAAATTGAAGAAAGTAGGGAAAACCGCTAGATCATTCAGGTATGACCTAAATCAAATCCCTTATGATTATACAGTGGAAGTGAGAAATAGATTTAAGGGCCTAGATCTGATAGATAAAGTGCCTGATGAACTATGGAATGAGGTTCGTGACATTGTACAGACACAGGGATCAAGACCATCCCCATAGAAAAGAAATGCAAAAAAGCAAAATGGCTGTCGGGGGGGTGGGGCACTTACAACCAGCTGTGAAAAGAAGAGAAGCACAAAGCAAAGGAGAAAAGGAAAGATATAAGCATCTGAATGCAGAGTTCCAAAGAATAACAAGAAGAGATAAGAAAGCCTTCTTCAGCGATCAATGCAAAGAAATAGAAGGAAAAGAACAGAATGGGAAAGACAAGAGATCTCTTCAAGAAAATTAGAGATACTAAGGGAACACTTCATGCAAAGATGGGCTTGGTAAAGGACAGAAATGGTATGGACCTAACAGAAGCAGAATATATTAAGAAGAGGTGGCAAGAATACACAGAAGAACTGTACAAAAAAGATCTTCACGACCCGGATAGTCACGATGGTGTGATCACTCATCTAGAGCCAGACATCCTGGAATGTGAAGTCAAGTGGGCCTTAGAAAGCATCACTACGAACAAAGCTAGTGGAGGTGATGGAGTTCCAGTAGAGCTATTTCAAATCCTGAAAGATGATGCTGTGAAAGTGCTGCACTCAATATGCCAGTAAATTTGGAAAAACTCAGCAGTGGCCACAGGACTGGAAAAGGTCAGTTTTCATTCCAATCCCAAAGAAAGGCAATGCCAAAGAATGCTATAACTACCGCACAATTGCACTCATCTCACATGCTAGTAAAGTAATGCTCAAAATGCTCCAAGCCAGGCTTCAGCAATACGTGAACCATGAACTTCCTGATGTTCAAGCTGGTTTTAGAAAAGGCAGAGGAACCAGAGATCAAATTGCCAACATCCTTTGGATCATGGAAAAAGCAAGAGAGTTCCAGAAAAACATCTATTTCTGCTTTATTGACTATGCCAAAGCCTTTGACTGTGTGGATCACAATCAACTGTGGAAAATTCTGAAAGAGACGGGAATACCAGACCACCTGACCTGCCTCTTGAGAAATCTGTATGCAGGTCAGGAAGCAACAGTTAGAACTGGACATGGAACAACAGACTGGTTCCAAATAGGAAAAGGAGTATGTCAAGGCTGTATATTGTCACCCTGCTTATTTAAATTAAATGCAGAGTACATCATGAGAAACGCTGGACTGGAAGAAGCACAAGCTGGATTCAAGATTGCCGGGAGAAATATCAATAACCTCAGATATGCAGATGACACCGCCCTTATGGCAGAAAGTGAAGAGGAACTATAAACCTCTTGATGAAAGTGAAAGTGGAGAGTGAAAAAGTTGGCTTAAAGCTCAACATTCAGAAAACAAAGATCATGGCATCCAGCCCCATCAATTCATGGGAAATAGATGGGGAAACAGTGGAAACAGTGTCAGACTTTATTTTTTGGGGCTCCAAAATCACTGCAGATGGTGACTGCAGCCGTGAAATTAAAAGACGCTTACTCCTTGGAAGAAAAGTTATGACCAACCTAGATAGCATATTCAAAAGCAGAGACATTACTTTGCCAACTAAGGTCCGTCTAGTCAGGGCTATGGTTTTTCCTGTGGTCATGTATGGACATGACAGTTGGACTGTGATGAAGGCTGAGCACTGAAGAATTGATGCTTTTGAACTGTGATGTTGGAGAAGGCTCTTGAGAGTCCCTTGGACTGCAAGGAGATCCAACCAGTCTATTCTGAAGGAGATGAACCCTGGGATTTCTTTGGAAGGACTGATGCTAAAGCTGAAACTCCAGTACATTGGCCACCTCATGCGAAGAGTTGACTCATTGGAAAAGACTTTCATGCTGGGAGGGATTGGGGGCAGGAAGAGAAGGGGACGACAGAGGATGAGATGGCGGGAAGGCATCACGGACTCGATGGACATGAGTCTGAGTGAAGTCCGGGAGTTGGTGATGGACAGGGAGGCCTGGCGTGCTGCGATTCATGGGGTTGCAAAGAGTCGGACATGACTGAGCGACTGAACTGAACTGAACTGCAGATTCTACAACCTTAATATGCATGTCAAAGGACTTGTTTACGGCTAAGTAAATTAAATAAATAAAAAAGGAGTCACTTCATACTTGGAAGTGAGATACCAAAATCCTCATGTCAGATGTAACCCTGAGCAAGCTGAAATTGTCTTTATTATTCTGCTGAATGTCTCCTCCTTATCTTTGGGTCATGTCTCTGATACAATGGAGAGAAATCGCTCTTGATTCCTATCTAGAAACCTATCACTGTGCATTGTTCTAAGCCCAAAGTGCTACATGTCTGTGTTTGAAACTCACTCCACTGAAGTCTCCTAAAGATGCGTCACGTCTCTGCATGTTTTTCCAGGCAGTTTGATTAGATCTTGAAGTTCATGAAGTTCCCAAATATCTGACCCATTTTTTCCCCTGAATTTTCCGTAAGAGTTTTAGCTTTGGGTCTCTGAATGGCTTTGAACTCTTTTATCTTATTTCTAGCCTTCCTGTTACACCAGCAAACCCTATTAAGAGAATAGAAAATCAAGCCTATAAGGATGTTCTATAGGAGTTGTGTAGCGGGAAAGTTAACACAATTGTCCTGTGAACCATGTGTCCCCACAGCTGTACTGAAAGAGCCTGACAGATGGACCAGTAGAAGTCAAAAGGCAGATCGATGGGAAAGAAATAGCAAACAGCTGGAGAAACAATTTGCTTCAACTCCTCTGTCTCTTCCTTTCCTCCATAGGCAAGCTGTCCCCTCCTCCACTCACCATCATTATCTACTTGTGACAGATAATAGGTTTATAATGAGTATGGGAATAGTGGGGAGGGAGAACTGGTTCCAGATTTTAAATGTTCAGTGGTCCCAGATAGAAAAAGAGACAGACAACATTTTCCTGTGGTATCCAAGTTATGCAAAAAGGGAAAGGACCTCTGAAAGTGGCTCTGAGAGTAGCCTTTCACTGTAGAGAAGGAGACAAAAATCCCCTTTCTCAATCCTCTTAGGTTCTTCAGCTGGGGACTGCAAATTAAACTAACAAAAAAATTAAAAGAAGAAAATGAAAGTTTATTTATTTATTCATACAATGACTGCACATGCCGAAGAACTCAGAGATGAGTAACTCAAAGAGACAGTTAAAATTTGGAGCTCATAACCATCTTAGCAAGGGGTGATTAAGCGAGGAGAAAAGGCTAGACAAAGGAAGAGGGGTTCAGGACTTCGTGGATGCAGGTGGAAATGTATGTTGTAGAAAGGTAACTTGGAAATGTACACTAAGAAAGGGTTGTTTACTAAGGTTTGTTATGCAGTCATGTAAATGAGCCATGATCTCCAGGGACCATGGGAGCAGGGGGAGTAGACCTGTGTTTCCCACACTGTAGGGTCCAGATGGAGTGACACATGGTGGGGATGCCATTTCAGATTCTCCATCTCCATTAGAAAACTGTTGGACATTGCGAGAAGAGCAGAGGGCCCAAGGAGGAAGCTTTATGACTTCATAAATGGGGGAAAACCCTGTGCAAGACATAAGCATTCAGAAGAAAGTGAAAAAAAGAGAGAACTGAATCAAATGCAAAACCCAATATCCCATTGTATGGATATGCAGTGCATGAAAACCTCATATGGTATTTCACTAAAAACTTGGCCCATTTACTTGCCAAGTGGGGGAAATGTGCTATTAGATACCTTTGCTTACAATAGGTTGCAAACTTGCAGAGAAAAATGCTTTCACAGAGGCTTGAACTGTCATCACGGAGGCTATGGGACAGTTGGCAGAAAGGGGCAGGGATGAGCTGAGACCAAGCACTGGATTGGGCATTTGAAATATATACTTTCTCACTCATTCTTTACCCCAGCCCTAAGTGACAGTTGGCACTATCTGCAATAAATGAATGAAGATACACAATCTCAGCAATTTGAACTACTTTCTCTAAATATTTATATACTCTCCAGAGGATGATACCTCTCCTCTCAGTCATGATACCTACTGTGGGCTATTGCATTTATTTTCTCCTCCTGATGAAAGTGAAAGAGGAGAGTGAAAAAGTTGGCTTAAAGCTCAACATTCAGAAAACGAAGATCATGGCATCCAGTCCCATCACTTCATGGCAGATAGATGGGGAAACAGTGGAAATAGTGGCTGACTTTATTTTTCTGGGCTCCAAAGTCACTGCAGATGGTGATTGCAGCAATGAAATTAAAAGATGCTTACTCCTTGGAAGGAAAGTTATGACCAACCTAGACAGCATATTAAAAAGCAGAGACATTACTTTGCCAACAAAGGTCCATCTAGTTAAGGCTATGGTTTTTCCAGTGGTCATGTATGGGTGTGAGAGTTGGACTATAAAGAAAGCTGAGTGCCGAAGAATTGATGCTTTTGAACTGTGGTGTTGGAGAACCAAGGAAGTCCAACCAGTCCATCCTAAAGGAGATCCGTCCTGGGTGTTCATTGGAAGGACTGATGTTGAGGCTGAAACGTCAATACTTTGGCCACCTGATGTGAAAAGCTGACTCCCTGGAAAAGACCCTGATGCTGGGAAAGATTGAGGGCAGGCAAAGAAGGGGACGACAGAGGATGAGATGGTTGGATGACATCATCTACTCAATGGACGTGGGTTTGGGTGGACTCCAGGAGTTGGTGATCGACAGGGAGGCCTGGCGTGCTGTGGTTCATGGGGTCACAAAGAATCGGACATGACTGAGCGACTGAACTGAACTGAACTAGATTCACAGGTTGAAGTCGCAACTCCTAGTATCTAAGATTGTGACTGTAGTTGGAGATTGGGCCATTATGGAGATAATTAAATTAAAACGAGGTCATTAGGGCAGCCCTATTTCGTCTGATCGGTATCCTTATAAGGAGAAGAATTTGGACCCATGTACAAAGGGATGACAATTTGAGGACACAGTGAGAAGAGAGCCATCTTATCTCGTGGCTTGATCATTTGAGCACAAGCCAAGAAGAGAGGGCTCACTTAGCCAACCCTGCTAACACCTTGATCTCAGACTTCCGGCCCCCAGACTGTGAGACAACAAATCTGTGCTGGGTAAGCCACTCAGTCTGCAGTACCTTGTCATGGCAATCCTACCAAATGTACAACACCAAAAACAGAGAACATAGGGAAGGGGCTGATAGTTGTTTTGAAAGATGCTTAAAATTTTCTGCATTCCACAACACAAGATAAAAATTTAAACACAAAGTACAATCTGAGAGCATGGAGTCCTAGCCACTGTACCAGTAGGAAAGTCTCAATTCAGGGAACCCAGGTTCCATCCCTGGTCAGGGAATTAGGTCTCACATGCCGCAACTGAAAGTTCCCATGCCACAACTGAAAAACACCACATGCTGCAACTAACACCTGGCAGAGCCAAATAATTAATTAAATATTTTTTAAAAATTGCAATCTGAGAAAGTATTTGCAATAACTATGACTCAACCTGAGATAGAAATCCCATGGACAGAGGAGCCCGGCAGGCTACAGTTCATGGGGTTGCAAAAAGTCAGACACAACTGAGTGACTAATACAACTACCATATTGTTACCATCAGGGAAAATGTAAAAGCAAAAGCCCTTTAAAAAAATTACTTTGTTTTTAATCCATAAAATTTAGTGTAATAAATCTAGCCATTATAATTTCTGCTCTGATGAAACCACTAAAGTAACATTTCTTTAGTGGTTTATTGACCACTGATCTATTGACATTTTGGACTACATCCATCCTGAGAGACTGTGGATGTCCAGTGATATCTGTGACTCCATCCACTAGAGCCAGGAGCACTGCCTCAGCTGTGACCATCAGAATGTCTCTAGACATTTGCCCAGTGTCCCCTGGGGGAAAAAATCACCCATGGTTGAGAACTAGGTCACTCAGGTTACTAAGTTTAATCTTGCTTTAAAAAAAAAAAGCTTTATTTCATAGAGACCAACTTTACAAAGTGGATATTAAGTCATACATACGACATTTTAACTGCAAAAAAAAGGGAGATGAGATATAGAGTTAAAGATAAATTGAAGAAAACCAACAGGAAGGGGAAGGTGACACAAAACCGTGAATACCTTGATACCAGTTGAGAGTAATTCTGTAATATTTTACTCCAACATATTTCCTTCACACACCTCTCTAATGAACCCTTGTCGTTTGTCAAATAAAAAGATGCATAACATGAGAGTTGCCAGTTAAGTTTTATTTGGGACAAAATGAGGACGGCAGCTCTGAGAGGCTGCTCCAGAGACGCAGTGGGAGAACGTCAGTATATAAGCTTTTGGTGGAGGGGGGTGTTCATGCAATCAAGCGCTTACTTTACAAGAGATCTTCTGTGAGTCACGAGGAGAGGATGTCACCATGAAGAGATTTAGTGCTTTTCTAGACATGAAGAGATGCAAAGACTGAGATCCTGAAATCAGTTCCTGAAAATACCTAGGCATCTGAAAACCTGTTCCACCAGATTCCCTGGCGAACAGAGTGTCTCACTCCACCCTGAACTCCCTCAGAGGGTGTTGAAGGTCAACAGGAACAGCAGCACAGGGCTCAGTCTCCTCAGAGGCAAATGGCAAATGCCCTCGTTGTTGTTGTTCAGTGGTTGGCAAATGCTCTAGCCAAGTGCCAGTTTGTAGTTGACAGGCAAGCGCCAATTTGTAGTTGACACACTCCAATTTTTCTGTCTAGTAGTCTAGCAAGCTCTTCCATCTCATTTCTTCACGTATTAGGTCCTGTCCCACCAGCTATTAAGCAAGAGTAGGCATGTGGCCAGGCCTGGACAATGACAGCCCCCATCTCCTTGGGAACAGTGGTTGGCCCATTGGACAGACATGATCCAAGCAAATCGATTGCTGGGGATTGATTTATGAGGCCTGGAAGGAGAGTGTTCTCTCTTTCTGCAGGGCTTGTTGACTGAAGCTGTCAGTAGACATATCCCATTTGGAGGTGGGGGGGAGGAGGGGAGGAGGGGGAGGGCTGTCTCTTAACAGGAAGGAATGAGGCAAAGAGAAGCAAAGACAGAGAGGAAAGACAGGAGGGAGAATAAGAGGCCAGGAGTCCTGACTATGTAGAGTTTCTGTCTTCTAGCACTTTTCCTTCCACTCTCTGATCTATCTCAATATTCTTCCTAGACTTTTGAACTCTTAAATTTACCATTATGCCAAGTGAGTTTGGGTTAGGGTTCTATCACTTGTAACTGAAAAATTCCTGACTAAAAAAATCAACTCTATCATAACTGTTTATTGCTCTGAATTAGAATCGTGTTGTTCCCTTAGAGATGACTGGTACATAAAACACACACTGAAGTCACACAGTCTAACTTAGCAGCCAAGTGGGAGGGATACTTTGCTCTCTAATTCTGGAGCTGTGATACCTGCACGTCCGTATTTCTGATGGAGCCCTCTCTGCCTAGGACCTGCCCTGGCTCCCCTGGACTGCTAACAGAAGTCGTTAAAGCATATATGTGCAATCTAAAAAAAAAAAAAATGGTACAGATGAACCTATTTGCAGGGCAGGAATAGAGTCACAGATGTAGAGAACAGACGTATGGACGTGGGCAGTGGTGGGGAAGGGGAAGGGGAGAGACTACCATACGTACACTTCCATGTGTAAAATAGATAGCTAGTGGGAAGCTTCTGTATAACACAGGGACCTCAGCTCAGTTCATGATGACTTAGAGGGATGGAGTACAGGATGGGGATAGGAGGGAGACCCAAGAAGGAGGGGATATACGTATACATTTAGCTGACTCACTTCTTTGTACAGCAGAGACTAACACAACACTGTAAAGCAATTATATTCCAATAAAAAAAAAGTCATGCCTGCATTTTAGGAATTAGTCTTAGGCAAGCATTTCCCACAAACACTACTTCTTTGATATGTTAATTAACATAAAGCAAAAAAGAAAAAAAAAAAGAGTCAAAGCTCTTGTAAATCATTGAATGGATAATAGCTAATAGTAACAACCAGTCCATTCTAAAGGAGATCAGTCCTGGGTGTTCTTTGGAAGGAATGATGCTAAAGCTGAAATTCCAGCACTTTGGCCACCTCATGCGAACAGTTGACTCATTGGAAAAGACTCTGATGCTGGGAGGGATTGGGGGCAGGAGGAGAAGGGGACGACAGAGATGAGATGGCTGGATGGCTTCACTGACTTGATGCACATGAGTCTAGGCCTGGCGTGCTACATACAATTCATGGGGTCGCAAAGAATCGGGCACGATTGAGCGACTGAACTGAACTGAATAACCAGTTCATGGACTTTACATACTAACCTTATGGAATAGGCACCACTTACTAAACCATTTTACAGACAAGGAAACTAAGATGCAGAGACATTAAGTTGCTCAAAGTCCCAAATCCCCCTGTGGAGCCCAGCCAGAATGCAATCCACATCTGTCCAATTCCATAGCCCATGGTTTTAATTGCTATCCCATATGTTGAAGAGGGCACATTTACTACAGGTCTTTAATATAATGCAGATGTACTGTGAAATCTTCGCATGCAATACACAATATTTCCCAAATGTACCTATCCGGAAAACTGATTTTTCATGGAGCATCTAGTGACACTGGTTTCTCATAGGACACACTTCGAGGAGAGATGTTTTGAGACCATTTTCCTCCTTCACCTCTCAGGAAAAAATGAACTGTTGAAAAGTCTTGGCCAGAAACACACTGGAAAGTGACAGAGAAAACTCTTTCCTTTAGTCCCATATCGAATTATCATCACCTGTGTCTATGGGATTGTTTCCAGGAAAGAAGCC
Organism: Capra hircus; assembly: GCF_001704415.2. Classification (NCBI taxonomy): domain Eukaryota; kingdom Metazoa; phylum Chordata; class Mammalia; order Artiodactyla; family Bovidae; genus Capra; species Capra hircus. Next base: position 60,235,023 of record NC_030811.1, read on the forward strand.
CTGTTCTTTGAGTAACTCTTTCCAATTCACATAGGAATTCAACTAACCACAGCTTCTACTGTGCAGGTCATGAGAAGATAAATAAAAAGAAACAGAAGATTTGTATTTGTGATAGCTAGATTCTGAACATCTCACTTCTCACTTTAAATCTCCGGCAGGTGATTCCAGGCACATAAACCTTTCTGGGGCCCACCTGCCTCTGAGCACCACACCACCAGGGCACCCTTCCCCATCAACTGTATCCCTGCTCCCCACCTGCTCAGATGCAGGCAATAACAGGTTTTCCCATAAGATCATCAATGATTCTTTTGCAGTGGCTGGTGGTAGCACTACTTAAAGAAGACAAGTCCCAGACTGGCCAGGTCAGGATCGCTCTCCAAGTGTATCAAAATCTACTGAGGGGAGAGGGCCAGTCCTGAGAAAAAAGTTGGCTATCTCTCTCCTATCAAACTGCTGGCCATTTCCTGAGCTTGCCAAATTTTTGCGGCTCCTGCTTCTGTTTATAGTGTTCCCTCTGCATTCCAGAACGTCTCTTTCTCTCCCCCTGGGTTGGCTTCAAAAATTCCCACCTAGCCTTCAAAGCCAATTTCATGCACCCGCTTCTCTGACTCCACAGGCTCCAAGGCAAGAAGGAACGGCACTCACATCTGTCTTCTTAGGTGCTTACAATGCACTGGCCAGAGCACCTTTCCACCTTTCCTTACGCTGTTGGTTAATGAGTTCCCCGAGGGCAGCGATCATCTTACTCATCTCTGGACCTCTGTTCCTGACCAGATGGCACGGTAAACAGCAGCTCAGTAAATATTTTTCAGACAAGTGAATAAATAAATCACTCTTTCCTTAAAAGCAAGTTCAGAGTTTTTTGGTTTTGGTTTTTTTTTTTTTTTTTTTTTTTTTTGATGTGAGGGATTACTCAAGCCAAGGATGCATTTTTAAAAATCCAGAATCCTTTGCATAGAAAACCTTTAAGGGTTTCTTCAAGCAGCAACCGTTCATTTGTCTCATGGGGCAGAAACAGAAATGGAGGTGCTCCGAGGTGAGAGCAGGATTGATTCTGAATTCATTTTCCTCCCAGAGAAATTCTGTCAAAATATAAGATGAGATTCAAGCCACTGATGCTCATCCCTTCAACTCTGAGCTCTCTCTCACACTTTAGGGAATCAGCATCTCAAACGGAAAGTTCATTATTTTCAAACTAACATACACACTTCCTCCCTTGTTCTGGTTTTTGGATATTTGCTTTTCAAATTCTTTTTCAGCTGTTGCAATGCCAGTGTCTGCTCCCCACAACTCCCCAGCATCTCCCCCAGCTCCCTTCCTCCTTAGGCAATTCCTATCACTCTGTGAGGTGGGCCGGCATTCCCCAGCGGGGCAGACAAAGCTCAGGCCCAGTTTCCTATCTCAGAGCCCAGACTTGAGGCCACAGGAAACGCTGGAGCGTTTCCACCATCCTGTGAGCCAAACACTCAAAGTTTCCAAACCTGCTGATCAAAAAACAATACGCAAAACTTCTCTCTCCCTCCCTTTCCAGCAACAGCAGAGCCATAAAGGCCACCCTAGGAAATTCAATTGTATCGGATTAGCAGGGAGGGCCTTCTGCAGAAGGTGGGTGTCCGGCTGCACTTCCACAGGCTTCCACTGACAACTCAGCACAGAATTAATCATCCTAAAAGGCGGCGCCTGATGCAGTGCCGAGCACCCACCAAACAGGATGGCAACAGCCTCTGCCTTTTTCTCCCTCCTCTGGCCCTTTAGGTTTCATTCTTCAGATGAGCACAGACATGTGAGTGAGCGTGCTCAGAGGTCCACCTGGGTTAATCCTGGTTCTCCACATCCACAGCTCCCTGACTCTGGACAAGTTACGTACTATGGCTCACCTGCAGTGTCCTCATCTGTAAAACAGGAGCAACAGTGGAACCTTTCTTGTAGGTCTGTTGTGAAGACAAAACGCTTAAAGCAACTAGAACAGGGCCTGCTACAGCATTCTGACGATTATTAATTCACCGGGCATGTGGTACCTGGATGATGAACCAGGGGATTCTGTCATCTTCTCTAGTGAAATACACAGCATTCCAGTGTGTGTGCTCAGTTGCTCACTTGTGTCTGACTCATTGCCACCCCAAGGACTGTAGCCCGCCAGGCTCCTCTGTCCAGAATACTGGAGTGTGTTGCCATATCCTCCTCCAGGGGATCTGGCCGACTCAGAGATCGAAGGCATGTCTCTTGTGTCTCCTGCATCCCCTCCTCTGAAATACATGGAGGTCCTACCACATGGGAATTCTTTTATCCCTCAAGCATCATAACGGAAGTACACAAACTGTTAGGAGGGTAGAGAAAGGTAACTCGGCCTGAAAGTCTGGGGGTGGGGAGTGGGTTATAGACGAAGATTTTTCCTGGGTTTTCAAGGATGAGCAGAAGTTTCCAGGTGAGTGACTGGGTTGAGAGGAACTGGAGATGAAGATTAGAGTTAAGATTCAGGAAGGATCAACCTGCCCTGCAAAGACGGAGTCGCAGAGAACTGCCTGGGCAGATAGCCTGCTGAAGCAGGCCCAGGCTTCCCGGGAAAATTCTCTCAAGTACAGGGAGGTGACTGGAATTCAACTCCTCTAGATACTTTCTCCCCAGGGAGAAGTGGATGCGGTCTTCAGTTATAAGGCAATTAACAGTCCCTAAATGTCGGGAGCCACGTTAGGCATTACTGACAAAATGGAGGCACAGTCCCCAGCCCCCTCTCCTCATTCCGCAGGCACGGATCCCGGGATGAAGCAGTTAGGCCTTGTAATTCTGACTTGTCTTTTCCTCTCCTCGGCTGAGTTGACTGAAAAGGAATATTAAGGTGCTTATTGTTCTTGAGAGGAGCATGAGAAGGCACAAAGCCTTCTGCAGCATTGCTCAGAAAATAATTCATAAAGTTAATCATTGACATTTGTCCAAGGACTTTTACAAAAAAGTGTTCCAGGATGAGCACATAGGCCGCAGCTTAAGGCCATGGGAGAGATTGATATCTGAAGCTTATTTGCAAGGAGAATGTTTATGGCAAAGGAGTTTACTGAATTTTGGGCTTAGAAATAATTAAAATAGTTAGAAGTTAAAGATTTAAGGAATGTTGTAAAGTTAGCATATTTTACTATAGCTTATAGAAGTTAGGAATTTTTAGAGACACTATAGCTAGAAGCCTTTTTAAGAGATAGTGAGCTCAGAATGTTAGGAGCAAACAGGACTTAGGAAGATAAGTAGTAAACTGAGGAATGTAGCATGAGTTACAACGTAATCACAAGTTAACTATAGGACACATTCAGTTCAGTTCAGTTCAGTCTCCCAGTCATTTCCGACTCTTTGCAACCCCATGAATTGCAGCACGCCAGGCCTCCCTGTCCATCACCAACACCCAGAGTTCACTCAGACTCACGTCCATCGAGTCAGTGATGCCATAATAGATGATAAGGTTGATTCCAAGAGAATCACTGAAGCAGGAACTCTGTTTGAGGAGCAGTAATGATTTATTGAGATAATAAATCTGGGAGAGGGGGAACTGAAAATGTCAAACCTCTGGCCTAATGCTTTTGTGAAAGTATAAAAGAGAATCTTAAACTTGGAATAAACAGGCAGTCCAAAGAAAACTGAGAGGCTGTCTCATTTCTCTTGCCGACACCGTCCATCTCTTCAGGCTGAATCCCTGGCTGCTGGAGCTGGGCTCAGGCACCTAAAGAAGATGACACCACCGTTATGGCAGAAAGTGAAGAGGAACTGAAAAGCCTCTTGATGAAAGTGAAAGAGGAGAGTGAAAAAGTTGGCTTAAAGCTCAACATTCAGAAAACGAAGATCATGGCACCTGGTCCCATCACTTCATGGCAAATAGATGGGGAAACAGTGGAAACAGTGTCAAACTTAATTTTGGGGGGCTCCAAAACCACTGCAGATGGTGATTGCAGCCATGAAATTAAAAGACACTTACTCTTTGGAAGGAAAGTTATGAGCTATATAGACAGCATATTAAAAAGCAGAGATATAACTTTGCCAATAAAGGTCCGTCTAGTCAAGGCTATGGTTTTTCCAGTGGTCATGTATGGATGTGAGAGTTGGGCTGTGAAGAAAGCTGAGCACCGAAGAACTGATGCTTTTGAACTGTGGTGTTGGAGAAGACTCTTGAGAGTCCCTTGGACTGCAAGGAGATCCAACCAGTCCATCCTAAAGGAGATCAGTCCTGGGTGTTCATTGGAAGGACTGATGCTGAGGCTGAAACTCCAGTACTTTGGCCACCTCATAGGAAGAGTTGACTCATTGGAAAAGACCCTGATGCTGGGAGGGATTGGGGGCAGGAGGAGAAGGGGACGACAGAGGATGAGAGGGCTGGATGGCATCACTGACTCGATGGACATGAGTTTGAGTGAACTTCAGGAGTTGGTGATGGACAGGGAGGCCTGGCAAGCTGCAAGTCATAGGGTCGCAAAGAGTCGGACACGACTGAGCGACTGAACTGAACTGAACTGAACTGAAAGAAGGACTAAAGGGGTGTTCTCTGCTCAGCAGGGGGCCTGCCCCAATTACTTTACAGCTTCTCCAGCTGTCTGTCCTTCCAGCTTGGCAGAAGCAGGGGTTTTAGAGAGGATGAAGGTACAGTGGCCAATGATTACACAGCTCCTCTCCTAGCTTTAAACAGAAGCACCTCAAAATGTTTCTCAGGAAAGATTCCACTAGAAAACATGAATCTCCCCTATTTTCAGGGTTTTAGATAGTTTATCCTCTAGTTACAAAGGTACCACCCTACACCCTCAGCAAGACAAACAAAAACATAAGGCTATAGGTTTTTCGGTTTTATCTCTTCCACTTTAGGAGGTGCTATCAAAACTCCCTGAATTGCAAGAGGAAGTCTCTTCCTTCTGTTTTTTATCTGGGTTCCCTCACAAGTTTGCTGCAGTTTGTTTTAAGACAAAATACTATCAGGAGACATGCTATCAGGTAGCCAGGCTTTGAAGAGTGTTTCACACAAACATTAAGATAACAATGGGTCCAGTGAGTGGGCCAGTGTTCCCTGTGGATGGGAGAACAAAAGGATTTCACTTCCATAGACATATATTCAGAAACTGCTTACTGTTTATTTAAAAATAAAGCCAGGTTACAAACTGGGGGAAAGGTAGCCTGCAATTCTATTCTGAAAGCCAGTTTTACTGATTACACCCTGAGGTTGTTAATATCCAAAAGATCACATTCTGGATGGATTTTTTTTTTTTAATGCTTTTGCCCTTCACTTTTCACTGGGCAGAGCTTCTCTACAATCTGTTTGCATGGCCCTGGGAAGTAGTAAGATTAAAAACTGGTAAGAGGAAGACAGAGGATTCCAATTCAGTGCTGACTGTTTGCTAAATGAGGACCTTTTAAAGTTTCTGTTGGTCAATTAACAGGATGCTGATGATTTAGGATTTTTTGGTTAGCAGATGCAAGCTATTTTATATTAAATGGATAAATAACAAGGTCCTACTGTATTGCTCAGAGAACTATATTCAGTACCTTGTGATAAATCATAATGGAAAAGAATATTAAAAGGAATGTATGTTAGTGTATAATTGAATCACCCGGCTCTAAAGCAGAAACTAACACTGTGAATTAACTATATGTCAATTTTTAAAATTTTTAAGATTCTTTTCATCTATACATAGTTGTAGAATACTTGGGACTCAGTCTGCTACTATCTACTTTGATAAGGACTCGGTCATGCAAAAACTAACAAAATGATAATAATAAAAACAACCCTGCACACACACACACAAACCTAGCTAGATTAGTGAAGATGACTGTGGAAAAAATTAGGAAGAACTTCCATGTATCTTAAGTTCTACTGCAATATACTTTGCCTTGCCTAGAAAAAGGTCATATATTATAAATCTTTGTGGGACACTTGAGTTCTGCTGACAGATCTGATAATGGGGTCAGACACTAGCCTAATTATCTGAGGCATGAATTTAATGAATGAGGTCAAAGAAAATCAGATTCTACTTGATACCTAAGAATCTTACTTTTTTCAGTTTTTCAAATCAAAGCCAACAGCTCCAATGGGGCAAGATGACATAAGAAAAAGGGTAAGTTTTAGAGTCAGAGCTGGATTTGAATGCAAAAATGGGTGGTGTTTTAAGTCAGGGCACAAGAAAAGCAGATTTGCGTTTTGCCTCAGCCTACAGGAGAACAGACACATGTGGACAAAGAATAAACTGATAAAAAGCCTGGTAAGATTGATGGCAATGGCTTGGGGGGTTAGCCTTGTAGATGGAGAAGGTGAAGGATTTACAAACTATTTCTGAAGATTAAAAATCAACAGATGTCAATAATAAAATGGATCTAGGGGACAAAGGAGAAGCTGGAGTCAAAGGTGAGCTGGCTCACTCTGGATGAGCCAGAGTGATGGAGATGTCATTACTGAGCTAAAAGTGAAAGTCACTCAGTCATCTCCAACTCTGAGACCCCGTGGACTATACAGTCCATGGAACTCTCCAGGCCAAAATACCAGAGGGGGTAGCCTTTCCTTTCTGCAGACGATCTTCTTAACTCAGGGATAGAACCCAGATCTTCCACACTGCAAGCAGATTCTTTACCAGCTGAGCCACAAAGGAAGCCCATTACTGAGCTACGACTATTCCAAAAGGAAGATTCATGCCAGCCAATTTGTTGACCACTACCAGTAAGACCCACCTGGAGGACCCAGTGGTAAAGTCCAAGGCACTAGTATAAGAAACATCCTCTCCCCTTTTCTTTGTAAACCTAATCTGCTTTACTGCAGATTACCTCTAAAACTCATGGCCATTTCCTTCTTATTAAGTTGAGAGGCAGCAGAAGATAGCAGTCATGGCCACAGACTGAACTCAGATTGCATGAATTCTAATCTCAGTTTCATTGCCTCCTAGACTGAGGCCTTGGGAAAATTGTTCTCTGTGCCTCAGTTTACTCAACTCTAAAATGGGGGAAACCACAGTAACTATCCCACAGCTTTCTTGAGATAAGTAATATGATGATGGTAATAGCTAATGGTTGTTTAACTTACTATCTGCCAGGTACCCTACTGAACAGTTTACATATTTTAACTCATTTAATCCTCCCAACATCCCTCTGACATAGGTGCCATTCTAATCTCCATTCTAAAAATGAAGAAATGGAGTCAGTGAGGAAACCAGCCACTAACTTGGCTGGTTAGCAATCTAGCCAGTCCAAAGTCTGTGCTCAGAACCATTATAATCAACTTCCTCTGACTATAACATACACGAAATGCCTAGAACAGGGCCTGGCAGAGAGTAAGACCAACCATTAATCCCAGGAATCAGTAAATCCAGGCTTTTACAACCATTCTGCTTCACCAGAAAGAAGGAGGCCTTAAGACACTTTTTGTATCATAGATCCCTACTCCACCTTCTCACCTAGTTCTTACATAATACTGATAGTGATTTCCTGAATTGGCTTCTGACTTTGACCCCATAGACAGGAATCATACAGCGTGAAATTTTAAGCTCATCACAGACATATTTGTTGATGCTGTGACAAAACCTGCAACTGGAAAGGAACTCTGAGGCACACCTCAGCAGAAAAAACACCCCATGGCTACCTTCATTACTTCCGGTGAGTTTAGACAAGGATCTTTTCACAATCTCTAACTTTTTACCTTTTCATTTAATGAGTAGATAAACCTTGTATGAGTTTATTCATCTCTCTCCCAGAGAAAGAACAGAAGGACTCTTTTATAAGCAGGTAACATGATTTTATTTCCACTAACAAGGAATAATCTTAATTGACATCTAGCTCTGTCAGAGTACAGCCTCAGAACAAGTACTCAAAACTGAAATAATGACTTTTTGGTAGCAGGCCTCAGCATTTAATGAGCTTATTATGGCAAAGAACCTAAATAGCAAATCAGTTCACTCAGGTACAAGAGAGTTCACTGGGAAGTTATACAGCTTAAAATGAAAGTTTATGAAACTCCACTGAGATTAAAAAAAATAATAATAAGGTAGACATTTCAAACATCTACTTAAAAATTTTCCAGGCAAAAATTAATTCACCCATGCAGTAAAGCATAAAACTCTTGGAGGCCAAGAGACAGAAATTATTTATTTTGAGAAAAATCCAGGATCTGTTTGAGGGTATTCTTTGGCATATCCACCAGGAGGTAGGGTGACTGCCTATTCAAAAGTAGGATCAAATTAAGCTCCTCAAATTTCAAAAGGATTTCTACTCAATCCCCAGATCAACTGACTAGTTAAGGCATATGGGGTTCCAAGTAACTGCCAGGAATGAAGAGTAATTGCACTCTGCAGCCTTATCAGTAAGAGTAATACTGAACTCACTGCCATCTACACAGATGGCACACTGCATTGTCTTCAATGGAAAAATGTTATACACAGGCATAATGTTTACTAACAGAAATTGATTTAATGGCTTATGATAAAACTTTAAGATGGAATAAGCAGTGGTAAAGGATACCAGGATACCCTCCCAGGATGCCAATCTGGAACCCTCAATACATTTTTCCTTCGAAATCAAACTCTCCGATCAGTGTTTATCTCTATCTTTATTAATACAAAATGAGACTTCAGAGATACTCAGGAGACCCTCATATGACTGTGTGTCTAATATCAATTTTGCCAAATTGGCACAGTGGTAAAGAATCCGCCAGCCAAGGCAGGAGATGCAAGAGACACAGGTCTGATACCTGGGTTGGGAAGATCCCCTAGAGAAAGAAATGGCAACCTGCTCCAGTATTCTTGCCTGGAAAATTCCATGGATAGAGGGGCTTGGCAGGCTACAGTCCAAGGGGTTGCAAAGAGTCAGACACGACTGAGCAAGCATGCACTGTATTGAATATATGACTAAAAGGGTTCCAAATTTCAGACAAAAATCTAGAGTGTTGAAATCTAGAGAGTTAAATTAAAAATCGTCTGAAAGGTTGTACTCATACTTAACCATTTTTGCTTTCACCTAAATGTTAATCCAATTAGAAAAAGGGATTTCTTCCCATATTTATTCATGTGTTTCAAAAATCTTTAAAGTATAGAAAAATAATAATAAAGGAGTTCTATAAGGCATGCTTTAGTGCTTTAATTCTGATCTTTATTTCTGCTTTGAAATTTTTTTTTCCCAGAATCCTTACTTTTAGTAATTAAAATTTTTAAAAATTCATGTCAAACCAAATTTCTTCAGCCTTTCTTTTCACAGTCTTAAAGTTTGGCAATGTTTGCTTGAGAAACTGGAGCACACTAGAGTACTTCTGTGGACACATCCTATTTTACAGGTGCAAGACAGCTCAGGATAATTACTGTTCCATCACCATTGATGGAAAAATAAGATAAAAGATAAATCCTATTGCAGACGGGCCAGAAGCGTCTTCCTAACAAAGCTCTGGTGTTTTTATAAACTCTTTTACGTCTCGCACTTGGAACTTGTTAAAGATGAGCTCTGAATGGTGTCCAAACATCTTTATATTTGACATTTGTGAATGACTGTCATAGCTTGAAAGGTGAGAAATGCAGGTAAGCTTTTAGCCTTTATCAAATGGAAAGCTCTTCAGCCCCCACAGGTTTACATCTGAGCCTGCATAAGGTGGAAAAGCAATCTTAGTTTTCCTGTCTCTTCCCATCTGTTGGGAAACACATCCACTTTCAGTGAAAGGACTTCTAATATCAGGCCACATTTCCACTTTGTGTTTTAAATTCTATGATGTAGTCCTAAATTCCTAGAGTAATCAAAGGCTGTGAAACCTCACAGAGTAAAGAGTCTTTTAAATGGGGATCTGAAAATAAAAGTTGTTTTGGTGAAACTTCTCTGTTCCCAAGCTCACTACAGGAGATCATGTTGAAATGTGAGGAAACAGGAGTGAGGGCAGGACTCAGCCCTCAACAGGGAAGAGAAGTATCCAATCTCCCTCCATCAGTGTTGGCCAGCACCAAAGCAGCCGCAGGACAGAAAGCCAGTGGGAGATCTACTCAACACGGGTCCCTGGAGAGGCACTCCACATTAGAAAAAGCAGAAGAAAAGACTGTCTTCTGCTGCAGAACCGACAATTCTCAAATACCAACTACCCATCTCAGTCATTAATTCTAAAAGCCAAAATTTTGATCTCAGTGATCGTAAAAATTCAAACCTAATGTAAAGACACAGAAAAAAAAACTGTGGCTTCTGGGGTAAAGTGAAGAGTTGAAGAAGTAACCAAACAGTTCATCAATGCACACCATCTCAAGAATCTTTTCCTCAATAGTAGACTCTTTTTTCTCCATTACTTGCAATTATCCCAACTCATGACTTATCTTTCGATAGGCAGATAGAGACATACCAAAGTATCACCATGAGCACCCTTCTCTTTCCTACGTGGTCACAATATCCACCATATGCAATGATTTTAAGCTTCATAATGATGGTGTGATCACTCACCTAGAGCCAGACATCCTGGAATGTGAAGTCAAGTGGGCCTTAGAAAGCATCACTACGAACAAAGCTAGTGGAGGTGATAGAATTCCAGTGGAGCTATCTCAAATCCTGAAAGATGATGCTGTGAAAGTGCACTCAATATGCCAGCAAATTTGGAAAACTCAGCAGTGGCCACGGGACTGGAAAAGGTCAGTTTTCATTCCAATCCCAAAGAAAGGCAATGCCAAAGAATGCTCAAACTACCGCACAATTGCACTCATCTCACACGCTAGTAAAGTAATGCTCAAAATTCTCCATGCCAGGCTTCAGCAATACATGAACCGTGAACTTCCAGATGTTCAAGCTGGTTTTAGAAAAGGCAGAGGAACCAGAGATCAAATTGCCAACATCCGCTGGATCATGGAAAAAGCAAGAGAGTTCCAGAAAAACATCTAGCCTTTTTGAGCCTTATGATGGGGTTTTCTGCTTAGAATTTAGAGAAAATTCTAGGACATTGTAATAATGGTAGGAACCTCACTGGTGGAAAAGTCCCTGTAAGTGGTAGATGGAAATGAAATCTTAGTTTGGTGACTCATCCATCTGATGTTTTCTTATCAATGTAGTGGTTGTTATTTTTAGTAGATTGTTGTTGTTGTTGTTGTTGTTGTTGAGTCACCAAGTCAGGTCTGACTCTTTTCGACCCCCTGGACTGTAGCACACACAGCTCCCCTGTCCTTTACTATCTCCCAGAGTTTGCCCAAATTCTTGTCCATTAAGTAGGTGATGCTATCCAACCATCTCACCCTCAAAAAGGCTAAAGAATGAGAGGGAAAATTCAGAAAGTTTCCTTACTTTTGCCCCTCAATGTTCATAAAGGTGCCATTTTTCTAAAAGACAAAGGAAGAAACTATAGTCATATTTAGGTGGTGTCAGTGGACTGTCCAGTGTATTTCTTCTTCAAAGTTAGATTATGTTTCATAGAAGAAAAATAAATTTATTAGTAACAACTATTTTATGTCAGACTGTAATTATTTCTCATATATTAAAACAGGCAAACAGTCCTTCCAACATCCATCTCATATCATCATATATAAAATCTCTGTGAAGTAGGTGGGCAAATACTATTACACAAATAGAGAACTGAGGCATAGAAATTAAGAAGACCCAACTCAAAATCAGATTAGTTCCATTCCTTAACACCTAGTGTTCAGAACAGTGGCTAAAGTAAGACAAAGTTATGGAATCGTGAATGAATCATTTACATTGTCTAAATTATGTTTCCACTCAAAGAGAGGAAGTCAGATTTTGAGAACTGCCAATAGTGGTAAAGAATCTGCCTGCCAGTGTAGGAGATGTAAGAAATGGGGATTCAATCCCTGGATCGGGAAGATCCCCTGGAGGAAGAAACGGCACCCCACTCCAGTATTCTTGCCAGGAGAACTCCATGGACAGAGGAGCCTGATGGGCTACAGTCATGGGGTGGCAAAGAGTCAGACTTGACTGAGCATCTGAGCATTCATTCATTCATTCAACCCTCACATTAAGGAGCCTCATCTACGGAGCACTTCAAGGCTGGAAAGACATCTAGCTTACATCTGCCCCTTTCCAAGTTACATTCCTCCAGAGTCTCTGCAGAACAGCAGCATCTCCCAGCATGATGCAAAGAACCTGCCCCAGTTCAGTGACAGTGTTTCTCAAACTCCTCTAAGGGAAAAAGAGAAATTCTCTATTCACTTCATAATAAATAACAAGGGTCTTTCCTTCCATCATTCATGGAGCTTAGAGTCTCTGATACAAGAGTGAAAGAAAGTCAGAATTTACATTTTTATTTTCAACAACTTGATAATGGACTGAAGAAATCAATGAGACAGTAAAAGAACAGAAAGATACCAGATGCTACTAAATTACTTTACACTCACCTAGTTCCATTATGTCAACAAGAATCAGAAAGCAAAATCTATCTGATGAGTTTTTACAAGCCCAACATGTTCTGGCATCTGTCTCTTTCTCTGTCCCCACCTCCTACTCTGCTTACTCTCTTCTGACCACTCAGGAAGTCTTGAAGCTATTCAGATTTATCACACTTTCCACCCACTGTTCCCACAATTTCCCATAGCTGACATGTTCACCGAATTTAGGACACAGCCCAAATGTCGTCTCCTCAGGGAAGCCTTCTCCACGTGACCTAATGCCAGTAGAACTGGCATACACACCCCAGCATACACATTCCCAGTCATCTTTCCCTCTCTCATTCACTCTCCTTTACTCTCATCTATCACTACCTTGTAGCATATTATGCACTCATCTGTTTGTTCAGATGAGAGTTCAGACTCCGTAGGAGCAGGGGTACTGTCATATTCACCATTATGTCTCTAGTCCCATAGTATATTCTTAATGAATATTTGGTGAATTAGGAAGTGAATAAATGAATAAATTGATTAGATTTGGGGGAAGCCATTTATTTCTTAGATGCTTTAAAACAATTCCTTGGCAATACAGTGAAAAATAACAGGTTCCAGATTAAATTCAATAAAGGTGTAACCTAGAGAGACTGAGGAAGACAATAAAAGAAAGAATTAGTGAAGCAAAGTGCAAATTAAGTATCACCAGGGTGTAGTAGGGGAAAATGATGGGCATCAGACATGGGTTCCAGTCATATTCATGAAATCAGAATTCTCTAAACAAGAAAAAGAAGCTGGAGGACTTCCCTGATGTTCCAGCGGTTAAGAATCCACCTTGCAATGCAGGGGACATCAGTTCAATCCCTGGTCCGAGAAGATCCCAAATGCTGCAGGGCAACTAAGCCCATGTGCCACAACTGCCGAGCTCATGTTCTAAAACATTCCAGCCTCAACTACTGAGCTCAAGCACCACGTCTACTGAAGACCACATCCCCCAGAGCCTATGCTCTGCAACAGGAGAAACTACAATGAGAAACCTGTGCACTGCAAATAAGAATAGCCCCAATCACATGCAGTAATGAAGACCCAGAACAATCAAATAAATTAATTAATAAAAAACAAAAAACCTGAAAATAATAACCAAGATGTGGTATTGTAAATGAAACTGTTTTATAGCATATAAACAATGAGAAATAAGCATACAACAGTCACATGTTACTTCCTCTTACCTTTCTCTCTCCACTAACATCCACTGCAGATACATTCATCAATCATTAATAATAAACTTAACTCCTTTCTGTCATAACTAAACAGGGCATCAGAATCACCAACTCATTAGTCAATCATAATTTTTTAAAGCCTTTCAACAAAGTAGACAAACTAGGAGTAGAGGGGAATTTTTCTCCTAAAGAATGTATACAAAAAGCTGTCATAAACAACAATTTCATTTTTTTTAAAAAGTTGGAAAATATAGTTTATATTTGTGTAAATCTAAAAAAAAGGAAATCATTAATAAATCATTGAAGACAAAGGTTACAAGACTGAAGGAAGGGTAAGGAATCAGGACTTCAAAGGCATCAGTAATGGTGATGTTCTATTTCTTAGGTTGAGTGGTGGGTACCTGGCTAGTAATTTTATTACTCTTCATTAAACAACATGAACCTAACAGAAGAAGAAGACATGAAGAAGAGGTGGCAAGAATACACAGAACTATACAAAAAAAATCCTCATGACCCAGATAACCACGATGGTGTGATCACTCACCTAAGCGAGACATCATGGAATGTGAAGTCAAGTGGGCCTTAGGAAGCATCACTATGAACAAAGCTAGTGGAGGCGATGGAATTTCAATTGCAAATTCTAAAAGATGATGCTGTGAAAGTGCTACACTCAATATGCCAGCAAATTTGGAAAACTCAGCAGTAGCCACAGGACTGGAAAAGGTCAGTTTTCATTAGAATCCCAAAGAAAGGCAATGCCAGAGAATGTTCAAACTACTGCACAATTGCACTCATCTCACATGCTAGCAAAGTAATGCTCAAAATTCTCCAAGCCAGGCTTCAACAGTATGTGAACCGTGAACTTCCAGATGTTCAAGCTGGTTTTAGAAAAGACAGAGCAACCAGAGATCAAATTGCCAATATCAGCTGGATCATCGAAAAAGCAAGAGAGTTCCAGAAAGACATCTACTTCTGCTTTATTGATTACGCCAAAGCCTTTGATTGTGTAGATTACAACAAACTGTGGAAAACTCTGAAAGAGATGGGAATACCAGACCACCTGACCTGCCTCCTGAGAAATCTGTATGCAGATCAACAAGCAACAGTTAGAACTGGACATGGAACAACAGACTGGTTCCAAATAGGGAAAGGAGTACGTCAAGGCTGTATATTGTCACCCTGCTTATTTAACTTATATGCAGAGTACATCATGAGAAATGCTGGACTGGATGAAGCACAAGCTGGAATCAAGATTGCTGGGAGAAATATCAATAACCTCAGATATGCAGATGACACCTTATGGCAGAAAGTGAAGAAGAACTAAAGAGCCTCTTAATGAAAATGAATGAGGAGAGTGAAAAAGTTGGCTTAAAGCTCAACATTCAGAAAACGAAGATCACGGGGTCCAGTCACATCACTTCATGACAAATAGATGGGAAAACAATGGAAACAGTGAGAGACTTTAATTTCTTCGGCTCCAAAATCACTGCAGATGGTGACTACAGTTCCTTTTCATGAAATTAAAAGATGCTTGCTCCTTGAAAGAAAAGCTATGACAAACCTAGACAGCATATTAAAAAGCAGAGACATTACTTTGCCAACAAAGGTCTGTCTAGTCAAAGCTATGGTTTTTCTGGTAGACACGTATGGATGTGAGAGTTGGACTATAAAGGAAGCTGAGCGCCAAAAAATTAATGCTTTTGAACTGTGGTGATGGAGAAGACTCTTGAGAGACCTCTGGACTGCAAGGAGATCCAGACCTCTGGACTGCAAGAAACTATGCATAATGCTGAATCAATAAATCAGAAGATATAAACAATAATGAATATTTTCTTTCTTAATGAAGTAAGGAGCATATTTTCTAGTGATGCATAGTTTAAAACCTTGAGATTCTAACAGCACAGACTAACTGCGGTTTCTTCCTGGTTCTCTTAACCAGTGGCATGTTTCTTATTCTTTTCCTGAAATACCCTCCTCTCATGAACCACCTGCATCACTCCCTTGATGAGCTGATGGCCTGTCATGTGATTACTTAGCAACTCCAGGGAATGATGGGCTGGGGGTGGGGGTTCTTACAGAGAGAAATGAGAAAGCAGTTGAGCTGTAGGCTCAGAAATAACTTCTTTCCATGTCCCTGTTACTAAAACTAATCAAAAGTAACTGTCAAAAGTAAAATCCTGAAATGACTTAAACTGCTACAAATACTTGCTAGTAATTGCCATTTAGTCATTCTCTTGACCTTTTGTAATGAGTATTAGGGTGAACATTAGCTCTTCTCAGTTTCAGTTAAAAAAAAAAAGCAATGAGCTTCTAGTTCCAAAACTCTCTGATTAATCACAAATAATCTAATCCTGATCCCTAATTTTAAAATTAAGAAACTAACCGGAGAAGTTAAATGACAGAGGAAACAAATATATCTTCATGTGTTTAAGACCACAACTTCTGAAATCAGGAGGCCTGGCTTGGAATCCTGGCTGTCACCAACTAGCCAGGTGACTCTGGGCAGATACTCTCCCTTAAGCTCTCCAGACCTCAGTTACTCATCTGTAAAATGGGAATAATACTGCTACCTCACAAGGTTGCTATGATGATTAAACGATGCCAAGTGCTCCCATGAGACCCTGCCACACAATATGTTCAATAAATGATTATTATTTTTATTTTCCAAGGTCACAAAGCCTGCTGGTTCTGAAACAGAACTTCCTATAGATTTCTTTTTTTATCCACTTGACCCTAACCTACATGTCTCATATTTAAAGTTATGTCAGCTTCATAATAAATTTTTTATAACTCCAAACTGTAGTAATATACTTTTCTCTCCTTCCCAGGACTAACTGGAACATAAGTAAGTGTATTTCAAACTAATAAAAATGCAGGAATTCAACAAATAACTGTCAGTCTACTTTCTGCCAATCCCTTCAGTCTAGTTTACACATTTAATGGGTATTTTAGTCTGTTTTTCTAGATAAATCCTTCACTCATAAAGGGATTTGGTGGTTGGCACTTCTCTTTAGCACTCTTTTTTTCATAATTATCTTTCTTTTCAATCTGGCATAGAACAGAAGGCAGGTTAAGATTAACATGAGACACCCCCCACCTCAGTCAGACAGGCTTTTATGATGGAAAATGCAGCTAGAAGCTCATCCTGAGGCTTGTAAAGATTCCCCTAGTCTTCCACCCAAACCCTCAGTGCTGAGAAATAGTCACAGCACGCTATAACATCTCCAGGAAAAGATCACCCTAAAGATTATCACCTCAAATCCTGCCTCTCCAGCTGCTCTGCAAGTCAGCATTTCCTAGGACAGCAGGAGAGTCAGGTGTAAAGATGAAGATGGCGCTGGGGGAGGTCTGTTCTAGGAACGGCACGGTTATTTACCCTAAAGCCAAAAGCAAATAATCTAACTAAGCCAATATGCAAAAGTGGTTGTCTAATAAGTACAGATTTTTTGTGGCAAATCCCTCTGTTGAGTATTTTGCTTTATTTTTTTTTATTTTACGAAGTCTAAACCTTGTTTGTTCATGGTGCTATTTTAATTTAAGCAATGCTTTTTCTTTTAAACAACTTTACACGTTATCATAAACGCTTAATGGCTATGCAAACAATTTTTACTCACTTTAAACCAACACAACTACTCATGGAAGTACAAAATGTAAGTAGAATCAATGCATAAACTCCCAGTTCTCTCCTATCCTTGCTGCCTTAGGAGACCTGTTCTGAGCTCAACAAGGGCTCATGTTTAAGGCACTGACAAAACTGAAGCATCCAATCAATGAGAAAATAAAACATTATTTGTTACTTATGAGTTCTAAAAATAAGCTGAAGTCTCCATCATGAGAAAACATGCACTATGGTGGATTTTCTGACACTACTTTATGATTTATTTTTCATTTAAATTACAGCTGGGTATGGGTACCATGTATAAAGTTCCTAAAGAGCTCAGCTAGTCCAGGCCCCACTTAAGCCAGCTTTTCTTAAGAGCTGTTGTTTATTATACCCTGAGATTGCATTAACGCAGCCACAGGGGCCCAGTGACCAGTCAGAATGCACTCTGACCCCAAGGGACCAGTATACCAGTAAGTGCTGGCTGAAGGCCAGTGCCTTGGACACCCAGGCAGCCCCAGGAAGGAAAAAGAGGTGGTGACTGCTGAAGCTTTGCTATTCTTATGTAATCATTTGTATATAGCTGTATCAGCATTCAGGTCCCATTTCTCCACATTGTCCAAGAAACCAAGACCTTAATAATACATTTTTGGAAGTCTTGCAAAAGCTCAATATATTATATCCACAGCATCATTACCACTTGCCAGATGAAAAGAATATTAATTATGTTTTTTAAAAAATTGAGAACTTTTACATAGTAATTTTGGTTCTTTGTTCCTATCTCCCTGACTCCTCTAACAGTTCCTCTTCTTGGAAGCAAAGCAGAACTCAAAAGTATGCATAATCACACTTTAACAGGTTACCATTTCCTTAAAAACCTGGTAACTGAAAAAGAAGGAAATTCTGTTTTTACAAACCAGTAATCAAACATCAGATTTATCCTGATCAAAAAGGACCAGCTCCTGCAATCCAAGAGAGAAAGGCTGAACCAACCCAGCAAGTTTCAGGATTATACCTCTGAACAGAGACCTGACCTTATAACCACTATTTTGTAAACATTTTTGTTTATCCAAGATCAAAAAGTTGCAAGAAACCTGTGAACCTGTAATTCATAGCATCCTTTCATTATCCATTAGTTTAAAATAGCCATATCCACAGGATGTGGCAGGTCTTACAAGTTTCAAGAAGGGGAAGCTGCTAGGCCATGAGTTTTTCTTCAGGTCACTAGAAACAGATCTTAGTTCAGAGATGAGTCAACTCTGTGGCCTCACACAATTATGCAAATGAGGGGTGAGACACTAGTACCTCCCCAGGAAAGGGAAGGTCATGACCTTTGTGAATTGAAAGGGTTACCCCTCCCAACATTCCTTGCTAGGCACAGCACTTCAAAGGGGAGAAGATGGATAAATTTGCATAAGGATAAGGAGTTGCCTTATTTTATTGGGTTTCAAAATCACTGTAGATGGTGACTGCAGCCATGAAATTAAAAGACACTTGCTCCTTGGAAGAAAAGCTATGAACAACCTAGACAGCATATTAAAAAGCAGAGACATTACTTTGCCAACAAAGGTCCATCTAGTCAAAGCTATGGTTTTTCCAGTAGTCATGTATGGATATGAAAGAGGGACCATAAAGAAAGCTGAACACTGAAGAATTGATGCTTTTGAACTGTAGTGTTAGAGAAAACTCTTGAGAGTCCCTTGGACAGCAAGAAGATCAAACCAGTCAATCCTAAAGGAAATCAATCCTGAATATTCATTGGAAGGACTGATGCTGAAGCTGAAGCTCCAGTACTTTGGCCACCTGATGGGAAGAGCCAACCCATTAGAAAAGACCCTGATGCTGGGAAAGATTGAAGGCAGGAGGAGAAGGGGATGACAGAGGACAAGATGGTTGGATGGCATCACTGACTCAATGGACATGAGTTTCAGCAAGCTCCAGGAGTTGGTGATGGACAGGGAAGCCTGGCATGCTACAGTCTATGGGGTTGCAAGGAGTTGGCCATGACTAAGCGAAGCGACTGAACTGAAACTAATAGCAGAGCCTCCTTAAAATACAGCTGCCCTCTACCTCCCCTTCAGAGGGAAGACATACTCTCACCACCAGGAAGTATGAATTCTGCTTCCATCAGCATCAAAAAGCCCAAGAGAACTCTCCATACTTTCCCACTGAAGCTCTAAACCCCACACCGCTTTTTTCTTAAATTGATGCATACATCTTTACCTCTGGACACTTGACAAATTACTTCTTACTGAGTACTCCTACAAGCACAGGTAAATAAGCCTTCTCTTTTCTCCTGTTAGGACTTCCCTGGTGGTTCAGATGGTAAAGTGTCTGCCTATAACACGGGAGACCCAGGTTCAATCCTCTGGAGAAGGAAATGGCAACCCACTCCAGTACTCTTGGCTGGAAAATCCCATGGACAGAGGAGCATGGTAGGCTACAGTCCATAGGGTCGCAAAGAGCTGGACATGACTGAGCAATTTCACTTTCACTTTTTCTTTTCTCCTGTTAAATCTGGCTACTAACTGACTTGCAACTAATATGTGTAAAAGAATGTTCAGAAAATTGATATGAAAAATAAGGAAATAACTGACCAAATTTGAATGCTAGTACATACAAACTCACAGAGAGACAGACAGGGAGAAAAAAGAAAACCAAATAGTCTAACAACTTTTATGGCTAGAATAACAGAAGTGGAAAAGAAACTAATATCTAACAGTGGTTTTCTATGTAAATACACATATCTAATTTGCTACATTCTTGACTCTGCTCCCTACAATATTTCACCTTTTAGGGAATGAAACATCTATCCAAGCAATCTAAGAGTCATTCCTAACTCTTTCTTTTCTTGTCCTATACGTTCATATTCATTGTCATGACAAGCAGATCTGACCTCCTAAGCCTCTCTCCCTGTCTTCTTCTACCTACACTGTGGCCACCTCCACTTCCTCTGGGACTTCTTATTTTTCTTAATTTTTATTGGTGTACAGTTGATTTACATTGCTAGGACTACTGAAATAGGCTCCTAACTGGCCCCTGGCATTCACTTGCTTCTCCTGCTACTCCCAATTCCATTCACTACAGAGAACTTTTAAAATAGCTTATCACTTCTGATCTCAGAATCCCCCAGTGGATTTCCAGTGCTCGTAGAATCTTTACCATGCATGTATCTTGCATCAGTCTCTCCTTGTTCATTACTTTTCAGCCACTAAGGTCTTTCTGGAAAGGGTCAGGCTCTATCCTACCTCACTCTTTACTTGGAAAGATCAAATGAAGCTTATCATCTGATCTCAGATTAAATGTCTCCTTTTCAGAGACCTCTTTGCTGCCTTACTGCTTGTGGAGGAAAACTGCCCCCTGCCATAGCAGTAAATAAAGAACGTTGCCTTCAAGCCTTAAGCTACTACAGCTGCCCCCAACTGTGCATCCTGAGAGGACTCAGAATGGGAGAAAAGATAGCTACGGTACCTATCAAAGGAACGATTTCAGTGAGCCCAGACTCTTGCCTCTTTCCATACATAAAAAGGTACTAAATTCATTAACTTGAGATGTCTGATTTTCTTTATCTAATAGTCATCTTTTGACATTCTGACTACTTGGTTTTGATGCAAAACTCCTATTATATCCTAGCCCCTCCCTTTGTTGTTCAGTTATTAAGTCCTGTCCAACTCTTTGTGACCTCGTGGACAGCAGCACTCCAGGGTTCCCTGTCTTCCTCTATCTCTTGGAGTTTGCTCAGACTCACGTCCATTGAGTTGGTGATGCTATCCAACCATCTCATCCTCTGTCGTCCCCTTCTTCCTCTGCCGTTAATTTTTCCCAGCATCAGGGTCTTTTCCAATGAGTTGGCTCTTCACATCAGGTAACCAAAGTATTGGAACTTCATCTTCAGCATCAATCTTTCCCTTAGCTCTTACAAACAGTTCTTCAGAGCTGAGAGGCTGCCTCCTGGGCTCAAAGTCTTCAGAAAGTTCATCGAATAAAACATAATTCTCAACTTGTAGGTTGTGCATTTTATCTTAATCGCCACATCCAACTTCAAAATTAAGTATTTATTCTCTACAATTAAAACCTATAGAACCGGTTATAGTTTTCTTTCACAGAATGGGCCAAAACGTGTGACAATATACTTCATTGTGTGTGTGCCTATTCACTCCCCTCCCTTCTTCCAATATAGAGTAAACTCCATGCAGGCAGGCGACATGATGCTTTTGTTTCCACTGGTACCTACTGCCCAGTACAATATCCAGCACCATAGGTGAGGATCAAGAAATATTTGCTGTCTGCTAATGAAATTGGGTATTTTAATCTCCACATTACCTGTTATAAGATGACCATGTGACCCAGTTTGCGTGACACCGTCTTTGTTTACACCTGTTGCACTAGCATAATGATTGACAAATTCTCACTTTCATTCCGGGCTTTAAGATGAGTAATATAGTTACTCTATCTATAAGGAAGTTGACATTCGGAGAGATCAAATAGACTCAATTCTCCTTATCCATGGCTGTTATTCTGTATAGAGTCTTCATGAACACTGAATTAGCAAATGCTGAATCCCTGCTCCAAGGTAAAATGCAGAATTACACTCCCCCACCCCAACCCAGGGAGTGACTGGTCAAAATACTTCCTTCAGCCAATCAATAAATAACCTGGCTTCATGTGTGTTTCTGTTTAAAGACACTTTATTTAACATGTATTGTTGATCCATTATGGAGAAGGCGATGGCACCCCACTCCAGTACTCTTGCCTGGAAAATCCCATGGATGGAGGAGCCTGGTAGGCTGCAGTCCATGCGGTCACTAGGAGTCGGACATGACTGAGCAACTTCACTTTCACTTTTCACTTTCATGCATTGGAGAAGGAAATGGCAACCCACTCCAGTGTTCTTGCCTGGAGAATCCCAGGAATGGGGGAGCCTGGTGGGCTGCCGTCTATGGGGCCACACAGAGTCAGACACGGCTGAAGTGACTTAGCAGTTGATCTATTAACCTTGAACTCATGGCATCAACATGCTTACTCATGTCTGTACAAAGCTAATTAGTTTACACAGTTTCTTTTTAAGGTACAGTACAGCCTTCTTGCATTTGGGAACACAGAGAGCACTCCATCACTATGCTTTGGGCTAATTTTAATAGTAAAATCACAAAGAAAAAGCATAAAACTTTGGAAAATGTGGCAGTAAATAGACTATGGGAAAAAAAGGACATTTGTTTACAGTACAAGAGCTGAACCAAGAAGGCAGAGCACCTTGTTTGACCTCAGCTGGGAACTTGCTCACTGGGCAATTCCAAACGTTCACTGCTCCGTTCATGTCTTTGAGTACTACGAAAGCACCCTAAGTACCAATTTGAGGTTATAGATAAATACTCTCAAGTAGGCAAAGTCACAAAAATGGAATCCTCCAATAATGAGGATGCACTGTAGCTCGTCTAAGGTGATTACAGACACTGTAGTGCGAGGACAGACCCCAGAAAATGTCCAGCTTCACGTCCACTCATTAGACCAGTATTACCAAGGAAAGAGCTGCTCTTTTTGAAGCAAAGCACCACTGCTCCAGATTTCTCATTGTTCAGTCTCTAAATTGTGTCCAGCTCGTTGCAACCCCATGGACTGTAGCCTGCCAGGCTCCTCTGTCCATGGGGTTTTTCCAAGCAAGAACACTGGAGTGGGTTGCCATTTCCTTCTCCAGGGAAATCTTCCCAGACCAGGGAGGGAACCCACCAGCCCTGCATTGGCAGGCAGATTCTTTACCACTAAGCCATCAAGGAAGTCCATTACTCTAGATGGATTGGTTATAATTATTAAAACCCCTAGATTGCCAGTTTATCAAAGTTTCAGTAGAAAGTACAGAAGGAGTTTTGCCTCTCTCACAGAATGGACACCAATCTGTATAAGACTAGTGAGCAACTGACAACTCTACACTCCTCAAGAGTTAAACTGTAAGAACCAGCTACTAATAAGTGACAACTCACAAGGGAGTCCCAAGTTACTTATAACAATAGGTGACTTCAGAATAAGATGTAGACCCTAAGATTTACCAAAAAAATGCAAATTTATGAGAATATAAATATTTTAAGACTCAAAATTTGAACCACCCACAAACTAATGTACAGGTAAGTTGATCTACAGACCATGAGAAATCCAGTATCTACGCCTCATCCTTGTCCACAGGGGAGGAAAAACTCTTGAACAACATTCCAATACTTGATTACTCTCACTATTTAGGAAATCCTCTCTATGGTTTCTCACTTCTTATTGAATTTCTTTTTACTCTTTCACTTTGTTTTTGCGGGGGGTGGGGGGTGGTGGTTTGCGGCATGCGGGCTCTTAGTTCCCTGATCAGGGATCCAACCCACGCTATCTGCATTAGAAGCTCAGAGCCTTAGCCACTGGACCACCAGGGAAGTCTCTTTATTTATTCTTTTAAAACACATCCAATCACAAGGGTTGAGACAAGCCGATAAGTTTATGAGAAGTACGAATAAAAACAGTGTAAATTACAACTTAGTTTTCTATTTAGAAATTTAAAAAACTATTTAAGAATTCAGCATTAGACAAATACTTCCTACTGGTCCACTTTATGCTAACTGGCTTTGTTACCATGTCAAGACGTACACTGCTTTATGCATAGAAGTCATAATATCTGAAATAGCTAATTGATATGAATTTAAGGCAATTTCTAGATAAACTGCTTTATACTTTAAAAAAAAAAAGTCTTCTTCCTACTATTTAGAAACTAGAGAGGGTTTAGAGAGGGTTTTGAAATTTGGGAGAAAATTAAATGTTCTCTCCTAAACTCAATTTAGAGTTCATGATTTGAAATAATTTCAGACTTACATAAAAGTTTCAAAATGATCAAAAAAATAAACAACCCAATTAAAAATGGGCAGAAGACGAATAAACACTTTTCCAGAGAGGACATGCAGATGGCCAACAGGCACATGAAAAGATGCCCAACACTGCAAATCATTAGGGAAACGCACATCAAAACCACAATGGGGTATCACCTCATAGCTGTCAGAATGACTATCAGCAAAAACAAAACAAACAGAACAAAACACCCACAAATAACAAATGTTGGTGAATAAGTGGAGAAAAAGGAACCCTCATACGCTGTTGGTAATAACATAAATTGGTTCAGCCCCTAGAGAAAACAGTATGGTGGTTTCTCAAAAAAATAAAAAAACTGGAACTACTATATAACCCAACAATTCTACTCCTGGGTACATATCCAAAAACAACAAAAATAGTAATTTGAAAAGATGCATGTACCCCAGTGTTCAAAGCAGCATTATTTACAATAGCCAAGAAATGGAAGCAACCTAAGTGTCCATCAACAGGTGAATGGATCAAGAAAATGTGGCGTATGTTTATCCCAGGTGCTGCTAGTGGTAAAGAACCTGCCTCCCAATGCTGGAGACATAAGAGACTCAGAGTTCCATCCTTAGGTGAGGAAGATCCCCTGGAGGAGGGTGCAGCAACCCACTCCAGTATTCTTGCCTGGAGAATCCCATGGACAGAGGAGCCTGGTAGCTACAGTCCATAGGGTTGCAAAGAGTCAGACATGACTGAAGTGACTGAGAATGCACACGCACGTGTGTGTGTGTGTGTATATGTGCAAGCATATGCACATACACACACAAACACATATATATACACACATACACATATATACACACGCACACATATATACACGCACATGCATATATATATAGATATATACACACATGTATGTATGGGTTTCTCCACGGGTTTCTCCAGGCAAGAATGTCGGAGTGCGTTGACGCACCCTCCTCCAGGGGATCGTCCCCCCCCATGGATGGAACTCTGAGTCTCATTCTCGAGCACCGGCAGGTAGTTTCTTTACCGCTGGCACCACCTGGGAAGCCCCAAAACAGAACACAACTTCTCCTTACAAAGGTGTCCCTAGCTTCCCATACCAAGAAGGGAATAGCAACCTTATCACCTGAGATGCGATGGCACCAGATGGACCTGTACAAACAAACTCCACTAATTTTGACCCTTACCTTCCATTAGTTTCCACATAGCTTTACTTTCCTACATTTTACCACCCTTGGAAGCCTAACACCCTTTTCCTTCACCTTGTCACTATTCTAAATATTTTTGTTCTTTTTTAAGATACCATCGGAGAAGGAAATGGCACCCCACTCCAGTACTCTTGCCTGGAGAATCCCATGGATGGGGGAGCCTGGTGGGCTGCAGTCCAATGGGGTCGCTGGGAGTCGGGCACAACTGAGCAACTTCACTTTTGCTTTTCACTTTCATGCATTGGAGAAGGAAATGGCAACCCACTCCAGTATTCTTGCCTGGAGAATCCCAGAGACAGAGGAGCCTAGCGGGCTGCCGTCTATGGGGTCGCACAGAGTCGGACACGACTGAAGCGACTTAGCAGCAGCAGCAAGATACCATACAAGCCCAAGTTCTAACCACCCCTGTGAGTCACTCTTCACTGAGTTTCTCCCTTATGTATGTATGCTGCTTGTGTCAATCAACTCATGTGTTTTTCCCTCATTATTCCATCTTTTCAATCTAATTTGTAGGACAACTGGAGAACCTAGTTCCTCCCCTGTAACGCTGTATATTGTCACCCTGCTTATTTAATTTATACGCTGAGTACATCATGAGAAACGCTGGGCTGGAAGAAGCACAAGCTGCAATCAAGATTTCCGGGAGAAATATCAATAACCTCAGATATGCAGATGACACCACCCTTATGGCAGAAAGTGAAGAGGAACTAAAAAGCCTCTTGATGAAAGTGAAAGAGGAGAGTGAAAAAGTTGGCTTAAAGCTCAACATTCAGAAAATGAAGATCATGGCATCTGGTCCCATCACTTCATGGGAAATAGATGGGGAAACAGTGGAAACAGTGTCAGACTTTATTTTTCTGGGCTCCAAAATCACTGCAGATGGTGACTGCAGCCATGAAATTAAAGACACTTTACTCCTTGGAAGGAAAGTTATGACCAACCTAGATAGCATATTCAAAAGCAGAGACATTACATTGTCAACAAAGGCCTGTCTAGTCAAGGATATGGTTTTTCCTGTGGTCATGTATGGATGTGAGAGTTGGACTGTGATGAAGGCTGAGCAACGAAGAATTGATGCTTTTGAACTGTGGTGTTGGAGAAGACTCTTGAGAGTCCCTTGGCCTGCAAGGAGATCCAGCCAGTCCATTCTAAAGGAGATCAGTCCAGGCTGTTCTTTGGAAGGAATGATGCTGAAGCTGAAACTCCAGTACTTTGGCCACCTCATGTGAAGAGTTGACTCATTGGAAAAGACTCTGATGCTGGGAGGGATTGGCAGCAGGAGAAGGGGATGACAGAGGATGGGATGGCTGGATGGCATCACTGACTCGATGGACGTGAGTCTGAGTGAACTCCAGGAGTTGGTGATGGACAGGGAGGCCTGGCGTGCTGCGATTCATGGGGTCACAAAGAGTCGGACACGACTGAGCGACTGAACTGAACTATATATGAATAAGTCATAGACATGATATCCCTGTACCGTAAATATTTCAACATATACTTCTGAAAATCAAGAGCATTCACTTATAGGGAATTCCCTGGCAGTCCTGTGGTTGGGACTCCAGGTTTTCACTGCCAAGGGCATGAATTCAGTCTCTGATCAGGGAACTAAGATCCTACAAGCCATGCAGTGAGGCAATAAAAGAAAAAATTCACTTACATAAATAGAGCATAGTTATCAAAATCAGGAAATTAAAATTGATACAACACTAGTAAATAATCTACAAGACCTATTCAAATTCCACTAATGAGCCCAATTATTTCCCTTATCGTACAAAAACAAAGAATTTGCTTCCCTGCCTGGGAGCCAATCCAGGATTGCTAACAGAATTAAGTTTTTCATCTTTGGTCTCTTTCAGTCTGGGAGATTGCTCAGCCTTTGTCTTTTATGACCTTGACATTTTTGAAGAGTACAAGAAAAATCTACAAAAGTTACTTTTCAGAATGTCCCTTAATTTCGGTTTGTCTAATGTCTCCTGGCAATGAGATTCTGGTTATGGATATTTGGCAGAAATACAATAGGAGTGATGTCACATTTCATATCAGGTGGCACCTGCAGTTCGATTGTCCCATTAAGGGAGGTGTCAACTTTGAGCACTTGGTTAAGACTGCCTGCCTGGTGAGTTTACAATTTTTTACTTGTCAATTACATTATAAGCATCTGACACAAAAATCTCAAAACACTTCACAAATGAGTCCACTTATATAGTTTCTACCGTCTGTATTCTTTGTTACATTTGTAGAGATTCTCTTTGGAGGTTCTTCTTTATTTCCTACCTATTTAATTATTTATTTATTACTGACGTGTTTCTATTACTTTTCCTTTCTTATAACGTGTTACAAGAAAAATATCTAAACAGATTTTTTTTTTCAGGCAATGTTCAATATGATGTGGGTTTTAGGTAGATTTTTACATCCCTGGGTTTTGTTGGTTTCTTCTATATTTTACCTCTAGTATGGACAGAATATGCTGCTTAGACAGTCGAGTGGATTCCAATACCTACTTTGGCCATAGAAACAGAAAACAAATGCACATACATGATATGCTGATGTGGACACTATTTCAGTCCATCAGGTCCTTAACAAAGTATCATACACTAAGTGGCTCATAAACAACAGAAATTTACTTCTCACAGTTCTAGAGGCTGGAAGTCATGGAGCCTGATTAGATTCTAGTGAGAGCCCTGATTTGCAGATATGGCAACCCACTCCAGTGTTCTTGTCTGGAGAATCCCAGGGATGGTGGAGCCTGGTGGGCTGCCGTCTATGGGGTCGCACAGAGTCGGACATGACTGAAGTGATTTAGCACCAGCAGCTCAGCTGGTAAAGAATATGCCTGCAGTGTGGGAGACCTGGGTTCAATCCCTGGGAAGATACCCTGGAGAAGGTTACCCACTCCAGTATTCTGGCCTGGAGAATTCCATGGACACAGAAGCCTGGTGGGCTACAGTCCATGGGGTCGAAAAGAGTCAGACACACCTGAGTGACTTTCATTTTCTTTCATTTTACTTCACCTTTCATCCTCATTGTGGCAGAAAGTAAGAGCTGGCCATCTTCCTGGCCTCTTCTTACAGGGGACCATAAAAGAAGGCCAAGTGCCAAAGAACTGATGCTTTGGAATTGTGGTGCTCTTGAGAGTCCCTTGGACAGCAAGGAGATCAAATCAGTCAATCCTAAAGGAAATCAACCCTGAATATTCATTGAAAGGACTGATGCTGAAGCTGAAGTTCCAATACTTTGGCTATCTGATGCAAAGAGCCAACTCATTAGAAAAGACCTTGAAACTGAGCAAGACTGAGGGTAGGAGGAGAAGGGGGCAACAGAGGATGAGATGGCATCAATCACTGACTCAGTGGACATGAGTTTGAGCAAACTCTGGGAGATAGTGAAGGACAGGGGAGCCATGTGTGCTGCAGCCCATGAGGTCATTTCAAGTCCAACACAAGTTAGTGACTGGACACCATAACAACAACAATCTCATTCATGAAGGCTCCACCCCCATGACCTAATCACCTCTCAAAGCCCCTACCTCCAAATCCCAGTACATTAGAATTCCCTCCAAATCCCATAACATTAGGATTAGGCTTTCAACATATAAAAAGGGTAGAGGGGAACATGGGCTTCCCAGGTGGCTCAGTGGTAAAGACTCCGCCTGCCAATGCAGGAGACACAGGAGACTCAGGTTTGATCCCTGGGGTGGCAAAATCTGTTGGAGGAGGAAATAGCAACCCACTCCAGTATTCTTGCCTGGGAAACCCATAGACAGAGGGGACTGATGGTCTACAGTCCATGGAGTCACTAAGAGTCAGACACGATTGAGCAACTGAGCACACACAGAGAGAAACAGCATTATTCAGTCCAAAGCACACATTTAATTACTTACACTTGAACAAGATATATGAAGTAACACAAATGCAAATAAAAAGTGCAACTATTTAGAAAAGATATATTTAAATGAGTGATCAAAATAATCACACTGTGGTAAGAATTTCTGTTTGTCAGGAAAACACTAAGGTCTAGAACAACTCAAAAGGCTGCCCAGAAATTTGGCCTTGATAAATTAGTTCTTTCACGCTAATCTGTAATAAAACCAGCAAGCATTGTACGTACACACACACACACACACACACACACACACACACACACACAAAACATGAATATAAATGCACACAAATTGGTTTGAGGGTGTGACCTTGTTCAAATAACATTGCAGGTATCATATTTGAAAATATATGTAATTATTTTACAACGTATAGACTATACATTCCATACTTTGCTTTTAATAAGCACCATCAACATGGCCTATGGATAAATTCAAAGATTTAGTTTAATATTTTCTTGCAGCAAATGCATAAACTTCCTTGTACACTGCCTGAAAGTCTACCTCTTAGCAGGTCTTCCTTATTCTACTCTTGCTTGGGATAGTTAATTCTCCAGAATGATCCATCTAAATACAGATCAGATCAGATCACTCTTTTGTCCAAATCTCTCAGAGGCATCCCATCACACTTAGAAAAATATTCAAAGCTGTATCTAGAGTCTGCCATCAGCCTTTCTGATCTGGCCTCCAGACTCTCTGCACCTCCTTCCCTTGTCTCTCCCTCCATTCAAGCCTCTCTGGCCTTGCTGTTCCCCAGGACACCAAGCTTCTCTGCCTAGAACATGCACCCCCGCAAACTGTCCTGTGGCTCCCTCTCCCTCTTCACTCAAGTTCTAATGTCACCTCCCTGGGGAAGCCTGCCTTGGCCCCTACTTCAAATAGTGTCCCGTCCTTCCCACCTCCTTCCTCAACTTCATTTTCTTGCT
Organism: Capra hircus; assembly: GCF_001704415.2. Lineage (NCBI taxonomy): Eukaryota > Metazoa > Chordata > Mammalia > Artiodactyla > Bovidae > Capra > Capra hircus. The sequence continues at coordinate 60,264,985 of NC_030811.1, forward strand.
GATGCTTCTCAAAGCAGGATAGCATCTCAGGGATTTGTTTACTTGTTTATTTTCTGCATTCCCCACTAGAAAAGAAGCTGCTTGTGAGCATGGGTGTTTCATTCACTGCTGTACATCTAGAATAAGGCCCAGCACATATACAACACAAATGTGTGTGTGTATGGGTGTGTATCTGTGTGTATGCTCAGTCACCCAGTCAAGTCTGACTCTGTGACCCCATGCACTATGAAGTGAAGCGAACTGAAACTCCCTCAGTCGTGTCTGACTCTTTGTGACCCCATGGATTGTATAGTCCATGGAATTCTCCAGGCCAGAATACTAGAGTGGGTAGCGTTTCCCTTCTCCAGGGGATCTTCCCAACCCAGGGATCAAACCCAGGTTTCCCGCATTGCAGGAGGATTCTTTTCCTGCTGAGCCACAAGGGAAGCCCATGGATTATAGCCCTGATGCCTAATAAATATGTGTTGAATAAAGCAATGAATGAGTGCCTGTGTACACACACAGAGTGAGAATATGGAGAGTAGAAACTCTGTCTTTACATGAAAATGGCCTTGCATCAGAATGGAGTTTTGAAATTCCAAACATCAGGTCCAATCCCTGGAGATGCCAGTGCACAAGGGACTCACACTGTTCAACACTCCACAACTGATTCTGATTCAGAACCAAAAGCCAAACACCTCTCTCAAAGGCTGAGCTACCTGTTAACTGAAGATCTTCAATTTGAGGGCTCCAAGGCAGAACTGAAGTTGCTGGGCTTCAGTTGCTGGCTCTTGGCTGGAAACAACTTCACCTATATACAGTTAATGCCTACAGGCCACAGTCCTGTGGGCCATAATGACCCTATCCCCAGCACTGGAAATAAGAACACTTCTTAACTAATGTGTTTGATTTGTAGAGAAAGGGTGTGCCAACCAAGAATGCAGGTTTCCTTTTCTTTAGAAGCCTACTGAATGTTGTGATTGTTAGGAGCAGAACTTGGGGACGGAGAAAGGAATAAGCAAAGAGGAATCAAGGCTTGGAAAATGAATGGGCATAAGGCAACAAGACAGGATATTCCTATCTCGGGAGTCTCACTGAGGAGGAAGGGGAGTAGGATTGAAGCTTTACTGATGTGTCTCCAATGGTATAATGCTTGTCTCCCAGGCCCTGAACTCAAAGCTTCACACACGATTCCTCCATAAACCATCATGTTACAGGCTGAAATGTCTGCATCTCCAAATTCCCCACATTGAAACTTTATCCCAGGACGACAGTACTGGAGGTAGGGTTTGGAGGAGGTGATTAGGTCCTGAAGGTGTAGCCCTCATGAATGAGATTAGTGCCCTTTCAAAAGAGACCTCAGAGAGCTCCCTGCCCTCTTCTACCAGGTGATGACCCAGCAAGAGGATGAACTTACTGTCCTGACAAGTCACAAGCACAGTTGTCTGTTAAAGGCCCAGAAAAGGCCTTCAGTAAAGCAATCTGTTGACTCTGTTTTTCCCAGTGTCTGTCAAACTTATTTTACCATGGAACGCTTTAACCATCACATCTGTTAATGACCTGTGGAACACACTTTAGGAAACATCTTACACGCTTGTATGGAATGTCATGATGAATTAAAACCTCACACGATGGTGAAAGTATCAGCACCCAGGAGTGGACAGGCTAATATGGAGGCCTGGGTTTCTCTCTGAGCAAACATCCATAGGAACTAAAAACAAAAGATAAATTATCATGAACTGCAATTTTTTAAAGTGCTATTTATAATAAACAATTCTGACTTTTGTTCTTCAATCTACGCAGCTGATTTTCTGTAATATAATAGTTCACGTGCCACCACACTTTGCAAAATGACAACATTTCAGCCTTCTGGGAAGTTGAATTTGGGGAAAGGAATATTATAACTTGGGGCAAGACATGGTGTGACTGAGGAAACCAAATGTCATCTTGTCTCCCTGCCAATATCAAGTTATTGCTTAGACTGAAGCGACTTAGCAGCAGCAGCAGCAGCAAACAGAAACTGGAGAAGGTAGCCTGCCCTGCCCTGCCCCAGCCATTAGAAATCTGTCCTATACATGAGATGGTCCTGCATTTACACAAGAGACCACACAAAATACTGCTGCCACCTGCTCGAACAAACTGCATTCTGAATTGCAACAAAAACTTCAGAAAAGGGTAACTTGAAGTAGCACACATAGTCATCCAACACACAGTGTGGCTTCTAAAAATAAAACCATGTAATTTACATATTTCTGAAGCAGGACTTGCTCAAATAGTTCCCTGAACACAGGGAACCATAGGCCATTTAAACTGAAAGGATTGAGTTTTTCAGGTTTTCTCTTTTGAGCAAAGTACACCTTCTTTTCTTAAAACTTTTAATTCAAGAAGTAAATTACAATGCAATGCCAAAGCACTATTTTCCACAGCAGCAAATTAGAGAGGGCTAATTTGTGGACACAGCCATGCCCTGTTATCTGTACCTTGTCACTTTAATTTAGCACAACCAAAACCTCACCATTTCTTTCGTTTTTACTTCTCCACATTGCAGAATTTTAGCCTTCATGCTGGGTTTCAAAGAGTCCAAAATAAAACCAGCACACATTAACCAAAACAGACACATAAGACCTGTCCTTTATGTTTGAAGAAAAAGACTTTCAAAGTTCAGGAGGAGGTTTTTTAAAAGGCACTAAGTAGTCTTGGGAAGGTTTTTTAAAGTCTATTTTAAAACATTGAGATTTATTCCCACCATTCGTTGACATGAATGTGAACAGACACGTGTATTTCTTCAAACAGAAGCAATGAAGTTGTTTCTTGAAATCTGCACACAATAATCCGTTGTTAAAACATCTCAGCTATGCAAGAATCTCTAAGAGTCACAAATTATCAAAGTTAAAAGATAAACCTATACCGTCTATCGAGCATTACAGGCAAGAATGATAGATTGGGCTCAGAGCTAGTTTCCAATTCTCAACATCATGTTCTTACAATAGCGAATCCAGCCATCTCTCAACCATAGGAAATAAGATTGTCAAGTTGCAGTAGACCCAAATGCTTCCACCTTCACCTATGGGCATGCGTACAGCATGAAGCATGGGTGCCCCCAGGATCCTTAATTAACTCTCTGGCACATGCAACCCTCAAGAGCAAGAGCTGCTCTTTGAGACAAAAATCAATAATCGTAAACAGAAATATATGTTTTCCACACAGCCTCACGGGTGTCACCCAATTTCCAAAACCTCATCGTCTTCTTTCCCCATACCGCCTTCCTTTCTCACCCCTTGAAATTCAGAGCATATTCCACGGCCCTTTCATCCCCCAAGCAGCAAAGCCTTAAGTATCCATCACCTGTGCTCTCATTCCGTAAATCAGTTGCTTAGAAATATTAGCAACAGTGGATGGCTATGTACGGCTACCACAGTGACAAGTTGTAAAAATGTACCACGGACATGAAAATGTCGACTCTTTTGAAACTCAACTGGTAATTGGAATTCAGAGCTAGTGCCCCACCATAAATCTGTACTTCGCAGCTGTCACTGGGAGTAAAAAGTCTGTCTTTTGACTGAGCAGGGACCCAAAGCCCATTACAGGGAGCGCTTCCTTACACAGCTGTCAGCCTCCAGCCCCTTCGCCACTTGGAGGAGCAGGATCAATTTCACATCAGTTTCACATCCAGCTATCCCTCCTTCCCCCTTGTCCTGGCCAACTTCACCTAGCAGATGCGTGGCAGAGCTGGAGAGGGTAGAACTCCTAACAAATATGAAATCTGACTAACAGAGGCATAGCTTAGTAAGATACCCCAAGGAACACATTTCTTGTTCCTGCTTGTCCTTCCCCGCCACCCCCAGCCTCCAGTCCCTGACGCAAGGAGGCCTAGGGACAAGGTAAAAGTGAAAGTTATAGGTCCCTAAGCAGACCACAGGGCCTACCTGCTTTGAATACATGTTTCAGGTGATTCTATTTCTAATTCTTTTCACTGGTCCACAGAGTTTGGTACTTACCACAGCCCCTGACCCTTAAAATAAATCAAACAGATGGCAAAAAACTGGTGCCAGAATTCACATGGGGCTTTTTGTTTTGTTTGCAAATGGAAACCAAGTCTCTGTTTCTTGAGCCTTGCAGGTGCTCACCACTCCACGCTCCAAGCTACTGTTTCTGTCCACCAGGTGCTAAGGGCCATGAATTCCTCATGAGGCAGCACTTTTAGAGGAGAGGACGATCTGGTTGCCAGCATCTGCCACAGAGCACAGATGGCCAGGCTGGAAACCTGGTGACCATGTAGACACCCCAGCTGAACACGTGGTTCAGTGTCCACAGTGTAGAGACGCAAATCAGGCATGTTCCAGAGAAGAAGTAGTTATCATTTACAAAGACATGTGTATGAAAGGCCTTATCATGGTATGGGCAAAGCAGTAAACAAAATATAAAATTACACTAAACTGAGGACCCTGATGTTGGACCAGGGTGGGCTAGTCCAGGTATGTACACGTGCTTCCTTTGTAAAAAGCAAAACAACCTTCTAAGCTTTATTTGGGGAATACAGGGTCCATGCCTAAGAACTCCTGTGGTCTTCATCACTCACAGAAGGATTCAGACCCTCTCGGCTCATCTCTAACCAAGGAGCCACACAGAACCATTGCTGCTGGGCTGCAGGCAGACGTACTTGCATGCCAGGTTTCCAGTTTCCAGCACCTCTTCAAAAACAGATTCTAGCACTAAGAGCCTCAAGGTTTGGGTAACTGCAGTAACACTCACTAGAAAACAACCAGCTTTTACATAAGGAGCCATTTGGGACCACAGGTTCCAGGGCTAAGTACCTAGGGGCCTTCAAGTGCTTGGCCACCAGTGTGAGAAAGAACAGCAAACCCCTCCAGGGGAGAGGGGATTGAAGCAGCAGAGCTCTGAGGCGTGGGGGCCCACCCCTAGAGAGGCAGCACTACTCAGCTGTAGAAAGTGAATTATCATCTAATGCACAGACAACAAGCCCTCAATGGACTTTGTGCCCAAGGAGCCGAATTCCTTTGGTTCACGGTAGTGGGGGCACACTGGGCTCAACAGGGAAAAAAATACCCATTTGGACTAAATCTCTAAAAGAAAGTCTACAACTGGGGAAGTTAAATAGAAGATAGTAAGATATTCCAAGAACGTAAGCCTCTTAAAAAAAAAAAAAAAAAAAAAAAGCTTTCCTTCCTTTAACATGGCTTAAAAAAATAAATAACAGAAAAGAGGGAAGTTGCTACTCTACAGTCTCTCTCTAACCCAAGTTCCCATGTGGCCAGTGGCAGAAAAAAAAAAAAAAAAGATCTCTATGGAAACTGAATAAAGTGGTAAATGTTCCTGAGAGTGAACCTATAAAATCAGCCCAGAAGGAGGTCACACAGAATCACACACAGGCAAAGGCATTCAGGGGTCTTCAAACTGCCTGAGGCTATTTCCGTACCTAAAGAAAGAACAAAAGCAGAGAGGTGGCCAACCACGAAAGCAGACCAAAACTGAAGTTTGGCCACCCCAGCTGTACCCAAGGCAGGGCAGGCCCCACCCCAAACTCATGCCGCCACGTAGCATTACCAGGTGCGAGGCTCCCATGCAGAATGCAGGAACCAGGCTGCCCCGGACCGGATGCCTCTGGCCTTCTGATCACACTGGCCAGCTCCTCACTCTGTGAGTCGTTATTTACGAAGCAGTCTCCTGACTGCACCTGGCTTCCTCCTTGAAGATTTCCTACAGGGAGGAAATCTGCTAGTCAAAGAGTGCCAGTGGCCTTGAGTACATTTCCCACAGTCAATCATCAAATTGGCATCTCTCTCCCCAGTCCCCAGAAACTTGCTAATTGCACCTGTCCCTGGGAGGTAGCTCTGCTCTCCTGGAGCTGACAGTCTTTCTTCTGAGTCTGTTTTCACCCGCTGAGAGCTGCTGAGGTGCAGGCTTGTTCCTAGCTATGCCCTAGGCTTCACCACCTCTTCACTCCTAAATCTTCTCGAGGAAAACCAGAATCCCTCTTCCCCACATTTCCATCAGCATATAATGCAAAGCAAATCTCATCAGGACAATTTGTCTGTGGAAAGAAAGTCCAAGTTTGTTTATTAACATTTTTCTTTAAAAAACTTGTTTTTAATTTTCAAGCTATCTCAAAGTTACAAAAAAAAAAAGGCAACTAAAGTACAAAAAGCTTGCTTCCTTTCTGAAACACTTGAAAATAACTTGCCAAACAGAAGCCCCATCACTCAGTGACATTTCAGTGTACATTTCCTACAACAGTGACATTCTCCTCCACAACCACAACAAAACCATCAATATCAGGAAATGAACATTTAATACACTCTGCATTTGCTCCTGGACACTATTCAAATTTTACCCAATGTCCCAGTGTTGTACTTTATAGCAAAGGGAGTCAGTTCAGAATCACACAGTGCATTAAGCTGTTGTGCCTCTTTGTGTGTGTGTGTGTGTGTGTGTGTGTGTGTGTGTGTGTGTGTGTGTGTGTGTTTATGCATGCAAAGTCACTTCAGTCATGTTTGACTCTTTGCGACGCTATGGACTGCAGCCTACCAGGCTCCTCTGTTCATGGGGATTCTCCAGGCAAGAATACTGGAGTGAGTTGCCATTCCATTCTCCAGGGGACCTTCCCAGCCCAGGGATCGAACCTGTGTCTCCTGCGTCTCATGCTTTGGCGGGTGGATTCTTGATCACTGCACCACCTGGAAAGCCCATTATATCTCTTTAGCTTCCTTTATTCTAAAACATTATCCTCAGTCTTTCCCTGATTTTTCTGACCTTGACGGTTTTTACGATTACAGGCTGTTTATTTTGGATAAAGTCCCTCAATCTGGCTTTGTCTGATGCTTCCTCTGATTAAATTCAGGCTGTGGATTTCTGGCAGAAAATCATGGAAAAGTGATGCTACACCCTTTCCCTCGAATGTTATCAGGTGATCCATGATTTTGAATTGTCCCTTTGCTGGTTATGTTCACTTTTTTCCCTGCCTTGTGTGTGTGTGTGTGTGTGTGTGGTGTTCAAATCCCCACAAGTCCATGAAGATTGGTCTAACCCAAAGACAGGCTGAGCAAGTGAGGGCCCAGGAGTATCTCTTGGTTTGTATTTGGTTGGCCAAAAAAATTCATTCAGATTTTTTGTTACATTGTGTGGAGAAACCCAAACAAACTTTTGGGCCAACTCTGTATCTTCTCTGCCCTCTATTACAAACAGCGCTCCACTGCTCTGCCTCCCCCTTGGAAGGAACAGTAGTGATGGCAATGAAAGCAGATTTACAGAGATGGGTATACAAAAATGAGACATACATAAAAGGAAAGAAGAGAGATGAGACGCTTTTGTGGACAAATAACAGAATTCCTTAGGTCCTGCTGCTAAGTCACTTCAGTCGTGTTCAACTCTGTGCGACCCCATAGACAGCAGCCCACCAGGCTCCCCCGTCCCTCGGATTCTCCAGGCAAGAACACTGGAGTGGGTTGCCATTTCTTTCTCCAATGCATGAAAGTGAAAAGTGAAAGTGAAGTCACTCAGTCGTGTCTGACTCTTCGCGACCCCATGGACTGCAGTCTACCAGGCTCCTCCGTCCATGGGATTTTCCAGGCAAGAGTACTGGAGTGGGGTGCCATTGCCTTCTCCGTCTTAGGTCCTACTCACACAATCTTTCCCTACAAGTAAGTTGCATTCACTTCCTCAAGCAAAAAAGGTCTCCCTTCACTTATTCATTCACTCAATCTACAAAGAAATATAACGGAGAGCCTCTCTGTTAGGCATGGGGACACCAATACACAGAGGACACCACCCTGCCCCGAAGGACAGAATGGTCCCTTGCAGAAATACTATAAACAAACAACTACAGTGTGTTATTGAGAAGGAGAACCTAGCTCAGGTTCACAGGAAAGCAATCCAGCATAGAGACTGGCTAGCTCAACACAGTCTGGCATGTTCTGCTGAAAGCAGATGTAAACAGATCCCAGGTCAGCCTGAGAGCAAAGGTGAGCAGCAGGAGACAACAGATTGGAGAAAGAGGGACACGGGGACTGGGTCAGAAAGACCTTGGTAGGTTTAGCAAAAGTCTTCATTACTCATCACTAAAGCCGTGAGGAACCACTGAAGGGTCTGAAGCCCAGTGGCAAAATCATGCAGATACTTTTACAACAATCTGAGGAACTATGTACAAAGAGGAAGAAGGGGAAACGGAAGGGAAGCTAAGTACACAGAATATATTGAGGAGACAATTGCAGTCATCAGCCGGACCAGAGGCTGATGCAGGTTAATCTGGGGCAGGAACAATGAGGAGGAAACAGGACCAGATTCCATGGAAACACAGGATGCAATATCCAAGGGATTTTGCAGGAGCATGAGAAGTAGGAGATCAAGACATATCAGAAGTGCCTGGGGGCTTCTGGATTAAGTGGATATGAGTAGGATGCTTTTAATCAGAATCCAGAATATAACAACAATAGATATTGCTAATGACACTTACAGACACAAAACCAATTTCTCAAACTCTTAAATCTGGTATCCTAGTGAATTTATTATACTCATCTGGGCTAGTAGAGGATTTCAAGGACTGTTTGCTGTTACAGATAGATACCACAGCATGCTGAGTTTCAGCCCTAGTATTTTAATTACATTTGAGTTCCTAATGTTACCTACTGCAGTGACTATTGTGGGCATAGCTGGGAGTGATTTTACAGTAAGAGAAAGAGTGAGAGAGACATTTAAGACTTGTTCATCCTTGCCTCACTCACTGCCACCTACCACTTACACTTCCCTGCTCATTTTCAGAAATGTTAGAGTTGAAGAAGCCTATTATTGACTTAATGACACAGCACACTTCTCACACATTTTTAAGTAATAGGAATTATAACCAATTTTGTTTTGGGAACTTTAAGAGGTAGATCATGGCATCCAGTCCCATCACTTCATGGCAAATAGACAGGGAAGCAATGGAAACAGTGACGACTTTATTTCATTGGTTTTCAAAATCACTGCAGATGGTGACTACAGCCATGAAATTAAAAGACGCTTGCTCCTTTGAAGAAAAGTTTGGCAAGCCTAGACAACATATAAAAAGCTGAGACATTACTTTGCCAACAAAGGTCCATATAATCAAAGCTGTGGTTTTTCCAGTAGTCATGTATGGATATGAGCTGGACCATAAAGAAAGCTGAACGCCAAAGAATTGATGTTTTTGAACTGTGGTGTTGGAGAAGACTCTTGAGAGTCCCTTGGACTGCAAGGAGATCCAACCAGTCCATCCTAAAGGAAATCAATACTGACTATTCATTGGAAGTCCTGATGCTGAAGCTGAAGCTCCAATACTCTGGCCACCTGATGTGAAGAACTGACTCATTAGAAAAGACCCTGATGCCGGAAGACTGCGGACTGAAGGCCGGAAAAGAAGGGGATGTCAGAGAATGAGATGGTTGGATGGCATCACTGACTCAATGGACATGAGTTTGAGCAAGCTCCAGGAGATGGTTGGTGATGGACAGGAAAACCTGGTGTGCTGGAGTCCACTGGGTCACAAAGAGTTGGACATGACTAAGCGAACAACAACAGAAGAAAAATTGGAAACACCCTACAATGTTCAAAAGTTAAGCTTAGGAACTATACATTTACACGGTAAAAGATGAAAACTCTATGTTTGGCTGAAATCTAGAAGCAATTATGGTTCTTCTCCTCTCCCAATGTTTTGTTTGTCCTGCTAATGTAAAGCAAACACCTCTGCTATGTCTTATTTTAAACTACTTCTCTCTATACACCCAATAAGCAAATATTCAGGTCTGAGGTAAGAGATGGGGACTTTCCAAGTGCAAATCTATCCAATGAGTCAAAATAATTGCACAGACCTTTTACACAGATTGTTTTTGATTTAAGAAACAAAAAGCCCAACAGTATCATAGCTTTTCTGTAGGCAATCTCAGCCCTTTTCCCTAACTTATTTCTTCCTTTTATCTATATTCTTTGGTGCACAATATTGGGTCACCCTCAGCCACACTTTGCCATCACTCACCTTGGTGAGAAGCATTTGAGTTTTCTGGACAACACAGTGAAGTATATAATCAGCGGTTGACCTTGATTCATATAAACCTGGGCTGATCTGGTGCCTCCACATTACACCCAGTCCACCCCTAAACTAAGTCACTTGAGCACTCTTAAGCCTCTGTTTTCCTAAGCACAGTGATGAGAATGATAAGCTCACCTAAGAAGATTTATGTGAATATTAAATCACAATGCATGAAACAAAGATTCTCTCCTTGCCAAACTTTGGTCAGGCTCCCCTAGGCCCTCTGCTTCCATCTCTGTCCTTGTAGAACCCAGTTTTAATAAGAATTCTGCTAAATTAGTTCAGAAAGAATTCTTAATATCTGATCAAATTCCTCATCCTCCAGTTGAACCGTGATCACCCTGGCCTGCCTTAAGCCAGAATCCTGCCATCCTGTCAATTCTTGCTTGGTTTAGCAAGAACCCCATATTCTTAGATTTTCCCCTTAGTGACTTTCCTTCTACCGTCCGCTCCCCAGCCCTGCTGCACACGTGCACGCTCATGTCGACTCTTGAGAACCCATGTACTGCAGCCTGACACGCTCCTCTGTCCATGAGATTTTCCTTGCAAAGATACTGGAGTCGGTTGCCATGTCCTTCTCCAGGGGATACTCCTGACCTGGGAATCGAACCCATGTTTCTTGCATTTCCGGCATTGCAAGCATATCCTTTACCCTCTGAGCCACCTGGGAAGTTCCCCCAACCCTGTTCCTCAGCTATAAATCTCCACTGTCCCTTGTTGCATTTGGTTGGAATTGAGCCTAGTTCTCTACTGAGGCCTATTTTCCCCCTATTGCAATGGTTCCTGAGTAAAATTAGTTTCACAGCTTTAACTACCATCCAGTTCTGGTTTTACTTTGAAATGGGTGAAAGACTCTAACATTGTTCCTAGTGTAAACAAATTCCAAAATGTTATAAAATGACCCTTGTAAAATACATATTAAAGATGCATTTAATTCCATGAGAAAACCAACAGAACAGAAATATTGTTTCAAAGGATTATAAGAGAAGATAAATATTTATATATAGTCACTGAAAGAAAGAATGCTGAAATTAGGTTGTTAAAGTAGATACAAACTTTGTTTAATGACTTGCAGGGCATCAAAATTATACTTTGGGGTTATCTTTTCTAATGGAAAAGAATCATTTGCATTGTACCATTTTCTGTAGGCATTCATCTACCCTTATAGACTTGTAAAATACTTTATCCAACAGTAAACAGTAAATCTAAGTAAAGCAAAGAAAGGCACACAGGCCTAGAGAATTAGATAATCCTTGGGTAGGGATTATATAATCCAGTATGACTTTGAAAGGACACAGACTCATCCTTTTGCCTGTTTCCAAGTTTCAGGTGTATGTATATTATTTCTTTTTCTTTTTTTTGTTCAGTCATTCAGTCCTGTCTGACTCTTTGCAACCCCATGGACTGCAGCATGCCAGGGGTCTGCAGGGTATATACATATATATGTATATACCTTCTACACTAGAACAACACAGGTGTTCAATGTATTAGCGAGAAACTATTTTGAGAAAACTATATAGGAAATCCTATAGGACTCAAGTGCTGGAGAAGTCTCCTGAAAGTCCTTTGGATAGCAAGGGGATCAAACCAGTCAATCTTATGGGAGATCGACCCTGAATATCCACTGGGAGGACTGATGCTGAAGTTGAAGCTCTAGTATTTTGGTCATCTAATGCATACAGATAATTCACTGGAAAAGTCCCTGATGCTAGGAAAGATTGAGGGCAGAAGGAAAGAGGGCATCAGAGGGTGAGATGGCTGGATGGCGTCACCGAAGTAATGGACATGAACTTGGGTAAACTTTGGGAGGTGGTGAGGGACAGGGAGTCCTGGCGTGCTGCAGTCCATGGGGTTGCAAAGAGCTGGGGAGGGCGACTGAACAACAGAAGAAGTAATAAGAGGACAGTTCACAGCATCAGATGATTTCATTAAACAAGAAACAAAGGGAGAGTAAGAATGACTGCATCGTGTTATGAAGGAATATTCGTCTAAATCTGATAATATAACCCTAAGACAGAATGGTGTAGACTGAAGATAGGGATTTTCATGAGAAAGAAACAAACTGGGTAGAAATATAAAATTAGTCATACTCTAACCAGAACGAACAGAGTAGAATGTCTGCAAAATGTATAGCCAACTGAATTTTATTTAACTTCCTTATATATTAAAACAAGACTCAAGGGAAACTCAAGATGCTTTTTTTATAATCTTTTATAGTATAAAATTTCTTAATTTCATTTCTTCTTTCTCCTTCTATCCCTTTGAATAGCAATGCTTAAAATACTTGATGCTCGAAATAGGAAGATTCAGTTATCAAAGATTAAGAAAGTTGAAGGGTGGTTCATGTTGACGTTTGGCAGAAAGCAACACAATTTTGTAAAGTAATTATCCTCCAATTAAAAATAAATATCAGAATACTTCTTATTCTGAAAACCCTATAATTAAACTTTAACAAAAATTATTCAAGCTCACCTTTGAATCAACATTTGAGGTATATGTCTTCCCTGATGGCTCAGATGATAAAGAATCCTCCTGCAATGCAGGAGACCCAGGTTCAAATCCCTGGGTTTGGAGGATCCCCTAGAGAAGGAAGTGGCCACTCACTCCAATATTCTTGCCTGGATAATCCCATGGACAGAGGAGCCTGATGAGTTACAGCCCATTGGGTCGCAAAGAGTTGGACACGATTGATTGACTAACACTTGAGGAATACATCGGGTAAAAGCAATGGCTATAAAAGATATATGTAAGATAGTCTCATTCGGTAGCACAGGTACACCAACAGGGTTATGAACAGCATGTTTGTGAAAACAGAGTTCGAATCTGCACATCCATTTACCAGTGATTTTCCTGTAGGCAGCCCACATCACCTCTCTGAACATCAACTGTCTCATCAACATGGCCAATAATATACATTTCATTAAGACTCCTTTGGGATTTCTTGGAAGGAATGATGCTAAAGCTGCAGCTCCAGTACTTTGGCCACCTCATGCGAGCAGTTGACTCATTGGAAAAGACTCTGATGCTGGGAGGGATTGGGGGCAGGAGGAGAAGGGGACGACAGAGGATGAGATGGCTGGATGGCATCACTGACTCGATGGACATGAGTCTGAGTGAACTCCGGGAGATGGTGATGGACAGGGAGGCCTGGTGTGCTGCGATTCATGGGGTCGCAAAGAGTCGGACACGACTGAGCGACTGAACTGAAGACTCCTTTGAGCATCAAATGAGCTTACGTCACACAAACTCCAGTCTAGTCCTTGACACATGGTAGACACCAGAGAATAAGTACTACCTTTTTATGTAGTACTTATTCTTTACATAGAGATGTATAAATACATGGAGGAGGGATGTATAAATACATGAAAAGCAGTAAAGGACTTTTGAACTGTATTCTAAGTAACCTAGAAAGTAAGGAGGTTTATTTTTTTATTTTTACTTTCCCTTCCTATCTCCAGGACTTTCAAGTTTCTTTCACAGGAAAATTCAATCTATATATTAATTTTAAAGTTGTTAATTAACCATGACACACTCTTTCTTCTGAAGCTCTGTTTGCTGCTTAATTCAAGTAACTCAGATGACAACCAAAAAGGGACTGATTTCACCAACCTTGTTTATCTTCCTGCTTTGTTTCCATTATTTTATTTACCTCGTGACATATGATTCCTGGACCCTTGAAACAAATGAAAACTTTTCTAAGGAAGCCAAAAGGGGAAAAGTTTCCTCCCCCAGGGAAACAAGAGAGAAGGGCAAGAGAGCAGAAGATAGCATGGGCTTTGGTGCATCGCTGTTACTGTCACATCATGGTCTTCCAGCCTCACTTCCTCCCATTTCACTTTCACTCTTGCAAAATGACAGAAAGGATGATCTTAATGGAGGCACACTGATACTTCTTGGACTCAGTCCCCCAAAAGAAGTGATAAACAGGTCTGTGACCTCTGTGTGTGTCCCTTGATCACCACCTCCATCCTCAACCCAGAGGCACAAGGGGGCTTCTTTCAAGAGTCCCTATCCCATTCCTGGGCTCCTTTCTGGGAAGCATCACACTCAGCTTAAGATTCTGACCTCCTAAGAGAATCATCCCCACCTTTCAAGGATATTCTTACCCAGTACTGATTTGAGATACACTGGATCACCAGAGAGCTAGTCCAAATACAGCTTCATTAATGCCGATACTTAATGTGTCAAGGAGCAGCGCTCTCACATATATCCTCACCAATCCAACAACTGCTAGCCAGACATGTGCCCCTGAGACTCTCCAACCTGGACATCACATTCTGCCACTTGGCTGGACAGAACTCCTCAGTCCCCAGCTGGTTTATTCCCTCCCATCTGCAACCCAACTCCATCCACGAAGCACACCCATCCAGGTTCAGGCTCCTCCTCCATCTGCCTTGCCTCGATGTCATTACCCACCTGGGCTCTGCCAGGACAGGACAAGAAGGGCTGGGAGCACACCCTTGATTCAACTCACTGAGCAAACTCCTGGGGGAAGAAGGGTGGGAGGAAAGTTATTTTCTTCCAAGACTTGGGGAAATGGAGCATCAGGCAATTTTGATTCAAATGTCACAATGTGCCAGCCCATCATATCCTCTACTTCAACTTAGTGCAAGTAGAGGGGGAACCCAAGTACTCTGACTGTAAGCCACTGTGAAAGTGTGTGGGAAAAGAGGAAAGACTGAACTTTTTATCTTTTCCTTCCAGTAGACAGACATTCACCATCCTTTTGGACAAGGCATGGCACTGTGCTACACATAAAAGGAATAAGCTGAGTGACTTTGCTTGGTGGGAATTGCATGAATCCACAGAGGCCAGAAACCCTATTATCTGCAGTTTCTTGCAGTACCATTACTCCAACATCTTGAGCAGATTTTCACACGTCCTTTAAAGGACCCATTTCCTCTAAAAGTCTCAGTCTTCAATTCGCTGTGACTTCCCTGTTGGTGCTGGTGGTAAAGAGCCTGCCTGCCAGTACAGGAGACATAAGAGACATGGGTTCGATCCCTAGGTTGGGAAGTTCCCCTGAAGGAGGGCATGGCAATCCACTCCAGTATTCCTGTCTGGAGAATCTCATGAACAGAGGAGCCTGATGGGCTACAGTCCATGGGGTCGCACAGAGTCAGACACGACTGAAGCGACTTAGCAGGAGCAGCGGCAAAATGGGGAAAATACTGTAACTCGCACTGCAGGTATTGGCATAAACTCTCTTTCCCCTAGGGTTGACATGAAGATTAAATATTTAAAATATTCAAATTATCTGACCCAAAAGAGTATTCCAAAAATTGATCATTCTCTCTTTTCCCTGCATTTATGTGAGATATGCCAATTAACTGCAAAAGGGTAGAGCAACTGACTCAGTGGCAAATGTTCAGGCTTCTGGGAAGACTACAGCTCCAGCTCTGCCATTTCCACTGCAAAATGTAATAACCTCTGCTTTGAAGAGTTATGCATCATAATGAGACGATACAGGACTGTGTAGAACATCAGATGGCATATGCTCACTTAGAACTGAGGCCCTTTGTCTTGCACACAGCAGGGTTCCTCTGTCTAAACCCCGAACCAATAAGACCTGAAAAGCAACACGCAGCCCAGGATCAGGGGGGCATTCCTGGATGGAATCAGCATCAGCATGCTGTCCATCTATCACAAAGTGCTGTGCAAACTACGAAGCCACTGGAATTATTTAAAAAAAAAAAAGTCAGCTTCACTTAGCAGTCAATTCATCAATTTGTCCTTAGGGAGCACAGACCTAGTTTGTTTGTTTGGTTGTTTTCCTTTTCTTCTGCCAGTTTCTTTGAGAAATGGGGTTCCCTGGTGGCTCAGCTGGTAAAGATTCTGCCTGCAATGTGGGAGACCTGGGGACCTCGGTTCGATTCCAGTGAGAAATAACTGACAATTTAAGGTGTACAGCATAATGGTTTGACTTATATACATCATAAACTTATCACAGTAAGTTTAGTGAACATCTATCATCTCATATAAGATACACAATTAAAGAAATAGAAAAAAACTGCTTTCCTTGTCATGAGAACTCAGGATTTATTCTCTTAACCTTCGTATATAACATATGTGGTGTGAATTACATACCATGTTGTACATTACATCCCTAGTACTTCCTTATGCTTCATTGAAAGTGAAAGTCGCTCAGTCATGTTAAACTCTTTGCAACCCCATGGACTCAAGGGAAGCCCAAGAATACTGGAGTGGGTAGCCTATCCTTTCTCCAGTGGATCTTTCCAACCCAGGAATCAAACTGGGGTCTCCTGCATTGCAAGCAGATTCTTTACCAACTGAGCTATCAGGGAAGTCCTTACTTCCTTACTTCCTTACTTAAGTACTTACTTATCTAAAAACTGGAAGTTCGTACCTTCTGACTGCCTTCATCCAATTCCCACTTCCCCCATGCATCACCTTTGGTAACCACAAAGCTGATCTCTTTTTTGTGTGTGAATTTGTTTGCTTGTTTTTGACATATAATTGATCTACAATACCATGCTAGTTCCTGTTACACAAAATAGTGATTTGATATTTCTGTACATTTCAAAATTATCACCACAAATCTATTACTATTAATAGTAAATCTATTTGATCTGTCACCATACAAAGACATAATATAATTATTGACTGCATTCCCCATACTATATATTTCATACCCCTGACTCACTTATTTTGCAACTGAAAGTTTATACCTCTTAATCTCCCTCACCTATTTCTCTCCTGCCTCTGTCCCCTCTGGCAACCACCTGTTCATTCTCTGTATCTATGACTTTGTTTCTATCTTGCTATATTTGCTCATTTGTTTTGTGTTTTTTAGATTCCACAATTAGTGAAACTATATAGTATTTGTCTTTTTCTGTGTAACTTATTTCACTTAGCATAAATACTCTCTAAGACCATTCATGTTGTAGCAAATGGCAAGATTTTATACGTTTTAATGGCTGAGTAATATTCCGTGTGTCTGTGTGTGTGTGTGTATGTGTATAGTAGTTCTGTTTTTAATATTTCGAGAAATCTCCATACTGTTTTCCATACTGGCTGCACCAATTTACATTTCAACCAGTGTACATGAGGGGTCCCTTTTTCTCCACATCCTCACCAACACTTTTTATTTGTTGTCTTCTTTTATAACAGCCATTCCAAAAGGTATGAGGTGATATCTCACTGTGGTTTTGATTTGCGTCTCCCTACTCTTTCCTGGAGAATCCCCATGGACAGAAGAGCCTGGCGAGCTACAGTTCAAGGGCCACAAAGACTCAGACATGACTGAGCGACTAAGCACAGCCCAGTGATTAGTAATGTTGACCATCTTTTCATGTGCCTGCACATCCTCTTTGGAAAAATGTCTATTAAAATCCTCTGCTCACTTTTAAAACACAGACCTATTTGTGGTTTTTTTTTTAATATATTCTCTTTTCCTAAAATTTCATAAAAATCACTTCAGGGGATAAATATTAATTACAAAGCATTTTAACTGAAATAATTTTAAAAGCCCACAACATTTTTTACCATAAATGAAATAGCTACATCAAAGGTAAAATTTCCATCTGAAAAGCCGCCCCAATTTCACATAAACATGGAAAAGAGTTCAAAGAAGATAGGAGAGAACACATCCTTTTCAATTACAGGGCCATTTGATTAATTGCGCTTGAAAAGATCAAGGAAGATCAAATTTTCACCTTTTAGGGGTAACACTCAGGCTGTTGACCACTGTTTTATCTTCTACCTCCAAAATCTACCTCCAAACGCGTCTCCTTGTCAAGGAAGAAGTAAGATTTAAACCCACTTTACAAACGGCAAAGTCCTCCTCCTTTAGGACAGAGGACAAAATCTATGCACAACATGTGCATCTGGTAAAATTTTCAAGGCAAAAATCCTAAGAATTTCATGAAACACTTAGGAGGAGACTGATAGCTTTGTCTTACTTTGGTCCAAAAGTTTGACTCTCAGAACTGAAACATTCACCATCATCTAATCCAGACTGCTTTCATCCTTAATTTTAGTTGCAGAAGCCTTATCCAAAGGAAACCCTTCAGGAGCCCTAATCTGTGAGGAAGCTGGAAGAGTGCTTATCCAGGAAGAAGTGGGAGGCCAGAGCCTGGCTCACCCTCCCCGCCCCCTCTCCCTCTATAGGGACCTCTAAGCTCATCTTCAGACAGTCTGGGCTCATGGAAACATAGTTTGAAAGGAATTGATATCACTTATCACATCACAGATTAATGAGGATGCTAAGGCCAAAAAAGGGGCAAGTAGCTCCTACAATAGTCCCCGTGATAAATGAGTGAGAGCTGGTCAAACATTCAAGGGGCTCAAAAAAGCCACTTCCTGGCCTCTGTGCAGCTACAGTGACTAAATGACCCATGTGAGCCCCCAAAAAGACACCAGAGGAAATCTGCTAAAGGTCATTTTTCTAATACAAGAGACAAAGGGAGAGGAGAACTGCTGGTGTTTCCCCTTCCTCTTTCTTTCTGCTAGGGCTGTGAGGTCATAGTGCCTGGTGCTACAGCAGCCGTCTTGAGACTATGAAGCATGAAAAAAGACAAAGGGCCAACATATTCAGTATGGCTGAGCAGAAGAAAAGATCTTGGGTCCCTGATGATTTCCCTCAGCTACCCGATGAATCTGAAGCCACTTGGCCCTGACTTCTGGTTAAGTAAGTTATAAATGTCCTTACAGTAAGAGACTGTTGGTCAGGTCTTCACCTACCGCATTCTACCCAATATAAAACACTTCTCTAGATATTTCAGAATCAAGTGTACTACACATTAAGCAGCACCTACATTTTCCCACAAATTATCTCTAAGCTCTGCTCCCAAACTAAAGTCATATGGAAAGCTCAAAGCAAGGAGAGAAGGTACAGTCAACTTGGAAGACAGTTTAGCATCTTCTTACAAAGCCAAACTCTTAGTCTACACCATAGAACCCAGCAACTGTGCTGGAACTATCAAAGCATAACATAATGCGGATGAATCTTAAATGCATATTTCTAAGTGAATGGAGTCAGTGTGAAAAGGCTCTAGACAGTTTGATTTCAACTACATAACATTCTGGAAAGGCAAAACTACAGGAACAGTAAAAAGATCAGAAGGTGTGTAGCTGTCAGGGGTCTGAAGGACAGGGATGCAGGCAGAAGGGACGGGAGAGCAGAGTGATGAACAGAGAGAGCACAGGAGATTTTCAGGGCAGTGGAACTATTTTGTATGCTATTATAATGCTGGCTACATGACATATGCAGTTGTCAAAACCCATAGAATGTACAACACAAAGAGAGAACCTTAATGTAAACTGCAGATGTTAATGGATATTAATGTATCATTTTGGTTCATTAATTTTAAAAGATGTAAGATGTTGCTAGTAGGGAAAACTGTGTGCAGAAAAGGGAAGTATATTGGAACTCTCTGTACTATCTGCTCATTTTTTCTGTTAAATCTAAAACTGTTCTAAAAAACAAAGTCTACTAATAGAAAAAAAGGAAAAGGAAAGAGGGAACTACTAGGAGAGGGGAACAATTCCCCAAATTATGTTTTTTGGGTTTTGGTTTTTCTTCTCAAATCAGTACAGAAACTCATCCAATTTAAGGAGGGTGTGGGATGAGCATCTTCCATCCTCACTGGTCCACAAAATACCTCTCTCCCTTCCACCAAGACCCGTCTCTGAACTTGACCCTGGGGGGCTCCTCCCTTTCACCTTCACTTCACTCCAAGGAGTGCACTTTACTGCCGATCTGCTCTGTCAGCTTTCCAGGGCATCCCTAGGGTCCTCAGCTTATTTTTACTTCTGATAATGATCTCTGCGGAAAAGGAGGCATCCTTCAAATGTGTCTCCACATTAATGCAAGTAACATCCTAGTAAATAATAGATAAATTCCCTGGGGCCCTTCAGGTTATTTACATTAGGGTTCTCTTATACCCAAAACACTGTCCAACCACTCCCCAACTGCAGCGCCATGAATTCCAATCTGTGTTGAGATCTAGCTTCTCTGTGGAGAGGTAAGTAAAGGTTCTGAATTCAGCATGAATAGAAAGAGGTCTCACACTCCAGTCCCAAAAGTTTCCTAGATCTTTTTTTTTTTTTCCCCATAGTTTTCTATGGCAGCTGAAAGGCTGGCTTAAAAGTTCAGTACTAAAGAGACTGAGGCTGTGGCTGGATAATTGTTTTGATGAAAAAACAAAATATCTATTTAAAAAAACCAACTATTAGTTGGCTCAGATTTCTTCCCTTCCCCTTCCCCCCGTTTTTCATCTTTTCTAATTAAAATGCAAATGGGCACATGATCAGGAGTCCTCCCTAAAAGTGTGGACACTATGAAATTGGCCCCAGAAGGAGGCATTTGCTGAGCAAGCATTCCCTGGGGAGCAGTCACTGTGGCCAGATCAATGAAGCTTTGGTAATGCGGCCACCAGCTGGGGGCTGAAATGCTTGTGTAACACAACATAACTTGGGGGTGATAATGGGATTTTATCCAAATGAATCATTCCCAGGAGTAGGCCATGGGTGTTTTAAATACATCTAGACCAAACAACAAGAATGAATACTAACAATTCTTCCCCAAAGGTCAGGATTTCTGACAATCCCAGCCTTAGCACATTCAGTTCCTCTGCCTGGAGTGGCTTCCCCTTTCAGCCCAAGCCAAGCCTCAGTACCATCCTCACCCCCAATCTTTGTCATACTCACACATTTTTCAGGATACAGCACAAATGTTCCTCCTTTGGGAAAACCTGGAAGTGACCCAAAGTGGTTATTCAGTTCTTCCTCTCTGCCCCCTATTCTCTGCATGTGTCTCCTTTCTCAACGACTGTTAGCAAATCTTTGTCTTCACTTGATAGAGGGTTCCAAAGGCAGGACATTCCTCTTAGTTCTCTTTCTAGCTCCAGCCACGTGACAGTATG
Organism: Capra hircus; assembly: GCF_001704415.2. Lineage (NCBI taxonomy): Eukaryota > Metazoa > Chordata > Mammalia > Artiodactyla > Bovidae > Capra > Capra hircus. The sequence continues at coordinate 60,285,910 of NC_030811.1, forward strand.
CTGCCCATAGTAGGTTATCAGCAGATGCCTACTACTCAAAACACAGATCACAGAAGAAATGAACACACAGCATCCTGCATGCAGTGGCTGTAAAAAAAGCCTCTAAACAGAATCTCAGCAAGAAATATTTTTTCAGCTTGACAAAATATTAACATGCATTACGTGCATCATTTAGCATAAAAATAAGCTCACAGAGTTTAACTTTGGGGAAAGCCAGCTTATCTGCACTTATTCTCCCAAATCACAAAATTAAACAAATACATTTCCATGTTGTTTTGACTGACACAAATACCTGTGATGAAATGAATTGCACAGAAACACAATGCTAGCCTTGAAAGTAATAAGTTTCTTCATTTCATATCTGAGGCAATCATACAGCAATTAAACTTGCTTGTGCGTGGGGCACTGAAATCATGTCTGGCAGGCTTACTGGGACTCGGGATGCTGGGTTCATTAATGGGGATGAGGTTTTTGGGAAGGCAGGCTTATTAGAGTCAGGACAGTTACAACAGAGACAGGCATGACCTCTTCCAGTCTGGAGACCTTACAGAGAAAACCACATGTCCCTCAGGGGACAGTGCCCACACTGCTCTGCCCACGAGGGTCAACTGTCTGATCTCAACAGCTGGCCTCCAGGAATCTCACCTCAAGAGGGGCAGACCTTGGAAGCATGGATCAAAATTCACCAGGAAGTGCACCCAAATAAGGAAAATATTGACACTTCCTTCCCTTCTTAGTAATTCCCAGGTCTGCTGAGGCTACGAGCAGAATTAGGAAATTAAATTTAAGATGCAGAGGAGATGAGAAAAACAAAGGACTAGATGCTGCTAGGATTTTGTCTTTTGCTCATTACATCTCAGGGTTCACGCCATCATTCATGCAAACATCTGTGTACCCTCCTTGGTTTAGGTCCTGTGCCTAACATAACAAGTTCAGTAAACAGCCATCTTCTTGCGGTGGCTGGTGAAAAGAAAATATTGCATGGAGGAAATCTATACTGTCAAAATCTTTAATTTTTTTTCTCTGTACATTTCCTGTCTTCATTGAAAATGTGAAAGATTTCCGTTTGATTTGCTCCTGGATTCAAAATGACAAAACAATGAAGGACATCAAACAATGAGGCAGAAAAATATTCTTAGTGAAGAAAACTAAAGGTAAGAAAGAAGTAAGAAAATATTCTTAGTCTCATTTTGCCATCTTTAAAATATGTGTTGACTGGAAAACTCCAAAGGTCCTTCCAGGTTTAAAACTTGATGACTCACTAGTAATCAGTAAAATGTAAATTAAAACAGCAATTAAGATAGCATGGTCATCTTTTAGATGAACAAAGGTTAAAGAATTCTACAGTATCAAGTGTTAGAATGTGGTGTAAATAGGATCGCACATACTGCCAACTGGGAGTATAAATTAATATAACTTGTTTGGAAAGCAATTTGGTCATTTATAGTAAAGTTGAACAAATTCTGCAGACGGAGGAGCCTGGTAGGCTGCCGTCTATGGGGTCGCACAGAGTCCGACACGACTGAAGTGACTTAGCAGGATGATCACATACACTCTCAGGGTAACATGGATGAAAATAATCACTGAGGAATAGTTTTCTATGGCAAAATTAGAAACAACTTACATGCTCATCAACAGATAAATAAAAAGTGATACAGTCTAAAGGGAGCTTCTCAGGTGGTGCTAGTGGTAAATGACCTGCCTGCCAATGAAAGTGAAAGTAAAGTCGCTCAGTTGTATCCGACCCTTTGTGACCCCATGGACTGTAGCCTACCAGGCTTCTCTGTCCATGGGGAAGAATACTGGAGTGGGTTGCCATTTCCTTCTCCAGGGGATCTTCCCAACCCAGAGACTGAACCCGGGTCTCCCACATTGTAGGCAGACACTTAACCGTCTGAGCCACCAGGGAAATCTTGTAATAGATGCAGGTTTGATCCCTGGATTGGGAAGATCCTCTGGAGAAGGAAACAGCAACCAACTCCAGTGTTCTTGCCTGAAGAATCCCATGGACAGAGGAGCCCAGTGAGCTACAGTCCATGGGGTCACAAAGAGTCAGACACAACTGAAGTAACTTAGCAGCATGCATGGTCTAAAGGTGACCCAAAATACACCAATTAAATATACATAAACATTGGAGAAGGAAATGGCAACCCACTCCAGTGTTCTTGCCTGGAGAATCCCAAGGACGGAGGAGCCTGGTGGGCTGCTGTCTATGGGGTCGCACAGAGTCAGACACGACTGAAGCGACTTAGCAGCAGCAGCAAACTATAATTATATACATGGCTGAATCTCAAAAACATTAACAAATGGACAAAAGATGAAGATCAATATATACATACTATACCATTTAGGCAAATTAGGCAAAAATAACACTAATGTATTCTTCAAGGATATACGTATTTGTTTATACATATATCTATATATACATCTATATACAGACATATTATATAAAATCAGTGGTCGTCCAACAGTAGTGGTTCTTCCTCCCCTAGGGTCAATTGACAATGTCTGGAGATATTATTCTTTGACAAAACATGGGTAGAGGGTGCTACTAGAGAGAGTATTGGCCAGATATTCTGATAGTTTCTTACACGCCAAAGAACATCCCTCCAACAACAAAAAATTATCTGGCCTAAAATGTCAATAGCACTGAGGTTGAGAATCTCTGCTCGAGAACTATGAAATATAATGGTTTTTACATATTAATTATTTAACTAATAATTTCCCAGCACAAATTTAACTTTCTCAGCATATATAAACCTCTTCAGTGGCCAGAGTCGGAAGGCAGTAAGCTCCAAGACACAGAATGCCATGCTTCCTTTTCTTTAAAATAAAATTTAAAAATCACCGGTGGGTTCTAAAATACATTTTTTTGTCTTTTGAAATGAGAGATTAAAATGTTCCCAACATCCACAATCAATATCTTTCATGGGTTCCAACACTACAGTCAAACACCATTCATCAGGCCTGAAACAGGCTCACATTCACAAGCACTCCTTCCTCCTTGCATCCCGTGTTCTCTCTCTCAGGACTCTTCCACTTACTCACAGTGCTATCATTTGCTGGCTAGTAAATACCCAAGGGAACTTCATTTGAAAAATTATTTGTAAATTATGTTTCAGTAAATTGAATCATGTTTTAAATGAACTAAAGTAGGTCACTACTTAAAGGAACTTGCTAATAAACATTTAGTGACATTATAATAATATACATATCTATTATATGATGCAAATAATAATGAAAGCCTATTTTTTCTGCTGTGTAAGGATTCATGAGTACATTTCAGGATCTGCAGCAAAGCACACGAATATTGAAGTCAAGCCTGTCCCAAGTTCCCAGTGTTCTCACTTTACTCAGATTCACTAAACTGTGACTTTTTGCATTACCCGTTCCAAACCTTAAAGTGCACTGTGCAAACGTGGTCTATATGTGCAATGGAATATTACTCAGCCTTTGAAAAGAAGCAAATCCCCTCACATGCTACAACATGAATGAATCTTATGGACATGACGGCAAGTAAAATAAACCAGTCACAAAAGGACGAATACTGCATGATTCTACTTACATGAGGGAGTCAAACTCTTAGAAATAGAAAGAAGAAAGTAGAACGGTGGTTGCCATGGGTTGGGAGGATGGAGAACAGGGAATGGGAGTTGTTGTTAAGCAGGTATAGAGATTTAGTTCAGATATATAAGCAATCTCTTGCACAACAGTGTTCATATAGTGGACAGCACTGAACTACACCCAGATGGTGCTAGTGGTAAAGAACCTGCTTGCAAGTGCAGGAGATGTAAGAGTCACAGGTTCTAACCCTGGGTCAGAAAGATCCCCCGGAGGAGGGCATGGCAACCCAGACTCCCACATTCTTGCCTGGAGAATCCCATGGACAGAGGAGCCTGCCAGGCTTCAGTTCACAGGGTCACAAAGGGTCAGACACAACTGAAGTGACTTGGTACACACAGCACAGCACTGAGCTAAACACTTGAAAATGATTAAGATGATAAATTTTACATTATGTTTTTTGAACCACAATAAAAAAGCTTTTAAAACATCAGAAGCAGGACTTTCACAAAACATTCTAGAACTTTAAACACTGATTACAGGTCTGGTTGTGACACTGAAAAACTCAGTGAAAACTCTGACTCAGCAGAGGATAGAGTCCAGCACAGAGTCAGCATCATAAACGCAGGAGAAAAGGACTCCAGGAAGCTGACACATGACAGAGTTGGCAAGTGACAGAAAAGCAAACAGAACAAGTTTCCTAAAAACTACTGCATACCAGAAGTTCACGGTGGCTGGAGGGGGGAATTTAGGTTGTGACGGAACTTTGAATTAATACTTATTTCTGCTTCTCAACTACCAACAATAATGAAAAATCTTAGTGAAGCATCAGTTTTGTGCCAGTTTATATGCATCATTTCATCACATCTTCTTGACAACTTTATATGGCAAATGTCCTGGTTCCGTATTGCTGTGTAACAATAAGTAACATCCTAAATAAATATAACTTCCTAAAACTTAGGCCTTCAAACAACAACAGTCATTTACTTTGCTCATGAAACTACAATTTGGCAGGATTGGGCTGGCATGGCTGCTCTAGACTCCATGTGAAGGCAGCCAGGGCTTGCATGGGGCTCATGAAGGATCCAATTTTCAAGATGGTTCATGCATATGCTGGAGAGCTGAGCTAGCAGTCAGCTTGGAGCTCAACTAAGCTTGTGGGTCAGGGAGCTCAATTACTCCCACTTTCTTACAGCAGGGTGCCTGGCTTCTGAGAACAAACACTACAGAGCAAAATGGAGAGGCACAGCACTTTTGTGATCTAGCCTTGCAAGACAGATAGCATCACTTCCGCTATATTCTGCTGGTCAAGGGGGTCACAATATTCCACTCCAGATCAAAGAGAAAGTACGTAAACTCTATCACTAGAGCCAAGGACTGTCAAAGTGACACTGTAAAAAGCAAATATGAGGGATCAGACTGAACATCGTTAGAAAATATAATCTTCCACAGTGGTCCATGGAAGAAGGGAATGGCAAACCACTTCAGTATTCTTGCCTTGAGATCCCCATGAACAGTAGGAAAAGACAAAAAGACAGGACACTGAAAGAGGAACTCCCCAAGTCAGTAGGTGCCCAATGTGCTCCTGGAGATCAGTGGAGAAATAACTCCAGAAAGAATGAAGGGATGGAGCCAAAGCAAAAACAACACCCAGTTGTGGATATGACAGGTGATGGAAGTGAAGTTTGATGACGTAAAGAACAATATTGCATAGGAACCTGGAATGTTAGGTCCATGAATCAAGGCAAATTGGAAGCACTCAAATAAGACACAGCAAGAGTGAATGTCGACATTTTAGGAATCAGCGAACTAAAATGGACTGGAATGGGTGAATATAACTCACATGACCATTATATCTACTACTGAGGGAAAGAATCCCTTAGAAGAAATGCAGTAGCCACCATGGTCAACAAAAGAGTCTGAAATGCAGTACTTGGAACAATCTCAAAAACGACAGAATGATCTCTTGTTCGTTTCCAAGGCAAACCATTCAGCATCAAAGTAACCCAAGTCTATGCCTCAACCAGTAATGCTGAAGAAGCTGAAGTTGAACAGTTCTATGAAGACCTACAAGACCTTCTAGAACTAACACCCAAAAAACATGTCCTTTTCATGATAGGGGACTGGAATGCAAAAGGAGGAAGTCAAGAAATACCTGGAATAACAGGCAAATTTGGCCTTGGAATACAGAATGAAGCAGGGCAAAGGCTAATAGCCTTTTGCCAAGAGAAAGCACTGGTCATAGCAAACACCCTCTTCCAACAACACAAGCGAAGACTCTACATATGGCCATCACCAGATGGTCAATACTGAAGTCAGATTGATTATATTCTTTGCAGCCAAAGATGGAGAAGCTCTATACTGTCAGCAAAGATAAGATTGAGAGCTGACTGTGTCTCAGATCATGAACTCCTTATCGCCAAATTCAGACTTAAATTGAAGAAAGTAGGGAAAATCACTAGACCATTCAGGTATGACCTAAGTCAAATCCCTTATGGTTATACATTGAAAGTGAGAAATAGATTCAAGGGATTAGATCTGATAGAGTGCCTGAAGAATTATGGACAGAGGTTCATGACATTGTACAGGAGGCAGGGATCAGACCATCCCCAAGAAAAAGAAATGCAAAAAGGCAAAATGGTTGTCTGAGGTGGCCTTACAAATAGCTGTGAAAAGAAGAGAAGTAAAAAGCAAAGGAGAAAAGGAAAAGTATACCGATTTGAATGCAGAGTTCGAAAGAATAGCAGGGAGAGATAAGAAAGCCTTCCTCGGTGATCAATGCAAAGGAATAGAAGAAAACAGTAGAAAGGGGAAGACTAAAGATCTCTTCAAGAAATTAGAGATACCAAGGGAACATTTCATACAAAGATGAGCAAAACAAAGGACAGAAATGGTATGGACTTAACAGAAGCAGAAGATATTAAGAAGAGATGGCAAAAATACACAGAAGAACTATACAAAAAAAAGATCTTCACGACCCAGATAATCACAATGGTGTGATCACTCACCTAGAGCCAGACATCCTGGAATGCGAAGTTAAGTTGGCCTTAGGAAGCATCACTATGAACAAAGCTAGTAGAGGTTATGGAATTCCAGTTGAGCCATTTCAAATCCTAAAGGATATGCTGTGAAAGTGCTACACTCAACATGCCAGTAAATTTGGAAAACTCAGCAGCGACCACAGGACTGGAAAAGGGCAGTTTTCATTAGAATCCCAAAGAAAGGCAATGCCAAAGAATGCTCAATCTACCGCACAATTGCAGTCATCTCACATGCTAGCAGGAGAAGGCAATGGCACCCCACTCCAGTACTCTTGCCTGGAAAATCCCATGGACGGAGGAGCCTGGTAGGCTGCAGTCCACGGGGTCGCTAAGAGCTGGGCACAACTGAGCAACTTCACTTTCACTTTTCACTTTCATGCATTGGAGAAGGAAACGGCAACCCACTCCAGTGTTCTTGCCTGAAGAATCCATGGGACAGAGGAGTCTAGTGGGCTGCTGTCTGTGGGGTTGCACAGAGTCGGACATGATTGAAGCAACTTAGCAGCAGCAGTGGCACATGCTAGCAAAGCAATGCTCAAAATTCTCCAAGCCAGGCTTCAACAATACATGAACCGTGAACTTCCAGATATTCAAGCTGGATTTAGAAAAGGCAGAGGAACCAGAAATCAAATTGCCAACATCCACTGGATCACTGGAAAAGCAAGAGAGTTCCAGAAAAACATCTATTTCTGCTTTATTGACTATACCAAAGCCTTTGACTGTGTGGATCACAACAAACTGCGGAAAATTCTGAAAGAGATGGGAATACCAGACCACCTTACATGCCTCTTGAGAAATCTGTATGCAAGTCAAGAAGCAACAATTAGAACTGGACATGGAACAATAGACTGGTTCCAAATTGGGAAAGGAGTACAACAAGGCTGTATATTGTTACCTATTTATTTAACTTATATGCAGAGTACACCATGAAAAATGCTGGGCTGGATGAAGCACAAGCTGGAAACAAGATGGCCAGGAGAAATACCAATAACCTCAGATATGCAGATGACACCATCCTTATGGCAGAAAGCAACGAACAACAAAAGAGCCTCTTGATGAAAGTGAAAGAGGAGAGTGAAAAGGTTGGCTTAAAATTCAACATTCAGAAAGCTAAGATTATGGCATCTGGCCCCATCACTTCATGGCAAATAGATGGGGAAACAGTAGAAACAGTGACTGTCTTTATTTTGGGGGACTCCAAAATCACTGCAGATGGTGACTGTAGCCATGAAATTAAAAGACGCTTGCTCCTTGGAAGAAAAGTTATGACCAACTTAGACAGCATATTAAAAAGCAGAGACATTACTTTGCCAACAAAGGTCCATATAGTCAAAGCTGTGTTTTTTCCAGTAGTCATGTATGGATGTGAGAGCTGGGACTATAAAAAAAGTTGTGTGCCAAAGAATTGATGCTTTTGAACTGTGGTGTTGGGGAAGACTCTTGAGAGTCCCTTGGACTGCAAGGAGATCCAACCAGTCCATCCTAAAGGAAGTCAGTCCTGATTATTCATTGGAAGGACTGATGCTGAAGCTGAAACTCAAATCCTTTGGCCACCTGATGTGAAGAACTGACTGATTTGAAAAGACCCTGATGCTGGAAAGATTGAAGGAGGGAGGAGAAGGGGATTACAGAGAATGAGATGGTTGGATGGCATCACTGGCTCAGTGGACATGAGTTTGAGTAAACTCCGGGAGTTGGTGATGGACAGTGAGACTCCTAAGCAAACGAACTGAACTGAACAGTAAGTACTATCAGTATCATCTCCATTTTGTAGATAGAGTAACAGAGGTTTGGAGTGGAAATTAACTCCTCCCACAAAAAAATCACAAAGCTATTAAGTAATGACTCTAAAATCCGACCCAGATACCCATGACTCCTAGAGTCTGAGCCCTTAATTACTCTTAACTATTCTGCTTCCCAGTTCTTCCACAATTCTCACTCTAATTACTTCCCTTCCAAAGATCTTTACTTTCTTTGCATATAAGGGGCTTAGTTCATATCTGTGCTTAGTGGCCCGGTTGAATCCGGTTAATTTGCAAATTAACATGAAAACAAACGAACTTTCCAACTACACTAGTTGGAAACTATAACTATAAACAATCTATAACTTTCCAACTACTGACCCAGAGGTAGCTCTCTAAATATTTGCTAAGTTAGTTGCCTTCTTTTCTGTGCTAAACAATCAACTCCTTGAAAGAAATGAAGTTCAGTAAAACCTGATATCTGTATGATATTTGATTTACTTTCTTGCATACATCAGGAGTTTCATAAGTACTTGTTTGAAATGGCCTACCTGTTTACTTATCTGTCTCTCCAACCCTCCACCAAACTGTGAAATACTAAAAGGCAGAAAGACAGAGGGCTAGATGCTAAGATCACAATAACCTCCATGCCTCATGCCCCACCCAACACACACAGAGCCCTACAGAGTGTGCCTTCATTAAATGCTATCCTGAAGAAATGAATGAATTGTATACAGAGATGAACAGGTTTATAATAACTGTCCTCATTCAAACAAGAGAAACATTCATTCAAACAAGAGAAATGAGATCCCATTTATTGGGCCCACTGGCCTAGTCCTAAATGAAGGCAACCAGAATTATATTTTGGTGGAGAAAAAAGAAACAGTGGGTTGCATGATAGACCTGTAAAGGGAAGAAGACATTAGCTGAAAATTTTTTCAGCTGCATGAAGAAAAGATACTATTTATAAGCATCTTATAAATGCTTTTTGACACCCTCCCAACTTAGATGTTGAGGTCAGTGCAGAAACGCATGAGGAGAAGAGGAGGAAGGAAATTTGTTTCCTGATGCTATTCCATGTCAGTCACTCTACTGAGAAAGAGCTCAGGCTTCCACTCCCACAAGTAATACTTCCACATAAAATCAAGAACAGCTGGAATAGGAAGTAGAAACAAAAACTAGTGTGGCATTTTGCTAGCTCATAGCAAATGATTTTAAGAAGCAATTGTGGAGATACAGCAACTAATTTCTACCCTAGCAATACTCTAGATGGGAAATCCCACTGGTATGAATACTGATTGTCAGTTCAGTTTAGTTGTTGTCCAGCTCTTTGCGACCCCATAGACTGCAGCAAGCCAGGACTCCCTGTCCATCACCAACTCCCGGAGTTTACCCAAACTCATGTGCATCAAGTATCTGATGTCACCCAGCCATCTCATCCTCTGTTGTCACCTTCTCCTCCTGCCCTCAATCTTTCCCAGCATCAGGGTCTTTTCAAATGAGTCAGCTCTTAGCATCAGATGGCCAAAGTATTGGCGTTTCATCTTCAACATCAGTCCTTCCAATGAACACCCAGGACTGATCTCCTTTAGGATGGACTGGTTTGATCTCCTTGTAGTTTAAGGGACTCTCAAGAGTCTTCTCCAACACCACGGTTCAAAAGCATCAATTCTTCAGCTTCCCTGATAGCTCAGTTAGTAAAGAATCCGCCTGCAATGCAGGAGACCCCGGTTCAATTCCTGCGTCGGAAAGATTCCCTGGAGAAGGGATAGGCTATCCACTCCAGTATTCTTAGGCTTCCCTTGTGGCTCAGCTGGTAAAGAATCTGCCTGAAATGCAGGAGACCTGGGTTCGATCCCTGGGTTGGGAAGATCCCCTGGAGAAGGGAAAGGTTACCCACTCCTGTATTCTAGCCTGGAGAATTCCATGGACTGATTGTCAGTGGATGAATTCAAAAAGCAGTCGTCTCCTTTCACACACACACACACACACACACACACACACACACACAATCTTTGTAAAAAAAATAAATGAAGTCTCCCTTCTTTCATTTACCACCCAGCCTTTGGTTTCTTCTAGGCTTTCTATATCTGCTACAACATTTCTTTATTTTCAAAAGAAATCATTGCACCAAGCTTTATACTCTTTCTTCCCCAGGAACAAGTGGGTAAAGTGGATTGTAGCAGCAATAAAAGTGGAAAGTGATAGTGGAGAAAAATTAATATCTTCATGCTTTTTGTCCTGAAAATTCTTTAAATAAAATTTAATTTTGCTAGCTATTGCCCTTTAACGTGCTAAATTAGAGAGAGGTAATGCACTCTGCCTTTCCAATTTCTTTATTGTATTAAGAATCTCTTTTCCTGCAGTCTACAGAAATATTTTTTAGGGAGGGGGGAGTGTGCAGATTTTAGCAAGTATATTGTTGTATTAAGAAAACTAATGAGTCATGAGTAATGAGCATATTTTTCCTTATCAGGTTCATAAAAATTTCCCCTGTTACTTCTGGTAATTATCAAAAACACTCACACAAAACACACATATTCTCCACTTCTCAGAAGTTTGCCTCCCACTCCAGCAGTCATACTGTGATGGTTCAAGGTCACATGGTCATGGATGGCTTCTAGTTTTGATACTGACATGAGAATGGTGCCTCCCAATTTTCATTGCTGTCACTTTACGTTTCAATCCCAAGTGTGTGTGTATTTAACTAATATATGTGCTCCACAGAGGGGAAGATTCTGTTCAAATTAAAGTTCCCTCCTCACTCTCAACTATCTCCCACCACCAGCCACAAGACAAACATTTTGAATAAAATAATACTAACTATCATTTTGTGTCATAATTCAACTACATTATTTAAATGACAGAAAATAAGTCTTACCATAAGAGTACAATTGACAAAGCAATTCTAAATTCCTGAATAAGGAAGAGTTCTTCAAAAGAACAAACTGAATTCTCAAAGAAAATCAAAATTTGGTGGCTTTCAAAGTGAGAACTATTCTCTGGGTTCAAAGCATTTATTGGGTCCTCCTGGGTGCTGACTGGAGGCTGCACCCTTCCTTCACCACCCCAGCCTGAGTCACTTCTGTTTTGTCTCACTTATGTAGTAAGTTTCTGCTACAAGATAACTTTTGAATAAGTTACCAATTTTTATCTTAAATAACTAGTTGAGTAGATGAAAACATACTTTTAATATCGCTGATACCATAGTTTGCCAATCAAAATGCTATTTTTTCCAGTAGTCATGTAAGGATGTGAGAGTTGAACCATAAAGAAAGCTGAATGCTGAAGAATGGATGATTTCAAACTGTTGTGCTGGAGAAGACTCTTGAAAGTCTCTTGGACAGTAAGGAGATCAAACCAGTCAATCCTAAAGGAAATCAACCCTGGATACTCACTGGAAGGACTGATGCTGAAGCTGAAGCTCCAATATTGATGCGAAGAGCCAGAGAAGACCCTGATGCTGGGAAAGATTGAGGGCAAAAGAAGAAGCGGGTGGCAGAAGATAAGATAGTTAGATAGCATCACCAACTCATTGGACGTGGACTTAAGTAAACTCTGGAAGACAGCGAAGGACAGGGAAGCCTGGCATGCTGCAGTCCACAGGGTTGTACACACTGAGACATGACTGAGCAACTCAACAACAACACACCAATCAAAACAGTCTAGGCTAGCCAACTAAGATGAGTAAACACAGCAGCAGAGAAAACTAAAGGAAAACCACTGTGAGGCAACTATTGTTTTTGCTCCCGGCTTTTTTCAATAACAGCAGTGGTTTCAATACTATGTGTGCACAGTCTTTGACACTCTTCTCTTAAAAAACAAAAGACTCCTAGTTCTCCTCCCCTTAGAATGGCCTTTTCTAAAACACAGAGTGTTTGTGATTTCCAAGGCTAGATCATAAAAAGATATAGCTGCCACTTGACTATCTCTATCCCAAAAGTTCACCCTGGGAGAAGACAGCTGTCATGTTAAGAGCACAGGAACCAACCGACCAAGCATGTGAACGAACCACCTTGGAGCCAACCTTCCAGCTCCCGTCGGGCCTTCAGATGACTTGCAGACCCTGTTAACATGTGTCTATGATCTCAGGCCAGACCCTCAACCAGAACCCCTCAAGATGCTCCTGGATTCCTGGCCCACAGAAACTATAGAAGAGAGTAAAGACTGTTGGTTTAGCCACTAAGTTTTGGGCTACTTTGTTATACAGGAATAAATAACTAGTATAAGAATCTTTTTTTTTTTTAACTGCTTCACAGCATTTAGACTCTAGCCAAACTAAATCACCCTTTTCCCAGCTCTTCCCTTCTCTAAAGTCCCCACTTTTTCCCCTTCCCCCACCCACAAAGGACTCATCTCCCCAGGAATCTTTCCCTCCTCTTAGCCCCTGAGACTTTTTTCCTGTGCCTCCCTCCACATTTGACCCTCAGTATTAGCTATTTGTGTGCCTGTCTCATTTCCCTGACCAAGCTGAAAGACCAGGAAGGCTACACTTCTAAGAAAAGTCTCTCAATCAACTTAGACTCAACAGAGTGACTTGCACAGAGCAGCCACTTGGTCCCTTTACTAAAGAAAAAAATACCAGTTGGTACAACATGGCAAAAAAGGGCAACCACCAAATGAATTAGGTCATCCGAAGGTACTTCTCACTTCTCAGAAGAAATCCCCAGGGCCAAAAGCGAGTGTCCATGTGACACGCAAACTTACAGCCCTTAGTTCTCTTTTTCTTGCTGCCTAAAACCCCAGCCTGCCATTCAGTGAAACATCCTTCAGCATTATTATATACTGTATCGATACATACAAGGTGAAGAAGAAAGGAGATTAATATATTATTAGTTTAAATTAGAGGTACCCAAGTCACTGGCCATGGTGGACATTTGTTGGCTGCCTCTCAAACATCCATGCTCCCATTCACTCTTCTAAAAAATCAGATGTTTATCCTGCCATTCTTATGTGATCACTTTGCTCATTAACTAGAGGAATTTGTCCCTTGCCCAACTCCAAAGTTCAACTCTGGCAGAGAAAGAAAAATGCCCAGCTCCAAAGTTCAACTCTGGCAGACAGAGAAAAACAAAAAGAAACCAAACCCTAAATGACCTACAGAGTGGCTGAATCAAGCTATTAATTAATTCTACATCTTCCTATACCTCTAACCTTTTCATTTACATAAACTTTTATTGTTTAAGCTACTTTGCACAGGGTTTTCTATTACTCACAATCAAAGTCATCCTAACTGCTAGAGTGGAAAAATCTAATAAAACACAGCATAGGTGAATTATGACAAAATCTTATCTGCCAGAATAAATGATCAGATAATTGTCAGGGACATTCCAAAAACATTTAATACTCCTTTTTTTAACCTTCTTGGAGACTGAAATGTACATAGCATACATATAATAAAGAAGGCCTAGAAAATTTTCTGAAATGAAAAAAAAAAAACTCGTTAAACCAGTTACCTAAGTTGATTTAACTTTTCTATTGTTTATTACATAAAACCAAGCAACACCCTATCTTCTGAAATACATACTTTGGGCCACAGTTTTCATTTTGATAACAACTGAGTCAATCTCAAGGATATCTATGTATGAAGCCTGTGAATTTCTTAATTGCACGCTAATGTATCTTGCAACCCAGAGCCCTACTGGGGTACTTCCCATGTTTCCAGTTACTGACTGTACAAATTAGCATGATATCAACTTGAACAAAACAAATTAAGCAAAGTGAATTAAACCACTGGCCTGAAATGCATATTACATGGAAATGCTGAGGTCTTCTGATTCACCAAAAAGTTCTAGACTGCATCTGTAGTTCTCTCCTCAACTGCAAAGATTTGCTTGTATCTGCAGTATCAAGGGTATATGGTGAAGGAGCAAGGGATCCTAAGCCAGAATACCTATGTTCAAACCCTGACTTCATCACTTACAAAAATGTAGCCTTGGCAAGTTTGCTTCTCCAGGGCTCAGATCCCCACTACAAAATGTGAATTCTAACAGACATTACTCAAAAATCTAGTAAAGACATAAAAATTAAATAATAATAACCTAAAGCAGCACTGCCTGGCATAAAATAAGTGTGCAATAATGTTCACTGCTGAAGTTATAGTAATTAATACTGAAAAGGAATAATTAATATGCAAAAAGGTTTATCTTCCTAAAGATACATCAGAACTTCAAGGAAAAAGTAACATGAATTAGAGTAATAATAACTCTCAATATGAAGTAAAAGGATCTCACTGAAAGTTGAATGTTAATCCTTAATTATTCACTTTGAGAAGAAAAGAGAAGGGAGTACATTAAAAATAAACAGCACCTCAACAATTCATAAACCAGATAGCAACAGCACATCTTCAACACATCCTAGAACAAAATTCCCAGAACAGCAACAGACCCACATGAAATTAAGTTCAAAGTATGTTCCATAATGAAACTACCACCTTTCTAATAACCAGCATTTCAGCTGATCAGCACCACTAAATGAGCATGCAAATTCAAGCCTGTATTTTCAGACTTGCAACTGACTTGTACCAGAAATAAGTGAACTAACTATAGATAATTCCTTTATTGGACTTCAATCTAAAGCTAAGCTTTATTTAGGGCTTCAACGTGTAGAATCTATTTCCTAAATCAGATGTGCTGCCAACTATAAAACTGACGACACCAACCTCACAAAGATGAATCAGGGAGAAAAATAGCAATTTGACTTGCAGTCAACTCTTCGGTGGTACCCTGCTGAACAATATAATAGATATATGTGTCCTCCAAAGGTAGGGACGGTGGTTTAGAATCTTGAGAATCCCGTTTCTATTGAATAATTGAGTCAGCAGAATGTGGTTCAAGTTTCACCCCAGGACTATGTTACTTGTAAACCTCATGTTACCCCAAGAATGACCCGAGGCCACCTTGCACAGGGCCCAGCCAGGCGTGCCGCAGCACTCACACAGACCACACTGCACCCCAGAGCTGAGTGGACACAAGCCAGGTGTCTTACAGGACCACCCTGAAAGGACAGACACATTTGCTCAGTCCAGCTAATGGCCTAGAGTTTCTTGAACTTGCCCAACAAGGTTATTTTGCATTCCCTTTAAAGAGCAGCAGAGGAGACTTCCATCAAGCAAATACTTGAGCAGAAGTAGAGGTGACAACTGCCCTGGAATCAAAATTGGTCTGCAGATGAGTCCTGTGGGCCACAGCATCGGAAGAGTTAACTTATGATTTCCCATAGTGTTAATCGGTGTGGGGCTCATTCACTTCCTCAATTTCTCCATGAGCTAGCTTGTGAAATCCTGGACTGGAAATGACTGGCCATAAAAGCTCACCCCTACTGAGCACCTTCTATAAGCCAGATACTATCCAACTAGCCTTTTCTCATGTAATTCTCACAGCAACCCTCTAAGAAAGGCTATTATTATCTCCACTTTACAGCCACCAAAACTGAGACCCAAAGCAGTCTGGCTGGTGGTCACACCCCTTAAGTGGGCATCCAGGACTGGATCATAGAAGGTAGTTATGGGTTGAATTGTGTCTCCCCAAAAGCTATATTCCTAAGCTTCCATATTCACAAATGTGGCCTGACTTGGAAACAGGGTCTTTGCAGATACAATCAAAGTTAAGATGTGATCCTTAGGGTGAACTCTAATCCAATATGACTGGCATCCTTTCAAGAAGAAGAAAACGTCATGCCAAGACACACACACACACAAAGAAGACAGCCACGGGGAGATGGAGGTAGAGACTGGAGTCACACTGCACAAGCCAAGAAATGCCTGGAGCTACTCAAAGCTGGAAAAGCCAAGGAAGGAGCCTCCCCTAAGACTGGGTCCCAGGGAGCAAGACCCCTGACTTCTTGATTTTGCACTCTTAGCATCCAGAACTGTGAGAGAACAAATGTCTGCTGTTTTAAGTCACCCAGTTGCAATTTGTTAGGGCCCGGCCCAGGAATTGAACCCAGAAGTCTGGACTCTCACTGACTACTCTTTCCCCGCCCACACTTCCACTTAACCTGACCTGTCTGTTAAAGAAGAGACACGAAAACTGCCATTCCACGATACTTTCCCAGATTTGAGGCTATTACAGATAGCAAGTGCAACATCTTTTGAACTGTCTTGAATAGTATGTTTACTCAAAATTGAAATAGGAGTATCCTACCCCACTCCCCAACTTCCAGCCCATCCAGCAGCCTGCAGTTCTACTGTCTTATAATGGGTTAACAATTTAAAAACAGGTTGTCTTTTCAAAGCACAGTATCTGGTGACCTGGCCCAGATCACTGCAATGAGGTATGATTGGAATCTCTCCCATGGGAGATTCCATAACCTGGAAGTGGATCTGCCCAGACCCCAGGGGTGAGCAAGGCTGAGAGCAAGGACAGAGGCAGCTGAGGTAGCTGGGAGTGCAAGGCCCCAGTGGAACTCGGTACCTGCTGAATATCAAGGCCAAGGATGCCTTAGAGTCAGCTCAAGTAGCCGCATCAGCTGCTGCAGGTCAGACTGGGGACAAGAAACATAAAGCAAAGAGGGCCAGTATGGAGAGGTATGAGAGGGCCAGTTAAAGATACACAGGATTCCCAGGTACAGGCAGGTGGTCAGAATCAGGGAAGTTTTCACCCGACAGGGTGAAGTCAGTCACCAACACGGTGCAAGACTTCAGCTTCCGCAGTTGGAAGGCCAGAGAGGCAGGAAGGCGAGACTGGTATGAGTCCAGGGCCCAGCTCTCATTAGGTTCTCCCAGCAAGGATTCGGGCACTTGGAACAAAGCAGAAGCCAGGTACAAAACACCAGTCAGCCAGGAGAGAGAGACGAGCAGCCAGGGTGACCTGATCAGGACGTGTTGGTCCCTGGTCCTAGAGACCCCTTCAGCAGTCCACCCACCAGCTTCAAAGGCTGGGCCTGCAAGGGAGGGAACGGTGGGGAACACGGAGCAGAAAGCAGGCAGGCTCTGATCGAAAGTGAACTTGTCACCTCCTAGAAATGCAGAAAGTGTTTTTGGGGAGAATGAGGCTAAGGTTCAAGCTCTACTCTAAAACTTTCCATGAAGAAATAATCCAGGCTTCCCTGGTGGTCCACCGATTAAGAATTTGCCTTGCAATGCAGGGAACATAGGTTTGATCCCTGGTCCCGAAAGACTCCCACATGCCATGAAACAGCTAGGCCCCTATGTCACAACTGCTGAAGCCTGCATGCCCTAGAGCTCATGTTCCGCAACAAGATAAGCCACCGCAATGAGAAGCCTGAGCAACACAGCGAAGAGTAGCCCCTGCTTGCTGCAACTAGAGAAAGACCGCGCACAGCAACGAAGACCCAGCGCAAACACAAATTCGGTTCAGTTCAGTTCAGTCACTGAGTCGTGTCCAACTCTCTGCAATCCCATGGACTGGAGCACGCCAGGCCTCCCTGTCCATCACCAACTCCCGGAGTTTACTCAAACTTCTGTCCATTGAGTCGGTGATGCCATCCAACCATCTCATCTTCTGTCGTCCCCTTCTCCTCCTGCCTTCAATTTTTCTCAGCATCAGGGTCTTTTCCAATGAGTCAGTTCTTTGCATCAGGTGGCCAAAGTATTGGAGTTTCAGCTTCAGCATCAGTCCTTCCAATGAATATTCAGGACTGATTTCCTTTAGGATGGACTGGATCTCCTTCCAGCTCAAGGGACTCTCAAGAGTCTTCTCCAACACCACAGTTCAAAAGCATCAATTCTTCAGCGCTCAGCTTTCTTTATAGCCCAACTTTCACATCTATACATGACTACTGGAAAAACTATAGCTTTGACTAGACAGACCTTTGTTGGCAAAGTAATGTCTCTGCTTTTTAATATGCTGTCTAGATTGGTCATAACTTTCTTCCAAGGAGCAAGTGTCTTTTAATTTCATGGCTGCAGTCACCATTTGCAGTGATTTTGGAGCCCTCCAAAATAAAGTCTGTCTCTGTTTCCATTGTTTCCCCATATATTTGCCATAAAGTGATGGGACCAGATGCCATGATGTTAGTTTTATGAATGTTGAGTTTTAAACTAACTTTTTCACTCTCCTTTTTCACTTTCATCCAGAGCTGTGAATAGAAGAGAAGCAAAGACAAATGAGAAAAGGAAAGATATACCCAATTGAATGCAAGGAGAGATAAGAATGCCTTCTTCAGTGATCAATGCAAATAAATAGAGGAAAACAATAGAATGGGAAAGACTAGAGATCTCTTCAAGAAAATTAGAGATACCAAGGGAACATTTCATGCAAAGATGAGCAAAACAAAGGACAGAAATGGTATGGACTTAACAGACACAGAAGATATTAAGAAGAGGTGGCAAGAATACACAGAAGAACTATACAAAAAAGATCTTCACGACCGAGATAATCAGAATGGTGTGATCACTCACCTAGAGCCAGACATCCTGGAATGCAAAGTCAAGTGGGCCTTAGGAAGCATCACTAGGAACAAAGCTAGTAGAGGTTATGGAATTCCAGTTGAGCTATTTCAAATCCTAAAAGATGATGCTGTAAAAGTGCTGCACTCAACATGCCAGCAAATTTGGAAAACTCAGCAGTGGTTACAGGACTGGAAAAGGTCAGTTTTCATTCCAATCTCAAAGAAAGGCAATGTCAAAGAATGCTCAAACTACCACATAATTGCACTTATCTCACAAGCTAGTAAAGTAATGCTCAAAATTCTCCAAGCCAGGCTTCAACAGTACATGAACTGTGAATTTCCCGATGTTCAAGCTGGATTTAGAAAAGGCAGAGGAACCAGAGATCAAATTGCCAACATCTGATAGATCATAGAAAAGGCAAGAGAGTTCCCAAAAAACATCTACTTCTGCTTTATTGATTATGACAAAGCTTGTGACTGTGTGGACCACAACAAACTCTGGAAAATTCATAAAGAGATGGGAATACCAGATCACCTTACCTGCCTCCTGAGAAATCTGTATGCAGGTCAAGAAGCAACAGTTAGAACTGGACATGGAACAACTGAATGGTTCCAAATCGGGAAAGAAGTTATGTCGAGGCTGTATATTGTCACCCTGCTTATTTAACTTATATGCAGAGTACATCATGAGACAGCTGGACTGGATAAAGCACAAGCTGGAATCAAGATAGTCAGGAGAAATATCAATAACCTCAAATATGCAGATGACACCACTCTTATGGCAGAAAGTAAAGAAGAACTAAAGAGCCTCTTGATAAAAGACAAAAATTAAAATAAATTAATTAACTTTTTAAAAAATAATTCAAACTGATAACTGTTAAAATACTTGTGACTGAAATTTTAAATAGAAAACTACATAAATTGAGAAGACAGTAGTCTTTGTTCCTTTTTTCCAGTGCTTGGCAAACAGCAAAAGTAATTAAAAGGACATGAGGCAGGGATGGAGATTTCTGTGATGATGCTATCTGGAAATTTCACCCAATTGAAAGTTTTTCGTGGTTGGATGGGTTTGTTTTGTTTGATCTTTTTTCCACTAAAGACATGTTTTTTCCTTTGTTGTTCTGTAAAGAGTTATGGTGAAAATTACGTGTGATAGTTCTTTGGAAACAATAAAATTTTAGGATAATTGAAGACTGCAATACTGCCATTTATAAGGCAGGATCAGCAATATCATTATTTAAATAAATACATACAATCTGCCAGGTGCAGAAACTATAGCTGAGCGTAAAGTTTGGTCCTTTGTCTATCACCCAGTGATGACCAATACTAAGGTTTTCTCAATTCCAGCACTTTTTTATTTGCTCATTATTTACAGAATTCAGGTCATACTGTTTCATATCATTCTATTTTCACTTATATGAGCATTTACTTGCACAAAAAAATTTATGATCATTTCTAATTACTGTAATCGTCCTTTGTATGGAGCCATAATTCAAGCATTTACCTGTCATTGGACAATTAGAAAGCTTTCATTTTTACACATATGACAAGGCAGATTGAACGTCTCCAAACATAAATCTTTGCCTAGTGTGATAATAATTTTAAAAAGACAGTATGGATTAAGCTTTTATTAAGTTCTAGGTACTAGGCTCAGTGCTTTCAATGCATTAGCCCAACGAATCTGGATACCAGCTCTGAGTTATGTGCTCTGCTATGTCAGTTGCATCAATCTGTGGTGAGGGGAGGCAGACATTTCAGTTTGGACAAGCTAAAGAATTTGGAGCAAACAGTGGCTGGGATTCAAACAGCCTGGATCTCTGTCTAGACCCATACCCTTAGCCCCTTGCAGGCACACAAAAGCAAAGGCCACTGAGTTATAGCAGGAGACAAGTCACAGGCTCTCCGCACGAATAGCTGAGAAGCTCCCCAGAAAGACTGGAGCAATTCTCACCCTGCAGGGCAGCATGAGATAACTGGCCTGCCACCCCCTCACCAGCACTAAAGGCTCCTTGGGGGCCCCAGGCAAGTTGGGGAAAAACACATTTTATATGCAGACATCTAAGAGAGTAACAGAAGCTAGCACAGAGCCTCTCATCCTCTTTCTACTGCGTCCTTTCCATCCTCTTTCTATTAATAAATAAATAGATGTTCGCTTGTGCACCTAATTTTGTGTAAATTTCCAACATGATCCCCAAACTTGCGTAAATTCCAGGCCTCACAAAATTTGAATCCACAACTGTCTAGGAAGAACATTAAGAGTTGTGGTAGAGATGATGCTGTATGTTCAATCACATCAATTGCATTTTCCACAGGCATATGGCAAAAATGTATTTCCCAGCCTCCTCTGCATTTGGCCACATCTGTGCTGAGTCTTGCTTGGCTAAAGGAAGCCAGAAGATGGGGAGTATGTTGGGTAGATATTGATGCCTAGGCTGACCTCATTGGACTTTAGGGTGATCAAAAATTATATTCTTATTGTGGTGCTATTGATAGTTGGGGGTCATTGTAATGGCATTCAGGGTTAACCAAGGGAACAAAGCAAAAGGCTGCAAAGACTTTGCCACACCTTTGATGGCTCTCCTTGCATGCCTATGTCACAATTATCTTGCTAACTTGGCATCTTTCCCTCTTATTTCTAAGCAAGCAAGTAAAGCAGATTTGCCCCAAGAACGCACACTTGTATCTGACAGCCTTAGATTTCACTGCTAGGAACTCCTCTGCCACGTGGTATGCAAAAGCAAAGCCCAGAGCCATAAGCCACGTCTTCCTTTTAAAAACACACTCTGTGCAGCAGAGGCTCAACTCTTAACGAGGAGACAGAGTGAGTGGCAGTTACACATTTTCCACCAAACACTTTGGAATCCTGAGTTTTCTGCAAAGGAGCACAGATGTTCATATCTGCGACAACAGCCAGAAGCTTCTTGCCAACACATCAGCCCATTTCAAGAGAAAAACAGACACAAATACCAAATATATGCCAAGTTCTCTCTAAACAGCAATTTTCCCCTATTTCCTTATTTTAGCCAACTTGACTCTTTCTACCTTGCCCACCACATAGTTTCTGATTTCTTGGTGCATGTTTATTTTGTGAATATCAGCCAAGAGGGTTCAAGATGGCTTGTATCCTTCAGAAATCTACCCTCTTCTATATCCAGCAACTTCCGCAAGCACCTTATCAAGATAAATGCTGCAGTCCCTCTGGGTCACAGTGCTGTTTCCCCAGAAGTCAAAAATCTTTCCCTAGGAGAACAGTCCTCCAGATTTCAAAGCTGAGCAAAAAAGGCTGGAAACTCTCTACTATAATCACAACATCTAAACTTCAGGTCGTCCTGAAATTATCATCTCAATTTAACCCCAGCTTCTTCGGGGTTGACTATGCAGCACATGGATGAAGCTGCAAAGGGAAAGGATGGAAAATGAAAGGTTTTATCAAAATAAGAAGGTGCAATGGATTTTTTCTGAATGCTCTTTCTGCCGGCAAAGAGAAAAGAGCTATGCCTCATAAACAGCAGAAGAAGAGGACGTGCGAGAAGGGTTAACCACTTTCATTGGTCAAAATTAGCCCTTACTCTTGAGGCTTACAAATGCACTGGGATTTAAACTCAAGGAGCTAAAGCCACAAAGGATGGCCAGTGGTGTTTCTGCCCTGTGTAGGGCCAGGGAGCCAACCTATGCTCCCAAAACACAGACAAGAGGTACCTCTGTCCCCATACACAAGTCGACCTTTAAAGATTACAGCTCATAAATCCAATTGCTTTGTGCAACTGAGATATTTGTGGCCTAGTCTGACTGGTTAGCTCTGATGGTTAGACCATCTGGCTAATAACATTACAGTCAGTCCCAGCATAAGAAAATTAGCTTTCTTCTGTTTCAACACCACAGATTCATCTCTTTCCCAACTTGAAACAATTTTACAAAGCCAGCAAATAAAATGTATTGATTACCAATTATATACATAGCATCCAGAGAAATAAATTCAATAAAAGGAGGAATTTGCATTATTTATCAGTCTTTTTCAGCCCTGAAAGTCTTCTTTCTGTGAGTTTAGACAAAGAATTTACATCTCTCTGGCCAAGAGGCTGAATGTTATTGGCTTAATTCATCAGACTTCCCCCCATCCAAATCTGTGCTTCCTTTTGGCCTAAGGGACGTGGTACAAGTCCCAACACATCAACAGCATTAGAAGAGAGAAGCTCATGTGGTTTTCCTGCCTCTTTCAGACGATTCAGCTGTTGGCAGGAATATACACTTTCAGGGAATTTTGTTTAGTCATGAAGCAATTGGCTTTCATAATTTTAAATGTTTTGGTGGATTTTTAACTGCTTAAACAGGTGTACAAATAGTCAGATGAAGCAGGCAACACCTGCCTTGCTATTTAGGAAAAGGGTTTTAGAATTAGTTAACTGATTGTAAGAACTCCAAAATGTGTTTCAGTAATGATGCACTAGAAGATTTCTTTGGAAATAAACAAAATCAGACAAGCATTATGCCACACTCAGTTAAATCACAGGGTTCACAGCACCTCAGCAGGGCATTTCACAGCTCCCTTCCAGGTGTGGTGGGCATCACTTAGATACTTTCCTATTTATAGTTCCTAATAAAAGCTACCATTTACTGGGCACTCCTTGTGCCAGGCCTCTTAAGCACTATCTAGCATCCTCCAGAAGTCTGTATTCTCGTCTAAATCTTATAGCTGAAGAAATTGAGATTCGAAAATATAGCATAACTTGCTTAAATTTCCATATCTAGTAAATGGAGAAGGTGGGGTTCAGGTCTGGCTCTTTCAAGCTCCAAGTACCATTTTGACCTTTACCAATGTCTTCCATATTACAGCTTATTTCCTAAAACTATGGAAGGGAAACATGTCCACCATTTCCCTTCTAGTCATTTTCTATGTAGTCAGGCATTCCTCTCACAGCCCACAGTAAACTCCTATAGACACGATTAAGCCTGTGTCTCCATACTTAACCTCTTACAGCTTTGCTTTCATTTCTGAGACTAAATAAAACTTGCAGCTTTCCATTTTATATAACTTCTCAAACATCTATCCCAATTATTAATCTTTTTAAGTTTTTTTGGTTTGTTTGTTTTTAACCTCTTTTGCCTAGAATTAAATGTCTGATTTTGCTCTGATCCATAAAGACACATAGGATGAAATAAACAATTTCTTCTCAGGGAAATACCCTGAGAAATGTAGAAATGAGTTTGACAGACAGTGTCAGATTTATTTCCTTTTCTCTTCTTTTAAGCTGTAAGTGCCCTCTGTCAGAGAGATGGCATTTCTAACCACTAAACTATCCCTATATAAAACTGAGGATACCCTTCTCCTAAATTAAATGATCTGCTTGAGATAAAGTGTTCTCTCCTGAAGGCCATGCTGATAGACCTCATGAGTGAGGGCCGGTTAGAAGCAGAGTCCCCTGCGGAATGCAGAGCAAGGCCTAGCATGATACTCCCCCGCTTCCCAGGATAAGAAAGCAAACTGTAAAAGATCCATGAGCATACCAGCATTAGATCATCATTTCCTCCACAGCAGAATGATCTTCCTCAGTTACAAATCCCTTTTCCAGTGGCAAAGCCATTGGCTTTGTTGACCTTTGTCTTCCATCTGAGCAGCTCAGAACCATTAGCCCAGCAGACTCATCGATCTTTGTACTGTACCAACATCAGCCATTTTTTGTATACTTGAAACGTATAATTCACAGAAGATTTGTATCCTTCCATGAATCCTTTTCAGTATCCATGAGCAGAGATTTATAAGGCCACAGTGTGCTATATAGTTCAGAAAATCACCAGATGGACACACTACCAGTACCCACAGGTAGTTCTTCCAAACTGAAGCCAGGAAGGACTCGCCATCTGATACGATTCTGTGTCCATCTCTATTATAACTGAACAAACTATATCTTCCTCAGGAATCCATTGATATTAGCAATTTGGGTAGAACCTTAGAGAATCTGGCACTGTAGCACATGGCCCAAAGCCCAGGAATCAAAAAACAGATGTGATATGAAACTCTAGCCAATGAAACAATTTAGCAATGCTGAGAAACCTATAGAGATGATTTTCCAATGTGACTTCTTTCATAAATAATCTGTCTTCTAATGACTGTCTAAGGTCAATGGTTTCAGAACTGGACTTCTTAGCAAGGAGGACAAATAGACTTACTTCAAGTTCTGGAACAGTTTATTTTTAACATCCCAAAGAGCAACACGTAGCCCAAATAATAGCAATAGCAGTTATATACATTGGATGTACACCCACTGAATAGATTAACAAATGATACAAACTCTGCCAACAACTAGTTTTGACTTTGGTCAAATCATCATGGACCTTAGATTTCTCATGCTTAAAATGAGTTACAAGGATTGAGTGAGGTGCCAAATGGGTGCTCCCCAGAAAACTGGTTCTACAAAATGTGATAGGTGTTATCTAAGAAAGAGGGAAACTGTGGTTAATTGATTTTGAAAACTGTCATGTTACAGAAGAAAACAGACTTCTGACTGCAGGTTTCTGAGCATTTAACATGCTCATACATAAAAATAATATCCTCAACTAATTTTTATGAGAGCCACCCACTCCAACAAAGCTATAAAACCCTTAAGTCACAAGAGTCTCCAGGCAAGTCTCTGGATGCCCAGTGCCTCACAGTTTAGCACACTTTTGAGCTCCCAGCAAACATCTGCTCCACAGGCCTTCAAATCTCCTAATCAAAGGACCCTTCTTCAAGGTCATCTTTGATATTAATTATTCTCAGTGACCTAAGATCAGATAATGTGCAGTCCATCTTTCCCTTCAGTTCTGCCTCCTTCTGGCTCTATGACCTTGGGCAAGCTATTCACCCTCTCTAAATGTTGAGTTTCTTACCTATAAAATAAGAATATTAATAGTAGTTACTCAAAGGACTGTAGTGAGAACTAAGAGAGATAATGTATATAAATCACTTTGCATCACATATAGTAAATGCTCCATAAAGGTTATCTGTCCTTGTTGTTATTATTATTAATATTATTCACTAGTGTAACACATTGTTGGGATTCCTGTCTCAATGTCACCACTAAGCAGCCTTTGGTGAGTTGGTTTGTATATAGCCTCATCTGTGGCAAAAGGCAGCCTTTGGATTACATGAGCATTTCCCATACTCTAGCTCTTCAAAGCTCTTATTTCACCTTAGTCTCACCCTACGCAAGAAAGTCTGTGAAGTCATAGGTTTGATGTGCTTTTATACTTTTTCCAATATGCATTAAAATGAACAATTATTTAAATACATTTTAAAAGCCAGCATTAATACCTAATTCATCTTCAACATCTTTCCACCAAGTAACTGGAAAGCAGTAACGTAGGATCTCTAAGATCATTTCAATAGAAGATACTGTATCATCTCTGCTGAAAAACTACAAACAGAATTTTGGAAAAGCTAACCTGACCCTCTCAAGTATCATGGTTCCAACCATCAAAGGGGTCCTTTTAAGAAACTAGATTCAAATCATTTAACAGCTGGAAATCCAAGATGGCAAGGGGCACAGAGTTGCCTGTGACTTTTCAAAGCAAAAACGGCATTTAAGATCCTCTCCCAAGTTCAGATATACGTTCTTTTTCTGTCAAGCATATTAACGTGTGCACTTATTTGGAACAAAATGGTTTGCCAAAATGGACAACTATTCTCTAGTTCAATTCACAATAGAAGAAAAGGTATCTCTAGGATGTGCTTCATTAGCTGAGAGGTGGAGAGATGCTTTTAAGATATGTTTGGGCTAAGACATTCTCAAATTCCAAAACTGAAACTCGCAAAAAGCACATAACAGGCAGAACAATGCCCAGGCAGGAACGGAGCACCTTTCCCACCCACCCACCCCACCCTCAGGAAAAGCGCATGATGAACAGCTCTTAACATTCAGATGAAATAACCCCCAGTCACCTCACCCCAGGTTGGCAGCAACCATTGTTGAAAATGTGTCACAGCTCACTCCAATGTAATGTCACCCTCCTTCAAATGTCAGCAAAAGAAAAGCCACTAGGAGATGGAGAAAGACATAAACAGTACTGTAGACTGGTCCTTAAGAGAAAGACCAAGGATACTATTTTGTAAACATTTAATGGACTCCAATTCAGCCCTTTCACGAGCGGAAACAAGTCTAAGTGGTAGTCTATAATATCTTTGCTGTAATATCTTTACTTTTAACTGCAATCATTCTAAAGCTCTTTTAATAGCTGTCACCTATTCATTTCCAGGCTCTGGCAAATTATAGTTAGAGGAGACAGCTGCTGACAGCTTCCCTTTTTCTGTGAATGGCACGCTCTCTTTCTTGTAAGGCCATGGTCCTCCTCCAAGGCACATCTACCAGGAACACAAAAGTCCTGCTTAAAAAAGACAATAAGACAACAGTGCCCAGGTCTGCCAATTCAGAGACCCTGGTTACTCCACCTCTATCTCACAAGACCAAGGCCTCTCCCTCTCCCATGCAAAAAGGAGGAGAAAAATCAGTTTTCCCCATATATACTCCAAAGGCATTTTAGCAACATAAAGGATGAATGTTTGGGAAGGGGATGGTGTGTGTGTGTGTCTGTGTGTATGTTTTGGAGGAGGATGGGGACAGTGATTCCACTTGAAAGGAATCAAACTTCCAAGCATTACTTTACTAATATCATAAACTTTACTAATATCATAAACTTCATCCTCTCAGGACACACATCCCAGGAAAAAGAGAACTGGGTCAAAGGCACACAGCAGTCCATAAAAAAATAAAATATTTTGAAGCTAAAATAGTACTTAATAAAAAAAAAAACTGAGTGATCACTTTTGGCACCTGGAAAGTGGTACAGCCTGTCCCCAAATATTAAAATTGTATGAATACAAAAATAACTCTTCAGAGGAGCATTCAGAACTCAGGCTAATGAATCCAGTTATATTGCTCCTTAACTGCCTTGATTAAATGGAACATTCGACTTTGAACGGGGATGGGGCAGAACCAGTGAAGAGAGTATATGCTTAGAGTCCTGTCACATCTGTGTCACAGGGACGACAATCAGGAACCAGAACCTTACGGTGACATTTCTTCCTTTAACACTGGTTCTTAAGTCAACATGTAGCCTAAAAATCAAAACAATCCAGTGAGAAGGCACATAGGAGAGATCCCTAGGAAATATTTTTCAGTCTTTATGTTTTCAAAAATTCAAAGACTCAACAGATGAAAGTACAGCAATACACAAATTAATAGCTGCTCAGAAGATGAGCTTTTGACTTTTCAATTCATCTTCTGTCCTTAACACCAAAGCAGAAGTAAAACATACAACATTCAGTGCTTACGTACCTCTATGGCCAAGTGTCACCTTTTTCCCGGGGCTTTCTTTATCCTCCTGCGAATGTGTTTAAATTTAAGATGCAGTCTTGGCAGTATGTGTAGCTCAGTGATGCAAATAGTGTGGGATGGCGCCACCCAGAACTCTGTGAGTAGGAGGGCAACCAGGAAATCAACTTTCCTTTTCTCAGTGCGACTCTATTCCATCCAGAGGAGGGTTTGGGCACACATATTGTCAGCTGTCTTTTTCAATTGGGGAAGGGAGGAGGCCTAGGGAGGGAATGTCAAGTCATATATTGAAAGGGCTTGTATTAGCAAAACACCTGAATTTAAACCATCAGTAATTTCCAACTTGTCTTCCCCCTACCTCACTTCTCTCGGTGATCCTACATCCATCCTGGGGGGTCTCGAGGCTACAGGATGGAATCCCGTTATACTTCTGTTAACAGTCAGATATTTGAAAAGGAGGCATCAGCTCAATGGGCCATGGCAAATATGTTGGAGTGATTTATTTGAAACATCTCTTAAATCTTTTCCAGAAGTGCTAACAGGCTGAGAGAAGGGCTAATCTTCAGTTTCACTACCCTCTTATCTTGCTATCTTGAAAAATGCCCCTTTGGGCACATTCTACCTGCCAGGCAATGGGCAGGGCACAGAGGATGTGAAGATAAATATGGAACCTTCGTTATATTCAGGAGCCTCCAGGCCAGTAGGGAGACAGAAAAGTAAATAAGTGCAAATTGATAAGTTTTATCATTCTTTTTTTTGCGCAAGGCATGAATTAATTCTCTATGGTGGGCCAATCAGTCAGAGGTCAGAAGGCTTTCTGAAGGAGACATTTAAGAGGGCAAAGGTTGTAAAGGATGAGGAATGGAGCAACAGCGAAGAAGAGGCATCAGAAGTCATCCAGGGATTCCCCAAGGGGGCTCCACATCACAGTTAACTAGGGCAGGAACTCTGTTTAAGTACAGATTTCCGAACCCACCTAGAATCCAAATTTCTTGTGTTGAGGACCCAGATTCCAAGTTTTTGTAACTGCTGAGATGACTGTAAAGCAGCTGACTGATTCACAGATCTTTGATTGGGATCCATCAGTGACATCCAGCTCCCTTCCTCCATATTACAGAGCTAAGAAAACTGGGGCCATCAAGGAGGGCACAGATAACAGTGAGTTACAACCTCAGGACCAAGACTCTGGCCTCTTGAACCTGAATTCCATGCCTGGACCACCAGAGCCCACAGACCTCATGAGGCACAACATTTTCCTTGAAGCAGGACAATGACCAGTAGCAACAGTGGTTGGTGCTTGCCTGAGAGGACCAGCCACACTGAGTTACTGGTGTGTCCATCACTGCCTCTTCCCCCACTAGGGGGAGGCAAGTCACATTCTGTGTACCACCACTTCCCCGGCATCGAGTGTTTAAAGAAGGATTCAGTGGGGCTGCCCTGGTGGCTCAGTGGTAAAGAACCCACCTGCCAATGCTGGGGATGTGGGTTCAATCCCCGGTCCAGGAAAATCCCACATGTATCACAGACAACTAAGCCAGTGCACCACAACTCCTGAGACTGTTCTCTAGAGCCCACAAGCCACAACCACTATACACCGACAGTGTACACACACACCTACAGCCTGGCACCACAAGAAAAATCACCACAATGAGAAGCCCATGCACCGCAACTAGAGAAAACCCAAGTGCAGCAACAAAAACCCTGCGCAGCCACTGATAAATAAAAATAAATGTTTTTTAAAAGAGAATGAGTGAATGAAGTTTACAAATGGAGTCTACAAACAGGACTCCCCACAGCATTGGGCAAGTACTGAGAAGGTCCTCTGTCCTAGAGACCTTATTTTCTCTAAAGGATCTTCTAAAAGAAGACCCATGAATCAAAATCTGATAGTGGAAAACACAATGAACTTTAAGTCTCAATGCAAAGAGCATTCTTAAGGACACTATTCTTAATGCAAAGAACAAACTTCATGAAATGCTTTTGTGGACATAACCAATTCGAATGAAATGGCTTTTTCTCCCTACAAAAGTTAAAATCAAGCACGTGTTTCAGAGTCAGCCAACCAGAAGGGTGTGGAAAGATACAGGAATGGTGCATCTTGTGACTCCTAATTCCATCTCTTCTAACCAACCATTGGCCTTGCACACACAATTTTTGAAGAGAGGCTCAAAAAGTATGTATCCTTTCACATCTACTGCATGCTGGCTGGAGCCAAGGAACTCTGTTCTTTGGCGACATGTTTCATTTTCTCATGACATTACATGGACACCATTTCCATTTATACAAGAGGATATGGAAGCTATGAGAGCTTAATGAATTTGCCCACAGCAAGTAGGGGATGAGTAATTTCAGACTCCATCTGTGTAGTCGTGGCGATCCTGCCTCCGTCACTCCCCCAAGGCAGCTCAGCAAAGTGTCTAAGAGAGCGAGGGCGTCAGGCCTGAAGCCAGTCAAGGGCTCTATTTAAGGACCTTCTAGTGTTGCGCGATTCCCATATAGACAGCAGAATCAAAGCAGCAGTCAGAATAGTCAGCTTTGCACAGACCTATGGGGTTTGGCTCAATGGATAAAGAATTCACCTACAATGCAGGAAACATAAGAGATGTGGGGTTTAATCTCTGGGTCAGGAAGATCCCCTGGAGGAGGACATGACAACCCACTCCAGTATTCTTGCCGTGGACAGAGGAGCCTGGCGGGCTATAGCCCATAGGGTCACAAAGAGTCAGACACAATTGAATCGACAGTATGCACATGGTATTGGTGAGTCAATTACGATATTTCTAAAGGTGAAATAGGCAGCCTACTAAATCCTTACTGGAGCCTAGAAGCAGAAAAGCTCTAGGTCAAGTGAATGCAAGTCCAACCTGAACCATTAAAAACAGAGTCACGGCCCTTCCATCAATTCCCCAACTTGAACCAGTTTGTAGACACAAAAATCCCTTAAATAAAGATGAGCTGGGTCCCCTTGAGGAAGGGCCCTGGTACATTGCTAAAAGCATATACTGTTAATCTTTCTCCTAGCCTTCCCCCAGAGGGACTGACAGCCTCTTCAGGGAGACTGTGCAATGGGGAAAGGGAAATAATCAAACCTTTGGGGGATTACTGGTCACTGACTCTGAAGTGACACCAATTCCAAGAGACCCAAAATGTCCCCACTGGCCCACCAGTGAGAGAATGTGCTTATGGAATTCAGGTGATCAGTGGAGTTTCAGCTCAGATCCATCTTGCAGCAGGTCCCCGACTCCAAGTCTTGGTTATTTCCTCGGCCCCAGAATTCATAATCCAAATAGACATACTGAGCAATTGGCATGATCCCCACCCTGGGGAAGCAAGGAGTTGTTTGGTTATTTAACTGAAGTTGAAAAGGGCTGGGGAAGGTCTGAGAATGTGGCTCCAAA
Organism: Capra hircus; assembly: GCF_001704415.2. NCBI lineage: Eukaryota > Metazoa > Chordata > Mammalia > Artiodactyla > Bovidae > Capra > Capra hircus. The sequence continues at coordinate 60,317,313 of NC_030811.1, forward strand.
GGCCCAAACTCACTCCACCTCCAGAGTGAACTCAGAACACTTAAGTTTGGGGTTTACTGTGTGTGTGTGTGCTATCTGGCTTAAAAGAAATGGGCTCAGCTCAGCACTTGAACATCAGGATAAATCGTTCCAGCAATGAAGAGCCACGACACCTATCAAGTTTCAATTGCTAGCTAAAACCCTCGATAGCTGCTAGAAAAATAATGTGCGATTTTAGCTGAGAAACATAAATTATCAAGGCCATGATACTCTCAGAACGTAATAAATGAAATGTAGGTAACCACAGATGTGGTAAGGATCCCAGCCCCCAGCATGTGTCATGAATGCTTGGTCGCCCACAAGCACCGGGAGGAAGGAAGAGAGAAACAGATTGTCCAGATTCAACACGGGCTGAACCGTGGATGAAGACACAGAGGGGGTAGAAGTTTCAGGGTGGAAGCCAAGAAATGTTTTCTACATTCTTCCAACTTATGTTCTCCTGATATCTCCGCCCCATAGGCTTTCTGGTGACCAGGAGAGAATTACAAGCAGACCCACGAAGTATAAATACTTCTGCAGGCAGTAACACGCTAACAATGTTGGTGTCCTCCTCTGGAACATTCATTACACACGTCTGGATCCAGTGGAATGAGAGAAAAGCAGTAACCACTGCCACCACAGGATTAGGGCACTGCAAAGCCAGCAGCCGCTCGCCTCCCACATCTGACATCTGTCTGGCCCGTGCCTCCATCACAGTGACCTCAGGCGGGACCAGTCTTCAGCAAAACTGAGAGCGACGAGTTCCATGCCAGGCATTCCCGAACCACGTGTCCCTGGGGCCCTGACTCAGCGATAAAGAAGCCATTTTAAAAGGCTCTTCCAAAAGGACGCTGGGCTCACGTGCATGCACCACAGCGCTTCTTCCTGCAAATGCTCACTGAGCACCTGCTGCAGGATCAGCACTGGGAATATCTGCGCTGGACCTCCAGTCGACCCAGGAACAAAGACCGGAAGCGCAGTGTGAAGAGACAGCACAGAGAAGCACCAGTGCGTCCCAGGAGGGCATACCGGGAAATCACGGCGGGCTCCCAGAGGAGGTGACCACGGAGCTGGGTCGTGTTGACCAGAGGGAGATGTGGCTTCGGGGTACTTCACTCTCTCTTCTTGCCACCTGATGCCTTTTCCGTCACTTTTTTTCTGCTGTAAATTTGCCCTTAATATTCATTTCCACCTGATTTCACCTGATAAGGAATTCTGGGCCCTTATACTCCCCTGGGGAACCGCTGTGAGCCCACTCTCTTCCTCATGATTGGTTTCCAAGCAGAATTTTAAGACGGCACCAGAACAGGGGAGCGAAAGGAGATGCCCTCCCCAAAAGTACTCCTCCTGGTATCCTTGGCCCTTTACATCCCTGGAAAAAATTCCATCTTGTGGCAACTATGGGCTGACTGGTCTCTCCCCTGCACAATGTGCCAGTCTCCTGCGGCAGATGGCAAACTGAGCAAAACCCATGGACGGGCTCTCACCACCTCCTCCTCGGGGCAGGCTTCCCACCACCTCCCCACCTCATAGCTTCATTTGGGCCTTATCTAAGAAGATTCTCGGCTTCCTGGGTGGTGCCAGTGGTAAAGAACACGGCTGCCAATGAAGGAGACGTAAGAGAAGTAGGTTCGACCCCTGGGTGGGGAAGATCCTCTGGAGGAGGGCACGGGCAAACCAATCCCATATTCTTGTCTGGAATATCCCATGGACAGAGGAGCCTGGTGGGCTATGGTCCAGAGGGGCACAAAGAGTCCCACACAGCTGAAGTGACCTAGCATGCATACAAGAAGATTCTTATTAAATGGCAACAAAATGAAAAGTAAAATATCAGAGACACAGAAGTAGTAAGCCATAGATCTGAGAAAACAGCTGCATATGAAAGGATTAGGAAATAAATGAAAAGAAACCCAAAGGATTTAGAATCCATTTCAGGTGTCCTGTAAGAAAATCCCACCAGTATGGGGAGAACAGGCCCACGCTAAAATCCAGGCAATAAAGAGGTTCTATCCTGGACTGGCTGACTGATAATGTTTTACTTTGAGGTTTATAATTCTTTTTTCACTCCTTAGCACTTTCTAGGATGAGGCTTCTTAAAGTGGAGAGAGGGCCACTTGCATCAGAATCAACCTGAGGGACTTGTTAAAATGCAGTTTCTGGGTCCCAGGTGATTCTTAGGCATTTTGAAGTCTGTGAACCACAGAACTAGGGACTTTATCCTTCTTAAGTGGTTGAGATATCCATGCTAAATCACTCAGTTAAATTGCTCTTTAAAATCTGAAGGAGACACTAGTGGCTCAATTGATTCTTTTAGAAATTGTGAAGATTCTAAAAGTAGTAATAGTGAGGTTACATTGTGACCAGTTTTAAATGATGTAAAAGTTAACACACTGAAGTCAGAAAGATCTTTGCAAAGCATAAATGTGATCACATCACTCCCTTGGGTAAAACGCTTCAGTGATTGCTCATTGCTCTTTTGAGAAAGGCCCAGACCCTGGTCCCAGTGAGCCCTCTTTTCCAGTCTAATCCAGGCCTGGAGAGTTCCCTGCCCTGTGTTCTAGCTTCAGTTCCTTCAACATCCAAGTCCGCCCTTCAAATGACCTTCACACACACTAGCCATAGGCAGGGAATCTTCTTTCCCCAGTAAAATCCGTTCTTTCCCTTCCCAGCTCTGGCTGTATTAATCCCTCTACTTCAGGCGCTCCTAGTATCAGACCTTTTCCTCCATAGCCCTTGGCACAGTTTGAATGTCACATTTTTTTGTGTGATTCTTTGATTAATGTACACTTCCTCCACTGAGGGGTAAGAAGTCCGTGACATCAGCTACAGGGCTATATTTTTTCCCTAGGAAGCAGACCCACCATTGTTTATGTATAATCTAGCATACCCATGGTACATAGCTGGTGCTCGATAAATATTGGTGGATGAACAAAGGAATTAAAGAATATTTCAAAAGCAAACACTGGCAGCTGATGCAGATCCCACAGTAGCCACCAAGAATTTAAACATACTCTGATTTCTCTCCTAAAGGTTCAAGGTTCCAGGGTCTCTCAAGCACCAGGAAGACTCAAGTCCTCTAGTGGTTTCCCTTCCCCTGCCTATGTTACAAGATACCTTCCTTTGCATTTACCATTTCAAAAGGATGAACCCAACTCTTCCTAATGCAGTTCCTAGAATTTGAAAGAAAAGTGGAGTTCAACATTAAATGCTATTACGCCATTTCTCTGGGTCTTGCTTTGATTTTGCTGTAAAAAATTACCCTAAAGCCTGTTCATTGTCTAAAAAATATATGCTGAAATAAAAACAGACCTCGGGGTTTTCACAATGACTTACTTCCTATATTTTTGTACACATTCATGAGTCTTATCATTCTCAGCTCCAGGTGCCGATTCTCAGACTGTTTCAAGGCATTTTCAAATGCTGGAATTGTTACCAGCATATCTGAATGATTTCAAATGGCCCTAAATAAGCTGGCAATAATCACAACACAATTTCTACTACAGCAGAATGAGGCTTCACGAAGATATAAATGAATCCACCATTACTGCCCTTTCCTCTCTGCCATCTTGCCAGCAGTTGGCCCTGACTCAGGTAATGAAGGGCTTGCGGCCCTGACTGTACTCTTTCACATGTTCCTGAAGCAAAGTTCTCACAGCATTGTTCCCCATCCTTCACCAAGTAGACATAATATTCCAATGCAGTGGGGTCAAGTGAGGCAAAAATGAATTAGACAAATCAACAGAGACACGGCAGCAAGAGAGCATTACAGCATTTGATGTGCTACAGAAAAATCCTGGATTTTGAAAGAAGAGTGAAATTCAGCATTGAAACTGCTATTATACTGTTTCTCTGGGCCTTGCATTGATCTGCAGCCAGTCTCCCTGACATGTATTATCTATAAAATGGGTCCAAGGCGAATGAATATGTTTGAATCACTGTTAATCTGATCTAGATTTTGCTATGGATGTAACTCTCCAGTGACTTATCGTAAATTTATATTTCACTATATAAATCTTTGAACGGGTCTTTAACACTTATTTAACATTAGTGAAGTCGCTCAGTCGTGTCCGACTCTTTGCGACCCCGTGGACTGTAGCCCACCAGGCTCCTCCATCCATGGGATTCTCTAGGCAAGAATACTGGAGTGGGTTGCCATTTCCTTCTCCAGGGCATCTTCCTGACCCAGGGATCAAACCCATGTCCTCTCCATTGCAGGCAGATGCTTTAACCTCTGAGCCACGAAAGCTACACACTAATCCTGATAGACAGTAAAGAGGCCTTACCGCACAACTGACAATCAGCAATGAAAAATCCATACTTATCACCCTACCTGGGAGAAGAGAAAGTGACTGGGGATTTTGTTGTACACTAAAGAGAGTGTATAATTTGTCAGGTACCAGACAAGATTTGATTATAGTGATTAGATAAGAGACTTTTCATGACTATAGTAACAGGGGTGTGGGGACTATACTTTTCAAAGCACAGACTTGGAGAAGTAGTTTTCACTTGACACATTTCTCTCCTACACCCATACTTCATGGCAATTTAGTGTCTATGTTGAGGTTTGTTTTTTTTTTCCAACCCACTTCATAAAAGCCAGTACCAAATGGCAGGTACATGAGCTACTGCTTAATGAGCTGGTGAGCCTTTCAGCTAGTTGTTGCCATCCTGAAAGAGCATGAAGTAGAAAAGGCATCCAAATAAACTGGAAATGGCCAGGGAAAATGAGTAGAAATGGAAACAGGTGGCTTCTACTCAGGTGGCCATAAAGTGAACCATCCAATCTGGGGCACTTTTTAAAGAGAAACTTGGTACAATTAATCACGCTGGGATGACAGAGCTATACTGTGGCTGTACACTCAGGATTGCAGACATTCTCGTTTTATTTTCCTATTGTTTATATCCAGAATATTTTCTAATCTGATTTATAGGCTCAAATTAAAGAAGAAAAATGAATACTTTCTTACCACTCACCTGCCAGTGAACATTTCAACCATCCCCTACTCATGAGAAGTTCCAAACGACTTAGAAAGGGACAGTCACAAAGCATTATTGGAATCATTGAGCTAAGTCCTTAACATGCAGCATAATCATATGAAACCCAGTTCAACTGAATGAAATTCCTGCCAAATACCTCTCCACTATTGCTCCACAAACCGGGGGTTTCTCACGGGGCTCCCATCCACACCAAACAAGAACAAACAGCCTCAGGAAGGCTAAATTCAAGGAAAGGGAAAGACCCCCAATTAGCAACCTCAATTCTCTCTACCCAAAGTAAAATAATAATAAAACAGTAAAATTCCAGGTTAGTTGTCAATGAATGGGGGATAGAGACCCATTTACAAGAGGTTTTATTTGAGGGCCCCATGTTGCTAACATTATTCATTATGTCAGCTCTTTTAATTCACAATCAACGGTAATTTTCCCTAACCTACAGTCTATTTCTCCTGTATTCCTGAAGAAAAGATATGTAAATCAACCTAACAGTCTAGTCAAGATTTTAGGAGGAATTCCCAAAGCTACTTAAAGAAGATAAAATAATAAATGTATGTCTTTAAATGATTTCAGCAAAACATTTGAATAAAAAACGTGAATCAAAACTACCGCATCAGTACTGGTAACATCAACAATCATAGCAAATCCAACCCAACCCAGTACTTTTGGGGTATCTTACTTTACAATCATTATTATGTTTAGTTACCTCAGCAACTCTAAGAGGTAGGGACTTATGCCCAAGGTATAAAATCTGAGGCTGAGAAAAGAACCCTCAACCAACACATATTTAGATTTAAACCTCGAAGACTTTTCCCTTTTTCCCAAATCCATTCAGTCACCAAATCTTTTATTTTCATCAATGCCAATATTTTTTCCTTCTGGCTTGAATCCAGCCTGGAGAGGGGGAAAGGTTGGCCCTCTGAAAGTTGTCTCTTTAAAGGAAGAGGACTGGCCCACTCCTCAGACTTGAAAATGGAATTGCATTTATACAGGAAGCTTTATTTACTCATTTGACCAAGACTGCGTGTTTCCTCGGGTTGGCCTAGAAGGAAGTGGCTTACAGCTTCCATCTTTCCTTGGCACTTCCCTCCTGCTGTACCATCTAATCTATCTTCCATGTGGCCTTGGGACTTATGCTCCTTATTGAATTCCAATTGTGTCTTTTTCTTAGCTAAAATCATTTAGTATTCCTTTCCACTCAATCCAAATGCCCAGCTCCCAGAAGAGTTGACACAAGGCCTCTCTCAAACTTTCTCCCCACTACCCTGATTGCTGTATTCCCCAGACTTAACCAGTTTTTCAACATTCAGCTTTCCAGAACATTCTCAAAGTCATTTCATGGTGAACTTCTTCCTCTGTGATCTACACACACTCTAAACATACATTTGTCACACTCTATTATGACTATCTATTAATGAATTTGTTTCCACGACCGCTCCCCTCACCCAACTGCTCATCTGAAGTGGGTCTTATAAGGACCAGCAAGAGTCTTGATTGTATGACATAAAATGCTATCAAAATGGCTATTGAATGAATGAAGTATTACAAAGCGTGCTATAAGCCCACTCACATTTCAACTTAAAAATATTCATATGCATATTTAAGTATAAGGCACACATTTAAAACATTCTCACTGTTGTTTTAGTCACTAAGTCGTGTATGACTCTTTTGCGAGCCCATGGATTGTAACAGCCTGCCAGGCTCCTCTGTCTATGGGATTTCCCAAGCAAGAATACTGGAATGAGTTAGCCATTTCCTTCTGCAGGGAATCTTCCCCACCCAGGGATTGAACCACATCTCTTCCATTGGCAGGAGGATTCTTTACCACTGAGCCACCAGGGAAGCCCATTTGAAAATATATACTACAATAAATAAATAAACTTTTATTGTGCTTCTCTTATCTTAATCCAGGCAAATGTTTCTCCAAATCCTCAAAGAACAAGCAGTAATTGAAAAAGTAGTTCTAACTAGTTGAAGTCACTACTTGGCAGGAAAGTAAGTTTAAGGATGATGGAAACATATACATTCCTTGATAAAAGTTTTGATTTAATGTGATTTATACTGACATGCTCTAAAAATAAAAATGATAAGCACTGGAGAAAACAGGATTTAGCAGGTGATAGAAGAGTTTCTTTGTTCATAAAGATCTGTCAATATTAGGAGAGCTACATGGATATGTGTGTGTGTATGTGTGTGTGTGTGTATGTGTGTGTGACAAAAACATACACACACATACATAAACACACAACAAACATTTACTATTTAGTGTATGAAGGATCAGTCCTATCCCCCAAATCTAAATATCTGAATACTTGGCCACTTCTACAGAATGGTGCATGGTTGGAATAACGAGGGCACATGGTCCACTATAAAAATGCTCTGAAAATGATGGGGTGGGGCAGTGGTGAGGGTGGGCAAGAGTCAAGGCAAAACTAGTCTTACTGAGTGTTATTGGAATTCTCTCTTCACTCAGCCAAAAATACGCAATCTAACCAAAGTCCCTCCACTGGCTCCACCTCCCAAGCCACATGCCTTCTGGGGGCCAAGGGCAAAGCCAGCTGTGGCTCTGCATTTGGATAAAAGAGCCTGAAAACAGGGGGGAAAAAAATTATTTTGAAATGCATTACGCTTCGAAATTAAGGGTAATTGTGTGTAGCAGCCTGGAAAATATAGCTCATCCAGGACTGCTCAGCCACAGAACCCCAGAGCACAAAACACTGGCTTTCTAAATGCAATCTCAAACTAAAAAAAAAAAAAAAAAACACACAAAGGGCGGAAGGAAGGGTGGAGGTTGGCTATAGGGCTGTGACTTATAAGAAGGCGGCTACCTCAGGGAGATACAGCTGTGAGCTGGCAATATCTCTGCCTAAGCCACTAGATGCTGCCCTGCTCTAGCAGCACAAGAGTGAAGGTAAATAAAAGGTTGACAGATAATTACATAAGAAAACAAATGTGGCAAGATTAGGACCGGAATCTAACGGACAGAGTGGAAAAGGACTCCACATCTAGCAGCATCTTAAAGCAATGTCCTGGTCACCGTACCGGACCATTAGTATCTATCACTACCCAACTAGCCAAGGTGTATTTTACCGGCAGAGGAGGCATTTCACCCTCTTAACTCATCCCCACACAGACAGTTCTTTAATCTCGAGACAGAGACCTATGAAGAAGCCCAGCTGAGTTCTGCAACTACGTTCCTGTTTCATTGATTTTATTCAATTATGTGGAGGATATAGCTAACACCGCAACCATGGGCCAGAATTCAAGACCTTGTGAGGAAACGGAGACATAAAATCACTAGCTACAGTTTTTTTCAACCAGGGGGTGCCAGGAGGAAACACACATGAAACTGACTTGAAAGCAATTTGGGTTGGGAAAACAACTGCAGTTTTAGGAGAGGAAGCTAGTGAGGAAACTTCAAGAACTAGAGGAAATAAATGAACATAAAGGGTGAGACCACCCAGATGTGAAAAAGCCACCTTAGGGCAAAGGAAATACCAGTGAATAGAAAACTGGGGCACTTATAACTGCTGTCAAAAGTCTAGCCTGTTGGATAGCCCAGAGTTGGACTAATTCATGCAAGAAAACCAAACAGTGGTTCTTACTATGGGAAGGGTACTGGCAACTGATGTCTAGAGACATATTTGGTTATCACACCGGTGTGCTGCTCCTGGCATCTGGTGGTAGAGACCAGAGAAGCTAGTAAATATCTTAGGAGTCACAGGACACAACAAAGGATCATCCAGCCTCAAGGGTCAACAGTGTGAGGTTGAGACTGCCTGACATAAAAGATCAACATCGAATTGGCAATAGCCTGCAGGAAGAAAAAGAGAATTTGCAGTCTCAGCATCACCCAAGGGAAAAACCATCCTGGCTAAAGACTCCAGTCTCTGGTTCCCTTGGTTGGTATTAATATATGGAGCAGGAGAAGTAGCAAAAAAGGTATGACTAGCTGGAAGATACTTTAAATGTATTCCTTCCTCCAAGTTGGTCCCCATCACCACCACCATCAAGTCGTTCCAGGCTTTTGATTTCATCATGACTCATCCACAAAGAAAACAAAAAGGTTGGTTAAAGAATATGTGTCTATTCTCCTTGGCAAACCTCAGTCTCATTTTTGATTAATGAATTGCATTCTGGCTTATATGCTTCAATATCATGAGCTTAGGTGATGGGCATGCTCTCCCTGAGAGAAGGATCACTGACTCCCAGGACTAAAGAGGTCAGCTCTGGAATGTGATATACAAAGTAAGGCACTGAAAAACGGCCTCAGTGATGACAGCCACATCCCTAGGCGCCATGGCAACCAGGGCACATCCATCAGTACCCAGGGCATTTCTACTAGCATATAGGAGTGAAGGGTACCTGGATGGGCTGCAGCGTAGCTTGACATGGGAGTCCTGGCCTCAGACTAGGCTAGTCCAAGAGAACCAACAAGAAGAATAAGCAGTCAACGCAAGAGTCATGGGGCATGTGAAAGAAACAGCAGCATAAAGAGTCAGGAAAGGCGGATATCTGCTCAGATCTACTCTCCAAGCACAACAGTGACATTTCATTTCTCCAGGCCACTTCAATAAAATGGATAAGAACACTGTGCCAGTTCTTCCCCACCATCTCCAAAACAGCCTTCCTGGAGGAAGCGTGTCAGCTGCCGGCACAAAGAGGAAGATGTTGCATGACTCCTGTGACTCCAAGGCCACTGGGGCAATGCTCAGTCACCGTTTACTCACTCCTGCCGCCCTCCAACCTCTGCTCCTTATCCAGCAAGTATAACCCACCCAACCCACAGCAGTCCGGGAGCCCAACAAGTAGTACGCTTGCCAGTGTTTTCTACTGAGGAAAGTTATGTTCCCTGCATTAACTGTTAGACCTAAAATAGCCAAAACTGTAGCCTCAACTCCTAAAATTAAGGTTCTAATAATAATCTTGCTCAGATTCTGGAAATCAGTGTCTGTGGGGGCCCAGAGCACTGACTGAGACTCATCGGCTCCTTCTATTTATACATGTGACTAATGTCTCTACTCAGTAGTAGGCCAGGTTGTTGCTGTGGTTAATATTGTTTGATGATGTAGCATTCCCTCTCCCACACAGATTCCTACCGGATACTTGGCTGTTCACCCCACCTTAGGCTGGTGACAAAATTCTGCTCAAACTGACCTGCACTTATCTTAAAAAATTTCAGAAATCATAGTGCTAAGTCACAAGTTAAATTAATCATGGATCATAAGAGTGATCTGAGGTGTTCAGTTCTGGCTACTAAACGTAAGCTCCAATTGTTGACACTCAGACAACCTAAATTATCCAGGGATCCAAAAACTGCAACCAGTGTGAACATCGTGCTTTCAGGCTGGCTTTGCTGTATGTGAAAGTGCTGCACTAGGCATATTCAAAGGCTTTCATAGGCCACACACATTTCATGGGAGCCACATTCTGTTCCCTGGATAACTGGTCTTCAAAATCCTGATGTTTTGAATGGTACTGAAGTTCTCAGCCTTTTTCTTTTTTTGGTTGGCCAGTTCCAAGCCCTGGTCAGCTAAGAAGCTTAATCTAATTGTGTATCACAGCAGTGTGGCAGCCACCAGACAAGATTACTTCTGTCTTTGCAAACCTCTGAAGTAATTAAAAGCATGCATCTGAGAACTGTGAGGTGTAGAATATGAAAGAAAAAGTTCAGTGGAGTAAGCTCCAAAGACCTCAAAAGCTTAAAGACCTCATAAGCTCTAAACTAAAACTTAGCCAGAAAAGAGTATTTTCACTCATTTTATGCTAAGTTAAAAAGTTATTACATAAAATCTACTGCCCTTCCATATTACTAAAGTGAAAACGATACACTTGGATCTCCAGCTTTGTCAAAATGGCATTCTTGGGGCCTAACAGACCATTGAGTCCTATGAACAGTAGTATTTTAAAGGCTGAGTCAATGGCTGATGCTTTTATTGCATTTGATTCAACACTGGGAAACAGCATCTCTTGCAGGAGATTAAACTAATAGTATTTTGTAATGAGGGAGGGTGCTAAGCGTTTCTTAAAGTATGACCTCGTAAACACTTTCATCACTATCCTTGGCAAATGGTTTAAAATGTATATGCCTAGCACCCCCAAAATTATTAAAACAGACTTTTTTCAACACGACTCATATTAAGTAATACATTTGACGTTTAGATTTGGTGTCTGTTTTGTAAAACACTCTATTTTCCATTGTACTCTCTTCTATTTCACGTTTTCATCTGCTAGTCTGGACCTAAGAAATTGATGTTATGATCCATTCCTTGTTGCAACCCTAAGCTTTAAAAACACTAGTTAACAAAAAGAAGCAGAAATGGAGTTGAGTAATTAGCAGGAAACACTTGGGCTTTGTGGTGTCTTAAAAATCAAATGATCCACTTGGATGGTTTCAGGCATTAAAAAGTGGTTGCAGGCTTCAGTTACAAACCTTAATGGTACCTATTGTCTTAGATCCAGACAGGATATGTCCTCCATAGGAATGATTACCTATAAACCTACAGTGTTTAGAAAGATGATAATGTCAGCAAAGTGTGTGTTCGGAGCCCCTTGGCACACCCCAGCCACATCCTCTCCGCAAGGGCTTCAAAGCATTCCCTTCCTCCACCTTTATCCCCACCCATTCACACCCAACACCCAAAGGGGGGTTATTTATTACTTTAAAACACTCAAATGTTGTCTTATCTCAATTTAATAAATATGTATGGTTTGTTAACACCACTGTAGAAGCCCCTCATCCCATTTCCTCTCTTTCGCTTTTCTTCTCTTGGGCTTTTCTCATCTCTCTTCTCCCCAGCATCTGCTACCCAGCTCCATTCTATCTTCCTCTCCTTCATCCTTTATTCCCTCTCCTCTTCACTCCCATCTGCTGGGGAAGTGGAGTGGCATACAGCGGCTGTCTCTGACTTCACTCTACTCACAGTAATACCCTTCTTCCCAGGGGAGTCTTCCTTTGGCAAAAGTAACACACACTTTAAAAAGACATTCTCCAAGGAGAGTGATGAAACAGATATCAGATCTAAAGCGGTTATGTGTTATTAATAAACTGTACTGGTTGTTCACTCTCCCAAGGAATCATTTCTCAGTTCCTTTCTTCAGGCTGAAATTCTACAGGGAGGAGTTTACTCAAGGCAGAAAGGCATCTGCAAGAGGTGCAGCTGAGCATGGGGAGACGACAGAGGAAAAAAGGCTTACTTGTCCCTGATGCTGTAGTATTTTCTTGGCATACTTCCCTGGTGAGCCTCTCCCATGAAGGCCCATCTTAGTCAATCAACAAGTATTTATTGAACACCTACTTGGTAGGAATCAGTCTAGGTTCTGGCCCTGTAAATAAGACAATATTTCTGCCTTTGTGGAACTTCCATTCTAATGGTCAAGACAGACAATAAGCAGACAAACAAACGAATATATTATATCAGAGGGTAATAAATGTTAAGAGGGAAAACTGAGAGACTGAAAAGGACCAGGGAGTGGCTGGTTGTTATTTTACGGTAGTCAGGGAAGCCTGCCTATAAACTGACAACTGACCTGAAGGAAGCATTGGAGTGAGCCCTCTGGACATGTGGGGAAAAGTTCCTTGTGAAAAAGGAATAATATGTGCAAAGAGCCTGGGGACAGAACTTGGGGAAAAACAAGAATGTGAGGCAATCAGAGTTGCTGCAGTCAAGAAGGGCAGAGAAATGAGACAGAAGAAGGGGTAGACGTGTCTGCTCCCGAATTCCACCATCTCAGGTGTGGGCCAGCCTCGCAGCCTGCCCCTGCCTGACACCTACCCAGCTTCTTCACAGTTCCCTTCCCTCCTGCAGAGTCTGAACACTCAAGGTCATTCCCTCAGATTTTCTGAGAGGACATCCAGTCCATCTAATTAAAAACAAACAAAACCAAGTCATAAGCCATAGTAAGAAAGCAATATATATGCACATTTAACCACAGCCCTTAAGAGATAGGAAATCTATCACAGTGAAGAGCAGGTGCAGAAGGTCAGCTACAAGAAAAAAAAAAAAAATGTCCACCACTTGACAGCCGGGGATCTGACCCTCAAACTCAAACTGGGGAACAATAAACTCTGAAACAACCTTGGGCAGTAGGAATGGAGATGAGATACTATGGAAAACCGTGATCAGAGGAGGCTGATGGTAATGGCCACTGACACCTTTTGGATCTGAAAGTGAACCTGAGTGGTATCAGGCCCCTCTAGTTCCCAAAGTTATCCTCAAAGAGTTGATATATAAATGCTGGTCATTAATTACTTTTATTTTATAGACCAAAAAAAGAACAACTTGAAAATTCACCCCCAAGTCACTGGCAGCCTTACCGTGGGGCGCACCGCGGCCTCTGTCTCAAGGGTGGAGAAACCCTTGTCACAGATTCTCTGAAATCTTAAATATAACGATTTAAGTTCGCATCATTTAAGGCCAGTGATGTTAGCAGGCCCAATTTTGGGGCACTGGGCATACAGAGTATGCCCTGCAAGGCTCCGGAGCTGTCCAGAGACCCGCAGAGTCGGGTCACTACCGGGGCCAAGCGATTGGCTTTAGGTCAACGCAGGTCCCACCGTCAACAACCCTCGTCCGGACCAGTCAATTTCAAACAGCACCTAGGCGGCAGAGGGTCACTCGGCGGCGTGGACTCCACGGCTCCAGAGCCCCTCTGGGTCTCTCGGTCTCTCTCTCTCTCTCTCTCTCTGACACACACACACACACATACACACACACACACACACACACACACACACACGCTCGCCGCCCTCGCGCGCGCCCGCGGCACCACACGGACTTCCCAACCCCAAACACACGCGCGCACCCCACGGCCAGCTGAGTTCTGTATTTCCTCTTCCTCAAAGCTACTCTTGCGATCTTAGCCGCCCCGCTCCGCTTCGGATTCCAGGGCCCCCAGAGCTCGGCTACCTCCCTTCCCTGAAGGCGCGCCCGGTGCGCCCCTCCTCTGATGCCAGGATCATCCACCGACTTCCCCCACCTCCTTTCCGGGTCCCAGCCGGGACTTCGGAGTGTCCCGGGGAGGCGGGTATTTACTAACAGTCGTCCGGGGCTCCCAGCTGCCCCTGCCGCCCCTTCGCGTCCCTCCAGGCCCTCCACCCCTCTAGCCCATCACCGCCCCCTGCCAGGAGCGCGCTCGCCGGGGGATTCCCTCCCATCTTCGAGCGCCTGAGAAAAGCCGGGAGTCCTCGCTGCCAGTCTTTTCTCCCGCGCACCCTCTGTGGTGCCCAAGCCCCCAATCCCACTCTCCCTGTCCTGAGTCCCCAGTCCCCCGGCTCCAGCACCGCAACCCCAGGTCGACCCCCTGCAACCGGCCCTGGCCGAAACGTCTCGGCTGGTTCCTCGGTCACGAGCCCTGCGCCCCCTCCTCGGAGCCCCTCGCTCGGCTCCCATTCCTCCTGCCGCCTCCCCCTCTGCCCTGACTTCCCCAACTGCGGAGTGCCCAGGCGCGCCCGCAGCCTTCACCCCGCCGAGCCCGGGGCCACCCCCGCTTGCGACGCGGCGCCCCCAGAAAGGAAACAAAAGTCTCCGCGGCGCCCAGAGTCCCCCGGAGCAAGACGCCTCCTCCTCACCCCAGCCCCAGGTCCCTCCCGGGCCGCGCTGAGGTCAGCGAGTCAGGGCGCCACGCCAGCCCAGGAAACTTTACGAACCTGCCCGGGGTCGCAGGACGGCGGCGGCGAGGGTTCCCAGCGATAAGATCTCTGGCGACCCCGCGACTGTGGAAGGGGAGCCGGAGAGTCTGTCGCCCAGCTCAGGGCCCCGGCGGTGTGAGTGGCTCTGCCTCTATCTATCCCGTGCCCATCCTCGCCCGCTCTCGCTTGTCCGAGCACACGCACTTACACTCCGGGTCGGCCGGCTGCTGCGCCGCCGGCTGCCGCTGCTCTCACTTCCTCTTCCTTCCTCCTGCTGGCCAGAGACACATTTTGCATCTGCAAGGCATCCCGAGATTAGCCGCGAACTCTCCTACAGAGCAGACGCTGCGGAGTGGCCGCCGGCGCCCCCGGCACCTGCGCCGGGACCCGCGTGGTTGGCGCGTTCGCTTCCAGCCGGCCCCCTGCTGCCTGCGCACCGCACTTCGCCTGGGGGGGATGGGGGTGCCCACGACTTTTTGAAGTCCCCCTACTTAAAGAGAAATGTCAAACACTATGCACGCCTCAGTTCTGCTATAAATAATATGTGTGCAGAGCATGACTTCTCGGATGAGCTCACAAGCGGCGTTTTGCAGGCACTAATTAACTCCGTCACCCTCATAGCGCCACCTCCGGGAGGCCGGGAGTGCGTGGCATTTTTTTTTACAAGCTTTCAATTTTGGCAGTTGGTTTGGGATTTTGAGGGGAAACTTCGGTGGGCCGTTTTAAAGCTACTTGAAGAGGCTGTTTGCTTTGACGTTCTGCCTGGACTCTTGGACAGTGCGACAAAATTAACAACAGAACGTTTCCTCCTCCTCACAGTCACCTGTGCGCTTACAGACCACGGGATTTATTTCTCAACAATTAAGCCAGGGATTCCCTAATTTTGCATAACTTTGCATAAAGCAAGACGTTCTATCCCCAATTTGGTCTGTAAGGTACATTATTTGATTCATACAACCTACTTTAGTCCTTTTCAAAGCAGAAATTAAGCACGATAATTGAGTTGCTGCCAGAAGGGAAATGACAGTTGTTGGAAGGTTACAGGAGAAACACCTGTCCTCTCCAAATTCTGAAGCATCTATGCTGGCTCTACCAGAGAAGGAAAAGACAACTGCTATGCATTCCCTGCAAATTGGCAAAGGAGATAAAGTGGGACAGGGAGGCATTAGAATATAAGCAAAGATGCTTTTTAGGTTTCGATCCCACCCACTCCACCACCTAGGCCCCAAAGGAGATTTAAATTTTAACACTGCACTGACTGCAGCCATGAAATTCAAAGATGCTTGCTCCTTGGAAGGAAAGCTATGATAAACCTAGACTGTATTAGAGAGCAAAGACATCACTTTGACAACAAAAGTCCATGTAGTCAAACCTGTTAACAGTAGTCATGTCCAGATGTGAGAGTTGGACCATAAAGAAGGCTGACTGCCAAAGAATTGATTCTTTCAAATTGTGGTACTAGAGAAGACTCTTGAGAGTTGCTTGGACTGCAAGGAGGTCAAACCAATCACTGCTAAATAAAATTGACCCTAATTATTCATTGGAAAGGCTGATGCTGAAGCTGAAACTCCAATACTTTGGCCACCTGATGCAAAGAGCCAACTCTTTGGAAAAGACCCTGATGCTGGGAGAGATTGAGTGCAAGAGGGGACAGAGGCGGCAGAGGATGAGATGGTTAGATAACATCACCGACTTAATGGACATAAATTTGAGCAAACTCTGGGAGAGTGAAGGATGGGGAAGCCTGGTGTGCTACAGTTCATGGGGTCAAAAACAGTTGAACACATCTTAGCGACTGAATAATAACTGTCCATTAGCAGCCAAGAGCTCCAAGCAGCTATTGAATGCTTGAAACATGGCTAGTGCTAACATGTTCTGTAAGTGTAAAATAGACACTAGACTTCATGTGAAAATAGAAGATAAAATAGCTGGTTAATAATTTTAATGTTGATTACATCATTCCAACAAATGACGATAGTTTAGATGTGATGATTCAGTTGGGTTAATTATTGGGTTAAGACATAAATGTATGCTATATATACTAATTTAAAATAATTTTACTGGTTTCTTTTTACATTTTAAATGCAACTACTAGAAGAAATAAGATTATACACATGGTTCTCATTAGTGGCTCACATTATATTTCTAGTGAACCACTCTGATCTGACCCCTTATTATATGCATAACCCCAGGAGTTAGTATCAGGAGCGTGAATACTTGGGTGCAGATCATTATAAACCAATAACTTAAAGCAGGATGATTCCAGGAAAGTAATTTCACTTCTTTATTTCCCCATCTGTAAAACAGTAATGATACAGTAATAACAGTCAACAGGGCAGCTATCAAATGAGGTAATTTAATAAGCAGTCAGTAAATGGGGCCTTTACTAATGATGATGAGATGCTTATAATAATAAGTATGAATTTGATCCACAACTTTCTAGCTCAGGCACATAAAGACAGCCTCAGACATCATGAACATTCAGTAAATGTTAGCTGTCATAATTGTTCCAAAGGTAGACAGGGAACTTCTCCCAGCAATTAGACAACGCCACCTCTTTGTAACCTTTGGTCCCAGTTCTGCCCTCTGCAGTTAACACGGAGTAAGTCACATCCGTCCTAGGGAGATAACCTTTCAGATCTTTGAAGGTAACCCTAGAATCTACCTACACTTTCTCTTCTGAGGATTAAACATTCTCATCTATCTAACTCCTTTTCAGGTGATAGGGCTTCAAACCTCTTTCACCTTTTTGTAAAGGACACCTGTCTCTGTCTTTTTAAAAAGTTAATTGTCATATAAACGAACTAACTAGACATTAAAAGCAATTTATGAACTATGGTGTTGGAGAAGACTCTTGAGAGTCCCTTGGGCTGCAAGGAGATCCAACAAGTCCATCCTAAGGAAATCAATACTGAATCTTCATTGGAAGGACTGATGCTGAAGCTGAAACTCCAATACTTTGGCCACCTGATGTGAAGAACTGACTCATTAGAAAAGACCCTGACGCTGGGAAAAATTGAAGGCAGGAGGAGAAGGGACAACAGAGGATAAGACGGTTGGATGGCATCACCGACTCAATGGAAATGAGTTTGAGTAAACTCGAGAGTTGGCGATGGACAGGGAAGCCTGGCATGCTGCAGTCCATGGGGTCACAAAGAGTCAGACACGGCTGAGCAACTGAACTGAACTGATGTAGCCTAAGCTCTTGGCAGTTATTTTTCAGATTCATCCAGTGCAAGGGGAAGACTGATTGGGAGCTTATATATACCCGTGGTGGATTCATGTCAATGTATGGAAAAAACCAATACAGTATTGTAAAGTAAAATAAAGTAAAAATAAAAAAATAAAGAAAATTCTTTGCTGTGTTACCATTAGGCAATGTCCGTGCTTACGAGGTTAGTCTTAGAAACCAATGTCTCTGGTCCACCATCTCTAGGTCTCTTTGGATTTGATTCAGGTGTCCAGTGTCTCTCCATGTCTGCAGGTCAGATAGAACGCTAAGGTTCTGGGGGACACCCTATTAACAAACTCCCTCTGCCATTGTGGGGATCAGCATTCTTTGGGTTATCTGGTTCATTCAGTTACTAATAATAACCCTCTTAACTGTGCAATTGCCAAGCCTTATTTTTCTATTGTATTCATAAAAACATCTTAGATGTGTCAAATGCCTTAGAAAAATCCACCTTTACTCTGGGCTAGCTGGTCTGCAGCAGGCACTCTGTGCAGAGAGGGCATTGTGGTGGTATCATGTGGAAGGGCTCTATCTCTGGACTTGGTTGTTGGACATAAATTTCAGCATTGACATTTACTAGCTGCATTACCCCATGCAAGTGACTTAACTCATGGACTAAAACTATATCTACCTGGGAGCATTGAGTAAGGATTAAATGAGTTAACACAATAAAGCTCTTAAAGCAGGGCTTGGCACGTACAAGCATTCACTAATTGTTAGCTTAGCTATTATTATCTAGAACAGCCCTCGAATCAGCAAATAAACAGCAACATCTCCCATTTCCTACCTATCAGTTTCTATCCACAGGGGAGGAAAAGAGCTAGTATGAATGACTCTGATTTTATTTTAGCTCCTGGTCAGAGCCCAAATCATTCAATCATCAGGTCATGCTGTGTTAGAGAGAGGGACCACTTGATAATAAGGATCAGAATCTAAGTGCAGCCCATCAGTCGTACCTGCAGGAATTCCACCAGGGCAGGGCTAGGCTCTCTGCAGATGGGCCAGCCTGCGGGTAGGGAAGTGGACTCAAGATCTCCTCTGCAGGACCACCCACCTCAGTCTCAAGATGGCTAGGAGAAAAGGAAACATGGAAGAGAGGACTAGCTAAAGAACAAAATTCACTGAAGCCTCAAGTCTAAACTGCCTCCCACAACTATGCTTAGAGGACAGCTTTGTACTGTTGAAGGATAGAGAGCCATTTGGGTGAAATACCCAGCTTTAATAACTCTATCCTGTGTTTCCCACCTCTTTATTCTCTGTTGTGCTTACAGAACTCCAAGATAAGATGGATGAGTACTCAAATGTCACCATGAAAACCCCAAGTGCAAAAATGGCCTGTTATATTTTTAATCAATGATGACTCATGTTGATCAACTCTCCTTCCTAAGCATTTACAAATATTCATTTCTAATTCATTTTTTAAAAACATTTATTGGACTGCAAATGGGTCCTGTGCATTTAATAATACATTTCATAATTTGCTTCAGAATTCTCCCTCAAATCAGCCTCAACTTCCTTGATCTATAACTTGAAGAATCTGTTCTCTTTTCCTGTCTTAGAATCAGGTTTATGTTGGCTTGACTCCAGTCTTGAAACAGCTCTGGGGGTAGAGAGAGTGACCTCAGCTCCAGGAAGCTGCTGTACCAGAGATAACAAGGTCTGTGGAGCAGGCAGGCACCTGCAGTTCAGAGCCACTGGGGTCAGCCCTGGGACAGACAGAGTGGCAGGGAGGTGTGTGTGCAGAGCCTTCTTTCTCTCTATCATCCATTAATTCAATGTGTGCTGAATGCCTTAAATGACAGCCACTGTGAGAAGAAGGGAGGCTACAGTGGTGGGCATGAGAATCATGGGGCTCCCCCTCCTGGCACTTTCAACCTAGTTAAAAAGAGAGACTATAGTAGGATATAGTAACAGAAGGCTGCAGTACCCTAGGGGGCAGGGTTGCCACCAAGATCTGTAAACCCTCCTGGGGAAACTCTGCTAGAGCTGAAACCCAAAGGGTGAGTGAGTAGGTGTTAGCCAGGATGGGGAGGGGTCTGTGAGCTGGGTAATGGGGAGGGGTTCTAGAACAAGAGGAGCAGTTTGTACAAAGGTCTATAGATGTTATAGTGCTTTTTAAATTGACCTTTAAAAAGTCAGTTTGGTTAAAGTGTGAGAATATCAAAACTGAATCCAAGAGCAGAGGGCAAAACCTAAAATCTGGAAGCCCTTGGCATTATTAAGGTTAATGGGAAGGCACTGAAAAGCTTTTTGTTTGAGGGTTTTTTGATTTGTTTTCCAAGTGAAATATTTTAAGCAAGAGACTGGTTTTTTATATTGATGGTTCATCCTATCAAATAGAGAATGGATTAAAGGGGACACCAAAAGGCACAGGGAGGAACAGATAGGGAGTTATTGCAGTAAACCAAAGACAGAGAGGATGGAGCCTAAGTCACCAAAACTGAGAGGCTAGGAAGAAGTGGAGAAGCAGAAATGATACAAAGGAAGCTGAGGGCACGTAGAACAGATGGTCATCCATCCCAGCTGTAGAAGCCCACAAACAAGGATTTGCTCGCCTTACTGCCTCGGTGCAACCAAACATTGAACTTATATATTATTATGCATGGCAGAACCAAGTAGTATGACTGTACCTAAAGACAAGGAATATAATCTTATGTCATTAAGCCAGTCACTCCCGAAGGGTAATGTGTCAGAAATAAAAGGCTGAACAGATTCTCTCTTCTGGATTCTGTCCGATTCCCACAATTTGGGTATATTTTCATTTACTTCGTGGAGGCATCACGACTCTGTGGTTTGCCCTCCTTGGAGTCTTGAAATTGCCAAAACATATTAAAGTCTTCCATACCCTTGCACGTGGAATCCACTTTACTCTTGAAGACATTCTCCACAAAGCCTTCAGATTTTCCATCCCAACATCACTTATTCCCTCACTGTAGTCCCAGGATTTCTTTCCATTACCCTTTAGTTATGTCCCATGTTTCCTGAATACCTTGACTTCTGCTTTGTAAGATTTGTTTCACTGAATTATGTAAGAAAACTGATTTTTTAGAAAGTATGAATGGAAGATAAACATTTCTGAGAAACTTCATGTATGACAGACCATATCCTTTTTAATGTTTTTAAGTTTAATGTGTTGATATATAGTTGCTTTACAATGTTGTATTAGTTTCTGCTGTATGACAGTGAATCAGCTATATGTACACACATATCGCCCCTCTTCTTGAGCCTCCCTCCTAGCCCCTCAAGCCCTGTCCCACCTGTCTAGGTCATCACAGAGCACCAAGCTAAGCTCCCTGTGCCATACAGCAGGGTCCTACTAGCTGTCTGTCTTACACACGGTAGTGAGTATATGTCAATCCCAATTTCCCAGCCTCCTCACTCTCCCGCCCCATGTCCCCATGTCTGTTACCTGCATCTGCATCTCTATTCCTGCCCTGCAGATAGGTTCATCTGTACCATTTTTCTAAAATGCCCAGATTAATGGGTAAAGAAACATGTGGTACATAAATACAATGGAATATTGTGTGTATGCTCAGGCTCTTTGCAACCCCGGTAACCTAGAGTCTGCAAGGCTCCTCTGTCCACGGAATTTTCCAAGAGAGAACACTGGAGGGGATTTCTAATTCCTACTCCAGGGGATCTTCCTGACTCAGAGATCGAACCCAAATCTCCTGCCGCTCCTGCTTGGCAGGTGGATTCTTTATCGCTGAGTCACGAGTGAAGTCCTTACTCAGCCATAGAAGGGAACGAAATTGGATCATTTGTAGGGATACAGATGGACTGAGAGTCGATCAGACCGAGTGCACTAAGTCAGAATAAGATTATCTTTATTTGCAGGTACATTTGATTGGAAGATTGGTAGCCATCAGAACGCTAAAAAAGCATGGCTTCCTGTCTGCCAGCTGATAAAAAGTGAGAGGTCAAAATGATCTTTCTCTCTTGTGGTTTACTTCATGGGTCTGTGTATGTGCCCATGTGGATGTGTGTTTTCATTTCTAGAAGCATTTAGAATCTTGTCTTTATCCTTGGCATTCTGAACTGTTGTCAGGATGCAAAAGGGTGTGGGTATTTATCACCATTCTCTCTTGGCACTACATAAGCCTTTCAAAAGAAAGGCTTGTCTTTCTTCAACCTCAGGAAATTTCTTTCTGTCTTTTCTTTATTTTCATCTCATTTTTTGTATTCTCTTTTCTGGAAGTTCTATGTAAATCCTTGATGGATCTTCTATATCATATCTCCTTATCTCCTACCTTTCTTCCTTTTTTTGCTCTGTGCTTTTCTAGAAGATTCCTGACTTTATCCTCTGACCCTTTCAGTGAATGCTTCTACCATTAGCCATCAATGGGCTTCCCTTCGGGCTCAGCTGGTAGAGAATTGGCCTGCAATGAGGGAGACCTGGGTTCGATCCCTGGGTTGGGAAAATCCCCTGGAGAAGGGAAAGGCTACCAACTCCAGTATTCTTGCCCGGAGAACTCCATAGACCGTATAGTCCATGGGGTCACAAAGAGCCGAACACAACTGAGCGACTTAATATTTCTGATTGTTCCTTTTTTCACAGCAACCAATTCCTTTTCTAAGGGCATATCTCTTGAACTCTCTTCTGGGATTTTAATTAAAAACTGATTTGTTTTGTTTTTAAATACTCTGTTTCCTGATTCATCTGTTAATTTGAGGTTCATTTTTTGTTTGTTCACATTGGTGCTTGTCTCTGGGACTGATGATTTTCTTTGATAGTCTAGTGATCACAGATTATTGGTTTATATTCCCTAATATTTATATCTGTGAACATGAATAGTATTTTCAGGCAAATCTTTTCGTTTCTTCAGACAGCAACTTCCCAGGTGCCGCTTGTGATAAAGAACCCACCTGCCAATGCAGGAGACATCAGAGACACAGGTTCGAACCCTGGGTCGGGGAGATCTCCTGGAGGAGGGCATAGCAATCCACTTCATTATTCTTGCCTGAAGAATCCCATGGACAGAGGAATTTGGCAGGCTGCAGTCCTTAGGATCACAAAGAGTTGGACACTACTGAAGCAACTTAGCATGCATGCAAAAAGTATTGCTGCTGGTCATCCTCTAAATATAGGTGGGACCCACTGACCCAGCTGTTCTGTACCCAGTCCTGGATTATTGCTTGATTAAATTCCTTGATTACTGCTCCGCAGTCCATTCTTGCTCCCAGAGCCTGCAGCCTCTAAGCCAGTATGGAGTCTGCTGTGCAGATCTGTGTCTGTGTCTTTGTATCCCCTTTCCCCCTGGGTCTCTTCCCAGTATTAGCTCCCTGCACTCTGATTGATCACCATATAGATCCACTCTACTTGCCATACTACATAATTTCATCAATACTCTGGCTACTGGTCCCCCTTCTGTTCTCCCTGTGGTTTCCTATTGATCACCTTTTGTATACCTTTACTGTTATTTCAATGGGAATTTTGGACAAAGGTGAAAAAAACCAAGTGCTCAGCCTACGTTCTTCAATCCAGACTTCCCTTAATTTTCTAAATCACTATACTCCAACTTAGCATCCACTTACCAAATTGGCTAGAGATCTAGTCTCAGTTGATCATACACGCCCATCACCCCCTCCATGATCATATGAGTGGATGAAAATGTTTATGGGGTGACCCCAAAGAGGTTTTTGGTCTATGGCATCTTTATATTGGAGCCTTTGTATTGAGGGCAGACAGGGCTGCTGGTCTTGAAGCTCACTCTGAGCCCACATGGAGATCTTGCTTGCTTTGGTTTCCAAAGCCCTGGTGCTCAATTCCCCATGCTCTTGGGCCCCGATACAGTCAGGCTTTCCAACTCCTCATGCACAGGAGAGCTTACCTGGACTCTGCAAAATGTCAGTGTCATGACAATTTTGAAAAGAAAGCAGAAAAAAAAACAGTAAGGAAAAAATAAAGAGATCATTCAAAACTATAAGAGATAAAGAGGTCAATCACACATAAAGACTGGAGAAGACTCTTGAAAGTCCCTTGGACTGCCAGGAGATCAAACGAGCCTATCCTTAAGGAAATCAACCCTGAATCTTCATTGGAAGGACTGATGCTGAAGCTGAAACTCCAATACTTTGGCCACCTGATGCAAAGAACTGACTCATTAGAAAATACCCTGATGCAGAGAAAGAGTAAAGGCATGAGGAGAAACGAGTAACAGAGGATGAGATGGTTGGATGGCATTACTGACTCAATGGAATGAGTTTGAGGAAACTCTGGGAGATAGTGAAGGACAGGGGAGCATGGCATGCTGCAGTCCATGGAGCTGCAAAGAGTCAGACACGACTTAGTGACTGAACAACAGCAAGACACATAAATAATACAATAAGTAAGTTTTGATTAGATCCTGATTCACTGAGAAGAGCTATTAAACATATTATTGGGACAACCTGGAAACTGAGTCACTGAATCAGTTCAGTTCAGTTCAGTCACTCAGTTGTGTCTGACTCTTTGTGACCCCACGGACTGCAGCATGCCAAGCCTCCCTGTCTATCACCAACTCCCAGAGTTTACCCAAACTCATATCCATTGAGTTGATGATGCCATTCAACCATCTCATCCTCTGTCGTCCCCTTATCCTCCTGCCCTCAATCTTTCCCAGCATCAGGGTCTTTGCAAATGAGTCAGCTCTTCGCATGAGGTGGCCAAAGTATTGGAGTTTCGGCTTCAGCATCAGTCCTTCTAATGAATACCCAGGACTCGTCTCCTTTAGGATGGACTGGTTGGATCTCCTTGCAGTCCAAGGGACTCTCAAGAGTCTTCTCCAACACCACAGTTCAAAAACATCAATTCTTCAGCGCTCAGCTTTCTTCAAAGTCCAACTCTCACATCCATACATGAGCCCTGGAAAAACCATAGCCTTGACTAGACGGACTTTTGTTGGCAAAGTAATGTCTCTGCTTTTCAATATGCTATCTAGGTTGGTCATAACTTTTCTTCCAAGGAGTAAGCGTCTTTTAATTTCATGGCTGTAATCACCATCTGCAGTGATTTTGGAGCCCCCAAAAATAAAGTCTGACACTGTTTCCACTGTTTCCCCATCTATTTCCCATGAAGTGACGGGACCAGATGCCATGATCTTCGTTTTCTGAGTGTTGAGCTTTAAGCCAACTTTTTCACTCTCCTCTTTCACTTTCATCAAGGGGCTTTTTAGTTCCTCTTCATTTTCTGCCATAAGGGTGGTGTCATCTGCATATCTGAGGTTATTGATATTTCTCCCGGAAATCTTGATTGCAGCTTGTGCTTCTTCCAGTCCAGCGTTTCTCATGATGTACTCTGCATGTAAGTATTCTTCTCCTTGCGTTTCTCATGATGTATTCTGCATAGAAGTTAAATAAGCAGGGTGACAATATACAGCCTTGATGTACTCCTTTTCCTATTTGGAACCAGTCTGTTGTTCCATGTTTAGTTCTAACTGTTGCTTCCTGACCTGCATATAGGTTTCTCAAGAGGCAGGTCAGGTGGTCTGGTATGCCCATTTCTTTCAGAAAATTTCCACAGTTTATTGTGATCCACACAGTCAAAGGCTACTAATAATGTGTGGGGCCCAGGCAAATCCTCTCATAGAATAGCAAACACTTTGGATTAGCCTGTTGCCTCTGGCGTCATTTTATTTATCCCTCTATTCTTTGTGCTTCTGGAGGAGTTTGGTGTGATGAGCTTCACATTAAACATTTGGGCATGAACACTTCATGGGTGACATGGGTGGTCGGCACTGCATCCCATCCACATGTGCATCGTTAGTCTGTGTCACTCTTGGGAAGGTTGTCACCACCAACTAGATTGAGCCAGTGAAAATGTTCTTTTCTCCCTTTATAATTAAAAAGAAATCTGAGAGGACACTTTACACTGTACAAATATCCTATTCCAGAACCATCTTTTACCCAGTAGTTTTAGCATCTGCAGATAATTCTCCCCAACTCCAATGTAATTCCAGCTTGCTTCCTGTTTCTTTTACTTTGTTTCCCTAGTTCTGAATTCCAGTAACTGTAGCTCACTTCTCTTTCACCTCCAATCTCCCTGGAATGGAAGTTTATCCCTACTCTCACCTAGACTTGAACCTCTTTTCTTTTGTTTTCTTTCAGACTCAATTCACACTTCCAGCGTTCCATCATTTTTGCTCCAGTTTCTCTCCCTACAACCCAGGTAAGTACTGTCTCCTTCAAGGGTGGAAGGGATTTGGCACATATAATGTGATAAAAAGGACTTACTTTCATCTGAGTATGCCATTTACTGGACTTCCCTGGTAGCTAAGCTGGTAAAGAATCTGCCTGCAATGCAGGAGACCCCGGTTCTATTTCTGAGTTGGGAAGATCCCCTGGAGAAAGGAAAGGCTACCCACTCCAGTATTCTTGGGCTTCCCTGGTAACTCAGATGGTAAAGAATCTGCCTGCAATTCAGAAGACCTGGTTTTGATCCCTGGGTTGGGAAGATCCCCGGGAGGAGGGCATGCCAACCCATTCCAGTATTCTTGCCTGGAGAATCCCCATGGACAGAGGAGCTTGGTGGGCTATGCAGTCGCAAAGAGTCGGACATGACTGAGTGATTAAGCACAGCACAGCACATGCCATTTACTACATCAGCACTATAAGTTTTTCGGAGGAATAGAGAGGGCTTCCAGAAGGACATTGGTGGAAAATATCACAATGTATTTCATCATGAGAGAGACCCAACCCAAGAAAAGCAAATAAATTGTTCTTTGTTTGCTTTCTGCTATTAGAAGTAATTTCATGCCATAACCAATTAATGGAATCAGAGAATTAACCCTTTCAAGATCACACTTGCTGTCCCAATACTTGTGTGTCCTGGGCTAAATTCTCCTACAGGACCCAAAGAAAAGCAACTCACACACCTGTGTAAAGACCACAAGCTAAGGAGGGAGAATTTGCATATTACAAACTTGACAATAAATAGATTAAGCTCACATTCTGGTGTTGCAATGCTCCAACCAGCTTTCTGCAGTTTGAAGCCTTGTTATACTTTTCCCCCAAATTTCCTCTGTTTTCACATTTGGGGTTCATTATTCATCCATACCTTGATTCTTTAGGCCTCTATTCCTACCTCACTCTTTTCCTAGCCTCCACAAACAAGCTTTTTTTTTTCATCAATTTCTTGACTTCTGTGAAAGGGAAGTCTTTTTATTCTGAGCAATAGATTCTCTTCCAGGTTGAGGGTTTAAAACGTTCTCTAACTACGAAAAGCTTTCTCATGCCCCTTTGCAGTCAGTCTCTCCCCTCATTCACCCAGGCCTCAGCAACCACTCTCTGCTCTCTGACACTTGGGTTAGTTTTACCTGTCCTAGAAATCCATATAAAGGAAAGCGTAGAGCATATGCTCTTTTATGTCTTGTCTTTTTTCACTATGGGTGACATTTATATCAGTAGTTCATTTCTTTTTACTACGGAGTAGTATTGCATTGTACAGATACATCATTATTTATTCATTTTTATTCATCTGTGGTTGGTCATTTGGATTTTTTCTAGTTTTTGAAAGAAAGTGAAGTGAAGTTGCTCAGTCATGTCTGACTCTGCAACCCCATGGACTGTAGCCTGCAAGGCTCTTCTGTCCATGGGATTCTGAAGGCAAGAGTACTGGAGTAAGTTGTCATTTCCTTCTCCAGGGGATCTGCATTACACTGGGATCAAACCCAGTTCTCCCACACTGCAGGCAGACTCTTTACCATCTGAGCCACTAGGGTTTTTAGCTGTTATGAAATGAACTGCTACAAGTATTCATGTAGTTTACGTGTGAATATATATTTTCTTTTCTCCTGAGTAATTGTCCTATTTATTGATTTCAGCAACAATTCTGTGGGTATTTCAATTTGTCAAAACTCATCAAAAACTTAAAATTAGTACATTCTGTCCTTCATTAGGGGACTGGCTAAGCAAACTGTCATCATCCATACCATGGAATAATACTCAGCAATAAAAAAGAATGAAACACTGATACAACAACTTGGATGCACTTCCAGGGAATCATGCTAACTAAAAAAAAAGTCCTACCATAAAAGGTCACACACTGTATGATTTCATTTAAATATTGTTTCTAAAATGACAAACCTATAGAAATGGAGAAGAGATTAGTGGTTACTGGTGGGTGGGACTAGTGGTGGTGGGTGGGAGTGGGGGGTGAAAGAGGTGTGTGATTATAAGGGCTGCATGAGGGATCCTTGTGATGGAAATGCTCTTTTTTCCCAGTGTATCAATGTCAATATCTTTTTGTGATAGTATACTATATATATTTTTAACACATCTTCTTATATATGTACATTGTATACTATATATATAAAATATACACCATATTTTATAAAATAACATTGTGATATTTTGCTGTGACTTCACTTGGCTACCAGCTTAGGTAAATAGTTCATGGAATCTTTCTGTATTATTTCTTATAAATGCGTGTGAATATACAATTATCTCAAGATGAAAACGAAAAATTTCAAAGAGGTGAATCTTTTAAAAGGTATGTAAATTACATCTCATTCATGTTGATTGTTTTAAAAGTTCTCCTTTAAGTCTGTAGAACTCGCTTGCCCCCTCCAGAGAACAGTCAGAATTTCCCTGAAGATCTGTTCCCACTTGTGATTCACATGACTCATGAATCAGGCCCTCTGAGCCATTTTGCTCTTCCACTTCTTTCCTTATTCACATCTCCAAGAATCAGGATCACATTTTCCATCTTCCCCTCCTGGATCACCACACACGATTCAGGGTCAGCATACCTGAGCTCATCTACTACCTTGGTCCCTTCAAAGACATACATACCTGGAGAAATTTAGCTCATCTATAATTCCATGTACATTGATTTTGGTTTTGGATTGAGGTCCTAGATTTTGATTGAAGGTTACTTTCTTTAAAAGCTCCATAGTAAGTCAGACAGAGAAAGGCAAATATATGGTTTTGCTTATATGTAGAATCTAAAGAAAGTGATACAAATGAACGTATTTACAAAACACAAAACAGACTCACAGTCTTAGAAAACAAATTTAAGATTACCAGGGGAAAGGGTGCAGGAGAGGGATAGATTGGGAGTTTGGGATTGCACACACTACTATATTGAAAATAGCCAAGAAGGACCCACTGTATAGCACAGGGAACTCTGCTCAATATTCTCTAATAATCTAAATGGGAAAAGAATTTGAAAGAGAATAGATACATCTATATGTATAACTGAATCACTCTGCTATATACCTGAAACTAACACACCATTGTTAATCAACTATTCTCCAATATAAAAAAAAATATCCTCCATGGCTTCCCTGGTGGTTCAGATGGTCAAGAATCTGCCTGCAATGCAGAGACTCAGGTTCAACCCTGGATCAGGAAGATCCCCTGGAGAAGGAAATGGCAACCCATTCCAGTATTCTTGCCTGGAGAGTTCATGGACAGAGGAACCTGGCCGGCTACAGTCCATGGGGTCACAAAGAGCTGGACCCAACTGAGGAGCTAACACTTTCGCTTTCTTTCCATGATATCAATTTTATTTTAAGATCAAAGTCCCAAGGTTTTCAATTTTTTGTCAACATTCTGTATTGTTTGCCCCCAAACGTGACCTTATCTCTTCTTTTCATTTCAAAAGAAAAGGGAAAGATTAAATGTGAAAAGATATTGAATACTTTAAGGACAGTGTAGTAGTTTTACCATTAATTGCCAATTTTAAGGATTTGGACTTGACATGGTTCTTATATAATTTTTTTTTTAAATTTTGCTAAATACTTGGATAAAATTTGGAGGAACAAGATTAGGTTTTATATTAATACAATAACCTTTTTTTTTTATAAAATACAGCAATTACTCACTTCTAAGCATGTGAATTTATTTCCCTAGTGAATCTAATATTGAGGGCACGATCTAGGAAGGTAAAGGGCAAGTAGGATTCCTTCTTTATATATTTGCCCAAAGGCAAAAATCTTAAATAGCATTTGATTCCATCAGCAAAAGGTTTTAGATGAACCTAAAGAAGGTAGGCCCTCTTTTCTGGGAAATCCACTACAGATTTTAAGATAAGTTCAAAGTAGGTTATGTGAATAACATAATTATGTTATCTTGAGTACTCATAATTGAGGCGAGATCTTCAATTTGCATATGCACTTATGAAAATAGGAAAGTTTTATGATATTTGAAGGAAATGATCTGTGGTTTATTCCAAAGAGACTAATTATAAAGGCAAAACATTTTAGCATTTTAGGCAGTGGGTTGTGGGTATATTACTTCTAAGTAAAGTAAAAAATAACTTATTTTTGCTATTGATATTCTTTGTCTGAAATTTCTAATCCTGAAAAGCAAGGATTAAGCAATGAAAGGGCTTTTGTTTGTGTTCAATTCCACAACTAAAGGAAACAACACATTTTATTGTCCCCATTTTAAATATGAAACAGAGACTCAAAGAGATTATGTGACTTGCCAAATTCATACCACTATAAAGTGACAGATGAGAATTGAAAGCAAATGTCCCAGTCCAGAGCCAAGAGCACTCTGCTATAGTAGAAATCCAACAAGATTTGCTTTAGAAACTCCACTGTGATAACAGTCTTACAAGTATCACCAGGGTAAGACGATAGATGGATTAAAGTGAAGGAGGAGGCACTCTAGGTGTAGGGTATTTAAGTATATTATGAAGCTATTTCAAGGTTTATAAATACAGATGTACATCATGATACTTGGTCACTTCACAGTATTTCATCTTACACAGTAGTTCATCTTATGAATTGTTGGACGTTTAGTCTTTACATTTTCTCTATTACATATGGCAATTCAGTGAACATCTTTGAACATACAACTCCAAACATATATCTATTATTTCTTCAATAAATTCCTAGGAATGAAATTGTAGGGTCAAAAGATGGGGATGTTATATTTGTTGCCACAATATCACCAAATTGCCCTCTGGATATGCTGTACCAAAGCAATAAACTCGTAACTGAGTTTTCTGCTTCTAGTCTCTTTCCAGTCCATATTGAACATTCTAAGGCTAATGTTTTGTTGAAGTCTAAAACTTTCAGATTACCTATTATCCACAAATAATTCTAAACTCTAACACTAATGCCTTCTGCTATCAGCCTGTCACCTCTTACAGTTTTCTCTCTCCTACTTTTCTATACAATTACCAGGATTTAGCCAAATAGTTCACCAAACAAGCACATACTGGAAAAGATAGCTTTATGTTCTTTTAATAAAAGTTGCATAAACACTTTCAATCTATTGATCTCTTCACTCATCTTGGCCTATTTTATTCCTTCCTCTGAGAAAGAAATGTTGACTCTACTTCATTCCATAATTTAGTTTTAAGTTTAAACATTTTAATTTAAACATAGAGAAACTTAAAATCATGTAAGTTAAACCCAGGAGACTGCAGAGGAGGCTCTTGCAACAGTCCAGGAGCTGACTGCAAAGGTCTTTGCCTGCAATCCATCTTCCTCTCTACCACTAGGTCTCCATTTCCAAGAAGTGTATCTGCTCGTGTCACTTGTTTTAAGCCTCCAATAGTTCATCACTGCTTGCAAACAATAATGTTAAGTATGAGCTATACACAGCCCTTACCAGCCCACTTTTCATTCTCATCTGCCAGAATGGAGAAATACATGTGTCTGGAAATGCCACACCCATTTCCTCCCACAGGCATTAGGTGTTTTAACACATCCCTGCCTCTGTTTCTGTCCTATTTTGTGGACCGAAAGCACAGACAAAATTGAAAGGCAAACTATTAATGAGGGAGATATTTGGAAATATGTGTTATAGGTGTTATAAAGGATTATTGTTCTTCATATACAAGGAACCCAAACACATCATTAAAACACTAAAACTCCAGAAAGCAAATGAGCAAGGATATTAACAGATAATTTATAAAAGGGAAAATGCAGGTGGCTAATGGAATATTAATGGAATTTAAATAAAATCTCTAAGAATTCAAATAGCTTTGAGTAATTGTTTGCTTCATCAAACTAAAAAATGTATTTTTTTATGAGATTTTCATTATAGTGGTCCAGAGTTTTGTGAGATAGACACACCTATATATTCCTTAAAGAGGTAGAAATTGCTTCAGTCTTTCTGGAGACTCCCTGACCCTGAGGTTTCACTTACTCCTGGTGATGTATACTTAAGAAAATTATAAGAGATAGAGACAAACACAATTGGCATGAACAAGTTTATCCCAGTTTATCCCAGCTGCCTTATAGCTACAACAATCAAAAGTTGCATGAAACTCAAATGGTTGACAGCAGGGGCAATGCTTAAATAAGTTTATCCATACAATGGAATATAAATGCTCATTAAAATGACATGTATATATTAAGAATTTTTAATGATGTTGGAAATTATATCATGTGGTACAGAGAAAACATATCATTTTACAAAAATGAAAAAGAGATAGACATTTGTGCATTATATTTCAACTATATAAATGCATATCCAAAAATATATCAATGCTCTCTGAGAATGAATCTTGTGTGTTTGTTTTACTTCTTTTGTTTGTAAGTTAAACACTGGACACATATTTCCTTTAAAAATTTGCAAAAATTAAAAAAAAAAACTAGGCCTCGTATCCTTTAATGTTAATGCCACTCTATGTCTGTCACTCCTTTGGTGCTTGGCAGATAAGGCAAAGAACTCTTCTCTCCATGAAGATCATAAATTCCTCAAGAGTTTGCACCTCTTCTTTTGCAATGCTGAGTGCTTAGAAAAACTCAAAACCATTTGTGAGATGACGAAATGCAAGGATGATTGAATGGCTGTCTGCCTTCAACATCTCAAGAGTCACGTTGAGTCATTTTGCTCTCTGAATGCATAGAGTAACTATTGATTTGAAGATCCAAATGGGTTCTGTTTTAGGGGGTCATCCATCTTGTGTATGCTCACACATCCCACGAGTCATTTCTTTATGTTTATGCATTTGGTGATATCTTTAGGTAATGCATGAAACTCAACTTTTCTACCTGGATATTGCCTTAATGACTGATGGAATGCAAGGGTTCTAGTTCGTCAAATGTTTGGGGTGCCTACTTTTTTTTGTAAACATGCCTAAAAGCTACTGCTATAAACACATTTCCACAAATCCGGTAAATAAAACATGTACTACTACTTTTACTCAGACAGTTCTCCTACTACTATCTGGGGCATATGGTTAGAGACCTTATTTAGAATATTTAAGTCTTAAGTATCCAAATTTAGTAGGAAGATTATGATGTTTCCTAAATCCCTTTCCTTCTTGCATTAACAAAAGAGAAGGACTCATACCTAAGGCCTCCATTCATTTATTCTCAGCTACCAGCAGAATTATCTAAACTACTGCTAGGGATTATTCAACAGTGACATGAATCTTGTTATCTAAATTTTTAGTGAATAGAGAAAGACCATTTTTCTTTAAATGAGAATGGCTAAGATTCTAGTTTTATCTTAAGTCATTAATACCTTCTTTGTTTCTCCATCTCTCTTGCAAAGGTTGGGAATGCAGACCCTGGATCTTTGTTGGGTCTTCATTCTGCCTCTACTGCTCACTAGCTCTGTGGTCTGGTGTAACTGCTTCACTCTCTTGGATTCTTCATCTCTAAAATGGGATAGTATTTGTCTCACAGTGTTGTTAGGAGTATTAAATAAAGTATTATATTTTAATTATGCATGTGTGTACACTCAGTCTTATCTGACACTTTGTGAACCTAGACCGCCAGGTTCCTCTGTCCATGGAATTTTCTGGTTACCATTTCTTTTTCCAGGGGATCTTCCCGACCCAGGGATTGAACCTACATCTCTGGTGTCTCCTGCATTGGCAGGCAGGTTCTTTACCAGCTGAGCCACCAGGGAAATTATAATTTCCTTTAAGATGTCAGCTATTATTGAGTTGTATAGGATAGTACAGAAACAAATGAAAAACTACTGTGACTGACCAAGGGCTTGTGTGTCCACAGCACAGAAAACCAAACTCTGACACAGGTGTTTGCAGCCAAGTCAGGGTTCACTGTAGAGTACC
The DNA here is from genome assembly GCF_001704415.2 of Capra hircus. Taxonomy (NCBI): domain Eukaryota; kingdom Metazoa; phylum Chordata; class Mammalia; order Artiodactyla; family Bovidae; genus Capra; species Capra hircus. The sequence continues at coordinate 60,351,156 of NC_030811.1, forward strand.
AAGCAAGGGAGCCCGAGAGGAGCTTCAGATCCACTCCAGCTTGGTCTTTGAGTTAGTGGCTTTTTAGAGGGGAAGAACAAACAGGTTGGGGTTAATCAGTCTCGTGCCATTTCCTAGCTGTAGTTTTGGTCAGGTCATCTATAGTTTAGGAGTTTCTGGTCTGGTAGCCCATGACTTGGGGATCTGTCAATTCATTTTGTCTAGGAGAAGCAACCTGTTAATTCATTTTGTCTAGAAGCTAATGTATGAGCCCCCATACATTAGCAGTGTTATTGACAACAGCAATGTTAGTCATCTGACTCTGGATGTTTAGCATCCAGTTAGCACAATATTGAGGTCAGAAGAAACAAGAAAGGGAATAAAATTTTGGATAGAAAAGTTAATCATAAACTCAGCAGGGAAACTCAGTTTTAGGGGCATTCAGCTTCAATACTGTGATTAAAGGAAGACGTCTCCCAACCACACCATTTATTATAAATATTGCTCTTTGGTCTGTTGATCCTTTCTGTAGTTTTGAGCATACTGAAAAAAAAGAATCTGCCTGCTAATTCAGGAGAAAACAAGAGACAGAGGTTTGATCCCTGGGTCAGGAAGATCCCCTGCAGTAGGAAATGGCAACCCACTCAAGTATTTTTGCCTGAAGAGTGCTATGGAGAGAGAAGCCTGGTGGGCGACAGTGCACAGGTCTCAGAGTCAGACATGACTGAGCACATGTGTACAAACACGCACATTAAAAAGGAAGCATTATTGTGTGTTCAAAAACAGTATGTCCCACACGTGTTTTGGAGATAGTCAGAAAGTGATTTCTCTGTCCCCTTCACAGCAACATTTCTTTTGAATGCCAACTCCTTCACCATCTCTCCTCCCTCTACAATCCACACCAATCTGACTTCTGTTCTCGCCACCCCATCAAAACTGCTTTTGACAAGATGACCAACCACCTGGGATTTATCAGTGCAGGACATCTCCTATCCTCCTTGACTTGCCGTGCCAGCAGCATTCCACACAGTGAGCTGTTTCCTCCTTCTGAAATACTCCCCTTTTGTTTCCCTTCAAGTCACACTCCCCCTCCCCCCACCCCACATTACTGGCTTCCCTTTCTTGGACTACTTTGCTCTTTTTCCCGCTTCCATCTGACCTCTAAATGATTGGTTGCCTCAGGACTTGACCTGGGTCCTGTTCCATTCCTTCCAAAATAATCTGTTCCTGTCCCATAGCCTGAAATACCATTAGTTGTGATTACCTCCCAAATTAAATCTCTGAGCCAGACATTTCTCCTGAAGAGTTCATAAATCTGCCTACCTTATTGACTGTTCCACTTGCAAACACACAGTGCCTAAACCCCACCCCCAACATACACAAACTCATTCCATGCCCCACCCTCTTCCCAATTTTGGTAGGTAGCGCTACTGTCCACCCAAATATGTCTCATAACAGTCCACTTCCACAATGATCTCTTAAAAATAGAAATGAGGCAATGGCACTTCTCAATTTAAACCCCTTGAGTGGGAACTCATGGCCAATGGAATTAAGTAAAACAAAATCCCCCCCATTACCCTTATCAGGGTCTGCCTGTCTGACCTCAGTTCATGTCCCTCCTCTCGTCTGCAGGTGATTCTCACCCTCTGCTCCAGACACGCTGACCTTTCACTCTTCCTTGAACAGAGCAAGCCTGTGCCTTTCTCAGGGCCTTCGTTTGTGTTCTTCTCTCTGCCTGGAAGGCATTCACCTGATTCTCCAAAAGCAAGCTCCTAATACGTCAGACCTTGGCCTCAGTTTCCCCTCAGGTAGTCCTGCCTTAATCACCAATCAGAACAGACCCTGCCACACTGAGTGTATTCACTGTATCTGGTGACAGCCTTTCTTGCTGTTGTTTAGTCACTAAGTTGTGTCCAACTCCTTGCAACCCCAAGGACTCTAGCCCCCCAGGCTTCTCTGTCTCTGGGATTTCCCAGGCAAGAATACTGGAGTGGGTTGTCATTATCTTCTCCAGGGGATCTTCTCGACCCAGAGATCGAACACACATCTCCTGCAAATGGTTTCCTTTTCACTGAGCCACCAGGGAAGCCCTGGTCACAGCTCTATTTGGTCCTTGTCTTATTAAACAAGTTTGGGATCTACTTGAGGCTAGTGCCGTGACACTGTTCGTTACCTGTTCAATGTCACATCCTGGGAGTCTGATGGAGGGCTTGGCACAGAGTCAACTCTCAGTATACTGAATCGATCAAATGTTTATATGTCATCATGTTCTAGGAATGGAGTTGGTATGAAGGAGACAGAGGCCCTGCCCTGCTTGAGAAACTCTATCATAATGACCACACAATGTGTAATGGAAACTCATGGCTGGAGAAACTTCATGGGAGAGGTTATATCAGAATTCAGATGAGCATAAATATACTGGGGGAAAAGAGGTGTGGGCCAAGTGAATAGCATGAGCAAAGGCCTGGAGCTGTGAAAATGCAGGTCAAGTTTAGATTATTGGCTCAAACAAGTTTTCTGAAGAAAGTAAAATTAATGCAGCTCTTTAGAACTTGGGGGAAAAGTCAAGACCTAAACAAAATCAGATGGAAAAGCTTTACATGTAAGCAAAGAAAATGCAATTTTACAACTATGGCTCATTTAAGCTACTGGTAACTAAAAGCACATATAGTATCAAAGACCACCTTGGTTTTGCAGGTGTGAATAAACTTAAAAAAAAATGGAGGGAGGAATAGCTCGAAATAGCTCAAGACGCAACTAAAGAAAGCTGAGTGAATTCAATACCTTTTGTCCAATAATGGGAATGAGCATGGTGATGGCAACAGCCACGTGGTAGAATAATTTAATTTCACCTGGGATAGATAGTGGGAATAGAAAAAGAAATAATCTTGGGCTTCCAGGAGACCACAGTCTAATAAAAGGCCAAAGTATGTGAATAATTGCCAATCTAGGATTTCAAGAAAATAACATTCTATATAGCCTCAATAAATGTTCTAACTAGTTGTCTAACGCAATGCAGATTAATTTTTCCAAAAATCTTACTGGAAGTTTGTGCTAAGCCCCATTTTCTCATAGGATGTTTAATTTAGTCTGCACATGACAACAGTTCTGATGGTGAATTATACAGAAAAAACAAACACTGGTCATGGAAACCAGCTAGAAAATGCCAATGAATTCCTTTGCATTTATGTATGAGAGACATCTCTTTTTTAAGAATAAAACATTTTATATTTAAAGATAATATATATTCATTTTAGAAAACACTAAAAATTTAAATGAAAATAAATACATGCCTATTACATATACATTTTAATAGACATTTTTAAAACTAAACCTAAGCTCACATCATAACATGTTTGCACTTGTCTTTTCTGACTTGAAGGTTATATATTGGGCATTTCATGTTGTTATCCATTGTTTTGAGGCCTTCCCAGGTGGTGAGTAATTAAAGAACCTGCCTGCCAATGCAGGAGACTCAAGAGGTGCTGGTTCAATCCCTGGGTTGGGAAGCTCCCCTGGAGGAGGGCATGGCAATCCACTCCAGTATTCTTGCCTGGAAAATTCCATGAATAGGGGATCCTGGCGGACTATAGTCCATGGGGTTTCAAAGAGTCAGACACAACTGAGCACACACACACACACACACACACACACACACACACACAATCTGTTGTCCTTACATTTTTAAAATGACATTAAAAACTGTAAACTTTTTATATCAAATTAAGAATGGAAAGCAATCTTCTGAGTCCTCATATGAAATGTAGAATTTAAAAACATTTGTTTCTACCATAATCACCCTAATTCTTGAATTTTGCAACATAATTTTAAGTTTTAGGAACTACATGATTTTGAGAATTAAATGATTCTTTTGTCATATATATCTTGTTCTCCAAAAAAATTTTTAGACTTGTCTCTCTGGTATTGTAACTAAATTCTCAATAGTTATTTGTACTAAGTGGTACCCGTTTCATCAGCTGACCTTTTTCACACTGTAATATCTAGTCATAGATTAGTGTCACAGAGGCCAACCTAACTTTTATCCTTTGCACATTATCCACTTTTTGCCATATATATATATATGCATATATTCTTTGCCATATATATATATATATATACATATATTCTTTCTTGTAGTTCTTACATATCAAGTATTTGTCAGGATGTACCTAAATTGTCTAAGAATGTGATGAAGCCTACTGAGTCAAATTCTCCAGTATTTTTGGTCTGGAAGAGTGTTGCATATTTATGTCTGACTCATGCTCTTGTTCCATCTTCGTGTTTCCTTCCTCAGGTCCACCACAGAATTGCTCAGCTGAGTCTCTGTTCTCTGTCATAGACACGTCTCCTCTTTCTTGTCATTTTTTTCTTTTTTCTCTTTGTCTGTTTTCCTGAAGAGTTTCTTAATCGTGCCTTCTCTACACTGATTTGATTTTCTGACCGTTTTTGTTTTTTCTCAGTAAGTGCTGTGGTTTGGGGTTCTGCTATTATTATATTTTTAGTTTTTCTGAATGCCTTTCTTATCTTACCCCATTCCCTTTTCATCTCAGACTCTCCTATTTTTTAAATCTGCTTCTTTTCCATGAAAGTTATATCTTCTTTCATTCTGTTGAGGTTGACAGTTCTTAAACAATTTCTTTTGGTTTTGGAAATAAAGCCATTTCAGAGACTTGTTTTTCCTCTGGAGTTTTTAGCATCATGTCTGACATTTTTTATTCATGGCTAATACGTTAATTCCATGGGCATATTTTGCTACTGTTTTTGCTTTGCTTGCATATCTGTTAGGTGGTTAGAATACGAAAAAAGAGTCCAAAATGGTGGTGGCTAAATGACAAAGAAAGGGAAAAGCCCACTAAAAGGGAACAAAGGAAAAATCCACGGTCCTGAGTAAGAACCTGAGATGAAACAAACACGCCTCCTTCCTGGCTAGCTTTGATTTACATAGGGCAGGCTCAGGAGCAAGGAGAAAAATGTACAAAAAGAGGGAGCCAAGACAGGTTGAGGCCTCTCCTTTGGGGCTGGCCCACCCTCACACCTCGAGGATGTACTGTGCATTGTTTACCGAATAAAACTCTGAGCTGTAACCAAGCTGCAACACTGGTCGACCATTTCAAGTCTTTGTTGTGGTCAGACAGAACTGAGGCAATTACACACTCTCTCTACATATCCATTCCAGAGGAAGATATATCTATATACTGCCTCTTGGGTTCCACCACCCAGAATATAAGCACTGTAAGAAAAAAGCAAGCTCTTCTTCAGTTCAGTTCAGTCACTCAGTTGTGTCTGACTCTTTGTAACCCCATGAATTGCAGCAGGCCAGGCCTCCCTGTCCATTACCATCTCCCGGAGTTCACTCAGACTCACGTTCATTGAGTCCATTATGCCATCCAGCCATCTCATCCTCGGTCATCCCCTTCTCCTCCCGCCCCCAATCCCTCCCAGCATCAGGGTCTTTTCCAATGAGTCAACTCTTCGCATGAGTTGGCCAAAGTACCGGAGCTTCAGCTTCAGCATCATTCCTTCCAAAGAAATCTCAGGGTTGATCTCCCTTCAGAATGGACTGGTTGGATCTCCTTGCAGTCCAAGGGACCCTCAAGAGTCTTCTCCAACACCACAGTTCAAACGCATCAATTCTTCGGCGCTCAGCTTTCTTCACAGTCCAACTCTCACATCCATACGTGACCACTGGAAAAACCATAGCCTTGACTAGATTGACCTTAGTCGGCAAAGTAATGTCTCTGCTTTTGAATATACTATCTAGGCTGGTCATAACTTTCCTTCCAAGGAGTAAGTGTCTTTTAATTTCATGGCTGCAGTCACCATCTGCAGTGATTTTGGAGCCCAAAAAAATAAAGTCTGACACTGTTTCCACTGTTTCCCCATCTATTTCCCATGAAGAGATGGGACCAGATGCCATGATCTTCGTTTTCTGAATGTTGAGCTTTAAGCCAACTTTTTCACTCTCCTCTTTGACTTTCAGCAAGAGGCTTTTTAGCTCCTCTTCACTTTCTGCCATAAGGGTGGTGTCATCTGCATATCTGAGGTAATTGATATTTCTCCCAGCAATCTTGATTGCAGCTTGTGTTTCTTCCAGTCCAGCGTTTCTCATGATGTACTCTGCATAAAAGTTACATAAGCAGGGTGACAATATACAGCCTTGACGTACTCCTTTTCCTATCTGGAAACAGTCTGTTGTTCCATGTCCAGTTCTAACTGTTGCTTCCTGACCTGCATACAGATTTCTCAAGAGGCAGGTCAGGTGGTCTGGTATTTCCATCTCTTTCAGAATTTTCCACAGTTTATTGTGATCCACATAGTCAAAGGCTTTGGCATAGTCAATAAAGCAGAAATAGATGTTTTTCTGGAACTCTCTTGCTTTTTCCATGATCTAGCGGATGTTGGCAATTTGATCTCTGGTTCTTCTGCCTTTTCTGAAACCAGCTTGTACATCAGGGAGTTCACAGTTCATGTATTGCTGAAGCCTGGCTTGGAGAATTTTGAGCATTACTTTACTAGCATGTGAGATGAGTGCAATTGTGCGGTAGTTTGAGCCTTCTTTGGCTTTGCCTTTCTTTGGAATTGGAATGAAAATTGACCTTTCCCAGTCCTGTGGCCACTGCTGAGTTTTCCACATTTGCTGGCATATTGAGTGCAGCACTTTCACAGCATCATCTTTCAGGATTTGAAATAGCTCAACTGGAATTCCATCACCTCCACTAGTTTTGTTCGTAGTGATGCTTTCTAAGGCCCACTTGACTTCACATTCCAAGATGTCTGGCTCTAGATGAGTGATCACATCATCATGATTATCTGGGTCGTGAAGATCTTTTTCGTACAGTTCTTCCGTGTATTCTTGCCACCTCTTCTTACAAGTTAAATAAGCAGGGTGACAATATACAGCCTTGATGTACTCCTTTTCCTATCTGGAAACAGTCTGTTGTTCCATGTCCAGTTCTAACTGTTGCTTACTGACCTGCATATAGATTTCTCAAGAGGCAGGTCAGGTGGTCTGGTATTCCCATTTCTTTCAGAATTTTCCCCAGTTTATTGTGATCCACACAGTCAAAGGCTTTGGCATAGTCAATAAAGCAGAAGTTGATGTTTTTCTGGAACTCTCTTGCTTTTTCCATGATCCAGCGGATATTGGCAATTTGATCTCTGGTTCCTCTGCCTTTTCTAAAACCAGCTTGAACATCTGGAAGTTCATGGTTCACATATCACTGAAGCCTGGCTTGGAGAATTTTGAGCATTACTTTACTAGCGTGTGAGATGAGTGCAATTGTGTGGTAGTTTGAGCATTCTTGGCATTGCCTTTCTTTGGAATTGGAATGAAAACTGACCTTTTCCAGTCCTGTGGCCACTGCTGAGTTTTCCACATTTGCTGGCATATTTAGTGCAGCACTTTCACAGCATCATCTTTCAGGATTTGAAATAGCTCAACTGGAATTCCATCATCTCCACTAGCTTCAAATTGACATTCATTGAATGAGCCACTGATTATAGCTTTCAATTCAATTTCATCAGCTTTAGTGCTGGAAAGAATTCTTTACAAACTCCAATAATATATTGGTAGGAAATCTTAGTTTTTGATGTGGTTGAATGTTTCCCCCTCTTTTGATATCTTCATCTGGATTTTATTTTTGGAATTTAAGAGCCTCTTAGGGCCAATAACCTGATGTCTTTTTTTCTCCTCCATGAAAGTAATTTCCTGCAGACCCATTTCTCCAAGGCTCTGAACTTCTATTGACTGTTAAGAGCTTCTACTATTGATGTACAGGTCAGAGTTTCACCTTGCAATAGAAAGAAAATCTCCCTGTTTTCATCAACAGTTCCTCAACCATCCTTTTCCTTCATATTGTGACAAGCTAAAGGTTAATAATGAAATATAAAGCATCCTTCTCCTGAAGCATTTTGCTTAGTATTCAGAGAGGGCAAATCCCCAGGGTAAGGATGAGAATGGTCCCCAGGCAGTAGAAGCAGTTTATTCATGTTCACTGAGGAGCTCTTTTTGATTTTGGATTTTTAGGGAGCCTGACCTTCCAAAAACTGAAGTTCTGTGCTATGATAGAAATCACCAAGTGAAACATTTTGCTAGTCTAGTAAACTGAATCTATGTAAGTGCCTTTTGTATGAAGCATGTCTGTTACCCTCTGTATTCTGATGCTTTGACATCTAGCCTTGCTGACCTTGGAGGGACTAACCCTACCAGGGCTAGCCAGTTCCTAGAGACAGTGAACAAATGACCAGTGAGGACACCTTTCAAATGCAAACCAATCTATGCAGAGCCCTTAACCTCAATCACAGCCTTTAATCAGCATTTACATTCCGGGCCATCATCTACTTGCCCCAAGCAGCACAGGTTCAGGTACTGAACAACTAGGGACAGACTCTATGCCGTGGAGCCCATTGAAATGATCCAAATTAGCCAATTTTAAGTTTGCTTATTGTGCCAGACCCATTCCTTCCTGAAGAAGTCACAATAAAGGCTCTTGTTTACAACTTTCCCTCTTCCTCTGCCTCCTGACAAATCCAATGCTTCCCTAGAGAGCCCTCCCCACCATGTTGTGGTGTTTTCCCACTTCTTGGCATCTGTAAATATAATAAACTATCTTTTCAGTGGCAGTTGTCTCTAACCTGGAGGCCTCCCCATACTCATAAAGGATAATAAAATCTTTTTTTGGCAACATGGTACAACTTACTGGATCTTAGTTCCTCAGCCAGAGATTGAACCCGGACCCTCATCAGTGAGAGTGCAGAGTTCTAAGCACTGTACCACCAGGGAATTCCCCAAACCCATGTTTTAAAGCACTTTTGAATGGCAGAATTAAAACTAGTTTAGCCTCTTTCTTCATGTTTATCCCTCAAAGCTAATGAAGCAAAAGAATAAGTTAGACATAGGAGTCATAGGTGCTGCTGCTGCTGTTGCTAAGTTGCTTCAGTCATGTCTGACTCTGTGCAACCCCATAGATGGCAGCCCACCAGGCTCCCCATCCCTGGGATTCTCCAGGCAAGAACATTGGGTTGCCATTTCCTTCTCCAATGCATGAAAGTGAAAAGTGAAGGTGAAGTCGCTCAGCCATGTCTGACTCTTAGCGACCCCATGCACTGCAGCCTACCAGGCTCCTCCGTCCATAGGATTTTCCAGGCAAGAGTACTGGAGTGGGGTGCCATTGCCTTCTCCGGTCATAGGTGCTAGGACAGGGAGAAAAGAGAAGAAGAAGACCCCAGAGCTACTTTGAACTCCACGTGGACAGAAATCACCTATTGGTACTCATGATTTTGATGCCTTTTCCTAAAATAAGTAGGTTCTAGAGTCATCATCAGGAGGTTAGTGAGTATTCTCCCCCTTGTCTGGAGAGCAGGAAGCAGGTAGTGGTGTAAGTGTTCCGAGGGCAATGCCCGCATTTGCAGGTGGAGCGGTATGTGCCAAGCACACTGCCATGCAGGGCTGGTCTCCCTGTTGGTTCCAGCTCACTGTGTTTCCCCACACTTGATTCTGTTCACCAGTTTTCATTCTCTAACCTTTCTATTCTGACATTAAACACAGTATTTCTTTTGTTCCCATTTAATTCTTTATTTTTTTTCACAAATTGAATTTTCCCAAGTGCTTAAATTAATGCATGGCTTTAAGAAGTAATTATTTTTTCCTTCCTTGCAGTGTCAGCGGTGCTGACAGGGAACCCAGCTCAGCTCCGGCAAATGAGCAGGCTTGTTAGCACTGGCTTCGGCTTGGCAGGGAGAGGACATGGGGCTGATTCCTTGAAGGTCACTAATAAACAAAGTTCCTTTTTATTTTAATTCCTTTGCTGTTAAATGGACTATTCTTTCATCAAGCTCCTGCTTTTGTTACTGTAAGCTCTTGGTGAATTTCATGATAAAATTCTTCATGAAATTCTTCATCAATTATTCCATGCCTAAGTTCTCTTCAAAAACTAAATGCAAATGTGATTAGAAACTGATTGAGAACCTCTGTATTTTTTAAAATTGGTTACATACAAACATTTAAACAATGAATATTAATTGACTGTTTACTCTATGGCTGGGCACTGTTCTTAATTCCTTCTATCAGCATTTAAATTTAAGATCATTTCACCATTGTGTTGGCTAACAGTGCAAAGAAGAAATGTTGCCAAAAATATAGAGGATAAAAATCTATAAATCCAACCTTGTCTACCTAAATTTATCTAAAATGATTAGTATATTCCAACACTTTGGCTTCCCAGACGGGGTAAGGCAGAAGAACACTTGTCCAAAATATGGCTGGAACAGACTCAGATCCCTGGGTCAGGGTGGAAAGGATGGGTTTTTTAAATTCCCAAATGTTGGCTAGATTCTGCTAAATCTAGTTTCAGTCCCATGAATACTAAACTCCACTAATGAATTAGTGCAGCTTCCATACATAGTCTGGTAGTAGGTAGGCTGTCTGTCTGAGGGTTCATTGCTCTCTGAGTCCCAGTGGGCATTTCACTGGAAAACTGGGGGAGACCAAGTAAGAAACCATTAATTAAAATGCCACTTGAAACCAGCAGTGATGGATTTGGGGAGTTAGAATTTCAAAAGCCAGTTTTTGTTTTTGTTTCCTACAAATAGGTGATAGTCCATTCATCTTAGAAACCCCACAGGCTAAAGCTACATGAGAGATGCAGACATAGGGAACAGACTTGTGGAGATCGTGGGATAAGAGAGTGGGATGAATTCAGAGAACAGCGCTGACATAGACGCACTGCTCTGTGTAAAATGTCTATCCAGTGGGAAGCTCTTATATGACACAGAGAGATCAGTTTGGTGCTCTGTGATGACCTGGAGGGGTGGGGTAGGAGTTGGGGTGGGAAGGAGGCTCAAGAGGAGGGAAATCTATATGTATATTTACCGCTGATTCACGTTGTTGTACAGCAGAAACCAATACAACATTGTAAAGCAATTATCTTCTCAGTTCAGTTGCTCAGTCATGCCCGACTCTTTGCGACCCCATGGACTGCAGCATGCCACGCTTCCCTGTCTATCATTAACTCCTGGAGCTGACTCAAACTCATGTCAATTGAGTCAGTGGTGCCATCCAACCATCTCATCCTCTGTCATCCCCTTCTCCTTCTGCCTTCAATCTTTCCCAGAGTCAGGGTCTTTTCCAATGAGTCAATTCTTTGCATCAGGTGGCCAAAGTATTGGACTTTCAGCTTCAGCATCAGCCCTTCCAATGCATATTCAGGACTGATTTCCTTTAGGATGGACTGGTTGGATCTTCTTGCAGTCCAAGGGACTCTCAAGAGTCTCCTTCAAAACCACAGCTCAAAAGCATCAATTCTTAGCTTTCTTTATAGTCCAACTCTCACATCCATTCATGACTACTGGAAAAACCATAGCTTTGAGTAGATGGACCTTTGTCAGCAAAGTAATGTCTCCGCTTTTAATATGCTGTCTAGGGTGGTCATAACTTTTCTTCCAAGAAGCAAGCATCTTTTAATTTCATGGCTGCAGTCTCCATCTGCAGTGATTTTAGAACCCCCAAAATAAAGTCTCTCACTGTTTCCATTGCTTCCCCATCTATTTGCCATGAAGTGATGGGACTGGATGCCATGATTTCAGTTTTCTGAGTGTTACATTTTAAGCCACCTTTTTCATTCTCCTCTTTCACCTTCATCCAGAGGCTCTTTAGTTCTTTGCTTTCTGCCATAAGGGTGGTAGGTGGTGTCGTCTGCATATCTCAGGTTATTGATATTTCTCCCAGCAAACTTGATTCCAGCTTGTGCTTCATCCAGCTCAGCATTTCTCATGATATACTCTGCATATAAGTTAAATAAGCAGGGTGACAATATACAGTCTTAATTTGGAACCAGTCTGTTGTTCCATGTCCAGTTCTAACTGTTGCTTCTTGACCTGCATACAGATTTCTCAGGAGGCAGGTCAGGTGGTCTGATATTCCCATTTCTTTATCTTCTTCTAATTAGAAATAAATTATCTTCTAATTAGAAATAAATTTAAAAATAAAACTACATGATGAAATATCTAGCTTTATCTCTTATCTAAGTAAAGATTTTTTTAATAGCCAGAAAATCTTCTTGTTATGTATTTTGTGTTGGAAGGATTAGGGAGAATCATGTTTCCTCCAGTAGGGTATTAATGGCATTTTTTAAAATCAGCAGCTGGTAAAAAGTGACTGGAAAGATGGTCTTTCTCTCACAGTGGAAGTGTTAACCTTGTCTAGCCACAAGAGCTAAGTCAAGGATGAGGGCAGTGCAGAAACTCCATACCTGAAGCATGGCAGAGATTTGTATTATGCCAGGCACAGAGCTGCTGCTCTTTTGAATGTATAAATGGTGATCTGTTCTTAAGAGTATGTAAAATGTCTCTCAGAACCCTCCCAGAAATATTTAGGGGTGAAGGTCCTTTATTGGAAGCAAGTCTTGTGTGAGCTGGTAAGACCTCCTCTGTGAACGATATCAGGACCTGAATGTGATCTTTTTTATGCCAAAAATCTTGTGAGGATGCCTCTGTGAATGAATATGGTCTAGATCCCTAGGTTTCAACACTTGCTTTAGCAGAAACTCTGATAGATTTCTTCTCAAAGCAGAAACTCTGTATTTAGAACAGGTAGAAGCAGAGATTCCCTGGTGGAGGACCTGCAGCATATCTTCCCTGGCTCTCTCCCTGCAGCAGCCTCCATGGGCCACAGTCTCTGAAAATACTGGTCTGAAGATACATTTTGGGCTCATTATCTAGATCCCATGAATAGGCTAAACTATATTTTAATCTTTGTCCTTACCCTTCCTGATTCAAGAGTTGAGATTTCAGTTGTTTGAATTCATCCTCAAGATTCACTGATTGCTAATCAAAATCTGGGAGATTACCCAACCTGTATTCTTAGCTTCATGAAGACAAAAAGAAAAATACTATCAGGTTGAGGCTCTGGAGGTGAAACACTGTGACGAATGCCATCTAGTAGTCGGCTGTTTGATACCAACTTCACTTTGCGGCTTCTAATTTTTGAGGCAAATGTATGAAGGATCAAAGTTCTGCTTGAGGAAAAAAAAATCTCACTTATATAAGACCCCATCATTAAAATTCACACCATGGTGCATGAGCCTCAGGGGATGGATTAGACATTAGGATGAGGTTTCATTTGAGCATTTTCTTTTCCTTTTGTCCTGAACTTTTAATTCACCTACAATTTCATTGATAGAGCTTTGTTTGACAAGTAGTTTGAGATTTCTAATGGAGTTCAAGATCATGCTGATTGCTTCTTGTTTTCTTTTGCAAAGTGTTTTTGAAATAATAATTCACATACATTACCCATTTAAAGTGTGACATTTGATGGCTTTTAGTATATTCACAGAGTTGTGCAACCATTATAATAGTCAATTTTAGAACATTTTTCATCACTTCAAAAGGAAATCCCTTATCTTTTTAGTTATCACCCCTACATTCTCCACAGACCTAAACAACCACTAATCAACTCTCTTGTCTTTAGAAGACACTTCATATAAATTGAATCATATGATATGTGGTCTTTTTTGAGTAGCTTCTGCTACTTAGCACAATGTTTTCAAGATTCATCCATGATATAGCATGAAATCGGCACTTAATTCCTTTTTATGGCTTAATAATATCTCATTGTATGGATAACCACATTTTGTTTACCCATTCATTGGCTGAGGGATATTGGGTTATTTCTACATTTTGGTTATTATTAACAATGCTATTATTAATATTGTGTATAAATTTCTGTGTGGGCATATATTTTCATTTCTCTTGAGTACATTTCTGGTGTGGAATTACTGAGTCAAATGTTAATTCTATGTTTATCTGTCTGGCACAAGGCTAAAAACTGTTTTCCAAAATAGCTATACCAGTTTACATTCCCAGTGGTAGTGTATGAGGGTCACATTTTCTCCACATCCTTACCAACGCTTATTATTATCTAACTTTTGAGTTACTGGCATATCTCCTTTCATTGCGCTTCATGGATAGTGCATTTTCACAAATTGAAGGCTTGGGCAACTCTGAGTTATCAGATGATGGTTAGCAATGAAGCATTTTTAAATTAAAATATGTACTTTTTAAAAGATATAATGCTGTTAACACTTAATAGACTACAGTGTAGTGTAAACATAACTTTAATATGTACTGGGAAATAAAAAAAAATTGTGTGACTCCCTTTATTGAGATAATCACTTTATCTCAGTGGTTTGGAATCAAACCCGCAAAATCTCCAAGATATGCCAGTATCGCTATTCTAGTGAGTGTGAAGTGGTATCTCATTGTGGGGCTTTTTTTTTTTTTTTTTTTGGCTGCACTGGGTCTTTATTGCTGTACGGGAGCTTTCTCCAGTTGTGGAGAGCGGGGACTACTCTCTCCTCAAGGAGAAAGTAGCTGCAGTGCCCAGGGTGCTCTTGTCACGGAGCACAGGCTCCGGGGTGTGCGGGCTCAGTAGCTGTGGCGCACGGGCTCAGTTGCCCCACAGCATGTGGGATATTCCCAGACCAGAATTGAATGGGTGTCCACTGCACTGAAGCATGGATTCTTAACCACTGGACCACCAGGGAAGCCCCTCGTTGTGGTTTTGATTTGCATTTCCCTAATAACTAGTATATGCAGAGTACATCATGAGCAACGCTGGGCTGGAGGAAGCACAAGCTGGAATCAAGATTGCTGGGAGTAATATTAATATGCAGATGACACCACCCTTATGGCAGAAAGTGAAGAAGAACTAGAGTCTCTTGATGAAAGTGAATGAGGAAAGCGAAAAAGTTGGCTTAAAGCTCAACATTCAGAAAACTGAAAGCATGGCGTCTGGTCCCATCACTTCATGGCAAATAGATGGGGAAACAGTGGAAACAGTGGCTGACTTTATTTTTCTGGGCTCCAAAATCACTGCAGATGGTGACTGCAGCCATGAAATTAAAAGACGCTTGCTCCTTGGACGGAAAGTTATGACCAACCTAGATAGCATATTGAAAAGCAGAGACATTACTTTGCCAACAAAGGTCCATCTAATCAAAGCTATGGTTTTTCCTCTAGTCATGTATGGATGTGAGAGTTGGACTATCAAGAAAGCTGAGCACTGAAGACTTGATGCTTTTATACTGTGGTGTTGGAGAAGACTCTTGAGAGTCCCTTGGACTGCAAGGAGATCCAGCCAGTCAATCCTCAAGGAAATCAGTCCTGAATATTCACTGGAAGGACTGATGCTGAAGCTGAAGCTCCAATACTTTGGCCACCTGATGCAAAGAACTGACTCTTTAGAAAGACCCAACTCTTTAGAAAGACCCTGATGCTGGGAAAGATTGAAGGTGAGAGAATAAGGGGATGACAGAGGATGAGATGTTTGGATGGTATCACCAACTCAATGGACATGAGTTTGAGTAAGCTCCAGGAGTTGATGATGAACAGGGAAGCGTGGCGTGCTGCAGTCCATGGGGTCACAAAGTGTCAAACATGACTGAGTGACTGAACTGAAGGATTCTTTATATATTTGAGATTCAAGGCCCTTATCAGATATTTGATTTGCAAATATTTCCTCCCATTGTGTAGGTTGTCTTTTTCACTTTCTTGATAGTATCTTTTGAAAGTACCTAAGTTTTTAATTTCAAAGAAGTCCAGTTTATCTATCTTTCCTTCTTATCTTGCTTATGCTTTGGGGTCATATCTAAGGATCCTTTTTCCAACCCAAGGCCACAAATTTACAGATTTACTCGTATGCTTTCTTGTATAAGTTTTATAGTTTTGGCTCTTACATTTAATCCTGTGGCCCATTTAGAGTTAATTTTTGTATATGGTTCTTGTTTTTGTTATTTATTTCTTCTTTCACTTTTAGGTCTTCAGAGATAAAAAAATCAAATTTAAGGCAAATTGGCTCAATAATATGTGGAAATATTCATAAACTGGTTATTAGTGTGTTGAAGGGGGAAATTTAGGCAATGGGGTTAGTTGGTTTTGAATTTGTATTTATATTATCTGATCTACACATCTAAAATTTACTGGATAAAATTGTGGCCAAATGATATTTAGAATTTCATCTTCACTTCCTCCTTGCAAATGAACACTTCTTCCATTTTACTTATGAATATTCATAACTTGTTTCCGTTCTTGCTATACAAGCCATTTCAAATTGTGCTGCTTACATAACCCAGCTTTTGTTTTCATTAAAAAAGAAAAAATCTGCTTTCTCTATAGGCATACTGTCTCTCTCACACACACACAAACACACACACACACACAAACACTGCTCCTTCTTCCCAATATGTTCATGTTTTTGCTGGCACAGATGTCCCTGTAATTCCCCTCTTCTGTCACTCACCTTTCAAGTTATATACACATCTGAGGTTTCTCCATTATTTTTACAGGCACAGTTCAGCATGGGGGCAATCTGGATGATAAGAAAAAAAATCACAAGGGGAAGGAAGGGGAAGATAACACACTTATTTAGTATTTAGTCGTTCCTTTGTGTTTTAGTGTAGATCCTGTGCAGGATTTAGCCATGGAGTAAGCGTAATGTATAATTATCACATTGGGATGCTAAACACAGACGCTGCATTCACTCTGTGCATAGAGTAAAATCTGGTTCATGGAAAAATGCAGGTTTTGCATTTTTCCAACAAAATAACTGAGTGGGGGTGGAAGGAGGCTGACATTCTGATGATTATTTCAGAATACTAATGCCTACCAGAGGCGGTGGCGATGCTGGCAGGTCTCCTCTGCATTATGTTGACAGAGAAATGAGGCTGTTCCTTCCCTCTTTAGATGTCTCTTATGGCAGCAGCCCAGCAGGTACTTTTGACCAGCCAGCAAGTAAGTCTCTTATACCTCTGTGGAAAGAAACATTGTCCAAATGGTCAGGGACAACCCAGCCAGGAAAACTGAAGCAATACTCATGAAGTAATTGGAGGACAATTGAGCATCAGATTGTGTGATCCTGAATATGAGGGCTGAAGAAGTACGGAGGAGGGAGGTCAATGAGCCTTGGAAATGGGGGTGGTGGGGTGTCAAGAAGCTTTCATAGAGAATGTAGGCTGGGATTAGACTGTGAAGAATGAAAACAATTTTTTAAAAGTAAAAGGGAAAAAAAGAGGGTGTGCCATACTCAATAAAAGGACAGAAACAGCCTTTCAATGGATCAGGCACTAAGCAGAGCCTTGTTGTGATCTCACTTGGTGCTGTGCTAAGTCACTTCAGCCGTGTCCAACTCTTTGCGACCCCATGGACTGTAGCCTGCCAGGCTTCTCTGTCCATGGGATTCTCCAGGCAAGAATACTGGAGTGGGTTGGCATGCCCTCCTCCAGGGGGTCTTCCCTACCCAGGGGTTGGACCCCTGTCTCTTAACATTGCCTGCATTACCAGGCAAGTTCTTTACCACTAGTGCCATCTGGGGAAGTGGTTGTAAGTCCCCATTTGAGGAGTTTAATAACTTGATTCCTGGTCATGCTGCTTCTAAGCAGCCATACAGTGTTTGGATCAAAAGTCCTCAGTCTTCCCAGCAGGGCACCCTGTAACTGCTCTCCTGCAAGTACAGAGACTGGAGTTATGATCAGTGTCTCTGCATCAGTTTTCATTCCTCCCTACTGTTCTGTCTCTGACCTACTGGCAACACAGATATTGAGAATCACTGTTTCAGGTTTTGAGTTCTCAATCTGTGGATCCTCAGAATTATTTTAGTCGCTAAAAAAAAAAAAAAAAAAGCAACCTGTTTCAAAACCCCACTCCATACCTAATGAAACCAACTACCCAGAGATAAGATGCTTTGGTCATTTCCAATTGTCCTCCAGCACCTCACATAGAACCTTGGATAAAGCAGGCATCAATAAACGTCTATCAAATGAATGAATGCTTCCATTAAATCATTATTTTATTTACTAATTTGTTGATTGTGAGTTTCTGATTGCCTTGGTTTATTTCTTCTGTGTTACACCATGATGATTCTTTTGTGGAAATATCTGCTTCTGAGTGATGAAAATGAGGACTTATGGGCTTTTTCCAGCTTGGAGTCCATTGTGAACCCAGAGTACATTTTTTAAAAATTGAAATACAATTGACAAACAGCATCATATTAGTTTCAGCTGTGCATAATAGTAATTCAATATTTATATAGATTTTGACATGGTCATCCTAATAAATCTAGCTGCCACCTGCCCCAAAGTACATTTGACTAGAACTTAAAGAAAGCAGATGCATGTCTCTGGAGCTGGGTGAATATACAGCTTTCCTCTCCTTATTATCCAGGCTCTCTTTTCATCCTAAATCTAAACCTCTGTGTTAAGACCAGCCTTTACTGTTTCTCTTTTTCCAGAGTTAAACATCAGTTTTTTTTTTTTTTTTTAAATCCTCTTTACAACTTTTGTGCTATGGAATAGACCCTGTTGATTTTCCTAAACTGACCCAAATCGCTTCTGTTAGCTGAGTTTCGTAGTGCGGTGGAAGACGGAGTTAGGCAAGTAAACTTACGTGGTCTGTATTAATTACATTTGTAATCTGATTTATGTCAAGAAGTAGACGTGTTTTGGGTTGGATTGTATTCATCAGGATAATTTAAACATTGCTTCCTCTGGTTCCAAATTGAAGTGCTTGATAAAGCGGTCCTATGATTTTCCCATCACTTTCTTCCATCCACTTCAGCATGCTACCAAGGCTTCCACACTGTATCATCAGATTCTCATATAGACAAATGATTGGAGGAATGTGATACCATGATTAGAAATACTGGCGTTCTCCAAGCTTAAGAGTGCTTCAGTCATAGCCATAATTATTAGTGCAATAAAAGCAGGAAAAGTCTAATTGAGATTCACCCCTCTTTAGCATCAATGGATCTGAGATTATATTTTAGCTTTGCTTCATTTTCCCTTTTGCATTTATTATTCCATTATTATAAAATGTCACTTTGCCTATAAAATATTTTGCCTTGCTGTCAAGTTTTATTTGGTTCACCTTTTAAGTCAGTAGCACTTGTGGCTGATCAGTCTGTGCCAAAGGAATTTTCCAAGCTATAGTGTGCATTTGTTTTGGAAACACATACATTGTTTTTAAGGTAGCTTGGGAACAAACATTTACTTTAAAAAAAAATCATACTTATGCAAAAGACACACACTCACAATCTGACGAGGGTCTGAGGGGAACATCCTTTATCATATAAACTGAACTTTAAACATTGCTCTTAGAACTGATTTGAGTGGAAGAAAAAAGGCCAATAATCTATGCCATTCATGGGACAATTTGTCACCAGGGAGAATAGCAAACTGTTTGAAGCAAAAAGAAAAGAGTTCCTTAAAGGCTTGAACATGTATGAGATGATTCAGTTTTGCCGTATTATTCTGGTCTACTCCACTTTCTCACCCACCATTTCAATTTCAGTGACCTTCTCCTTATCATCCATCTTTCAAAACTGTCATCCAAATTTCCAGCTGCTTCTCCAGCATGTAAAACCCCATCAGCCTGGTGGAAGCTCCAACTGTTTGCCTTTCCTCCTACTGCTTCTTCCTAAATAGAAACTCTTCATTAAATTAATTCTCTGTATATAGTTTGATGAGCAGCTGCTTGTTAGCAAGAGTAGCAGGAGTATACCCTTAGTCTTTGAAAGGGAAACAAATTAAAATACTGTTTTGAGATAAGAAACTATTTTTGTAGAAAAAAAATCCAATAGGAGCTCTGGTTAATTTATGCACTCAGTATGTTTTTAGTTCATGCTTATGGGATTTGCATGACCACACAAATTTAGTATTCTATCTACAATCTACCAGATTGCTTTTCCCATAAAATAAACCTTTATTGCTGATGTTTGCTGTGCATCCCTTCCAGGCATAAGAATAGACATGAATTATTTTTGAGGAAAGCCAGTGATTCCCATCTAAAACCAGTTTTCAAGTGTATTGTCAATAGACAGGATAGCTTACCATTACCTCTAAGGGCATCAGCACTTTTGATAAAAGTGTAACAAGTTAATAGATTTTCCTTTTTTTTTTTCTTTTTTCGAGAAAGGTTTTGCTTTGATGAGGTTTTTGTCTTTGCTAAATTCATTGTGGATGGAATTCTTACCTTTATCACCGCTCTGGACTTGCTCTTAGACCACCCTTTAGAATGTATCACAATGGCAACTGTCAGCTTTCAATAAAGACAACAAATGAGGACCAACGATTTATGGCCAGTGCCACCCTGGTCTGTATGTAGTTATGGATTGTCTCCATTTCAGACTCCCTTGCTGTTAAACAGCTTGCGTTAGAGGTCATTCACTATGATCGAATAACTATATGTGAAGTTGCAACATTATTGTATAAATAAAGGCTAATGCAAGGGAAAGAGACAGTGGAGAAGGAAAACCCCAAATCAAATGTGCTAAAAATACTCCACACATGATTAATTTATAATATAGTTGGAGGCCTTATGACAGAGCCCCAGTCAACTTCTCACTGAAAAGTGAGGATTTGGGCTCAGAAGGCATTTCACTTGATCATGACCAAAGCCGCGGATAGATATCAGAAGGAAAAGGGGAAGAAATGCGGTGCCAGCTGTAGAAAGGAGAAAAAGCTAGGAGGAATTTAATGTTAAAAAAAAAGCAGGTCACATGAAAAACAGTGGGCCCATGTGACATGCTCTTGCACTCACATCATTCTTCAGTAGTTTAGACCTTCAGGGGCAGAAGGGAAGGTGAAGGTGAGCATCAGCAACTTTTTCAGTTGGTCAGTTTTACAGTAGAGTTCAAATGCCAAGAGCCATCAAACGTCCCTGTCTCAGTCAGATGCCCTGTGAAGGGCAATTTGCAAAGGTGGATTCCGGTACTGGGTCCAATTGTCTTGATAAATTGTGCAGCTGATGAAAACTGCCTGGCAAGGGACTTGTGGTAATTGAATAGATCCCCAGGCTGGCTGCCATCTGAGAATATAGTTCCAGACACCCACTTGCTTGGCAGGGCCACTGGGCAAAGGTGCCCCTGCTCCCAGAGCTAGAGGCTGGTCAGGGATGCCCCTGCCCCCAGAGCTAAAGGCTCTATTCTCATTTTAAAGGCATCTCATATCTCCATGTTACCCAGAACAATTGTGCTCAGCCTTCGATGTGCCTGAGAAACCACTGAGCTTGCCTTGCTCCAACTGGCCCCGTGCACAGAATAGACTGATTTAATATGGACTTTCGTTTCTGCCTCAACAGAATGGGTTTCCTGCATGAATCACGTTTATTGTGTTCTACCCTGGGCCACTTAGCCTTGTTATAAATGATCTTTAGAGGCACAAAATAAATCTGCTGCCCCTTTGGTTCGCCAATTCTACAAACTAAAAAAGCTTAGGCTTATTTAGCAATCTATTTCCAGAGAAGCCAACAGGGCTTTGGTAGGTTGACGGCAGAAGACAAATGGGCAGTTTCAGGGCAGCCTGTGAAATGGCTCGTACGAGAGCTCCTTGTATTCCCTGCCCCGTCATTCGTCTTCCCGGATTCTGTTAGCAGGTCTTCTGCCATCTCTGAATATATGCCATTTGCAGCATGCAACTATCTTTTCATAGTTGCAGCCTTTTTTCTCCAAATACCACCTTCAACAGGTTCCTCTACTACAAACTGGGGACAAACCCCCTTTATTTGGCACAGCATTTCTGGGCAGGATGCATCAAAGTGAGTTCCAGGAACTTCCAGGATCAGCCTCATTAACTAGACGAAGCTGTTGAGTGTTTCCCTCTTAAGAAAAAGATTGCATTTCAGACAGGTGCCTCCAGAACAAATCGTTCAATGTTTTCCTCGAGCTTCCTTCAGTTCTTTACTGCTGCTGCTGCTGCTAAGTCGCTTGAGTCACGTCCGACTCTGCGCAACCCAATAGATGGCAGCCCACCAGGCTCCCCTGTCCCTGGGATTCTCCAGGCAAGAATACTGGAGTGGGTTGCCATTTCCTTCTCCAATGCATGCATGCATGCTAATTTGCTTCAGTCATGTCCAACTCTGCATGACCCCATAGATGGCAGCCCACCAGGCTCCTCTGTCCACAGGACTCCCCAGGCAAGAATACTGGAGTGGGTTGCCATTTCCTTCTCCTCAGTTCTTTACATCAGTATCTTATTTTGAGAACTGTCCCTAGTTGCTCAAGGCATTTTACAGAGAGTAAATTTCCTGAGGGAGTGTGCAGCATACTCCTGATGACTAAGGACCTGTGCCCTCCTGGGGCTCGGCTCAGGACTGGCCTTGATCTTCCACTCAGGATTGCTTTGCTTTTCTCTCTACAGCACACTCTGTTCCCAGAACCCACAGTCCTTTGATCTGTCCTTGTCAAGATTTGAAGTTGATACATATCGATAAATAAGCAGAGGCAGCGGTCAGGCAAGAGCGTGACTACTTCCTCCCCCACAGAAAGGAATTTTGGGCTCAGCCTTGTCACCTAGTGAGCGCTTCCTGTTCAGGGGGATTAGCGGTAGTTGGGGTAGTTCCACAGCAGGCTGACTTTCATTTCTAATGAGGCTTTGAGAGGCAGCCTGGTCCTCAGCTAGTTTCCTGGAGAAGGGTATGTGGTTGACCCTCAGATGCAGGTTTATGGACATACTCTATTGTCTCTAGTATGCTGACAGATTGTGTCTACACAGAAGGAGAAAGAAGCGACAGAGGATGAAATGGTTGGATGGCATCACTAACTCTATGGACATGAGTTTGAGCAGACTCTGGGAGACAGTGAAGGATGGGGAAGCCTGGTGTGCTGCAGTCCATGGGGTCACGAAGAGTTGGACACGACAGAGTGACCAAACAGCAACACACATCAGTGATTCTTCAAATCGCTGGCCAAATCCTGAAGAGGAAACTTGACCGGATGAAAGTACCAGCTGCAAAAGTCAGAAGTTCATTTCCCAGGCAAAATGTAAAGTTGGCAATAGCTTGAAACTTTGGAGGGACTTCCCTGGGGATCCAGTGCTTAAGACTCCAAACTGCCAATGCTGGGGGTTCAAACCCTGGTCAGGGAACTAAGACCCCACATGACATAAATAAATAAATGCAACTTTTTACTTTGAGATAGAGAGTCATGAGAAGTTACAAAGCTAGTACAGAGAGGTCCTGTGTTCTCATCACTCAGCTTTCCCCAGTGACACCGGCTTATATAATATATCAATATTACATTAATATGACTAGGAAGCTGGTAGTTTTTTTATGGCAAGAGAGAATGGGTATCAAAAAAACCTGAGATACACTTAATATTTGGAGTTCTGGTCCACTATTTGTTAAAGAATGACTATAAATTAGTCACACAGGAACACTCGATATGTCATGAAAAAGAAGGATCCCATTAGAAGCTATCACAGGCCACCTTGAACTCTGTTCCTACACAGAAAAACTTTAATGCGTTATGCTTGGCAGGAGGGGAGGCTCCTTTACCCCCAAAATAAGAGATTTACAAACAATCTTAGTTATCTTGAAAGACAAGTGGTTTTGGCTAATTGGGTCACTCCTCACATCTTTTTGTGGAATCCCAGTTCCCCAGACATCTTGAACACTATGTAGGCAGAATGAAGCTTAGGAAGAATAGAGGAGTCAGCCTTATTAATAGTTATGTAGCTAGGATGGGTTGGCAAAATTTAGTTGACATTTATTTATTACATAGGAGTTAAGAGCTTGGATCCTGAACTCACATAGGTCAGGATTAAGTCCCAGGCTTGCCACTTGCCAGAAGTTAACTTTGGACAAGTTACTTGATTC
Source organism: Capra hircus (assembly GCF_001704415.2). Classification (NCBI taxonomy): domain Eukaryota; kingdom Metazoa; phylum Chordata; class Mammalia; order Artiodactyla; family Bovidae; genus Capra; species Capra hircus. The sequence continues at coordinate 60,374,775 of NC_030811.1, forward strand.
TCTAAGCCTTATTTTTCTTATACATAAAATAAGGACTACATAGCACCTGAGAAATCAGTGTTGATTGACTGGAAACTCTCAGGTATCTAGTCTGTGCTCAGTAAATTTTAGCTGTTGCTATGAATAATTATCTCTGATTACAGTATTCTAGGAAAAGATTTTTATTCTATTCAGTTTCTTGGACTTATTTCCAAAGCTGATCCAGATAATTTGTGAAATACTTTCCAGTCCTTTCATGAGGCTGGATGAGAGTAGCTATTCATTATATTTGGAAAACCATTTTGATTCCCATTACAGTAATTATTTTAAAATAGTAATTGCTCACTATCCAATGATGCATCATAAATCATTGTAAAATTTACACATTATTGGCTGTTTGTTGATAAGTTACTTACATTATAAAGTAGCCTAAAATTGGATAAAAATCATTTCCAGAATTTTAAAATAATAAAGTCATTAAAATCCAGGTCCATATAACTAACCTAAAGTTAATGGGTCTAGATTCATAGTTACCTTCTTAAAAAATGTAACAGAGGCCACTGGAGTTGTTTGTGACAGCTAGTCAAACATCAAGAAACATTAGTTGTTTTTGAACAGTTTTTATTTGTTGTGAAAAGTAGATCTATCTGTTACCATGGTTGCCTGTGTCAAGCTTATAATTGTAGGTTTTCTTTTCCTGGCATATTAGCAACCAATAGCAACTGTACCCTTTTCAACATCAGCCCTACTTTAGTTGATAATTAATTAATAAGTCATAAATCACTGAAAATTGCATGTAAATAATTTTAGGCTTAGATTTTAGGGTGGATGGAGAAGCTTTGTACTGGTTTCCATAAATATGTTCTTTTTAAACAGAATATTATACTCCCAAATATGTTGACACAAATTAGTAGAATGAAGAAAAAATGGTTTATATCAAAGCTTTTATGTGAAGAATTATCAGCAAATAGTGTTGGCAAAATGAAAGAAGCCTAATTTAGCATTAGGAGGCTTTCTGGCCATTTAATGAGATGCTTTGTAAACAAAGACTGCTCTACAGCTGTCAAGCTCAGAAGGCAGATATCTCTGATTAAAAGTACATCCTGCTAGGGCTTAAATTTTAAAAGCAACCCCTCACCAGTAACTAATCTTTTGGTGTCTCATACTGAGAACCAGCCCAAGTGAATTATAGTACTAGGGAGGGGGAACTTACACTGGTGACACCGAAACAGAATGCCTGGAACCAAAACTCAATCCTTTGTATCAGGTCGTCATCAGCAATGTGTATCTATGCTTGCATTGCTTCCCCATTCTTGGGCCAGCCATGGGGTATGAGGATGGGCAGACAAAATTGCTGCCTTGAAATTTCTATGAATTGTGTTTTCAGAGTGCCAGAAGTGTTAGAGAATACTTGTTTCCACTTGATTCTAACAATACAATCTTGGAGAAAGAGAAGAAACCCAAGTCTATCAGGAAGATTTTCTTTTTCAAGGAAAAGATACAGTTTTTTCTAAATTAATATCAATCTGATATCTGCAAATGGATTACTTTCTGGGTATAAAAGAAATGGGAGGAATTGCAAAGAGAACTTACAATATATTTTACTGCTTGAAAATGAAAATCTTTCAGATATCCCAAATATAAATACAATTAAATACCAAACAGGAACAATATTTAACCACAACAGACACAGACAAATAAGAATATTTTTAATACTTAGTAAGCTTATATTAAAAAAAAGAAGAGTCACTAAGCAGCAAATGATGGAAACACAATTCACACTGGATGGAAGAAATACAACTGGCTAAATAGCTATATCAGGAAAGCACATAAAGTTGCTGATATTAACATAATGAAACTTAGGAACTACAATGAGATACTGTTTTTCCTTCTATATAGTTAGCAAAGAATTAAAATGCCAGATTTAAGGGGTATCTTTCAATGCTGCCAAAGATTCCTTCAGTATATAGGAAGGGCCAGGGCTCTGGCAACTGATCACATGGGTCCAAAAATCCAGTTGTATGAGTCCGGGGAAGTTTGTAACCTCTTTGTGCCTCAGTTTATCATCTTTGCTGCTAAGTCACTTCAGCTGTATCCAACTCTGTGCGACCCTATAGACGGCAGCCCACCAGGCTCCCCCGTCCCTGGGATTCTCCAGGCAAGAATACTGGAGTGGGTTGCCATTTCCTTCTCCAATGCATAAAAGTGAAAAGTGAAAGTGAAGTCACTCAGTCGTGCCCGACTCTTAGCAACCCCATGGACTGCAGCCCACCAGGCTCCTCCATCCATGGGATTTTCCAGGCAAGAGTACTAGAGTGGGGTGCCATTGCCTTCTCCAAATGGGTATAAAATAATACCTACTTCATATTGCTATGGGTAAAGTTAAATGAGACAACACACACATAAAGCATTTAGTATGGTACCTGGAACATAATAAGACTTTAAAAAAAGGTTAGCTGCTATCAGTTACTATTAGAGTCTCATTCACTGCTGTTAGAAGTTTTGAGTTAGGAGGCAGACAGGCCTCAGCAGGGTAAAGCAATTGGAAATTCATTCTCTATTGACTGGAAACTCCAAGATGAGAATAGCAATTAAGGGAGGAGGCTGGGCCCTGTCCAGACCACACATCTCTCATTCCCCAAAGTCAGGAGACCTCCCCAGCCACACAGGCACAGAAAGGCTCCTTGCAGGCAAAAGTGGGGAGCACTGTCTAGAGATGCTCTACCCAGACACCTCTGCATTAAGATCCATCTTGGCTAAGAGATGTGTATGCACACATGGAAGGATGCTGAGATATGCCAAATAGGGACAGTGAACCAGGCAAATCAAAATGACTGGCCAAAGGAAAACCAGAAGAAATGCCCCATATGAGTGATTTAAACTGCCACTCAGGCACAACTCGGGGATTCTCTGTCTGAGTCTGCTTGTGTGCCTATCCACACATGCTGTACTCTTTACCCTCTTAAAAACACACACACACACACACAGACTTTACTTGCTTCACTACTTTCTGTCTTTGTGGAAGCTCTTTTTTGAAAAACCAAAGGGCCAAAGCCCTTGTCACTGACCACTGATCTAGAGGCTAGAATCTAGTGCTTTCATTGCTGTGACCTAGCCCCATCTCTGGGGCCAACCCAAGTCCCACTCCAAGCCATTGCAGGCCAAGGCCACCTGAGATCCATTTATTCTACTAATTGTAATAAAACCAGAAGGCAGTGTGGTAGTACTTAAATCAAAAGCCTTAAAAATAATCAAGTGTATTTTTAGGAAAGTGTTCCAAGAACGCAATCTGATGTTCACAAACATTATGTGTAAAGATGATCATGAAGATAAAAATATTCCAAGTGATCTAAGTGCCCAACAGTAAAAAGAAAGAAAAAGAAATTAACCTGATTATGGGACATCTCTCTACAGTGGCATACAACATGACTATCAAGATTATGTTTTTTAAGAGGTTTTGATGATATGGCTGTGGTCCACATGGAGCCATGTTTAACTCAATGAAGCTATGAGCCATGCCATGTAGGGCCACCCAAGATGGATGGGTCATGGTGGAGAGTTCTGACAAAATGTGGTTCACTGCAGAAGAGAATGGAAAACCACTTCAGTATTCTTGAGAAACCCATAAACAGCATGAAAAGGCAAAAAGATAGGACACTGAAAGATGAACTCCCCAGGTTGGGTGAGTGCCCAATATGCTACAGGATATTAGTAGAGAAATAACTCCAGAAAGAATAAAGAGATGGAGCCAAAGCAAAAACAACACCCACTTGTGGATGAGACTGGTGATGGACGTAAAGTGCGATGCTGTAAAGAACAGTATTACATAGGAACCTGAATGTTAGGTCCATGAATCAAGGCAAATTGGAAGCGCTCAAACAGGACACAGCAAGAGTGAACATCGACATTTTAGGAATCAGCGAACTAAAATGGACTGGAATGGGTGAATTTCACTCACATGACCATTATATCTACTAGTGTGGGAAAGATTCCCTTAGAAGAAATGGAGTAGCCATCATAGTCAACAAAAGAGCCTGAAATACAGTACTTCGATGCAATCTCAAAAACGACAGAATGATCTCTGTTTGTTTCTAAGGCAAACCATTCAATATCACAGTAATCCAAGTCTATGCCCCGACCAGTAATGCTGAAGAAGCTGAAGTTGAATGGTTCTGTGAAGACCTACAAGACCTTCTAGAACTAACACTCCAAAAAGATGTCCTTTTCATAATATGGGATTGGAATGCAAAAGTAGGAAGTCGAGAGATACCTGGAGTAATAGGCAAATTCGACCTTAGAGTACAAAATGAAGCAGGGCAAAGGCTAACAGAGTTTTGCCAAGAGAACACACTAGTCACAGCAGACACCCTCTTCCAACAGCACAAGTGAAGATTCTACACATGAACATCACCAGATGGTCAATAATGAAATCAGATTGATTATATTCTTTGCAGCCAAAGATGGAGAAGCTCTATACAGTCAGCAAAGATAAGACCAGGGACTGACTGTGGCTCAGACCATGAGCTCCTTAAAGCCAAATTCAGGCTTAAATGAAGAAAGTGGGAAAAACCACTAGACCATTCAGGTATGACCTAAATCAAATCCCTTATGATTATACACTGGAAGTGAGAAATAGATTTAAGGGCCTAGATCTGATAGACAGAGTGCCTGATGAACTATGCATGGAGGTTCATCGTATGAGAGGCAGTGACCAAAACCATCCCCAAGAAAAAGAAATGCAAAAAGGCAAAATGGTTATCTGAGGAGGCCTTACAAATAGCTGAGAAAAGCAGAGAAGTGAAAGGCAAAGGAGAAAAGAAAAGATATACTCATGCTGAGTTCCAAAGACTAGCAAGGAGAGATAAGAAAGCCTTCCTCAGCGATCAATGCAAAGAAATAGAGGAAAATAATAGAATGCGAAAGACTAGAGATCTCTTCAAGGAAATTAGAAGATACCAAGGGAAAATTTCATGCAAAGATGGGCTCAATAAAGGACAGAATGGCATGGACCTAACAGAAGCAGAAGATATTAAGAAGAGGTGGCAAGAATACAAAGAAGAACAATACAAAAAAGATCTTCATGATCCAGATAATCACGATGGTGTGATCACTCACCTAGAGCCAGACATCCTGGAATGTGAAGTCAAGTGGGCCTTAGGAAGCATCACTACAAACAAAGCTAGTGGCGGTGATAGAATTTCAGTTGAGCTACTTCAAATCCTAAAAGATGATGCTATGAAAGCGCTGCACTCAATATGCCAGCAAATTTGGAAAACTCAGCAATGGCCACAGGACTGGTGAAGGTCAGTTTTCATTCCAATCCCAAAGAAAGGCAATTCCAAAGAATGCCCTAACTACCGCACAATTGCACTCATCTCACACGCTAGCAAAGTAACGCCCAAAATTCTACAAGTCAGGCGAACTGTGATTCATAAACTTCCAGATGTTCAAGCTGGATTTAGAAAGGCAGAGGAACCAGAGATCAAATTGCCAGTATCCGCTGGATCATCGAAAAAGAGAGTTCCAGAAAAACATCTACTTCTGCTTTATTGACTACACCAAAGCCTTTGACTGTGTGGATCACAACAAACTAGAAAATTCTGAAAGAGATGGGAATATCAGACCACATGCCCTGCCTCCTGAGAAATCTGTATGCAGGTCAAGAAGCAACAATTAGAACTGGACATGGAACAACAGTTTGGTTCCAAACTGGGAGCGGAGTTCATCTAGGCTGTATATTGTCACCTGTTTATTTAACTTACATGCAGAGTACATCATAAGACAAGCTGGACTGGATGAAGCACAAGCTGGAATCAAGATTGCCAGGAGAAATATCAATAACTTCAGATATGCCGATGACATCACCCTTATGGCAGAATGTGAAGAAGAACTAAACAGCCTCTTGATGAAGGTGAAAGAGGAGAGTGGAAAAGTTGGCTTAGAACTCAATATTCAGAAAATGAAGATCATGGCATCCGGTCCCATCACTTCATGGCCAATAGATGGGAAAACAATGAAAACAATGAAAGACTTTATTTTCTTGAGCTCCAAAATCACTACAGATGGTGACTGCAACCATGAAATTAAAAGACGTTTTCTACTTGGAAGAAAAACTATGATCAGCCTAGACAACATATTAAAAAACAGAGACATTATTTTGCCAACAAAGACCTGTCTTGTCAAAGCTATAGTTTTTCCAGTAGTCATGTATGGATGTGAGCGTTGGACTATAAAGAAAACTAAGTGCTGAAGAATTGATGCTTTTGAATTGTAATGTTGAGAAGACTCTTGAGAGTCCCAAGGACTGTGAGGAGATCCAACCAGTCCATCCTAAAGGAGATCAGTCCTGGGTGTTCATTGGAAGGACTAATGCTGAAGCTGAAACTCCAAAACTTTGGCCACCTGATGTGAAGAGCTGACTCATTTGAAAAGGCCCTGACACTGGGAAAGATTGAGGGCAGGAGGAGAAGGGGATGACAGAGGATGAGATGGTTGGATGGCATCACCGACTGAATGGAGGACATGGGTTTGCGTGGACTCCGGGAGTTGGTGATGGACAGGGAGGCCTGGCATGCTGAGTTCATGGGGTCGCAAAGAGTTGGACACGACTGAGCAACAGAACTGAACCGAACTGAACATGTGGATATGAGAGCTGGACTAGTAAGCTGAGTGCCAGATAATTGATGCTTTTGAACTGTGGTGTTGGAGAAGACTTTTGAGAGGCCCTTGGACGGCAAGGAGATCCAACCAGTCCATCCTAAAGGAAATCAGTCCTGAATATTCATTTGAAGGGCTGATGATGAAGCTGAAATGCCAACATTTTGGCCACCTCATGCGAAGAACTGACTCATTTGAAAAGACCCTGATGCTGGTAAAGATTGAAGGTGGGAGGAGAAGGGGATGACAGAAGATGAGACAGTTGGATGGCATCACCAACTCGATGGACATGAATTTGAGTAAGCTTCAGGATGATGATGTTCAGGGAAGCCTGGCGTACTGCAGTCCATGGGGTCGCAAAGATTCAGACATGACTGAGTGATTGAACTGAACTGAATGATATGGCATATGCTTAAGAAATAACATTTACATTAAAAGCAGAATATGAAATTATATTTATAGTACCCAATTATGTGAATATAGATATAAATTAAAGATATAAATACAGAAAAATATGAAGGAAACAGCAAATATTTTAGTGGTTCTTATTTCTGGGCAGTGCGATTGTGGGTATTTTCAAAAATATACTTTTCTACTGTGAGCCTGCATCACTTTTTCTGCACTTAAGATGGAACCTGAATTCAGAGAAGGAGATTTGAGATGGCACAGTGGAACACGTCATTGCTCCTCATGAAATTTAAAATAGGTTTTCAGAGCTATGTGAGGGGAAACAGAGGAAATAAATCAGTAAGACACACAAAAAATCACATTTATGTTTTGATCCGACTGATCCCATTAATGTTTCAAGTTAATCTCAACCCACAGATGAGTTTCTGTTTTAAACTACTGTCAGTCAGTTGATTAACAATGTTTATCATGGGCCTACTGTGTGCCAGGCACTGGGTCATGCTGGACAAACTGTGTGGAGCAAAGCAAATCCAATCTTCACCCTCCTGCAGCTCATGGTCACATGGGTATTTAGTAATTCCAGATACAAATCTCAACAAACAAACCTCAGTATTTAGGCATTTATAAATTTACTGGAGCTGTTCTTCAATGTTAAAAGAACATAATTTTTTTCAATTAGAAGAAATTTTTTTAAACCAAAAAGAAGAAGCAAGGTGTTCAATTTATCTGAGATGCTGTAGATTATAGATGTGGCTAGAGGAAATGTTAATGTGGGTCTTCAGGAAGGAGTTAATGTTTGAGGATCCAGTGTTACCAGCTGTGCTCAGGTCACAGAGAATGCCATTGTTCTTTCTTGGGAACGGCTGCTTTTGTTCATCAACTCCTCCATCTTGCCCCTGAGAGAACAGACAAACAAGTCCAGTCCTGGTATATTGCTCCTTTGTAAACTACTGTTATTCCTGCTTTTGCGGTGCTTCTACCATGTAGTGACGTTGATGAAGACAATTAAGCCAGGAAAGTAACTCAAATAAAGCAGATTCGTGTGAAGTCACTTCCTAAAGTGGAAAAATGGCTCCTTTTCCTCTCTGCCCCATACTCTAGACACACTCACATATATGCATTTATATATGCATGTATAAACACATATACATAGAAAGCAATGCAAGTATGCTCTCTCATAAATGAACACTCAGAAGCACATTTAGATTTTTTAAGAAAGAAAATATGCTCTGCTATTAGCAGATGAAAAATAAAATAATTAAAAGCATTTATATATTTTAGGGGGCTGCAAAGCTTTTCTAGAAATGTTATAACCACAAGTAAAAGCAGATTCAGAAGATTTACTTGAAACAATAGTTCAACTACCTGCAGTCTCCCCCATGGGAAAAACCATCAAGAATGAGGAAATGATTAGAAAGCACTGGCAGAGGAGATATTTCAAAGTATCTCCTACTTCACTGATTCAGCATTCCTAACTCCACTGCGTTCCTACTCTCCTTCTTGCTCTGCACACATTCCTAACAAACTAAATGCGGTTATCAGCCTTCCAAAACTTCTGAAGATTAGCAATAGAAAGAGTCCTCCCTACTGCACTGGTGTATTGATAGGGACATGAAATAACAATTGAAAGTAAGGTGAAAAATAAGAAAACCTTACCATTTAGGTACAAGAATTCAAAGAGCAAAGATGCCTGTGTTAATGTACTATAGGGGCAAATAGCCCTCACTGGACTACTTGCAAACTCTACAGAATACACTTTCACACAGACTGTGCTAAGTCTTAACGCAGTGGTTAAATTTTATTCTGTATATTCAGTCAAAGTTGGAGTGGTTATCTGAGTATATTATCCATTCAAAAATACTTTTGAACAAGTGACTCTGAAGGAGCAAGGTTTTGATGCTACCGAAAAAATTCTCATCTAAAATAAAACTCAAGAGCTTCCCTGGCGGATCAGTGATAAAGAATCCGCCTGCCACTGCAGGAGACATGGGTTCAATCCCTGGGTTGTGAAGATCCCACATGCCATGGAGCAACTAAACCCGGGTGCCACAATTATTGAGCCCATGTGTGGCAACTACTGGAGCCTGAGTGCCCTAGAGCCCCCGCTCCTCAGCGAGAGAAGGCACTGCCGTGAGAAGCCTGCGCGCCACAACCAGACAGCAGACCCTACCTGCTGCACCTAGAGAAGAGCCTTCGTAGCAGCTGTGTCTCAGCACAGCCAAAGCTAACTAAATAAAACCACTTAAAAAAGCAAAAGCAGAAAACCCAGAACACTCATTTCAGGAGGTTCTAGGGAGCACAGAAACACACACACACACACACACACACGAGCTTAAGCACACACGCATACACATTCCTCAGAATGCTGCTGCTGCTGCTGCTAAGTCGCTTCAGTCGTGTCCAACTCTGTGTGACCCCATAGACGGCAGCCCACCAGGCTCCCCCGTCCCTGGGATTCTCCAGGCAAGAACACTGAGTGGGTTGCCATTTCCTTCTCCAATGCATGAAAGTGAAAAGTGAAAGGGAAGTCGCGCAGTTGTGTCCGACTCTTCGCGACCCCACGGACTGCAGCCCACCAGGCTCCTCCGTCTATGGGATTTTCCAGGCAAGAGTACTGGAGTGGGGTGCCATTGCCTTCTCCTATTCCTCAGAATAATTCGCTGCAATTCGAGAAGACGCTTTTCTTTGTGACTTGAACTAGAAGGAAAAAAAAAAAAAACTGCTTTGGTTTTTTAAAAGAGGTTTGGAAAATATCTGCAGGGAATAAGCAATACATTTCTCTAACTCCAGAGATCAATGTAATTACTTCAAAAGGCAGATCAATGTGGTTCGACTTTTGAATACCTAATATAAATACCACCCATTCCTCCCAGAAGAGATTCATTTTCATTGCATTCTATAAAACACATTTTTCCCATTTTACAAAGCTCAAACTGCTTTCCAAATATTCTGTTACATACAGCGTTGAACCTGCCACTCTGAATTTTCTTGGGGTAATAGTAACTTAGCCAAAATTTATCTGGAGACTTTAAAGTGAAACCTACAACTGCTGATTTTCAAGATAAAAGCTATAGGAGGCTGAAAACAAAGTTTCTGAACATCAAGAACTTTTCAACCAACTGGGATTTCTTACTACCAGGCAGATTTAGAGCAATGTAAATCTAGTTCTTAGAATTTTGCCTAAAAACCATATGTTAGAAAAACAGGTTCAGGTCTCTATCCTCACCAGTCTGATGTGATAATTCTGCAAGGTGGCTCTGTGGCTTAGGAATGTGTGTTTTAACTGGTTCTCCTGATGGTAGGTGGCTTACTTGTAGAGAATCCCTATTTAGAGATATTCCCAAAGCTATTTAAACCACTTTTCCGTACTTCTCTGACTCGGCCTGTTTTCTTTATCAAATGCATTGGAATTCTATATAAAATAATTACCTCTTTCCAAGTTTAAAATGATCTTCTCCATTTCTTTTGACCTTGCTAAATCGAATGTATTCATCCATTTAATAGCTTTTTTTGGTCTTGAGTCCACCACCTAGCGTGAAAGGTGGTAATTACAGGTTCTTCTGAAAGTGCAAAATGATTTGAATACTACTTTAGGTAGAGATTTGAAAACTGGGCTTTTCTGTCTGACATTCCAAAATGATTTGGATTCCTTATAGTATCTTTATATAACCTCCATTTAATCAAATATTAATAATTATTTATTATTACTTGAATAAACATTCTATTTAGGGTAAAATTTCTTAAATATTTGGAATGGCATTTTATCATTTTGTAGATGATGCATGTATATTTTATGGTACATTAGGTGCCTCTGTATAATTAGCATGTTCAACACATGTAAGATTTTGTGTCCCATGTGATGCCTATGTCATGGGACTTATAGCAGTGTTAACCTTCTCAACAATTACCAAAGTTAACAGCTGAATCTGCATTTATGATAAGATGTTGGTCAAAAAGGTTGTCTGCTCTGCATTTGGTCAGTGTTATAACTCTCAGCGTTCATGTCATTCCTTCTCTGTAGTGACAATTTGTTGGGTGACGTCAGCATGCAGTGGTTTTAAAGATGGGCTGCATTTATAAGGGATGTGGGGAAATTACTACTTTAAAAGATGACTTGACAAATGACACCAGGCAGAAAACTAATTTTGTGCTGAAGATGAAGCCACAAACAAATGATAGTGTAGCATTTCCTGTGCTAAGATTTCATGAATAAAGTAAAAGCTAAATTGTCCTTATTCCACCCCAAGTTTTAAATTAGCAGTGCATTTTGGTATCTACTCCCCAAACTGTGCCTTAATTTTAGAAAAGCTAAATGGAAAACATGTTTTAAATATGATACTATGCACAAATATGATATAAATATGAACACATGGTATTAGACATAAATCTCATATTATAAAGAAAAGGGGGCTTCTCTGCCCTTTTTTTCCTCCTATTTGTGAGACATCATCCTCTCCCAAATCATCTCAATCAATTGCCACCATAAGCATGACTATTGTCACAGATGGGTGCTTTTCAAAATAGTTAACAATCCTTTTACACATGCCCCCCAAAAGGAGAGAACATTATTCATTGAATTAGAAGGACTGCCTGTGAAAGAAGAGCAGAATTCTTAGGATTGGAAAAGATAAGCTAGGTAGTCCTCCAACAGAGTACCACATGGAATGTATCGACTGCTTCTTCTTTGCTGTGGTAGGAGCACAATCCACTCCAACAAAAATCTTCCATGGATGCTGGGACATCTAGGTCTGACCTGTCCGCCGTGTAAAGGGCTGGTTAGAATAAGTCATGCAACATTTCTCAAAACCTGTGTCCACAGAGTAGGTAAGTCTGCGTAGTCTGTTCAGAAGTGTACCTGGCAAAATTGCGTCATGGTCGGATATCTGTTAAAACTACTGTGTTCAAAAGTGTCTGCGGGATTCTTAGTGTAGGATATCTCAGAATATTTGATTTCAGCTTTCTCTTTTTCATTGAGTAGCTCATGAAACAAACATTTCTAGGAATTTGCTTTGAAAATTCTTGGTATTTTGGGTTAATTTTAACTCAGGAGTATTTTGTGTACACACACACATATGATGTGCGTATATATATTAAACATGATTTTGAAACAACTGAGCTATTGTCTTCTGTGCTGTATAATTTATTACATAGTTTACTGTTAATTTGAGAATGTTTTTAAAGACATTTTAAACTATCCACTATAAAATGGAAATAATCATTTCATGCTAAACTCTCGAGTTAGGAATGACTACACCAGCACATCAATTCTGTTCTGAATTGTTCACATCAATTCTCAGTTGAGGGGGAGCTGGGAAAATGAAAAGGGAAACTTCATGAAAACGGAGCTGGGAGGCCAGGAGGGGAGCTCTCATGCATATACCATTTGTGCCAGCACAGATCCCAGTAGGAAGAGACATACCTTGCATCTCTGGCAGAAAGCGACATTACAGGGCCAGCAGGAAGAGGAAAGATTTTCTTTTTGCCTGACAACAGCTCAGCCAAAAAAAAAAACTGCTGCACTTTGGACTTTGTGTTTATAACAGCTTCTCTCCCTTGCTTTACCTGACTTGCATGTGCTTCATCATAATTGCATGTCCAGAATTGCAATTCTTGGCTGTTTCCAAGTAAAAACCCTGTTGTGCTGGAAAAATAACTGGACCTTTTATTGTTTTAGGTTAACAGAAAAGAAACAGACCTGGGAAGAGAGTTTCAATGCAATGGGGAAAGGTTTTTGAGCTACTGCTACAGAACGCTCTAGGACACCACATGAATGGGTTTTTATTTCACTCAATGGACAATGAGTCTTGGAGGAGACAATGCTTGTGCTGAGTACTGAAGAATAAACAGAGTTAGTCATTCAAAGAACTGGAGTTGGTGGGACATGTGAGCCTGAGGCATGGGAGAGCACATGTTATAATAGGTGGGAAGTTTATTTTATTAGGAAGGAAAGGGGGGAAAGTAAATCTAAGCTACCCAGCCAATACCTGGACCGTGTTCCTTTGTGGCCTGTCAAACCCTTATAGGATTTTGGAAATTATCACCACCTGAAACATTCCCCACTATGAGGACACAAGATAACATTTCTTTGTTTTTGGCATGGCTTGTTTAGGAACACTGGAAATCATACTTATGCCCCATTTGTTAAAGGGAAAGAAAACACTAGACCCTAGAGTGTTTCAGAAAGAGGTAAATTTAAAAAAATTAAGCATGCAAAAAGGTGGGGAAAACAAAAAAAAAAAAAAAAGGAAAAGGGGAAGATGAAATTGTAAGTAGGGGAGGAGTTTGAATAAAGTAGTATCTTATTTTTTTAAATTGTATTATGACTGTTGTTAAAAAAACAAAAGCAATTTTGTATGTACTTTGGTGGAAAATTAGAGAGTCTCTCAGGGACTGGTAGTCAGATGTAATTTTTAATCAATTCATTTGAAAATCTGTAGCAAATAATGAAATCCATGAGCTACTTATTGCTTTAGAAATCAGCACAGCTATTTATTTGACAATTTTCACATGAAAAGCTTAGTTTTTAGAAGCATGTTATTAAAAACATCACTATACACAGGACACTTTATCTAACGTTTATATCCACTTGAACCTTGTTATAATTTTGAAGTTAGTGTTAATAGCTGCATTCACGATTGCTTGACTTTTTTCCAGATAAAATTGTGAGGTTGGGGAAGACTCTTTATGAAAAGTAGTGTGTGTGTGTGTGTGTGTGTGTGTGTGTGTGTGTGTGTGTGTTGGGGTGTGTTTTGCTAGGTGACGATCTTATAAAATTTTCTTAAAATAGCAGGTGAGTTTCAGGTCTAACTGAAGATCATCTGACCAAAAACCTATCATCAGCCATTTTCTGCCCATAAACATGCCAGAGATTCTAGAATAGATGGAGAGGTTGGCATTTCTGGTTTGAGCCAAGAAAATAAAAAGGCCAAAGTATCAAGCACACCACGTTCTATAATAACAATCACATTCTGCAAGGTCATCGTACTCAAGGACGTCCTGAAGTGGCTATTGTTTTATTTTGGTAATGTCTTTGGCTCTTAACTCCAGTTTTTGAAAACGGATTTGTCTCCAAAACAGCAGTATTGACATAAGTTATAGCCACCAGAGTGCCTAAGGGTGAATGTCAGCTTGGCATTCCCTGGAGGTGAATCTATTTATATATATACATATATACGTATACACATTTTTTTAAGTTTTCAAGTTTAATCACCATCCAATTTCTCTTGATTTAAATGAATAGAATGTCACCTTATTTATATGATCATACTGTTTTAAAATGCTAATCTAACATATATGAGGCTTTATAAACCAAAAGACTTTTCAGCCTACACAGATTTTATTCAAAGAAATCTACAAATTAGACATCATTATCGTCCTTATTTTATAGGTGAAAAAACTGAAGACTAGAAGGTCCCAGACTCTTGGGAGGTGGAACACAGGATGTGAACACTGTTCCTGTGAAAAAGGTCTTTGGGGTATCTTCCCCATTGTAATAGTCACTGAATCTAGACTCTGTTAGAACTTTTTTCTCCTAGATTGGAAAGGCTTCCTTTATTTTTTCACAGTAACAGCTTAGAAGATATCACTTTATTTAAAAACTTTATAAAATCTGCCTAACAAAATTATAGCATGTTTATTTAATATATGGGGGTTGGGAAGTGTTTAAATGCCAATGTGGAGACCCACTCAGATCCCTAAAATTAATATAAAGATTACTTTAAAATAAAGACATTCTAGATTTAACAGATGTAGAAAGAAACCTTCCTTTGGCACGGAAAGCAGAAACTCCTGGGAGTGAGACTGCTAAGAATTCCCTAACCAGAACCTTTATGGCCATGAAGGAAAAATCTGAGATGACCGCTCCCACTTGTATAAACAGACATTATCACAAACTTCCTTATCTGCCATTTGTTCCCCTAGAAAACCATTTGTTCTTCCCACTGAAGATTTTTCTCTCCCACCTCTCAGCCCCCACCACTAAGTTAGGGATATAAACTCCCATCTTAAGCTATTTAGAGAGCTACTTTTCTTGGTGTATTTTTGTGTGCATATAAATAAGCTATTTTTTTTTTTAATAAATAGGCTATAAGTGCAAAGATTAGTAGCCACCAGCTCCTCTGTCTATGGAATTTTCCAGGCAGGAATACTTGAGTGGGTTGCCATTTCCTTCTCCAGGAAACTTTCCCAGTCCAGGGATCGAACCTGCAGCTCCTGTTGCGTCTCCTGCATTGTAAGTGGATTCTTTACCACCGAGCCACCAGGAAAGCCCAGTTGTTCCCCTAGAAAACCATTTGTTCCTCCCATAGAAGATCCTTCTCTCCCTCCCCTCATCCCCCACCATTAAGTTAGGTATATAAACTCCTATCTTTAGCTATTTGGAGAGCCACTTTTTTGGTGTATTTTTGCATGCATATTAATAAGCCATTTTCCTCTGTTAAACTATAAATTTATGTTTAATTTGCACACGCCAGTACTAAACCTAAGAGGGTAGAAGAAAATGCTTCTCTCTGACACTATTACACCAAATCAGATCACTTTTTTTTTAACCGTAGTAAAAAACACATAGCCTAAGTTAGATTGTATCCTTTTATATATTTCAGTCCAGCTCTGACATTTTTGTAGAATTTTCAATATATCTGTATCTTTTTAGATATAAGTAATCATTCCTCTAGATAGAATTCATTGAGCACTACCTGGTACCAATAAGTGGGATAAGTTGCTTCATATTTTAGCTCATTTAGCTCTCCTAAATCTTTAAGGTAGGTCTTAACTCCCTAATGGCATGAAACCAATGAAATATGGGATGCACAGCTGGCCTCAGAAAGGCAACTGTGTACCAGTCGTGTATTTCATGATAAATAGGATGTCCACATGCATGTAATAAGATAGTGTAATTCTCCCATTTCACTGATTCCCAGTTGGGTTTGTGTTTGGACTTTACAAATCAAAACACCAAAACTTTGAAAATGGATCCACCAAGGAGTCATAAAGTGAAGCTCATGAATCAAGATCCAGGTAGGTAAAATGATTCAGCCAGGAAGAAATCTTGTGGTCCTCAGGTGCCATGAGAAAGAGGACCATCTCTTCTGGGGGTAGGATGCAGTAAAAAAAAGGCTCGTTTACCTATTGATGTGTGGCTGTAAGTAAATTCTGATCTCCCTGGGTCTCAGTTTTCTCATCTGAAACATGAGGATAATATCCTTTTCAAAGAGCTGCTGGAAGGACTAAATCAAGTAATATGGTAACATATCTGCAACAGGACGATACTCAGAAAATTCAGGATGGCACCTTTTCAGGAAGGAGGGAGAAGAAAGGACTCAGGAAGGGAGCAAAGGGGGCTTCTGTTTTAGCTGGAATATTCTGCATCTTTTATACAATTGTACGAAGATCTGAACCAAGTAGAATACAATACTGGTATTTGTTAATCTGGAAACGGTGCTTGTTAAACTATTTTCTGTACTTTAAATTTTTTTAATGAAAATTTTTTAGTGCCTGTCACATAGGGCACAGGGAGTATGGATTCAGATCCTTTCCTACAGACCTTGTCAGAAGCTAGAGACTCTACTGTGATAAATTTAAGTGCGACCCAAGGAAACAGACCCTGTGGTGAGCCTGAGCTGAAGTGGAGTGCGCCTGGGGGGGCGTTCACCTTCTACAATGGAGTTCAACAGACAAGTTCACCCTCCTCTGCAGACTGGATGAACACAAGCTCGCTGCACTGCCTTCCTCAGCTTCGCCACTCAGTGCAGAGACAGAGTGCTTTATGCGGTCTACATTCTACAGCCACATTCCATTTTCCATATGGGATCTTCTAACAAGGAAAGCTGTTTACATTTTAATTTATTGTAGCATGCAGCTCCTGCCAACGCCATGTGTCACCATGATTTCCATATGGGAGCCCTCCCTTCCCCACAATGATGTTTATTTGGTCTGTACAATTTGTTTAGATTCTCCTCATGGAAATTCAGGATTTGGGGTTTTGAAAATAACTCTTCCAGAGCTCCTACATGTGGTGAACTCCACAAGAAAGTGGGTTTTCCTGAACCTTATGGTAAACCAAGCGATTACCATATATAGAAAGGCAACCGAACTTAGAGAGGACATCGACTCATCTTTATGTTGCCACATAACACACAACACAAGGTAACTCAACTCAAGAGGATTTGCAGCCTCTAAAGGCCTGAGAGCTATTCAGTGGTCTAGTTCTTTTTTGGTCTCCGAGCTTTCCACCCTTATGCCCTCTCACTCTCCCCTCACCTTGACTCTGAAAAAGGAAGAGGGAACATTCCGGAGACAGAAATTAAATTAATTAAGCCTATCCTACCGCGCTTAGTGATGGGTTCCCCCGTCATTTCTTTTCTATAGAAAAAGGCTCATGGTTCACACACGTGGGTCTTTGAGAGCAGTAGTCTTCCACTGATGGACAAAGAGAAAAATAGTTTTCTTTTCTATTTGGGGGGTGGGGGGCAGAATTGATGCAGGGGACACGTGACTGTCAGCTCACTCAGGATATGCACAGAGGAATTTCAGACTGCTTTAGACGTTATAAAATTGTAAGTTAACAGCCAACAGAGGTATTTACGGAAATTAGACCATCTTTCAAGTCATTTATCAGTGTGCCTCCAATTCCCATTGCAAGGCAGGTGAAATAATAACGGATTTGGGGAACTTGAATTATATTCAATGCAGGAAAGAGAAAGCTATCTGCTTCCAGATTATCCAAATAAAGGGAAGAACTAGAATTGCCTGGGCAGATAATGCTGCTGCCCTCAGTTTTAACTGGGGGAGGATTCCGTGCAGCCTCCCAGGGAGAAGGCAGAGAGCTAAGGCTCACTGATATTACACAAAACCCTCCTGGAGAATCCCAGTGCCAGCCCTGAGCCTCCCAGGCTGCTGGAGACCAGAAGTCAAAAAAGCTTCTGGTCAAAATTCAAAAAAAGTAAAAAATCTGCAAGCTTAAATGCGACAGCAATGCGTTTGACTTCCTTTGAGAGAGGAGAGAGAAAACTCTTGTCATAAAAATGCTGCTCTCTGCCTTTAAAATGATTCCCTTGGTGTTTTAAAATAATAAAGTGGCAATATCCTTTTAAGCCAAAGAGCAATCTCCCCAAAGTAATTACTGCGCATCAAGGATAATTGAAAATATGTAGAAAATCGAGGGAAAGAAAAGGTATTTCTTCCGTTAAAGTGAATGTAAATGGCAGCACTTTTATGGCATTTGGTTATGACAGTGTAGCTCACAGCTGCCAAGCAGGAAAACACCGAAATACCTGAATCCCATTAATTTTACAATAGTATTTCCATAGGGCTTCCACTGAGACTTAGTCTAGCTCTTACTGTCCTTTCGTGGGAACACCAATACAATTATTCACGGAGAACTTTGCAAGAAAAGTTGGAACTTGGCACCACCAGAAAAACCAACACAGAGCAGTTATTTCCATGTCATTTAAATGATGTGATTAACTCAGCGGAAGAATTGTTTATTCTCTGTCCTCTAAGGTGTTGTCTTAGAAAGACTTTCTCTTTTAAAGACAATACCATTCATTAAGCAGCAAATTAGAAAGTGAACACACAGCCAAAATTGAAGGTGAACCGCCTCCTTGACTCTCTTCTGCCCTCTGCTGGGCACTGTGTATCTCCTCTTTGTCCAGGGGGATTAAAAAAAAAGGGTATTTTCCCATCTCAAATCTTTCCAAAAGATAGTGTCGAGGTGGGTCTGGATGTGACGAATCACTCTATTCTGACGGATCTTGTAGGTAAATTTCTTAAGAGTGCGTCAAGTGTTTACTTGTTGTGTTTCTATTTGTTTAAATTATGCTTCAGTTCAGTTCAGTTCAGTAGCTCAGTCGTGTTTGACTCTTTGCGACCCCATGGACTGAGGCACGCCAGGCCTCCCTGTCCATCACCAACTCCCGGAGTTTACTCAAGCTCATGTCCATTGAGTCAGTGATGCCATCCAACCATCTCATCCCCTGTCGTCCCCTTCTCCTCCTGCCCTCAATCTTTTCCAGCATCAGGGTCTTTTCAAATAAGTCAGCTCTGAGCATGAGGTGGCCAAAGTATTGGAGTTTCTGCTTCAGCATCAGTCCTTCCAATGAACACCCAGGACTGATCTCCTTTAGGATGGACTGTTTGGATCTCCTTGCAGTCCAAGGGACTCTCAAGAGTCTTCAACACCACAGTTCAAAAGCATCAATTCTTCAGCTCTCAGCTTTCTTTATAGTCCAACTCTAATATACAGCACATAAAATTTACCATTTTAACAGTACACGGTTCAGTGGCACTAAGTACATTCCCATTGTTGTGACACCATCACCACCATCCATCATCAGAATTTTTTGCATCTTGCTAAACTGAAATTCTATATCCATTCAACACAACTCCCCACCGCACCGCCCCTCCCCACCCCCCACACCTGGAACCCATGATGACCACTCTTCTACATTCTGTCTCTATGAATTTGACTATTCTAAGTACCTCCATATAGTATTTGTCCATTTGCAATCATGTGTTAATTATTACTTATAATAAAGAAGCAAAAGCATATGTAGGTAACAGTGAGGGGAGACGAAACAGAGTATATAACTAGTATGTATTTGACAAGCATGTGAAGGAGATAGGAAGTCAACATAAACAGAGTGACTAATAGAGAGCAGAGTCACAACTCCTGGCAGGTCCTTCACTCTTAGAACCCTGCGGCAACTAAAGTGCACGAGGACATAGCTAATAGCAGGCAGAGCTTGGTTTGAGCTAGGATTTTCAGATTCCAAAGTTTCACTGCATTGGTATTTTTATCAACCAGTATCCTCCAGGGCACCTCCTTATCTTTTACAACATTAAGAAATTCCCCAGGGGTAAAGAACATGTCTCATCCTTACTGTTCTCTCATGCATGGAGTAAACTATCAGTTCATTTAGTATGTTTGACCCTGAGACCTGAATCTTAAATATCTCTCATCTCACTTTTTGTCTGAAACACTGTAACAGAAGGGTGGTTCCTGATTTTAAGCTTGGACTCATTCAAGGCTCCAAGATCTTGGCAGTCATTGCCATCTCGGTCTACTCCATTTTAGAAAGATGCTCTGCAGGTGCCTGAGAGGTTTCTAACCTGGAGATCTGTAGAATCAACCCAAGAATTAGTTGAGACAAACTGGGTCTACAGGAGGTTCCCTTTTCATTAAATGCAGGTATAGCCAACAAGCAAGCAACAAAGAGAAAACTAATTTTAGGTTTGATGAACAGCACACCTTGTTGCCATCCCATTGGAGAACTGGAAATGTCGCAAATTTAAAATAAAAATGTTCTCTGTAACTTGCTTTGTAAATGTATTAGCTATTTAAAAGCAAGCAAACCGGCTATCCTTCTCATTGTTGGTGCTGGTGTTGAGGGAAATTTCTAGTTTCTACCAGATTTTGCTGGGAAGAGAAAAGAGTACTTCCCAGACCCTGCTTCTGGTGGGCCCTTATTCTGTGGTGGCTTCCCAGACAGGACTGTCAGTGCTATCCTCCTGCAGAGCAACGAGATTCAGAAGTGTCCTTTGCTGCTCCTACAAGAGTTTATTTTGGTGTTTGTTGAACAACGTTATGCCCAGTGATGACATTTACAACTGAATTGTTGTTTCTTATTAAATGGTTAGTGCTTGAATAGACCATTAGAGAGGACTTTAGTTAAAATGTTTAAGACAATATTTCTCAGAATATGATCTACTCTCATCCTTTTATATGACGATAAGCTGGATTATAGGAACCAAAGGCAAGTTACAGAGAATATTTTTAGTTTAAATTAGGTTTGTCAGCATAACATTTATCTTCCCACTCTGGTTTACAAAGACCAGAGAGTACGTTATAGTTAGCATCTAATAGTGAACTGCCTCTAATAATAAGCCAAGAAGTGTCTTTATTTGATCTTGGTAGGATTGCCTCCTGGAGTGCTCTTCCTGGGATGGACATCAGTTTGCCCTGGTCAGTACAAAGCTGGCCAAGCGATTTCCCCACTAATTTCTGCTCTGTTGATGAAGCTGTCAACCCTGAGAACAGTGACTGCATCTTTAGCTCCATCAACATGACCCTTGGCTTCATCAGCATGGCCCCCAGCCAGCTGCAACTGACCCTCTGTCTCAACCTTCTGAAAGGCATAGCAAGTGTCCTGAGCTCCAGTTCTGCCTCTACCCTTCCAGAAAGGCATTCAGACCCTATCTTGCCCTCTCACTGGCTAAAAGACCTCTGGCAAACCACTTCCCTCTCAGTGGTGCTGGGTGCATCCAAGGAGGTGACGCTCTAAAGTCCTACCTCGGTTCCATGCACCAACCACATGCTCGTTTCGTACATAGGGCTCTCTCTGGACAGCTGAAAGGTGTCCGGGCTTCCAGCCTGGGGCTCTGCCTTTTGGCTCCATCCCTCATTCTTACTTTTGTCTTTCTTCTTAAAACCGTGCTTGTTATGGGTGAGGCCCTGCCACTCTTTTCCTTTGTAATACAATTCTAGGCTGAACAATAGCTTAGCTTCCTGGAGACGTATTCACTTATTACCACATCTTCAGTTATCATCTTCCTGGGTACTTGGGACTTTCCAGATTAAAATGACCTTTTAAAACAATTGAAATAGTCTCTGAAGTGGCAGTGTGGGACTACTTGGGTCCCCACTCCAGCTTGGCCTTGCAAAGTCAGAATGAGCTTTAAGAAAGTCCTTTCTCTTCTGCGTGCTTCAGCTCACTCATCTGTAAAATGGGGGCTAATGGTGCTTCACGGGTACCTGTGAAGATCTGACAACCAGGTACATGTAAATTATTTTAGAACACTACCAGACTCTGTGGTTAAATGGGACGGTCGCTGTTTATGCCTTTTCTAAACAAAGCGTTCCAATTTGGGATTGCTTGGTAATGAGATATGTGGAGGACACAGAAGGAAGAGGGAGTAGGCAACAGGGAGACCTGAGGCCCCAGGGAGGGTCCAGGCGGAGTCTGACGTGGCGGGGCTGACACATCACCCCAGGCTAAAGCGAACACATTCCTAAGGCACAGCTTGTTCTGTTCCCTGCAAAGGCTGACTTGGTTGTACACGACCCTCTCAGAGCAGCTTGTCTCAGAACTGTTCACACCCATGGTGATGAGGGGACATGAGATGCTTTTAGGACATTTCTGTGATTTCAGGATTTGTGCAGTTAGTTAAGGGGCCCCTGTTATCAGCTTGTCTTCCCTGAGAGCACTCAGCCTTACTCTTTTTCTTCTAACTCCTTGAAGGATGTAGTTTAACCAAGAAAGTAACTTGATTAAACATTCCAAATACCCAGCTCCAGAAAGCCATATACATAGTTCACCCTAAGCATATTATTTAGTGACTAAATTCCTAACATTCTCTTTTGTAAAATAGAGGTGATAATATCTGCCTTACGAAGGTTGTTTTGAAGATCAGACAGAATTACATTGGTGCTAACCATAGAGGTTGGCATAACTGAAAAGACGGATGAACATTTCTTGTTGCTGATCCTGGGGAGGATAGTGGTTATAGCAGAGGTTCGTGCCCTTCGAGGACCCTGAAACTAGCATGTGGATGGCCTCGATCAAGCTTTGTATCGCACTCATGGATGGGGCTTTTCTAGTGACTTAGCACAGTTTACAAAGTACTGGCATACACCTTGTCCTAATGGCTCCTCCTAATGTCCCTAATGGGACAGAATAATAGTCAAACAGTCGGGCTTCCCAGGTGGCGCTAGTGGCAAAGGATCTGCTTGTCAATGCACAGGAAATATTCAACCAGCCACAGTGTAAGCCCTGGGGGAATGGGAAAGGGAGGGGTAAGGAGAGGGTGAAAGGTGAGACCTGCGGCTTTCCTGGATTCTTCTGACAGCTTGATAATTTCACCAAGTAGTCAAATGTAAAATTTCATTAGACTTTAACATTTGGAAAGCATGACCCAGTCTCTTGGTTTTTGGACACCCCCATCGTTCCATTTGGGGCTTCCCTCATAGCTCAGTCAGTAAAGAATCCACAGGCAATGCGGGAGACCCTGGCTCGATTACTGGGTTGGGACGATCTGCTGGAGAAGGGATAGGCTACCCACTCCAATATTCTTGGGCTTCCCTTGTGGCTTAGCTGGTAAAGAATCCTCCTGCAATGAGGGAGACCTGGATTTGATCTCTGGGTTGGGAAGATCCCCTGGAGAAGGGAAAGGCTACCCACTCCAGTATTCTGGCCTGGAGAGTTCCATGGACTACACAGTCCTTGGGGTTGCAGAGTTGGACATGACTGACTTTCACTTTCACTTTCA
Organism: Capra hircus; assembly: GCF_001704415.2. Lineage (NCBI taxonomy): Eukaryota > Metazoa > Chordata > Mammalia > Artiodactyla > Bovidae > Capra > Capra hircus. The sequence continues at coordinate 60,398,082 of NC_030811.1, forward strand.
TCCTCCCATTCACCCTTCACTTTCTACTCTTTCTAGACGGTGAACCTCCTATGGCAAGTGTTTAATTGGTGATCTGGTAAATTTTGTCAAGGAACAAACTCAATCAAGGGCTTGTCCCAGGGTTGATCTTGCAAAAGCCACTCCCAGAGAACAGAGCTACTGATGGCTCTCTGGGAATCAAGAAAAAAGCCTTTCTCTTTTGCAGGCAGTGGAAAATCAGTTCAGAAGGATTCAGACACTTCTCCGTTTTAGGCAAGTGGCCAGGAGCCACCTTCCTGAGCCTCAGTGTCTGCATCTGTAAAATGGAAGTAGTGTTAACTGTCTTGTCTTAGAAGGATTAGAGATAATGCCTGTGTATATATTAGGAACACAATCAGTGGCAGTTAACTATAATTACATCTGCACTTCCAGGGTGGCAAGATGAGGGGTTGGAGAACAAGGGAGAAAGAGTTGTGTTGCAAAGACATCATAGACTGGAGATTATTTGTGTTTATTTAGGGCCTATCCATTTTCTGAAATCCATCTTCTTTCTTACAACCTAATCTAGACTATTACAAAAGAAAAATAAAACACCCTACTAAACACACACCTTTCCCAGGTTTACTTTTAAAGAGTGTGTGTGTATTTATCGGAAAACGAGCGCTCTGTTAAAAGCCTGACTCGAGTCCTGTGTTCCAAGGACACCTCCACAGCTCCACAACGTAGATCATCCCCTAGGAAACCCAGCAGAGATCTGTAGCCTTCACGGTGCTTGTGTCCTCTCCATTTATAGCTGACCTAATTTTTCTCTAGATGAAAGATACACACACCACGCAGCTCTCTGTGCACGCCCATGGTCGGAAGCTGATTCTCCTTCCATCCTGAGGCCAAGTCCCTGGCTTCCAGCCCTGTTACCACACACCTGCCCAGGAGGGGTGGGGTGGGGTGGGGGTGAACTAATGAGATGGGGAACATTTTATTCTCTTAGTGGTTGTTGAAAAGTTCCTCTTAGAAGAGATCTACTTCGATGAAGAAGTGCATTTAAGATTTCTACTTGAGTAGAAATAGTTCTAGGGTTGGAGAAAGGAGATGGGAGGGGGAGAAGCTCTGTCTTGGTGGAGGTAGGAGTGAAGAACATGAGGCAGGGAGGGACGACGGAGGTGGCAGATGGAGTGGGCTGGATGAAGCTAGCTTTCCCTCACGTACTCCAGATCTCTGTACATGTAACGGCCATAAACTGCTTGTTGTGGTTAGTTTCTTATAAAAAAGCTGTCGTAGATTAAGTTTTGGTTGTCACCAGGTTAAACCAACACAGCAAAGGACGACGAAGGGGCAAGAGCAGCAGGACACGGAGAATGTTAGGTCCAGGACCTGGGGGAGAGCCTTAGATGTTTCCAGGCCTGGATGTTATTGGCATCAATTTTGATTTGAAATTGATTCACCTCCTCTCTCACTGCTATCTCTCTTGCTTCTCTGCAGCCCAACACTGGCTGCTCCCCAGCCCTGCACAGGGCATTGCTACCAGCTGCTCCCTCCCCAGATACTTTGCCTCTCGTGTACCTGTCTCCCTGAATGGGGCATTCCCCAGAAACCTCTCTGCCGCCTCATCTAAGATTGCACCTGCAGTCATCAACTGTTAGCACATGCCGTCTTTAATTTTCTCAGAGCTCTTATTACTCTCAGACATCTATAATACATCAATTTATTTATTTCTTGTCAGTTTCCCCTGACCAGTAGACTTGCTGTCTGGGGGCAGGGAACCTGCCTTTTCTGTGTATTTCCATGTCTCCAGTTCAAGGGCGCTCAATAAATATTAGTTGAAAGGTGACATCTGGGGGCACAGTATTGAAGCCAGAGTCCCTCCTCAGGACAGATCATATTCAGCCTGCTTGGACTGGCACCAAGCTCATTTCTCAAGGGCTGCCTGCTGACCTGGAAGATGGTGTGGTTATTTTGTCTCTTCTCTCCTTCTCTACCTTATCAACACATTTCTAGAGCCTTTGGGATGCTCTTAGCCCCTTTTCTACCTGCTCTCGTACATATCCCTGCAACATGACATGGAGGCTATTTCCTTTCTCTTCTTTACATCACTGACTCCAGGCTGCCCAGCATTCTCCTGCCTGGGCACACACATATTCCAGTGGCCTCTTGCCCCTTGATTTGGAATTTGCACTTTGATCTGCTCTGGGTTTGAATCTTGGCTCTTAGCTGATTAAGGATGAGACCGTGGAAATCACTCCACCCCTCTGTCTCAGTTTCTAAATCTGAGTCAATGGTTTTATCGACCTCAAAGGATGAGTGAGCTCCTCCCCCATGCTCCCTCCTAAACCAGCAGAGGGCTTGGTAAGTGACAGCCGTTGTTGTCATTCAGCCTCTGGAGCATGTGGAGAGCTCCCATACAGGAGGATGGAGCAAGGGGGACATTCAAGTCTACTTTCTCTTGATAAATGTTATCATGAAGTAGTTCGACATTAGCCAGACATCGTGGCAGAGATTAAACTTGTAGCCTCAGCATCTTCCATAGTTATTATCCTGACACACTGCTCATGACTCATGGCCCCTTCCAGCAAGTGCACCTTTGGTCTTGCCCCCAGGGTGGTGAGTTTCTAGCTTAGAAAGGAAAAAAAAAAAAAGTCTCTGTTCTTTTTCAGATCACCCAGAGGTGGATTCTGAGGCAAGTACCTCAGCGTGTATGTGTGCTCTGTCCAACTCTTTGTGACTCCATGGACTATAGCCCAACAGCCTCCTCTGTCCATGGAATTCTCCAGGCAAGAATACTGGAGTGGGTAGCCATTCCCTTCTCCAGAGGATCTTCCCAACCCAGGGACCAAACTTGAGTCTTCTGCATTGCAGGCAGGTTCTTTACCATCTGAGCCACCAGGGAAGCAAACACCTCAATGCTGGTGGCTTACTGGGAGGTGATCCCAGGAAGCAGAAGCAGGTATGAAGCAGTGCCAGGAGACGAAGCAGTGCCGGGAGACAAAGCTGTGAGACAGAAGAGAAAGCCAACGACACGTCCATGGGCAAGGTGGCTGCGGGCACAGCAGAGACTTGGTTCACCAGGGCCTCTCAAGAAACTGTGGAACATGTTTCAGGACTGTGCCAGCCAGGCATGGGGAGGTGGGCATTTATCCTGGGTCCTCCTGGGGGAGTTAATCCCCCATATGCCCCACTTGTACTTGTATGCAACCTGTGTTGCTAAGAAAGCCCTGGGCAAGACACCGAGAGATGCAGGTGCTCCAGGGTGGAAGCTGTCAGCCTCCAGATTGTCAGTCTCAGCTCTAAGTCAACATGGAGTTGGGCTGAGGGCACAGGGGAGTTGCCACAGTTTGGATTCCAGGAAGCTGACTCTGAGATGGAGATTAGTATGCAAGATGTATTATAGGAAGAGCTCTTGGGATCAACATCCGCAGGGGATGGAAGGAAGGAGGCATGGGCCAAGAGAGACTTTTATTTGGCTACGATGCAGTTTCAAGGGAGGTGCAGCTGACCCCTTGGGGAGCTTAGAAACAAGGATGGCTCTTTAGAGTTGTTCTGAGTTGGAGCAAAGGAGAAGAGTATTTATATCCCTCTGTGGACAAATCACTGGATGAGGATTGTCCATGGGCAGTTCCTGGAGAGGGCTCAGAGCTGAGTGCTATTGGCTAACTGCCCACTGAACAACCAGGAAAACAAGCCCTTAATTTCTGAAGGGAGACCTAGGTTATACATCACAGCATCTTCCACGGACATCATCTGCATCCGCATCATGCAATTTGGAAGGGAGAATCAGAGGCAGAGAAAGCTCAAGGTCCAAAGCCCAGGTCTTTGACCGTGAATCTGGGCTGGAGGCCAGCAGTTGAGAGCTTGCTTTCCCTCAGGATAAGAAAATAACCAAAGCCCCACTCCTATCCAGACTCTAAAATATGATATGCACATCCATCTAGGATTGTCAGATTTATTTGGATTCATCACTTAATGTGAAAATAATAGATCTGGTTTCTCTTAACTCATTATCTGTGGTGGCAGTGGTGGCGATGCCGATAAAAAGTCATGAAAATCACAGTGACAGCAGGCTGAAGCCAGGTTCCCTAAATCCATTACGAGCCATCTGATTTTGAGGTGGCTTCCAATAAATATACCTGCTGGTGGCCGCTGAGGGAGGCACAAGAGCGAAGATCCAAAGTGGATGAGTGGTCATGGATGCTTAGGTTTTTCTGACAGCGAGAACAGCACTTTGTGGGCTTGTGGAAAAGGACTTAAAGTGATGACTGTGTTCATTTAGTTGCTCTGCTGCTGCTGCTAAGTCGCTTTAGTCGACAAAAAAAAGACAAAAACAAGAACAAAAAAACACCCCACATTTCCCTAAAATTCTTTTCCAGCTTCCCTAAAATTCAGACTGGATTAAAAGATGTTAGAGATTATCTCTGAGCAGTTTTGCTGTTGTTTCTTGGCCGAAATAAAATATGTCTTGTTGACATAAATAGCTGCAATGATGATACAAGTATTTCTGGGTCCTGAGCATCCTCAGAAGATCCAGAAGTGCCTGTGAATCATCTTATTAGCATTACACATCTGCCTTCACCTCCGTCTGCCCAGGGCACATTTGCAGTTTGATATCACAGTAATGGTTTCTTGGCTAATTTTTCTTGAGCTCCACACTAGGCTGCAAAGGATTCCATGATTTCTGGGTTTGAAAAAGCAGTTGACAAATTCACTAAGGTAAGGTACCACCCACACTGAAAACTATTTGTGAAATGGAAACTCTCTCTCTATATATCTGTAATTCATTCATTGACGCTTTGACCAAAATACTGTGTCACAGGTTAACAGAGGATATGATGGGGAAAGACGGCAAGAAATGTGCTCTTTTGCATAATCCTATGTTGGGGTTGGTGGGAGTGGGGGCATCCCAAGGGCCGTATAACTGTGTGCTACTCTCTGCAGCTCAAGGTGGGCTTTGTAAATGAGGAGGAGTTGGTGGCTTTGAGTGAGGTCTTGGGATACCATGTTTAAAACTCTTAGTCTTAAAGGCAGGAAAAATTCTCCAAAGGTGGTAACACCAGCCCTCCAGGAGCAAGGAGGGAAGAGTCAGGCAAATAGTTTTGTTCTTGGGGTGGTTTTACTTTAGGGACAAGCAGAGCGGGACATCTAATCACAGTTTGCATGCTGTGCATACTAAGTTTCTTCAGTTGTGTCCAACTCTGTGCAACCCTGTGGACTGTAGCCCTAAAGGCTCCTCGGTCCATGGATTCTCCAGGCAAGAATACTGGAGTGGGTTGCCATGCCCTTCTCCAGGGCATTTTCCTATCTCAGGGATTGAATCCACATCTCTATGTCTCCTGCATTAGCAGGCAGGTTCTTTACCACTAGTGCCACCGGGGAAGCTAATTACAGTGTGGGTCTCACCTATCGTGTGCTCAGAAATATTCAAGTCACTTTTATGCTAATTTGTATTTTAGCAGGAGCTTGGGTCTGTTAGGTAGTTAGAATAGGAAAAAGGAGTCCAGAATGGTGGTGGCTAAAAGACAAGGAAGGGAAAAGCCCATGAAAATAGAACAAAGAAAGGTCGGAGGACCAGAGTGCGGACCTCAGGTAGAAGAAACAGCACTCCTGGCTAGCCCAATTTACATAGGGTGGTCTCAGGGGGAGGAAAAAACATACAAAAAGAGGCCAAAGGGCCAGGGGCCTCTTTCTCTCCCGTGTGCGCTCCCGTTCTCTCTCTCTTCTCCTCTCTTCCCATCTTTTGGGTCAACATGCCCTCGTGCCTCGAGGATGCATTTTCCTTTATTTTATAAAGGAAGCTGATCTGTCCAAGTACTATAACACAGACTGTTCAAGAGGTGTGATGTGCTGAGGCGTTAATTCCGTTGCTTCAAATCTTTGTTGTGATGAAACAGAATCGATGAGATTACACTTCCCTAACAGGTCCAGAAAGTTAGGTTTTGGGGTAGGCAAGAACAAAGTGTTTGGAATATGATATCAAATATGCTGATGCAAATATTCACTGGCTTCTCCTCTAGGTACTTGGCCATAGTCCTTGGTGGAGGTCTGGGGGCCTCAAAGGAACCACATCCTTATAAGAAGCCACCACTGTGCCTATCAGAGCAGCATAAGTAATTTTGGAAATGGGGGTGTAGGAATTAGAGGTGGCAGCCACACGAGGGGTCTTCTCTCCATCCTGATCATCTCTTACACTCTGGATTGACATCTGAGAGCACTGTCACCTACTCAAGTGATTCCACATCACAGGCAGGACAACAAGCAGTAGACCAGGAAATGGACCCGAGAATGGTTGCAGCTACTCGCTTTGGGCAAAAGATTTGTAAACGTCAGAGCAGAGCACAGAACCAGGACTTGGATTCCAGTTGTGTTGTGCTTTCTGCCAAGTGGTGATGATTTGTGTCTCCTCTGAGGTTCAACCTGCCTTCCATTTCTGTATACCCAGACTGCTCTCTCTCCCTATGTGTCTGTCTACCTACCTACCTATCTATCTATCCACCTATCTTCCTATCTATCCATCCATACATACATGTATAAGAGGGTCTAACATACAAGCTAGTCTTTTAAACAAGGAATGAAGTTGATTGCTGGACAATAGTCAAATAGCTATTACTGGTGAAATATTTCATTTAAGCTACACAAATTCATAAATTTTTTTAATATTCCCCTAAATCATAATATGAACTGTCAAGATGAAAATAATCAGTGAGAATAATTATAAAAGGGGATAGTTTTAATTTAGAAAAAAAATTAAGAACTTTAGACATTAACAAACTCCTGCAATTAATGTTTGTTGCTGTATATAAACAATTAACGTAGTAAATACCCTGGCCATCAACGCCAATTTAGCAAGGTCTCAATTTGAAAACACTCAGTTGATTATATCTTTGAGTGACTCTATCTATTAACAGAGTGAAGTATGATGTTATTAAGTGAAAATGAACTTGAGAAGATAGTTTCTAACAACAAGGCTGTTGTTAGAAAGTGTTATTCTATCATAGAATTAATCAGACCCCAGCCTCTATTATTAAAAAGCAGAGAACAATAGCCCTAGGAGGCCATACAAGGATGCCATCTAGCCTCCAGGGAAGGCATAAAGCTTCCTTGCATTATCCCCACTACATCCCAGATCAGAAGAATCTTATGCGAATGGATCTGAGTCCAAGGATATTTAATGACTCCAGGCACTTAGAGGTAGAGATTTTTGAGAGACAAGGAAATAAGTTTTGATTGCAGCTCAGAATGGAAAGTTTGCCCTTCTCTTTTCTGCAGATTTATTCTCCTTCCTCCAGAGACTGTCTCTCTGAAAAGAGTGAGGCTCTGTGTCCTCTTACAAGCTGTTTCCTCTTGGCCTCCTCCTACCCCCATGGGCCTGGTCGCCAGATTCATACTCCACCTCCTTCTTCCTTGTTTTTACTTGGCATAGTTTTCCTTGGAATGGCCTAACCTGGCCATTCAACTGGCAATAATTAGAGGGCTAGACTATGAGATTGGACCCAAGGAAATGCACAGAGGAAGTATCTCTCTCAGCTTTGCCCCCTACATCTCATAGCTGTCAAATGTAAGCAAGAACAGTCACTGAGTCTCCATTAAAGGTTCCATATTGGGTCTAGTTCCAAAGTCCCACTTAGTGATAAAGAGATACTTTGCCTAGTCTTATTATGCTATGTGTGTGGATCCTTGCTGCATTAAGTATCTACTGCTAGATAATAAATTACCCCAAAGATCCCTGGGTTGGGAAGATCCCCTGGAGAAGGAAGTGGCAGTCCACTTCAGGACTATTGCCTGGAAAATCCCATGGACAGAGGAGCCTGGTTGGCTACATTCCATGGGGTCACAAAGAGTCAGACATGACTGAGCGACTTCAATTTCACTTTAATGACTTAAACCAATAAACATATATTGTCTCACGTAAATGTTTTTTGAGGTCTAATCCAAGTAGCTTTGCTGGGGGCTTCTGGTATAGCCCTCTTGTGAGACTGCACTCATAAGCTGGGCTGGGGCCATGATCATCTGAAGGCTACATTCGGGCTTGAATGTGAATTCCAAGATGGCACCCTCTTGGGCTTGTTAGGAGGAAGTCTGGCTCAATGTATTGCTGTTCATGGGCAGGAGTCAAATTCTGTATCACTTTAACCTCTCTATAGGACTGATTGAGTGTCTTTTTGATGTGGCAGCTGGCACTTGCTCAGAGTAAGTGACTCCAGAGAAAAGACAGAGTAAGCAAGGAGGAAGCTACAGTGCCTTTTATGACCCAGACTTAGAAGTCATGCAGTGTCATTTGTACGTGTTAGAACTTGAGCCCACACTCAGGGGTAGGGGAATTGGGTTCTACCTTTTGAAGGGAGGAGCATCAGAGAATTAGTAGGCATATTTAAAACCACTGCACAACCCAAAGACTGCTACTGCTCACCGGCTTCTGTGTGTCTCCTGTTATGTTGGGCACAAAGCTACATCTTAGATCCTCATCCCTTTCAGTCAGTGGAGTCAAACGAATGTGAGCAGAGGGGATGCATGCCTCTTGTAGTAAGCCTGTCCCTTCAAAGGCTCACACTGCCCCTCTCCCTCCCCATAGTGACCTTGGAGACACATCACAAATGTTGCTCTGAGCTTCTGGCATCACAAGCTGGGAGGAGCCCTGGAGTTCCAACCAGAATCTCTTTGCTGTCAGCAGTGGTCTGTGATCTGAGAAAGCAATACCCTTTATCATTCTAACATGCAGATTTCTAGGTTTATGTCTTATGGTAGCTGGATTTATTCACTCTAACAGAACCTCAACAGGGACTTACTTACAGAATTGATGTTGGATATGTCTATGAATGCATGGAAGCTGTGTCATTTTTTACATATTGGCATGGAAAGTTTCTGGAAAAAATACAAATTATGATGTTATGATAATTTGGGGATAACTTTCCTCCTTTTGAATATTTTTGATGGTATTTTCTGATGTTTGTCATAAAAATGTAGCTTACCTTTATTTTAAAAAATTTTTCCACCTCCCAGAATACTGGAAATAAAAGCAAAAATAAACAAATGGGATTTAATTAAAATTAAAAGCTTCTGCACAACAAAGGAAACTCTAAGCAAGGTGAAAACACAGCCTTCTGAATGGGAGAAAATAATAGCAAATGAAGCAACTGATAAACAACTAATCTCAAAAATATACAAGCAACTCATGCAGCTCAATTCCAGAAAAATCAATGACCCAATCAAAAAATGGGCCAAAGAACTAAATAGACATTTCTCCAAAGAAGACATATGGATGGCTAACAAACACATGAAAAGATGCTCAACATCACTCATTATCAGAGAAATGCAAATCAAGACCACAATGAGGTACCATTTCACACCAGTCAGAATGGCTATGATCCAAAAGTCTACAAGCAATAAATGCTGGAGAGGGTGTGGAGAAAAGGGAACCCTCTTACACTGTTTGTGGGAATGCAAACTAGTACAGCCACTATGGAGAACAGTGTGAAGATTCCTTAAAAAACTGCAAATAGAACTGCCTTATGACCCAGCAATCCCACTGCTGGGCATACACACCGAGGAAACCAGAATTGAAAGAGACACGTGTACCCCAATGTTCATCGCAGCACTGTTTATAATAGCCAGGACATGGAAACAACTTAGATGTCCATCAGCAGATAAATGGATAAGAAAGCTGTGGTACATATACACAATGGAGTATTACTCAGCCATTAAAAAGAATGCATTTGAATCAGTTCTTATGAGGTGGATGAAACCGGAGCCGATTATACAGAGTGAAGTAATCCAGAAAGAAAAACACCAATACAGTATACTAATACATATATATATATAGAATTTAGAAAGAAGGTAATGATAACCCTGTATGCGAGACAGCAAAAGAGACACAGATGTATAGAATGGACTTTTGGACTCTGAGGGAGAGGGAGAGGGTGGGATGATTTGGGAGAATGGCATTGAAACATGTATACTATCATAAAAGAAACGAATTGCCTGTCTGTGTCCGATACAGGATACAGGATGCTTGGGGCTGGTGCACGGGGATGTTCCAGAGAGATGATATGGGGTGGGAGGTGGGAGTGGGGTTCAGGATTGGGAACTCATGTACACCTGTGGCAGATTCATGTCAATGTATGGCAAAATCAATACAGTATTATAAAGTAAAATAAAGTAAAAATATAAAAAAAAAGAAAAAAATTTTTATTGTGGCTTAATTGACATATAGTATTATTTTGGTTTCGTGTCATGATGTAATTATGTGATAGGTTTATAGGATATATGATCACAATAAGTCTAGTTAACTTTCCTCATTCTTATACATAATTACAAATTTTTTTTCCCTATGATTGAAACTTTTAAGATCTACTCTTTTAGCAACTTTCAAATATGAAATACAGTATTATTAACTATACTCACCATGCTGTATATTACATTCTCTGGGACTTTATTTTATACCTGGAAGCTTATACTTTTTGACCTTCTTCACCCATTTCACCTACTTTCTACTTCTGGGAACCATCAATCTGTTCTCTGTATCTATGAGCTTTTTAAAAAAAAAAAAAAAAAACTATTTCACTTATAAGGAAGATCATACAATGTTTGTGTTTCTCTGTGTTCCTTATTTCACTTAGTATTATGCCCTCAAGGTCTATCCATGTTGTCTCAAGTGCAAGATTTCTTAAGATTTCATTCCTTTCCATGGCTTTATCTTTATGCATGCATCCACTGATGGATGCTTGGATTGTTTCCATATCTTGGCTGTTATAAAGAGTGCTGCAGAGAACATGGGAGTCCAGATTTCTTTTTGAATTAGTGCTTTGATTTTCTTTGGATGATCCAGAAGTGGAATTGTGAGATCATCCAGTAGTTGCATTTTTAATTTTTTGAAGAACTTTCATACTATTTTCTGCAGTTGCTGATCCAATCTACTTTCCCAACAGCAGTGCACAAGGGTTCCCTTTTCCCCACATCCTTGCCTATCATTTTAATTCATTCTTGGTTTCACCTTTGCATTTTATATTTTTTGCCTTCTTGTATTTTTATATTTTTGCCAGTTCTGCAAGTTCCTTCCCGTCTCTTCTTCCATCTCAACCTCTTTTGTTCTAATGGTTCCCTGACCCTGTTTCCTAGAGGTCAAGCCCTTGGGGTCTTTTTGAAGACACCAAGCTAATATCCTCTATAATTTTCTTCCCTCTTCTTTTCTTCTTTCTTCCCTTCCTTTCTCCTTCTCTCTTTTGTTGTTGAAAGCCATTTTTAGATATACGCTTTTCTGTATTTTCAGGGAGCATTAACTTTTCCATATGTTTCAAGATGTTTTATGAATTACCTTGTGGTTTTCATTTGTTTTTCTGTTTCCATACACTTCAATAGGAAACATATATATATATGTATATATTTTTTGCCCCTAGCCAAACAGATAATATGCTTTGCCTTACAGGATCTCAAAGAGAAGAAAAGTAAGAAGGGTACCCACCACCCAGGCCCACCATGTCAACCTGTATCAAGACATTCTAACAACTGGAAATACTAAACCTCACATCAAAGGGACACCTGGGGTATTCTAGGGTTGTAGAGCAGAGGGCAAGTAATATTGCCTAGAAGAATCAGGGAAGCTTTGAAACGAATGTTGAATTTGAGTCTTGTATGGAAGAATGGGTCATAACTCAGTAATGTAGAAAAGGAAAGCATATCAGGAAAGTTGTGGAGAGGAAGACAGAGTGAGAGTGAGTAGTTTGGGATCTTGATCGCATGTGATGATATCTGAGGGCAGGAGATGATGGCAGAGGGGTGGGCAGAGGCCACCATGAAGGGACTCATAGGCCATGCTGATGACTGTAGTGTTTACTTGAAAGACAACAAAGGAGCAACCATTGTCGGGAGGCTGTGAAGAGCTGTGCATTTGATAAATCTCTCCAGGGGGCATGAGGGCTGTGTGGAGGATGGAGAGAGGCTGTCACTGGAGGAGGGTGATTCCCACATTCCTAAGGGATTTCTATAGATTCAAGAGTACCTGGGCAAGAAGCTGCCAATTATTGTCAAAATACATTTGAATGATACTTCATTCAAAAGAATCCAATTAACCATTTTTCTTCCTTCTATATGAATATAAATATTTATACTATATGAAGCATTTAAGACAGCCCTAGATTGATTTTCCAGTTAAAAACATATTTTATGTGTGATGTGCACATACCTTGTTGGCAAGAGAAAGGGGAGATAGAGATGAGACAGTTGGATGTCATCACTGACTTAATGGACATGAGTTTGAGCAAACTCAGGAAGATGGTGAAGGACAGGGAAGCCCGGCATGCTGCAGTTCATGCGGTCACAAAAAGTTGGACATGACTGAGCAACTGAACAACAATCTTTTTGCAGGCTGTCTTTGCCTGCTCCCTTGTGGTTCAGATGGTGAAGAATCGGCCTGCAATGCAGGAGACATGGTTTTCATCCCTGGGTCGAGAAGATTTCCTGGAGAAGGGAATGGTTACCCATTCCAGTAATCTTGCCTGGAGAAGTCCCTGGTGGGCTACAGTCCTTGGGGTTGCAAAGAGTCGGACACAACAGGGCAACTAACATGTATACATTTGCCTTTGAATAATCTGAACATCTCCTTAGTGGTTAACATGATGAGCAGCGTTTCATTTCACCTTAAAGCACTTTCATGCCAGTTTCACCTCTCTGTCTCCCACGTCCCACTCTCTGACATTAACATTCAAGTCAGTGTGCGTCTGTCGCCTGGGCTCTGCCTGCTAGGACCTGGGGAGGTGTGTAAACCTGCCGGTTTCCATCCCAGGACCTCATACTTTCTGCCCCATCGTGGCATCTGCCAGGCTGTGTTTGTTCACTGGGCCTTTTGGCAGCTCCAGTTGCTTGTGAAAATAAGATCATTTGTGTTAGACAAAGAAGTGCTGCCAAAATGTTGAGCTTTGTGCTGTTGTCAGGTGGTGGCAGGTGGTCTGCATGGAGTGCCGGCTGTGTCATTAGCGGTTACCTTATGGCAATTTTGTTATGTGGGTAAAACCTTTCTCCAGAATCCCCCCTTTGCATAGGAGCAGAGATGCCCAGGGAGCAAAATTGTCTGGCCATGTTCCTTGGCCCCTAGGGAGTCTTTGTGTGGTTGGGATTAGACAATATCTTTCCTGTCGATGATCATCATACTATGGGATGCTTAAAATCAGCAGGAAGGGAGCTTCTCCTTGAAACCCAGAGGTCGGTGAGGAATAATCTTTGGGGCAAAAGGTGTCCCAGAAACGTCTTACTCTGAAGAAGCTTGTGGGGAGTTCTACTGCATTGCAATTTCTCTCAGTCGTTGAGGACCTGTTTGGGCCTCTCTGGTTTATATTAGTTGGCTAAGGCTGTCATCACAAATGACTACAGACTGGGTGGCTTGAACAACAGAAATCTATCTGTTGTCTTGAAGTTCTGGGGGCTGTGAATCTAACATCAAGGTGCTGTTGGATTGGGTTGTGGTGAGACCTTCTTCCCATCTTCTCACTGCGTCCTCATTTGTCCTTTCCCTGGTGAATTCAAGCTGGGTGAATAGAAGTTTCCTGGGACTGACATCTTTAATGTGAACTGCATGTAAAACAACACATCTTGTTTAGTTGTATCGACTATTTGATTTCACTGTGAAGGAGAGAAAACAGCTAAGATTTGCTCAGAGGCTGCATGGGCTGGGTACTCTGCTGTGGGTTTCTTTACAAATCTTCTCACTCCACTCTTACCCCACTATGAGAGAAATACTATGCTTATCCTCTTTCTACTGATAAGGAAACTCGAGGCTTAGAGATGGTAAACATATTGATTGATTCAAGGTCTCACAGGTTAAAAAAAAATGCCTTCAGGAGGAAATAAAAGTGGCTTGAAGCCTTCTATTAGGTTTAGAGATAATAATATTAACAACAATAATGACTTCCTGAGTACTTTCTATGTACCAGTTATGGTTCTAAGCACTTTTTGTGTGTTAATTTCTGTAATTTTCACCTTCACTCTGAGAGATAGGTGCAGTTCTGATCATCTCTGTATTTTAATTGAGGAAACTGAGGAGGAGAGTTGAAGTAATTTGTCCGGTACCATCCAGTAACACAGGCAGAGCGAGGTGTTGAACCCCAGCCGTCTAGCTCCAGGGCACTTTCTCATGACCTGTTGTTAGAGGATCCACACAAGGGTGAGAAAAGTCCGACTGATTTCATGCCATCTGCCTCTTCTCCAGTCTACTCTTATCTTACTAATTCAGGGAAATATGTAATTCAGGTGAAATCAATTCATAATAGATACCAAAGGATGTTTATGGATAAAAATAAGTCACAAAAGTACAATGTGGGGGATGTGCTGGACAAAGTGTGTGTGTGTTTGCAACCATGATTGCAATGATTTGCCATTGCAATAGAGCTGATGGGGTTTCTGTACATAAAAATGTGTCAGGCTGCTTTCTGTACTATATTCTTTTTCCTATTAGCTGCCTCCCTGAGTCGTTCCCCCAACGTCAGTCCAAACTCTGGGGTGGGGAGAATTGCCCTCGCTCATCTTATACTGGAAATTGTTCTGCACGTAGTAATGCTGCTGCTGCTGCTGCTGCTGCTGCTAAGTCGCTTCAGTCGCGTCCAACTCTGTGTGACCCCATAGATGGCAGCCCACCAGGCTCCCCAGTGCTAATGACCAATCCACAGGGCATCTAAGTAGTGATTGTGCGGGTGTGGAAGGGAGGGGCAGCTTAGACCTCAGCCTGAGAATTGATGTGCTTTGGGAGTGAGGGCAGGGCTGAATCTGAAGCAGTGTTTCACCAACTATGTGCCCATCAATCACCTTGGGATCTTGATAAAATGCAGACTCTGATTCAGTGGGGCTGGGATGGGGCCCATGATTTGACATTTCTAAAAACTCCTAGGTGATGCTGATGCTGCTGGTGCAAGGACCACATCTGGAGAAGCAAAGTCTACCTGTTATAGACAGAATAGATGCTGAGTACCACTTCTAACAGATAGGCTAGTGACCTTGAGAGCAGCTGATGGAAGAAAGAAGAGCAGATGAGCCCAAATGTAGCAAAAGCCAAGCCACTTTGCCCATTTTTCTCACCCATGACAGCTCCCAGAGCTACTGAGTAGCGGGGGATAATAATTGATATTGTTGAGGGGCTAACTTTCTTTTGAAAATAAGTCCTTATCTTCTGGATTATACACTGAATAAATTTGGAAGGTGTGAAATATCTGTTAAAAATATTTCCATCAAAATTTCTACATTAAAAACAAAAAGTGAGAGTTGCAGGTAGTGAACATCTGTTGGAAAGAAAAAAATACCTCTAGATTTCCCAAAGGATTAGGTCAATAAAGTGTTATTTAAACTTGTAAAGCCATGTGTTAAGGTCTTGTGGTGCCATGGGTTCTGAGCGGTGAGATAAAATTTCAAGAAAACAACAGATGTTCCTCCCTTTCTTCAATTTGCTGGTTGTTCCCAGATCGCTCACCCATTGAGCCATCCATGGTTCTGGGAGATGGTGGGTTCAGATCAGACAAGTTTCTGAATAGAGTTAACTATTTTGAAAACTTCTGGTAATAGAGCTAGAGCCAAGATTTGGAGAGAAAAAGAATTTTGAATTTTTAGAGAATGAGGAAGTATTCAGTATGATGGAAGAGGCTGTTTTGCCTCCTAAGGAATATTCAGTGGTATGTGACTCATTGGTACAGGAGGATGCTCAAGGCAGACAGGGAAGCTTTGACTCTAGTATTTCAGCAGTTTGGTGGCAGTGGGGTCAGATATGCCTATGAACAAAGATTCAATAGGACAAGAACACTGTCATAGATGTCAGCACACCATGGGACCATATGGAGGAGGAGGCAGGGACCCCTCACGCTGCATTGTAAACCTCCATGCCCCAGAAACTAAGCTCACCTCAAAGGAGAGGGCCAGTGAGTGGGGTAAAACATTATATTGATCATTTACACAAAGAAAAGTCTGAGGAAAAACCCAGAAGAGAAAGGTCTACCTTGAAATGTAAAATTTTAGATTCTTTCAACCAGTAAAAATTAGGGTTTGAGTATAAAATAAATTATTGCAAAATATTTTCATTTCTACATACTCAAGTTGGTGACTTTAAATCTTGTGCCTGCACTAGAATTTGGTAGTCTGAATAAAGTAACTGCTAAATAAATCCCCATTTGTATCCAATGGATTTTTATTGAATTCCTAGTATGTGCCAACCACCATTCTAGGTGCTGGAGAGATAGTGGTGAACAAAATTAAGTTTCTTCTCCTTTGGGTGAGAGGAACAGATTAAGTAAAAAAAAAAAAAAATCTATATGCCAGGTGTTGAATTCTGTGAAGAAAAGTCAAGTAAGGTGAGTATAGATTGTGCACATGATGTGGGTCCTTGTGTTGTATGGGCGGGGGAATGTCTGAATGTGTGTGTGTGTGTGTGTGTGTGTGTGTGTCTGCTGGATGTTCTCTTGTACAATTTTCCATCAGCTGATCTGGGAAAACCACATAGAAAATTATTGTCTTTATTTTGGAAAAACCAAACCTCTCTTTTGGGGAAAGTATTCCAGGCAAAAAACCCAGCAAATGTCAAGGTTTGAGTGGACTTGAATGAGTGAATGACTCTGCTGCTGCTGCTGCTGCTGCTGCTGCGTCGCTTCAGTCATGTCCAACTCTGCACGATCCCACAGGCGGCAGCCCACCAGGCTCCCCCGTCCCTGGGATTCTCCAGGCAAGAACACTGGAGTGGGTTGCCATTTCCTTTTCCAATGCATGAAAGTGAAAAGTGAAAGTGAAGTCACTCAGTCGTGTCTGACTCTTAGCAACCCCATGGACTGCAGCCTACCAGGCTCCTCCATCCATGGGATTTTCCAGGCGAGAGTACTGGAGTGGGTTGCCATTGCCTTCTCCCGTGAATGACTCTACTTTCCCTTCAAAAACATCACTAATTCCCCATTCTCCCAAATTTATTGTTTGGTTTTGCCTATTTTTGAACTTTGTACATTTTCTCCTGTGACTTGTTTTTTTTTTCCCTTGCTTAGTATAAAGTTTTGAGTTTCCTTCATAGTGACATGTTGCTGTAGTTCACCGATTTTCCTTACTGCATCCCATTCCATTGAATGAGCTCACCACCCTTTATCCATTCTGTGGTCAGCGATCTTTTGGGTGGTTTTCTGTTTGTTTACTATTATAAAGAATCCTGCTATAAAGTACGTTCTTGTGTATTTTTCATGCAAAAGTTTCTCTTTAATGCCATGCCCCTAGAGCCTTCATGGCATACACTGAAATAGATGGTATTTGTTTAGCACATTGGGGTGAGCTGGAGGGGGGTTAGGGGCACCTTCACAGGTATTCCCTGGTGGCTCAGAAGGTAAAGTGTCTGCCTGCAATGTGGGAGACCTGGGTTCAATCCCTGGGTTGGGAAGATCCCCTGGAGAAGGAAATGGCAACCTACTCTAGTACTCTTGCCTGGAAAATTCCATGGACAGAGTAGCCTTGAAGGCTGTAGTCCATGGGGTCGCAAAGAGTCGGACATGACTGAGCGACTTCACTTCACTTCACAGGTATTGGTGAAAAAAGAACTATTTTTATGTTTCACAATTATGTTAAGAATTAATTTTTTTTAATATTTCATAATCATTTTAGGAAAAAGTATAACACTTCCACATACAATCTTTTCACATTTTTTTAAAAAGAGAAACTTGAGATTTCCTCCTTAAACATACTTTTCTAAAAAAAATCAAGTTTTCTGCATGAAATAGTTACGTGCAATTGTGATCAAGATTTTAAATGATGACCTCTTTAAATTTTGATAGTCGTCATGGACAAAAGCCATTACTCTCAAGGTTGGGAATAAAATTTTAAAATACATAATAATAATTCAAGAAGGATATTTGAAGAATCAAATGGCTTTTTTTTTTCTTTCACTGACAAATGTTAGGTTGAAAAAAATCCCTTGATAATGGGACTTCCCTGGCAGTCCAGTGGCAAAGACTTTGCCTTCCAATGCAGGGCGTGCTGGTTTGACCCCTGGTTGGGGAGCTAAGATCCCACATGCCTTGCAGCCAGACCAAACAAACATAGCAAAATGAAGCAATATTGTAACAAATCAAGTAAAGACTTTAAAAAATTGTTCACATAAAAAAGGGGGTTCTTTCTATAAAAATTAAAAATGCCTTGATAATGCAACTGGATTTCAAATTCAATTGGGATTTTTTATATCAGCTGTTGCAAAATTGGGGTTTCCCAGGTGGTGTTAGAGGTAAAGAAATCGCCTGCCAATGGAGGAGACATAAGAGATGTGGGTTTGCTCCCTGAGTCTGGAAGATCCCCTGGAGAAGGAAATGACCACTCACTGCAGTATTCTTGCCTGGAGAATCGCACCGACAGAGGGCTGCATTCCATAGGTTTGCAAAGAGTTGGACATGACTGAAGCAAGTTAGGACAATTGCAGAACAATGATGAAACACTTATTTGCTGTGGAGGCCTGGCTAGTCAGAGCAGTCCCCCTATAGCTATATGGATGTCATAAAAGAGAACATCAGCTCCAATCTTATACTTGCCCCCTCCTGGGAGTCCTGCCCCACAACACAGAAAGGCCCATCCCCGTTTTTGAGCCAAACTACCTGACTGTGTGAAAAGAGGTCATGTCTGTGCCTTGGGCAAGTAAGGCTACTGGAGGACTTTACTTATTTTGTGACCTAAGAGGTAGACATCCAGAGTGGAGAGGACCCCTCTCCTGGAGGAAATGCCTATGGGAGGGAAGCTTGTGTGGGGTTTTGCTCACCATGCTCACATCCTGCCAGATGGCTTGCCACATCTGGGCCTTCTCCACTTCAGCATCCTCTGAGGTGCAATCAGAGGTCACAAGCAGGGGGTTCCACTGGCTTGACTGCATGTGGGAATCATCTGAATGTTTTAAGATACTGATCCCTTGGTCTCACCCCTAGAGATTCTCATTTAATTAGTCTGGGTGCAGTCTGGGCACAGGATTTCTAAACGCATGCCAGGTGACGGTGACATGCAGCAAATTTGGGGATCCACTCTAAGGAGTCGACTTAGGTTGTAGGGTTGTGGGTTTTCAGTTCTTCTTGGCAATACCTAGTTGTGTTACAAATGGTGATACCCAGTCACCTCCCTCCAGCAGCACATCTGAGTCCCAGATCATTGCTGTCTAGCCATGCTTCATAGTTTATCAACTTGGTGGGTACGAAATAGCATTTTATTGTGATTTTAACTTGCATTGTTTTGTCTTCTCACAACATTGAGTATACTTTCATATGTTAATGAAAGTCTTCTCTTCTGTAAAATACCTGTTCAGATCTTTTGCTCATTTTTTTTTGTTAGTCTGTTTGCTTTTTTATTATTGATTTATGGACATTCTTTTATACTGGACATGAATCTTTTGTCAGTTAAATGTGTTATAAATCTCTTTCCCCAGATGGTGCCTATCTTTTCAATATCTTATGGTATCTTAATGAGCAGAAGTGCTTAATTTTATGTAGTTGAAAACAATAGCTTTCAAAAAATAGTTTCTTTAAAAAAGTCTCCTCTAAGACCATAATGATATTCTCATATGCTTTTCTTCTAAAACATTAAAATTTTTACTTTTCATGTTTAAGCCCTTAATTTATTTCTATCTAGATTGATTTTTTTATAAAGTAGGGAAGGAGGGCTCTGTTTTCATTTCCTTCCCATGGGGGTCATCAATGGCCCCAACATCATTAGTAATATATTCATTCTTTCTTCACCGATCTGCAATAGCCTATCTCTCAAGTCAAGGGATAAGCTATTGTATGTCAAATCCCATGACGCACATGATTCAAATTTGTGCTTCAGAAAGATTATAAATATCATTAGCTCTCACATATTCCACTGTTCTTGTCCTCACAAAAATTATATGAAGACGTATTTTTTCTCATGTGCTTTTTAGCAATGGGAAAACAGGCTCAGAGAGGTTGTCAGCAGTCCAAGGTCACACAGCCAGGGTTCAAATGCAGGCTGGCTCCAGAATCTGTGCCTTGACCACTGTGCTTGCTGTGCTGCCTCTGTAAATGACTACACATTCTGAACCTTTTCAGCTCCTCACCCATAATTATTCATCATTAGTGCCTCTACTGTATTGATAGATGACATAGAAGTTTAAATACACAGATTAGGAAACATAAGATAGATGATTCCTAAATGATGCCCTTTAAAGAACCACTCTATTTTTAAGCATTCAAAAACAGAACCCAAGAAATCTACAGAGGCCTTCAGTTCTCCAAGTCTCTATTCTCAGAGTCTCCTAATGACTGTAAACAGCCTGTCACTCAAGCTGGCAGGTCACAGAGTCCACAGCTATGCCTCCCTCTGCCAAGTTCACCTTGAGAGTTAACACTGCAGGTCTTGGTTATTTTCAAAACCAGAAAACAAAAAATCATCCTCTGTTTTAAAAAAGAAAACAACTTAGAGAAGACCTGGTTCTTCTAAGCACTAACTGGGCCCAAGAGGCTGGGGACTGAGTGGGGTGCAACGGGGCAGGGTGGACCAGATGTCAGAGGGGAGGCAGGACTTTGGTCAAAGGCACCCACTGGGCTGAGATCAGGTCTCTGCTGCTGGAGGGGTCTGTTAGAGGCCCACTGAAGTCAGAGCATAAGGAACAGCTGTTTCTCCTTTCTGAAAGCTGGCAGACAAGTAAACTGATCCAAGACCAGAGGGCTTTTGTGTGTGATAATTGGGTTCTCCTGCAAACAAGCTGGCGGGCAACATTGGCTGTTGGCAATCCTAAGGACCTTTTTGGATGACTAAATAAAAAATTGCCAAATGGCTCTAAAATAGCTGTGTATTCTGACATCTTCATCAGTCTTTTTCTGAACATTGTTTCCAGAAGAAAATACATGCAATGATACTGATGTCTACGAAGCATTTTTACCCCAGCGCCTTGAAGAGACCAGGCGCTGTCTACCTGTCTCCATCTTCCACGTCAGCTCCAGAGGAGACCTGGTTCACAGATGTTGGAATCCCAGCTCAATTTTCATTATCTTTGTTGACACCAATTGCTGCCAGTGCTGGTGGGTAGGCAAGAGTTGAGTATTTAATGCCTTTCTGTCTCCACTCCCACTTTCCCCAGATAAGAAACAATCACACATAAACAAACCCATCCAAATGTCAAGCATGAAACAAAAGTTAAAATTCCAGATCCTTCTGGGAATCACCATTCCTAAAGATGGGGTGAAAATAACAAGCTTTTGTTCTACAAATGGATGGATTTTTTACATCAAAATTTCTAAAGACTGGGAAAAGATGCGTTCTTTCTTTCATTTATTTTTCCATGAGGCTGAAAACTAATGATTCTCTACATAATTCCTTTATGTAGGGAGCAAAGGATTTGGGGAAGAAGAAATGGGACTGGATGTGGGATTCACGTAATAGTTGGTTGCTGTTGGGGAGAGGATTCCTGCTCATTACTAATAAGAAGGAAGTGAGTGGGCCATGGGTCCCACTCTGATTTCCTTGGGTAGATGAATTTAATGGAATTTTGTTCTTTGTCAAGGCAATTAATTAGAGGCTTAACTAAATATGATTTGATTGTCATATGTTTCAGATTATTTGAAAATTCAAAAATCTCTTATAAAACAGATTATGCATTTTGGTCAGAAAAATGTACACTGTGTCTGTCTATCTGAGGCCCTTCTGTTCAAAAGCCCGAGGGTGGGCTTGTCCAGGACCTGCTGGGCAGTTAAGGTCAGGATCAGCACAACACTGCCAAAACAACCTTTTCTTCCCCTGGGTGAAGGTGTCGACTAAAGCAGCGGGGTGGGGTGGGGTGGGGGTGGGGGGTGAAGCCGTTCATAATGAGAAAGTTAGTAAAGAGAGCAGGAGTAGCCTGAGGGGTGAGCCATGGCTCAAGAGACCTCAGCAACACCTGGGGACTCAGGAGATCCATGGGTTTAGTGGGAAGAAGAGAGGGCTCCTGGTTTGAAACCCTTTTCTCATGAGCCATACATGTTCTCTCTAAGAGAGGAGAGTCGTGCACGTCCTGTGTTGCCTTTGTCATTCCATCACTTTAACAAAAATGTACAAAACCATTTACTCCGAAGACATGGAAACCCAGAGAAGTTAGACAAATTGTCCTAAGAAGAGCAAGCTGTTGATGGCAGAGCCAAGTCTTAGAAACTGAGTCTTAGGACTCCTGATACAAGGTTACCTCCAGCTCCATAGTGCTGAGTGCTAAGTGCCTTGTGCTTTTAAGTCATCTTGCTGTAGGAGCTTAGCCTTTATACCAAGAAGCGACCAGCGTATTTTGGTGGCTGGAGACAGGGAGGACAAAAGAACATATAATAAAGGTAATATTTCTTTTCTTAGTAGACTTCAGAGCTAGGCAGAAGGGACTGGGGAATAAATAAAAACTATGAGACATGTCAAATCCCATTTCTTCCTGATCTACGAAGCTAGCCTCTGTGACTAGACACAAGGCTTCCACCTGCCTTGTTTCCTCCGGGTAGTTTTCTCTATGATTCTTCTTGCTGAAGTAAAGATGCTTCTTACCCAGTCCAGTGGTACTTAATGCAAATATGTGAATTTGAAATAGTGTGGCCTGGAAGTAATAACAAAGTCTCAGTTGGTTACTCAAGTATGAAAAAAAAGCTATCAATTCCTCAAATTAAAAACAAATGCACACAATTTCAAAGCAGGGGGCCTATATGAATTGCATCCTGCGTTCACATTCTTGCCAGGCGACAGTCACTTTAGCTGCTTAATGGAAATACCCTGCATGCTCAAGAATTTCTGCAAGGAGTTTTGATCCATTTTGCACTATTATTTTAATATTCATTGCTACTTAAACATCTAAAACTCTCTGTATCATATAACAGTATCATCGAAGATGTCACTGTCATATTGCTTGTGCAAGTGCTGAAAATCAGTAACTTTGCAATGAAAGGTACATAAAAAGCTACTACATGAACCAAATGATCACTGAGATGGGCCAGGCAGTAACTATAGTAAGTCTCCAAAGAAAAATACTAGACAAGATACTGAGAAAAAGAAACAGAGGAAACATTAACAAACTAAGTGATAAATATGTTTTGAGATAATAGTCCGTCCACCTTGCCCTCAACTATTGTTTTTCCTTTAGAAAAATTAATTATGAAAGTTTCATATCATATGAGGTTTTTAGGATGTATTTTTGACACAAATAAGGATACATTGTACCTAAGTGTTATGGGTTAAGCTGTGTACCTTGCAAAAAGTGTTGGTGTCCTATCCTCCAGGACCTGTGAATGTGATCTTACGTGGCAATGGGGTCTTTGCAGATGATCAAATTGAGATGAGGTCCTTAGGACAGTCCCTAACCCAGTATGACTGGTGTCCTTATAAATGGGGAGACCTGGATGCACAGACAGACGTGTACAGAAGGAAGGTGATATGAAGACACAGGTTGAATGCCACGTGCAAGCCATGGCGTACCTGAGGGTACACAAGCAGGGGGAGGGGCATGGGGCAGGTTGTCCCTCACAGCCCGCAAATGGCAGCAAGCCTGCTGGCATCTTGATTTCAGACTTCTGGCCTCCAGAACAGGGAGGTAATAAATTTCTGTGGCTTAAGCCACTCAGCTTTTGACACTTTGTTATGGCAGCCCTAGCAAACTAATGCCCTGACAGCTGTACTGCTCAGTCGTGTCCGCCTTTTTGTGACCCTGGGACTGTAGCCCACCAGGCTCCTCTGTCCACAGGATTGTTCAAGCAAAAATATTGGAGCGGGTTGCCGTTTCCTCCTCCAGGCGATCTTCCCAATCCAGGGATCAAGCCACATCTCCTGAGGCTCCTGCATCGGGAGGAGGATTCTTTACCACTAGTGCCACCTGGGAAGCCCCAGTGCCCTGACTGATCTTTGTTTAAAGGTCATTTTTGCAGAGGGCACAGAGGTTCCTGGACCATAAAGAAGGCTGAGCGCTGAAGAATTGATGCTTTTGAACTGTGGTGTTGGAGAAGACTCTTGAGGGTCCCTTGGACTGCA
This sequence comes from Capra hircus, assembly GCF_001704415.2. Classification (NCBI taxonomy): domain Eukaryota; kingdom Metazoa; phylum Chordata; class Mammalia; order Artiodactyla; family Bovidae; genus Capra; species Capra hircus. The sequence continues at coordinate 60,422,001 of NC_030811.1, forward strand.
AGGAGATCCAACCAGTCCATTCTAAAGGAGATCAGTCCTGGGTGTTCTCTGGAAGGACTGATGCTAAAGCTGAAACTCCAGTACTTTGGCCACCTGATGCGAAGAGTTGACTCATTGGAAAAGACTCTGATGCTGGGAGGGACTGGGGGCAGGAGGAGAAGGGGACGACAGAGGATGAGATGGCTGGATGGCATCACTGACTCAATGGAAATATGAGTTAGAGTAAACTCCAGGAGTTGTTGATGGACATGGAGGCCTGGCATGCTGCAATCCATGGGGTCACAAAGAGTCAAACATGACTGAGTGACTGAACTGAACTGAACAAATGTTCCCAGTGTTTGGGCCAATGGAGGACCCTGAGGAATTCCTATCTGTTAGGTTACAGTCCCGAAGGGGAAGCCTTTTCTTTCTCACAAGTCATTTACCTGTCAGTGTGGCTAGTCCATCAGATACCCTTCTTGGAGGCTGATTGACTTTACAGGGAAAAGGAGGGTCTTAACTGCGGTGAGGACATGTGAGCGGGAATCTGGAGCACTGCCTGGATGACCATGCACACCTCCTACATCTGACTCACACTTATAATAGAGCTGGAGTACACTGGTGGAAACAATCAGGAAACTGAAGTTTGCCTAGGAAGGTCAGAGGTAGTATCAATGACCTGCATTTGGGTCAAGAGCCAGGTGTGTACAGGTACAGAAGAGCATGGCTAGATGGGGAGGAGAGGGCAGAGGTGGGCAGGTTGAAGGGAGGAGTTGAGGCTGAGGCAGTGAGGGGGGGTGCAGCAGGTGGCATCACAGCCTGAAGTGTGGCACAGAGGTGATACCCCAAGGGGGATGAGGCTGGAATTGGTAGTGGACAAACACTGGGTCAGCAGGGATGCAAACGGAAATGCTTCTGTCTGTGCTTGGCCAAAGGTGAGTGCAGTGTCAACCCAGGTAGAAGGGAGGGAAAAAGACAGCCTGGGCTGTCCACACTGAGCAATTCTGGAGTTACGTGTCTAATTATTCCCAGAGCAAGATGGTTTCTTGGGATGATGCATAGTTCTTATGCAGGTTGGTGATTTTGGAGATAAAATCAAGTGTCAGGCTGCTGTTATTTCTGAAGCAGAAGTGTCTAATGAGGACTCTGTGCTCAGAATACAAAAGAGAGTTATCAAAGAGGCTGCTATACAGATGGATCTCCTGATCCAGGAACAGCTCAGACCCTTTCTAATCTAGCAGGCCCTAAGTTTTTGCTTCCATTTCTTCCGTGGTCTTCGTCTCTCCCTCAGCCCTTATAGGAGCAAGTATGGAGGCAAGCAGACGTATCGTGGGACAGAGGGTTATGTGTCTTTGGGGGAGGGTAGCCATGACAATCACAATAATAGTAGTGGGAATCAGGGTAAAGGATATTTCCTGAGAACTTTGCCAGTCCTGTGCCTGGCCCTGGACTAGGTATGTTGATTCTCACTGGCATCATGCAAGGAAACTCTTACTATTCCTTCCCCATAGACAAGAAGGCAGTGTTTCCCAGGCATTAAATAAATATTCTATGTTGCACAGACGGTAAGTAACGGACTATAATAATATAAGATATTATAGTAACATATAGGAAATAGAATCTGCGGCCTGGGTTTTTGTCATCACAGGTGTCATCATAAAGAGACATGAGCCATACTAGTCCCTTACCACAAGCTGTGACGGGGTTGGAGAGTAAAGCTCACAGGACAGCTGGCTCTGTTTTTCCTAGCGAGGTCTAAATGAGATGAAAAGAAGAAGTAGAGTGTGTAAGTTTGGGGGACAAAAAAAGGTAAGGCAATGGCAGTTGCATCAAATGAAGTTCATGTTCTGGTCCTCTTGTTCTGACTGTGACTTGCTGTTCCTGTAGGCTGAAGCTCTCAGGTCATCCTGATGAAATTTCAGAAACGGTCCCTTTGCCCATTATTTAATACAAATTAGAGAGGAACATTTCCTTATCAAACACTGTTTTAGGGATGTTGCTTGCATTTGAGTTCCTCTTTTGCCCCATTCCTCAGCTGCCAAATGCTGGCCGAGTTTCGGCAACACTGGCTTGGGCAGTATTAAGCTGTCATTTGGGTGATAAAGGGGAGGGAGTCTAGCTTAAACATATGTTCTCAAGCACCTCCAGGAGCATCTGGCAGCTAAAACTATGATGAATGATTAGGCTCGTAGTGAAGTTAGACTATAGGACTTGGCTGAGGTCAAGCTGGGCCTGAAGGGTGGCCTACAAGAGGCCATCTGAAGGTCAAGAGGATGCAGTTGAGTGGAGGCCCAGAGGAAACCAGTCGGGGGGCTCCCTGCTTGAGCTGCAGAAACAGCCCCGTGTCAGGGAGAGAGTCTGAAGGGCGGGTGGCAAAGCAATGGCAAGGACCTGGGCCAATGTCCTCTGTGGAGAGCCATGAACTGATTCTTCCTCTGGCCAGCCAGAGCCGCTCTGTAAACACTTGTACTGTAGGCTGCTGTATTAGTTTCCTGAGGCTTTGTAAAAGTGATCTGAAACTTGGTGGCTTACAACGGATGTTTTCTTTCTCATGTTGATTTTCTGCTGGCCGGTTGAGGGTCCTCCCCTGCCTCGGCTAGCTGCTGGTGGCCGTCAGCCCTCCTTGGCCTCTGTGGCCTGCATCTCACCAACCTCTGCCTGTGTGGGCACAGTCCCTTCTCCTCTTCGTGTGTCATCTCTCCTGTCTCTTATGAGAATACCCATCACGTGGATTTAGGACCTACCTGAGTAATCCAGAATGATCTCATCTCAAGATTTTTAAGTATTTTTGCAACGAACCTTTTTTGAAATAAGGTAACATTTCCAGGTTCTGAGCCTGAAGAAATGGATAAGTCTTTTGGGGCCCACAATTCAATGCATCATAGATGCCAAAAGAGAGAACTATGAGGACTTATATCTTTGGTGTTTAAAAATACATTAAAAAAAAACTTCCATGTCACATGTATTGCGTGGGCTTGAATTTGTGGGTGGCATTTAGAGGCCAAACTTCAGAATGTCTTTTAGCCAAAACCATGCTCCTGGGTGACTTGTAGGGGACTATTCTCTCTCTGGAGCCTCCCAATATAATCTACAGCTTCTCCTCTGCCTCTTCCCTTCATCCCATGGTGGGCACATTAGGATCAGTAACTATTAAGAATGGAAGGGTCTTCAGAGACCATAAAGAAGGCTGACCACTGAAGAACTGATGGTTTCGAACTGTGGTGTTGGAGAAGACTCTTGAGAGCCCCTTGGACTACAAGGAGATCAAACCAGTCAATCTTAAAGGAAATCAACCCTGAATATTCACTGGAAGGACTGATGCTGAAGTTGAAGCTCCAACCCTTTGGCTACCTGATTCGAAGGACGGACTCATTGGAAAAGACTCTGATGTTGGGAAAGAGTGAAGGCAGGAGGAGAAGAGAGCAACAGAGGATGAGATGGTTGAATGGCATCATCAACTCAATGGACATGGTTTGTGCAAACTCCAGAAGACAGTGAAGGACAGGAAAGCCTGGTGTGCTGCAGTTCACGGAGCTGCCAAGGGTTAGACACAACTGAGCGACTGAACAACAGCAATCAGAGAGTACAAATGTTTAGCACAACTATAACCAGCTCTACCCTGGTTAGTTCAGATCAGTTTCTCAGTCGTGTCTGACTCTTTGTGACCCCATGGACTGCAGCACACCAGCCTTTCCTGTCCATCACCAACTTCTGGAGCTTGCTCAAACTTAGGTCCAAGTTGGTGATGCCATGCAACCATCTCATACACTGTCCTCCTCTTCTCCTCCTGCCTTCAATCTTTACCAGCATCAACGTCTTTTCAAATGAGTCAGCTCTTCGCATCAGGTGGCCAAAGTATTGGAGTTTCAGCCTCAGCCTCAGTCCTTCCAATGAATATTCAGGACTGATTTACTTTAGGATGGACTGGCTGGATCTCCTTGCAGTCCAAGGGACTCTCAAGAGTCTTCTCCAACACCACAGTTCAAAAGCATCAATTCTTTGGCGCTCAGCTTGCTTTATAGGCCAACTCTCACATCCATACATGACTACTGGAAAAAGCATAGCCTTGACTGGATGGACCTTTGTCGGTAAAGCAATGATCATCTATTTATTATGACACCAGATAGCGATAGTGGTAAAGAAGCCACCTGCCAATGAAGACGTTAAGAGATACTGGTTGGATTCCTGGGTCAGGAAGATCCCCTGGAGGCGGGTATGACTCCCCATTCCAGTGTTCTTGCCTGGAGAATGGGGTCACAAAGAGTTGGTTAAGACTGAAGGATTAAGCACATCATGACACCAGCCCAGCTGGAGCCTTAGATTTCCCAGGCCAGTCCTCAGCCACCGCCAAGGGTTAGAGTTAGCACCCGAAGGGAAACTTCTTTGCCATCTCTGACCTGAAACAAGCCTCATTTTCTGAATAAGGAAACTGAGACCCAGGGAAGAGGTAAGAACTGATAAAAGTGGTACTCTATGCAAGGGGTACTTCAACACTTCATTTCCCATATTAAAAAAAAGATCAGATTAAAAATCCCTAGATTCTCCAGTTGTGATTTTTTTTCATTTTCATAACACCTAGGTGTTGACCTGATTTTCTTTTTGTTTTTTTAATGGCTTCCTACTCCCCGCAGACACATGGAACCCATCACCCTACCAATGTGACTTATAACATTTTGCACATCCATTCTGCTCTGCAGCTTCCAGGCCCCATCTGCTAACTCATATAAAACAAAATTTATATTAAAAGGTATATTAGAAAAATCATCACAGCCTAAATTGAACACTGTTTGTCAGGAAACAGAGCATATATTGCCAATTTTGCTTTTGATTCTTGGCTTGGGCCCATCTGAGTTCTAGGTGGGAAGAGGACAATCCCCCATTGTTCCCTGCAGTGTTGTCCCTGACAACTCCATTTCCTAGAACAATTCTCATCTTGAGGCTGAGTGGCTGAGATGCTGACCTCCTTAGTAATTCAAATCGGCCTTTTTTTAGACCTAATGTTAGAAAAGAACAGCCCTAAAACATCACATTCAACTCAGTTTCTCCTATAGTTCTTGGACTGCTACGTCTGGGGAAAATTGGCAGTGACAGCTTGGGCAAAGGGTTAAGAGAAAAGAAATGAAGCTGTAAAGTTAGAATCAATATTTAACTTGGTTTCTTTGCTTCTTAGGGACTTGTTCATTTGACACATGGGATGAAGGAACATTGATGGGGGGTGTGAGGTAGAAGGGACTGCAGTTTTCAATGACGGAGGGGCCATGTACAATACTCTATGTTAGGTGCACAATAAATAGCTAGGATAGCTGTTCTTCCACCCGTTCAACAGAGCGGGAAACTAAAAGCGGGAAAGTTTGTTATTTGCCCAACATCAGTTAGTAAATGGCAAATGAAGTAATGGATTTCCAGTGTTTTCTTCTAATTAAGTAAGGTATACCAAGAGGAATCTAGGGGCTGTTTTCCTTCTTGCATATGGCATTTCTCATCTAGGACTAAATGAAATGTGACCAGTCATTGAAAGGAGGAGTCAGGGAAGACTTCATTGCAGGTTGAGAGCTGAGATGTGGTACAGATATGAGAGGACAGATTAATGAAGTGTATTCCCTTCATTCATCCCAAACTGGTTTGTTGATTTCCTGAACACCTTCATGAGCTCTTCTGATAATCTGAATTTTGCTAATTTCACTGGCGTTGTTTGTTACATTTCCATTATATTTTGAGTGACTATTAGGGCTACCGTAGTAGGTGCTTGGCAATAGCTAAGATTAAATATCTCATTTAGCCCTCACAACAAGTTGCGGTGGATGAAGTAAGTGCTGTCATTTCCACTCCATAGATCAGGAAGCTAATGCAGAAAGTTACATAGTTTTTCCAAGTCCCAGTCCTAGGGCAGAGTGGGATCTGCCTCCAAGGTTATGACTCTCCAGTGTGTCCTAGGTAACACCCTCTGGTTTGAAGCTCCACTGAAGGCAGGAAGAGTGGCTTGATTTTGTTTGTTTGTAAGTTTCCCTTTAATTGGAGAATAATGTCTCATCAGTGAGTCCCTTTCTTTGTTCCTTGCTGCCTTTGTCCTTTTAATATCCACAGTCCTGACTCATTCCACTTTGATTTGGATTTCAACCAATTGAAATCTAATCCCTGACCCTCTTAGCTAAGACAGAGCATCAAATATTAACCCTCCAGGGAAAGTGTTTTAAAAAGAAGACTCTGAAAGGGCAGAAGGCCTTTAAGATTCAGATGCTCTACTAACAAAAGCAGAAGCAGGCTGATGGGAAGATGCTTTTGAGAGGAAAGATCTCGGAGCTTGAGAACAGGTAGAGAAAAAGGTGTGGCTCATGGCCCTGCAGCATTGCCACAATTTGGGAGCTCATTAGAAATGCAGAATGTGGGGTCCACACTTTCACAGGATCACCAGGTGATCTGGGAGGATGTCCACTACAGTTTGGCAAGTACTGGTCTAATCCATACTCTGACTTTGTCTGAACTTAGGCAATGGGCTGGGCTCAGAGCTCAAACTGAAAAGGTGAATTCGAACCATCTTTTTCAGGTGATCAGGCAAGAGGGAACTACAGGCAAGGACAGCAGAAAATCAGATGTAGGCCTACAGGAGCTGGCAGTTTGTCGGGAAACACAGCTGACTGATTCAAAACCAAATAAAGGGGCCAACCTCATCGTGTGGTGGATGAGTTAGCAAAAATCTACCCATCAAATCCAGTCCACAGTGTTTTAGCTTTAGATAAGCAATTTCTAGCTTTCCCCCCATGAGAATAAATGTAAAATAGCCTAAAATTTGTATTAGCAGTTGGTGAGCTGGCCAGATCCCTTTTCCTCTGGGAGCCAGTGCATTCATTCCTCCCACAGCTCAGTTCATGAATTAACTATTTCCCCTGGAATTGAAATTGCAAGAGCTTCGCTGAGCAAAAAGCAATTTTGTTCCCCTCTGATTTTTTTCTAAGTGCAGGTTTGCTTGAAGCTCCATGCCACCCTGCTCTGCAGACATGCTCCAAGCTGACCTGTTCCTCTCTCCCCACAATGTCATCTCACAGATAAATCAGAGCTTAAGAATCAGAAGAAAAAGCACCCTTAGAATTTGGCATTTGCTCTACTTATCACACTGAGTTCTTGGCAAATCTTTTAAACTTTAAGTGTTTAAAATTTTCCGTAATATAATATCATTTACCTTGCCATCTTCTCTAGGGGTGAAGGTTAATGAGATGATGCAGCTGCTTTAATCTCCTGGGGAGAAAAAGAAGCCTATAAATTTATCACAGACAATGATGAGAACAAGATTTTTAAAGAAAGGATAAATCATTAACACAATTACAAATCTTCATTAACCATGCTATATCCAGGCTGGTCTCATTTACAAGTGTGGCCATTGAGGTTATTCTGATGAGAAAGGGCTTAGAGAAGGTTCTATCTCTAGCACAGAGGATCCTTTCCTTCTCCTATCGCACACTTTGTCATGTGTCCCCATTGCCTTCCAACATCCCAAAACTTCCATTTTTGTGTTCTGACCTTTGCTCACCTCTTCAAGCTCAATTTTTTTTTTTTTAATATATAAGCTCAATTTTTATCACTGCCTATCTCTCCTTTCGTAAGACTATTTTCTGTTCTTTTACACATCAGGCTCCCTCTTTCTCTCTCTCTCTCCCTTTAGGGTACTTTTTTTAATGACATTTACTATTCTCTTTGGTCGGAATACTCTTCTTCTCTCAGCTTCTCAACATCATCACCTGGGCCAAACCACAGGGCCCCTTTGGGCTCAGCTGCCTCCTCAGGGAAATCTCTCAGGATCTCCCAAGCTAGGGTGGAGAGGGTTGCACATGGTTCCCCTGCATCAGGGATTTAAACCCTTCCTAGTAATTCCCTGCTTATTCACCATTCTCTCTCTCCAGACTAGTGGCTCTCAGCTGTGGTGGCACATTTCGTGGGATATCTGAGGACATTTTGAAACTGCAGACATACAGATCACAGGCTAAGGAAATTACAAGCTCTTGGAGTCAGATTCAGGTATCAGCTCTCCTGGTGATTTCAGGGTACAAGTCAGTTTGAGAACAACTATTATGTTTACACTATGTTAGAGCTCAGATGCATCTGACTCTTTGCCATCTCATGGACTGTAGCCCACCAGGCTCCTCTGTCCATGGGATTCTCCAGGCAAGAACACTGGAATGGGTTGCCATTTCCTCTTCCAGGGGATTTTCCTAACCCAGGGACTGAACTCGAGTCTCTTGTATCCTGCACTGGCGGGTGAGAACCACCTGAGAACCACCATAGTGAGTGAAGTCGCTCAGTCGTGTCCGACTCTTTGAAATTCCATGGACTGTAGTCCACCAGGCTTCTCTGTCCATGGGATTTTCCAGGCAAGAGTACTGGAGTGTGTTGCCGTTTCCTTCTCCAGGGGATCTTCCTGACCCAGGTATTGAACCCAAGTCTCCTGCATTGCAGGCAGACGCTTTACCCTCTGAGCCACCAGAGAAGCCCATACTGAGCTGTAAAATCCCAAGAGTGGAGAGGGCCACCACAATTGCCATGATGTTTGGTATGCAACTGGCATGCAATAGAAACTGCTGAGTGAAAGAATGAATGAGATGTGAGGTCTCAGTTTTGCAGATCCTGAACTTTGGCTCCTGTGTCACCACCAGAGGATCAGGTTGTTAGGTAACTGAGGTTCTAAGATTCATATTCAGTGGAACCCAGTTAATTTCATTTTCAGGAAATGCAACCAAATCAACCAGATACTTTTATCACCTTTCCTCTCCTGTTCCCAATCATGAGCTCATTCTTTTCCCAGTATGAAAGTCTCCTTAGAAAATCAGATTAAGATTAGATAAGAAAAGGGAAGGAAGGTGAAGGTCTTACAGGATATTTTTATTTGGCTGTGATGCTGATAAACATCAACTTTCTACTATAGAAATTCCATGGATATGCTTGGTATTTGAGATAATTTATCTGGAGGGGCTTTGAGACCATAAAAACAGTATTGTTGTTAGTATTACTGCATTTCACTTATTCCCATAACAAATATTTGGAGGGCCTTTATGATTGCACTAGATAATAGGAGTATAAAATGGAAAAAGGGCTGTTGCTGCTCCTATGCGGAGAGCATGCTAAAGTGTCCTCAGAAAGGGTAGTTGGCACCCAGGGTGGTGAATCCGGGAACTCAGAGAAAGTGAGTGCTGTCCAGCTATGTCTTCTCCTGGAAGGTTAGTATTGTAAGGGGAGAAGCCATCCTACTGGCGTGCATTTCATCAAGGCCTCACACAGTAATTATATCCATTACTAAGATAAATAAATTATGAGCCATTTGGTAGTTTGAATGCTTGAGTTCCAGGTACTAGAAAACCAAATAGATTCGCCTAAGTACAAAAAGATTTAGTTGAGGGATCAGGGTAGTTCAGAAAGTCAAAACCAATATCAGTAAAAAACCACAACATAAAAGCAGAGCCTTAGGAGTGCTGTACCTAGGGCTCTTCGGAGGACATTTATTTTTATTTTTTTAAATTATGAAAGCATGCTAACACAATTACAGGAGACTTGGAAAATGTAGAGCAAATTTACATATAGTCCCACTATATATTGCCATTATTTTTAAGTAAGATTTTGAGTTTGAGATTCAATATCATATTCTCAAAAATTAATAGAATGAATATACAGAGAAGTAGAAGATTACAGCACACCTGAAAAGCACTATGAACCAATTCAACATAGTTAAGATGTATACAGTTTTCAGACAACAGTAGGATACAAATTCTATTTCAGTTCCCATAGGCTGTAAACTAGGAGACATTGGAATATATCCAGGGACACTAAACAAGGTGCAAAAATGGTGTGGTGTAAAGGTATTGAAATCATACAGAGTCTGTTCTCTTATCACTATGAAATTATAATTATGTTAGAAATCAACATCAAAAGATATCTGAAAGTAGCCTGCATATTTTCAAGTGTAATGTGATGCTTTCTTCTGAAGTCTTTTGAGACTGGGAACTTGGGCCCCCTTGGTGTCACTCACCTCTTCTTCTCTTGTTCGTAACAAAGTCCTTCCTTCCTCCTGCAGGTGGGCTTGGACAGGCAGTGGGCCCAGAGGCAGCAGAGGGCTCTGGACTCACATTTTCCCAGTCTTACCTCCAGAGTGGAAAGGGCTGTCTCTGCTAAGGTCAACACACACATTCCATGGGAAGGACTCCAATTTTCCAGGATGAAGATGTTAAAACCCCCCAACTAGTCACAGAGACAGAGTACAGGTGTTGCCTGTATGAGGACCGGGGTGCGGGTCCTCAGATAAGGCTGATGATCTTCTCAGAACAGTACCACCTGCAGGCATGTGGTCATCAAAGGAGACTCCTGAGTCAATCAGATAGTGTTTCCAAACTGTGGGAAACAGGATTCACAGGCTGAGGCTATTATTAACCTGTTATTGCAGATCTTTAGGAAAGGAACAAGGAGTCCTACTTGCCTCTCTGTAGGCAATTACAATTACAGTTGTTGTGGGAGTGTGTAATTTCCTTGGTTCTGTCTCTTCACAACAAAAATTTGAAGTGACGGACATTAAAGCCCTCGGTGCATCACAGCTCTTAGACAGTGTTACAGCTCCATGTTACAGCTCAGTTTTATTTAGAAAATAAAGGAAAATACATCCTCAAGGTGTGAGGGCATGCTGACCCAAAAGACGTGAAGAGGAGGAGAGGGAAAGAGAGGGACCACGCATGCGCGCACGGAAGAGAGCCCCTTCCCACCCCCAGCCCTTTGGCTCCTCTTTTTCTATGTTTTCTCCTCCCCCTGGGCCTGCCCTATGTAAAGTGAGCTAGCCAGGAGTGCTGTTTGTTCTGCCTGAGGTCCTCACTCTGGTCATTGGACCTTCCTTTGTTCTATTTTCGCAGGCTTTTCCCTTCCTTGTCTTTTAGCCACCTCCATTCTGGACTCCTTTTTCCTATTCTTCTAACTACCTAACACAATGAAGGAGAATGTAACTTTTGCAAAACCGAGACTCAAAGTCCATCTGTTTAGAAATTGTGCTGACTTACTTTAATGTTTCCACCAAAATTAGGATGACATTTATTTCATAGTGTCCCAAATCTGGAAAGGTGAGTTATGATCATACCTTTGGGCCTGAGTGAAATAGCAAGAGGGTAGAGATGACACTCCTACTCTGGAAAGTCATTTCAGTATTGACAGAGTTTTGATTGCTTTGAAGGCCATGACCTGCTGACTGGGGCTCCCTGCAGGTCTGCAGCTGAAGAAGCCCTTCTTTATCCAGGAGTGCAGGTGCTATTTACTTATCACCTGGTACTTCATTTAATAAAGGATAGGAGAGTGATACTCTTGAACAAGTTTTTATTTCTTATTGTCCTGAAGCTTCCATTTTAATGCAAGCAAATGACTTCAACACGATCTTGCTCATAACAAAGTGTTTGGCTGGTCTTAGGCTGGAAATGTTTCCATGGTTCTTTCTGATGGTTCAAAGATTCCAGAAGCATGGCAGAGAGTGCGTGTCACTCAAAGTGGAGGACTGGTCTAGGCCTCTGGGAAGAAACATCTTGTGGGAGCTGGGATATTGGAGGAAGAAATGACAGGGACGGGATGATGTTCCTGAAGGCTTTCATAAGGCTGATGGATGGAAATTGTGATTGGCAAAAATGATATGAAAGCAGAGCTCACTGAATCCAGCTCATATGAAGCCAAATGGATTAGTCAGAGTGGGGACAGTGCACAGAGAGCAGATTTTTACAGAACCAGGAGAGATTCAGAACAGGTCCAGGATCCTGGCAGAGGAGAAACAAAGCAAGACCCCCAAAAGGAGTTGAGATTCAGGTCAAAAGAGTCTGAATAGAACTGAAGAGGCTGAATAGAGCTGCCAGTGGGAGGGCTGAGTCAAGAATACCAATGATAGTTGGGCATATCACCGGGCTGGGAAAAGGGGGTGGGGGCAGAAGGCTTTACTTTCTCAATTGTCTGGTCCCAGGCTAGTAACTCAGGAAGATACAATGACAGGGGCATTCTTATAGCTCATTTTAAATAGGACTGCCTTTCTGCTGCACAGCCTTCACAGACAAAAGGTTCACACACAAATTGTTACTGAGCATTTGCCACATTTTAAATAGGGTTCTTTGGTGAAGCCACAGTTCAGGGTAGCAACAATTTTTCTAATTGCTATTTAAACAAACACTGCATCTCTGTTTTTGCCCTCTGCTAGCATAATTGCTCTGGAGGGGGCAAATTTTTTTTTTTTTGCGTAAGCAAATGAATTACTATATCTGTGGTTCTATTGAGTGCCATGCTCCCTCCTACCACCCAGAGACACAGGGTTTGGAAGCAAAGGACAGAATATAGAGAACTGAGTGGTTTTGCATGAGAAATTGAGTTGAATTCAGAGTTTGCGAGGACAGAGAGAGGAAGGGGTGTGGGAGGAAAGGGAATCAGCTGAGCATGTGACATGAGGCTGGGCTTCAGGGAAAAGTGAAAAGCAGCAAAAACCCTTAACCTGGCCATCCTGATGGGCGGACTGGCCAGGGGACTTCTAGAAACAGCAATGGCCATCCTTCAGTTGTCTTACTTTATTGAAAATATTACTTCAAGAGTAGGATGTTAAAGTGCATGACATTTTAAAGCCATAAAGGAAAACAGTGTTTATAAGTTTGATTAAAAAAAAATTCATTTTCATTCATGTCCTTTGGTGCTCTGGAATGTAAGCCCCTCTTCCAACCATTGCCCCAGGATCTTTGGTCCAAGGCATCCCAGGTGGCACAGTGGGAAAGAGTCTGACCTGCCAGTGCAGGGGATGCAGAAGACATGGGTTCGATCCTCTGGTTAGGAAGAGCCCATGGAGTAGGAAGTGGCAACCCACTCCAGTATTCTTGCCTGGAAAGTTCCGTGGACACTGGAACCTGGCAGGCTACAGTCCTTCGGGTTGCAAAGAGTCAGACAAGCAAAGAACAACTGAGCATGCACGCACGCACACATTATGCAGGGGGTTTTGTGGGGACCAAGGAAGCAAGGGTCATATTCCATGTTTGGCCCACGTTGAGTGCAGAGAAGGGAGCATCAGCAAACGAGGAGAGAAGGATGAGAGGATCTGGCAGTGCAGGAAGTCAGAGCAAGCTAATGCCTAAGAGAAATGTGGGAGGCAGAGATTTCCCATCCATTGGGGAAGTGCCTTGACGCACTTTTTCTTGCTTTGTATTATTTTTGAAAGATATTTCAACCTTTTGTAAATGAAAAGTTTAAACATCCTGAAATGTTGAGAGAATAGCACTCCAAACTTCTTATGCCATACATAGAGCCAAGAATTACTGACAGCCACGATTGCTTTATACATCTTTTCTATGTTGTCATTTAGTCGCTCAGTCCTGTCCAACTCATTGTCACCCCATGGACGGTAGCCTGACAGGCTCCTCTGTTCATGGGATTCTGCAGGCAAGAATACTGGAGTGGGTTGCCATTTCCTCCTCCAGGGATCTTCCTGACCCAGGGATTGAACCCGAGTCTCTCATATCTCCTGCACTGGCAGTTTGCTTTACCTTTCTTTTCCTACTAATTCTAATTAAGCATATACATTTGATGCAACATGTATATGTCACATATGTACATGGGGCTGTGTATGTACACGGGAGTGCAAAGGGAGTTTACTTGTAAGCAATGGTGAAGCAACACAGAGGTATCCTGGCAAAACCATGCATGCTGCCGAATGCTACCACATTGCCTGGCCACACAGTAGATTTAATCCAGGGGTTTATTCCAGGCCCTTCTTTGCTGCAGGTACTCTTTAAACCACATATTCTAAATGAAGCCTTGATAGGTGGGCAGCCACCTGGATGAAATTTCTCATTTCAAAACTGAAAATAAGATGTGTTGTGGTGTCAACAGCAGAAGCAGAAGATTTTCTAAGTGAAGTTTTACATTCAGGCCAGGTCAGGTCTATCAAGCCTTTTGCCTCAAGCATTTGGCAGGGAAAATGTTTCAGTGTGAGCACAGGGAGGACAGGAATTTCACCAGCTTGCCAGAGACCACAGTTGAGAGGTATGGAAGGTGCATCACTTGACTGTCTCACCCCAGAGAAGCTCCCACGATCTGCTTCTGGTTGGCAGGGCACTCACTTCGGTTTGTCATTATACACTCATCAGTGTGATTACATTTTCCTGTGAGACCACAAGCTCAAAGAAGAAGACAGAGACTCTGTCTAGCACAGTGCTTGGCACACAAAAGACTTTCCATCGTCAGAAGGAGGAAAATGGATATTTGCTCACTACATATTTATGAATTCCTGTCAACTGAATGCTAAGCAGACAACAAATGTACCATTATAAAATGTAGCTAGAGAAGAACAATAATGTTTGAATAATTTGGATCTGCAAATTTTGTTTCATGCTCTAATTAATCTTTCTCCTCTAAATTGATATTTTAAATAAATCGTTTTATTTGGATTTTGAGTTTGCTTTCTGTGGTGCTTCAATAACAATCTTGCATACAATTGAGATATGTATGTGAAATAAAAAAACGATACTGTGAGTTTTAATATTTTGCAAGACATTAAGCAGAGGTTGCCCTTTTAAAAAACAAAATATTTAATTATGAACAAACATCTATTTTCTAAATGGTAGCACAGTTAAAGTTTTTTTTTTTTTTTGTAGAAGGAAATGAAATAAATGAAATGAGAAGGTAAAAGCATGAATTGACCAAGAATCACTCAGAAGCCAAAGGAGACTAAACATAGGGAACAAAGGGTGTGATTTGAGCATGAAAAATTTCTTGAATTCGCTGAATACATGCTGAACTAGAAATGGAAGAATAACATGAATAAAGCTTCATTGACGAAATATGAGTTATTGAAATAGATAGAAAAGGCAGGGTATGAGATCAAATACAATTCCCTTGTGCTGAAAAACAATGTTAGTGGCAATGTTTCATACTATGCTTAATATAAAATAAGTCATTTGAAAAGAAGAAAACAAGCTCACCTTATTACATCACATCAATAATGCATTTTCTGGAAGCTCATCATGGTTCTTTCCATAAAGGCCAGATAACACAAAGAAATCATCTTTTATGTCTGTTTCTGCCTTCCTGCCTAGAAGGGTTCATTTCATTATTCTGTTTTGGCTCAACCTATCAAAATTCTCAAGGAGTTTCAGTGCAGATGAATCCAGGCACTCTACATGTAGCCATCTAAAATAATTCAAGACAAAAAGAAAAAGTAAAATAAACAACCTGTTTCTATTAATTGTTCCACTCTCAACCTCATCCTCAGAGCAAGGTGCTTTTTATTTTAACAATCCAGATAATTAGCTCATATTTTCACTTAGCTTTGACTTTACATAAGTGGCTGTAGAGTACAAATGTTCTTTTATTCTGTAATTTTTAGCACTTACTACATGCCAGGTGCTATCAAGGGTGATCCAAATTCCTAAATTCTTGGAAAAAAGGAGCAGTAAAGCTTATTTCCTTGGAAATGAACAGAAATCATTCTGTCATTTTTGAGATTGCACCCAAGGATTGCATTTCAGACTCTTTTGTTGACTATGATGGCCACTCCGTTTCTTCTAAGGGATTCTTGCCCACAGTAGTAGACATAATGGTCATCTGAGTTAAATTTGCCCATTCCGCTTTAGTTCACTGATTCCTAAAATGTCGATGATCACTCTTGCCATCTCCTGTTTGACCGCTTCCAATTTACCTTGAATCATGGACCTAACATTGCAGGTTCCTATGCAATATTGTTCTTTACAACATCGGACTTTACTTCCTGTGCCAGTCACATCCACAACTGGGTGCTGTTTTTGCTAAGGCTCTGTCTCTGCATTCTTTGTGGAGTCATTTCTTCACTCTTCTCCAGTAGCACATTGGACACCTACTGATCTAGGGAGTTCATCTTTTAGTGTCATATCTTTTTGCCTTTTCATATGTTCATGGAGTTCTCAAGGCAAGAATACAGAAGT
Organism: Capra hircus; assembly: GCF_001704415.2. NCBI lineage: Eukaryota > Metazoa > Chordata > Mammalia > Artiodactyla > Bovidae > Capra > Capra hircus. The sequence continues at coordinate 60,437,912 of NC_030811.1, forward strand.
GGTTTGCCATTCTCTTCTCCAGGGGACCACGTTTTGTCAGAACTCTCCACCATGACCCGTCGGTCTTGGGTGGCCCTACACAGCATGGCTCATAGTTTCATTGAGTTAGACAAGGCTGTGGTCCATGTGATCAGTTTGATTAGGTTTCTGTGATTGTGGTTTTCATGCTGTCTGCCCTCTGAAGGATAAGGATGAGAGGCATATGGAAGCTTCCTCATGGGAGAGATTGACTATGAGGGAAACTGGGTTTTGTTCAGATCGATGGGGCCATGCTCAGTAAATCTTTAATCCAATTTTCTGTTGATGGGTGAGGCAGTGTTCCCTCCCAGTTGTTTGAACTCAGAGCAAACTATGGTGGAGGAAATTTTCATTCCAATCCCAAAGAAAGGCAATGCCAAAGAATGTTCAAACTACCACACAATTGCACTCATCTCACACACTAGCAAAGTAATGCTCAAAATTCTCCAAGTCAGGCTTCAACAGTACATGAACATTGAACTTCCAGATGTTCAACTGGATTTAGAAAAGGCAGAGGAACCAGAGATCAAATTGCTAACATCCATTGGATCATCAAAAAAGCAAGAGAGTTCCAGAAAAACATTTACTTCTGCTTTACCAACTATGCCAAAGCTTTTGACTGTGTGGATCACAACAGACTATGGAAACTTCTTCAAGAGATGGGAATACCAGACCACCTGATCTGCCTCCTGAGAAATCTGTATGCAGGTCAAGAAGCAACAGTTAGAACTGGACAAATGGGACAATAGGCTGGTTCCAAATCAGGAAAGATGTCAAGGCTGTGTATTGTCTTATATGCAGAATACATCATGAGATATGCTGAGCTTATGAAGCACAAGCTAGAATCAAGATTGTTGGGAGAAACATCAATAAACTCAGATATGCAGATGACACCACTCTTATGGTAGAAAGTGAAGAGGAACTAAAGAGCCTCTTGATGAAAGTGAAAGAGGAGAGTGGAAAAGTTGGCTTAAAACTCAACATTCAGAAAACAAAGATCATGGCATCTGGTCCCATCACTTCATGGGAAATAGATGGGGAAACAATGGAAACAGTGAGAGATACTATTTTGGTGGGCTCCAAAATCACTGCAGATGGTGACTGCTGCCATGAAATTAAAAGAAACTTGCTCCTTGGAAGAAAATCTATGATCAACCTAGACAGCATATTAAGAAGCAGAGACATTACTTTGCCAACAAAGGTCTGTCTTGTCAAAGCTATGGTTTTTCCAGTGGTCTTGTATAGATGTGAGAGTTGGTCTACAAAGAAAGCTGAATGCCAAAGAATTAATGCTTTGAACTGTGGTGCTGGAGAAGACTCTTGAAAGTCCCTTGGACAGCAAGGAGATCAAACCAGTCAGTCCTAATGGAAATCAGTCTGAATATTCATTGGAAGGACTGATGCTGAAGCTGAAACTCCAATACTTTGGCCACCTGATGTGAAGAACTGACTCATTGGAAAAGACCCTGATGCTGGGAATGTTTGAAGGTGGGAGCAGAAGGAGATAACAGAAGATGAGATTTTGGATGGCATCACCGGTTCTATGGACATGAATCTGAGCAAGCTCCAGGAGTTGGTGATGGACAGGGAAGCCTGGTGTGCTGCAGTTCATGGGGTCACAAAGAGTCAGACACGACTGGGCGACTGAACTGAACTGAATGCTTATTTCATAAACCTCAGTTGGTATTCAATGAGATGAAGTACATGAGGTGTCCACAGTAAGATATGATACACAGAGGCTGGTTCCATTCATTCTCTTACTCATTCTTTATCTCTTTTGACAACAATAACTGTTGGTCACTGATTAGGTGTTTCCCAATAGGAATTTAGAATCAAATATGTGAGAAAAACAAGCAAACAAAAATTAGTGTGTGAGTAATACGTGAACCGTGAACTTCCTGATGTTCAAGCTGATTTTGGAAAAGGCAGAGGAACAGAGATCAAATTGCCAACATCTGCTGGATCATGGAAAAAGCAAAAGAGTTCCAGAAAAACATGTATTTCTGCTTTATTGACTATGCCAAAGCCTTTGACTGTGTGGATCACAATAAACTGTGGAAAATTCTGAAAGAGATGGGAATACCAGACCACCTGACCTGTCTCTTGAGAAATCTGTATGCAGGTCAGGAAGCAGCAGTTAGAACTGGACATGGAACAACAGTCTGGTTTCAAGCAGGAAAAGGAGTATGTCAAGGCTGTATGTTGTCACCCTGCTTATTTAACTTCTATGCAGAGTGCATCATGAGAAACGCTGGACTGGAAGAAACACAAGCTGCAATCAAGATTTCTGGGAGAAATATCAATAACCTCAGATATGCAGATGACACCACCCTTATGGCAGAAAGTGAAGAGGAACTAAAAAGCCTCTTGATGAAAGTGAAAGAGGAGGGTGAAAAAGTTGGCTTAAAGCTCAGCATTCAGAAAGCAAAGATCATGGCATCCAGTCCCATCACTTCATGGGAAATAGATGGGGAAACAGTGGAAACAGTGTCAGGCTTTATCTTTTTGGGCTCCAAAATCACTACAGATGGTGACTACAGCCATGAAATTAAGAGACGCTTACTCCTTGGAAGAAAAGTTATGATCAACCTAGATAGCATATTCAAAAGCAGAGACATTACCTTGCCGACTAAGGTCCGTCTAGTCAAGGCTATGGTTTTTCCAGTAGTCATGAATGGATGTGAGAGTTGGACTCTGAGGAAGTCTAACTGTGGTGTTGAAGAAGACTCTTGAGAGTCCCTTGGACTGCAAGGAGATCCAACCAGTCCATTCATTATGAAGATCAACCCTGGGATTTCCTTGGAAGGAATGATGCTGAAGCTGAAACTCCAGTACTTTGGCCACTTCATGCAGAGTTGACTCATTGGAAAAGCCTTTGATGCTGGGAGGGATTGGGGGCAGGAGGAGAAGGGGACAACGGAGGATGAGATGGCTGGATGGCATCATGGACTCGATGGACCTGAGTCTGAGTGAACTCTGGGAGTTGTTGATGGACAGGGAGGCCTGGCGTGCTCGATTCATGGGGTCGCAAAGAGTTGGACGTGACTGAGCAACCGAACTGAGCGAATGCAATGGTGTAGCTATGTGCAGGTCACCTGACCCACCAAGCTGGGTGGAGAAGGTGAGGGGGTGTGAGTGCTCTAGTAAAAAAAGTTGTGAGAAGTTGAGAAGGCGCATGTGGGCAGGAGCAAATGCCCCGAGAGTGAGAGTGAGCTTTGCTGTGTTCAGAGTACTGAAAGTCATTCTGTCCAGCTCTGGACTGTGGTAGAGGAGATAGTAAGAGAGACCTCTTGTTTAAATAAAGGTCAGATGATGAAGAAATGGGCTTCCCCAGCAACTCAGTGGTAAAGAATCTGCCTGTAATAAAGGAGGCTCAGCTTCATTCCCAGGGTCAGGAAGATCCTCTGGAGGGCATGTCACCCCACTCCAGTATTCTTGCCTGGAGAATCCCATGGACAGAAAAGCCTGGTAGGCTATGGTCTTTAGAGTCACAAAGAGTTGGACACATCTGAAGCAGCAGAGCTGATGAAGAAATACATTCCTTCTAATGAAATTTGGACTCATTTATGAGGGCAGTAGAGAGCTTCTCAAGAGTTGTTTAAAAAGGCAAACAAACAAACGAACTAGTATTGCTTGTTTGCAGAAGTTATACCTCTTCATTAAAGGGAAAAACAGAAAAGTTTATAAGTGAAAACATAAATGAAAAGCCTCTACAGTTCTCTGATTATGAGATAACCATCAACTATATTCTGGTGTAACATTACTGATGATCGAGACAGTACAGTTTATTGTTTTTGATCTTGTTATTAATTTGCATATTACTTGTAAAAAGAAATTAGATAACTGAAACAAATTAAAATGAACAAAAAACTTTCTTCCCATAGCTACATTCAACAGCTCGTGTAATATATTATATATATTATTTGCAAACGGAAAAGTCCAGCTTTTCTCATACCAGACATGTATGTCTGCACCTCAGCCACTGGTGTCATCAGGTTTTTTAATAGTTAACAGCTTTATAGGTAAGACATGGTAACTCATTATTGTCAATTGCATTCCTTTGCTTAATAATGAAGTTAAGCATATTTTCAAGTATCAGTTGGTTAGTTTTCTCTTCTCTTCCAAACTGCGTTAATGAAACTTTGCCATGTATTGTATTAATTATTCTCTTATTAAATCTTTATTAAGGAGATTTACCATTTGTAGTATACACTGAAAATGTTTGTATTAGTAAATAGTCTTGTGTCAAATTATGTTCATGGATATTTTGTTGGCTGGAAGCTACAGCAAAAAAGTTTTCAACATTTCGATAACTGAATTCATCAATCTTTTCTTTATGCTCCTTTAGGCTCATGCTATTGGTCTTAGAAAGGCATGATTGCCTGAGTATTACCCATGATTTATCCTGGCAATTACATTTTTTATCCACGTGGAATTTATATTTATGTAATGTGTAATGGAAACCTTTAGTTTTCTTCCCCCACCACCTTCCACCCTGCTTAGCCACCATCACCATATGTGTTGACCAGTCCAACATTTCATCCTCCAGGATACAGGATGCTTGGGGCTGGTGCACTGGGATGACCCAGAGGGATGGTACGGCGAGGGAGGTGGGAGGGGGATTCAGGATGGGGAACATGTGTATACCTGTGGCAGATTCATGTTGATGTATGGCAAAACCAATACAATACTGTAAAATTTTAAATAATAATAAAAAAATACCATTCATGGCTGACGCTGTCATTACTATTTACAACCAATTCTCATTCTTTTCTGGACTAGTGGAACCCAATTGTTGGGAGCAATGGGCCCATGTTTCCTCGCAGCTGACCATGTGGGTCAGAGAGCAGAAAAACTGAGGTTTCCAGGACGGCTCACACTTTCTCAAGTGGTGGTCTCACTGGAAGGTGTCGTTTCACCTCTTCTCTTTCTTGTTCCTGGAATGTGAGGTGGATCCTGTCAGTCAGTGGGTCAGCCATCTTCCCTCTTTGGGGGCAAATGTGGTTGGTGAGGATGGTGGGACAGGAGGTCAGAGAAATCTGACCCCAGGTGACTTTCTCCAGTAATCATTCTAGCTCTAGACATCTTCAGCATGAGAAACCCAAATTCCTCTTTGGTGGATTCCCCATAATTGGATTTTAGTTTCATTCAGCCAAATTTATGTTAACTGATAAATCATTTTTGTATTATAACTATTTTATATGCACTAGAGGGTGTGTCAAGGCCTTCTAATACGTGTCATGGATCTGCACGCCCTGTGTTATTCTGAAAGTGTGCGTATGTGTGCTCAGTTGCTTCAGTTGTGTCCTACTGTTTGCAGTCTTATGGACTGCAGCCCGCTAGGCTCCACTGTCCATGGGATTCTCCAAGCAAGAATACTGGGGTGAGTAGCCATGCCCTCCTCCAGGGGATCTTCCCAGCTCAGGGATTAAACCCACGTCTCCTGCATTGCACGTCGATTCTTTACTGCTAAGCCACCGTGAATGCCTGTACAACCATACAACCCAGGCCAATCAGACAGATCCAAAATAACCTGGCTTCTTATCACAACTGCCCTGTGAATGTTACAACCTTTCTTTCCTCCAAATTGAACCTACTCTCATGTGAAAACAGTTACTGTGGGAGAACCAGAAATCTGGCCGTGTGGCCAAAAGTAAAGCGAAAGCAGGAAATTCTGTGCCTCCCAGTGGGCTTCTCTGCTTTTCTTAGTCTTGCTTTCTGAGTCCTTCTTTTTCCGGTGATCCATTTGCTCTCAGTAGGTTTGAATACACCATTTGAAGTTTTTTGGTGCCCACTACAATGCTAATCTGCTTTTTCCTCAAAGGAGCTCTAAACAGACCCTTGTCCCAGGCCTCAGAGGCCTCCATGCAACCTTCTCTTGGTTTGACCATCACATCGTGCTACTTCAGGGTGATAAACTAGCTGCCTCGTCACCAGCAGTTCTGGTTGGGTCGGGTGAGTTCTGTAAGGAACCGTCCTGGTGCTGCTGGCTTTGCCCCATCAGCCCACTTGCTTTTCTTATACTGCATTTCTTTAGATAACTTGATATTCGTTTCGTCAGATTCATGTTGTCTCTCCAGCTATCTGAACCTTCATTTATGTCCCTCGCTGGAGCTGAAACATTTTATTCAGGTCCATGATATTTCTTGTTTCTTTCCTATTTTTTGTGGTTATTGAATATTGGAAAAAATTTCCATTTCCTAATAGCTTTTTGTTGTTGTTAGTATACTTTTGATCTTTTCTTTGGTGATTACCTTATTGAACATTCTTATGATTTCAACATTTACTGGTTGGCTCCTTTGAATTCTTTTCCTGATAACCAGTCATTATAAAATAACACTATATTATTTTTCCCTCCTGTATTTGTGCCTGTTATTTCTTTTCTTGCATCAGTACCCTAGGTGGGAATATATAAGCATTCTAATATAAACGTACTTTTTTTTTTCTTCTGACTTTAGCAAAAATGCCTCTAATCCATCATTCTGAAATTTTATGTTGCCTCTTAGTTTTGAGGTACTCTCCGGTTTCTGGTTTTCCAAAGTTGTTCAGAAAAATGAACTTTGAATTTCATTATTCGTTGTTGTACCATCTATCAAAATGATCACCTGCTTTCCCTCTCTCCTCTATTGACAGTGCTGAGTATTTTTCAAACTGAATTATAAAGACATTACTTCGAACATTAAAGAAGATTTTATAATCAAGTAAATTTGGAAAGACTGAAGACAGTTGCTCCTTCATGTATATGAACAAATTAAAGGCACTGAGAAGACTGGCAACCAGGAAATTTCTTTGACCTTTTCAGACCTTTCCCTATTTGAAATCAGCTCTTCCCCTTTTTCTTATCCAGTCACCTTAGATTCCACCAGACATTGAGAAATGCTCAAGTAGTTAATAAATTTAATTGAAATTATAATATTGATAACTGAATTTCTGAAATGTACAGTAATGTTGTATGCATGCTCAGTCGCTTCTGTCGTGTCTGACTCTTTGTGACCCCATGGACTGTAACTCATCAGGCTCCTCTGTCCATGGGATTCCCCAAGCAGGAATACTGGAGTGAGTTGCCATACCCTCCTCCAGGGGATCCTCCCGACCCAAGGATGAAGCTGGTGTCTCTTATGTCTCCTGCATTGGCAGGTGGGCTCTTTATCACTAGCACCACTTGGGAAGCCCTTAGCCCTTAGTACTGTTAGATTTTCTATTTTTCTTTAGGGCTTGTGAATTAACAATAATAACATTAAGATTCAGTTCAGTTCAGTTCAGTTCAGTCGTTCAGTTGTGTCTGACTCTGTGCAACCCCATGGACTGCAGCACACCAGGCCTCCTTGTCCATCACCAAATCCCAGAGTCCACCCAAACCCATGTCCATTGTGTCAGTGATGCCATCCAACCATTTCATCCTCTGTTGACCCCTTCTCCTCCTGCCCTCAATCTTTCCCAACATCAGGGTCTTTTCAAATGAGTCAACTCTTCGCATGAGGTGGCCAAAGTATTGGAGTTTCACCTTTAATGAACACCCATGTCTGATCTCCTTTAGGATGGACTGGTTGGATCTCCTTGCAGTCCAAGGGACTCTCAAGAGTCTTCTCCAACACCACAGTTCAAAAGCATCAATTCTTCAGTGCTCAGCTTTCTTCACAGTCCAACTCAAACATCCATATATGACTACTGGAAAAACCATAGCCTAGACTAGACAGACCTTTGTCAGCAAAGTAATGTCTCTGCTTTTGAATATGCTATCTAGGTTGGTCATAACTTTCCTTCCAAGGAGTAAGCATCTTTTAATTTCATGGCTGCAATCACCATCCACAGTGATTTTGGAGCCCAGAAAAATAAAGTCTGAAACTGTTTCCACTGTTTCCCCATCTATTTCCCATGAAGTGATGGGACCAGATGCCATGATCTTCGTTTTCTGAATGTTGAGCTTTAAGCCAACCTTTTCACTCTCCTCTTTCAATTTCATCAAGAAGCTCTTTAGTTCTTCACTTTCTGCCATAAGGGTGGTGGAATTATTGATATTTCTCCCAGCAATCTTGATTCCAGCTTGTGCTTCCTCTAGCCCAGCGTTTCTCATGATGTACTCTGCATATAAGTTAAATAAGCAGGGTGACAATATATAGCCTTGATGTACTCCTTTTCCTATTTGAAATCAGTCTGTTTCTAATTGCTGCTTCCTGACCTGCATACAGGTTTCTCAAGAGGCAGGTCAGGTGGTCTGGTATTCCCATCTCTTTCAGAATTTTCCACAGTTTATTGTGATCCACACAGTCAAAAAGACTTTGGCATAGTCAATAAAGCAGAAATAGATGTTTTCTGGAACTCTCTTGCTTTTTCTCATGATCCAGCAGATGTTGGCAATTTGATCTCTGGTTCTTCTGCTTTTTCTAAAACCAGCTTGAACATCAGGAAGTTCACGGTTCACGTATTGCTGAAGCCTGGCTTGGAGAATTTTGAACATTGCTTTACTAGTGTGTGAGATGAGTGCAATTGTGCGGTAGTTTGAGCATTCTTTGGCATTGCCTTTCTTTGGAATTGGAATAAAAACTGACCTTTTCCAGTCCTGTGGCCACTGCTGAGTATTTCAAATTTGCTGGCATATTGAGTGCAGCACTTTCACAGCATCATCTTTTAGGCTGTGAAATAGCTCCACTGGAATTCCATCACCTCCACTAGCTTTATTCATAGTGAAGCTTCCTAAGGCCCATCTGACTTCACATTTCATGATGTCTGGCTGTAGATGAGTGTGAGCGATCACACCTTCATGATTATCTGGGTCATGAAGATCTTTTTTGTACAGTTCTTCTGTGTATTCTTGCCACCTCTTCTTAATATCTTCTGCTTCTGTTAGATCCATACCATTTCTGTCCTTTATTGAGCCCATTTTTGCATGAAATGTTCCCTTGTTGTCTCTAATTATCTTGAAGAGATCTCTAGTCTTTCCCATTCTATTGTTTTCCTCTATTTCTTTGCATCGATAGCTGAGGAAGACTTTCTTATCTCTCCTTGCTATTCTTTGGAACTCTGCATTCAAAAGGGTATCTTTCCTTTACTCTTGCCTTTGGCCTCTCTTCTTTTCACAGCTATTTTTAAGGCCTCCTCAGACAGCCATTTTTCTTATTTGCATTTCTTTTTCTTGTGGATGGTCTTGATCCCTGTCTCCTGTACAATGTCACAAAACTTTGTCCATAGTTCCTCAGGTACTCTATCAGATCTGGTCCCTTAAATCTATTTCTCACTTCTACTGTATAATCACAAGGGATTTGATTTAGGTCATACCTGAATGATCTAGTGGTTTTCCCCACTTTCTTCAATTTAATTCTCAATTTGGCAATAAGGAGTTCATGATCTCAGCCACAATCAACTCCCAGTCTTGTTTTTGCTGACTGTATAGAGCTTCCCCATTTTTGGCTGCAAAGGATATAATCAATCTGATTTCGGTGTTGACCATCTGGTGATATCCATGTGTAGAGTCTTCTCTTGTGTTGTTGGAAGAGGGTGTTTACTATGACAGGTGCATTCTCTTGGAAGAACTCTGTTAGCCTTTGCCCTGCTTCACTCTTACTCCAAGGCCAAATTTGCCTGTTACTCCAGGTGTTTCTTGACGTCCTACTTTTGCATTCTAGTTCCCTATAATGAAAAGGACATCTTTTGTGGGTGTTAATTCTAGAAGATCTTGTAGGTCTTCATAGAACCGTTCAGCTTCTGCTTCTTCAGCATTACTGTTTGGGGCATAGGCTTGGATTACCATGATATTGAATGGTTTGCTTTGGAAATTAACAGAGATCATTCTGTCATTTTTGAGATTGCATCCAAGTACTGCATTTCAGATTCTTCTGTTGACTATGATGGCTACTCCATTTCTTCTAAGGGATTTCTGCCCACAGTAGTAGATATAATGGTCCTCTGAGTTAAATTCACCCATTCCAGTTCATCTTAGTTCGCTGATTCCTAGAATGTCGATGTTCACTCTTGCCATCTCCTGTTTGAGCGCTTCCAATTTGCCTAGATTCATGGACCTAACATTCCAGGTTTCTACGCAATATTGTTCTTTACAGCATCAAACCTTCCTTCTATCAACAGTCCCATCCACAAGTGGGTGTTGTTTTTGCTTTGGCTCCATCCTTTCATTCTTTCCGGAGTTATTTCTCCACTGATCTATAGCATATTGGCGCCCTCACCTGACCTGGGGAGTTCACCTTTCAGTATCCTATCATTTGCCTTTTCATACAGTTCATGGGGTTCTTGAGTTAAGAATACTGAAGTGGTTTGCCATTCCCTTCTCCAGTGGACTACATTCTGTCAGACCTCTCCACCATGACCTGGCCGTCTTGGGTGGTCCCACACTGCATGGCTTAGTTTCACTGAGTTAGACAACACTGTGGTCCATGTGATTAGATTGGCTATTTGTCTGTGATTGTGGTTTCAGTCTGTCTGCCCTCTGATGCCCTCTCTCAGTGCCTACCGTCTTACTTGGGTTTCTCTTACCTTGGACTTGGGGTATCTCTTCACGGCTGCTCCAGCAAAGCACAGCCACTGCTCCTTACCTTGGACATGCAGTAGCTCCTCTATGCTGTGCTTGGGATGCAGTAAGTTTTGGTTTTACCCTCTATGTTATTACTATTAGAGTTAGTAATCAGGATTATGTGAGCTTTTTAACATTAGTAAGGAAGATTTTTAAGTTCAAAAGAAATCTAAACAGCAAGGACATATTTTTTTTTAAGATCTGAACAAACTTGCCTGAGAAATGATCTCTGGGGGCAGCTGCTTCTATGTTTTGACAGCTTCATCTTTTTCTTCCATGATTATTGGTCAGTTTAGGTTTTTTTTTTTTTCTCTTGTTTTAATTTGGTTTCTTGTTTTTCCTAAATGGTCATCAATATCAATGACATTTTCAGAGTTTCATCATTTAATTATATGTGGGAACTTTCACTTTTGAGTCTTCTCATTCTACTCAGACTCTGCCACTCTGCTTACCAGGAGCTGCTGCTGCTGCTAAGTCACTTCAGTCGTATCCGACTCTGTGCGACACCATAGATGGGAGCCTACCAAGCTCCCCCGTCCCTGGGATTCTCCAGGCAAGAACACTGGAGTGGGTTGCCATTTCCTTCTCCAATGCATGAAAGTAAAAAGTGAAAGTAAAGGCGCTCCAACTCTTAGCGACCCTATGGACTGAAGCCTGCCAGGCTCCTCCATCCATGGGATTTTCCAGGCAAGAATACTGGAGTGGGGTGCCATTGCCTTCTCTGGCTTACCAGGAGACACCTCACTAAATGGTTTTGATAGTGTATCATTCTGTAAATGGAGGGAAAGGAAAAAAACAAGAAGATGAACAAAGAGGAAGAACAAGATGGACTTTTAAATTAACGATGTTGACAAAACTAGATACCTATTTGAAAAGAGACCAATCTATTCTTCTACTATGTACTAACATAAATTTAAATTTATTATAAAGTTAAATGTGAAAAGTTATTTAAACACTAGAAGAAAACATGGATGAAGTCCTTTATGGACTAGGAATGTGGAATACTTTTCCACTTATGACTCAAATTCCAGAAGCAACTTTTACATGATAAAGAAAGTAAAAAGACAAATAACTGACCTGGAAAAATACTTCAACTTTTTTATCACCTCATGTATAAAGGACATCTAGAATAGAAAGGGAAAATATTTAGAAAAAAATTAAAGTAATGCAAATGGTCCTGAAGTGTGAGAAGAGATGATCAGTCTTACTCAGAATATGAGATATGTAATTTAAATTTCACTGAGGTATCATTTCTCACATAGCAGACTGGTAAAAATCCAAAAGTTTGACTGCATGCATTGTCAGCAGGCTGAGAGAAAACAAAAATTCTCATTCATTGTTGGTGATATTTAGAAAAAATTACATATGCATTTACCCTTTAACTCAGCCATCCTATTGTTAATAATCTATCCAGAAAATACCAGTAAAGAATCTGCCTGCAATGTAGGACACCACCTGCAGTGTAAGAGACCCAAGATCCCCTGAAGAAGGAAATAGCACCCACTCCAGTGTTCCTGCCTGGGAAATGCCATGGACAGAGGAGCCTGGCAGGCTGAAGGCCATGTGGTCACAAGAGCTGGAGATGACTGAGCAACTAAACCACCACCAGAAAACACACTAGTAAAAAAATGAAAAGAAAATATACTGTAGACTATTTATTGCAGCACTGTCTCTAATAGCAAAAGCTTAGAACCAGCCAAACATAGGTAGTAGAGGCATAAGTCCTAGTAGATCAGGACACTGGAGGACCAAGCAATATAAAAAATTGTGAAAGCTCTCCGTGTATCACTAAAAGGGGATCTAGAATTTTTCATGTAATGAAAACAAGCAGTCTGGAGTCAAGCTTATAAACTATGCTACGTTTTACCAAAGAAAGAAGAGGATACAAATATATGTATACATTTGCTTATATATAAAAACCAATCACTGCAGATGGTGATTACAGCCATGAAATTAAAAGACGCTTACTCCTTGGGAGGAAAGTTATGACCAACCTAGACAGCATATTCAAAAGCAGAGACATTACTTTGCCAACAAAGGTCCATCTAGTCAAGGCTATGGTTTTTCCAGTGGTCATGTATGGATGTGAGAGTTGGACTGTGAAGAAAGCTGAGCACCGAAGAATTAATGCTTTTGAACTGTGGTGTTGGAGAAGACTCTTGAGAGTCCCTAGGCCTGCAAGGAGATCCAACCAATCCATTCTGAAGGAGATCAACCCTGGGATTTATTTGGAAGGAATGATGCTAAAGCTGAAGCCCCAGTACTTTGGCTACCTCATGCGAAGAGTTGACTCATTGGAAAAGACTCTGATGCTGGGAGGGATTGGGGGCAGGAGGAGAAGGGGACGACAGAGGATGAGATGGCTGGATGGCATCACTGACTTGATGGACATGGGTTTGAGTGAACTCCGGGAGTTGGTGATGGACAGGGAGGCCTGGTGTGCTGCAATTCATGGGGTCACAAAGAGTTGGACACAACTGAGCGACTGAACTGAACTGACAAACCAACGGAAGGATAAATCTAAGAATGTCTGTCTCTAGGGGGAGCAAGAAAATAGATTGGAAGGAATAAAGACAGAAGTTAGACTTCTTTACATGTATTTTATTTAGTGGATTTTATTTGGAATCATATTCTTTACATTATTATGAACAAAATTAAGTTGAAGTCTAAAAGGCAAAATGACCCAAATGAAACTGTGTATTGAGTTGGTGGTTTTGCCAATAAGAGTAAAATTATTTCAAGTGGTTGTAAAACATAGTAATTTGATACATGCACATATATGTATATATACACAGTGCTGCTACTGCTGCTGCTAAGTCACTTCAGTTATGTCTGACTCTGTGCGACCTCAGAGATGGCAGCCCACCAGGCTCCCTCGTCCCTGGGATTCTCCAGGCAAGAACACTGGAATGGGTTGCCATTTCCCTCTCCAATGCATGAAAGTGAAAAGTGAAAGTGAAGTCGCTCAGTCATGTCCAACTCTTAGTGACTCCATGGACTGCAGCCTTCCAGGCTCCTCCGCCCATGGGATTTTCCAGGCAAGAGTACTGGAGTGGGGTGTCATTGCAACCTGGGATTGAACCCAGGTCTCCCGCATTGCAGGCAGATTCTCTACCAGCTGAGCCACAAGGGAAGCCCAAGAATACTGGAGTGGATAGCCTATCCCTTCTCCAGAGGATCTTTCTATATACACACTAGGATAAAGTAAATAAGTAATTATGTTAATGTGGTTAACAGTCAATATTTAAAATCAAAGAAATTGTGTAAAAACCCATAGGCCAAAATTTGAATTGGAGATAATACAAACTTTATAAAAACCTGGGATTCTCCGGGCAAGAAATTAAAATTACATATTTTAATTTTATAAAATTACATATTTTCTAAGTTTATCCACTGAAAAAGATTAGAAAAAATTATTAACTCAGAGCAAAGATCATCCCAAACATCCAGACTGTAGTCCCTAAATACTCATTTCCATAAATGGAACAAGAGCTCTTTGGAGAGACAGCTGATACCAGGTCTGTGGCAGCAAACACACAAAATTAGCCTGAAACTTCAATCTTGAAAGTAAGGAGAAAATTGAAAATCACTGGAGCCATATCAAAAGGACTCAAGAGGCAACTTGAATTGGCTTCCATTTTGTCTCAAAAATGGAATAATTGAGCCATCAATAGGGATAATAATACAAGAACTGAAGCACATCGAACATGCTTAAACCCATGAGTTCGTAATACTTTGAAGGAAAACAAACAAACTTGTGATTGCTGTTAGAAGATGCTCAGGAATCAGTTCATTCTGAGCACTAAACAAAGGAAAAGCAATTATCCTGTAATTGGTATACAAACCCTAATAAAGACTATATACACACAATATTCAACTTCATTGATAGAAAATATTCTTTATAAAAGAGTTTTAAATGAAAATGCAGGAAAAATGACAAAATTAGAATACCAACATTTCACAACCCTGAATGAAAACTGAATCTAGGCAAAGACTATTAAAATCATTTGGTGAACAGGTAATAAAATCTTTATTGTGGACTGCTCAGGTGGGCAACTCTTAGATTTACTGATCAATTTTAACATAATAAAAAAGAGACAATCAGACACTCTGTGACTCTTAAAGTGCTGTAAACGAAAGTACAAAACACCAGCTATGAAGTATTCTAGCCAAACGTTTAAAACAAACCTATGAAGCCTACAACTGTACAGGAAACACAAGGGATAGAAAAGCATGTTAAACAGCACCCTAGCGTCGTATCAGCGAAATACAGTAAATGAGAGACTTTACAGAACAAATAACCCGCTTCTTCAAAAGATAAATAAAATGAAAACAGAAATAAAATTACAAAGGAGAGGGGAACTATTGATGAAAAGAGATGTAAGGGATGTATCAGGGCTTCCCTAGTGGCTCAGTGGTCAAGAATCTGCCTGCAAAGGAGACACGGGTCCAATCCCTGGGTCAGAAAGACCCCCTGGAGGAGGGGATGGCAACCCACACCAGTATTCTTGCCTGGAGAATCCCCATGGACAGAGGAGCCTGGAGGCTACAGTCCACAGGGTCGCAGAGTCAGACACGACTGAAATGACTTAGCACACACACATGCATATAAGAGATATATCAACCAATGCAAGATATGGACTCTGGACTTTGCTTCTAATGGGCCAACTGTAAAAACAAAGAATAACAACACAGAAACAACCAACCAACCAGCCAACCAACCAATAAGCAGTAAAGACATTTATGTGATATGAGATTAGAGTATGTATTAAGACACTAAGGAATTATAATTTTTAAGTACAACAATGGTATTGTGATTATGTTAAAAAGAAGAGTAATTATCATTAAGACTGTCACATTCGTGGATGAAATAATGTAATACCAGTGATTTGCTTCAAAACAATCTAGTGTTATGGGCTTCCCTGGTGGCTCAGAGGTTAAACCGTCTGCCTGCAATGCGGGAGACCTGGGTTTGATCCCTGGGTCGGGAAGATCCACTGGAGAAGGAAATGGCAACCCACTCCAGTATTCTTGACTGGAAAATCCCATGAACAGAGGAGCCTGGTGGGCTACAGTTCATGGGGTTGCAAAGAGTCAGACATGACTGAGCAAGTGACTTAACTTATGGGAGAAATGGTGGGGGTATAAATGGAAGATTTTTCATGTATTTAAAACAATTGAAGTTTGAGCCATGGGTGCATAGATTTATTGTATTAGTCTTTCTACTTTGTATTTATTTGGAGTTTTCCATTGTTTGGAACAAACAAACAAAATTTAGAGGGCTTGTCTATGCTGAAGCCAAGCAGATTTCTTAGGCAATGTCTCTAGAGGCATATAACATATCAGCTTTAGCTTTAGATGCACATAACAGGCATCTCCTTATTTTTACCTGTTCAAATCTGGTTGTTTGTTCAGTTAGCTAAGAACTTATCTCAGTGATTAATTAACACACATTCTTATTTGCCTTCTAAAAACAGCATTTTATTCCAGCTACAGTTCTCTCTTCTAAATCACTATGTATAAAACATGTCCTCATAAGTCCCCATTAATTTTGCCTGTCTACGGCTGCCTGCATGTCATAGGACCCTTCTTTTCATGCATGCAGTTTCTTTAACAGGAATTAATATATAGAACACAATGCTTGCTATACGTCCTAGACTGACCTACAGAACAGGGAATAAACAGAATTACATCCTTCCTTTCAAGGAAATGGCATAGACAAAATGCCTGGCCTATCACCTGAGAGCTATGGGCGGTGACGCCCTTCCCCTTCTGTGTGCCTGCTGCTGTTCAGAAGGGCAGGTTACATAGTCATAGAACAGAAAGAACAGCTCACTTTATCCTGGGTGGTGTATGCATGCTGCCACCAGACAACGCAGTATGTAACATGTGTTGCTGTGTTGTTAGTTGCTCAGTTGTGTCTGACTCTTCGCGACCCCATTGACTGCTGCCTGCCAGGCTCCTCCATCCATGGGATTTCCAGGCAAGAATACTGGAGTTGGTTGCCAGTTCCTTTTCCGTATGTAACAGGTTTAACTTAAGGATTGACCATAAGGTATCTGAAAAGCATCCTTGATTTTCCCTAAGACCCTGGCTGTTCTCCTCACTGTTCCAGTGAATTCCCCTGTTATGGGGACATTTTAGCATCACTCTAGGGGGGTTGAAGGCTGAGTGCCAAAGAATTGATGCTTTCAAACTGTGGTGTTGGAGAAGACTCTTGAGAGTCCCTTGGACTGCAAGGAGATCCAACCAGTCCATTCTGAAGGAGATCAGCCCTGGGATTTCTTTGGAAGGAATGATGCTAAAGCTGAAACTCCAGTACTTTGGCCACCTCATGCAAAGAGTTGACTCATTGGAAAAGACTTTGATGCTGGGAGGGATTGGGGGCAGGAGGAGAACGGGATGACCGAGGACGAGATGGCTGGATGGCATCACGGACTCGATGGACATGATTCTGAGTGAATTCTGGGAGTTGGTGATGGACAGGGAGGCCTGGCATGCTGCGATTCATGGGGTCACAAAGAGTCGGACCCAACTGAGCGACTGAACTGAACTGAACTGAGGGGGGTTGAGGCTTAGGAATGTTTATGAGAATGATTCTTTTTAGTGGGTCATTACCAATACTTTTGACTTCCCAGATGGCTCAGTGGGTAAAGAACCTGCCTGCAATGCAGGAGATGCTGGAGTTTTGGGTTCAATTCTTGGGTTGGGAAGATCCCCTGGAGAAGGGAATGCCAACCCACTCTAGTATTCTTGCCTGGAGAATCCCATGGATGGAGGAACCTGGCAGGCTACAGTCCATAGGGTCACAAAGAGTCAGACACGACTAAAGCAAGTTAGCACATGCAGCACACCAATATTTTATTCATTCAACAAATGCCTGCCTGCCTACCATGTGCCTGGCACTATAGTCAGTGAGGTGACATAAAGGAGAAGAAAACAAAGCCTTTACTGTTCTGTAACTTATGGTGTTGAGGATAAGGCAGACGTTTATCAAATACATACACACACACACACACACACACACATGAATATATAAATTGTAACTTGTGACAAGTTAAAGAAAAGGTATACTTTCTGTTTTTAGAGTGTGTAGCATGGGAACCCAATTCTCCTAAGCAGTTGACTGAGATCTGAAGGCTGCACAGGACTTAACTAAGAGGTGAGACTGTGCAGAGACTGGGATGAGGAAAGAGTCCCTAGGAGGTGGCAGGCAATGTGGCAGAGTGTGTATTAAAGAAGTTGAGACGGGGACCGCAGCATCTGTAAAGACATTGCGGCAGAGAACAGGGGGCAAGCACCTGGAGGGGCCACACCAGGCATTACCTACAATTGCAAATTATAGGTAACTCTAACCTGGGAAATACGTGCAGACCATAACACAAAGATAACCAACTCAGCTTGGCTGTTAAATACTCACTGAGATGAGGGAACGCTGTGGGCTGATGAACAGAGCGGCTGGCAGGAGAGAAAGATGGAGTTTTAAGAGAGCAACATGCATTCCGGGGAATGCTTTTTCACTCATCTCTGTTTGCCCTGAAACCCTCTGTTTCCTTCTCTTTTTAGTTTTGAGAAGCAGGTTACTAAGATTCTATAGAAAAATCTAAGTCATTGTTCTTCCAGGAGAAGAGAGATGGTGATACTTCCTTTAAGGCATCAAAATATATCTTAGATCCAAATCAAAATACAAAAGTGGATTTCAGAGTTATCTCAGGCACGGGGCCAAAAATCAGGTTGAGATAAGGAAAGAGGGCTGAACCAAAATAATCTAGGAATCCAGGGTTTACTGTGTGTTTGAATGAATGAATGGATGCTGTTAAGAACTTTATATGTATATAGTATTTATAATGTATTTATATGTATAATACACACCACACATATAGTTTCTTTAAATTATCCCAACAGCTCATTGTAGTTGTTATTATTTTTACCAAAATTTTACCAATCAGGAAAGGTAGCTAATTCATGTTACCAGGTTAAATATGTGTAATTTTTTTACTAAACTTCATAGGCACAAGGATTGCATAAGCTTTCTTAGCTGTTCTGCCATCCTTGCCCATACTGTCCATTTGGCTTGGCACAGTGCTTGGCCCTTGCCTTGCCCCCTGTATGAGCTAACAGCCCACATTACCCAGTGTCATGCTAATGAGAACGAATGTCCTCCTCTGCCAAGGCCAGTCAGGAAGCAGGTCTTTGTGTTCTCACAATACAGGCACTTCTCCGTGTGCAGAAGCGGCTGCATTTTTTGTAGCTCTTGCTTTGCAAAGCTTTAGTTTGTCCCTTGGGTCCTCCCATGTATATGCAGGACAGGTTCTGTTTATGAGTCTTTTATCATCAATTTTTTATTAGACTTTCATATCTTTGGTGAGTTGTTTAGATTACAGGCTGAAAAGCTTATTTTTTAAGCTGAAGTCAAGCCAGCATATTATCCACCCCCCCTAAAGTGTCTTTTATTAAAAACAAAACACACAGGCCTCACAGGGAAAAAATTCTTTCTGCCGACAGACCCATCAAGGTCTTATTGTATATTAGAAGTGAGGCACTGTTTCTCCAGGCAGCATCCTCCTGGATGCTCCTGGTCTCCTTGGAGACCACCAAAAGGAGAAAAGCAATGTGAAAGTCATGGGAGCTTCTTGGGCAGTGGAATAACAAAGGCTGACTGCAGCCTCCTCAGGTGAGGAGCGGCCCAGAGGAACACCGTGATTCAGACCCAGGAGCAGTATGTAATTTTGACTTTACCACTGACTGGCTAAGGAGATTCTGCAAATCACTGAATTCTTTATGATGCAGCTGCCTCATCTAAAAGCTAAAACAAAAGATATTGTTTCATCTTTCTTAAGCATGGATTATTAAAACTCTTAAAAGACATATTTTCCAAGTGATTAAATTTGCACACTCCACAAACGATTCCAAGAGTTTGGTAGTCATTAGTCAATTTAATATTGGCTTCTCTGAACCACGTGTGTAAAACAATCCTTAGCTGAGATGAGCTCATGTATTCGAAACACTTACCAAGTAATCAAAGTGTAAACACACTGGTACCCAGTAAACATTTCCCATATAATTGTTAATATTGTAAGACAGAGCATGATGCAATGATTTTTATAAACTACATGGTTTGCAAACAGACAAGCCTGGGTTGGATTCTTAGTCTGCCCGCATTTATGTGGGTGTGTGTTCAGCCGCTTTAGTTGTAGCTGACTCTTTGTAACCCTGTTGACTGCAGCCCACCAGGTTCCTCTGTCCGTGGGATTCTCCAGGCCAGAATACTGGAGTGGATGGCCATGCTGTCCTCCAGGGGATCTTCCTAAGCCAGGGATGGAACCTGCATCCCTTGAGTCTCCTTCATTGCAGTTGGATTCTTTTCTGCTGAGCCACCAAAGAAGCCCCCATTTAACCTTGGTACAATAATAATCCTTGCTGCTTGAACACTTTTTTAAGTGGAGAAATCATTCTATTGTGAGCAGTTACTATGCAAAGTACTTAGTGCAGTGTCTGAGGCATAGAAAGTGCTCAAGAAATAGTGGCTTCTTTCTAAATATTCATGCACCCATCCATTATGTGTCTATATCTACAGTGTAGCTTATCATATTCTGTAAAACCTGGTTCTCTGAGACCTAATCACTTTGGAAATATTGACTCACTGAATTCATAGAGCTGCATCCCAAATATAACCATTTTCCAAAGAAAAATATTAAGATGAGAATATGTAACAAAAACACCTCCTCTTTTCCTTGAAAGACTACCCGCTTGGAAAATTCAGGGCTCTGTGCCTGCATAGCGCTGTGGAGTGCATAAACGGTAATAGTTGCAGTATTTTGGGTAATTATTAACATGTATCATCTCTGCTTCTTTGCACCACTATCTGTTTTCTGCTATAAATCTGGATGTTTTATTTTTCATTCGTGGTAGTAATTTGGCCCAGCATCTTTGGAGTTCAGTGTTTTACTCTTACTGAATTACAGATAGTATCAGTGAGAAAAAGCATTGGAATTCCTGGTGCCCTAAATGTCTGAAATCAATTTATAATGCTGGGACAAATCCCCATGCTCAGCACATAGTAACTGTTACTGTTCTCTTTCCCCTCTAACCTAATTCGCTTGTCAAGGAAAGATATGTAGTGTGATTTAAGCAAAAGGATGATTATCTGAATAGGTGGAATCTCATCACAGCCAGCATAATGGCCTGTCACACTTGCTTGGTTCTATCTGGAATCTGTGTAAATGGGTCTATATTGCTATTATATATAATATACTTGATTTAAAAACATTTCCACAGAGGATTTCCTGCAAGTGCCTGCTCTTTTCTTTCCTTAACTTTATTAATCAGTACTCTCTCTCTGATTTTTACATATTAAAATTAAATTAAACTAGAATAAATTAAACTCTTATTGGAACAACAAAATTTATCTGTCCTGAAGCTATCTGATTTTCAGATCCTGAAATTTCTACAAATACTTTACAGAGTTTATCACAGTAAAAACTCTTGCATTTTAATACTGCTCTAACATTAATGCTAAATTTAAAAATAACATTAGGTTTGATATTAGTATTGAATTCAGCACCTATTTAGCAGAACTATGTGTACATAACAAAACAGAGCACTACTTACTAATAACAAGGTAACTAAAACATGGGCTTTGACGTCGATGAATATAGAATCCTGGGGGTGTGTCTGTGTGTTAGTCGCTCAGTCATCTCCAACTCTGCAACCCCATGGACTGTAGCTTGTCAGCCTCCTCTGTCCATGAAATTCTCTAGGCAAGAAAACTGTAGTGGGTTGCCATTCCCTTCTCCAGGGGATATTCCCAACCCAGGGACTGAACCTGGGTCTCCCACATTGCAGGCAGATTTTTTACTGTCTGAGCCACCAGGGAGCTTCAAATCCTAGGGTAACCATAGCTAATTAAAAATTCTAAAAAGTCATGTCAACTGCATCTGCTAGTGTAGAATTCTTTTAATGGTATTTTTATCATTGGCTCAGCAAAGTATTTTCCCTCTAGGCTATCTAATTCTGAAAGCACACAGAATATTAGATGCTAAAATATTTGATAAAATGAGTTTCAAATGATATAATCTCATGTACAGAAATGTGGTTAAACATACTGTGTAAAGATATTAGTAATTAAAATGAAAGTCATAAATTAAAAAAGATGAATTTTGCTGATGGAGCTAAAGATTATACCTGCAATATAGACTATAAGGCTAAAAGTAAAATACTCTATTGCTTAGTTTAATGATTAAATAGACGTCAGTAGGTTTAATCCCTTTGATTTAGCAAACTGAGAATGAACTCATATTTACAAGAAAATCACAACTCATCCAGTTTATCTCTTGCTATCTGTTGTACTATATTGAAGATAAGAAAAAGAAAAAAAGTTGCTTTTAAGTTCAGACTATATCTGATAACTCTGTATTGTATAATTGAAATTTATTAAGAGAGTAGAACTTAAATGTTCTCAGTCCCCTGTCCCAAAAAGAAAAGAAAAGATGAATAAGTGAAGTGATGGATATGGATGTGTTAATTAACTAGATGAGGAAAATCCTTTCATGATGTAAACATTTATCAAATATTTTAATTATATTAAAATTTTATATGTCAATTATGTCTGAATAAATGGAAATTAGAAAAAACAGTTCAGACCTTCATTTAATAATGTAACAGTTTAAAAATAATGTAATAGCTTTAAAACCATCAATTAATGGCTTTCTATTTTTTATTAGAAATCCTGAGCACCTGTGCTGTTTCCTACCCCCTAATCCTCTGCCAGAGACTTTTGAGTTGGGGAAGGAGATTTTAAAAGATAACATTTTTTAAAGGTTTTAGAAGACACAGCAACATTTCCTGCTCCACAATAAAATAATTAAATGAGAATTTCTGAGAAGTTGCCAAGAACAATCAAGAAATATGTTGCTTTTTATGCAGAGCACTTACTGAAGAATAGCTTCACATCTTAGTCAATGAGCAGATTCTTATTAGTTATTTAGGTTTATCTGGCAGCTATTCTCTGAAGGGCTCATTAGAGGAAATTACTCCAAGATCATATACATTTACAGGCATTTAATTTATCCCTATGTTTACTTTCATATTTTTTCAGATTTTTACCCATAATAGTGTCTTGAATCTAGTCACATTTCTCTGTCCATACTACCATAAACTTAATCCAGACTATCAGTCTTTCACTTAGCTGAGTGGTATTGCCTGTAACCTGGGTTTCCCATCTCCACTTTTGCCTTCTCCATCTGTTCTCTACCCCACTGTCCCATGATGACTTTTCTGCAAACAAGCCAGCTGGGATTTTGGTAAAGATGATACTGAATCCATAGATCAGTTTGGGAAGTATTATCATCTTAATCGGAGAAGGCAATGGCAACCCACTCCAGTACTTTTGCCTGGAAAAATCCCATGGACAGAGGAGCCTGGAAGGCTGCAGTTCATGGGGTCACTAGGAGTCGAACACAACTGAGCGACTTCACTTTCACTTTTCATTTTGATGCATTGGAGAAGGAAATGGCTACCCACTCCAGTGTTCTTGCCTGGAGAATCCCAGGGACGGGGGAGCCTGGTGGGCTGCCGTCTATGGGGTCACACAGAGTCAGACACGACTGAAGTGACTTAGCAGTAGCAGCATCATCTTAATAATACTAGGTCTCTGATCCTTGAACATGAATATATTTCCATTTATTTAGTTTTTTTTCTTATTTCTTTAAGTGATGCCTTATAGTTTTAGCAGTGCAAGTATTGCAATTCTTTTGTTAATCCTACACCTAAATATTTTATTCTTTTTGATGCTATTTTGTGAAATTGCATTTTTAAATTTCATTCTAAGATTGTTCATTGTTACTATTGAAATAAAATTGATTTTTATAGGTTGATCTTAACTCATTAATTAGTGGATAAAGGGATAGTGCCATTTGAAACTAGAGTTAGTTTTACTTCTTTCTTTGTAATCTGGATGTCTTTTACTTCTCTTCCTTGTCTAATTGCTCGGTCTAGAACCTCCAGTACAATGTTAAGAGAGGGTCAGCCATGTTTTGTTCCTGACCTTAGAGGGAAATAACACTGATAGCTCAGCTGGTAGAGAATCCACCTGTAATGCAGGAGAACCCACTTCAATTCCTGGGTCAGGAAGATCCCTTGGAGAAGGGAAAGGCTACCCACTCCAGCATTCTTAGGTTTTCCTTGTGGCTCAGCTGGTAAAGAATCCTCCTGCAATGTAGGAGACCTGGGTTCAATCCCTGGGTTGGGAAGATCCCTTGGAGAAGGGAAAGACAACCCACTCCAGTATTCTGGCCTGGAGAATTCCATGGACTGATTAGTCCATGAGGTCACAAAGAGTTGGACATGACTGAGCAACTTTCACGTTTAGAGGGAAAGACTTCAGCATCACCATTAAGTGTCATATTAGCTGTGAGATTTTTGTAGATGCTGTGTATCAGAGAGAATTCCTTTTTATTTGCAGCTATTTTTTTTCATGAAAACATGTTGAATATCATCAAATGTTTTTTCTAAGTATATTGAGATTACCATGATAGCTGCAGGGGATTGGATCCAGAACACCCACAGTTACCAAAATCTAGTCATGCTCAAATCTCTTGTATTGAGTAGTATAACAGAGTCTGTCCTCCATACTTGGGATTCTGTATACGTAGATCCAACCAACCTTGAAATCTGACATGTGGTTTTTGCATCTGTGGATGTGGAACCAGCAGTTACAAAGGGCTGACTATAGTTTTTGTCCTTTTTCCTTCCATTCTTCAGATTACATAATCTTTATCAGTCTATTCTTTCTTCTGACAGTTCAAATCAGTTGGACCAATTCAGTGAATTTTAATTCAAGTTGTTGTACTTTTCAACTCCACAATTTCCATTTAGTTATTTGTCATACCTATTGACATTCTTTATTTGGTGAGACATTGTCATCATTTTTTTTTTAACTTCTATAACATGCTTCTTTATAATGGCTACCTTCAAGCCCTCAAAGGTAAATTTTGTTGTCCACTCTTTTTTTCTGTTTATGGGCACCAATTTCTTGTTTATTTTTATGTCTCATCCTTTCTTTGTTCTTGAAAATCGGACAGTTTCAATAATATATCATTGCAAACATGAATATCAGTTTGTCTCCTCCCCCATCTTCTTTGATATTCTTATTGTTTGCTTGTGTATTTGTTTGATCACTAATTTAGTGACATGGCTGGACTAGTTCAGTGAAGTCTGTTTCCCAGGCAGTGTGCGTGCTCAGATGTCACTCCCTAAAGGGCGCAGCTTTGCATATGTGCAGTTTCACAGACCTCCTTCCTCAGAGATGTTTATGGTTTTAACTGGTTCTCTGTTTCTTTCCCTTCACCCCCTGTTAAGCTTCAGGCTGGTTATCATACTTAGCTATTAGCCTCAACTATTTGCCAGCTGGTTTCTCTATTGTTTTTGACAACACTCTGGGTCATAAACTGCTCCATAGTCTGATTCAATTAGAGTTGGGCCTCTTTGCAGACATAACTTTGAGGCCTCAGGAGAGCTCTTCTTAGCTAGCTTGTTCTCAGGTTCTCTCTGCTATACTTCTAGTTGGCCTATGATTTTTCTTGTTGCTATCAAGGAGACTTCTCTTAATTGCTCACCTCCAAGAACTCTTTTGCTTTCATCAATGCCCTTGAGCTTAAACATCCCCTTGCTCTGTGACAAAGAGATGCCTTGACAGATATCTCTATTTAAATTTACATTACCTGTCACTCTCTCTTCATTTGCCCTACTATATTTTTCTTCATAGCCCTTACACAGACTTGACATTAGATTACATATTTGTTTATCTTATTGTCTGTCTCCTCCATGATAATATAAGCTCCCTGAGGGCAGCTTACTGCTATATACACTGTTTATATACCATACACGTAGTTCCAATAATTCCATCTAACACTCAGTAGGCATATGAAATAGTGATTGGATAAGCAATTTAGTGAATAATGAAGGAATACATACATCAATAAACACCACTACCTAATGAAAGGAAAAGGGAAAATTTGCAGTGAAAATCAAGTCTTTGCATACGGATGACTATTCAGAAAATCTTTGAAGTCACTGATTGAAAAAAAAAAACATGTTGAGAAAATGAAAACTATAATGGGATGAGTAGGACTAATGCTCTAAATGAAGATGAATTCAATAATAATGATGATATTACTAATGACAATAACAACACATGAACTAATGTGAATAGAAACTCTTGCTTATAGAAGACTGAGTCCTGTGCTATGTTTGAATACAAGATTTGATTTAATACCATGATACTTGAAGGAGGTACTACTTTGCAGACGTGTATACTGAGCACAGGAAGAATAAGGAGTAAGGAAGTCAAGAAACACCTGGAGTAACCGGCAAATTTGGCCTTGGAATACGGAATGAAGCAGGGCAAAGACTAATAGAGTTTTGCCAAGATAATGCACTGGTCATAGCAAACACCCTCTTCCAACAACACAAGAAAAGACTCTATACATGGACATCACCAGGTGGTCAACACCGAAATCAGACTGATTATATTCTCTGCAGCAAAAGATGGAGAAGCTCTATACAGTCAACAAAAACAAGACCAGGAGCTGACTGTGGCTCAGATCATGAACTCCTTATTACCAAATTCAGACTCAAATTGAAGAAAGTAGGGAAAACCGCATTCAGGTATGACCTAAATCAAATCCCTTATGATTATACAGTGGAAGTAAGAAATAGATTTAAGGGTCTAGATCTGATAGATAGAGTGCCTGATGAACTATGGAATGAGGTTCGTGACATTGTACAGGAGACAGGGATCAAGACCATCCCCATGGAAAAGAAATGCAAAAAAGCAAAATTGCTGTCTGGGGAAGGCTTACAAATAGTTGTGAAAAGAAGAGAATTGAAAAGCCAAGGAGAAAAGGAAAGGTATAAGCATCTGAATGCAGAGTTCCAAAGAACAGCAAGAAGAGATAAGAAAGCCTTCTTCAGCGATCAATGCAAAGAAATAGAGGAAAAGAACAGAATGGGAAAGACTAGAGTTCTCTCCAAGAAAATTAGAGCTATCAAGGGAGCAATTCATGCAAAGATGGGCTCGATAAAGGACAGAAATGGTATGGACCTAACAGAAGCAGAAGATATTAAGAAGAGGTGGCAAGAATACACAGAAGAACTGTACAAAAAAGATCTTCACAACCCAGATAATCACGATGGTGTGATCACTCATCTAGAACCAGACATCTTGGAATGTGAAGTCAAGTGGGCCTTAGAAAGCATCACTATGAACAAAGCTAGTGGAGGTGATAGAATTCCAGTAGAGCTATGTCAAATCCTGAAAGATGATGCTGTGAAAGTGCTGCACTCAATATGCCAGCAAATGTGGAAAACTCAGCAGTGGCCACAGGACTGGAAAAGGACAGTTTTCATTCCAATCCCAAAGAAAGGCAATGCCAAAGAATTCTCAAACTACCGCACAATTGCACTCATCTCACATACTAGTAAAGTAATGCTCAAAATTCTCCAAGCCAGGCTTCAGCAATACGTGAACCATGAGCTTCCAGATGTTCAAACTGGTTTTAGAAAAGGCAGAGGAATCAGAGATCAAATTGCCAACATCTGCTGAATCATGGAAAAAGCAAGAGAGTTCCAGAAAAACATCTATTTCTGCTTTATTGACTATGCCAAAGCCTTTGAATGTGTGTATCACAATAAACTGAAAAATTCTGAAAGAGATGGGAATACCAGACCACCTGACCTGCCGCTTGAGAAATCTGTATGTAGGCCAGGAAGCAACAGTTAGAACTGGACATGGAACAACAGACTGGTTCCAAATAGGAAAAGGAGTATGTCACGGCTGTATATTGTCACCCTGCTTATTTAACTTCTATGCAGAGTACATCATGAGAAACACTGGGCTGGAAGAAACACAAGCTGGAATCAAGATTGCCAGGAGAAATATCAATAACCTCGGATATGCAGATGACACCACCCTTATGGCAGAAAGTGAAGAGGAGCTAAAAAGCCTCTTGATGAAAGTGAAAGTGGAGAGTGAAAAAGTTGCCTTAAATTCAACATTCAGAAAACAAAGATCATGGCATCCAGTCCCATCACTTCATGGGAAATAGATGGGGAAACAGTGGAAACAGTGTCAGACTTTATTTTTCTGGGCTCCAAAATCACTGCAGATAGTGATAGCAGCCATGAAATTAAAAGACACTTACTCCTTGGAAGAAAAGTTATGACCAACCTAGATAGCATATTCAAAAGCAGAGACATTACTTTGCCGACTAAGGTCCGTCTAGTCAAGGCTATGGTTTTTCCAGTAGTCATGTATGGATGTGAGAGTTGAACTGTGAAGAAAGCTTAGCGCCGAAGAATTGATGTTTTTGAACTGTGGTGTTGGAGAAGACTCTTGAGAGTCCCTTGGACTGCAAGGAGATCCAACCAGTCCATTCTGAAGGAGTTCAGCCCTGAGTATTCTTTGGAAGGAATGATGGTAAAGCTGAAGCTCCAGTACTTTGGCCACCTCATGCGAAGAGTTGACTCATTGGAAAAGACTCTGATGCTGGGAGGGATTGGGGGCAGGAGGAGAAGGGGACGACCGAGGATGAGATGGCTGGATGGCATCACTGCCTCGATGGACGCGAGTCTGAGTGAACTCCGGGAGTTGGTGATGGACAGGGAGGCCTGGCATGCTCCAATTTATGGGGTTTCAAAGAGTCAGACACGACTGAGAGACTGGACTGAACTGAACTGAACTGACAGGAAAGTAATACAACTAGCAAATGGAAAAATTGGGAGTCCAGACCAGTGGTTAAGTTTCAGAGCCTATTTTATCAAACAAGCTAAAGTCATTGTATGCTTAAACATACATGATATTAGGAACTAAGGATATGGTAAAAAAAATTTTTTTAAAGAAATAAAACCCTAATCTTCATCGATCCAAGAGCTGTGGTTAAAAGTGAGGCCATGTTACTATTAATTGTCAAATTATTTTGGCTTATTACCTTGTTTCTTGGAGTATGACCTTGGTCCCGGGTGAAGTTAGCTTCCTGCAGTCTCCCCACAAAAGTTCTGAGGAACCCCCACAAAGTCTCTCATTTGTCTCACAATAATTAGAAGTGCATTTCAGGTATTGCCACTTTTCTGCACACGTGTCCAGCGGGCTTACACCACTTCCTGGTGGGCCTCCTGGTCTCCGTGGGTGTGCAGTCACTACTCTTGGCCCCCATCATCAATGCACTAGTTCACAGGTCTAGAATCACCATAGTTAATGGGCTCCGAGCAGAAGTGAGGATCATGCTCATGGTACTCACTCTGTGTTGCATTTTATCTATGGTCTGAGAAGCCAAGCAACCCTACCCATTCCCCAGTCTGAAAGTGTTTCTTGTAAAAAGAGATTTTAGCCTCTACAAATTTAAAACTGGGCCCATGGACTCAGTCTTGGGAAGATGCTTGAAACTGTTTCCATCATTCCTTTTTAAACCCTTATGTATTCATATAAACCTGCCTGATAGCATCCTTTCTTCTCTTAAACCAAAGCCAAACTGCTAGCATGAATGGATCTCTGGGAACTGATACTATTCACACACTATTTTCTAATTATCATCAGACACTGTTGAATTCCAGCATGGTGCAGCCTCAGCTTAAATTGGTTGCTCGTTTGTCTCCAAAGTTGCTGCTCCTGACATTACATTTCAATTTTGTATCTGGTTAATTTTCCAACTTGTGTGTTACCTTAAGTTTGTGGACCATGGGAAGAAACTAGAAAATACAAAATGGAGGCACATTGCTTGTCCCTTCTGGGATTCTAGTCTCCAAAACTCTTGTCTGGACACTCCTGTCCAGAACGGATTACAGAATATGCAAATGACCACTTGGGGAAATGCCTCAGGCTAGAGCCAAGGGATTGCAAGAATGTGAAGTTTCCTTACATTGCAGTGGGAGAGAGTGGTGTCTTAACTCTAAAAAATTAGAGCAGTCGTCAGCTCTGATGGTATAGCGTGGTGAAAACTGTATACTCTGAAGTCAGACACACCTGGATTAGAGTTCTGATTCTTTCACTTCAGTTGGTTTCAGCAAACATGCACCGAGTACTTATGCTATGTTTCAGCCACTACTAGGTACTGGGCTGCTTCCCTGATGGCTCAGACAGTAAAGAATCTGCCAGCAATGCAGGAGACCTGGGATCCATCCCTGGGTTAGGAAGATCCCCTGGAGAAGGGAATAGCAGTCCACTCCAGGATTCTTACCTGGAGAATTTCCCATGGACAGAGGAGCCTGGTGGACTAGAGTCCATGGGGATACAAAGAGTTGGATATGACTGAGTGCCTAACAGTTTCACTAGGTACTAGTGACAGAGATGAATAAACTATTATCCTGAAATTATACAGGTCAAAGTCTAGATGGGGCAAAGTGCCTAAAAACAGAAAAAAATAGATAAAAAGATGTACTAGGTCAAGTGTAGTACAAAGATATCTATTGTTGGAAATTAGATCAAGTTCATTGTTCTTAAGCCTCAGTTGAATCTTTCATCTATAAAATTGATCATAATAATTTAAAAGATCATATTAAGCCTTGGAAAAAATATATCTATACACATGTGAGCATGCGTGCCAAGTTGCTTCAGTCGTGTCCAACTCTTTGCAACTCTAACTGTAGCTCAGCAGGCTCCTCTGTCCATGGGATTCTCCAGGCAAGAATACTGGAATGGGTTGCCATGTCCTCCTTCAGGGGATCTTCACCACTCAGGGATCGAACCCATGTCTCCTACGTGTTCTGCACTGGCAGGCGGGGTTCTTTACCACTATTGCCAACTGGGAAGTCCATGTATACACATACACACACAAACACACACACAAAGACAGAATAAGATGGGGAGTAAGTGATAAAGCAAAACCTTACATCTTTATCAAGATTTGCCTTTTATTAACAAAGTTAAATAACCTCTTCAAACTACTGCTGTAAGTTGAAGGATGTAGCACTTGCATCTCTTTTTTCTTCTGTCCAAAATTTCATTGACAGATCTGAAACACGCACTTCAAAAGAAAAATTTCCAACAGCAGTAGAAAAACATGAAATTCTGCTATAAGTAGAGCAGAAGTCTTGAGATATTGCAGTTATGAATCAGAGCTAAAGGAATACAACACAAAATACAGATTGGAGCAAAATAGATGAGATTATTTCCTCTCCAAAGAAATCTAGAAAAAATTTGAAGTCACGGTCAACAAATGCAACCAAAGCAACCACTGGCCTAATTGATTGAAGGTCTTCAAAATAGCTGGGCTAGTTGGGGCTTGCTGCTTGTCTACTTACACTGCCCACCAGTGAGTTCCCTGGGGAGACCGGGTTGGACTAAGAGGCAGGGCAGAGGTGGAGATAAGGTTCTACCCTTGGGTGATAGCTGGGAATTAAAAATGGAAAAGGAGCAATTGACACCAAGCTTTACCCCTAGATGAAAGCCAAGGGAGGATTTTCTACCAAGAAAGTCTTGACTCAGAGATTCCCAGACAAGCATTTGGTTGATAGGAGGATACGAGAGTCCTACTCTGCTCACTTGGCCTTCTGCCCGCTCTAGCCAACCTCTTCCCCTGTCCCTTCTCTCGACAAACACCATGAGTCCATGATCAGGGCTTCTAGTCACAACAAAGGAATGAGAACTCTTTGGGGGAATGAAAAAAGACCTGTGACCAACAGGGTTTTAAGTCTAAACCCTCAACTCAAAGTAGGAGCATAGAGTTCTAAATCTTCAACATTTCAAGAAGACTAATAGTGTGAAACAGGTTGCAGGGGTTAGTTCTGATGCTACACAAAAAGATAATTCTCTGACTCATGACCACTATCAGCAAAGCTGGTGTTTGATCTGTGTTTCAGGAGCTAAAAACCAAGAAGGGGTCCAGGCAGGTTTTAGTATTAATTGGATAGTCTTTATATTCCATAGATATAAATTTTCCGTACTATTTCCTTCTCTGTGTTAAGGCTTTATGGCTAGCCAAGAGAATGAGAGCCTGAAAGTGCTTCCCAATGTGAATGTAAATGTGAATCAGCCACCACCATCCGTGGCTCACAATTCTTTTCTAAGATCAGCCAGGCAGTTTATGCAAAAGGCCTTGTAGGGAGAGTTATTTCTAAATGTCTTCTGGTGGATGGCTGAATAAGAAACTGGATCTCAGCTTTCCAGTGTCTGGTACCTACTGAGGAGAAAAAGGCAATCTCCAACTCTCTGCTCTGCTGGGGCTCATAACCCACAGTGGATATAAAATGCAGATGTTGTTTTATTAGAGAAACCGTTAATTTTATGACAGCAACTCTGAACTATTTATATGGTAAACAAAACAAAACAAAACAAAAAACCTCATACAGGAGTTTGCCACAGTTTCACACCCCAGCCTGACGCTTCTGTAAATGCTATGGGAGCACGCTGTGAGATCGTTAAAATGGAGCTGGCTCTGAGTGTTTTCCCAATGAGCCACCTGCGAAAACCAGCCAAATTGGCTCAGACAGTAAAGCATCTGTCTACAAAGCGGGAGACCCGGGTTCGATCCTTGGGTTGGGATGATCCCCTGGAGAAGGAAAAGGCAATCCACTCCAGGACTATTGCCAGGAAAATTCCATGGACAGAGGAGCCTGGTAGGCTACAGTCCATGGGGTCGCAAAGAGTTGGACATGACTGAGAGACTTCACTTAGAGACTTATCTGAACCTATGACCCAAGATAGAACTTATCTGAAAGTACCCTCTCTGATGAGATTAACGCATGCTTTCCCCTTAGACTGCTTATGTGAATAAAGGTGGGGTTTTTGTGTGTTTGTTTTTTAATGACAGAGCTCTCTTAAATTATCATGTGCTGTGCTCAGTCACTTGGTACTCTTTGTGACCCCATGAACTGTAGCCCACCAGGCTCCTCTGTCCATGGGATTTTCCAGGCAAGAATACTGGATTGGGTTGCCATTTCCTTCTCCTAAATTATGACAGATAATTTTAAAAGACATTTACTATTTGGCAGGTGGGAAGGAAGCATGAACAGCCAAGATGGGGTTCAGTTTTATTTTGGAACATTTTAAGAAAAGGAATGGGAAATTGATCAGGGAATAAACTTCAAAACCTCTAAAGGTATGAGTTTCTAAAAGCTTATATATAATGAGATCATTTTGTTTGTGATGACTCAATTAAGGTAAGTATAGTTGGTTGATTTAGCAAGACCCCAAATTTTAAAATGGATGAGTTAACAATTTAAAACTTATTTCAGAACAAAGCGTCCTTTCAAGATTATAACTGGCTATAATTTGCCATCAATCAGACTAATTAATCTCCTGAGAGGCCTGGGAGACTTTATGCATCACGGGAGGCTAGAGAACAGTGATGAAGCCCACTATGTACCAACTGAACAGATGTACATTTCAGTTCAGTGCTCAGTCGTGTCCAGCTCTTTGCAACAGAATGAACTGCAGCACGCCAGGCCTCCCTGTCCATCACCAACTCCTGGAGTTTACTCAGATTGATGTCCATTGAGTTGGTGATACCATCCAACCATCTTATCCTCTGTTGTTGCCTTCTCCTCCAGCCTTCAATCTTTGTCAGCATCAAGGTCTTTTCAAATGAGTCAGCTCTTCACATCAGGTGGCCAAACTATTGGAGCTTCAGCTTCAACATCAATCCTTCCAATGAACACCGAGGACTGATTTCCTTTAGGATGGACTGGTTGGATCTCCTTGCAGTCCAAGGGACTCTCAAGAGTCTTCTCCAACACCACAGTTCAAAAGCAGCAATTCTTATGCACTCAGCTTGCTTTATAGTCCAAATCTCACATCCATACATGACTACTGAAAAAAGCATAGCTTTGACAAGACAGACATTTGTTGGCAAAATAATGTTTCTGCTTTTTAATATGTTGTCTAGGTTTATCATAGCTTTTCTACCAAGGAGTGAGCGTGTTTTAATTTCATGGCTGCAGTCACCATCTGCAGTGATTTTGGAGCCCAAAAAATAAAGTCTGCCACTGTTTCCACAGTTTCCCCATCTATTTCCCATGAAGTGTTGGGACCAGATGCCACGATCTTAGTTTTCTGAATGTTGAGTTTTAAGCTAACTTTTTCACTCTCCTCTTTCACTTTCATCAAGAGGCTCTTTAGATCTTCTTCACTTTCTGCCATAAGGGTGGTGTCATCTGCATATCTGAGGTTATTGATATTTCTCCTGGCAATCTTGATTCCAGCTTGTGCTTCATCCAGCCCAGTGTTTCTCATGATGTACTCTGCATATAAGTTAAATAAGCAAGGTGACAATATATAGCCTTGACGTACTCCTTTTCCTATTTGGAACCAGTCTTTTGTT
The DNA here is from genome assembly GCF_001704415.2 of Capra hircus. Lineage (NCBI taxonomy): Eukaryota > Metazoa > Chordata > Mammalia > Artiodactyla > Bovidae > Capra > Capra hircus. Next base: position 60,471,764 of record NC_030811.1, read on the forward strand.
CCATGTCAAGTTCTAACTGTTACTTCTTGACCTGCATACGGATTTCTCAGGAGGCAGGTCAGGTGGCCTGGTATTCCCATCTCTTTCAGAATTTTCCACAGTTTATGGTGATCCACATTGGTGGCTCAGACAATAAAGTGTCTGTCTACAATGCGGGAGACCCGGGTTCTATCCCTGTGTTGGGAAGATCCGCTGGAGAAGGAAATGAAATGGCAATCCACTCCAGTACTATTGCCTGGAAAATCCCATGGACAGAGGAGCCTGGTAGGCTACAGTCCATGGGGTTGCAAAGAGTCGGACATGACTGAGCGACTTCAATCACTCACTCACTCACCCACATAGTCAAAGGCTTTGGCATAGTCAATAAAGCAGGAATAGATGTTTTTCTGGAACTCTCTTGCTTTGTTGATGATCCAGCGGATGTTGGCAATTTGATCTCTGGCTCCTCTGCCTTTTCTAAAACCAGTTTGAACATCTGGAAGTTCATGGTTCATGTACTGTTGAAGCCTGGCTTGGAGAATTTTGAGCATTACTTTACTAGTGTGTGAGATGAGTGCAATTGTGCAGTAGTTTGAGCATTCTTTGACATTGCCTCTCTTTGAGATTGAAATGAAAACTAACCTTTACCAGTCCTGTGGCCACTGCTGAGTTTTCCAAATTTGCTGGCATATTGAGTGCAACATTTTCACAGCATCATCTTTTAGGATTTAAAATAATTCAACTGGAATTCTGTCATCTCCACTAGCTTTGTCTGTAGTGATGCTTTCTAAGGCCCACTTGACTTCACATTCCAGGATGTCTGGCTCTAGGTGAATCACACCATCATGATTATCTGGGTCATGAAGATCTTTTTTGTACAGTTCTTCTGTGTATTCTTACCACCTCTTCTTAATATCTTCTGCTTCTGTTAGGTCCATACCATTTCTGCCCTTTATTGAGCCCATCTTTGCATGAAATGTTCCCTTGGTAGCTCTAGTTTTCCTGAAGAGCTCTCTAGTCTTTTCCATTCTATTGTTTTCCTCTATTTCTTTGCAGTGATTGGTGAGGAAGGCTTTATCTCTCCTTGCTATTGTTTGGAACTCTGCATTCAAATGGATATATCTTTCCTTTTCTCCTTTGTTTTTTGCTTCTCTTCTTTTCGCAGCTATTTGTAAGGCCTCCTCAGACAGCTATTTTGCTTTTTTGCATTTCTTTTTCTTGGGGATGGTCTTGATCCCTGTCTCCTGTACAATGTCACGAACCTTTGTCCATAGTTCATCAGGCAGTCTATCAAATCTTGTCCCCTAAATCTATTTCTCACTTCTACTTTATAGTCATAAGGGATTTGATTTAGGTCATACCTGAATGGTCTAGTGGTTTTCCCCACTTTCTTCAATTAAATTCTCAGTTTGTCAATAAGGAGTTCATGATCTCAGCCAAAGTCAGCTCCCAGTCTTGTTTTTGCTGACTGTATAGAGCTTTTCCATCTTTGGATGCAAAGAATATAATCAATCTGATTTCAGTGTTGACCATCTGGTGATGTCTATGTGTAGAGTCTTCTTTTGTGTTGTTAATAGAGTTTTGCCAAGAGAAAGCACTGGGAGCCTTTAAGTTGAAGGAAAAACTTGGAAAGTGTTAGGACCAATATTTATTCTAGTAAAATTATTAAACTAGAGGTTCTACCTATTTTATATGCTCAAAGATAATGCAGAGGAAGGAGAAAATGAACCAAATAAACTCAGAAGATCTGTACCTACTCTCCCACAATTTCCCTGGGCAAGAAGTCAGAAAGGCAGTGCTTTAGTGAAATATTCAACGTACCAGATTTTATATTATAGTCTCCAAAACTGCTTCAACATTTGTTTGCCTTAGAACCCTGCATCTAACTACAATTATTTCAAGACTTTCTGTAGGTCCAGTGGTTAAGACTCCATGCTTCCAATACAAGGGACATAGGTTCAATTCCTGATTGGGGGACTAAGATCCTTCATGCTGAATGTGGCTATAAAAGAAAAATAAATTTAAAAATTAGGATTAAAAATATTTTTTTTAAATTACATAAAAAAGAAACATCATATAACTACACTTGTTTCTGTTAGTAGCAGAAGGCCGCTACCTATGGCCCACAGACCAAACCTGGTATGCTGCCTGTTTCTATAAACTCAGTTTTAGTGGACCACAGTCATGTGTATTTTCCATGACTGCTTTTCACTTGGGAGTGCATATTTGGGTAGTTTTAGCAGAGCTTATATGCCCTGCATAGTCTAAAATATGTACTATTTGGCCATCTTCAGAAAAAGCTGGTTGACCCCAGACTAAAGCATCCCAAACCATGACACATGCTTCGTGAAGATGCTCATTCAAAATAGGACACAGAGTGGTGAGTAATAAAGGCCACAAAAGTGAGTGCATCAGTACAGATAAAACTCAACTCAAACTACATTCACCTTTGTTGTGAGTCTGTGCAGTGGAGAACCTAAGCCTACTGGGGTCACTATTGTGACGCTGGCCCTGTTATGGGGTGTGCCCACAGGTAATGGCAGTCTGTTGGCACCACGGCCATAGGAGGTTTAATTCTCTGTATATCTATATAGTTGTAATGCAGCATTAGCTGGTGGGAGACCAGCCTGTACCACTGAAGATCTGTGTCCTTGATGAACATCCTTTTTCACAAGTCTCGCTGGAGCTGGTGCCCAACCGTCCTTTCGGCATCATCATATCAGGATAAAGGCTGACCAGGACCGAAGGTATATCATGTAGATTTATGTTTTCAAAAGGTGAAATATTTAATGACTAGAAAAGAAATGTGATTTTCTATAGTTATCCTAGGGTCACTCCTCTTTAAAGCAAAGTTCTTGATGAGAGTGACGTCAACACAGTGGTGGCAAGAGTCCTTCCCTTTTTCTCTTCTTTTGGTTCACAATTAACCAGACATCCATGATCCAACAGAAGTACACAGTAACACCAAGACACCTGAGAGATCTGCCCACCTGAGGGAAGTGAGTGGCTAGAACTTCAGAGGGAGAGATCCTGGGGAATCAGTCTACTGATCCCCACTTGCCACCACAAGGAGCAAGGCAACCTGGAGGGTGCAGACCTGGGCACTCATGGGAGACAGAGAAGTTGTGGAGGTGCAGCCCGCCTGACAGGAGAAATCAGCAATCCATGGAACAGGAGTTTGGAGGAGGTGCAAAGTGAGTGTGTAGTGTGCAGACTCAGGCCAGTTAAGAGAAAACAAAACCTTGCGTTACAGCACCATCTTCTGGAAAGCAAAAGAAAGATTTCTGCTGGCTGGATGGTTGATTTGCACTTCTCTTGTAATTTGTATTGCTGAGAATCTTTTTTTTTTTTTTTACATTGAGCTGCATGAACTGTTTGTGGTTTTTTTTTTTTTTTTTTTTTTTTTTTTGAGATTAACCCATTGTCACTCACAAGTTTTGGAAGTATTTTCTCCCATTCTGTAAATTGTCTTTTAATTGTGTTTAATAATTTAGAAATTTCATTGATAAAAAGTAATAAAATTAAGGAAGTCTTATATCTTTCTCCTCACTTAACCAATTAAGCATGTACACTGTGATCAAAAGTGTGTGTCTATAGCATATGCAATAAAAACTGGAGAGAAAATACCAAGCAATAATTATTATTTATGACCATGGAAATATGAGTGAATTTCCTTTCTCTTTGTGTTTTTCTGTAGTTAAAAGAAATGTTCTGTAGTAAACACATAATGCCTTTTCAATCAAAAAACATTTAAAAATTAACATTTGGGTTTCTTTTTGTACCATTGGAGGGCACATTTGTCCCTTCATTTTTTTGACTTCAGCCTACTGTCCCCACTCCTCAGTTTCTATAATTTCAAATATCTTTTTTTAAAAAATTTTACTTTATTTTACTTTACAATACTGCATTGGTTTTGCCATACATCAACAGGAATCCACCACGGGTGTACATGAGTTCCCAATCCTGAACCCCCCTCCCACTTCCCTCCCCATACCATCCCTCTGGGTCATCCCCGTGCACCAGCCCCAAGCATCCTGTATCCTGCATCGAACCTGGACTAGTGATTCATTTCTTACATGATATTATACATGTTTCAATGCCATTCTCCCAAATCATTCCACCCTCTCCCTCTCCCTCAGAGTCCAAAAGTCTGTTCTATACATCTGTGTCTCTTTTGCTGTCTCGCATACAGGGTTATCATTACCATCTTTCTAAATTCCATATATATGTGTTAGTATACTGTATTGGTGTTTTTCTTTCTGGCTTACTTCACTCTGTATAATTGGCTCCAGTTTCATCCACCTCATTAGAACTGATTCAAATGCATTCTTTTTAACGGCTGAGTAATACTCCATTGTGTATATGCACCACAGCTTTCTTATCCATTCATCTGCTGATGGACATCTAGGTTGCTTCCATGTCCTGGCTATTATAAACAGTGCTGCGATGAACATTGGGGTACACGTGTCTCTTTCAGTTCTGGTTTCCTTGGTGAGTATGCCCAGAAGTGGGATTGCTGAGTCATAAGGCAGTTCTATTTCCAGTTTTTTAAGGAATCTCCACAATGTTGTCCATAGTGGCTGTACTAGTTTGCATTCCCACAAACAGAGTAAGAGTCTTCCCTTTTCTCCACACCCTCTCCAGCATTTATTGCTTGTAGACTTTTGGATCACAGCCATTCTGACTGGTGTGAAATGATACCTCATTGTGGTCTTGATTTGCATTTCTCTGATAATGAGTGATGTTGAGCATCTTTTCATGTGTTTGTTAGCCATCCGTATGTCTTCTTTGGAGAAATGTCTATTTAGTTCTTTGGCCCATTTTTTGATTGGGTCGTTTATTTTTCTGGAATTGAGCTGCATGAGTTGCTTGTATATTTTTGAGATTAGTTGTTTGTCAGTTGCTTCAATTACTATTATTTTCTCCCATTCAGAAGGCTGTCTTTTCACCTTGCTTATAGTTTCCTTTGTTGTGCAGAAGCTTTTAATTTTAATTAGGTCCCATTTGTTTATTTTTGCTTTTATTTTCAGTATTCTAGGAGGTGGATCATAGAGGATCCTGCTGTGATTTATGTCAGAGAGTGTTTTGCCTATGTTCTCCTCTAGGAGTTGTATAGTTTCTGGTCTTACGTTTAGATCTTTAATTCATTTTGAGTTTATTTTTGTGTATGGTGTTAGAAAGTGTTCTAGTTTCATTCTTTCACAAGTGGTTGACCAGTTTTCCCAGCATCACTTGTTAAAGAGATTGTCTTTAATCCATTGTATATTCTTGCCTCCTTTGTCAAAGATAAGGTGTCCATAAGTGTGTGGATTTATCTCTGGACTTTCTATTTTGTTCCATTGATCTATATTTCTGTCTTTGTGCCAGTACCATACTGTCTTGATGACTGTGGCTTTGTGGTAGAGTCTGAAGTCAGGCAGGTTGATTCCTCCAGTTCCATTCTTCTTTCCCAAGATTGCTTTGGCTATTCGAGGTTTTTTGTATTTCCATACAAATTGTGAAATTATTTGTTCTAGCTCTGTGAAAAATATCGCTGGTAGCTTGATAGTGATTGCATTGAATCTGTAGATTGCTTTGGACAAAGTGTAGTTTTATATGACTTGGATTTTTAAGGAAGAAATATATTTTAATATTTTTCTTACTTCTCAGTTATAAATGATAAGAATGCTAATAGTTTAAAGTCAGGAAGGTTGATTCCTCCAGTTCCATTTTTCTTTCTCAAGATTGCTTTGGCTCTTCGGGGTCTTTTGTGTTTCTACACAAATTGTGAATTTTTTTGTTCTAGTTCTGTGAAAAATACCATTGGTAGTTTGTTAGGGATTGCATTCAATCTTTAAATTGCTTGGATAGCACAGTCATTTTCGCAATATTGATTCTTCCAATCCAAGAGCACGGTATATCTCTCTGTTTGTGTTGTCTTTCATTTCTATCTTCTGTGCCTCTGGTAGTAGGTGGCCCTCAGGTATCTATTCCCTGCACAGACAGGAAGGGGCAAAAGTAGCAGCTTACTAAGGCTCACTTGCACAGTTGGGCTGGGGAGAGGAAGGGATGTGGCAGACACAGTTAGGGTGTGTGGGGAGTGCCCACTGCGGCTGAGACCTGCAGGAAGTCTCCACAGTTTGAGACAGATTGTGCGCTTCCCCAGGGGAGTTGGCCTTGTGTTGTGGGTCCCTCAACAGAGCAGAGCCATTAACAATAAAATAAACCTTAACCAATACCCAAGTATGAAAACAATTTTTAGCACAGCACAGGCATGCCTTTACACAAAGATTCGATAAAGCCAAAGGAACTAAGCAATCAGAAATCCTTCCTATTTACCAAAACATTACATACAATGTTTTGTAAAATATTTTTATTTTGTGGGGTTTTTTTCAAATATTTTATGGACAGTGTCATTTAATCCAGAAAAGCTTTCAGGAAATCCATTTATTGTTTGCTTCATTGATTGTGCCTTGGTGTCAGACCTAAGAAACCACTGAAACAGACAAGGTCATGAAGATATGTGTTTCCTCATGGATTTGGAAACAATTTCCAGTATAAGATTGAGTAAGAGTGGTTTAAGGCACCATCTTGACCTTATTTTTTATCCCATGTAGGATGGTGCACAAGCAGACGACAGGTTCCCCAGCAAAGGCAGAATCAAACCTAACAGGCAGCTTCTGGAACTCTGCTGTTAAGTGGCCTGGTACCATGCAAGTATTTGTTGAATAAATTAATAAATTTATCCTTCAAGCAAAAAATGTGCTCTGGAGATACAGCTACCAAAATGGAGAATTGAAACAAATAGAGTAAGTAAACAGAAAACTTGGGAAGATTGAAAAAAAAAACAAATAAACAGTGAAACTTTGGGGGCTGCTAAAGGAAAGGTCTAGGACTTCCCTGGTGGCTCAGTGGTAAAGAATCAGCCTGCAATGCAGGAGACCTGGGTTTGATCCCTGGGTCGGGAAGATCCCCTGGAGGAGGGCATGGCAACTCACTCTAGTACTCTGGCCTAGAGAATCCCATGGACAGAGGAGCCTGGCAGGTGGCAGACCATAGGGTCGCACAGAGTCAGACACCTCTGAAGCAACTAAGCAGCAGCAGCAAAGGAAAGGTCTGTTGCAACTGTTTCTGAAACTTCTCTGGCAAGAGCTGGCCATTCTCAAGGAAACTCACTGAAACTCTCCCCTGAGGATTATTAGGTAACCAAGGAAAGCATCATTGATGATAAGCTCCAGGTTAGTGCTTGATCAAATGGGGAGGTTTCCTGGAACTGAAAAAGCCAAATCTACCTTCAGCTACAAGGGATAAGAACAGAAGACAAAGCCAAACAGAGCTAGGTATATGTAGAAATGGATGGTGAGGCAAGAAGCTAAGGTTAAGATCAAGAGAAGAAAGCCCAAGACTGCTGGTTTTTTTTTTTTTAACAGTGTGGGAATATGTGAATCTTAGATTAGGTGCTGGCCTGGTTTAGCCTAGAATAAAGGATTTTGGTGATCCAGTTACTAGATCTGTCTGTGGAGGGTGTGTGTGTTTGAAATGTATTGATGAATAAACACACTGAAAACTAAAATTCTTCACCCGTGTTCTAAGACTTCCTGCCTAAGTCAAAACACCCTTAGATTTCTTATCTATTTATAGGAGTGTGGTCTCCTACAGTGCAAGGGCTGATGCTCTGCTTCTAGAAAAACAAGTTCTGTTTTAAAAATGGCACCATGAAGCTTGTTTCCTCTGAATTACATAGGCCTTGAATCCAGTCTCTTTCTGAGAGGAAGTACAGATTTGAGGTACATTTATATGTCCTCATAAAATTCATTGGTCACCGTAGCAACTGTCCTGAAATGCCTTATAATATCCTGACATGCAGGCAAATAGAACTCATGCTATGAGAAGCCAAGTGAGCGTTATTGTTATGCTAACAACAGAAGTATTAATAGCGTGGACTTCAGGGTGGGCCGTCAGTTTCATTATCAAGGGCATGAGCATCATCATCCTCCCTATGGTTGTTGTCATCATCATTATCTGCCCACATAACCGCATTTCTTCACAGGTGGTAACCTTTTTTGTGTAAGTATAGTGTCTGAATGCATTAACCTGTGAAAATCTTGAGCCTTTCCATGGATGGGGACGTTTGATGGTCTCCATTTCAGAACAGTCTCTATGTAGAGTTTGAAATTCATGGAATACCTTACAGGGAAAACACTGGTTTAGACAAAGTTCATGCACATTATAAAACAAATTAAAATTCTACAGCAGGGGTCTAGGCAATTAGCCCATTGTCTTACTTAGCAAGATGAGGCTCAGAGAGTCTGGATGTTTTTTGCTGAGGGTACTCAGCTTACTACGTGAAACGGAGGAACTTGAACGCAGATGAACCTCCAAACTCTTATGTTCTACTGCGAGTACAGACTCCACAGGCTAATTCATGTGGCTGGAAGGTTAAGCTGAGTGAGGAATATTTTGGATAAGATATCAGAATGAGATAAAAATATTCATTACACAAAGTTTATGTGGTTTTCATGCAGGCATTTAGCAAGCTCGCTGCTGGCCACATAGGCATTCTGGAAGCACAGGCTGTGTGATATTTGGAGAAAAGCTCTAACTGAAGGACGCACATGAATGGACTGGTGCCCAACTGGAAGTTTTCAGGTGGCTGATGAAGGCCTTGAACTTCAGTTCTGTTCTGTTGGACATCTTGGAAGATGATGCAGTGGTTAGATTTAGGATCCAAAAGAAAAGGTGTGGAAAAGCCTGGAGCAAAGTAAAGTTTAGTAAAGATCAATGCAAGGATCTTCTCTTGGGTCTAAAAGCACAAGATGGTTAGAAGATATGTTTGTAGGCAGCTCTTAAAGAAAGCACCAGGTAACAAAGAGACATTGTTTCACAGGATAGAGCACACTGATGGCACTGGGAGTCATCTGGATAAACTCTGAAAAAGAAGTTAAATAAACTGAAGGGTATTGAAGGAAGAGTGGCCAGGAGGGTGGAGAAACTCAAAGCCACCTCAGACGAGTATTGTTTTAACAGAACACAGCTCCAGGCATTGAGAAGACAGACTGGACTAGTCTACTGTCATCAGTATTTACAGCACTGTCATACAGAAAAGGGTTAAGCTTTTTCTCTGTGGTATAAGGGGAACTGAACATGTGGGTAGATGGTATAGTGAGACAGTTCAGCTTGTGAGTAATGAATAACTTTAAATGTCAGAGCTGTCAATGAACAACTAGAGTCTGGATGATTACTTGGAAGATGTTTCTAGTATCAGTGCATATCTTCAAACACTGAAATTCTCTGCTTCATAGATCCCTCCTCTGCTCTTTAAATACTTGACATTTTATCACCAGCCTCATTTTTTTAGGGGATGCCAATATTGGAAATCATTCTTTCTATGTGATTAAGATGATTTCTGAAAATTTGCAGCAGAGCTCAACTAGAGTTTACTTTGCATACTGATGTAATAGGTAAGAGCTGGAAGCTAACAAAAGCCACATGCAACTTTTTTCTTGGTGAAGAGGTAAAAGTCGCTCAGTCGTGTCTGACTGTTTGTGACCCCATGGACTCTATAGTCCATGGAGTTCTCCAGGCCAGAATACTGGAGTGGGTAGCCTTTCTCTCCTCCAGGGGATCTTCCCAACCCAGGGATCGAAAACAGGTGTCCCACACTGCAAGTGGATTCTTTACCAGCTGAGCCACAAGGGAATGAGCTTTAAATATGGATTTGGAACTAATTGTTCTGATATTTATTTCAGTGGAGATGAAGAACTGATCACACATATTTCAAAAAAAAAAGGAAAGAGAGAGAGAAACATTTTCAATATTTCCCATTAAAGCATGATGTTTGCTATAAGATGCTGTAAACATTTTTTTTATTTTTAGTTTGTAGGTTTTCTTTTTTAAAATCATAGATAGATGTTGAATTTTACTGAATGATTTTTCTGCCTCTATTTAAGATTATTATGATTCTTTAATCTGTTTATTTGGTAAATTGCCTTTATAGATTTTCACATGTTATACCATTTTGCTCTCCTGGAATAATTGTCCCCTGGCCATAATGTATTATCATTTTTATATATCACTGGATTTGCTAGTATTTTGAGAGTTTTGTTCTATATAGATAAGAAAGTAGTTTCCCTTTTACCAATATTCGCTACCAAAGTAATGATGACCTCAAAAGATGACTTGGGAAGTTTTCCTCTTTTTCTGTCTCTGGAATAGTGTATGTAAGATTGATTTCATTTCTAAATGTTTGGAGGAATTCACTAGTAAAACTACCAGGCTTGGAAATTTTTTTTCAAAGCATTTTAGTTACAGATTCAATTTCTTTACTACATATTAAACTGTTCGTATTTTATCCTTCTTGTGGCATTTCAGCAGTTTTGGAAAATTATGACATTTTAAACCTTTTAATTATTTTATTGAAATTATTACCCTGAAACTTTTATGACAGTCTCTTGTTTTCATTTTCTTAACTGTGGGATCTATACTTAAATCTCTCCTTTGAAAAAACTCATTCTTGATATTGGTGTTTTATGACCTCTTTACTTTCTTCTTGACCTGTTTTTCAGGGATTTATCAGATTTTAAAACCAACTTAAAAAAAAATCAACCTTTAGATTGATTTCCTCTAGTGCATGTTTGTTTTATATTTTAGTGACTTTTGTTTTTATTTTTATTATTTGTTTCCATTTGCTCTCTGTAGATTTATTTTAACTCATGGAGCTGGATGCTTAGAGAATTCATTTTCAGCTTCATTCCTACTATAAGCATTTAAGTATGGTGTTAGTTGTGTTCTGAAATATTTGACAAATTTAGTTTTAATTACCATTCAAAGAAAAATTTGCTGATTTTCATTGTAATGATTTTTTTAGCTTTGAATTATTTAAAAGTAATTATATCAAGTAATTTTCAAACATGAAAAGATTTTAATATTACCTTTTTTATTGATTTCTAACCTAATTATACTATTGTCAGAAAATGTACTCTGCATAATTTTAGTTTTTAGATCTTTGTTTAGATTTGTCTTATACCTATCACTTAGCTAATTAATATTTGATATGAATTTTGCTTTTGCTGGGTATAGAGTATGTAATCAGGTCGTTTACTGATGGCATTGTTAAAAATCTGTTATATTCACATGGAATTAATGTCTTCTTGGTCTATCAATTACTAAGAGATAGCTGTTAAAATCTCCCTATGATAATGGGTTTGTCCATTTTCTTTTTAGTTGTGTCATATTTCCTTTGGTTGTGTCATTATTTATTTAGAAACTGCACTATTAAGTGCAATAAACTTAGAATTGTAATATTTTAGAAAGATTGTGCCATTCGTTATAATGAAATTCTTATTGTTTATTGCCAATAATGTCTCTTACCTTATTATCTAACTTCTCTCTATATAAATATATAGCTATACTGAATTTCTTTAAAATACTTTTTCATTTTACATATATTTTATCTTTTATTTTAGATTTTTTTGTGTTGCTGCATTTTAGGTGTGTCTCTCTTAATCAATATTAAGTTGCATGTGGTTTTTTCATCTGATCTAAAAATTTTTGTTTTTGACTGCTCACTTATTTACATATTATATTAAGGGTTTTAAAGTTACCCTCTTAACCTTCATTTCATACTTGTCAACCCATTCTCGATGTCTTTTCCTTTGCTTTGAGCATTTTTTTGGATTAATATTTTTATCATTTCTTCTATATTATCTTGTTAATTATATGTTCTATTGTTATTCTTTTAGTGGCTACCCCAGAGATTACAATGAGTATTCTAGACTGACTACAATTTGCAATAAATTAGTGTTTTTACCACCACCAAGAAGATGCAGAGGTGTTAGGACACTTTCATTGAATTTACCTTCTTCTCATGTTTTATTCTAATATTGTCATGTATTTTGGTTCTCAGACTTCCCAGGTGGCTCAGTTGTAAAGAATTCTCCTGCCCATGCAAGAGACGTGGGTTTGATCCCTGGGTCAGGATGATCTTGCGTCGGGGGAGATCCCCTGGGTAGAAGATGGCAACCCACTCCAGTATTCTTGCCTGGGAAATTCCATGGACAGAGGAGCCTGGCAGGGTACAGCCTATGGGGTTGTGAAGAGTCAGACACGACTGAGCAACTGAGCACATATTTTGTTTTCTCTATATTTTGAAACTCACAAAGCATTATAATTATTGTTACCATGTATCTTCAATATTTCTTTAGGTTTACCCATATTTACTCCTTGTTTTGCTTCTTCCTTTCTACATGCAGTACTGACTTCCATCTTGGATACACTTTTGCTCTTCGTGAACAACTCCTGCTCATTCCCTTAGCAGGTTACAAATGTCTGCAGGTTTTAAATTACCTCAATTTTGATTGATCTGGAAATGTTATATATTGCCTTCAAGATAATTAATATATTCATCGAATAAGGAGTTTTAAATTGGTAGTAATTTTCTTTCATAGTTTTGAAGGTGTTCTTTCCTTTCTTTTGGGTTTCATTGTAGGGAAGTTTATTTTTACTTTTATTGTTGCTCTTTAAAAAATAATTTTCCCCTTCAAATTGATTTTAAGATTGTTTGATTTTGGTTTTGGTTGTTAGCAATTTTTCTAGATACAACTAGGTGCAAACTTTCTTCATTTCTGCCCTGCTTGAAGTACATAATGCTTCTGAAGTCTATGTGTTTTTAAAATTATTTAATATTTAAATTGATTACCTCTTTAAACATTGTTTCTGCCCAATTCTTTCCTCTCTTTCTTAGGACACCAGTTATGGGGATGTTAGGACATTTCTGTTTGTCTTTTACATTTAAAAAACACCTTTTCCTGTGTCTTTTTTCTGCTTCCCTGTTCTTCAACCTGATGTTTTCTATTGAACTAATTTTCATCTTCTGGGTCTAATTTTCTCTTAGTCCCTACAAGTTGGGTATTTAATTTTAGCTATCTTATCTTTTAATTTCAAATTTTCCATTTGATTTTAAGAGATAGATTCCAGTATAAAATATAAATCCTCTATATTTTACCTAATTTCTTCTAGCTATTGATCACAGTTAAAGTCCCTCAATCCTTTATCTCCTTGCACATCTATTTCTATCTTCTATTTATTTTCATGATTTTGGTTATTTAATCTTATCTTCTGACATGCCTATTAATATTTATTGAAATTTGGACATTGTGCATAAAAAATCTGAGAGCAAACTTGTTGATATGGATGTAGATGTAGGCTGTTATAGTGGTGCTAAATTCCCTAATCTGCTCAATGATTATCTAATTACTGCACCTACTGATTCAGTACCTTGGGAGAAGGAAAAGGCAACCTACTCCAGTATCCTTGCCTGGGAAATCCCATGGATAGAGGAGTCTGATGGGCTATAGTCCATGGGGTCACAAAAGAGTCTGACACGACTTAGCAACTAAACAATAACAACTAATTTAGTTGATTTAAATTGAACTTCAATCTTGTGATGGCACAGTATTTCTAGTTAATGCCTTCTCCTGAGATAGAGCCGTGCAGGGGTTCCACCTGCAACCTAGGGTGACTATAAAGGTACCACCTCCTTGGTAATTTCTAGGCTCTGATTTTGCTCCCTAACCCAAGTATCCTTCACTTCTGAGCTCCCTAGCTACCCCTTCCTGCTTGATTTTTCTGCTTCTGAGTAGCCAGTTACAAACAGGAGCGCCTTGAGTAAAAAAGAGAATAAAAAATGAGGGTCACCTTTTGTATTTCTCTTCTTCTGGGGATTTGGTTTCTTCAGGTTCTCACTGCCTGGCCAGCTTTCTGAAGTGTTGAAGCCAATAAACTTATATTCTATCCGTTTTTTTTAGGCTGTTCTCAGAGGGTGAGTTTATCTAAAACAGTCTTCTCTACCATTACTGAAAATTGAAATTTCTCCAGCATGAGTTATTTTGAAGCATATAACATTTTTATTCCTGTGACACAAATGGTGCACACCTGCTGAAGCTGAAGAGTTTCCAGATGTAAAATACTTCCCTTGTGATTAAAAAAAACAAAATCAGGTGTATTTGTAGCATTATGTTTGAAATTAGAAATGTGAACAATAAGAAGAACTGAAAAATGTTTGCCTAAAATATTAGTGTTCCAACACTGCAAAGGACACCAGAAATTATATGAAATAACCAAACTCATAATTCTAATTAGGGCCTTTAAAGTAGAAAAAACTCAGGGATGGTACAAGTTTGATGCTCCCATAATTTTTTTAAATAGAGAAATGTCAAATTAGAGTTTAAAAATTGGAGTGGTGTTTAAAATATTGATATTTAATAAATTAGCATTTTAAATTCACAGATATCTATATACTATTATATAATTTACAAGATATAGTATTTATAAAATATTAATTTACAGGTTTGATACCTGGTTCGGGAAGATCCCCTGGAGAAGGAAATAGCAACCCACTCCAGTATTCTTGCCTGGATAATTTCATGAACAGAGGAACCTGGCAGGCTATACAGTCCATGATATCGCAAAGAGTTGAACACAACTGAGAATGCACACATACATAGCGTGGCATAAAATGACAGGCAAGTTAGAGCAGTTTGAGGAACTTATATACTTTCAATGTTTGCAATATAGCTTTATGATTGTATGTATGGTTTCTTATGAGGATAATGTTAAGGGTCTAAAAAATGAGGCTGTGAACAGACACACTTCCCTCTTCTGGCACTTTAATAGACTATCATTCTAATATTTTCTTTCTTAACTCTAATTAAATGAGCTGAAGTTAGTGTCATATTGTAGTCAATATTATATACAATGACAGAGATAATCACTGAAATACATTATGAGAGTAGTAATCCCACAGCACAGAATTCATCTCTTCTTTTCAATTTTGATAATATCACTGTCTTCCCCCACTTCCCATTCTCTACAAAATTCAGTTTGAATGCTTTTAAAAAATGGATTCTCATAGTAGTCCTAAAACCTTAAAAAATATTTGACAGTTGGCCTTCCTGTAATTTTGCAACTTGGTGTTCATCTTTAAGAACTTGGTTTTTCAATACTAATGTGTCTGAAATGATCTTGAGGTTTTGTGGTTGCTGGTGATTCTCTGCAGAACTTAAAACACTAGCTTCCTTTTGTTTGGTGAACTGTCTAGGCTGTGTGAGTGCTTGCAGGCCAGGGAAATGCCCAGGCAGCCTTGTTATTAAAAAAAGAATTCTATTTGGAAGTCTGTCAGGTGGCCCAACTCTGCACATTTCCCTGGGAAATCTGTCTTATTCAGGTAAGTGCAAAAGGTTTGAGCTGGGGGGCACATATATGAAGGTTACCCATAAAGAGAGCATGCTGGACTTGCCAACGCTGTTCAAATTCAGAATCTCCACACAGTCTTACTGTAAAAAAATGAGTTTATTTACACTGACCACAACTCCTCATTTTAGAAAGAATTGATCTGTTCTTCTTGTGTAGTACACATGATGCTGAGTGTGACACTCAATTTTTATTAGGGCTTAAATATGAACAAAAATGTTCTCAGAATGTGTCGGAAAAAAAAAAAAGAATTCTGGCTAAAAACATCATATAAGAAGTCTTTAAGGAATCTGGTATTGTTTTCAAATAGTATTAAAATATTTATCTTTGAAGCATTTTTAGTATTTTTATTATGAAAATCTTTAAACTCTATCATTGGTAATATTGTCATATATACTTTGAAACCATTTTGGCAACCCTAACTGATAGAAGAAATCAGTAGTAATTAGGTACTTTGAAATTTCTAAAAGAATATATTCAAAATAGCACATGTGATTTTGTAATAATAGTTATCATAATTCTTTGTATTTCATTACAGAAGAATCTGAAAATAACGTTAAAAATCACTTAATTAGAAGTTAACAATAGCATCTGTTCAAGTATTTTGCTTTAAGTAAATTCCTTCCATACCATTATTTCTGTTTACAAAAAGTATTATATTTCAAACATGTGGAATAGAAAATATTCAAAGTAAAAAAACAAGTAACACACAATCTGAGTTTGAGAGCTTAGTCTTGCTTCTTTAACAAATTTGTGAGGATTTTGGGTAGGTCACTAAGTTCTCTGGATTTCAACTTCCTGAAAAATGTCCAATTATTTATCTAGGAAATTGTTTATTAAGTACTCCAAATATATAATTTCTTGTTTTCTTTTTATTGGGTTTAATTCAATCAATGTTAGTCAATATTTTAATTATCAACAGGAATAATGAGAGACCAATGGATGAGAAATCAAGTATGAATCAGGTATGAATCCTAGTCCTCTATTTTATAGTAACTGGCTGAGTGATTTGAAAAATATTTTCTAACCATTTGGGAGCAAGGATTGGCAATTTTTTTCTATAGGGACTAGAAAGTGAATAATTTAGGTTCTGCAAGTCAATAGGTAAAATTGAAGATAATGTACAGACTCTTACATAACTGTTTAAAATGTAACTATTTGAAAATGCAAAAGCCATTCTTACGTCAGGCCATAAAGAAGGAGAAAGGTACCAGATCTGGCTTCAAGGCCATAATTTTCCAGTTCTGATTCTTGGGAATGATTTTTAACAGTTATAAAATGGAAGATATAGACTCACTCATGTGACCCCAAAGGAGTTCATGAATGATACTTTAAGGTAGTTCACCAATCCCCTAATATTGTATACAAAAATCTGAGTGTTTGTAAGTATGTATTTTTTTAATGGGAAACAAACTTCCACAGATTTCCTTAAGAGCAGGAAATCATTCTTTTAGGATGATTTTTTAAAAAAAATCTTTGTATTCTGGAATGGAACTTCCCAGGTGGCACAGTGGTAAAGAATCGACCTGCCGATGCAGGACCCACAAGAGATGCAGGTTCAATCCCAGGGTGAAGATACGAGGAGTAGTAAATGGCAACATACTCCAGTATTCTTACCTGGGAAGTCCCATGAACAGAGAAGCCTGCTGGGCTCCAGTCCCTGGAGTCGCCTGACTGGAATCGGAACCAACTGAGTGAGCACACATTCTGGAATGGTGTTTGTGACATACTGAGTATTCAACATCTCTGGAATGAGTATATAAATGAATGAAAGGATGAATGAATGGAAAGTTAAAGACACCATCATTGAGATTATGTAGCATAGATACTGAAGGCTTAGAGCCCCAAATGCTCTAAAAACAGTAGTTGCTAAATCCAAATATTGCCTTTTCTTTTGAATTTGGATGTAACTGGGATTTCAAAATACTTGGTCAACTAAAGATTGCAGTCCCTGGAGATTATGTCATTTTTAAAAAAGAGTGAAGTTGGTTGAATTTAATTGACACATTACAAGTTTTCCCAGTAACCTAGCGTCTGGGATCGGGGAACTGGAGAATCAAGTTTTGTTAATGAATAGTGGCACTCTTGGCATCAGGCAGGAGACTGTACTGGCTGGAGCGCTACACATAAACGGAAGGTTTTCCTGGGCAATTCAGAAATCAGACCTAATAGAATTTAGGATAGCACTCTGCTCCTTGACAGAGAAGCTCAGTCTGGCCCTCAGTGCCTGGTTAACTGATGACACCAAATTCTGAGCTCCGTTGGCTGGGGAGTCCCCACAGCTACCTGGAGTGGGAAATGGCTTGAGATCCAAACATCCCTCTCTTCTCTCTTTATGAATAATTTCATTTTCTGAAAGAGCAATTCAATCTACAATAGCTGGTTTACTTTCCATTCATTTCTTTAGGGAAATTTAAATTCTAAGATTGAAAAGAATGTAAGAAATGCTTACTGAAAAACCTACACAGCTTTGTATAATCTGGTACTATGCCTGAAACTCCTTATTCAAAGAGTGCACCCCCCCTCCTCCCCTGCCTACACTATCCCTCCACCTCACAAACAGCAACTCACAGTTTACTTTGTGGTGTGTTTACATACTGCGCCTGTGCAGTATCTGTGTATTCAAGGGTACCATGGTTAGGTAGCATCACTGACTCAATGGACATGAGTTTGAGCAAACCCCAGGAGATAGTGAAGGACAAGGAAGCCTGGCATGCCCAGTCCATGGGGTTGCAAAGAGTTGGATATGACTTCGCTATGGAACAACAATAATAATTTGCTCAACTACGTAGAGGTTGTGCTGGAGTCATGTCCCGGGATCTGTTAGGGGTTAAGATTAGTCCCAGACGGAGTCCAAAAACCAAGGCCTTCATGCGTGCAATCACAAATACATAACTCATTACTGTTCTTGGTCCAAGGTCCCACTTAAACGATGACAGGAAGCTCAGTCTCTTCTTGAGGATCTCTGAGGCCTGGTTTACATACTCTACAAATCCGAGACCGAGGGTGTCCCTCACTCTTACTGCCCTCCGGTCTGTCTGTGGGCCATCTCCCCACTTGTCTGGTCTGCTTTATTCCAACAGGTAGACAAGGACCTTCCGATTCCCTCTCGCACACAACTAACTTGAATCCATGACACCCTTTGTTGGGACAAACTCTTGCTGGGACCAGATAATCAGTATTTTAGGTGTTGTGGGCCATACAATCTCTGTTGTAACTACTTCATTCTCCAATTGTAGTATAAAAACAGTCAGAGAAGATATATAAATAAATAAGCATTCCTGTGATCAGATAAAAACCTTACACACATGGCTGGCCCATGGGCTATAGTTGGCTGGCCCATGAACTATATTGAAGGCTTGATAATAGCTTAAGAAATTACAATGTTTTAGACAGAAAAGAACAATTCCAAACCTAGGGAGTACCTTCTTCCCGATAGCCTTTCTCATTAGTCCTTGTTTGAGGCCATGCTGCTGGGGCCTACTTATAATCCCAGGCAGAGGTCTTCTCTCTTCTTTATCCTTACAACCACAAATCAAGTCACTTCCTTCCTGCATTAATCACCAGCTCAGTTCAGTTCAGTTCAGTCGCTCCGTCGTGTCCGACTCTTTGCGACCCCATGAACTGCAGCATGCCAGGCCTCCCTGTCCATCAACAACTCCCGGAGTTCACTCAGACTCATGTGCATTGAGTCAGTGATGCCATCCAGCCCTCTCATCCTCTGTCGTCCCCTTCTCCTCCTGCCCCCAACAGCATCAGGGTCTTTTCCAATGAGTCAACTCTTCGCATGAGGTGGCTAAAGTATTGGAGTTTCAGCCTCAGCATCAGTCCTTCCAATGAATACCCAGGACTGATTTCTTTTAGGATGGATTCGTTGAATCTCCTTGCAGTCCAAGGGACTCGCAAGAGTCTTCTCCAGCACCACAGTTCAAAAGCATCAATTCTTCGGTGCTCAGCTTTCTTCACAGTCCAACTCTCACATCCATACATGACCACTGGAAAAACCAAAACCTTGACTAGATGGACCTTTGATGGCAAATTAATGACTCTGCTTTTTGATATTCTATCTAGTTTGGTCATAACTATCCTTCTAAGGAGCAAGCATCTTTTAATTCATGGCTGCAATTACCATCTGCAGTGATTCTGGAGCCCCCCCAAAATAAAGTCTGACACCGTTTCCCCATCTATTTGCCACAAAGTGATGGGACCAGATGCCATGATCTTCGTTTTCTGAATGTTGAGCTTTAAGCCAACTTTTTCTCTCTCCTCTTTCACTTTCATCAAGAAGCTCTTTAGTTTCTCCTCACTTTCTGCCGTAAGGGTGGTGTCATCTGCATATCTGAGGTTATTGATATTTTTCCCGGCAATCTTGATTCCAGCTTGTGTTTCTTCCAGCCCAGTGTTTCTCATGATGTATTCTGCATATAAGTTAAATAATCAGGGTGACTATATTCAGCCTTGACATACTCCTTTTCTAATTTGGAACCAGTCTGTTGTTCCATGTCCAGTTCTAACTGTTGCTTCCTGACCTGCATATAGGTTTCTCAAGTGGCAGGTCAGGTGGTCTGGTATTCCCATCTCTTTCAGAATTTTCCAAGTTTATTGTGATCTACACAGTTAAAGGCTTTGGCATAGTCAATAAAGCAGAAATAGATGTTTTTCTGGAATTCTCTTGCTTTTTTGATGATCCATCGGATGTTGGCAATTTGATCTCTGATTCCTCTGCCTTTTCTAAAACCAGCTTCAACATCAGGAAGTTCATGGTTCATGTATTGCTGAAGCCTGGCTTGGAGAACTTTGAGCATTATTTTACTAGCATGTGAGATGAGTGCAATTGTGCGGTAGTGTGAGCATTCTTTGGCATTTCCTTTCTTTGGGATTGGAATGAAAACTGACTTTTTCCAGTCCTGTGGCCACTGCTGAGTTTTCCAAATTTGCTGGCATATTGAGTTCACAGTTTCACAACGTCATCTTTTAGGATTTGAAGTAGCTCAACTGGAATTCCATCACCTCCACTAGCTTTGTTCGTAGTGATGCTTCCTAAGGCCTACTTGACTTCACATTCCAGGATGTCTGGCTCTAGGTGAGGGATCACACCATCGTGATTATCTGGGTCATGAAGATCTTTTTTGTACAGTTCTTCTGTGTATTCTTGCCACCTCTTCTTAATATCTTCTGCGTCTGTTAGGTCCATACCATTTCTGTCCTTTATCGAGCCCATCTTTGCATGAAATGTTGCCTTGGTATCTCTAATTTTCTTGAAGAGATCTCTAGTCTCTCCCATTCTGTTCTTTTCCTCTATTTCTTTGCATTGATCTTGAGGAAGGCTTTCTTATCTCTCCTTGCTATTCTTCGGAACTCTGCATTCAAATGGGAATATTTTTCCTTTTCTCCTTTGCTTTTCACTTCCCTTCTTTTCACAGCTATTTGTAAGGCCTCCTCTGACAGCTACTTTGCTTTTTTGCATTTCTTTTCCATGGGGATCATCTTGATCCCTGTCTCCTGTACAATGTCAAGAACCTCTGTCCATAATTCATCAGGTAGTCTGTCTATCAGATCTAGTCCCTTAAATCTATTTCTCACTTTCAGTGTATAATCGTAAGGGATTTGATTTAGGCCATGCCTGAATGATCTAGTGGTTTTCCCTACTTTCTTCAATTTAAGTCTGAATTTGGCAATAAGGAGTTCATGATCTGAGCCACAGTCAGCTCCCGGTCTTGTTTTTGCTGACTGTATAGATCTTCTCCATTTTTGGCTGCAAAGAATATAATCAATCTGATTTCAGTGTTGACCATCTGGTGATGTCCATGTGTAGAGTCTTCTCTTGTGTTGTTGGAAGAGGGTGTTTGCTATGACCAGTGCTTTTTCTTGACAAAACTCTATTAGCCCTGACCCTGCTTCATTAGGTATTCCAAGGCCAAATTTGCCATTACTCCAGGTGTTTCTTGACTTCCTACTTTTGCATTCCAGTCCCCTATAATGAAAAGGACATCTTTTGGGGGTGTTAGTTCTAAAAGGTCTTGTAGGTCTTCATAGACCTGTTCAACTTCAGGTTCTTAAGCATTACTGCTTGGGGCATAGGCTTGGATCACTGTGATATTGAATCCCCACGTCCAAGGAGTGGTGGCTGCGGGGTGCACGAGGGCTGAGAGGAGCTACTTCACGTTCAGGGTCAGGAGGGGCAAACTAGTCCAAGGTAAGGAGCAGCGGCTGTGCTTTGTTGGAGCCGCTGTGAAGAGATACCCCATGCCTAAGGTAAGAGAAACCCAAGTGAGATGGTAGGTGTTGTGAGAGGGCATCAGAGAGCAGACACACTGAAACCATAATCACAGAAAACTAGCCAATCTGATCACACGGACCACAGCCTTGTCTAACTCAATGAAACTAAGCCATGCCCTGTGCAGCCACCCAAGATGGATAGGTCATGCTGGAGAGGTCTGACAGAATGTGGTCCCCTGGAGAAGGGAATGGCAAACCACTTCAGTATTCTTGCCTTGAGAACCCCATGAACAGGATGAAAAGGCAAAATGATAGGATACAGAAAGAGGAACTCCCCAGGTTGCTAAGAGCCCAATATGCTACAGGAGATCAGTGAAGAAATAACTCCAGAAGAATGAAGGGATGGAGCCAAAGCAAAAACAATACCCAGCTGTGGATGTGACTGGTGATAGAAGCAAGGTCTGATGCTGTAAAGGGAAATATTGCATAGGAACCTGGAATGTCAGGTCCATGAATCAAGGCAAATTGGAAGTGGTCAAACAGGAGATGGCAAGAGTGAACGTCGACATTCTAGGAATCAGCGAACTAAAATGGACTGAATGGATGAATTTAATTCAGATGATCATTATATCTACTACCGTGGGCAGGAATCCCTTAGAAGAAAAGGAGTAGCCATCATGGTCAACAAAAGAGTCCAATATGCAGTACTTGGATGCAGTCTTAAAAACGACAGAAAGATGTCTGTTCATTTCCAAGGCAAATCATTCAATATCGCAGTGATCCAAGCCTATGCCCCAATCCCCAGGTAGAGGATGTGAAAAATTAGTTCATATCATATCATCTCTGAAGAGCAAGTCCCATTGAACAGAACTGTGGTCCATCTATGTCTGAAGCATGTTCAGGACTCACAGTGGCACTTACCTTCCATTTGTACAGCTAAAAGACTCACCAAAATTTTGCCTTCTTGATTAAAATCACAGTCTGCCCTAAAAACTCTTTTCATAATTTTTCTTACAATTTTGGTAAAGTATACATAACAGAAAAATGACCATTTTCACTATTTTTATATGTACAGTTCACTGGTATTAAGTACAGTCATTGCAACTAACACTGTCCAGATCTTTTTCATCATCCCAAGCAGAAACTCTGTGTCTTTTAAACAATAACTTCCCATTCCTCCCTGCCCTGGCCCTTGGTAACCACCATTTTATTTTATGTTTCTTTGAGTTTGACTAGTCAAAATTATTCACATAAATGGAAGCATAATATCTGTTCTTTTGTGTGAAAAGCAAATTATGGCTTGTATTCTTAAAATTACATGAAAAAATAAACTGCCTGTCTATTCTGGCTTCCAGCTTTCTCTTGACTGGAAATATCAGTGACTAGAGAACACCTGACTCTATCAGTCAGTTCAGTCACTCAGTAATGTCCGACTCTTTGCAACCCCATGGACTGCAGCATGCCAGGCCTCCCTGTCCATCACTAACTCCCAGAGCTTGCTCAAACTCATGTCCATCCAGCTGGTTATGCCATCCAACCATCTCATCCTCTGTCGTCCCCTTCTCCTCCTGCCTTCAATCTTTCTCAGCATCAGGGAGTTTTCCAGTGAGTCAGTTTTTTGCATCAGGTGGCCAAATTATTGGAACTTCAGCTTCAGCATCTGACCTTTCAATGAATATTCAGAACTGATTTCTTTTAAGATTAACTGGTTTGATCTTATTATTGTCCAAGGGACTCTCAAGAGTCTTTTCCAACAGCACAGTTCAAATGAATCAATTCTTTGGCATTAAGCTTCCTGTTTGGTCCAACTCTCACATTGATACATGACTAATGGAAAAACCATAGCTTTGACTAAACAGACTTTTGTTGGCAAAGTGATGTTTCTGATTTTTAATATGCTGTCTAGGTTGGTCACAGCTTTTCTTCCAAGGAGCAAGCATCTTTTTATTTCATGGCTGCAGTCACCATCAGTAGTGATTTTGGAGCCCAAGAAAAGAAAGTCTGTCACTGTTTCCATTGTTTCCCCATCTATTTGCCATGAAGTGATGGGAGTCCCATGATCTTTGTTTCTTGAATGTTGAGTTTTAAGCCAGCTTTTTCACTTTCCTCTTTCACTTTCATCAAGAGGCTCTTTAGTTCCTCTTCGCTTTCTACCATAAGGATGGTGTTATCTGCGTATCTGAGGTTATTGATTGATATTTCTTCTGGTAATCTTGATTCTGGCTTGTGCTTCATCGAGCCTGACAGTTCACATGATGTATACTGCATGTAAAAGTTAAATAAACAGGATGGCGATATACAGTCTTGATGTACTCCTTTCCCAAGTTGGAACAAGTCCATTGTTCCATGTCCAGTTCTAACTGTTGCTTCTTGATCTGCATACAGATTTCTCAGGAGGCAGGGAAGATGGTCTGGCTCTATACTCTTCATGAGTTATATCCCACTATTCTCCTGTTTGTTTCCTCAGCACCAACAATTAGGACATCTCATTTTCCCCAAAATGCACGTGGCATATTACTTTCTTTGGAATATTGGGATCCATAACTTTAATGCTACCAAATGGCAATGGTTTTAGGAGCTCTGTGAACCAGGGGTGGAGTAATGTGTTTATTTATTATTTCACAGCAGGTACAGTGGTACTTATGATTAATTCATCATGGACTGCATAAGATTATTTTAGTGTAGGTCTTATCTTTCCCTACACTGTAATCTCCTTGCAAAGTCATGACCATATCTAATGAAGATTATTCTATGCAAGGACTTAATTTAGAGAAACTTTGGTTGGGATTTGAACATAAATTCAAGAATTAAGAAAAAACTGCCACATTCATCAGTCACCTCCTTCCTTTCTCCCCTTCTCTCAATCTCTTTCTGTCCATGCTCCTTTAAACATAATCTACCCTATAAATAGGCTTCCCAGGTGGCTCAATGGCAAAGAATTCACCTGCCAATGCAGCAAATGCGGGAGATGTGGATTTGATCCATGGTTTGGGAAGATCCCCTGGAGAAGGAAATGTCTATCCACTCCAGTATTCTTGCCTGGAGAATCCACGGACAGAGGAGCCTGGCGGACTCTAGTCCATGGGTTTGCAAAAGAGTCGGACACTACTTAGTAACCAAACATTACAATACCCTATAAACATCTCTACCAAGAGGAATATTGTTGAATTGGTCTGTTTCAGATCTCTTCCCATGAAGAAAATTGGATGTAAAATTCTTTAGTTTCTCTTGAGTTTTCAGGAAAAAATGTAACAAAAATATAGGAATTATATCTACTTCACTCTTTATACTATTGTGGAAAGAAAGACAAACAGATATATTCAAACATTTGTTTATGTTCTCTGCTTTCCAGGAAGCAACAATATAGCTGGAAAGACACAATTTATCCATGTGAAAAAATGCAAAGGTCGTAAGTCATTATGAGACTCTGGCCATCAATGGTTTGACTGATCTACCTGGATGACTATGAAGGCTTGTGGTTAGGCAGTTGATTCTTTCTTATCTCATATTCCTAATCTTGTATTTTAAGTGCTAATAGCAAAGACATAACCCACAGCTGCTCCAAGGGGTTAAGTCTAAGGGAAAGAGGAAGAGAGAAGGTTCTAAGATGTTCAGAAAGACAATCAATGCATCCTGGCGCCATGCCCAACATGGTGTAATATATACAAGACAGGCTAACACAGGGGAAGACAAAGGCTTTATTCCTCACTACATTGGCTTTCTTTAGAAAAGACAGTGATTCTCTCTGCCATTATACACTTCCAAGTGACACACACATCTGCCATGCCCCAGACCCAGATGACTCAGTGGTAAGGAATCCTCCTGCCAATATAGTTCAATCCCTGGGCTGGGAAGATCCCCTGGAGAAGGAAATGGCAACCCACTCCAGTGTTCTTGCCTGGGAAATCCCATGGACAGAGGAAACTGGTGGGCTATGATCCAGGGGGTTGCAAAGAGTCAGACACAACTGAACATACGCACAGTGAAGAGACCTAGTCAACTTCAACAGTCCTCAGCTTCTGTGTCAGTAAAAGGTAGATCACAATATCTAACTCAAATGAGAATTATGAAAAAAAAAAAAAAAAGAACACTTAAAATGCCTGACATAGTTTTATTCAATAATTATTACTTTTCTTCCACCACCACTGTACAGTTTATAGTTTTTAAAGTACAAATAAAACAAACTGACATTATTCCCATCTCACTGTCCCATCTGTCAATGACTTTCAGCCAAAGACCATAGGGACACCTGTAGCTGGACACCTTGAGTTTATGATTCACTGCAGGGAGGGGAAGGTCTAAGCATGTGTGGGGTTCACTCTATACTGGATGCTGTCAGAAAGCAGAAACAATTTTATGCTCAGCAAGGAAAAGGAAACCATTAATTTTTAACCAGGAAAGGGGGGTATTTGTCATTTTATGGCTAGTCCTGTGACCTTGTGTTTGCCTGTGCTTAGACAAAATTACACAGGGACCTTGTTTTGTCTCATTTTATCAGAGCAACTATACTCAGGTACTTTCTTCTGAGATGAAACAGAATGTAGGGGAGAAATTGATATTTACTTAAATATTTATTTAAATGAAGAGATCGAACATTTGGCGGGTACTTTCAGCATCAGGCTTAGCTTTAATCTTCCCAACAGTCTCACATGTATATTATCTACATAAGGTGGGCTATGAAGCCAGAGCTAGCTGAATTCTAACTACAGAAACTTCTAGTCTGATGTGCTGCTGCCTTATTGAGCTGTGCTTTGGACATCATTGGATTTCATGAATAAATTCCTGTCCATCACTCTCAATGGATCACCTTCAACTTTACTTCCAACAGAAAAGATCCTTTTATCTATAATCAGAGACCGGCAGCACTTTTTGTTGTTGTAAAAAGATAGATAGCAAATATTTTGAGTTTTGTAGGCTAATTTGGTCCCTATCAAGACTACTCAACTGCCATTGTCACAGGAAAGAGCCATAGACCACATGTGAACAGATGCATGTTTAACTCTGAAAATTTGGGTTAGGGTGAATGTGGAAACTGACATTCAGTAACATCATAGCACCTGAAGAAGATTGCATGTCCACTCAACCTCCAGTTCCCTTTTTATAGATTCCTCTTTTGGCAAGGCATAACATAGTGTCTGAGTTAAAAACAATGATCACCTACCATCAGCATATCAGATTGTCTTCATTTTTGGGTGGAAAGATGGGGTGAGGCACGTTGCAGGAGATGTTCTACTCAATCTCCCCAAGCATATGTGATGTCACTGCTCTGGTGAAAAGAGATTTTTTTATTAGAATCTCCCATTCTTCAAATGTGCAGAAAAATGCAGGTGTGTATGGGTAACTGACACATATATTTCTATAATTTCATACTTAAAATTGCATATCACACAATGATATTTTTCAGGTAAATTGAAACAGTACTTTAGTTTATATATTCATTTATATTGTTTATCCAGATCCTACATATTTCTATGATATTGCCTAATAGGCAACATTGTTTTTTATAGAGGAGTAACCTGTGTTCTCCTCCCAAAAAGCTTAATTTACAATGCATCTGCCGCAGGAAATCTATGAATAACCTAGCCTGGGTGCTTCATCCTTCCTGTTCAACCAGGATTTGTACCTTCCGTTTAAAGTACAAATAAAACAGACTGAAGCAAATATGGACCCCAATGAAGCATGAAACTATATCACTGTAATGGGACATTCTTATAGTATATATACTTCTAAGAGTTCCATTTGAAAATTAGGGACAATAAATCTCACAATTCACTCTTAATTAGGTAAGTTAAAAATAAGTCCTCTAAGTGCTCAAAATGGAGTATGGCAGAAAGAGAATGTATTAATATTTTCCCTGATAAGCCGTGTCATCTCAACTCTCTTTTAGTTTATCCCCACCTAGAGTTGCCAAATTTAGAAAATAAAATTCAGGACTCCCTGTTAAATCTGAATTTCAGATAAATGTCAATGGTTTTTGTTTGTTTGTTTTTTTAGTATAGGTATATCCCATATATTGCATGGGATACATATACAAAAATAATTATCTGTTACTTATCTGGATTTTAAATCTGAGTACTCTGTATTTTATCTGTCAGCTCTACACACAAATCCTTAAGGTTCAGTTTTCACATAGTGAGTTTTCTGATTTGACAGAATTTGATTCAATTTCCTGTTCAGCCACATAAGAGCACTTAAGCAACCTATTAATACTTAGCCTGGAAGTAGTAATTCTCATTGAGGAGAGTTATCATAAGGATTGCAAGGAGAGAGTGGAAATAAACCACACGTGTGAGGGCCAGGAATAAGCAGTTGTTCGACAAGGATTGCCCAAATGTTTATTTCCTTTTCTTCCTTGAACTTTTTTCTCTTCTTCCCCAATTTTTCTGAAAAGAATTAGGTGCTACTCCCTAATAGACTGTACCTATTTCATACAGCATTTATTATACATGACTTACAGCCTATTTTATAATGATAATGGATACATTAACTTTTTTCTTCCATCCCTTCCTTTCTTACTTTTTATTTCTTTAGAGTTTGCCAGGTATAGAATTTTAATTTTTTTTTTCTTTTAAGTTTTCCAGGCTGTTTTGTTTAAGATGTATCTAAATAATGGATTCGAATGGATTTAAAAAAAAATTTTATTTTTACTTTATTTTACTTTACAATACTGTATTGGTTTTGCCATACATTGACATGAATCCACCACGGGTGTACATGAGTTCCCAAACATGAACCCCCCTCCCCCCTCCCACCCCATATCATCTCTCTGGATCCTCCCCGTGCACCAGCCCCAAGCATCCTGTATCCTGCGTCAAACATAGACTAGCAATTCATTTCTTACATGATATTATACATGTTTCAATGCCATTCTCCCAAGGAATTTAGAAAGATGGTAATGATGGCTCTGTATGTGAGACAGCAAAAGAGACACAGATGTGTAGAGCGGACTTTTGGACTCGAATGGATTTTTAAATATAAATCTGAGAATCTTTTTTGACTGTGAACTTTGGTCTACTTAAATGAATTATTAATGAAATGTGCATCTAGTTCTACCTTTAAATTTTTTGTTATCTATTTGTATGCCTTGTTGTAGGTTTCATTTTTTGCCCCTTCCTTCCTGCTTCCTTTCTTTCCTTCTCTCCTATGTTCTTTTCTTTTGGACTAACTGAATTTGCTTTTTCTTCACTTCATTTTCCCCCATTACTAGTTTGGAAGATAAGCATTCTATTTTTATTATTCCAGTGTTGTTAAAGAATTATGAACTTCCATGTAGTTTAAAAACCCTGGAATAAAACAATGTCTTGCTTTCATCCTAAGTAATACGCAGATCTTAGAACACATTGACAGAGAACCCCCTCCCAATTTGTCTTTTTATATGTAAAACTTCAGTGATGTCATTACCCAATATTTTAGTATTGTCTTGTATTTTTATCCAATAGATAACTTTAATATTGTTATTTTATACAGAATCTGATTAGTCTTGCCATATATTTAGTTTCTTTGATTAACATTCTTTTCCACTGTAACTTAGACTTTCCTTCTTGTATAACTTCATTTCTTTCTTAAGTACATCCTATACATGTTCCTTTAGAAAGACTATATTGGTGTTACCTTTTTCAGTTTTCATTTGTACGAAAGGTCCTTTTCTTGTCCACATTCTTGAAAGCCAAGTTTGCTGTGTACGCTTTGTAGGTTGATGGTTACTTTCACTCACCGTTCAAGGTAATACCATATCATATCCTTGCCTCCACTGCTGCTTTAAAAAACCCACCTATCTCTGTAAAAACTTTTCTTTTTAGGTGATCCATCCTTTCTAACTGGCTGCCTTAAAGATCAGCATCTCTTTTTCTTTAGTATTCCGCAGTTTCGCTAGGCTGTGTCTAGGTATGGGTTTCTTCTTAATCACCATGCTTCAGATTTTTTGACCTTACTGAACCTGACAGTCAATGTTTTTCATCAAATCTGGAAAATTCTCAGCCATCATCTCTGAGAAAATTGCCTTTACTTTGCTCTCTATCGTTTCTTCTGGAACAAATTTAACCTCTATGTCACTTCTCTTTTGTGCTAAGAAAAGTATACAGTGGGCTTGCTCTTATTATTTTCCTTTCTGAGCTGCATTCTGAGAAAGTTTTTTTCATATCTATTTTAGAGCTCACCAATTTTTATTTTCTTTGTCGAATATGTCTTTTGAGATTCTGCTTCTATTGATATATGTTTCATTTTCAAAATAGATTTTCAGTTATTTGGCAAACTGCATGATCAATATTTTAAAATCACTTATGTTAAAGATTTTATTTGTTTATATATTTGTATTTGCATTGGCATTTGTGTCTGCCATGTGGTTTTTAGCCAGATATCCAGAAACCCTAGGCCAGTTTGAAAACTGCTTGTACCGGCCTTTCTTCAGTTTGCTGGGAAAACACTGAAGGAGGGGATAAAGTGAGCTTCCGGACTTGTTAAACGTAATTTAAAATGACAAAAAAATGAAAGTCTGATAGAAAAGAAATGAAACCCCGAGGTTGGGAATTCAATTTGAGATTGAGACAGTGGTGTTCATTCTTGGATGCCCATTGGAAATATCTGAAGAGCATTGAAAAAATATGGATACCTAGGCCCCTTCCCAGAAGTAAGAACCATGGATTAGTGTTTTCCAAAAACTTTCAGGCAATTCTACCATGCAGCCAGCATTGATGCATAAACCAGAGTATCATGGAAATAACAACACTCTAGGTGTTCCAAACAGGGAGGAACTTAATATAGAGGATGAGAGGCTGCAACAGCACTGGAAGGGCTGTAAGAATAAACATTAGAAGCAGTTGCTGATTTTTTTCTGGGAATCAGGAGGTACAGGAATCTCACAAAAGCACCACTGAAAACTACAGCTATGCATGATCCAAGGAGGGTTATTCAGAGGAAGACTGAGATCCTTCATTAGCAGGGTTTATCTACTCTTGTCTAAGTCCTCACACTGGATGTTGTTGACACAGGAAGAGTCATGGCGTGTCTTCCATTTCACCTTCAGATTGCCATGGGGATACTTACTACTGGTGGCATCTAACACTAAACCCTCTGGTCAGAGACCCCAAAGGATGCAGAGAAGGGGGGAAATGGTGCAATTCTGTCAACAGATTGAGAATCACTGGTTTGGGATGGGTGAACCTCCAAAATTCAGAACTCAAAGGGACTCGGGCCTGTCAGTAACTCTGAATATCAGAATGCTTGTAAAAGATCCATGAAGGCAGTTTGAGGTTAAACTGTCTCAGTGGAGAGAAATTTTCTCAATCCTCCAGATTTCTGTAAGTACTAAGAGGAAGTGCAAATATTTTTTACCACCATACAGTGCCTTTAACTTTTCCAGCAGTGCTAAAGAATTCACAGATGAATCATGAAAAGAATCTATAAGAAGAGTCTTAGTCACATGAATCGAAAGCTATACTTTGCAGAGACAGCTGAATCTGGTATTCAAATGGAGAGGTTTAATGATGCAGACCATGAAAACGTAACTATTAATAAAAGGAAAATGCATCTTTGTTCTTCATGCCATTGCCTCTTAATAAGCAAGTTACAGAGTGAATATTATAAGGCTATTTTCTTTCTTTTTTTTTACATAAATATTATAGGCCATATCGCTCAGTCATGTCCAACTCTTTGCAATCTCATGGACTGTACAGTCCATGGAATTCTCCAGGCCAGAATACTGGAGTGAGTAGCCTTTCCCTTCTCCAGGGGATCTTCCCAAATCAGGGATTGAACCCTGGTCTTCCACATTGCAGGCGGATTCTTTACCAGCTGAGCCACAAGGGAAGCCCAAGTATACTGGAGAGGGTAGCCTATCCCTTCTCCAGCAGATCTTCCTGACCCAGGAACTGAACCAGGGTCTCCTGCATTGCAGGCAAATTCTTTACCAACCGAGTATCAGGGAAAACCAGGCTGGCATGGGTTAAGAAAAATTTTAAAAAGCTGTGGTGGTTCTTCTCCTGTTCCCTCTTTCTGAGAGTAACCACTCGCTCGGTGTGTTCCCTAGTTCTCTATCACGGCTATGACCTCTTCCTCTTTCTCTCCTACACTTCCTCAACCTTCTTCTCTTCTTCCCATTGCCTCCTTCCTGTTAAAGTGTCTGATAGCGGAGCCAGCCAGAGATGTGGTCAGATCTGTATGGGGTTTATCAGAGGTGGGGTCAGCTCAGACTCTGTGCCTATGGGGGAAATATCACGCTAGAGTTAGACAGCTAGTACCTCCTAGACCATCTCCTGTCATAACAATATTGAATATACATTGTGTGTCAAGATGTGCTTAGAACCATGATTTGTACCTACTTAGTACCTTGTATATCACTATTACTAAATTGTTCACAAAAGCTTTACGAAGTGAATAATCTTACTATTCCCATTTTATCCATGAAGAATCTGTAGGTTTTAAACAGATTGAATAACTTGCTCAATTTCAAGTGGCTAACATCCTAAAAGATGCTTACTCCTTGGAAGAAAATTTATGACCAAGCTAGAGAGAATGTTATAAGGCAGAAACATTACTTTGCCAACAAAAGTCCATCTAGTCAAAGCTATGGTTTTTCCAGTAGTCATGTATGGATATGAGAGTTGGGCTATAAAGAAAGCTGAGCTCTGAAGAATTGGTGTTTGTGAATTGTGGTGTTTGAGAAGGGACTCTGTATTATACATTGTGTCCCTTGGACAGCAAAGAGATCCAACCAGTCCATCTTAAAGGAAGTCAGTCCTGAATATTCATTGGAAGGACTGATGCTGAAGCTGAAACTCCAATACTTTGGCCACCTGATGTGAAGAACTGACTCATTTGAAAAGACCCTGATGCTGGAAAAGATTGAAGGCAGGAGGAGAAGGGGAAGACAGAGGATGAGATGGTTGGATGGCATCACCAACTGGATGGACATGAGTTTGAGCAAGCTCTGGGAGTTGGTGATGGACAGGAAGGCCTGGCATGCCTCAGTCCATGGGGTCACAAAGAGTCGGACATAACTGAGTGGCTGAACTGAACTGAACATCCTGATCAAGTGGTGAGCATCCCAGTGTGTTCTGAGTTTTCCTGATTATGTGTATGCTTCCAGTTCTGCCACTATAATTTAAGAAGGACACTGGCAAACTAGAATTTCCAAATCATCTGGCCATATGAGGAGGTGCTGGAAACCACATCACCTTTATCACATTTATGGAGTGCGGTGTCTATTCCTAATCTTATGATGTGTTTTATGTAGACTATCCCCATGCAAGTAAAATATTTAGAGCAATAGCTTTGTGACATATGTAATATTATAATCTTCCAACTGACAGATAAGGAAAATGAGGTATGGGGATATTAATTAAGTTGCCCAAGATGGCCGAGCTAGTGAATAATAAAGCCAGGACTTCAGTGTCAAAGCTTATAATCCCACATTATGCTGGAAACCTTAGTTACTTGTCTGAATAAGAAGAGATGACGGCATACAGAAGTTGAGAGAAAAGGCAGATGATAGGAATATTCAGTTGATGAAAAATATAATTTTAAAAGGAAAAATACTTTTTTCAGTGCTAACTTCCCTTCTGTATCTTATGAAAATTACTGTTCTCCCTCTTCTCCCCTTTTTGTTCTTAAACAAAGTGAAAGTGACACCTCAAAGAAAATAGGAAAAATGTTTATGTTGTAAAGATCCCCCAAATAGAACTATGACTATAGTGGGGTTGTTAGAGGAAGGTAGATTTCTGTTCAATATAATAAAGAACGTTACAGCTATTATTTTTATCTAACAATATCACAGACTGTCTTAAAAAATGTGAATTTTATGAAGCTGAAAGTGTCTTTGTGGATATGAAAAAAATTTCTTAAATTGAAAACATACACTTTGGAAAGTGTATGACCTCTTAGATAATATGAGACCTCTGAGATGCTTTGGATCTAGAAGTTAGCTCATTTAAACCATCGCTGAAGCCCAGTAGATTTAAGAACGCAATTTTATACGTGGCCATATTGAAGCATGATGAGGAAAAATGGCTGAACCTAGGTAAAGGGCTAATTTAGTCAATGAACCGAGCTCTGATCTAGTCTTTTACTCCATTGGCAATCTTTGTCCAGTTGTCTCCTAACAAATTACTTGGCAAAAAAGCTGGCCAAATGCAGTCTGTGTTCCAATTATACACAGAGTTGCTGTTCTTCCTAAATTTATTTTTGTGCTAAGAGACACATTTCTTCCTCCACAGCTTAATGGGAGTTCTAACAGTGTGGTGACAAAGGAAGACATCATCCCCAGGGAGTAGTGAAAGCTAAAAGTGCCCTCCTAAGACCTGGAAAAATGAGTAAATGATGTCATGTCTGAGCAGAACTCAGTGTTGCAGGAGAGGCATGAGGCCCCCTTGGGAAAAGGCGATGACTTCAGGAAACCAGTGATGGAAAACAGGAGGACAGATGCAGGGCCTGACCCCAGACAGACAGGATCCTATCTTTGCATAACCTTTGGCTTCATTATATAAGAAGGTTTGCACAGAAACAAAATGTCAAAGTCCAAATGCCTTGCTTAAAGTACTCATTCAAAAAAAATAATAATAATGGCAGTTTTCATGGATTACACTGTATGCTCAGGTATGGAGTCTTACCCACATCTTGTCAACATTTTATATTATGTATACAAAGGAATGAGTTAGACAAGGCTGTGGTCCTAGTGTGATTAGTCTAACAATGAAACTAAACCATGCCTGGGGGCAACCCAAGACGGGCTGGTCATGGTGGAGAGAGCTGACAGAATGTGATCCACTGGAGAAGGGAATGACAAACCACTTTGGTATTCTTGCCTTGAAAACCCCATGAACAGTATGAAAAGGCAAAATGGTAGGATATGGAAAGAGGGACTCCCCAGGTCGGTAGGTGACCAATATGCTACTGGAGGTCAGTGGAGAAATAACTCCAGAAAGAATGAAGGGATGGAGCCAAAGGAAAAACAACACCCAGCTGTGGATGTGACTGGTGATAGAAGCAAGGTCTGATGCTGTAAAGAGCAATATTGCATAGGAACTTGGAAGGCAGGTCCATGAATCAAGGCAAACTGGAAGTGGTCAAACAAGAGACGGCAAGGGTGAACGTCGACATTCTAGGAATCAGCGAACTAAAATGGACTGGAATGGGTGAATTTAACTCAAATGACCATTATATCTACTACTGTGGGCAGGAATCCCTTAGAAGAAATGGAGTAGCCATCATCGTCAACAAAAGAGTCTGAAATGCAGTACTTGGATGCAATCTCAAAAATGACAGAATGATCTCTGTTCATCTCCAAGGTAAACCATTCAATATCACAGTAATCCAAGTCTATGCCCCAACCAGTAATGCTGAAGAAGCTGAAGATGAACGGTTCTATGAAGACCTACAAGACCTTTTAGATCTAACACCCAAAAAAGATGTCCTTTTCATTATAAGGGACTGGAATGCAAAAGTAGGAAGTTAAGAAACACCTGGAGTAACAGGCACATTTGGCTTTGGAGTACAGAATGAAGCAGGGCAAAGACTAATAGAGTTTTGCCAAGAAAACGCACTGGTCATAGCAAACACCCTCTTCCAACAACCCAAGAGAAGACTCTACACATGGACATCACCAGATGGTCAACATCGATATCAGATTGATTATATTCTCTGCAGCAAAAGATGGAGAAGCTCTATACAGTCAACAAAACCAAGACCAGGAGCTGACTGTGGCTCAGATCATGAACTCCTTATTACCAAATTCAGGCTTAAATTGAAGAAAGCAGGGAAAACCGCTAGACCATTCAGGTATGACCTAAATCAAATCCCTTATGAAGTGAAAATAGATTTAAGGGCCAAGATCTGATAGATAGAGTGCCTGATGAACTACGGAATGAGGTTCGTGACATTGTACAGGAGACAGGGATCAAGTCCATTCCCATGGAAAAGAAATGCAAAAAAGCAAAACGGCTGTCTGGGGAAGCCTTACAAATAGCTGTGAAAAGAAGAGAAGCGAAAAGCCAAGAAAAGGAAAGATATAAGCATCTGAATGCAGAATTCCAACGGATAGCAAGGAGAAATAAGAAAGCCTTCCTCAAGATCAATGCAAAGAAATAGAGGAAAAGAACAGAATGGGAAAGACTAGTGATCTCTTCAAGAAAATTAGAGATACCAAGGGAACATTTCATGCAAAGATGGGCTTGATAAAGGACAGAAATGGTCTGGACCTAACAGAAGCAGAAGATATTAAGAAGAGGTGGCAAGAATGCACAGAAGAACTGTACAAAAAAGATCTTCACAACCCAGATAATCACAATGGTGTGATCATTCACCTAGAGCCAGACATCCTGGAATGTGAAGTCAAGTGGGCCTTAGAAAGCACCACTACGAACAAAGCTAGTGGAGGTGATGGAATTCCAGTGGAGCTATTTCAAATCCTGAAAGATGATGCTGTGAAACTGTGCACTCAATATATCACCAAATTTGGAAAACTCAGCAGTGGCCACAGGACTGGAAAAAGTCAGTTTTCGTTCCAATCCCAAAGAAAGGCAATGCCAAAGAATGCTCAAACTACCAGACAATTGCACTCATCTCACATGCTAGTAAAGTAATGCTCAAAATTCTCCAAGCCAGGCTTCAGCAATACGTGAACCGTGAACTTCCTGATGTTCAAGCTGGTTTTAGAAAAGGCAGAGGAATCAGAGATCAAATTGCCAACATCTGCTGGATCATTGAAAAAGCAAGAGAGTTCCAGAAAAACATCTATTTCTGCTCTATTGATTATGCCAAAGCCTTTGACTGTGTGGATCACAATAAACTGTGGAAAATTCTGAAAGAGATGGGAATACCAGACGACCTGACCTGCCTCTTGAGATATCTGTATGTAGGCCAGGAAGCAACAGTTAGAACTGGACATGGAACAACAGACTGGTTCCAAATAGGAAAAGGAGTACGTCAAGGCTGTATATTGTCACCCTGCTTATTTAACTTCTATGCAGAGTACATCATGAGAAACACTGGGCTGGAAGAAACACAAGCTGGAATCAAGATTGCCAGGAGAAATATCAATAACCTCAGATATGCAGATGACACCACCCTTATGGCAGAAAGTGAAAAGGAACTAAAAAGCCTCTTGATGAAAGTGAAAGAGGAGAGTGAAAAAGTTGGCTTAAAGCTCAACGTTCAGAAAACGAAGATCATGGCATCCGGTCCCATCACTTCATGGGAAATAGATGGGGAAACAGTGGAAACAGTGTCAGAATTTATTTTTTTGGGCTCCAAAATCACTGCAGATGGTGATTGCAGCCTTGAAATTAAAAGACATTTACTCCTTAAGAAAAGTTATGACCAACCTAGATAGTATATTCAAAAGCAGAGACATTACTTTGCCAACTAAGGTCTGTCTAGTCAAGGCTATGGTTTTTCCAGTGGTCATGTATGGATGTGAGAGTTGGACTGTGAAGAAGGCTGAGTGCCAAAGAATTGATGCTTTTGAACTGTGGTGTTGGAGAAGACTCTTGAGAGTCCCTTGGACTGCAAGGAGGGCCAACCAGTCCATTCTGAAGGAGATCGGCCCTGGGATTTCTTTGGAAGGAATGATGGTAAAGCTGAAACTCCAGTACTTTGGCCACCTCATGCAAAGAGTTGACTCATTGGAAAAGACTTTGATGGGAGGGATTGAGGGCAGGAGGAGAAGGGGACGACAGAGGATGAGATGGCTGGATGGCATCACTGCCTCGATGGACGTGAGTCTGAGTGAACTCCGGGAGTTGGTGATGGACAGGGAGGCCTGGGGTGCTGCGATTCATGGGGTCGCAAAGAGTCGGACACGATTGAGCGACTGAACTGAACATACAAAGGAAGCTGAGAACTTAAAGGCTTATAAAGATTGTATTATACATTGTTTGTTTTTTATCTTCAAAATGACCTTGAGATAGAGCTGTTATTGTGGTTTTAACTAAGCTCAAGAAAGCTATCTATAGGTGTAGAAAACATAGGGGCTATTCTGAGTATATCTAAAGCCGTTGTTTGTGTCTGTCACCACAGTCACTACCATCAGGCAGCTAAGAAATACAGGGAAAACTAGAGGGTCCTATTATATAGCACAGGGAACTATAGTCAATATCTTGTGATCAATCATAATGGAAAAGAATATGAAAAAGAATGTATGTATATGTGTATATAGATATATACCTGTATATAAGGAAATGGCAACCCACTCCAGTGTTCTTGCCTGGAGAATCCCAGGGACGGGGGAGCCTGGTGGGCTGCCGTCTATGGGGTCACACAGAGTCGGACATGACTGAAGCGACGCAGCAGCAGCAGCAGCAGCATAAAAAATGAATCATTTTTCTATATAGCAGAAATTAACTCATTGTAAATCAACTATACCTCAACACATTAAAAAATTTATTTTTAAGAAAATTGAAATGAGAAAGGAAACTAAAGAAATACAGGGCAATTTTACATGATGGAGGAATTACTAGAAGAACTAATGGATTTAAAATACTTTTGTAATAATGAAACATATTCATATTACTGAAGAAAATTTGGCAAACACTAAAAAAAATTGCAGAAAGGGAAATAAATAGTATTCATGATCTACTTTCCCAAAGCAATTGCTCAAATATTTGATAAAATCACTTTCAATAAATACATTTATTTAGATAATACAGTAGAGATCATAGTGTATAAACAGTCATTTATCACAGGAATTTTCTATTTCATTTAACATTTCTTTAGGCGCATTATTTTAGTGACACAGTAGGTCAGAGGTATGTAGCAGAATTAACTTTTTGTTAGCAAGTCTTTTTGCACACATTGCTGGTATTGCTCTTAGTAATTCCTAGCAGAGGGTTTAAGGCCTCAAAGAGCATTACTGCTATTCATGAACTTGGCATACACTGCCAAATGGATTTCTAGAAATGTGGTCTCCATTTCAACTCCAATGGGCAGTGTTACCTTATCTTTGCCAGCACTTTGTCACAATATTTCACTTCACTGGATGAAGAAGATCTTATTGCTGTGTTGGTTTTCACTGATGGCAATAATTTTCAAATACCTTGTCAATACAGCTCACTCAAAACGCAGATAAAAGTATCTATGAAGGGCAGTCTTGAACTAGATGTTTCCTGAACTTCCTGGTGAAGTTCAGACAATCACGTCACCCCCCACTGGGCATGGGCGTGGATATTGAGCGCAAGATCGGGGTGCACAGTGGCAGGGACTCCAGTGTGTCTGTGAGCTGGCCTCTCCTCCCTCCACCAGGAGTGTTTTTTATCAAGTGAACAGTCACTGAATGCCTGTTTTGTGCTCAGCAGGCTTGCACTAAGCTGCATTTTTTTCATAGCACAGATTGTATTCACAAAGCTCTCTCTTCAGAGGACAAAGCAAGGATGCACTCCTAGAGAGAAGCAGAGAGTACTTGGTGATCTGGAGGGAGCCCCGCTGGCAATGTTTCCTTTGGAGGCTTTGGATTTTATTGTATTCACCCCTCATCAGAGAAAATGGGAAAATATATCTATCTTTCACCGTCGTTTGTCTTTTTTAAAGGAAATGTTTTCTGTCTTTATCAGATTACTAATTAAAAGTGTCATTATGGAAAATTTCAATCATACCTCACAGTGAATCCGTATAATCATTGCCTAGCTATGCTTAGCTATGGTGATGCAACTCACAGCTACTCTGGTTTGGTTTATTCCACTTCCCCTGAAACTGGATCATTTTGAAGAAAACCCCAGAAAAATCCCCAAAGTAAAATCATCTTATCCTTAAATATTTTGGTATGTATCTGTAAAAGATAAGAGCTCTGTTAAAAAGAAAAAACAAAAACATAACCATAATACTATCATTTTGCCCCCATATAATTCTTTAATATTGTCAAATAGCCAGTTACCACTCACATTTTTTTTCTACACAACCTTTCTCTGCATCTCTGGATAATGTATCTGGTTATGAATCAAAACTATTTTTTAAAAAACCCATAAACTTGATACCTGAAAGATAGCAAAGAATAGTTGTCTTTCTGGTGGCAATATGTGAGCAGATAGGGACATTACTTTTAAAAATAAGACACCTATTAAAGACATTGTGTTTGGCTAGACATTGCCAGCAAAATGTTGTGTGATAAGTCATCTCAAGACTCAGAAACATTACGAGCAAGTGTTTATCCTTTTGGAACTGTGTATTGGCTAAGGGTCAACCAATTGGTCTAGGCCCAGCTGGTTGGCTTTCCAAATCTCACTTGATCTTGCTCCAGCATCTGTGTCTGCTGCCTGAGGCTGGACTCTGGTTTAGTTCCACTTTCTATGTCTCTCATTCTCCTCCTGGGACCAGGTACTAGCCCAGCATGCTCTTCTCAGGGTAATGGCAGAGCCATGGGATGGGCAGAAATACCAACTCTTAAGGTCTAAGTGAGAAACTCTCACACCGTCATTTCCGCCTTAGTCTTTGGGCCAAAGCAAGTCCCTTGGCCAAATGCAAAGCCAAGGGAGCTGTTTCTGTGGTGGGAAAGACTGCAAAGTCACACTTCAGAAGGTGTGCATACAGGGAAGGGTGAAGAACTGGGCAAAAGTGCCCTGTCACAAATATATACAGTTGTTATGCCCAGAGTCCGAGTCCCCAAAACTGAGAGAATAAGACGTCCACAGCAATGCAAAAGCACAGAGGGGTTTATTACCAGCTCGAGCCAGGACCCATGTTTCATCCAGCACAGTGGAATCAGACAAAGGCCCTGAGCTCTGAATCACATATACTTTTATACAGATGGTTCTTTGTTTCTGTAACAGCATAGCTGATTGGTTAAACCGTACGCGCGCCCGGGACTTTTAAACCTCGCATCCCTATCCGGATTGGCTCAGGTCTGGCACGGGCTGGGGGCTACGGGGATTTTTTCTGATTGGTCGAGCTACACTGCCTGTGGGAATTCCCAGAGCCTCAGCTTTTCTCAGGCCTAGCCCGCCCCTTAGAGCCTGTCCTGGCTTCAGTTTGGTCCTAACACAGTATGATACCAATCAAGTCAAACAACATTACATATAAGAAAATTCAGATAAAATACCATTAGATTTTGATGCTAATTTATAATGCTTTCTTATGGATAAACTGTTGAAAAAAATCACACACACATTAACTTTAGCCAGGGTCTCCAAGGCATATCTCGCAGGTCTTGTTTAGATTTCTCTTCCTTTTTTGCTGTCCAGACTCTTCTAAGTGTTCTTCTGGATTTTAAGTGGTTCCAATGTTAAACGTGTCTTTGTTGAGCCTTATTACTTGATGAAAGTTCCCAGACTCTATATGTGCAATTGTTTCGTCACTTTAAATATATGTCATCTTCAATATATGCTGCTAAAGAACCTTTAATTCACTGTGCAAAATACCCATTAATTACATATTTATGTGATTGAAACCTTATTTCTCCACTTGACTATTCTGTGTCATTTCAGCTACCATTTATTAAGAAGTTCTTAATGCAAGCCTCTAAACTGGACCCTTCACATCTCTTTATTATTTCATTTAACAATTCTGCAATGTTGTTAGTATAATCTCCATTACACAGAGGAACTGAACCCAGAGAGATTAAATAAATTGTTTAAGTTCAAATTGATAATTTTATAGTATCAGATTTAACATACGGTCATTTTTGGCCACAAAGCCAATGGTTTTTCTACTATTTTCTGCATGTCTTTTGTTTCATCCTCTTCTTCCCTCCTGGACCTGAGTTTCTAGATTTTCCTCTGTGTTTCAGTGAGGAATAGGTTTTATGGCAGGTATTCTGGTGGCAAATGTTGGTAGGATCATTTTTTACTTTCTTGAGAGCCCATGGTTTTGGCAGGGCATGTATTATTATTTTCTATAAAGCTGAAGGTGTATTTTAAAGTGAAGAGATGTACACAGCCAATACATGGCAGCGCCAGGACCCAGACTCAGGCTATTTTTCTCCTATATCCTGTAATTTATTACATTTAATTATGATCATTAAAAGAGTGATAGTTTATAGTTTTGCTAATGGAACTAACAAGTTAACTTTACTATTTAGAACTATATTTTCTTTTAAGGCTCTAAAAGAATTCAGGAATAAAAACAGAGAGAGTTTTTCTCACATTACGACAAAATAAAAGGTAAGTTGGTAGAAGATGATTGCTATGTAGGCTTACGGGCTGCTGGCTTCCCTGATAACTCAGCTGGTAAAGAATCCACCTGCAATGCAGGAGACCTGGGTTCGATCCCTAGGTTGGGAAGATCCTCTGGAGAAGGGAACGGCTACCCACTCCAGTATTCTGGCCTAGAGAATTCCATGGACTGTATAGTCCATGAGATTGCAAAAAGTCAGACACGACTGAGTGACTTTCACTTTCTTTCCCTTTACAGGCTACTACATTCTAGAGTGTTAGGTTTGTAATAGGAGTTTTGGAACTTCTGGTAACTAATTGCTGGTTTTACAACTTCTTAGGCAGTTCAGGTTAAACAATAATCCAAAAAGAAGCAAACTTGAATTTATCCAAATATCCTTGAGTAAATCAAACCGAAGTTTCTTCCTGTACATTATCCTTATTGTACTTTTTACTGC
Organism: Capra hircus; assembly: GCF_001704415.2. Lineage (NCBI taxonomy): Eukaryota > Metazoa > Chordata > Mammalia > Artiodactyla > Bovidae > Capra > Capra hircus. The sequence continues at coordinate 60,513,717 of NC_030811.1, forward strand.
GAAGATCTAATTCCAGAAATTGAGAGTTTATATTTCTTTGTGTCTTAACCTGCCCTTTGTGTAGCAAATACTGTTACACCATGGTTTGTTGTGTAGAAATAGGATATAAGTCATTAGGTTATTTGCAATGGTTTCGCATTAATCTGTGTCTCAAGCACTAGGAGTCCCCAAAATAATAGAGTTCTGGTTTGGGTTAGTTGTCTCCTCATGAAAGTTGGAGGAAGAAGTTTCATTCCTAAGTATTATTTATTTTTATTCTGAGTTCTTCAGAACATGCTATTATAAGAATTTTGAGCTATTGATATATTTCAGGGTTTTACTGTTTTTTGTTTGTTTGTTGTTTTGGAAAAAGACCTCTAGACAGAAAAGAAAGGGAAACTAATGAGGTTTATAGGGTGGCCACTCAGGGTCAAGGCACGTGCTGAGTGCTTTACATACTTTATCTCATTATTGGTTCCATATTACAGATGAGGAAATACTGTAGTAACAGTTTTATGAAGGCAAACTGGATAAAACTTTAACTTCTTTAATTACCAGATTTTAGTGGTACAAAATTTGATTAGGGGATCTTCTGTTTTTTTTTTTTTTCCTATTAGAACTTATTTCATATACCAGATAGCTAAATGTCTACTGCCAAGCCACCACTTAATCAGTATCAAGAGCCTAAAATGTGTTGATTTCTGTTATGGTAGTAAAATGACTGTACCACTTCTAAGTCTCAAATATACTCACTCTACTTTGCAAAAAAAAAAAAACAAAAACAGAATTTGGAGAATTCCCTGTCAGTCCGATGGTTAGGAGTCCACGCTTCCATTGCAGGGGGCATGGGTTTGATCCCTGGTCAGGGAACTAAGATCCTGCAAACTGCATGCTACAGTAGCACACACACACACACACACACACACACACACACACACACACACACGAAGATTTGCCTTTTCCCCGAAGGAATCTTGAAAGTCTTTCTGAGTGGACCATCTGAGTCATGTGTTCCTATTGAATCAATTATTTTAATTAGGTATAAGCTGAGGAATGAAATATACCACTCAGTTTACCTTAACCCAACTTTAGAGTCGCATCATGAAGTTGAGGCATGAAGTGAATATCTCGAGAATGACACAGATGCTGAAATGGAAATGATGGGCTTTGAGGAAGGCAGAAATGAAATCTGAGGAGGCAGGCAAACACCACTGTCCACAAATCATTTATCCTTTTGATGAACCATGGAGACAGCAGTCTTGCTAAGAACCAAGGGGGAAGCTGAAAAGACTTAGACACAGCTCCTGCCCTGGGAGATCTATATTTTATTAGAGAGAGGGAGGAGTTAAATTAATAACTATAATCAAACCTTGAGATGATGTGAAACAAAAGTGGTACAACCAACTATTAGAGTGGGAAAAATTCCTCGGGGAGGAATATGGAAAATTCTTAAAGGAAGTGAAAAATTACCTAGAACATAAAGGAGTAGTTAGAACTTTTTTGGGGGACCATGTTTAATATATTGCTGAGAGAAACTGGGACACAAGGGAAAAAATAAGCTTTATTAGGGAATAGGATGGACAGAGATTAAAGGAAATAATATTCAGGGCTTTGGTAGAAAATGTAGCACCCTAAAGAACAAAAATTACTCTATTTCACTGTTTTATTTGGGTCTGTTTCCTCAGTATGGGTGGTAAAAAAAAAATATGGCGTGTGATCAAAAGTATCATTTCTTGCTGGCTGATAATGGCAACTTCTGTATTCTCAGGTGAGTTTGTTCTGTTGCTCAGGAATCTGCATACCACAGAGCAAGTTTTTCTTTCAGTTTACATAATTCCCTTCTAAAGAATTTCTATTTCTGAATGAAGTTTCAACTTCATTTACTTGGATCTCATTTGTTATAAAAGAGAACATAACGTTGCTGAACTTTCAACGAGGTTTTCAACTCAAACTCTTTGTATCTGAGCATTAAAGGAAAGGTTTCCCCTTACAGTCTAGCGATGCATAGGTGCCTCCCAGGAAGCCAAGCCCATTTGTGACCATTTATTAGGGTACAGCTCTATATAAGGTGTCCAGGAAGATATGTGGAAAGTGCCTTAGCCAGAGAACCTCAGTTTTCTGTGATGGATATTATCAAAATGGAGCAAGGCCATGTGCAAACCATGAATGTTTCTGATTACAGACAGATCTTTCTAATTGTGGGTTTCTCTAAGATTAAAATTTATATCATTTTTAAAACACATAATAACTGTCAGCAGGGAATGTAGGCTTGGAAAATGTGGACTGAGGCTTGTGAGAAGAATGAGTAGCTGCTTTCAGAGCTATGAAAGGAAAAAGCTATGCATCTTTCTTCTAGTCTAAAGCATATGGTCTAAAACAAACTAATAAAAGAAAAATACAAGTATATCTCTAACTGTCACCACCCTTCTCTCCAAAAGTAAATTGCATTGAGGACATCTCTAAACAGCCAAGACTAGAAAATCACAATCTATGGAGGTTGGGTGTTTGCTGGTTGACACATTCAGGCCGTAATGGAGAGGACCGTGCTGCGTTTCTTAACAAACCCTTCAAAGTGTGGTGTCTGTTCTTTGTGGTTCTGGCAGTTCCATCCCTTGAAATTTCCAGTCTCCTTCTCCTTTCATCTTCTCTCTTTCTCTGCAAAATCCTTTCCATCCTGAAGTTCCATTTTAAAAGCAGCCTCTTCTGTGAAGCCTCCCTGGGTTCCTCCTTTTCCTAGTGTGCCTTGTTCTCCCCCCACCACTGTGCCCTCAAGGCACTATTTCATTCCATCTGCATGTATTTCTGCTACACATATCTGTCTCTTGCACTAGGGTATAAGGTACTCAAGGCCAGGCCTGTGTTTCTTTTTACTTTATTTTCCCTCCTTCATTACTATATGATCTTTATATATCTCTTGGGAAAACATATGCATCTTAAATATAATTACTCAAAGACAATGGGTCCCCTGGTCTCACAGCTTTGTAATGTATTCCTTCTTCTCTCAGGGATAAAATATATCAATTATATTGAAAGTTTCCACCATTGAAAAATTTGTACCTAGTAAGGGAGATCAGGAGTCTTAAATTCAACGAATAGTCAACAAAATATTTAATGTTTAGTATGGACCTAGCATCATACTCGGAGAAGGCAATGGCAACCCGCTCCGGTACTCTTGCCTGGAAAATCCCATGGATGGAGGAGCCTGGTGGGCTGCTGTCTATGGGGTCGCATGGAGCTGGACATGACTGAAGCAACGCAGCAGCAGCAGCAGCAGCAGCAGCAGCAGCAGCAGCAGCAGCAGCAGCAGCAGCAGCGTCATACTATTAATGGACTAAACAGTTATGATCACTGCCCTCATGGAGATCCTTGTCTAATGATCAATCAGTATAGAAATTAACAAATAATGAGAATTTAGGCCTTGCATTAAGTGCTATGAAGAAAGTGAGTGATGATTCTGGATAAAATAGAAGCTTCAGAGGAATTGTGAGTTAGAAAGTCTATTCTGCTGGTAAACCTGAGTTGAGATGAGCAGAGTGACAACCATTCAGGGAACTTCTTGAAAGAGCCACCATTAGGCAAAGGAAACAGGATATTTGCCAACCAGTACCTCACCTGCACAAAACTTGGCTCTTCTGAAGTCCCAAGGGTGATAGAGAATATAAAGATATCACTGACTCGTAGAAACTTATGGAATTTTTTGAAGTCTTGGATACCCACAAACAGCATGGGATTTGAAGATATAGTATCTTAAGCAGAGCTTAGTTTCATAATCTTCTTTTATTTTAAACTTCTCTGGTAAGTAGTATGTGTGTTTTTGTGTGTGTTTTGGGGTTGGGGTACAATACAGAGACATGCAAAGTATACTATTTGTAAACAAGGAGTTTCATCAGATGTTCCTAACTTTCTTCTGTACTCTGTGAAGGCAGTGGTGTGGAACATAGTCAATTTGCACTTGAAAATGTTCGCACAGATCTGGGTGGTTCTAACATTATAGACTCAGAGGTTCAGCTACAATTCAGACTGTTTTCTCCTGTACCAAATAATGTACCAAAATAATACCCTAGTTCCTGGTGGTAACATAACAAATCACCACAATCTTTGTGACTTAAAACAACAAAATGTATTCTAACACAGGTCTGGAGCTAGAAGTCTAAAATCAGAGGCCCACAGGGCTGCACTTTCCTTGAAGGCTCTTTGGGAAAATCTCTCCTTGCTTCTTCCAGTATTAGAGGCTCCACGAATTCCTTTGCTTGTGATTGTATAAGTCCAACCTCTGTCTCTGTCTTCACACGAGCTTCCCTTCCTCTTTCTGTGTGTCTCTCTTCTGTGCATCTTTTTAAAGGACACTTGTCATTGGATTTAGGGCCCACGTGGATAATCCAGGATGATCTCAACCTTATCTTGAGATCCCTAATTTCATTACATCTACAAGGATTCTTTCTCCAAATAAGGTCACATTCATAGGTTTCTGAGATACTAATTGAATGTATTCTTCTGGGTGCTGGCCATCATTCTACCTCACTACACCATCTTATTCAGAAAATATGGGAAAGGCATTTCTATTTTTATTGTACATAGCCATAGCTATATATATGTATAAGAATATATAAGATAATCCACAATACTAGCATATTATCTGAGATGAAGAAGCATCATCCAGGGGGAAGATATTGAGGACAAGTCAATGACACAGGTTTTGGGTCTCTGGTGAATGCTTTCCCTGTTGGTCATTCATAGAACTTGAAGGTCCAAGTCCTTTTTGAGCATTCTGTCTTAAGAATAATTCTTCAGCCAGAATCCAGAGAAGCTGCTAATACTGGTATTTGGTAGCTTTAAGAAGCTGAAGGGTGAGCTTCCCTGGTGGTTCAGCAGTAAAGAATCCAAATGCCAATTCAAGTAACACGGGTTCAATCCCTGATCCAGGAGGATCCCACATGCTTTGGAGAGCTAAGCCTGTGCTCCTCAACTACCGAGTCTGTGCTCTGGAGCTGGGAGCTGCAACTGCTGAAGCCCACACATCCGAGAACCCACACCTCACAAAACGGAAATGTCATCCCCATGAGAAACCTGTGCACCACACTAGAGAAAAAGTCTTTGCAGCAGGGAAGAGCCGGCACAGCTAAAAAAGTAAGAAAGAAGCCGAAGGGTGAACCAGAAGCCTAGAGAGAAATGCCTTTGGCTGTTTGGTAGTTGGACCCTCACAAGGTAGTTCTGTTGTCTGAGCCTAAAGCGGAAGTCTGGTGAGTTAAAGAGATGGAAACTGAAAAAGCCAGGTCTTTGTTAAATTATAGACTCTCAGAATTGGTCATTTTATCTTATCAGATTCAGTGATGAGTTTTCTGTACAACAATCTGTCAAGAAGCTTTCCAATCCATGTTTAAATATCTGGCACTTCTTGTTTCATCTGGTACTATGGTTAGTTGTTTCTTCCACCTGCCCATTTTAATTCTAACATGGATTTCACCCTGTGTTTCATAATGAACAAGCTGGTCCTCCTCTTCCTCTATAAAGGACCAAAACTCTCTTAGCAACTTAGTTCCTCTCTTTGAAAATATTGAAACTTACCCTTTACCACCTGTATCCGTGAGTCATGAATCACTTTTGTTAAGAAGGGACTAAATTGTCTAATTTTAGAATTCACCTTGGCTGCGGTGAGAATATGCTGTTCAGAGGCAGCTGGGTAGCAAACCAAAAATAAAGGAGTTGGGGAAGCTGAGAATTAGGTGGGAAACTGAGGAAGTAAGTGGTACCTCCTCCTACTCTGGGATTCCTGTAAGAAATTACTTCAGCCCCTGTTGGGTGGGACAGCAGAAAAACTTTGAAAGAAAGAGGTATGGGAGTAAGTGCATGGCACAAACTTGAATTCTTCCAGAGATTCTATTAGGAATAAAGCAACGATGAGGGGAAGCAGAAGCAGCCCTTGGAATCAGGCAGAGTCTTTCCTGCTGAGCCACACCAGGGAAGCCCTCATCACCAGGCAAGAGTACCCAGATACTAGACCTCTTGGGAGGATTATAATTGATATAGATGACTTTTCCATCATAGTGCCAGGAACCGAGGAAGACCTGAGGACGTGGCAGCTATGTTATTGACAAACTGTGCTAGAATCAACACTCTCGTTGTTGATGAGGAAGCATAGACCCAGAGACACCTGGGGCTGAAAATGAGAGAAGGGAGAGCCTCAGCAGATTGGTCTGGCTAATTTCTCAGTAGTTTTGACTTGTGGAAAGCCTTACTGCTCTGAGATATTTCACATTCACCTTGGAGGTATGGTGCCTTCCATCTGTAGCTGTTGATGAGTTCTCAAATGAAAAGCTATCTTTCTCTTAATAAAGAGGCTCAACATTCTCTTAAGTCATTTCCCACTCCCAGTCTCCCCAGGTGTTCTGTTGGGATGGCATCTTGATTTGTTGACAGACTACACTGAGCTCCAAGACAAAGGTCAATGATTTTTCCAAAGCTCTATTTAGATGAGACGCCAAGACAGGATTTGAACAGGAGAATACCTGTAGAACTTCTGGAATGCTTCTTTTCTTGTTGGCTTAGCTCACTGAGGGCTCAGGGTATGATTTCAAGTGGCAATGAATTACTTGAGGATAGCATTTTATCCAAAGCTCCTCACTTAGTCCATTACAGAATTCCGCCAACAAGAACAACAAATAAAGATTGCTGGCTGATTGGAATCATTTAGATAAAATATATTTTTTTAAAAAAACTGCTTAATAGAAACAGCTTAAATTAGAAAGCATGAATACACTTTTTACTTTAAATGAATATTTTGTCAAAAAAAAGGTCAATGTAAAACAATTTGACACTATAAATATAAATCCATAAATATTTTCATGTCATACAACCACTCTTTTCTTGGATACCAGGGAAGTAATCCAAAACATGTAAAATACTTAATTCGCAAAAATGTTCATCATAGAAGTATTTATAGCAACAATAAATTGGAAATGTCCCACTGCTGAAAATTTAGTTAGATAACATTGAAGATGACCACTTGATGGGATGTTACGCAGTCATTTAAAAGTACAGAAGCTTAAAGGCTAAGTCCTTTAATATATCACTAGTGAAAAATATATGCTGAAAATTGAGGTACAATATAATTATACTATCTCACTAACAGAGATGCATAGAAAGATCCCAGCAGAAAATATACTAAAATACTCAAGAAAGTGGAAAAATTCTGTTCATCTACTTTTCCTTTAGTTTTTTTTTTTCAGTTTAGTTGCCTCTGTTTGTAATAAAACAAGACAAACATACCAAAAAAAGAAAAGGAAATAAGATAGTTATTATGAACGAAAAAAGATAATGGGGAGGATGAACAAGTAGATAGTTAAGCACAACATGGTCCGAGCAGCGCAAAAAGGAGACAGCCTGCTTGTGATACTCTTGATGAAACAGCATGAATCATGTGAAACGAAAATGTGAAAGACAGCCTCTTTAGTGATATCCTATGCTTTCTCTGTTTCAGTTCTTCACTGGGCTCAGTGGGAGCTTCCGGTGAGGAAATCACTAACATGGCTGACTACGAAGTTTTGTCTATTGGAAGTCGCCCTTCCTTGCCTGACAGGTTGTTCCTGTCTTTGTGAGTGGAGTGGATTAAGTCGACCAGATTCCGTAGTGAGGCAAGAGGAAGATCATTACTGCAATGGGCATACAGCAGTTCCAGGAACACTCTCCCACAGATCTAACATTTCCTGAGAACAAACAATTATTGGGCAAGAAAGTATTAGTATCTCTTTTAAGCAAAGATTTCCAGGAGGTGAGGGACATATGTGAGGGTCAGAATTCATAGCACATTTTAGTAACTATAGATATGAGAAAAGCTCCCCCTGGGAATGGAAAGAACTCACAGAGTGCTTCTTATTTTGTGGAGAGCAGGTGGTAGAATAGCATGCTGAGGCGACTTGCAGGCAGTGTGGCTCTTACTTGTACAAACACAAAGACTCTTTCAGTCTCATGGGGATTCTATCTCAGCTTTCACTTCTCTTATGGGTCACCAGAAGTTAACAAGTCAGGAGCAAGGTTTAACTCCTCAAGTGATTGCAAAAATAATAGCTCAACCCAGAATGCTGTTATTGTTTGAAACAATTTTTTCATTCGAGAAGCTGCAGATTTATAACTTTACTTAAAATTGCCTAAGCAGGCTTTTCTTTTCTTCAATTTTAGTTGAAGAGTTAGGAAATTCCTTTCAAACTTCAGAAATAGGATAAGTAAAGGAAAATGACCACAAAGAGGGAATCTGAGGGAAAAAATAGGGGTGGAGTGACTGTTTAATATGTTACACAGGCATATAATTCTTTCAAATGGCTTTCTTTAGAGTGTACTTATCTATTTTTTTGTTTTCCACCTTTTTTCTGATATTTCAGCGAGCTTTTTTTAGCTACCCTGAGGTAGTTAGTTCTTAATATGGAGCTGTCATTACAGAGTCTTTTCTCAAAATGCTTTGGATAAAATGCTGCTTGATTTTCATGATTAAAATGAACGTTCCTATTTGGTTCCAATAGAAAGAACAAAGAGTAATTTGTTCTAAAGCTGAATGTGGTTCAGTAAAGAATCTGCCTGCGGTGCAGGAGACCTGGATTCGATCTCTGGGTCAGGAAGATCCCCTGGAAAGAGAATGGCAAGTCTAGTATTCTTGGCTGGACAATTCCTTGGACAGAGGAGGCTGGCGGGCTACAATCTATGGAGTCACAAAGAATCAGACACAACTAAGCTACTAACACCTTCACTTTCAAAGATGTCTCAAAGGCAGGGAAGCCATCAGTCCACCAATGGCCTTTTCTCCCTCTCTGCCTCTTCTAGCTGGAGCTGAATATTCACTGTGACTCCTAACAGGTATCCTTGAAGAGGGGTATATGGGGATGGGCCTAAAGCATGGCTCTGCCACAAAGAATCTGCCTTTCTCCTCCCTGGGCCTCTGGGGTCCTGTTCCAATGATGTTGTGTCATGGGATTGGTTCTGGACTGGAATAGGGGAACTGGGGTTTAGCTAGTGACTCCTGAGTTAGGTAAGGAAGATCCTGGCTGTGCTGCAGTGTTTTCTTCCATTTAATGGTGCGCTGGACACAACGGCCTCTAGGTTTCTCCCGTGTTAAGATTTCGTGATTTTTGTCTTCTGATCCTTGGTAGACGTGTTCCTCTCGGCCTAGAGACACAGTGGTAACTCATACAGCTTTTGTGGATCCTTTCTTTCCAGAAGGGTGCAAATGTGGGTGTGGAGGGTGACAAGGAAAAAGTGAGATACCAATGATGAGTGCTCTGAAGAAATGACTATGGTTGCTTTCTCATACTGAATGATCAGGAAGCTGAATTGCCCACAGTCCCTTCCATTCAGTGGGCAGCAGCAGAAGCTGGTGATTCAGAGATGGAGTGGGAAGCAGAGAGGAATGAATAAGGTCTGGGGGACGAGGCCTTTTATCACGAGCCTGGCCAGGTCACCCAGAGTTCTTAGTTACAGACACAGCAACCACTGTGGGTCACTTCACTACTCTGCTCCCGACCTTAAGGCAGCCACTTAGCACCACCAGTCCTCTGTATTAATTCTTGCCTGCCAATGCAGGAAAGGTAAGAGATGTGAGTTCAATCCCTGCATCAGAAAGATTGTCTGGAGTAGGAAATGGCACCCTACTCTGGTATTCTTACCTGGAAAATTCTATGGGCAGCCCAACAGGCTACAGTCTATGGGGTTGCAAAAGTGTCAGACATGACTGAGTGAATGAACACACACACACACACACTTATATTTTGGGTTACTATTATTGTATTTCATACTGCGGTAACATTGATTTATGACATCATACAAGTGTTATGTGTACAGCATTGTTTTTACTTTATTATATTTCTACCGCCATGACCACCACCAAAAGTTTAGCTTCCATTTGTTACCATACAGTTGATTCACTTTATCCAATTTACCCTCTCCTTCACACTTTCCCCACTGTTAACCACTCTTCTGCTCTCTGTATCTATATGTTTATTTTGGTTTGTTCATTTGCTGTGCTTGTTTTTTATATTCTACATATGAGGGAAATTATGTATTTGTCTTTCTGGGTCTGACTTATTTGGCTAAGCATAATATTTTCAAGATCCATTCACGTTGTCCCAAATGGCAAAATTTCATCTTTTTTATGGCTGTGTAGTATATGGCAGCCCACTCCAGTGTTCTTGCCTGGAGAATCCCAGGGACAGGGGAGCCTAATGGGCTGCCGTCTATGGGGTCGCACAGAGTCGGACACGACTGAAGTGACTTAGCAGCAGCAGCAGCAGTATTCATACACACACACACACACACACACACACACATCTTCATTCATTGATTTGTTAATGGGCTCTGAGGTTGTTTCCATATCTTGACTATTGCAAACAATGCTATGATGAACACATAGGTGTATATATTTTTTTCAAGTAAGTGTTTCCATATTCTTTGGATAAATACCCAGAAGTGGGATAGTTAGATCATACTATAGTTCTATTCTTAAGTTTTTGAGGAATCTTCATACTATTTTCCATAGTAGCTGTAGTAATTTATATTCTCACCAATTGTGCGACTGATGCTTTAGCTGAAGCTCCAATACTTTGGCCACCTGATGCAAAGAACAGACTCATTAGAAAAGACCTCGATCCTGGGAAAGATTGCAGGCAGGAAGAGAAGGGGGTAACAGAGGATGAGATGGTTGGATGGCATCACTGACTCAATGAATGTGAGTTTGAGCAACCTCCGAGATATTGTGAAGGACCGGGAAGTCTGGTGTGCTGCAGTTCACGGGATCACAAAGAGGTGGGCACAACTCAGTGACAACCAATAGTGTACAAGGGTTCCCTTTTACCCACATCCTCTACGACAGTGTTATTTCTTGCTTTCTTGATAACAGCTGAGAGTGACTTTGATCTCCCTTCATTTTGAACCTATGTTTGTTGTTAGAGCTGGGGGAAGCATATAATTCTGTCTTATTTTTAAATCCACCCAGTCACTGTGTGTCTTGATTGAATTCAATCCATTCATATTTAGTGTGATGATTGATAAAAGAGGACTTAGTACTGCCATTTTATCTTTTGTTTCATGGTTGCTCTATATCTCCATTGTTTCTTTTTCCTTGTGTTTCTGTCTGTCACTTTGGCTGGATGGCTTTTTAATAACGTTTACTTCAGTTTCCTCTTTTTCTGTTTCATGTCTCTGCTCTAGACGTACGTTGTATGCTTGTCATGACATTTGTATAAAATGTCTCATAGATAACAGTCCATTTTTGTTGATAGTATCTTATCTTCATTTATCTATGAGATCCATCCTTCTTTTTTCTTTTTATTGTCTCAAATTATCACTTTTTATGCATTTTTAATCCAAATTGAAGTAGCTATCATTATTCTTTCCTGCTTTTATTCTCTTTAAACTTCATGCTTGAATAAAGTACTCAAAAACATATGCTGATATAGAGTTGCAATTTTCTAATTCTATTTACCACCTTACTCAAATGTCTATGTATCTTTGCCTTTTTGTTTGTGATAGAAAAGCTCCTATCAATATTTTTTATAAAGCTGGTCACTCAGTCGTGTTCAACTCCTGGCGAACACATGGACTATCACCCACCAGGCTTCTCTGTCCATGGAATTCTCCAGGCAAGAATACTGGAGTGGGTTGCCATTTCCTCCTCCAGGGGACTTTCCTGACCCAGCAATGGAACCCGGGTCTCCCACATTGCAAGCAGATTCTTTACCATCTGAGCCACCAGGAAAGCCCCATAAAGCAGGTCAGGTGTTGATGAACTCCCTCAACTTTTGTTCATCTGGGAAAATCTTTATTTCTCCTTTGTATCTGAATGACAATTTTGCTGAGAGTATTCTTGGATGACAATTTTTATCTTTCAGCATTTTGAGAATATCATCCCAGTCCCTCCTGGCCAGCAAAGTTTCTGCTGAGAAATTTGTTGATTGCCTAAAGGGACTTTCTTTTTAGATTAGTTTCTTTTTTATTTTTTACTGGCTTCCTTTAAAATTCTTTTTTTGTTGTTGACTTTTGATAGTTTTAATATATTGTGTCTTGGAGAAGGTCTTTTTCTGTTAAACTAAGTAGATATTCTTGCAGTGGCAACCCACTCCAGTACTCTTGCCTGGAAAATCCCGCGGCGGAGGCTGTAGTCCATGGGGTCACTAAGAGTCGGACATGACTGAATGACTTCACTTTCACTTTTCACTTTCATGCATTGGAGAAAGAAATGGCAACCCACTCCAGGGTTCTTGCCTGGAGAATCCCAGGGACGGGGAAGCCTGGTGGGCAGCTATTTATGGAGTCGCACAGAGTCAGACACGACTGAAGCGACTTAGCAGCAGCAGCAGCAATTAGATATTCTTTTAGCATCACAGTCTTGTATATCCAGTCCCTTCCCCAAGTTTGGGAAATTCTCAGCTATTATTTCTTTAAATATTCACTCTCTTCTCCTTCTAGGATATATACCCATTACCCTAATGTTGCCCCTCCTAAAAGAGTTGGAATATTCTTGGAGAATTTCTTCATTTTGGGGGAATCTCAGTGTTCTTTCCTCTTCTATCTGTATCATTTCTAGATTTCTATTTTTGAGCTCACTAGTTCCCTCTTCTGTATGGTCCACTCTATTTCTAATGCTTTCTAATATATTCTTCATCTTATTTATTGAGGTCTTTAGCTCCAGAATTTCTGTTTGGTTATTTTTTAGAGTTTCTATCTCTTTGGTAAACTTTTCTCTCTGATTATTAGTTTTATTCCTAAGCTCAATGAACTGCCTTTCTGACTTTTCTTGTAGCTCATTGAGTTTCTTCATAATAGTTTTTTGTTTTAATTCTCTTATCAGTTAGATCACAATCTTATGTGACGTAAAGTCTGGTTTCTGGAGAACTGCCATTTTCTTTTTCTAGTACCATGTTACTTTGGTTCTTCATGCTGCTTGATGATTTGTTCCTTTGCTGGTGCATCTGAACTATTCAACATCTTTCTTTAGGTAAAGTTCCTTTTTTTTTTTTTTTTTTAAACTTGTCTCTAAGAATTATTCAAACAGTCCATCCTAAAGGAGATCAGTCCTGGGTATTCTTTGGAAGAACTGATGCTAAAGCTGAAACTCCAGTACTTTGGCCACCTGATGCGAAGAGCTGATTCATTGGAAAAGACCCTGATGCTGGGAAAGATTGAGGGCAGGAGGAGAAGGTGATGACAGAGGATAAGATGGCTGGATGGCATCACCGACTCAATGGACATGGGTTTGAGTGGACTCCGGGAGTTGGTGATGAACAGGGAGGCCTGGCGTGTTGCGGTTCACGGGGTCGCAAAGAGTCGGACACGACTGACTGAACTGAACTGAACTGAAGAACTCAGCGGGTGCATCTAGAAATTAGAGGCCTTTCTTTTGCATTCCAGTAGGTGGCGCCATACCACGATTTTGGTTTCTTTTACCTGCGCTGCCTCTGGTTAAATTTGAGAAGCGGCACTTTTCACCTTTCAGGGCCTCTGTCAAAGGGATGGCCCAGGGCCCTCATTATCACCGCTGCGCCTCCCTCCAGGATGGATCAGTGGTGCCTTGTTGCTGCTGGTGTCACTGGCGTGACTGGCTGGGGCACCAGACAGTGGGCTCTTCCACCAAGCTCAGGATCTTTAGGGTTGTGGGCTCCTGAAGCACAGGGGAAGGGGAAGGTGATAGGGAGCTGGGTGGTGCAGGCACCTCGGCCATGTCTGGCTTTGTCAGGTTCGTAGGCTTTGCTGCTGCAGGCAGAGGGCGCCATGGGTGTCTCTGTGACAAGGGACCCATTTGCCTGTGGCTGTGGTTGCACGGTGGCTGGGAGGCTCTTGCTGTCTGCACCTCCTCCTCAGCTGCTGTGGCTGGTGAGCTGGGATTGCAGGCGCCATCTCCACTGGGTTTCTGGTTCTCCTCTGTTTGTTCTAGTCCACCCGTGTTTAGATACAGATCATGTGGAACGCCCCAGCACCCTGGTACATTGGGCAGAGACACCTTTGTTGAGTTGTGGACTTTTTACTGGTTGTTGCTTGAAGGGGGAAAACAAAGAGAGCATTTCACATCACTGTGATGCTGGTGTCACTCCCCCACTACTTTATTTTTGGTAGCCCACATATCTTTTTTCATTTTTAGAATATACATTACTTATTCAAGGAAAATCTGAGAGAGGTAAACTTTCTGAGTGTATATGTATTAGAATACATGCTTCCTTTTTCTCTCCATCTCAAATGGTAGTTTAGTTGAAAGCAGACTTCTAAATTCAAAACTGTCTTTCAAAGCCCTTCAAATGTCTTCTCCAGCATTCAGTATGTCAAAAGTCTGATGTTGATTTGTCTTAAAACCTTTTATAATGCATCTGGGTTTTTTTTCCCCTTCTATGAGAATTTTTAGTATGTTTCATTTCATTCCTTCAACAATTATTGATATTTATTAGGAAAGTATTATATGCAAAGCACTATTCCCAGTGCTGGAGGTAAAAAAGTGAACAAAACAGAATTTCTTGTCCTTCAGGAGTCTGAATCATAGGGGAGGGAGCAAGAAGGCAAAGAAACAAACAACAAAAACGTGTGGCATGTCAGCGATAAAGGCTGTGGAGAATAAAAGAATAAAAAGAGGACGAGGTGTGCTGGGTAGAAGAGGTCAAGTGTTGACATTTTAAATAGAAAGGAAAGGAACCAATGAAGCAGCTTTGGTCAGAGATGTGATGAGGGTGAAGGCGTGAGTTGTGCAGATATCCGAGGAGAGAACACTCCAAAAGAGGAAACTTCATGTGCAAAGACCCTGAGGTGGGAACATATCAGGGAAGCTTGAGGGGAAGCAAACAGCCCATTATGTTTACTTGGAATTCACCAACAGAAGGGAGAGTTACAGGAGATAACATCAAAGAAAGAGAGGATGGGGGAGAGGGTTAATATGCTCCTGTAGGGCATATCAGGCATTTTCCAAATTTTGACTTGACTCTGAGAAAAATGAGAGGCCATCAGAGTTGTGATGAGACGAACAACCCCTTTGTTGTTATATTTTGAATTATATTTTGAAAGATTACCTCAGTTGCTCAGCAGGAATAGACTATGTTGTTGTTGTTTAGTTATTAAATAGTGTTCAACTTTTTTGTGACTCCATGGACTGCTAGTTTCCTCTGTTCACGGGATTTTCCAGGCAAGAATACTGGAGTGGGTTGCCACTGCCTTCTCCAGGGGATCTCCCCGACCCAGGGGCCGAACCCATATCTTCTCCACTGGCAGGCAGGTTCTTTACCACTGAGCCATTGGAAGCCTGGGGAATAGACTATAGGGGAGGCAAAAGTAAAAGAAGGGAGAATCCACAAATTTGTTATAATATTCCTAGTGGAAGGCGATGTGGTTTGAACTACAGTTGTTTTAGCAATGTTAAGTGGTGAAGAGAAGACACAACTTAGACTTTTTTTTTTTGTATTTTTCAACATAGAAAAATTTTGTATTTCTAAAAACCTTATACAAATGGTACAAAGGACTCCAATATATCCTTAACCTAGTTTCCCAGTTGTAACATTTGTCACATTTGCTTTTCACTTTTTACATACATATATTACAATTTTGACCCTTTTGGAAATAAGTTGAAGATATGATGCTTTTGTCTCTGTGACATGCAGTATATGCTTCCTAAGAATAGTACATTCTCTTATACAACCACATACAGTGACCACAGTCAGGAAAGCAACACTGATGTAATTCTGTTACTTAATTTATTATACATTCTGTTCAGAGTTTGTCAATTGTCCCAGGAATGTCCTTTATAAAAAAAAATCTGATCCAGGGATCCTATGTTAATTATTTTGAAGAAAAGACAATAGGACTGGAGACCAGTTTGGGGAGAAAAAGAGGGATCTAGGATGACTTTAAGGTTTTCACTCAGGCAGTAGAGAGTGGAGTTACTATCACCTAAGACTGGAAGGACTTTGAAAGTCACAAGTTTCTATGTATGTCTGGGAGGTGGGGAAGAAAGGTATAGGAGTTCAGCTTTGGATATACTAAATTTGAGATGTTTTTTAGACATCCACGTGGATACACAAGTGTGCTGTTCTTTGTGGTTTGAAATTCCACCTTGATGTCTCTAAACGTGAGTCTTTTTTATTAATTCAGCTCAGTACTGGGTAAAAGCCTTTAACATAAAGAGGTCATCTTTTTTATTGTAGGAGATGGTCTTCAATTATTTGAGCGTCCCATTCCATTCTGCTCTCTCCAAACAATGCTGGAATTTTAGATTTATCCTAAGTGCTTTACGCATTCCCTTTCAGTATTCTCTCTTGGCTACTTTTTTTCCACCTGTGAGAATCTTTCTGAGCATTTTTATAAGCTCACCAATTGTGTTTCTGCTACATCTTTTATTCAGTAACTGTAATAGAATTTCTTTCACATCATTTTCTTCTTACCGAGGGTATTGATTACATTTAAAGTTACGTTTTATCCTTTGTCCTTTTAGCCAACTAGCTAGTCTGTTAGTTCATTTGCCTGAGGAGTTTGATTTTTTCTTAAAGTGGCATTTGTTTTCTTTAAACATTAGTGATTATTCCTGTCTTTTTATTGTTGATTTGACATATAGATGTCATTACTTGCTAACTGATACACCTGAAGTATACAATGTCCTCTCAACCCCTAGAGTCTTCAATTTTTGTTTAGTTTGGGGGTTAATCTTCCCAGGTGGTATCAACTTGTACCAGTCCATGTATCATTTAAACTTAATCAGCATAATAGCCTACTATGGTATCAATTTTTTGTCCTGACTTCCCCCAATCCTTCCTTCATTCTGTTGCCAAAAGTAAGCTTTTTCAATTGAAATATTAAAATGTTGATATTTAAAATTTTGAATCTCTTATAATTTTCAGGATACAGTAGGAAATCCTCAGAGTGGGAACATGTTTATTTGGTAGGCCTCACTTATTTTTCTACTCATTTACTAATGTTCCTGGCATATCAGATTATTGGTATTTTCCTGAACATGCATCCATGCCTTCTCTAAGACTCTTGTCTTTACCCAGAGTGCTCTACTTCTTCCTCTCTGCATCTAGAACTTCAGCGCATCCTTCAGGATCCGGCACCTGGTACATATCTGGGCCCCAGCATTATCCATTGCTATATTTTGATGCCTCCACTTTCCACTATTTGCTAAATACATTACTCCCCTTTCTGGATTCTTGTGGCATTTTAAATGTACCTGTAGGTGTTGTTGTATTGACAAATAATTTATGTACCACTTTCTCCCCTCCCAGACAAAAGGAGATTTAAATGCAGGGAGGGATGAGATATGTTTTATTAATCTCAGAATATTAACTACCTACTATATGAAAGATGCTTTAAATGATGTGATTTGTTTATTAAATGAAGTGAGAAATCCCAAAGTAGATTCTAGATGCTCTTCTTGAAAGGAGGGGTGGTCCCGAGACCCGTAATCTATGCACTCATGAGGATATAGATTGCCTAATGCCATTTTGTAGGACTCTACATTATTATTATTTTTTTTAGGATTCTCATTTCATAGACTGACCTCTGATGTTAGTTCTATCATGGATTCCTTATCAAACAGCCACAGAAGCCACTTCTTGTCTTGCTGCTAATATTGAGGTAGTCTTCCATCCAAAGGCATTGACCACTTGGCCACCAGGGAATTCCCCCAAATTAGGAGAATGAGAGAAGGCAGAGATTGGAGTTTGAGGTCCAGCTGTACTTCAGGGGTCAATCACAGAGATAAAGAAGAGCTCACTGTCCAAGGTAAGGAGGTTCCCGGAGGGCCAGGGAAGCAGTCCTGCTCTTAAGAGATTGTGCTCTGGGCCATATTTATTCTAAGATCCTGACATCAGCTATGGACTTAGATCCAAATATGGTCCTTCCAAAAGTATGCTTAGTAAGGTCAAGGTGGTTTTTCTACCCTTATCTCCCATTCAGTTAAAAACTCATGCTTACTATAAAAAATATCTTATTAGTTCTGAAAGAAATTCAACATTAAAAACAGATACACAAATGCCTAAAATAAAGAATTAAAATGAGAATTAAAGAAGAAACAAACAAACAAGAAAGGAATGAGATGCTTAGCTGAAGCAAGAAAACAGCTGAGAATGTATAAGGGGGTGGAGGGTGGGGGCCTGAAGGATAAAGAATCTGGTTTGGACCTCAGGAATGTTCAGGAGAGAATGAACAGGGTAGACTATTCGGGCAAGGGGAAACACAATGAGCATATGGGTGACATATTTGAATAACAGCAGCAAATAAGCGCTATAGATATTGCTCTAAAAACTTCCCTGGCTCCTTGGATTTACAAATGGATCATCTCCATGGAAACATAAACTATATCCCTTACTTTCTTTCAGGTATTACAAAGGTCAACTGCACTCTTTTGTAACCAGTTCATATTATATTAGACAATCAGCTGGGCAAATCATTATATTTGTATCATTTCCAGGTATAAAAACTCTGATGCCCGGAAAATACTAGTTAGCTCAAGGCCTGTAAGTGATGATGGCATGGTTGGCTGGGATTCTTAGAGCCTGCCACCTTCTTCCTCTTCTTCTCTCCCTCTGCCTTCTTCTCCTTATTCTTTTCATTTTTCCTGTTGCTTCTCTGTCCTTCTGTCCCCCATTTTCTCGATTTCTCCCTTTATCTTTCACAACCTCATTCAATCATTGCAGGTATACTTGCCACTTGTGCGCGTGTGCCTAATAAGTCGCTGCAGTTGTGTCTGACTCTGTAACCCCATAGGCTGTAGCCCACCAGGCTCCTCTGTCCGTGGGGATTCTCCACACAAGAATAGTGGAGTGGGTTGCCATGCCCTCCTTCAGGGAACCTTCCGAACCTGGGATTGAACCCATGTCTCCTGTAGTTCCTGCACTGCAGGGAGATTCTTTACCACTTAGCCACTGGTTACCATGCAGTAAGTTGTTGGGCTGAGGCCCACATTACTTTTTTCTGTAAACATTGGGGGTGAGGTGGAGTCCTTTTTAAAATTAATGAATTAATTTGAGCTAGAGCTCCTAACTAATAATAACCAGTGTGTCTCAAACATTTGATCTGGCTCTGTTCTGTGTTCCAGGTCTTTGTCCCAAAGCACAGGGCAAATTTCCAAACCTGAGACCGAACACTTAAAAATACAAACACACAGCATCTAAACCTGACATTCAGGGAAAGAAACAGCTTCTCAGTTAGTAAGAGACTATGCACTCACTGTCTGTAGGGGTTTATCAAAGCTCGCTTGGCGAGTTCTGCACATAACACACATCGAAGCCCTTGGCTGAGCTTGCTCTTGAGTGAGCACTGTGACTGTGGGTGCTGGTTCGGTTGTTCCAGGTCCCCAGGTACTGTCTTCCAGGCTCATCTGTCACAGATCTCACCGCTTCTCTCAGACATCCTCTCGATTTTCCCCATGCAGGGACTGTTCTTACTAGCAAGCTATTGCTCTGTAGTGAGGCACTGGAAACACTCCTGAATGGCATTTACTATTTTCGTGTGTGCTCAAAGTTTTTGAAATGAAGGCATTTCTTTCTAAGACTTTTAAGCTTTGAAATTCCAATTTTGTGCAAAAACTTGAGATACCCCCACTCTTTGTGGGTATCCAACTCTAACACATAAAGTAATAGATGAGGAAAGATTTAATTGTCCAGGTTCAAACAGATCTGTTTACTTTGTTTAAATTGATGTTGTTATTGAAGTAAACTGTAGAAAGAAATTTGACATAAGAAAAATATGACATTGCTCATAATGCTAGTGAGAACTTGTCTGCAGGTTTCAATATTTCAGCTTCCAGTTGCAGAATATAATTCCCTAATGTAATATTCATAAAACAGTGCTATTCATCCAGGTGCCCATCTCTTCTCAAGCATCGGGATATTGTGAACATGTGGCATGACCCTGTCCCTGTACTGGTGTGGAAGGGACTGACAGTGTGGTATTGGACGTACACAGTCATGGCTACAAGCGAGTCATGGATGTGGGAAACTTAAGTGTTTCTCTTAGTTCTTAGAAAGGAAGAAGGAAAGGAGAAAGAACTTTTTTATGCTAACCAATTTAAAATGTCTGTTAATCACTGGAGTAATATCCCACATGCACAGGAATACTTCTTGGACACATTGCTTTTTTTTTTCTTTTTTTTTCTTCCGGGAAGAAACTGAGCCCAAATTCGTATCTGATCTCCCTTACTACCTGAGACTCTCAAAAGCCTTTACTGCTTCATTGTCATCTTTCTCTAGGCTCCATTCTAGTTCTGTTTGGCTTTCAAAAGCCAATGAGTCATCCTGGTGGTTGGAGAACAATCCTGTGGAATGGAGCAGTCTTCAAGAGAACAAAAAAGAGAAAGTGCCATGGAGAAGGGGGCAAAGAGGAAGAGAGTTTTAAAAAAGAACATGCCCTAGGAAGAAAGAGCCTTTAAACGTCTCTTCTCATTCTGTTACCCTAGTGGAGCTGGGTTCCTTGGCAGCGATGTGAGTGAGAGAGTGTCCCCTGCAGGCAGACCGAGAGAGCGCATGGCACAGCTTAGCTGAAAGAAAGATAGGGCAGAGTGCAGCAGCTGCCAACTAAGGCAGACCATCTGGGGGTCTTGCACAATACCTGATGAGCGCGAATGCAAAAATGCTTAACAAAATATTAACAAACTAAATTCAATAGTACATTGAAAGAATCATACATCATGGCCAAGTGAAATTTATCCCTCTATGCAAGAATGGTTCAATATACGAAAAACCAATCTATGTGATACACCTCATGAGGGATAGAAATCACACGATCATCTCAAGAGATGCAGAAAAAGCATTCGATAAAATTCAACACACTTTCATGATAAAAACTATCAAAAAATTATGTGTAAAGGGAACTTAACACAATAAATGCCACATATGAAAAATGCGGAGCTAAAATCAGACTCACTGGTGAAGAGCTGAAATCTTTTCCTCTAAGATCTAGAACAAGGCAAGGATGCCTATTTTGCTGTTTCTATTCAGCATAGTAGTGAAATTAAAGAGAAACTTTAAAAGCAATTAAAAGAAATAAAAAGATCAAGGAAAAGAAACAAAAAAGCATATAAATTAGAAAGAAGTAAAACTGTCTTTGCAGATAATGTTACCTTATATGTAGAAAACTGTAAAGATTCTACAGAAAACCCTGTTAGAACTAATCAATGAATTCATTAATGTTACACTATACAAAATCAACATACAATAAGTCAGTTGAATTTCAATAAGCTAATGGAGTGGGTTACCATTTCCTTCTCCAGCGGATCTTCCCTACCCAGGGATCAAACCCAGGTCTCCCGCATTGCAGGCAGACGCTTTAACCTCTGAGCCACCAGGGAAGCCCAATAATAAAATACTGAAACAGAAATTAAGGAAACAATCCCATTAACAATCGCAGGAAAAAAATGGAATAAAATAGGAATAAACTTAACCAAGGGGGTAAAAAACGTGTACACTGAAAATTATACAACAGTGATGAAAGAAATTAAAGCAGAGAGAAATAAGTGGAAATATTCTGCATTCATAGATTAAAAGATTTAATATTATTAAAATTACTACCTATGTTAATCCATACCAGTATAAGTGATCTGCAGACTTAATACAATCTCTATCAAAATCTGAGTGGCATTTTTTTACAGAAAAAGAAGAAAGTCCTAAAACCCATATGAAACAACAAAAGACTCTGAATAGCCAAAGTCATTTTGAGCAAGAAGAACAAAGCTGGAGGCAACACATTTTCTGGTTTCAAAATGTATGACAAAGCTACCATACAAAGCTGTAATACAAACATATTACAATGTAATGCAAATAATATACTACCAGCAAATAAGCAGGCACATAGACAGAGCAGAATAGAGAGCCTAGAAATAAACCCACGCATGCATATCAACTGATCTGTGACAGCAATACACGATGGGGAAAGGGTAGCTCTCTTTAATAAATTGTCTTGGAAAACTGAATTTAAAAGAATGAAATTGAAGCCTCATCTTATACGACATACAAAAGTTAACTCAAAATGGATTAAAGACTGAATTGTAAGACCTGAAACCACAAAACTCCTAGAAGAAAACATATGGTAAAAGCCTCTTGACATTGGCCTTGGAAAAGAATTCTTGGATGTGACATCAAAAGCACAGACAACAAGAGCAAAAATAAACAAGTGGGATTATGTTACACCAAGAAGTATCTGCACAGCAAGGGAAGCCATCAACAAAATGACAAGGCAGGGACTGCGGGGAAGGGCAAACATAGAAGTGTTAGCCAAAGGGTACAACGTTTTAGTTATACAGGATGAATAAATCCTAGAAATCTGTAAAGCATAGAGACTATAGCTAGCGATACTGTATTGTAGTCTTAAAAATTTGCTAAGGGGATAGATCTTATGTTAAGTTTTCATGCATAATAATAAGTAAAGAAGGCAGGATGATTTTTTTAATTGGAGGATAATTAATTTACAGTATTGTGATGGTTTTCACCATACATCAACACGAATCGGCATTAGGTATACACATGTTCCCTCCCTGTGAACCCTGCTCCCACTCCCCTCCTCATCCAACCCCTCTGGGTTGTCACAGAGCACTGGCTTTGGGCTCCCTGGGTCATACATGGAATCCACATTGGCTATCAACTTTACATATGGTAATGTTATGCTCCAATGCTATTCTCCCAAATCATCCCACCGCCTAATACCTTCACTGTGTCCAAAATGTCTCTGTCCTCTTTGCTGCCCCGCAAGTAGGATCATCAATACTATCTTTCTAGATTCCATATATATGTGTTAATATACGATATTTGTCTTTCTATTTCTGACTTATTTCACTCTGTATGATAGACTCTAAGTTCAGCCACCTCATCCACCTTAGAACAGACTCAAATGTGTTCCTTTTTATAGCTGAGTAATATGCACCACAACTTTGTTATCCATTCATCTGCCAACTGACATCATAGGTTTCTTCCATCTCCTCGCTGTTGTAAAGAGTGCTGCAATGAACACTGGGGTACGTGAGTCTTTTTCAATCCTGGTTTCCTCAGGATATATGCCCAGTAGTGGGACTGCTCGGTCATATGGAAATTTTTGAAGGTGATGGACCAGCTTATGGATGATGATTGTGGTGTATACTTACCTTTAAAGTCATCGACTTGTATACATGAATGTATATAGCTTTTTGTATGTCAATCATACTTCAATAAAATCTTTTTTTAAAAAAAAAAAGAGCAATGGAAAGAAAACTAAGTGGGCAAATATAAATGTCTATTGATTATTAACCATACAATACAATGATAGTATATTGTGGAGTTTAAAATGTATGCAGAATTAAAATATAAAATAATAAAATGGAAGTAGAGAGTAAATGGAATTAAAATGTTCTGAATTTGTATCAATAGGAGGGAAGTGGCTAGAGTAATAATTTATATTAGGCTTGTTGTTTGGTTGCTAAGTTGTGTTGGACTTTTTTGCAACCCCATGTACTCACCAGGTTCCTCTGTCCATGGAATTCTCCAGGCAAGAATACTGGAGTGGGTTGCCATTTCCTTCTCCAGGGGATCTTCCTGACCTGGGGCTCAAACCTGTTTCTCCTGAATTGGCAGGCAGATTCTTTACTGCTGAACCACCAGGGAAGCCCATAATAGGTAAAAGGATGCATGCTATATCTCTAGGGTTATTACTACAAAAAAAGTAGAAAAATATATAACTAAGAAGTTAATAGAGGAGGAAGGGGTGAAATAAAACATACTTGAATAATCCAAAGGAAGGCAGAGAAAGAGGGAAAGACACATTACATGGATGGTTGAGTCAAACAGAAAATAAAATTAAGATGATATATTAGACACAACTTCAATCAGAAGTTCCGTCAAATGTAAATAAACAGTTGAAATAAGAAGAGCTGTTAGACTGAATCTAAGAAACAAGACCCAACTATATGATATTTACAAAGACACATTTTAAATGTCAGAACCATAAAGGTTTACAAATAAAAGGATAGCAAAAAGATATAAAGTACAAATAAATACTTTACCAAAAAAAGGCTTTGCATATTATAAAAAGTAAATATTAAGGAAGAATAATTTTGGAAATAAAGGGGACATTTTATGATTAATATATACAATCACTATTTTAAACTTTTATGGTCTAATAACATAGTGTAGAAACATATGAAATAAAAGTTGATGGAATGAAAAGAATACTGCACAATCTATAATAAGAATATAAATCTTAACAAATCACTCTCAATTGCTGCTAGAATCAGGAGACAGAAACCCCCCACAAAACAGTGTATATATGA
Organism: Capra hircus; assembly: GCF_001704415.2. NCBI lineage: Eukaryota > Metazoa > Chordata > Mammalia > Artiodactyla > Bovidae > Capra > Capra hircus. Next base: position 60,537,937 of record NC_030811.1, read on the forward strand.
AAGATTTAGATAATAAAAATAAATTTAATCTCAGTTGAATACATAGAATACTGAAAGAAATAACCTCAACTGTACACAAGTCTTTTAGAAAATGGTAAATGAGAGAACATTTCTAAGCTCATTTAATGAGACCAGCAAAACCTTTTTATACCTGTCAGGGCATTGAGGAGAGAATTATAGATCAATCCCTCTCATAAGAGAAGCAAAATTCTATACAAAATACTAACACTTCAAATAAGCTGATATATTAATGAAGTTCATATGTAACATCAAAGTGTGTGTTAGTTGCTCAGTTGTGTCTGACTCTTTGTGACCCTATGCTCTGTAGGTCACCAGGTTCCTCTGTCTATGGTGTTCCCTGGACAAGAATAGTGGAGTGGGTCGCCATACCCTTCTCCAGGGGATCTTCCCAACCCAGGAATTGAACCCTGCTTCAAAATGGGTTTTATTCCAGCTTCACAAGTATGGAACATGTACAAATCAATCACTAATCCACCACACTAAACAAAAAAGGGAGAAATATCATATGATTATCTCAAGCAATATTTTTTAAAAAAACATATAGAACACTTCTATATAGAAAATCATAACAAATCATTGAGACAAATTAAAGAAGATGTAAAAACACGGAGGGATACATTATGTTTAGTGATTAGAAGACTCAGTGTTAAAAAGCTATTACTATCTATTTAAAGCTATCAGTATGTATACTTTTAATGTAAATTCATTAAAAACACCAGAAGTTTTATGAATCAGATTTTAGAACTTGTATGGAAATGCAGAATATCAAGTATATCTCAGGGAATCTTATGGAAAAGAAAGTTAAAAAAATTAGACTACCTGATATGAAAATTTACTATACCACAATAGTGAGTTAAACAGTGTGGTTCTGGCACATATGTAGATCAACAAACCAGCAGAATATATCAGAGAGTTAAAAAAGGTCTAAATTGACTCATATGTGGTCACCTGATTTATGACACTGTTTAGTGAGGGTGGGAATGATATTTCCAATGAATGATTCTGAGTCAATTGCTTATCCATGTGGGAAAAAATAATCATGGCTCCTACCTTACGTTATATTAAAAAATCACTTCTAGATAAACTGTGTATTTAAAAAAAAGAAGAAGATGAAAATACTAGTATACTAGGTTAAGATAGTATACTATCCTTATTACTTTTGAGTAGCCAGGCTCCTTACCAGGACATGAAGGTGCTGACTCTGAAGTTGCTGACTCTGTTAAATTACCAATTTAACAAACTGGTAATACCAAAAAGTAGATACTCTGTTCATCACAAGATACCTATTAAGAAGGTAAAAGGAAAGTGGAAGAAGATATTTATAATACATATCTCTAATAAAGGAGTGATATCTAGGCTACATAAAGACTACTACCAATCAATAAAAAAAGGCAGACTACCAAATAGAAATATGGTGAAAGATTTCAACAGGCACTTCACAAAACAGAATATCTAAGTGTCCCACAGATACATATGAATGTGGTCATCTTTATTATTCAGTAAGCTACATGCAGATCAAAACCACAATGAAATACAATGACATCTACTACAGTGGAAAAAATTAAAAGGACAGAAAATTCTGAATATTCTGGAGACTGTGGAGCACTGAAACTCTCCTGTACTGTTAGTGAGAATTTATATCAGAAACTTTCTGGGTTTCACTAAAACAGAACAAATACACACCCTACAATCCATCAGTTACACGTTTAGGTAAATTCCCAACAGAATTTGGGAATTTATTTATTTTCACAAAAGATGAAATGCATAGTTATTTTCACAAAAGAAATTTATGAGAATGTTCAAAGTAGCATTATTTATTTATTTATTTTTATTTTATATGGGAGTATAGTTGATTTACAATGTTGTGGTAGTTTCAGGGGTACAGGGAAGTCCCACTCCAGTTTTCTTGCTGGAAAATCTCATGGACGGAGGAGCCTGGTAGGCTGCAGTCTATGGAGTCGCAAAGAGTCGGACACCACTAAGCGACTTCAGTTTCACTGTTCACTTTCATGCATTGGAGAAGGAAATGGCAACCCACTCCAGTGTTCTTGCCTGGAGAATCCCAGGGACGGCAGAGCCTGGGGGGCTGCCGTCTATGGGGTTGCACAGAGTTGGACATGACTGAAGTGACTTAGCAGCAGCAGCAGCAGCAGCATACTTATATCTGGCTTCCCAGGTGGTGCTAGTAGTAAAGAACCCGCCTGCCAATGCAGGATACTTAAGAGGTGCTGGTTTGATCCTTGGGTCAGGAAGATACCCTGGAGGAGGAAATGGCAACCCCCTCCAGTATTCTTTCCTGGAAATTCCATGGACAGAGAAGTCTGATGGGCTACATACAGTCCATGGGATTGCAAAGAGTCGGACACAACTAAAGCGACTTAGCACATACATATGTATCTATTCTTTTTCAGTTTCTTTTCCCATATAGGCTATTACAGAGTATTAAGTAGAGTTCCCTGTGCTATACAGTAGATCCTTGTTGATTATCTATTTTATACGTAGTACTGTGTATATGTGAATCACAAACTCCTAATTTATCCCCCACACTCACCTTTCCCCTTTGGTAACCATAAGTTTATTTTTTAAGTCTGTGAGTTTATTTCTGTTTTGTAAATAAGTTCATTTGTATCATTTTTCAGATTTCACATATAAGTGAAATCCTATGATATTTGTCTTTGTCTGAACTACTTCATTTGATATGATAATGTCTAGGTCCATCCATGTTGCTGTAAATGGCATTACTTCATTCCTTCTTTGGCTGATAATATTCCATTGTATATATATGTGCCGCATATTCTTTATCCACTCATTTGTTAATGGACATTTAGGTTACTTCCGTATCTTGGCTATTGTAAATAGTGCTGCAATGAACACTGAGGTGCATGTATCTTTTAGAAGTATGGTTTGCTCTGGGTGCATGCCCAGGAGTGGGATTTCTGGATCATATGGTAGCTTTTTTTTTTTTTTTAAGGAACCCCCCATAGTGTTCTCCCTAGTGGCTGTAACAATTTACATTCTCACTAATGGTATAGGATGGTTCCCTTTTCTCCACACCCTCATGTGCTTTTTGGCCATCTATATACTTTCTTTGGAGAAATGTCTGTTTAGATCTCCTGCGTATTTTTTATTTTTTAATATTGAGCTGCATGAGCTATTTGTATATTTTGGAGATTAATCCCTTGTTGGTTGCATTGTTTGCAAATATTTTCTGCCATTCTCTGGGTTGTCTTTTCATTGCTTATGGTTTATAGCGTTATTTATAATAGCCCTATAAATGGAAATAATGCTATTGTCCATCAACAATAGAATGGGTAAATTGTGAAATATTCATGCAATGATATAAATAAAACTATACACATGAATGAATCTTAAAGCATAATGCTGAGTGCAGTAAACTAGATACACACAAAAAAGGACACTGAATTTATATAAAATTCAAAGTAGACAAACCTATTATATGGTTTTAGCTGTCAGGATACTGATTGTCTTTGGTGAGGGTAAGGTTAAAATTCATTGAACTATATACCTATATCTGAGCACTGTACTATAAGTATGTTAGTTTTCAATGATAATGTTTACATTAATTTAAATAACTTCATTAGATCATATGAATACAAAGGAAAACTCAGTTCTTCCCTCCTCAATCTTGTTTGGAAGGCAGAAATGTAACTGAGTGACATAGTAGAGGTAAGCATGATTGGTATGTTCCATGGGACAAAGGGGGATTACATACAACCTGAATTGAGAATGGAGATTAGTAAGGCTTCCTGGGGGAAATGATGACTCAATTGATCCTTAGAATAGGAATTAACAAGGTATATCATAGTTGTTACCTGCAGACAATAGAACCCACTTCAGCTGGTCTAAGCAGAAGGTGTTTATTAGAAGGCAACAAGTTACAAAATACCATGGAATATCTGGGAACCAGGCTGGGCTGCTACAAAGACATAATCCATATAGACAGAGAAAAATATCTCACTATTCAATATCCATGAAATTAATAGCAGAAACATCATTGACTCTATTGCTTTCTGAAGTCCATGATATATAGTACTGGATTCCTATGCCACTAGTGTCCCAGAGAAATCAGACATTACTACTACTGTCTTGCCAAATAACCTAATCTCTCTATACAGTGACATCCTTCACTTTTGCCTCCAAGTTTTGCAGTAGTGCAACATACTAGTAGAAACTAGCTCACTTACAAGCACTATAACTGTACAGAAATTTTCTGACAGACCAGAAAGGGTTGGAATGGATGTTGAATGAGCTAATGTATGGCATCTGCTGTAAATCAAGTAAAAGGAATAGGAAAGTAAGAAATCCAAAAAGAAGGAAGGGCAGCTTTAAAGATATGTTGGCATACAGCTATGTGAGTAGAACCAAATATCTTCATGGCCTCCCCTCCTTCTTACGTTAGAAGCTGCACAACTTGCTTCTCTATGACGCAGGAGTTTGTATATTTCTGAGTGTGTGTGTGTGTGTGTGTGTGTGTGTGTGTGTGTAAAACTCTGGAGAACTTGGTAAATGATATCCAGACTAAGGCTTAGTTTCTTCATTTGAAAATCAGTATAGTGATACATATTGATACACAAAGCCCAGGACTGCTTTGAGGGTTAAATGAGCCCACGTTCAGGTAAGCATCTCATGTAGTACCTGATATATACAAGAGATGTAATATAAACTTCTTTTATCTGAAAGAGAGAGATTATGGCAGTTGGTGAGAAAGGAGGACTTGAGACGGATGGTGTGTAACTGATCGTATTTTCTCCTTTTAGAAGCTGAAACTTCTAGGCAAATAACTGGAAAAAAAAATGACAAGCAGAGCTTACGATGGCACATTCCTCCTTGATTCAGATACGAACAAAATATAATTTCACATCTACCTGATGGAACTACTTTTCTACAGAGAAAAATAAAAGGTGAGTGCAGAGATTACACATTACAGAGAGCCAGTATAACAGGAGGCAAGCTTTAATGTCGGTTACGTGGAAATCCTATTCCATACTCAGGAAAGCAGAGGCTCTCTGGGGCCAGGTTATTATTATTTTTTAATTAGTCCTATTGAGCTATAAGTTATATGCAAGAAAATTCACCAGTTTTAAGTGTACAGATCATTGAGCTTTGACAAATAACTACAACACAATATAAAATGTCCCATCATCCCGTAATTTCCCCCAGGCTCCTCTGAAGTAAATCCCTTCACCTGTAAACTGGGCCCTGAGCTACACTGATCCTTCTAACATATCGGTTTTGATTTTCTAGAAAAAGAAATCATTTAGCATGTACTCTTTTGTGGCTGGCATCTTTTATTTAGTGTGGTGTTCTCCACTTTATCACTTTCCCTCTAAAGAGCCTTTCTATACCTATTTCCCTAATTATCTCTCCCCCTCTTATGAAATTTTAATACCACAGATATACTGTTTGTGTGTTTATATACTACATGTATACCTGCATTTTATACACTAAAAATAAGATTTTTCACACCCCCAGAACAAACATTTTTCCCCTTGGAGGCAATATTGCCCAATTGAGGATACGTGATTTAGTATGATGCTTTTTTGATTCATCAGTATTATATCAGCAGTTGGTTCATTTTTACTGCTTTATAAGTTTGATTGTATGAAGAGACATTCAAGAATGAATAGAATAATTATGAATGTGTTCCAAAGGTCACGTATTAGCCACATAATTCAACTACTATTCTCCCTTAACTTTGATGCTTGTTGTCCCTGGTATTAGTAAACAGACCTCTCTTATCAAACAGTTGTTCAAGCAAGAAATCTAGGAGTGATTGAGATACTTCCTTTCCCTTCATTTCTCCATATACAATTAATGTCAAATCCTGTCAGTTTAACCTCTAGATTATTTCTTGAATCTGGTCTCAAGGGATTGGATTTTGCTATAACCCAGAACATGCTAAACATGTTAATAATTTTGATTTTTACCTTCAAAGAAATGGGAGGCCACTGAAGGAATTTAAATAAGAAAGTGAAGTGACTTGATTAGTGTGATTAAAAATTAATACATCTTTTATTTAGTAAATAACAACTTAGATGTAGATAATAATTAAATCACATTCCAGGTGGTACAGTGATTAAGAATCCACCTCCCAAAGCAAGAGACGTGAAAAACGGGGGTTCAGTCCCTGGGTCAGGAAGATCCCCTGGAGGAGGAAATGGCAAACAGTATTCTTGATCACATGGACCACAGCCTTGTCTAACTCAATGAAACTAAGCCATGCCATGTGGGGCCACCCAAGACGGGTGAGTCATGGTGGAGAGGTCTGACAGAATGTGGTCCACTGGAGAAGGGAATGGCAAACCACTTTAGTATTCTTGCCTTGAGAACCCCATGAACAGTATGAAAAGTCAAAATGATAGGATACAGAAAGAGGAACTCCCCAGGTCGGTAAGTGCCTAATATGCTACTGGAGATCAGTGGAGAAATAACTCCAGAAAGAATGAAGGGATGGAGCCAAAGCAAAACCAATGCCCAGTTGTGGATGTAACTGGTGATAGAAGCAAGGTTTGATGCTGTAAAGAGCAATATAGGAACCTGGAATGTTAGGTCCGTGAATCAAGGCAAATTGGAAGTGGTCAAACAGGAGGTGGCAAGGGTGAACGTTAACATTCTAGGAATCAGTGAACTAAAATGGACTGGAACGGGTGAATTTACCTCAGATGACCATTACATCTACTAGTGTGGGCGGGAATCCCTTAAAAGAAATGGAGTAGCCATCATGGTCAAGAAAAGAGTCCAAAATGCAGTACTTGGATGCAATCTCAAAAACGACAGAATGATCTCTGTTTGTGTCCAAGGCAAACCATTCAATATCACCATAATCCAAGCCTACGCCCTAACTCCTAACGCTGACGAAGCTGAGGTTGAACGGTTCAATGAAGACCTACAAGACCTTTTAGAACTAACTGCCAAAAAAGATGTCCTTTTCAATATAGGGGACTGGAATGCAAAAGGAGGAAGTCAAACACCTGGAGTAACAGATAAATTCGGCCTTGGAATGTGGAATGAAGCAATAGAGTTTTACCAAGAGGGTGCACTGGTCATAGCAAACACCCTCTTCCACCAACACAAGAGAAGACTCTACACATGGACATCACCAGACGGTCAACACCAAAAACAGATTGATTATATCCTTTGCAGCTAAAGATGGAGAAGCTCTATACAGTCAGCAAAAACAAGACCAGAAGCTGACTGTGGCTCAGATCATGAACTCCTTATTGCCAAATTTAGACTTAAATTGAACAAAGTAGGGAAAACCGCTAGACCATTCAGTTCAGTTCAGTTCAGTCCCTCAGTCGTGTCCTACTTTTTGCGATGCCATGAATTGAAGCATGCCAGGCCTCCCTGTCCATCACCAACTCCCGGAGTTCACTCAGACTCATGTCCATTGATGTGGCGATGCCATCCAGCCATCTCATCCTCTATCGTCACCTTCTCCTCCTGTCCCCAATCTCTCCCAGCATTAGAGTCTTTTCCAATGAGTCAATTCTTTGCATGAGGTGGCCAAAGTACTGGAGTTTCAGTTTTAACATCATTCCTTCCAAAGAACACCGAGGGCTGATATCCTTCAGAATGGATTGGTTGGATCTCCTTGCAGTCCAAGGGACTCTCAAGAGTCTTCTCCAACACCACAGTTCAAAAGCATCAATTCTTTGGCACTCAGCTTTCTTTATAGTCCAATTCTCACATCCATACATGACAACTGGAAAAACCATAGCCTTGACTAGATGGACCTTTGTTGGCAAAGTAATATCTCTGCTTTTGAATATGCTGTCTAGATTGGTCATAACTTTCCTTCCAAGGAGTAAGGGTCTTTTAATTTCATGGCTGCAATCACCATCTGCAGTGATTTTGGAGCCCCCCAAAATAAAGTCTGACACTGTTTCCACTGTTTCCCCATCTATTTGCCACAAAGTGATGGGACCGGATGCCATGATCTTCGTTTTCTGAATGTTGAGCTTTATCCTTGGAAGAAAAGTTATGATCAACCTATATAGTATATTCAAAAGCAGAGACATTACTTTGCCGACTAAGGTCCGTCTAGTCAAGGCTATGGTTTTTCCTGTGGTCACGTATGGATGTGAGAGTTGGACTGTGAAGAAGGCTGAGCGCCAAAGAATTGATGCTTTTGAACTGTAGTGTTGGAGAAGACTATTGAGAGTCCCTTGGACTGCAAGGAGATCCAACCAGTCCATTCGGAAGGAGATCAACCCTGGGATTTCTTTGGAAGGAATGATGCTAAAGCTGAAGCTCCAGTACTTTGGCCACCTCATGTGAAGAGTTGACTCATTGGAAAAGACTCTGATGCTGGGAGGGATTGGGGGCAGGAGAAGAAGGGGACAACAGAGGATGAGATGGCTGGATGGCATCACAGACTCGATGGACGTGAGTCTGAGTGACCTCTGGGAGATGGTGATGGACAGGAAGGCCTGGCGTGCTGTGATTCATGGGGTCGCAGAGAGTCGGACATGACTGAGCGACTGAACTGAACTGAACTGAAGCCAACTTTTTCACTCTCCTCTTGCACTTTCATCAAGAGGCTTTTTAGCTCCTCTTCACTTTCTGCCATAAGGGTGGTGTCATCAGCATATCTGAGGTTATTGATATTTTCCCCGGCAATCTTGATTCCAGCTTGTGTTTCTTCCAGCCCAGTGTTTCTCATGATGTACTATGCATATAAGTTAAATAAGCAGGGTGACAATATACAGCCTTGACATACTTCTTTTCCTATTTGGAACCAGTCTGGTGTTCCATGTCCAGTTCTAACTGTTGCTTCCTGACCTGCATATAGGTTTCTCAAGAGGCAGGTCAGGTGGTCTGGTATTCCAGTCTCTTTCAGAATTTTCCACAGTCTACTGTGATCCACACAGTTAAAGGCTTTGGCATAGCCAATAAAGCAGAAATAGATATTTTTCTAGAACTCTCTTGCTTTTTCGGGTATGCCCTAAATCAAATCCCTGATGATTATACAGTGGAAGTGAGAAATAGATTTAATAGACTAGATCTGATAGACAGCGTGCCTGATGAACTATGGACGGAGGTTCATGACATTGTACAGGAGACAGGGATCAAGACCATCCCCATGGAAAAGAAATGCCAAAAAGCAAAATGGCTGTCTGGGGAGGTCGTACAAATAGCTGTGAAAAGAAGGAAAATGAAAAGCAAAGGAGAGAAGGAAAGATATAAGCATCTGAATGCAGAGTTCCAAAGAATAGGAAGGAGAGATAAGAAATCTTTCTTCAGTGATCAATGCAAAGAAATAGAGGAATACAACAGAATGGGAAAGGCCAGAGATCTCTTCAAGAAAATTAGAGATACCAAGAGAACATTTCATGCTAATATGTGCTCGAAAAAGGACAGAAATGGTATGGACCTAACAGAAGCAGAAGATATTAAGCAGAGGTGGCAAGAATACACAGAAGAACTGTACAGAAAAAATTTCACAACCCAGATAATCACAATGGTGTGATCATTCACCTAGAGCCAGACATCCTGGAATGTGAAGTCAAGTGGGCCTTAGAAAGCATTGCTATGAACGAAGCTAGTGGAGATGATGGAATTCCAGTTGAGCTATTTCAAATTCTGAAAGATGATGCTGTGAAAGTGCTACACTTAATATGTCAGCAAATTTGGAAAACTCAGCAGTGGCCACAGGACTAGAAAAGGTCAGTTTTCATTCCAATCCCAAAGAAAAGCAATGCCAAAGAATGCTCAAACTGCCGCACAATTGCACTCATCTCACACACTAGTAAAGTAATGCTCAAAATTCTCCAAGCCAGGCTTCAGCAATACATGAACCGTGAACTTCCTGATGTTCAAGCTGGTTTTAAAAAAGGCAGAGGAACCAGAGATCAAATTGCCATCATCCGCTGGATCATGGAAAAAGCAAGAGAATTCCAGAAAAACATCTATTTCTGCTCTATTGACTATGCCAAAGCTTCTGAGTGTGTGGATCACAATAAACTATGGAAAATTCTGAAAGAGATGGGAATACCAGACCACCTGACCTGCCTCTTGAGAAACCTGTATGCAGGTCAGGAAGCAACAGTTAGAACTAGACACACAACAACAGACTGGTTCCAAATAGGAAAAGGAGTACGCCAAGGCTGTATATTGTCACCCTACTAATTTAACTTATATGCAGAGTACATCATGAGAAACTCTGGGCTGGAAGAAGCACAAGCTGGAATCAAGATTGCTAGGAGAAATATCAATACCCTCAGATATGCAGATGACACCACCCTTATGGCAGAAAGTGAGGAGAAAGTAAAAAGCCTCTTGATGAAAGTAAAAGAGGAGAGCGAAAAAGTTGGCTTAAAGCTCAACATTCAGAAAACTAAGATCATGGCATCTGGTCCCATCACTTCATGGCAAATAGATAGGGAAACAGTGGAAACAATGTCAGGCTTTATTTTTTTGGCCTCAAAATCACTGTGGATAGTGATCGCAACCATGAAATTAAAAGACGGTTACTCCTTGGAAGGAAAGTTATGACCAACCTAGATAGCATGTTCAAAAGTAGAGACATTACTTTGCCAACAAAGGTCCGTCTAGTCAAGACTATGGTTTTTCCAGTGGTCATGTATGGATGTGTGAGTTGGACCGTGAAGAAAGCTGAGTGCCGAAGAATTGATGCTTTTGAACTGTGGTGTTGGAGAAGACTCTTGAGAGTCCCTTGGACTGCAAGGAGATCCTACCAGTCCATGCTAAAGGAGCTCGGTCCTGGGTATTCTTTGGAAGGAATAATGTTAAAGCTGAAACTCCAGTACTTTGGCCACCTCATGCAAGGAGTTGACTCACTGGAAAAGACTCTGATGCTGGGAGGGATTGGGGGCAGGTGGAGAAGGGTATGACAGAGGATGAGATGGCTGGATGGCATCACTGACTCGATGGATGTGAGTTTGAGTGAACTCCGGGAATTGGTGATGGACAGGGAGGCCTGTCGTGCTGAGATTCATGGAATCGCAAAGAGTCAGACACGACCGAGCGACTCAACTGAACTGAACTGATAGGAAAATTGGGAGACATGCTATGGTCTTGGGGCGGGGGGGGGCCCATGATAAGATCTTAGTCAAGCACTCACTGTTAGACGATTATGTAACTGTGGTGAGAATTCAGATAACTCCTCCTATTTCTTGCTGCTACCTTGATTTAGTCTTTTTCCTTTTTGCCAAACAAATAATATCTTTTAAAAAATAAAGTATAAATATTCTTGGATCACTTGCTGATGAGTTGGAAGGAATTAGAGAATTAAATGATACTTAAAGGAAAAAAACATTTTGTGTACTTAATGCATCCACTGTGCTTTCTGTCCAACTTAGGATATTACCCACCCCCCTCCCCCAGTTGTTACTGCAATACCAGTATCTATGTATCAACTTCAAATGGTCCGAAATCAAGCTTTATACAAATAGTTTTGACTATGTAGATATACATGTATCTCTGAGGGCCTCTTGAAGTGGTCTTTAACCTATTAAAGGTCAAGAGTCAATGACTTACTGTGTTTTCAGTGTAGAGTACCCAGAAATGCATATGACAATAGTTCTCATTCTTAAGGCATATCAGGTTTACATCATGTAAACAGAAAAATGACAAAGTCACCCTGCCAGTTTAATGGAAACAAAATATGAACGAAATTCTGGAAGCTTGTTAGTTACACGGGTGCTTTATCTCTTCCAGGTGACTTCTGAAGCATGGCTGCCCACAATACTTCCACCTGCGATGACCCTATATTGACACCCCATTTAACCAGGCTCTACTTTGTAGTGCTTATTGGAGGCCTGATGGGCATCATCTCCATTTTGTTCCTGCTTGTGAAAATGAACACCCGGTCTGTGACCACCACAGCAGTCATTAACCTGGTGGTGGTCCACAGTGTTTTTCTGCTCACAGTGCCTTTTCGCTTGACCTACCTCATCAAGCACACTTGGACATTTGGGTTGTCCTTCTGCAGATTTGTGAGTGCCATGCTGCACATCCACATGTACCTCACATTCCTGTTCTACATGGTGATTCTAGTCATCAGGTACCTCATTTTCTTCAAGCACAAGGACAAAGTGGAATTCTACAGAAAACTACATGCTGTGGCTGCCAGTACTGCCGTGTGGCTACTGGTGATTATCATTGTGGTACCCCTGGTTGTTTCTCAGTATGGAATTCATGAGGGCTACGACAACCACCACTGTTTCAAATTCCACAAGGAACTTGCTCATGCATATGTGCAAGTCATCAATTATATGATAGTCGCTATTGTCATAGTCATCGCAGTGATTATCTTGGTCCTCCAGATCATCATCATTGTGTTGATGGCACGGAAGCTTGGACACTCCTTACTATCCCATCAAGAGTTCTGGGCTCAGTTGAAAAATCTGCTTTTTATAGGAGTCATCCTTATTTGCTTCCTTCCCTACCAGTGCTTTCGGATTTATTACCTGTACACTGTGGCAAACTCAAGAGGCTGTAACTACAATGTTGCATTTTATAATGAAATCTTCTTGAGTATAACAGCGATTAGCTGCTTTGATTTGCTGCTTTTTGTTCTTGGGGGAAGCCACTGGTTTAGGCAAAAGATAATTGACCTATGGAATTGTCTTCTATGCCGTTAGCCACAGACTACAGTATTCAACATTACCTTCTTAATATTGACAGTAAAAACAGGAATGGCTATTTCATTACTTGATTAAAACCATGTCTTGATGCAACCAAACAAAAGGACTGTAAAATGTCAGAGCATTCATTTCAGCCTTTGTTTAATTCTTATCATCTCTCAATGATACATATACAAAGACTAGTGTTGTTCAATCTACCTGGAGTTGCAATACTGCATTATTCTCCAATATAAAATGTCTACTTGGCCCATCCAGGTACTATGGGTCCAATGGTTTCTGAGTTTTTCTACCTTATTTTAATTTCCTCAGTTTGAAACATGGCCTTTCCTTAGATTTTGAACTGGACTCAGCCCTCTAATTCTTTTCATTCCCCTTGCTGCTGCTGCTGCTGCTGCTAAGTTGCTTCAGTCATGTCTGACTCTGTGCGACCCCATAGACGGCAGCCCACCAGGCTCCCCCATCCCTGGGATTCTCTAGGCAAGAACACTGGAGTAGGTTGCCGTTTCCTTCTCCAATGCATGAAAGTAAAAAGTCAAAGTGAAGTCGCTCAGTCGTATCTGACTCTTCGTAACCCCATGGACTGCAGCCTACCAGGCTCCTCTGTCCATGGGATTTTCCAGGCAAGAGTACTGGAGTGGGGTGCCATTGCCTTCTCCAAAACTTAGGTAAATTAATCCTAGTTATGATTCTACATCAAAGACAACAAACTTCACTTGGCTAACCAGATGAGATGACCATTCAACTCACCCTCACACACACACACACACACACACACACACAAACAGATGAGGGGGGAGAATAGTATTAAAAAAAAAACTGTTTTAGATGATCAAAACTCTGATGAGAAGTCACTAACCTAGACATCAAGAGAAACAGAACTCTTTGTGATTAAGCAAGGTACCTAGATTTGTCTTTTGAAAGATAAGTTGTAAGAATGAGATCACTTTCCTCAATATCTCCAAAAATCATTTAAAAACTTACTGAATATATCTAAATAATGGTGAAACTGTAACTTAGAGAATAACTCTGACCAATATGCTGCTAGGCATAAAAATTAGTTCCCAAGAGAAGTGATTAAATCTCCCCCCTTTCTGTTTTTTGAAGGATTTCTAGTTGTCTTGGGCCAGAATTTAGATTTTCCTTGGAGACAGAAAGTTATACTGAAATTTTAGAGTTCCCTTCCTCCCTTAGTTAAGTGTCTTTAAATAAATGAAAACAATATCCTAAAAAAAAGAACTTCTGAGAAATACATAGAAAAACCATTAAGCTAGACTATGAGATTAGACTGCTAAATTGAAACAATACGACTATGGATTTTTCCCCTCATGCTCACATTTCTACTATTTCCCTCAAAGTTTCACAATCTTGCAACTTAGCAAAGAACTGATCCTGTTTCCTATTTGATCCTTCAAAATCTGAAGTGATTCTTGGTAGGAAGAGGAGAAATGAGTGAATTAAGGTAATTTTTTTCTTCTCCCAGCAAGGTAAATGTTTAGGATTTAAAGATTTTTCTTTATTTGTTATACCCTCTGCATCCACAAATTCATCAAATGAATAAGAGATATCTTTGTGAGGTTTATGATTACTGAAATTGCTGAGTCATAGAAATTAATTTTGAGGAAGAAAAAAGTGACAACATACTGCACAGATGACTTATTCAAATTTTTTTCCTGTTTTACATTTTCTCTTATCCATCTTTTTTTTCTTTCTAAGTTATAATTATTTAAAAAATTAAAAAATTATTTATGAGAATTACATTGTTTCTCTCCTTGTATATCCAAGTCTTACTATCATAATGTCTTGTTAGCTTGTAGATTGTATTAATATTATAGTTTCTTTCAGTCTTTAAGTATGTTGAGGTCAGGCAATTATGCTTTTTTCTGTATTATTGTATATTATAATAAACAGCCTGTTTTACGGGCCTATAAGAAATGCTATCCCAAATATAGAAATGCAATGTATAAAATATCTTATTCATTAATATTTACAAAATAAACAAAAATTTCAGTTTGTTGGTTCTTTGTCTCTAACTGCTTTGAAAGTGAATCTCATGCAGGAGTAGGAGTGACATTGGCCTCTCAGGCTACTTTTGGATCTCACAATTATAAAGAGTACTACTGGCATTTGATGACTGGGATTAGAGGCTAGCCTTGCACTCAATTAAAAATTACAAAGGTGTGCGGCCTTACACACCTTGCCTTGCACACAATTAAAAATTATCCAGTCCGTGAAGACTGCCCTGATTGTCCAGTGGCTAAGATGCCATGCTCCCAATGCAGGGGGCCCAAGACAGATTCCACATGCCACAACTAAGACCCAATACAGCCAAAAAGAAATATTAAAAAGAAAATTATCAGGTCTTACTCAGTACTAGATTGTTCTTCAAGACATTCATGAAATAAAACACATGATCATAATAATTGGAGCAGTTACTTAGGTTTTATTCACTTCACATAAACACATAGTATTTGTGGTATGGTATGATGTTAATTTTTCAAAATTTCCAGAAGCATAGCTACCATGGATATTGAGGAAAGATTTTATTCTGTTTTCCTCAGAACTTTACCAAGAGTTGTTCATACCTTTAGAAAATCATAATTGTCAATGGAAATACCATCTATGACATTAATATACAACACACACACCTATAAACAACATTTGTAGTTGTATTCAGGTAGATGTTAAATACAGGTGCCAACATCAGACTGCCTAATTTGTCTCCTTTGAGATCATGTCTGAGCATTTACACACTGAAATATGTATCTTTTATTGCAAATAACTTTCTCTTTCATTGCTCATTTATGTTACACTTAGAACATTATATATATATATATATATATATATAGGGATTGTATTATGGGTTGTATTATCTGTGAATTTTATTTTAGAATGGTAAAAGTACTGCTAAATATTTGCAATAAAATTAAGACATTGGGTCTGCAGGAATAGGCTGAGCGCCAAAGAATTGATGCTTTTGAACTGTGGTGTTGGAGAAGACTCTTGAGAGTCCCTTGAACTGCAAGGAGATCCTACCAGTCCATTCTAAAGGAGCTCGGTCCTGGGTATTCTTTGGAAGGAATGATGCTAAAGCTGAAACTCCAGTACTTTGGCCACCTCATGCAAGGAATTGACTCATTGGAAAAGACTCTGATGCTGGGAGGGATTGGGGGCAGGAGGAGAAGGGGACGACAGAGGACAAGATGGCTGGATGGCATCACTGACTCGATGGACATGAGTCTGAGTGAACTATGGGAGTTGGTGATGGACAGGGAGGCCTGGCCTGCTGTGATTCACGGGGTCGCAAAGAGTCGGACACGACTGAGCGACTGAACTGAACTGAACTGAACTACCACAAATAGCATCAGTTTAAAAGGAAAGTGAAAGTGAAGTCTCTCAGTCGTATCCGACTTTTTGTGACCCCGTGGACTGTAGCCCACCAGGTTCCTCTGTGCATGGGATTCTCCAGGCAAGAATACTGGAGTGGGTTGCCATTTCCGTCTCCAGGGGATCTTCCCAACTCAGGGATCGAACCCAGGTCTCCTGCATTGCAGGCAGACGCTTTGACCTCTGAGCCACCAGGGAAGCCCAAGTTTAAAAGGGAGCATTGCCAATTATGCCATTATGAACTGGAAAAATACTCCTATATTTTGGAAATAACCTCAGTGTTATTCAATTGTGTTTTTCTTCCTACATCAAGTGGCATGTGGAACTTCCCCAACCAGAGGAAGACCTTTCCTGGTGGCTCAGATGGTAAAGAGCTTGCCTGCAATGCAGGAGACCCAGGTTTGATCTCTGGGTCAGGAAGATCCCCTGGAGAAGGAAATGGCAACCCACTCCCGTATTCTTGCCTGGAAAATCCCATGGACAGAGGAGCCTAGCAGATTGCAGGTCATGTTATTGTAAAGAGTTGTACTTGACTGAGAGAACCAGGGGGACCAGGGATCAAATCCATGCCCTCTTCAGTAGAAACACAGACTTAAGCACTGGACCACCAGGGAAGTGCAGAGTGATTCAATTCTAAATTATTTTTTTTTCATTACTGTAGTGATTAAAAAAGTAAATACAATTTCCAGGAGAATACAAAAAGAATATATATGTATTTTTTCCGTTTTGATATGACAAAGGCATTTCCCTGAACTGCATAACTTCCAGATTGGCTCATGATCAGTATCTAAGATTTTGAACCCATGGATAATGGTAATTTTTTTTTAATGAAATGAATTTTGTTTGAATTGATTCAAAAAGTGCTGAAAACTTTCAAATCTTTCTCAAATCCATCTGAGTGGGACTGCCATTAAAGCTGCAGTCCAAGATTAATATGGCAGTTTTCAGAAGGCAGTTCAGTTCAGTTCAGTTGCTCAGTTGTGTCCGACTCTTTGCGACCCCATGAACTGCAGCACGCCAGGCCTCCCTGTCCATCACCAACTCCTGGAGTTCACTCAAACTCATGTCCATCAAGTCGGTGATGCCATCCAGCCATCTCATCCTCTGTCGTCCCCTTCTCCTCCTGTCCCCAATCCCTCCCAGCATCAGGGTCTTTTCCAATGAGTCAACTCTTCGCATGAGGTGACCAAAGTACTGGAGTTTCAGCTTTAGCATCAGTCCTTCCAAAGAACACCCAGGACTGAGCTCCTTTAGGATGGACTGGTTGGATTTCCTTGCAGTCCAAGGGACTCTCAAGAGTCTTCTCCAACACCACAGTTCAAAAGCATCAATTCTTTGGCACTCAGCTTTCTTCACAGTCCAACTCTCGCATCTATACATGACCACTGGAAAAACCATAGTCTTGACTAGACGGACATTTGTTGGCAAAGTAATGTTTCTGCTTTTGAATATGCTGTCTAGGTTGGTCATAACTTTTCTTCCAAGGATTAAGTGTCTTTTAATTTCATGGCTACAGTCACCATCTGCAGTGATTTTGGAGCCCCCAAAATAAAATCTGACACTGTTTCCAATGTTTCCCCATCTATTTGCCATGAAGTGATGGGACCAGATGCCATGATCTTAGTTTTCTGAATGTTTAGCTTTAAGCCAACTTTTTCACTCTCCACTTTCACTTTCATCAGGAGGCTTTTTAGTTCCTCTTCACTTTCTGCCATAAGGGTGGTGTCATCAGCATATCTGAGGTTATTGATATTTCTCCCAGGTAAAACCTCTTCAATTAGCAGCTCTTGAGGGTGTGAGGTCAATGAGGTGAATGTTTGCAAAACTGTCATTTCTTAGATTTGGTAGATTTTGCCCACTCAACCTCTAATGAAATAAGGCATAGACCAAGGACTCTCATACCTACTGGGGCTGATGGGAACAAGGAAACTTAGCTTGGAATGAAAAGTGAAAGTGAAAGTCACTCAGTTGTGTCCCACTATTTGTGACCCTATGGACTATAGCGTCCATGGGATTCTCCAGGCCAGTTTACTGGAATGGGTAGCCTTTTCCTTCTCCAGGGGATCTTCCCAACCCAGGGACTGAACCCAGGTCTCTGGCATTGCTGGCAGATTCTTTACTAGCTGAGCCACAAGAGAAGCTCAAGGATACTGGAGTGGGTTACCTATTCCTTCTCCAGCATATCTTCCTGACCCAGGAATTGAACTGGGATTTCCTGCATTGCAGGTGGTTACTTTTCCAGCTGAGCTATGAGGGAAGCCCCCTGCTTGGAATACTAGCTGACTAAAGCACTTTGAAAACAGTTAGCAAAAAAACCTTATGGTAAAGGGGCATGGCAATGATGGATTTACTTGAGTAAAGCTGCAAAATCTCAGAAGGCCAAAGAGCATCTACAGATACCAGAAACCGGGCCTTGGCCAGGGAACCCGAGAAGGATTTTGGTCTTGGGCATGGCTGACCATCGTTCCATTTCTGTGACAGAACCAGAATGCCAGGCATTTACCAAAATAAAACTCAGGAAAATGAGCAAGTTCTATTTTCCGAAGGGATATACATGTCAAATGGAACTTCCAGGGATAGAAGTTGGGCCCCAGTGTCAAACTGTACATGATGGAGGCTTCAACATGAGACACATTGTAAAAGAAATAGCAATCAAAAAGTATGCCCTTTGTAATAAGGATGTAAAAACAGACACATAGATCAATGGAGGAGAATGAAGAGCCCCCAAATAAACCAGTGCATATATAGTCAATTACTTTATGACAAGGTGCCAAGAATATACATTGGAGAAAGAATAGTCTCCTCAATAAATGTTATTGGGAAAACTGAAAAAACCAAATGCAAAAGCATGAAACGGGACGCCTATATTGTACATATGCAAAAATAAACTCAAAATGAATTAAAGACGGATTCAAGATCTGAAACTGTAAAACATCTAGAAGAAAACATAAGGAGCAAGATGCTTGAGAGAGGTCTTGGCAAAGATTTTTTTGGATTTGTCACCAAAGGCAAAGGCAATAAAAACAAAAATAAATAAGTGGGACTTCATCGAAACCAGAAAGCTTCTGTACTGAGAAAGAAACCAGCAATAAGATGAAAACTTTCAGGATGAAGAAAATATTTGCATATATTTACATATATCTAATAAGGGGTTAATATCCAAAACAAAGTACTCACACAGCTCAATAGCAAAAACTCAAACAATTCAATTAAAAAATGGATAGACGAAGTGAATAGACATTTTTCCAAAGGAGACATACAAATGACTAACAAGTATATGAAAAATTCTCAGCATCACTAATTATCAGGGAAATGCAACCAAAACCATAATTAAATATTGCCTCACATTGTTCACTTTCACTTTTCACTTTCATGTATTGGAGAAGGAAATGGCAACCCACTCCAGTGTTCTTGCCTGGAGAATCCCAGGGACGGGGGAGCCTGGTGGGCTGCCGTCTATGGGGTCGCACAGAGTCAGACACGACTGAAGCGACTTAGCAGCAGCAGCAGCAGCACATTGTTAGAATGGCTTTCATAAAAAAAGAATAACAAATGTTAAGGATGTCAAGAAAAAAAGAACTCTTGTGCATTGTTGAAGGGATTGTAAATTGACATATCCACTATGGGAAATAGAATGCAGATTCCTCAAAAATGAAAATGGAACTATTGGATGCAGCAATCTAATTACTGATTTTTAATATCTAAAGAAACTGAAAGCAAGATCTTAAAGAGGTATTTGTACTCCCATGCTCATTGCAGCATTATTCAGTGACAGCCAAGATATAAAACAACCTAAGTGTCCATCAACATATGAATGGATAAAGATGTATCATATACATATATTTATATGTGTGTACATTTACAGGGACTAGGATGGTGGGGGAAATAGAAATATTGGTCAGAGGGTACATATTTGCAGTTATGTGAGTATGAATAAGTTTAGAGTTCCAAGGTACAGGTATGATGACCATACTTAATACTGTATTAAACAGTGGAAATATGCTGAGTATAAATTTCAGGTGTACTTGTCACACACAAAACATAATAACTATGCTATTAATACTAGCTTGATTATAGTAATCATTTCACTATGTATATGTATATCAAATTTCATGTTATATACCTTAATATATTTAACTTTTATTTAAAAAATTTTAATTATAGTATTAGCTTTTAACTTCTGTCATTTTGAAAATACTATATACAAAATTTTTCAAAAGGAAAAGACAAACATGTTCTTTAACACTAGATGGCAGCCAAAAGTAACAACTTGCATCTGCTTTTCAAAGCTTTGTTACTTGAGTCTGAAGCTTATTTTTAAAAAGGGGTGGGGTTGAGAAAAAAAACAAAATGAAATAATAACAGTGTTATATGGCTTTTGAAACTGTGCTGGATTCTCAGGGTTTTTTTTTTTATTAAAAGGGATATTTCAGATTAACTTCCTGTGGGAAGTAGACTGAGAAGATATTAAAATATAACTCTTTAGCTATAAGAGCAAGAATAATACTAAAAGCAAATATTTTGGCTTATGTCATAGAGATTTTCATGCTTTATTTCAATAACAGCCGTCATTGTTGTTCAGTTGCCAGTTGTGTCTGACTCTGCCACACCATGGACTTCAGCACACCAGGCCTCCGGGTCCCTCACTCTCTCCCAGAGTTTGCCCAAGTTCATTCTCATTGCATCGGTGATGCTCTCCAGCCCTCTCATCCTCTGATGCCCTCTTCTCCTTCTGCCCTCAATCTTTCCCAGAATCAGGGACTTTTGCAATGAGTTGTCTGTTTGTATCAGATAACCAAAATACTGGAGCTTCAGCTTCAGCATCAGTCCTCCCAGTGAATAATCAGGGTTGATCTTTAAGATTGACTGGTTTGATCTCCTTGCTGTCCAAGGGATTTTCAGAACTCTTCTCCAGCATCACTGTTCAAAGGCATCAGTTCTTTGGTGTTCTGCCTTCTTTACAGTCCAGCTCTCACAACCATATAGTAGCTGCAACTAATTTTTGAACCCAGATTTTGTTGATTCTTACAAATAATTTGTAAAATACACTGTTGTTTTTATAGAGGATAGAGATTTAGGTAACCTATTATTATTTTTTAATCACTGCAATTTGCATAGTATTTTAATATCTTTAACACAAGATTCCAGAAAAATTCCCTACGTCTTAAATCCTGAAAAGGCTGGAGCATATGAGGAAAAGTATCTTACTGATCTTCCCTTTCAATGACAACCTTTGATTAGCTCAGGGAAACTTTTATTCTAACTTGTAAATGGTGTGATGGAGTATTTCTCCAAATTCTATGCTGTATGATTTATAATGGCTGAAACCTACACCAACCAAAAATTAAAAAAAAAAAAAAAAACTAGGAAAGAGAAAGCAAATTAATTTTATCCTCTCTGGCCCAAGATTGAATGTGTGGTGTCCATTGGGTACCAAGGAAAGAGAAGTGCTTATGAGGATTACTGATGTGAAAACTTATTTTGTGCTGTTTTAATAATCTCAAGCATTCTCAAAAGTTATAAATAGAATACAAATAGCTTCTTTTTCTGAACCATTTCAGGATAAGTTGCTGACCTGATGCCCCATCTTCCTAATATTTTAGTGTGAATTTCCCACAAGTAAGACTTTTGTCTCCTATAAGTCATTCTACAACCTTAATACAAAATCAGGAAATTAATGTTGATTTATTCATTACAATCTAATCCACACATCCCATTTAATTATCATATTTCCTCAGTCACTTCCACTCTGGAGCAGTTCTTCAGTCTTTCCTTGCCTTCCATGAACTTAGCACAAACAAGAATTGTTTTGTAGTTTGCCCCTCAGTTTAGATTTGTCTCATGATTTAGTTCAGTTCAGTCACTCAGTCATGTCCGACTCTTGTGACCCCATGGTCTGCAGCATGCCAGACTTTCTTGTTCATCACCAACTCCTGGAATTTACTCAAACTCATATCCATCAAGTCGGTGATGCCATCCAATCATTTCACCCTCTGTCGTCCCCTTCTCCTGCCCTCAATCTTTCCCAGATTCAGGGTCTTTTCCAATGAGTCAGTTCTTCACATCAGGTGGCCAAAGTATTGGAGTTTCAGCTTTAGCATCAGTCCTTCCAATGAATATTCAAGACTGATCTCCTTTAGGATGGACTGGTTGGATCTCCTTGCAGTCCAAGGGACTCTCAAGAGTCTTCTCTAACACCACAGCTCAAAAGGATCAATTCTTCAGTGCTCAGCTTTCTTTATAGTCCAACTCTCACATCCATACATGACTACTGGAAAAACCATAGCTTTGACTAGACAGAACTTTGTTGGCAAAGTAATGCCTCTGCTTTTTAATAAGCTGTCTACATTGGTCATAACTTTTCTTCCAAGGAGCAAGTGTCTTTTAATTTCATGGCTGCAGTCACCATCTGCAGTGATTTTAGAGCCCGCCAAAATAAAGTCTGCCACTGTTTCCATTGTTGCCCCATCTATTTACCATGAACTGATGGGACTGGATGCCATGATCTTAGTTTGATGAATGTTGAGTTTTAAGCCAACTTTTTCACTTTCCTCTTTCACTTTCATCAGGAAGCTCTTTAGTTCTTCCTCGCTTTCTGCCATAAGGGTGGTGTCATCTGCATATATGAGGTTATTGATATTTCTCCCAGAAATCTTGATTCCAGCTTGTGCTTTATCCAGCCCAGCGTTTCTCATGATGTTCTCTGCATATAAGTTAAATAATCAGGGTGACTATATACAGCCTTGACATACTACTTTTCCTATTTGGAACCATTCTGTTTTTCCATGTCCAATTCTGACTGTTGCTTCTTGACCTGCATACAGGTTTCTCAAGAGGCAGGTCAGGTGGTCTGATATTCCCATCTCTTTCAGAATTTTCCACAGTTTATTGTGATCTGCACAGTCAAAGGCTTTGGCATAGTTGATAAAGGAGAAGTAGATGTTTTTTTGAAACTCTCTTGCTTTTTCAATAATCCCACAGATGTTGGCAATTTATTCTCTGGTTCCTCTGTCTTTTCTAAATCCAGCTAGAATATCTGAAAGTTCACGGTTCACATACTGTTGAATCCTGATTTGGAGAATTTTGAGTATTACTTTGCTAGCATGTGCGATGAGTGCAATTGTGTGGTATTTTGAACATTCGTTGGCATTGCCTTTTTTGGGATTGGAATGAAAACGGACCTTTTCCAGTCCTGTGGCCACTGCTGCGTTTTCCAAATTTGCTGGTGTATTGAGTGCAGCACCTTCACAGCAGCATCTTTTAGGATTTGAAGATGATGACTAGATTAGATTCAGATTACCTATCTTTGGTGGTAATATCACAGAAGTGATGCTGTTTTCTCATTATATCTCATGAGGTTGTCCTTAACATTAATCTGTCCCATTACTGATGATATTCACTTTGATCGCTTAGTGAAGGTGGTGTCAGATTTCCTCAATGTGAAGTTCTTTTTCCTTTGTTATAAGTATTTTGTGGGGAAGTATTTTGAACCTATGGGTCATTCTATTCCTCATCAAACACTGGCCAACTATCATGAAAATATGCTCACTGTCACTGTTGTAGAGAAGTCAATTCTGAATTTATGTTGAAACTGTTTCTTTCACTTGGTTTTCATTGCTTTTGTTATTATGTAGTGAAAGTCACTCAGTCATGTCCGACTCTTGCGACTCCATGGACTGTAGCCCGCAAGGTTCCTCTGTCCATGGGATTCTCCAGGCAAGAATACTGCAGTGGGTTGCCATTTCCTTCCCCAAAGGTGATCAGCTTAAGTCAGGTTTAAATCCCTTATGAGTTTACTGATGGCATTTTGTTGATGCTGATCACCACAATTCTTTCTTTGAACTACCATACTACAATGCCCTGTAACTTTTTTTTTTGTTTAAAGGAGTCAGGTGTTTAAAAATGGACTCATTAGTTTCTTAAGACTATTCCACATAATGTTACTAGTGGGCTAATGATGCAATTCAGCTTGCCACCCTGCCAGGCCACTCTTCAAAGCGAGTTGCTTTATAGAACTTTCCCAACTGTGTGAGAATTTTGGAGTTAACTAGCAACAAGCTTGAAAATTTGGTTATGTATGTAAGTACAAAGCTGGTTCATCAAATCCCTGTTCTGGCCCTCAACCTAGTGCATTTTAACTAAGGTGTCATCCACCTCCTTCTTAACGTTTATCAGATACTTGAAAAAGTGACGTCCAGCCACTCCTTGGAGATGGTTCCCTTTTTCAGACCCTGGGCTGCTGAAGGGCTCAGGAACCTCGTGGTCCTGGGCTCCATTACTAGAGTCTTTACAACCTTCCAGAACCTCCATGTTCCCCTTTTCCTCACTCCTTTCATCCTCCGTGGGTTCTGGGTTTTCCTTCTGGGAAAGCGAGTCCTGGCTGGGGCGTGCCCCCCACAGTGGCAGATTTGATTTCTGGTGGAGCAGGGCCCCCCAGGGCACTCTCCTGGGGACATGGGCAACATCCTGGCTACTGCCAGACTCTTTGGGGGGAGACTTTTTCTCTTCCAAGGCTTTGATCAAGTTCTTGGGAGCTAGGGGCTCTTCTCTCAGTTGTCTCACTTGGTCTCTTTTCTTCCTCCTTAAGTGAATCCAGGAGTTTTCTGTGGCTGTTAGGAAAAGGCTGATTTCCTCCTTTCCACAGGGAACTCATTTATGCTGGACCTTTAGATCAGTGAGGATTTTTTCAATCCATATTGTCACAACCATGATGCCTTCCACTGTCTCAGGGCCCAGAGATGACGCTTTGAGGGCGAGTTCTTTCATTACAGACCCCAGGACTACAAACGTAATATTATAATCACACATAACAGCCTGCCTCAGAGGACTCTGCCCCTCAGCCTGACTGTAAACACAAGTGCCTTTGTTCAGTTCATGGAGAGATAATCTGACTCTGTCCACCTGTGAATAGCTACAACAGAAAGAAGAGATTAACAAACTACTTCCAATCCTGGAGATGTTTTGGAAAACCGAAGACTCTTTCACTTTACCTCCCCACTCCCTCTCCCTCTGTAGGCTGCCTTTCGACTTTAGTTTCTCATATCTTCTCTCTCTCTCTGACTCTATAGAAGAATCTGGCATCCAGACACCAACAAGATGGTTACTCTGAGACATAAGTCTGCCATCTTCTTCTTCAGCCAACTTTAGGAATAAAGTCGTATTCCTTGCCCCAGTATCTCAGTCTCTCGGATTCATTGGCCTGTAGTGGAACAAACAGAGCAAGCTTGGACTTGGTAACACCACTAGCATTCAAGTAAAAGCAAATAAGATAAAAAAAGTTTTTATTGTAAGACTTTTTTGAAATTTGATAAAAGTCTCTTGATGATGAAGGTGAAAGTCAACATTGTTAAAAGGCTTTATTAGTACTGCTTTTTGGAGTGCAATTTGGAAATAATAAAATAAGTTTTAAAGGTATACATTTCTTGGTATAGTAATTCTATTATATGTTGGTCCTTAAAAAAATGTGCCTGTCAATGCAGGAATTCTATGACTTAACTGAAAACAAATAGAAGTATATGTTTTAACTTAGAAGAAGACCTCCATAATACTAAGTAGGACAAGTTGGATCCCTTCTCCATATCTCATGCTGTATGCAAACATCTAGTCTTTCAGTGGATCCTGTGAAAATATATCCTGAATCCAACTACTTATCATCCTCACTATTCATTTCAGTTCAGTTCAGTCACTCAGTCGTGTCTGACTCTTTGCAACCCCATGGATTGCAGCATGCCAGGCTTCCCTGTCTATCACCAACTCCCAGAGCTTGCTCAAACTCATGTCCATTGAGTTGGTGATGCCTTCTGTTGGGGGAGTGTATAATTTTCTTGGTTCTGTCTCACCACAGCAAAAATTTGAAGCGAGGGAGGAATCCCTGTTAAGCTCAGTTTTTTTCAGATAAACAAAGGATAGTACACTCTCAAGGCGAGAGGGTGGGTCAACCCAAAAGACAAGAGAAGAGAGGCTTCAATCCTTCTAGGCTTTCTCTTTCTATACATTTGTCTCCTCCCCCTTTGGCCTGCCCTATGTAAATTGGGCTAGCCAGGAGGGCTATTTGTTTTACCTGAGATCCTCACTCCTGTCCTTAGACCTTCCTTTGTTCTATTTTCGCTAGTTTTTCCGTTTTTTTGCCTTTTAGCCACCACCATTTTGGACTCCTTTTTCCTATTGTAACTAACTAACACATCCAACCATCTCATCCTCTTTCATCCCCTTCTCCTCCTGCCTTCAGTCTTTCCCAGCTTCAGGGTCTTTTCTAATTAGTCAGTTTTTCCCATCAGGTGGCCAAAGTATTGGAGTTTCATCTTCAGCATCAGTTCTTCCAATGAATCTTCAGGATTGATTTCCTTTAAGATTGACTGCTTTGATCCCCTTGCAGTCAAAGGGACTCTCAGGAGTCTTATCTTACACCCCAGTTCAAAATCCTCACTATTATCCTGTGCCATTGAGGGTCCAGCAAGATACGTGGGTCCTTAAAATCAGGTAATTTGAGGAGTATATATTGAAAAGACTGTTTAAAGATATGAGTAGAATTTAGGAAACTCCACAAGGGTTAGTATAAAATCTTGGGATTAGCAGCAGTGCAGAACCCTAACACTATAGTCTAAAGGGGTGACTGATGGGAGAAGTTATAGAACCGAGAGAGAGCAGATATTTGGAGAAGGTTGCCCAGGAAGAGCTATGGTAGAAGAACAGCCCAACTCCTGTGACCTTGAGGGAGTGAATCTGGAGAATAAGAACCTTACTCACTTTCCTCCTGCTCTCCAGTTTCTGACAGTGTCTTCTGCTGACTGAATCAAACCAGTCTTCTGGGCACAGAACACCCATGAAGGATTGAAAGGAGTTGGAAATGCAAACAGAAAATATCCAGCACACATCCTAATCCAGGTATAGCCTTCTAACTGCTCTTAATTGTTCTCAGGGCTTTCTTACTTGCCCCTATTGTCATTTAAGGAGTAGGTAGAGGATTTTTTTTTTTTTTTTTGCAAAATAATACTCAAACAACCCCACAATTGCACTCATCTCACGCACTAGCAAAGTAATGCTCAAAATTCTCTAAGCCAGACTTCAACAATACATGAACCATGAACTTCCTGATGTTCAAGCTGGTTTTAGAAAAAGCAGAAGAACCAGAGATCAAATTGCCAACATCCGATGGATCATCAACAAAGCAAGAGAGTTCCAGAAAATCATCTATTTCTGCCTTATTGACTATGCTGTACTGAAAGGAATCCTTTATTTCTCTGCTTAAAAATTTTAAAAGTGTCTCATTGCAGAATAAAACCCAAAGATTTCAGCCTTCTCTCCAATGTCATTTCCAACCATTCTTCTTGAGGTCAATCTCAGTTCAGTTCAGTCGCTCAGTCATGTCCGACTCTGTGACCCCATGAATCACAGTACGCCAGACCTCCCTGTCCATCACCAATTCCCGGAGTTCACTCAGACTCACATCCATCAAGTCGGTGATGCCATCCAGCCATCTCAACTTCTGTCATCCCCTTCTCCTCCTGCCCCCAATCTCTCCCAACATCAGAGTCTTTTCCAATGAGTCAACTCTTCGCATGAGGTGGCCAAAGTACTGGAGTTTCAGCTTTAGCATCAGTTCTTCCAAAGAGCACCCAGGACTGATCTCCTTCAGAATGGACTGGTTGGCCCTCCTTGCAGTCCAAGGCACTCTCAAGAGTCTTCTCCAACAGCACAGTTCAAAGCATCAATTCTTCGCTGATCAGCTTTCTTCACAGTCCAACTCTCACATCCATACATGACAACTGGAAAAAGCATAGCTTTGACTAGACGGACCTTTGTTGGCAAAGTAATGTCTCTGCTTTTGAATATGCTATCTAGGTTGGTCATAACTTTCCTTCCAAGGAGTAAGCGTCTTTTAATTTCATGGCTGCAATCACTATCTGCAGTGATTTGGTAGCCCCAAAAAATAAAGTCTGACACTGTTTCCACTGTTTCCCATCTATTTACCATGAAGTGATGGGACCAGATGCCATGATCTTCATTTTCTGAATGTTGAGCTTTAAGCCAACTTTTTCACTCTCCTCTTTCACTTTCATCAAGAGGCTTTTTAGTTCCTCTTCACTTTCTGTCATAAGGGTGGTGTCATCTGCATATAAGAGGTTATTGATATCTCTCCCAGCACTCTTGATTCCAGCTTGTGCTTCTTCCAGCCCAGCATTTCTTATGATGTATTCTGCATATAAGTTAAGTAGGCAGGGTGACAATATACAGCCTTGATGTACTCCTTTTCCTATTTGGAACCAGTCTGTTGTTCCATGTCCAGTTCTAACTGTTGCTTCCTGACCTGCATATAGGTTTCTCAAGAGGCAGGTCAAGTGGTCTGGTATTCCCATTTCTTTCAGAATTGTCCAAGTTTATTGTGATCCACACAGTCAAAGGCTTTGGCATAGTCAATAAAGCAGAAATAGATGTTTTTCTGGAATTCTCTTGCTTTTTTGATCATCCAAAGGATGTTCGCAATTTAATCTCTGGTTCCCCTGCCTTTTCTAAAACCAGCTTGAACATCTGGAAGTTCATGGTTCACATATTGCTGAAGCCTGGCTTGGAGAATTTTGAGCATTACTTTACTAGCATGTGAGATGAGTGCAATTGTGCGGTAGTTTGAGCATTTTTGGCATTGCCTTTCTTTGGGATTGGAATGACAACTGACCTTTTCCAGTCCTGTGGCCACTGCTGAGTTTTCCAAATTTGCTGGCATATCGAGTGCAGCACTTTCATAGCATCGTCTTTTAGGATTTGAAATAGATCAACTGGAATTCCATCACCTCCATTAGCTTTGTTTGTAGTGATGCTTTCTCAGGCCCACTTGACTTCACATTCCAGGATGTCTGGCTCTAGGTGAGTGATCACAGCATTGTGATTATCTGGGTTGTGAAGATCTTTTTTGTATAGTTCTTCTGTGTATTCTTGCCACCTCTGCTTAATATCTTCTGCTTCTGTTAGGTCCATACCATTTCTGTCCTTTATCGAGCCCATCTTGGCTTGAAATGTTCCCTTAGTATCTCTAATTTTCTTGAAGAGATCTCTAGTCTTTCCCATTCTGTTCTTTTCCTCTATTTCTTTTCACTGATCACTGAGGATGGCTTTCTTATCTCTTCTTGCTATTTTTTGGAACTCTGCATTCAAATGAGAATATCTTTCCTTTTCTCCTTTGCTTTTCATTTCTCTTCTTTTCACAGCTATTTGTAAGGCCTCCCCAGATAGCCATTTTGCTTTTTTGCATTTCTTTTCCATGGAGATGGTCTTGATCCCTGTCTCCTGTACAATATCATGAACCTCCATCCATAGTTCATCAGGCAATCTATATATCAGATCTAGTTCCTTAAATCTATTTCTCACTTTCAATGTATAATCATAAGGGATTTGATTTAGGCCATACCTGAATGGTCTGGTGGTTTTCCCTACTTTCTTCAATTTAAGTCTGAATTTGGCAATAAGGAGTTCATGATCTGAGCCACAGTCAGCTCTCAGTCTTGCTTTTGCTAACTGTATGGAGTTTCTCCATCTTTGGCTGAAAAGAATATAATCAATCTGATTTCCATGTTGACCATCTGGTGATGTCTATGTGTAGAGTCTTCTCTTGCATTGTTGGAAGAGGGTATTTGCTATGACCAATGCATTCTCTTTGCAAAACTCTATTTACCTTTGCCCTGCTTCATTCCGTGCTCCAAGGGCAAATTTGCCTGTTACTCCAGGTGTTTCTTGACTTCCTACTTTTGCATTCCAGTCCCCAATAATGAAAAGGACATCTTTTGTGGGTGTTAGTTCTAAAAGGTCTTGTAGGTCTTCATAAAACCGTTCAACTTCAGCTTATTCAGCATTATGGGTCGGGGCATAGGCTTGGCTTACCGTGATATTGAATGGTTTGCCTTGGAAACGAATAGCGATCATTCTGTCGTTTTTGAGATTGCATCCAAGTACTGCATTTTGGACTCTTTTCTTGACGATGATGGCTACTCCATTTCTTCTAAGGGATTCCTGCCCACAGTAGTAGATATAATGGTTATCTGAGTTAAATTCACCCATTCCAGTCTATTTTAGTTCACTGTTTCCTAGAATGTCAACATTCACTCTTGCCATCTCCTGTTTGACCCCTTCCAATTGCTCTGATTCATGGACCTGCCTTCCAAGTTCCTATGCAATATTGCTCTTAACAGCATCCGACCTTGCTACTATAACCAGTCACATCCACAACTGGGTATTGTTTTTGCTTTGGCTCCATCTCTTCATTCTTTCTGGAGTTATTTCTCCACTGATATCCAGTAGCATATTGGGTACCCACTTACCTGGGGAGATCCTCTTTCAGTATCCTATCATTTTGACTTTTCATACTGTTCATAGGGTTCTCAAGGCAAGAATACCAAAGTGGTTTGCCATTCCCTTCTCCAGTGGACCACATTCTGTCAGACCTCTCCACCATGCCCGCCCATCTTGGGTGGCCCCACAGGGTATGGCTTAGTTTCACTGAGTTAGAAAATGCTGTGGTCCTAGTGTGATTAGATTGACTAGTTTTCTGTGATTATGGTTTCAGTGTGTCTGCCCTCTGATGCCCTCTTGCAACACCTACCATCTTACTTGGGTTTCTCTTACCTTGGACGTGGGGTATCTCTTCATGGCTGCTCCAGCAAATTGCAGCCGCTGCTCCTTACCTTGGACGAAGGGTATCTCCTCACCGCTGCCCCTCCTGACCTTGAACGTGGAGTAGCTCCTCTCAGTCCTCCTGCGCCCGCACAGCTGCCCCTTGCCGGACATGGGGTAGCTCCTCTCTGCTGCTCCTGCGCTGTCACAGCCGGGCATTCACGACAGCCGCCCCTGACCTTGGACGCAGGGTAGCTCTTCTTGGCCGCCGCCCCAATCTTCTGCTATTCCTTGAATTTACCCATCAAGTTCCAGCCTCAAGATTTTAAACTTGCTGTTCCTGCCTGTAATATTCTCTCCAGATATTTCCATGGTTTTGGAAAGTTTTTTAAATTAAAAAGATATTTTACTTATAAACATTTTAAAAATTTTACATAATTTTCAAGATTTATTTCTATTTGCAGTTATTAAAAAATATTGGCTATATTCACTGTTTTGTTCAATACATCCTTTAGCTTGTCTTACATCCAATAGTTTGTACCTCCCACTCCTTTCCCTCTCCCCAGCTCCCCACTGATAACCACTACTTTGTTCTTCTCTCTTCAGATTGAATGTAAGCCTTAAAAGGGGAGGAAATGTTTTTCTGGTTTGTTTACTGTTGCAAACCTAGAATACAGAATAGTTCTCAGCAATACATGCTCATCAAGTATCTGTTAATAGAGAAATGGATGAATTAATGAATCCTCCAGAGCACAGGTCTAAGCAAGAGTTTTCACAATGAATACAAAAAATCCACAATATACTTTTTGATATATACATAAATAACTAAAAATAATAGCTTTTAAATTAAAGTTTTTATTGAATTACAATGTAATTATGTCACAAAACAATTTGGTTTGTTCAATATAAATATTTTTATATCTTAGTAACCTCAAGGGATAAAATAGATTTTCTATCATTTTTCCAACAATGGTTGCTAAATACAAACCACTCTACTATTGACATGGGACTTTGCGAATCTAGAGAAATCAACACTTTTTAAAATGGTCATTATTATTAACTGATTTATGAATTTATGTAGATTTCGAGGTTTGGGATAGATATAATTTGTTTATAAGCCATTTTCTTTAAAAAGTCTACTCTGTAGTCAATGACTTTTGTTAAAAGCATAGAAAAGACTTTAAAAATTGACCTTCTGAGCTAATAAAAGGCTGGAAGTTTAACTCATGCAACTCAGTTTCCTTTCAGTGGGCATATAAACACCATTTTATTTTCTTCATTAATCTGAACAATTTTGATAGTACCACTGTAAAGCTAAATGAAAAGAGCTCACTTTTTAGAAGCATGGCATCCATGTGCGGCTCAGAGTGATTTTTAATATGCCCCAAGGAGATGATCCTTTAATGGCAACTATTTCTCGACACTATTTTTGTTTAATGAGAATGATCTTGCTTGAGCAAGAAAGGAATCGATGACTTTAGATATTGACTGTGTTTTCTGTTGCTATACAATTATTCTTCATTAAAGAATAAAAAGGAAGATTAAAATCTCACAATAAACATATTCAATTACTTTACATATAGTTTTCAATTAAGTTCTCAACAAGCCAAATTAGGTATTAGGCTTTTACTAAAAGTAATTTATGATCCAGGATATTCTTTTCAAAGCACTAGAGATTTGATTAAATATAGCACTCATTTTTATTTGTATGTTCCTCTTTGTTGCATTGATTATGATCCTCTCGGCTAAAGCAGCTTGCAAAGCTCAGAGTAACTTTTAAGGTGCAGAGGGCTACACATGTATCCAACATAAAGCCTTTTAAACTGGAAAAGGTCGTTCATTCCAATCCCAAAGAAGGGCAGTGCCAAAGAATGTTCAAACTACCAAACAACTTGTTTGCATGCTAAAGTAAGGTTATGCTCAAAATCCTTCAAGCTAGGCTTCAGCAGTATGCGAACCAAGAACTTCTAGATGTACAAGCTGGATTTAGAAAGGCAGAGGAACCAGAGGTCATATTGCCAACATTCATCGGATTATAGAGAAAGCAAGGGAATTCCAGGAAAACACGTTCTTCTGCTTCATGGAGTACATGAAAGATTTTGACTGTGTGGATCACAGCAAACTTTGGAAAATTCTTTAAGATATAGGAATACCAGACCATCTTAACTGTCTCCTGAGAAACCTGTATTTGGGTTAAGAAGCAAAGGTTAGAACCTCGCGTGGAACAACAGACAGGTTCAAAATCGGGAAAGGAGTATGAAAAGGCTGGATACCGTCACCCTGTTTATTTAGCTTAATATTCAGAGTGCATCATGTGAAATGATTAATCATAATCTGGAATCAAGATTACTGGGAGAAATATCAACAACCTCAGATATGCAGATGATATCACCCTAAAGGCAGAAAGTGAAGAGGAACTAAAAGACTCTTGATGAGGGTGAAAGAGAAGAATGAAAAAGTTGGCTTAAAGCTCAACATTCAAAAAACTAAGATCATGGCATCTGGTCCCATCACTTCATGGCAAATAGAAGGGGGAAAAGTGGAAATAGTGACAGGTTTTTTTTTCCTTGGGCTCCAAAATCACTGTGGTGACTGCAGCCATGAAATTAAAAGACTCTTGCTCCTTGGAAGAAAACTTATGACCAACCTAGATAGCATATCAAAAAGCAAAGACATCACTTTGTCAACATAGGCCTGCATAGTCAAAGCTATGGTTTTTCAGCAGTCATGTATGGATGTGAGAGTTGAACCATAAAGAAGGCTGAGTGCTAAAGAATTGATGCTTTTGAATTGTGGTGCTGGAGAAGACTCTTGAGAGTCTCTTTGATAGTAAGGAGACCAAACCAGTCAATCCTAAAGGAAATTAACCCTGAAGATTCATTGAAAGGATTGATGCTGAGGCTGAAGCTCCAATTCTTTGGCCACCTGATGAGAAGAGCTGACTCATTGGAAGACACTGATGCTGGGAAAGACTGAAGGCAAAAGCAGAAGGGGGCAGCAGAGAACGAGATAGTTAGATAGTATCACCCACTTAATGGATATGAAACTGAGCAAACTCCAGGAGATAGTGAAGGACAGAGAAGCCTGGAGTGCTCTAGTCCATGGGATTGCAAACAGGTGGACACAACTTAGCAACTAACCAACAGCAAGAGAGATTCTTTCAGAAGCAAATGCCCTATCACAGATTCATTCAATCACAAGATATGCTACAAATCATTCTAAAATCTGAGCTAGCTTATTACGTTTACCAGCCATAACCTCACAGCTCAACCCTTGCATTGCTACTTGAACATTTCCTTATACATGAAAATGTTTTTATTTTCTCTTCAAGATAATACTGAATAATCTAACCTGTTCATTATAGCACCTTGAATGTAAAAATAAGTCAGAATTAACCGAAGACCAGAAAGTGT
This sequence comes from Capra hircus, assembly GCF_001704415.2. NCBI lineage: Eukaryota > Metazoa > Chordata > Mammalia > Artiodactyla > Bovidae > Capra > Capra hircus. The sequence continues at coordinate 60,571,988 of NC_030811.1, forward strand.
CAATCACCTTAAACTCAAATAGCTGTGTTGTCAAGAACTTTTATAATTTTTAGAAATTATAGTCTCATTCTTACACTGTGGAGAGGAACAAACTTTCTTAGGATATACTACTTTATATGGCAGATTGGCTGGTGGCATTTTTCCAGATTCTTTCTCACCTAGTCTGAAATATTACAGCCATATTTATCAGGCCAGATAATAGAGATGTTTACCTCTATTTATACAAGTCATTTTTCTGATTATCTTCTCTGTGTCACAATCCCAAACTTAGTGGTTTAAAACAAACATTTTATGTACTTACAATTTCATTGGTCAGGTATTCAGGTATGGCTTAACTACTGTTCCAATGTCACTGACTTAAGTCACTTAGTAGTGAATTCAGCTGGTGGATAGGCTGGTCTAGTGCGTTCAAGACGGCTTCACTTCATGTCTGGTGCCTTGGTAGGTGTGGCTACAACGGAGGCTCAGATTATTGACTGGAGCATCTTCACATAGCTTCTAGAGCATAATAAGCTCGAGAAATCTGCCTTCTTACATAGTAACTTGTTTCCCCAAGAATGAGTGTTGCAAGAGGCCCAGACAGAAGCAGGACTTTTTATAATCTACTTTTGAATATTCCAGAACATCACTTCTATCACATTTTATTCATCAAGCAAGTCATTAAGGCTAGCCCAAAATCAAAGAAGAAAAGGAATGTGCTCTTTCCTCTGTCTGTTGATGGGAGTATGGCATGCTTGTATAGGGAAAGAAGAAATTGACGGCAGCCCTCTACCATCATGACGGTACTGGAATCATGATGACTATGGTCCAACACCAAGCAGCTCATCACCAAACGACTACTTTATAAAAAAAAAAAAAAAAACAGTGTCTTTAAAATACTGCAATCTGTAGCAGCCAGGATCTGTAACTTTCAGTTCTAGGCCTGAACTATCTACTAGTATTTTTGATAATAAATTAATCCAGTCAAGGATATCCAAGACACATATGATCTGAATTTTATTTCTTAGTATTTTTTCATCCCAGTGATAGTTTTGAGACTTTGTTAAATAAAACTTTGTAAGATATTCCAGGTAAACATACACATAGGAAAGCACAATACATTGCAAACCAGAGTTAATGGTAGATCACGACACTTAAGCCAGCATGTGATATACTTCATTACTGGATCTTATTTTCCTACATGAAAAGAATATTAAAGACGGTCCTTGACTCAAGGGTTGCTTAACAACTGGAACAAAAGAGGGATAGATATCAATACAGGTCCTATAGACATTAAAAAGGTAATTTTGTGAACACCTGTATGCCAATAAATTTGACAACTTAAGTGAAATGAAGTCTTTGAAAAACATAATTTACCAAAACTAGTACAAGATCACAAAGAAAACCTGAATACCCTTGTTTCTATTTAAAAAATTGAATTTGTTTTCAAAAACTTTTCCACAAAGGAAACTTCAGGTCCAGGTTATTTTGCTGGTAAAGCCTATCAAGTATTTAAGGAAGAAAATGAGACAATCCATCATGAAAATGAACAATCTTCTAAATAAAGGACATTGAAAGAATGGGTAAAAACAAAGTAAAATAAAAAAGTGTTTAAAAATAAGTGTGAAACAAATTTTCCATAGGTTCTCTATAAATCCCCCATTGGAAATGAGATAAAACAAGTTTAGGAGGAAAAGATAATCAAAACAAACTTGCTAGAGACATATCTTAGAAAAAAACAGGTCCAACATGTATTTTGTTTCATTTTTGTCTTACTTAAAAAATACAAACTGCCAGAGTTTATGTGGGATTTGATGCTACATTTAAAACAACAACAACAGACATATTGCTAAGATAAAGCAGTTGAATTGAATTACTCCATAAAATGAATTGATATAAAATTTAGGAAGATCAGTAAATGAAGTGTGGTGGTGTTACTCATGTTATGATGTGACATTAAGAAAATCCATATTGAACATAGAACTTGTTATACAGTGTGAAGTAAGTCAGAAAGAGAAAAACAAAAATGGTGTATTAACACATATACTTCCCTGGTGGCTCAGACGTTAAAGCTTCTGTCTACGATGCAGGAGACTGGGGTTTGATCCCTGGGTTGGGAAGATCCCTTGGAGAAGGAAATGCCAATTCACTCCAGTACTATTGCCTGGAAAATCCCATGGACAGAGGAGCCTGGTAGGCTACAGTCCATGGGGTCATAAAGAGTTGGACATGACTGAGCGACTTCACGTTAACGTTCTATATGGAATATAGAAAAATGGTATTGATGAAGCTATTTGCAGGGACCCTTGTGGACTCAGTGAGGGAAGGAGAGAGTGGGGCAGATGGAGAAAATAGCATCGACATATTTGTATCACCATATGTAAAACTGATAGCTGGTGAGAAGTTGCTATATAACACAGGGAACCCAGCTTGGTGCTCTGTGATGATCTCAAGGGGTGGGGTTGGGGGAGGAGAGGGAGGCTCCATGGGGAGGGGAAATATGTATAATTATGGCTGATTTGTGTTGTGGTAAGGGAGAAACCAACGCAACATTGTAAACCAATTTTTCTCAAATTACAAAATAAATGAAAAAAAAAAAAGAAAATCCATATTGCATTAAAGTGTAGTGAAAATCGCTTTTCATGTCTAAATAGATGAGTATGGTTCCCAAAACAATCATAAACAGTAAATATGTGTTGCCTCGAGGGAGTTAGCAGCAAACATCCTATGGCAATAAGATCAAAGGTCAGTTTCTAAGTCTCAAAGTATATTTGTTTCACTCCCTGTTCAATCATGAAAATTGTGACTAATTAAAATATTTACAAATACTTCTAGAAATAATATATCTGTGAAGGTACAGAATAAAATGCAGCTGGAGCTTAAACTTTATAAGATAAAATCCAAATCAAGAGAGAAATCATTCAGAATGAAGATAACTGTCTAGAAAAATATGAAAGGGTTGCCTGAAAAGTTTCCATTTAGGGCATTCCTTGGTTGCCCAGTGGTTAGGACTTGGTGCTTTCACTGCCATGGCCCATGTTCAATCCCTGGTCAGAGAAGTTAGATCCTGCAAGCTTCTCAGTGTGGCCAAAAATAAAGTCTTATTCAATTAGAATTTAGATAAGTCCAATTAAGGAAAATTTAGGAGTAGCCAAAAAGTCACCTATAGTATCCTTGGGTTCTACACTTTCAAATTTTGTTTATTTTGTAAACATTGTATATAATGCCTTTGAAAACAGAAGTCTTGGAGTAAATATTTTGTGACTTTCTGAGTGATGCCTCAAATTTTTCAGTTCCAAGTGATAGTTATATTTTTAAACTATCTGAAACGTCTTTACCTCCATTTAAATCTTTTCTAAGATTTTCATCTCTTTTGACATTCTAATTTCTATAGCCTCTTCTTTATTTGCTGTTAAAAGGTAAATCTGAGATATACATCATAGAAAAAAAAAAAAAGCCAGGACAGTTACCTAATAGGCTTTCAGATTGAGTAACTTAACATTTCTATTAAGTTATATGGTATTTAAAACATAACTAGACCCAAGTATAATGCAATATATTTTATCAGTCATCTACCATTCAAATACTGCCACAAGCATGGCATATTATTTTCCCTGCAATTTAATTGAGGGTTTACTAGGGGTTGAAGCTCTTCAGATTATGATATCCCAAAATATACCACTTTGATTAAGGATTGTTTTGAGCTGCAGACAATTGAGAGGAAGAAGATATGAAAAAAAAACAAAAACAAAAAAACAAAAAACCTGTCTTCTTTATTTCTGCTAGGAAGGGCAGGATGATTCTTAATCATCAGAGACAACTCCAGAACTCTTATTAGCATCAGAGGAATCTATAAAACAAAACTTACTTAAAGAGCCTTTGCCTGCCATTATGTGACTGGTGATAGAAGCAAGGTCCGATGCTGTAAAGAGCAATATTGCACAGGAACCTGGAATGTTAGGTCTATGAATAAAGACAATTGGAAGTGTTCAAACAGGAGACAGCAAGAGTGAACATCGACATTATAGGAATCAGCGAACTAAAATGGACTGGGATGGGTGGATTTAACTCAGATGACCATTATATCTACTACTGTGGGCAAGAATCCCTTAGAACAAATGGAGTAGCCATCACGGTCAACAAAAGAGTCCAAAATGCAGTACTTGGATGCAATCTCAAAAATGAAAGAATGATCTCTGTTCATTTCCAAGGCAACCCATTCAATATCATGGTAACCCAACCCTACGCTCCATTAATCCTAGTAATGATGAAGTTGAAGTCGAATGGTTCTATGAAGACCTACAAGACCTTTTAGACCTAACACTCCAAAAAGATGTCCTTTTCATTATAGGACACTGGAATGCAAAAGTAGGAAGTCAAGAAACACCTGGAGTAACAGGCAAATGTGGCCTTGGAGTATGGAATGAAGCAGGGCAAAGGCTAATAGAGTTTTGCCAAGAGAACGCACTGGACATAGCAAACACCCTCTTCCAACAACGCAAAAGAAGACTCTACACATGGACATCACCAGATGGTCAACACGGAAATCAGATTGATTATATTCTTTGCAGCCAAAGATGGAGAAGCTCCATACAGTCAGCAAAAACAAGACTGAGAGCTGACTGTGGCTCAGATCATGAACTCCTTATTGCCAAATTCAGACTTAAATGGAAGAAAGTAGGGAAAACCACCAGACCATTCAGGTATGCCCTAAATCAAATCCCTTATGATTATACATTGGAAATGACAAATAGATTTAAGGGACTAGATCTGATAGAGTGTCTGATGAACTATGGATGGAGGTTCATGACATTGTACAGGAGACAGGGATCAAGACCATCCCCATGAAAAAGAAATGCAGAAAAGCAAAATGGCTGTCTGGGGAGGGCTTACAAATAGCTGTGAAAAGAAGACAAGCAAAAAGCAAAGGAGAAAAGGAAAGATATAAGCATCTGAATGCAGAGTTCCAACGAATAGCAAGGAGAGATAAGAAAGCCTTCTTCAGTGATCAATGCAAAGAAACAGAGGAAAACATCAGACTGGGAAAGACGAGAGATATCTTCAAGAAAATTAGAGAGAGCAAGGGAAAATTTCATGCAAAGATGGGCTCGATAAAGGACAAAAATAGTATGGACCTAACAGAAACAGAAGATATTAAGAAGAGATGGCAAGAATACACAGAAGAACTGTACAAAAAAGATCTTCACAACCAAGAAAATCACGATGGTGTGATCACTCACCTAGAGCCAGACATCCTGGAATGTGGAGTCAAGTGGGCCTTAGAAAACATCACTACAAACAGAGCTAGTGGAGGTGATGGAATTCCAGTTGAGCTATTTCAAATCCTGAAAGATGATGCTGGGAAAGTGCTGCACTCAATATGTCAGCAAATTTAGAAAACTCAGCAGTGGCCACAGGACTGGAAAAGGTCAGTTTTCATTCCAATCTCAAAGAAAGGCAATGCCAAAGAATGCTCAAACTACTGCACAATTGCATGCATCTCCCAGGAAAATCCCATGGGCAGAGAAGCCTGGTGGGCTGCAGTCCGTGGGGTCACGAAGAGTTGGACAGGACTAAACGACTTCACTTTCAATTTTCACTTTCATGCATTGGAGAAGGGAATGACAACCCACTCCAGTGTTCTTGCCTGGAGAATCCCAGGGATGGGGGAGCCTGGTGGGCTGCCGTCTCTGGGGTCTCACAGAGTCGGACACGACTCAAGTGACTTAGCAGCACACGCTAGTAAAGTAATGCTCTAAATTCTCCAAGCCAGGCTTCAGCAATATGTGAACTGTGAACTTCCAGATGTTCAAGCTAGTTTTAGAAAAGGCAGAGGAACCAGAGATCAAATTGCCAACATCCGCTGGATCATCAACAAAGCAAGAGAGCTTCAGAAAAACATCTATTTCTGTTTTATTGATTATGCCAAAGCCTTTGACTGTGTGGATCACAATAAACTGTGGAAAATTCTGAAAGAGATGGGAATACCAGATGACCTGATCTGCCTCTTGAGAAACCTGTATGCAGGTTAGGAAGCAACAGTTAGAACTGGACAAGGAACAACAGACTGGTTCCAAATAGGAAAAGGAGTATGTCAAGGCCATGTATTGTCACCCTGCTTATTTAACTTATATGCAGAGTACATCATGAGAAACGCTGGGCTGGAAGAAGCACAAGCTAGAATCAAGAGTGCTGGGAGAAATATCAATAACCTCAGATATGCTGATGACACCACCCTTATGGCAGAAAGTGAAGAGGAACTAAAGAGCCTCTTGATGAAAGTGAAAGAGGAGAGCGAAAAGGCTGGCTTAAAGCTCAACATTCAGAAAACGAAGATCATGGCATCTGGTCCCATCACTTCATGGTAAATAGATGGAGAAACAGTGGAAACAGTGTCAAGCTTTATGTTTTGGGAGCTCCAAAATCACTGCAGATGGTTATTTCAGCCATGAAATTAAAAGATGCTTTTTCCTTGGAAGGAAAGTTATGATGAACCTAGATAGCATATTCAAAAGTAGAGACATTGCTTTGCCAACCAAGGTCCGTCTAGTCAAGGCTATGGTTTTTCCAGTGGTCATGTATGGATGTGAGAGTTGGACTGTGAAGAAAGCTAAGCACTGAAGAATTGATGCTTTTGAACTGTGGTGTTGGAGAAGGCTCTTGAGAGTCCCTTGGACTGCAAGGAGATCCAACCATTCCATTCTGAAGGAGATGAGTCCTAGGTGTTCATTGGAAGGACTGATGTTGAAGCTGAAACTCCAATACTTTGGCCACCTCATGCGAAGAGCTGACTCATTGGAAAAGACCCTGATGCTGGGAGGGATTGGGGCAAGAGGAGAAGGGGACAACAGAGGATGAGATGGCTGGATGGCATCTCTGACTCGATGGACATGAGTCTGGGTAAACTCTGGGAGTTGGTGATGGACAGGAAGGCCTGGCATGCTGTGATTCATGGGGTGGCAAAGAGTCAGACAGGACTGAACAACTGATCTGAACTGAAATGATTCTCTCCTGGAAGATGTGACTTTTTTTTTTTTTAATCTTATTTTGTATTGGTGTATAGCCAATTAACAATGTTGTGTTAGTTTCAGGTGAAGAGTGAAGGGACTCAGCCATACATAAATTATCCTTTCTCGCTTAAACTCTCCTTCCATTCAGGATGCCACATAACATTGAGCAGAGTTCTGTGTACTATACAGTAGATCCTTGTTGGTTATCCATTTTGAATACAGCAGTGTGTACATGTCTGCCCCCTACTCCCTAGCTAACCCTTTCCCCCGTTGCTTCCCCCTCAGTCATAAGTTAGTTCTTTAAGTCTGGTAGTCTTTTTCTGTTTTGTAAATCAGTTCATTTGTATCATTTTTAAGATTCCATCTATAAGGGATGCCATATGATATTTCTCCTTCTCTAACCTACTTCACCAACATGATACTCTTTAGGTCTATCCATGTTGCTGCAAATGGCATTATTTCATTCTTTTATTTTTTTTATTTTTAATTTTTATTTTTACTTTATTTTACTTTACAATACTGTATTGGTTTTGCCATACATCGACATGTATCCACCACGGGTGTACATGCGTTCCCGAACATGAACCCCCCTCTCACCTCTCTCCCCATAATATCTCCCCGGGTCATCCCCGTGCACCAGCCCCAAGCATCCTGTATCCTGCATCGGACATAGACTGGCGATTCATTTCTTATATGATAGTATACATGTTTCAATGCCATTCTCCCAAATCATCCCACCCTCTCCCTCTCCCTCTGAGTCCAAAAGTCCGCTATACACACCTGTGTCTCTTTTGCTGTTTCGCATACAGGATCATCATCGCCATCCTTCCAAACTCCATATATATGTGTTAGTATACTGTACTGGTGCTTTTCTTTCTGGCTTACTTCACTCTGTAGAATCACCTCCAGTTTCATCCATCTCATTAGAACTGATTCAAATGTATTCTTTTTAATGGCTGAGTAATACTCCATTGTGTATATGTACCACAGCTTTCTTATCCATTCATCTGCTGATGGACATCTAGGTTGTTTCCATGTCCTGGCTATTATAAACAGTGCTGCGATGAACATTGGGATACATGTGTCTCTTTCAATTCTGGTTTCCTCGGTGTGTATGCCCAGCAGTGGGATTGCTGGGTCATAAGGCAGTTCTATTTGCTATTTTTTAAGGACTCTCCACACTGTTAAAGCTATGGTTTTTCCAGTGGTCATGTATGGATGTGAGAGTTGGACTACAAAGAAAGCTGAACACCGAAGAACTGGTGCTTTTGAACTCAGGTGTTGGAGAAGACACTTGAGAGTTCCTTGGAGTACAAGAAGATTAAACCAGTCAATCCTAAAGGAAATCAGTCCTGAATATTCATTGGAAGGACTGATGCTGAAGCTGAAACTCCAATACTTTGGCCACCTGATGGGAAGAACTGACTCATTGGAAAAGACCTTGATGCTAGGAGGGATTGGCGGCAGGAAGAGAAGGGGAAGACAGAGGATGAGATGGTTGGGTGACATCACCGACTCAATGAACATGAGTTTGAGTAAACCCCAGGAGTTGGTGATGAACAGGGAGGCCTGGTGTGCTGCAGTCCATGGGGTCACAAAGAGTTGGACACGACTGAGTGACTGAACTGAACTGTTGATGGACATTTAGGTTGCTTCTATCTTGGCTATTGTAAACAGTGCTGCAATGAACATTGGGGCGGATGTATACTTTTGGGTCAAGTTTTTCTCTGGGTATATGTCCAGGAGTGGGATTGCAGGGTCATATGGTAGCTCTTCCAAGGAGTAAGTGTCTTTTAATTTCATGGCTGCAGTCACCATCTGCAGTGATGACATTACTTTGCCAACTAAGGTCCGTCTAGTCAAGGCTATGGTTTTTCCAGTAGTCATGTATGGATTTGAGAGTTGGACTGTGAAGAAAGCTGAGTACCAAAGAATTGATGCTTTTGAACTGTGGTGTTGGAGAAGACTCTTGAGAGTCCCTTGGACTGCAAGGAGATCCAACCAGTCCATTCTAAAGGAGATCAGCCCTGGGATTTCTTTGGAAGGAATGATGCTAAAGCTGAAACTCCAGTACTTTGGCCACCTCATGCGAAGAGTTGACTCATTGGAAAAGACTCTGATGCTGGGAGGGATTGAGGGCAGGAGGAGAAGGGGACGACAGAGGATGAGATGGCTGGACGGCATCACTGACTTAATGAACGTGAATCTGAGTGAACTCCTGGAGTTGGTAATAGACAGGGAGGCCTGGCGTGCTGCGATTCACGGGGTCGCAAAGAGTCGGACACAACTAAGCGACTGAACTGAACTGAACTGAACTGATGGTAGCTCTATTTTCAGTTTTTCAAGTAACCTCCTTAATGTTCTCCATAGTGACTGCACCAGTTTATATTCCCATCAAGGGTATAGAAGTGTTTCTTTCTCTCCACACCCTCTCCAGCATTTATTGTTTGTGAATTTTTTGATGATAGCCATCCTGACTATTGTGCGGAGATATCCCATTGTGGTTTTGACTTGCATTTAAAAGTTGACATTTAAATCTGTTCTTCAGTGATACATAGGGCCAACCAAACCCCCCACCCTACCCCCCAGGAAGTTCTGGTTCAGTTCTTTCCAGATTAACAAAAAGAAGACAAAATACAGATTGTAACAGGAGGGAAATGGGCAGGGCACAACTTTTGAAAGAATGACATAGCCCAAGGACACAACATAAACCGATTAGAATCAAATGAGTCCTGAGATGGCTGGCTAGTGACAGCTTTGATTAGAACTTGATCCTCAATCAGCAAGCTAAATGACACACCCAGAGGTGCCAGGCTTTCCTCCTAGCTAAGTAGGTAAAGAATCTGCCTGCAATGCAGGGGACCCGGGTTCCACTCCTGGGTTAGGAAGTTCCCCTGGAGAAGGAAATGGCAATCCACTCCAGTATTCTTGCCTGGAGAATTCCATGGACAGAGGAGACCAGCAGGCTAGGGCCATGGAGTCACAAGAGTCAGACATGACTTAGTGACTAAACCACCAGAGGTTCCATGACAGTTCCAAGGCACTGTCAAAAGACCATGCAGTGGGCAGTGGCCCAATTCCTAGAAATCTCCACCTCTTCCCCAAAATAGTTGGAATAATCCTCCCATTCACTAGCATATTAAATTACCCAGCCTATAAAAAGTTACAGCCACATTCCTCTGCCACCTGACTTACCCTCTGTGATGGCCCACACTTTGTCTGCTTTGAATCTGAACAAATCCACTTCTTACCTATCACTTTGTCTCTCACTGAACTCTTTCTGTGATGAGACATCAAGAACCTGAGCTCATTAGGTCCTGAAACCAGGTATTGAGTGTTTTGGCTGGTTAGAGTTTCAGCCAGATGGGTTCAAGTCCCAGGCAGGCTTTTGTCCAGGTTCAAGTCCCAGCACATGTGTTCAAGACCCAATCTGAGGTAAATGGTTTCAATATCAAATTATTTCCCTTTGCTCTTTATCATTTAGAATTAATGATACTAAACAGGTGAACTGAAAGTTGATATGCTGCAGGATGTTTCAAACCTCCATAGCACCAAATTTTAACAAGACAAAATAAATATCTCTTTAATGTTAGGGACCAAACGACAGGCTCTAGGACCTGAATCATGTTTACCAGAAAGAGACAGGATATGCACTCATCCTGCCTGGCCAATCATGTAACGCCAGCTACTCCTGTAACTGAGACAAAGAACTGCCTGTATATAAGCCGCCATACTCCTTTGTTCGGGGCTCTCGACTGATTCCGCTGCGTCGGATGAGGCTTGAGCCCTAGCGCGCTAGAAATAAACTTCCCTTCTTGCTTTTGCATTACTGTGGTGGACTCGTTCACTCTCGCAGTTGGATCGGAGATACGGGCTCGGAGCATAACATTTGGGGGCTCGTCGGGGATCTCTGTTCTGCCAGGGAGGACAACTCTCCTGGTAGAAGGGAGTAATCTCGTTAGGAGAAAAGAGCTCTGAGCACCAGTGCTAACGTTGCAGAAGCCCAGATTAAGTCCGATGCCCAGTATTGTACTGGGGAGGCATCTGGATGTAAAGTGCAGAGGCAAGTCCAGCATAAGGCCGGGGCTCAGTTTCGTGCTGGGGAGGTGGCTGGCTCTGGTTACTGGATTAAGTCCAGTGTAAGGCCGGGGCCTGGTTTCATGCCGGGGAGGCAGCTGGCTCTGTGAACACCCTGCAGGTAAGACTGAGTGCATTGTCGGTGGCCACCTTGTGTTTGTTATCTGTTTGTCTATTTGTGGTGTCTGCGCTGCTCTTTGTGTGCTCTGTTGGCTCCCAGTGTACTTTTCTGTGATCATAGGACAAACTGCTTCTACTCCTTTATCTCTTATGATTAACCACTTCTCTGATTTCAAGTCTAGAGCTCAGAATCTTTCGTTACTGGTAAAGAAGAGCAAACAGGTGACTTTCTGTTCCGCCAAGTGGCCCACCTTTGACGTCGGATGGCCACAAGAGGGAACCTTCAATCCCCAAATTATCCAGGCAGTTAAAGAGAGGGTGCTTACCCCTAGTCCTGCTGGGCACCCAGATCAGACTCCCTACATTCTGGTCTGGCAGGATCTAGTGAGAAACCCGCCGGAATGGCTTAAACCCTTTGTTCTTACTCCTTCTAAACCTCCTAAACCTCCCCGTACCTCTTCCCCGACTCCAACCTTGCTAAACCCACAGGTGCTAGTCATGAAAGCTTCTGAAGAAAAAGAAGAAAAACAGGAAGAAAAATGACCTAAGCCAGTGTTCCAGGAATCTTCTTCTCTGTATCCTAATCTGATAGATCTGGAAACCAAATTGTTCCCACCCCCGTATGCGGATCCACATCCGCCCTTGCTTCCACAGGTTCCACAGGTCTCATCGGGAGAAGCCCGGAGGAGAGCTGAACCCTCAGCTCCTCCCAGGGAAAGGGGCACCGCCCAGGGAACTCGGGGAAGGACAAGGGAAGTGGCCAGTGCAGCTGAAGAAGAAGGCCCGGAAATTCCCTCCTCCACTGTTCATGCATTTCCGGTCCGGGCGGGGCCAGCCAGAGAGGGTGGGGAATGGACATATCAGTATTGGCCCTTTTCCACTAGTGATTTGTACAATTGGAAAACTCAGACTCTCTCTTTCTCTGAAAAACCACAGGGTCCTATTGATCTTTTAGAATCTATCCTCTTTACTCACAACCCCACTTAGGATGATTGTCAGCAACTGTTACAGGTGCTTTTCACTACAAAGGAGCGCGATCGAATCCTGTTAGAAGCTCGGAAGAATGTGCTGGGGGTAGATGAGAGGCCCACAATACAGCCTAATCTCATTGAGGAGGGGTTCCCCTTGGTGCGACCCCACTGGGACTTCGAACGCGCTGAAGGTAGGGAGCGTCTCCGAGTGTACCGTCAGACTCTCATGGCTGGCCTTCGAGCGGCCGCCAGAAAGCCAACTAATTTGGCCAAGGTAAATTCAGCGAGGCAAGAGCCAAATGAGAGCCTGGCAGCCTTCCTTGAAAGGATAATGGAAGCTTTTAGACAGTATACTCCTATGGACCCACAGGCAGATGAATCTTGAGCAGCAGGTATGCTAGCATTTGTGAATCAGGCAGCCCCTGATATTAGGAGAAAGTTACAAAAGATAGAGAGGCTGGGTGAACAGTCCCTGCAAGATCTAGTGAGGGCAGCAGAGAGAGTTTTCAATCATAGAGAGACCCCAGAGGAGAGAGAGGACCTCATTAGAAGGGGGAAAAAAATTTAGAGCTGAAGAAAACCATAAGAACCAAAAAGAGCTGGCTCAGATATTTTTTGCTGGAGTCAAAAACAAAAATAGGTTCCAAAAAGGAAAAAAGCTAGACTCAAAGACTGAAGAAAAACCTACAAGGCGTAAGCTTGAAAAGAACCAATGTGCATTTTGTAAAGAGATTAGACATTGAAAAGATAAATGCCCCAAGAAAAACCTAAAAGAGGGCCCAAAAATCCCAAGAACGAGACTCCCTCCCTGGACAGTCATATCCTCTACGCGGGTGAGGAAAGCGACTAGGGGGGTCAGGGCTCGAAGCCCCTCCCCGAGTCCTGGGTAACTATAAATGTGGAAGGGAAACCAGTTGGCTTCATGGTGGTTACGGGAGCTCAATACTCAGTCTTAAACCAAAGAGATGGACCCATGTCTAAGAAAAGTAGCTGGGTGTAGGGAGCAACCGGAATAAGCGATATGGATGGACTACAAAATGGCATGTAAACTTGGGGGCCCACCAAGTGACCCATTCCTTTCTGGTGATACCTGAGTGTCCAGCGCCCTTGCTGGGAATAGATTTACTGTCTAAAGTAAATGCCCAAATTCATTTCGACCACGGGCAAGTGTCAGTTTTAGATGGAACTGGGCATCCTCTTCAGGTCTTGTCTCTGGCATTAAAGGATGAATACAGACTGTACTTGCCAGAGGCCCCAGCGACAATAAGTCCCGAAGTACAGCCATGGGTTCAGAGATACCCTCAGGCCTGGGCTGAAACAGCAGGAATGGGACTGGCCAAACAGAGGCCCCCTATTATTGTGGAACTGAAAGCCAGTGCCACACCGGTGAGAGTGCGGCAGTATCCCATGAGTCAAGAGGCCCGGCAAGGAATTACTCCTCACATACAACGCCTCCTAGACGCTGGGGTCTTGAGAAAGTGCCAGTCCCCATGGAACACTCCCCTGCTTCCTGTAAAGAAGCCTGGGGGAACTGATTTTAGACCGGTTCAAGATCTACGAGAAGTCAACAAACGGGTGAGTGATATTCATCCTACGGTTCCTAACCCTTATACATTGCTAAGCAACTTGCCTCCAAACTACACTTGGTATACTGTTTTAGATTTAAAAGATGCCTTTTTCAGTTTGCCTCTTGCCCCAGCAAGCCAAGAGATCTTTGCCTTCGAATGGCAGGAAGACAGTTGTCAGACCCCTGTGCAGCTGACATGGACTCGCTTACCACAGGGTTTCAAAAACTTGCCCACGTTATTTAATGAGGCCCTGTACGAAGACCTCCGTGAGTATCGGGTTGAGCACCCTACCATTGTTTTATTACAATATGTTGATGACCTCATGCTGGCAGCGGCTACAGAGAAAGAGTGCCAAGAGGCAACAGGTGACCTTCTCCAAACCTTGGGGACTTTAGGTTACAGGGCCAGTGCCAAAAAGGCCCAGATTGCCAAGCAAGAGATTACATACCTCGGTTATAAGATAAAGCAGGGCCAGAGGTGGCTAACACAGGCTATGAAAGAAACCATCCTCCAGATCCCTGAGCCGGCTAACCCTAGACAAGTGAGAGAATTTCTGGGAACTGTGGGATATTGCCGACTATGGATCTTGGGGTTTGCAGAAAAGGCCAGGCCCCTGTATGAAGGGACCAAAGAAAACAAAGACTGGAAATGGACTGAGTCAATGAAAATGGCCTTTCAGGAGCTCAGGCGTGCCTTGCTGGAAGCTCCTGCCCTTGCCCTTCCTGACCCATCTAAGCCTTTCCAATTATTTATAGATGAAAAGCGAGGGATAGGAAAAGGGGTAGTAACACAGAAGTGGGGAACTTGGAAGCATCCCATAGCTTACCTTTCCAAGAAATTGGACCCAGTGGCAGCTGGATGGCCACCTTGCCTCTGAATCATCATGGCCACCGCGCTCCTAGTCCATGATGCTGATAAACTGACTTATGGACAGAGACTCTTGGTCTACACTACTCATGCTATAGAGAGAGTTCTGAAACAACCCCCGGGTAAATGGATTTCCAATGCCCGCTTGACTCACTACCAGGCCCTGCTACTTGACACCTCACGGATTCATTTTCAAATGCCCTGCACTCTAAACCCGGCTACTCTTTTGCCCAATCCACAGGGGGATAGCCCCCTCCACGATTGCGATGAGATACTGGCTGGAGTAACAGCAATATGGAAGGTCTTAGCAGATATGCCGCTGGATAACAGTGAGCTAATATGGTTTACAGATGGAAGCAGTTATGTAAAAGATGGACAGAGATGGGCAGGGGCCGCAGTGGTAGATGATTCTGGACGGAGGATATGGGCGGAGACTCTTTCCCCAGACACCTCAGCACAAAGAGCAGAGTTAATTTCCCTGATTCAAGCTTTAGAGAGAGCTAAAGAAAAAAAAAATAACTATCTTCACTGACAGTCGCTATGCTTTTGGCACGGTACACATCCAGGGCCCGATATATCGGGAACGGGGGTTTCTGACAGGTAAAGGAAAAGAGATTAAAAACTTGCCAGAGATCCGTCGACTTCTGGAGGCTGTGCAGTTGCCTCGGGCTGTGTCAATAGTACATGTACCTGGACATCAAAAAGGGGACAGCCCCATGGCACGAGGAAATCGTGCTGCAGATCTGGCAGCTCGAAAAGCGGCTGATGAAGATTTTATTACTCCGGTGTTGGCGATCGGACTTCCACCCCCAGGTATGGGCACTTTGCCCCCAACCCCTGAGTATTCATCCACAGACCTTGCCTGGATCCAGGAACGTCCCAACCTACAAAAGGAGAGGATGGATGGTACCAAGACTCCGATGGTTACTTGATACTCCCTGCTCAGTTGGGATGGCAACTGTGTGAGCATCTACACTCGTCTACTCATCTGAGAGAAAAAGACTCTGATGCTTTTTCAAACTGCGCGCCTGCAATTCCCCCGGCACCAAACAACTGTGAAGAACATAGTCCATGCTT
Organism: Capra hircus; assembly: GCF_001704415.2. NCBI lineage: Eukaryota > Metazoa > Chordata > Mammalia > Artiodactyla > Bovidae > Capra > Capra hircus. Next base: position 60,587,657 of record NC_030811.1, read on the forward strand.
GTAAGGCATGTCAACAGATGAGGCCAGGAAAGAGGCAACACGCAGGACGGAGGTATCAGGAAAAAGGGCCAGGGCAGCACTGGGAAATAGATTTCACCGAGGTAAGGCCAGGCAAGTATGGTTACCGGTACTTGTCAGTGCTGGTAGATACCTTCTCAGGGTGGGTAGAAGCTTTTCCTACTAAGGGAAAAACTGTAATGGTAGCGGCTAGAAAGATTTTAGAAGAAATAGTTCCCAGGTTTGGCCTGCCGGTGACTGTTGGCTCTTATAATGGACCTGCTTTTGTTTTCCAAATAGTTCAGAGCCTTGCCCTAGCTCTGGGGACCAAATGAAAATTACACTGTAAATACAGCCCACAGAGCTCGGGGCAAGTTAAAAAAATGAATCGGACCCTTAAAAAAAAAACCAAAACTTTAACTAAATTGGCTATAGAGACTGGCGGGGACTGGGTGACTCTCCTTCCCTTTGCCCTCTTTCGCGCACGTAATACTCCTTATCAGCTTAATCTGACCCCATTTGAAATTCTGTATGGGCGACGTCCCCCTGTATGTCCAATATTTGAAGGAAAAAAACTTCCACCTCCTACTTTGGGACAATTCCAGGAGGCTTTGATGGCTTTGGGCAAAGTGCATTCTCGCGTCTGGAAACTGCTCCGGGAAATACATGAGGGTCAAAACAAGGGGACTATCCCCTCACATAACATCAGCCCCGGAGATTGGGTGTGGGTCAAAAGGCACCACACCAAGGCACTAGAACCTAAATGGAAGGGTCCTTATGTTGTTCTTCTTACCACCCCAACTGCCCTAAAGGTCGATGGTATCGGGCCTTGGGTGCATTGCAACCACGTATGCCCAGCTACTTCAGCAGAGCAGGAAGACGCTAAAAAAGAATGGGAAGCGTCTTTGCACCCGTCCAAGCCCCTGAGGCTGAAGCTCCGGCGTCGTCAACAGGACCAAGGCAACTCATCTGGACCATCTTATGGATGATCATGTTACTCTGCTCCAAAGCTGCCAGCGTGAATCCGCACCAACCCGTCAAAATCACCTGGAAACTGCAAAATGGATTAACACGTGAGATGCTTAACTCCACCACCGCAATACATCCACCATTTACTTGGTGGCCAGACTTATACTTTGACCTTAAGCCGGTGGTGAATGTACCCTGGAAGAGGGCAAGCTCCGGAATCATGCATCCTGGGCATGTCCAGGTGCACCCAGGCATAACTGGAAGATCTGTGGGGGGATACAGGACTCTTATTGTAAATCTTGGGACTGCGTAACTTCTAATGATGGGTCGGAGACTCCAGGGTATTGACGGTGGGATGTAGGAAATCGGGACTTGCTTAACTTCTCATTTGTAGGACCCATACCTCCGTACTCCGATTGGGAAAATGATCATAACTTTGCCCAGGTAAAAATAAGGTTTAACATTGACAAAGCAAATAAAAAAGAGAGGCCTGGGTCAACAGGATATCATGGGGGCTTCAGACCAAAACTGACGGGTTCCCATACTGGGAATATTATAATGGGATCATTGTTGTGAGTCAAGTTTTAAAACCGGTGCAAATGTATAGTATCGGTCCAAACCCCGTTGAACAGGTCCATGCAACTCTCTACCCGACAACCTCCCTGCCTACATCCCAGGGACCAACAAAAGACCCAGAGGCGGGCCCCCTTGCTAAACTTGGACAAACAGATCCACTATAGAAATTAGTAAAGGCAGCTTATGCTACCTTAAATCAAACCCATCCTGAGGCAACTAAATCCTGTTGGTTATGTTACAACTTAATTCCCCCTTATTACAAGGCAGTAGGCCTCAACGCCTCTTACGACCTGGCCAACGGCACCGATCCTCCCCAATGTTGATGGGGAAAATGAAAAGTAGGCCTTACAATGAGAGAGATATGGGGAAAAGGGTTATGTATGGGCAAGATATTATCAGAGAGGTCTCCACCGTGTGCGCATGTCATTGAGCCTACAGACTTGCCCATAGTCAGGTGGCCAGTACCACGGATGGGAGGATGGTGGGTCTGTTCACACACAGGGCTGACTCCATGCTTACACAGCTCAATCTTTGACTCTAAAAAAAAAAAAATTCTGTGTTATGGTGGCTGTGATACCAAAGATACTGTATCGACCAGAAAAAGCTGTATATGATTATTGGGCCCACAAATTGAGTCTTAATCAACAAAAAAAAGAGCTTATAAAGTTAAGAGAGAGCCCATTACTGCCATAACCATAGCAACTATGTTCGGTCTGGAAATGGCCGGGGCCGGAACTGGAATAGCAGCTCTGTCCATGCAAAGTCAAAGATTTAACTGTTTAAGAGCGGCCATAGATAAAGACATTACCTGTATAGAACAATCTATTAGTCATTTAAAATCATCTTTAACTTCACTATCTGAAGTGGTCCTGCAAAACAGGAGAGGTTTAGATCTGCTTTTTCTGCAACAAGGAGGACTTTGTGCAGCCCTAGGAGAAGAGTGCTGTTTTTATGCTGATCACACCGGAATAGTCAGGGAATCTATGGCCAAAGTGAGAGAAGGATTAGCCCAACGTAAACGAGAACGTGAGGCTCAACAGGGATGGTTTGAATCTTGGTTTCAACAATCCCCTTGACTGACTACCTTAATCTCCACCTTGCTAGGACCCCTGCTAGTACTTTTACTAATGCTTACCTTTGGCCCATGTATTATCAATAGACTTGTAGCCTTTGTAAAGGAACGCATAAATACAGTACAGCTGTTTGTGCTTCGACAACAATATCAAACTGTGTCTCAGGACCGAGAGAAAGATTCCTCTATATGATCTAAGGACAGGGGGGAATGTTAGGGACCAAACGACAGGCTCTAGAACCTGAGTCATGTTTACCAGAAAGAGACAGGATATGCGCTCATCCTGCCTGGCCAATCATGTAACGCCAGCTACTCCTGTAACTGAGACAAAGAACTGCCTGTATATAAGCCACCATACTCCTTTGTTCAGGGCTCTTGACTGATTCCGCTGTGTTGGATGAGGCTTGAGGCCTAGCGCACTAGAAATAAACTTCCCTTCTTGCTTTTGCATTACTGTGGTGGACTTGTTCACTCTCGCGGTTGGATCGGACATACGGGCTCAGAGCATAACATTTAACATATAGAACCACCAGAACTTACACAGGACTGGGGAAACTCTGGGAGGGCACAAACAGACCCTTGTGTGCACCAGGACCCAGGAGACAGGAGCGGTGATGCCACAAGAGACTGACCCAGACTTACCTGTGAGTGTCCAGGAGTCTCTGGCAGAGGTGTGGATCAGTGGTGGACTGCTGCAGGGTTGGGGGCACTGACTGTAGCAGTGCCTGCATGGGATCTTCATTACCTCCACCATAGTTTGCCCCCATGTAAATAACAGGGAGGGAACACAGCCCCAACCATCAAAAGAAAATTGGATTAAAGATTTACTAAGCATGGCCCCGCCCATCAAAACAAGACCCAGTTTCCCCCTTAGTCAGTCTCTCCCATCAGGAAGCTTCCATAAGCCTCTTATCCTTCTCCATTAGAGGGCAAACAGACTGAAAATGACAGTCACAGAAAACTAACCAGTCTAATTACATGGACCACAGCCTTGTCTAACTCAATGAAACTATGAGTCATGCCATGTAGGGCCACCCAAAATGGATGGGCCATGATAGAGAGTTATGACAAAACATGGTCCACTGGAAAAGGGAATGGCAAACCACTTCAGTATTCTTTTCTTGAGAATCCCATGAACAGAATGAAAAGGCAATAAGATAGGACACTAAAAGATGAACTCCCCAGGTCAGTAGGTGCCCAATATGCTACTGGAGATCAGTGGAGAACTAACTCCGGAAAGAGTGAAGAGACGAAGCCAAAACAAAAACAACAACCAGTTGTGCATGTGACTGTGATGAGAGCAAAGTCCAGTGCTCTAAAGAGCAATATTGCATTGGAACCTGGAATATGTTAGGTCCATGAATCAAGGCAAATTGGAAGTGGTCAAACAGGAGATGGCAAGAGTCAATGTCGACATTTTAGGAATCAGCAAACTAAAATGGACTGGAATGGATGAATTTAACTGAGATGCCCATTCTATCTACTACTGTGGGCAAGAATCCTTTAGAAGAAATGGAGTGGCCACCATACTCAACAAGAGTCCAAAATACAGTACTTGGATGCAATCTCAAAAATGACAGAATGATCTCGGTTCATTTCCAAGGCAAACCATTCAAAACAGTAATCCAAGTCTATGTATGCCATGGCCAGTAATGCTGAAGAAGCTGAAGTTGAACGGTTCTATGAAGAGCTACAAGACCTTCTAGAACTAACACCCCAAAAAGATGTCCTTTTCATTATAGAGGACTGGAATGCAAAAGGAGGAAATAAAGAAATACCCGGAGTAATGTGCAAATCTGGCCTTGGAGTACAGAATGAAACAGGGCAAAGGCTAACAGAGTCTTGCCAAGAGAACACACTGGTCATAGCAAACACCCTCTTCCAACAATACAAGAGAAGACTCTACCCATGGACATCACCAGGTGGTCAATACCGGTTGATTATATTCTTTGCAGTCAAAGATGGAGAAGTTCCATACAGTCAGCAAAAACAAGACTGGGAGCTGACTGTGGCTCAGAACATAAACTCCTTATTGGAAAATTCAGACTTAAATTGAAGAAAGTAGGGAAAACCACTAGACCATTCACATATGAAAAGAAAGAAAGAAAGAAAGAAAGAAAGAAAGAAAGAAAGAAAGAAAGAAAGAAAGAAAGAAAAAGTCGCTCAGTCGTGTCTGACTCTTTGCGACCCCATGGACTGCCTTCCTTTTCTAGGCAAGAATACTGGAGGGGGTTGCCATTTCCTTCTCCAGGAGATCTTCCCAACACAGGGATTGAACTTGGGTCTCCTGCATTGTAGGCAGATGCTTTACCATCTGAGCCATGCAGACCTAAATAAAATCCCTTATGACAATACAGTGGAAGTGACAAATAGATTCAAGGGATTAGATCTGATAGAGTGCCTGAAGAACTACAGACAGAGGTTCATGACATTGTACAGGAGGCAGTGATCAAGACCATCCCCGAGAAAAAGAAATGCAAAAAGGAAAAATGGTTGTCTGAGGAGGCCTTACAAATAGCTATGAAAAGAAGAGAAGTGAAAGGTGAAGGAGAAAAGGAAAGATATACCCATTTGAATGCAGAGTTCCAAAGAATAGCAAGGAGAGATAAGAAAGCCTTCTTCAGTGATCAGTGCAAAGAAATAGAAGAAAACAATAGAATGGGAAAGACTAGAGATCTCTTCAAGAAAATTAGAGATACCAAGGGAAGTTTTCATGCAAAGATGGGCTTGATAAAGGACAGAAATGGTACGGACCTAATAGAAGCTGAACATATTAAGAAGAGGTGGCAAGAATACATGGAAGAACTATACAAAAAAGATCTTCACGACCCAGATAATCACGATGGTGTGATCACTCACCTAGTGTCAAACATCCTGGAATGTGAAGTCAAGTGGGCCTTAGGAAGCATCACTATGAACAAAGCTAGTGGAGGTGAGAGAATTCCAGTTGACCTATTTCAAATCCTGAAATATGATGCTGGGAAAGTGCTGCACTCAATATGTCAGCAAATTTAGAAAACTCAGCAGTGGCCACAGGAGTGGAAAATGTCAGTTTTCATTCCAAGAAAGGCAATGCCAAAGAATGCTCAGGCTACCGCACAATTGCACTCATCTCACATGCTAGTAAAGTAATGCTCAAAATTCTCCATTACATGAACAGTGAACTTCCAGATATTTAAGCTGGTTTTAGAAAAGGCAGAGGAACCAGAGGTCAAATTGCCATCATCCGCTGGATTATCGAAAAAGCAAGACAGTTCCAGAAAAACATCTATTTCTGCTTTATTGACGATGCCAAAGCCTTTGACTGTGTGCATTACAATAAACTGTGCCATCTCTGAAATAGATGGCAATACAAGACCACCTGACCTGCCTCTTGAGAAATCTGTATGCAAATCAAGAAGCAACAGTTAGAACTGGACATGGAACAACAGACTGGTTCCAAATCAGGAAAGGAGTACGTCAAGGCTGTGTATTTGTCACCCTGCTTATTTAACTGATATGCAGAGTACATCATGAGAAATGCTGGGCTGGATGAAGCAAAAGCTGAAATCGAGATTGCCAGGAGAAATATCAATAACCTCAGATATGCAGATGACACCACCCTTATGGCAGAAAGCAAGGAAGAACTAAAGAACCTCCTAATGAAAGTGAAAGAGGAGAATGAAAAAGTTGGCTTAAAACTCAGCATTCAGAAAACTAAGATCATGTCATCTGGTCTCATTATTTCATGGCAAATAGATGGGGAATCAGTAGAAACAGTAACAGACTTTATTTTTTGTGTGTGTCCCAAATTACTGCAGATGGTGACTGCAGCCATGAAATTAAAAGATGCTTGCTTCTTGGACAGAAAGTTATGACCAACCTAGACAGCTTATTAAAAAGCAAGACATTACTTTGCCAACAAAGGTCTGTCTAGCCAAAGCTACGGTTTTTCCTGTAGTCATGTATGGATGTGAGAATTGAACTATAAAGAAAGCTGAGCACCAAAGAACTGATGCTTTTAAACTGTGCTGTTGGAGAAGACTGTTGAGAGTCTTTTGGACTACAAGGAGATCCAACCAGTTCATCCTAAAGGAAATCAGTCTTCAATATTCATTGGAAGGACTGATGCTGAAGTGTCTATTTTGGCTACCTGATGCGAAGAACTGACTCATTGGAAAAGACCCCAATGCTGGGAAAGATTAAAGGCAGAAGGAGAAGGGGACGACAGAGGATGAAATGTTTTTACTGCATCACCAACTCAATAGACATGAGTTTGAATAAACTCTGGGAGTTGGCGATGGACAGGGAGGCCTGGCGTGCTGCAGTCCCTGGGGCAACAAAGAGTGGGACAGGACTGAGCAACTGAACTGAAATGAATTAACATATTACTTGATGTTCCAAAAGGGAATAGATGAATGCTTTCTTATTTAATGACTTTCTGGGATTATTTGAATAATTAGAATGCTATCTTTTGCCTTTCCTTCTTCACTTCCCTGCAAATTTCTTCTCATAGTTTAATATCACATCACTGAATTGACTATTTTTCTGTGGCTTAGATATGTTCTAGTCTCATATCAGTGACTGTATTTTTACCTAGACTAAGCAAGGTTGAATGCTCAATAAAATTAAGGTCATTTCACATTTATGATATTCTAGTCCACTGTGCATATTTAAAAACCATGTCTTTTTATTAATGGAATTCCTGAACCATCGACTGAAAAAAAAAAAAAAAGACTAAGCTTCCTCTGAAATTGGCTCCTGCTCTATTACTTCTCATTTTGAATTATATTTCAGTAATCAAGAAACAAACAAATTGAACTTACACAGTATTTTATAACAATAAAAAGTAATACTTATTTAATATTTAATTTACCTGACATTCTATATAGCAATGTTCTACTTGAACATTAAAATTTATATTTCATAAAATATGAAATAACACTGGCCTAAAACTCATAATAATTCTGTGTAGAATTTACACAGCCTGCTTTTGGATATGGGTAAATTTTTCTTTCAATTTGAGTTCTATTCCTGATTAATTAAAATCACAAACCTGAATTGGTGTTTTTTGTATACTCAAGTCTAGAATAGTAGCTTTCCCATCTCTATGTTTCAAGATTTTTAGAAAACAAAATATGTAGAGAGTCCTATACCTTTCTAAAAAAATGGCACAATGTAAAATGTAAGGCATGTTGCCCTGAGCAGTGCCATTTAAACTTCTGAAATCATTCCCTCCTTCCTGACTTAACAGGAATAATGGGTTCTCTTTCCAGAAAAAAGCCTGCACACAAAATTTTGCATTCAATTTTAGGGTATTCTCTAGTGACTTTCCTAGGGGCTTCCAAAAAGACCTCTAAGGTACAAAACACTAGTTGGAAGGACTGTTTCTTTGCCTTTACTAGGTACTGTTTATAGCATGCTATAAAAGATTTAAAGTAGTTTATTTACCTTACAATTCACGTTAATAATTTAACAGAGCCTGCTTGAATAGTGGAGTAATAATACACTCATGGAGCTACAAATTAGTTAATTTATTTGGTAGTTGTCTCACTGTGGAGCTAGAATTAGCCCTGGCAAATAGCTCCTTAAATATGGTTTAGCAGGTGCTGTTATTCACTTAACAAATATTTATGGCGCTTCTACTATGTACTTGGAATTGTGCTAGGCAATGAAGTAAAAAAACTTGTAAAACACACACACACACTCACACTAAGGATATGAAAACTTACATCGGGGTTATGAAGACAAGAGCAATAATGACACTAGAAGATAGGTATTACCATAGGGTAAGTAAAGATGTCTAATACAGTAAATAAGAAGGGCATCTGGAAGAGCAAATGAAGGCTTTCCAAATAAAATAAGGAACAGGTGAGTTCTGAAGGATGAATAGGAGTGAGCCCATACCTCTGACACATTTGCATAAAAGTCAGCCTTCTATGAGAACTGTTACAAAAATGGCTGTCCTTCATTTCCTGCTCCCTGGAGTTAATATCTTCCAGTGATACATACAGACTCTGTGTATTTATCTATGCATCTCAAAATTAACACATTTAATTTGCATTTCAAAGAGTTTGAATTTAGGTATTATCTTTTGATTTCCTACTGATGAAGATTTTGTTCTCTTTAATCGCTTTATCTTCCAATCCTTTGCTCCTGGCCTTAGCACAAACCTATGCACAGGTACACACATCCTCCCATGCCATACCTCATCTTCCCATTTTGTCAGTATTTATATTATGCTTACATTATTTTGACCATGTAAATACAGTTATGTTGAGGGAGGAAAGGAACAGGCCGAGCTGACTCCATCTTGAAAAAGAGGAAAACTCCCCTTGCACTTTCAGTGAGCTTTGGACTATGTGCCTAGTAGCCACAGGGATAACATACCAAACTGGCCTCCCAGACTGATAAACACCAGATTCCATACCAAGATTTTCCATCGCCAAAAAGAATGTAATAATCCCCTATGTAGTCAATCACCTCTGTAATCTTTATGGCACCCACTGGTGTAGGCTACAATATATAATCAGCTGACCCTTCTGATTATGAATCATGGCTGTAACCTGATTGTATCTCCCTTTAACACTTTCCAGGCTAGGTTTAAGGAATTTGGGGATGTGAGCTTGAGCAGTATACTTAAGATATTAAAGATTTTCACAAAAGTCAGTTGGGGTCCTTGGCTAAGAGGAGACTCTGCCTTGGGCCCGCCGGTGTAATAAACTGCACTTCACTATCTGCATTGTGAACTTCCAGATATTCAAGCTGGTGTTAGAAAAGGCAGAGGAACCAGAGATCAAATTGCCAACATCCGATGGATTATCAAAAAAGCAACAGAGTTCCAGAAAAACATCTATTTCTGCTTTATTGACTGTCCTAAAGCCTTTAACTGTGTGGATCACAATAAACTGTGGAAAATTCTGAAAGAGATGGGAATACAAGACGACCTGATCTGCCTCTTGAGAAACCTGTATGCAGGTCAGGAAGCAACAGTTAGAACTGGACACACAACAAAAAACTGGTTCCAAATAGGAAAAGGGGTACGTCAAGGCTGCATATTGTCACCCTGCTTATTTAACTTATATGCAGAGTACATCATGAGAAACACTGGGCTGGAGGAAGCACAAGCTGGAATCAAGATTTCTGGGAGAAATATCAATAACCTCATATATGGAGATGACAGCACACTTATGGCAGAAAGTGAAGAAGAACTAAAGAGCCTCTTGATGAAGGTGAAAGAGGAGAGTGAAAAAGTTGGCTTAAAGGTCAACATTCAGAAACTAAGATCATGTCATCTTGTTTCATCACTTCATGGCAAATAGATGGGGAAACAGTGGAAACAGTGGCTGACTTTATTTTTCTGGGCTCCAAAATCACTGCAGATGGTGATTGCAGCCATGAAATTAAAAGATGTTTACTCCTTAGAAGGAAAGTTATGACCAACCTAGATAGCATATTCAAAAGCAGAGACATTACTTTGCCAACAAAGGTCTGTCTAGTCAAGGCTATGGTTTTTCCGGTGGTCATGTATGGATGTGAGAGTTGGACTGTGAAGAAGGCTGAGTGCCGAAGAATTGATGGTTTTGAACTGTGGTGTTGGAGAAGACTCTTGAGAGTTCCTTGGACTGCAAGGAGATCCAACCAGTCCATCCTAAAGCAGATCAGTCCTGGGTGTACACTGGAAGGACTGATACTGAAGCTGAAACTCCAATACTTTGGCCACCTGATGCGAAGAGCTGACTCATTGGAAAAGACCCTGATGCTGGGAAAGATTGAGGGCAGGAGGAGAAGGGGACGACAGAGGATGAGATGGCTGGATGGCATCACCGACTCAATGGACATGGGTTTGGATGGACTCTGGGAGTTGGTGATGGACCGGGAGGCCTGGCGTGCTGCAATTCATGAGGTCGCAAAGAGTCAGACACAACTGAGTGACTGAACTGAACTGAACTGATCTGCATTGTCCTTTTGAGTGAGTTTGTTTCCCGGAACGGGTGGCTACAACAATGTACCAAGATACAATGGCCTAATCTTTGCTACCCATTTTGCATCAATATTTGTCTGATTTGTATGTTGTTCTCCCTATACTTAGTATTTTGTCGTCTCTAAGTGCTACCATAGATATGTAAGTTTCCTCTGAAGATGTTCAACACATTATTCTATCAATGTTCATCTGTCTTTGAGCTATCTGACCTACTCCAATTTGTATCGGTGGCTCTCTAGGTCTGTAGTCCAGTTGTCACGTTGGAACTGCCCTTCACCAACAACTTGGGATTTCAGTTGAATGAGAAATTATCATCTAGGAAACCATTCTAGATTTGATTTTCTTTTATGTCCTAATTTCCTTAGGATACATTTTCCAATGTCTTCCTTGGAAAGGGTACAGAGGAGGCAATATTTTGAGACTTTTGATATAAAATTGAGAGGGTAACAGGCAGGAAGGCTAGAGGTCTCCAAACAGAGGTAATAGGCTGCAAATGTCAGACATTTTTTTAATCTCTCTCTTTAGCAGCAGGAGGAAACAAACAAATGTTCCCCTTCTCTATACAAATTTAAAAAGAGGTTTCCCTTAAAATTCTGTGTTGCCATGATGACACCTGGCTCCACCAGATCTTAACTTTTCTCAAACCTTGAGCTAAACAATGCGTTTTTCTTATGGAAATATTTGTCTTAAGCTATGTTAAGGAAGGGAAGGGAAAGTCACTCAGTCAAGTGTCCGACTCTTTGTGACCCCATGGACTGTAGCCTACAAGGCTTCTCAGTCCATGGGATTTTCCAGGCAAGAATACTGGAGTGGGTTGCCATTTCCTTCTCCAGGGGATCTTCCCAACCCAGGGATCAAACCCAGGTCTCCCACATTGTAGGCAGACACTTTACCGACTGAGCCACCAGGGAACTATGTATTTGCCCTAGACTGTGTCTTCAAGTCAGTTCCACCTAAGATTCAGAACTGACTTGACAAACCACTATGTTTACTCATACATTGTTCTCCTAATCTATGTTAATGAAACTCCGTATTTACTTGGAAACCTGCCTTTCTTCAAGATTCATGTCAACTGCTTTATGGCCTGGGATAACTCAGCTGGTGCTAATGTTATCTCAAAATGCATGTTGTGGGTGAGGGGCCTGGTGCCACTCAGTTTTGAGTTTTGAGACATCTCCTTTCTATAATTAACAGCTTGCTAGTAGCTATGTAACATTCAGCTAAAGACTAGCTGGGAGGCACACTCTCTGCCTCCTTCTGATGTCTATGTCAGAAGCTTTCTCTATCTCTTTTATACTTTAAAGAAAAAATTATTACACAAAAGCTCTGAGCGATCAAGCCTCATCTCTGGCTCCGGATTGAATTCTTCTCCGGAGGCCAAGAATCCCGGCATCTTCGTGGTTTAGCAACGACCTTTCACCTTGGAGGATCATCTGGGATTCTTCAGGACAAGGTAAGGATGCTTGGAGCTCTAGTTCTTTGTTCTCCTAGCAAACACGTTTTCTGCTGTACTTTACTAACTCTAAGGTGTGCTTGTGTGAATGAATGATATGCCCTGGGCAAAGCAAGTGAGGAGTCCGCTCTGCTGTTTTGAATGAGATGCCTCATAATTACTGAAGGCAGCCTCAAAAAGGGGCGCCTCGTTGGAGGTTTATACCGACCTGCCAATGCCAAGGACATCCAACCTTCCTGTGAGGGGAGCAACCAGAAATGGGCAAAGCGTGTGGACCGAACACTCCTTTCTCGGTCAAGCTTTCTGGTCTCTTTGACAATTTCATAACTTCTTGGGAATTAGAACTACTAACCTCATCTGTCAGATCATAGATTTTCAAGGGATTTGCTGTCCATGATGTTACTGTGTACTGTCACTTATGTTCCAAACTTGGATTGGTAGTCCCGAAGTGCCCAGCCTCGCTAAGAATCCAAATTCAGAAGCTAGATGGAGCTCAAGCTCCAGGAGCATCTCTCAGGTTAAAGGTTACTCAGATAGGAAGTACAGCAGGCTTCTTCCTTTGGTAACACTAGCTCTTAGTGGGACCAGAGGAGGCTCTCCTGTAACTTCTGTCCCAACTACTCAGATATTCTTTCTGTGGAATCTGTGGGAATGAACTGAAGGACTGGGCCTAATAACTCAAGGAAAAAAATCACATTTTCCTGACTGGCCAGCCCTTCACCATCTCTTTTGCTATCACTTATACTCGTGTGGTGACGCTGGGAACGAACACTGCGGTTTTATGTTTGTATCGGTCTTATTGTGGTAAGGAATATACTCAGGGTCACACACTGGCACTCAGGTGACAAATGTTTTCCCCACTGATCTTAGCTTGGGAGGCATTCTGGAAGGTTACTTTGATTGCACCTTGTGTGACATCAGAGGCAAGCAAGTTTTTAACGGTGAGAAACTGGACATTGGTCCGGGACGCCATCAGGTCTACTCCTGGTGCATCTCAACCCCATCTTGGTCGTAGATCCGGGAATTTCCCTGGGAATAGAAAAGTGGGCCAGTCTGTTACTACAAGCTCAAGGAGAGACATGAAACTGAAATGTGCTAGCAAGTGGGGAAATGATATGCAAAATGTCATCCTCATTTGGCTCTTATTTCACTGCTGCAGAGAGCTGAAGAAGTTTGTGACCTGCTCCCCCCTACCCCATTCCACCCCACTTTAGCCACTTACTAAAAAGGGAAATTGCCCCTTGTCAGAGAGTTAGTGAGGAGGGACTATTGTTCTGCCTAGCACAGTGCCTAACTTCAAATCCAAGTTTGCATGCTCAGTCACTTCAGTCGTATATGATTCTTTGCGACACCATGGACTGTAGTTCCCCTGGCTGGTCAGTTCATGAGATTCTCCAGGCAAGAATACTGGAGTGGGTTATCATTTCTTTAGTTACTTTAATAAACCTAACAGTCTTCTGTCATTTCAACTAAAATATGTAATTTTAAACTCTGAAACATTTAAAAAAATAGTAGACCTGTACCTATTATTTAAATGGGTAACAAAATTTGTCATCTTTATTCAGCTCCTCACTTTTCTCTTTTAAAGGAATAACATATAGTCTCTCCACCGTCACCCCTTCTTGCCTCCTGAGAAGTAATCATTATCCTGAAGTTGGTGTGTTTCTTTTATGCTGGAATGTAAACATAAGCACCATGTTACTGTTTTGTGTATTTTAAAAATTTAATTAAGTAGTAGACTGTTCCCTGGGTTGGGAAGATCCCCTGGAGGACATGGCAACCCATTCCAGCATTCTTGCCTGGAGAATTTCTTCGGACAGAGGAGCCTGGTGGGGTAGTCCACCAGGTCACAAAATTTGGACACAACTGAGAGACTAAGCAGAGCACAGCACAGCACATAGTAGACTGCTGTCAGATGTTTTGCAATTTACCTTTTTCACATAATTTGAGCAGTCATGTTGATACATGTACATGTAGTTCATTCAACTACTACTGTGTAACAGTCTATTTTGGTTTATAGAGGTGTTTTGGATTTTTTCTTTTTCAGTGAAGCATGAAATGGGATCCTCACCTTGGGAGAGTAGGAAGGGGTAGTAGGAGGCGAAGGGAGCAGTGTGAGGGAGAATCAGACTGGAGATATGAACTCACTTGAGAAGTACAATAATGCTGCTGGGTCCACTTGGGGTTTCTGGATATGAATGTGGAATTAAGCCTGTCCATTGACGTGATCTTCTCCAGCTAAGTCTAACTACTCTGATGTAGCAAAAAGCAGACAGGTATTTGAATTCAATGAGATGGAGTTTAGGCAAGTGAGAACCGTAGACAGGGAATCAATACTGTTTAAGGTTTTACTGGAGAGTAGTTATGATGGTTCACAGCATCAGAGTAAGGATGGAGGTGAATACAGAAGGGGGATAGTGTTGGTCTTCTATTGCTACCTGTAACAGTTAATGTGTCAACCTGGCTGAGCCACAGAGTGCTGAGATATTTGGTTAAATGTTATTCTGGGTCAATCTGTGTGTGTTTCTGAGTGAGATTAACATTTGAATGAGTAGACAGAGTAAAGTAGATTGCCCTCCCCAATATAGGTAGGCCTCATTCCCTGGTGGTTCAGATTGTAAAGAATCTGCCTGCAACGCGGGAGACCTGGGTTCGATCCTTCATGGAAAAGGTTGGTTGCAATGCAAGATGTTCCAAAAACTATGCTAAAGAATAGAAGCTGGTGGTCAGAATGAAGAGCTTGAAGTTGACAATTTTCAAAGCGGATTCAAGTACTGGAAATGACAAAGGTCTACAACTTACCATGGAAATGAGGTGGCTGAGAAGGAATGGAGGAAAAGTTCACTGGAAGTAAGGTGGTCAAGCAACCAAAAAAACAGAGGGTGGTGAATAGGTTAAAAGTGATAAATGAAACAGATCATTCCTTGAAGAAAGTTTCTCTAACACAAATGCATCTTGGTCAGTATCTCCACCCTTACCCTTCTCTATAGCTTTTCCCTGACAGCTGTTTTAACCCACTCACCTCATCCACAGAAAAACAAAATAGTATAATCTAAAAAAGAAAAAAGCATGTACTTGAACACCAAATTAGTTGACAGAACTGTTCAATTTAGCTAGTAATAGTAAAATTAATCTGCACATCAATATTTCAACTCTCGATGGATGACTCATTTTTTTCAAGATCAAAAGTATGCAGAAAAATTTCCTGTTTGGTGTTTAGATCAATGCCATGTATTATTTATGATGAAATTTTTTTAAATTTGACTTACCAATCACCCTGAAGTGTAGGCATGAAGATACACAGCTTAGACTTAATATCCTTTCTAATTATCTGGGATAGAAAAGAGGAAATAGTTTGTGGTGGGGATAGCCTTTGACAACAAAAATCAATTAATAGGTGGCATAGCACATAACTGGTAAATTGTACTGTCCACTGGAAACATAGAATGTTTCAAAGACTATATGAAGATCAATATCCTTCCCTGAACATTCTCAAAGTATGAAGGACATATTTGTTAAGAAGGTACTTTATTTTAAATAATAAGAAATTCTAAGGAGGCAAATTCAGAATATTCATCCAAACCTTTATTGAGTGAATATTACATTATCAGTGAAATAAAAGTGACGATGAGCCCTGGCTATGAAGCCAGGGATGCTCTCTCTTGTCTGCTTTTACTTTTTACTTCATCACATTACCTTCCCCCATCCCACGTTAACATGTCTCTTTGATCCTTAAAAGCTGTACTTTCATTTATTCAATTAACACTAGAATTAAAAAAAAAAAGCATAGTGAAGTTAAACAGAAAGCCATAACATCATGATATTAAAAAAAGGATAAACAAAAGCAACTATACTTCAATAAAAATTAATTTAAAAAATGTGTAAATACTGCTACAGTATTGTAATACAAACCCTGTAGAAACAAAGAAAAAACAATTTTGATTGGTAAAAGGGATGATATTCCCACAAAGCTGAAATGTAATTTTAACTGGTTGAATTTAAAGAATAAAATAAGCAGAAAAACAAAGTCAGCATGTTTGAGAAATGCTAAGAATTCGAGTATGGCTAGAACACAGGATGAACAGAATCACAGAGGATTATATACATGATGGAAACAAGTTTTGCTTTATTCTGTAAGTATTAAAGGGCGATTACCGATTTCTGAGCTAGGAAATTTAAGTGGTACACAGGTGATACAGCTAGATGTAGAGTTTAGGTAAAAAACTTAACAGTAGACTCCAGAAAGATACAAAAGCAGAGATCCAAAATATAGGTACTATTAGTTAAGAAGTTCCTATAATAATCCAAGTAAGAAACAAAGTTGGTCAAAACCCCCAAATAAAATTTAACAGTTAACTGAGTTAGGCTGGAACATTCTGAACAGAATATACAAGAGTATCTTAGATACTTGTAATATAGTAGTTTAAAGAAATACAACTAGTTTAAATTATCCCTGCTGCTGCTGCTAAGTCGCTTCAGTCGTGTCTGACTCTGTGCGACCCCACAGACAGTAGCCACCAGGCTCCCCTGTCCCTGGGGTTCTCCAGGCAAAAACACTGGAATGGGTTGCCATTTCCTTCTCCAATGCATGAAAGTGAAAAGGGAAAGTGAAGTCGCTCAGTCGTGTCAGACTCTTAGCGACCCCATGGACTGCAGCCCACTAGGCTCCTCTGTCCATGGGATTTTCCAGGCAAGAGTACTGGAATGGGGTGCCACTGCCTTCTCCTAAATTATTCCTGCTGCTGCTGCTAAGTCGCTTCAGTCGTGTCCGACTCTGCGACCCCACAGACGGCAGCCCATCAGGCTCCACCGTCCCTGGGATTCTCCAGGCAAGAACACTGCAGTGGGTTGCCATTTCCTTCTCCAATGCATGAAAGAGAAAAGTGAAAGTGAAGTTGTTCAGTCGTGTCCGACTCTTAGCGACCCCATGGACTGCAGCCTACCAGGCTCCTCCGGAGTGGGGTGCCACTGCCTTCTCCTAAATTATTCCTGAGTAAACTATAAATAGAAAATAACTATAATGTACAACACTTTATAATGACTTAAAAGGGCTATTTACATTGAGAATGTATTTTAAATATTATCAAAACAGAACTTAATATATCAACTTTATTAATTATATGTACATAATTTATGCAAAAATGTTACATTTTTTCCCCCCATGGTTATAAGGACACCTCTGATCAACTTTATAATGAGCTGACACACATTCATATAATACTAATTAATTTTATTAGCCTAAAAAGCTAAGTGAAATATAACCCCAAATAATCATCATCGACTTAGAAAAACAATTAAAATACTATCTGCTGTGTAGTCAATTATTTATTGAGCACGTCCTATTTTTCAGCACCAAAACCCATTTATTACCTTACAGAAATCAGAAAAACCACCCTTCCTCTCTTTCTTAGTTGTCTCCCTAAGGTCATTACCATGTGCGCGTGCTCAGTCGCGTCCAGCTGTTTGCAACCCCATGGGCCTATCAGGCTACTCTGTCCAAGGAATTTTTTAGGCACGAATACTGGAGTGGGTTGTCATTTCCTACTTCAGGGGATCTTTCCAACCCAGGGATCAACCTGCATCTCCTGCACTGGCAGGCAGATTCTTCATCACTGCACCACCTGGAAAGCCATGGTCATCACCACCTATCTATAATTTCTTTTAATAAAATACATGTTAAGTGGGAAGGTATAAGAATTAATCTATTATTCTGGAATTTTAAAATGACACATGCACACATTTAAAGGTTATACATTTTAAATAGATACAAACTGTTAATTCCTAAAAAATATTTAAAAAATTAACCTCATTGAAATTTTTGGTTTATAAAAATAACTTTATTGCAGGGTGTCAAGTTTAAATAACTGTGTATTATGATGGTCAGCTACATATAAAGTACATATTCTTTCAAGTTTAAAGTACCTCTCCTAAAAATTAGGCCAATGGTTGATTCCTTATTTTAGTTCAACTGGAATGAAACCTAACAGGAGTATTTTCCGGTAAAATACAAAAACTATTAGTCGCTCAGTCATGTCCAACTCTTTGTGACCCCATGAACTGCAGACCTCCAGGCTCCTCTCTGTTCATGGGATTCTCTAGGCAAGAATACTGGAGTGGGTCGCCACTCCCTTCTCCAGGGGATCGTCACGACCCAGGGATCAAACCTGGCTCTCCTGCATTGCAGGTGGATTCTTTACTGCTTGAGCCATCAGGGAAGCTGTATAATACAAAAAATTACAGCCCAAAGGTCAAGCAACACAGAATTTAATACATATTGGGAAGAATTTAACAGGTAATAGAAAATTCTAGCCAGCATCTACTTTTGTGTAAGATTATCATACAGAAAACTTTTTCTATTAAAAGTATCTTCTAGAAAGGGAAGAAACTATAAAGAAACAGACTATGTAAGATCTAGTTAAGTGCCCTCCTTCTACAAATTAAGAGACTGGGACTCAATCTTAATAAGTAACTTGTCCAAGACACACCTCAGTGGTACAATCAGGACTGATTCTGGAACCTGACTTCTATTCTGGGCTCTTGTTTACCATATCTGTGTTCTCTCATTTTACGACTGAATCGTATTACTTATTCACTATGTTTTTACTTTAAATTTGCAAAATTAACAAGCAATGAAATGTCATCTACCCAACAACTCTTGAGTTGTTTTCAGAAAATGAGCATAATAATAATAGGATGCAGTTCATAACATTAGAGCGCTTGCTTAGCTTCATTAAGGTTAAGAACTTTACACAGGAAAAAGTTCACTTTACACAGAATTTGGTTTGGCTAACAGAAATCTTACATGAAAGTCACAAACTTGGAAACCTCTTAATCTATATCATAGTAACTTCATACGTTGTGAAATGGTTTTCTATAATCTTGACATTTTCTTCAGATAGCCAGTTTTCCTGTTTTAGCTGCCTTATAAGAGCTTCCAAAGACTTCAATCTCCCTAGAGTTTGTTGTTCCTGTAACTCAAGAAGAGTTATCTTTGAATGTAGTTTAGACACTTTCTGCCAAAGATGTTCCTTATTTACATCTTGTCTGCAGTAAGAATGCTCAATCTGTAAAACTTCTGTCTCATAGTCTACATCCTTATATGACTCTTCAATGTCTATATCTTCTTCCATTTCCACTGTTTCTTTGGGGGCAGGTATAAAAGAGTTAATTGCAGGTTTGGAATTTTCTGTAGGTACAAAAATGGCAATAATGGACTCTTTATCTGTATTTAATTCTTCAACTGTTTGAGTAACTGTGCTGAATATGAATGGATTTTCCTGTGCTGACTTAATTTCCACAGAATTATTTGTAAAGTGTGGGTTAGCAAGATGATTAGTAGTTATTTCAATCACTTCTTGGGTTTCTAAAGGCTGCTGAATACCCTCTAAATTTGAAGTTGTCAAAGTAATAGTTGTAGAACTTAGATTCTCAAATGATGTGTGAAAACCACCTATACCCATGTCTTGGTTAACTGATGTTTCCAAGGTAGATTCTGGTTTTCTGGTATCTTGTTTAACTAGACTAAGAGTTAATATGTTACTTTGCACACTTTCTGCTTTTGGATCTGGTAGCTTTACCAAGGCAGATGATTCAAGTAATTCTGCATGTTCAGGGAGGAGATCTGTATTAACTGGATGCTTCTTTGGCTCATTTGATGCAAAAGATTCTTCTGACTTGGCTTTTAGGCATACTTCTTTCTCACTTTTCAATTTTTTCTTCTGAGATTTTTTTTTGGAAGGATCTTTCTCCTATAAAATAACATTTTCAAATTCTAAAAAAGATGTCCTTACTAGGCTTTATTCTCTTATTAGATAGTGCTGACTATTTCAGTACAACTTTGAGTAGTATACTGGCCAAACAAATTTATTCAGTTAAAAAATGTTTTCAGTATGTAACAGCTCAAAATATACGTGAAAGCATTTTTTTAAAAAAAATTATGCATAATCAATATATGAAGAAAAATCTCAGATCATTCACAAGACTAGTAAAAAAATCTTAGATCATTAATTTACATTAAAAACTCAACCTGATAATTAATGTATGTGTTATCTCTGGCTCCTCTTAAGCTATGCTTCAGAATGGTTTATTAAAAAATTATCACTTTCAGTAAAAGTACACATTAGTTTTCCTTTCTCAAGTATGTGTTTTCCCAACAGTTATTTTTCACTCTCCTCCCCTCTTCCTGACTACCTGCCACCCTGCAATCTGCCATCATAATCAGTATTAGCCCCTTCTCCCCTACTCCCTGCCTCCAATACCTGATTGTCTTCAGGCAAAGAAAATAT
Source organism: Capra hircus (assembly GCF_001704415.2). Lineage (NCBI taxonomy): Eukaryota > Metazoa > Chordata > Mammalia > Artiodactyla > Bovidae > Capra > Capra hircus. The sequence continues at coordinate 60,607,972 of NC_030811.1, forward strand.
TGTTGGAATTGCAGTTTGTTTCAAATAGCGAATACCCCATCTGATGTCAAGAGAGTCAGGAGTAAAATGGTCACTACACAGGAACTGGTATTTACTTGGAACCCATGAATCTCGTTTCATATTCTTTAACCATTTTTCAAGTCTTTCTTTGTCATGGAGAGGAAACCTGAAATTAAAAAAAGGAAAATTTTGCTATATTTTAACAATAACGCCAAACTCCAGGCCTGTATATAGGGGTAACCTAAGGGCCACAAAGACAAGACAACCATTCCTACCATACAATAGCATCTTCATGACAACTACTGTCATATCATCTCTGCAGCAAAGAAAGCTAAGATATGAGATGTGTAGCCAAAGCTTTTGTCTGAGAAGACTGGTTTGTAAAACATAACCCAGGGTCCCTTCAAGTAAAACATATATGTTACTACAAAGGATAAAGTCTATTCATATTTTCTATGGATTATGTTTCTTTTTCATTCTGTTGTATAGTCTGTAGAACTAGGTAAGAGTTTTGTTAACTAAAAAGTCCTATTCAAATATACTTCATAGTAATATAACAAACCGTTTCCTGTCTGTAAGAAGAATTAAACCTAAGGCTTTTATATTAATATTTTTAAAATAAGGAGATGTTAATTCAGAAAATGGTTTAGTTAACATAAAATGAATACTATATCTTATAAAACTACTAATATTCCATTCTCTTTACTGAAATCAGCCTCAATTCCAACCATCAGTAATCTAGCCCAACATTTCTAGTCTTCTTTAGCCAGTGGTTTGGGAACTCTAAAATTCAAGTATTCAAGTTCTGAAAGTGAACTAAACATGTTAAGAGGGCAGACTCATATTCTATAATAGGAAACAAATAGAAAAGACAGAGAAAGGCAAGAGAGCTCTTTATATATGTTGTTCTTGTACCAAATAGCCTGGATATTCAGAGTTGGCTAACACACTACATGTTTTAGGGTAAAATTTGGACTTGCTGCAGAATTTGACAGAAAACTTTATTCTACCAGTGTAAACAGGTTTGCACTAAACAACAGTGATTCATATTTTTTTTGAAAATTTTATAGGAACACAGGCCAAGACACATACTATATAATAATTTCCTATTTTTAAAAAGGAGTAACAAAAGGTTCTCATACAAGAAGCAGCTGTTAAACATTTCTCCCAATTACAACCATTTATGCTTTGCAGTAGTAAGATTTTATAAAAAATAAATACTGATAACTTAGTAAGATGCTAGATGAAAAGAGTCTGGGTGCTTTGTAGGAACTAATTTTTAATGCTGATATCATTCCATAGGAAAAAAATCGTATTATCTGCTTTTGGAAGTTTTTTACCATTGATACAATATTCATACACAGTTTGAAAAGTTTTTAACCTTACATATATCAGTAACTTATATTATAAATATGATAAGCATAATGAGAAAAGGCATTTAGTGGCAAAAAGAATTTTACTTTCAGAGGACTTAGAATAATCACTGCTATAAACTGAGCACTATATTCATTTAATTTCCTAATAATATAAATTTATTTTGCAGAACGCGACAGTGTAAGAAAATTTTTAAGTTGGCTGCTATTAGGGGACTGAACACATAAAATTTTAAAAAGTCAATAAAAAGTTCCATTTCCAGTAAATTCACATTTTGAGGAATAAAAATCTATAATTGACTTTCTCTGGCATTATTATTTTCCTCTCCTTAAAAATAATAACTATGCAGTCCACAAGACTAAAGAAGTCCTAGTCTGGGTTATGAGCCCCCCAAATCCAAGGCCAAATAAATACATGAAATATGGTGTTAAGTTCAACATGATTCTTTGCTACAAACCTCCTCAGAGCCAGTGATATTCATATACCAGAGTATGTTTATCCCCCTAAAACATCTCTGCAACCTGTGGAAGGGCTTCAAGGAAGATAATTCTGGAAATATGGCACATAGTGCGAATCATTTGGAGTTATCAGTTTTTTGGTTTTTTTTTTTTTTTCATTAGGTAAGATAAGGGAGAGCAGCTAAATCATTACTGAAGGAGGAGCTTTAGGTCTAAAATCAAAAAAGCTTCACAAAATAGCTAGTGAAACTTCAAAGGAACTTAAAGACACTCACATTAGAGCTAAATTATTTAGAATTCCATGGACAGAGGTGCCTGGTGGGCTACAGTCCACGGGTTGCAAAGAGTTGGACACAACTGAGCGACAAACACTTTCACATAAGAAATAAAGGAAATTATAGAATAGTTTAAACACGTTGATTTTTCACAAACATGAAGCATGTTATGAATGCCAAGTGCTATTTTATGTTTTTAGACGCTACGTGTGAATTCGGTACTATTAACGTGTCCACTTTACAGATGGAAGGTCTTAGGTAGCAGGGTTAAGTAATTTACAGGTCGTTCAGCTTCAAAGTGATGGAGCCAGTATTTCAACCTAAATCTGGCTTTGGAGCCGCGTCTCTTACTAATAAGTAGTACACAATACTTCTTCTCTATTGTTCCAAATAAAAATGAGTACTTTTGGGGTTCCACAAAAAAATATTTCGTGGCTATAGTTATTTGGAATACATACAGTAATTTGGAATAAAGTGGAATATTCCCTACTTTTCCAGAGTTCGCTTTCTGCCACTTCACTTTTAGGAAAAGTTAGGCCTAACAGACCCAAACAAATTTTTCGCTTTTACGAAATAAAACCAATTGCTTCCTCGCTTAGAAAAGGCTTCCTAGGAACGCTCTACGTTGGGAGAGGGGGGAAAATCTGTTAGCCCTTACTTACCTGCTCTCTGTATGAATGAAGAATTATCTAGAGCCCTGAGCAGGTGACAGATTATAATTCCGCCTCTGCCACAAAACTTTCAAGATAAGTTACCTGATCTTTTCTGAAAAGCCTCAGTTTTCTCAGGAAAAAATGGAATAACATCTACGCGACCTAACTCACAGGAGGTGTAAGATAAACTTGGAGGGCACCTTCCCATTCGGCACGTTTGATGCACCTGAAGTGATTCCGTTCAGTTCAGTCGCTCAGTCGTGTCCGATTCTTTGCGACCCCACGAATTGTAGCAGGCCAGGCCTCCCTGTCCATCACCAACTCTCGGACTTCACTCAAACTCACGTCCACTAGCGTTGTTCAATGAAATGTCAGGGGAGGTTGGGAAACGCTCTGAAAACCAGAAGTATCGCTCAAACTTTACCGCTTAAAATGCCCTGTTAATACACTCAACAGACCCCCAAGGCTCGCCACACGCCCAGCGTCCTCCCTAGAAATGTCAGAACATTTCCAGATAGACTCAACTCGCGTCTTCCTCCTGCGCAGAAATCAAACACTCCCGGAGAACCGAGGACAAATTTACAGAGCAGACAGGAGAGACGCCAAACCCTAACCCCAAACGCCACACTACAGCGACCCAAAGGCAAGCTGAAGCTTCCGCGTTAGGGGCAACTTACGGGTAAAAACTAAGCTTCCGCTCTTTATTATTTCGTCCCCGGCGGTTCTTACAGCAAATCGCTGCGCAATAGCGGGGCATCGCTGCAGCGCAGCCACACGAGACCCGAGCCGCCAAGGGGCACAGGATGGACTTCCTCACCGAGGCGGAGCTGCAGGTCCTTGCTGCCCGAGGTATCGCGCCTGCGCCAGGCGACGTAGAGTGGAAAGACTCAGCAACCCTGAACTCACTTCCGTTTCCGCCGGCTTCGGTTCGGCCCTTTCGGGGGTTGGAGCCGGAAGTGACGCATGGGCTGATCAGCAACAACAGTTTTCCACGTGCGCGTAGGGCGCCAGGGTCAGGTGGGGAGGCGGGAGCCAATAGAAAAGCGTTTCGTGTAGGTCTTCTCCTGAGGTTTAGGCGCCCGCAGCTACCGGCCAGCCAGTGGGGAGCGGGCTGTGCGAGAAGGTGGCTGTGAGAGGCGTGTGAGGTCGGCGCACAGGAGGCAGTGGGCCCGTATCGGCTCACGGAAGCTGCTGAGGCCGGGGTGAAGGCCGAGCCGAGCGGCCGTGTGGAGTCGCTGGTTAGTGTCGCCGGTCAGGAGCAGCAGCAGCTGGAGGCTGCGGACGAGAGACGAGGCCGAGGTCTCGGGGAGGGGGGTTAGGCCTCGGTGTCCTCTTCGACCGCCGCTAGGGCTTCGGGCTGCCCGGTGTTCTTGAGGAAAATAATAGGGGAAAGGTGATGGCAGAAACACAGCGTAGTGCGGTTTGTTGTGGGGTTGTGCTGCTGGCTTTCTCGGGCGTCGGGCAGCTCTTCTCAGACCCCGGGTGGGACTCCGAGCCCTTCAACCCAATGGCTGCATCTGGTCTGCTAGGGCGAGTATGGGTGAGGGCTGACGGTCTAGCCCAAGCAGTCACCGGCTCTGGGGAGAGAGACCCCCGGGACTGTCTGCCTGGTCCCTCTTAGGAATGAGGAGTCAGTATAAGGCAGTCAGTCTTATAGGAAAGTACGGGATATTCACCTTGAAACTGTGAAATGAAGTTTATTAAACCAGGAAGGTACCTCTCTGCCAGTGTTAGACCCGCCCTTTGGCAACGGCCGCAGTACATGCTCGGTTTGTGTTCGTTTAACCAGGAGTCTGTACTTGATCCTTGGTACCCGTGACTGTGACTAACTCTCTGGAAAGAAGTGATACGTCTGCTAATTACGCTCCAAACGGGCCACAGGAGAGCAAGGCAGACAGTTGCCACAAACCAGAGTGTCTTTCGTCAGACGTGTTATATTCGAAAAACAGGATCAATTCTTTTTGAATCGCGAACCAGTTAATCTGTAGTCTCGAGAATTCCAAGTTGTATTCTAGGTGGAAACTTCTTTGAGGTTAGAGAAATAGTTTAATGACTCCTGAGAAGTTTGAAAGTAAGTTTACCTTATCTGTAGTACAAACAATGAAAGTTCATTTTCTTTTGGCAACCTTAGCAGAAATCCTAAATTTTGTTAATTACTAGTTTTTAACAAAACATATATCCATGCTTTTCTATTAAATGTTTGAGCTCTTACAGTTTTTTTTTTTTTAAAGAGATTACGTTCTGTTGTGAGTTTTCAATATTATTGTGATATTGAGATTCTCTAAGTGCAATCCTTGGCTCCTTTTACCGAAATGAAAACTGAAAATTTCTTTGTTGCCGTTGAGTCACTAAGTTGTGTCGGACTCTTTTGCAACTCCGTGGACTGTCGCCTACCACACTTCTCTCTGCCCATAGGATTTTCCAGGCAAGAATTGTGGTGTGGGGTGCCATTTTCTTCTCCGGGTTCTTCCCGACCCAGGAATTGAACCTGCGTCTTCTGCTTCGCAGGCTGATTCTTTACCACTGAGCCATCTGGGAAGCCTGTTTCTTAGGGAGGGAAGATTACTACTAATTTAGACATACGGAGCTATTTACCTTGGTAATGAACTTTTTTCCCATTCAATTTCTTTAAACCCCTTTAGAATATACATCGGAGAAGGCAATGGCAACCAACTCCAGTACTCTTGCCTGGAAAATCCCATGGGTGGAGGAGCCTGGTAGGCTGCAGTCCATTGGGTCGGGAAGAGTCGGACACGACTGAGCGACTTCACTTTCATGCATTGGAGAAGGAAATGGCAACCCACTCCAGTGTTCTTGCCTGGAGAATACCAGGGACGGGGGAGCCTGGTGAGCTGCCATCTATGGGGTTGCACAGAGTCGGACACGACTGAAGAGACTTAGCAGCAGCAGCAGCAGAATATACATTCTTGAATATTAGGATTCTTTCAGGAAGTATTTTGATTTTCCACCCTTTTTACAAGGCTTGCATGTAATGAGGCTTTGATAGTAACTGATCAAATATCCGTTATTGAATATTTTTGTGTCTGTTTATGGCCAGAGTGTTAGTGGAAAGGCAAAGCCATGAAAGATTTTTCTCAATTTGGTTGAATTATATTTGCTTTCAAGAAGATTACTACCAATTAAGGGAGTGTAAAGCCTGTACAAATTAAATAACATGGAAACAAGATACACTATATAGGCTTAACATTTTGGTACTGCATTAGTGTACTTTAAATCCTAAAAGCTCACTCAGTTCCTTTTAAAAGAAAAATCTAAAGATTAGTTCCATAATTTTTTTCTTTTCTTTTTTAGGATATTGAAATGGCTACTCCCCAATCAGTTTTCATCTTTGCAATCTGCATTTTAATGATAACAGAATTAATTTTGGCTTCCAAAAGTTACTATGATATCTTAGGTGTGCCAAAGTCGGCCTCAGAGCGCCAAGTCAAGAAGGCCTTTCACAAGTTGGCCATGAAATACCATCCTGATAAAAATAAGAGCCCTGATGCTGAAGCAAAATTCAGAGAGATTGCAGAAGGTATGTAAATGACTATCTCCAAGGTCTCAAAGGTATTAAGTAGTAAAGGAAAAATGATAGGTAAGAAGTTTGTATATATTTGAAGGTTTTGTTGGAGATGCGAGGTAAAGTGGGATGTATATGTAAATGTAGTGAGAGTCTCAAGGGTGTTTTCTTATAACATTTTGATCCTGGATGTATGGAAGTATATACTTTTTTGGGCATTCAGATCTAAAAATGTTGAAAATGTATTATTTCATTCTTTTATTATTTGTAAAATTGCTTATTGTTTCTATGTTAGAGGGAACTTTAGATACTTCAAATTTAAAGTTTTTATGAAATATGGAGATTAAATATAAAACTATTGAGCATAAAAAAATTAAATAGATTTTAAGTGCCGTTTTTTTTTTTCTTCCTCACTTGGTCTACATCTCAAAGCCACATTTGTCCTTAAAGGAAAAGTGTTAAACAAGGTTTGATTTAATACTAATTCTGAAACAGATTGCATCTCCTGAGCATTCAGTAGTTAATAGTTGGGTGGTGGTAACTGGGAGTTGGAGTTAAACATTTACTTCAGCTAGTAAGGAGGTGAAAAATCTGAATTCCTCTTAATTTGCTCATTAAATTCTTTAATGCAAGTAGTGACTTTACACAAATAGTATGAAGAATAACTCTGAAATTGTTGCCCATATAATAATTATTTTTAGTAATGGTAGCATTTATTTAACATTTATTGTATAGATACTAGAAGCAGGTATTGTGCTAACTGCTGATAGCATACAGTGGATAAGACAAAAAGTCTCTGCCTTTTGTGACTCTTAACTTTACTCTTATGCTTGTAGGCTTTGGTTTTATTTGTGCTATGAAATCTTTTCTAAAATAGATAAATTTAAAAGGCTTGGATATATGTAATTTTGTTTCTCTTCAGTTACTAAAGTATTTTTATTTCTTTTCAGCATATGAAACTCTCTCAGATGCTAATAGGCGGAAAGAATATGATACACTTGGACATAATGCTTTTACTAATGGTAAAGGACAAAGAGCTAGTGGAAGTCCTTTTGAGCACTCGTTTAACTTCAATTTTGATGACTTATTTAAGGATTTTGATTTTTTTGGTCAAAACCAAAATACTCGGTCCAAGAAGCATTTTGAAAATCACTTCCAGACACGCCAAGATGGTTCCAGTAGACAAAGGCACCATTTCCAGGAGTTTTCTTTTGGAGGTGGTTTGTTTGATGACATGTTTGAAGATATGGAGAAAATGTTTTCTTTTAGTGGTTTTGACACCACCAACAATCGACATACAGTACAGACTGAAAATAGATTCCATGGATCCAGCAAGCACTGTAGGACTGTCACTCAACGAAGAGGAAATATGGTTACTACATACACTGACTGTTCAGGACAGTAGTTGGTTCTTTTTCTGTTCTCATTAAACCCAATTAGTTGACTCCTCTTCAGTATCTTTGATGCAGAAAGAATTTTTCTGTGAACTATTTTGACAAGTGCATGATTTCACTTAACTTAATATAGCTATTAAATATATTTAAATTGTTTTTGACAATTCAGCAACATTTAATTAGGAGACCAATAGCTAATTAATTTCCCTGATTAGAAAAGATTCTTTACAAAAAGATACTATAATTCTGCCTGGTCTTTTTTTCTCTACTTGTCCTTGGGCTTATTAACATGACCAGTATCATTACCAAGGAAAGAATTGACTTTGCCTGATAAATATTTAAAGGTTAAACTTTAAAAGTTATTCTAGATTTAAATTGTGTGAACATGAATTATTTTTGGGGAGTGAAACCTTTGCTAATTTAAAATTGCATGCTCTGTGGCATCTCTGACTTAGATTGCAAAATATATGTGAAACTGTATAATTCAGTTGTTCAGCAAAGGATGACAAGCAGTATCTTGTTTAATTTCCACTGAAAGCTTGAAAAAAGTATGGTTTAATAAGAACCATGCAGAAGAATTCGAGTAAAGAAAATAATCGTGTTGCTCATAGTCTTATTTAACACCAAAAGACAGTTGAAAGCTTCAGAAGTATTGCCAAGAGATTGTTATCTGTTTGATCCCTGGCTAATGATTTTGTAGTGTTGAAGTCATAGCTGTTTTACACATCTTTTCACATTTCTTTCTTAGTTGGCCCTCTCGATCTTAGTGTCGATTTATGTATTTTTGTGTGTGTGTGGTTTTTCTTCTTTGCACTCATCTTTAGAGATTGACTAATACCTCATTCTGTTTATAAAAACAGCCAGTAATTTCTGTGCAACCTTATTATGTGCAATATTTTTAAATCCTAAGAAATGTGTGCTTTTGTTTTCAGATGGACTTTAGTACTGCACTTGTTCCGTGTTGTACTCCATATGAGTACTAATCCTATGGATACATATTAAAACTAGTAAATATCTCATACAGCTTTGTGAGTGAGAGAAATATAATATTTACAATATGATCTCGTCATTTTATTCTTAAAAGTTTATTCTGCAGTTCTGGAGGGTATATAAGCAATTGAGCTGCTAATACTGATCATAGACTGTATTCTAGAAGTTTGAAGACCTTGTTAATTTTGGTATATTTGCTTGCTAGGAGCAAGTATTCTTGCCACTGGTTCGTTCCGCTTCAGGCTTGGTTGGGAAAAAGACTGCATGAATCTATATTTGTTAGTAATCGTCTTTAATTTGAAATCTGCAAAGAAAATGAATATTACATTTAGGTACCTTTATTAGTTCCTAAAAGTTATACATACTACTTTCATTTGATAATAAGAAAATCGCCTGCCTTGAATTTTGGTCTAAAAATTCTCTGTGGCCTATTAAACAGAAAAAGTAAGGCAAAAACATAAGCCCCCCCCCCCCAAAAAAAATTCAAATCACAAACATGAAAGATTATTTTATCTAGTTTTAAACATTTGACCCCCCCCTTTTTTTTTAACTTCCCATTTGGCTCTTTGGCATACTTTTTGCAAGGGAAAATGTACCATGAGTCATACACACTTATGATACAAGCTAAATATAAAGAAAGATGCTTAGATAATCTGTAGGTATGTGTGTGTGAGTAATTAGCTGTGTAAGCAACTAGAAATTAGAGCAGTAATCAGTATAACAGTTTCCTCCATAATTTAGAATTTTTTTCTTCATAGTTTGTATAGGTTGAATGTACAAAGAGAACAGTGAACTCCTGTAGTTATGCATGACCAATATGATAGCTTAATCTTTACTCCCTATATAAGTCAACACAAAATCTATCACCTTTTTCCTTCTACATAAAATAGTGACATAACATGACTTTATATTTTTCTTGAGCTAACGTGTAATTCTTCCAAGTTTGGGGATTGAGTACGTCTTGCATTGGGTACTGTAGTGCATGTGGTAGTTTGAAGTTCTTTTGGTGCTCTAAATTGGTAGGCGGTTTTGTGCTCTAAATTTCAGATCGAATTCTGAGATCAGTTCCATGAAAATTTAGGTTGCCTAAGGTCAGTTAAGAATTTATACATTCATGAAGTGGTTATTTTAATTTTTCTAAATAAAAAGCACACTAGGGGAAATGGTGCAATGGCACTCCACTCCAGTACCCTTGCCTGGAAAATCCCATGGGCGGAGGAGCCTAGTGGGTTGCAGTCCATGGGGTCGTGAGGAGTCGGACAGACTGAGCGACTTCACTTTCACTTTTCACTTTCCTGCATTGGAGAAGGAAATGGCAACTCACTCCAGTGTTCTTGCCTGGAGAATCCCAGGGATGGGGGAGCCTGGTGGGCTGCCGTCTATGGGGTCGCAGAGTCGGACACGACTGAAGCGACTTAGCAGCAGCAGCAGGGGAAAATGAGACCACTGTTGAACAGAATACAGAAATTTGTATCGGCAGTAGGTCTCTAAAGTTTATATTGTTCATGTTAATGCTGGCACCTTTAGTTCCATGTGACATACTGAATAAAGTCACTCATGGTTGTTTCCTGCCTTGGTTCCAATGACAAAATATAATGAAGCCATAGTTCAGTCGCTCAGTTGTGTTCGACTCTGCGACCCCATGGACTGCAGCATGCCAGGCTTGTGTGTCCAGCACCAACTCCCAGAGCTTGCTCAAACTCAAGCCCATTGAGTTGTTGATGCCATCCAACCATTTCATCCTGTGTCCCCTTCTGCCTTCAATCTTTCCCAGCATCAGGGTCTTTTCAAATGAGTCAGTTCTTTGCATCAGGTGGCCAAAGTATTGGTGTTTGAGCATCAGTCCTTCCAATGAATATTAAGGACTGATTTCCTTTAGGATGGACTGGTTGGATCTCCTTGTGGTCCAAGGGACTCTCAAGAGTCTCTTCCAACACCACAGTTCAAAATTATCAATTCTTCTGCGCTCAGCTTTATAGTCCAACTCTCACATCCATACATGACTACTGGAAAAACCATAGCTTTAACTAGATGGACCTTTGTTGGCAAAGTAATGTCTCTGCTTTTCAATATGCTGTCTATGTTGGTTATAGCTTTTCTTCCACAGAGTAAGCGTCTTTTAATTTCAAGGCTGCAGTCACCATCTGCAGTGATTTTAGAGCTCCCCAAAATAGTCTCTGCATTGTTTCCCCATCTATTTGCATGAAGTGATGGGACCAGATACCATGAACTTAGTTTTCTGAATGTTGAGTTGTAAGCCAACTTTTTCACTCATCTTTCATTTTCATCGGAGCTTTCTGCCATAAGAGTGGTGTCATCTGCGTATCTGAGGTTACTGATATTTCTCCCAGCAATCTTTATTCCAGCTTGTGTTTCATTGAGCCTGGCATTTCGCATGATGTACTCTGTATATAAGGTAAATAAGCAGGTAACAGTATACAGCCTTGAGTACTCCTTTCCTGATTTGGAACCAGTCTGTTGTTCCATGTCCAGTTCTAACTGTTACTTCTTGACCTGCATACAGATTTCTCAGGAGGCATATAAGGTTGTCTGGCTTTCCCATCTTTTTCAGAACTTTCCAGAGTTTATTGTGATCCACACAGTCAAAGGCTTTGGTGTAGTCAATAAAGCAGAAGTAGATGTTTTTCTGGAACTTTCTTTTTCAGTGATCCAACGGATGTTGGCAATTTGATCTCTGGTTCCTCTGCCTTTTTTTGAATATCGAAGTTCACGGTTCACGTACTGTTGAATCCTGGCTTGGAGAATTTTGAGCACTACTTTGCTAGCGTGTGAGATGAGTGCAGTTGTGCAGTAGTTTGAACATTCTTTGGCATTGCCCCTCTTTGGGATTGTAATTAAAACTGATCTTTTCCAGTCCTGTGGCCACTGCTGAGTTTTCCAAATTTGCTGACATATTGAGTGCAGCATTTTCACAGCATCATCTTTTAGGATTCGAAATAATTCAACTGGAATTCCATCACCGGCACTAGCTGTGTTCATAGTGATGCTTCCTAAGGTCCGGTTGACTTTGCATTTCAGGATGTCTGTTTCTAGCTGAGTGATCATACCATCGTGGTTGTCTGGGTCATGAAGATCTTTTTTGTATAGTTCTGTGTATTCTTGCCACCACCTCTTAATATCTTCTGCTTCTGTTAGGTCCATACCATTTCTGTCCTTTATCGAGCCCATCTTTGCATGAAATGTTCCCTTGGTATCTCTAATTTTCTTGAAGAGATTTCTAGTCTTTCCCATTCTGTTGTTTTCCTCTATTTCTTTGCACTGATCACTGAGGAAGGCTTTTTTATTTCCTTGCTATTCTTTGGAACTCTACATTTAAATGGGTATATCTTTCATTTTCTCTGTTGCCTTTAGCTTCCCTTCTTTTCTCAGCTAATTGTAAGGTCTCCTCAGACAACCATTTTGCCTTATGCATTTTTTTCTTGAGGATGGTCGCTACCTCCTGTACAATGTCACAAACTTCAGTCCATAGTTCTTCAGGCACTCTATCAGATCTAATCTAAACGAAGCCATAAACATGCTTATAAAATAACATCCAGGAGTTTTGAGGCATGATTATAAAAGAAGGGGTATAGGGCAAAGAGGTTAAATTGAGAGGTAAATCCGAGAACCATAGTTAAGGTGTTGGAGAAGCTTTTAAGTCAGATTTTTAGGAAGAAATGGGCCAGAGCTCAATTATGTTAATTCATTGAGGAACTGCGTTGGGAACCCTTCCCCTTTTGCCTTCAGGTAGACTATTGACAGCTTTTTCTTAAGGTCAGAGACTTAATGTAACTCTTCAAAGAAAAAGATTATTTCTGGGCAGGCTCCCCAGTTGTGGGCATTGAGATGACATGATAGGTTGACCAGAGGTGAATTTTCACGTGGTAGTGGAGAGGGTGGTGTTGAATAATACTAACACTCCACTCCCAGAGTAAATAAAACCTTATTTTGACGTGTAGGGAGCAAGATTTTCTGCATCCTGACTACATACTTACCTGCAGTTGCCTGCAGGTTGAAATACCCTGACAACTTACAAGAAACTGTAGCTCCTACTGAAAAAGGAACTGTAATGCAGGCATACATTACTGTTGAAGAAAGTTTTTCTCATCTGGGCAAATGATTCCTTCATAAACACATACATATGCTCAAGGAATTCAGACATTTAAGGAAAACCAACGGTAGGGAATAGAAGCCTGGACATTGAACCCTGTATTTACTGGTTGTCTATGTAGGCCTCGTTGAGACGGTGAATTTACAGACTTGAGTTACGTGTATGAAAGATGGAAATGTGTAACAAGTTCTAGGAAAAGTGAAGAAGCCAGTATAGCTGGAGGTCACTGATAAGGCGGAGTATTTGGAGATGAGTCTATAAAGATAGTGAGGTAGGTGGGCAGGACAGATCCTGCAGGGCTTTGTCAGCTTTTGACATTGGAATGTGGTAGCTGAGTTTTGAGCAAATAAATGAGTATCTTTCATAGATTTTAGAAGGATCATACTGGCTGCTGTGTTGATAGTAGATGATAGAGGGGCAATGGTGGAATAGAGAGATCAGTTAGACTGTTTCCATATTCCTGGATGAGAAATTAATGCAGCTCACACGCTGCACCAGTGGGAATGGTTGCAAGCAGTTGCCAGTAGGATTTGTTTAACAATTGGATATAGGCGTGAAAGAGGATAAAAAGATTATTCCAAGCTTAGTGTTTAGAGAACCAGAAGGACAGTTGTCGGTAACTTAAGATGGGGAAAGCTGCAAGAAGACATTTAAGGGGAAAGATGGGAAGTTCAGTTGGACATACAATTTTGAAATAATGTATATACAGGCTTAGAGATGGGCCTGGAATTTGGAGAGAGCTGAGCTGAAGATGTATATTTTTGAATTGTCAAAATATAGGGAATATTTTAAACCACAAGTCTAAGTCCAAGGGAATATTTATAGATATAAAAAGAAACAATTCAAGAACTAAGCCCTCAAGTGCTCTAAAATTAAAGGCAAAACAGCCCCTCCCCTCCCCCCAAAAAAAGCATGAGGAGAAATGAGGAATACAGAAAGATATCTCAGAAGAGGCAGCCAGGAGTTAGGAGTTTTGTGTCTTGGGAGAAAGTGAAAAAAAGTTTATCAAGAAGTAGAAAATGGGGCTACCCTAGTAGCTCAGAGGTGAAGAATCTGCCTGCCAATGCAGGAGACACAGGTTTGATCCCTGATCTAGGAAGATCCTGCATGCCACAGAGCAACACAGCCCATGTGCCACAACTACTGAGCCTGTGCTCTAGAGCCTGAGTCGCACACCAGTCTCAGTAGTTGGAGCACGTGGGCTCATAGTTGCAGTGCCGAGGTCTAGGGCACACAGTCTCAGCAGCTGAGGCTCGAGGGCCCTAGAGCTCATGGGCTCCAGGAGTTGCGGCACTCAGGCTTAGCTGTTCCATATCGAATCCATGTCCCCTGCGTAGGCAGGTGGATTCTTAACCACTGAACCACCAGGGAAGCCTCACCATTAGAGATTTTTAAAGAAGACTGGGCTTTTCTCTTTGTACCCTGAACTGATAGCTGAATTTTTCAGTTAGGAACCAACTTCATCTTAAATGTTACAGAATCTTGGCATTGGTAGGTTTAATGTTTGTGGTTTCAACTATTTGGGACAGACTCCAAATTTCTATAGTATAAGAATTTGTGATTTTTTTGAGGTATAGAATGAAATTCCATACCATACTAGTGTATTACTAGGTAGTAAGTAGACTAGCCACCTATCCAGTATCTACAAATCAAAATATCTTTGAATAGCTTGTATTTATAATTGTGTAGGCATTTAAAGAAGGAAATCATATGCTAATGGTGTTCACTAAATTAGAGATATAAGTCTCCTTCTTCAAAGTTGAGGCTATTGTATTCTTTTTCATGTGAAGATTGGTTGCTACCATGATCCATTTACCAGATCAAATCTTTTGTACCCACTGCATTTTATTCTGCCCCATCCTGCCTCTGTCAAACCTCAATTTCCCTCATTTATTTGAATACCTGTTTTGAATTTTAACTACTGGCCTGGAGGGAGTCAAATCTACACCTGCAAACTCATTGTTTTCACCTTCCCTCCACCAATCTTTGCTGCTGACCTCTCAAAGATGCTTCATGGTAGTCTTTTTTGGGTTATAACATATTATATAATTATCACTCACTAAATTAGCAGCTTAAAATAAAAAATCTTTCCATTATTTAATTTTTTAAACTTAATTTCTTATTATTCAAATATAATTTCAAGTAATAATGACCACTTGAAAAATTACATGAGTGATTACACATATTAGGGAAAAGTCATTAAAATTATTTGCTAGTATTTTACAGTTTACTTTTAGTGACAATGAAATGTATTAATATGTTGGTATTAAAAGAGCAATAACATTTTCTTGTTTTAAATGAATTTTACTATTTTCTACATTATATTTCATAATTAGAAATGGAATGAATTGGTGTTTGCTAATGCATAATTACTTGGTTATTTGTATTCATTCTTATAATTTAGATAATACTGATTCTCATTCCTTGACACACATCAGGAATATAGACCCACATACATTAGAGATGTAAGATACAGAGAAAAACATTTTTCTTTCCTTTTCAGAGAGGGTTTTTGTTCCTTCACTCCGTTTCTTGTAGGTAGATGTGCTATGTTAGTTGGAATAGGCTAATCTACACTGTAATAATATATCAGTCACATTCATTTTCTTAAATATTGGAATAATATCAAAATAAATATGCCTAATGACTGTATTACTTAATGCTATATTTAAAAAAAAGAATAGCTGTAAACTGTGTTATTTGTGTGTTCAATGAAAATAAGTATGGGAAACACTAGTTTTCTTTATTCTCCCGAAGTGAAAGTGAAGTCACTCAGCCGTGTCCGACTCTTTGCGCCCTGTGGACTATAGCCCACCAGGCTCCTCCATCCATGAGATTCTCCAGGCAAGAATAACTGGAGTGGGTTGCCATTTCCTTCTCCAGGGGATCTTCCCGACCCAGGGATTGAACCCAGGTCTCCCGCATTGCAGGCAGACCCTTTAACCTCTGAGCCACCAAGAAATCCTGTATTCCCCTAAGACTTCTCAATTTTTTTTTTTACATGCATAGCTCCGAGAAGCAAATATAGTTTGAAGCATTTCTAAATCTATGATCAAAAAAACCCTTTTTCTAGGAGCATCTCTCTGGACCAATTAAGTAAAAGAATTCCATTAACACTCTGGAAACTCTGGACTACCAATACCTTTAAATCTAATAAGAACACACTTTTGTGTAAAAGGCAAACTTTTAAAAACTTTAAAAGTTTTCCATAAATAAGTGTTAGGATTAGTGTCCCTTATAGCACTACTATGGGCAGTAGAGAAAATTTATTAGAAGAGTGATTTGAAGAGACAGTCATGTCATTGAAAGTGTAAAGCACATGGG
This sequence comes from Capra hircus, assembly GCF_001704415.2. NCBI lineage: Eukaryota > Metazoa > Chordata > Mammalia > Artiodactyla > Bovidae > Capra > Capra hircus. The sequence goes on from NC_030811.1 coordinate 60,624,074, forward strand.
TATAGTATTACTTTGCTTGTCTTTGTTATAAACATTACAAAGCTCTGGATTAACGTTAGATTTTGGTCATCAAGATAGAATACATATGCTTAAGAGTTACATTATACATAGTAATGCACCTTAAGGGATCCAAGCCTAAAAGTCCTCTTTTTCTTATTCTCAGAATGCCCACTGACGTCTCTGTGTTGGTTTGCCACCTGGAAAATGACATAAAAAATATGCATATAATAAACTAGTATTGGAGAAATCAGAAAATTCACCTGGATGAAAAAAAAAAAGGTGCAAAGATAAATGCATCCATGCTCATTCATAGCTGGCAATTTTCTTTCTTCACTGAGAAAATTTCTTCACTGAGTTCTGAAAAGAACTCCCCAAGTTTCCCATCATCTTCCAATAGAGGCTGCTCCACTTCCTCTGCCTTTCTAGGAGCCCACCATCATCAGTAAACTCCTTGTGTTCCCTCCTAAAGCCAGCCCCTCCACCATAGACTGGATCACATCTCTCAGAACATTCAAAAATATTCTTCAGAAATTCTTCCCTCTTGTTCCTGTTATCAGTTTTTTGCTTTCCATTCAATAACTCCTACCAGGAAACAAACCTATTGCTGCTGCTGCTGCTGCTGCTAATTCGCTTCAGTCGTGTCCAACTCTGTGTGACCCCGTGCGACCCCACCAGGCTCCTCCGTCTATGGGGTTTTCCAGGCAAGAGTACCGGAGTAGGGTGCCATTGCCTTCTCCAAACCTATTGCTAGTTCTATGTTAAAAGAAAATTTTCTCTTGACTCTACTTTTCCAACCAGTTGCTGTCTCATTTTTTTTCTCATCTTTGTAGCGAGACTTCTTCAAAGAGTTTCCATTCCCACCAGAACTCTCTACCAGAACTACTCTCATCAGGGTTGCTGATGAGCTCCACATTGCATATCAATGTCAAATAACAAATAAATTGGCCACTTTTCAGGCCTCATCTTACACACAGTTCAACATTCTCTTCCTTAATATATATCTTGGCTGAGCTCCCAGAACACCAAACTCTTGGTTTTTCTTATCCCTAATTGATTGCTTCTTAGTTATCTTTGCTGATTCTTCTCTTCTTTGTGTCTTCTCAGTCTTGGTTCTTCCCTCTTCTCTTTCTTCTTCTTCCCTCTTCTTTCTTTCCTTCCTTTTTCTTCTTCCCTTCCCCTTTCATCTGTTACCTCTCTTCTCTTCCTCTTTTTGTGATTTTAAAGTCATCGGTACAACTGCCACTTTCAAATTTCTGTCTCTAGGCCAACTCTTTCTCCTAAACTCCGATTCATATATTCAACTATCTACAGCTCTCTTCAGCATATCTAAAATAGAATTCAAGATATTCCAACTCAAGTCTGCTTCATCTCAGCTGATTTTCAATCCATCCTTCCAGGTGCTCTGGTTGATTCTTGGTTTCTTTCTTGCTCTATTGCAATCCCACCACATAGCCAGTTCTACTGGCCATATCTTCAGAATATTTTCAGAATCTCACAACTTTTTATCACCCTAATTTTAATAACACCATCATCTCTCACATGAATTAGTGGGGTCAAAGTGTTGACTAAAAAAGATGTACAGCTTGGAGTTGCAAGTTAAGTTTTAGTTGGGGCAAAATGAGGACTGCAGCCTGGAAAGCAGCATCTCAGATAGCTCTGAGTGACTGCTCCAAAGTGGCAGTGGGTGAAGGTCAATATATAAGGTTTTGGTGAAGAGGGAGTTCAATACCATGAAGCCCTCATTTTTTTTTTTAATGTAGAAAATTCTTTTTTTTTTTTTAAATGTTTATTTTTACTTTATTTTACTTTACAATACTGTATTGGTTTTGCCATATATTGACATGAATCCACCACGGGTGTACATGCGATCCCAAACATGAACCCCCCTCCCACCTCCCTCCCCACAACATCCCTCTGGGTCATCCCCGTGCACCAGCACCAAGCATGCTGTATCCTGCATTGGACATAGACTGGTGATTTGATTCTTACATGATAGTATACATGTTTCAATGCCATTCTCCCAAATCATCCCACCCTCTCCCTCTCCCTCTGAGTCCAAAAGTCCGCTATACACATCTGTGTCTTTTTGGCTGTCTTGCATACAGGGTCGTCAGTGCCATCTTTCTAAATTCCATATATATGTGTTAGTATACTGTATTGGTGTTTTTCTTTCTGGCTTACTTCACTCTGTATAATCGGCTCCAGTTTCATCCATCTCATTAGAACTGATTCAAATATATTCTTTTTAACGGCTGAGTAATACTCCATTGTGTATATGTACCACAGCTTTCTTATCCATTCATCTGCTGATGGACATCTAGGTTGCTTCCATGTCCTGGCTATTATAAACAGTGCTGTGATGAACATTGGGGTACATGTGTCTCTTTCAATTCTGGTTTCCTCAGTGTGTATGCCCAGCAGTGGGATTGCTGGGTCATATGGCAGTTCTATTTGCAATTTTTTAAGGAATCTCCACACTGTTCTCCATAGTGGCTGTACTAGTTTGCATTCCCACCAACAGTGTAGGAGGGTTCCCTTTACTCCACACCCTCTCCAGCATTTATTGCTTGCAGATTTTTGTTTTTTGGTTTTTTTTTGACATGAATTCTGTTTTTATTTTTTTTTTTAATTTTTTATTTTTTTTTTAATTTTAAAATCTTTAATTCTTACATGCGTTCCCAAACATGAACCCCCCTCCCACCTCCCTCCCCACAACATCTCTCTGGGTCATCCCCATGCACCAACCCCAAGCACGCTGCACCCTACATCAGACATGGACTGGCGATTCAATTCTTACATGACAGTATACATGTTAGAATTCCCATTCTCCCAAATCATCCCACCCTCTCCCTCTCCCTCTGAGTCCAAAAGTCTGGTATACACATCTGTGTCTTTTTTCCTGTCTTGCATACAGGGTCGTCATTGCCATCTTCCTAAATTCCATATATATGTGTTAGTATACTGTATTGGTGTTTTTCTTTCTGGCTTACTTCACTCTGTATAATTGGCTCCAGTTTCACCCATCTCATCAGAAGTGATTCAAATGAATTCTTTTTAATGGCTGAGTAATACTCCATTGTGTATATGTACCACAGCTTTCTTATCCATTCATCTGCTGATGGACATCTAGGTTGTTTCCATGTCCTGGCTATTATAAACAGTGCTGCGATGAACATTGGGGTACATGTGTCTCTTTCAATTCTGGTTTCCTCGGTGTGTATGCCCAGAAGTGGGATTGCTGGGTCATAAGGTAGTTCTATTTGCAATTTTTTAAGGAATCTCCACACTGTTCTCCATAGTGGCTGTACTAGTTTGCATTCCCACCAACAGTGTAGGAGGGTTCCCTTTACTCCACACCCTCTCCAGCATTTATTGCTTGCAGATTTTTGGATCGCAGCCATTCTGACTGGTGTGAAGTGGTACCTCATTGTGGTTTTGATTTGCATTTCTCTAATAATAAGTGATGTTGAGCATCTTTTCATGTGTTTGTTAGCCATCCGTATGTCTTCTTTGGAGAAATGTCTCTTTAGTTCTTTGGCCCATTTTTTGATTGAGTCGTTTATTTTTCTGAAATTGAGTTACATAAGTTGCTTGCATATTTTTGAGATTAGTTGTTTGTCAGTTGCTTCATTTGCTATTATTTTCTCCCATTCAGAAGGCTGTCTTTTCACCTTGCTTATATTTTCCTTTGTTGTGCAGAAGCTTTTAATTTTAATTAGATCCCATTTGTTTATTTTTGCTTTTATTTCCAGAATTCTGGGAGGTGGATCATAGAGGATCCTGCTGTGCTTTATGTCAGAGAGTGTTTTGCCTATGTTCTCCTCTAGGAGTTTTATAGTTTCTGGTCTTACATTTAGATCTTTAGTCCATTTTGAGTTTATTTTTGTGTATGGTGTTAGAAAGTGTTCTAGTTTCATTCTTTCACAAGTGGTTGACCAGTTTTCCCAGCACCACTTGTTAAAGAGATTGTCTTTAATCCATTGTATATTCTTGCCTCCTTCGACGAAGATAAGGTGTCCATAGGCGTGTGGATTTATCTCTGGACTTTCTATTTTGTTCCATTGATCTATATTTCTGTCTTTGTGCCAATACCATACTGTCTTGATGACTGTGGCTTTGTAGTAGAGCCTGAAGTCAGGCAAGTTGATTCCTCCAGTTCCATTCTTCTTTCTCAAGATTGCTTTGGCTATTTGAGGTTTTTTGTATTTCCATACAAACCTTGAAATTATTTGTTCTAGTTCTGTGAAAAATATCGCTGGTAGCTTGATAGAGATTGCATTGAATTTGTAAATTGCTTTGGGTAGTATGCTCATTTTCACTATATTGATTCTTCTGATCCACGAACATGGTATATTTCTCCATCTATGAGTGTCCTCTTTGATTTCTTTCATCAGTGTTTTATAGTTTTCTATATATAGGTCTTTAGTTTCTTTAGGTAGATAGATTCCTAAGTATTTTATTCTTTTCATTGCAATGGTGAATGGAATTGTTTCCTTAATTTCTTTTTCTACTTTCTCATTATTAGTGTATAGGAATGCAAGGGATTTCTGTGTGTTGATTTTATATCCTGCAACTTTACTATATTCATTGATTAGCTCTAGTAATTTTCTGGTGGAGTCTTTAGGGTTTTCCATGTAGAGGATCATGTCATCTGCAAACAATGAGAGTTTTACTTTTTCTTTTCTAATTTGGATTCCTTTTATTTCTTTTTCTGCTCTGATTGCTGTGGCCAAAACTTCCAGAACTATGTTGAATAGTAGTGGTGAATGTGGGCACCCTTGTCTTGTTCCTGACTTTAGGGGAAATGCTTTCAATTTTTTACCATTGAGGATAATGTTTGCTGTGGGTTTGTCATATATAGCTTTTATTATGTTGAGGTATGTTCCTTCTATTCCTGCTTTCTGGAGAGTTTTTTTTATCATAAATGGATGTTGAATTTTGTCAAAGGCCTTCTCTGCATCTATTGACATAATCATATGGCTTTTATTTTTCAACTTGTTAATGTGGTGAATTACATTGATTGAGTTGCAGATATTGAAGAATCCTTGCATCCCTGGGATAAAGTCCACATGGTCATGGTGTATGATCTTTTTAATGTGTTGTTGGATTCTGATTGCTAGAATTTTGTTGAGGATTTTTGCATCTATGTTCATCAGTGATATTGGCCTGTAGTTTTCCTTTTTTGTAGTATCTTTGTCAGGTTTTGGTATTAGGGTGATGGTGGCCTCATAGAATGAGTTTGGAAGTTTACCTTCCTCTGCAATTTTCTGGAAGAGTTTGAGTAGGATAGGTGTTAGCTCTTCTCTAAATTTTTGATAGAATTCAGCTGTGAAGCCATCTGGACCTGTGAAGCCCTCATTTTACAAAAGATTTGTTGTTGTTGTTGTTAGTCATGAGAATCTGATGTAATCATGAAGGGATTTAGTACTTCTCTAGATATGAGGAGATGGAAGGATTGAGATAATAAAATCTGTTCCTAAAAACATCCAGCTATCCAAAGACCTTTCCCACTAGGGATCCAATCAGTCAATCCTAAAGGAAATCAGTCCTGAATATTCATTGGAAGGACTGATGCTGAGGCTGAAACGCCAATACTTTGGCCACCTGATGCGAAGAACTAACTGATTGGAAAAGCCCCTGATGTGGGAAAGGTTGAAGGTGGGAGGAGAAGGGGATGACAGAGGATAAGATGGTTGGATGGCATCACTGACTCGATGGACATGAGTTTGACCAAGCTCTGAGAGTTGGTGATGGACAGGGAAGCCAAGTGTGCTGCAGTCCATGGGGTTGCAAAGAGTCGGATATTGCTGAGCGACTGAACTGTCCCACTAGATTCCCTGGAGCACAGAGTGCCTCACTCCACCCTGAAATCCCGCAGGGGTTGTTGAAGGTCAACAGCCATAGCAGCCCTGGGTTCATTCTTCATAGAGGCAGATGGCAAATGCCTTGTTGTTCAGTCATTTGCAATGCTCTTGGTAAGTGCCAGTTTGTAGTTGAAAAAGGTATATTTTCATCCTTTTTTCCTTATAGTGTGTCATCAAATCAGGAACTAAGATTATTCTTTTAAAAGGTAAGTCTGAACTTGATATTTCTCTGCCTAAAGTTTTCTATTTACTCCATTCTCATTCTCAGTAGAAGCCAGTTGTTGTTTAGTGGCTCAGCCATGTCCTGCTCTTTGTGACCCAATGGACTGTAGCCTGCCAGGGTCCTCTGTCCATGGAATTTCCCAGGCAAGAATACTGGAGAGGGTTGCCATTGCTTTCTCCAACAGCAGAAGCTAAATCCTTTATAACTGTCCATGAGGTCATACACAATCAGCCCACCCTCTTCCTTAACTCACTAATTTTGTCTTCTACTCCTTTTCCCCTTGTTCACTCTGTTCCTGCTAGGCTGGGCTTCTTAATCTTTCAGGAACATGCCAGGCACACTTCCTCCTTAGTGCTCTTGCACTAGCACTTTCCTCTCTTTGGAACACTCTTCTACCATACGGTTGATGCTTTCACCTCCTTTCATTCTTGGCTCAAATGTTACCATTTCATTGGAACCTCCTGGGTCATCCTATTTAATACTATGAAGTGTCCCTCCTCCACCTTCCCCATTCTTTTCATCTCTTTTTTTTTTTCATTTTTTAAAAAATGCCCTCTTATTTGTTTACTTATTATGTTGTCACTTTTCTTCTTGATAGAATTTAAGTTCCATGAGGATAGGAATCTTTGTTTTGTTCACTCATGTGTCTTATGTACCTAGGTCTGTGGTGGGCATAGATTGGACACTCAATATTTACTGAATGAATGAATTAGACATCTCAATAAGATGGCATATCACAGCAATTTGATTTTTGGAAACATTGCAGTATCTTTCATTTATCTCTTAGAAAGGGGTTAATCTGAATAGGGACATTTTGATTATACCAGATAAATGATATCTGTTCATAAAAACATTGAGAATCTAATGTAGTCATCCAGCAGATTTTTTTGCCAAATGATAACATCTCTTTTGCTATTAGTTTTTTCTCATTATTTTTCTTTCAGACATTATAGTGTTAGAAAGTAATATTCTGTTCAAATACTATCGTCTCAGCTGTCAGAGATAATATCTCATAAGAAATTATTTTTGAAAGGAGACAAAATTAGTTTATATATTGATACTAGTGGATCTTTAGATACTCAGAAAACTAGGACATGTCTCCTCACTTATAAGAAGATCAAAGACGAACTTTAAAAGAACTTTTACTGAGCTAAGAAGTTAAAATCAGCTGTTAACTTTTTTTATATAGACACTCATTACTGAATGGGGATATGTGAGCTTTTCTTTCAAAAACTTTGAAAATGATAACTCTTCCTTCTTGAAACCCCTTTGAGCTGTGTGCACAGGGACATAAATGTGCAATTTAAATTTTACTTTAAAGCTATAATAATGATGTACTGAAAATATCCCCTAACTGTTGCCTCCTGACCTGCATACAGGTTTCTCAAGAGGCAAGTCAGGTGGTCTGGTATTCCCATCTCTTTCAGAATTTTCCATAGTTTATTGTGATCCACACACTCAGAAGCTTTGGCATAGTCAATCAAGCAGAAATAGATGTTTTTCTGGAACTCTCTTGCTTTTTCCATGATCCAGTGGATGATGGCAATTTGATCTCTGGTTCCTCTGCCTGTTTTAAAACCAGCTTCAACATCTGGAAGTTCATGGTTCATGTATTGCTGAAGCCTGGCTCAGAGAATTTTGACCATTACTTTACTAGTGTGTGAGATGAGTGCAATTGTGCGGTAGTTTGAGCATTCTTTGGCATTGCCTTTCTTTGGGATTGGAATGAAAACTGACCTTTTCCAGTCCTGTGGCCACTGCTGAGTTTTCCAAATTTGGTGGCATATTGAGTGTAGCACTTTCACAGCATCATCTTTCAGGATTTGAAATAGCTCCACTGGAATTCCATCACCTCCACTAGCTTTGTTTGGAGTGATGCCTTCTAAGGCCCACTTGACTTCACATTCCAGGATGTCTGGCTCTAGCTGAGTGATCACACCATCATGATTATCTGGGTCATGAAGATCTATTTTGTAGAGTTCTTCTGTGTATTCTTGCCATCTCTTCTTAATATCGTCTGCTTCTGTTAGGTCCATACCATTTCTGTCCTTTATTGAGCCCATCTTTGCATGAAATGTTCCCTTGGTATCTCTAATTTCCTTGAAGAGATCTCTAGTCTTTCCCATTCTGTTGTTTTCCTCTATTTCTTTGCATTGATTGTGAGGAAGGCTTTCTTATCTCTCCTTGCTATTTGTTGGAACTCAGCATTCAGATGCTTATATCTTTCCTTTTCTCCTTTGCTTTTTGCTTCTCTTCTTTTCACAGCTATTTGTAAGGCCTCTCTAGACAGCCATTTTTCTTTGCATTTCTTTTCCATGGGGATGGTCTTGATCCCTGTCTCCTGTACAATGTCACGAACCTCCGTTCTTATTTAACTTATTTAACTCCGTGCTTATTTAACTTGTATGCAGAGTACATCATGAGAAACACTGGACTGGAAGAAGCATAAGCTGGAATCAAGATTGCTGGGAGAAATATCAATAACCTCAGATATGCAGATGAGACCACCCTTATGGCAGAAAGTGAAGAGGAACTAAAAAGCCTCTTGATGAAAGTGAAAGAGGAGAGTGAAAAAGTTGGCTCAAAGCTCAACATTCAGAAAACGAAGATCATGGCATCTGGTCCCATCGCTTCATGGGAAATAGATGGGGAAACAGTGGAAACAGTGTCAGACTTTATTTTTTTGGGCTCCAAAATCTCTGCAGATGGTAATTGCAGCCATGACATTAAAAGATGCTTACTCCTTGGAAGGAAAGTTATGACCAACCTAGATAGCATATTCAAAAGCAGAGACATTACTTTGCCAACAAAGGTCCATCTAGTCAAGGCTATGGTTTTTCCTGTGGTCATGTATGGATGTGAGAGTTGGATTGTGAAGAAAGCTGAGCACTAGAGAATTGATGCTTTTGAACTGTGGTGATGGAGAAGACTCTTGAGAGCCCCTTGGACTACAAGGAGATCCAACCAGTCAATTCTGAAGGAGATCAGCCCTGGGATTTTTTTGGAAGAAATGATGCTGAAGCTGAAACTCCAGTACTTTGGCCACCTCATGCGAAGAGTTGACTCATTGGAAAAGACTCTGATGCTGGGAGGGATTGGGGGCTGGAGGAGAAGGTGACGACAGAGGATGAGATGGCTGGATGGCATCACCGACTCAATGGACGTGAGTCTGAGTGAACTCCAGGAGTTGGTGATGGACAGGGAGACCTGGCATGCTGTGATTCACGGGGTCGCAAAGAGTTGGACACAACTGAGTGACTGAACTGAACTGAAAATATCCCCTACTTGGTAATTAGAAATAAACAAAAGAATTCTATCTCTTTCAACACTTCTGGAAAATTTTTAAATTGATCATAAAATAAGTCAAAGGAAATCTTAGTGAATTCATGTTCAGAAAATTTATAGGATGTGCTTTCAGCTGAGATTTTTAATAGGAAAAATGATGTCAACCTCATGCTGCCAAGGGCTACATTATGGAAACAGAGAAAGAGCTTCCATGGAAGAAGCTTAGATAAACAGATCCAGAGTCATTTATCCCTGGATCCCACTATGCCTAAAGCCAATACTTCTCCTGGGGTCTTCGTTATGTGAAACAAACAAACAAACAAAAGTCTTCTTTTTATATTAGTTAGACTGAGGTAGTTGAGGTCTAGCAGCTGTCACACAAATCCTTCACTGAGTGTCAATAGCAATGAGGAACTACATTGGGTTGTCCTGGGGAAGGAAAGGGGAGGATAGGAAGACAAAAAAAGCTTGTGTGTGTGTGTGTTTGTGTGTGAAAGTTGCTCAGTCATGTCTGGCTCTTTTGCTTGGATAAAAAGGTGAATGTGTGCTGGCCTCATGGAGAGAAGGATCCTCTGAGACTGGAAGGTAGCAAGTGTGGCAGATTAAAGATGGCAGAACTTCCCCTCCCACTTGGTTGTCCTGGAAGACTTCATGGAGACAGCACATGTAGGTCTGTGGTTTGATCCCCTTAATAATGTTATTAAGTCTCAGTCTCAATGGCATTATTGTAAGCCCTGTGACCAGTCCTACAGTCAATGTAGACTGCTTCCCCAAAATTGTGCTGAGGCATGATAGGGTTAACCAGTTGCCCCAGTATGCTATCAAATATTTTCATTTTCACTGAGTTTCCTGATGTAAAAAAGAGGTTTGAAAGCCTAGAGAGGATTACATCATGGGTCTTCTCTCATAGTGTCTGTAGCAGATAGAATAATGGCCTTCCCAAAATGTTCATGTTAATTCCCAGAACCCATGAATATGCTCAGGTAGGTGACAAGGGAAGATTAAGGTTGAAGATTGAACTACCATTGTTAATCATCTGACTTTTACCTAAGGATGTTTCCTGGATTATCGAGGAGGGCCTAACGCAATCACAAGGGTCTTTGAATGGGTCAGAGGGAAGCAGAAGAGTAAGAATCTGAGACATGGTGTTCTGAAAAAGACTCAATTTGTCATTGCTGGCTTTGAAGGTGGAGCAAAGGGCTACTCATCAAGGAATGAAGGCAGTTTCTACAAGGTTTGAAAAAGGCAAGAAAATGGATTCTCCCCTAGAGTCTCCAGACTGGAACACAGGCCTGCCAACTCCTTGATTTTAGCTCAGTAAAGCTTGTTTCAGACTTCTAACCTCTGGAACTATGAGATAATAGATTTGTGTTTTTAAACTACTAAATTTGTGGTAATTTGTTCCAGCTACAGTAGGAAAATAAGACAGGGTCCCATAGAGGACAGAGGCTCAGTGCTTGGTGGAAAAATAAAGCAGCAGAAGGTGGATGATGAAGACAGATGTGACTAAGGGCCAGGCCTGCCCCACTTTGCTGTCACTGTCTGAGTCCTGGGATTCTCATACATTTCTCAGAGGATGGCAAGGTGCACCAGTAATGGTATTTACCATCCCATCAGCAGGTAGGTGGGAGATCCAAACCAGATTTAATTTTATTTGGAAAATGATGTACTTGTATCAGAAAATCATGGAACAATGAAAATGTTATTAATTGTATAACATCAATTTTGAATTTTGTTCATTTATACTCTTTTGAAGTCACTTTTTGAACTAATCACAGTCTTTACAACTGTGTCTATAAAACCCCTAATTGTGCTTTTCCTGGAGGATTTCTACTGTATGAAGTTCATGCATTTCTCCCTTTTGACATTATTTTTACCAGCAGTAGCACTATTCCATCTTCGTTAATAATCATAGCCAAACTTTTATGAGCTCGTTTTCTCCCTGGTGGCTCAGACGGTAAACAGTCATCCTGGAATGCAGGAGACCCAGATTCGATACCTGGGTCAGGAAGATCCCCTGGAGAAGGAAATGGCAACCCACTCCAGTACTTTTGCCTGGAAAATCCCATGGATGGAGGAGCCTGGCAGGCTACAGTCCGTGGGGTTGCAAAGAGTGACTTCATTTTCTCTCTTTTCCTTTTTCAACTTGCACCCACTTTGAGCAGTAGCCAACTAGTTACAAATCTCATCTCTTCTTTTTTTTTTTTGCCTTGAGGCATGTGGGCTATTAGTTCCCCACCCAGGGATCCAACCCTCACCCCATGCAGTAGATGTGCTAGGTCTTAACCAGCAGCAGGGTGGACCAGCAGGGAATTCCCTCATTTCTTCTATTCTTGGCCTGTCTCTCCCACCTCAGTGAATGCTCTTAGGCCCAAGCCCTCCCTCTTCCATCCTCATTTCTGAAGACATCCTGTTGTTATCTTAAAAGATACTGCTGCTTGTGCTGCTGCTGCTAAGTCGCTTCAGTCGTGTCCAACTCTGTGCGACCCCATAGACTGCAGCCCACCAGGCTCCCTAATCCCTGGGATTCTCCAGGCAAGGATATTGGAGTGGGTTGCCATTTCCTTCTCCAATGCATGAAAGTGAAAAGTGAAAGTGAAGTTGCTCAGTCGTGTCCGACTCTTAGTGACCCCCATGGACTGCAGCTCAACAGGCTCCTCCATCCATGGGATTTTCTAGGCAAGAATACTGGAGTGGGGTGCTATTGCCTTCTCCGTAAAAGGCACTAATCATCATGAAAGATCATGAATCTATCCTCTGTTAGGATTCTAACTAGTCTTCATATTCTTTAAAGCCCACCCATTTTCTGACCTTTACATACTTTATTTTCTTCTGTTAAGCGACTAAGCATGTATGCATCATTTGTCTATCAGCTTCTCAAATTTTTAAATCGATTTGAAACAGCTTCTGCAGTTTCTGTTATATAATTAAAATGCAAAAGCAATTCAATGTCATTTCAAATGGAAACATATTACCAGTTGGGTTGATAAGCTCATATATTGGTGATACCAGGTCACATCTTTTTGCTTTTGCCAAATACTTTGAGTAATGATAAGAACTCTCAGACATTTAATTTTACTTATTGACTGTGTCTTGGGTGATCAGGTGCTATTTTTCATATATTTTAAAGTATCCAATATTTTCCACATTAAACTGTAACATAAAGAGTAACTTTGCAGTCGTTATTCTTGCTATTATTCTTATAAAAAGCAATTGACATATATTGATTGAATTGTAGTTTAAAATGTAGTTTTCATTTTAATCAGATGGATTAAAAAATATATTTCATCCAAAGGTGAAAAGACTTTCTTCAAAATGATTGTATGTTTCATTTTTCCCCACTATTATTAGAAAAGAGAAAAAAAATTACCTTTATTCTACTTAACCTACTGCCTGAAGGACAGATTTTTTTTCATTTATTTTCACGGATGCATTAGTATTTGTGATACAGCAGAAGCTGGAACATTACAAATGTTTGTAATTGTTTTCTTTGCTGTAGGGAATATAATGTTGTTAATATCTATTACTGGACTAAATGAATGAATTAAGTAGCCAGAAACAAATATGATTGTCAAGCATGATTTAGTTGGCATATAGCTTTAACAGCTGCCAAATTTAATATGGAGGGTGGAGGAGGGTTTCATAACATTTGCAAATAACATTTGCAATGTCAGACACCTCCGCTTTTCCACTAGATGGAGGCCTTGCTTTGCTTTAAAGCCATGGACCGCCTGGGTGCTGCAGTGTGTTGTAAAAATGAATAACATCCTCTGGGTTTTTCTTTTTCCTTCTGTGTTCCATTGCTCTATTTTAATTGTTAGCTATCATCTGTGCCTTGTGCAAGCTTTTAGCCTTTAGAGTGGGCCATAGAGAATGAGAGGATTAAGTCAGAAGCGGGGAGAGCTGGAAAATCAGAGGTTAAAACTGGTTCTACCACAAGTCGCATTATGAGGAAGCTGAGATTTTCCTTTATTTCCTCCCATTTTGCTCATCAGTATCCACTACCCTGCTTTTGGACACGCAGGATACATGAGGCCTCACTTCCCTGGGCATTCCTGATATATTTATCAGGACACCTTTTCAGTGTCTTGTTTCTTCATAAGGATTTTGATTCATATTTTGGTTCTTCTAATACTGTACTCATTGATCCTACTCACTGTTCCTTCTGTACTAGAAACTTTCACACCAACCATTTCATCTCATTCTCACCAGAATTCTATGAGGGCAAAGGTTATGGGCCATCTCTCAGCCAGGTGGCTGTCAGCTATTCTGGCACTGTAATTTGCTAAAAGATTTTCCAAAGTGATGTGTCATGGCTGTTTCCACAATGTTTCAATGTGTTCAATAAACTTGGAGAACATGGTGATAGACACTATAAAGAACCATGTATTTATTGCAGAATTTCCCTGAGTCTTTAACAATGACTGGCTGTGAGAAGTCTTCACTCCCTCACCTATTAGTAATATTTCTGCTCCATGAGGGTGCTGGTCTTTCTTATGTGTCTGGTGTCTAACGACCTTCAGGTATAGAACATTCTTCTTGGAGATCAACTGTCCTCATTAAAAATATTACTTGAGGTAACTCTAGCTCTAGCTAGCATCCTCATGGAATTATGAGGAAGAAAGGGATTAGGAGTTAGTGAGATCTCTAGGAGAGCAGATAAAACTTTGCCATCCTGGCAGTGAGTAGGATGGAAGCTACCAGCTGCAGCATCTCTTTCATGTCACCTTTCATTGCATGTGTATTAAAAAGTGAGTACCTCCTGGTACTTCATCAGGTTTAGACCAGTGGTGTTATAGAGGAGAATTCTCTATCACCAGTTCCTGGATTATGGATTATGTCTTTCATTTGCTCCAAGTTGTCTCATCTAATGGTTCATATTTATTGGAGATCATGAATACTAACACATACCTTTTAATCTAAAGGTTACATTGTATAATATATTAATAAATACTAATGTTTCAGTAAATTAGATATTCCATGTCACAGTGGGGCTCATAGACCCGGGGAAAATTAAGCCGCAAGTTTCACAATTCTCCAAGGATAAGGATCTGCAGAGCTCTGCCAGCAGAAACGCTGGAGTCAGCCTCAGATGAGACCTGATAGTGTTACCCCACTGATTACCTGACTTGGTGCTGTCCCCACTCCCTGGCTCTTTTCCTCTCTTTCAGTGATTTTTTTAATCACAGGGACCTCTTGACTGTCTTTGGCCTTGACCTTTGGTCAGTGCCTAGTAGCTCAGTCGGTAAAGAGTTCGCCTGCAATGCAGGATCCCTGGGTCAGGAAAATCGCCTGGAGGAGGAAATGGCAACCCACTCCAGTATTTTTGCCTGGTAAATCCCATGGACGGAGGAGCCTGGCGGGCTACAGTCCATGGGATCCCAAGACTTGAACACGACTTAGCGACTAGCCACCAATGTAGTCCCATATCTCGTTGACTGAATCTTGAGACAAAAGATTGAGATTTTGAGTCCTTCTTTCCTCAGAAGACCTCTATGCTGCTTACACAAATTTGTTATCTTCCAGCATCCTTCAGGAGTTTCCCCTACTGTTATTTGCCACCCCCCCCCCCCACCGCCCCATAACCTACTTGTGTATTATTTATTTCACTTCTGCATCATTGAACATCTAATTGAAAGTCCAAAACAAGCAAACAAAAACCTCTTAGAACACTAAATGCAGCTCTTGCTTTTGCTTCAGAGGAAGGCTGAGGCTTCAAAGGCTGGTAGCAACACAGTAGATATTGAGTACTACCAGCAAAGGGCAGATGTGCTAAGACACGATGAAGTCTGGTTCTGACCCCATTTTCCAATGCCCACCTCTTGACTGGGAACTGGGAACTAGGGGGCTGAGCAAGAAGTTGAACGGAAGCCATTGCAGGAGTCCCTCAGCACCAAGAGAACTACAGAGAAGAGGTCCTGTGTGTGAGTGCATGTGTGTTTCTCATGAGGAGTGATCTCAGAAGAGTTTACCAAAGCCTTTCACAAAGCAGTTCTCTTTGGCCATCTGCTCAACTCATTGAGCTCCAAGGCAAAAAAGACAGCTGGACCCAGACTTTCCTTCCCACTCATCCTTCTCCTCTCACTTTGGTCTCCCTTGAGGTGCCCCAGAGGGTAATAGCAACCACAGCAAGGAAGATGAAGTGTTCCACCATATCCTGGGCTTCCCACTCCATGTTTTCTCATCTTAGGGCTGTCTAACCTGCAGATGGAACAAGTAGGGGTTGGGGTGGGATTGGAGGAAATAAATGTTATGCACCGAGCCCATATCTCCGAACCGACCGAGAGAACGAACAAGTCCACCACAGTAATGCAAAGGCAAGAAGGGAATTTTCTTATTTCTAGCATGCTAGGGCTCAAGCCTCATCTGATGCAGCGGAATCAGAGAGCCCCGAACAAAGCAATATGGCGGTTTATATACAGTCAGCTCTTTGTCTCAGTTACAGGGTACTTGGCGATACCTGATTGGACAGGCAGAATGAGCTCATGCAACGCCTTCCTTATGCTATCGCATATAGAAATTTTTCCTTATTTGGTTAAGTAATGTTCTTCAAGAAAACAGGAAACGTGACTCAGGTCCCCAGCGCTGTTATGCACCTCATTGAGCCGACCAGCCTGCCTAACAATAAAACTGAATAAAGAGTAAAGTTTTAGTATTGAATTTGGCAAGATATTCTATTGCCCAAAATGCTTGGAGGGGTTAAATATATATAATATAAAATTTGCCATTTTAATCATGTAAAAGTGTATAGTTCAGTGACATTAAGTACATTCACATTGCGCAGCTGTCACCAGTATCCATCTCCAGAACTTGCTCTTCATCTAAACTCTATACCCATTAAATGATATCACCCCATTCCCCTTCCCACAACCTTCAATAATCACTATTCTGTCTGCCTCTGTGATTTGACTATTTGGGTATACTCTGTGTAAGTGAAATCATATAGTATTTGACATTTTGTGAGTGACTTATTTCACTTAGTATAATGTCTTCAAGCTTCATCCATGTTGTAGCTTGTGTCAGAACTTCCTTTTTAAGGCTGAATAACATTCCATCATATGTATATACCACAAGTTCATCTGTTGATAAATACCTGGGTTGCTTTCGCTTTCGGTTGTTGTGAATAATGCTTCTATGAACATTGGCCTACTGTTGAGTTCCTGGTTTTGATTCTTTTGGGTATATAGCTAGGATTGAAATTGCTGAGTCATACAGTAATTCTGTTTGATTTCTTGTGTAATTGCCAAGCTGTTTTTCTCTATAGCTGCACCACCTTACATTGCTACCAGCAAAAAAGCACAAAGATTCCAATTTCTCCACATCCTCACCAACAAGACCTTTTCTTATCTATACTCACATGAATATCTGCAGGATCAGCCCATAATTTTCTTCAAGGACTCAGAAGAGCAAGTT
This sequence comes from Capra hircus, assembly GCF_001704415.2. NCBI lineage: Eukaryota > Metazoa > Chordata > Mammalia > Artiodactyla > Bovidae > Capra > Capra hircus. The sequence goes on from NC_030811.1 coordinate 60,640,859, forward strand.
ATGAGTGTGAAGGATTGAGTGGAGTGTAACAAGGCAGGACCCTATGGGGTCTTCCCAGAACAGACGCCTCCCCTCAAGTCCTCTGCTGTTTCTCTTCTCCTAAGTACCTAAGATTGTTGAAATGTAGTAGTCATTGTTATGTCTGACTCTCTTTGTGTACCTTTGCATAATCTTTGCATATTACCTTAGTACCTAAGATAATAGTATCTAATGCACATTTCCTGAGTTGTTTCACAGAAACTAAAGCCCCCACCAAATGGAAGATGTTAGCTACTTGATGACAGTGTACATAGCCTGCAGGCGTATTGGAAACTAAGGATTGATAATGTTAACCCCTGTGACACCGCCCTGTTAGCTTATAATCAACCAATCAGGGAATTGTACACAAGTTGATCACTGACCCTGGGACTCCCTTCCCTCATCTGGCCTTTGAAAATGCTTCCCAGAATCCCATGGGGAACTCAGGTGTTTTGAGCACTAGCTGCTCTGGAGTCCTTGCTTGGTGCCCTGAAATAAACACTACAGTGTTAGTAAACAGGCTTCATTGGGGAGAAGACCCAAGTTTTGATTTGATAACCCCAGTGGCTCAGTGGTAAAGAATCTGTCTGAAATGCAGGAAATATGGGTTCAATCCCTGGGCCAGAAAGATCCCCTACAGAAGGAAGTGGCAATCCATTCCAGTATTCTTGCCAGGAAATCCTGTGGACAGAGGAGCCTGGTGGGCTACAGTCCAGGGGTCACAAAAGTTGGACATGACTGAGTGACTAAACCTCAACCTTAGTTGAGGTTAGCTACTTTTTACTGCTCTCTGCACCCTATGGGGCCTGGTTTGGAAGCAGTCAGATGGCACTGACTATTAGGAAGTAGCTGAAGCTGGTTCAGTTTCCTCCGTCAACAAAATCCTAAGGCACTGGCTTTTCTCCTTAGCAACTAAGAACAAAGGACTTCCCTGTTGGTCCAGTGGCTTAGGCTCCAAGAGCCCAATTCAAAGGGTTTCAGCCTTGGTCAGGGAAAGAAATCCCAGACGCTGCAAGAGTTCCCATGCTGCAGTTTATAGATCCTGCATGCCTCAATGAAGATGGAAAATTCCATGTGCTGTAACTAATAGTCATATAAATGAATAAAAATAAATATTAGGAAAAAAAAACCAAAACCTGAGAATGTGGAGGGCCCAGAGCTCTGGGCCATATTCCACCTCTTTTTATCTTCTGTGCCTACAGATGGGCAAAGTGAGTAAAACCAAGGCCTGCAAATGAGTTCTTTATTTTGTACGGATTTGTCCTTTTTATTCTTCTCAAAAATCAGTATGAAAAGATGGGAAGAGTTATAGAGCCAGACCTTCACAAACTCAGAAATTATCAACTCTCATTTGCAAGCAGTTAATTTTTGTCTTCTTTTATCATATGGCTAGTTTTGTGGTCAGAATGAAGACTACTTAAACCTGCAACATAAATGTCCATGGATTCTCTTCTTTCATTGTCCAATTTTGTCTTCCTTGGGCTTCCTATCGAGCGCAGTGGCACATAGGTGCCATCCTATTTCCTCAGCTTTATCAATGGTAGAAATTAGTCCTAAATTAGCCCTTTTTATGAGCTTACTAACTTCTCATAAAATGTGTTGATAAACTTCTACAGCCACGGTCCACATTTAAGCAATAAAACTTAGATAAAACGAGCCTTTTCTGGCATTAATAACTGAATGAAGTAGCTAAGAGCCTCAGGTGAAACCAAGGGTCCCCTATCCAGCATTAACCAGCAACATTAATTCATAATCCTAGCAATTATCCTTAGCACTTTGCAAGCATTAACTAGACCTTATACACTCTTGTGAGGCAGATATTGTTTACTCTATTTTTACAGATGAGGAAATGATCTTAAAAAGACTAAGAAGCAAGTTGCTTAGAGAGTATCTGACTATATTTCTGATTTTCCAAGTTATATGGTGGGGAAAAAAACAGGGACAAATGGATGGTTTCTCTTTCTCTACCTTTCCTTCCTCAACTAAAAGGCTAATTGGAATTTCAAAAAATATTTTTGAAACAACATTATTATTGTTATTATTATTTCCTTTTTGTCCAGGTCTTTGAAGAATTTAGAAATCAAGAAAAATCTCTTTCTGTAATTAAAATGTGAAGACAAAAGCTATTTGTAGCAGAAAAACATCCCGTTAATATGATTTCCTTGTGGTGGATTGACAAGTTCAAAGCAGGAATGTATGTTGCCATGGCCACCAGATCATATTTGCTCTGCTGGTTCATTTGACTAAGCTGCTGAAGGAGGAGGGTAGCATTCAACCAGGAATCACTGAGCATTGTTAGGATAGATCTGTAATTTTTATGTAATACTTCCTCTTTATAGATCTACACAGATCACAGCTGCAAACTGTTTACAGTCACTTTGGGGGCAGAGTTTTCAGAATCTCACAGGAATATAAGCTGCAGAAGGGGGCACAGGAGGATGCCTTTCCTCCCTTCTGAAACATCTCACCCATAACAGACTATAAATAAATATTTGTCAAAAAGATGGGGGATGGATGAAAGGATGACTCATTATCAGGCACCAGCTGCCTGAGTTAAACTTTGGGTTGATGGGGAGGGAGGTTGGGAAAAGAAGTTGCCATAAAAAAGAAAGGGGAGGGAAAGGGGGATGCCAGGAGAAAGAAGGAAGCAGACATTCTGGAGTGGTTTGTAATCTTTTGGACACAGGGGGTGCAGAATGAAAGCTCTCCTTCTGCAGTGACAGAGGAAGAGAGATTAAGAGCAAGTGAGAGACTTCCTAAGACCACTGAAGTCAAATACACAAAAAACAGTTAAATATTATAAGCCCAATGATGCTCCCCACCTCCTCCTCTCTTCTTTCACTAGGTTTACAGGGTCTGATAGTAAGCGAGAAAAGGGTGGAGGCTTCTTCTCTGGAGGGACAGGAGTGGTTCCCTGCTGCTGAGCCAGAGTATGAAGTTTTGCTTCATTTGTTTCCACTTATCAGGGCTAGGTGACTTTCATTTTGAATTATGCATTTTCCTTGCTTGATAAATGAAGCTTCCTGCTAAGGCCTTTGGATCAGGAAAGGCTTCTGTTCCTCATATGCAGCAGCAAGCGTTCGCAATGTGAAATGATGGTTCTGGAACAGCAGTGGAAGTAGCAATATTTCATGGTGGTTTTCTCCCTCCCTTCTTTCTGTGTTCAGCATTGTCTAAGCAAATTCTGGTAGTGTCTTTTGTGTCTGCACGATGCTTAAGTAAGCAAAAGGCGGGTAAAGTAAATGTCTTCCAAATCTTCATTTATCATGAACACAGACTGTAGTTTCAGCTCTTCTGCTCGATACAAGTAAGCTGACAGATGTTTATCATCTGCAGTAAATCTTATGACTGACATAGCTGTTGAATTTGTACCTCTGTTTTTCCTGGGGAGGGATAAATTGTGACATAAAATCATTTGGTGTTAATGCTCCCTGTCCTTTCTGCTTCACTCCTTCAATTTAGCTCCAAGGCACACATTTTCAGAGCTCTAGTCACTAGAGGGCTAATGGCTGGGCTATCCTAAGGTTTGGGGTATCCTGGTCTCAATTATCTGTTGAATTCCAGATTATTTTTCTCCTTTTTCCTCAGCTTCCTTAACCACCACCTGCCACCAGTTACATCCTTTTCTCAATTATTCCTTGACCCTTGCAGGTAACTGTTTGATCACATACTAATTCATGTGCTCTGCTTAATCACTCAGCTGTGTTCGACTCTTTGCAATCCCATGGACTCTAGTCCACCAAGTTCCTCTGTCCATAGGGATTCTCCAGGCAAGAATATCAGAGTTGCCAAGAATACTGGTTGCCATGTCCTCCTCCAAGGGATCTTCCCAACCCAGGAATCAAACCCAGATCTCCCACATTGCAGGCAGATTCTTCACTGTCTGAGCCACCAGGGAAGGCCATAGTAATGCATAACAAGTATTAATGGATGATAATATTAATAGAAAGGAGTATAATTTCTCAAATGTTTCCACTAAAATCTTAAATTCACTACAGTGAATGAACAACTCTAATGGGGCTGAGGGATGTAGGGTGAGAGGCAGGGGTGTAAGGCTGAGGTAAGAAAAGCAAGAGAGAAATTGCTTTAAAAATCTATTTTAAGTTATTTATCATTTAGGTTACTTAATGCTCCTGGCTTCCTTGGTAGCTCAGAGGTGAAGAATCCACTTGCAATGCAAGAGACCCAGACTTGATTCCTAGGTGGGAAAGATCCCCTGGAGGAGGAAATAGCAATCCACTCTAGTATTCTTGCCTGGAAAATCCCACGGACCGAGGAGCCTGGCTGGCTATAGTCCATGGGTTCACAAAAGAGTCAGACACGACTTAGACACTAAACAATACGGTAGCCTACTGAAATTTCCAGCAGAAACACTCTATACATACCTTGTCCATCCTGTGTGTGTGACTGTGTGTGTGTGTGTGTGTGTGTACACATGCTCAGTTGTGTCTCACTCTTTGCAACCCTTTGGACTGTAGCCTGTCAGGCTCCTCCATCCATGGGATTCTCCAGGCAAGAATACTGGAGTGGATTGCCATTTCCTTCTCCAAGGGATCTTCCTGACCATCATGTGCTTTTGCAAACTTCCAGCACACTGCTGTGTACTTTTGAATGTGAGTAGGGGTAAATCTTTAATTCAGATGAGTAAAATTCTGTTATCATTTATGTCATCCTTTAAACATTCTTATTAGTATTAATACAGTATAAAAGTAATATTGTTTTAATTTCAAATAATAGAGGAGAATATCAAGAAAAATGCCCCCTCTTCTAATTTCATTCTTTTTGGAGAAAATCACTAATAATAATTTGCTGGCTATTTTTTTCAGAATTTTTTTCAAGTAAGTGCATATCATTATATGATCTATAATGTATTATAAACTAGTTAATTGTGCCTGTGTTTTAGCTTTAATCAATACTTTAGAGCTGATTAGTTAATCTTTGATATATCCTAATCAAGATTAGGGTTCAAGGATTGGTCAGTTACCACCGAAGTTCTAATCAGAAGGCCCTACACTGGAGAAACTAGTTCTCCAGTGGTTTATTTTTTATTTTTTAAATTAAAAAACAATTTTTTTTGGTACCCTAGGTGGGACTCGAGTATTTATTTTTTAGCATAATGGACGTTAGAAATAATATTCCCTTAGTAAGATTATTACTGTTTGAAATATGTGAATTGATTAGAAATATTATATTGGGTTCCCCAGTGGCTCATGAAGGAGATCTGGCTTTGCTCTCTGGGTCAGGAAGATCCCCGAAGAAGGGAATGGCAAACCACTCCAGTACCCTTGCCTGGAGAGTTCCATGGACAGAGGTGCTTTGCGGGCTACAGTCCATAGATTCACAAAGAGTTGGACATGACTGAGTGACTAACAATTTCTTTTACTAGGTTTAGGATTTTATTCTGTCCTGTGGGACAATTCTTTGAGCTAAGAGAAGTAAGTGTGATTTTATTTGTACCTACTAATAAATCTTTGTCTTCTGAGCTAAAGTTCTTGTGAGACCTGCTTTTGTTGTACCAGATAACCACAGTGGGGGCAGTTGTGGAAGAAGAGTGCTTTACTATCACCTACTTCTAACCTTTAGAGCCTACCATTCTCTATGAAAAAGAACCTATGATTATGAACAAATGGGACTGGGTCAGTTCCCAGCATATCTGTGTATGTGCTTAGATGCTCAGTTGTGTCTGACTCTTTTTGACTCCCTGGACTGTAGCCCTCCAGGCTCCTCTGTCCATGGGATTTCTCCAGGCAAGATACTGGAGTGGGTTGCCATGCCTTCCTCCATGGATCTTTCCAACCCAGGGATCGAATCCAGGTCTCCCACATTGCAGGCAGATTCCTTACCATCTGAGCCACCAGAGAAGCCCCAACACTTGTATAATAATATAAATAAATGATAAGTAAATAGATTTAAAGTATATACTCATTAAAAAAAAAGAAATGGGGTCATAAATATATACTCTTTGCTTGAGATTGTTTACTGTTGTTGAAAGTGAAAGTTGCTCAGTCATGTCTGACTCTTTGCCACCCCATGGACTAAACTGTCCATGGAATTCTCCAGGCCAGAATACTGGAGTGGGTAGCCTCTCCCTTCTCCAGGGGATCTTCCCAACCCAGGGATCAAACCCAGGTCTCCCGCATTGCAGGTGAATTCAACTGCTGTTGAATGAATTCTGATCTTAGGAATTTTGGGTACCTGAAGGATATTAATGAAACAGATCTGGGGGTAAGATGGACTTTTACAAATCTTGTTAAATTTCTATCACATAAGTGCATATTTGTCCTGCTAATGACTTATCTTTCCAGCTCAGGCTAGGTATTTTAAACTATTTACTTATTTTCTGATTTTAATAGTAAACTACATTAGTCATGGAAAGATTGAAAAAAATATAGAAGAAATAAAAATAATCTCTAATGGTCTAATTTGGATATAACTGTGTTATTGACAATTTGGTGTGTTTCCTTCCAGTGTTGGTATGTATGTGTGTGTATACATCTGTACAGATATACATATAAATAAAATCACACTGGAAGTAGTTTTGTTTTATATTTCTTTCACTTAGCATTATATAGTGAACATTTTTGCAAACCATTAAAATGACTTGAAAGCATAATTCTATAATTGTCTAATAGTTATAGATGGACCATAGCTAAATCATTTCCCTGTCATTGGACGCTTACATATCTAGATTTTTGTTTTAATATTATCATATTGTGACATCTTAGACATAAAGCTTTGCCCTAATTTCTGAGACTAGATTCTTGTGTATAGTTTGGAAACCACAGTTTATACATGACCTATTTAATCTCACTCACCTGTTATCCAACAAAAATAAACAGAAACTCTGTGACCTCATACTCTGTCATTTAGAAATATTTGAGAGGCTTTTAGAGAAAAAAATTAGAATGTTCTAAGGAAGGGTACTGTTGGTGTTGCAAGCTATGCTTTTGTTTTGAAAAATGAAAAAGCCACTTTATTTTCTAACGATTAGTTTAGGAAGCATGGGTTTAGGATTCTAGTCTGACATAACCATCAGAATAGCTCCTTGCCCAGCAACGTTCTCTCCCAGTGGATCTGGGCTGTCCTGCCATTACAGTACCATCTAAAGCACCAGCCCTCAACCACTGTGTGCGAATGGTTCCTCCCTTCTTCATTTCTGGTTTTCTTTTCTTTTTTTTTTAGGGGAAACAAACATTTCAAGCTTTTGTGTGGCCTCCAGCAGGTGCTAGTGGCATTCAGGGAGCATGCCAGCCTCAAGCTCTACAAAGGAGGAGTGAGGTGGGGCTAGCCATCTTGCTTAGCTGAGAAGCAGAGAGAATTCACAGCTGTTCACTGCTAGCCCTCTCATCTTAGGAGTCTGTGAAGTGGCACTTTCCATGGACTCAAAGTAGATGTTAGGAAAATTTTTGGAGTCCTCTCACCCTGGAAACTGCTAATTAAAGTGCCACCAAGATGCTTGCATTGGCTCTGAGCTGGTTGCACATACATTTTAAAGAACTGACCTCTCCCCTTTCTGTCTCTTGTACCCCATTGTGAATGCTCTGGGTGGTCAGCAAATAATAACTGATAATGACACTCTCTTATTCTTTCAGACCTCTACAGAAATGCAAATTGTTGCCTTCAGAAGAAAACACACAGGCATATGAATTTTTATGTGAGCAGGGATTACCAGTGAGTCATGCTTGATGTTGTTGTATAAACTATTCAGGTGGGAAGGCTAACACTGTAATACGAGAACACGATGGGGAGTGTCTTTTTTTCCTGAATGTTCAATTATCAGAGAGCATACAGTACACACAAGTCCCAATCCACAAAAACAGACAATTACATAAAATGTATGCCAAAATCTCCACAGGGAGGAAAGCTAGAGTCTTCAAAATCAAATGGTTATCACAATGCAGAAGAGAAAAAATCTGGAAGGTGATAAGCAGAGTTAATACCTGAGAGGGAGCCAAAACTCATGCAGATGTGTGTTATTTATGCCCTTAATTGTTATTTCCAGTAGGTTCCTGGCTGCCAGTGCACATGAGTTAAGTGCTGTAAAATAACAGATGTCACACATCACAAGAACCATAGGGAGTCAACATAAACAGCAGCATAAATCTGGTTACCTTAGGTACCAGGGAAAAAAAGAGAACATACAGAAAAACGGATGAGCCTGTGGCTGTAATTTATAAAACAAAAGATCCCATACAAATATGTTCTACACTAATTATATACCTGCACCAAATACACTAAGAGACAAGCCATCTTGGAATAAAACCTATTTGGGTAACGAAGTTTCCCTTCATTCTTAAAAGGACAAAAGAAAGGGGAGAAAGAGAATAAATGAGAGGGAACAGAGAAAAAGAACCAAGCCAGCCAGTGGCATTTTGTAGAGAAAGGCTTGTGGGATGTAAGCAAAAGACCAAGAAGAACTGGGATGTAAATTTGAAAACATCATTAATGATCCAGCAGAGAGATGTTCCAATAAGGCTTACAGTCTAGCACCAAATAGTGATGCTGAGAACCCTACAGACTGAGATAGTTTACAAAGGCTTAAGGGAGCTCAGAGGCTTGAACCAAAAAACAGGAAAAAGAATACAGGATACAACTGAACAAAGTGAACACAAACACACCTGGGGAACAAAATCTTAAGTAAAGATGCCTATTTGGAGAAAACCTGTGTAAAGCCTGGATGTGGCGTGAAAGCAGTTAGCAAACACTATTAGAATTGCAAGGTATTACAACAGCTCCAAAAGGTGAGAGTTCCCTCTTGGGGTTTTTAATGTAGAGGTGTCTCATTATGAAGCATTGACAAAAGAGCTTATGTCCCTCTTTACTAACAGAGCGAGGTCTTCACTACACAGCTGACCAAATGAACCTTGTTCACGGTGCAGAGTGCACTGGGGTCTTGTGAATATGCACACGTGGCCAGAACTGTTCTGATTCTATCATTTCTAGCCAAACAATTCAACAGAAATTTGAATATACCAACCTATAATTTTCAGAACTTAAGAAACTGTGTAAGAATAATAGCATTTACTAAATACCAGGCATTGTTGTGAGCACTGTACATATTTAACTAAATCCTCATGGCCCCCCAAATAAGTGCAATTGTTCTCCTTGTTGGATGGGGAAGCCAGGGTGCAGAGCTTAATGAAATATCCCAAAGTCATAAATGTTAATAAGTGGTGATTCTGGAATTCAAACCCAGGAAGGTTGTCCCCCAAGTTCATGTCCTTTTAGCACTACACAGAACTTCTGTCGGCGGGTAGAAAAGGAGGCTTACTTCATAATTCCTATCAGTTTGACAGATAAACCTTATCTCTGAACTGGACTGGAAAGACTGACAATCTAGGCCCAGCCTATGACATTCATCCTCATGTATGCCCGTGTGTCAGCTCACTCCCAAATATGCGGTTCCCCTTCCAAAGGTGATCCAAATGGTCTGCCAAGATATAAGCCAAAGATTAAAGTTTGTGCTCCAGCACCTGGATCGTTGTCATCTTGGCCCACGGAGCTGCAATGGTCTTCCAGAGACATAAACATGCCGGAGACTGTGAAGAGCCTATATAGATCAAAATATCCCTGTGACTTTAGTCATTGAGTTGAGAAATTAAAACTAGTTAATTTTAGAGTGTTATTAAAAGTAATTGAAGTAATACAATTTTTGAAACACTCCAAGCAAGCATACATAAGCATGTATAATTTATGAAACATTGGTTTCTTTGCAGACACTCTTTGTCACCCTGGAATTGCGAAGTACAGATAGTTGACCCCATGACAGTGTTGCGAAGGAATCAATAAAATTGTATCAAAGAATCCTGGGCTGCCATGGTTCTATTCTGCTTTCCTTCCCATCTTGAGTCTCCCACCATGAGTCAGGACTTTTTATTAGACAAAAGAAGCACACTGCCTCTGAAAGAGCATCTTCATCCAAACCCTTGTGCAAGGACTTCTTTAGCGGTTCAGTGTTTAAGACTTCACCTCCCGATGCAGGGGATGCAGGTTCACTCCCTGGCCAGGGAGCTAAGATCCCACATGACTCGCAGCAGAAAAAACAAAGCAAAGACAGAAGCAGTATTGTAACAAATTCAATAAAGACTTTGAAAATGGGCCACAGTTAAAAAAAAAAAAACAAAACTAAAAAAAATCCATGTGCAGAGCATGGTGAGTGTCTTGTAACTGATCACATTTCCCTCCCTGTGTTGGCGCCTGGGAATCTCAGAGTTCTAACCCAGCCTTAACAAATGTTGCTCTTTATTCTCTTACCGTCTTCCCTATTCTTAATGTTTGTTCAGTTTCTTGACTTATCTATTATTTTACTGTTATGGGCTGAATTGCTGCTGCCACTGCCAAGTTGCTTTAGTCGTGTCTGACTCTTAGCGACCCTATGGACTGCAGCCTACCAGGCTTCTCTGTCCATGGGATTTTCCAGACAAGAGTACTGGAGTGGGGTGCCATTGCCTTCTCCGACTAAAATTTGTATGTTGACATCATAACTTGTACCTCAGACTGGGACTACGTCTGAAGAGAGAATCTTTAAAGAGGTAATTAACTTAAAATGAGGTCATTAGGGTGGTCCCCAATCCAATACGACTGGTGTCCTTTTAAGAGGAAATTTTTACACAAACATGTATAGAAGGAAGACCATGTCAAGTTCACAGAGAGAAGATGGCCATCTATAAGCCAAATAAGGAGAAAGTAATCTGAGTTGTGAGAAAGTAAATTTCTGTGGTTTAAACCTTCCAATCTGTGGTGCTTATGTCTGCCTCTTATGGACTAAATTATGCCCCCCAAAGCCAGGAAGACAGGCCCTACCAGAAACCAGTTCTGATGGCACCTTGATCTTGAATGTCAAGCCTCAAGAACTATGAGAAAGTTAAATTCTGCTCATAATTAAATTCTGCCTTTGTTTCTCTGAGTGGGGCTTAGGAGTAAAGTCAATGGAAATGAATCCTGCTTTTAAGAAGAATAGGGCAGATGGACCAGAAAACTGAGTCTGAGCTCCCCCTGGGCACTGCTGTGTTTGGGGTTTTTCTGCCATTCAGTGCAATGGGCTGAATATTTGTGTTTCCCCAGATTAGTATGTTGAAATCCTAACCCTCAGTGTAGTGGCATAAGGAGGTGGCATCTTTGGGGAATAATTGGGTCTCAAGCCCTTATGAATGGGGTGAGTGTCCTCATAAAAGAGGCTTTTGCTCTCTTTTTAGCCATGTGAGGATGCAAGGAGCAGTTGGCAGTCTGCAGCCTGGACAAAGTCTCTCATTAGAACCCACCCATAATGGTCCGCTGATCTAGGGCTTCCAACCTCCAGAACTGTGAGAAATAATTATCTGTTGTTTATAAGCCAAGCCACATAGCCTACAGTACTTTGTTACAGCAGCCCAAACTAAGGCACACAGGAACTGCCTGAACTTAGCTTCTTCAACTCATGCACGGGAACCTTAGCCATGAGCCAGCCAGGGATAATCCAAAAAGACTTGTTTTAGTGTGAATCTGTTGCCAGCCACATCCACCCTGAGCCAGAGTGTCTCAATCACTAGAAAAATCTTCTTTGGGACTGGGAGAATTGAAGATTAGATAGACTTCAGGCTTGGTACTGCTTATTGATTCTTTCACTTCATCTGAGAAATATCTTTCCCCCTTTCAAGAGACTGAGATTGAATTCTCAATTCAGTAGGTTTATGTGATGAGGGTAAAAAGGATTATGCTCAACATTTTATCCTTGCTTCATGTCTCCTGGCTCATGCAGAGATCATCCAGAGTGAGAGGCTGGAAATAAGTTGATAGAATTAAAATGTAGCATGTGGCTTATCCAGAGAAAAATAAGCTCTAAGACAGAATTGTGTACCTAATTCTGCCTACTACAGGTGTCTTCAGTCAGTCAAGTGAGATATCTGATATAGGTGCATGCATGCTCAGTCCTGACTCTTTGTGATCCCATGGACTGTAGCCCACCAAGCTCCTCTGTCCATGGAATTTTCCATGCAAGAATACTGGAGTGGGTTGCCATTTCCTATCCCAGGGGATCTTTCTGACCCAGGGACTGAATGCATGTCTCCTGTGTCTCCTGCATTGGCAGGTGTATTCTTTGCCACTGAGCCTCCTGGAAAGCCCCACTTGATATAGGTATTTAAGTATAATCATACTTAGACTCATTATTTAGCTATATGTATTTATTATTTAGTATATATAAAGATTTATTATATATATAGTATAGAAAGAAAGAGAGGGAATGAGAGAGAGAAATGAGAATTTATTGGAGGGATTCATTACAGAATATACTGACTTAGACATGTGATGGCTTCTACACAATAACAGGGTAGAAACATAAAGCAGGGCAGGCAGGTAGGTCTCCAGGCAATGGAAACTGTCTAGCTATCTTTTACAGGCTCTGCTCCTGGTATGAATGTGACCCAAACTTAATTAATTTATTTATTTGAACTATCTTTGAATTACTCTTCTCAGTGTTCAAAGTCCATGGAGAGAGGGTTGCATTTCATGAGTTGGTGCCACTTCTGATTGGGGTAAGGTACAGTTTGACTAAGACTTTACAAAGAGGTGAAGAAGTAATTTTTCTAAAAGGAGTTAGGCTAACATAAGAAAGAGGGAATGAATCCTTTTTAGCAGAACAATAATAACAATAATGACAACAAATGTCAACTAGCTTCTAAATCCTTCTTGCTTCTTCAGAGCTGGGGATCCATCCAGGGTGACTCCCTTCCAATGTATTTAAGGCTGTTCTTGGCACCCTGTCTGAGAGATGATGAATACCTCTTGCTTTGAAATCTGCATACCTGATCATGTAGAGTTGTTAGCGTTATTTAAGCTCTGGCCCAGAGCATAACTTTGAGGACTTAACTACCATCAGCTGATGTTCAGGGCATAGTGCCTTTTTTTCCAGCTGCTCTGAGCAGCATGTGGGATCTTAGCTCCTCCATCAGAGTTGGAATCTGTACCCTCTGCATTTGAAGTGAAGAGTCATAACCTCTGGAAACCCAGGCCAGTTCCCCAGGGCACAGTGTCTCATTACTGTCTTCCCCACTGCACTGGAAGCCTACTTTGCTAGGCTGTGAAGGAAGGAAGCAGGGCTCCATGAAGCTGCCGCTCTGCATCTTACCTTGTGTCTGTGGACTTGCAGCTGGCTGCTCTCCTGTTGGACAATGAGACTACTCTGCCCCAGGGCTAGGTGACAGAGTTTTCAACTCCTCTTGCTGGGAATGGAATTTAGTTCTGGCTTAGTCACAGCCTGCCCACATCATGAAGGCTAGCAGATGTTACTTAGAGAAGGAAGAAGATTCTGAGAGTTCATAGTACTCCTAGGAATGATTTTAGTCAAATTGATTAGCTGTCACTTTGAAGGGAGGGGAGGCACAGTAGTGATAAACTGTGGGTGGCTAGGTACTAGCAGGAAGTGTCCAGGAAGGCTGCCTTCACAGGTCCCTGAGCAGCCCCAGGAATGCAGGGGTCTGGAATGGTAGGGCTTCCTCTCGTCACTGTCAGTTTTATGTTCATTCTCACCCATCAGCGTTACACCTCCCTTAATAAGTATCCAGAATCCTCATGCTCTTTTTCAGTTCCTGTTAGAGCAGACAAAAGATAGCTTAATAAACACCAACACATACCAAGTGCTAAGAACTGGGTGAACTGCTCTTCCAAGGGGAAACTGCATTTTTAAATGGTAGAGAGATTTATAACACAATGGAATCAGTTCTTTCTGTGGAATTTAATTAACATAGTAGCGGAGAAGGCAATGGCACCCCACTCCAGTACTCTTGCCTGGAAAATCCCATGGACGGGGGAGCCTGGTAGGCTGCAGTCCATGGGGTCGCGAAGAGTCGGACACGACTGAGCGACTTCACTTTCACTTTTCACTTTCATGCATTTGAGAAGGAAATGGCAACCCACTCCAGTGTTCTTGCCTGGAGAATCCCAAGGATGGGGGAGCCTGGTGGGAGCCCGTCTATGGGGTGGCACAGAGTTGGACATGACTGAAGTGACTTAGCAGCAGCAGTGGGGAAAATATCACTGGAAAATGGGGGTCTTCTTTCTATCTTTAGAAACGTACCTTATTGACCTTTTCCTGATTCTGAACATGTGCACCTTTAGCTGGGGGCCATGTAGCTATTGTGAAGAGAGGAAAATAACACTGATCAAGAAAAGGGGCCCAGGGCTTCCCTGGTGGTCCAGTGGTTAAAAATCTGCCTTGCAACACAAGGGACACAGGTCCCATCCCTGGTCTGGGGAGATCCCACATGCCGCAAAGAAACTAAGCTTGTGTGCACCACTACTGAACCTGCGCTCTGGACCCGTGAGCCTCAGCTACTGATTCCCGTGCACCCTAGAGCTTGTGCTCCACAAGAAAAGCCACCACAATAAGAAACCTGTGCTCCACAACAAAGACCCAGGCCAGCCAAAAATGAATTAAAAAAAGAAAGAATGAAAGAAAATGGTTCCCAGCTCACTTTGGCTGCAAACAAGTTCTGTGCTTCAAGGGAAGGGCTAGTGGAAGAAAACCTGAAAAAGCTGGTTTGAATGGCATTTAGCTAACAAAACATCTTTCTTACCTCTCCTTAATCCCAGGAGAGATCACACTTTTTATAATCATACAACAGACCAAACCATCAATATAATCTTAGAAAACCTATCAAGATTAGCCATAAAAACTAGCTAAGGGCAATGATTATACTTCAACTTATTTGTTGAAGTATAACCCACCTTCACTTATTCAATTCTTTTAGCAAACATTTATTGAGTGCCTACTATTTGCCAACATCTGCTGGATCATCAAAAAAGTAACAGAGTTCCAGAAAAACATCTATTTCTGCTTTATTGACTATGCCAAAGCCTTTGACTGTGTGGATTACAATAAACTGTGGAAAGTTCTGAGAGAGATGGGAATACCAGACTACCTGACCTGCCTCTTGAGAAATGTGTATGTAGGTCAGGAATCAACAGTTAGAACTGGACAAGGAACAACAGACTTGTTCCAAACAGGAAAAGGAGTATGTCAAGGCTGCATATTGTTGCCCTGCTTATTTAACTTATATGCAGAGTACATCATGAGAAACGTTGGGCTGGAAGAAGCACAAGCTGGAATCAAGATTGCTGGAAGAAATATCAATAACCTCAGATATGCAGATGACACCACCCTTATGGCAGAAAGTGAAGAAGAACTAAAGAGCCTCTTGATGAAAGTGAAAGAGGAGAGTGAAAAAGTTGGCTTAAAACTCAACACTCAGAAAACTAAGATCATGTTATCCAGTCCCATCACTTCATGGGAAATAGATGGGGAAACAGTGGAAACAGTGTCAGACTTTATTTTGGGGGGCTCCAAAATCACTGCAGATGGTGACTGCAATGAAATTAAAAGACGCTTACTCCTTAGAAGGAAAGTTATGACCAACCTAGATAGCATATTCAAAAGCAGAGACATTACTTTTCCAACAAAGGTCCATCTAGTCAAGGTTATGGTTTTTCCAGTGGTCATGTTTGGATGTGAGAGTTGGACTGTGAAGAAAGCTGAGTGCTGAAGAATTGATGCTTTTGAACTGTGGTGTTGGAGAAGACTCTTGAGAGTCCTTTGGACAGCAAGGAGATCCAATCAGTCCATCCTAAAGGAAATCAGTCCTGAATATTCCTTGTAAATACTTGTGTTAAAGCTGAAACTCCAGTACTTCGGTTACCTGATGCGAAGAGCTGTCTCATTTGAAAAGACCCTGAATCTGGGAAAGTTTGAAGGCAGGAGGAGAAGGGGATGACAGAGGATGAGATAGTTGGATGGCATCACTGACTCAATGGACATGATTTTGAGTAAACTCTGGGAGTTGGTGATGGACAGGGAGGCATGGCGTGCTGTGGTCCATTGGGTAGCAAGGAGTCGGACATGACTGAGCGACTGAACTGAACTATTTGCCAGGCACTATGCTAGATGTTAATGATTCTATATGATTAAGTTATAGTTCCTCTGCTTAGAGAGCTCAGAGTCTAGTGAAAGAGACAGATGGGCACACAATAGTTTTAAAACGATATGTGAAGTGCATTCTTAGCTGCAAAAGTAAATTGCTCATATATTGAAGAGAAAGAACTAATTTTGTCTAGCTTTAGACACACTCTGGCATTTGAGCTGGTCCTTCAAGGACAAGAAGGTTTCTGAGTATCTCATTAGCTCAGCATCCTGAATATAGCAGTTTAATAAATGTCATTGTCTAACAGTCTCCGAGACGGAGGAAACTAGAATTCCTTGAAAGTCGAGTTCGTTGTTGGTTCTCTCAGTTTTTGGTTGGACTGAGGTTGAACCAGTTCATCTCATTCATGGAACCCCTGTGTGGTTCTAGTGTGGCGTAATTTGATCACATCATCAAGGTTCCTTAGGTTATCATACAGATACCAAAGGAAGATAGGAGTTGAAAACTGGATGTATTATAGATGCCAACACACTTAGGTGTTGAAATTGTCATTTCTCTCTCTCTCTCTCTTTTTTGTTCTTTCCCTTTTTCATTTTTAAGTTCTCAGTCTTGAAACCACTCTCATAACCCCAGTAATTTAGCCCAAGTTCATTCTGATGGGTGAATGAAATGCGTTGCTGTCGTGGCACTTAAACTGCCACAGCTCTAGAGCTGCAAATTTTAGATTTTATAATGAAATTTTGATTAAACTGGGCTTTCTC
Organism: Capra hircus; assembly: GCF_001704415.2. Lineage (NCBI taxonomy): Eukaryota > Metazoa > Chordata > Mammalia > Artiodactyla > Bovidae > Capra > Capra hircus. The sequence goes on from NC_030811.1 coordinate 60,657,531, forward strand.
CCCCCCTAGCGATAGCTGTCTGTTAAGTAGTACAGTATTTACAAAGTAAATGGTGAGAAGCCATTCTCTGTGTACACACCTTCTCTGTGTAGTTTTAGTGACATCATTTTTAACTGTAACAATCATATTATTCTGAACTATTGAATTTCTTTTTTTCAGGCACTTTGAAAAACTAACAATTGAATGGTTGAAAAAATTTATTGATTGGCTGCTCCTATCAGTTGTTTTTGTCTGTATCTAGATAACAACTTATATCTAGGTGAAAAGTACAAATTCTACAAACTATCAGGTATTTCGAAAGGATACAGAAACAATGAGAGGAATGAATCTGTCAATTTCTACTAAACTTGATACTGGGTATTAATAAGCTTTTGCTGTTGACTATCGGGGATTCTTTTTGATGTCAAAAACAGTAAAATTTTAGTTTTCACCACAAGGGGGAAGTAGAACACTAAAATTGTAATGAAATGGCGGCTAATGAAAAATGTAGTGCATTTGTGTTGAGAAGAAACATAATCTGTTGCACAAAAACTGAGAACTTAAAAAAAAAGTTGACTAGAATTTAGTAATCTTTGTGGCTTCATATTCACATTAATTTCAGCCCCTTCATATATATGTGTGTGTATATATATATATAATATTTTTTAAGAATATTTTGAAAGCTGAAATCTCTTTTTCAAAAACTTTATGTAGTTTTAGTTGTGGTTGTGCTGAGTCTTCACTGCAGTGGGCTTGTCTCTAGTTGCGGCAGTTGGGGGCTACTCTCTAGTCGTGGTGTGTGGACTTCGCTTATTGTGGAGGCATCTCTTATGGAGGAGCACAGGCTCTAATAGACACACAGGCTTCAGTAATTGTGGTTTCCAGGCTTTAGAGCGCAGGCTCAGTAGTTGTGGCCCACTGGGCATAATTGCTCCTTGGCATGTGGGATATCCCCAGACCAGGGATTGAACCTCTGTCTCTTGCCTTGGTAGGTGGATTCTTCACCACTGAGCCACTACAGAAGCCTTAGTCTCTTTCTATTTTGTAAATTTTCTACAAATTTCACCTTTGAGCTAAATATATGGCTTGTGAAATGGACAAAGAAAAGAAATAATAATTATCAGCAATGGGAAATACTTCACTTTTCATCTTGAATGATAGCATGTAAATTCTCAAATATTTTGGGGATGATGATCGATTTTTTTTTTTTTAATGGCTCGCTGGGAAGTATATATTTTTGAGGTTGCAACATCAATGGAAAATAGATCAGCCAAAGTGGCTGAATAATATGGTTTAGTGTTTAAACAGAGCCTACATTTCTTTGAAAAAGTAATGTTTAATCTGTTTTTCTGGTCTTGCTTGTAGTTCAGGCAAGCTTTCTAATTCTTGTCAAATCTGATTACAGATTCTCTTCCTTCAAGAAACATTTCTGATCTCATTCCACCTGAAACAGATGACTTTTCTTTAGTGTGCCTCAGAATCCCCTGGAAAAGTTCTGAAAACAGATTGTAGGGTTCTTCCCCCAGAGTTTCTGGTTTGGTAAGTCTGGGCAGGGCCTGGAGAATATGTACGTCCAGCAAGTGCCAGGTGGTGCTGATGTTGCGAGTCTGAGATCACACTTGGGGAACCATAGTTCAGCATGTATTCATTCGGTTTATGCTTTCAAATATTGTCACAGCAAAGCCTAAAGAATGTTACCCATTTGTTATGCTGGAATTTGGTTTGGCTCAATATTGTTTGAAACCAAGTGGCTGTTGACAGTGGCTCAGGAAGTTTTCTCAGCTCTGCAGTTGGATATATTTATTAGGATTTGATGTGAATACTGTCCCACATCTTTGGGCATACTGGTTAATCGAGATATTTTGTGTGTCTATGCTGTGTTTTTCTGAGCACACTTGAAGTCACTTGAAGAGGGCTGGACCTGCCTTTTGTCCTGTGATTGCCCTTAGAGGCCCCTAAAGCTAATTACAGTGTTTGTTCTATAGCATATGTCTCAGCTCAGTTCAGTTCAGTTGCTCAGTCGTGTCCGACTTTTTGCAACCCCATGAATCGCAGCACACCAGACCTCCCTGTCCATCACCAACACCTGGAGTTCACTCAGACTCACGTCCATCGAGTCAGTGATGCCACCCAGCCATCTCATCCTCTGTCGTCACTTTCTCCTCCTGCCCCCAATCCCTCCCAGCATCAGAGTCTTTTCCAATGAGTCAACTCTTTGCATGAGGTGGCCAAAGTACTGGAGTTTCAGCTTTAGCATCATTCCTTCCAAAGAAATCCCAGGGCTGATCTCCTTCAGAATGGACTGGTTAGATCTCCTTGCAGTCCAAGGGACTCTCAAGAGTCTTCTCCAACACTGCAGTTCAAAAGCATCAATTTTTTGGTGCTCTGCCTTCTTCACAGTCCAAGCATATGTCTACCTAAACCTTAATAACTGAAGAGAAGTTGAAATATCAGTTCATAGGCTACTTAGACAGTAATTCTTGCCAGAAACACTAATACTGATATAAAGTGAGAATTAGGGAAGGATTTAGTCTGAGTCTTTCAGCTTTTCTATCTATAATCATTAGTTAAGTGAAAATCCTTAATTGTCCATATTTCTTTTTTTTTTTTTTTGCCTCAGTGAAAGAAAAACATAAGCCAAAACTGTGCTGAGTATCAGTAGACTTCTAATTGTTTTGATCATGGGTTTAGTGGGTAAATTATAGCCATGTCGTCTTTAGCCTTCCAGAGTAAGATGAAAATAGTCACACTTCTGATTCACTTTATTGTAAAGCAGAAATAAACACAACATTGTAAAGCAATTCTACTTCAGTTAAAAAAAAAAAAGAAATAGCCACATTTACCTAAACAGATCCATTTTTAAATATAAAGTGCTATAAATATATTTAGTAAAGAGAATCAATTCCATATTATAGATTTGACAGGTCAGTGCTGTTTTACAAACCACACTTCTAGAAATAGAGGAATTGTAAGTAGAAATGCATTGATCCACTGAGGACAATATAACACAATGGCAACTGCTTAAAGATACTGAAGATTAAAGCTGGCTATTTACCAGCATGGCATAATGGGTGTAAGACTTTATATGGCACATGTTCTAATTGCTTAACAAATCAACACAGGAAATGCGATTAATCTGGTAGGTACACTCTACCACAGATGCTTTGATTCACAGTAAGTAACACATCCTTCAGAGGTTCTAGAAGTATGTGTAATCCCTGCAAAACAAACTGAGATTCCAGTTTCTAAATCATCACTGTCTTCTCTCTAGCCTTGGTGAAAGTACAGGATATCCCACAGGTTGTATGAAGGTACTGGATTCTCTAATATTCCAATTCTAGCTTCAGGGCGCAGAATAAAAAGGATTCTTTTGTGAGGGCCACTGTGAGAGTGTTTATAAAATGTTTTGAGCTCCTCAAATGAAGGCCTGATATTCCACATGCTGGTATGTTCTTCAAGCAAGATTTTGGATTTTTTTTTTCAAGTGAAGAGTTCTGTTTGACGTGCAGAATTTGCTGTTGAATGATCCATGCTTACCAAAATGGCTATTTCCAGTTACCCCTTTCTGATGGTGGCTTGTAAATACAGGTGCTTAAAGCTGCTGGGTGAGGCTGAGCACAGGCTTCTGAAGCAGCATCACACACCTACCTGCTGTCCTGGCTGTAGGGTTCCACAGCTTAAACACTGTCCACTGGCTGCTTTTGCCCCTCCCTTGATGTTTGGCTGATTCATTTCAGTTTCATGCTCATTTTTGCTATTTCTGTCTCTTTCCGACTATTTGGACCATAGTTCGCCAGGCTCCTCTTGTCCATGGGATTCTTTAGGCGAGAATACTGGAGTGGGTTGCTATGCCTTCCTGCAGGGGATCTTCCTGACCCAGGGATGGAACTCATGTCTCTTATGTCTCCTGCATTGGCAGGTGGGTTCTTTACCACTAGTGTGCCACATGGGAAGCTCACAATCAAAGGTCGTTGTCAAGATTTGCTGAGATAGGGGACTTTCCTGGGGGTCCAGAGGCTAAGACTCTGCTCTCCCAATGAAGAGAGCCCACGTTCAATCTCTGGTCAGGGAACTAGATCTCACGTACCACAAGTAAGGATTCCACATGCCCAAAGATCAAAGATCCCACATAATGCAACTAAGACCTGGTGCAGCCAAATAAATAATTTTTTTTAATGTTAAAAAATATTTGCTGAGCTAAACACAATTCTTGGCAAATACTTGTGCTCACCATATGCCAGTTGTTGTTATGACTAATTAGGTATTGTTGTTTTTAGCTCCACCCTCTGTTACTTTGGCTGCATGATCTGTGCTGCTTTCTCCTGCTTAATTCTGTGGCACTGATGTCCTGTCCAGCTTTTCTTGAGCTGAGTGCATCCTCTGCTTGTCTTATAGTCCCCGTGCTTCCTCTCTTGGGGTTAGGAGAGCCTCTGCTTTCCTATTATCACCAATATCACTATGCTTCCATCTCAGATAACAGCAAGCATTCCTCAGATTTCATCACATAAAGGACCAAATGGGCAGTGGAATTGACCCATTGGTTTTGTCATCTGAATAAACAGATGATCACCTCCTGAAAGATTTGGCTTTAGAAATCATTATTCATGGGATTTCCCTGGTGATCCAGTGGCAAAGAATCTATGTTCTAATGTAGAGGATGTGAGTCCAACCTCTGGTTGGGGAACTAAGATCCCATATGTTGTGAGGCAACTAAACTTGTGCACTGCAACTACTGAGCCCAGCTCCTCTAGAGAGCCTGTGGGCTGCAATAAGAAAAGCTGTTGCACCACAGTGAAGAACCAGCACAGTCAAATAATAATAATAAAATTTAAAAAAGAAGTAACCAATATTCCCTATCACTGTGGTTAAAGTGACTGAATGGATTGGCTATTGTCCCACTCACCACTCATTGATTAGTTGCTGGTATAACCTCAGAATTCCTATTTTGTGAACAATTATTTCAACCCCAGCAAAGTAGACACAAACTTCTTTTGTCTCCAGGCAAATTTTAGGTGTAACCATTATGTGTTTTAGCATTATGTGTTTTAATTGTATGCCTTCTTTTAGAGAAACCTCATTCAGCTTGAAATATTTTCTGTGCCCTAAAGCCAGCTCATTTTGCTACTCTGTAGGTCAGAGAGATCAGGCTTCTGGGGTCTGGAATAGGCAGGCGCCAAAGCTCAGAGAATTAATTTCCTGCTCATACAAAACTAATGGATGGAGGATTTCCTCCTTGTGAGGACAAATTTTGGCACTCTAAAGAATTGGCAGGGATAAAAGTAGGGTCAAATAATGAAGAAAATTGTACACTGTGAACAAAAGAGCTTAAAAAAAGATTTTTACCTATGGAATAAGGTATAGTGATGCGGTTCTATTTTCAGATGACTCAATCTTAGCTTGTCCTTCAACAATAAGTAAATGAGGAACTTCAATCTACATTAATGTGAATACCTGTGCTATATCACTGTAACCAATAGTTTGTTCTTTTGTCCCACGAATGAGCTGAACACAGAACCTTACTTCAATATAAAATGTACCGATTTTGTTGGATCCTATTGCATTCTCTTGCTGTTAAAAAGTCTTTTCATGTTCAAATTCCACTGTGTTTTCAACGTCAGATTTTTTTCTTTCAAAAGGAAAAGGGTCCCCTGTGGAAGTTTATGAAAGCTGACACATTTTCTTGTAAAATATCCTTCTGAGACCATATGGTTTACTGGTAAGCACATATTTTTGGACCTTTTAAAATAAGTATTATGAAATTAATATGAGATATTTCTAGAAAAGTGAATGCTATTGACTCAGTAGGGCAGAATGCCTGTCTTCTTTGTGGCTGTTACTCTTTATAATTCCCTGTAAAAGGCATTTGCAGATAATTAAAAAAGGTATTTGGAGCAAAAATACTTATCAAAAGAGGTTATATAACACATGCATGGCAGCCACTTGTCAAAATTAAATATACCCATTTCTCCCCACCCCAAAGCCATTAGATCTATTACCACCTAATTGCTTGGAAAATTCATTTTCTTTTTCTCAAATCACAGCCTTAATTGAGGTCTGAAAGCTCACCAAGTGCCTCTTAAATCAGTAAACCTTTTTTTTTTTAGTTCTTCTATAATTTATCTTTGTGGCTGAGGGCATATATTTTTTTTTTTTTCCCCTTGGAGACAGTTACGGCAGTCAGAACTAGGAGAAAAACCTCTTACTTTGAGAAATAAGAAAACCTGTCTCATGTTTCTGATAATGTTCATTGAGGCCAAGAGTTCACAGCAAAGTGAATAGATATTGATGCAAGCATTTTATTTTAATCACACTGAAGCCAAAAGATTTTTAACACGTTTATGTGAGTATTTTGTTCTCAATGTCAAGGTGAGAAACACAAATCTCTCCTTCATTCTGGCTATGGAAATCTGCCCTTCATGTAGCAATCATCAAGAGTACCATATGCAATATTGCAGAGCAATTATTCTCCAATTAAAAAAATTTTTAAAAAAGTACCATATGTACTCTTACATGTTATATGCTTATTCCTTATACACTTGTTCCTTATTATGTAAACCCTGAAGAATGTACATGACAAGAAATAATTTTCCATGCATTTTGCAGATTTTTAAAAAAATTTATTTTTATTTAAGTATAGTTGAATTACAGTATTGTGTTAACTGCTGCTATACAACAAAATGACTCAAATACACACACACACACACACACACACACACACACACACATATGGACTTCTCTGGTACCTCAGACAGTAAAGTGTCTGTCTACAATGTGGGAGACCCAGGTTCGATCCCCGGGTTGGGAAGATGCCCTGGAGAAGGAAATGGCTATCCATTCTAGTACTATCTCCTGGAAAATCCTATGGACAGAGGAGTCTGGTAGGCTACAGTCCATGGGGTCGCAAAGAGTTGGACATGACTGAGCGACTTTACTTCTTATACACATATATATACACACATTCTTTTTCATATCCTTTACCATTATGGTTTATCACAGGCTATTTTGCTACACAGTAAGACTTTGTTGTTAATCCATTCTGTATATAACAGCTCAGATCTACAAAATAAACCAAAGATAAAAATTATTTCTTGAGATTAACCTGATACAAGAAATAATTTTCAGGTTTGATTTATGACATATCAAACATCAATGATGACTAGAATATCTAAATTGGTGTCTGAACCTAGAATTAATTTTTTAAAAAATCATTTTATTTTATTTAATTTTTTTACTTTACAATACTGTATTGGTTTTGCCATACATTGACATGAATCCGCCACAGGTGTACATGAGTTCCCAACCCTGAACCCCCCTCCCACCACCCTCCCCATATCATCTCTCTGGGTCATCCCAGTGCACCAGCCCCAAGCATCCTGTATCCTGTATTGAACCTAGACTGGCGATTCGTTTCTTACATGATAATATACATGTTTCAATGCCATTCTCCCAAAACATCTCACCCTCTCCCTCTCCCTCAGAGTCCAAAAGTCTGTTCTTTACATTTGTGTCTCTTTTGCTGTCTCGCATACAGGGTTATCATTACCATCTTTCTAAATTCCATTTACATATGTTAGTATACTGTATTGGTGTTTTTCTTTCTGGCTTACTTCACTCTGTATAATCGGCTCCAGTTTCATCCACCTCATTAGAACTGATTCAAATGTATTCTTTTTAATGGCTGAGTAATACTCCATTGTGTATAGGTACCACAGCTTTCTTATCCATTCATCTGCTGATGGACATCTAGGTTGCTTCCATGTCCTGGCTATTATAAACAGTGCTGCGATGAACATTGGGGTACACTTGTCTCTTTCAATTCTGGTTTCCTCGGTGTGTATGCCCAGCAGTGGGATTGCTGGGTCATATGGCAGTTCTATTTGCAAATTTTAAGGAATCTCCACACTGTTCTCCATAGTGGCTGTACTAGTTTGCATTCCCACCAACAGTGTAAGAGGGTTCCCTTTTCTCCACACCTTCTCCAGCATTTATTGCTTGTAGACTTTTGGATCGCAGACATTCTGACTGGTGTGGAATGGTACCTCATTGTGGTCTTGATTTGCATTTCTCTGATAATGAGTGATGTTGAGCATCTTTTCATGTGTTTGTTAGCCATCCGTATGTCTTCTTTGGAGAAATGTCTATTTAGTTCTTTGGCCCATATTTTGATTGGGTCATTGATTTTTCTGGAATTGAGCTGCATAAGTTGCTTGTATATTTTTGAGGTTAGTTTTCAGTTGCTTCAATTGCTATTATTTTCTCCCATTCAGAGGGCTGTCTTTTCACCTTGCTTATAGTTTCCTTTGTTGTGCAGAAGCTTTTAATTTTAATTAGATTCCTCCAGTTCCATTTGTTTATTTTTGCTTTTATTTCCAGTATTCTGGGAGGTGGATCATAGAGGATCCTGCTGTGATTTATGTAGGAGAGTGTTTTGCCTATGTTCTTCTCTAGGAGTTTTATAGTTTCTGGTCTTACATTTAGATCTTTAATCCATTTTGAGTTTATTTTTGTGAATGGTGTTAGAAAGTGTTCTAGTTTCATTCTTTTACAAGTGGTTGACCAGTTTTCCCAGCACCACTTGTTAAAGAGATTGTCTTTAATCCATTGTATATTCTTGCCTCCTTTATTGAAGATAAGGTGTCCATAGGTGTGTGGATTTATCTCTGGGCTTTCTATTTTGTTCCATTGATCTATATGTCTGTCTTTGTGCCAGTACCATACTGTCTTGATGACTGCGGCTTTGTGGTAGAGTCTGAAGTCAGGCAAATTAATTCCTCCAGTTCCATTCTTCTTTTTCAAGATTGCTTTGGCTATTCGAAGTTTTTTGTATTTCCATACAAATTGTGAAATTATTTGTTCTAGCTCTGTGAAAAATGCCACTGGTAGCTTGATAGGGATTGCATTCAATCTGTAGATTGCTTTGGGTAGTATCCTCATTTTCACTATATTTATTCTTCCAATCCATGAACATGGTATATGAAATAGATGAGAATAAGTGTGACTTTAAAAATTAATATAGAAGCAATCATTCAGTTTAGGCTTGTTAGTTTAAGGAATTATTTTGGGAAGCTACAGACAAATTTGAAAAAATAAATATTTTTCAAAAATATTTTTAAAAATCCAGTGTCAGAATTGCTTAAAAGTTAGTTTATGACCTGGTTTGCCTTATTACTTTCTTTTTCTAAGAATTTTAAGAATTTATTTGAGCAAAATGAATCAATTGGAATTGGGCAGTGTCAAACCTTTTCCTACTGTTCATGGGGTTCTCAAGGCAAGAATGCTGAAGTGGTTTGCCATTCCCTTTTCCAGTGGACCACATTTTGTCAGAACTCTCCAAGACCTGTCTGACTTGGGTGGCCCTACACTGTATGGCTTATAGTTTCATTGAGTTAGACAAGGCTGTGATCCATGTGATCAGTTTTGGTTAGTTTTCTGTGATTGTGGTTTCCATCCTGTCTACCTTCTGATGGATGAAGAGGGTTGTGGAAGCTTCCAGATGGGAGGGACTGGCTGTGGGGTAAACTGGGTCTTGCTCTGGTGGGCGGGACTATGCTCAGAAAATCTTTAACCCAATTTTCTGCTGATGGGTGGGGCTGTGTTACCACCCTGTAGGGGTGGTAGGGGTATGGTAGGGATAATGGCAGTAATGGAGACCTCCTTCAAAAGGAGCATGCCGAAGCTCCCAGGACTGTTGTATTCAGTGCCCCTGACCCCACAGCATGCCGCTGTCAACCCATGCCTCTGCTGGAGACTCCTGGACCCTCACAGGCAAGTCTGGCTCATCTCTTGTGGGTCCTGGTGTGCCCAATGTTTTGTTTGTGCCCTCCAAGAGTTGGTTTCCCTAGTCTGTGGAAGTTCTGTAATCAAATCCCACTGACCTTCAAATTCCCTGGGGATTCTTAGTCCCTTTGCTGGATCCCCAGGTTGGGAAATCTGCTGTGGGCCCTAGAACTTTTGCCTTCTTTGGTTGTTTTCCAGTTTGTAGAATGTGTGCTCGGTGGCTCTATGGTGGGGCTAATGGCAACCTCCTCCAAGAGAGCTTATGCCACACGCCGCACATCCCAGGTCTGCTGCAGCCAGAGCCCCGTCCCTGCAGTAGGCTACTGCTGATACGTGTCTCCTCAGGAGACACTCAGACACTCAAAGGCAGGCCTGGCTTAGTCTCTTGTGGAGGTCACTGCTCCTTTCCCTGGATTCTGGTTGTCCACAAGGATTTGTTTGCACCCTCTGAGCATCTCTGACAGGAATGAGGTTTGATTCTAAATGTGATTTCGCCCCTCCTACCATCTTGTTGGGGCTGGATGCAGGGTATCTTTTTTTGGTGGGATCCAACATTTTCCAGTTGATGGTTGTTCAATAGCTAGTTGCGTTTTTTCCAGCACAAGCTGGAATCAAGATTGCTGGGAGAAATATCAATAACTTCAGATATGTAGATGATACCACTCTAATGGCAGAAAGTGAAGATAAACTGAAGAACCAAACAGCCTCTTGATGAAGGTGAAAGAGTAGAGTGAAAAAGCTGGCTTAAAACTCAACATTCAAATGTCGAAGATCATGGCATCCAGTCTCATCACTTCATGGCAAATAGATGGAGAAACAATGGAAACAATGACAGACTTGGGCTCCAAAATCACTGCAGATGGTGACTGTAGCCATGAAATTAAAAGATGCTTATTCCTTAGAAGAAAAGCTACTACAAACCCAGATAGTGTAATAAAAAGCAGATACTACTTTGCCAACAAAGGCCCATCTAGTCAAAGCTACAGTTTTGGCCAGTAGTCATGTAAGGATGAGAGTTGGACCATAAGGAAAGCTGAGCACCAAAGAATTGATGCTTTTGAACTGTGATGTTAGAGAAGACTCTTGATAGTCCCTTGGACTGCAAGGAAATCAAACCAGCCAATCCTAAAGGAAAAAAATCCATCCTGAATATTCATTGGAAAGACTGATGCTGAAGCTAAGGCTCCAATACTTTGGCCACATGATGCAAAGACCTGGCTCATTACAAAAGACCCTGATACTGGGAAAGATTGATGGCAGGAGAAGGGGACAATAGAGGATGAGATGGATGGCATCACTGATTCAATGTACATGAGTTTGAGCAAACTCCAGGAGCTGAAGAACAAGGAAGCCTGGGGTGCTGCAGTACATGGGGTCATAAAGAGTCAGACATGACTGAATGACTGAAAAACAAGTGTCAAATGAAAAGTGGTTTGGAGCTCAGGGAGATAGTTTTCTAGGGAAAAGGGAGAAGTTAAAGAAATTATTGATTGGTTACAGCAAAAAGCTTATTTGACTGCTTATAATTGGTGTCCTTAGTGTTTTGATTTCATTACCTTGAGGCATTTACAAGCTTAGATTTTGGTTTGCTTAAACAGCCCACTAAGGCATTACAGCTACATCAGTCTAATGGCCTCCATGTTTAATTAATTAAACAATTCTTCCCTTTTGGTCATCCTCTGATACATGAGATATTGACCAAAAATGTAGTGTTAGTGTCACTCTCAGTCACCATCAGATCTAAGCTGCTCTTGTCTCATTGTGAAACTCATAGGTTATGGTGTCAGATCTGTGGAAGAGATTGTTTCTACTGTTCATCTTGATGGTTCTCAAGCATACTGAGACCATCTAATGAACTCTTGGTGACTGTGGACATTCATTTAAGCCTTTTGGGAGAACATAGTGCACCAGGGACACTTCAAGGATAGCTATTAGGAGGATAATACCAAGACACTGATATATACTCCTTAGACAGAGCCCCCATGAACCAAACCAGTTGTTAGCGATTAAATTAAGGAATGTACCTGAAGGGGCAACAGCCTGTTTTAGTCAGGCAGTTTATTTATTTCCTCTATTTTCTACAATACCAGAGGTGTTGATCCAGGTAGAGCAGAAGGTATTTGCTATGGCACAGGCTCTTCTTTGTTCAGCCAAAAGCAATTCTATTACCTAAAACCACTTTCGCAAGAAAATATAGGCACTTTTGTTGTGCAGCTATGGGCTTAGCAGTAGATTCAGCAATAGTTGCCAAATTTAAGGAGCTCTGTTTTCTCATGCATTAACAGAAAGACTAAGTTGTGAAAAGGCAAAAGGAATCAAGCTTTTATATTGAATGAGGATCTTGACCCCTGAATTTTGGGAGAGCTGTCTGCCTTAGGATGCCATCAGCTTCTGGGGAGGAACTTCCCAAGACAATTTTAATTTTAGATCTCCAGCTAATGTGCAGTCCAAGAGTCTAGAGAGCCCATTTTAACTGGGGGATGTGGACCCAAAGTTCAAGTTCTTGAAGTTTGGCTGCTTTCTGGGTTATTAGGTATATCTGGTATTGTCTTGCCAGAGAGGTTCAACGGAAGTCTTTGTTCATAAGGATATCAACTCAGAAAGGGTGGGAGAAAACTGAAAATGTTAGTCTGGAGACTTGTAGCCAGATATTTGAGGATACTGGAAGAATCAGGATCTAGTTTTATAGATATATAACAAAACCTCAAAGACAATAAATGGAACTAGAATCTGATATCCACAAAATTGTATTATAATTTTCTACTGAAATATATTTTTTCCCTCACAATCACACTCAATTCTGTAACAGAGAAAATATGAGCTTATCTGACTTTTAGTGAATCTAGGTAGAATCAAAGTATCATATTCATTGCTTATAACTCTAAAGACATGCCTACTGTAATTAAGCCAACAAAATTTAGCTTTTATCTTAGATCATGTGAACTTGAAAAACGTTTGGGTTAGTTTCTATATTTCTGAGAGAACACAATTAATTTAAAATTTTGTCTTCAAGTAAATTAAATAGAACTCTTGACAAATTAGTTTTGGCAATATCATCCAGAGGCAGAAAAATTTCACACAACTATAACATACATACAAAGGCATATAGACACATTGATTTTATGATTTTTGCTTTAAAGTGTTATCCATGAGGTGCAACAGTGCAAACTGGTTTATAAAAGAATGGCTGGTTGTATTTCTGGCAGAAAGAATAAGTTAAGATTACATGTCAGGTGGCTAAAGCTTTTATTAATATTTGTGAAAAAGGCTTGAGACTTTTCATTTACCTTGTTTCCAAATAGTTTAATTTATTTTTTCTCTGATAAAAATTCTTTCATAAATTTGCATTTCAAGAGATGGTGCTGGGTTCCTAAGGAAGACCAGGCAGAATATTTACATCTCAAAGGACAGATAAAGGCTGTACATTTCTCCAAAAGGACTATTGTTTCCAAAATTCAGATGTTTTACAACATCTACAAGCCTTTTGATATAGATAGGGAAGTTGGGGGGATTGGTAAAAAGATAGGTAGACTTTGAATTGTTGCTAGAGCTGCATTTTTGTTCTGGTAAAGACTCAATTGTAAGACAAGTACAATTGTTTTAATTCCTCAAAGAATTGGGTTGTAACCAAAATAATTTCAAGATTCTGACCCCACCATCCAATCTTGCATTATTCTCAATTTCCTCTTTCATTTCTGGGAGAAGATTTCCAACAAAAATGGAAATCACAAGACTCCTACATTCTATATCTATAGCCATATTTCTTTGGAATGTTTAGTAATCCTTCCACAATGGCTTCAGAATGGTTTTTTTCCCCCTCTGGGTGCGTAGTTTCATTTTACCTTAGTTCAGTTCAGTTCAGTCGCTCAGTTGTGTCCGACTCTTTGCGACCCCATGGACTGCAGCACGCCAGGCCTCCCTGTCTATCAATAACTCCCAGAGTTTACTCAAACTCATGTCCATTGAGTCGGTGATGCCATCCAATCATCTCATCCTCTGTCATCCCCTTCTCTTCCTCCAACAACACCGGTCAAAAGCATCAGTTCTCCGGCACTCAGCTTTCTTTATAGTCCAACTCTCACATCCATACATGACTACTGGAAAAACCATAGCCTTGACTAGATGGACCTTTGTTGGCAAAGTAATGGCTCTGCTTTTTAGCTTAGTAGACAAGGTCTAAAAAACAGTTCTTATCAGACTCTGAATGTCAGCTTTCAATTAGGTCAATTTCTGATCAGAGAACTACTTTAAAAAATAATCCTCTTAAATATATTGTCTCACATTTTACCTGAGACAGAGAGTAAATATTCTTGACAGGGGTTCCCCAGGTGACTCAGTGGTAAAGAATCCACCTGCCAATGCAGGAGACACAAGAAATGCAGATTCATCCCCTAGGTTGGGAAGATCCCCTGGAGGAGGAAATGACAACCCACTCCAGTATTCTAGTCTGGAAAATCCCATGGTCTGAGGAGCCTGGTGGGCTACCATCTGTGGAGTCACAGAGAGACACAATTGAGCGACTAGGCACAGCACAGCTCAACACAGCACGTGGACACAAGAGGGGTCTCCAATGAAGCAAACATTACTCCCCTTCCGAGATCTAGAGCTACTCCCGAAGATAACTGAAAGGATGACTTAGACAATTCCCTTGAGAGCTGGGGATAGTTGGTAGGACCCTAGCTGCAAATGGAGTACAACCCAAATTTGTATCTGGCCATATTTTGGGGCCCTGCAACCTGATGGTAGCCAGGCCAACCTCTCAGGATACACAGTGAGACAAGAAGGCGATAGCTGCCCCTGGGAGAGGAAAGGTCAAGAATCAATATTTTTCCTTGCCAATCTTAATTTGGGGAAAAAGGAACTATGTAAAATTTTAGCTTCTTCTTTTGTTGACTTAAAAAATAGTCACAATCTAAAAGTTGAGTCAGTAAATTCAAGTAGAAGCATGCAAGTAAATTCACAGGCACAGAGGTCCATGTTTAAAACAGTTAAGGTAGCTATGATGCAACACCAACAATCTGAATGGCCCTGACACACTCAAAATATAATCTTAATTATTCAATAAAATCCTAAAGCAAACTCTTGCTAGTCTTGGTATACTGCTAAACACTAAAGTAGCAAGATTTTTCCATGGTTTTAGCTAAGTTCAAAGAATTTTTACACTGTTAAGTAAGAAAAAAATTAAAGTATTGCCCCTTTTAAAATTTATATAGACATTTAATTAGCTTTATTTACAGAGCAGGAATTTTTTTCAGTCTCCAATGATGCCGAGATAACATCATTAGCAAGAATGCCAGTTTAAAAGAAATCTATGCCATGTTCATGCATTCTCAGTCTTGTCTGACTCTTGGTGATCCCATACTGTCTGTGGAATTTTCCAGGCAAGAATACTGCAGTGGGTTGCCAGTTCCTCCTCCAAAAGGTGAGAGTTATGTTTTATTTGGTGGGAAGTTTTAGAATTTCAAGCCTGGGAAACAGCATCTCAAGTAACCCTGAGAGAACTGCTCTGAGGAGAGGAGTGAAGGAGCCAGAATATATAGAAGTTTTGCACAAATGGCAGGTAATCTGAACATCAAAATATTATTGTTCTGCCCATAGCCAAAATGACACCAGCTCAGAAGTTGCCTAAATTCTAAAAGTTGTAGAAGCTGGTCTGGAAGCTGCTGAAAGAGAGCAGTGAGGAAGGAGTATGGTAGATATCACTAAAAGACTCTGGGAGGATGGGATCCAAAAGCACATGATACAGGAGGGCCAAGGAAAGCTCCCCGATGTTCAGGATGAAACCAAAGTCACGTTCCACTACCAGACTCTTTGCAATGACAAGGAGAACACCATGCTGGATGACGGCCGGCCATGCGGCAAACCAGGGGGCTCATCATTGGCAAGAAGTTTAAGCTGCCCCTGTGGGAGCCCATCCTGCACACCATGTGGGAGGGGGAGATTGCTCAGTTCTGCTGTGATGTCAAGCATGGCTCCTATATCTGCTATTGGCCAAGAGTTTACTCAACATCGCAGCCAGCAAGGACCTCCTGGAGGGCATCACTCAGATGCAGGAGCACAATTCCCTGGGCCATGCTGATCTGGATACCCTGCAGCAGAAGGCCCAGCCTCTCATCTTTGACATCGAGATGCTTAGGTGGAGAATCCTGGCACATATCAGCAGGACCCCTGGGCAATGACAGTTGAGGAGAAGGCAAAGGAATGCTAGTCATCCACCAGGAGGGCAACTGGTTGTACCTTGAAGGTCATGTGAAGGAGGCTGCTGCCAAGTACTACGAGGCCATCACCTGTGTCAAGAACCTTCAGATAAAAGAACAGCCTGAGTCCCCTGACAGATTCCAGTTGGATCAGCAGATCACACTGCTGTTGCTCAACTACTGTTAGTGCAAGCTGATGGTGGAAGAGTATCAGAAGTGCTAGACCACTGCTCCTCCATCCTCAATAAGTATGATGACAATGTCAAGGCCTACTTCAAGTACAGCAAGGTACATGCAGCAGTGTGGAACACTCAAGAGGCCCTGGCTGACTTTGCCAATGTGCTGGACCTGAGACCCACCCTGGTGACTATGGTGAGCCCTGAGCTGTGGATCTAGGTGCAGATATAGCTGTGAGCTGTGCCTCTAAGAGCAGATCCCTCAGAAAGATAAGGAGGATAAGGCCTGCTTTTGGCGCATCTTCTACCACTGATAGGGCCCTGCTGGTGTGGTCATCCTGTCTGGCCTGCTGCTGCTGCTGATAGCCCACCCATCCCCACTAACTCATGCTTCTCTGTATGTGTGCTAAGTCACTTCAGGCATGTCTGACTTTTTGCCACCCCATGAACTGTAGCCCACTAGGCACCTATGTCCATGGGATCCTCCAGGCAAGAATGCTGGAGTGGGTTGCTGTTCCCTCTCCAGGGGATTTTCCCGACCCAAGGATTGAACCTGGATCTCATGTCTCCTGCAGTGGTAGATGGGTTTTTTACCACTAGTGCTACCTTAACTCCACTTACCACTAGCTCTTCTCTGTATATAAAGTCCTTATTTATCTCTTAAAAAAATTATTGTTAAAGAAAACCAGATATCCCAAGTTAAGGAATTTAGTGCTCAGCTATGTATGGGAAGCTGCAACAACCTGGCTCACTGAAATCATTCCTTTCATAGTCACCTCACCTGCTACCCTATATTTTTCACATTCTGAGCTCCTTTGGAGCTTACTATAGGGAGTGGCTACAATCTGATGGCTAGTAGGTAGGTATTCTTCCTGAGTGCCCTTACGACTCACCAGCTCACATTGGAGGGCTGTAATTGCTGATAACTGTGAATCCCTGTCTACTGATATGGCAGGAAATATTTATTTCACACTAGGCACCACAGAGAGAGATCTAGGGGAGCTGACTTTGGTGAGAATTTTCATCCTTTGCTGACCTCTGCAGTTTTCCCAGTATCCCATTTGCAGGTCTCATCCTGGTCACCAGAAACTATAAAGGAAAAAAAATAGTTACCCCTCTATCCTTTTTAATAAGTGCCTGAGTGAAACTCCTTTGTCTCTAGGGCAACTATGTAAATGGATAAGCCTATCTAAGATGATTATAGAAGTGGAGAGCACAGGGGAAAAAAAGATACTTTAGACATAGCATTTTCCACACATTTTCAACAATTAACAATATCCATAATATACCCCATGTCCAAGGTAAGAGAAACCCAAGTAAGATGGTAGGTGTTGCAAGAGGGCATCAGAGGGCAAACACAATGAAATCATAATAACAGAAAACTAGCCAATCTAATCACACAGACTACAGCCTTGTCTAAATCAATGAAACTAAGCCACGCCACGTGGGGCCACCCTAGACAGGCGGGTCATGTGGAGAGGTCTGACAGAATGTGGTCCACTGGAGAAGGGAATGGCAAACCACTTCAGTATTCTTGCCTTGAGAACCCCACGAACAGTATGAAAAGGCAAAATGGTAGGATATGGAAAGAGGGAATCCCCAGGTCGGTAAGTGCCCAATATACTGCTGGAGATCAGTGAAGAAATAACTCCAGAAAGAATGAAAGGATGGAGCCAAAGCAAAAACAATACCCAGTTGTGGATGTGACTGGTGATAGAAGCAAGGTCCAGTGCTGTAAAGAGCAATATTGCATAGGAACCTGCAATGTCAGGTCCATGAATCAAGGCAAATTGGAAGTGGTCAAACAGGAGATGGCAAGAGTGAACGTCAACATTCTAGGAATTAGTGAACTAAAATGGACTGGAATGGGTGAATTTAACTTAGATGACCATTATATCTACTACTGTGGGCAGAAATTCCTTAAAAGAAATGGAGTAGCCATCATGGTCAACAAAAGAGTCTGAAATGCAGTACTTGGATACAATCTCAAAAATGACAGAATGATCTCTGTTCATTTCCAAGGAAACAATTTAGTATCACAGTAATCCAAGCCTATGCCCCAACCAGTAACACTGAAGAAGCTGTTGAATGGTTCTACGAAGACCTACAAGACCTTTTAGACCTAACACCCAAAAAAGATGTCCTTTTCATTATAGGAGACTGGAATGCAAACGTAGGAAGTCAAGAAACACCTGGAGTAACAGGCAAATGTGGCCTTGGAGTATGGAATGAAGCAGGGCAAAGGCTAATAGAGTTTTGCCAAGAGAACGCACTGATCATAGCAAACACCCTCTTTCAACAACACAAGAGAAGACTCTACACATGGACATCACCAGATGGTCAACACCAAAATCAGACTGATTATATTCTTTGCAGTCAGAGATGGAGAAGCTCTATGCAGTCAACAAAAACAAGACCAGGAGCTGACTGTGGCTCAGATCATGAACTCCTTATTGCCAAATTCAGACTTAAATTGAAGAATGTAGGGAAAACCACTAGACCATTCAGGTATGACCTAAATCAAATCCCTTATGATTATACAGTGGCAGTGAGAAATAGCCTTAAGGGACTAGATCTGATAGAGTGCCTGATGAACTATGGATGTAGGTTTGGACATTGTACAGAAGACAGGGATCAAGACCATCCCCATGGAAAAGAAATGCAAAAAAGCAAAGTGTCTGTCTGAGGAGGCCTTACAAATAGCTGTGAAAAGAAGAGAAGCAAAAAGCAAAGGAGAAAAGGAAAGATATAAGCATCTTAATGCAGAGTTCCAAAGAATAGCAAGGAGAGATAAGAAAGCCTTCCTCAACAATCAATGCAAAGAAATAGAGGAAAACAACAGAATGGGAAAGACTAGAGATCTCTTCGAGAAAATTAGAGATACGAAGGGAACATTTCATGCAAAGATGGGCTTGATAAAGGACAGAAATGGTATGGACCTAACAGAAGCAGAAGATATTAAGAAGAGGTGGCAAGAATACACAGAAGACCTGTACAAAAAAGATCTTCATGACCAAGATAATCATGATGGTGTGATCACTCACCTAGAGCCAGACATCCTGGAATGTGAAGTCAAGTGGGCCTTAGAAAGCATCACTATGAACAAAGCTAGAGGAGATGATGGAATTCCAGTAGAGCTATTTCAAATCCTGAAAGATGATGCTGTGAAAGTGCTGCACTCAGTATGCCAGCAAATGTGGAAAACTCAGCAGTGGCCACAGGACTGGAAAAGGTCAGTTTTCATTCCAATCCCAAAGAAAGGCAATGCCAAAGAATGCTCAAACTACCGCACAATTGCACTCATCTCACACTCTAGTAAAGTAATGGTCAAAATTCTCCAAGCCAGGCTTCAGCAATACATGAGCCGTGAAATTCCAGATGTTCAAGCTGGTTTTAGAAAAGACAGAGGAACCAGAGATCAAATTGCCAACATCCACTGGATCATCGAGAAAACAAGAGAGTTCCAGAAAAATGTCTATTTCTGCTTTATTGACTATGTGGATCACAATAAACTGTAGAAAATTCTGAAAGAGATGGGAATACCAGACCACCTAACCTGCCTCTTGAGAAACCTATATGCAGGTCAGGAAACAACATTTAGAACTGGATATGGAACAACAGACTGGTTCCAAATAGGAAAAGGAGTACGTCAAGGCTGTATATTGTCACCCTGCTTATTTAACTTATATGTAGAATACATCATGTGGAGAAGGCAATGGCACCCCACTCCAGTGTTCTGGTCTGGAGAATCTCAGGGACGGCAGAGCCTGGTGGGCTGCCGTCTATGGGGTCGCACAGAGTCGGACACGACTGAAGCAACTTAGCAGCAGCAGCAGCAGAATACATCATGAGAAACGCTGGGCTGGAAAAAGCACAAGCTGGAATCAAGACTGCCAGGAGAAATAGCAATAACCTCAGATATGCAGATGACACCACCCTTACGGCAGAAAGTGAAGAGGAACTAAAAAGCCTCTTGATGAAAGTGAAAGAGGAGAGTGAAAAAGTTGGCTTAAAGCTCAACATTCAGAAAACTAAGATCATGGCATCTGGTCCCATCACTTCATGGGAAATAGATGGGGAAACAGTGGAAACAGTGTCAGACTTTTTTTGGGGAGGCTTCAAAATCACTGCAGATAGTGGTTGCAGCCATGAAATTAAAAGACACTTACTCCTTGGAGGGAAAGTTATGACCAACTTGGATAGCATATTAAAAAGTAGAGACATTACTTTGCTGACTAAGGTCCGTCTAGTCAAGGCTATGGTTTTTCCAGAAGTCATGTATGGATGTAAGAGTTGGACTGTGAAGAAAGCTGAGCACTGAAGAATTGATGCTTTTGAATTGTGGTGTTGGAAAAGACTCTTGAGAGTCCTTAGACTGCAAGGAGATCTAACCAATCCATCCTAAAGGATCTCAGTCCTTGATGTTCATTGGAAGGACTGATGCTAAAGCTGAAACTCCAATACTTTGGCCATCTGATGCGAAGAGTTGACTCATTGGAAAAGACCCTGATGCTGGGAAAGATTGAGGGCAGGAAAAGGGGACGAGAGAGGATGAGATGGCTGGATGGCATCACCGACTCCATGGACATGAGTTTGGGTAAACTCTGGGAGTTGGTGATGCACAGGGAGGCCTGGTATGCTGCGATTCATGGGGTCGCAAAGAGTCGGACATGATTGAGTGACTGAAGTGAACTGAACTGAAGATGATTAAAACTTCTCTACTGGTGTACACAGTAATTCAATATTATATTTGGTAAAGTTAACCTACTTGCTTAGCCTCAAAACACTTTTACTGACCTGAGGCCTCACACTGCACTCAATCCAGTTTTGAATTGGACCCAGTCCTGATTATCTCCCATTTCTAAGCTAAACTTAGTCTGATCCAAGACCCAGTCTAACTCTGCACAACTTCTGGACCCTATCCAGAAAAACAAATGCTCAAATAGTCTGAAAGCTCATAATTCAAAAGCTGTGGATCTTGGATCCAGGATCCAGAAAGGACTTACCAAGCATTTCCAGAGACAGTGAAATCAGGGGCTCACGCAGTCCTATGCCTGGTTGCTCATTGCTTTGGGGGCCATTGGGTGTCTCCTTTGGTTCCCTTTTTGGACCCCAGAACTGTTAAAAGATGAACAGGTGCATATTAAAAAATATGAGATTGCACAAAAATGGAGTCCATTTGGGCAATGCCAAACTGGAAATGGTTAGACGTGTGCCCTATTACTGTAGATACATTTTTATTATTGAAAGCAAGGCCCTGTAGGGGTTCCTGGGCACAGGGAGACTTTCTGTTCCACCTCCATAACCTTCCCTGAGTTCTGAAGGGCAGATTAAAACAGTTGCTAATCCAGGAAGGGAAAGGATTCAGAGTCATGGGAGGAGCAGCCAAGAAACAGTACAGCTTTGGGGCGGGGTCCTAGTTCTACCTCAAAGGACACACATAACAATATCCTTAATCCCATTTATAGAATTAAAACCCAACAATAGAAGGTGTCAGCATTCTCCATATGGGAGAAGACCACCTGAGGCCAGACTAATGGAACCACAGAAGCTCATTAATAAGATTAACTGAAGCCAGGCTAAAGGAGGGCTGGCCCTGCTCACACCCTAATCTTATCTGCAACCTTGCCCTTGAATTATTGCTATAAAATTCTTCCTCAGATCCTCCCTAGCTGGGAAACAGGTTTCAAGGGCAGGAGCCCTTTGTATCCCCTTTAACTTGGCATAACAATAAAGCTATTCTTTTCTACTTCACCCAAAACTCCATCTCTCAGATTCCATTGTGTACCTGTGTGCAGAGAGGCTGAGCATCATCACTACTGATGGTATTGCCCTGTTTAGTTCACTCACTCTAGTCATCAAACTTGACTCAAGAACCTGCATTTTTGTTAGTAGAGAAATTTACAAAGACGTGGTGTAAGTAATTCCAAAGTACTCTATTCAGCAGCATCCTCTCTGGAATGGCTATGTGTCTCCTCTTCCACCCCAGGATAACTGAGATTTAAAAGTGGGAAGAAGGAAACTCAGTGATTAATATAAATCACTTTTATGTAATCTTCACCAAAGTCTTATGAAGCTGGTATTATCCTTGTCATCTAGATGAGGAAGCGGAATCAAAATGTTTAAGTGATTTAAATCCCTTAGAACTAATGTAGAATTGGGACTTATCTGGCACTGAAGTTCTTCTCTTTCTTATACTCCCTATTATTTCCTTCCATGGTGACAACCTTATTTTGGAATGATAAGTTCTGTTGCGTTTGTGAAAGTTTACATTACTTTTTAATTACGTCACATGCATTATCTATATAAGCCTTGGCGAATGCATAGGAGACATTTTCTAATAATCTGTTTGTGATTATGTGGCTTTGAGCAATGAGGAAAGGGAAAGAAATGCAATTTTTTATGCATAGCAAGCACTGTGATAGGAAGCCAAATAAAATTGGGTACTGTTGACAGTAATGATGTTTTACCTCCTAGTATTATGAAAATTTGCCTCAATAAACAAGATCAAACAAATGAGCCAATAAGAAGGAAGCCTCTTTTCTAACAAGCAGGCTTTAAGGGAAAGTAAGCCAATGAGAAGTGAGTTCCTAGTGTGAATGTAAAAACTTTGGGGAAGATGAAACAGAAAGGATTCAGGCCTCTACTTAAAATGATGAGCTTGAAGACAAAAGAATCCATATGAAGTACTGGTTTCAGGATGAGAAGTTTAGGTGGTATGCATCCTGCTTGCTTAAATGATTTGACTTTTGGAAAAACAGAAGCAGGAGATATGTAACAATCTACATGTAGTTCAAATGAATAATGCTTGCAAGTATCATCAAAAAAGTCTAACATGTATACACTACTTACTATGTACCAGGTAGGGTAACCAAATCATTCTGGTTTGCCCAGGACTTCTCAGCTTTAGCTTTTTCTGGTGGCTCAGACAGTAAAGCATCTTCCTGCAGTGCAGGAGACTGGGGTTCAATTCCTGGGTTAGGAAGATCCCCTGGAGGAGGGAACTGTAACCCACTCCACTATTCTTGCCAGGAGGATTCCACAGACAGAGGAGCCTGGTGGGTTACGGTCTATGGGGTCATAACAAATTGGACATGACTGAGTGATTAACACTTCACTTGCTCATTAAAGCTTTAGCATTGAAAATTCTGCATCCTGGGAACATTTCAATACTAAAAAAACAGAATGATTGGTCACTGATGCCAGGTTCTGTTCTAAACATTTTCTATTTAGTAACACATTTAATCTTCACTAGACCTCTGTGAGGGAGGCACTATTATCATCCCTGTTTTACAGGTAAAGGAAATGCTTGCATAGAGAGGCTAAAAAATATCCCTATCCAGGCCCTACCTAGACTCTGGTTGTTTTTCAAAAGTTCCCCAGGTGATGTAAATATGAAGCCAGGAGTTTGGCCCTGAACCAGATCAGTAATTCCATAATGAGGGACTATGACCTGAAATTGCTGAACATCCTTTCTGTGTCTGTTGTAAGCAGGAACCCAGGACACAGGGCATAGTGACATGGCTTAGTGGAGACTGTTGCCCCACACTTCTAAGTGGTAATAGCCACCTAGAACAAGTGCTGAGTGGGGTCTGACATCATCTTTCTGGAAGGAAACTCAGGCCTACAGGTGCAAGTTAAATATTTGTCAGACTAAGCTTGTTACAAGTATCCACATCACCAAGAGGAGGTAGTTACTTCAAGAAAGGAAGGGATCATCTCTTAGTAGGTATTCTAAAGGAAGTTCTTTACTTTTGCCAAAGTGTTAGTTGCTCAGTCCTATTCGACTCTTTTCGACCCCATGGACTATAGCTAGCCACTTTTGCAATAGGGTAATACCTGATCTGCAAGCACTGTGGACATAACTTGCTTAGGGAAGTGACACTTTGTCTCTCACCATTCTTTCGACTTCACTTACAGCAAACCTCAGCTCTCTTACTATTGGATTGAGTGTTCATTGTCTGTTTGATATGGCCTTCCTCCAATTGAAATGTATACATTTGTACAGGCTCTAGGATTTTATTTTTGCTTCTGTCCTCATTTGCACTAATGAATGCCTTCTGCGGTAGTGTGGGTACCATCTCCTGGTGGTCACGTGGAACCAGCCCTTGCTGAGCCTGGGAAGGGCTGGCCAGGCTCTTCTCTTTGCTGCTTTGCCCACCTGGAATGCTTCTATTTTTCAGCTCAATTTACCAGCTCGTGCCCACCTAGGCTCAACAAAGGCTGAGTGAAGGCAAGATGCCCTGCTTTCTGCAGCTTTTGTTGGTCTCCTTGTCTTTTGATGTTGATTGAGAGCTGCCTTATTCTGAGAGGAGCCCTTTGCCTCTCTCTGACTTCCTACCTCTCCCACCTTCTCTGAGGATTTAAATAGATCATAGGCAGAAGTTAATTGAAGATAAAAGTTTACAGTTAAGCCGGCAGGTTGTAGCACAATATCTATACAATCTAAAGTAACTGGGGCTCTCTCAGGGTCATTGAAATGAACAGAGGTATTCTTCCAATGCATTTTTAAAATGTAGATAAATTGTGTGTCATATAAAATGCATTATAAAAGGTTCCAATTGAGTCATTGGATTAAATGAACCTTTCAACACCTCTCACAGGAAAGGAGATTGTATTTGGTGTGATGAAATAGTCACTGCTTGGCTTCACACTTAGGTGATGCAGTGATCATCAGGGAAGAATTTACTTAAAACAAAAAAATAAAAGAAATAAACTAATGAATCCCTGACTTTGTATCAGATATTATTATTTTTAAAATCATATCTTCCAAGATATTCTCAGGAAGAAAAATGATATTTAAAAGCTCTTCTGTCCTTTGACCCATTATTAAGATAGTATCTAATCCTCCCCAATACCAAATATCCACTACAGCCTATTTAAAAATTGATTACTCATGTGCTAAAAGCTGTCTGGATTTCTCTCATCCCTTCAGTAGCAAGTGTTATGTAAATTCTGCTAAGGTTAAGATTAACAGGAAGCCAGAAGCCAATCTCTGACCAGTGAACTAATGCAGAAGAATGAGAACAGATATGATTAGCATATTAGCAAGGGTTTAATTCTCTTCATTCTTTGGTTATCTTTATTCTGAAGCTATGTTTTAGAATACTATTTAAGAGCTCCAGTTTGCAATCCACTTAGATTGTCTCCTATTTGGACGAGAGTTTAAGGTCATTTTTAGAGATACTTCATTTCATTTGAATAACATCGTACTATTACCTTTATAGAGAATAACTGATGAGAGACTATTGGAAGGTGGAGATATTGAATACTATCCTTCAAACTGAGAAGGAACTTTCAGGCTGAAAACAGAGAAGCAGGCAACTTCATGAAGGGCAGTTATGAAGTTTACTGTGGATAACAAAGATACAGGCAAGACTGAGCTGAGAATGATCCAGAGACGTACCCTAAAAGGGGTATGTGTGCATGCTAAGTCGCTTCAGTGGTATCTGACCCTTCGCAACCCTATGGAATATAGCCTGCCAGGTTCCTCTGTCCAGGGGATTCTCCAGACAAGAATAGTGCAGTGGGTTGCCATGCCTCCTCCAGGGGATCTTCCTGACCCAGTACAGAGAGATTTAAAGGGGCCAAAGCTAAAAATAGGATCTGATTGCTAAGGAAGAAGCACATTTGCATGACAAGAACTAGGGGGTTTTCCTTCCACTGAGGGTCTCATGATCCTTAACCTTCTGGTTTTCATATCAAATAAAGGCAAGGGCAAAAGCTGATAAGGCTTGGATGAATTTCTTATGAGGATGCTAACGCTCAGCCACTCAGAAGGGAAGGCACGGTGACAAAAAGAGAAGCTGAGAAAAGTGTGGGCCAGCCACACAGAGACATCCCTAATCTTACACTGCTTAAATCCCAAAGTCCACTTCTCTCATGCCTTTGGCTACCCTCATTTCACTGGCAGACTCTTTTTGTGTCCTGACCTTCCCACTGATTAGTGTGCGGCATCCTTAGTTTGCTTTTCAATTTAAAGGTAATATTTTGTTCAAGTTTTCTTCTTCCTCACTTATATATCTGTACCATGATTTTTTTCTTAATATTTAAAATATCTAAGTGTATATTGTCACCCTGCTTATTTAACTTATATGCAGAGTACATCATGAGAAACGCTGGGCTGGAAGAAGCACAAGCTGGAATCAAGATTGCCGGAGAAATAGCAATAACCTCAGATATGCAGATAACACCACCCTTATGGCAGAAAGTGAAGAGGAACTAAAAAGCCTCTTGATGAAAGTGAAAGAGGAGAGTGAAAAAGTTGACTTAAAGTTCAACATTCAGAAAACGAAGATCATGGCATCTGGTCCTATCATTTCATGGGAAATAGATGGGGAAACAGTGGAAACAGTGTCAGGCTTTATCTTTTTGGGCTCCAAACTGCAGATGGTGACTGAAGCCATGAAATTAAAAGATGCTTACTCCTTGGAAGAAGAGTTATGACCAACCTAGGTAGCATATTGAAAAGCAGAGACATTACTTTGCCAACTAAGGTCCGTCTAGTCAAGGCTATGGTTTTTCCAGTGGTCATGTATGGATGCGAGAGTTGGACTGTGAAGAAAGCTGAATGCCAAAGGATTGATGCTTTTGAAGTGTGGTGTTGGAGAAGACTCTTGAGAGTCCCTTGGACTGCAAGCAGATCCAACAAGTCCATTCTGAAGGAGATCAGCCCTGGGATTTCTTTGGAAGGAATGATGCTAAAGCTGAAACTCCAGTACTTTGGCCACCTCATGCAAAGAATTGACTCATTGGAAAAGACTCTGATGCTGGGAGGGATTGGGGGCAGGAGGAAAAGGGGACAAGAGAGGATGAGATGGCTGGATGGCATCACTGACTCAATGGACATGAGTCTGAGTGAACTCCGGGAGTTGGTGATGGACAGGGAGGCCTGGCGTGCTGCGATTCATGGGGTCGCAAAGAGTTGGACACGACTGAGCGACTGAACTGAACTGAACTGAGGGGACTTGCACCTGCTAAATGATGCTCTTGGATGGTAATGATGGTAAACTAAAGAAGTAAGAAATCAAATTTTTATATGTTAAAATAGTTGCAAGAAACATTGAAATCTTTGTACACAATTTATATTATCATGCATAGCAGAGCTTCTTGAAAACAGTATCATAGACGCTAAAAAGTTAAAATTTATATATATATTTTTTCTTCTTGGAATCTTCCATTCAAATTTTTATTGAGCAACTACACTGTACTTCATACTGACTTTAGCAACCCCAAGCAGTCTTTTTATTTTCATCTTGGATAGAATCCTAGATTTTCTTGCAAGCCCCAGGGGTGAAGTAGAAGAGTAAATTATTAATAGTAAATTATTCTGGCATGCCAAGAGTTGCTGTCGCAGAGTGGAGGTGACCTTGCAGCTGAGTATCACATGATAGACCACTGTGCGAGGACCAGATGTTCATTGAGAGATGAGATGGGCTTAAATGGAATGAGGCTTTAAGGAGACCAAAAGAGGTCAGGTCGTAAATCCTACCAGCTGCCAAACTTAACAGCAGATGCCAACAGAACATCCCGGGACAGGCCCAGTGGTACTTTTGTGTTTGTTAGTCCAGAGAAAAGCATAAGGACAGAGAATATAAATCCCAGACCTCCCTTCTCTACTGTCAAGAGAGCATAGGAAACACACCTCTTATACCCAGATGTCTCTTTGGGAATGAGAAGGCTGAGAGAGAGAGCATCTGAAAGACTAGACATTTATCCAAAACAACACCGAGTTCCCTAGAGAGAATTAGTTTAATTAATAAGAGAAGAATAAACTCAGTTTTTATCACCACTCAGCAGGTGGGTGCTAATGACGAAGATTAGATTGATTACAGACAAAGAAGCTGAATTTTCTCTACACATGCTTGTGCAGTGAGGGAAATTTGGGAACCCTCTGTTGTGTGTGTGTGTGTGTACATCTATTGTTCAGGGAAGATCCCATTTCAAAACCCAAAGAGGAAGTAATGAATATAGAAGGAAAAATTTAGAACTGGTTGTGGGTGGTTCTGGCAAGGAGTGACCAGCATTCCCCATCGTTATTCATGAGCATTGCCAAAATAGAATGAAACAAGGGCTAACCATAAAAGCAACACCCAAAAAGAGTATTATCAACACAATTTGGGGAATTATGAATGACTTTATTCAAGAAATGGTCTTTGAGGTGTATCCTGAAAGATGAGTAGAATTTCAGAAGGAGACTGTTCAAGGGCTCCAAAGCAAGGGAGTATGAAGCATGCTTAGTGAAAAACGAAATGTCCAGTTTATGCAGGATGTAGAGAACATGGATGGAAGCAGCTGACAAGCATGGCTGAAGAGCCAGTGTGGGGCCAGGCTGGGAGACCAGGGCATTGGGCTCTGCAAGTGACTTTTGTTCACCTTATTCTCCTGCTGAAACTTCTCAGCTCTTATGCATGTTCAGTCACTGCAGTTGTGTCTGACTCTTTGGGATCCTAATAACTGTAGCTCACTGGGCCTCTCTGTCCATAGGATTCTCCAGGAAAGAATACTGGAGTAGGTTGCCATGCCCTCCTCCAGAGGATCTTCCTTATCCAGGGGTCAAACACACATCTCTTGGTTCTCTTGCATTGGAAGGTAGGTTCTTTACCACAAGTGCCACTTGGGGAGCCCATAGACAACAACTTCCTATCCTAGAATGGGTTTAATAATGTATCCTGCCAGATGTTCTATGGAAAAAGCGGTTCCAGGTCAAATAAATCTGGCAAATGTCTTACATCAAATTCTCCTCTTGGAGAGTCATAATACACATTTGTATATTAAAAGCTCTGAGAAATCCTGTGGTAAAGAAGTCCTCTTATTATTAATTATTTTAACCCAGCATTTCCTGGATTTTATTAGATTCTAGAAGCCTTTTTTGTTTGTTTGTTTTTAAACATCAACTCCACTTTTTTTTTTTTTTTAACCTCCTTTAAAAGTAGAGGAGGCTTTTCCTTTTGGGCTTAAAATTCTCTAATTACTCGTATAAAAATTTCAAACTCTTCATGATCTGGTCCTCTTTGTGCAATGAATTTCCTTTACACTAGCATTTTCTGAGCTACTGTATTTCTCAAGATTCACCTGTTTCCTTTTCTTTAGAAACTTCATTCTTTGCTGAACAGGGAAGAGCCTATTGATAATTTTAGGTGGGGCTCCACTGCCCTTTTTATTGTGTATATTTACCATGAGTAATTTTCTTTCCTGTTCTTTAGTCCCTTGAGAATAGAATGTACATCTTATTAATTTCTATATTTCCATCATCTGAGATAGTGTCCGACATGGCAAAGACTCAATTTATGTTAAATAAATGAATAATTCCACCTGGTCTCTACAAATTGTTCTGGCAGAGGTATGGGTGATGAATTTGAAAAGAAAAGAAAGTGGAGGCAGAGACTCGTGGGAACCCATTGCAGTTGTGAGAACTTCGACCTGAACGACAGTAATTGCAATGGGGATGAAAGAGTGGGGCTAAGTTTTACTGAGCACCTGTTATACGCCAGGCACTAAACAAGCTGTTTGCGCATCTTTATCTGATCCTTACCAGCACCTGTTTTATACAGGTCAATCAAAAGAGTACTCAATTACACTGCTCTCTCCTGTCTGTCAACAGTTCTCTCAGCAGATGTAACTGCTGAGTCCCTGTGACCTGACTGTGGTAGCCACACGAGTGTATCGAGAGGAGCATCAGCCTCCAAGGCAGCCATCCACAGGCTGAACAGTGGTCTATGAGATGGGGACCAAAATTTGCGCAAAAGCAGAGTTTTATTCTGATTAAGAATTTGATCGAACCTTGTGTTTTAGGCAGCTTAAAAATGAAACAAACATACAAGAAAGGATACAGTGAGTAGTGGAAGCGGCTGAAAAGAAATACATGAAGAAATTGCCTTAGAATGAAGGCAATAATAGAAGTAGGAAGTTAACAGGAGTCATAACATGAGGAGTAGAGAGAAATTAGTTGGTAGCTGAATAGAAGGAAGGACTTCCTTTGTGGCTTAGTTGGTAAAGAATCCACCTACAATGCAGGAGACCAAGGTTCAATTCCTGGGTTGGGAAGATCCCCTAGAGAAGGAAATGGTTACCCACTCCCATATTCTTGCTTGGGAAATCCCATGTACAGAGGAGCCTGGAGAGCTACAGTCCATGGGATGGCTAAGAGTTGGACATGACTTACAACCAAACCACCACCACCCAAACTAGAAGGAAGCAGGTGGATAAAAGGAAAGAGAGAGATTGTCATCATTTTGCAGAGGTGCTAGTGTTAGGAGAAATGAACTCTCATCTTCAGGTTAATCTGAGTCCTGATGGACCCTCAGAACAGTACCTGCCCTGTTCTGAGTGATGATGAACAACGTGCTGATTATCAGGATGGTGACTGAGACAGTTTCCTTTTCATCTTTATAGTATCTTTATAATATTCTGTGGTAATTGGAACGTACCTTGTTTTCTTAAACCCGAAAGAGCCCAGCACAGCATTATCATTCTAATTTTTGTTGTAAGGAAACCAAGGCAGAAAGAGACTAGCTATTTTGCTCAAGTTCATAAAACTAGTAAGCACTGGAGTCAGGAGCAGAAGCCAGATTTGTCTGAGTTGGAGCCGATATTATATCTAAT
Source organism: Capra hircus (assembly GCF_001704415.2). Classification (NCBI taxonomy): domain Eukaryota; kingdom Metazoa; phylum Chordata; class Mammalia; order Artiodactyla; family Bovidae; genus Capra; species Capra hircus. The sequence goes on from NC_030811.1 coordinate 60,688,264, forward strand.
TCAATACAAAGTTTCTGCCAGCTGGAAGGCAGAGAATGAATTCAAAAAACACTGCAGAATTAGCATCCATGGTGCTTGGTGACCTAGTAACTGTTTCATTTGCATATCATTACACAAAAGGTCTTAGAATGTTTTTTTCCTCTTTGCCCACATTTTTCTTTTAACCTCCATTTGTGCTGTGGGAAGGTGACACAGAATCACAGACTCAAAGTGCTGTGATGCTGGTGAGTCCGATTCTTTTTGCTATTTTTAAAAAATTTCTGAAACACTTGTGAATTTACTTTGGCTTAACAGCAGAGACTTCTTAAATATAATAATTCTTGATTTTGGGTACTGATGAAAAGAGAAAGCTTTCCTGCTGCTCACCAGTCTAGATTGAAGACCGAAGCACAGCACGCACCCTCATGGAGTTCACAAAAACGTTCCTTGCTCTCCACCGCTGCAATAAGCTTTTTTGTTATTGTTGACAAATCCTGGCCTAACCCTTGTTCTGCTTTCAGAAAGGATTCCACTAGCCTTCCTCTGAGGAGACTTTCAAGTGAATTTTATTCATTCTGTCTCTGCAAATTTAAAGACAAATGAACAAGACTCAGGTGGTCTGAAGTTTATCCTGTATCAGTTCAGTTCAGTTCAGTCTCTCAGTCATGTCTGACTCATTAAAATATATTTGAGGGGAGTGGGGATGGCGTGAAGGAGATTGGGGTAAGCAGTATGCCTTCTATAGTGTTATGTGAGGGAAAATGTGGACCAAGACAGCATCTGTCCTTCCTAATACATCATAAGCTCCACAAAGTCAGGGACCAGGTCTTTTTTTGTCCATCACTATATTTCCATCTCTGGTGTAGTGTCTGCTGCCTGTTATGGAATGAACTGTGTCCTGCCGAAATTCATATGTGGGAATCCCAATCCTCAAGGTGACAGTATTGGGAGATGGAGCTTTGACAGAGGTGGTTAAGATGAGTTCATAAGGGAGACCACAGATCTCTCTTTCTCCAGCACAGAGGAAAAGCCATATGAAGACACAATGAGAAGGCACTCATCTGCAAGCCAGGAAAAGGGGTCTCACTAGAAACTCACCCTAACAGAACATTGACCCTGGACTTCTAATCTCCGGAACTGCGAGAAAATACATTTCTGCAGTTTAAGCCACCTTGTCTGTGGTGTTTTGTTATGGCAGCCTGCACAGATTAACTTACTATCTAAGAAATATTTTTGGAAAGGAGAGGAAGGGAAAAAGGCAGATAGTAGAAGAGAGCTGACTTTTCAGCTGACAAAATTATATGGTCTTTGGTAAATCATTATAAATGTCTCTACTTGAGCCTCTATTTCCTAGTAGACAAAATATAGATGAAAAATGAGACCCATATTTTAGGGTCATGTGGAGGAGTAAGTAGGAGAGTGTATGTAAACTACATAATACTATTCAAGTACTAGTTGCTCTTATTTAAGAAACTATTTTCCCCCAAATATCAGTCGTTTCAGCAAAGGGACTAACTCTGACTTTTTACTGTAAATTAATGAGGACTTCTAGACTGCAAGGCCTAGAAGCACTCTTTATTTTTTGACTATGGAAATAATGAACAAAGTCTGTATTTAAATGATAAAATAAAAAAATTTAGGGAATAAAAAAATATAGTTGCTATCTTTATTCAACCTCTCTAGCTGTTTCTTTCCATGCCTTTCAAAAAATAGTACGTATATAAATAAGCAAAGCCTGTAACATCTTCTCAACTCCCTTATATTTTAGTGGTATCATACTAAAATTTGTATAGCCCTCTCAGCATTTACATGCTGTAAATGCTATTCACAAGTGAGGGGTAGTGCAAGCAATTCTTTTTTATCTGGTATTACTGTCTTCCTCCTGTTCCTAAATCCTTTAAAAAGGAATAAAAGCAATTAAAAAGATTGCCAAGTGCTACCAAACTGTCAGTAGACTTCTAGTGAAACCTTATGTGTCGCAAGAAGTGGTGTCCTAGAACGACCTTGTACTGGTGTGTGATAGCCAACCCTTGTATTTTCGACATCTCTTTCCAACTTGATGCCATGATGGCGCACTGATAGCTTGAAATTAGCCATATAGGCTTATTTATACCTTAGCAAATGCTAGGAACCTTGGCTTTCACACCCTCTCCCTTGAAGACCCACTGTTGTAAAACATTTATCAGCAGACAAGAAGTGACTGTAAGTGACCCTCAGGCCCACTCAGGGTGGCCTGGACAATGAGCCAGCTGAGACCTGAAACAGCCTGTCTCTCGAGGGGGATGGTGAGTGAGGAGTGTACAAACTCAGCTTCCATGGGAATTTGGGCTTCCTCTTTCCAGAAGAGGGAAAGCACCAACTTGTGTGCTCTGGAAGTCTCTAAAGCTTGGTGTTTGCAGCTTGGTGTTTGCAGATAAATACCATACAGGTCTGATAGGCCAAAACAGACAGCCTGGGGCTGGCAGCCTGTATAGTCCCTCTTTGCTTTCTCTATTGATCCTGTTAAAAAGACAGAATAGCACAGTACCAGGCTCTGCACTGGAACACAACCCCCTCCCCTCCCCCCACACCAACCCCATGCCATCCCCTCAGCAGAGCCCTGGCCTTAGTGTGACTTCCTGTGAAGTAATGGGGGCCATGCCATCTAGCACTGTGCAGTGTGTCCTGCAGTCTGGTGCTTGTGAGATGGGACACAAAGACCAGCAACAGAAAGAAAACAAGCAAACCAGAAAACAAAACAAAAACCCTAACAACTTTGAAAGCTATGGTAATGGAACCTAGTCATCCACATAGCACCCAGTTCATTTGGGAATAAGTTCTTAAAGTTCCCTGGCATTCCAATGGGTAGGATTCCATGCTTCCACTGCAGGGGGCCTGGATTCAATCTCTGGTCAGGGAACTAAGATTCTGCATGCCATGTGACAGGCCAATAAATAAAAGTTGTTTGCTTATTAAATTTTTCTTATTTGTTATTTGCTTTTGAACCATTTCACACATTTGCTCAGGCAGGGAGGGTTCTTTTGCAAACTGATGAAGTTGCATGGGTCCAGAATCCAGTTTCAAGAAATGATGCTATCAGTTCACTGAGGAAGGATGAGATTCTGCGGGAACTGACTTTAAGCTATGAGGTCTCATTGTTTTATTCATAAAACAAGTGCTAACTTATTAATATTCAGTGGGGATTTACCTTTTTTGGTAAATAAGGTCACTAGAGAACACTTATCTAAAATAGCTCTTTGTGTTATCAAACTTCCCTGGAATCCAAGTTGCTAATCAAAAAATTGTGAGGTAAGAATGAATATACGAGATAATGGTAAAATAAATTGAGTAGGCTTGAAGGATATTTCTTTCAGATTGTGGCAAAAACTAGAGAAATCACTCCTGCTTTACTGCTGACTACATATATCTAATGACTTGCATTGCAGGTCTCTCTGAATAAACCCCAACTCGTTATTATTCATCCACTTTCTGTTTTCTAAACTTCATACTGAGTGCCACATCATTTTGTTTGCATTTATTATGAGAATGTGGTTATCCAGGTTATAAAAGGTCAAAGCTCAGGCTACAGTAATATTATATTTGGATTGGGGCCCTTAAGGAAATTTAGAAACACTGTAGTCTCCTGCACAACTCATTTCAAAGTGTCTCTCAAGTGTCACTCCTTCAGAAGGCTAATCACATCCCTTCAATATTAATTAATATAAACTTCAATTTTTCAGAGAATGGCTTTTCTGATTTTGTTCCCAATTTCTCTGAGTGACTTGGAGTATATTATGCACTAATTATTAAAAAATTCAAGGGGACCAAAAATAGCATCTTCTCTTTCCTTTACTGGGGCTCATCTGAGACTGGGATTATAGTGATAATCTTGCATATATGTGTGACAATTAGTATGTATTTAGGCTTTTAAAATTTTTACTGAAATGAATAAGAGAATCTGAAATAAATGTGTCAGTGTATTACAGTAATACACAAAATCACTTGGAAAAATGAAAATCTAAGAAAAATAAAAGCATCCATCCCATAATTTCCCTCAAAATTCTTCTTGCAGCAACTCTATCTTGGCTCCAGCTCAGACTGCTAACACTGTTAGGAAGTGAATTCCACCCTGATTCAACCCCAGTTGTGTATTTTACGGTGCCAGAGGGTTTTACTCTCTTGGATTCCTAAAATCAAGATGTGCTACTTTCTGTATGATATGTGAACCACTACCTTCAAAGAAACACTGTTACAGCTTGTTTTCCCAGTGTTTGTCAGTTTTAAATTTGTACATGCACAATCTGAACATAAATAAAAGAATATGTCTGTCACTAATGACTGGATTTGGTAGCAAACATTAATTTTTTTAGGCTATTCTTTAAGGATCATAAATAGGAATTTAAACTTTTTTGAAAGACACATCAGAACTCACCTTCACCTCCTGGATAAACTTCAGTTTGATGCAGTAAATTCTGTGCTTGATTCATATTAAGACTGTAAATCTTCTTGAAAACTCTTAATTAAAAAAAAATACATTGTTATTTTAATGGGGCAAAAATTCCAAGTTAGAAGTCGGTTTTTTTAAAGAAAATGATTTTGATTTTGAGAAATGAAACAGTCCTGTCATTTGGGAGATCAATCTATCATATCTCTCAAGGAGAAATGTACAGGTTTTCTTAAACATGTCCCTTTTGGAATTAGTGGCAAATTGATGTCTTTGTTTCTTAATGCCGAAGTCAGACTGGTATAGGCAAAATGGCTCCTGCATTGCATGCCCCTTCTCTCTTCCTTAAAATGCTGGGCCAAATTAAAACTTAAAAATGAGAGTCAAGAAAATAATTATACCCTGCTCATTGTTCTTGCCAGAGGGGGAGTTGTAAGTAAACAAAGGAGAACCCAGAGCTTTGAAGCTATAATAGGATTTCTCTTGTGTGTTTTTCCCTTTTTGTATAGACATTAGTTGAGGCAAATCTCATTTCACTTAATAACTGCCTGGATTAAGGAAGCTTTTGAAGATACTAATTTACATAAAATAAGCTTATTTGAATAATTGGTGCTAGTTTGCATATTGAAAACAAAACATACATCTGCAATTTTATAAAAGATTTGGGTTTGATTGGCATTGCCTCAGGTGTTTCTTCTTATATCAATGAAATTAAAGTTTCCTTACTATGTTTATGTATCAGTGGAGAGGGCTGAAGGGAAATTTACATACAAATAAATTCTTTGCTAACTAATTACTAAGCACTTGCCTAAAAGTCTGTACTGCTTAAACTTACAGAAATATGAAAGTATAGTTCAGATTAATTCCTCTGAAACTAAGGATTTAATGTTTACCTTTTTTAAATCATAAAAGGTGTTAACAGTGTTTAATGGCAAAACTGGATACAAAATAAGAATTACTTTATATCTGAAAGTAAAATAATTTTTGTAATAATCAAATAAAATTGCATAAAAAGTGTTTCACTCAATTTCATGAAAGAACTAAAAGGTAATAATAGTCTATGTCTAGAGTTTCATATCATTTGGGCAGAGGGTTCTGAGCTTTTCCTATAAACAGCACTTTTAGTATCTGGTAATTTTTTCACTGGGTTTCTCTGGTGGCTCAGTGGTAAAGATTCTGACTGCCAATGCAGGAGATGCAGATTCAATCCCTGGGCAGGGCAGATCCCTTGGAGAAGAAAATGGCAGCCCACTCTAGTGTTCTTTCCTGGGAAATCCCATGAACAAAGAAGCCTGGTGGGCTACAGTCCTCTTGAGACACAGAAGAATTCGACACGACTTACTGACTAAATAACAATTATTTTTCACCGCATCTTTAGGCCAAAAGACTCATTTAGTAGATCTACTTATTGAGCATTTAGGTACAAATAACTTAAGGATTTCTATCCTAACATCACAGAAGCTGGTTGGAAAAACAATATTGTTTTTTTTCAAAAAAACAATGTTTTTTTCATTCTTAAATATCCAGTTATTTACTATTGTGTGCATGCTAAATTACTACAGCTGTGTCTGACTCTATGCTTCCCTGTGGACTGTAGCCCGCCAGGCTCCTCTGTCCCTGGGATTCTCCAGGCAGGAATACTGGAGTGGGTGGCCATGCCCTCTTCCAAGGGATCTTCCTGACTGCAGGGATATTTCATGTCTCCTGCATTGACAGGCAGATTTTTTGCCACTAGCACCACCCAGGAAGCCTTCCTATTGCCAAATTCAGACTTAAATTGAAGAAAGTAGGGAAAACCACTAGACCATTCAGGTATGACCTAAATCAAACCCCTTAAAATTATACAGTGGAAGTGACAAATAGATTCAAGGGGTTAGATCTGATAGAGTACCTGAAGAACTATGGATGGAGGTTCTTGACATTGTACAGGGGGCAGGGATCAAGACCATCCCCAAAGAAAAGAAATGCAAAAAGGCAAAATGGTTGTCTGAAGGGACCTGACAAATAGTTGTGAATAGAAGAGGAGTGAAAGGCAAATGAGAAAAGGAAAGATACACCCATTCAACTGCAGAGATCCAAAGAATAGCAAGAAGAGATAAGAAAGCTTTTCTCAGTGATCAATGCAAAGAAATAGAGGAAACAATAGAATGGGAAAGACTAGAGATCTCTTCAAGAAAATTAGAGATACCAAGGGAACATTTCATGCAAAGATGGGCTCAATAAAGGACAGAAATGGTATGGACCTAACAGAAGCAGAAGATATTAAGAAGAGGTGGCAAGAATACACAGAACTATACAAAAAAGATCTTCATGGCCCAGATAATCACGATGGTGTGGTCACTCACCTTGAGCCAGACATCCTGGAATGTGAAGTCAAGTGGGCCTTAGAAAGCATCACTATGAACAAAGCTAGTGGAGGTGATGGAATTCCAGTTGAGCTACTTCAAATCCTAAAAGATGATGTTGTGAAACTGTGCACTCAATATGCCAGCAAATTTGGAGACTCAGCAGTGGCCACAGGACTGGAAAAGGTCAGTTTTCATTCCAATGCCAAAGAAAGGCAATGCCAAAGAATGCTCACACTACCGCACAATTGCACTCATCTCACATGCTAGTAAAATAATGCTCAAAGTTCTCCAAGCCAGGCTTCAGCAATACGTGAACTGTGAACTTCCTGATGTTCAAGCCGGTTTTAAAAAAGGCAGAGGAACCAAAGATCAAATTGCCAACATCCACTGGATCATTGAAAAAGCAAGAGAATTCCAGAAAAACATCTATTTCTGCTTTATTGACTAGGCCAAAGCCTTGACTGTGTGGATCACAATAAACTGTGGAAAATTCTGAAAGAGATGGGAATACCAGACCACCTGACCTGCTTCTTGAGAAATCTGTATGCAGGTCAGGAAGCAACAGTTAGAACTGGATATGGAACAACAGACTGGTTCCAAATAGGAAAAGGAGTCCGTCAAGGCTGTATATTGTCACCCTGCTTATTTAACTTATATGCAGAGTACATCAGGAGAAACGCTGGACTGGAAGAAACACAAGCTGGAATCAAGATTGCTGGGAGAAATCTCAATCACCTCAGATATGCAGATGACACCACCCTTATGGCAGAAAGTGAAGAGGAACTAAAAAGCCTCTTGATGAAAGTGAAAGAGGAGAGTGAAAAAGTTGGCTTAAAGCTCAACATTCAGAAAACAAAGATCATGGCATCTGGTCTCATCACTTCATGGGAAATAGATGGGGAAACAGTGTCAGACTTTATTTTTGTGGGCTCCGAAATCACTGCAGATGGTGATTGCAGCCATGAAATTAAAAGATGCTTACTCTTTGGAAGAAAAGTTACGACCAACCTAGGTAGTATATTCAAAAGCAGAGACATTCCTTTGCCGACTAATGTCGTCTAGTCAAGGCTATGGTTTTTCCAGTGGTCATGTATGGATGTGAGAGTTGGACTGTGAAGAAGGCTGAGCGCTGAAGAACTGACGCTTTTGAACTGTGGTGTTGGAGAAGACTCTTGAGAGTCCCTTGGACTGCAAGGAGATCCAACCAGTCCATTCTGAAGATCAGCCCTGGGATTTGGAAGGAATGATGCTAAAGCTGAAACTCCAGTACTTTGGCCACCTCATGCAAAGAGTTGACTCATTGGAAAATACTCTGATGCTGGGAGGGATTGGGGGTAGGAGGAGAAGGGGATGACAGAGGATGAGATGGCTGGATGGCATCACTGACTTGATGGACGTGAGTCTGAGTGAACTCCGGGAGATGGTGATGGATGGGGAGGCCTGGTGTGCTGTGATTCATGGGGTCGCAAAGAGTTGGACATGACTGAGTGACTGAACTGAACTGGACTGAGGCTTCAATAGTACATGAACCATGAAATTCCAGATATTCAAGCTGGATTTAGAAAAGGTAGAGGAACCAGAGATCAAATTGCCCACATCCATTGGATCATCAAAACAGCAAGAGAGTTCCAGAAAAACATCTACTTCTACGTTATTGATTATGTCAAAGGCTTTGACTGTGTGGATCACAACAAACTCTGAAAAATTCTTAAAGAAATCAGAATACCAGACCAGCTGACCTGCCTCTTGAGAAATCTGCATGCAGGTCAGGAAGCAACAGTTAGGACATGGAACAACAGAGAGGTTCCAAATCAGGAAAGGAGTATGTCAAAGCTGTATATTGTCACCCTGCTTATTTAAATTATATGCAGAGTACATCATGAGAAATGCTGGGCTGGAGGAAGCCCAAGCTGAAATCAAGATTGCTGGGAGAAATATCAATAATCTCAGATATGCAGATGACACCCTTATGGCAGAAAGTGAAGAAGAACTCAAGAGCCTCTTGATGAAAGTGAAAGAGGAGAGTGAAAATATTGGCTTAAAACTCAACATTCAGAAAACTACGATCATGGCATGTGGTCCCATCACTTCATGGAAATAGATGGGGAAACAGTGGAAACAGTGACAGGCTTAATTTTTGGCTTCCAAAATCACGCAGATGGTGATTGCAGCCATGAAATTAAAAGATGCTTACTCCTTGGCAGGAAAGTTATGACCAGCCTAGATAGCATATTAAAAAACAGAGACAGTACTTTGCCAACAAAGGTCCATCTAGTCAAAGCTATGATTTTTCCAGTGGTTATGCATGGATGTGAGAGTTACACTACAAAGAAAGCTGAGCTCTGAAGAATGATGCTTTTGAATTGTGGTGTTGGAGAAGACACTTGAGAGTCACTTGAACAGCAAGGAGATCCAACCAGTCAATCCTAAAGGAAATCAGTCCTGAATATTCATTGGAAGGACTGATGCTGAAGCTGAAACTCCAATACTGGTCCACTTGATGTGAAGAACCGACTCATTTGAAAAGACCCCGATGCTGGGAAATATTGAAGGGAGGAGGAGAAGGGGAAGGCAGAAGATGAGATGGTTGGATGACATCACCGACTCAATGGACATGAGTTTGAATAAACTCCAGGAGTTGGTGATTGATGGACAGGGAGACCTGTCGTGCTCCAGTCCACTGGGTCGCAAAGAGTCAGACGTGAATGAGTGACTGAACTGAACTGATGTGTATGATTGTGCCACTTTACAGATTCTCAAACCATGGGGTAAAGTGGACCTACTGTTCTCATTTCTTGTTTTTTATATATATATATATATTTTTTTTTTTTTTTAGTTCTTGATTTTTATCCCAGTAACTGCTAAAAATATATCACAAAGATATGACATCATTGCAATATAGACATATATTAAATCATTATGTTGTACACCTAAAGGGGTTTCCCAGGCAAAGAATTCACCAGCAGGAGATGCAGGAGAGGCAGGTTTGACCCCTGGGTCAGGAAGATCCCCTGGAGTAGGAAATGGCAACCCGCCCCATGTTGCGGAGAAATATTTGCCTGGGAAATTCTATGGACAGAAGTACCTGGTTGGCTACAGTCCAGGAGGTTGCAAAGAGTCAGAGATGACTGGAGCAACCAAGCACGCACTCATGGACACCTAAAACTAATACAGTTTATGTTAATTATAATACTAATATGTTAATTGTATCTAAATAAAACTTCAAAAAAATATGACATCAAAAGGCATGTATATGTTGAAACTGAACTATCTCAGAGCTGTTTTCTGCATGTATCTGACAGATGTCACTGTGTTTCCTTTGAAAATTAAAATATCCTGTGGCACCCTTATTAATTTTCTGTGGCTCCCATGGGTGGCTCTGGAATTTGAGAAGGGCAGTATTTAGGACAATATATTTTTGAAAGTTTTATAATTCACCTAATAGTTTAACTATCTAAAGCTAAATTTCTTGTTAGTGTTCTCATTTCTTGAACTGACTGATAGTCATTAACTACTCAAGGAGGTATTGGCTGTATTCATATTCTCAATAAGCATCCATCTGTAATAATGATTACTATTTATTTCAGGAATAATGACAAGGTTTTGCATGATAAATATTTGTTGGAAATGTTGACTTATTTTAACTTTCCAGAGAAGCAGTATATAAGCAGCCTTTCAAAGGATCAGAGACTGGGATGGATCCAGTGGTAGAATGGAATAAATGACCAGATGAAAAAGGGATACTAGAAATCTCCATTTCCTATTTACCTTACTTAGTTTCCATGCCATTGCTGTCTTCTGCTTTGTTTGGAATTTCCATCCTTGTAATCACTCTCTCATGAATACAGGAAACAGAGAGCATGGGTTCAGACAGTGTTAAACATCCCATCTTGGGGAACAGTGGAGAAGAACACAGTGGACTTGGTGTTCTACCTGTATTGTTACCTGCACTTGAGTATCAGTTCAGTTCAGTCACTCAGTCGTGTCTAACTCTTTGCCACCCCATGGTCTGCTGCATGCCAGACTTCTCTGTCTATCACCAACTCCTAGAGTTTGCTCAAACTCATGTCCATCGAGTCGGTGATGCTATCCAACCATCTCATCCTCTGTCTTCCACTTCTCCTCCTGCCTTCAATCTTTCCCAGCATCAGGGTCTTTTTTAATGAGTCAGTTCTTTGCATCAGGTGGCCAAAGTATTGGAGTTTCAGCTTCAGCATCAGTCCTTCCAATGAACACCCAGGACTGATTTCCTTTAGGATTGACAGGTTTGATCCCCTTGCAGTCCAAAGGACTCTCTGTGATGTTCTCCAACATCACAGTTCAAAAGCAGCATTTTTTTGGTGCTCAGCTTTCTTTATAGTCCAACTTTCACGTCCATACATGACTACTGGAAAAATTGTAGCTTTGACTGTAGAACTTGAAGATAGTCATGAGGACTGGGATGGAGGACAGGTGAAATTTAAATTGCAGATTTAGATTTAGAGTGGATCAAACATAACACAGGCAGAAGGAACATGAGGGCAAGAATAAGCTTTAGGTTAAGGGAGGATGGAAGGAAGCATGCCCATTCAAATAGGGGACACTGGATTAGGAGAGGATCAGCTATTTCCAGTTGGTCGTGAAACAATTCCATTGACTAGCCCTTAAATTCTTGACTCTTAGAACTAATAGTGTGCTAGATATTCTCATACATAGATCTTTGTGCACATCTGTGATATTTCCTTAGGACAAAGTTATAGAATTGCTAGATCATGGAATATATGTATGTTAAGACTTTTGGTATGCTCAGTCAAAGTATTCCTCAGAAAGGTAGTAACAATGCAAGGTCCACCATCAATGTATGAATATGGACACCAGAAATGGCAAATTCCATTTTTTTTGGCAAGCTCCACTTAGGAGAGTTAGGGCATCCCAGGTGGCGCTAGTGGTAAAGAACCTGCCTGCCAATGCGGGAGATGCAAGGGACTCTGACTCCATCCCTTGGTTGGGAAGATCCCTTGGAGGAGAAAATGGCAACCCTCTCCAGTATTCTTCCCTGGAGAATCCAATGGACAGAGGAGCCTGGTGGGCTACAGTCTGTAGGATTGCAAAGAGTTGGACACAACTGAGGCAACTTAGCATGCACTTAGAAGAGTTATATCTGTACATAGCCATGAATGGGGATTCTTAAGGCCAGAAGTTGATTCACTGACAAACACTAGATTTACAATACAAATTTAAAAAATAAGCAAGATAGACTAAGAATGTGGATTTCTGAATTCTGCCCAGCATCTGTGAATACTCCACAGTGATATTCTGGGTACAAGCTCTAATTTCTCAAGAATGGAGGTATACCAAGCCAGAGTGGCTGAAGGAGTAGTCTGTCTCTGGTTTGGTCTGGATATTTTTACTTTGATTAATAAGACCTTTAAAAATGACCCCATCAGTTTTGCTAAAAAAATCTTACCTTCTTTCTAAATTTTCCTATCCTTGTGAATAGAACTACCACCTCCACATCTGGCCAAGGCAAACCCGGGAATAATATAAAAATACCACTTTAACCCCACACAGCCCCAGCAGACAATTGTTTTTAACAATTACTATCAATTCTATTCAATTAATATCTTCTAAACATACCCCAATTCGAGGGCTGTTCTTTCTACCTTTGTAATTTCTTGCTCCCTAATGTTCTTGCTACCCTTGACCTTATATTGACCCTAGAGTGGAACCTCTAAACTGTGTGTCAGATCATGTCTGTTCTCGCTCAGGATTTTTTGGTATTATTGCCTACAGAATAGAAACTAAAACTTATGGTTAGCCTTACAGGATCCTATTATCCATAAAGCCCATTGTTATGTCACGTAGGTGGTGTCACCAAACACCCACGTACTGGTCATGGTTTTCATCCTGAACCTTTTGCCTTCAGCCATTTGAGGGGCCATAACCTGACTTGGGCCTTATTCTTCATGCTTTTGGTGCATGATTTATCTTCTTAGGCGCAGCTGCCCTTTCACTTTCCCATCTCTTGCTCAGCACAACATCTCTGGCTTTGACCTCTTGGTGGCTCAGATGGTGAAGAATCTGTTTGCAGTATGGGAGACCCAGGTTCAATTTCTGGGTCAGGAAGATCCCCTGGAGAAGGGAATGGCTACTCACTCCAGTATTCTTGCCTGGAGAACCCCAAAGACAGAGGAGCCTGGTGGGCTATAATCCATGGGTTTGCAAAGAGTTGGACATGACTGAGCAAATAACACTTTACTTCCTTCACTTCATGCTGCCCTGCTACTATTGAGAATCTCCCCTTTTCCTGGTTGCTACTGTGGAAATAAAGACATCAGAGTTCTACTAGCATCAGTACAAGATCTCAGAGCAAAACTCTGTCCAGAGCTGGCCCACAGCCTACGGAGGGCAAAACTTGCCAGAGGGGGTTCATTTGCTTGAACTTCAGGATTAAGAGTCTCAAAAACTCTTAGCACCGAAACTAAGGCCTGCCCTGTTTGTCAGAGGCAATGTTCCATCTCAAAATTCTGTCTCATTTGTGGTTTTTCCAAGAAAGCAATCATACGAGTGCTGTAGAGAGAATGAAGTTTTTAATAGAATTCCTTCTGCAGATTTAGAAAGAATGGTATCTATTTGCTAAATTATTTGTAATTGAGAAATGGCTTCTGATTTGAAAAAGCAGGAAAACACTACATCCTGAGTGAATCTTCATCTACTGGTAAGTAATAAGGTGACAGCTGAATTAAGCTGGCTACTCTAATTTTAATATTTTCTATGCTGAAATGTAATTGGTTAATGAAAAGAAACAAAAACATTGCTGACATAATTAATATGGACACATATTTATCTTACTAATATACTTCATAACGTTTCTGATTAAAGGAAATGTACAAAATAAGTTTTAAGAAAATGAGTTAACATTACTGTTATTTACTGAAATAATTTGACTAAAATATTTATAGTTGACTTATTGAGTCTAAGGTGCTTTGCTGCCAATTACATCATGTTTGATTACCTTTTGCATGAAAATAATAAATTTTCTTATGTACATGGAAAATGAATACATATAGTAAAATAAGAGTGCTGTGAAATGTGTAAGTAGGCCTTGCATGAAGCAAACTTGCATTTATATGTTTGTTATAGTTTTTAAAATTATGATATGTAGCATTTTGAAGTTAGAAAAGCTTTTGTTGGCCTTCAGTCATACGGCGTACGAAGAGATGAGGATGATGTAATTGGGAAAGTGTCTGAGCTCCAGGCAGAATTGTGCCTATTTTGTCAGGGAGGCATGTGGTGGAAGGGCATAAAGGAGTCTCAGAATGGAGAGAGAAGGCAGTAGTCATGTGGACTCAAATCCCAGACAGACCATAAAGAGATGTTCTCAAATATATGCAAATGTATGACCTACATTGTCATTGAATATTGAATAGATATTCACCAGATTAACACCTAATAAAACATCAAAGAGTAAGAGATTCCATTTTTTCTTGGATAAAGAGAGAAAATATTTATGTTTAGGCGCACGCTATGAAAAACGTTGTGAACTTTATCCAGATTGAAATTACTGCCTCTCACTAAGAAAAGCTTTCACTGACACCCCATCTTGAGTAATAGCAAACATATTGTAAAACCCATCCAACTGATAAATAGTTTTTGGCTTTTAGGAGCATTTTCAATAACATAAAGAGATTAGAGTGAAGTGGAAGGGAGGCCATCTGTTTCAGTGTTGAATTTTAATTTTCCATTATTAATATAATAATTAGCAACTGATAATTATTCCAGATAAAAAGCTGTGTTCGTAAATATTTAAAATGAGACAAGTGGGTGGGTGGATTGGATACCTTTGAGGTGATTTGGATCAATGAAACTAGAATTTAGTGGTTATATGGTTTGTGTTTCTTGTTAAATCCTGGAATGGTACTGGCATATAGAATGGTGTTAAATTAATTTCTTTTTTCACTCTTGTTTTCATGTAATTTCCCACACTATACCCTTTGCTATAAAACATGCCATGTTCAATTAAGGTATGCTAGTATGTTGAAGTATTTTTCAACAACTCTGTTGAAATCTCATGAATGAGGTCAGCTCACAGGGTCAAACTAATACATGCTAAATGCTTGTATGTAATTTTTTAGCTTGAGACAGGCTCGGAGGCATTTTTTTTGACGAACTCCTGAGAACTATTGATTCTTCAACAACCTTGACAGAATAGGCTTTTTGAGAATAAAATACGTCCTGCTTCATTCCTTTTCTTTAGCTCATTTTAAGTAGCATCTTATAACAATCCTAATTGTAAAGTTACTTCTATTCACCCAATGAAAGTAACGTGTTTCTCTTGATCCTTTTGGTTCCTGAGTCTTTAAATTGCTTTAAGTTATTTTCTCAAACTGTCACTGTTAATCATGCACATTTGCTTTGCCTTATGCTATAGTAGGATGGAATTTACCAACTTCTTTGCATGATCCTGTTGTACTGATACACTTAACATCTGTCATAAATGATTTATTAAGATATAGTGAAAATTATATTTCAACATATTGAAGGAGCAAACTTCACTGAAAACAAATGTTTGACACACATTTCAGTACTCTCCAAGCCTTTCTAATTATAATTAAGATATAATTTCATTTCATTATTATTTGGAGACCCAAGCTGTCACAATTTATCTTTTCTTTTATGCAGCATTTCCCACTTAAACACATTCAGGCAACTTTCATTTCATCCAGATAAGCACAGGATTTTGTGGCAATTTCTTTTTCAGAACAAATACATGTTTCAGAGTATAGAAGATTTTGTGATTTTCAAAGTAATAAGCCAAGTTTACAAATTTAACCCAATAGATGGAACACATAGACACACACACAAAATTTAATGCTCATTTTTAAAAAAAATATTGCTCACACCAGAACTTATTTTATCCAAACATATATAATCACTTGGGTCACTGAAGCTAATGTAGTAAGTCCAACCTTTTATGTTAAAGCATTAGCTTAGTGGATTATTATGTCTCCTTTGAATAAACAGTGCTCTTGAGACTGTTTCAGCCAGTGAGTTCAATAAATTTACTAACCGCCCTCCACCCCTCCCCCCCAAAGTATTAGGTTTAAATAGAGTTCAACTCTCTCAGGACATCAGTCTCACCAACACAAAAGCAAACTTTGTAAGGGTCATCCATTGCCTTTCTTTTCCCAGGTTTCCCTTCCTTCATCAACCATGCTCTTACTTGTTTTGGGAGACTTTGTGACTAAGGAGACAAGTCTTACACTTATATTGTGTAAGATTTGTAAATTTAATTTGATAATTAGTGACTAGAATAGGCTGCCATGTCCCAATGCCAAAAGCTCATTTAACTGTGGACAACTCAATTTCTTGGAGCCTGAGTGTCCTCATTCTTACGATAAGGGTAGACTTTATATAGGTTTGTGGGTAAAGGAATATCTTTGGAACCACTATGGAGGGGTGGGTAATGGGGACAGCTGAAACAGGGTCAGGTCCATTAAACACTCAGCAAATATTAGCTATTATTATTATTAAAATAAATTTGTAACAATTTTCCATTGTCAGGGTATGGACAGCACAAAATTGCTATACCAAGGCAGAATACAAAAAACACAGGACAGAGGCTTATATTAGAAAGCAGCCCTATTTCAGTAGTAATAAATGAAATGCCATAGGTTTGGTAGCATTTTTTTTTTTAAAGAGCACACCAAAAGAAACATTTATAAAAATCCTTCAATAAATGTTTGTTGCCAAGCATACTTGAAAAATCATCAGAGAGACTGAATATAATTTACAATCTTTTTTTTTTTTTTAAAGCAAGATTTCAATCTGGAGGTCCATGAATGAGATTTTCTTCTCCATGTATTTTGCTTGACTGTCAGGATGGTTTTAAAAATTAGTCTGAAATGAAATGAACTTATCAAAACTTGTGGGATGCTGTGAAGGCAGTGCTTAGAGTGAAATTTATAGCACTGAATACTTACGTTAGAAAAGAAGAAAAATTTTAAATTATTAATCTAAGATTCCACTTCAGGACACTAGAAAAAGAAGAGAAAATTAAAGCCAAAACAAGCATAACAGCAGAAAAGCATTAGAGCATAAATAAAGTTGAAAATGAGAAATCGATAGAGAAAATCAAACCAAAAGCTGGTTCTTAGACAAGGTTAATACAATTGATAAGCCTCCAGCCAGTCTATGAAAAGAAAAAAAAAAAGATGCACATTACTAATACCAGATGTGAAAGAGAGGACATGACTAGAAATCCCATGAAAATTAACATAATAAAGATAATAAAATAATACTATGAATAACGCTTGGCTCGCTAATTTGGCTCGCTAATTTGGCTCCTAGATTAAATGGACCTATTTCTTAAAAGACCCAGTTTGCTAATACTCAGACAAGAAGAAATAGATAATCTAAATAGGCTCATATTTATTAAAGAAAAAATCAATAATTAATAACCTTCCAACACAGAAAGCACTAGGCCCAGATGGACTTACCAGCAAATTCCACCAAACATTCAAGGAAGAAATTATACCAATTCTCTACGATCTCTTTCAGAAGACAGAAGCAGAAAGAATACTTCCTAACTCATTATACGAGAGCAGAAAAAACAAAACGCAGAATAGTCTTTCTCGTGAACATATATGCAATAATCCTCAACAAAACATTAGCAATTGAATCCAACAATGTACACAAAGGATTACTTATTATGACAAACTGGAATTTATCCTGTGTTTGCAAGCCTGGTTCAGCATTCAAAAATCAATGTAATCCATCATTTTAACAGACTAAAAACAAAACATTACATGATCATATCAATAGATGTAAGAAAAGCATTTGACAAAATCCAACATCTGTTCATGATAAAAATACTGTAAATTATGCCTGGGGAGGAACTTTCTCCACTTTGTAAAGACTGTCTACAAAAACCTTCAGCTAATGTCATATGCAGTAGTGAGAAACTCAAACTTTTCCCGCTAAGATAAGGTACAAGGCATGGACATCTCCCGCTCATCACTCCTTGCAACATCATACTGGAAGTCGTGGCTACTAAAATAAGGCAGGAAAATGAAAGGCATACAGACTGGGAAGGAAGACATAAATTTTCTTTTGTTCATAAATGATGTGATTGTCTATGTAAAACATCCAAAAGAACTTGATATAAACCTAAAACTATTCTAAAAGAAAGGTTTTAAAAAATACCTCCATAATATAAATAGTCCATCTTTCATGATAAAAAATGAATTTGATTACTTTACTCCAGTTTGTTAAACACTCCACTAGTCTCCAATGCTTAAAAATTGGCAAGGTTTATAACCGCATATACCTGTAGGGGATTTGTAGCTTACTGAGTTCATGCTCTCTGAGAATCAAACATTTGTATTGGAGGCGGTGCTGTGCTCAGCTGTGCCCAGCTCTTTTCACCTCCATTGCCTATGGCCCACCAGGCTCCTCTGTCAAAATTTTCCAGGCAAGAATACTGGAGTGGATTGCCATCTCCTATTCCAGGGGATCTTCCTGACCCAGGGATGGGACCCACATCTCTGTCATCTCCTGCATTGGTAGGCAGATTCTTTACCACTTCACCACCCAGGAAGCCCTAAGCATTTGTATTAAGGGTCCTTTTATCCTATCACAGAGATGTGTATGAAAAGAGTGATGCTCAGCACCAACAGAATGCCTTGCTAAATTAGGAAGAATTTTCCACAGCAAACCAGAGAGAACACTCCTTTAGCTATGGCTTAGTATTTCCATTTTTGAGGGGGAACTAGAACTTACTGTAGAATTTTCTCTGTGGAGTATCTACAGATGCTTAGAAATATTCACTGGGGCGTCCCCAATGGCTCATCAGGTAAAGAATCCACCTGCAATGCAGGAGACACAGGAGCTGCATTTTGATCCCTGGGTTGGGAAGATGTCCTGAGGAGGAAACTCACTCCAGTATCTTTGCCTGAAAAAAATCTCATGAACAGAAGAGCCTGGTGGGCTATAGTCCAAAGGGTTGCAAAGAGTCGGACATGACTGAATTACTAAGCATGCACGCAATTCTTAAATTAACATTATTAGTAAACTTTACCTAATTTTTACTTTTTAGTGTAAATCTAGTGCTTCTCAGTGAATTGACTTCTGGCCTTTAAAAGGTGGCCGAATCCCTCTTCATTGTCACTGTCCTGGGTGGACCCTGCCTGAAGATTCCAGTGCTATTTCTAGTGTTCATTCTCATACTGATGGTAGCCTTTCTATTGTTACTACCTTTCTGAGGAATCCTTTGGAAAGTGTATCAAAAGTTTTAACACACTTATAGTCTAGAACCTAGCAATTCTCTTTCTAGAAATTTGTCATGTGGAAATTATATATCTTGTACACAAAAAATATTTTTGAGTCTGTCTATTACACTATTAGTTAAGAGTGAAAAATCAGTTGAGTGAAAAATCAGAAAAATCTAAAGGTCCCCAAATGAGTATTTGTTAAATAAATTCTAGTTTGGTAATTTGGAATTTTCTTCAGCCATTCAAAATCTTTATTAAAATATTTAGTAATATGGAGAAAATATGTATAGCTAAATATTCCAAGAAAGAAGAATATTATAAAATAATGTATATGCTATGGTTTCATTGGGCTCCCTGGTGATTCAGACAAGTAGAGAATCTGCCTGCAATGCGGGAGACCTGGGTTCCATCCCTGGATTGGGAAGATCCCTTGGAGGAGTCCATGGCAGCCCACTTCAGTACTCTTGCCTGGAGAATTCCCATGAACAGAGGCTCCTTGTGGGCTATAGTCCATGGGATTGCAAAGAGTCAGACACGACTGAGCTATTAAGCACACACACACATATGGTTTCATTAGAGTCTTTATAAAAGCAAAAATAGAGCCACAGAATAAGTTTAGAAAAGTGTCCCAAAATGTTAACAGTGGTTCTTTGGGTGGTAGGAATATGGTTGATTTTTATTTCTTTTATGTGCTTTGCTGCATTTTCTAAATTTTATTGTTTTGTAATGAGATTAATAATAAAACTATTTTAAGAGGTATTCTAACGCTCTGATGGTTCAAACTAGGCGAGCACTACCCCTTAAAAACTAGTTTCTGTCTATGCCCCCTGCCTGAACCAGAGGACTTGGGCATCAGATCTCTGGAGGGCTTTTTCATCAACATGGCCTAATTCTCTGATTTTAAGATAATCATGACTTGTAGATCTCTTGTCTTCTCAAGCAGCTTTTCAATTGGAGAGGAATTGGAAGCGTTTCACTGTCAGAGCTAATGGTCCATACCGGTATGGCTACCCTGTAGAATAATAATGCTTTTATGGAGAACATTCTCTGCTTCCCTGTGATGGTTAAGTGTGGGACTGTTCTCTTCATTTCAGGAGAAGTGGCTCTAATTTAATTCTTCTGAATGATATTGCAGTGAATGGATATTTGTTCTTGGAAGGATCTTTTTAATAGGATCATTGCCTTGAAGCAATGTTCCCTTGGAAATTGCTTGATGTCTGTCTGGGCAGCAGGAGTATTAGGATTTTTAGAAGTTGGGTACATGTGAATTCGTATTGACATGGCTGAAGACAAAACAAATAAGAGAAATACATTCATATCCTAAAAACTCAAATTAAATTAAAACATATAACTGTATTTTTCAGAATGAGGAGATAATGAGAAGAAACATTTAATTATTGTAATTCTTTCAAATGTTCACATGGGAAAATACACTAACTAAAATATACAATTCCCAAGTTCACACCAGTTTTCAAATTCTTTCTTAGCCGCTATGCTCTGAATTATATGAAAAAATTAACATATGTTACTGCAAAGTTGCTTTCTTGGCACATGAGCCCTTGCATATATGAGGGATGTAGGAAAATAAATTAATATAAACTTATTAACATCTAGTGCTTTTATGGATATTGTGAAAGGAGTAAAAGAAGGGTTACATGTATTAGATGGCATAGACAGATTGTATAAGAGATACAAGACATCATTTTGGTTAATGTGTTCAGACCATGATCTATAGCCAATAAACATACCTGTTAAGCATTCAAGGAGATGTTGGAGAACATTTGCTTCATTGTCTTGAATGATCAGTGTGCATGTGTATCAGGGGACAGGCAATGGGGCTTGAGCAGATAAGAAATCAATTCTAGAGTATTCTCAGAGTGCCCAAATCCCACTCTACCCTAAACAGTAGTATCAAAATTGATGGAGGAGAAGGGGGTCCAATGGTTATGTGAATTTTGAAAAATTCCCAGATTCCTGCTTAAAAACCCAGCTGTTTAGCTGTCTATATTTATGAATGAAAACATCAGTGCAGTTAAGTGGCATGATATAAAATTGCCAGACTAGTTTTTGAGAAAACTGAGATTGGTGGATGAAGTATTTAATTTTTAATATAAAAATTAGAAGAGAGGGGTAGGATAAAAGCCTGAATGGACTGAACAAATAGTTTCTAAAATTGCTTTACATGCTCTGCCCCCATTTCAATCCAATGCTTTACTTGTCACCTGTTGATAGATTCAGTCACCATGACTGTTACTGACTCAACTCTGTGTCATAGCTTCCCCTTTGGTAAAGAAATGAGTTATCTTTGAGAAAGTGCTCTCTATGATGTCAAGATGGAAACCTAATTGGAGGGGCTAAAGGATGTGAAAATGAGCAAAAAGAGACAAACAAAGATAGACTATTGTTTCTAGAAGTTATCGCTAAAGAAGAGTGATAGTGCTAGTTGAGTACTAGAGAAAGAATAAAACCCTCTATGGGGTGTGGCCAAAAAAAAAATTCATGGCTAAAGTTGTAGAATCTTTCTACATGATGTTGATACTATATATGAAATTACCTTCAGATTTTTGCTGCAATAACACTGCATAACAAATGGTTCTAAAATCTAGTGGCTTTCAATAACAAGCATATATATCTTTCTAATGGGCTTGTAGGTCATATCTGACTGTGGGCTCTTCTGGGCTTGGCTGGGCTTTGGTGCTGTAGTGGAGTTGACTCTAGATGAAGGTGTGAAAAATTTACCTGTGCTAACAGAAAGGAAGGTGGAATAAATGTAGCCATCTGTCTAGTCAAAGCTATGATTTTTCCAGTAGTCATGTATGGATGTGAGTTGGACTGTAAATAAAGTTGAGCACTGAAGAACTGATGCTTTTGAACTGTGGTATTGAAGTTGATGCTTGAGAGTCCCTTGGAGTGCAAGGAGATCCAACCAGTCCATCCTAAAGGAAATCAGTCCTGAATATTCATTGGAAGGACTGATGCTGAAGCTGAAACTCCAATACTTTGGTCACCTGATGCGAAGAACTGACTCATTGGAAAAGACCCTGATGCTGTTAAAGATTGAAGGCAGGAGGAAAAGGGGACAACAAAGGATGAGATGGTTGGATGGCACCACCAACTGGATGGACATGAGTTTGAGCAAGCTCTGGGAGTTGGTGATGGACAGGGAGGCCTGGCATGCTGCAGTCCACAGGGTCGAAAAGTCAGACACGACCGAGCAACTGAATTGAAATAAACTGTTGATGGAGGTGATGGCAATAGTATTTAGAGCTGTTTATCCTTCTCTCAGAGATACAGGAAGCAAAGTTGAGAGTTAAGATGAGAACGTGCTGGAATTTTGAGGTGAAAGAAGATGTAATCAAGTGCAGTAGACAAATGCAGTCTATTCACTGGACAGCACTAAAGATCTTTGCAATTAGTGATCATGATTTAAAGATACAGCAAATTGTTTTTCTCCAGCCCCTCAGCTTCATGGGTATCAGGACAGAGCAGGTAGTCAGTTGGTTTTAATTATGATTAAAATTTGCCAAGTGAGATCTATGAGATAAGAAGACAAGAGAGTTGAGGGGGAAAAGGGAGTTGAGGTTTTGTGCAAAAGAGGAATAATGGATTGTGGATTCTAAACTACACAAGAAGAATATTATCTACATGAACAGGATGCGGGGAAAAAGTCTTTGTTGGGAATGGGATATTAGAAGAAAGAGGTAGAAGGGCAAGAGGTGGTGGTGGGAGAGCAGGGTGCCTGCAGTTGAACTTATAAGGGAATTGCTATTATTGGTAACGGGAAGGTAAATGGGTTAAGCGGCAGACAAGATCATTGGAGATGAGCTCAAATGGACTGGAAGGATCACCAGGGGAGATATTGAAATCACCAAGAATAATGACAAGTAGAGGTCTGGAACTGACAGTGAGTTAGGAGCTTAAGTCTTCAAGGAATGGGGAAGGACCTGGGTCTGTACATAATTGCAACAAGGAGGGGTTGCTGCAACAAGGGTTGATACTCTGATGAGTTGAAGGGAAGCCACAGCTTGGGGGAGGGCCAGGTCGAGTTGAGTGTATTAGTGATACAAGGGATTTTGCTGGTGATTGATTAGGGGTTCCTGGGGAATTTGGGGATAGGTTGGAGAGGTTTCTAAAAGGATAAGTCTACAACTATCTGAGAAGAGCTGAAGGCATTTCTATGGAAGGAGTGGGGATAGGCTTTTTGAGGTGATCAACAAATCAGAAATGGAGGCTGTCTGAGTTACAAGGCATTGAGACAGTCATAGTTGGTGTAGTGAGGGATCAGAGTTGGTTATTACTCATAGCACATCAATTTGGACACCTTTCTCTTCATGTCAAGGATAGTATGGAAGTGGAAGAAGAGGGGTTTTATCTAGTTCTTATAGAGCTCCAGGCCATGGAATTACGGTGGTGTGGTGTGTGTGGCTGAAGTAATATCTAATGTTAGAATCATCTCGCATAATCAGTTAACCAAGGCTGTGTTTTCAGGGTCTCTAGGTTTAAAACATGGAGCTCTTTTTCCCCTCATCATAATGCTTTTTTTTTTTTTTTCTGATTATGTCATAAAACCCATAGGTCAGTAGCCATGGCAATTGAGTTTAAAAAAAGAAAAGCAACAGAAAACAAGTATTGAGAGCATGCATACAAGACAGACTTATAGGACTAGTTTATCTAATTTAACTGTTAATCTATCCAGTCTTTATTTACTGTGTGGGAATATGGTGGGGTATGATGCTGTTAGAACTCAAATTTCCTAGAAGATAGAAAATGTACCTAAAATATTTAATATGAACAGAACAAATTAGGGCCATCTATCCCCTTCTTTCTGTTTCTGTAATCTGGTGAGTTGTCTTTTTTTTTTTTTTTTTTTTTAAGATAGTCTTCATGGGGTTTTTCATAAGATCTGCAGAATAATAGGCTTGAAGAAGATTAATTTTACATATTTCATGTTGCAAAATCCTCTTTCTCCCAATTCGGAGATACAAAAAATTGATAAGGTCAATTGGCTGTTTTACAAAAGAAATTTCCCTTATTTTGTTTAACAAATAGAGCATAAATATACTTTATTTTTACAAAGTACACTTTTACAGTTACTTTACTTACAATGGTTAATTTTATCATAGAATTTAAACTTTTTTGCCAACTTTAATTTATGATGTTAAAGTGTTACATTTGAGTACTTTGCTTAATTGGCTTCCAGAGAATGACAGACGGGCATGGCTTACGTTAATCAGTTCTGAATCTCTATGGCAAATTTTCTTTTACCTTATTAATTTTATGCTTAGGGGCTGTCAGGAAATAGTATAAAGCCCTTTGGGAATCCCACATTTTAGAGAAGCAAAGTGTGGAAAGATAATAAACTATAGCTCCTTGACACTTATGCTCCTCTACGTTGAAATTCTTGAATAATTATACCTTTACTGGTGGAGAAGCATCACTCTACTGTATCCAAAAATGAAATATATTTCAGGTCATCAACAACCATCCTTTAGTTTGGAGTCTTGGGATGGTGGTTGCAAACACCTCATTCATCTGTTCCTTTGTTTTTCCTGAGGGAAACCACATCAGATTTTGATTTGTTCTAGGCATTCAATGGAGACAAAAGTGACCACTAGCAAGAGAGTAGAACTAACTGTCTTAGTCCATTTAGGCTGCTATACCCAAATACTACAGACTAGGTAGTTTGTAAACAATAAAAATTTATTTACATGAGGAATATTTTTAAAAAAAGAATTGAACTCATAGAAACGTAGAATGGTGGCGGTCAGTGGGCAGGGGTGAGGGAAAGAGAAAAGTTGGTAAAACGGTACAATTTTTCAGTTAGAAGAGAAATAAGATCTGAGAATCGAATATATAACTGTGACTATTGCTGAGAATACTGTACTGTACGGTTCCCTGGTGGCTTAGTGGTAAAGGGCCTGCCTGCCAATGCAGGAGATGTCGGTTTGGTCCCTCATCTGGAAAGATCTCCTGGAGAAGAAAATGGCAACCCACTCTAGTATTCTCGCCTCAGAAATCCCATGGACAGAGAAGCCTGGTGGGCTACAGTCCGTGGGATTGCAAAAGAGTTAGATATGACTTAGAAACTAAACAACTGTATTGTATAATTGAAATGTGATAAGAGTGGAACTTGTGTTCTCACACACACACTAAAGATATGTGGGGTGATGGATTAAATTCAATGGTGAGGATAATTTTACAAGGTGTATGTATCAAAGCACCATCATTATACACTTTAAATGTATTATAGTTTTGTCAATTACACCTCAGTAAAGAAGAAAAAAGTGAAAAACGTATTGATAGTGGTGATGACTATACTACTATCATTCAGTTCTGAATATAAAAATCTAATTGTGCACTTTAAAACGGTGAACTTTATGGCACGCAAATTATATTTCAGGTAAAAAATTTACAGATGAAACAAATATTTATATTTGCTTTATTCAAGGCATTGATGGTGCTGGGGATTCATTAGTGAATGAATAAAGAGAGTGGAGCTTGATTCTAATGCGAGAAATTCTGGTGGACTTCATAGTTCAAAGTGTCAGCAAGCGGTGGGGTGGGGTGAGTGTGGGGTGAGTGGAATGGGTTGCTATTTCCTTCTCCAGGGGGACACGGGTAGGGGAGATGAAAAAGACCTAACAAAATTGTGGGTGGGGGGAGAGGAATCAGGAGAGGAAAATGGAGCTAAAAAACTGGTAAAAAGGATTTTTTCTTGGGAGAAAATACTTTTTTTTTTTCTAAAACAGAAAAAACAACAAACAAACAAAAAAGCAAAATATAGGCTTAGCGTTTATAAAATTTTTAGGTAAAAGTACAAGAACTTCTTGGTGTTTCTGTTGGGTGGTGTTATATCTGTAAAGAGTGGTGGAATTTAATTCTTATATTGAATTACCTTTTGTGCAAATAGGAGAAGATATCCGTTTTATAGTCACAGGACTTTAGCACACTTCACCCTTCTAGAGTCTAGGCATTTAGCGCTCCTTGTCACAGGTGGAAATTTCTACCTGGGTAGCTGTCATAGGACAAGTCTATCCTTACCACCACAGCAACTGACACACAATTTCCAGCCTGCTATTTGGTCTTATTTTTAAGTTGTAAAAATATGTTGTAAATTTCTGCAGAAATGACCTCTGCATTTTCAAGTGCCCTGTGTCCATGCTTTCATAATAGCTCAATAAATATTTGATGCATGATCAGTTTGTTAACAGCTACTTCATTTCCAGAAGAATGAATGTGAGTTGCCAGGGTATGTATTCTACCTAGTACTTCAGTTAGTAGGGGGATAAGAGTTGACTCATTGGAAAAGACTCTGATGCTGGGAGGGATTGGGGGCAGGAGGAGAAGGGGACGACTGAGGATGAGATGGCTGGATGGCATCACTGACTCGATGGACGTGAGTCTGAGTGAACTCCAGGTGTTGGTGATGGACAGGGAGGCCTGGCGTGCTGCGATTCATGGCGTTGCAAAGAGTCGAACTCGACTGAGAGATTGAATTGAACTGAACTGAACTGAAGGCAGAGTATTGTACCTTTTATTTAAGCTTATAGTTACACAGTGCAACCTTGTGATTAAGTGAGGGAGGTAGGTTGGAAGGGAGGCTCCTGGGTGGAAATATCCTAAAAATCCACAAGAGGGAGATATATTGCCATTGAAGTAGAGTGTAGCTAATGAGATACCAATCCTTAACTTTTCAGAGCACAATATTTTACGATATTTCCCTAGTTGAAAATAGGAAAAGGGTAGGCTTTCTCAAGTTTGGCTTTTCAGTTTTCTTCTGGGATGGGAGATTAGATTTAGGAATTCTCAGTTATTTGTAGAGTCTTGGAACACGCATGATATGTCAAGGTTTATGATGCATCAACAGCTTTGATGAGCACATTTAAAGGCTTTAAGGATGTTTTTGACCTGATTGTGGCTCTTTCAAGGACGGATTGCAAATATGCTTTTTCTCTACTTCCTCTTTTCATTTCTTTGGTGGTGGCAGTGGGGAGTCAGTGCTGGCCGGATTGGGTTTTATTTATTTATTTATTTTTAATAAAAAAAAAAGACTTATTTATTTACTTCCCTATTTATTTACTTTTGGCTGCCCCGGGTCTTCGCTGTTGTGTGTGGGCTTTCTCTAGCTGCAGCCGGGGACTACTCTCCAGTGGTGGTGCACAGGCATCTCATTGCAGTAGATGCTGTTGTTGCAGAGCGTGGGCCTTAGGCAACAGGCTTAGTAGTTGTGGCTCCTGGGCTCTCTAGAGTGGGTGCATAGTTGTGGCACGTGGGCTTAGTTGCTCTGCAGCACATGGGATCTTCCTGGATCAGGGATTGATCCTGTGTCCTCTGCATTGACAGGTGGATTCTTAACCACTAGACCACCAGGGGAGTCCCCAGATTGGGTTTTACATTCTTACTGAGAAGTGTCCTCATGACTCTCACTGTCTCCTTTGGGCAAGATGTGTCAGCAGAATGAATCATCTTGGTTTGCAGTGGCCTTTACCTACCAAGAGGCAGAGCTGAGCTCTAGGTAGCTATAGAAGAGGAATGAAAGGAAACTTAAATAAACCAGCATATATTTGTACTTTGAAATTCATACTCTTTGCCTGACCTCCACATGTTTATGTGGCCAATGGGGCAGAAACCCTTTGTTTCAAAAGAAATGCTTGCAACATATTACTAGGTTACTTACAAGTTTTATTTGATTTCTTTTAAGGAAAAAAACATTTTTTTAAATTTTAAAATGATATGTGCTAATGATACTGTTAGTGTTTGGCTCTCTTGAAGATTCCCTAATTCTTAAACCTATTTCTTCCTTTATTTTCCCATTTCCTTTTATAGCTTCCTATGCTCAATATTCTTTGAGTGATCTTTTCCTTCCTCCCACATCATTGCTGTCCAGGGTTACGTCTGTGGTCAGTCTCTTTAATGAATGCTCTGTTGGGTACAGGTGGAGAGCAGAAGCTGGGTTCATATTCCTGCTCCAGCACTGTGTGTGGCCTTGGGCAAGTTGCTTAAATCGTATGAGTCTTGGCTCACAAACCACAAAGTGGGGATAATGATAAAATAAACCTCACTGGATTTACGTGAGAATGAGATCAGTCAATACATGTAAAGGGCTTAGAACAGGGTCAGGCACATCGGAAACACTCTTTCACGGTTGGCCATTATTATTGCTTTTGTTTATTATTGTTTACTGTTAATCTCATCCACCAGAGACTTTCCTTGCAGGAGCTCATACACCCAAAATCTCAAGCATTCCCTTTATATCTTTTATGAGCTCTATACACATTTCCTAGCACTTTCTGGACAGTTTTGCAGGCGCTGCCCACAGGGTATCTCAAACAACATGCTTAGCAGTGAACTCATTATCTGCCACTCACCACTCCCTGCAAACCTGCTTCCTCTATTCCCTCTTTCAGTCAACAGGTCGTTTCTTGTCTCATACCTGAAGCCATGAAACAATGAGTTATCCTTGCCGTCAATTCTTTACCTCCAACTCATTGGATTACCAAGTTATGTCAATGCCCCTGTTTAAACTTCATCCACACTCAAGCCCTTTATTACTACAGGGACCTTGAACCTATCTCTTTGCCCTTACTCATACTACTTTGTTCTTTCCACTTCATCCAGAATGGTATTTTACAAATAAAAATCTGATCCGTTACCTCCTCAGATTAAAATTTTCCATGTTTTTCCTAGCTTTCAAAGTTATATGTAGTCTGACTCACAAGATCTTTCATTCCCTGGCCCTTGCTTGGCTCACTGTGCTGAGCTATTGCTTCTCTTTGTCACTCAGAAAGTGTTTGCATTTTGTCCTGGGAACATAAAGAAGAAACCTCATTAACCATGCAGCAGAGAAGGATTAGTATCTAAATACCTGTGTTTAATAGAGATCCTAGCATTTAGTAAGTATTAAATATATGTCAATATTTTTTATGAATAAAATCTGGACTCTATGAATGGGAGTGCTTTCTTGCTCATAACTTTAAAACTGTCCTCAATGTGTTGATTGGAATCAGCATGTTCCTCAGCATAATTAAAATGTGAGAAATGTTTCTAGCACATCAGTAATATAGACATTTTCAAATAATGTCTAAGGAAATGCAAACTCAAACTTACAAATAGCTGTTTACATAAACACCACTCAGAGGTGCATTTTCTCCTTAATGCATGTGTATAGCTTCCATTAACGTCCTTTGCCTGGGTGTTTAGCTTTTAGTTTTATGTTTGTTGTATAAATCTGAGACTTGACACTTTAATGGAAAGATCTTGGTTTGTGATGACATCATATCAAATGTAAAATAGAGATGGTTGCATTGTTTGCAAAACTTTCATCTGAGAATATTTCTCTGTAAACTTGAAGAAAAATTATTTTAAGCCAGTGACAGTCTGCTTCTCAAAGGAACCTCTTCCAGTTCATAGGTCCTGCATGCTGCCTTCACCCCTCCAAATTGTATTTCCAGATAATTTCTTGTGGGTAGCTATAGAGAAAATGGCTTATTATTGCCCAATTCCACTGAAAAGGCAAAGGGCTCAACTGGAGAGAAATGCAAGAATACAGTATGGCTTCTAGAGGAAGGGGCTGATGTGCTGCAGGGAAAGAATGAGGAAGAACCGGTCAGGAGAAGGACTAGACTAGTTCATTTTATTGTTATTATTGGTGTAATGTTTGGCATATAGTTGGTATTTGAGAAACCAGTTTGGTGAGACTTTGTTTCACATCCTGTAATCTAAACCTTTTCATACTAACTTCAGGCAAGTTAGAGGTTGGAATGTGACAGAGTTTCCTGGGTTTCCTTATGTTCTGAAATTCTGAAAAATTGGAGGTGGGCATAAATCTTGAGGCTTATCTCAATTCTCTTTTAGGCCTCGCTGAGAAAGGATGTGGCTATTGGATCCTGTTTGTCATAAATGGAAGTCTGGAACCCTGCAGTCTCCCCAAGTTGTCTTCACTCACTTCCCACCCCAGCTATCTATAGTATTTAGCAACTGCCCTGATGATTGATGTGTGGCTTTGACCTTCATGCTGAACTGTGACCATGAGTTTTTATTCTAGTACTTTGTTTGCTGGATCAGACAAAGGCTGAGAATTTATTATCTCAGGATAATACCGCTTGAACCTCAGTGGCTACTTCAAGGATCGTAGAATATTAAGCTGAAATTTAGATCATTGTCCCCTTATTAGAGAGGTGGACACAGGCTCACAGATGGGACGTTCCTTGCTCGAGATGCGTTTAGTGACAGAACTAGTCTGGGAGCTCATTTACCTAATTTCCAGCACAGACTTTTCCTCCCTTGCTCCATTCCATGTATTTCTCATTCTCTCTTTCTCTCTTTCTTCCGTTTCTTCTTCCTTTCTCCCTTCTATTTTATTTTTGTCATGTGGGAACACTGTCATAGCATAGAAGACAATATTTTTTTATATCATAAAAGTCCTAACAAGCATCTCTTAAATGACCACCTGATATTATTCAAAGCATAAAAAGATGGAGTTTATTTTTTAAGTGTTTTATTCACTATTTCTTGTGTGCTTGGTCGTGTTCGACTCTTTGCAACCCTTTGGACTGTAGCCCACCAGGCTTCTCTGTTCACGGGATTTTTCAGGCAAGAATACTGGGGTCGGTAGCCATTTCCTCTTCCAGGGGATCTTCCTGCCCCAGGGATTGAACCTGGGTCTTCTGTGTCTCCCACATTGCAGGTGGATTCTTTACCACTCAGCCACCGGGGAAGCCTTTATTCACTGGTGTGTGTGTGTGTGTGTGTGCGCGCGCGCGCGCGCGTGCATGCGCCACAGGTTTCTCTTTATCAGAGAACCGAGTCCTGATAGTTTTGCTTTCAGATTGCTCAGTCAGTGATATTGGTTTGTTCTCCTTTTCGGTTCATTTTTTTGTAGCTGGTGCTCTGGTAAGGGCAACTCATCGTTTTGTTCTTAGTTCAGCCTGCTCTCTCGTGTCACTTAATATCACTGTGACACTTCTTTCTGCTGACAGTTAGACATTAATGGCAGTAATTACTTTTCTTTTTAATTTAAAAATGTTCCAAACATACAAGAGATAGTAATAGAAATCCATATTTTCCACCATCCAGATTTAGTTCATATTAACATTTTGCCAAAACTTCTTCAGATACTTTTAATGAAATACAATATTCCAGATACATCAGAAAGCCCTTTAACCCCCAAATCTTCTCAGGAATAAGTATTGTTAACGTGCACCCACTTCTTTATGTCTCCAAAAACACTGTGTTTTTAAAAATTCACGTGAATGGAATCACTGTGTATGTGCTTTTTTGCAACTTTTCTTTTTTACTCATAATTACTTTCTTTAGATATATTCGTATAGATACAGCAGTTTGTTTTTATTGATCCTGTTATGTATATTAATTTATGAAAAACATCATAATTCGCCTATCTTTTCCACTGTTCCTAGATATTAAAACTACATTCAATTTTTTCTACTATAAACCATGCTGCAGTGAACATCTTTGCCTATATTTTTTATGGGATCTATGTGGGACAGTCTGTCTGGTATCCACTTAAGAATGAAAATTTTAACACCCGTGGCAGATTTATGTTGATGCATGGCAAAACCAATATAATATTGTAAAGTAATTAGCCTCCAATTAAAATAAATAAATTTATATTAAAAAAAGAGAATGAAAATTTTGGTTTATAGCTTATATCTAATTTTGCTAAATGTGCTGAATTATTCCCCCAAGTGGCTTTCCAGCGGTCACTCTTCCCAGCAGTCCATAAAAGTTCACGTTTCCCTGCATCCTCTGTTGCAGTAACTGAATACTGTTCTCCGATAACTTTCTGCTCTCTGCCTTCTAAGGCATATGGTGGCCTCATACTCTCCCACACCCTTTGAAGTTAGGCAGAGCCAGGAGATTGTTTCAGGCAATGAAATGTGAGCAGAGCCATAAGGGCCAGTGAGGCATCCATCACATTCTCTGGACTCTGCCTCAGTGAACTCTAATGATCCACATGGTGAGGACTTACTGGGTTGCAGTGAGGATGATATGGAATATAAAGCCTCCAGCTGACTGAACAGTAAATGTTAACTATGAATTATAAACAAATCATTGATGTTTTATATCAGAGATTGGAAAACCATATACTGTTGGCCAAGTCTGATCCACTGCCCATTTCCATAAAGTTTTATTGGAACACAGTCGTGCCCCTGTATGTATGCCTCATCTAGACAGAGTTGAGGAGTTTAGACAGAAACCAGATGAAATTAAAACATAAAATTCAATAATTTTTATTAGCTATATAGAGTTTGTAATCATCACTAAAATCCAGTTTAAAGCAATTTCATCACCTCCAAAATTCTCTTGTGCCCAGTTGTAATCAGTCCTTAACTCCCATTCCTAGACCCAGACAACCACTAGACTGCTTTCTGTCTGTATGACTTTTTCATTTCTGGACATTTTGTACTTTTGGAATCATGCAAGTCTAAGTGGAATCATGTAATCTTTTGCATTTGTCTTGTTGCACTTAGCATAATGTTTTTGAGATTCATCCTTGTTTTAGAATAAATCAATGGATTTGTTCCTCTTCGTTGCTAAATAGTATTCCATTATATGGTAATTTTACATTTTGTTTATCCATCCACAAGCTGATGGAAATTTGATTTGTTTCTACTTTGGCTATTATCAGTGTTGTTATAAACATTCATGCATATGTCTTTATATGGACATATGTTTTAAATGGGTGAATTTCTGGGAGTGGAATTCCTGCATAAGATGGCAAGTTTATATTTCACTCTTAAAAGAAACTGCTAAACTGTTTTCCAAAATTCCTGTGCCATTTCACATTCCCACCAACCACGTATGAGAATTCCAGTTTTTCCACATCCTCACCAACATTTGATGTTATCTGTCCTTTTGATTACAGCCATTCTTGTGGGTGCACAATAGTATCTCATTGTGATTTTAATTTTCATTTCACTAATTACTAATGATGTTGAGCAATTTTTCATGTGACTATTAACCATTCATGTTATTTTATTTATGAAATACCTATTCAAATATTTTGTCATTTTAAAATTAGGTTGTTTTTCCTTATTATTTAATTAAAAGATCTTTATGTATATTCTGAGTACAAGTCATTTACTAGATGTATGATTTGCAAATAATTTCTCCTAGTCTGTCTCTTCATTTTTTTAAATAATGTTTTTTGAAATGTGAAAGACTTTAATTTTGATGAAGTCCAGATTATAATTTTTCTCTTTTATAGATCATGTTTTTGGTGTTGCTTCTAAGAACTATTTGCTCAACTCAAGGTCATGACAAATATCTTCCATATTTTCTTTTAAAAATTGCAAAATTTTAGCTTTTACATTTAGGTCTATGATACATTTTGAGTTGATGTTTGTATATGGCAACCCTAGTGGCTCTTACTTCATACCTTTTGGAGTGACTGGTGGAGGGGAAGGGAGTATCAGGGGTGAGAAACTGGTGCCTTAGAGTTTGATTTAAAAGAAAAAAGGAGGCCAGTCAGAAGCCAGAGAACTTTTTCTCCAACTTTCCAAATATGAAAATATGAAAGATTTTAAGTATGAAAATATATTCCTTCTGTGAAAAATACATTTTAAAACATTATCAGTGTTTATATTGCAAGCAAGAAATGAGAGCTTATTCCTCTTATGTGCATAAAGTTGTGGATGTTTGAAAAGAAGCTAACTGAAGCTTGTGCACCCTTATCTTTCCTTCTTGTTTTATGGACTTCAAGAGCATTAGGCAAGTCCAGAGAGACTGAAGTTTTCTTCAAAGATTTCAGGACATAATTCAACTCAGCAAGGAACACTTTCATAATTCTTTCATAAAATGAGGGGAACAGGGAACGTCTTTGAGTAGGACACTGCTCTCTGTAGAGATTTAATTGTATACATGGAGATAAGCTTGTTTTTCTTTCTGCAGCAACCTGGGAACAGAGTGGGAAGTTACACTGCACTTACTTAGCTGCAGAATTATGCAGTTATGAGTCTGTATCTCCCCCACTGTCCCTACCACAACCCAAAGGGGTCAAAAGTAACAATAGCAACATCCAGAGATCCTCATAATCTCCCTCCACCAGGAAAATGCTCTATCTCCCACTCTCTGCATGTTGCTTTCCTGCTGGGCAGAGTCCCTGGTGCTGGCCCCACGTTCCACGAAATTTTCCTGTGTTTGGTGTTGCTCTGCTAGCCAGAGTGGATTTCATGGTCAAGGGCTGTCTTGTAGGCTCCTCCACAAACCCACAGGCCTTGGATTCAAACAGTCCAGCAGACTTGGCTTGAATCCTGGATTTCCTAATGGCTCCTGGTGGCTCAGATGGTAAAGAATCTACCTGCAATGTGGGAGACCCTGGTTCTATCCCTGGGTTGGGAAGATCCCATGGAGAAGGAAATGGCAATCCATTCCAGTATTCTTGTCTGGAGAATTACATGGATGGAGGAGCCTTGTAGGCTACAGTCCGTGGGGTCACAAAGAGTTGGATACGACTGAGTGACTAACACACACCATGACTGTGGACAAATCATTTGCCTTTTTCTTTGGCTGCACAGCACGGCAATTGAGATCTTAGTTCCCTGTCCTGGCCTCCTGCAGTGGAAGCACAGAGTCTTAATGACTTGGACCACCCAGGAAATCCCCATTTGCCCTCTTTGAGCTTCAGTTTCCTCTTCTTTAAACAGGAAATAGTAACACCCAATCTTCAGGATGTCTGTGTGGATTAGAGACAATAGGAAGCACCTAACACAGTGCCTAGCTTGGTATAACATTTCTTAGCATCACTCATCTTTTTGAGTACATACCAGAAATGGTAGCCCCCTCAAAATCCGAAACAAAACAAAGAACTAGTGGCAGTATTTCAAGTACATTTTCTCTTTCTTCCCCCTTCCCCTTTCCTCCTCTTCTTTCTTCCTCCTCTCCCTTACCTTGTGACTGTCATCATTGTTGCAGATGTTTTGATGAGGACCTATGTGCTCTGAATATGAGCCACTGCCATTGTTATAAAAACCTCTCCTTGTTGGCTAGCCATTACTGTCACCAACTCTACCATCCTGCGAGCCTAGAGAGGGAGCTTACCTATTAGAACTAGCAATGCCTTTCATTTCAGTTTAGTGTTGGCTGAATGTTGCCAGGGTTGTGAGGAATAAGACTTTAGAGTACAGTTTGGGAGAATTCAATGTATCAGCCCTCTGGATATAGCCTCTTTGCTACTGCTGCAAAGCCCAGTTCAAGCCACCATGTCTCTCCTGGCCAGGAGTCTCCTTACTGCTGTTTCTTCTACTACATTTGAACTCTATAATGTATACTATATTTTGCAGCCAGAGAGATCTTAAAACATAAATCACAGCATGCATTATCCTACATAAAACCCTCTAATTGCTTCCCATTGCTCTTAACATAAAATTCAAACACTTTATCATACTTTTACAAAGTCCTATATATCCTGGCCACACTAAGGTCTTTGCCATCATCCACTACTTATATTTGCTGTGCTCTAACCACGCTGAATATCTTTTTGTTCTTTAGCCAAGTTAAAATTAGTATTTTTACATGTGCCATTTCCTTTGCCTAGAATCCTCTTACCCCATGTCTTTCATGGCTATCTTTTTTTCTTTTATTTAGACTAAGCTCAATTGCCATGTCTGCAGAGAGGCCTTTCCCAAAACCCTGATCTAAAGAGGTGTCGCCAATCCCCTAGTCTTTTGCTATTGCACGATCAATGTTTTAGTTATGAATTTATGTTTGTATTTGTGTTTTATTTGTTTGGTGTTGGTCTCCCCTAACTAGTATGCTAGTTTCAAGAAAAAGACACATTCTCTGTCTTCTTCACCCCTTTATCATTAGTGTATAGAACACCGCCTGAGACACAAAGGACTCACTAAACATTTGTTAAGTGAATAAACAGGTATCCATCCAGAAACAATTTCTCCCCTTCAGAAAGCACTTCTGACCACTGCCAACTGCTCAAATGTTTTGCTCCATGATTTCTCGCTCTTGCCTTTGAGGAACATCCCTTCGCCCTCCCCTGGAGAGGAGTTCCTAGTGGAGAGTGGTCTTGTTCTTTTGAAATCTGGGTAAGGTACTTCCTGTCCATAGTCTGAATTCTTGTAAATAGTGACAGTCTGGTGTTCGACGAATTTGGATGTCAAAGACAGAATGTTGAGCTGTGGAAATCAGTTGGGTTAGTCAAGAACACATAGCTAAGGCATGGAGCAGAACTAGGCATTGGGATTTTGACTGGTGGGAAGCTGTGCTCAAGAAACCATGCTGTGAGATGGCCCAGGGAGAGTGGTATAGATGAATTCTAGATTGGGACTACGGATTCCTGGGGCCATTTCTTATGGAAGCAGAGCATGTATTTAATGTGGCCCATCTAGATTTGTTTAAGGAATTCTAATGCTGTTTATAGAGTCCAAGACTCCTTTGGAGGACCTGCCTCAGTCAAGTTTTTCATGCTCCCTCTGTATCTTCCTTTCTGAGGAAGGCTGCTGTAATCCTTCCCACAGTTACACCTTTACCGTTCTCTAAAGTACACTCCAAATATTATGGCCTTGGAACAGTGGAGAAATGAGATATTTTATAATCAGATTTTCAAGAGTGAGCCTTGGACTCAGTTTTCAGGCACACAGTCTTTTGGTCCAACCATTGCTTGTTTGTGAGACATCTTTGCCTGCCATGTATGCTGCTAAGTCACTTCAGTCGTGTCTGACTCTGTGCGACCCCATAGATGGCAGCCCGCGAGGCTCCCCCGTCCCTGGGATTCTCCAGGCAAGAACACTGGAGTGGGTTGCCATTTCCTTCTCCAATGCATGAAAGTGAAAAGCGAAAGTGAAGTCGCTCAGTCGTGTCCGACTCTTAGTGACCCCATGGACCACAGCCCACCAGGCTCCTCCATCCATGGAATTTTCCAGGCAAGAGTACTGGAGCGGGGTGCCATTGGTTATTTGAGGCAATAGACAGAGATGTCCCTCAAGAAAATGCAGTACATATAAATCTGAGCTAGCTGAACTCTGATATATACAGTAGAGGTGGCTATATTACAAAACAATAAATAGCAGCTACCACTGATGATTCCAAATAATATTTAATTAAAAGCAATAAGATCATCCCACACATTTATGGCATAAAATAAAGAACATGTATTTTTTAAAAAGCCATCATTTCTCCTCAAGACTTTGCCATATATAGAGAGTATAAATTTTGGTTGGAGTCATTGTTTGGTAAAGCCATTGTTTGTTCAAGACAGCAGTAGAGACATCAATTTCCCTCAATTTTCACACAAAAAAGTATCACCTGGAAGCCATGACTCCCCAAAACTACCTTCTCTGCATGAGGCATTGTCATTTGTGCTTGCTATAACCATGGTAGGTGCGGTTATGCCTGTCCATGGGGAAATAGACAGAATAGCTGATTTCTTACGAATGTGGCTGAGGCTTCATAAATCAAGTCTTGCTTTTTGAATAACAGTCATACCTCTTATTTCAAATCAAAAGCCCAGCAGGTTTTTAACTTCTCCAATTTTCTTGATGAGAAGGAAGCTAAACAATAATGTGTCCATAAAAGTATGAGCAAGAACTGTTACCCCAGAGTTTTGCAGAAATGGAAAGATGCAAGAACACTGAATTTTTTTTTTTTTTGACATGTTGGGAAAGTCTGTAGACAATTTTGGGTGTGAAAAAAATTGACTAAGAAGTGTAAATGTGCTCTGCTGTTCTGGCCTCAGTACAGAATGTTTGTACTTCATTTTAACCTCTCTCTCCTCTATTTTATAAAGACTTTGTTTTCTGACTATAACGTGGCTGGAATTCTCCAGGCATGACTGTATTAGAATTAGATTAGTAAAAAAAAAAAAAAAAAATTACACCAAGAAAAAAACTAAAATAGAATATCATTAGTTACTGTTAATATTCTAATAGTTACTTATATTCATTCAAATGAAAATTCATATAGGATTTGAAAATGACCATGAAGGAGAAAGATTGTTTTTATAATGAAGAAAATATCCACTTAAACCCACTCCAGCATTCCTGCCTGGGAAATTCCATGGACAGAGGAACTTGGCAGGCTGCAGTCCATGGGGTTGTAAAACGACTTAGCAACAAAACAACAACAAAACCTCCCAAATTTCCTAAATAATTGATAGAAATTTAACCATGTATTTTCTCTGAAGTAATAGGTTGAGCAAGTGTTTCAGTCAATATATCTAATCGTATCTCACAGAGTTCTCTAAAAAATGTTGAAGAATTCTGGAAACCTTCTGGAATCATTACTGCTTTTTTTTTTTTACTAGTGTTTATTAATATGAATTTACAAATTAGGAGAAATAATTGATCTCTTCCTTGGGATCAACCTACTACAACTATTTAAAAGCAGTGGATCCATATAATCTGAGGATTAGAAATAGCAGGTGTTGGAAAGGAGGGAACAGTTGTTTTTTAAAAAATATTCTTTCTTTCTTTCTTTCCTTCCTTCCTTCCTTCCTTCCTTCTTCCTTCCTTCCTTCCTTCCTTCCTTCCTTCCTTCTTTCTTTCTTTCTTTCTTTCTTTTTCTTTCTTTCTGTATTGGGTCTTCATTGCTGTGTGTGGGCTTTTTCTTGTTGCGGTGACTTCTCCCATTGCAGAGCCCAGGCTCTTGAGCGTTGACTCAGTAGTTGTGGCACACAGGCTTAGTTGCCCTGTGGCACGTGGGATCTTCCTAGATTTGGGATTGAACCCATGTCCCCTGTATTGGCAGGCAGACTCTTAACCACTCTGAGCCACCAGAGAAGTCGCCAGAGGGAGTAGTTTTAAGATTATTTTTTATCTGCTGCCCATTGGAATTAACTGGGAAGTTAACAAATCTCAGTATTAAGCCCATGTGCGTGCTCAGTCACTTCAGTTGTGTCCGACTCTTTGTGTCCCTCTGGATGTAGCTCACCAGGCTCCTCTGTCCATGGGATTCTCCAGGTAAGAATACTGAAGTCGGTTGTCATGCACTCTCTAGGGGGTCTTCCCAACCAGGGACTGAACCCTCTCCTGTTATACCTCCTGCCTTAGTGGGCATGTTCTTTACCACTAGCACAAGCTGGAAAGCCCCAAGCCCACACCTCAGATCAATTAAATCAGAACCTAAATAGACGCAAATCGAGGTAATTCCAGTGTGCAGCCAAAGTTGAGAACCACTGCTTTGAGAGACTCTATATAAACAGCCCACTTGAATTCTCCCTTCTTTGAATTCTTTTTGCTTAACCTATTTTCACATGCCTTTTTTTTTTTTAAACTTGAAAAATATGCCCCCTGTGGTCATGAGGTGTGTCTTAAAAGAGTTTTATGTATAATTAGTTAAACAACCTCTGATATAAATACTTTCTGTAATTATTGGGCTGCAGTCTATCATATTTATAATGAACCATTCTTTCTTCTCCTAGATTGCTTAAATATGTTTCAAAATTGTTAAGATACAATCCACATTCCTTATAATCTAGTAATCCTAATCTGTCATCTTTGGCACAGAGTATATGGGAGAATATGTTTCTGTGTGTGTGCATGAATGAATATACACATAAGTTAAATTCTGCTGGAATGCCAAAAAAGGAAGAAAAGAAAGTCACTCACTCATGTCTGACTCTTTGCGACCCCATAGACTGTAGGCTACTGGGCTCCTCCATCCATGGGATTTTCCAGGCAAGAATACTGGAGTGGGTTACCATTTCCTTCTCCAGGGGAATTTCCTGACCCAGGGATTAAACCCCGGGTCTCCCACATTATAGGCGGATGCTTTGCCATCTGAGCCACAAGGGAAGCCACAAGGGAAATGCCAAAGCAGCATATTAAATAGGAGAGGGAAAGCTGATTTAATTATCCTGTATTACTGACAGCCACTTTTCCTGATCTTATTTTTTTCTACTCAGTACAATAAGAGGCTTAAGTTTTTATTAAAATGTATAAATATGCATCATCAGTATATCTTTTAATTCCTAGGATAATATCGTAGATGAGTTAGGTTGGTGATTTAACTATACAGTATGCCATTATATCCAAATTTGAAAACAAAGATTACAACATCCATATTTCATATATGGACCAAATAAGACTCTAGACTCTTAATGAAAATATCTGGCTCTAGATTTCAGCCGAGCTCAAATGAGTTCAAATGGTGATGTGACCTACCTGTCTCTTGATTAGTGTAAAAGGAAAAGTTGAACAAACGTTTTTGATAGAATCTCCCACATTCACACTTTGCTCTGAATACAGAATCAAGCTTTTAAGTGTATAAGTACAATGACATTTAAAAGTCTTAACAGTTAACCAGGGCATTGAGTGAGCAAATGCAGCTCAACCTAGTGGTTCCTCTTTTCAACTTTGTTTTCATTTTTTTCTTTTTTCTCCTTTAGCATGAGTCATGGTGAATCATAGTTGTTTGAAAAACTACAGGATTAACAATTTATGATTTTCATTATATAAGCTGGGGGTATTTATCATTTTTATGATATGGGAACCCTAATAAAATATTTCTGCTTTATTGACTAGGCCAAAGCCTTTGACTGTGTGGATCACAATAAACTGTGGAAATTCTGAAAGAGATGAGAATACCAGACCACCTGACCTGCCTCTTGAGAAACCTATATGCAGGTCAGGAAGCAACAGTTAGAACTAAACATGGAACAACAGACTGGTTCCAAATAGGAAAAGGAGTACGTCAAGGCTGCATATTGTCACCCTGCTTATTTAACTTCTATGCAGAGTACATCATGAGAAATGCTGGACTGGAAGAAACACAAGCTGGAATCAAGATTGCTGGGAGAAATATCAATAACCTCAGATATGCAGATGACACCCTTATGGCAGAAAGTGAAGAAGAACTAAAGAGCCTCTTGATGAAAGTGAAAGAAGAGAGTGAAAAAGTTGGCTTAAAGCTCAACATTCAGAAAACTAGGATCATGGCATCTGGTCCCATCACTTCATGGGAAATAGATGGGGAAACAGTGGAAACAGTGTCAGACTTTATTTTTTGGGCTCCAAAATCACTGCAGATGGTGATTGCAGCCATGAAATTAAGAGATGCTTAGTCCTTGGAAGGAAAGTTATGACCAACCTAGATAGCATATTCAAAAGCAGAGACATTACTTTGCCAGCAAAGGTTCATCTAGTCAAGGTTATGGTTTTTCCATTGGTCATGTATGGATGTGAGAGTTGGACTGTGAAGAAAGCTAAGCACCAAAGAATTGATGCTTTTGAACTGTGGTGTTGGAGAAGACTCTTGAGAGTCCCTTGGACTGCAAGGAGATCCAACCAGTCCATCCTAGAGGAGATCAATCCTGGGTGTTCATTGGAAGGATTGATGTTGAAGTAGAAACTCCAATACTTTGGCCACCTGATATGAAGAGGTGGCTCATTGGAAAAGACCCTGATGCTGGGAAAGATTGAGGGCAGGAGGAAAAGGGGATGACAGAGGATGAGATGGTTGGATGGCATCACTGACTCAATGGACATGGGGTTGGATGGACTCCGGGAGTTGGTGATGGACAGGGAGGCTTGGTGTTCTGCGGTTCATGGGGTTACAAGGAGTCGGACATGACTGAGTGACTGAAATGAACTGAATAAAATTAATTTTATTTTTATTTTATTTTATATTTATTTTAATTCATAAAATAAAAATCCAA
This sequence comes from Capra hircus, assembly GCF_001704415.2. Lineage (NCBI taxonomy): Eukaryota > Metazoa > Chordata > Mammalia > Artiodactyla > Bovidae > Capra > Capra hircus. The sequence continues at coordinate 60,729,889 of NC_030811.1, forward strand.
TTAAGATTTTTCAAAATTAATTAACTGGAAGATTCTATTGTTCTTCCTTGTAAAGTTTTGTCTGAGAAGCTGGCACTTCTCATTTTTCTATCTACCATGACTTAGTTGCTATAAAATAATGTCAGAGCCTGCTATTAAGGAATGCAGAGGTTATAGAACTTTGAATTGCTCACACATGACTATGATAAACTGTTTTAACCTTTAACTGCTCTGTGTTACTTCTCACACACTAAAGAATAGCTAAATCCAGGTTGGTTTCAGAAAGGACTCCACTTTATTCCTGAAAGAAGTGATTATGTGTGAATGCTTTTAAACTTAACAATTATGAATATTATCATCCGATGTCAGGCAATACCTATTGTATATGGATTCCCTTTATGATAAAGTTTGACATTTAATGCTAGAACTGAGTACACCTTTTCTTAAAGTCAGGCTTTCTCAAGAGTCACTTCTCTGGCTCATTCCAAGAGGAGGCACCTTGAGGAACACTGTGTTCTCTCACATCTCTATATCGCATGCAATAGCACTCTTGCTGATTAGAGGTAATTTGACAAATGGAATTCAAAAGAGGATTATTAAAACAGTTAGCACAAATGCAACACCAGAAATTCTGGACGCCTACAGAAACAACTTCTTAAATTCATTCTTTGATAATGTGTATTTGACATTTTAGATTTTGAGCAGCTCCTGAGTGAGAAGAGAATTGGAACAGAGACAATATGCTTTGTAGGGTTTCGTTTAGTTAGATGCGTCTAGATAGCCATGTTCGGAGAAGGCAATGGCACCCCACTCCAGTACTCTTGCCTGGGAAATCCATGGACAGAGGAGCCTGGTGGGCTGCAGTCCATGGGGTCGCCAAGAGTCGGACTCGAATGAGCGACTTCACTTTCACTTTTCACTTTCATGCATTGGAGAAGGAAATGGCAACCCACTCCAGTGTTCTTGCCTGGAGAATCCCAGGGACGGAGAGGCCTAGCGGGCTGCCGTCTACGGGGTCACACAGAGTCGGACACAATTGAAGCAACTTAGCAGCAGCAGCTAGCCATGGCAGAGTCTATTCTAGGAGCTTCATGGCAATGAGGAACACTGAGCAGTACAGACACTGTATGCTAATAGTGATTGCATCATCACCCTTTTCGAGTGTTGAGGTCAGTTTGATTTAAAGAAATAAGTGGGGCTTTTTGTTTATTCTTTTTGCTTTTTGTTCTTTGTCTGAATTATTCTGGTTTCAATAAAGAGAGACCCTTCTCAAGTGTGCTGAGCAAAGTAGACTGTTCTCTGAGAGCAGGAGTCACAGGAGGTCTGATGTCATAGTTCTAGATACAAGGCTCCCCATGAACTTTAGTGGCAGGAGCATGGGGACTCAGTTGCACTGCAAAGGACTACATCTTTCTGTCCCCTTGTCCATCAGCTGCAGAGCAGAGGGAATCAATGATCACCTGTCCTCTCAGCAGGGACAACAGGTAGGAAATGTTTCCTTGATAATACAGATGTGATATTGTCACAAAATACATTGTTACCAAAAATGTTACTGGAAGCAAAGGAGAAATGAATCCACAGGAGAAGTGTTTTGGGGAGAAGATGTCAAATTCAGGTTTGCCTGTATTGAACAAGAGGTGACTGCAGATATCCAAGAGCACGCATGTAGAAGTGATTTGTTTGGTTGAATCTGAAGCTCAGGGAAGAGGGCAGAGCTCTAGAACTAGTTTTGGTTGTCATTAGCACATAAGTGAGAGTTCAAATTATTATGAGAATACCTGAAAAGAGTTTATGGTGAAAAAGGTGATTATGCAGAAAAATAATGAGAGGATAAACCCTGCAGAACATCAACATTTAAGGAACAGGTACAGAGAAGTAAATATACTCATATAGGAGATAGTAACACAGTAGAGGTAAACCTTGAAGAGAATAATATCATGGAAACCAAGGATATGCAGTTTTAGAAAGGACTGAGTCTCAGTCATTCTCAGATAGGAAAGAAAAGGCTAAAAAAACCTTTAGAGAAGGGAATAGAGAATTGATAGATTTGACAAGATGGAGGTCACTGGTTGCCATTTCCAGAGCAATTTTTGTAGAATTGAAGCAAATGTGTGATGCACAGGAGGTGAAAACCAGCTTTTCATGGTTGAGAGAATATAGGAATGGGAGGCAAGGATGCCAAGGTAGTTGGAGAAGAGGATTCTTCAGAAGTAGCTGAAAAGTGACAAACAAAATCAGCACAGGGTTAGAGATCAGGCCTGGGCCAAGAAGAGACCCTTTTTCAGGATAGAAGAAATTTGAGCATGTTTATCAGCTCGAGGTGGGAGACTGGAGGCTGCAAAAGGACTGGAAGTTTGAGGGACTTCCCTGGTGGTCCAGTGATTGAGAACCCCCCTGGCAATGCAAGGGACACAGATTTGATCCACGGTCCCAAAAGATCCCACATGTTGATGAGCAACAAAGACCGTGTGCACCACAGCTACTAACTCTACACTCTAGAGCGCTAGCACAGCAATGACGAGTAGCCCCAGCCCACTGCAACTAGAGAAAGCCTGAGGAGAGCAATGAGGTTCAAGAAGGATGGGACGTGGGAATGCCTATGGCTGATTCATACTGATTTATGGCAGAAACCAACACAATAAAGCAATTATCCTCTAATTAAAAATAAATAAATTAAAAAAATACCTACAATTGTTTTTCAAAAAGTTAAAAAAATTTATGGTACTAAAGAAGCCAAGAGAAAAAGAAAAACATGGAAGAAGATTTCACTTTGATAGACAGTTGCCAGTGACAGCTTGGCAACTCTGTGAGCTGGATACTAGTTAAGTAACTATGAAGATATTTGCAAACAAGCATAGTGTCTAACTCTTAAACTTATTTATTAAATCATTGCTCTCTGTGCCAAAACTTTCTGTCTCTGATCTCTTATTATAACTGATGGAATTTCTCTTTCTTTGCCTTTTTCTGGTCTGTAGTAGAATTCAAACACCATTGCTACTGGCACAAGGATATCAGGAACAAGTAAAATCCTCTGATAATTCATTATAAACTATTTTAAGACGATCTTTAACCATTTGGATCTGCCTAGTATCTTCAGTTCAGTTCAGTTCAGTTGCTCAGTCATCTCCAACTCTTTGCGACCCCATGAATTGCAGCACGCCGGGCCTCCCTGTCCATCTCCAACTCCCGGAGTTCACTCAGACTCACATCCATTGACTCAGTGATGCCATCCAGCCATCTCATCCTCTGTCGTCCCCTTCTCCTCCTGCCCCCAATCCCTCCCAGCATCAGAGTCTTTTCCAATGAGTCAACTCTTCACATGAGGTGCCCAAAGTACTGGAGTTTCAGCTTCAGCATCATTCCTTCCAAAGAAACCCCAGGGCTGATCTCCTTCAGAATGGACTGGTTGGATCATCCTTACAGTCCAAGGGACCCTCAAGAGTCTTCTCCAACACCACAGTTCAAAAACATCAATTCTTCAGTGTTTAGCTTTCTTCACAGTCCAACTCTCACATCCATACATGACTACTGGAAAAACCATAGCCTTGACTAGACGGACCTTAGTTGGCAATGTCTCTGCTTTTGAATATGCACTGACATGTTTTTTCTCCATTTACTTTACAATTTACCCCCAGGAAAAAATATTAATGAGAAAAAATTCTGACATTCTTTCAACAAAAATATTTAACAAAATACTGTCTAATTCTCCCAACTCCAACCAGAAGATTGAAGTAGCCTATGCAACTAGAAAATTCAAGAAAAAGTTTTTGTGACCGGGAACTTTCTGCCATTTAAAAGGTTGTAACCATTTCCTTATGACATTGCTGATTCCAGACTTGCCTTTCAATTGCCAGTGGAGCTTAGTCACTCGTGTCAGCAGGGAAAGAAAACAGAGTTAGGGTCTCAGAAAGACATGGCATGGGACATTTATACAGAATGAATTAAGGGAATATAGCCATATGCCATCTGCTACAAAATAATTTATAATCTCAGCACAGATTCCTGATACTGCACGTTGAATTCCTTGATACATGAAGTCAGATATAACAGTTAATTATTTTTTGAAGTGTTTGTCATTAACAGCCCCACTCAGCTGTGTGTGTTGTGATCAAAGCTCTAAGGATATCTGTAGACTCATAACAGCAAACATCTCTTTCTGTTCAAGCAGAGAAAAAGAACTCTGTAGCTCAAGCTGACATCCCGGTAAGACCCAGAATGTTTTGTATCTGCTTTATTTGGTGCCTCTGACTTGAAAAAAATCAATGACAAATATATGCATTTTTACCACTGGGAAACTTTATATAGTTCCTCTTTTTAATTCAAGGACTACTCACAATTAAAATTTTAAACTGGGGAAAGATAAAAATCTAAAGTAATATTTGAGAGGGAGCAGAAACTGCTGAGGGTAGGAGAGGCAAATAATAAAGCCATGAAAATATCCTGCAATGTTCTGAAGAGGAGGACAGATCGAAAAGAGGTTTGTGAATCAAACGAACAGGTTGGAGTCAGGCAGTGATGTTTGAATCTAGGTGTGGGCACTTGGCAGCCCTGTGCACTAGATGAAATACTTGGGTCTATAAACTCCAGTTTGCCCAACTATAAGTGGGTTGCTGTGAGTTTTAAATTAAACATGAAGTGATAAGTGTGATGCCCTGCACAGGGGAGATGCTTAATAAATGTCAGTCATCATAATTAAAGAGGAATACCTAAGGGATGTATGAAATGGAAAATGGATTTGATGAATACACACAGAGTTGTTTGTTAGAAATAAGCAGAGAACTATGGCTAGACTGAGGAACTGCAGGTGTCCTCTGAGTCGGGGAAGCTAATCACTTGGGCACATGCTCACTTTTCTTTTACAAGAAATGCTCCAGGTTAGTTTCAGGACAAAGGACAGTGGCTAGACAGGAGAGTTTAAAAAAATGCATATATTCCCAGACTGCTTCACATCCTTGCCCCTCTCCAACTTAAATGTCATTGAATAGGGCTGGGGTAAGATCTTGAAATCTGTTCATTCAACGTGATCCTCAGAGAGTCTGATTACTTAGTCCAGAAACTACTGGGTTAGGAAATGAGGCTGAGAAGGAAAAGATAGATTAGAAAATCTCTGGCAATGATTAAAAAAAAAAAAAATCTGGGGGCTTTGAAGCCCTCTGAAATCTGACATGAAGATCCTTTAAAAAATGCAGCCTGTACCTCATAAAAATTTGCATATATTTCAAAGCGCTCACTTACCTCTGAAGCTCAGCCACACCAGGCTAAAGAAAACCCACTGTAAGTAATTATTTATGGAAACAGAACTCTGTGGCTCAGATAACAACTAGTCAAATAAAAAAATTCCTTCCATGGGTTCCTAGTGGGTTGTGACAGAGACAGCTAGCCTTTCATCAGAAACTTTTGTCCTTATTACAGTGTAAAACTGTTGCTGAGAAGCAACTACATCTGCCTCAGCCTCCCTCACATCTAGGTGTGGCCATGCCAGTGATCTTGCCAATGAAATATGAACAGAGGTGACATGTATACCTTGCAGGAAAAGAGGGTCAAAAATGAGGCACACCCTCTCCATCGCCTCTTTTTTCTCACTTACTGGCTGGATGAACACCCCTGGGGTTACCTGGGAGACCACTGCTGAAAACAGAAGAGTAGGAAACTGGATGGAGGCTGGGTCTTGAAACACTGCTCAAAGGAATGCTGGCAGCTGATCAGCAGCATCCACTTTTCCCTTACATTAAAGATAGATAAATTTATGTATTCAGCCACAGAGATTTCAGGGTTTCTTGTTTTAAAAGCTGCCCATGTCATCTCAACTAACCATTGTCAGTTTTTGGAACTGTGTACAGGATTGAGCCCCAGACCACCCCTAGGGAGATAAGTATCAAGTGTATAGCCTTCTGGTATAGGTCAAGAGGTTGAATTTCCTCTGCTGTGGGCAGTGAATTTCATAGATGTTGTACTGGGAAGTAGAGCAGTGAACGCAGACGATTTTGCTCTATAAGGCGATGGTAGAACTAGTCAGTTATTTATTTCCCTGGATCCTCTCCTCTTAGTACACGCTGTTTTCAGCTTAGTGTGTCTCATCCTGGCAGGAAGGTTAATACCAATCTCAGGTCTAATGTATGTATGTTTGGGGTGAGGGTGGGGACCCTTTCCTGCTTCTATCATCAGCCCACTCTCTGCGTTTTAGGTGTCCCATTTAGAAAATGGCAATGATTCTCTTTGTTTCCTAGGTATGTTTTGGGAGCTGAAAGAAAGGTTCAGTGCCATTTTAGCAGAGACTGTTAGATGTTCCCCAAGTTCTCATTCTGCTTTTTTTCATGAACACATAGCTGGCTCATTTTCCAGCCTCCTTTGCATCCCATTTGGGATAGCGATGTGTCTGAGTTCTAGCTCATACAACGTGAGTAGAAGTGATTCATGCCACATTTCTTTCTGCCTTTGAAAAATCTTCCATCCTATTTTTGCTTTTTAGCTGGCTGGGAGGGAAATGACCATGATAGCCTTGGAAGCTACACACTGAAGACGGCAAAGCTTCTGTCACTTTCAGTTCAGTTCAGTTCATTTCAGTCGCCCAGTCTTGTCCAACTCTTTGTGACCCCATGAATCGCAGCACGCCAGGCCTCCCTGTCCATCACCATCTCCCGGAGTTCACTCAGACTCACGTCCATAGAGTCAGTGATGCCATCCAGCCATCTCATCCTCTGTCATCCCCTTCTCCTCCTGCCCCCAATCCCTCCCAGCATCAGAGTCTTTTCCAATGAGTCAACTCTTCGCATGAGGTGGCCAAAATACTGGAGTTGCAGCTTTAGCATCATTCCTTCCAAAGAAATCCCAGGGCTGGTCTACTTCAGAATGGACTGGTTGGATCTCCTTGCAGTCCAAGGGACTCTCAAGAGTCTTCTCCAACACCACAGTTCAAAAGCATCAATTCTTTGGCACTCAACTTTCTTCACAGTCCAACTCTCACATCCATACATGACCACAGGAAAAACCATAGCCTTGACTAGACGGACTTTAGTCGGCAAAGTAATGTCTCTGCTTTTGAATATGCTATCTAGGTTGGTCATAACTTTCCTTTCAAGGAGTAAGCGTCTTTTAATTTCATGGCTGCAATCACCATCTGCAGTGATTTCGGAGCCCCCCAAAATAAAGTCTGACACTATTTCCACTGTTTCCCCATTTATTTCCCATGAAGTGATGGGACCAGATGCCATGATCTTCGTTTTCTGAATGTTGAGCTTTAAGCCAACTTTTTCACTCTTCTCTTTCACTTTCATCAAGAGGCTTTTTAGTTCCTCTTCACTTTCTGCCATAAGGGTGGTGTCATCTGCATATCTGACACTTTAGGTCCCTAAATAACTGTGAGGGCAGCCCCTGATCTGATCAGCTGCCCAGGAAGAAATAAAATCCTATTGAGTTTGAAGCAATACATATTTTGGCAGCTAATATTGCTCCAACCAATATAAGTAAGTAAGTAAATTCACTCAGTCGTATCCGACTCTTTGTGACCCCGTGGACTGCAGCCCACCAGGCTCCTCAGTCCATGGGATTCTCCAGGCAAGAATACTGGAATGGGGTGCCATTTCCTTCTCCAGGGGAATCTTCCCAACCCAGGGATTGAACCCGGGTCTCCCACATTGGAGGCAGACGCTTTAACCTCTGAGCCACCAGGGAAGCCCAATATAGTTGACTAAACTTCAGATCATGTATGCCTCCTAAATATCCTTAAGAAGTTCATAAATTAACAAACATATATAAATATATATATATGCATATACGTATATATAGGCTTCCCTGGTGGCTCAGCAGTAAAGAATTCACCTGCCAATGAAGGGGACGCAGGAGATGCATGTTCGATCTCTGGGTTGAGGTGACCCCCTGGAGGAAGAAATGGCAACCCACTTCAGTATTCTTGCCTGGATAATCCCATGGACAGAGGAGCCTGGTGCGCTACAGTCCACCAGGGGAGTCGCAAAGAGTTAGACATGACTTAGTGACTAAAACAACATATATACAATGGATATATTAGATACATAAGATCTTTATACATGCAGCACACACACAAACACCCGTATATGTAAAAGGAATTCATTGATGATGTTTCAAATGGAATAATGAATGTGATGATAAGAACACTGGACAAATACTCTGGGGATCTGATTTGAGTTGCAAGATATTTGACACTGGGGAGATCCCTTATCTAACTTGGATTCAGTTCAGTTCAGTTCAGTTCAGTCGCTCAGTCATGTCCAACTCTTTGCGATCCCATGAATCGCAGCACGCCAGGCCTCCCTGTCCATCACCATCTCCCAGAGTTCACTCAGACTCACGTCCATCGAGTTAGTGATGCCATCCAGCCATCTCATCCTCTGTCGTCCCCTTCTCCTCCTGCCCCCAATCCCTCCCAGCATCAGAGTCTTTTCCAATGAGTCAACTCTTCGCATGAGGTGGCCAAAGTATTGGAGTTTCAGCTTTAGCATCATTCCTTCCAAAGCAATCCCAGGGTTGATCTCCTTTAGAATGGACTGGTTGGATCTCCTTGCAGTCCAAGGGACTCTCAAGTCTTCTTCAACACCACAGTTCAAAAGCATCAATTCTTCAGTGCTCAGCCTTCTTCACAGTCCAACTCTCACATCCATACATGACCGCTGGAAAAACCATAGCTTTGACTAGACGGACCTTTGTTGGCAAAATAATGTCTCTGCTCTTCAACATGCTATCTAGGTTGGTCATAACTTTTCTTCCAAGGAGTAAGTGTCTTTTAATTTCATGGCTGCAGTCACCATCTGCAGAGATTTTTGGGCCCCCCCAAAATAAAGTCTGACACTATTTCCCCATCTATTTCCCATGAAGTGATGGGGCCAGATGCCATGATCCTAGTTTTCTGAATGTTGAGCTTTAAGCCAACTTTTTCACTCTCCTCTTTCACTTTCATCAAGAGGCTTTTTAGTTCCTCTTCACTTTCTGCCATAAGGGTGGTGTCATCTGCATGTCTGAGGTTATTGATATTTCTCCCAGCAATCTTGATTCCAGCTTGTGCTTCTTCCAGCCCAGCGTTTCTCCTGATGTACTCTGCATATAAGTTAAATAAGCAGGGTGACAATATACAGCCTTGACGGACTCCTTTTCCTATTTGGAACCAGTCTGTTGTTCCATGTCCAGTTCTAACTGTTGTTTCCTGACCTGCAGACAAACTTCTCAAGAGGCAGGTCAGGTGGTCTGGTATTCCCATCTCTTTCAGAATTTTCCACAGTTTATTGTGATCCACACAGTCAAAAGCTTTGGTATAGTCAATAAAGCAAATAGATGTTTTTCTGGAACTCTCTTGCTTTTTCGATGATCCAGCGGATGTTGGCAATTTGATCTCTGGTTCCTCTTAGGACCCTGTTAATTAATGGAAAGTAAAGGGGTGGCTTTGAAATAGAAGTGGCTTTCATAGTTTTCTTTTTCATTTTTTATCAGTGATTTGCTTGCTCAAATTAAAATCTGATGGAAATTAGTTCAGAATTGCTTCTTTTGAAATGATGGTAGTGGGTGAAGGGCTGAATTCCATCAGATTAGGGAAGGTTCTGCAGAAGCTTCCTAGGGCCACTCAGAACAGAATATGGACCATTTTTAGTTAGATGAACTTTTAAAGTTTCTTTAGGATAGAACATGCTCTCATCCTCTTGGGAAAACACAACAAGTTTTTCCATTTTGTTCTTCTGTATTTAGTTGACAAATAACACTAAATTCTGCTTCCACTTTCTGTTTTGATTAATAGTAACTTAACTGACTAAACTGATGGAGATCCAGTAATATTTTACCTTACTTTCTAAGAGACCTGGATTAGAAAACATTGCTCCCAGGAGTCTGACCAAACTGCAATCTAGGATCTCTGTGAATATACTTGTAATTACTTTTGTGGAAGAATCTTTGATATCTGCTTTTGATGATAAAACTATTGTCACTGTCCCTTAGAGCTTTGAGTTGAATTTTGTTCCTAATTCTGTGTGTGTGCATTTGTGCTCTGTGAGTATATGTGCGTGTGTGTGTGTATAATGACCAATATCTATAGAAAAGATCAATAAAACCTTTGATGAAGGTCTTCTTTCAGCTCTATAGGGAAATCTATTCATTTGCTAGTGTATGGTTTTAAACCTTATTCTAAAGTATTGTTAAACAAAACAAAATATTGACTGATTTTTTCAGTGAGCATTTCAGCAGGAAACAGATGGGATACTCAAAGGGAATAATAAATAAAGGCCCATATGTGGAGCAAGGCATAGCACAGTAAGTGTGTGTGTGTGTGTGTGTGTGTGTATTAGTCGCTCAGTTGTGTCCGACTGTGACTCCATGGATTGTAGCCCACCAGGCTCCTCTGTCCATGGAATGCCATTCCCTTCCCTAGGGGATCTTCCGGACCCAGGAATTGAACCTGGGTCTCCTGCATTGCAGGCAGATTATTTACTGTCTGAGCCACCAGGGAAATCCAGCATTGTAAGTACCTGAGAGCTAGTAACAGTTGGAGTGTCATCAGCCAAAAAGGTGGGATAATTACCAGACCCTGGAGATAGAATGGTGTCTGGAGAAGGCTGTCTGAAACGAGTTGTAACTTGCGGTTGAGGGATATTGCTAACCCACAGCTATGCGGCAGAAAGAGAATAGGGAGAGAAATAACCCAATTTTCCTCTGCTCCTTCTCTTCCGTCTGTAGGGAATTCACAGTAACCATGCTCAAATGGAAACCAGAGGGCAAATGAGTCTATTTACATAATTTATGCCTGTCAGCCTATGGGGTCTGGAGTACTGAAGAGAAAGGTAGAGACTTGATTTGGAAGGGCAAACGCAATAGCCAGCCCACTGACCATGGGTCATGGTTGTGAAATTCAAGAGTATTTGTAAATATTAGAGTCATTAATGCTCATGGTTAGAGAACTAATCATTTATTTGAGGTACTCTACCATATATAAGACTATTCTTAATTATAAAAATATAAAAACTCTGATTCTCTGTCTAAGGATCCCCATGTGCTATTTAAATTTAAGACTAGTTGAAATGAAATAAAGTTATAAATTCAGTTCCTCAGTTTCAGCAGTCAAATTTCAAGTGCTCACTAGCTTCATGTGGCTGACAGCTGCTGTACTGAACAGTACAGACAGAGGGCATTTCCACCATCGCTGAAAGTTTTGTTAGATAACACTATTCTAGTTAATTCATTCCTCATTGTCCAGTATCTTTACTCAAAAAGAAAATGAAATGATTTCTGGAATTATTCATTTTTTTCTGAACTCTTAGATCCTAAAAGTAGTGTTAGTGTCAGATTTTAAAATATCTTATTCTGAATGAGTTAGTTATTTGGGTGCATGCATGCATGCATGGGAAAAAAAAAAACCAAAAAAACCAGCTCTGGCCAACTTAGGGAAAAAGGAATATATTGGCAGGATCTTTAAGAATCCTAATTTCAATTTACCCAGAAGTGGGATTGCTGGATCATATGGTAATTTAATGTTTAATTTTTTGAGGAATAGCCACACTATTATCCGTCATGGCTATACCATGTTGTTAATACTTTCCCAGCAGTAGCATACAAGTGTTCTAATTTCTCCATATTCTTTATAGCATTTCTCTTTATCTCCTTTTTTTTTTTTGATAATTGCCACCCTAACAGATATGAGAGTTTATTGTGATTTTTGACTTGTAATTCCGTGATCTTTAGTGATATTGAGCACCGTTTCTATACCTTTGTGACCATTCAAATGTCTTCTTTGGGAAAATTTCTATTCAAGTTCTTTACCCATTTATTAAGTCAAGTTCTTAGTTTTTATCACTAAGCATGATTATTAAAAAAAAAAAAAAAGTTCCAGGGAATTACCTGGGTTCCAGCTGTTATCCTTGAACCCATTTAATTGTAGTAACTACTTCAGGATCTTGGTCAACGCTGTAACACCCACTTTTGCCTATTTTCCCAATGGCAAGAGGATCCCTGCTCTGTCAGTAGCAGTCTCAGCTTTCATTTTGGTGAATTGTTGTTGGATGCCTGTTGTAGAAATTCCTTCCTTGTATAGCAATTTGCTCTTTTCTGTGGTGAAAATCTCTAAACCACTTAAATATGTGGAGTAGGAACAAAACACATTGTGGGTGGATCATTATGTGTGATTGGAAGTAAACTTTCCAAACACAGTTTGACTTTTAAAAGGCAATGAAATTTTTGAGAACTGGGGTGAGATGATCAGCTTTGTATTTAGAAAGTAGGACTGTATTTAATTTGCTCTATGAATTATTCTCTGTTTAGTTAGTTGATCGGCACATCTCAAAGTAAGATTTGCATTCACTCTGCCAGTTCCCTGGAGCTGATACCAATCTGTAGCTACCATAAGTTAAAGTTTTCTCTTGAGGATTTTTCTCAGATCATTCAGAGAGTGTGAACTCAGATTGTAAATGAGGTTTAGGAATGGCTTATGGTTGTGAATTACTAGGGTAAATACATATTTTTTTTTTTCCCTTCCAAGAGATGAGTTTCTTTGGCACAGATGAGTTTCTTTTCTGCTCCATTCTGTGTGGTGGGGTTTATGTCTCACTCACCCATATACAGTGAGTGCAGCAGGGACCACTTATAGAATTACCCATCTTGAGGTACCCTGGGCTTAATGTCAGACCCCCTACTTTCTAAGCAGGTGTCAAATAGATGTTCAAGGTCACACAAGTTCAATAAAAACCTTTGGGTCAAAAGTCAGCCTTTGTTCTTTTTACTTCCTAGAGCCTCTGGTTACTTTTAAGACTTGACATCTTTATACTTTTTTGTTATCTCAGTGATGTATTTAAAAATAATTCAAATATTTTATCTGATATTTTGTTTTATTCAAACAGGTTATTCAGTGTATCTAATCTGTCTTACTGTCTTCTACCTTTATTTCAAAGGTAAAGAAACATAGATTCAGTGTTACCATGACTTTCCTACGATCGTACAGTTCTTTTGAACAACCGCATATGCACTATGAAATATTAATTTTAAGACAAGACAATCAGACTTTCTGACAATGCCTGAAACCTTGCTTTTAACTCTGTACTTAAAAGATCAATGTCTTAATCAAACTTTATTTGACTGTACAACATAGAACCTATTAATAATATGTTAAGCCAAAAGGAAGATTTGGGTGGTCTTACAGAAACGCTGGGCTGGAAGAAGCACAAGCTGGAATCAAGATTGCCGGGAGAAATATCAATAACCTCAGATATGCAGATGACACCACCCTTATGGCAGAAAGTGAAGAGGAACTAAAAAGCCTCTTGATGAAAGTGAAAGAGAAGAGTGAAAAAGTTGGCTTAAAGCTCAACATTCAGAAACTAAGATCATGGCATCTGGTCCCATCACTTCATGGGAAATAGATAGGGAAATAGTGGAAACAGTGTCAGACTTTATTTTTGGGGGCTCCAAAATTGCTGCAGATGGTGATTGCAGCCATGAAATTAAAAAACACTCCTTGGAAGGAAAGTTATGACCAACCTAGATAGCATATTGAAAAACAGAGACATTACTTTGCCAACAGAGGTCCGTCTAGTCAAGGCTATGGTTTTTCCAGTAGTCACGTATGGGTGTGAGAGTTGGACTGTGAAGAAAGCTGAGTGCCGAAGAATTGATGCTTTTGAACTGTGGTGTTGGAGAAGACTCTTGAGAGTCCCTTGGACTGCAAGGAGATCCAACCGGTCCATTCTAAAGGAGATCAGCCCTGGGATTGCTTTGGAAGGAATGATGCTAAAGCTGAAACTCCAATACTTCGGCCACCTCATGCGAAGAGTTGACTCATTGGAAAAGACTCTGATGCTGGTGGGGATTGAGGGCAGGAGGAGAAGGGGGCGACAGAGGATGAGATGCCTGGATGGCATCACTGACTCGATGGACATGAGTTTGGGTGAACTCCAAGAGTTGGTGATGGACAGGGAGGCCTGGCGTGCTGTAATTCATGGGGTCGCAAAGAGTTGGACATGACTGAGCGGCTGAACTGAACTGAACTGAACAGTCCCTGGTGGCTCAGATGGTAAAGGGTCCACCTGCAATGCAGGAGACATGGGTTGGATCCTGTATCAGGAAGATCCTCTGGAGAAGGAAATGGCAACCCACTCCTGTATTCTTGCCTGGAGCATCCCATGCACAGAGGAGCCTGGCAGGCTATGAATTTAAGGCAGTTGTTTTTTCTGTGTTTTCCACCCAAGAGAGTCTCCAGTCTTTACAATTCTCTTGTTCTCAGTTTATTCTCTTAATGTTAACTGACCTTTTGTACTTCATCTCACATAAGGTGAAAAATAACCATTCTAATCCCTTTTAAGTTATCTCACAACTAAAATATTCAACAGAGACAGACTAAAGTATCCCAGTTCTAACTTCAAAATAATGATCCAAGTGAGATGATATAATTAGTTCAGTGTGGGTATTTTCTTCCAGTTAGCTTTGGCTACAGTGTCTTCTTGAGGTATGATAGCAGAATTTCTGAGAGTGAAGTATGGACATATTATTTAAAAAGAGAAAATGAGGAAATGATAAAATAATATATATCCATCTTTAGTGCTTCTAGCAAAAGAAAGAAACAGATGAATAAAATTTTTACTCTGGAATTTTGTAGCATGCCAATAATTTGGGCACCTAAAATAACAGGCTTGTTTCTCCTTTTGTTATATAAGACACACACACACACAAAACCTTTGTCTTCATACTAACCCTTTGTTTATGTAATATGCTTGTTAGCGTGATATTTATTTCCTTTCCAGGCCAGTCCAAAAGTCACAAAATGTGGTTTAATGCTTTGTTCCAGCCAGTGTGTGCCAGATATAGGATGCAAAAGAATGACCTTTTTGAGTCTGACTCCTTATAGAGAATGGTTGCCAAAAAGAAGTTAGCTAATAGGTAGATTTAATGAATGGGACAATCCATCATGAATAGGACAAGACAGACTTGAAACTGCTACTGACTGTGAGCCTATTTCAGATGCTTTATTTAACTAAGAGTTTGTAGAATCAGTTATTTTCTTGGTTTATTTTATTTCTTCCAATCTGAAATAAACAGTCTTTTGAATATTGGGTAGAGAAAAAAGAAGATAATGTAAATTGTGTGTGTGTGTGTGTGTGTATGTTTTCTGCAGGAAGGGGAATTATTTTAAACAATTAAGGGAAATATCTTCTAAGAATTAGAAAACTAGATTCTCAGGAGATTTGAGAATATACATTTTAAATGTATATATACATGTCATGCAAAGAACAAAAAAATAAGTTGTACATTTGGAAGCTATTTTGAGATTAAGAACAATTCTTAGAGAAATACTATGGGAGTTATTGAAAGTCTAAGGTCAAACATACATCTAAACAAGACTGAAGAAGGGTGAAGACAAACTTGAATGTATCTCTCTTTCTGGTCCCAAAGGGAATGGTAAATATGTTGTAGAGAATTGGAAAAGAAATGAAACAACTTAAATTGGATGCAGTTTTTGTTGGGAAAATACTCTGTTTACCAACTAATACTGCCCAAGTTTCTAATAGTTGCTGATTTTGAATTTGTCAATCAAATCAATTGTGGATTCCCTAGGCTTTGAATCACATTGTGATGACCATCAAAATATACAATAAACCCATCTTGCACATTTTGAATTGAGCTACAGAAGGGGTTTTTCCTGAGTAACTTTTTTTTTTTGTGTGTGTGTTTATGTGATGTAGCTCTCCTAAAACAAGCTTAGGATAGTTTATATTCTGGGAAATAGCTCTGACTTCCAGCCCCACCCCTCCCCCAACCAATATCATTTTAGGAGATAATCAACAAGAGTATTTTTGAGAGCTTATAAACCTTTCTAAGCAGTCAAGTACTGTATTATTCACCAACGTAAATACCACTCTTAACTATGGTAGTGTCTGGCACAATCTATGTGCTCAATTATTATTTGTAGGATGAGTGGACAAGGTACATGTCCTATTGGTTTCAAAGAGAATAAATGACATGATATACTATCTTAGATTTTTCATTTAATTTTGCAGAGTATAATCAGGTGAATAAAATAAAAATAAATGATATCAAATTGATTTGTAATTCAGGCTTGGAAATCCAGGAGTTTCTGGGTCATAAAATAATGGTTAAGGTTGAATCTACATAATCTACATTAACTGCTGGTTTGTCCCTGAAAACTTGTCCAGGGCTCACTGACATTAAAGAGAGCAAGAATTATGAACTGCAGCCTACCTAGACATATAATTTATCTCTTTTCATATGGCATTTACCTTGAATAGTGATGAGTACATTAAAAATATCATAAATAATGTCATAGTAGCCTGTTTTACTTTGAAATTTTAAAATTGAAAACTTAGGGGAGAAAGGACACAATAGTGGGATGAATTCGGCTGTGTAATAATATCTTTTGGTAAAATTAAAATAAAATTTTAATTATAAAGGAGACCTCTACACATTTTTTTATATAAATGGAGAAAACGTCAACTGGTAATTTGGGATATTTTGCTCTTGGTAGTCTGCTAGGTTGAACTGTTAAAATGTGGGAATAATTCTTCTTTGAATTCCTAAGA
The DNA here is from genome assembly GCF_001704415.2 of Capra hircus. Classification (NCBI taxonomy): domain Eukaryota; kingdom Metazoa; phylum Chordata; class Mammalia; order Artiodactyla; family Bovidae; genus Capra; species Capra hircus. The sequence goes on from NC_030811.1 coordinate 60,746,403, forward strand.
TCTAACATAAAGTCTGGCCTCTCTCCCTCAAAAGTGGAGTTGATAATAGTCAACACTAAGCTAATCAGATAATCCTGTGAATTTAGTTGAGAACCCACCCATTAAGACCTTTATGGACAGCATATGAGTGAAAGTATTTCTGACTTCTCCTTCAGAAATCCACTTCAGACTTCTTCCTTTTCACTAATGAGATGTTACAATTCAGTGTTGCTTTAAAAACCATTTGAACAGCAAAAAAAAAAAAAAAAAAAAAAAAAGTCACTGAAATTATTATATAAAAATTCTATTTTCTGCAGGGGCAAAAGGACAAAGCATTAGGGAATGAGGCTGAAATTTCAGCTTTCAATTGACTGTATCCTGAAACATGAGGCAATACATCTTTTGTTGACTAAGGTAATACGTAAGATGAAATACCTTTTACAGAATCCATCTTGAAAAGTATAAGCCAATGACAGCAATCAGTTCTTTTTCAAGAAGTGATAAGGACATAGTTAAAAGCTTTAATGTTGATGAGAAATGGGCTTGCTGGTGCTTTAGGGGACAGAATGTGTTATTAGCAGGAAAAAAAAGCGTTAAGTTTTCAGGAAAATTTTAAGTGCAATGGGATGTCATTGAAACAAACTGTTACAGAATGTTAAATCTCTGGTTAAAGCAATAGGTTCAAATATTATTTCTCCCGGGCTCCTCTTTGCTGTCCCTATAGATTAAGTGATACTCGGTTTTATAATTACTCACTTCTCTCTTTCACATGTGCCATTGACCTCTGTATCCAGCTTTGACTTCTCCACCTGAGAGGTGGAGAATCATAGGTACACCTTGAGAATCACAGATACACAGTCCTAGTGGGCATCTTCACTTGGGTGTCACACACAGCCTGAAACTAGTATCACCATTTTCTTCTTTTTCCCCAGCACTACCCAGCAATGGTGACTATTTCTAGTATTAATGATATCACCATTTATCCAGTTGCTTGAGACAGAAAAGCTGTTTGCAGTGCTTTTGTGAAAAGCAGAAAGTGTTGACATTCCTCTGGGCATACACAGATTCTACTCATAGGAAAGCTCAGGTTGGATTACAGTTCCCATTTCCCTCCTCAATTTGGAGCATGACATGCATAAAAATAGGGAACAATCCTCAGTCTAGATTTTTCTGCTTTTTAACCTATATTTGATCAGATTTCAACACCCAAATATCCTTGAATCTGCAACTCCTCTGTCTCCTCTATATCCTTGAATTTGTAACTACTCTGCTTGTCTATTAAACTAAATATTTAATATTGAAAAGTGTGTTATGTATGCATGTTTACTGTCTGTAATAATATAGAAAACATCAGTGAACACACCACCTTCCCAAGAACCAGAACGTTATTGGTATTTTGCTCTGTGCTTTTGATTCTTACTTATTATTTAAACTATGGCTAAAGCTGCCTTGTCTCATTTCAACTCCCCAATATGCCCACATCCAACTACATAACACATAACCTTACATCTAACCATTTCACTCCCCTGCCTAAAACTTTTCTATATATTTCCATTCCTTAAAAAAGAACCCCTAAATTTCCCAGTATGGCAGAGAAAGATGTTCAAGTTCTATCCCCTATAGGGCAAAAGCTTCATTTTTGGCTGCTTCATAGTTTAGGCAGAACTAAAGTGGTTCCCCAGATGGCTCACTCCACTGTTTGCTCTGCATGAATCACCACTTCTTCTATTGTGTCCAGTCAATTCTTTCCAATTTTATTGAATTATCTCTGAGTCTGTCTCCCTTCCTAGACTGCGAGCTATTTGAAGCTAACAAAGATATCTCATTTATTTTTTATTTCTAATCCAGTTTCTGGATCACTGCCAGGTTTCAAATATTTGAATCAAAATGATTAGGAAGGAAGTTTATCTTAATATTTTGGGGGGTGATATCAAATCTTTATTCTACATTTTTGTTTTAATTTTAACTGGTCATCTAGACATTTGTTATGGTTGTCTTTAAATACACATTTTCTAATTCTTTTCCATCATGTAGACATTGCCTCTGAATTACCTTACAGAAGTTTCTTAATGTGAATCAGGGACTCTGACAGTTAAAATGTCAGACAGTAGTGTTGATTTTATCCTCCACTCCAACATAATTACATGAGTGAACCCAAAGGGTTTGGTTGGTATCACATAAACTCAGCCTACCTGACTGTTGTCTCAGGACACTCCGTGGTAGGTTTTAGAAGTTTCCTTAGCACCCACATATCTTCTCTTTTTTTCCTTCTGTGATCTCTGGCATATCCCTCTTCCCATTCCTGATTCTTACCCTACTGTTTAGGGTCAGCTGAGACACCCATCAGCTCTGTGCTCATAGAGCAGTTTAATTTGTTACAGCTTTTCCTCCTCCTTCTGACTTCAAACCTGCTCTTCTTCCAGGGCCGCCATTTTTTTACTGGCTGTCAGGGTGGAGGAAATCTCATTATACAAATTCAATTAGTATATGAATAACTGTTATTTAACTCCATCTGTGGAGTTTCTCAAGTATTAAGTTTTAAAGGATACTTTTCACCTTAAAGAAGCTTGAATGATGCTTTGTATTTAGAGGTAAGTGTATCTTGATATTTTCCTAAGCATACCAAACAATGCACGTGCCTATTGCTTTTCCCACAAATCAGCCTTGCGTAGATGTAAAACTATTCAAATTGATCCTTTTATAAAGAAAACTTTAAAACTATTATTTAATTGCAAAGTCAACAGAGGTATAGAGCATTTAAAAATCACCTTGGGTGATTGTTATCTGTGGATGTCAGCCATAAGAGCAAGGTTTTATCAGGCATCATTGGGCTTTCCTGGTGGCTCAGCAGTAAAGAATCTGCCTGCAATGCAGTAGACATAGGAGACGAGTATTCAGTCTCTGGGTGGGGAAGATATCCTGGAGGAGGAAATAGCAACCCAACCCACTCCAGTATTCTTGCCTGGAAAATTCCATGGACAGAGGAGCCTGCGGGCTATCAGTCCATGGAGTCACAAGAGTTGGACACGACTGAACAACTAAACCACCACCAACACCACACTTACAAGACACAGGTTTAGCTTTTGACCTCCCTTTCCATCTCTACAGCAATTGCATACTATGAAAAAGCTTGGTTACAAATGTGGTCTATCCTTTATTCTTCAGTCCTAATGCATATCATGATGGGACAGGATGCTTGAAAACTTTAGTACATTCTTCAAAGTGACAATTTGTTGGGAATCGCCGAAGAATGGATGCTTTTGAACTGTGGTGTTGGAGAAGACTATTGAGAGTCCCTTGGACTGCAAGGAGATCCAACCAGTCCATCTTAAAGGAGATCAGTCCCGAATATTCACTGGAAGGACTGATGCTGAAGTTGAAGCTCCAATACTTTGGCCACCAGATGTGAAGAACTGACTCATTGGAAAAGACCCTGATGCTGGGAAAGATTGAAAATGGGAGGAGAAGGGGATGATAGAGGATGAGATGGTTGGATGGCATCACTTACCCTATAGACATGAGTTTGAGTAAGCTCTGGAGTTGGTGATGGACAGGGAAACCTGGTGTGCTTCAGTCCATGGGGTTGCAAAGAGTCGGACACAACTGAGCAACTGAACTCAACTGAACTAAACTGATACTATTTTTAGGGCACTGTGCAATGAATAAGACATGATTCCTGTCCTCACAGAACTTATCAGAGGTCCTCATGCCCAGATAGAGGGCAGGATGTGATAAATATTATATAGAAGGTAAAATAGCCTCCAAAGTTTACAGGAGAAGATTAATTCTGTTTGGCAAAGACTGAGAAGATTTTTCTAAGGAATGGCATCTGAAGAATAGCTATAATCTCAAAATGTAGAGTTATTGGACAATGGTGTTCCAGATAAAGGGAGGAGTATGAGCCAAAGTACAAAGGCAAGGAGGGCAAGGAGGTAGAAGGATTTCAATGGCAGAGAGTTAGACACCTTGTCTACTACTTAAAGTTTTGACTGAGAAACATTCTCAGTGCATGACAGCTCCTTTGTTATTCTTGGAAAAATAATTTAAGCTTGCTCCTTTTTGCTACATAACATTTTTACAATTCAGTTGTTCATCTTCAATTGGTTTGATTTTAGGGGAAACAAAAATCTCTTTCTTATCAACTAATAGGAAAATTTTTCTTATTTTGTTATTTAAATATGACATTTTAAAACTTCATGTGGTTAGGACTCCATGCTTCCAGCATGGGTTCGATGACTGCCAAGGAAACTAAGATCCTGCATGCCACAGGGCCAAAAAAAGTACCCCCAAACCCTTAGTTTTCTCACCCTTGTTTTCCATTACCCTATTGCCAATTACCATCATCTTTCTCCCAAACTTCTACAAAAGTTCCCTAATTCATCCGCCTGCTTCCAGGCACAGCCGCACTCCTGTAATCCTTAAACCACACAGCAGCAAGAAAGATGGTTTTAAATTTTGATTAAATTAAGTGTGAACCCATAGGGACGCCCATGAGTTGTGTATTCTGGAAGATGACATAGTGGTGGCAATACCGGTTATAAATCCCCCTGAACTCTTACACAAAATGTCAGTGTTGTTTCTCCCAGTCTCCAAGGAAGTGTGATCACTGGAAAGTGCAGGAACTGCTGAAGCCAGAAGTTTTTCTAAGCATGGATTTGTGATATACGTTCCTGGGAGTCACCCTCTCACGGGCTGACCTATATGCTGCTGCCAGAGATAAGGGGAAGTGTTCCACAGCCTAATCAGTTCTTATAGTAGCTTTGCTTGTAATGGTGTGATTAAGCCATTGTTCAGGCGAAAACACCTTAACATCGAATTGAGCTGTCAGGGATTTGCTGGTAATGTAGCAATTTTTCAGACAAGGTTCTGGTGCTTTCTGATAACATCACGACTTTGTATCTAATTAATACAGTGGTGTTTCTGAGGTGAACTTTGACTACTTCAGAAGTCTGGGATTGGGGAGAGAGGTGACATTTTCTCAAATGTCTGAATTTGGTTTTCTCTGTGTTTTCCTCCTCCCCTAAACTGGTCTTCATAGCCCTACTATTGTTACTCTTTATGATAAAAAGCACAAGCAATAACCCCTTCTCCCCCAAGTAAATATAAAACTATTTCCAGTTGGAGTTTTTTTTTTAATTAAAATAATCCTTTTATTTTATATTAGAGTATAGCTGACTAACAATGTTGTGATAGTTTCAGGTGGACAGCAAAAAGATTCAGCCGTACATATAGATGCATCCATTCTCCCCCAAACTCCCCTCCCATCTAGGCTGTCACATAACATTGAACAGTTTCATCTGCGGTATAGTAGGTCCTTGTTGTTTATCCATTTAAAATATTAATACAGCAGTGTGCACATGTCTATCCCATCCCAAACTCCCTAACTATCCCTTTGCCCCATCCTTACCTGCTGGCAACCGTAAATTTGTTCTTTAAGTTGGTGGGTCTGTTTCTGTTTTGTAAATGAGTTCATTTGTATCATTTCTTTTTAGATAACTCATATAAAGGATGTCATACGATATTTCTCCTTCTCTATCTGAGTTCACTCAGTATGATAATATCTAGGTCCAGAATGAGTGGTTTTAAGGAAATAAATAAGCGATATTGAGACACTCAGAAACTAGCAACAAGGGATGCCATTTGAGGCCCCAGGCTTGAAGAGAAATAGTATCATTTGAGCCTTCTGAGAGTTGGAGCTTTGGAGAAGGGATCAATTAATATTAATTGCAGTATTGGAGGAGTGTAACTGGTAGATATATAGCCTAAAGCATAGACCATAAGGGTAGAAAAACTATGACTTCTCTCTCCTCCCAACATCTGTTTTCCTTCTGATGTTGCCCAATGGCCAAGCCTTACGTAAGCTCAGCCACGAAGAATCTCAAGCACCCTGGTCCATTGGACCAGTGACAGAGCAGGAAGAAGAAGAGCTAAGAACAAATTTATGGCACTAAATGAACAATAACCACAACATTTGTAATTTTCAGCTGTACTATTGTTTCCTGAAATGTGCTCCAGTTATCTGAAGGGGTTTACAATTTTTTCTAAACAATGGTTAAAATCATTTTGTGGGGTCATGTCAAAAAGGCCAGTGACAAACAGCATTACAAGTCTAAGTTTGGAAACTGCTAGTTCATAAAAAATAATCCATGCCTGCATTTTTGGCTGTACCACTGAGTATGATGAACAGGGGGCTGGAAACTGTGGGCTCTGGCTATACCACCAAATAAGCAAGTCTCTGTGACTCTTCCTCATACATGAGGAAGATTATTGTTCTAACCTGTGAAGGTCACTATTACCACTACTGAATCACAGATAACTTCTGTAATATATGCTTAGGAAAGGCAAATCCACAGCCCCGAATGTATGTAATAATGAAAACCATTTAGATGTGATTTTAGTTTTATCACTGTTTGGGATTATCCATAATATCACAGCAAGGTTAGTTGGAAGCTGACATAAACACAGATGTCCTTTGTACAAAGTCTGCTATAGATTTGTGATATGAAATTAAATGCAAGTATTTGGAACCAATGAAAAGCTGAAACATGAGAGAATGCTAGAATTCCGATACTGCAGAGATGGCTATGTTTTTTATTTTTGCTTCCCTTATTATACATGCCTGCAAATTAGCATCCACTGAAGGTCAAAGATAATAATGGTAAAAACATTGACTGTTTTCCATGTGGTCTACTCTCTCAGATTAGATTTGGGTCTTCATCTCTTTCTTTTCATGGGGCAAGGATTTATTTTCCTCCTAGGCAGCACTTCTCTGTCTTATTTGCCCCTTTCCATATTCAGCTTCCTTCATTCTCTTTCTAATTCTATATTTCTTATTCTCATGCTTCTTCCTTAAGAGCAGCCATAGTTTGGCATGTGTATGTGGTAGAGGCTGAAGGGGCTTCCCTTGTGACTCAGATGGTAAAGAATTTGCCTGCAATGCAGGAGACCCAGGTTCAATCCCTATGTCAGGAAGTTCCCTGGAGGAGAAAATGGTAACCCACTCCACTATTCTTGCCTGGGAAATCCCATGGACAGGGGAGCCTGGGGGGCTAAAGTCCATGGAGTCACAAAGAGTCAGATACGATTAAGCAAATAAGGCTTTCACTTTACTTTCTTTCAGAGGTTGAGGAGTTCTTAAGAACTGTAAAATACAGAGAAAGAAAGCAAGCAGCCAAGGGGATGGATCAGTATTTGCTGATACCAAAAGTTATAGGAGTTGCCTATTAAGAGAGAAGTTGGCTTTAAGGTATAAAGAGGCATGTCTGGCACATCTCTTGTTCTCAGAATTGTAGGGGATAAGGTATATATTTATTAATCACTAAGAATCAGGCTTAGATGACCTTCTTTCTACTCCCCTCAAGCTGCTTCTCTTTCTGTAGCATCTCAAAAGGTGACACCCTAATGTACGATATAGGATTGTAGGTGTCACACTCCCTAAATCATCACACTCAATCCGCCATGCCATCTGGCAGAATTCTGTTGATTTTATTTCCCAAATATCTTGATGTGTTATTCATTCATTGGCTTGTTCATTCACTCAGCAAGTATTGAAGTGTCAAGTACTGTGCTAGATTCTGGATCAAAAAATGAGTAAGTCTTCATGGTCTTGACCTCACAGTGCTGATAATGCAGTGTGAAGGAAAAGTAAATAAGTACACAAATGCACACTTGCAAATTGCTATAACATAAGATGCTGTGTTAGAGAATAAGGTAGGAGGAACCTAACTTTAAAAGAATAGTTAGTTAAGACACCTCCCTGGGAAGGTGATATTCAGGATGAGGCATGGAAAGTGAGAAGGACCCAATCATGCAAGAATTGGTGCATCAGATACCAGAGGGTGCTAGAGTGCTGGTAGAGAGCTGTGTGAAGGTTCTGAAGAGAGAAAAAACATGATTTGAAGAACTGAGTTGAGATAAATGGTTAAAGCGCTATAGTTTGCATGCATACTAGTCATGTCTGACTCTCTGTGACTCAGTGGGTTGTAGCCTGCCAGGCTCCTCTGTCCATGCAATTCTCCAGGCAAGAATACTGGAGTGGATTCCCATGCCCTCCTCCAGGGGATTTTCCCAATCCAGGGATTGAACCTGTGTCTCTTATGTCTCCTGCATTGGCAGGTAGGTTCTTACCACTAGCACCTCCTGGGAAGCCCTGATTAAATGTGTCCTCCCGAATTTGAATGTTGAAATCCTAACCCCAGTATGCTGGTATTTGGAAGTGAGATTTGGGGGAGATGGTTAGTTCTTGAGGATAGGCCCTCATAAATGGGATTAGTGCTCTTATGGAAGAGACCCCAGAGAACTTCCTTGCTGCTTTTACACTATGAAGACACAGTGAAAAGATGATAATCCATGAGCCAGTAAGTGTGCTCTCCCTAGAGACTGCATCTGCCAACACTTTGATCTTAAACTTCCCATCCTCCAGAACTGTGAGAAATACATGTCTGTTTTATCAGCCATTCACTCTACAAGTTCTGTTATAGCAGCCTGAATGGACTGAGACAGAAAGGCTCAGAAAGTAGTAGACCAAAGCAGGATTAAGAGTTAGTGTTTTATTTTCATTGCAGTGGAAAGTCATTGAAAATTGGGGAGTGACATGATCAGTCTCACATTTCAAAAAGATATTTCTGGTTATTTGGTAGAGTGAATTTGAGGGTATCAGGAGTAAGGACAGAGAAATCCAGTTCAGAGCTAACATACTGTCAAGGTGAAAGAGGTCAAGGTCACCACTGTGACTTGTAATAATTCTGGTAGCAGTAAAGAAGGAACTAAATTGCTTTGATATGGAGTACTCTGTGCCATGGCACCCAGATGCCCCTTCCAGGACTGAGGTGCTCATTTCTCCCAGAGCTACAAGTATTTGCTGCTAACAGCTTAGAGCTTAGTTGATCTCCAGGACTTGTCCTTTGCCCAACAGAAATGCCTCACTCAAGATCATGCTTCTGAGTTAGTGAACATCCAGTACCTGGACAATGAGGGGGGAAGATAAGGTTCTTGCTTGAAATTGGGATAACTCTGAAAGGCCATTCTGAGTTTCCTGGGGAATTGGCTGAGCCCTCTATGCAGCTGCACTTTCAGTTCAACCTCCACTTTTATCCATTCTGCTTCCCTATTCTCCTACAAATTTGTCCTGAGCCATTCCCAGTTGACTTCTTGCCTGTAAATCTTATCTGAATCTGTTTCTAACCTTAATCAAGAAAATCAGAAATCAAATTTGAAGGCAGAATTAATGAAATTTATGAACAGAGCAGAGAAGAGTGAATATGGGGGGGAGGCAAAATAAGAAAAATTAGAAGAATCTGTTATATATCCAAGGTTTCTGACCTCCACATCTAGCAGCATGTGTCTTTTTTTGACTGGAAAGACTGAAAATCATCAGTAGGGCTTTGAATATGTTTTGCTTTAGAAGACGCCATGATTTGCCTGTTTAGGAAGGAAATGTCAGGTATGGAGTTGATGCATGAGCTGTTACATTCTTCAGATCCCCACTGACACCTCCCTTTGTCCACTCTGACCTGGAGTTCTGTGACAGCTCCTAACTTGTCTTCCTGGTTGTAATCAAGTCCCTATTAGACCTTTTTACATTCTTTATTTACAGCAATATTATAAAACTTCATAATTTACATTTCACACTTAAAATGCTTTCATGATTTCCTGTTGTCCTGATATATATAAAGTCCAGACCCTTAATTCAGTTTGTAAGATCTGCCACGTGGGCACGTTTCATAGTGTTGCCCCCCTGTCTTTTCCCTTCCCTCTTTCATATGTGTCACTCTGATTATTTTATGCCTTAATGCACCATGTTTTGTCTTATCTCAGGAAATTTGCACATGTGCCAAACAGTGCACATTTGTAGAACGCCCTCTGACTGAGCTGTTCTTAGCACTCCCCACTGTTCTTTCAAAGGGTTAACTCCTAACCATCTTTTAGCTTAGATGTTAGCTCCTCAGGAAGAACTCTGTCCTAACAGGCCCCCTGTGACATATTTTCAGAGATCACTGCTGCTGCTGCTGCTGAGTCACTTCAGTCATGTCCGACTCTGTGCGACCCCATAGACGGCAGCCCACCAGGCTCCTCCATCCAGGGGGAGTTTTCCAGGTAAGAGTACTGGAGTGGGTTGCCATTTCAGAGATCACTATACTATGCTAATTATAATCCTCATTCTATGTTTCTGAGCTTGGTTTTTTTGTTTTTTATCTTTCATGTGGTCTCTTCTTCAATGCTTGTAGGAAGTAATTTATTTCTATATTCGGAAATAGAAAAGTCTACTAGATATATACAATTCTGTTTAGTTTTTCCATAGAATCCTGCCCCTTCTCTTGGTCTCCTTTTATCACAAAATAAAAAAGGACTCAATAATACAAAAAAAAAAAAAAAAAAAGGACTACTCCCCAACCTTAGAGTGTAGGTTTCTATTAAAATTGGCTTCTAGGTCAGATAAAAGTTAATGAACTTGTCTCTTTACAATTCTCGATCTCTCCTCCAGTATCCTACCCTGGTCACAAACACAGTAGAACTGGGAATCCTAATAACAGATCTCCTTCCTTGCCCAACTAAGGCCATCTAGGTGGAAGGGGGCACTGCCAGCATCTTCTTTCTTTGATCTTCTTTGCTTAATTTTTCATGAATATATCATCCTGCCTACAAGTTTCCCAAAGTTCTCCTTACTTATATTTTGAAGGCACACCACCTTGTCTATATAAGGCTCTCTGGTTATAATGTATCCACCTTTGAGGAGTGCTATCCACTACTTTGCCAACAAACATCTGTCTAGTCAAGGCTATGGTTTTTCCAATGGTCATGTATGGATGTGAGAGTTGGACTGTGAAGAAAGCTGAGCACCGAAGAACTGATGCTTTTGAACTGTGGTGTTGGAGAAGACTCTTGAGAGTCCCTTGGACTGCAAGGAGATCCAACCAGTCCATTCTGAAGGAGATCAGCCCTGCATGTTCTTTGGAAGGAATGATGCTAAAGCTGAAACTCCAGTACTTTGGCCACCTCTTGCGAAGAGTTGACTCATTGGAAAAGACTCTGATGCTGGGAGGGATTGGGGGCAGGAGGAAAAGGGGAGGACAGAGGATGAGATGGCTGGATGGCATCACTGACTCGATGGACGTGAGTCTGAGTGAACTCCGGGAGTTGGTGATGGACAGGGAGGCCTGGCGTGCTGCGATTCTTGGGGTCACAAAGAGTCGGACATGACTGAGCGACTGAACTGAACTGAAGTGATCCTCTCTCTTTCACTGCACGTTGTTATCACTGCTGGCTTTGTCACTTAGGGCTGCCACTACAAATACCATAGACTAGGTGGCTTAAACAAAGCATTTTTCCCCCTCAAAGTTCTGAAGGCTGGGAAGTCCGAGATTGAGGTTCTGGCAGGATTCAGTTTCTAGTAAGTTCTCTCCTCCAGGTTTGCAGACATTCTGCTGTATTGTCACATGACAGGAAGAGAGAGGGGGCAGGGATCTGTCTTCTTTTCAATAGGTCACAGTCTCACCCTTACGACCTCATTTAACCTTAATTGCCCCCTGAAGATTTTATCTCCAGGGACTTACATTGGGAATTAAGGCCCCAACATATGAAATTTAAAGGGGCACAATTCAATCTATCTGAGCTATTTTAAATATTCTACATTCTGCAAGTTCACTTGCATGAAGGCAAGGATACTACCTTTGTATTTGGCAGTGTCTTGCAGAGTCCTGACATACAATGACAGCAAAGGAAACTCTGACTCCTTGAAGAGACTGGACATTTCTAGTTGACTGACTGAATTTTCCCTGGGGGAAAATCCTTTACCACTTTAGACCTAAAGTTTTCCATCAGAAAAATGAGAGGTTGAATTCTGATCACTAAGGTTTGACCTGAACCTTAGAATCTGTAATTTTCCTTGCCTGAGGGAAATCATTTTGGCTTGCTTCATAGAGATTTTTATGCCCTTCTGAGGACTCAGCAAGGATCTACTAAATGATGTATAAGGGGCTGTTTGGGATACCAAAGGAGAATTTAGTAGAAGGTACTTAACAGCTCACTTTCTACATCTCTCTCATTTTTGCCCAAGAAGTTCATAGAGAATACCAGCTCTTTGTTTTGGATGCTGCTATGCTAAAGTAATATAATACTATTAATTTTCATCTATAACTGAGTAATATGAAATTTCGAATCCAGCTATGCTGTTAACTATAGTTGAAAACTCATTTTTATTCTTCACACATGTTGAGTGTCAGATATATTTCTTTCCAATCGTTTTTCATTCTTTGATGAATATTTTCGTTATACAATTCCACTGTGTGTCTTTTTTATTATTAGTTTGGTGCTTTGAGGCATTCCTGACTGTAGAGTTACTTTATTTTACCTGGATGATGGTCTCATATGTTGGTATAACTTCTACTCTGAATGGAGTGGGTGAGTTCAAGAAATACAGATTCAATATGACCTTCTCTCTGCAACTTTGGATTCTGCATGAACCTATACCTGACGATCTGAAAATGAAATTCTCCTCCAAATTTGGTTAGATGGCTGTTATTTTTGGAGAAGTAGAACGTGTTCTGTTATCCCCACTCCCATACCCCTCATTAATAGTATGACTTTGCTAATGGGGACATAAGTTCCAATTTTCTAACACTTGTGCAGAACCATATGATAAATCCCAGTATTATTAATAGAACCTCATTCCCCTCATATGCCATCTTATACAGAGAGACATTAGGATGAACAGAATGACTTCTAAAATGACTTGTAAAATCTATGCTATTCTATGGCTCAAGATAAAACAAAAGAGTACATACGCAGATTTGCACTCTTTCTCTTTAAGGTAGCCTATATTTATTCATTCACTATGGATCCCTTCTTGGAAGGACTGATGTTTAAGCTAAGATTCCAATACTTTGGCCATCTGATGAGAAGAACTGACTCATTTGAAAAGACCCTGATGATGGGAAAGATTGAATGAGGGAGGAGAAGGGGACGACAGAGGATGAGACGGTTGGATGGCATCACTGATGCCATGAGTTTGAGTAAGCTCTGGGAGTTGGTGATGGACAGGGAAGCCTGGCGTGCCACAGTCCATGGGGTCACAAAGAGTAGGACATGACTGAGTGACTGAACTGAACTGAACTGATGGATCCTTTCATGCATCTTTATCTTTTTTCTGTAACTGCTCAATATTTGATTTTGAAATTATTCTCCTTTCTTTTCCCTAATTCAAAAATCTGTGATTTGTACATGGATGGCTTTTTAGAGGGCATTTCTTTGGCTATCTTAATTATCTGTATATAAATTGTTTCAAGATGAACATTCTGGATCATGCCCGAACAGGAAAGTTTTTTTTTTTTCCTTACTAATAGGAAATATAAAGTCTATGTACATTTGGATTTATAATGCAGATTTTCTGATATACTATTACAGTTCAACAGCAGTTACATAGACATGGAATAAGAGGACTATATTAGGAAGAATCCAGATGCTATGTAAGAACAGAATGAAGGATATAAATAAAACAGAATTCCCAGTGGTAAAGAATCTGCCTGTCAATGCAGGAGACACTGGTTCTATCCCTGGTCCAGAAAGATCTCACATGCTGCAGAGCAACTAAGCCCATGCAGCATAACTACTGAGCCTGTGCTCCAGAGCCTGTGCTCCAGAGCCTGGGAGCTGCAACTCATGGGCCCATGTGCCACAGCTACTGAAGCCTGGGTGCCCTAGAGTCCGTGCTGTACAATAAGAGAAGCCACCACAATAACAAGCCCAAGCACTGCAACGAGAGAGTAACCCCCACTTGCTGCAACTAGAAGAAAGCCCGAGCAGCAATGAAGGCCTGGCCTAGCCCCAACTAACTAAATAAATAAAAATTAAAAAAAAAAAAAAACCAGAATTAGCAGTAGAATGAGTTTTCCATGTACACCATAAGTGAACGACAGTGGAACCCAAGAAGGTTCCTATTACTCAGGTGTGCAGTGCTTATTTGGGTTGAAGCATTCTGTTGTACAGGTTTCATTAGCATCCCAGTCTTCAGCTCCTCTCATAACACCTTCATGTAGCTGAGTACCCCCCTGGGCCTCTCAGCATCTGCCATGCGTGCATCACTGATCAGAGCCAGGCTTTCATTGCCATTTGAGTTCCTACTCCTCAGTTCAGCTTGGGAAGGGAGGCACTGTGCACAGAGGCAGAGAGTAAACAGTGTTTGGAGGAAATGCTGGATCAAAAGTCCTGTCATCCTTTGTCTTCACAGAGTATGAATGACAAGGGCAGGCTCACCGAGGGGTTACCTAAATTTCCCAGTCCATGAGTAAGCTGGCATGCACGCCCAGAGATGAACTGTGCTTCTTTTGCAGAGCCTGCGCTCATCACTCTGTGCTGTCAGTGATGACACCAATTAGTGTCACTTTTAATGGTGGCTCTTGAGACCCAAAGGAGACCAGTATTTTGGCTACTGAAGTATTTCTGATTTTCTATTCAAATGTTAAGAAAAACAGACATTCTTCTTGAGTTTGTTGATGTGGATGGAGAGTGAGTGAGTTAGTCACTTGACTACCATAAGCAATATTTTTGTCCATGCATGGTTGATACTTTATTGGGGGGGAGTAGTTTTATAGGCTTGTAAACTTCTATGGTCTGTATCTGCATATGAGGTAAAGTGCATTCTCTCACTTTTTGGTGCAAATGATGGCACTCATTTGGAATACGTTTCCAGGAGTGGTACTGTATTGTGCTGAGCGGTTAACTCATTTTAGACAGATCATTTTCCAAATTATCTGGACAGAATCTATATGCAGTCTGTAACCAACGGAAAAGGGGCTTTATATTTCTGTGCCTTCTTAGAAAGCTATTCTAAATTACAGTTAGCTGATGTGTTCTTAATATGGCCTGATTCTCTTTGGTAAGGAGGTCCTTGGCCTGCACTTTTCTTTTTTCATGTTTCCTTTCCTTTAATTATCCTTCTGTTTAAGGAAGGAACTGAACTGCCCATGTGGAAAAACATGGAGAGCATTATCTCTATCCAGCACAAATTTCACGTCAAGGCTGATAATCCAGGAGCACAGAAATGGTTGCAATTATAACCTAACACAGAAGAACACTTTTTAAAGCAGAGATTCAATATTGGGGATGAGAACTAGTTCAAGCCATGAAGGAAGTTTACCCTTGCAAGTCAAGTTGATATAGAAAACTGACTAGGCATTAAAAAATCCATGAGTTTTTCTTTGAGCATAAAAAATAATGTAAATTGTTCTTTTCTGGGGGGAAGCGGAGCTACCACTTTTTTATCTGCCAAATTTGGGATGGCGATTATCAAACATTTCTGTCTTTTTACAGTAATATTATATAAAATTGACAACATGGTCTGCTTTTTAATTGTAGAAACAGAATAGATGATTGTGTAAAGACCTAAAAAGGAGTCAGATAACATTTCCATTTTATCATATGATGTCTTACTCTCCCTTTCCACAGGTTGTGACAGATTCTAGAAGGGCTTGTTATGTTGTCTTGGCGTGACAGGCTCCCCCTGTTTTACTGATGTCATTGGTGAGCATGACATGCTTCTCAAGAATTCTGACTTCTGCAGAGGAGTGTAATTTGGGTCTTAGGACGGAATTTCAAGTTTTGAACTAAAAAGCTTTAAGAAAGACATCTTACCATAGTTTTCTTTAAATATAAAAATGAGGTTAAGTATTTATCTGTACTTTGAAGCAAATACCAAAAGCTATGTTGAGGAATCATATAACATTACAGGGAAAAAATGGAAAGAACATAGTAAATGCTCATTTTCATGTTAAACATGAAATGCTTTTATATGTTTGTTTTATATGTATACTTTTATAAGTTTTTATATATAAATAAATATATAGGTAAAACATATATATGCATATAATTTTCACAGCAGTGCTTTAAATGTCTATATAATTCTGCTAATAGTACTATTGAGATCTCATAGGAGTTAACACATAGAGGACTCCCGTTTAAGTCACATAGGAATTAACAGTATCTACTGACATCTATTGATAACTAATGCAACTCATATATATATATATATATATATATGTGTGTGTGTGTGTGTGTGTGTGTGTGTGTGTGTGTGTGTGTATACACACATCCAGGAAGATGAAGGAGGGTTTGCCAGAGGCAGGGCAGGAAGGAGTGAGAATGATAATGAGGAGAGATTGGTATCAACTTCTTCCAGGGACTAAAACTGTGAGCTCCTAGAGAGGGGTTGAAGAAGCAGCTGAGAGAACTGTTTGATTTTATGAAGTTTTGGGTACAGGCAGAATTTTCAGATATTGGTACTAAAGAGCGGCCTGGTACCGAGGGGAGAGGACCACTAGTATTCTTATACTTTGAAGGGCTGAAGCAGATACTGTCCCCAGCATCTGGGAGGCTTTGTGGGCAGCACAGCGGGCTGGACCTTGGCATGTACTTGCTGCTGCCCCCTTTGACCCCGGGGTGCTGGCGACCTGGACCAGAGCACCAGAGGGGGAGGGGCAGCGTGCTGACCAGCGTTGGCCTCTACGACCCCAGGACTCCCAGCGCAGGTGGCAAAGCAGCCACCTGGGTACTTAGCCAGTGCAAAGACTGCTCATGTGGACGCCTGGACCAAGGGCCGCGAGGGCAAAAGTGAAAGCTCAGCCGACAAGGCCGAAGAGCCCTAATCTGTGCGTAAGTCGGGCCTCCAATAGCCCGAACTGGGAAGGCCAGTGCGAATGGGTGGGAGGCCAAGGTCACAGGTGGAAGAATTACAGCGGGCCCAGGCCCGAGGCCCCTGTGGTCCCTGCGCCGCCACGGGCGACCCGCCACCAGAGGGCGCCCCCGCCAGCCCCGGGTTAGACACGTAGAGGTGCCAGCTCTTTCCGGAAACTGGCCCCCAAGATCCTCTCGGGTTCCGGAAGCCCGTTTGCTGGAAAGAGTTCGGCTCGCTAGGGTGAGCCAGACTCTGGGTTCCTGAAAGATGTTTTTAAAGGCTTTGCCCCCACGACCTCCCCCTTTCGCCAGTCGTGTTAAGCCAGAATCAAGCGTCTTCCTGCACCCCATCTTCCCAGTGCAATATTTAAGGGCCTCATGCAGAATCGGAAACTTGGGGGAAGGAGTTTGGGTGTTCTTTTTCCTTTCTTTTCTTTCTCTCTCTCTCCTTGTCCCTCCTCCCCTCTCTTTTTTAAAAGTAATTCTTTGAAACATATAAATTGTTTATAACCATCACCAGAAGCAAGGGTGGACTGAGCAGCCTCCAAGGGTCAGTGCACCATGATGAGGTTGTCTCTGTGTCTTTTTCATTTTGTTTTAAAAACCATAATTATTGAGATTTTTCTTCAGCCGCCAGTGTCAGCCTTGAAGCAGAGGGCTGCAGCCCTTAGTGCTTGTAAAATAAGGAAGAATACACAGTGTGCTGTGGTTGGGTGTTTTCCCCTTCCTTTGAGAATCTTGTTTTGTAAAAGCTAAACTCAATACTTTTTAAAAACGGAAATTTGTGGTGAAGCTGGAACCCTTCTCTTGGAATATTCAGCCTAACAACCTCATGGAACTAGGAATTCACCCCAAATTTTAATTTGCCATTCAGCCAAGGTTTTAAAGAAAAATTGCTCCCTAACGAAGACTATAATGAAGATGTCAGTACTATTTTGGAGTTGAAAATTGATGGCGCAGATATCTATATAATGTACTGTATTTTGACAGTGATCGTCACTGTATGACTCTGTTCCACCCTCTTTCTGAACTCCATGTCTGTCTTCCGGAAATGTCACCTGCTCTTTCTCTTGTGATCTTTCATTTATTTATTTGGTCTTAGCTGCAGCACTCAGGATCTTTGTTGAGGCGCATGGGTTTCTCTCTTGTTGTGGAGCCCTAGGCTCCAGAGTGTGCAGGCTTAGTTGCCCTGCAGCATGGCAGATCTTAGTTCCCAGACCAGGAATCAAACCTATGTCCCCTGGATTGGAAGGCAGATTCTTAACCAGGGAAGTCCCCCTCTCCTGTGATCTCTTAGTCCAATAATTATATTACTGCCATCAAAGGATGCCATTACTTAATAAAAAAAAGAAATATTATGTATACATATATTAATGATTTAAAACTACATAGGTGTCCAGTAGAAATCTAAAGTTATAGCAAAAATTTATAATAACTGTCAAAAATAAGGAGAGGCTAGAAAAATAGTATTAATAAGTTGTCTTTATATTTTATACCAGAGAGTCAGATTTGACAGATCAAGAGATTTTAATGTAAGCATATTTTTAAATATTAAAGAACTAACTACTAGAAGAGCTGAAACAAAAACGTTAAAAGTGATCAACTTTTGAAAGCCAGAGTTCAGATTGGAAAAGGTGGATTGGGGAATACTACTTTCCATTTAAAACGCCTATTATAGAATTTTATTTTTATTAACAAGTGCAAATATTACTTTATTATATATTTAGAAAGTAAAATATCCAGAATCTAGAATATGCTTACTAAATATTCCTTTCCACATCTATGTTCTTTATATAAGTCTCTGAACAAATATTTCTTCAAGTCAGTCCTTAGAGTTACTCCTTTGACTTCTGAGTCTTAGTTCTATGACTCTCAAATTTTCCTGTGCATTTAATCTCCTGAGGGATCCTATTGAAATGCAGATTCTGATTCAGTGGAGCTGAGGTGGGGCCTAACATTTTTTGCATTTCTAACAAGCTCCCAGGTGACAGATGCTCCTGATCTGTGAATCGCATTTTGAATAGAAAGAATCTCCTGGATATCTCCCTCCACCATCCACAAGTTATATTTTCCTGCTTCTTTGCATGTATAGTGACTTTTGATTGGATACAGATATGGTGAACGGTACCTTGTTGCATGCTGAATATTGTCACTTGTTTATTAATGTAAATATTCTTGAATTTTGTTCTGGGATGCAGCTAGGTAACTTGGAAACAAGTTTGATTCTTTTGAGGTGTTGGTGGATCCAGAGCAGTCTTTATTTATTCTGGGGATAATTTTATTCACTTCCCTGGTATCTCAGCTGGTTAAGAATCCACCTGCAATACAGGAGACCTGGGTTCAATCTTTTGGTTGGTAAGGTCCCCTGGAGAAGGGAAGAGCTACCCACACTAGTATTCTGACCTGGAGAATTCCATGGACTGTACAGTCCATGGGGTCACAAAGAGTCGGAAACAACTGAGTGACTTAAAAACAGAAAAAAGAACTGAGACGATACTCTTTTACATTCTCCATCACTTAGGGAGTTTTCACTCTGGCTGTTGGGAGCACAAATTACTCCTTGCCCTTTGTGAGCCCCAGCGGGGCTTCTTTTCTCTGCCTTTGGTGATTTCTTCGTACACATGCACTGATCAGTACTCAGTTGATGACTGGAGGAGAATTCTCTCCAGACTCTGGAGTTCTTTTTCTGTGCCATTTCCTTCTGTCCTTGCCTCTGCCTTGCAAACTCTAAATGCTTAGATTTCTCAACTGTATCTCCTTAACTTAGGGGGACTGATGGCTCTTCCTGGGTTCTTCTCTTTGCAGACTGGAAATTCTTGCAGGCACTTTGTCCCCCCTCTCTCAGAGATCACTGTTCTACACTGCCTGATGTCCAAATGTCTTAAAAACGTTGTATTCCTTTATTTTTTATTTTTTATTGCTATAGTTATTTTGGGCATGGTATTAAATTTGGTTCATTACTCTGTCTTGGCCACATGCAGAAGTTCCTAGATGCTATTTTCTATCCCAATTGGCTTTGCTTATTTAGCTTAGTATCAAGAACCATGAAGAGTCTGAGATTTCACCCAGACTGCAGAATAACAAGTTAGTCGCCCTCTGTTTTAAAATGCTAGTAGAAGACAGGAGACTCCTGGATTAGAAACAAAGGATTTATTATTCTGGGCAGATCAAGAAACTTGAACTTCCTGTTCTTATTGGTTTCCTTTGTCCCCTAAGTCCTGTGGTGTGATATGGAATGATCTAGATACAAGGTATATAGAGAGTGGATCTGTGATAGCTGAGGAATCCTGAGTCTCAGTGTTATGAAGAAGATGCTAGCCAATTTGCCAAAATTTGTTCCAGAGGGAGAGACTTTTCAAATTATTCTTGTCACTAAAGACGTCTATTTTCTGCACAGAGGGAGACATTATCTCTTTCTTTTAAGACTGTTTGCCATGCAGACATTCTTGGAAATCTAGGGCAGACTAAAGTTGTCACAACACATGTTGAAGCTATGGAAAACAGCTCCTCAGCACTGAGCTTTGCTAAGTGACCTGGCTAAGTGCCTTTTGTACTGTGGTTATCTCAATTATTTTTTATTAGGTATTGAGCGATGCAGAATACCTATGCAGGATGACTTAAATAAGGGCCAGACTAGCTTTACAATGAATAGCTTTTAGGACATACACATTAATTATTTAGCGTATGCTCAATTTCAACAAATTGGATTTTTTCTAAGCATTAGAAAGCACAAAAACTACTCACTTTTTCAAGGAAAATTGCCAAGCGAGATAGGTTTCTGCATTTTTAACATTGATATTGGATCTCAGCTTTACTGTGGGCACATATTCCCAATGTACATTCAATGCTAGCTTATTGAACTTCTTCAATAAGGTATAATAATGTTATTGAGCATGTGAAAGGATTATTTCCAATTTAAATTTTATATGTCTCATTATCAAGCTGGTTACTCGCTAAACTGGAAAGGTAAAGCCATGAGAGTTAAGTCCACTAGGTACAGTGAAGATCTTGTTCTTTCTTTGGAGAATTTCTTGGGTTTTGATAATATGGTGCATGCGATGCTGTCTGAAAGATTCTAAGTATGTGAAACAAACAGTAGATATGCTACAGTTAGCTTTGGTTAAAAGAAACAGACTTCCCTCATAGCTCAGTTGGTAAAGAATCTGCTTGCAGTGCAGGAGACCTGCGTTCGATCCCTGGGTTGGGAAGATCCCCTGGAGAAAGAAATGGCAACCCACTCCAGTATTCTTGCCTGGAGAATCTCATGGACAGAGGCACCTGGCAGGCTACAATCCATGGGGTTGCAAGAGTCAGACACGACTTAGGGACTAAAGAGAGAAAGAGAGAAAGAAACAGAGCTGATAATATTGGCTATATTATTTGGCAAAATCCCATAGGAAACTAGGAGTATCAGGCAAAACCATCTTGACAATGTCCTAAGCAAGTTAATAGAAGCCACTCAAAGGCTTCGTTGGCTTATAGAACAATTTAAACACATTGCATTCTCTAAGGAGGCAGGTTTTATCAGGTATTCAGATCAAACTCATGACAGGTAAAGACGCTGTGCTCATTGCATGGCTTCATGTAAGAGCAGAATGAGAAGTGCTAATATTTAATATTTAGAAATGACTTCAAGTGTTAGTTTGTGTCTGTCTGACTTGTAATTGGATCTAAAGTTTTTTGTGGGTGGCATCAGAGAAGTCTGCAATTCCATATCAGCAGGAGCTCTCACTTTATGTGACACAAGGGGATTCTTGCAGAAGCCTGTGAATCTGCGTAAAATTTTCTGTGCACGGATGTGTTGCATTTTAGGAGGGGAGAAGCTCAATAACTTTCATTAGATTCTTGAAGGATCAGTGAAGATTAACCAAGGAATAACTCAGAGATATTTAGCTGGGTATTTTTGTATTCTCAAAGTCATTTGGAAGGAAAATTGTACACTCAAATGTTGGGGAGACTTGGTAAACTGAGTCAAGAAACAAAGGAAAAAAATCAAGATTAAAAGAGAGAGAGGGGTGAGGGTAATTAAACAAGAGCGATAACTATAGTTAATCCGAGAAAAAACATTTTTTGCATTTTTTCAGTAAAATAATTATCTGGCAAGTAGTAGAGAAGTTAGGCTGGAATTTGTTTGTTGTTTTGTTTTGAGATGGCCAACCATCAAAGAAAACCATTTTAGTTGTTGATAAGTTCTCCAGAAAACCTTGAGCATTCCGGTAACATACACATGACAGGTTTCTCTCTTCACGTGCCATCCGTCAGCACCTTCACCATAGTTAAGCTAGTTCAACCTCATTTCCCTTAGAATTTCTCACAGGTCAAGTTGAACAAAACCCCAAGAGAGAATCACATGGCAGAAAAACCACACAAAATCTTTCCTGAGTGATGAGCCCTACCTCTAATAGTCAAACTCTTAAATTAGTTCTATTTTTATGCTTCTTTCAAGATGAAGTCACTTTATTACTTCAGAATTATGGACCAAATTTTGGACATACGTTTCGGACTCTGTTAGCTTAGAAACAACTGAATTATCATTTCCTCAAACTGTATTTCATATGAGAAGCATAACTCCAGAGCATGTGTTTTATTATCAGTCACAATGCAAAGCAATTTCATGTTACTAGGAAAATTGCCAAGGATGATTAAAGGCAACTTAATAATTAATTGGCTTATCAGAATCCTTTTTCTCAACATTCCGAAGCTATATATTGGCCTAATTATGCCCAGGAAGTTGATCTCAGACTATCACTATTTCTTTACTCAGTTTTAAAACATTGTTGTCAAAACCTGATTAGAAAGAGGAAAGATATAAAATGATGTGGAATTCTATTTTAAATTAGCATTATCCTGGCTTGTACCATAGGTCTCCTTTCTCATATCCTGCCTCAGGACTTTAAGACATGCTTTTCTGTTGGCTACATAATCACTTTCAGCAGTTTGCTCCCAAAATTTTCTCCTTTAAGGTGTTTTCTTAGTTACTCTAAAAAATATTAATCTGTATTATCTCAGATTTAATTATTTAAAATATTACCTATGTTTTTCTCTCCTCCATGGTGCTTTAGTTTTCTTCAGGGCACTTCCCTGTTGTATTCCAGATCTATTTTTGTCTGTATTCTTCCCTGGATTGAAAGAAAACTTGGCAAAGGCATCTTTGCTATTAAATCTCTTGCTTCCAGAATGGTGCCCAGAACACCGAAGTTCCCGATTATTCATTGGGAGAATGAACATGTAGATTTTTATGTAAATATTTCGGAATAGTTTCTTTAGATGGATTGTATAGTTGTCATTCAACTGTACCCAAAATAATGAAACTTCTTTGACTATGTTAAATACAGAGTATATTGCCTTGCTCTAGGAGCAGTTTCTAAAAGGTTAGATTTTATGTTTAGCACTTATTAGAAGGAACAGCTGAATATCAATAGCATAATCTTAGTTGTCATGCATGAGTGCTAAGTCACTTCAGTCATGTCTGAATCTTTGCAACCCACCACGCTCCTCTGTCCATGGAATTCTCCAGGCAAGCATACTGGAGGGGTTGCCATGCCCTCCTCCAAAGGATCTTCCCAACCCGGGGATCGAACCTGAGTCTCTTATGTCTCCTGCATTGGCAGGCAGGTTCTTTACCACTAGCACCACCTGGGAAGCCTTTATAAAATATAATTAGTCGTTTCTTAACTTAGTAATTTAAAATTTTATCTTTTGGTTTTTAAATGGTCTTTTTTTTTCCTGTTATCTTGCATGGAGATGTGGGGTCCTGACCTGTCACTAGGAAAGATTAAGGATCAAATATCTGACTTACCTATTTATCATTTTACCCCACATAATCCCAAAATCAAGGTAAGATCCATACAAAGAATATGGAAGAAATTAGAAACCATACAAAATGTGAGGGAAAGGATGGTGTGAGTAGCTAAAAGTGAAAGTTACTGCAGTTGTTCATTATTTATATCCTTTGATTACAGAAATTCAATAGCTAAATTTAGGATTCAAGATTTTAATCAACTCAATTTAGGTGTTCAAAATTTACATTCCACCTACATCTTTCTGGTGGTCTGTTTCACTTTTGTTCTTAAATATCGCATTTTGTGATAATCTTTAAATTACTTCAGGACTTACTTGAAATACATAGGGCACAGAGTCAACTGAAAAAAACAATTGTGAGCCTCATTTTTAGAAGAGCCATATATATAACCCTGTATTGCCTCTTTTAGTATTCATGGTGATAGTTGTAGTTCAATTTATTATCATCTCAATGCAGAAAATGAACCAATATCTTTACAGTATAGAGTCAAAATCATTTTACAGCTATTTTTAATCTAAAAGTCTCAATGTTGAGCAGAGATTTTCTTATTATCAACCTTTGTCCTTCTTTCTGATGAAATGGGATAAAAGTTGAAAGAAGATAATTGAGGAAAC
This sequence comes from Capra hircus, assembly GCF_001704415.2. Taxonomy (NCBI): domain Eukaryota; kingdom Metazoa; phylum Chordata; class Mammalia; order Artiodactyla; family Bovidae; genus Capra; species Capra hircus. The sequence goes on from NC_030811.1 coordinate 60,770,463, forward strand.
AGTTAAAAATGAGTTAGAAGTACTGATCCAAATGGTCTTAGCCTACTATCAAGGTTTGCTGCTGAAATTTTTTCCATTACCTGTCATCAAGAAGATGAGAAGTATGGGCCCTATAAATTATGTTGCAGAGCAATTGCAGTAGAAAAATGGCAGCCATTATTTTATCAAATTACTTTTCATCTACAAGACTGCTCTCCTTGCTGCCGCTATTGTAAATTAGGTGGTAATGTTTGAGAGAGAGTTGTTACTTAGTTTCTAATCTCTACTGCTATCGGTGACAAAATAACTTTGTCTTTTAAATAAATCTCAGACCCCTCTGAGTACTTTGTGGTTTGGGCTCCTGTTCTTATTTGGTGCTAATACATTCTCATGATAAAAAAAAAAAAAATTAAAGGAATATTTTATTTCATTAGTATTATGGGGCTGTGAGTTAGCTAAGAAATGTTATTAACTTGAACAATGGTTAATTTAACATATAATACTTAAATTTCTTGATATTCCAACTTTCAACTGCAGTTTCTTCATTGAGCTAAAATTGTAACCTCTGACATAGACTTCTGTATGTTTCAGTATTTTTCATAAATATTATTCAACTATGGATGGGGTTGTGGTTTGGCAGAAAAAAAATCCTAATATATGTTTAGGGTCTATGATATGTTATTTGTTTTATCTTTCCAGTGCCTACAGTTCAGTACCTTGTAGATACCTGGTAAACTATAGGTATGATTACATGAATTTTATAGACAAACGAAATCATACAACTTCAAAAAGGAAGAATCAAGACTGGTCAGAATCTAAAGCTGTGTTCTTATACTACCCCATATTATTCACACACTGTTTTTTTTTTTTTTTTTTTAATTGGGAACTATGGGAAAGGCAGGGATAATTATACTTATTTAGTATGAAGAGGATTGAACATGTCTTCAAGAAGGTGTACTGTTTAGGAGGCAAGATGATGCATAGAAACAGTCCTGAAACTGTAGTTTTGGAACTCAAATCCTTGATTTAGGCTCTAAATAGCCACATTGGTGAACAAATAATGTAACTGGAAAGAGATCCCATTTTCCTTCTGGCAAAGGAAGGAATTGGTTTCGATATTTTAAGTTCTCTTCCATGCCTTACTTACTTTGATTCTGTGATGTTGATAGATTATTATTGCCTTAACTATCTTGATTTTTAAATGAAGAGAGAAAATGCCTTAGAATGAGTTTATGAAGGCACAAAGGGGATTCTTGTGTACTTAAAAAAAGGTTGTAATCAGAGGCCATGGAAACACCATCTTTAGGATTTTTAAAAATTTGAAGGACCTACTTTGTTGGAGTGTCTTGGGAGTGAAAAAAAATCACACATCAACAATTATGTTTCTGAGTCCTTTCTGTGTGCAAAGCACTATGATATAAGATATAATGACCTTCAGGAAAACTTTGATCTAGTAAGGGAGATACATGTGTAAACGTTAGTAGAATATAGTATTTGTACAACACTCTACAATAGGATCTAATCATACTTTTAGTTGTCAAAGGAATGACTTAGAAACCCAACAATAATTCAGAATAGCTCTCTCTTTACTTACTTGCTTAAACCACATGAAAGGCATTACATAATCTAAAGCAATACTTTAAATATTTCCTTTGTCATCCATCCATTTTCCTCACACAGTCTCGGCTCTATGCCTCTTTCTCTCCAAGTTTTGCCAAATCACACCCCTGCACACCGTATGTCTTTTCTCTTCTTTTTCCTCATTCTCTCTTATGTACTGATTTTGAAAGACAAGATCCAGAAGAACCAATCTGGCAGGAGAAAATCAGTCTCTGAAAGTAGAGAAGGAAAAGAAACCAAGCCAGCAAACACGGAATCCTCCTACAGGGGTCTTTAATAGTCACACCTTGATTTTTCTGGCTTGCTTCCCTCCCCTCCCCTCCCCTTCTCTTCCCTTTCTCCTTGGTATATAACTTCTTCCTGTGGGGAATACTGTCAGGGAGTCCGTGGGGCTTACCAGGTGGCCACAGTGATAGATGGGCTCCAGCACTGGCCATCAAACTCCCTCATTCCCCTGACAAAATGAGCGGTTCAAGGACATACACGTGTCCAAAATTGGGTCAGTCAGACGCCCTCATGGAGATTGGTTGCGGACTCTTTCTTGCTCTGTGTATCACTAGCTATAAGGGTCACAGTGTGGAATTGCCAGCATTCATTTTCCCTCATTTCCTTGGGTGCATTTGATAGGTTGCCTGGAGAATGAAGCTGACCAAGGAGGAGGGCAGAGCTGAAAATGCGGAGGAAGACACATGGCTGGCAGCACGAGCCTGGGGGTCTAACAGCGTCTGAGGCTGATGTGCCTCTGAACTCTCCAGTTACATGAATTAATAAATCCCAGAGTTTGTTTTCTTTTCAGCTAGTTTAAGTTGATTTTTTTTTTCCCTCTTAAAATGGAAGGAGCTCTGTATAACACACATCTTCAGCAGTCTTTGTGGGAATATTCACATATGAATAATTATTGTCCAGTAATATTTTCCATGGATTAGTCTTTATTAGTCCAGAGCATCTAAATATTTTTATATCTCAAGTTCCCATCCTACTTGCTTAACTAATAGGGCTCTATTTAATTTCAGTGTCTTTTCTCCCTTTTCTTATGTTGAGATTATATATAATACATCTCTCTCAGGTTCCTCTGTAGAAGCTGTGAAGTAGACCCCACCTGAGTTCATTGTAGTACCTTCTTCCAGATCTTGGGACTGAGGAATGGTTAACATCTCAAAGAGCAAACTGCTGTTCTTGGTATTTAATCCCTGGTAGCTCAGCTGGTAAAGAACCCACCTGTAATGCAGGAGACCCCTGGTTGATTCCTGGGTTGGGAAGATCCCTGGAGAAGGAATAGGCTGCCCAGTACAATATTCTTGGGAATCCCTGGTGGCTCAGAAGGTAACGAATCTGCCTGCAATGTGGGAGACCTGGGTTGGGAAGATTCCCTGGAGGAGAGCATGCAATTTACTCCAGTATTCTTGCCTGGAGAATCCCATGGCCAAAGGAGCCTGGCCAGCTGCAGTCTATAGGGTCGCAGAGTTGGACATGACTGAGCAACTAATCTCAGCACCTCATGACCAGTATTTTAACTCTAGACATGAAAAGGAACATGGGAAAGCTGTTTTTGAACAGAGCCAGAAACAAGGCTTCTAGTCCAATCACATTAGATCTGTAATCCCCTGGGAGGGGATGGTGTTATAACTATATCCTTCCTGCTTAAGACCCATTCTAATTTACTAGAACCAAATTAACAGGCTCAGTCTTAACCAAGGTGCCCTGGCTTATTCTGGAGGGCTTACTGACCATGGTCAGAAGAATCAGCCTAGCTCCACCTACTGAGATCTCATCTGTTAGGATTCATCTTCAAGGGAAAGAGATATACCTTCTGTACTTCCAGCTTCCAAGAGCACCCAGAAAGTGTCATGTCTGAGCTCCATTAGTCTGCTGGCTAGAGATCAGCTAGTTATCTCAATTTTTACAGAGTTAATGTTTTTAGCTTGAGTTTCTGAAAGATTTGTGATGCCACTGTGTGAAATAGAAAATATAAAGATGGTGTAACCTATTTTGGGGGCTGAGACAGGGATAATGTTATCTTGAGGCATATGGAGTCTAAGTTATCAGATAGCTGTGTGTGGGGCCCTACATGGGAAACCTTAAATAAGGGTTAGCTTTGCGGTTTGGAGCTAAGATGGCGCCTGGCGGGAGAGATAGGGGCGTGGTCTATGTTACAGTTTTTGATTGGCTCTCTTGATTTCCGTGCACGTGGACAGCGCATGATCACCATAGACTCTTGTTACAATGAAGCGCATGATGACTTGACCTTTAACGTGATTGGTGCAACTATGGCATATTACAATTTGACCTTTAACGTGATTGGTGCAACTCTCGCAAAACCCCCTTGCTTGCCTATATAAATAAAGAGTTTGTGGCAATAAAGTGGAACTGCTTCGATGGAACCCCTGTTGCGTCTGATTGTCTCTCGCTCGCGGAGGGGCTGGGTTGGCAAACAGCAGGCTCACCTCTCCTCGGGAACCCCTCGGCTTTGCTGAGGGAAGTTCCACTGCCTCTCTTTTTGTGGAGCGTCCCCGGCAGGTGTGCATGTGGGAATACCGTGCCGGGGCTGGAAAGGCTGACCTGAAATTTAGTAGAGAGGCTCTAAATTTCAGTGAAGAGAGTGAGGGAAACTGCTGGGGGAGACATGCTCACAAGAGGAGGAGAGCTTCAGATGAGCTTCACTGTGATGCCAGCTGGTGATCCTCAGACCAGGGTACAAAGAGATTTTCTAAGGGGTACACTGGTGGGTCATTTTAGGGGAACCATTTTCCAGAGAATTGCCTTCCCAGGTGGTGCTAGTGGTAAAGAATCCACCTGCCAACGCAGGAGATGCAGGAGGTGACGGTTCTATCCCTGGGTGGGAAAGATCCCCTGGAGAAGGAAATGGCAACCCACTCCAGTATTCTTGGCTGGGAAATCCCATGGACGGAGGAGTCTGGCGGGCTACAGTCCATGGGGTCACAAAGAGTCAGACATGACTGAGCATGCAAGAATGTACTGTTTTCAAAAACTGATTTACCTCAGAAGTTATCTGAGGTGGATATTCCCTTTGTGACCTCCTCTTCTACAAAACCTCTCTGCCCAAATTATAGAAGAAAAACCTACCTTTACCTACCAGGAATCTTATTATGAGACTTGACCGTGGGACTTCAAAGCCTGTAGAGCCACAGGCAGAGGGACAGTTCAGTGAGTCCTCTAATCAAGACATGGTAAATTTCCCCATCTCATTAAGATGTATAGGCCCAATAAAGTTTCCTTTTTCATATTTACGATTTTGCTTTCTATCTAATATTTATATACTTTTTTATATTTGTGTTCACCTTTTAAATTTATGTTATTTTGTTCATTTTACATCAATACTAATTTTAATAAATTATTAATTCAAAGAAAATGTATGGCCTTGTGTTCATAGAGTACTAAAATTCCTATATTTTGTTGCAGAGAACTATGATAAGGTGATAATGAACAACTTTCAAGTATAAAAATGTATATAAAAATCACAAGCTGTGGGGACACAGGAGGAGAAACATGAAATTCGAGGAAAAGAAACAGAATTTTCCCTAGGATCCACAAACAAAATTATTTGAACTACTTGAGCATTAATGTGAGCAGTGTCCTAGTGACAAACGTCTGACAGGAAGCCAAGTGCTTAGATTCTTATACTCTAACTGGCTTCTTAGAATCTATTTTAGAGCCTTAATTTATGCATTTATTCTTTTGTAGCTCCTTTGGGCCTTCCCTTGGGAAAAATCAGGAATATCAATGGTAATCTCGTTCATTCACTTTCGAGCCTAAATAATCTTCCCAATACTCTGAAAAAGTTCATCTTTCCTTCTGTCTGTTCTTTTGTCCTTTTCTCCACTCTTTTCCTTCTTTACATGGATACGCTTATAAAATGAAATTTTTTATATCAAGGGTTTATGATAAATGCTGAGGGTGTAAACTGGTGAAGAAAATAAGTTCCTGACTTTTCTGAGCCTACAGTCTAGTGGAAAATATAGACAATGAAATAAGCATTTTTGTAAAGTGCAAGGGCTATAACCAGGAATATATAGGATATTATTCTGCTTCCCTGGTGGCTCTGTTGGTAAAGAGTCTACCTGCAATGTGGCAGTCCCTAGGTCAGAAAGAGTCCCTGGAGAAGGAAATGGCAACCCACTCCAGTGTTCTTGCCTAGAGAATTCCATGGACAGAGGAGCCTGGTAGGTTATGTCCATGAGGTCACAAAGAGTCGGACACAGCTGAGTAACTAACACTTTCACTTGTCAAGTTCATACACTATTTTGTTTTTTCTTTCCCAGCCCTGTTCTACCGAGGATCAAGACAGATAAACTTCCAGGGCTGATAGAACCTATATTCTATTTAAAAGGTAGAGACAGAGTAAACAAACAATAGAGGAAATGAGTAGGCTAAATTTCAGAGAATAATGAATACAATGTAGAAAAACAGGATGATTCAGTCATTCATTATTAAAATTTAATGAGTGCTTAGCATTTTCTTTGAACTGGTCTAAGTGCTGGACATACAGACAAGACAAGACATTGTCTCTTTTCTCACGGAGCTTGCATTTATTTCTGTCAGGGGAAAGAAAGAATACACAAGCAAGAATGTATAATAGGACATCAGATAGTGATAAGGATTATAAAATGAAATAATAAAAGAGAAAGGGAAAGAGTGTGGAGAAGTGTGTTTTTGATAAATGGTGGTTGAGGGAAATGACAAGTGAGCCAAATTCTGCATGAAGTGAGGGACCAACTCATGCAAATATCTGGGAAAATTTTGTTCCAGGTAGAGGAAGCTGCAAGTGAAAAGATTATGAGGCCAGGAGCATGCATCACATGTTGAAGGAACAGCAAGGAGGCCAGCATGGCTGGAGCGGAGAGAAGCACTGACAGCAGCTGAGGATGGAGGGAACCAGGGGTCACACCACAAAGCTCTGCAGATCATGGTGAAGAGGATTTTATTCTAAATGTGATCAGAAGTGACTGTAGAATTTGAGCAGGGAGGGAGGTGTTCTGGTTTATGTTTCCAAGAGATCACCATGAGTTTGTTCCTTTTGTTTGCGTATATGAGCTTGATGATGACTTTAGCATGTTTCATCTGAAAAGGATATTTGAGCTGGATGCCAAAGCTGTGATCTGACGGATGAGAACTTACTCAGATGTTGAGGAGAAGTTATTGTGTTGTATATAAAGACACTAGTGAGAGCTGAAATCTGAAGACGAGTGAAGCATGTTCTCTTCAGAAGTCTGGGAAACATTCATTAGGTCTGAAGTCCAGAGTACAAAGGCAGAACTATGAAAGAGGAGGCTGAAAATGTTTATTGAAGGAGTTTGGATTCTGTTCTAAAGGCAGTGGAATGCTTTGAAGACTTTTAAGTAGGGGAGTATAGGGCAGTTCTGTACTTTGAATGGTTTGCTTAGGCTGTTGGAGAGGCACTGGAGACAAGAGATCATGTAGGAAGAAGATGCAGAAGTAACTCAGGTGGAGGGGTGGATTATAATCATACTTTATGTGAATATTTCTTGGAGCTATTGATATTCTCTATTAATTTTGGAATGCTGTGTTTGTTGAATAGGTCTTGCCCATACAGAGTCAAACCACCCATCTTGGAACTTCCATACAGGACAGATTTAATTCTGTTTTTATGTGGCAGTCCTTCCTAGTTTTAAGGCAGCCATTAGTGTCTTTTCCCCTCTATTTCCATCCATCACGTGGGAATTTTTTTCTTGTGATTGAATGTCCCAAATTTCTTTAGTTCATGAGAGTTGAGTATTCCCCACATGACACAACTCTTTTTCCCTTCTCAATATCTTGTTCATTTTTATCTTGATCAATTCTTGTCAGCTAGAGACCCTCTCAGACTGTGCAACCTTACTTTTATCAGCATAGTAAAAAGAGCAATTATTTCTTCCCTTTTTATAATCATATATTCTACAAATACTAACTGTCCTCAAAAGCAATAAAATAAGTGCTAAAAAATTTTTGCCGTGCTTGTACAATACCACTGACCCTGCAGTCAACCAAAATCTCATTTTCACTTTAGTTATGTTACCATTAAACATGAGTTTGGAGGAGGAAATGGCAAGCCACTCCAGTATTCTTGCCTGGAAAATCCCATGGGTGGACAGAGGAGCCTGGCAAGCTACAGTCCATGGGGATCGTAATGAGTTGGATTCTGGCTGTGTGATAACATAGATGCAGGGGGCCAGGGTGGAAATAGTGTATCCAAAGGCTTTTATATTAATCAGATGAGAGAAGATGGAAGCTTTATCCAGGGTATTAACAATAGAAATAGAGAAAAAGTGGTATAATTGTAGATATATTTTGAAGGAAAATCCACTCCATATTTTGCATCCTCTGAAAAATGTAGGTAATCAGTGACATGAAGAGTCTGGCTTTGCTATATTGTCTCAAGTGACTGGCTCATATTCAGTTCCTACCACATGGGAGAAGGAAATGCCAACCGACTCCAGTATTCGTGCCTGCAAAATCCAATGGACAGAGGAGCCTGGTGGGCTGCTATCCATAGGGTTGCACAGAGTTGGACACGACTGAACTGATTTAGCATGCATGCATGCATTGGAGAAGGAAATGGCAACCCACTCCAGTATTCTTGCCTGGAGAATCCCAGGGATAGAGGAGCCTGGTGGGCTGCTGTTTATGGGGTCACACAGAGTCGGACATGACTGAAGTGACTTAGCAGCAGCAGCAGCACATCGCTCAAGTTGAAACCTTTAATTTTGTGCACATTTTACATGCCCATGAACAGAATGTGTCAGAATAATTGACTCCTGTGGTAGGTTGCAAGTGTGTAACTTTAAAATACCAGGCATATGCTTTATATTTTGGTTTGTTTCACCTTTGTTTTATTGATCTAAAGTGTGTCATGAGACTATTACTGTCACCTTCAAATTTCATTAAATCACTCATATTATAATAAACGACACTGACAAAGGGGCTGGTTGTGCTTTGTGTTTTTTATAGGATTCATAGGAAATGTCATCATGATTATGTCTTTTTGCTAAAAGGGATTTTCAAGAACTGCTTCACATTTATAGAGAAGATGACAGCCCCCTCCCGTCTGAAACTTAACCTCTCAAGTCCATGTCTATGAATCCTGTTGCGTTTGCTCCACAGATACTCATTTCTTTAACACACTGTGATCTCAGATTTGTCTGTAAGTCCTGGTGAGACAATGTCAGCTTGTCTTGTGCCCGTTCATCTTCACACTGAATGATAGCTTTACTATTTTTGAATGGTAGCAGAGTGAGAGGTCACTCTACCTGGCCATGCTGCCAACTGAAATGCTTAGTGTGTTTTCAAATCTTGGGTTGTTAGAGCCAAAGAAACTTCATAAATCAGTTCATCTGTTCTCTTATAGATGTGGAAAATGAGAGTAGAATAGCTAAGAAACTTCTTTCTTTTCTTTTCTCTTTTTAACCATTACAGACAAGAAGGTGTACATTTTTAAAAAAATGCCATTATCTGGGGTTGAAGAGTGAATACTTTAACAAGAAATATTGTCAAAATATGACTGCAGTCATTCTAGGGTCAAAGCCATGGTGTTAGAAATATGGTGTGCAAAATTACCTTCAGAGCAACAGCCTGAGGGGTCCCTAAGAGATGTGTCTCTTGTGGGTGGATATGTCTCCATCTTAACCTCAGCAACGATTGTATTAAAGAAAGAGGAAAGCAGTGTCTTGTTTCTTCTTGGAGGGCAAACCATTTTAGTTACTTACAATTATTTTTAAAGGGCTATCCTACTAATAACAGTTAATAAAACTTTGGGGGATGAAAGCCACATTAGTAACCAGTTAATGCAAGGGGAAGATAGTGTGAGCTAACATCTTTCTCCAGTGGGATACTGACACTTAAACTCACATTATGTCTTAAAGCAGTTCATACATGCCTTCTTTTTAGTCACCAGCTGAGCACCAATTCTATTTTCTCAGATATTTCTAAGCTGTGAGAGGTGTCTGCCTAAGAGGAAATCCAGAGGCTGTTCCTAGGATGAGGTGAAAATTGATTCTGAGAGGAAAAACAATAGACATTCCCTGTAATGAGTGGGGTAGGGGAAGGCGGTGGAGAGTGCCAAGGGATTTCATGAGGGCTTCTTTATGATTGAACCAAAGTTTCTCTGCCAACCAAATTTGCTTTACAAATCAGGATGTTATAGAGAGATGGAGCAGAACCATAAACTTTTCAGTGTCCGAGGCATCAATTCCTGGCTTTTTATTTCTTAAAACCCACATTTCTAGGTCAAAGTTTAAATGTCTTTCTGGAATAGTCCCTTTCACGTTTCGACGCTGTCCCTGCAATAAGACCTCTTGCTGCATGCTTCATGGTGCACACACAGACTTGCTTCACTTCTAGATGGAGAGGGAGGCTCAGAGAGAGACAGAGAAGAGGAAGCCACAGGTTTTCAACCTTGTGGACAGTTTTGTGTATTCCTATGGGAAAGTGTGGTTGTGGGGAATATTGCCTGCAAGATGCTATATCATTATACTATGTAGGTGAGAGAGCATCTTAGAAGAGAAATAGAATTCTCTGCTCTTCACAATGATCAGGCTTAAGGGAGAATATGAGGATGTGAGTAGGTTAACTCTGGACAATGAACACCCACTCACGTTGAGAGAAGTCCATCAAGGCTTCTCCCAACCTCATATCCTTAGTTGCATTGGAGTGTCTCTTATTCCTGGAACATGCTGTGCAGTTTCACCCCATGTAGTGTGAGTATTCCCCCTCCTGTCCCACCAGACCTGTCAACTACCTCACTCCAGCTATCAACAATGCTTTTCCTTAAAGGTTCTGTGAACACTCCTCCTCCTTGAAGTCTGTCCTTTTCCATTTAAGCTGCTGGCCAGATTGAGTTGGTCAGAATACTTCTGTGGATTTGTTTCTAACTAAAGTTTGAAGATGAAGTTTTGTGTTTTTTTGGTTCATTTGATTTCCCCCCTAAGTTAGAGGGTGTTAAGGTGTAAGGTAGGACTTTTAGCTACTAATTCATAGCCATCTGGAGAAGACGGTCTGAGAGAGTGAAGTAACCTACAAAGAGAAGTGGAAAAAAGAGAAAAGTGTTTTCTTGTCAGTGTTTGAGAGCTTTCTTTTTGATTTATAAAGGTAGACTCTGTTCTCCCTTTCTATGGTTTATTTACATGAACTAATGTGTGTGTGTGTATGTGTTTAAAAGTTTAATATAATTTGATGAGTTTCTGCCATTCGCAACTGAAGAATTTTGATCAACACGAGTACCTTGGAGGAATCAGGGACATAATCTCTAAATTTAACAAGTGGCCACTTTGTCATCAGTGGAAGAATGGAATGAAAAGGGATTATAAGAAAGAGTAGTGATACGGTTGAATTTTAAGAGAATTATTGTGGTTTTTGTAAATAACATTTACTAATAAACTTCCAGTGACTCAGAATTATTCTACTCATGTATTTGAAAATGTTTGAAAATAACAAAATTTTAAATGATGTTTATTCCAGGTTTTGTTAGAAATGAGACACCTAATCTATAGCCTTCTAAGCATTATGTTTATCTGATATTGAAAAATCTGACATTATTATTTAATGAACATGGGCATATTTATATGCATAAGAAATTTAAGTGGAAAATCATTAGGTTTTGCTGTATTATTGATTTCTAGTTTCTGTAGTGAATTAAAAGTTACTGATTTTTAAACTCAGAAATAAAACCTCATATACTGGTGCTTTTTATGCTAAAAAAAAAAAGAGAGAGAGATTATTTTTAGTTTTACTTTCAGACTAGTGAATTCCTTGTAGGTTGGTGAAAAAATTAAAAATCATAATTTGGTGGATTAAAAGTAGTGTATATTTTCATCACTTTTGGACACATAGAGTGACTTATTTTATGATTTGCTAAAGTTGTAGAAGTTTTCTGACCTTTTCTAAAGCAAAAATTGTGTGCCACTTTTGCAAACTTCTCTTTATATTTGGATCTGTCTAAAGCTACTTTTGAGAACTAGAGAATTCTGATCAAGAATTCTGTTTTTCCCTGAAAAACTTCCTTCAATATCTGATTTGGATGATGTGATGGAGATTATCTTTGTTCCTACTTAGATATGTTGAAATTGCCTCAAGGCTTTGAAGTTCTGAGATTTAAAGAGAAGATGAAATACAAATACATATGTGCTGTTTTCATATGGAAATAATATTCTGAATGAGAAGTAACTTCTTTGTTGGCATACAGTGAGTCTTATAAAATAAATTAAAAAGCCTTTGGAGAACAGGCTGCATGCTTTTCTGTTAACTTCTCTAAGATACGTTGTTAAATAAGTATAAACCAAAAACTTCTAGTATTTTAAAGAGTAAATGATAGTTTCATTAAATTTTTAGCACTTAAGAATTTTAAGGTTGTATTTATTTCTATGTTTAAAGTGTGTCTATTTCATTCAAGTTCTAGTGTCTTTTGTTAATAGCTTTGTATTTTATTATTTCTGATTATTAATGCTGTAAATTTTCATAGTAAAAAAAAAATCATGTAATATAGAAAGGTACCTTGAAAATTACTTATAACCATTCCACTCAGACTTAACCACTATTAGCCTTTTAGAATTTATCCTTTCATCCTTCACCTGTCTGTATGAATCTTTGTGGGCACAACTTAATCTGTGTATCACAGACCATTCTGTGGGTGTCTTCAGTGGGCCTATTTGACCGGCTTCTCTTTCTTCATTGAGATTTCTCTCTTTTTATATGCTGTACTCCGTTCTATCTATAAGGGATTTCCTATCTTTTATTTTTGATTTTTTACCCCTCATCTCTCTATCACACACACTCTCACTGTTTTTCACATTCCTTGTATACAGAGTCATACATATGTAGTGTGAGTGAGTCTCTGTACATGATGTGAATGTGAGTATGTATGTATATATATATATAGATATGTCAAAATAAGACCATAGGATACATGCGGCCTTGTAATTAAAATATTTTTGTAACAATAAATAAACATCCAAAGCTCTTTTTTTAAAAAGATATTTTTAATGTGAACCATTTTTAAAGTCTTTATTGAATTTATTACAATATCATGTCTGTTTTTATAGTTTGGTTTTTTGACTGCAAGGCATGTGGAATCTCAGCTCCCTGACAAGGGATCAAATCCATACCCCCTGTATTGATTGGAAGGCGATCACCAGGGAAGTCCACCACCAGGGAAGTGCCAAAGATCCATTTTTAATGACTGAATAGTATTCTGTGGTATGGTGTGGGCTAGATTTAATTTATTTATCCTGTCCTTTCAAATAATTTCTTTTGGACATTTAGGTTGTTTCCAATTTTTTGTTTACCATATTTAGTTTTCTTAATGCACATTTTTACATATTTGCAAAATCATTTCTTAGTAACTGCAATGTTAATATTAATTACTGCTAATAATCCTTACTATAAATTTCCTTAATTTAGATGATGTAAATTATGTAAACTTAGAAATTCACTATTAGGCTAAAGTCAATACAGCTTTTATAAGATTTCTTGGGAAAGCTCAATTTTTTTTTAAACAAAACATTACAAGATGCCAGCAACTCTTGGTGGAGTGTGGTTTTATATCGCTGTTGGACGTATCTAACAGTGTATTTTCTGATGGGTATGTCCTGAGCTCTCTTCTCTGTGATCAACAGGAGGAGTGTTTTGAGAAAACCAGTTAGGGTTATGGCTGTTGTTTGTGATCCAAAGAGCAGAATCAAGCTACATATTCACAGAGCAGGAATGAGACTCACTGCCCTGCCCTTACTTGGATCAATCATACTCTGCTCAACAACAGCAGGCTCTCATGTTAAGTTTTGCCTCCTTTTCTTTAGTTCTTTGTCTAAATAAGCTCTAAGCTACTTGAGACAGGAGCTTTGTTTTCACTGTGTTGTTTTGTAAAATGCCATATGCACAGATGACATTTTGTAGATAATAAAACAGCAGTGATTATAGGCTGTTGGTAGTCTTCTGTTGATATCCTCGCTGGTGACAATACACTAAGATATCCCACTTGACATACTATTGAGTTAACAGAAACTGTTGTGTTGGTTTTTACGGCTGCTAAAAGCAGGGAGAATATTGATTTTAATCAGAAAGAGCAGGGAGAAATTGCTTTGACATGTGTTTTTCGCTTGATCTTTGAGAATGTCATGAAAAAATAAAGAGTAAATAATAATCTATGTGAGTTTCTTTCAAAAGAGCCAAAAGGTTGCTTGAAAATAAGTGACCCAAGAGTAGAGATTTCATTTCAGAAATGAAATGTTTAATCAGCCATCTCAGAATGAAGTCTCACATGACAAAAATAAGCCGTTCATTGGCATATTACATAATTATACTTTTAGTCATGCTGTGATTGAAATATAAAGGAACATGGTTTAACGTGTTAATAACTTTAATATTTATGTAGTTATTCATTCAATAAATATACAGTGATCACCTCCAATAAGGCTGTTGTTGTCCTAGGTCCTGGGGTCACGCTAGAGAACAAAGCAAAGCCTTTCCCTTAGTGGAGTTTGGATTCTAGAGAAGGGATAGATACAATAAAAAATGATGTAGTGTGTCAAGTAGCAGTAAGTACCATGGAAAAAGAAAACAGAACAGAACGGGGAATGTGGACGGTAGTAGCATTCTACATATTGCAGTTGGGGAAGACGCCCTGGAGACCTAAAAAAGGGGCAAGTGAGCCATATTTGTATTTGTTGGCAGAGTGTTCCAGGCAGAAGGAAGAGCAAGATCAAATGCCCTGAGTTAGGAGTATGTTCCAGAGATAGCAAGGAGGCCTTTACTGCTAGGAAAGTAACAGATATCAGCAAGGAAGTGGGAAGAGTCAGATCTTCTAGGGCCTTGGAGGCCGTTATATGACTTTGGCTTTTACTTTGAGCGAGATGGAAGTGAATAGAAAGTCATAATCATGAAAAGTGATCTTATTTCCTTTTAAAGGGATTAGTCTGGATGCTATAAGAAAAACTGCCAAGGTGCCAAAATGCAGAAATGCTGTAGTAAGCTAGTTCATATCCAGACAATGGGAGACAATGGTTTGGATCAGGGCAATAGCAATAGACGATGTGAAAAGTGATTCAATTTTTGCCTTGTTTTGGAGATAAGGGTGACAGAATATCCTGATGGATTTGATGTTGAGGATGAAATAAAGCAAGCAAAGATGTTTCCAAGGTTTTGGGCCTGAGCAATCCAGAAGTGTAAGGCTGAAGAAAAGTGAGTTCGGTAGGGAATGCAGCAGTTCATTTTGGGATAAATCCAGTGTGGACATTACAGATGAGTATTTAGTTCCAAGAAAAAAGTCATAACTGGACACGTAGATTTGGAAGTTGTCAACATAAAGTTGATATTTAATACCATTAAATACAAGAAACTGGAAGAGGTCATTTAGGGAGTAATTTAGGTAGAGAAGTTCTGAGACCCAAGGCTTGGGATGTTTCCAGGGTTAAAGGTTGGAGGGATCCACAGTAAAGGCTGAGAAGGGGTGAGATTGTGAGGGACAAGGGAACCAAAAGGGTGGTCTTTCAGGGGCCGGGTGAGGTAACTGCTTCAGGAAGGAGGGAGGGTGCATGGTGTCAGAAGCAACGATAGGTCTATGAAATAAGGACAGAGTTGGCAACTGGGAGACATTGTTGACCATTTTGTGAGTTATTCAGAGGCATATTAATAGAAAAGGCTTTCTGGAGGGAGTTTAAAAGAAAATTTAAGGACTTCCCTGGTGGTACAGTGGATAAGGAATCCTCCTGCCAATGTAGGAGGCACGGGAAGATCCCACATGCTGTGAAGCAACTAAGCCTGTGCAGCACAACCACTGAGCCTGTGCTCTAGAGGCTGCAAGCTGCAACTACTGAAACCCGTGGGCCCTGGGGCCCGTGCTCTGCAACAGGAGAAACCACTGCAGTGAGAAGCCGGCACACCGCAACTAGAGAAAACCCGTATGCAGCAACAAAGACAAAGCAGCCAAAAATAAAATTAATTAATTAATTAATTTAAAAATGTATAGGAAAAAAAGAGACAAATTAAAAGAAAATAGAGGCAACAGTATAAGTAACTCTTTAGGAGTTTTGCTCTAAACAGGAAATGGTACTGTTGTCCCAACCGTGTTGAATGGGTAACCAGGCAGCGTACATGCCAGGCTGGCTGGAGCAGTGTTTGCTGGGAAAAGCTCCAAGGGGCAGAGCCAGTGTCCGATGCACGAGCCCCCGCTGCCCATGACATTTAGGGCAGTGCACAGAGAACCAGCAGGGCTGAGTGTCAGCTCCAGGAGAGAAATTCTGACACTAGGCAGTAGGGCTTTAAAGCTGCACCAGCTCCTCTTCTGATGTAAGTAGGGGCCGATTTCAGCCCAGTTCCTTAAATCCCTGCCTTAATTGCTAACAGGGCTGAGGTTCAAGTTCTGGCTGACCAGGGTTGAATATAATAAGTACTAGCTCCCCAGTTTCCATAGGAGCTCTATCAGAAAACAAATTCTTTTCTAGGACCCCAGGCTAAAGAAGATTAGTCCTGATAAGGTGAGCCTTATTTCTTAGTAAGAAGAGAAGCAGGAAAAGGTATAGGAAGGCTTTTCTTAACTTCTCTCTTCCTCCCTTCTCTCCTTTTCCTTCTCTTCCTCCCTTCCCTCATTCTCTTCCTTCCTTCTTTTCTTCGGTGTACAATATTATAGCTTTTTATACTCTAGCAGAGAGGAAAGACCATTGAGAATGTAGGGGAAATAGTCATTGGAGTGATTGCTATTGAGAAGATAAGAGGATTACCAGTTAGTCTAAGTGGAGGGCTTGGCCTTTGTGAGAGGCATGGATAGCACATCCTCAAAGCAGGATGGGTAAGCACAGATGTGCTTGTGACGCGGTCAGAGCTTGTGGACATTCTTTTAGGACTGCTTCTAATTTCTCAGTGACAGGTGAACTTGCATCAGCAGCAAGGAGTGAGAAGCAGCTGTTGGAGTGTCTGTAACAATGTGTGATTAACAACCTCATTTTCCCAGTGAAAACAAATTTTAAAATTAACTACATGCTCTAAAAAAAAGAAACTACTTTCCCTTCTCTTACCCAGGATTGAACTTTGTGTATTTTTGGTGGACAGTCTTGGTTAAATCTGTTTAAATATACTGTGCTGTGCTTAGACTCTCAGTCCTGTCCTGCTCTTTGCGTCTCCATGGGCTGTGCCTGCCAGGCTCCTCAGTCCATGGAATTCTCCAGGCAAGAATACTAGAGTGGGTTGCCATGGCCTCCAGGTGATCTTCCCAACCCAGGGATCGAATCCAGGTCTCCCACACTGTGGACAGATTCTTTCAGGCTGAGCCACCAGGGAAAAATTTGTTTAGCTTTTGGTCAAATATTTATTTCTATGGGCTGCTTTTTCATATTAAAAAAAAATCTCTTTTTTAAGTGTTCTGTGATTTGAGTCATGTTAGATGAGTCTGTAAGCATAACACAGAAATAAGCAAAATGTACTTGGGCCTCTATGGCACATGTGCAGAAGAATCTGTACTTATTAAGCTTACAAATATGTTTAAAATTCACTAACCTTCATGTGGCTCCCAGCAAGCAAAAACATGACATTTGAAATTGTGTCTTCATAGCCTTCTCAGGGCACCGGATGATCGACACATTCTAACCTACTTATAACCGTGAGACCAAACCAGTTATTCACGTAAGTTTTTTCCCCTGCATTTGGAGCTTTAGATAATTGGATTAAATTATAGCAAAAAATAAGTCAGGCCCACTATACTTGCACTCTCTCAACTGGCAGGAGACTGACTATTTTGGTAAAATGAATACATTTTACATATGTCATTATTAGGTGTTACTCTTGAAAAAGCAAGCAAAAATCTCCTATTTTAAAGTAAATAAAATAACATAATAACTGGATTCCATAATCCTTGGTTTCCTCAGGTTTAATATGAAGGTCAATCTAACATTGCAGTAAATGGTGCTATATATACTCATGCTTTAGTTGCTAAGCTGTGTCTGACTCTTTGCAGCCCTGCGGAATATAGCCTACCAGGCTTCTCTGTTCATGGATTGCGCAGGCACAAATACTGGAGTGGGTTGCCATTTCCTTCTCTAAGAGATCTTCCTAACCCAGGAATCAAATCACATCTCCTGTGTCTCCTGCGTTGGCAGGCGGATTCTTTACCACTGAGCCACCAGGGAAGCCAAATGATCCTATTAAAGTCAAGTGTTAGTCACTCAGTCATGTCTGACTCTTTATGACTCCCATGGACTGTAGCTTACCAGGTTTCTCTGTCCATGAGTAAGGGTCTCCAGGCAAGAATACTGGAGTGGGTTGCCATTCCCTTCTCCAGGAGATCTTCCCAACCCAGGGATCAAACCCGGGTATCCCACATTGCAGGTGGATTCTTTACCACCTGAGCTACCAGGGAAGCCTTAATTATCCTATCAGTTCAGTTCAGTTCAGTCGATTCTATATGATTCTATATGATCCTGTAGACACATCCAATTATAAAATTTTATGATCTCAAAAGAGTTTTAGCAAGGGAGCCATTTGTAGCTAAGTTATTAACCTAGGTGATGCCATCCACTAGGGGATCTTTCCAACACACCTGTGGTTGTTTCCTCTCACAATAGCATTTCCTTAGTTCCTTTGAGATGAACCTGCCATTTTACTTCAAGTTGTTAAGGTGGCTCAAGTGGAATCAGGGGACTTATTTCCAGCCTCATGTATTTCTAAATGACAGGAGTCTGAAGGGAGAATTTTCCTGGAACTTGTTAAAAGTGTTAATTTCCAGGGCTATGAAACTGGTCTTAGAAATCTTCATTTTAGCAAGCATTCAAATAGTTCTGAGGTCAGCAGCCGATGAAACACTTTGGAACACAGCCCTGGTTATCACATAGAAATTACATAATTATGTATACTTGCCTGATTTAGTGAGATTGGACATGAGAACTCAACTGCCATAAGGTTTAGCTGAAAATCAAAAGATGATGAAAATTATCAAAGGGAATGGAAATTAAAAGACAGTGTAATAGGACTCCTACCAATAATTGCCAGGTTGTCATGATGATGAGAAGAAGCTGAACGTCATAGAAGTTTATAAAATATTATAATGAGAGATGTCTTAAAAAATTCATTTAATATGCAAGCTTTGGAGTTAGTTGGGAGAACTCATGCATGGAATGCCAGGAAGTAACACATCATGATGTTAAAACAAATGAAGAGAGCTTATAAATCAGACTAGCTCTATCTTCTGTAGTCCATGGAATTCTCCAGGACAGAATACTGGAGTGGGTAGCCATTCCCTTCTCCAGGGGATCTTCCCAACTCAGGGATCAAACCCAGGTCTGCAATATTGTGGGTGGATTCTTTACCAGCTGAGCCACCAGGGAAGTCCAAGAATACTGGAGTGGGTAGCCAATCCCTTCTGCAGTGGATCTTTCTGACCCAGGAATAGAACTGGGATCTTCTGCATTGCAGGCAGATTCTTTACCAGCTGACCTACCAGGGAAGCCCCTTATCTTCTGTTAGTCATTCCAAAGTGATGAAGAATAGCAGCCACTGAAAACAGGGCCTTTGCATCTGTAACATAATCTAACATACATAGTTTTATACATCAATCCTTGAAATCTATCTTGAATCCAGAAAACTGTTATGTTGGAAGTTAAGAACCCTGTTGAATTATGCTGGTAAATTTTATTTCTTTCTCTTTTCCTTCCTTCATCCCCTCCTTCCTTTTATCCCCCTTCTCTCTCTTTATTGCTTTCTCTCTTTCTCAATACCTGTCTCGGTTTCCCTTTTTTTTTTTTTAATATCTTAATCTTATGTGTGTATTGTATAGTCAGGGAAAAGACTTGTCCATTATTTTGTCTTTTAAAAAACTGTTTTAACATTTAAAAAAATTATAAGCTCCACACAGGTAAAGAATATGACAAATGCATTTTAGAAACCCTTAATATTTTCCACTGTAACTGATAATATTAGAGTTGCAGCCAGTATTTTGATGAGCTCTCTGCTGTTCCTTTGCTCAAAGTGTACTTCTCATTTTCTTCCTTGGGGTGAAATACTGGTAGTTCTTTGAGATTTAATTAAAGCTTTAGTTTCTTTGGAAGTATCCCCAGTCACCATCCTTAAGTCTCTCCATACCCACCAATTAAGTGCTTTTTCATTTGAGTTTTCATAAAAATTTGATCATGCATGCCTGCTAAGGTGCTTCAGTTGTGCCCAACTCTTTGTGATCCTATGGACTATAGCCAGGCTCCTGGCTCCTCTGTCCATGGGATTCTCCAGGCAAGAATATAGAGTAGATTGCCATGCCCTCCTCCAGGGGATCTTCCCGACCCAGGGATCAAACCCACGTCTCTTGTTTCTCCTGCACTGGCAGGAGGGTTCTTTACCACTAGCACCAACTGGGCAGCCCCAATAATTTGATTATGCTACCTATCAATTTGTGACCTCCTTAAGTAGGGTACTGGAGATGCTACTGGAGATCAGTGGAGAAATAACTCCAGAAAGAATGAAAAGATGGAGCCAAAGCAAAAACAACACCCAGTTGTGAAAGTGACTGGTGATGGAAGTTAAATCCAATGCTGTAAAGAGCAATATTGCGTAGGAACCTGGAATGTTAGGTCCATGCTGCTGCTGCTGCTGCTGCTGCTGCTAAGTTGCTTCAGTCGTGTCCGGCTTTGTGCGACTCCATGGACTGCAGCCTACCAGGCTCCCCTGTCCCTGGGACTCTCCAGGAAAGAACACTGGAGTGGGTTGCCATTTCCTTCTCCAATGCATGAAAGTGAAATGTGAAAGTGAAGCCACTCAGTCGTATCTGACTCTGTGCGACCCCATGGACTGCAGCCCACCAGGCTCCTCCATCCATGGGATTTTCCAGGCAAGAGTACTGGAGTGGGGTGCCATTGCCTTCTCCATAGGTCCATGAATCAAGGCAAATTGGAAGTGGTCAAGTAGGAGATGGCAAGAATGAACATCAACATTTTAGGAATCAGTAAACTAAAATGGACTGGAATGGGTGAATTTAACTCAGATGACCATTATATCAACTACTGTGGGCAAGAATCCTCTAGAAGAAATGGAGTAGCCATCATAGTCAACAAAAGAGTCTGAAATGCAGTACTTGGATGCAATCTCAAAAACGACGGAATGATCTCTGTTCATTTCCAAGGCAAACATTCAGTATCACAGTAATCCAAGTCTATGCCCTGACCAGTAATGCTGAAGAAGCTGAAGTTGAACGGTTCAATGAAGACCTACAAGACCTTCTAGAACTAACACCCAAAAAAGATGTCATTTTCATCAAAGAGAGTGGAATGCAAAAGTAGGAAGTCAAGAAATACCTGGAGTAACAGGCAAACCTGGCCTTGGAGTACAGAATGAAGCAAGACAAAGGCTACTAGAGTGTGTGCCAAGAGAACACACTGGTCATAGCATATATCCTCTTCTAAGAACACAAGAGAAGACTCTACACATGGACATCACCAGATGGTCAACACTGAAATCAGATTGATCATATTCTTTGCAGCCAAAGATGGAGAAGCTCTATACAGTCAGCAAAAACAAGACCAGGAGCTGACTGTGACTCAGAACATGGACTCCTTATTGCCAAATTCAGACTTAAATTGAAAAAAATAAGGAAACCCTCTAGACCATTCAGGTATGAACTAAATCAAATCCCTTATGATTATACAGTAGAAGTGACAAGTAGATTAAAGGGATTAGATCTGATAGAGTGCCTGAAGAACTATGGATGGAGGTTCATGTCATTGTACAGGAGGCAGTGATCAAGACCATCCCCAAGAAAAAGAAATGCAAAAGGCAAAATGGTTGTCTGAGGAGGCCTTACAAGTAGCTGTGAAAAGAAGAGAAGTGAAAGGCAAAGGAGAAAAGGAAAGATATACCCATTTGAATGCAGAGTTCCAAAGAATATCAAGGAGAGATAAGAAAACCTTCCTCCATGTCAATGTATGGCAAAAACCACTACAATATTGTAAAGAAAATAGCCTCCAAATAAAATAAATTAATTGATTTTAAAAAAGAAAGCAAGCTTTCCTCAGTGATCAATGCAAAGGAATAGAGGAAAACAATAGAATGGGAAAGACTAAAGATCTCTTCAAGAAAATTAGAGTTACCAAGGGAACATTTCATGCAAAGATGAGCTCAGTAATGGACAGAAAAGGTATGGACCTAACAGAAGCAGAAGATATTAAAAAGAGATGGCAAGAATACACAGGAGAACTCTACAAAAAAGATCTTCATGATCTAGATAACCATAATGGTGTGATCACTCACCTAGAACCAGATATACTGGAATGAGAAGTCAAGTAGGCCTTTGGAAGCATCATTATGAACAAAGCTAGTAGAGGTGATAGAATTCCAGTTGAGCTGTTTCAAATCCTAAAAGATGATGCTGTGAAAGTGCTGCACTCAATACGCCAGCAAATTTGGAAAACTCAGCAGTGGCCACAGGACTGGAAAAGGTCAGTTTTCATTCCAATCCAAAGAAAGGCAATGCCAAAGAATGCTCAAACAACTGCACAATTGCGCTTATCTCACACACTATCAAAGTAATGCTCAAATGCTCCAAGCCAGGCTTCAACAGTACGTGAAATGTGAATTTCCAGATGTTCAAGCTGGATTTAGAAAAGGCAGAGGAACCAAAGATCGAATTGCCAAAATCTGCTGGATCATCAAAAAAGCAAGAGAGTTCCATAAGAATATCTACTTTTGCTTTATTGACTATGCCAAAGACTTTGTGTGGATTGAACAAACTGTGGAAAATTCTTCAAGAGATGAGAATACTAAACAACTTGACCTGGCTCCTCAGAAATCTGTATGCGGGTCAAGAAGCAACAGTTAAAACTGGACATGGAACAACAGACTGGTTCCAAATAGAAAAAGGAGTACGACAAGGCTGTATATTGTCACCATGCTTATTTAACTTATATGCAGAGTACATCATGAGAAATGCCATGCTGGATGAAGCACAAGCTGGAATCAAGATTGCTAGGAGAAATATCAATAACCTCAGATATGCAGATGATGCCAACCTTATGGCAGAAAGTGAAGAAGAACTAAAGATTCTCTTGAGGAAAGTGAAAAAGGAGAGTGAAAATGTTGGCTTATATCTTAATGTTCAGAAAACTAAGATCCTGGCATACGGTCCCATCACTTCATGGCAAATAGGTGGGGAAACAATGAAAACAGTGACAGACTTTATTTTCTTGGGCTCCAAAACAACTGCAGTTGGTGACTGCAGCCATGAAATTAAAAGAAGCTTTCTCCTTGAAAGAAAAGTTATGACCAACCTAGAGAGCATATTAGAGAGCAGAGACATCACTTTGCCAACAAAGGTCTGTCTGGTCAAAACTATGGTTTTTCCAGTAGTCATGTATGGATGTGAGAATTGGACTATAAAGAAAATTGAGTGCTGAAAAATTGATGCTTTCGAACTGTGGTGTTGGAGAAGACTCTTGAGAGTCCCTTGGACTACAAGAAGATCCGACCAGTCCATCCTAAAGGAAATCAATCCTGAATATTCATTGGAAGGACTGATGCTGAAGCTGAATCTCTAATACTTTGACCACCTGATGCGAAGAACTGACTCATTGGAAAAGACCCTGTTGCTGGGAAAGATTGAAGGCGGGAAGAGAAAGGGATGACTGAGAATGAGATGGTTGGATGGCATCATTGACTCGATGGAGATGAGTCTGAGTAAACTCCCGAACTTGGTAATGGACAGGGAATCCTGGCGAGCTGCAGTCCACATGGTTGCAAAGTGTTGGACACGACTGAGAGACTGAACTGAACTCAACTCAACTAAGTAGGGTAAGTATAATCTCTTAAATTTTGGGTCAATTTTGCTGATATAAGTATGAAGAGGTCCCCCTTTCACTCTCCAAACTGTCCCTGTTTGAGTAGTAGAGGAGATGTCCATCCTATGGTGAAGAACTTTTCACCTTCAGTACTTATCTGTTATCTGTTACAAACTGCTGCTACTGCTGCTAAGTCGCTTTAGTCGTGTCCGACTCTGTGCGACCCCATAGACAGCAGCCCACCAGGTTCCATCGTCCCTGGGATTCTCCAGGCAAGAACGCTGGAGTGGGTTGCCATTTCCTTCTCCAATGCATTAAAGTGAAAAGTGAAAGTGAAGTCGCTCAGTTGTGTCCGACTCTTAGCGACCCCATGGGCTGCAGCCACCAGGCTCCTCCCTCCATGGGAGTTTCCAGGCAAGAGTACTGGAGAGGGGTACCATTGCCTTCTCCAATCTGTTACATGGAGGTATTCAATTAGAGTTTGTCAATGAGTTTGAATTGAATTTTATCATTTAATGGCAGGAAAAACTGTTAGGGGCTTGGCAGAAATCATTGGGTATTTATAGGTATTATTATGTGTATCTACTATTTATAGGTCTTAATGTTCAAAGACAGCCAGAGTAGGATCCCATGAAGCCATAAATTACTCTGAAGAAGGCAGAGATAACTTGAATCAGACTTAAGGAATTGGCTCGTATCCTAGTCCAATGATTTCTAATGGTTGACTCGGAAACATCCACAAGACAGTAAATACCCTTGAAGATACTCTTACTGTTTCATGGCAAAAAAAAAAAAAAAAAAAGGTGCAAGTAGTGAGTTAAAGTTAAAATTAAATGCATTTATTAGATTGATCTTCATTTTAGGGTTATATCCAGTGTTAGACTATTGTTTGCATGTTAGATTTTCTTTTTCTGAATCAATGGTAATTAAAAAGAACTTTCCTTATCAAAATAGGAAGTTGGCATGCCTCAAGTCTGGCAAACATTGACTGAGCAAACGGGGTGTGGATGGAAGGGGCTATCTGGACTCACAAGATAAGAATAATTAAAGGGCTCACGCCTGCCAGTGGTGGAAAGACCCATGACTATCCATTCTAGAAAATGAGATGGATAATATCTTTTTTTCCCACCACTTTATCCTCAGGACTTACACAGCCTCATATGCATTAAGTGTTCAATAATTTTTTATTTAAATAAATCCAAAAGTTCCATGAATAAATCATTTGCTGAAAACATCTGAAGTGACCCAACCTGGTAAACAGTTATGTTTACCAGTTAGTTATGCCCTGCTGGTTATTTCCATGACTAGGAATCAATGACTCCATCAGTTGCTGCTTATTTAGTTAAAGTTTTAGCTAAAGATTCAATGTTTTTGTGTGTGGACTATTATAATGGTTTCCTTTTTTTCATTTTTGAAATAAATAATTGTTAAAATACATTAAGATTTAACATCTTAGCCATTTTAAAATGTGCAGTTCAATGGATTCCAAATATATTCACACTGTTGTCCTCTCATCACTCCCATCCATCCACAGAACACTTTTTATCTTGAAACTTTATATCAACTAGACAATAATTTTCCCCGTTCCCTCCTTTCCCAGCCCTGGTGACCATTGTTGTACTTTCTGTCTCTGTGAACTGACTACTCTAAGTACTAGATGTAAGTGGAATCATACAGTATTTGCCCTTTGTGTCTGATGTATTTCACTTAGTGTATTGTTCTCAAAGTTCTCATGCTGTAGCATGTTTCAGAAGTTCCTTCTTTTTTAAGGCTGAATTATATATATATATCACATTTTGTTTACCCACTCATCTGTTGATAGGTAAGTTGAATTGCTTCCATCTTTTAGTTACTGCAAGTAATGCTGGCATGAACACGACTTTACAAATATCTCATTGAGTACCTAGCCTATTCTTTTGGGTATATACCCTAAAGTAGAATTACTGGATTATATGGTAATTTTCTTTGTAAGGTTTTGGAGAATCACCCTACTGTTTTCCATAGTAGCTGCATGGGTTTTACATTTCCATCAATAGTGCACAATGGTTACAATTTCTATACATGCTTGCTAATAATTGTCATTTTCTGGATTTCTGGTAGTAGCCATCAAAATGCATATGATGTCATGGCCTCTGTCTCCAGGACTTTTCTCTAGAGGGTTTTTTTCTTACCTGTAAATCTGACTAAGTCAAATCTATTGATGACTCTCCAATTTCTTTTGTTTTAAATTCTAAGCTTCTTAACATGCTAACCTCCCAGGTCTAATTTCTATCCACCCTATAATCTAGTCATAATGACATATTTGCTCTTCTGTATACTTATTGTCCGGAGAAGGCAATGGTACCCCACTCCAGTACTCTTGCCTGGAAAATCCCATGGACGGAGGAGCCTGGTGGGCTACAGTCCATGGGGTCGGTACCAGTTGGACACGACTGATCAACTTCACTTTCACTTTTCACTTTTATGCATTGGAGAAGGAAATGGCAACACACTCCAGTGTTCTTGCCTGGAGAATCCCAGGGATGGGGGAGCCTGGTGGGCTGCAGTCCATGGGGTCGTGAAAAGTCAGACACGACTGAAGCGACTTAGCAGCAGCAGCAGCATACTTATTGTCCGCTTTCAAGTCCCCGTGACATTTTACTAGTGATTTCTGCAGCATGCAGTGCTTTAATTCCATGGTTCCCAAATTTGGTTTCTTATCTTTGTGCTTTTTCCCTAATTAAGAATTCCATGTGTACTGTTACTTTCCTAAGACTTTTTAATTTGCACACATTTTAAACAGTTCACTTTAAAAACTTTAGCCTTATTCTAAACAACAAAAAAATTCATGAAATATTGGGTTTAATAAGTTGATCATATTAATTCTTAACATATCTTAACAAATATACTACTATTAAATTTTTAAAAAGTCTGTCTACATATCACCAAAAATTCATCTTGAATACCACCAGTGGTGTGTGTACCACACTTTGTGAAAGACTTTGCTAACCCACCTTCCCCAGTCCATCGAATCATCTCTGACTCATCCTTAGGATGAGCTCATGCATTACTGTATGTCATGTAGGGAGTCATGGTGATGGCTCTGGAGGTAGATGAGAGGGTTCAGTTTCTGACCTCCCACTCACTAATTATGTGACCTTGGACATGTTATTGAATGTCCAGTTAAGCTCCTGTTTCCTCTTTTGCAAAAAAGGGTAATATTAATTCCTACCTGAAGAGTTTTGAGATATTAGGATAATGCATGAAGAATTCAGCATTTTTTGGCTGTTCTAGATCTCCTTTTGTGCTCCATATCATTAAAAGATGATCAACATTCTTTTAAGACTTTTTGTTTTGTATTGGAGTATCGCTGATTAACAGTGCTGTAATAGGGACTTTCCTGGTGGTCTAGTGGCTAAGAATCTGCCTGCCAATGCAAGGGATGTGGGTTCAATCCCTGGTCAGGGAAGATTCCACATGTCTCGGGGCGACTAAGCCCATATGTCACAATCACTGCGACCGTGCTCGACGGTCCATGCTCCACAGCAAGAGAAGCCACCACAATGAGAAGCGCATGCACTGCAGCTAGAGAAAGGCAGCATGCAGCAATGAAGACCCAGTTCAGCCATAAATAACTAAATCTTAAAAATTAAGCAGCTGAGGGCAGCAAGTGTTTAAAAAAAAACAACCAAAAACAATGTTGTAATAGGTGGACAGGGAACAAAGGGACTCAGCCATACATATACATGTATCCATTCTTCCCCAAACTCCCCTTCCATTGAGTCTCCCACATGACGTTGAGCTAAGTTCCCCGGAAAAATGATCAACATTTGCTTTAGTACACTCATTCAAAGGTATTCCCCCTGCTCCACTACACACACGCAAAGAAAGGTACAAAGTTATCCCATTAGGAAATTAATGAAAACAAAAGTAAAGTGGAATCTATCCAGACTATGCTTTCATGATTAGTCTAGTACAAGTCAAGTAATTGCAATCTTTTGACCCTAAGTTTTCTGGGTCCCTAAATTATAATATTTTATACGGGATGTCTAGTTGACCTTGATTTTTCCCTACCTGTTTCAGTCAACATCTGCAGGATTTTAATGTAATTCAAAGTGGGATAGAGGCAAAGGGGTGTTTTCAATAGCTGCTTCTTCCTCTATAATCTCACTGGTGTCAAAGTAAACCACAAAAGACAGAGCATTTATTTTAGTTTCATGTCCAGAACACAATAACAGCTGTAGAAATTGGTTCCATTTCTCAGTTGCTTTCCTTTCTAAGGCTTTTATGTTCTGGTGAGATTTTTCTCTGTTATGTTCTCTAGATCCTGAAGCCTTCCTGTGTACTTGGGACTGTCCATTTCTTTACTTTTTTGCCATCAGAAATGCAAGTTTTTCATTTACCTTTTCTGTGAAAATCCCTTGTGCACAGAAACTCAAGGAAGAGGAGAAAAAAAGTATAGGAGGAAAAAGGGGGAGAAAAAAAGAAAACCAATTAAGAGATGCCTGAAAGCCTGTACTTCTGAAACTGACATTTAACTGAAGAACTGGCTTTCTTGTTATATGCAAATAGCTTTGTCTGTATTTCTTAGATAGTAAGTCTCTGGAGCAGAAACCATACCTCTGCCTTCCCTGGTATTGTGCCAGGTACAGTGTGAGCATTCTATAAACAGGAATACCGTATTTTCAACTTCAAATCTGAGGATTCTCTTTGCAATATAAGAGAGACTCAATAAGAAAAATGCCAGTTTTTCTTTCTACCAGATCTGTTTCAGTCATAAGCATAGAGTAAAAAAAGAGATTTACTAAGTAATTATTCCATATCAACAAAAGAAAGATGGACATAGTTTTCTTTTGAAATGTTTTTTGTCTTAAGCTATTAAAAATATAAAGATTGTTCTTTAGTAACTGTTAGCATATTTATGCATCCAAGACTTTTATCTTACAACCTTATGGACTTCTAGCATTTAACCCATGTGAACTTGGCATTTAAGATGGAGTAGGTGGTATAGTAGTGACACTTTGAAACTTCAGGGATAGTTACTACTTTTCAGTTGTCTACTTTCAAGTTCTTATGATCCTTTCAGAGACAGACCCTTTAATCTTCAAACAATATTTTATATTTAAAAAAACTATTTAAGCTGTTTGTCAGTAATGCTCATTAAATGGAAGGTCATATCATTTGGCAGAAAATATGAAGACTAGATTATACACACATGTTTACTGAAGTATTTAAATTATATTCTTAAAGAAGGGCGGGAGTTTAGTTTGGTAAATTAATTCTTAGCGCTCTTAGCTACAATTAATTAATTCCAGCAAAAAAAAAAAAAAAAGATTTCTTAAATACAAAGAGTTAGGTCACTGTGTCTTTTCTATTGATTGATTTCCTCACAATTTCTACCAAAAGTTGTGGTGTATCAGAAGAAACTTTTGTTTTCATGTTGTCATTGCAAAATGTTTTAACAATTTTTATTTAAAACAATTAACCTTTCTTGAGCAGCAGAAGAGATTTAATTACATATTTCCACAAGAACCATAATCCAATTTCATAAAATAAAATTAAATAAAGCAAATAATTTGGGACTTCCTTGGTGGCCCAGTGGTTAGGACTTGGTGTTTTCACAACCATAGCCCTGGGTTCAATCCCTGATTTGGGAACTAACTAAGATCCTGCAAGCTGTGTAGTGCTACACCCCTTCCCACCGCCCCAACCCCCCACACAAAAAAGAAAAGTAATTAGGTTGACTTTTAGAGTACCTGCAAAAGAAGGCTTCTTCAGCAATGAATATGTGAATGATGTGGTGGGATGTGGGGTACCATTACATTGGGAAATGCAACTGCCAAAGATTTCTGTTTATTAACCTGAATGAAAAAGAGTAAAATATAATGTATACATAATTTTTATGGGAAGAGCAGAGTTGCTTTAAGTATGATTTTATTCCTTGCTGGCATGTTTCTTCCTCTTTTAAATAATAAATGTATCAATCTGAATCCTTTAACACTGGCTTACTGTCCAGTTCAATTCAGTTGCTCAGTCATGTCTGACTCTTTTTGACCCCATGGACTGCAGCGTGCCAGGCTTCCCTGTCCATCACCAACTCCCGAAGCCTGCTCAAACTCATGTCCATGGAGTTGGTAATGCCATCCAACGATCTCAAACTCTGTCGTCCCCTTTTCCTCCTGCCTTCAATCTTTCCCAGCATCAGGGTCTTTTCAAATATTCTTTGCATCAGGTGGCCAAAGTATTGGAGTTTCAGCCTCAGCATCAGTCTTTCCAATGAATATTCAGAACTGATTTCCTTTAGGATTGACAAGTTTGATCTCCTTTCAGTCCAAGGGACTCTCAAGAGCTTTGTCCAACACCACAGTTTAAAAGCATCAGTTCTTTGGCACTCAGCTTTCCTTATAGTCCAACTCTCACATCCATACATGACTACTGGAAAAACCATAGCTTTGACCAGACAGACCTTTGATGGCAAAGTATTGTCTCTGATTTGGCTTACTGTACAGAGAACTGAAAATGTATGTTGGGAGAAGTTTGGTTATTTTGAAACACACTCAGGATCTGGGTCAGTTTTTAGCCCAAACCTGGATAAGACCAGGATGTGGGCTGCATGGAGCTAAGGTTGTTCTAACAGCAGATACAGGCTGTAGTTGAAATTTGGTGGTAGCAAAAATTAAGAAAAAACCTTTCTAGAGTGTTTCTGTAAGATTGATAGAGATTATAGATTAGTAGCTACCAACAGTGGCTGAGGAATAAATAATCAAAGCTGTTAGAGAATCAGTGGTTAGTGACACAGGGAAGTCCTGGATTAGTGGGCCAGAGAATGGCTCAATTCAGAAGCATGTCACGGTCTTGAATGAGTAATTGACAGGGATCTCTAACTCAGTGGCAGAGCATTGCTGCACTGAGCAGGTATTTCCCCACAAATTTGCAAACACACTGTCCTACTATTCTAGGACAATGGAGTTTATTTCAAGTGGATGTCAAAACCAAGCTATTCTCTCTTGGAAGGAAAGGCAGGAGAACCTTGTATAGTTCACTGTTTCAGTTGTGAGGACTGGTTTGGCCCAAACTTTTAAAATATTAGAATATTGCAAGTATTAATTATTCAATGTGAAAAATCATTTTCACATTACACACTGTTTATAAAATATAGTGGCTTTAAAATCAGCTATAGGACTTCCCTGGTGGTCCAGCAGTTAAGAGTCCTCCTGCCAATGCAGGGAAGTGGGTTCGATCCCCGGTCTGGGAAGATTCCACGTGCTGTGGGATACACCTCTAGCTTAGTTGCCTCACAACAACTGTGCCACAGCTCCTGAAGGCAACTAGCCTAGAGCCTGTTGTCCGTGACCGGAGAAGCCACCACAGTGAGAAGCCATGTACCTTAACGAGGAGTAGCCCCCACTCACGCCACTAGAGAAAGCCCACAGGCAGCAATGAATACCCAGCACTACCAAAAATAAATACATAAATAAGTTAATTTAAAAAACCAGCTCTAAAGCTTGTCTTCCTCTCTCTCTAGCTACACAGTGGAGAAAGGAAAGTACCAGCTCCTTGCTGTTTTTTGGCGTGGAGAGTGATTTGAGTGGTGATGATGGATTATTTTAGATTATCAACTGAAGGGTCTTCTCACAGGCAAAGGGAGAGGGCTGTCAATTGTATTTCAGCTTTTTCTTCCAAGTCATTTTGTAAGATTAGATCTCTCACAGCTGAATGACAGAATTAATGACACTGTATAATAATGTTTGGATATAATAAATGATGCCAAATGAAATTTCTGTCATCCAGTCTGATAGATTTGAGGCTGACCATTATTCTCTAGTGAAAACATGAAAAGTGCAAATAGAGTCTTAATGAAGTGACTTGCTCAGAAGTAATAAAAGCTTGGCTAAAGCTTAGCTTCCACCTCAGAGTCAATAATATGTTAACTGAGTCAGAGTGTGAAGCAAAACAGAACTTCTGAGTTCTCTCCTGGCTTCGTTACCTGTTTGAGAGCAGCAGGGAGATTAATGGCACTGAATAACACTGATAGACGGAGAAGGCAATGGCACCCCACTCCAGTACTCTTGCCTGGAAAATCCCATGGACAGATGAGCCTGGTAGGCTGCAGTCCATGGGGTCACGAAGAGTCGGACACGACTGAGCGACTTCACTTTCACTTTTCACTTCCATGCATTGGAGAAGGAAATGGCAACCCACTCCAGTGTTCTTGCCTGGAGAATCCCAGGGATGGGGGAGTCTTGGGGGCTGCCTTCTATGGTGTCTCACAGAGTTGGACATGAATGAAGTGACTTAGCAGTAGCAGCAGCAACATTGACAGAACCTCTACTATGTGGAGTATACAAAAGTGGACACAAAGAGAAATCAGGCACAGTACCTTTGTCAAATAATTTACCATCTTCGGGGAAGGGAAAAAACCTAAATACAAATGACTAGTAATAAGGAACAATGTGATGATTAATAAAGAACTTTTAGGAAGAGACTGGGAGACGTGGAGGTCATTACAATGCTGGAAACGACATAAAAGAAAATACACCATGAAGATTTGTGGTTGCTATTCCTTATAAATTATTTACCAAGTATATAATGTTGGTGTGGAAAATCTGTAGGTTTCTTGCATTTACCCTCTCTCTTCAATCTAACCCCAGAATAGAGGGATGAGAATTTAATTGGTTAAATTTCAGAGATTATTTGGGAAATATTTGCCAGAGGGTAGGGGTATTGCACGTTGATAAAAAAAAAATATATATATGTCTTACATTTTCTCCTTTTTGCTTAATACAGTTGAAGTGATAAACTGATCCAAGCTATACTGTCAGAAAAATCCTGATAACATTTCATCATATATTCCTTTTTTTTTTTTTTTTAGTCAAAAAACTTTGACCAGCCATGCAGAGGTAACTCTGCATTCCTTATTTCTCTGGTTTTTAAGCCAGGTCTGACTTAAAACTATGGCAAAAATCTGTCTAGCTGGACTTGGAGTAAACCCTTGGAGCAAATTCCTTTTGTTCTATCTATTCCAGGATTTTGGAATGTGTGTTGGATATGGCTTTCTGTGTACTGCAGTAATAAGATCCTTAGTTGGGTCTGGGGATGGTGGGAAAACAGACACCGCATATTTTAAAATGACAGGTATGGTTTTCTCTGGTTGGGTGAAGACATACAGTGGAGACCTATGTTTGAAAACCATGTGCTTCATAGCAAGACAGTTTTTATGTTGGGTGATACACCTAATGTGGGGACCTCAAACTGTAAAGAGAGCTGTGTAGAGCTAGAAGAACAAGAAGCTGCACTTTGCAAGGCTGTGCATCTAAAAAAAATTTTTTTTTTTTGCCACAGGGCATGAGTTGTGGAATCTTAGTTACCAGACTAGGGTTTGAACTCAGGCCCTCACAGTGAAAGTACCAACTCTCAATGAAGGCTCCACAGTGAAAGCACCAAGTCCTAAACACCGAACTGCCAGGTAATTCCCCAAGGCTGTGCAATTCTAAGGGATGTTAAAAGCTCTTAAAGTATAAAGCACTATACAGTTGTCTGTTATAAAGCTGGAGTAGTTTGCCATTTCCTCCTCCAGAGGATCTTTCCAACTCAGGAATTGAACCCACATCTGGTGTCTCCTGCATTGGCAGGCAGATGTTTTACCACCAAGCCATTTGGGAAACGTGGTAACAAATATGCTATATCAGCAGTAAAAAATCTTTATCTTAATTTTATTATAATACTTCTTAGAAATATTAGTAAGGTTTTGATTGTATAAAAGTGGTTATATTATTATGCCAAAAGTACTTAGGAATAGAGGGCTTCCCAGATGGGTCTCAGCGGTAAAGAATCCTGCTCATGCAGGCAACACAGGTTCGATCCCTGGGTTGGGACGATACACTGGAGAAGGAATGTTAACCCATGAAATGTTAACCCATTCCAGTATTCTTGCCTGGAAAGTCCCATGAACAGCGGAGCCTGATGGGCTACAATCCAGGGGTCGCAAAGAGTCGGAAATTATTGAGTGACTGAGAAGGCACATACTCAGGAATAATCACATTCTGCCCTAAATTAGAGCTGACCCTCCCTGTTGTCCTAAGAAAGATACACACATAAGGAACATAGACTCAAAGAAACACTTTATTTAGGCTGAAATTGGGCCTAAAATTCCAACAGAATACTTATGGCCTGAACCTTTCCTTGCCTCCTAATCCAGATTTGAGGGCATACTGTGCTTCTACAGGGAAAGATAAAACATGGACAAAAGCATGTATGAGAATGAAGAAATGGCCACATTTATAGGCCACTTCATTTTTTCATTCATTTAAATAGTGTGACCCTGTTCACCAGTAAATATTGCTAACCTCTGTCCTGGAATCAGATGACCATTCTTCTTTAAGGGGAGGGAGTTTATCACTCTGGAATTCAGTTCTTTAGTTGTCTGGAGGTTTTGTTCTCTGAAGGTTCACAAAATGTTATAATTTTGTATACTGTCCTGTTTTTTCTTCTGTGGGTTGGAATTCAATGACTGAAATTTTTGGTATTTAGATAGTAAGTAAATATCTAAGTTTCCCTAAGTAGAAATTTATGAAAACTTTGGGTGTTGAACTTCAAAACCCACTTTCCCTCCATTATAGCACACTAAATTAGTAAACTCTTCAAAGATCTGGGATAATGTTAGTAAGTTATTTTTATATAGGGTTTTTCCAGTTAAGAATACTTCAGTTTTTATACTTAGTAGCTGACTGAATCCTTGTAGTTTTTTCATTCACACATTATTAAGGACCTTAGTTTACAGGTAAGAAAAATCACAATTTGATAACTTAATCCAGCAACTAATAAGACTGAAACCTGCTTCCAAAGCATATAGAGCTTATATATCAATGTGGATATTTTAAATGGATATAGCCATATTGACTCTTTAAATGTTGAGTTTACTCCCTGAATGATAAAAAATTAATTAGTGAGAAGTTTAGTACCTGAAAAGGAAAACTAATTAGTGAGAAATGGCACTTAATCCGAGGTTTATTAATTCTCGAGCCACTATCAGCCATCAATATCATTCCTTCCTTTAGATGAAAGTCAAATGGATGATGAGATTTGAAACTGTACCATTATTTTAGAAAAAAAAAAAAGAGAGAGAAGATTTTGCTGTTCTTATAATGAGCTAAAACTGCTTCAGAAATAAAGTCAACATATCTTTCCGAGCATTTTTATATCAGTGGGAGACCATTATTAGAATACAAATTAGTATTTTATTCATATTATCATTTACACATGCCATCTTTAATAATCCATGTACAGTTATACTGAAAAACAAAAAAAAAGGCATATAAAATTCATCTTTAAGATAAGGCAAACATTATTTGTGAAAAGTATAGATATTTTAGACACTAAGATTTATAGGATTTAAAGTTGGGGCATAGCTCAGTTGGTAAAGAATCTGCCTGCAATGCAGGAGACCCTGGTTCGATTCTTGGATTGGGGAGATCCCCTGGAAAAAGGATAGGCTACCCACTCCAGTATTCTTGGGCTTCCCTCGTCGTTCAGCTGGTAAAGAATCCGCCTGCAATGAAGGAGACCTGGGTTCGATCCCTGGGTTGGGAAGATCCCCTGGAGAAAGGAAAGGCTACCCACTCCAGTACTCTGGCCTGGAGAATTCCATGGACTGTATAGTACATGGGGTCACAAAGAGTCAGACATGACTGAGTGACTTTCACTTTCATTTTCAAAGTTGGGGCAAGTGGATTCATAACTAGATATATGGGATAGGACAACTTTGGATAGGATGTTCTTCCTAGTGTATCTTTTAAGGGAAAAGCATTCTATTCCTAAAAATTGGTCCAAAGTCATATAAAGAGAAATGGTAAAGTACTGAATTTATAATGTGGGAAAATTCTACCCCAGATACCTTTTTTTATACTTTAATAGGTTTCAAGTCAAGATCCTAGAAATAGTTAAGAACTAGAAGCATGTAGTAAGATTTCAAAAAAAAAAAAAAAAAAACAAACAAACCATAAACCTTATTTGTCTTAAAGTATATTCTAGCTGCCTAAATCCTTGCCATTGAAATAGGTTTAATGCATTTCTTCTAGATGGAAATGTCAGCTTTCATCTGGTGGAGGAAAAATAAGTAAGTAAGTTAGGTTAGCGATTTCTCATCTTGCAGAAAGGATTGCAATGAGAGAATGATTGTGGTCAGATGAGCTTGTATAGCAGGTAGATCAGAAAGGGTGTAGAGCTCATGACATTTCCTGTGAGAGTAATCGCAATAAACATGAAGATGCTGGGCATATGAGAGAAGAGCATGGTAGACGAGTAAAGATTCCAACTCTCCATAATTTATCTCAGAAACTTCATATAGAATGTACTTGCTTATATGGATAGTGTCCAGTCCTTGTTAAGGCTTCCCTGCTGACTCAGTGGTAAAGACTCTGCATGTCAATGCAAGAGAAACAGATTTGATCCCTGGTCCAGAAAGATCCTCTGGAGGAGGAAATGGCAACCCACTCCAGTATTCTTGCCTGGAGAAACCCCTGGAGCCTGGCAGGCTACAGTCCATGGGGTCACAAAAAGTGGACACAACTTAGTGACTGAAAAGCAACAACTCCTTGTTAACATCAAATCAGAGAAGGTACACTATTTAACAAATATCCGTCATGTATGAGGCACTACTTTGGGAAAAACAGAATGTAAAAAATAAGACACCTTAGCTGATTTACGTTGCTGTACAGCAGAAACTAACACAACATTGTAAAACAATTATACTCCAATTAAAAATAAATTTTAAAAATATAAATCCTTTCACCTTATGGAGTCTCTGATCTATTTGAAGATACAGATAACAGGTTACAGAAAAAAAGCAAAGAGGCAATAGCAAAGATCAGTTCAGTTCAGTTGCTCAGTCGTATCTGGCTCTTTGCGACCACATGGACTACAGCGTGCCAGGCTTCCCTGTCCATCACCAACTCCTGGAGTTTACTCAAACTCATCTCCATTGAGTCGGTGATGCCATCCACACATCTCATCCTCTGTCATCCCCTTCTCCTCCTGCCTTCAATCTTTCCTAGCATCAGGGTCTTTACCAGTGAGTCAGTTCTTCACATCAGGTGGCCAAAGTATTGGAGTTTCAGCTTTAGCATCAGTCCTTCCAACGAATATTCAGTACTGATTTCCTTTAGGATGGACTGGTTGGATCTCTTTGCAGTCCAAGGGACTCTCAAGAGTCTTCTCCAACACCACAGTTCAAAAGCATCAATTTTTCACAACTCAACTTTCTTTATAGTCCAACTCTCACATCCATACATGACTACTGGAAAAACCATAGCTTTGACTAGATGGACCTTTGTTGGCAAAGTAATGTCTCTGCTGTTTAATATGCTATCTAGGTTGGTCATAGCTTTTCTTCCAAGGAGCAAGTGTCTTTTAATTCCATAGCTGCAGTTACCATCTGCAGTGATTTTGGAGCCCGCCCTCCCCAACCAAATAAAGTCTGTCACTGTTTCCATGTTTCCCCATCTATTTCCCATGAAGTGATGGGACTGAATGCCATGATTTTAGTTTACTGAATGTTGAGATTTAAGCCACCTTTTTCACTCTCCTCTTTCACTTTCATCAAGAGGCTCTTTAGTTCTTCTTCACTTTCTGCCATAAGGGTGGTGTCATCTGCATATCTGAGGTTATTGATATTTGTCCCGCCAATGTTGATTCCAGCTTGTACTTCATCCAGCCTGGCATTGCACATGATATACTCTGCATGTAAGTTAAATAAGCAGGATGACAATATACAGCCTTGATGTACTCCTTTTTCTATTTGGAACCAGTCTGTTGTTCCATGTCCAGTTCTAACTGTTGCTTCCTGACCTGTGTACAGATTTCTCAGGAGGCAGGTCAGGTGGTCTGGTATTCCCATCTCTTTAAGAATGTTCCACAGTTTGTTGTTATCTACACAGTCAAAGGCTTTGGGATAGTCAATAAATCAGAAGTGGATATTTTTCTGGAACTCTCTTGATTTTTTGGTGATCCAACAGATGTTGGCAATTTGATCTCTGGTTCCTCTGCCTTTTCTAAATCCAGCTTGAACATCTGGAAGTTCATGGTTCACATGGTTAAAGCCTAGCTTGGAGAATTTTGAGCATTACTTTGCTAGCATGTGATATGAATATCCACAAAAAGAACTGAGAAAGCTCCCTGAGTTTTAAAGGAGAGTGCTATATACAATTCTTTTGTTGTTGTTATTGTTCAGTCACTAAGTCATGTCTGACACTCTGTGACCCCATGGATTATAGTCTGCTAGGCTCTTGTCCATGAGGGTCTCCAGGCAAGAATACTGGAGTGGATTGCCATTTCCCTCTCCAGGAGGTCTTCTCAGGCCAGGGATTGAACCCGTGTCTCCTGTATTGGCAGATGGATTCTTTACCACTGAGCCACCAGGGAAGCCCATATAATTCCTAGAATAAGATAGTTGGGACCAAATTCCAATGAGTAAGTAGGATTTGAAATGGACTGAGAAAGTTTGGATGAATGGAATGTAGGGGTCATCTTTCAAAGGGAGTTATTTGGAAAAAGCACAATATAAGAGGAGGAAATAAATTGTCTGGAGCAGATGATTCTCAGTGGAGAAAGATGGAAGATTAGTCAGAAGATTTGGGTTTCCCTGGTGGCTCAGTAAAGAATCCACCTGCCAATGCAGAAGGTGGGAGTACGATCCCTGTGCCAGGAAGATCCCCCAGGGAAGGAAATGGCAACCCACCCCAGAATTCTTGCCTGGAAAAGTCCATGCAGACTGACATACTACAGTTCGTGGGATCCCAAAAGAGTCGGACACGACTTAGTGACTGAACAGCAACAATTTGGGATAGGAATGGATTGTGTGGTCCCCTGCTCATATTCCTCTTAATCTATTCACTAAATGCTGATACTGCCTTGGTCTCCAACCTGAAACTCACTTTCACTTTACATAATCTCCCTAGGGACTCACATCTAGTCCTAAGATTTCAGTTATGAAGAATAGATGTTGAAAATTTTCAAGCTTTCTGTTTTGCTAGATTCCAAGCTACCATATACAATTGCTTATCAGACTTCTTAACATAAATATCTTCAACTATTAGACTGATGAATTCCAACCTGATTTTCCTAATTTCACTCAACACCCTCTCCAAACTCTTTCTCCTTCTATAATCTTGTCTTCTCTGCTTATTACTTGAATGGGCTTTGCATAAGATGCTTAAGCTTTTTGTACCTTGCTTGCTACATTTGAAAAAATAGGGATAAAGTTATTGTTATTTTTAGGAGTTTCTGGGAGGACAAAAACAGTCAAAATAGGCAAAATTTGCAAAACTGTAAGAACAGTGCTTAGCACATAATAAAGCCCCAACAAATATATATGTGGGGCACGCCCCCCCCCCCCCACATATATATTTGGTTATCTAGCCTGGTTGTTTCATTACTTTTCTCTCAGTATTTAATTGGTCACAAAGTGCGATCACATATGTGTTTCTCCAGTTCCTTTCGTCAATCACCTCTGGTGTGGCCTCAGTCCGGATGTGCGTTACTTCTCAACTGTATTGTTGAGATAATTATACTAAACTGAAAATGGTCTTCCTGTCTCCAGTTTTGCTTCTCTTGCCTCTGATTTCCAAAATGCCACTATTGTGACCTTTTGAAACTGCACTGAACCAAACGCTTCAAGAAAAGCGAGCTTCATTCATAATGAGACCCAAATTTCCTTGAATCACGCTAGGTGCTACATGGTCTGGCCCCTGACTGCCTCTTTGGCTCTCTCTCCCACCATTTTCTGAGCTACTGATGCTTCAGATATACCAAATATCCCTTGCTCTTTACATTTTTACAAATGCAATTTTTTTTCCGGTCTTTAAGTCCATTCTTTAATCCTTTTTCTTCTCTTATCCAGTTTTCCCTTCTTTTTCATGACACGATGAGAAACTTTGTCTTCCTAAATGTGGTTCTTTTCAACTGAGTCTGGGTTGGTAGAGGTATCAAGAAAACAGCATGCTCAAAGTTGTTCATTTAAGGAGGGTTTAATATAGGGATTATTTACAAAAGTGTAGATATGATTAAGGGAAACCCACAAGAGATAGTGCAGGAACACAGGACTAGCAGCATCTGGGAGTCATAATAACTTCTAGGTCTGACAGGACAGGAGGTGGTAGTGGTGACCCCAGAGGGGACCACTTGACAGGAGATGTGGTCCATTGCACAACCTGCGGCTACCTCTCAAGGAGGAATTTGGAGATAAATACCTATCCTTGGTATTCTTGCACTCTCTGCCCTTTGTTCAACATTTCCCATTGTCTGTACCCCACTGGGAGCCAGTTGGTAAGGGTGTTGAAATAGCCATAAGGCCCACCTCCTGGCAGCATCATGGAGGAAGGATGGAAACCAGATCTGCAAGTGTAACTGAAGAATATTCAACAGAGGTGCTCCCCTCTGCAGTCCCCGGTATCCAGAACACACCTTTATTATCATAAAACTTAACACATTGTATTGACTACATATCCACTTTTGTCATAAATTGAGTTTTTGACCATACAGGCTACCTTTATGTTTTCTCAGCATTCAGCCAGGGATCCGTATGTTAACATGTGCGTGAATGAATGGGTGAGTGAGTGTCAATGTCAAGGTAAGGTCTGTGCCATATAAAACAGGGGAATCATAACAGTTTGAAGCTGCTTATCTGCTTCACCCTCTAGAACTCTAGATTTCTGCTATAATCCAGGCATTCTTGTTAAGACATGATGCCTATTTCTCTTTTGTGTGGTATGTAAATGAGTGCAAGTGCATACATGTGGTATTTATTTCATAATTTTTAAAAGTGGTGATGGGTCAGGCAAATACCAGACAATTCACAAGCTTGAGACAAATAGGAGAAAACAATTTCTCTAAGAAAATGATCTCCATTTAGTCATTTATTCACTTGATTTAACCCCATGCTGCTATTAGTTATGCAGGGAAATAGTGTTTTAATGACTCTTCAGAAAATGTTCACCACAGGAAGAAATACTGTATGACTGGAATGGACTAAGAGGATATTTATCTCTCTGTGCATTTTGTGGATCTCAATGCTATCACACCTATGTGCTCCAAGAAAGATATGACAGTAGACCAGCTGTTAATAACAAAGGTGTTTATAATTCATATGAAAATTAGGACTTCAGAAGAGCAAAGTCCTTTTAAATATATTATCTGGTCTAAATATCAAATAGAAATTACCTAATCTACTCCTTATATTAACCACTATGACTATGATGGTAATTAAAGGCAATTTAGAAAATAATATAAAGTGTTAATAATGTAATTCAGTCTCAGCTTTTTTAAATGCCGTACTCTCATCAAAAAAGTAATGCTAACTTGTGATAATTATGATCATCCCAACTTCTTTTGTAACAAGAAAATCAAGTTTTTAAAAGAATGAAGGAGACATAGTCTTAGAGATTATAGTTTAATGGAAATCACTTTCTTTTTAGGTGCAGAGATAGGACCCTTGTTTATGAATTTCCAAGCCTAAATTTCTTATACTGCATCATGCATCTCCTTAATGTTCGGCATTAAAGAGGTAAGACATCATCTAAAATTAGGCAGTCAATCCCCCATGGCATTTGACGTGGGGGCTGGGATTTCTGGAGAGTCAAGGACCTTATTACAGAATACAGTGATTCATTTAATAAGAGCTTTCCTACAGAATATGGAAGCCCAGATCCATTTATAAACTATAGAACTAGAAAAGGTCTCTGCTAAGGAAATTTTGTGGGCGAATGGTTGTAAGATGGCATCATTAATTATTTCCCTCATTAATGCCTTGTCAAAGGAAAGCAGAAGTGGTGTTTTTATTGTTTTGGGGAAAATAGTTTTGCTTACTCTCTATTTTCATAAACAAGGAGAACCATTTTTTTTCCCTAAAGTATTTTCTTATAATGGTAACTTTTAATGAGAATGCTATTAATTCTCTTTTGCTGATTATACTGAATGTTACTTCCCCATGTTTTCATAGCTTAGATTTACTATTTTTTCCCCTGTTTCTAACCTCTTCCATAATCATTTATATTAGTTTGAAAGCTGAATAAAAGGAAAAATGAACTAAGACACAACTATTCACTTGATTAAACGGGACCCATTTATTCTCTTATCATGGATGTGAACTTATCATCTAAAATCTCATCATCATTTGTTTCTATCTTCTCTTTGTTTCTGGTTGCTGAATGAGAATCTTTGAGACTTGGAGCCATTTTTTGATGTTAATCCTTAAAAAACCAGTATTAATCTTTGTCATTTATGACAGGTCCTGACATTAGGAGTGCTGAGTGCCAATTTGGAGAAAATAGATATAATATTATCTGAGCCATTTCTCCCATCTGGCAAGCATTAAGGATCTCTGCTAAAATAAGAAGGGATTCCTTCCAGCATAGGGAGTGTTATCTCTAACCCTGAATTTTGCCTTCAGTTTCAGAGTAAGATTATCTGACTCCATCTGGATTTTCCTCAACAGCTTTTTGAACCTCCCTTGACTCTTCCTCCCCAGACTTGCTTTTTCATTACTTTGCACACTTCAGTAGCATTGAAAGTATGGCCCCAGTTTGGGTGATAGGAGTGACTAAAGAAGAAATTCTCAGTAGTGTCCAGCTCTGTGTGATCCTACAGACTACTGCCTACCAGGCTCCTCTGTCCATGGAATTCTCCAGGCAAGAATACCAGAGTGGATTGCCATATCCTCCTTTAGGGGAATCTTCCTGACCCAGGGATCGAACCCACATCTCCTGTGTTGGAGGTAAATTCTCTACCATCGGAGCCACCAAAGAAGAGACAAAACAGGTGAAAGACTGAAGAAGCGTGTCTCATAGAGGGAAGTTTGTGCTCTGTGTGAAGGGAAACTTTGAAGTTTTCTTCTAAGTTATTCTATGAAATAATTAGAAACAGAGAGGGGCTCAGCTTCAGTAACATTTGAATAAGCATTTGGAGAGTTTTCAGCAGCCTTAGATGCCTGCTGTTGGTGAAAGTAAATCCCGTGTCATAAATCATACCAGTTTATTAGTAGTATGTGGGATAAATCCTGTGGTAAGTGAAGAGAGGCTTAATGAGAGAGTGCTTTATTCCTAAAGTATCTGAGAGAGACACAAAAGAGAGCTGTAAATAAAAGGCCTGGTGAGAAAGAGGCGGGAGGGCACTGGTGAGGTGCCACACTCTGAAATAAGAGATATCTGCCACTAAACACCTTGATTTGGGGACTTGGATTACTGGGCATTGCAAACATAGTGAGTTGTGTGTCTGAAGAGATTATAAAAAATAACTGCCTGAAAAAGACCAGCTTTTTTTTTTTTTTTTTTTTTTTAAATATTTATCCTGAGCTCCTAGCATCTGCAAGCTAAGTTTGTTCCTCTGAAAATATTGGGAGACCGGCAAGAGACGAAATGAAAACCAGGCTATAAAATGAGAGTTCTGTTCCTCTTAAAGATGCCATATTCACTCTTCTTAGGATCTAGTCTTATTTTCCAGCTCCTCATATCTGCAGAACTTTCCTCTTCACTGGCCTTTGCCAGCTTGTCCATGTATAAAAATGTCCACATACTAAGAATTATTACAGCTTCCCTGGATCTTGAGTCCCCCTGGTGCTTAATATCGTCCCTATTCTCTGAAGTTGAATTTGAAAGAAAAGTCCATACTCACTTCAGTCTTCCTCAGCTAGGCCGGGATTCTCATTCCCATCCATCACTTGACAGAAGCCAGCTTCTCAAAGGTTACTGACAGTCTCCCACCTGCCCTATCTAATGGCTTCTTTTCAGCAGTTATCCTCTAGGACTTCCGCGGCATTTCAGACAAAGCACCCTTTGGCTTCTGAATCACAACTTTCTTCTCCCATATTCCTCTTAATTTTTTTTTAACCGTTTTTAAAAATCAGTCTCTTTTTAGGTTTTTTTTTTTCCTTTCGGTAGCTTGTAAATATTGA
The DNA here is from genome assembly GCF_001704415.2 of Capra hircus. NCBI lineage: Eukaryota > Metazoa > Chordata > Mammalia > Artiodactyla > Bovidae > Capra > Capra hircus. The sequence goes on from NC_030811.1 coordinate 60,813,732, forward strand.
TATCACCAAAGGTTGAATTTTGAATTCTTTCTTTCGTTTCTTTCTTTCTTTTTTTTTTTTTTTTTTTTTACTATTTTCATTCTTTCATTTATTGCCATGGCCTCAACTGTTGCTGATTTCTACAAACCTTTGTCTCCAGCCCAGACCTTGTGTCTGAGTTGCCGATTATTGCCTTCACCTAGTGGCTGTAATGCCTCTCAAAGGTCACATAGCTAACTACTATTCTCTGGTAAACTTTTGCTTCCTCTGCTGCACTTTCAAACCCTCTTAATAGAATTACTTTGAAGTCAGCCCCTCTGGAAACTTTGCCATCTTTGATTCCTATTTCTCACAGCTCCAGGAACGGATCCATAAGTCTAGTTGATAGTATGTCAAAACTAACTTTGAAATTTCCTTTTTCTTCTTTCATTTACTCTGCCATTCCCCTCATTTGACTTTCCCATTTCTCAACTACTTTAGTTAAATATCCTCCTAATAATATTTCGTCTTCAGCCATCTCAGTTCCTCTCCACGCTTCTTCTAAACTTTCTCGGATATCTTTCTCTTATCATGTCTATTTTCTTCTTAAAACAGCAATTGCCAAGAACATTAAATTAATTAGTATGGCTTTAAGGCCCATGCTAATTTTTTGCCATCTGTTTCATGGTGATCCAAATCTGTTGAGAAGAGTTTGGACGCTCTCTTTTGTCGTAAAGGGAAGGAGTGCTGATTGTGCTTAATTCTGTTACTTAGAGATTGTTTTATGCAAATCCCAGGCCACAGTAGAACAAAACAACTCCTCAAAAGAAATTCCAAAGAGGAGCTATGTGCATGGACAAGTTAATATGTATAGTCAAGTGTTAAGGCAATGCCATCCTGAGAAGTTAAGTCCCCATTAAGAGTTGAGTATGAAATAAAGAAGAGAAATTTGGAAAGAGGGAAAAAATGAAGGTGTTTGTTATTAAAAAAATCTTTTGGGGGGGACTTTCCTGGTGGTCCAGTGGTTAAGACTCTTTGCTCTCATTCCAGGAGACCCCAGTTCGATCTCTGGTCAAGTAACTAGATCTCACATGCTGCAACTGAAAGATCTTGCATGCCTCAATGAAAACCTGGTGCAGTCAAATAAGTAAATAAAAATAAGTATCTTTTTTAAAAATCTTTTTTTGACAACAAAAGCAAAGGCAGTGAAAGCAAAAATAAACAAATGAGACCATCAGTTCAGTTAGTTCAGTTCAGTTGCTCAGTCATGTCCGACTCTTTGCAACTCCATGGACTGCAGCACACCAAGCTTCCCTGTCCATCAGCAACTCCCAGAGCCTGCTCAGACTCATGTCCATCGAGTTGGTGATGCCATCCAACCATCTCATCCTGTGTTGTCCCCTTCTCCTCCCACCTTTAATCTTTCCCAGCATTAGGGTATTTTCCGGTGATTCAGTTCTTTTATCAAACTAAAAACTTCTGCACACTAAGGGAAACCATCAACAAAATTATAAAGCAATTACAGAATGAGAGAAGATATTTGCAAGTTGTATATCTGATAAGAGATTCATATAAAAGTAGGTAAAGTCAACTTAATAACAGGAAAAAAAAAATCAGTAGCCTGATGGACAGCTCACTAATGTTCCATAGAAAATGTAACCTTACTTGAATAAAACTTAATTCCCTCTCTTTCGCACACCCTCCACCTATCTTTGCTCCTCAAGCTTGGTGGATGGCATCACTACTTAACTTTCTAAGCCAGAAATTTGGGGATTATCCCAGATTTTTCCATTCCCTTTTATTCCACATCCAGCTGGTCAGCAAATCTTATTCAATCAGTTTCCTTAGGATTTCTAAAATGGTCGCATTTTCTCACATTATTCCCACTGCTTGTGTTTAGACCCATATCCTTTCTTGTCTTGAAAATTGTAGCAGCCTCAGTCACTTTGTTTGCATATTATGGAGTGGTCCCTCCTACCCTCCTTTCCTCCTTTGTTTTATATACAAAACATAAAAGGAATGAAATAAAAATTCTCCTTCTGAAATCCTTTCAGTGGTTGAATCAAGTCTGTAGTCATTGAGTCATTGCTTTGATTTTGCTCTGTGAGGTGGTTTGGGGAAATAGTCGTGTTTTTGGATTGTGCCTCTAGGGAAAATTAAAGCATCTTGACTGGATAGAATCTGGAAGAGAGAAGAGTCCAAGAGCTTGTTCTGCCATTTTCTTAAAGTGACAAAACCCATCAGCCCACCCATGGAGAGACTAGACTGCATATGTCTTAAAATGGACATGAGTTAGAGCAAACTGGGAGGTAGTGAAGGACAGGGAAGCTTGGAGTGCTGCAGCCCATGGAGTCTCAAAGTGTCAGGCATGATTTAGCAACTGAACAGCAACAACATCTTAAAAACTCTCTCCAAGTCGTACACTTCATCTCTGCATCTTCTCCATTTTCATCTCTCCATCTTCATCTCTCCATGTCTTACTTTTTTGCTCATATTTCTTGGAGAAGCTAGCTCTAATAGGACTGATGGCCAACCTGTTTGGCAGCAGATGAAGCAGTAAGAAAACTTTCAGAAGAACTTTTGTCACTGTTCATTGTATTATCTTCTTGTTTTCCTTCTTAATTTTTTTGTTGTTAGGTAGGAGGAAACAAGTTTAATAGTTTTCCACATTCATAGAATGACTAAGAGTTGTTTGATTGCTAAAAATGACTAATTTATTTGTGATTTTCTGTCCAAGTTGCATGGATTCTGAGTCTTATTAGCCAACTCTGATTAAATTAGGTAGATGAGTTTACCCCCAGAATCCAGTGAACTCTGTCTTCCACACAGTCTTCCATGACTTTAGCGAGGCTGATAGGGTCCCTGAGTTGTTCTCCATGGAGAGTGATATTTCTAAAATTCCAATCCAGTATTATCACTTTTTTTTTCCCTGAAAATCTTTCAAAGGCAACTGATTACATTTAGTGTAAAATTTATGTTGAATGATTTGCTTTTTATGTAACATGCCATGATCTCCCCTACTTGTTATGTTCTAACTTCCATTACTACTACCTAAGTTCCACCCTCTCTCCGTTTCCTTGCATTACTTCATCTATTTCTTCCCTATTAAAAACCATGGTCATGAGAGTATAAAGCAGTGGAATGGTAAACTGGGAGATTGGGATTGACATATACACACTGCTATATATAAAAGATAACTAATAAGGACCTAGTGTATAGAACAGGGAATGCTTCTTGATACTCTGTAATGGCCTATAGGGAAAAGAATCTAAAGGAGAGTGGAGATATGTATATGTGTAACAGATTCACTTTGCTGTATACCTGAAACTAAACTAGCATTGTAAATCAACTATAGTCCAATCAAAAATTTTTTTAAAAAAGTGCCAATGTGATCTGGTCAGGGAGGACTTTTCTCATTATTATTACTTCCTGCCCCACTTCCTGCCCAATCTGGGTTAGGTAATTGCCCCCATCCCCACAGGCCATTCTCATGAAAAGGACCCAGTGCTTACCTTTGCCTTAGCATTAGTGCATTTGTCTCATGTTCCAGCAGACTGAGAAGTTCCAGTGTCAAATTTGTGACTTATTTGGCTTTGTTCTCCTGGGAGGAATATAGCGCCTGGGGTTTAGCAGTATTGAATGTATCTTTGGTGACTAAAATTAAGAACCAAGTACAGCTCCATGGGGATTTTGCTTTTAGTGAAATTGCTAACTTTCTCAACCATTCTTGCAAATGGAAGTACTGGTCTTCCACCAACAGAGAAATATTTTTTAGTTTGTGACATATCCTATGGAGACTTCCTTGATGGTTTAAGGTGGCCTAAATACTTCACGTATTATATACTTTTGAGGGGAGAAATTGTCCATTTAAACCATGGTCTCTAAAAGGCCCTATGAAGAATGGCTCTTTAACCTGACTATGAGTTCTCAGTAACTATTTTCAGAGACTTTGATCTGGGCTGGCCCCTTAGGGAAGAGAGGAGTGATTTACAGGGGACCGAAGCTCCTTGGTTCACTTAGGGTGGGTTTGGTTCAAGTCCAAACTTCTGCCTATCTTTTGTATAAGCAGACATTTTCATATGTTCCCAGAATAGACACCAAGCTTTGATTAATTTAATTGTCCTCATTGAAATGATGGAATTGATTCTAAGACATTTTTGCCAGGTACGCATGGACCACCAATACAGGAAGAGGAAGGACACAGCAGTGCCCTTCCTCTCTCACAATGCTGTCTTATTCTCACTCTGTAAACCTTAAATGAAAGCTCTTTTAGTTGAAGTAAACAATCTTGCCAGCTTTCGTGTGGACCCCAAATGCCGGATTTATTGTCTTTTTTGGGAATGTCTTAAAACAGCAGTGGGCACAAGTCTCTCAGTGAGAACACAGAAGTGATGAGCTGAATCTGCCACTAGATGTCATCGCATCTTCAAACAAATGGCTTTAAAGATCATTTCAGTAAAAGCTCGCTTCAAACCTCAGATTTTTGTGTTCTTTTCCATGGCATCAATGGAGTAAGTAATAAAGCTATCATTCACTTTTAACACATTTGCCCTATTTAGATTTTGGAATTTATTTTGCTTTATCCAGCCCGTTGCATTGTGAACTGGTGCTTACAATGCGTGAATGGTACTTTTCATAATGCAATACTGATCTTGTCTTCACTTAAGAAGATGTGAAAACTATTCAGAAGCACAAAACAATATATATTTAATAGCCTTTCCATTACAGAAAGCTAATAAAAATTCAAATATAAATAGATTTTGCTGGGGAAATTGCATTTCCATTTCTCTTGGGAAAAATGGGTACTTTATTTTTTATGTTCTTTTGTAAATGACTACTAAATTGTATAACTTCTGTGCATTCTAGAGTTGTGCATCAGCTTTATCAATTTTTTAAAAATAGAAGTGCTACTAAATTATTGTTATCAATTATACTTTTCAATACGAACTCTTAATATTGTCCTAGTCATACTTCACCAAAGGGGGTTGTACATGGACCTGTTTTTTGTTTTTTGTTTTTTTAAGAAAAACAACAAACCCCAAACAAAACCAAGGTAAGATTGAGTATAGCAAAAGGTAATCAGTAAAGCATAACAATCTCACACTTCCATGTTTTATAATCTCTGATCAAAGCAGGAGTAACAGTTACATAGTTGCATATCTAAATAATAGGCTTTCAAAATCTCAAGCCAAATTTGATGTCATTATAAATTGGTATATGCTCTTTGTTTATATTTTTTGGAAAAGATTATTAATAATTGAAATTTCTTGTAAAGGACTGATGTTTAGAACCAGAAATCTTATTTTCTATCCAGTGCATATATCCTATCTTTCTACCCATTTCTCTGGTATAAAGTAGAAAATTTCAGATTTAAATATGAAAATGATCTTCATTCCTACCATTGACCTATCAGATATATCTCATTTATACACTGTTGTCAGTAGAGAGGCTTTTTTTTTTTTTTTGGAACAGCCAATTCATCCTGCTGGTAAAACTTCTGTAATACACATACTAAAGCAAGATGAGGATTATGTTATGTGCCGATGTGTTTGTTGGCTCAGCCATGTCTGACTCTTTGCAACCCCATAGACTGTAGCCTTGTCAGGCTCCTCTGTCTGGAATTTTCCAGGAAAGAATACAGGAGGAGGTTGCCATTTCCTCCTCCAGGGGATCTTCCCCATCCAGGGATCAAACCCACATCTCTTGCATCTCCTGCATTGGCAGGCAGGTTCTTGATCAGTGTGCCACCTGCGAAGCCCATTTTGTGTGGGTATTGCTCAATAATTCTTCACAACCACTAGTGAAGTTGATTAAACTTTCACTGGGTAAACCCTGCCTAAGCCTCTGCTGAGAACCTGCCCTCTGAGGCTGCTTCTAAGATGCTGAAATGAGTAATACTTTCTCCTTACTGTTGCCAGGTCAGGAGAAGCACTGGAGATGTTCACTGTGGAAGTAAAAGTATTTAAGGTTGAAAAACTTCACCCATAATAAGAGACAAATGGTTGACAAATAAAAGTTTACAAATGAGCAAAGATGGCTAAGATTGTACCACCTGGGTGACACCGTATCACTGTCATCCTGGTATCAATGGTGCCAAGGACAGAGAGAAGGCTGGATAAACATTTACTGAGTTGAATTATAAGAAGAAATTTTAAAAGCATGCAGAAGTTTATTTATTACTGTATGAGGTATGTGTTCTTGTGGATACAGAATTATGCTGTCTTTTGAACACACAAAAAAATCATATAGTAAAATACATACCCTGATGTATAGTTAGGTTGTTATGTTTGGATTTGTGTCTCCCAGAGTGGTTGAATTTTAGTGATGGTTTGTTGGTCATACTCTCATCTTGTGTGTCTTGGTCACTTGCATTTATTGCAAAATAGGGGGCTATGGTTTGGGGATACATTCTACTTTGTAAGGACAGAGAAAGGTAAAGAGAGAGGGCCTCAGAAAGAGAAAGGACTTTGCACTTGCAAGGAAGTTCACTTGGATTCAAGGTGTAGATACTAGCCTAGAAACAGACTGAAGTTGAGTTATCTACCACATGAAAATGAAGACCGTAGCTTTTGCTTCTTTAATGCGTTTCTCTAGCCACCATGGTGGTTGGTCAACTCTTGGGTATAGAAATGCTAGTGTTCTATGAGGTCATTACTCTCCTACAATCATGCGACACCTATTGCAGTTACATGTAGTTGCCCTGAATGTTTCTTATGGGACACCTACTGTCTACTTCTGTACCTCTGCTCTAGATTGGAGACTTCCAAAAATTGATTATTGTCTCATTCAGACATGACTGTCTTTTAGATCTGCCTGGAAAATTAAATACAAAAGGTTCAGATGTGTTTACACATGTTAAGTTATAAAGGGAGAGGTTTCTGTCTAGTAAATCTAAGGATAGAATCACAAGTACTTTTCTAGATATCCATATATGAGGTGTTCTGAAGGCCGATTTCATTTAGAATAGTAGGCAGCACTAGCAGAACAGCTCTGGTACAGCTGTTTTAAGCAGAGCGTAACTGGGCTCAGGGGCAGACTTGGTCATTGAAACCTTCCATTACAACTTGGTGATCGTCACGATTTAATCTCCTTATTACAAAGTTTCTTCATCTGATGCAAACTGGGGGTAATATTACCAATATCTGGGTGCTGCTGTGAGTCTTCAATAAAATAACACATAAATTTAAAACAGCACCTGCTATTAATACATACTAATATTCAGTCTTAGTTACTGCTATTTTTATTATTCTGATATTGGATTTCTGCCTACTAATTCCTTTGAAAAATGGGACAATTTTCTTCAGCTAAGAAAGTTTGAAACCTACCAATCTTGACTATTACTATATGAAAATTCTCTTTTCTCTGCTCAAAGCATTTTGCCTAGTAAATTGGAATGGGCTCCACAGATCAGAGCAATGAAGCGCTCAGGTCAGTGCTGCATGAACCCTGATGAATTGTTCTTTGATGAGTTGTCATTTTCTATTCTTGAAAGGGGCATTAAGAATTTATAACAACGGTCTAGTTGCATTACCATTTGGACAGTGTGTTTATGCTAATTTCTACTGCCAATCCTAATTACCAGCAGTTAAATTCATTAAAAAATAATTTTTTTCAGACTCTTTTCTGATTCACCTTGTTTCTTAGAATATCTCAATTTCCTTTTGGTTCACTTGCCACAAGTATCACATGATTTATTCACCAAGCAGTATAAATCAGAGGTGCCTTTCCTTTTTCACCAGTCAGTTGCTGAGTGCTTCTAGATGCTTCATGGGTATCCAAAAATTTTCCCATAAAACCTTGGAGGTCATCTAGTCCAACAGGTCACATATGATAGAGTTATTTTTGTACGCTGAGTGACAAGTGGTTCTCTGTCTGTTTCATGAAGGCTAGATTCTTGCCTGGGACTAGCTTATAATATAGTTACTGACACATAATACAGAACTAAATAAAGTTACAAAGCTTTCACATTTTTCAATCTGGTAAGTCAAGCACACAAATACTACTGATTTGTCCAAGTCACAAACTAAGTAATAGTAGGATTGAGAACAGAATTAAGGTGCCTAGCTCCTAAAATACAACTTTATCACAACACTGCTTTCCTCAGAGCCATTTCTTCTTTTAAAAAGTGCTGTGAATAATGATTCAATATTTAGCTAGGCAATAAAACTAAACTCGGTTTAATGAAAAGAACACTTGTTTTCGTGGTCAGAAGTCATGGATAAGAGGTCAGGCTTTGCCTTTGAACAGTTGTGTGAATGCTGTCAGCTTCCTTATCAGCTTCAATTTCCTTCACCTATAAATTCAAGGTTACAATTCTTGCCTTGTCCACCATGTCAGCTAGCTAATCCAGTGAAGTTGTTCTTGGGTAACTCTTACTTTGCTCAGACTCTTTTGTAGAAGGCAAGGTTTCTAAATTTAGGAATATTTTCTTCCTTAGCTCATCTTCTCCCAGTCATGCAGAACTACTTACATCCTGGAGAAGAACAAAATTCTTCACCTCGCATATCTTGCCAGACCTCAGTACAGGCTGTTGAAAGAGATAGACTAGCCTATGTAGCAGGAACAAATCTCCATCTACAAATTCAGTCTTCCAAGAGATACCTCTGGTAGAAAGTGCTAATTGTTCTCCCATATTTATTCTCCTTTCCTCTCAGAAATGGAACTCTGTAAATGGCAGCTCATGGTCTCCGCATTTCCTTGACTACTGGAAATATCCCTGTGACTCCAGTCTGGCCAGTGGAACATAAAAACACAAGTGATCTGGGAAACTTCTGGGAGGGAGTATCCTTTCCTCTTGATTTTCCCTTTCTGTCTGTCTGTAATATGTGTGTGTGTGCTAAGTCACTTCAGTTGTGTCCAACTCTTTGTGGCCCTCTGAACTGTAGGGCCCTATGGAGCCAGGCTCCTTTGTCCATGGATTCTCCAGACAAGAATACTGGAGTGGGTTGCCATGCCCTTCTCCAGGGGATCTTCCCAACCCAGGGATCAAACCTGGGTCTCCCACATTGCAGGATGATTCTTTATAGTCTGAGCCACCAGGGAAGCCCTCTGTAATATGAATGTCTATAAATTTTAACTCAGTCATCCCAACAAAAATTGAAACATATACTATTAGTATTTTCACTCAGCTGGTGAGGGATTTCAGGCACTGAAGGACCAGGAGTGTTATCCCAAGTCATATACTTCTGATGGAGTCAGGTTTCTCGTTCAGAAAGTGTAGCTCTTCAGACCATTTGTACAACTACTGCCTCCCCTGAAAGGAAAATGGAATTACACTGTTCCAGTTCTTCCTGAGGGACTGCAGGGAAATGTGACTATAATTATCCTTGAGTGTCCCCTCCCCAAGTTTCATATACATTACTAAAATTTCAGATAGGCCTTGATGGTCACTGGTCACCTTTCTACCATGGGTATAACTGAAATGTCCATTATTAAGAGTAAATTTTTGAAAATGTTGACTAGGGCATAGAAGGCTTTACATATTTTCAGCCCAAAAAGAGAGACAAGAAGAAAATTTAAAAGGAGAAAAGCCTAGAATACAGTTGTTAGACCCATTAGAATTAACATTTCAAGAGGAATGAAACTGTACCTGTTCTGCTTCCCATAACCCTGACATTAAGCCGTTATCTTATAATTTTATAATAGTAATAAAAAAACCTGCTTTCCTCTCTCCATTCAAGAAAATAGTAAAAGTGACTGTTCCTTTGTTGAGAGAAGTTTGTGGGGGGACTTTAGGGGTTTTGTTTTGAAAGCTGAAGTCCAGTGGGATTTGAGGTGAGAGAAATTTCTTCCATGTTAAAGGAGATTGTTAGACACCATTAAGGAGTAGAGAGAGGAGTGTGAATCAGTGAACAAAGCTAGAGGTTTATGTTGTTTTATGATTTCAGTTTAGGGGGAAGGTCAGGGTAAAGTCTGAGGGTTTCATGCTGTAAATAAAATATTAAATGATGAGGGAAGTAATTCTTAACTATAAAAAACCTAAATTTATCTTTGAAGTTTATAAGCTGTAAGGCAAGGAGCGTGAGTGATGTTCAGTGATAGTCAGCCTAGCAACTCTGAATTCACGTGGTCCTGCCTGAGCTTCCCACCTGCCTGTACTTAAAACTCAGTTATACTTCTGTACTTGTCACCTTGGCTGGGGACAGTAAGGTCTGTTGTATGGATACTCTATCTGTCCCCCACAATAAGCCTGACGATTTGGGACTGCTTAGAGATTGAAAGAAGGAGAAGGCAATGGCACCCCACTCCAGTACTCTTGCCTGGCAAATCCCATGGACGGAGGGGCCTGGTAAGCTGCAGTCCATGGGGTCGCTAAGAGTCGGACATGACTGAGTGACTTCACTTTCATTTTTCTCTTTCATGCATTGGAGAAGGAAATGGCAACCCACTCCAGTGTTCTTGCCTGGAGAATCCCAGGCTGCCGTCTATCGGGTCGCACAGAATCGGACACGACTGAAGTGACTTAGCCACAGCAGAGACTGAAAGAAAGTGGAACCACAGGAATTTCTCTCCCACCAACATGCCTTACCCTTTCAATTAGATAACTCTGCCTTTCCCATGCCATTCTTGGATTATGGGGCTCTGATCAGTCCAGAAGACCCATGTAGGATCCAGTTTCCTTGAAGTTTAATGTGACCGTGGATTATAATACCACTCCCTGTCCAAGGGCTCATAATTCAGCCCAGGTCATCTTTTTTTTTTTCAAACCTTATTCTTCCCACAGTTCTAAACTTCTGAAAATAAAGCCCAGATTACCCTGATGTGAACTTCTCCTGAAAAAAAACCAACAAGGAGCCTGCTGTCTGCTTTTAAAGCAAAAGAAGGGAGAGGGAATGTAAGGCAAACCATTGAAATTATCCTGATCCATGCATATCATGCATACACATATTTTATCCGAAGACTAAAAAGAGACAAATGAGAATCAAGCAAAACAATCAGTCTTCCAAATGTTCATCTGCCTCATGACCATCGAAGGCTTGGCTGGTGGAGTCTTTCTCCCCTCAGTTACCCATCAGAAGCCTTTGCCATGTGGATCATTTCCAGTCTGTCAGCATCCACAGTCAGCATTTCTTGCTTGCCAAGAAACCTGCACTTAGTTTCCTCTGGAATACCTGACCTTAGCTCATCTTCATTGGATTCTTTGTTGCCCAAATTCCAGGAAGGCCCACTGCTGGCAAATAACTCACCTTTCATCTTGTGCTAGGGAACAGTGATGTCCTTTCAGTTGTTTTCCTCAGGCATGACTATTTATCTATCTTTTCTCTGTACAATGGCTGGCATCACTTGCCAATCTGCATTCCAAAATTCCCTCACATAAAACTCGACTCAGAAAGCATTTTATGAAACATGTAGGACTCTATAAGTGGGCAGGGTTCCTCCCCACCCCTGGATTAAATAAAACAAGTGTATTCACTAAAATTTGATTTTCTTAAATAGTTGTACTCAAGAAAATCAATTTTAAATGAAGGAGGATAAAACAAGCAAATGATTTTGGATCTTTTCTCTACAGCTATAGAAATTGATGTTCCTTGTTCTTTTTATACTTTTTATGTTGGAACTACTTGTAGCATATGGAGTCCAGGGTATTTTGTGTGAATGTATTCTTGGCTCCAGTCCCACCAAAAAACTCAGAAAAATCTTTCCATCAGATATTCCAGAAAATTGCCACAACTGGTGGCACGATGGACAGTTGTCAACTGGTTGTCCAATTGGCACCAGTTCATTCGAGATTGAGCATGAGAGGTTTAAACACTAATATCTTTGAGCTGCTGAAACACTGTGTCACACTGAGAGGAGGCTTGCTTTTAGCTGTAAATCCAATCACAAAGTTACATTTTCCTCCAAAAAGAATGAACAGAATCAAATCCTTCCATTATCACAAGGTAACTGAAGAAGGCAAAACACAACTGAAGCCTTCCCTGGTGGTCCAATGGTTAAGAATCTGCCTTCTAATTCAGGGGACACAAACTGAGATCGCACATGCCTCAGGGCAGCTAAGCCCGCTGCGCTGCAACTAAAACTCAGTGCAACCATGGAGAATGAGGTCTTTAATAGGTAGGGAGTAAAGTGAAGCTAAGCCTGGCCTCTGTCTCATGAAGAATAAAGGTGTGATAGAAGGGAAGGGCTTGTGAACTAAACTTTGAGCCTGACCTTGAAAGTTCTAATGAATTTGGACTAATAGCACAATACAAAAATTTACTGAAGTGAAATTTTGAGCCTGACCTTGAAAGAACTTATGAATTTGGTTGAGTGGATAAGCAAAGTTTGGAGGTAACAATGACCAAAAAGCAGAAATCTGCAGCATTTCCCTTTGTGCAGATGAAGCATTCTCCATTATTATGGTTATTGCGGTTATTGCTTTTAAGCATCTCAGATAGTTTTAACTTATTTTTAGAAATACTGTCACAGCTTTATCTTTATTGTGACCAGATGTGAGCAGATTCAAAGCAATTGGAATTGTTTAGAAATATTAGAGTTTGTGTAAAAGAGATACATCAGACAGAGGTGGACCATTTTAGATTTTAAGCGAGAACAGAACACTTTTTGCACAAAATGACAAAAAGAAGAAACCAATAAAAATACTTATAAGAATAAATGTAATTTATGTATCTATTAAATACAGTATTATTAGCTTATTAAGTTGCTTCAAATGCCTGCTGCTGCTGCTGCTAAGTCACTTCAGTCGTGTCCGACTCTGTGTGACCCCATAGACGGCAACCCACTAGGCTCCCCCATCACTGGGATTCTCCAGGCAAGAACACCAGAGTGGGTTGCCATTTCCTTCTCCAGTGCATGAAAGTGAAAAGTGAAAGTGAAGTTGCTCAGTCGTGTCTGACTTCAAATGCTTATTTTCTATAAAATCATGAACTTGTACACTAATGCCATCTATTTTTAGTCATTAGTTCACCCTTCTCTATGAGAGGTGAGAGCCTCATAAAGCATTAGCATTACATGGACCTAAGAGGTAATTGAATTCAAGCTTTGCATTCTGCAAATGACAAAGCAGAGACTTAAAGAAACAATGATCTTCCCAAGGTCACGCAACTGGTTAGCACTGAAGCTGAAGCTAGAATTCTGATCTGACGCTTAGGTCATGATGTGCTTGTTTTCCTAATATTCTCCAAGATGGCCTTTATGGCAAGACTTGGAAGTCAACTTCTTAAATATCTGGTACTAATTATATCATGCATTACACACAAACAGAACGGTGTTATAAATCACAAGAAGACTTATAAACTAAATAAATCATAAACAGAATTTAATTTTTGTTATATGACTCATTAGGGAGATTGATATTAGAGGCAAAGATGAAGAATTATGGGCTTATTTTAGGGAGACTTGAGTTTATGAATAAAAAATGTAACTTGATAAGTAGTAAGTCATGGTAGATTCTTCATCTAGGAGTGATGTGATCAATGTGGTCTTCTAGGAAGATTATTCCATTAGGTCTGGATATTGGCAAATAGGTTGACACCAAGAGAAAGAGAATGAGGTTTCTGAGCTAATCCGTAACTGGTGTGAATAGGTACCCTTCAAGTGATGATGGAGGCTCTGGATCACTCTTCATTTAGTGTCTGAGTCTATTTAGGCTGCTATGACATAGTACCATAGACTGAGTGGCTTAGACAGTAAATAGTAATTTTTCACAGTTCTCGAGACTAGGAAATCCAAGACTCAGGCACTGGCAGATGCTGTGTTTGCTGAAAGCCCACTTCCTAGTTCATAATAGTCATCTTGCTGTCTTCACATGGCAGAAAGGGTAAGGGGGCTCTCTGGAGTCTCTCTTAGGAGAGCACTAATCCCAATCATGGGGGCTCTGACCTCATAACCTAATCACTTCTCCCAGGCTCCACCTCCAAATACCATCCATGGGAGGTTGCTCTGCTAAACTGCTTAGTTGCTCAGTTGTGTCTGATTCTTTGCGATCCCATGGGCTGTAGTCTGCCAGGCTCCTCTGTCTATGGGGATTCTCCAGGCAAGAATACTGGAGTAGGTTACCATGCCCTCCTCCAGGCAATCTTCCCAACCCAGGGACTGATCCCAGGGCTGCTGCATTGCAGGTGGATTCTTTACTGTCTGAGACACTAGGGAAGCCCATGAATACTGGCGTGGGTAGCTTCTCTAGGCAAACTTCCTGACCCAGGAATCAAGCTGGGGTTTCCTGCATTGCAGGCAGATTCTCTACCAGCTGAGCTACCAGGGAGGCCCACGTGGGAGATTAGGTTTCAACAAATAAATTTTGAAGGGACACAAACACTGTCCATAGCATTTAGTGACTGAATAACATCAATAATGAGGAAAGACAGAAAATTATCATGGTTGTTAACCAAGGCTTTCTGAAATCAATGGAAGTTTAAAAAATGCAGCTACTTAAGCTTCAAATTTTGTGATTCTGATTTTGTCCTGGGTGAATCTTGTCTCTATAGGTAACAATGTATATGAAATGGTAAATCAAAGTGTTTTAAGGGGGCTATAGAAAAAAAGTGACTTTTTAAAAAGCAGATATAGAGATTCTTAGCTATAAAAGCAAGTTTATTTTCCTTCCTTGAAAAGTTACTTAATTAGTTAAATAAATGGGTGACTCACTGGGTAAAGAATCCACCTGCAATGCAGGAGACATTATTCATTCTCTGGCTTGGGACCAGATGCCATGATCTTCATTTTCTGAATGTTGAGCTTTAAGCCAACTTTTTCACTCTCCTCTTTCACTTTCATCAAGAGGCTTTTTAGCTCCTCTTCACTTTCTGCCATAAAGGTGGTGTCATCTGCATATCTGAGGTTATTGATATTTCTCTTGGCAATCTTGATTCCAGCTTGTGTTTCTTCCAGTGTTTCTCATGATGTACTCTGCATATAAGTTAAATAAGCAGGGTGACAATATACAGCGAAAAATTTGGCTTAAAGCTCAACATTCAGAAAATGAAGATCATGGCATCCGGTTCCATCACTTCATGGGAAATAGATGGGGAAACAGTGGAAATAGTGTCAGACTTTATTTTTTGGGGCTCCAAAATCACTGCAGATGGTGACTGCAGCCATGAAATTAAAAGACGCTTACTTCTTGGAAGAAAAGTTATGACCAACCTAGACAGTATATTCAAAAGCAGAGACATGACTTTGCCGACTAAGGTCCGTCTAGTCAAGGCTATGGTTTTTCCTGTGGTCATGTATGGATGTGAGAGTTGGACTGTGAAGAAAGCCGAGCACCGAGGAATTAATGCTTTTGAATTGTGGTGTTGGAGAAGACTCTCCAGAGTCCTTTGGACTGCAAGGAGATCCAACCAGTCCATTCTGAAGGAGATCAACCCTGGGATTTCTTTGGAAGGAATGATGCTAAAGCTGAAGCTCCAGTACTTTGGCCACCTCATGCGAAGAGTTGATTCATTGGAAAAGACTCTGATGCTGGGAGGGATTGGGGGCAGGAGGAGAAGGGGATGACAGAGGATGAGATGGCTGGATGGCATTACGGACTCTATGGACGTGAGTCTGAGTGGACTCCGGGAGATGGTGATGGACAGGGAGGCCTGGCGTGCTGCGATTCATGGGGTCACAAAGAGTTGGACACGACTGAGCGACTGAACTGAACTGGGTTGGGAAGATCCCCTGAAGGAGGACATGGCAACCCATTCCAGTATTCTTGCCTGAAGAATCCCATGGCAGAGGAGCCTGGCAGGATATAGTTCATAGGGTCAAAAAAAGTCAGACACAACTGAAGCTACTGAGCATACACACGTATATTACTAATTGATGATGAAGGTGTGTATCCCCTATAGATAACTAAGGTTAGACTCAAACTTTCTTGCCCTGACTTCCTAATATAAGCATTTGGAAATAAGTAAATATTACAAATTCATGGATTATTCACTTTCAGGTATCCTTGTATTTTTATTTTACCATGTTTTTTTAATTCTCATTTTTCATTCTCTTTCTTAAGAACTTTTGTACTGTCTTGTTTCCGTTTTAATACAGACCACTCTGTCTATACTCAGGCTTCTTTCTACAGATGGAGTCCTTTGAGAGAAAGGATGAAAAGGGAATTAATGGTGCCAAATCTCCTATCTGAGTGAGAAGACAAAGGGATCATGGTTGTTTGTCTTTAGGGAAACAATGTGGTAGGATTTGTTTGAAAGTGGAATCCTGCCTCTTTCTGCTCTACTTTGCTTTCTTGGTCTACTTCAGATAATCCAATCTGAAAGTCCTGCTATAAAAATGGAAAAATTCATTAAGATTTTAAAGTGCCATTCACTGTTTTGCATTTCAATGTTGTATAAATCTTAGCCTTGACCTTGTAAACTCCAAAAGCACAGGCTGAAGATTCATGAATTCATGTTTTCATCCTGGACACCTCTGAACTCTAAATTTGCGTACTGAACCACCTACTCAGCATCACCGCTTGCATATGTAGCAGGGATCTCCTTTAAATGTATTAATAGCAGAGCTTGTCAATTTTCCCTCAAAGACTATCTGTCCCACCCAACCTTCCACATTTTAACTACTTACAACTCTCTTATTATGGTTCCTTGAGGGTAAAACTCCCAAAACAAGACCCCGTTGTCACTCTCAACTAGTTTCTTTCACTCAATTTTCACATCTAATTTGTCAGCAAATCCCAGTCACTGTATCTTCAAAATATATCTTGGCTTCCAGCTATGATGGGCTGGCTTGGAGTTAACCAGTCCTCTCCCTGAGAGCAACTAGAAAATCTGGATAAAATATAGAAAAACATCTGCCAGAAGGCTTTGTATGGTTTCCAAGGCAGCCAAAATTTGAGCAGTCATAATCCTAGAATAAAAAGAATTGCAGAGAAGTGAGATTTACCTTCTAAGCACTTTTGCCTATGGGGCAGTGCTGGCCAGGAGTTAGAGAAGCTGAACAGAGAGTAGTTATCAGAAATCTGATGGTACTTGGAGATAAAAACTGGAGTATAAAGTCTGCAAAGTGAATGGGCCCAGGTTCTCCATTTAGAGCTCTAAATGACAACACACAAGAAGTAAGGGCAAATCAGAAATAGATCAGCTTGAGGAATATTGAAACTTTTACCCCAATCAGCTTAAGCCCTGACTTGGTTAATGTTTCTGCTCCTATTCAAAACTACCTTCTAGAAGCTTGAGAAAAGCATTTTAGAGGAAGAATTGCCCTTTCAGTGTCTCTACAATTTTTCTGTCCCATGCCCTGACTTATTACTAGATAAGACCTTGGGAAAGAGTAGTCAATAAAAATACTCAC
Source organism: Capra hircus (assembly GCF_001704415.2). NCBI lineage: Eukaryota > Metazoa > Chordata > Mammalia > Artiodactyla > Bovidae > Capra > Capra hircus. Next base: position 60,830,916 of record NC_030811.1, read on the forward strand.
AGGTGATTCAGATATTGGAATTTAAAATAACTAAAAATTATGTTCAAGAAAAATTGATCACAGAATGGGGAGTTTCATTGGAAAGCTGAAATCTATAATAAAGAATAAGTGGGAATTCAAAAACCAAAAATCATCCTTTTCTGATGTGATAATTTTTTTAATGTCTTCTCTATTTTTCTTGATAAATCAGAAGTTTTTCAATTTTGTTAGTCATCTCAAAGAACAAAGTTCAAGTTCTATTGATTAGAGAAATAGGTTTGTTTCCAGGAGGCAGCTGTAGATAATCTAATAAACCATTCTAAGATTCAGTTTTTCACATCTTGAAAATGCACATTTTAGCTTAAATGAGTGTTTATTGAACTTCAATAAATTGAACTTCAGTAAAATGTTAGGGGCTTCCCAGGTGGCGCTATTGGTAAAGAACCGGCCTGCCAACAGAAGACATAAGAGACATGAGTTCGATCCCTGGGTCAGGAACATCCCCTGGAGAAGGACACAGCAACCCACTCCAGTATTCTTGCTGGAGAATCCCTCCCATGGACAGAGGAGCTTGGCGGGCTACAGTCTATGGGGTCACAAAGAGTTTGACACTACTGAAACAATTTAGCATGCATGCAGTAACGTTGATTTTTGACTTGTGAAGAGAATACCTTTGTGGGGATGTGTCATACACAGGTGGAACTACAGAGCTGGCTGAGTTTAGGAGAAAAGTCCAAGCTAGAATGGGTTATCAGCCAAGAAGGGGCAGTTGTAGCTAAGAGGGTGCATAGGATCACCAAAAAGAAAGGGAAGAGACAGAAGAGGGAACGTGAAAGGGACAGAAATGCAGATTCCTGAAGCTGGGCATTTGAACCAGCTTTCTTTATAAATTCCAGAGCTTGATCACCAGCCAAACTGTTAACGAGACAAAATAAACAGCCCCCTTTCCCCTGCAAAATGAAACAGCTTATGTTTTACTAAACAATCATCTCCTTTTTGAAACCTTTTCCAACAGAAGGTATATGTTGATGTATTTAGTATGAAAGAATGACATATGCTTCAAAAAGTGGGGTTCTTGAGCAATGTTAAAAAAGAAAGAATGGTTTTTAAAGATCTAGTGAAAAGCTAGAATTATGCATTCTTATTCTCTGGGATCAATTAATATAGAGACAAAGACCTGAATTCTAGGTGACTCTAAAGGATGTGGTGACACCAGAGCATTGGAAGGGTCCCATGGAGCTTTGATTTTAAAGTAGGTGTTGGGTTCCTTGGAATATATCAGAACATCTATTAAAGGTATATATTTATCAAAATTGTAATGTTTTCAGGTCTTCTATTTCAGTCATTGGGCAAGTCATATCTATGTCTTGGCCAAGATCGAGTGCTTTTAATTTCTTGAGCATATTGACCATAGATACTATGTGAACCTGATGACATGTTAGTCAATGGCCTATAATCTCAAATCGAAAACTGTGCTGATCTGGCATGCTGTTTAAGAAATTTCATCTCCCTGGTATTATCAAAATCCTGACACGCTTTTAATAAATTGTTAAAATTAACTACGACACTTGCCTTAGTATACACATTGCCTTATAATTTACAATGTATTTGCCATGCTGAAAGATTGATTTTTAGATAGGTCTTGCTTGTCTGGGGAAAAAAATGTCATTCTGTTTTATGGAATAAAACAAGATTCCACAAGACACATTCAGTTAAAATGAAGCAAAAACTGCAGTGTTTGAGAATGGTAATGCCTTGTGTTATCTGGATTTATTGATCAAAATAAAATCAGTGTTCCATTTCAAATTTGCCTGCAGCAGCATACTCTTTGCAACAGCCTCAATTTTTTGAAGTTTCCCACTGTACCCCCTATGACCCCCACTAACCGCTTTTGAGCATAAAAAAATTTGCAGAATTGCATGCTAACTGAGAGATTATTGAGTTGCTTTCTATAAAGCTAAGATAGAAGTGAGCCAATGAATTAAAAACTTGTAGGTAGAAGAGCTTTTGAAAGGTGCTTTCTTCATAACTGAAATTACAAGAAGTTTTTATTGAACTCAACAGGTTAGATTTGAATAAAACCTAATTTTACATTAAAAATTATAGCCTGAGAGACTATGGAAAATGCTCTTTCATATAGACTCTTAAAATGTTTTCTTTTGTGAGGAATTATGTACATAAGTTATTGATTTTAAACTCAACTAAATAAGAACCAGGGCTTCCCAGGTGGCTCAGACAGTAAAGAATCTGCCTTCAATGCAGGAGACCTGGGTTTGATCCCTGAGTCCGGCCGATTGCCTGGAGGAGGGCATGGCAACCTCCTCCAGTATTCTTGCCTGGAGAATCCCTATGGACAGAAGAGCCTGGTGAGCTACACTCCATGGGGTCTCAAAGAGTTGGACACTACCGAGCAACTAAGCCCAGCACATATATATGCTGGGCAGGGGCTGTGTGTAGGTCCGGGGCTCTGTTGGTATGCTTAGGTAATAATGTGGCCAGTCTTCTATGGAAATGAAAGAAAAATAATACTAAAAGTGAACTAGAATACCATGCTGTGAGCCATTATGCAAAATCACTAGGGCCAGAACAATTCTATTTGACTTACAAATCATTTATGCCCAGAAGGAAAGTGGAAATAAAGTTTCTGGGAGCTGGAATGCTAATTTTCTACTTTGGCTCTTCAGCTGGAACTGTCCAAATGACTTCCAGGACTGAAATTCCTTTTACATTGCTTCTCTTTAATAGCTGAGTAATATTCCGTTGTTCCACAGCTTTCTTATCCATTCATCTGCTAATGGGCATCTATGTGGCTTTCATGACCTAGCTATTGTAAACTTCAGTGAAAGCAGGTTGGCAGTGACTAACATGGATTATCCTCTGATGTCATAAGTAGTGACAGACCCTTCTGCGTAAGATCACAATGGGGGAGAAAGTGGGAATATTTCTTTGGTCCTTGCTCTGGAATGGAAAGTGATTTCTATTAGTTCCTGAGAGCGAGAGTTAGACTCTGATGTGTGTGATGATTATCCAGGCAGCTTCTTATTAAAGCAGATGTCAGAACCATAGCCCCAGAGATTCTGGCTTAGTAGGTCTGGGCCCAAGGCTTCTCTCTGTATTTTTAAGAAGCTTCACTGATAAATTTGGTGCACAGTAAAGTTTGAGAACAATTGCTGTCAAACCTAGGTAAAAGAAAGGAAGCAGTTGTCAGGTTAAAACCCAGTATCTTGTTAACCTACAATTCCATTATTGTATATCAACTGTGTGCAAACATATTTTTCAGTTGTGTCTTTCAACAAATACTTTACGAATATCTACTTTGTACTGAGATTTTTTCTAGAAGATGGGCACAGACAAAAAGAATAAGACTCCATCATTTCCTTGGGCAGCTCAGTTTGGTGGACAGAATAGGTAAAGATATATTACAGTGACAAGGTAAAGAACCCGCCTGCCAATGCAGGAGACATAAGAGACACAGGTTCAATCCCTGGGTCTGGAAGATCCCCTGGAGGAGGGCATGGCAACCTGTTCCAGTACTCTTGCCTGGAGAATCCCATAGCCAGAGGAATCTGGTGAGCTACACTCCATGGGGTCACAAAGAGTTAGACATGACTGAGTCAACTTAGTACGCATGCTCCACAGTGACAAATAAATAGAAAAAAATCTATAAAATAAAGGTACATGGAAATTATATATTCTGGGGATATAAATGAAGAGTTTCCAGAGGAAGTGATACACAAACTGGATTTTGAAGAATGTATTGGTATGTTCTGAATGGATTAGGGCAGAAAAAGTAATCTGGAAAGAAGTATTAGTTTAGGAATTCCTTAGATGTCCAGTAGTTAGGACTTTGTGCTTCCAATGTAGGGGGCACGAGTTCGGTCCCAGGTTGGAGAACTAAGATCCCACAAGCCTCATGGCATGGCCAAAAAAAAAAAAAAAAAGAAAGAAAGCTAGAAAGAAGTGCTAGTTTATACACGCTGCTCCTGCTGCTGCTGCTGCTAAGTCATTTCAGTTGTGTCCGACTCTGTGTGACCCCATAGACAGCAGCCTACCAGGCTCCCCCATCCCTGGGATTCTCCAGGCAAGAACACGGGAGTGGGTTGCCATTTCCTTCTCCAATGCATGAAAGTGAAAAGTGAAAGTGAAGTCACTCAGTTGTGTCCGACTCTTAGCGACCCCATGGGCTGCAGCCCACCAGACTCCTCCGTCCAAGGGATTTTCCAGGCAAGAGTACTCGAGTGGGGTGCCATTGCCTTCTCCGAGTTTATACATAGGCATGAGTTATACTGCTTGAGTAGCTGCAAGTAGTTTAAGTGGAATGATAAGATGTAAGGGAAAGAAATGTAATTGATGAGTCTGGAGACGTAGGTAAGAAATAGACCATAAAAGTTCTTCTATTTCATACTAAATATCTCATTAGTTTTTTAAAATCCATTATGTCAGTAGTTTTTTAAGCTTTACTAGGTCATGGATTTTTCTGGGATACTTTTCCAGAAAGTTTCACTTACTCATTTAAAAACTTTTGCATCTGATTTCAGGGAGTCATAGACAAAGCATTGCCAGTATAGATCATGCCCAAAGAGACTTACGTGATCAGGTCTGCGCTTCAGAGTCATTGCTCTAGTCAGTATCAGCTTAGCAGCTGGACTGGGTTAGGAAAGGCCAGCTTAGAGACAAGGGAAATGAGTTAGGAGGGAGGGCAATAGAAATGAGAGGGAGAGTCAAGATTATTGAAATTGGAGATCATTGTTTATACAGGGGAAGGAATGAGTGGAAGACCTCTCCAAGCTTTCAGACTAGGCTTTTGATTAGGTGGAAGTGTTCTCAAATACAGTGGGGAATATCAGAAGATGTGCAAATAATAGAAGATGTGTGATTTGTTTTGCACATTTTAAGTTTGATACAGCACATGTTTCAGAAACAGTTGTACTCACGTATCTGTTGCTCATAGGAGAGATCAGTGTAACAGATACAGTTGTAGCCCAGCTAAATCTTCCCCATATTTCTTCTTCCTTGCTGGTAGAGGTCTGACTTTGCATCCTCATCCTTCTTTGTGGCGCCATGTGCTTTGGGAAGCTGAGTCCAACCTCAGCCTCAACAAAGGTTTCTGAGAAGCCTCTCAGCTTGCATAGTCTCTTCTGGTCATAGTGATACCAATTCCTGCGCCAGTCATTTGCTTAGGAAGTGGCTGGTGATTGAGTTCTGGTCAATGAGAAATAGAGGGGTGTTTTCTGGGCCCTGCCGGGAGAGTTCCTTAATGCTTACATGGCCAGATGTGTGAGAAGATGCAGCCATCTTGAACCCATGCAGTACGCTAGCCAAGGGGCTGAGAATGGCTTTCCTTTTTTAAAAAATATGAATTTATTTATTTTAATTTGAGGCTAATTACTTTACAATATTGTAGTGGTTTTGCCATACATTGACTTGAATCCGCCACAGGTGTACATGTGTTCCCCATCCTAAGACCCCCTCCCACCTCCTTCCCCATCCCGTCCGTCTGGGTCATCCCAGTGCACCAGCCCCGAGCACCCTGTCTCATGCATTAAAACCTGGACTGGCAATTCGTTTCACATATGATAATATACTTGTTTCAATGCCATTCTCCCAAATCATCCCACCCTCGCCCTCTCCCACAGAGTCCAAACGACTGTTCTATATATCTGTGTCTCTTTTGCTGTCTCACATATAGGGTTATCATTACCATCTTTCTAAATCCCACATATATGCATTCAGTTCAGTTCAGTTCAGTTCAGTCACTCAGTCGTGTCTGACTCTTTGTGACCCCATGAATTGCAGCATACCAGGTGTCCCTGTCCATCACCAACTCCCAGAGCTCACTCAGACTCACGTCCATCGAGTCCGTGATGCCACCCAGCCATCTCATCCTCTGTCGTCCCCTTCTCCTCCTACCCCCAATCCCTCCCAGCATCAGAGTCTTTTCCAATAAGTCAACTCTTTGTATGAGGTGGCCAAAGTACTGGAGTTTCAGCTTTAGCATCATTCCTTCCAAAGAAACGCCAGGGTTGATCTCCTTCAGAATAGATTGGTTGGATCTCCTTGCAGTCCAAAGGACTCTCAAGAGTCTTCTCCAACACCACAGTTCAAAAGCATAAATTCTTTGGTGCTCAGCCTTCTTCACAGTCCAAATTTCACATCCATTCATGACCACAGGAAAAACCATAGCCTTGACTAGATTGACATTAGTTGACAAAGTAATGTCTCTGCTTTTGAATATGCTATCTGGGTTGGTCATAACTTTTCTTCCAAGAAGTAAGCGTCTTTTAATTTCATGGCTGCAGTCACCATCTGCAGTGATTTTGGAGCCCGCAAAATAAAGTTTGATACTGTTTCTACTGTTTCCACTCTTTCCCCATCTATTTCCCATGAAGTGATGGGACCAGATGCCATGATCTTTGTTTGCTGAATGTTGAGCTTTAAGCCAACATTTTCACTCTCCTCTTTCACTTTCATCAAGAGGCTTTTTAGCTCCGCTTCACTTTCTGCCATAAGGGTGGTGTCATCTGCATATCTGAGGTTATTGATATTTCTCCCAGCAATCTTGATTCCAGCTTGTGTTTCTTCCAGTCCAGAGTTTCTCATGATGTACTCTGCATAGAAGTTAAATAAGCGCGGTGACAATATACAGCCTTGACATACTCCTTTTCCTATTTGAAACCAGTCTGTTCCATGTCCAGTTCTAACTGCTGCTTCCTGACCTGAATACAGATTTCTCAAGAGGCAGGTCAGGTGGTCTGGTATTCCCATCTCTTTCAGAATTTTCCACAGTTTATTGTAATCCACACAGTCAAAGGCTTTGGCATAGTCAATAAAGCAGAAATAAATATTTTTCTGGAACTCTCTTTCTTTTTCCATGATCCATCAGATGTTGACAATTTGATCTCTGGTTCCTCTGCCTTTTCTAAAACCAGCTTGAACATCAGGAAGTTCATGGTTCATGTATTGCTGAAGCCTGGCTTGGAGAATTTTGAGCATTACTTTACTAGCACGTGAGATGAGTGCAATTGTGCGGTAGTTTGAGCATTCTTTGGCATTGCCTTTCTTTGGGATTGGAATGAAAACTGACCTTTTCCAGTCCTGTGGCCACTGCTGAGTTTTCCACATTTGCTGGCATATTGAATGCAGCATTTTCACAGCATCATCTTTCAGGATTTGAAATAGCTCCACTGGAATTCCATCACCTCCACTAGCTTTGTTCATAGTGATGCTTTCTAAGGCCCACTTGACTTCATGTTCCAGGATGTCTGGCTCTAGATGAGTGATCACACCATCGTTATTATCCGAGTCATGAGGATCTTTTTTGTATAGGTCTTCTGTGTATTCTTGCCACCTCTTCTTAATATCTTCTGCCTTTTTTAGGTCCATACAATTTCTGTCCTTTATCAAGCCCATCTTTGCATGAAATGTTCCCTTGGTATCTCTAATTTTCTTGAAGAGAACTCTAGTCTTTCCCATTCTGTTGTTTCCCTCTATTTCTTTCCATTGATTGCTAAAGAAGGCTTTCTTATCTCTTCTTGCTATTCTTTGGAACTCTGCATTCAGATGCTTATATCTTTCCTTTCTCCTTTGCTTTTCACCTCTCTTCTTTTCACAACTGTCTTGATCCCTGTCTCCTGTACAATGTCACGAACCTCATTCCATAGTTCATCAGGCACTCTATCTATCAGATCCAGGCCCTTAAATCTATTTCTCACTTCCATGTATAATCATAAGGGATTTTATTTAGGTCATACCTGAATGGTCTAGCGGTTTTCCCTACTTTCTTCAATTTAAGTCTGGCTGTGCAGGCACAGGAGGGCCTAGCGGAGCTATCCCACATTGAGGTCAGGTAGGGTGGCAGTGAGGAGATACCCTTTGTCCAAGGTAAAGAGCAGTGGCTGTGCTTTGCTGGAGCAGCCATGAAGAGATACCCCACATGCAAGGTAAGAGAAACCCAAGTAAGATGGTAGGTGTTGCAAGAGGGCATCAGAGGGAAGACACACTGAAACCATACTCACAGAAAACTAGTCAATCTAATCACACTAGGACCACAGCCTTGTCGAACTCAATGAAACTAAGCCATGCCTATGGGGCAACCCAAGACGGGTGGGTCATGGTCGAGAGGTCTGACAGAATGTGGTCCAATGGAGAAGGGAATGGCAAACCACTTCAGTATTCTTGCCTTGAGAACCTCATGAACAGTATGAAAAGGCAAAATGATAGGATACTGAAAGAGGAGGTCAGTAGGTGCCCAACATGCTACTGGAGATCAGTGGAGAAATAACTCCAGAAAGAATGAAGGGATGGAGCCAAAGCAAAAACCATACCCAGTTGTGGATGTGACTGGTGATAGAAGCAAGGTCCGATGCTGTAAAGAGCAATATTGCATAGGGACCTGGAACGTTAGGTCCATGAATCAAGGCAAATTGGAAGTGGTCAAACAGGAGATGGCAAGAGTGAACGTTGACACTCTAGGAATCAGTGAATTAAAATGGACTGGAATGGGTGAATTTAACTTAGATGACCATTATATCTACTACTGCGGGCAGGAATTCCTCAGAAGAAATGGAGTAGCCATCATGGTCAACAGAAGAGTCTGAAATGCAGTACTTGGATGCAATCTCAAAAACAACAGAATGATCTCTGTTTGTTTCCAAGGCAAACCATTCAATATCACAGTTATCCAAGCCTATGCCCTAACCAGTAATGCTGAAGAGACTGAAATTGAACAGTTCTATGAAGACCTACAAGACCTTTTAGAACTAACACCCGAAAAAGATGTCCTTTTCATTATAGGGGACTGGAATGCAACAGTAGGAAGTCAAGAAACACCTGGAGTAACAGGCAAATTTGGCCTTGGAATGTGGAATGAAGCAGGGCAAAGACTAATAGAGTTTTGCCAAGAAAATGCACTGGTCATAGCAAACACCCTCTTCCAACAACACAAGAGAAGACTCTACACATGGACATCACCAGATGGTCAACAGCAAAATCAGATTGATTATATCCTTTGGAGCAAAGATGGAGAAACTCTATACAGTCAAGAAAAACAAGACCAGGAGCTGACTGTGGCTCAGATCATATATGCATTAGTATACTGCATTGGTGTTTTTCTTTCTGGCTGACTTCACCCTGTATAATAGGCTCCAGTTTCATTCACCTCATTAAAACTGATTCAAATGTATTCTTTTTAATGGCTGAGTAATACTCCATTGTGTATAAGTACCACAGCTTTCTTATCCATTCATCTGCTAGTGGACATCTAGGTTGCTTCCATGTCCTGGCTATTATAAACAGTGCTGCGATGAACATTGGGGTACACATGTCTCTTTCAATTCTGGTTTACTCAGTGTGTGTGCCCAGCAGTGGGATTGCTGGGTCGCATGGCAGTTCTATTTCCAGTTTTTTAAGGAATCTCCACACTGTTCTCCATAGTGGCTGTCCTAGTTTACATTCCTACCAACAGTGTAAGAAGGTTCCCTTTTCTCCGCACCCTCACCAGCATTTATTGCTTGTAGACTTTTGGATAGCAGCCTGAGAATGGCTGTTCTGCTGCTTGTAATCAAAATTATCCTAAATTTGAGATTTGGAATCTATCATCTTTCTAACATTTATCATGGTAAAAAAAACACATGTGTTTTCTGTCATCTTAACATTTTTAAGTGTACAGTTCAGCAGTGGTAAATATGTTCACAATGTTGTGAAGCAGATCTCCAGAACTTTCCATCTTGCAAATATGAAACTTTATATTCATTAAAGTGACACTCCCTCTCCCTCCTTCCCCTAGACCCCGGCAACCACTGTGGAATTTTTGTTAATAAGTTGTAATTAAAACTATGAGGGGGAATAAAACTCTACCTGAAGAGAATGTGATAGTTGGAATAATGGCATTTTAGGAAGGAAGCGGAGAAGAGCTCCACAAAGGAGATGGAGAAAGATTAACAGGAGATAGAATGAGAGGTCCTAGCATACAAGTCCATGAGACCTGAGAGGGGAGGGGCTTTGGGGGAATGGAGTAGTTTGCATGCTGAGTGTTGCAGAAAGATGTATTAAAGTGAAGTCTAAAAATTCCAACACTTCTTTGCAATTAGGAAGTCATAGGTAATGTACTCAAGACCCATCTTGGTAGAGTTAAGAGGTCAGAAGCCAGAGTGAAGAATAAATAGAATTAAAGAAATAGGAGACAATTTCCAGCAAGTAAGAAAGCCACACAGATCTCCATTTTCCTCAAACAATAAGGTTCAAACTTACTCCTTTAACATGCTGTGAATATTTGCTCTTTTCAGCTGGAAAGTGTCCAGAACATTGCCACAGAGACGGGAACAAAGCAGAACCTTCAGTCCTGTTTATCCTTCTGCTGCTTAAATGAGTACATATACTCTAGAGGAGCTTTGGCGGTTTGCCAGCAATTGTTTATCTTTGTTGGCCCTGTGGCTATAAATTGTTTTATTCTTACATGGGGGTCTGGAAAGAGGTATTGTTTCTTTGAAAGGTTTAAATTTACCCAGCAGAGGGACCTAATTTATTATTTTTTAAAATTAATTAATTTATTTTAATTGGAGACTAATTACTTTACAATATTGTGGTGGCTTTTGCCACACACTGACATGAATCAGCCGTGGGTGTACATGTGTTCCCCATCCTGAACTCCCCTCCCACCTCCCTCCCCATCACATTCCTCTGGGTCATCCTAGTGCACCAGCCCTGAGCCTCATGCATGCCTTGTCTCATGCATCGAACCTGGACTGGCAATCTGTTTCACATATGAACATATACATGTTTAAATGCTATTCTCTCAAATCACCCCACCCTCGCTTTCTCCCAGGGTCCAAAAGACTGTTCTTTATATCTATATCTCTTTTGCTTTCTCACATATAGGGTCATTGTTACCATCTTTCTAAAGTCCATATATATGCATTAATATACTGTATTGGTGTTTTTCTTTCTGATTCACTTCACTCTGTATAATAGGCTTCAGTTTCATCCACCTCATTAGAACTGATTCAAATGTATTCTTTTTAACAGCTGAGTAATACTCCATTGTGTATATGTACCACAGCTTTCTTATCCATTCTTCTGCTGATGGAATCTAGGTTGCTTCCATGTTGTGGCTATTGTAAACAGTGCTGTGATGAACATTGGGGTACACATGTCTCTTTCATTTCTGGTTTCCTCGGTGTGTATGCCCAGCAGTGGGATTGCTGTGTCATATGGCAGTTTTATTTCCAGTTTTTTAAGGAATTCCCACACTGTTCTCCATGGTGGCTGCACTAGTTTGCATTCCCACCAACAGTGTAAGAGGGTTCCCTTTTCTCCACACCCTCTCCAGCATTTATTGTTTGTAGACTTTTTGATGGCAGCTATTCTAACTGGAATGAGATGATACCTTATTGTGGTTTTGACTTGCATTTCTCTGATAATAAGTGATGTTAAGCATCTTTTCATGTGTTTGTTAGTCATCTGTATGTCTTATTTGGAGAAATATCTGTTTAGTTTTTTGGCCCATTTTTGATTGGGTCATTTATTTTCCTGGAATTGAGCTGCAGGAGCTGCTTGTGTATATTTGAGGTTAATTCTTTGTCAGTTGAAAAGCATATATTTCTCTAGAACTCCCTTGCTTTCTCCATGACCCTGCGAATGTTGGTGATTTTATCTCTGGTTCCCGTGCCTCTTCAAAATTCAGCTTATGCTTCTGTAAATTCTTGGTTCACATACTGCTGAAGCCTAGATTGAAGAATTTTGAGCATAACCTTGCTATGTTTTTGAGATTAATTATTTGTCAGTTGCTTCATTTGTTATTCTTTTCTCCCATTCTGAAGGTTGTCTTTTCACCTTGCTTATGGTTTCCTTTATTGTGTAAAAGCTTTTAAGTTAAATTAGGTCCATTTGTTTATTTTTGCTTTTATTTCCATTACTCTGGGAGATGGGTCATAGAGGATCCTGCTGTGATTTATGTCAGAGAATGTTTTGCCTATGTTTTCCTCTAGGAGTTTTATAGTTTCTGGTCTTACATTTAGATCTTTAATCCATTTTGAGTTTATTTTTGTGTGTGTGGTTAGAAAGTGTTCTAGTTTTATTCTTTTACAAGTGGTTGACAAGTTTCCCCAGCACCACTTGTTAAAGAGATTGTCTTTTCTCCATTGTATAGTCTTGCCTCCTTTGTCAAAGATAAGGTGTCCATATGTGTGTGGATTTATCTCTGGGCTTTCTATTTTGTTCCATTAATCTATATTTCTGTGTTTATTCCAGTACCACACTGTCTTGTTGACTGTAGCTTTGTAGTATAGTCTGAAGTCAGAATTGATTCCTCCAGTTCCATTCTTCTTTCTCAAGATTGCTTTGGCTATTCGAGGTTTTTTTTGTATTTCCGTACAAATTGTGAAATTATTTGTTCTAGTTCTCTGAAAAATACCATTGGTAGCTTGATAGAGATTGCATTGAATCTATAGATTGATTTGGGTAGTATACTCATTTTCACTATATTGATTCTTCTGATCCATCTATTTGTGTCATCTTTGATTTCTTTCATCAGTGTTTTATAGTTTTCTATATATAGGTCTTTTGTTTCTTTAAATAGATTTATTACTAAGTATTTCATTCTTTTTGTTGCAATAGTGAATGGAATTGTTTCTTTAATTTCTCTTTCTGTTTTCTCATTGTTAGTGTATAGGAATGCAAGGGATATCTATGTGTTAATTTTATATCCTCCAACTTTACTGCATCCTTTGATTAACTCTAGTAATTTTTCAGTAGAATCTTTAGCGTTTTCTATGTAGAGGATCATGTCATCTACAGTGAGAGTTTTACTTCTTCTTTTCCAGTCTGGATTCCTTTTATTTCTTTTTCTTCTAGGATTGCTGTGGCTAAAACTTCCAAAACTATGTTGAATAGTAGTGGTGACAGTGGGCACCCTTGTCTTGTTCCTGACTTTAGGGGAAATGCTTTCAATTTTTCACCATTGAGGATAATGTTTACTGTGGGCTTATCATATATGGCTTTTATTATGTTGAGGTATGTTCCTTCTATTTCTGCTTTCTGGAGGGTTTTTATCATAAATGGATGTTGAATTTTGTCAAAAGCTTTCTCTGCATCTATTGAGATAATCATATGGTTTTTACCTTTCAATTTGTTAATGTGATATATCACATTAATTGATCTGTGGATATTAAAGAATCCTTGCATCCTTGGGATAATGCCCACTGGTCATGATGTATGATCTTTTTAATATGTTGTTGGATTCTGTTTGCTAGAATTTTGTTAAGGATTTTTGCATCCATGTGCATCAGTAATATTGGCTTGTAGTTTTCTTTTTTTTGTGGCATTTTTGTCAGGTTTTGATATGAGGGTGATGGTGGCCTCATAGAATGAGTTTGGAAGTTTACCTTCCTCTGCAGTTTTCTGGAAGAGTTTGAGTAGGATAGGTGTTAGCTCTTCTCTAAATTTTTGGTAGAATTCAGCTGTGAAGCCATCTGGTCCTGGGCTTTTGTTTGCTGGAAGATTTCTGATTACAGTTTCGATTTCTGTGCTTGTGATGGGTCTGTTAAGATTTTCTATTTCTTCCTGGTTTGGTTTTGGAAAGTTATACTTTTGTAAGAATTTGTCCATTTCTTCCAAGTTGTCCATTTTACTGGCATATATTTGCTGATAGTAGTCTCTTATGATCCTTTGCATTTCTGTGTTGTCTGTAGTGATTTATCCATTTTCATTTCTAATTTTGTTGATTTGATTCTTCTCCCTTTTTTTCTTGATGAGTCTGGCTAATGGTTTGTCTATTTTATTTATCTTGTCAAAGAACCAGCTTTTAGCTTTGTTGATTTTTGGCATGGTTTCTTTTGTTTCTTTTTTATTTATTTCTGCCTAAATTTTTATGATTTCTTTCCTTCTACTAACCCTGGGGTTCTTCATTTCTTCCTTTTCTAGTTGCTTTAAGTATGGAGTTAGGTTATTTATTTGATTTTTCTCTTGTTTTTTGAGGTAAGCTTGTATTGTTATGAACCTTCCCCTTAGCACTTCTTTTACTGAATCCACTAGGTTTTGGCTTGTTTTGTTCTCATTTTCATTCATTTCTATGCATATTTTGATTTCTTTTTTTATTTCTTTTGTGATTTGTTGGTTATTCAGATATGTGTTGTTTAGCCTCCATAAGTTTGCATTTTTAACAGTTTTTTCCCTGTAGTTGACATCCAATCTTATCACACTGTGATCAGAAAAGATGCTTGGAATTATTTCAATTTTTTTGGATTTGTCAAGGCTAGATTTATGGCCCAGGATGTGATCTATCCTGGAGAAGGTTCCATGTGCACTTGAGAAAAAGGTGAAATTCATTTTTTTGGAGTGAAATGTCCTATAGATGTGAATTAAATCTAACTGGTCCATTGTATCACTTAAAGTTTGTGTTTTCTTGCTAATTTTCTGTTTAGTTGATCTATCCATAGGTGTGAGTAGGGGTATTAAAGTCTCCCACTATTATTGTGTTACTGCTAATTTCCCCTTTCATACTTGTTAGCCTTTGCCTTACATATTGTGGTGCTCCTATGTTGGGTGCACATATATTTATAATTGTTATATTTTCTTCTTGGGTTGATCCTTTGATCATTATGTAGTGTCCTTGTTTGTCTCTTTTCACAGCCTTTATTTCAAAGTCTATTTTATCTGATATGAGGATTGATATCCCTGCTTTCTTTTGGTCTCCATTTGTATGAAATATCTTTTTCTAGCCTTTCAATTTCAGTCTGTATGTGTTCCTTATTTTGAGGTGGGTTTCTTGACAGCATATATAGGCGTCTTGGTTTTATATCCATACAGCCAGTCTTTGTCTTTTGGTTGGGGCATTCAACCCATTTACATTTAAGGTAATTATTGATAAGTATGATCCCATTGCCATTTACTTTGTTGTTTTCAGTTTGAGTTTATACACCTTTTCTGTGTTTCCTGTCTAGAGAAGATCCTCTAGCATTTGTTGAAGAGCTGGTTTGGTGGTACTGAATTCTCTCAGCTTTTGCTTATCTGTAAAGCTTTTGTGTTCTTGCCTGGAGAATCCCAGGGATGGGGGAGCCTGGTGGGCTGCCGTCTATGGGGTCGCACAGAGTCGGACACGACTGAAGCAACTTAGCAGCAGCAGCAGCAGCAAAGTTTTTGATTTCTCCTTCATATCTGAATGAGATCTTTGCTGGCTACAGTAATCTGGGTTTTAGGTTTTTCTCTTTCATCACTTTAAGTATGTCCTGCCATTCCCTTCTGGCCTGAAGAGTTTCTATTGGAAGATCAACTGTTATCCTTATGGGAATCCCCTTGTGTGTTATTTGTTGTTTTTCCCTTGCTGCTTTTAGTGTTTGTTCTTTGTGTTTGATCTTTGTTAATTTGATTAATATGTGTCTTGAGGTGTTTCACCTTGGGCTTATCTGTTTGGGACTCTCTGGGTTTCTTGGACTTGGGTGGCTGTTTCCTTCCCCGTTCTAGGGAAGTTTTCAACTATTATCTCCTCAAGTATTTTCTCATGGACTTTCTTTTTGTCTTCTTCTTCTGGGACTCCTATGATTCGAATGTTGGGGTGTTTAACATTGTCCCAGAGGTCTCTGAGGTTGTCCTCATTTCTTTTAATTCTTTTTTCCTCTCTGCATTATTTATTTCCACCATTCTATCTTCCGCCTCACTTATCCTATCTTCTGCCTCATTTATTCTACTGTTGGTTCCCTCCAGAGTGTTTTTTATCTCAGTATTGCATTATTCATTGTTGATTGACTTTATTTCTTCTCGGTCCTTGTTAAACATTTCTTGCATCTTCTCAATCCTTGTCTCCAGACTATTTATCTGTAACTCCATTTTGTTTTCAAGATTTTGGATCATTTTTACTATCATTATTCTGAATTCTCTTTCAGGTAGACTCACTATCTCTTCCTCTTTTGTTTGGTTTGGTGGGCATTTATCATGTTCCTTTACGTGCTGAATATTTCTCTGTCTTTTCATCCTGTTAGATTTCTGTATTCAGGGTGGCCTTCCCATATTCTGGCAGTTTGTGGAGTATTCTTTATTGTGGAGGTTCCTCCTTGTGGGTGGGATTGGATGAGTGGCTTGTCAAGGTTTCCTGGTTAGGGAAGCTTACATTGGTGTTCTGGTGGGTGGAGCTGGGTCTCTTCTCTCTGCAGTGCAATGCAGTGTCCGGTAGTGAGTTTTGAGGTATCTGTGGGTTTCATGTGACTTTGGGAAGCCTGTATATTAATGCTCAAGGCTATGTTCCTGCATTGCTGAAGAATTGGCATGGTATGTCTTGCTCTGGAACTTGTTGGCTCTTGGGTGGAGCTTGGTTTCAGTGTAGGTGTGGAGGCTTTTGGATGAGCTCTTGTTGAATAATGTTCCCTGGAGTCAGGAGTTTTCTGGTGTTCTCAAGTTTTAGATTTAAGCCTCCTGACTCTGGTTTTCAGTCTTATTCTTACAGTAGCCTCAAGACTTCTCCATCCATACCACATCAATGATAAAACATCTAGGTTAATGGAGAAAAGATTCTCCACAGTAAGGGACACCCAGAGAGGTTCACAGAGTTACATGGAGAAGAGAAGAGGGAGGAGGGAAATAGAGATGAACAGGAGGAGAAGAGGGAGAATCAAAAGGGGAGAGAGCAATTTAGTCAGTAATCAATTCCCTATGTGCTCTCCACAGCCTGAAACACCCAGAGAGGTTCACAGAGTTATATAGAGAAGAGAAGAGGGAGGAAGGAGATAGAGGTGACCAGGGGGAGAAGAGGGGGGGTCAAAAGGGGAGAGACAGATCTGGTCAGTAGTCAGTTCCCTAAGTGTTCTACACAGCTCTGAATATCCAGAGATTCACATAGTTGGGTAGAGAAGAGAAGGGGGAGGGAGGAGATAGAGATGACCTGGGGGAGAAAAAGAAGAGTCAAAAGGGGGAGAGGAAAATCAAGCCAGTAACCACACTAAGTAAAAATGGATACTGAAAATTGGATTCTTAAAGGTACAAAATTGATAACAAGTACCAAAAAGAAAAGACTAAAAATCTAGAGTAGAGGTTAAACTCTTAAAAACACAATATTAAAAAACAAAACAAAACAAAACAAAATCACAAAAATTATAAAAAAAATATATGAAATTTACTTTAAAAATAGGGTCTTTTCTTTTGCAAGGTAATAGTAGGTTATAAAAATGAAAATTAAAGGAGTAATAAAGGACTTAAAAATTTTAAAAATTAAAAAATGATAATAGTAAAATATATCTAGGAATTTCTCTGGAGTTGTGGGCAGTGTGGCTTCAGTTCAGTTTCAGATAGTTCCTTGTTCCAGCTTATACTTCTTCTCGAGGTCTATAGGCCCCTTCCAATGTAGACAGTATTAACTACAGGGTTTTAATCTGTTGCACCTCTCACTTCCAATGCGGTTCCCTCTGTTTATGTTGGCTTCTTCTGTTTCCAAGTCTCTTCAGTGTCTAATTTCCACCCTGACACAAGGGGGCGAAGGTGGTCACTTACTTAGACTCACTTGCTCAGTTGTGCTGTGGGGAGGGAGGAACACTGCAAACAAATTTCACTGGCATGTGTGGGGAGTGCTCTCAGTGTCTGAGCCACACTGGGTTTGCCCCTGCTCACAGCGTGTGTGCTTTCCTGGTCTACACTGCTCAGACTCCAGGTTGCTCTACAGGGGAACTGTCTAAAGTGGGCCCTGTGTTGTGTGCGCTTCCCAAGTCGAAGCTGCTCAGGTTCAGGTTCTCGGGGATGCCACAAAGGCACAGACTCAGTTGGGCCTGAGTTTTGTGCCCTTCCTAGGTCTGAGCAGCTCAGGCGACCAGGTGCTTGGCAAGCGCACTCTCCCCAGGTGGAGCAGTGCATCTTATCACCTCCCCCATCCCAGCTGCTCAGTTTCCTGGGTGCGCAGCAGGAGCATCGTCTCAGGGGTGCCGTGTGGCTCCCCTGCGAGATTGCCAGAGGGACCTAATTTAAACACTTTTAGTTTTAGAACTACATGCCTTAAGAGACATGTTTGGGGTTCCCTGGTGACTCAGTGACCAATGCAGGAGACACAAGTTTGATCCTGAATCCAGGAAGATCCCACATATCTCAGGGAAACTAAGCCTGTGAATGGCAACTACTGAACCCATGTGCTGCAACTACTGAAGCCCAGGCAAGTTGGAGCCTGTGGTTTCAGGGACAGAAGCCACTGCAATGAGAAGTTCCTGCACTGCGACTGGAGAGCAGTCCCTGCTAACTGTAACTAGAGAAAAGCCCATGCAGCAACAAAGACCCAGAACAGCCAAAAATAAAAGGTAAATAAATAGACTTATTTGGTCCACTGTCCAGCACTGCTTACAGCACAGTATGGTCTGCTTTAAATTCAGAGCAGCTTCATTATTAGTATTTATTTCCCTATATCAGTTTAGGTGAAAAATATGTTAGTATCGTGCAGCAACAAAGGTCATTTTTTTCTCCACGATTTTTTCTTCTATGTCTATGAAAGTGGATATTTCAACAAAAGGTTGCCATCTGTTTAACTGTAACCCCAAGTGGTTGAGCTGCCAGGTTAGTGGGCTAATACCATTCATCCTCTGAAACTCTGTAAATTGAAAGCATTTATAGTAGATTCTTAGATATCCTCAGGGCTAACGTACAACATGACTAGGTTGTGGCTTCCCCAGGCTTGACCAAAATGAATTGTGTTCATTTTCTCTTAAAAAGATTAGTGAGTGAAGCCGATCTTATTAGTGAGTGAAGATGATCTTAACTCCCACAGAATTAGTGTATTCAAATAACAAATATATATATATATATATTTCTAAGAAATTCTGAAAATAAAACTTGAATGTTGTAAGTATCTCATTTAGTCATTGAATACATGTTCAATGAGTAAATCAAGCATCTACCATATATGACACTGAAGTGATGTCTGTTTAAACGGATACTATGTAGCAACTCAAAAAGTTGCATGAAAAATGACTCTTATTTTTTGAAAGTTAATTTTCATATGTTGAGGTTTTGAGTGGGTATGGGAATAATGTATGGGGCTTCCCAGGTTGTGCTAGTGATAAAGAACTTGCCTGCCAATGCAGGAGACAGAAGAGATGTGGGTTTGATCCCTGGGTCAGGAAGATCCCCTGGAAGAGGGCATGGCAACCCACTCCAATATTCTTGCCTGGAGAATCCCCATGGACAGAGAAGCCTGTGGGCTATGGTCCATGGGATGGCAAATAGTGGGACATGACTGAAGCGACTTAGCATGCATGCAGGGGAATAATATGTATGGTTAGTGGCTCTACCCTGCCAGAAAATATTTATCTTTTCTCCTATTTCAAATATTGCATATGGATATGAGTTATTCTCCTGATTGTCAATGAAAATTCAGAAGGTAAATCTAGAGACCAAAGTGTTAAGATATTAAAATATGCTGCATTACTTGGTAGAAGTGTGAATAGAACCAGCTTTGAAATGTTGCATAGAGAAAAAAAACACCTTTGGATATGCAGATTGGGTCACAGAATGTTGGGTGTTTTCAAGGAATAAAATGTCTTGAAAACAACTTGCAGCAAATATCAATTAAATTCCACAGTGATAGACATATGTTTATATGATAAAGAAAAATTGGGGGGAAACAAACCATCCTGAGCTTCTGAATATTTAAATGAGAACATTTCAATGTTCTACCAATATTAAGGAGTTCAATAAAAAGACAGCAACTATGAACAAAGCTGTTCCATTATTATTTTGCTTCTTTGTGTCAGGGTATATACTGGAATCAAATCTGAGATATCTGTTTATTCATTGACCTGATTCTCAAAATGTCTCAAATGTAAAATTTCTTGTTGGTGTTTAGTCCCTGTGGATTCCTACAGATCTTAAGATTTAATTACCTGCTTTTTCACTGTATGATGTGGTCGGCCCATGAAGTCAGCTCTCAGCTGATAATCACCTAGGAGGAGGAACTGCTGGTTTTTATCCTGATGATTTTAATTATCTCTGGTAGCTCGAGAAATAGTAAGTCTATCTAAAGTTGTTGCTAACAAGAATTTTTGACAGCAGGAAAGACAGGGAATAAATTTCAGAAAGTGTAAGAAATGCCCAGATAGAAGAAAGGTGCTATTCACAAATGAATGAACTAATGGAGAATAGGACTATAATTAGATTTCTCTCTTCTTCTTCCTTTAAATTCCCAGGATAACCAATTTAGTCTGGAAAGGCCTTCCCTGGACCATAGGCATTTTTCTCCTCAATTTTGATGTTGGTGACTTACTAAAAAAAAGACACAAAACCAAAAAACACTAAGTGTTCAAACTAAATAGGCCTGCAGGTTGACTTCAGTTTATAGGTCACCAATTTCCACCAATTTCTGCTTCAGACTTTCTTCATTATGTTAACTGAAGTTATCATTCTCTCTTTCAAAAGCATTTAAAAATTATTGTCTGTGCAATTCGTTTTGAAATTAATCATGACTGCCCCATGACATCTTTCCTATTATGTCTTGAGTTGCCATTTAATATTTTATGGCTGTGAAATTTTTCACTTGCCTTGAGACTCTAATCAATTAACTTCTATGCAGAAGTGCAGAAGATGTGTGTCTTATATTTCTTTGTATTTCCTCTAGTGTCAAGTATAATGATCTCTCAAAGAATTAATGTTAATTTTATTTCATAAAGACCCACAACATTCCAAGTCTATATTTACTTTTTCTATAAGAGTACTAAAATGACAGAAAATTAGATATAATCAGTTCATATTCATGGGGTGATATTCATTTCTCCCTGGAAATGGCTGCAGAATTTGTAAAAAGACAGAAATTGTTGTTGTTGTTTAGTCTCAAAGTTCTCTTTTGCAACCCATAGACTAGCCTGCAAAGCTCCTCTGACCATGGGATTTCCCAGGCAAAGAATACTGGAGTGGGTTGCCATTTCCTTCTCCAGGGTATCTTCCCAACTCAGGGATGGAACCCTGGTCTCCTGTGGCTCCTGCATCAGCAGGCTGATTCTTTACACTGTGCTACCTGGGAAGTTCCATTTGTAAGGAAAATCAGAAAAATCTCACAAGTGCTTCAGTTGTACCACCGGGGAAAGTGCCTCCCCCTTTCCTTTTTCCTGCACTGAAGGGTGAGCAGATGGAGGAAAACACATGAGCAGATGAAGAGAAGAGGCACCATATCAGGAGCTTTGCATACCCATCTCTTTAATTCTCAAAGGTCCAAGAAGAGGAATTCATATCCCCCTCTTACAGATGGGAAATTGAGAGGTACAGAGGTGATATTCTCTACAAGACCACACAGCTGCTATTAGGGTTTGGATTATAATTCTGTTTTGTTCTTGCAAATGTAGGCCACCTCTCTTAGCCAGGCAGCTTCTAGTAGAAGAAGCCAGGTCATTTTAAATGTTCAATATGAAAGGGCCCTGGGAAAAGGTCAGCAAAATGTCAAAGTTGTGAAGTAGTCTTAGTTTAGCAGATCCTTCCTTTCTTATCATCTCTCTTCTTGCATGCTGCTGGCTTCAGTTTGCTCATGCTTATCTAGGCTGGGAGAATCCAACTGCTGCTCCAGAGCTCCCCAGCCCAGAGCACACAACCTGGAATCTAATCTAGATGTTTGTGCTGTGCTTAGGTGCTCAGTTGTGTCCGACTCTTTGAGACCCCATGAAATGTAATCTGCCATGAAATGTAATCTCCTCGTTCATGGGGATTCTCCAGGCAAGAATACTAGAGTGGGTTGCCATGCCCTCCTCCAGGGGATCTTCCCAACCCAGGAATTGAACTGGGGTCTCCTGCAATGCAGGCAGATTCTTTACCAGCTTGGTTGCATTCTCTTTAAGACATTAGTTCCTTATCTCACTTGTTGTTGCTAAGTTGTGTGTCTTTGAGACCTCATGGACTGAAGCACGCCAGGCTTGCCTGTCCTTCACTGTTTCCCTGAATTTGCTCAAACTCATGTCCGTTGAGTCACTGATGTCATCCAACCGTCTCATACTTTGTCGTCCGCTTCTCCTCCTGGTCTGAATCTCTCCCAGCATACATTCTCAACTTGGCATCAGGTGGCCAAAGTATTGGAGTTTCAGCTTCAGCATCAGTCCTTCAAATGAATATTCAGGGTTGACTGTCTTTAGGATTAACTGGTTTGATCTCTTTGCTGTTCAAGGGAATCTCAAGAGTCTTCTTCAGCACCACAGTTCAAAAGCATCATTTCTTTGGGCACTCAGCCTTCTCATTACTGTTTGCTAAGTCAATCTGCATTTACACATTAATGGCCATTGAAGGACTAATGCCATTCTTCCAGATAACAATGATCAACAGAGGCTCATAGGTATTATTAGGAGTTTTGGATTTGGTGGGACTCATAAATGGGGGAAGTAATGTCGTTTATGGAGAAAGCAATGGCACCCCACTCGAGTACTCTTGCCTGGAAAATCCCATGGATGGAGGAGCCTGGTAGGCTGTAGTCCATGGGGGTCACTAAGAGTCAGACACGACTAAGTGACTTCCCTTTCACTTTTCACTTTCATGTCTTGGAGAAGGAAATGGCAACCCACTCCAGTTTTCTTGCCTGGAGAATCCCAGGGACGGTGGAGCCTGGTGGGCTTCCGTGTATGGGGTCGCACAGAGTCGGACACGACTGAAGCAACTTAGCAGCAGCAGCAATGTCATTTAGGAGTTCTTCATTTCCATATCCTGACAAGTTCTGTGATAGACTTATCTGAAGGGTAAAATGCTTTCTATATTACATGCTCCTTTATGTTATTTATTCTTAAACAATGGAAACTACTTGAAGCCAACCAAAAAGCGTTTCAGAATTTATATTTAGTTAGGGAACTCCTACAGCAGTGTATTTCAAGTTATGTATTATAACTTCTGTGATCTCTGAAAACATTCTTCTTTGTAACAGGTATTATGTGATTCCAAAATCACATACTACTTGCTATGAAGATGTAGTATTGAGCTCCAAAATCACTGTGTTTAGTGACTGTAGTCATGCAATTAAAAGACACTTGCTCTGTGGAAGAAAAGCTATGACAAATCTAGACAGCGTATTTAAAAGCAGACACATTACTTTGCTGACAAAGGTTTGTGTAGTCAAAGTTATTGTTTTTCTAGTAGTCATGTATGGATGTGACAGCTGGACAATAAAATAGTCTGAGCACTGAAGAATTGATGCCTTCGGACTGTGGCGCTGGAGAAGACATTTGAGAGTCCCTTGGGCTGCAAGGAGATCAGACTAGTCAATCCTAAAGGGTATCAACCATGAATATTCATTGGAAGGACTGATGCTGAGACTGAAGCTCCAATACTTGGCCACCTAATGCAAAGAGCTGACTCTTTGGAAAAGACCCCGATGCTGGGAAGGTTTGAAGGCAGGGGAGAAGGGAATGACAGAGGATGAGATGGTTGGATGGCATCACCAACTCAATGGGCATGAGTTTGAGCAAGCTCCGGGAGATGGTGAAGGACAGGGAAGCTTGGTGTGCTGCTGTCCACAAGGTGGCAGAGAGTTAGACATGACTGAACAACTCAATTGCACTCATCTCACATGCTAGTAAAGTAATGCTTTGAGAGTCCCTTGGACTGCAAGGAGATCCAACCAGTCCGTTCTGAAGGAGATCAAACCTGGGATTTCTTTGGAAGGAATGATGCTAAAGCTGAAACTCCAGTACTTTGGCCACCTCA
Organism: Capra hircus; assembly: GCF_001704415.2. Taxonomy (NCBI): domain Eukaryota; kingdom Metazoa; phylum Chordata; class Mammalia; order Artiodactyla; family Bovidae; genus Capra; species Capra hircus. The sequence goes on from NC_030811.1 coordinate 60,854,520, forward strand.
TGTGAAGAGTTGACTCTTTGGAAAAGACTCTGATGCTGGGAGGGATTGGGGGCAGGAAGAGAAGGGGACGTTAGAGGATGAGATGGCTGGGTGGCATCAGTGACTCAATGGACATGAATTTGAGCAAATTCAGGGAGATAGTGAAGGACAGGGAAGCCTGGCCTGCTGCGATTCATGGGGTTGCGAAGAGTCGGACACGACTGAGCGACTGAACTGAACTGAACTGAACTGAGCAACTGAACGACAAAAACAAATGTGATTCCACATTGTCAAACCAAGAAATTCATTAAATAAGTAGATCATCTGCTTACACAATATCAAGCAGTTATTTCACTGAACACATTATGGGAATATTGTACTTGCCCCATTTTAAGGGAATTGCCTCTAAAGTAAGCACTTGGAAAGTTTCTTACAAACCAGTATTTTTGAAAGTATGATCCTACATCAGGATCACAGAGGTGCTTCCTAAAAATGGTAGTTCCCAGACCCAGTGAATCAGAACCTCCAAGACACTATATATTTTTTAAAAAACCTTACTTTAGGTTGGTGAGGAGCTCAAAGGATTTCTTGGGGAATCTTTTATAATTAAGGTAGATCACTTCCTGAAAAAATACATTGTTTCTAGTTAATTCAGTTGCTCACATGTGCCAAATTCATTTGAAGGTAAAACTATTTCCACTAGAGAAAGATATAATACCAAAAAAATAAAAAAGTCACTGGGTCACCAAAGCCAAAGTGAATCTGCACACTTTTCTGGGGGTACATTAAGTACAAGTGGAGTACACTACACTCTTTATGCTAGGTAAAACCATCATAAATGTGCTTCATCTTCTAACATTTCCAGAGAATAACTATACAAACAGATTCTGTACAAAGAATGAGAATGTGCACCGTTCCCAGTTGGCAATCAGTTAGTTGTGCAATCACTTTAAAACCACATGTAAAGACTGTTTTATGTCCTAAAATTACTGTTCTGCTTCTTTTTATGTCCATTCTCTCTTTTCCTATTTTTATTTCTATGGAAGGTAGCTTTTTTAGGAAAACCAATTGTATATGAGTTAACTTTTTGAGCAGACTCCTTTCTAGGAATACCACAGTGTTTCTGCTTTGATCTTCTTTCATTGGAGAATAACTGGTTCATGAGTCAGAAGAGTTTGGTCCTGGTTTTGTAGGCTAATGAATTGTGCAGTCTTGCCACGCCTATCTGTACAGTGGAGAAGGCTGCAATGGCTGATTTCTGATATCTCTTCCATCTGTATGATGGGAAAAGAGCAGAGGCAGTCCTTGTCTGTGTTTTCCCTGGTAAATATTAATTTTTAAGGGATCTTTTCTACTTTTGCTGTGAAATAATATGCACATTTCTCCTAAGAGAAGACACAGAAACAAAACATAAAATGGATCATTCCTATTTAAATTGCTTAAGAAAGATGGAAATTACTCACTTATTTAAGTGAATCAACATTTTCTTTTGGAATCCAGTGTGTCATCATGCATTTCTTAAGTTAATCACTTCAGAAAAAATGGCTCTGGAGTTGTGTAGGCCAAAGTTAGCAAAACAAGGTACTTTACAAAAGTAATCCCATTAATGCATAGCTGCTTAACTTAGTGGTTCCTTGCTAAAATGAGCTTTGTCAGCATTTCAGAACAAATCAACTAGAAATTAAGAACTGACATGCTCTTAATTCTCTCTTGCCCCTTGTTCTTTTTTTTGACAAGCGGCCTCAATATTTTTGAATATATGCATCTAATCATTAAAAAACTCAGTATGCATTCCCCAAATACATATTTATATATGTATTTATAAGTTATATGTACACATGTGCTATGCTCAGTCACTTCAGTCATGTCTGGCTTTTTGTGAACCCATGGACTGTAGCCTGCCAGGCTCCTCTGTCCATGGGATTCTCCAGGCAAGAATACTAGAATGGGTGACTATTTCCTTCTCCAATATCTATACATACAAATATATATATAATATATATATATATTATATATATATACTATCTCTAGTTACTATCTCAAGGAATAATGTGCAATTAAAAGAAGTTCATTATTAGAGAATACTTTGCAAGTATTTAAAGTATTTAAAGTCTTTTGGAAGACTTTAAATGATTTATAATTGAGGGGATTGACATAGATCCACATATGATTAAATCATGGTTGTTTTTAATTTATAACACGGCAAATAATTCACATTAAGCATAGATGTGCTAACTCTGTCACTTTATTTTTTATCTGCTTGAACTCGCATCATTAGTTTTATCTTTGATCTGAGGTTCTTTGCAGAGATGTTTTTAGAAGCCCTTTGACCATGCTGAGAAGATTTAGTTTTGTTGAAAACCTGATAAATATAGGCTGTAGATCTATCTAACTAGGCATACACAATCTGTAATTCATTGCAATATGTTGAAATCTAAGGAACCAGTGAGAAGGGCAAGTTGGAGGAAGTCTCGTCCTTCCTTCCATATCCTATGTGGACCATATGTCACATGTGACTCTCTGACGTATGGATTGAGGGTGGAAACCCAGGATCATTCAACAGTAAATATTAGTAAAGCTTAATTGCCTTTTTCTATTTCTAGAATAAGATGAGTGGAATTTCAATATTTTCTTCCCACATCTTACTTCCAAAAATTACAGCTTTAGTGGCAGAGTAGCATGGACAAGCTGTGTAGCAAATGAAAGGTGATTTTTTGAGTCATAATTAGTAGCAAGGATGTAACTGTTGTTGAGTTAATGAAGTATATTTCCCTTTCCCTCCCTTGTGTTCCCGATGGTCAGGAGTGATGAAGTTGACATTAATTGAGGTGGGAAGAGAAGAAAGAAAGAATGTGTTTGTCATGACCAGCTTTCCCTAATCATACGCTGCTGTATGAGGTTGCACCTACAGCTTCTTCTATGGCCTGTGGTCTTCTTAATAGGAATTATTATCCACTGAGACAGAAACACTACGGTATCTGTCCTTAGGGCTTTAAAGTTAGTTCAAGTACAAATTGCCCATTTTTCTTAGGGATTATATTCTTTTCCACAGGGGTGAGAAAGAAATGTAGTGCCATTGAAACAGAATATGCTACAAAGCCTTTACATCATGATTAATATAGTTGCCCAACTGCCTGCTTTGACAGTTGGGAGGCATGCATATTTTCCTTCTGTCTTTTTCAAGTCTCAGTTGTTCTCTGGGGCATGTTGTGGGATATATAAAGCTAAGTTGTGCACACTGATGGTGCTTTTGCCCTGAATAAATATGTGCAGTCTGCCCACATGTTTTCTGTGTAGATTCTCCTGGTGATCTCATGGTTGCTTTTTAGTGCTGAACTTAACTTTCTCTAGTGTGAAACATTCTCTCTTCAAATGCATTTGGCACTTGCTTATAGCAGAGTTAACTGAAAATAGTGCATTTTTCCAGGCGATGATTTGCTTTGATCGTGAAGGAACATTTCCTTGGATCACTCTGAGACAGCTTGAAAAGAAAAATGATTATTGCAAACACAGTTTTGATGTCCACCTTTAGATACGCACTTCATAAATGACTGCTGTATACTTAAAATATGTCCAAGGTACATAAACTCAGGAGAGAAGTTTATCTTATTTTTAGAACCTGGAAATCTTTAGAGCTAAATAATAAAAAGAAAAAGTGGAAGGGTCTGACATTTTATAACCATTCAATGTTGAAAAAGAATACTTACAACTCACTCTCTAGTACTGTCATTTTCAAAAAGGGAGTAGAGGAAAACCTGCCAGGAAAAAACACTGCCATGTTATCTGTGAGAAAACCAAGAAGTGAAATTATAAACTCCATGCTTCTAATTAGACTCGTTTATTTAAAATCGATTTTTAAATTTAAATTACATAAGCAATATTCTTCTTGTAAAAAAAAGGAAATTAAAAAGTTGTTTCTCTACTCTTCCCACAGACCATCTGCTTCCCCAAATCCTGTACCTAGACTCTCCAAAAGGAATTGTTATTAACCATTATTATGAATTTCTTGAACATATATGTAGGCATTTTTGATTCATATAGACATGCATGTGAAGAAATGCATGCGCACACACAGTCTAGTGATCTCAGACCCATGCACAGTTTTATAGAGCAGTAGGGATCCTGGAAAGAATCAACACAAACACAATATAGGGTACCTTCCACATGGATGTATACTTCATGCACCATGCAAAGGCAGTGACTCTCCATGTTCATTTAATTTCCTAGATTCATGTCATGCCTTTGACCAAGGTATCTTCCAGCTTTCCAATGATTTCATGCAACTATTGCCTAGTCCTTTCCAGATTACAGTTAGGTCTAACGTGTCCTTCATGATATCAAACACTTCCCTTAGTTCTCAATTACTGAGTGAGATTTCCCTAGATTTCTTTTACTGTTCTCTCAAAGCCCCTAGTGCCTCTCCAAAACTTGTATTTTCAGCAGCAGTGAAAACTTTTCCCTTTGTGACAGGTCCAGCTCTGTCATTAACAAGCTTTCAACGAGGTGAATTTAATTATTTGCTCATCCATAGACAAATGGCAGAAAGACAGATCATCATACAGCAAATAATGGAAGATGCAGACCTCACGCAATTTATGCCATAGACCTCACTGAGTCCATTTGTACTCTAGGTACTCACAAGTTGGAAGTACAGTTGGGTAAGAAGATACTGTCACTGACTGAGAGCATATAAAATAGATCACGAGAAAAACATATATATTCTGGTTACCTGCCTGTTGTCTATCTATAGTATAACAACCAGCATTAAATTTAATGCCATCAAACTGGTTCTAATGTTCAAAACCTCTGGGAACAAGAATTTGGACAGAATAAAGTGTTGGTGGCTTGTCTTTGCTGCATGAGGTCTAGGACCTCGGCTGAAAAGAAGGGTGGGGCTTATATCAAGAGTCATATTAGCTCAGATGTTAAGTAGTTAATGCTGGATGTTTACTGGGCCTCAGCTTGGTTGTCAGCCCAAACATCTGTAGATGGCCTCTTCATGTGGCCTTGGCTTCCTCAGAACAGAAGCTAGGTTTAATAATGAATATCCCAAGATACCAGATACCAGAAAGTGGAAACAGTTTTCTCATAACCTGAGTCCACAAACTGGGTAGTGTCACTCTCATCCTATTCTGCTAGTAGAACAGAGACAAAGCCTAGATTCAAAGAGGAGGAAATAGACCTCATTTTCCTATGGGAAGAAGGTTAAAAAAATTGTGGGACTATTTATTTTTAAACTTCCTTAAGTATGAATGCTGTACTGTCATGAATTGTTTGCATATTTTTCTTCACATTAGACACAAATAGTATCTCTGAATAGTATGATATTGAACTACTCTACCTATACCTATAAGTAGCATAAAAGCAAGTCTCTCTTTTTCTTCCCTCATTCTTGATATATTGAATTTTGTAGTTTGTAATTTCCCTTTCTTATACAACAGCTTTCAATATCATTATTTAACTTTAATATAAATTTATCTTTACTTTTTAATTGTCTGTATAGAATTCTATTGTGCTGATTTTTTGGGGGGGGGGGTGGGGGCACAGCACACAGCATGTGGGATCTTCCCTGATCAGGGATGGAACCCATGCCCCCTGCATTGGGAACACAAAGTCTTGACCCCTGGGCCACCAGTGAAGTCCATAGTATTCTACTATAAGGATGTAATGGACTTAATTAGTTTCCAAGTAGATTTATATTTATTTTATATTTAAATAGCATTTACTATGTGCCAAGCAGTGTTCCATGCCCTTTATAAATATTACCTCATTGCCTTTTCATAATAACATAATGACATAGGAAATATTGTTATCCCTATTTTACAGATAATGAAACATAAGAACAGAGAGGTTAAGTAACTTGCCTCAGGTCAAACAGCAGTGAGTAGTGGAGCTTTGATTTAACCCAAGTCCCTCTGACTTCAGACTTCACTTTTTCAGCCATCGTGCTTTGCTGCCTATTAACAAACCTTACTTTTTTCTCTTTTTGCTAGTATAAGCCATGCTGTTGTAGCTTATACAAATAAGCCACTACAGCTTATTGTATTTGTTTATACAAATACAGCTTATTGTATTTGTTTATACAAATACAGCTTTTGTATTTGTTTACACAAATAAACAACCTTTTATTTGTACCTATATGTCTACAAAATTTAATGAGTATATAAACATACATATCTTTAAGTAGTAAACTTTTAATGATATCCTTATCACACATGTGCATTCTTTTTGGCAGAGGTGGGTTTACTATGAATGCAGTGAAGTAGAAGCTTCAGGACACGTCACTTGCATGGTGCTCTGAATGCTGAGAGGTGTGGAGGATTTTTGGTGCAAGAGGATATCAGGATGCAAACAGAAAACATTTTTACATGAGTATTTCCTAAAGAAAGCTTATAAAAAAAGAAGGGACCTGATTTCTAAGACTCCTATAATTTGGTTTAATTTTTTTTCTTATTATAGATATTCACTTTTGTAACAATTTTGAATTCATTTTGCTATGTTCTTTTTCTTAAAGATGCTGTCTTTAAGATGGCATTAAGTGACTTAAGTTTCTGATCTCACAAAGCCTAGTCTGCTTCTATTTCTGGTATAAATTCCTATAAATGAAGTTGCTAAGTCATAGGTCTGCATATTTGAAATGTAGATAATAATAATAATGATAGCTAACATTAGAGTTTTTGTGTCAGATACAATTCTAATTACTTTGTATATGCTTGTACATATGCTTGTATACATATATAAGCATTTGTATAATGCTAAGTATATGATATGCTTATACTATAAATATTATTATTTCCATTTATAGTTGAAGAAATTGATACAGGATTGTCACAATTTCACCAATTCTTCAAGTATTAATAGAAATGAAAGTGACTGAATATTACTGAATATTTTAATTCTTAAAGAAATCTGAGAATTAAAGTATTTTAGTTTACATTTCTTGTCATGAGAGACTTTGGACCTATGTGTATTGGTTAGCTATACTCAGAATTGTAACTGGTCTTATTTTTAACTCTTTAAAAATCCTGGATGCCTGGAGATGTTGGGTTTATGTGAATTCAGATAGACTCCACTGGTATTAAACAGCCCACTGGATCAATTCAATGTAGAAATGCCACCTAAAGATACAACAGCAATATTTAGAGTTGTGGCAAATGAAACTGCTGGGTTAGGCATGTTTGTTATCATCTAGATTCATTCTGAGAGCATACCCTTATACAAGAAGAGAAGATTGAAAATACGGAGAAGAGTTCTGGAACAATATGGCAGCCATTTGATATGAATAAGTTTCCATATATGAGTTACTTTTAGGCTCCAGTTTTCAAAATGTCCCACTCATTGTGAGAAGTAATAAACTAAAGGGACCCTAATGAGACCTGAGAATCATGAGACCACAGGGTGGATCCAGAGGTATTCAGTTTGGCAATTTTCTCCGGAGACAAAGTGGCCATCAAGAAGAGGTGACAGCCAAAATCACTAATAAAGCCAGAGTTCTTTGGAGAAGGGTAGAAGTGACTAGTGAAAACAATGAGCTGTAGAAAGTGTAATTGGTGAAGACCCTTAGAGAATATACCTGTCAGTCTTGGGGACTGAGAAGAAGCCTTGACTTTGAAAAGAGAACCCAAAGTAGCATGAGATCAGTGTCACCTCACCATGTGGGCACCATGAAGTCCCCTGCTCTCAGAGCCAAATCACTCTGCACCAAATGTAGCAGATGAAATAATTCTAGAATGTCCCAGGTAGACACAGACATTTGGAAATCCAAACCCCTTGTTCAGTTGAGTGCAATCTGTGTAGCTATAAACAGACAGAGGTAGAAGCAACATGAAGAGTAGCGGTGGAGAAGAGTAGACATAGAAGTAGCAGCAGAAGCAATTAAGGCAGATATTTTTATATATTACAGTTTGGAATTAAGTGAATTCAAAAAAAACCTGCAGCTAGGACAAACCTACAGATGGTTGCTTCACATACCTTTTATTGTTGTTTGAAAACAAGATAAGCTATAATTTACTAAGCATAAATAGATAAGCACTGTTAAAAGCTACCCTGTGAGCCAACTGAAAATATGTAATCAGCAAAAGAAATGTTTTGGAACTCAAAAGTTGATTATGTCAAAGATAACTTACTTTTAAGACTAGCCCTCTATTTTATTTGTGGTTAGAAGTAAAATTGGAATTTATTTTCCCATGTTATTCATTATATTAGTTCTTAATTCATTTTTTTATAAAAATTTCTATCAAATAAAAGTCATTAAAGTAAGGAAGTAAGAACATTATATGGAATCCTTAAATTTTTATTTTTATTTCCATCTGCTGTGGGAGGAGATCCAATCGTCTCCTCAGCCTTAAGTCACAAAAGTAGGAGTTAGAAAACTGACCTTTGAAAGGAGACTGCTTTTCAGATGTGAATATTGCAACATAACCTGAATCTTACATGGGCATTATGAAACATTTCACACGTTCACCATGTTCACAGCATTCTGGATGTCTCCTAATAATGTCTCATCTGCTATGTCTGTGGTCTGAAAATTAATGTTAGAATTAAAACTAGACAATGCCTCAACTTTCTGACTACACTATGCTTGTTGCCAAAGAAGTAAGTAAAATACATAAAATGGGAGAAACTCAATTTTTAAAATAATCATCTTAAAATGATTACAACTGTTTCCCAGTGTAATATATTTCAGCCCTCCTATAGCATTACTGAAGAATGTTAATAGTCTCTACTTAATATCTTACTAGTAGCCTCCTACACTCTTAACTTTTGCAAATTATCTTCTGCACTGCATTTTCTATTCTACATTCCTTCAAAAGTAGCAATTTACTTATCTTTAACACAATGATGGATTTTATATAATTAAAAGGTAATTTATTAGAAATCTATTTGGACTGTAAGTCACTTACTGTAGTTTGACTCATGAAAATGATCTTCATATTTTATTTATTTTTTATTTCCTCTTTGAATGTATTCCAGTATGATAAGCAGACAGTTCCTTTGGCTGTATTAATATGTATGGCCTTCTCTGGGTAGGTTTAGTTTCTTCAAATTTATAGTGGTAGCTGGCATTAGGAATGGAATAAACAGGTCTGCTTAGCTCTGCAGAAAATAAAATAAAGTGTAATTTCATCAACTTTCTTTTTAGTTGTCAGCTCTAAATGCAGCTCTCATGTTGCAAGGTTAGTGTTAGGCTGACATTAAATCATCATCTATGGCTATAGCTGAAATGCACTGAATTATGTATTTAAATGTACTCACACATTATCTCCATATAGAACAAAACAAAGTAATCAGATTTCCATTTTATTTCTCTGCCAGACCCTACAGTATTATTTTGCACTCACTGGAGGGAATTTGGCAATGTGTTATTCTCCTCAGGCTTGTTTCACATGATAGCAATTCAACTGAAGTGCAGTGTAAAAGTATTTATTAAAAGCTATTCCCCTCTGGCACTTGGAAATGAAAGACAATAGGAGTATGTTGTTTTGCTTTCTGGGAAGGGTTCACATTTTGTGAGTTGATGAAAAAGTTCCATGTATCACACCTTTAAATAAATATCTGTGCTTGCCCCTGGAGACAAAAGTAGCAGGAATTTTCAAAAGTTCTTAAGAAGCTTAAAAGAACAATGCCTGGTACCTTGGAATAAGGAAGGAGACAGTTTAAGTGTTCAGTCTTGCCCATCTTTTTATGTTAGCTTCTGTCCTCTCCACCTGAAGGCTTAGTCCATTTCATTGACCCGTCATCATTTCTCATCACTACCTCCCAGCATCTAAGACCATAACAATTATTGGATGTGTATTTAAGTCTCTGCCCACTCACCTTGAAATGCAGAATTAGTCTTGTTGACAGAATCAAAATTCCAAGGATGCCTGCTGCAAGCAGTACATATACGTCCGTTGAATCGCCTATTTCCTCTCATGGAATTGTTCAGGCCACCTGATGGTCTTTGGCTTCTGTTTCTCTGGCTTGTTCTTCCTTGGGTCCTTGCCATGTCCTTTTGACAAGAATAATACACACAGCTCTCTGTTCCCTGACTACTGAAAATACTCTTGGAACCAACGCAGCTTCAACCAACATGTGCTCTGAATTTCTGTTGCAGTACTCTATATGTTGGCTTGGACTGCAGTACCTGGTTGAACCAAGTGTGAGTCTTCCTAGCACTGGGATGATGAACATCAGACTAAACGTCATCTTCAGTAGTTGGCACTATACCTGGGTTGGTGGCAATTGAATTTACTGCCTATTCTTTTCTGTCCTGATTTCTTCCTCACAATCACCTGGCACTGTCCCAAATGCCTCTTAGTTGAGCCTACCTTATAGCCACCTGAGATATTGAGAAATGATTCATGCTTGGTAATGTATTCACTTTACAGTGGTTTAGCTTCCTTGATAAGTTCGTGTTTCAGTATCTACTAAATGATTAGTTTGGAGAAGGCAATGGCACCCTACTCCAGTACTCTTGCCTGGAATATCCCATGGACGGAGGAGCCTGGTGGGCTGCAGTCCATGGGGTCGCAAAGAGTTGGACATGACTGAACGACTTCACTTTCGCTGTTCCCTTTCATGCATTGGAGAAGGAAATGGCAACCCATTCCAGTGTTCTTGCCTGGAGAATCCCAAGGACGGCGGACCCCTGCAGTTTTTGGGGTCACACAGAGTCGGCCACGACTGACGCGACTTAGCAGCAGTAGCAGCAAATGATTAGTTAAAACCATGTGATTAAAAAAGCTCTCATTTATTATGCTTTTAAACTAGTGATTATTTATCGCTCTTTTTTTCTGTCGAAAATTTTGCTTTTCTTTCATTTAAAAAAAAGTAACAAATTTAAACAGGGAAGGAAGACTTTGTATTCAAGGCTATTGCAATAAGCAACCCCGCCAAAAGCAAAGGTTGTGGGAGTTTTTAAAGACTGAGGTAATAGCCAGGACATGGAAACAACCTAGATGTCCATCAGCAGATGAATGGATAAGAAAGCTGTGGTACATATACACAATGGAGTATTACTCAGCCGTTAAAAAGAATTCATTTGAATCAGTTCTGATGAGATGGATGAAACTGGAGCCAATTATACAGAGTGAAGTAAGCCAGAAAGAAAAACACCAATACAGTATACTAACACATATATATGGAATTTAGGAAGATGGCAATGATGACCCTGTATGCAAGACAGGAAAAAAGACACAGATGTGTATAACGGACTTTTGGACTCAGAGGGAGAGTGAGAGGGTGGGATGATTTGGGAGAATGGGAATTCTAACATGTATACTGTCATGTAAGAATGGAATCGCCAGTCCATGTCTGACGTAGGGTGCAGCTTGCTTGGGGCTGGTGCATGGGGATGACCCAGAGAGATGTTGTGGGGAGGGAGGTGGGAGGGGGGTTCATGTTTGGGAACGCATGTAAGAATTAAAGATTTTAAAATTAAAAAAAAATAAAAAATTAAAAAAAAATGTTAAAAAAAATAAAAAAGGAAATAAATAGATGCTCTTTAAAAAAAAAAAAAAAAAAAGACTGAGGTAAGTGAGAGAACATAGGCCATCTGAGTTTGTTAGATGATTGGCTTTACCCAAAGGAAAAGTAAATTCTCTTATGTCTTTAAGGCAGGAGATAGTTTATGTATTTATTTATCTATTTACTTTCTGTTGGGCTGCGTCTTCGCTGCTACATGGGCTTTCTCTAGTTGCGGCAGATTGGGGCTACTCTCTGCTACAGAGCGTGGGCTTCTCACTGTGGTGCCTTCTCTTATTAGCTGCGGAGCACCAGTAGGCTCTAGGCACGAGGGCTTCAGTAGTTGTAGCACACAGGCTCAGTTGCTACGCGGCATGTGGAATCTTCCCAGACCAGTGATGGAACTCGTGTCCCCTGCATTGAGGAAGATTCCTTACCACTGGACCTCTAGGGAAACCTGAGACAGGAGACAGTTTTAATACTTGAAGCAAGTTTGGCACACAGGGTTTAGTCTCCTATCTCTCCACAGAAATAGAAAGTTGGGACACTATTTCCCCGGATGTTTACATTTTGAAGAGATGGCTCCTAGGCCCTAGAGAAAGAGATTCCTGGGTTTAAAACCATCAAGAGGCTTTGAAAAGATTTACATACATCTCAGTGGGGCAGGGAAAGGATTTACAATGGAAAGTTCTTATAGTATATGCTCTAAGAACAGGAGGTCCAGAGGAAACCTATCTGAAGTTTAGTCAAGCTGAGAACAGTAGGCAGTCTTGTTTGCTTCCTCTCTCCCTCCTCCCCATCCCCTCTCCTCCCTTCCTCTCCCTCTCCTTCTTCTTCTTTTTTTTTTTCTTTTTCTGTTCTTCACCCTTGTCTAATCACCTCCCTTTTCTTCCAAGGGATTATTTATTTAACATGTAATGATAAGCTTATTTTATTATATTTCCCCATCAGTACCCTGTATCTTTTCAAAGTTGTTTGTGTATTACATTAATAGTGCAAAAGAAGTATGAAAAACATTTTACACATCCTCAGCATGATTGTTTATCACAATAAATAATTTTCATATCATGTTTTAAGAAAATTATTATTTCTTACCGTGGACAAACTCTATGTTATCGATGTGGATATATTACAAAGCTATGTTCTCAGAGAAAATCACCTCAACTTGTGGACTGAATTTAAGATTTTGGATTTCTTATACTGTCTCACTTTGAGAACCATTTCTGTAGAACAGAACATGTTTTTTTGTTAAATATGTAGTTATTTAAAACATCTAAAACATACATGTATTCTGTTACTTGTTTGTCCCCCAGTCATCCACTCCTCAGACAGGCACTGACAACCCATTATTCTTCATTAAGCTTCTATAACTTGGCCTTTCCCCACATTCTTTTATTGTCCTTTTGAAACACCTCTAATCCTAATGGAGATTTCACTGTCCAACTTGTTTCATAGTCCTGAATCTTTATTTCCTTCCTTCATGTACTCAATTTTCAGGAAGTCCTTCCAATCAGGAAGTCCTCATTTTTATATAATAATTTCTTAGAGCTAAGAATCCTTTTAAATTATGTCCAGTTAAATACTGTGTATTAGATTTGTCTGTTAAAGTCTTTTTCATTTTTATTTTGTAGAATATCAGTTTACTTATTGTTATTTTTTTTGTCTGATTCTGTAAAAATTTTCCTTTGCTTATTAGTTAGGAAACTCCCTGCATTTCTCCACGCTGTGAACTCTATAATGTGAGCTATAAATTGGCAAATTTGCCACATTTTAAAATGCTTTTTAAATTTCTAATCTATTTCCTAGTAAATTAATTTTTCCTAATTCTCAGTTTTCAGAGAAATTGTTTTCTCCATGTTAATGCTGATACACGTTATGTGAATATACTTGAACATAATATTCCTTGTGTGAATTTGCTATTCATTTTGTGACTACACTACTTCTTAAACACTGAATAATGAGTATTGGTGGTGGTGATTTAGTCACAAAGTCATGTCCAACTCTTACAGTCCCATGGACTGTAGCCTGCCAGGCTCTTCTGTCCATGGGATTTCCCAGGCAAGAATACTGGAGCAGGTTGCCATCTGCTTCTCCAGGGAATCTTCCTGATGCAGGGATTGAACCAGTGTTTCCAGCATTGGCAGGTGGATTTTTTTTACCACTTAGCCACCAGAGAAGCTCATCTTGATTGGATGCTATAATGAGCAACAGAAAATATGAAAATGTTTCTAAAGACACACCTAATTAGTGAACCAGTTTTATGACTATCCCAGTAAAGGCATCCAATTTTAATCTGAATTTTTTCAACACCTGTATGCCAAGCACTGTTTTTTGGTAATAAGAATACAGGAGTGAATCAAAGAAGAAAGTCTTTGCTGTCTAAAGATTATGCTGTGCACCTTTTGGTGACGTGGACAATACACCAATAACAAACTGTGTAGTATCTTTCTCATTCTTTCTGGTAATGTTTTGCATATGACTCACTTTGTTTTTAGATCTTTCCAGAAATCTTAAGTAGTGATAAGAGATACGAAATAATTGGAACCTATAAGGGGAAAGAAACTGGAACTTTATGAAATCCTTATGGAATACACCATGGATTGGGGCCATCAAAGAAAGACACTTTCTAGAAGTCAGTTGCATTCTTTGATGACTAAGAATGTTTTATTTCTGATGAATGACTGCATGAGTAACTAGTTAATTCATATTTGAACTATGCCATGCATTTAATACAGTCTCTCAGGAAACTTCCTATAGAGACACAGAACTTCAGATCCAAGTACTAACAAGGTAAAGGAAAATATCTCAGGTCTTCAAAGATTTCAAAGGGAGGAAAGGAAGCCAGGTTGAAAAAAGAAGGGGTAGGAGGCAGGAGAGGGGGGCAAAGGGATGGCCTTACAGACGTTTCCTGCCATCTGCAGATACCCAGGCGTTATGGGACTTTACCCTGGGCCTCCAGAGAAGGGAGGACTGGAACTCGGCCCTACCAGAAATCAGACCAGACCAGAACCAGAATTTGAGTGCTCTGCCAAGAGAAGATGATCAGTCTCTAATCCTCAGCTCAGGCTGAGGCCCTTCGACCAGATTCCTGTGTCCAGGACTGGGGGACTACAAAATGGGGAAGGATAGGAAGGGTGAAGGAGAGGAAAGAGAGAGGGAAAGGGAGAGAGGTCAATAAAGTCTCTCATTCCTTACCGGTCTGGGTACTCTGGCCAGTTGTCTGCGTCAGGAGGAGACCTGGGACAAAAGGGTCCTGGGTGCGGCCGCTGGGTCTGGTCCATTGGCAGGCAAGCTGGCCCCTGAGTACCCCAAGTGGTCACGATGTCAGTCTCAGCAAAGAAGAGTCTCACCAGAGTTGCCATTTGTTGCAGGAAAGGGGGACACATTCCAAAGCCCGAAACTGGGCTCTTGTCTAACACTTGGAAATGAATTGTCCGAGGAGACACATGTGCTGACAAAGCAGGAGATTTTATTGGGAAAGGGCACCCGGGGGGAGAGCAGTAGGGTAAGGGAACCCAGGAGAACAGCTCTGCTGCATGGCTCGCAGTCTGGAAAATCTCATGGGCGGAGGAGCCTGGTGGGCTGCAGTCCATGGGGTCACGAAGAGTTGGACATGACTGAGCGACTTCACTTTCACTTTTCCCTTTCATGCATTGGAGAAGGAAATGGCAACCCACTCCAGTGGTCTTGCCTGGAGAATCCCAGGGACAGGGGAGCCTGGTGGGCTGCCATCTATGGGGTTGCACAGAATCGGACACGACTGAAGCGACTTAGCAGCATGCATTTAATGAAGAAGTGAAGCCTGAAGGAATTATTTTTTAAAGAATGTGAATTCTTTATGATATAGTTACCAGTTGCTTCATACCATAGCATATTTGTAACTCTTGTCATCCTTACTTCCTTTACTTTCTTCTGGATATTCTGACTTCTCCTTTGAACCCCTTTCAGTCTCTGCTGTTTCATCTAAATTCCAAGTTCTGTTGTATTAATTTTTTCCCCTTCATTTTTGCTTTTGAGGCTTAGTTCCTGTGTTTTCTTTTGATGTAAATAATAACAATAGGCTGTTGGTTGAATATTTTTCAGGCTTATTAATATATATTATGCCTTTTGTTAACATTTTTTTCAGTTGTTCCTTAGAATTTCCTTTTGTAACTACCTTCTGGCAGGGGTAGAAAGAGATGGCATAGTGATCCAGGCTTTAAAGTGAGGACAAGTGCATGGGAGAAAAATATCATTAGAAATATTACTAGATCGGACCATTACTTTTTTCCCCATAATTTATTCTTGTTACTCTATAATATCAAGACTATTAAAAGTCATGTTGAAGTGAAAAAATGGTTTAAAGATAACCCTAAATTTGAAGAAATAAATAGCATTAAGAGAAATGGATCATTATAGTGAGGATTGACTCAAAACATGACATTGTTATTTGAAGAAGATTGTCAAGGAAGAGAGCAACATCCTTCAAAAACAAGGGGAGATTAAGAGCAAGCTTGGTCCAGAGAAGGGAACTATTAGGGACTAATCTTGGTCATTATTGATGTAGGACATTACAAGTGTGCTTCTGGTTTATAGTTATATAAAAAAATTAGGTAATAAATGATAAATGTGAAGAAGGCATACATCCAAGTTGACATTACTAAGAAAATCATTCTAGCATCACTCTATAGATATTTCATTTAGATAAAACTAATATTAGATGGAGTGAATGTTACTGCTTTTGAAGGAAAACTTCCAAGATACTTTAGTTGGATTTAATGTCTGGCTGTGTTTTGAGAAACAGTGATGAAAACATGGATTTAACTTAATGTATACTTAAACAAAATTTTCTCATGTTCAGATAAAACAGAAACATCTGAGAAAGTTGCATATTTTTCATTTTCTCTCAACATTCTTTAATTTAGTCACTCATCCATTCACTCAATCCTTTGTTGTGTTCCTATTGTGTGCTAGACACCAAAAGAAATGATTCAAGACTAAGACCTTGACAAAATAGAAGTAAGCCTCAAGAAGTTACTCTAGAATAAATTGGGATTTTCTAGAGGGAAAAGTATTTAGTAATATTCTAGAGATCAGCTATTTTAAGAAAATATCTAAATGTTTAGTAAAGGAAATGATATTAGTGTCTCCATTTGATCATATGCTGCTTTGATGATGATCTTTATAACCCCTATATGTTCTGTTCTTCAATTAAGCTGTAGATTCCTTAACAAAAAGAATCAACTTCCATACTTTGTGAAAAAAACAAACAAACAAACAAAAAAACAACACTTGGCACACTTTCTGGGATGTAGTAAAGGTCAACAAGTGCTTGCTAAACAAATAAGTCCAAGCTCTGGACACATTGCTGGTTAACAAGCAAGTCGTGACTTAGTTCTTTTCAAAAGGTATAGCAGTTTTTTATTTGCTTTTTTCCCAGACCCACCACTGAAATTGCATAGAATTTAAATGTATCTTTAATTCTGTAGAAGCCTTGTAACACTGCACTCTAACCCATAAACAGGGTGAAAGCACTGCAATTTAAAAAGAAAATAGACTATAGGAATTATCTTAATAATTAAATCTAAATCTTGATCTTATGCCTTTAAATCACTGTAGGCAAGAGTATAATAAAGTTAGAGAGGACTAGACTGAAGAGCTTAAAACTATAAATATACCACATTAACCCAAAGGATTAGGGAGAAAAAAACACTGAAAACAAATATTATATTTAAGGATACAAATATTTTCCATATTAACTCCAGATTTTTCAGCTCCTTACTAAAGTATTTTCTCCTAACTTATTTATGGAATAGGCAAAATGTAAATGTCTTTAAAAATAATATTAGAAAGATTCTAAAGATGATAATAAAATATTCTCAAGTTTCCTCCAGTACAAAGATATTTTTACTGATAAAAATGGTGATTTACCATAAGATAATTTTCAGTCTTTGTTAACTTATAGAATAAATGATGTGGCTTTTAGAGTCTTGCAGTCTTTCATTTATCAACCCAAGAAGCTAATGAAAGTTTGCCTAAACTTTCCCCTATTAAAAGAACAGATTTAAACTTTTCTCATATTAATATAAATTAGATGACTTTTGTCCTTGCCTGAAGTGACAATGTCAATGTCTGAAGCTTACATCTTTCATGACTGTCATCTAATTAGGTTGCAGGACAGCTTTAAAGGTCTCTCTGTAATCCACCATTCTGGACTACATCCACTGTTAGCGCTCCTGTCAATCACCACAGGGCTCCAAGCTACATTTCCCAAAACCTATGATAAGCATAATTTCCATGAGAATCAACAGCAGGAGGTAAAAAAGCCACCTTTTTATATTTCAGAATTAAAAGTAAATCTGATAATTGTACCCCTGTGGAGTCTTCAATCTATTGCTCCTGAACAGATACCATCTTTCTTAGAACTGAAAGATCATCAGAGAAGCACTCTTGATGTTCCTTGTTTATATCCATGTGTAGAACTAGGAACTGTGTATTTTGGAGAGAAGCAGTTTTTTTATTAGTGATTTTTCCTAAGTCATGGGAATATACTGACTTAATTTATGGTCTCCCTGTCTAGCTCTCCACTCTTCCTCTCTCTTCCCAGCTTTCCCAAGTACTCATCAGAGTGGCAAGTACCACAAGACCAGGTCTCTTCTCATTCCCTCCATCTCATTCCAGCCTCTCCCTATTGACTCCCCACAAACTTTACATCCTGCACCTTCAGTTTTTCTGATAACATTGAGCCTTTTAATTGATTTTGTCTCAGTTCAGTTCAATTGCTCAGTTGTGTCCAACTCTTTGAGACCCCATGGACTGGAGCACGACAGGCCTCCATGTCCATCACCAACTCTGTGAGTTTACTCAAACTCATGTCTATTGCATCGGTGATGCCATCCAACCATCTTATCCTCCGTCATCCCCTTTTCCTCCTGCCTTCAATCTTTCCCAGCATCAGGGTCTTTTTCAATGAGTCAGTTCTTCGCATCAGGTGACCAAAGTATTGGAGCTTCGGCTTCAGTATCAGTCTTTCCAATGAATGTTTAGGACTGACTTCCTTTAGGATGGACTGGTTGGATTTCCTTGCAGTCCAAGAACTCTCAAGAATCTTCTCCAACACCACAGTTCAAAAGCATCAATTCTTCAGCACTCAGCTTTCTTTATAGTCCAACTCTCACATCCATACATGACTAATGGAAAAAAGCTTTTACTAGACGGACGCTTGGTACAGTATTGTCTCTGCTTTTTAATAGGCTGTCTAGGCTGGTCATAGCTTTTCTTAGAAGGAGCAAGTATCTTTTAATTTCATGGCTGCAGTCACCATCTGCAGTGATTTTGGAGCCCAAGAAAATAAAGTCTCTCACTGTTTCCATTGTTTCCTCATCTGTTTGGCTTGAAGTGATGGGACTGGATGCCATGATCTTAGTTTTCTGAATGTTGAGTTTTAAGTCAACTTTTAAACTCTCCTCTTTCACTTTCATCAAGAGGCTCTTTAGTTCTTCTTTGCTTTCTGCCATAAGGGTCATATCATCTGCATATCTGAGGTTATTGATAGTTCTCCCGGCAATCTTGATTCCAGCTTGTGCTTCATCCAGCCTGACATTTTGCATGATGTACTCCACATATAAGTTAAATAAGCAGGGTAATTTTGTCTACCATGTTCTTATTTAATTGGAATTTATTAGTAAGTCTGAGTCATTAGTGAAGTTTATTTGAAAAACTTCCCTCCAAACCTTTGATTGGGACTGTTCATTCTTTCACCTCTCTGTGTCTTAGAAACTGGGGTCAGTGTTTTCCAGAGAGTTTCACTCCCAAAATATGAATGGAAACATATCTGCTCTTCAGATTCCCTGGGTTATATCACCTTTTAGTAGTCTCTAGGTCTTTCCTCTTAAAAGATGTTGAAAAATTTAAAACCTGATGGTGTTTCTTTGTCCTCATTCCATGTGACTTAAGCGTCTATAGGGAAGACCCACCAAACACTCCAGACACCTTCAAACAAAATTTACTGCCACTTGATTTCCACCACTCATGCCCAGGACAACTATCTGGGCCCCGTCATCCTCTAGCTCTAATCTATTTCAGAAAACCAAATCTTTGAATTCCCAGTTTCATTTCTTGCCACAGTAGTATGCCTCTCTTTTCTGCATTGAGATCTCCTCAAGATCTCTAGGTTCTCTTGCTTCTCAAAATGAGTTTGGTGGAACCACAGTGGTGTTGGCCTCACTTGAGAGTCCCTCCCCAAATTTAATCCACAGTTTAACAAGATCCCCAGGTGCTTTGTATATACATACAAGTCTGAAAAGAACTGTTCTATCACTTTCAGATTTTCCTCAAAACCATATGGTACTGGCATAAAAGACAGGCACATAGATCCATTGAACAGAAAGAAGGCCTGGATGGTAACTCTCACGTACATAGGCAACTAATTTATGAAAGGTTGCCTAAAACATACCATGGATCAAGGATCGTTTCTATAATATATGGTGTTGGGAAAGGTGGATGTCCACATGCAGAGGAATGAAACTTCATTTTGCAGAGGAAAAATGGCATTTTGTGAATGCCATCCACAAAAATTAACTTGAAATGGACCAGAGATTTAAAATATAAGACCTGAAACTATAAAACTTGTAGAAGAAAACATTGGGAAAATGATTCTAGCAGTCTTTACTCCCTTTCCCAACTATCCTGGGTATCAAGGTTAAATATTTTGGTTTGTTCATCACTAACATACCTGCCACTGTATCTATTGGCCAATCCTCTCCTTAGACCACTCAAGCTGCCCTCTTTATCCACTACTGTGCCCAAGCTGCTGAGGCCTGCTGGAGCAAATGACCTAACTGAACTGACACCGTTGCTTAGTCGTGGTTGATGACTTCAGTTGGAGCCCAAGAAGGTTTAGTGCTCTTAATGCTCTCAGAAGAGCATCACTCTTTTCAGCTTATGGAAAGTGCATACTCTCCTCAGAGGTCTTACTGTATTATCTTCAAACTCATTCACTTTCACTCTCTCCATTTTTTGCTTATAAAACTCCTACCTCATATTTAGAGTGAATGGGATTCTTCTGCTATGAGCAATCTTAATATCTTGCCTAAACCTCTGAACATCTGTTTTCAGTCCTCTTCTCCCCTTCTTTCCTTTTGTCTCTGAGGAAGTATTTTTTCAAGGTGTAAGATTTCACATACATTATACTGATTCCAGGACTTCCACTTAACCACTGCCCCCTCCTTTTTATGAATAAATTTTTTATTCTGGGATAATTTTATATTTGCAGAAAAGTTGCAAAGATTGTACATATACCCCATATAGTAGTCTCAAAGAGTGGGGCCTTACTTGGAAATAAGGTCTTTGCAGATATAAATAAGTTAAGGATCTTGAGAGCTTATCCTGGATGTGGGTGGGTCCTAAATCCAACATATGTCCTTATAAGAGTAATTTGTTCCTGGAATTTCTTTTAATACCCTATTAGGAGGAAAAGTCTTGTGCTTTTATCATTAACATTTATATGATACCTTAGAATTTTAACAACATTTTCCTTTACAGTCTCTTTTGATCCTATTTCAAAGGCTATTAGTATCCCCACTTTGCAAATAAGGAAATTGAAATTCACAGAACTCATGCTTTCTCTAATATTTCCAAAATATAGTACAGTAGGGCCTCAAATCCTGATTTGACTTAAAATCCTGTCTATTAGTACTTCTAAACTCAGAGAAACCAGATCCTGATGACATAACCTGAATCCTGGAAAATAGCATCTAAACTAAAATCACATAGGTTAGGTGTCCCTCATTTACAAAAGCAAGTATTTCACCAGGAGCTACTTTAAGTCACCTTTCTGTCATCTGAGGAGATGATTGCAATGAAAATATTCTGATCAGATGTAGCCTTAAGATTTTGATTTTGTGGTTGATGAATAGTCACAAGTGTGGTTTATAAAGTTGTCTGAATGTATGTCTCAGTTCTTAGTATAGAAGAGGAAAAGATAGAAGCATTGTTATGCATCTCATTGTCTTTGCTACAGAAAAGAATTAACCATGAAGTGAGTGTTGTCTTTTTCAAGAGAATTGTCACTGTTCTGTTCAGTTCAGTTCAGTTGCTCAGTTGTGTCCAACTATTTGCAACCCCATGGGCTGCTGCATGCCAGGCCTCCATGTCCATCACCAACTCCTGGAGTTTACTCAAACTCATGTCCATTGAGTCAGTGATGCCATCCAAGCATCTCATCCTCTGTCATCCCCTTCTCCTCCAGCCTTCAATCTTTTCCAGCGTCAGGGTCTTTTTCAATGACTCAGTTATTTGCTTCAAGTGGCCAAAGTACTGGAGTTTCAGCTTCAGCATCAGTCCTTCCAATGAATATTCAGGGTTGATTTCCTTTAGGATGGACTGGTTGGATCTCCTTGCAGTCCAAGGGACTCTCAAGAGTCTTCTCCAACACCACAGTTCAAAAGCATCAATTCTTCAGTGCTCAGCTTTCCTTATAACTCTCACATCCATACAAGACTACTGGAAAAACTGGAGCTTTGACTAGATTTGCTGGCAAAGTATTGTTTCTACTTTTTAACCTGCTGTTTAGGTTGGTCATAATTTTCCTTCCAAGGATCAAGCGTCTTTTAATTTCATGGCTGCATTCACCACCTGCAATGACTTTGGATCCAAAAAAATAAAGTTTGTCACTGTTTCCATTGCTTCCCCATCTATTTGCCATGAGCTGATGGGACCAGATCTGATAGATAGAGTGCCTGATGAATTATGGACAGGATTTATTGTGCAGGAGACAGGGATTAAGACCATCCCCATGGTAAAGAAATGCAAAAAAAGCAAAATGGCTGTCTGGGGAGGCCTTACAAATAGCTGTGAAAAGAAGAGGAGTGAAAAGCAAAGGAGAAAAGGAAAGATAAAAGCATCTGAATGCAGAGTTTCAGAGAATAGCAAGGAGAGATAAGAAAGCCTTCCTCAACAATCAATGCAAAGAAATAGAGGCAAACAACAGAATGGGAAAGACTAGAGTTCTCTTCAAGAAAATTAGAGATACCAAGGGAACATTTCATGCAAAGATGGGCTTGATAAAGGACAGAAATGGTATGCACCTAACAGAAGCAGAAAATATTAAGAAGAGGTGGCAAGAATACACAGAAGACCTATACAAAAAAGATCTTCATGACCAAGATAATCACGATGGTGTGATCACTCACCTAGAGCCAGATATCCTGGACCGTGAAGTCAAGTGGGCCTTAGAAAGCATCACTATGAACAAAGCTAGTGGAGGTGATGGCATTCCAGTAGAGCTATTTCAAATCCTGAAAGATGATGCTGTGAAAGTGCTGCACTCAATATGCCAGCAAATTTGGAAAACTCAGCAGTGGCCACAGGACTGGAAAAGGTCAGTTTTCATTCCAATCCCAAAGAAAGGCAATGCCAAAGAATGCTCAAAGTACTGCACATTTGCACTCATCGCATATGCTAGTAAAGTAATGCTCAAAATTCTTCAAGCCAGGCTTCAACAGTACGTGAACCGTGAACTTCCAGATGTTCAAGCTGATTTTAGAAAAGGCAGAGGAACCAGAGATCAAATTGCCAACATTCACTGGATCATGGAAAAAGCAAGAGAGTTCCAGAAAAACATCTATTTCTGCTTTATTGACTATGCCAAAGCCTTTGACTGTGTGGATCACAATAAACTGGAAAATTCTGAAAGAGATGAGAATACCAGACTACCTGACCTGCCTCTTGAGATATCTGTATGCAGGTCAGGAAGCAACAGTTAGAACTGGACATGGAACAAAAGACTGCTTCCAAATAGGAAAAGGAGTACATCAAGGCTGTATATTGTCACCCTGTTTATTTAACTTATATGCAGATTACATCATGAGAAACGCTGGGCTGGAAGAAGCACAAGCTGGAATCAAGATTGCTGGGAGAAATATCAATAACCTCAGATATGGAGATGACACCACCCTTATGGCAGAAAGTGAAGAGGAACTAAAAGCCTCTTGATAAAAGTGAAAGAAGGTGGAAAAGTTGGCTTAAAGCTCAACATTCAGAAAACGAAGATCATGGCATCTGGTCCCATCACTTCATCGGAAATAAAGGGGGAAACAGTGGAAACAGTGTCAGACTTTATTTTTTGGGGTTCCAAAATCACTGCAGATGGTGATTGAAGCCATGAAATTAAACGATGCTTACTCCTTGGAAGAAAAGTTATGACCAACCTAGATAGCATATTCAAAAGCAGAGACATTATTTTGTCAACAAACGTCCATCTAGTCCAGGCTATGGTTTTTCCTGTGGTCATGTATGGATGTGAGAGTTGGAGTGTGAAGAAGGCTGAGCACCGAAGAATTGATGTTTTTGAATTGTGGTGTTGGAGAAGACTCTTGAGAGTCCCTTGGACTGCAAGGAGATCCAACCAGTCCATTCTGAAGGAGATCAGCCCTGGGATTTCTTTGCAAGGAATGATGCTAAAGCTGAAACTCCAGTACTTTGGCCACCTCATGCGAAGAGTTGATTCATTGGAAAAGACTATGATGCTGGGAGGGATTGGGGGCAGGAGGAGAAGGGGATGACAGAGGATGAGATGGCTGGGTGGCATCACTGACTCGATGGAGGTGAGTCTGAGTGAACTCCGGGAGTTGGTGATGGACAGGGAGGCCTGGAGTGCTGCAATTCATGGGGTCGCAGAGTCGGACACGACTGAGCAACTGAACTGAACTGAACTGAAGTGATGGGACCAGTTGCCATGATCTTAGTTTTCTGAATGTTGAGTTTTAAGTCAACTTTTTAACTTTCCTCTTTCATTTTCATCAAGAGGCTTTTTAGTTCTTCTTTACTTTCTGCCATGAAGATGGTGTCATCTCCATATCTGAGGTTATTGATATTTCTCCCAGTAATTTTGATTCTAGCTTGTGCTTAATCCATCCTGGCATTTCACATGATGTACTCTGCATAGAAATTAAATAAGCAGGGTTACAATATACAGCCTTGACATACTCCTTTTCTGATTTGGAAGCAGTCTTTTGTTCCATGTCCAGTTCTAACTGTTGCTTCCTGACCTCCATGCAGATTTCTCAGGAGGCAAGTTAGGCAGTCTGGTATTCCCATCTCTTGAAGAATTTCCACAGTTTGTTGTGATCCACACAGTCAAAGGCTTTGATATAGTCAAAACAAGAGTAGATGTTTTTCTGGAACTCTCTTGCTTTATTGATGATCCAACGGATGTTGGCACTTTGATCTCTGGTTCCTCTGCCTTCCTAAATCCAGCTTGAACATCTGGAAGTTCATGGTTCACATACTGTTGAAGCCTGGCTTGAAGAATTTTGAGAATTACTTTGCTAGTGTGTGAGATGAGTGTAATTGTGTAGTAGTTTGAGCATTCTTTGGCATTTCCTTTTTTTGGGATTGGAATGAAAACTGACCTTTTCCAGTCCTGTGGCCACTGCTGAGTTTTCCAAATTTGCTGGCATATTGAGTGCAGCAGTTTCACAGAATCATCTTTTAGGATTTGAAACAGCTCAACTGGAATTTCATCACCTCCTCTAGCTTTGTTCATAGTGATGCTTCCTAAGGCCCACTTAACTTTGCATTCCAGGATGTCTGGCTTTAAGTGAGTGATCACACCATTGTGGTTATCTGAGTTGTGAAGACCTTTTTTGCATAGTTCTGTATATTCTTGCCACCTCTTCTTAATATGTTCTACTTCTGTTAGGTCCATACCATTTCTGTCCTTTATTGTGCTTATCTTTGCGTGAAATGTTCTCTTTGTATCTCTAATTTTCTTGAAGTGAAATGCTGCTACATTCATATTTTCTTGAGTGTTTTTATTTGAACCAACTTCAGAAGTTGAATATACATATAATAGCTTAAATATATTAGTAATGGCTTAGGCATATTACTCGCTTCCCTGGTAGCTCAGCAGTAAAGTAAAGAATCAGCCTGCCAATGCATGAGACATGGGTTTAATCCCTGGATGGGAAGATCCCCAAAGGGCAACCCACTCCATTATTCTTGCCAGGATAATCCCAAGGACAGCGGAGCCTGGCGGGCTACACTCAATGGGTTGCATTAAGTTGGGCATGACTTAGCACGCAAGCACAGAGAACTAGACGTATTAAAAAACACTTTTTTTTTTTTAACACATACTGATCACCGCTGAAATTAGGGCTTTCAGGAACAAGTAAGACATGCCAGTCCTGCCTTCTTCTCCCTCATTGGAACTGACTCTGTTCCTCATTGCCCATTTCTGTCTTCCTGAACAGTAGGTAAAGAGTCCTAGCAAAATGGTAGTAAGATTCACAAGGTAAGCCTTTTGATTACTAAATGGCTTAGCTCATTTACAGAATTTCTTACTCTACTAATTGCAGCAGAAAGGCTGAATAGTACAGTGGTAGCCTGGTATATAACCCTAGGGTCTGGGGCCAAAATTGCCCTCAGCATGTGGTCTATATGGCTTGATTTAATCTATGTAACTCAGAAGTAAATTAGCCTCTTTGAAGTTTATTGTGTTTGTTTTCTTTATTTGTTTTCAGAGGGAGGGGAATTTGCATCCTAATCTTCAGAGAGAAATATTTTGTTTTATAAACATTTTACTTTGTAAAAAGAAATTAATGTTTTTGGATTCTAAATCAATTCTGATATTCTCATGCATTTAAATTGACTCTGGGAATATCCATAGGTGATGCTAGCAGGTCTGAGTTCAAGTAACACTAGTGTCCTCCATGGTCTCCCTTGTGTAAGTGATCTTCCTCCTTTGGCTACCCAAACCATCGTCTCTAAAACCTGGTAAGTTGTGGATTTTAGTTGGAGCTGATGTTTTCAAATTCTCGTTCCTTTAAGTCTTACTGCAAAATGAATCTTTGTTCATTTATTTTGTAGAACAGAATTCATAACTGATCCAGCCCTTACACTATAATTCTAACACTGTTTCATATGGTATTTGTAGTGAAATGTAATAGACATAAAAGTTCCAAAATATCATTTTAAAATGTTGCCCATACATATTGATTTTGTAAGAGTAAATCAAAATAACAATGAAACAAACTAAATTTTCAATATTCTTAAATGTCATCAACTAAACAAAAGTGATTAAGCACAAATTTAACAAGTAAACTGAATGTGACTGTGACTGTGAAGTCACTCAGTCGTGTCTGACTCTTTGTGATCCCATGGGCTGTAGCCTACCAGGCTCCTCCATCCATGGGATTGGAGTGGGTTGCCATTTAATAAATGCTGCTAGAAACAGTGTAGTAGAAAGTCCTGAAGTTTTAAATTCAAATTAATATCTTTTCAGATATCAGCACTATTACTTCCTGGCCTTGTTTCCTTCAAGTAATTAAATTTATGTGAATAAGACTTTGTATATGAAAAATGAAGATGATAATACATATCAGCGAGGTTGTCAGGAGGTTAAAAATAATATGTGTAAAATATGTGACATATCTTAGGACTCAATAAATGTAATTATTATTATCACAATGATTTTTAGTGCTTTTGTTCCATGTTTTTACATTGTGACTGAGATTGCATTAATTAACCCTGCTATATATATATATATATATATATATACATATATATATATATATATATATATATATATAGAGAGAGAGAGAGAGAGAGAGAGAGAGAAGGAAATGGCAACCCACTCCAGTACTCTTGCCTGGAGAATCCCATGGAGGAAGGAGCCTGGTAGGCTATAGTCCATGGGGTGGCAAAGAGTCAGACATGACTGAGCGATTTCATTTTCACTTTCATATATATATATATCACCAAGTAAATTCAAAACATCCTTCCCATAAATATATTTATAACAATACAAGAATAGAAACATCAATAGAATGATTTATTACACCAAAGAATAAAGGTATATGAGCATACTAATAAAAATATACTTAGGAGAAATTAAGAAGCTGACAAAATAGAATTAATTACAGACATTTTCAAGAGCTATCACAGTCTTTGTCACAAGTGAATTTTTATGAAAAAACTCAGTCTATGTCCATGGTAGGACCTCTGGCAGGCATGGTCTTCCCTGTAGAATACTCCTTCGTTCATTTCAGTCTAAACAGACATTCAAGACCTATCAGTATACTTTGGTATTCTGAGTTGATTGCTTTTATTATTTTTAGTTATTTTTAGCCATTTTTTCCACTTCCATTTGTGAAGATAACTTTTCATAAAAATTAAAAAAAAATTTATTTAGGTTGTGGGTCTTTGCTGTCGTGTGAGCTTTCTCTAGTTGCAAAGAGCTAGGG
The DNA here is from genome assembly GCF_001704415.2 of Capra hircus. Taxonomy (NCBI): domain Eukaryota; kingdom Metazoa; phylum Chordata; class Mammalia; order Artiodactyla; family Bovidae; genus Capra; species Capra hircus. The sequence continues at coordinate 60,882,167 of NC_030811.1, forward strand.
CTACTCTGTAGTCGCAGTGTGCAGGCGGGCTTCTCATTGTGGCGGCTCCTCTTATTGCAGAGCACAGGCTCTAGGGTGTGTGGGCTCCAGTAGTTGCAGTTCCTGGGCTCTAGAGCACAGGCTCAGTAGTTGTGGCACATGGGCTTTGTTGCTCCAGGGAATGTGGGATCCTCCCCACCCAGGTATCAAACTACCCACATTGGCAGGTAGATTCTTTACCACTGAGTCACCAGGGAAGCCCTTTCATAAGAATTTTGATTCGCTGTCAGTACATTCCCTTCCAGACAAGCTCATAGAACCACCCTGCCCCCACATCAAATTAGCATTAGAGAGCAATTCTGTATCAGAAATCAATGGCATAGCTACCATGAGGGTACCATCATAATCATTACATGAATTTGCCCATTGGCTATTTGTATTGCTTTTAGAGACTTTTGGAATTATCACTCTGGGTCATAGAGTGTTAAACTCAGATAAACTCAGGCAAGGAGATGCCAGCTTTGCTTGGGAAACAACTTTCATCTGATGGATTCTCAGTGGACATGGTATTAGTAGTGAATCCAGATTTTTGATATATTTACTTTAAAAGTCCATTCTTATTAAATATTTTTTACCTTTTCTTCAGGTTAAATTTTTTCAGTATTCTTACAATGTTTTAAAACTCATTTTTTAAGGCTTTAATTATCTTTGTGTTTTTCTGAACCTTTTTTGATTTCTGACCCAAAGAACATCTACTCTGAGGAATTTTAAAATCCCTGAATCTAATCTTTGCTCTCTGCTTATCTATCTTCTCAAGCCCTGTTTTGGGTTTTTCTGGCCCTTTTGCCTTTTTACTTCTAAATCCAATTCCTATACAGGTTTGTTTTTCTTTGGTTCTTGACAAAACATTCTGTTTGCATCAAGGTGTTATCAAATAAGGCTAAACCCATAGATAAATAAATCAGGTTTCTTGAACATTCAAGGGGATGCGGCATTAGGGGAATATGCTTATTCACTTATGGGGTTTCTCAGGAAGCACACCTGGTTTGCTGATTTACAGCACTGACCCAAACCTAGGTACTCCATTCTAGAAAGAATTTCACCTTTACTAAGGGAAAAGGGACCATTTTACTTTTGTAAATACAACTGGAGATAGTACATGTAAACTATTAACAGTATTTTGTTCTCACAGGGTATGCAGTATTTTTCAGGCTTAATTTGAGATAAGTCAAGGTGGATAAGGTATTAAACAATAAACTGAATACTTTTCTTACCAACTCTTTTAATTTAACCTCCCCAGAAACCTACAATGACTTTCTGTTTCTCTATTTCATTTTCTATCTTTCTAATCTCTCTTCCATTACCCTGGAGGCAGTTTCTCAGCTCCATACCTCTGGACATCATTGTTGATTCAAAACTTAAATATTTTAAAGAAAGTTCCAATACATTTATGTTTGTCTGGTTTATTCCACAAATGGGCACACTTAGATTTTTGGAAGGCACAAAATGCACACTTGTGCTTTTGTACCTTCAAAATATATCCAGAATGCAGCTAATTCTCGTCACATTCTTTGCTTCATTGCTATCCCCACCTTCAAGCCACCATCATCTCTCTCCTGGATAATTGCATTACCCCTAATAAGCCTCCTTACATTTATGATGCCCACTCCATCACTGTCATTCTCCACACAGCAAGTTGTATGAACCTTTTAAAATATAAGCCAGATCCCATTACTACTCTGCTCAAAACCCTTCCATGGTGGCCCGTGTCAGTTGAATAAATGCAAAAGTCCATATAATTGCTTACAATGCTCTTCATCATCTTGCTTCTCTTTGACATCATTTCTTACCCCCTCCCATGTTCTCTCCACTTCAGTCACACTGATCTATTTATCTCAACCAAGCACATCAAGTGTTGACCTGCTTCAAAGTCTTTGCATTGCTGTCCCCTCTGCCCACGTATCTGTAGGACTCATTTGATCACCTCTCTTGGGTATCTATACAAATACCAGTGAGGTCTTCCCAAACAACTCTAAGTAAAAAGCATAGCACTTACTGCACTGCCTAGCCCCATCCTTGCTTAATTTCCCCCCCTCACAAATTTGTCACCAAATGACACACTATATATTTTCCTTTTCCCCCCATTCTCCTCATAGAATGTAAGCTCTATGAGAGCAGGGTTATTTGTTTTGTTCACTGCTATAGCAAAGCACCTCACACATAGAGGCAGTCAATGAATACTATTAAATAGGTATGTCAATGTATAAATAAATGCCTATCATGTTAATATTCTAATTATTTGTTTGATAAAAGGCACTGGGTGAGATCATGTTGTACAATGAGGAAGAGTCAGACATATTTCTTAGAAAATTTTAAATTGGTAATGATAGAGTCACAATTTTTGAAGTATGGACACATTTTGATCTATGTTAGATGTTTAAAATATGGACTTCCCTGGTGGCTCAGATGGTAAAGTGTCTGCCTGCAATGCAGGAGACCTGGGTTTAATCCCTGAGTTGGGAAGATCCCCTGGAGAAGGAAATGGCAACCCACTCCAGTACTCTTGCCTGGAAAATCCCATGGACAGAGGAGCCTGGTAGGCTACAGTCCATGGGGTCACAAAGAATTGGACACATATACTGGGTTACATATTTTGATCTTTAGACAATTTCTAAGGACAAACTTTTTCAACCAAACAACTAGTTACCAAAATAAATATAGAATCATGAGAACTCTAAGCTTTTTCTCTATTTGTGGCTATTTAGTTCAATTAAAAATGGTCTCAGTAGCACATATGCTTTAGAAATTTCCAGATACTGGAAATCAACTTATTGATACATAATTTAACTATTTTCTCAGCTCCTAAAGAGAATAATCAGTGAGAATAAAATATGGGGACTTGGGGGTCTTTCTAGTCCTAAATCAGAGGGATTACTTAGGGAAGTAATTCTTGGTCCTGTGAGGTCACTGAGTGTCAAGAACATATTGGGGTTGGATACAATGATGCTGATAATAAAAATAACAATATCTAGAAGCTAATACCTATTGAAGCTCACTATGTGCAGGTGCTATTCTAAGTGATTGCTTGTATCAATGTATTTGATCTTTACAACAACCCTATAAAGCAAGTGTTATTATTTCCACTTTATAAATTAAAAAACTCAAATTTGAAGAGGTTAGATAACTAGCCCAAGTCACACAGAAAACATAAATTGCAGAGATGGAATTTGAATGCTTGAATTCAGAGTCCTCTCTTTCTTTTTAAATTTTTATTTATTTTTTAACACCAAAAACATTTTGTATTGGGGTGTAGCTGATTAACAATGTTATGGTACTTTCAGTTCAGTTTAGTTGCTCAGTCACATCCAACTATTTGCGACCCCATGGACTACAGCAAACCAGCCTTCCATGTTCATCACCAACTCCTGGAGCTTGCTCAAACTCATGTCCATCGAGTCAGTGATGCCTTCCAACCATCTCATCCCCTTCTCCTCCTGCCTTCAATCTTTCCCAGCATCAGAGTCTTTTCCAATGTGTCAGTTCTTCCCATCAGGTGACCAAAGTATTGGAGCTTCAACTTCAGTGTCAGTCCTTCCAGTGAATAATCAGGACTGATTTCCTTTAGGATGGACTGGTTGGATCTCCTTGCAGTCCAAGGCACTCTCAAGAGTCTTCTCCAACACCACAGTTCAAAAGCATCAATTCTTTGGCACTCAGCTTTCTTTATTCAGGTAAACAACAAAGGGACTCAGCCAACATATATATGTATCCATTCTTCCCTCCAGAGCCCTCTCTTTCTTAATCTCCATGCTCTATCTGCCGATCACCTACCTGGAGCATAAGCAGAACTCTGAAATTGTGTGGGCGCATGCTGATGTGCATATGTGTATATGAGTTGACAGCGAGGATAGTAGTAAGTGAAGGTGATCACAGCTCTGAAGTGAGTGAAGTTGAGGAAATAATATCGTTAAGCTTTACACATGTTCCTTCACTTTATCAGCATGGTAACTTGTATGAGAGAACATTTTCACTTCTTTTTTAATAGATGAGTTATCAAAGGATCAGAGAAATGAGAGTCTCACTTTCGGATAAGGCTTGTTCAGGCAGTAGCAATGAGACTGGGAGGAAATTGTCGCTCCTCTCCTCAAGGGTAAAACTGACAGCTCTCCTGGAGGAATACAGTAAGGCATCCTGTCTCCCCTGCCGAGATCCTGTGTACAAGGTATCTGTGTCTTCCCTCTGTGGTTGTGAGAACTCAGCCAAGAGAAGACTGGGTCAGTCTAGGCCTATATATTCTGGGGCTAGAGTTGCCAAATATTGTATGGAAAATACTTATCTTGAGGATTACTTGTTGTTCTTTGAAATTCAGATTTAACAAGATGGGTGTTGTGGTTTTTGTTGTTTTTTACTCAATCTCACAACTCTACTTGTGGTTTCTATGCCCCTGTCAGAAGTGCTGAGTAGATCATAAGAACAGAGAGAGGCATTGCCTTGGACTTTGTGAATCTCCATACGGATTCATCAACTGTTCATTTATTCTTACATCGTTGACAGAAACAATGATTACCTACCAGGGTCAGGCAGCATGGTAGGCTCTGAACAAGACTTGTGAATGCTCACTCCTAGGGTTTACAGTCTCTAGTTACAGAAGTTCTCAAATTTAAGTGTGTATTAAGATCACTTGGGAAGCTTGTTTAAAAAATTCTGGTTCTTTGTCTCATCCCTAGAGATATGACTAAGGGTAAACCCTGGAATTTGGTTTCTTAATGAACATTCCAGGTTATCTTGAGATGGATGGTTCCAGGAGTATACTTTGATAAGTACTGGTCTAGTAGATGGAAGGAGACTTCATCTAGGAATTACAAGTATAAGTAAGAAATACTCTTGAGTAAGACTTGTATGCTGGCATATTATTGTGTGATTTGAGTTTCTCTGGTGGCTAGTCAGTAGAGACTACCTGCAATGCAGAAGACCTGGGTTCAATCTCTGCTTTGGGAAGACTTCTTGCAGAAGGAAATGGCAACACACTTCAGTGTTCTTGTCTGGGAAATCCCATGGACAGAGGAGCCTGGTGGGCTGCAGTCTATGGGGTCACATGAATCAGACACAACTTAGTGACCAAACCACCACCACCATCAAGGTCTTAAGGGCTACAGTTCAGGGGTTGCAAAGAGTCAAACTTGAATGAGCACACGACACACACAAGGTGTTAATGCAAATTAAAGAATAGTATTGTATTCTATGCATTCCTTTTTTTTTTTTTTTTAAAAAGGAAGTGTCATCTGATAAGATATAACTAAGAGTGCTAGAAGTGAGAATTGGCTCATGAATATAGAGATTGTCCCCAGGATTCAGACCAAAGCTTGAAGTCCAGTGAAATATGACATTCTTAGAAAGTAGCTTAGACCTCTTGAGCCACAGTCAGTTCTAAGCCATGGTTATATATGAAAGCCTTGTTTTTGGAAGGAAAAGTTTCACTGTGTTTCACAGGGTTAAAGAAAGGACCTATACCTACACTTTTTCAAATCAGTTCTCTCTTTCAACAGAATGTTTGTGGTATTGATATGGTATGTGCACACATTTCTGCATTCATTGTTGAACACCCTGACTGCTGAATCCTCTCTGCAAAGTCAAGTCAAAGCAGTGAGCATTCTGGGAGGGATGCCAACAACAAATTGTAGTAATCCAGCCTTGTTGTTATAAAAGCATGAATCAAAAACTCAGCTTCTTGCTGAGACAGCAATCGTCTTAACCTTGTTATACTCTTGAGATGATAATATGAGGTCTTATCAATATGGTTGATATGACTCTCAAAGGATGGCTAAGGGTCAAAAATGGCAGAATTTATCATGGAGAATATTGCTTTGGTGGGATGTCCAGCTATAGAATTGTGACTACCTATTAAATCCTCTATGAAGTGAGAAATATATGGTCCCCTGCCTGCAGGATAAGAGAAGGGGAGGGAAGTGGAATCAAAAGTAAAATAAAACTGGTCAAATTAGATGAAAGTCTGATATCTTAATTTTCAGCTGTAGGCATCAGTGTTTGAAATTACCCCTTAGGCAGCTTCTGATGGAATGGGGGTAGTTCCATGCCAGGGAAGATTAAAGGCTTTCTGGGTGGCTGTATTTTAAATGATGAAATCTTTTCAGAGAGATTTTATTTTTGTAATCAAGTCTGGGCTGCATTCACACGAAAGCAAATTATAGGTGACCTAGATAATTAATACCATTTAAATGAGTATACAAAACAAACCTACTATGATTTATAGTTTCTATTTTTTTATCTGAGATTTATATCTAGAAAAAAAATTTCATAGAAGCTTCTTAGAAAGAAGTCAAACCAAGATTGATACCAAGAAGACAGAGCTTTCTTTAGGAATATCATTAGTATTCAGTTCTAGCCTCGTGTCCTCCAGGAGGAAGGGAAATGTACAGAGTGTTCAAAAGCCTGGGCTTTGAAGTGAGAAAGACCTGAACATGAATCACAACGTTGTCACTTCCAAGTTGTGAGACCTTGAGCAAGTTACTTAACCTCTCTGTGCCTTGGTTTTATTAGCTATAAAATGCAGGTAAGATCAGTACTTGCTTCATCAAGTCTCTGTGAGGGTGAAATGGGATAATACACGCAAAATGCTCTCTTCCATGCCTGGTACATGGTATGCTGTATGTAAATGTTAGCAGTGGGGAATCTGAGACTCCTCCTCCCCTCAAAATTACACCTCTCTTTTCCTACCCAGGTTATGAATAATTGGGAATTTTAGAAAAAGTAAAGAAACAGGCAAAATATTACCTTACGAATCATAGAGAAATGTTGGAGAATACAGTCTAGTTTGAAAGACAAATTGTCCTGCTAAATGTACTCCAGAATTAAGTAGACTCAACCCACCTATTATAGCAGTACCACTGGGCCAACCATCCCATGGAAAGAAGAAAAAGAGCAGAATATATTTGTCTTTACAGGAAGCTCTTTTCAAGAATGGCAAAAGTGGACTGAGCATGCCCAGATATCCATCTTTAAGTAAGCAAAGACATCATTCTATATTACCAGGGCCGAGTGATTAAAAGGTCAGAAGTGAAGGGGTGTGTTGTATAAAACTTTTCTTCATAAAAACAAAGACTGAAGAGAGGATATTCCTGATCTAACATAAAATGTCATCATCATCATCAATAATTCTTTTCTATCATACTTGCATTCATTCAGTGTTACCTCCTAACTATATTTTCAAGTCATACCGTGGCTGTACTAGTTTCCTACCACAAACTTAGTAGCTAAGACAATACAAATTTTTTCTCATACAGTCTGAAGGTTGGAAGTCCATAATCAGTCTTGGTGGACTGAAGTCAAGACATTGGTATAGCTTATTTTTGTGGAGACTCTGAGGGAAGAAGGCTTTTTCAGCTTGTAGAGGACACCTGCTTGTGACTCACTCTTTGCATCATTCCAACCTCTTGCTTCCATCCCCACATCTTCTAGTACTCTCTCTTTGACAGTTTTCTCTCCCTCTTATAAGAACTTATGTAATTATACTGCACCTACCCATATAATCCAGTATAAACTCCTATTTCAGAATTATCAATCACATGTGCAAAGTCCCTTTCGCCGTGTAAGACAATAAAGTTGAAGGTTTCATGGACACGGACTTTTGAGAGGAGTCATTACTGAGCCTATCAGAATAACATTTTGAATATTTCATTTTGCTAGGTAGCTCTTTATCTTATTATTGTACACAGTATTCTTTCTAATGTTTCCTGAATCAGGTTGTAGGTTTCTCAAGGACAAATATCAAATCTTCCTTTTTTCAAAAATATTTTTTACTTTTTTTCTATTTACTACTTCATTATATCATGTTTTCAAAGTAAAACAATGCTCATAATAGGCACTCAGTAAAGCCTACCGATTTACTATTGAATCAGTCTTCAGAATGGAGGCATGGGTCTGGCCTACACATGTTCCAAGAGAAAAAAAAATCTTAGCTCTGGCTTTTGATTCTACGTTCAGACTCATAAGAAACAATGTAGAGTGAAGCATTAGAATATATTAATAATTTTTTTTCAAGAATTCTCACAGTTGGACTGTAGACAGGCTTTGAGACAGACAGTAAAGTGTTAAGATTTACCAGAAATACATGGGATTATTCCTGCCACACTTTCTTTCCTTCTGATATAGAAGAGAAATATTGCAATTCTTGTGAGCAGATGTGAAAACTTACACTGCACAATTTAACCTGCTCTCCCCATTAAACTTTAGAGGGGGAAGGATTATTATACAATGGAATTTGTGTATAAGTTTTGCTGCAATGGTTAATAAGTGTACCATGACTTGAAATGAATTCAGACACAAAATAATTTTCTCAGACATAGGTACATCTCAAATGCATGATTGTTCATCATTTACGGGTTGAATTAGAAAATTATGGAGACCAATATGTAATTTTAAGGTATTTAATTTACATTAATAGATATCTAAATGAACCACAGAATTAACTTTGAAACCTATAGCCCAATTCATAACTATAATTTTAAAAGTTAGTGATGCTATATCATAGCCTTGCATGTGATATTTTGATACATAATTAAGACAAAAGATGATCTTTGTGCCTAGCTCTCAAAATTTGCAATTGACCTTTTGTATCTGACCTATGTTGCCTTTGTATCTTTTCTCTCCCTCCTTGAATTTTCCTCTCTAGAATGGTAGAATCTGAATTGCAGAACTGGAAAGGGCCCTAGAGTCCATCTTGTCAATTTGAACATTTTACAATTGAGGCCATAGTTCTAGAAACTTTAATTGACTTGCTTACGGTCACAGAGCTATGGGCAGAGCTTTATTAAAAACTCAGTTCTCCCAACTCCCTGTAAAAATTTCCCTTTCTCTGTTTAGGTAAGATAATTTAGGAGAAATATTCTAGTGGGAAAGCAATGGAGAATGAAAGGATTCCAGAAATATTGTTGCTTAAAGGAGACTTAGTTCTCAGTCACCTACTTTCTAGAGCTTATCATCTGTTAGAGCAAGAGGAAGAAGGATATATCTATTTGGGGTTGAAAATAAGGCCAATATGAAGGTCTAATTTAGATAGAGTGATGGTGAATCACTTCACCCCTCTGTGTGAAAGGAGCTCCTAAGAACTAAGGTCACATGACCCAAAGGAAATATTATATAAAGGTATGACTAAGAGATACAAGGAAATCACAAAAAGAAAAAGGAAAAAGAAAGCAGGTGTAGCAATAGTAAGAGCTATGTCAATCATAGCAAAAGAGGTATGAAAAGTTGAAAGTAGTAATCTAGATAGGGGAATTTTGCAATAGTAAATTGATAAATTGAACAGTTTATGAAAAATCTGGAAACCAAACAGCAAAAGTGCCTGAAGACCACATAATAGCTAAATATGGCTGATTCATCTTGAGATTTGACAGAAAACAGCAAAATTTTGTAAAACAATTATCCT